>NC_088104.1:1237500-4160000 GCF_036370855.1 Dromaius novaehollandiae | reverse complement strand
CACCTGGCTCCCTGGGTCGAACACTTTGGACCACCAAACCCCTTCCCTGGAAGTTCAGTGGTGCCGGTGAGGACGAGGAGGTTCAGAGCCTGGTGAAAGTCAAACCTCCGAACACAGCCTGGCGCGCAGGGTTTCCTGTCGTCTTTACCCTCATTACGAGTCGTGTCTACAGTAGGGCTCGCAGGGAAGCGTACAGTTACCCATGTTAGCTCTAAGTGAGTTCTATGGATATCAGAGCAGTCTCATCATGCTGTACCACGTCCAGTACAGACTAATTGAATTAAAATCAGCTGGGTAAATTAGCCTGAGAGTCATGCTGCTACAGCTGGACTGTTTCTGCTACTGAGCCTAGCTGATTTAGAGAAAGTCTAGAGGACAGACCTCTTCAGTCATGGTTGGATTTATCCTCCAGTGTTGCTGTGTGAACGCAGAAGCATGAAAGGAAACTAGAATAGGGCAACTGTGATGGTTTCAGTGGGTGGGGAGGGTTAGCAGCATTGTAGCAGTAATGTATCTGTTATAATTAATGGAAAAGGTGACTCAGTTTGTCAGGATTTGGACCTAGTTTCATCCACAGATTGCAAAAAGAAAATGGGTGGAAGAACCCAGAAGCGCACAGTTCTGAAGGCACAGGATGTAAGCAGTAAACTTGTCAGCTATATTGTATACCAAATGGTTCAGATGTTTCAGGAAACCTATAAAACTACCTACAGCAAGGAGCTCAGGCTGGTTCAAGTCTAAGCTGGCCTTAAGGAAGCCAAATCCTGTTATAAAACATATGGCCCTGTTTGTAAACTTTAGTCATTTCAGTGCAATTTCATGTTCATATGGTCATAAGATTTCCATAGCCAAATTGGCTTGCTTCTAACCAGCCTAGAGTAAATGCAGAAGACCTTGGAGC
Organism: Dromaius novaehollandiae; assembly: GCF_036370855.1. Lineage (NCBI taxonomy): Eukaryota > Metazoa > Chordata > Aves > Casuariiformes > Dromaiidae > Dromaius > Dromaius novaehollandiae. The sequence goes on along the minus strand of NC_088104.1, from coordinate 4,159,099 downwards.
TGTCACCAGGCACTCAAGAACACATAATTAAGCATGAAGAACTGCTAAAGACACTACTTTTAAGCCCAATAAATTGAATTCTGCAGAGAACAGAAATTCCATTTCACAAAGGGTTTCAAGAGGTTAAACAGGATCAAAACTTGACCATTACAAATTTTTGACAAAGACTATTCTGGAAAAATATTTTGGTTTGGGTTGATCAAAACTTTTCATTTCAGTTTAGTGGTGTTTGGAAAAAACATTAAAATAGAATTTTGGTGGAAAATCATTGAAAATTAAAAGGTAGTAGTCTTCTTACAGAAAAGATTTCTTCTACTGATTTTCTTCACAAGAATATGTTGGTAAAGACACATGATTTCTGAAAAACCTTCTACTTTTACAGAAATGTATTATCTGATGGAAAAGCTTGCATTATTTTTTCCCTGACGAGCTCTGCTGGCAGTTCCCCTCCGCGGCTCAACCATAGGCACCGGCCGCCCTCGGGACAGTCCAGCTCCTCCAGCGCTCCGGGGAGCGCTCGGGAACCTGGGCCAGGACACCCCCCGCCAGCGGCACCGAGCTGGAGGAGGAAGATGATTAAGCGGAGGTTGATGACTATCAGTTAAGAAAACATAAAACTGACAGTCCAGTGATCCTTCAGGGAGGAAGCAGCGAAAGAGATGCCATTATAACTGCAAGGAAGAGCCTAAAGGCAATGTTTCAGCCATAACAGGACAGCTAGTAGAAATTAATAACAATTTAACATTTACAAGCTTTCCTGTCTTTCTGCAGGAGGATCATTCCCCAGATACAACTGGTTTTAGACTATAATTACCTTGGCAGGTGCTGAATTAAATTCAGCATTTCTTCCTATTTCATACACGTTTGTAACACGAAGCATCAGCTTAGTGTTACAAAACTGGTGAGGACTCTTTTCCTGCTGAGTATGTTTGTTTCCTCACCTCAACATCCTGGCCCTCCCCAAGCCGTAAACATTGCCTGGTTTCTTATTCCATACCTCTCTGCAAGAGCTTACAGGCTTCATATATAAATTACAATTCCCCTTTATTAATCTAATTGATCGTTTGGTTCCAAATGCATATGCAAGATCTTTTGAAACCTTTTAGACCCCTGTGGTTCAATATCAATCTCAAAATATTAAAAGCATCTTGTGGAAAATTAGAAAGCAGATGAGACACTTTGGGACTGGAGATGCTGTAGAAACTGAAACTTTTAAAGCAGCATTGACACAATTATTGAATGCTGTCACTGCTCAAAAGAGCTTTCTATTTTATTGGTTATTTTGTAATTGTTTTATACCTTTACTCTGTCTGTGCAATGTGATTCCCAGCAACTCAACTCAAATGAGAAACAATGCTTAGTTGAAACCAAATAAAGCCATATACCTTGAGTTTTTGTTTGAGTCCTTTTCATGCCCATTTCCAAGGCCTAAACACTGAGATATCTGAATTTCCCAGAGCATTCTTGTCATCTAAGAGAATATTTTCAAAGTACAAGCTCTCATGTGCTTTGGATCTCATTCCCAACGGACAAAAAAAGCCAGTGAGAAACACAAATACAAAAAATAATACTTCGAATGCAGCACTATCCTGCATGAACGGGGTTTTTCAAATTTCTATTTTATTATGTAACTTTTCCCAGAAGCATTTAGGGAAAGGGGTGTTTCTAACCACGACTCACAGCTGTTTGGGAAGCCGTCCGCGCTGGGAAGCAGACTGCGCTCGGCAGCGCGTGGCGTGCGGAGTGGTGACTGCAGGTGGCATGATTGTTCCAAATGAATTAACGTAACAAACAAGGTTACCGGGATCCCTTGCAGCCAGAGCAGCTCTCTTCTGCAGGAAAGTCAGGGAAAACACCCCTCTGCTTCCTGTCCTTTTCTTAGCTCTGATCAGAGCACACGCTGGCAAGGAAAGAGGTTCAAAGGAATGAAAACAACCACTATGCTCATTCTTACAGAAGAAAGCGAGAGGAAAGCTAGATCAATATCACAAGGTATTTCTGTTCCACCCATAAGAGCTGGTGGTCAAAGCAGAAACACCTTCAGACTGCCATACCAAACCATTTAGTGTTCGGAAGCATCATGAAGCAACCTTCAGTTTAAGTTAATACGGAACAGCGTTAAGCACCAGGGCATTTTGAGGGAAACGGGTTAACAAGTAACACAGTTCTAGTTATGCTGACAGGTCTGACTGCTCAAATCTAGAATTTCCAGGCAACTTTTAGAGGCAAATTTAAATATTTAAAATTAAACCCGATGTTTTTCAGTGAAGTTAGGTATCTTTTGCAATACACAACAATACTAAATACAACACCGTAAATGAATTACTAGGAAATACAAGTAAAATAACTTTAAGAGCACATATTTTTTTTTAAATTCTCTGTTTAAAGACGTACATGATGAACTAGTTGGTAAAAAGCTAGTACAATCACATGTGAATCTCAACAAAAACTCTAAAATGATAATTAACAGAAATTATAATGACCAGAAAACATTTTTTTTTTATTCGTCCATACTCCTAAATGATTTCTTGCATGGGAGGCTTTCTGATTGTATCCAAAATGAGCTGAATGTAGAACTGGAGAACAGGGTGGAGGGTAAGTCTGGTGGAAGAGGATAATGAAAGGACTTTTGCCCTGGCATCAGAAAAAGTTACTGTGGAGAGTTTTATGAGCACAAAGAGGATAATAGAATGATGAAGTCAAGAGAAACAGAGAAAAGAGGTAACAAAGAAACGTTCAAAACACTAAACAATTCAGAAAATAAAGTAAATTTTGATGGATGATTTATTTGAACTCTTTTCATAGAGCTCTCCCTTCCTGACTTCTTCTTGTTTTAGAGAATTTAGTCATGCAGATCAATGTCTTATACTTTCTGAGTTCCTCTGTGTGTAACTAACATAAACGAAATCCTTCATCTCCAGCCACCCGGAAAGTTTCTATGAAACCTGTTGTTTCAATCCTCAGCTACAGAACTGCACTAGGAAAAAGGAAGACTTATAAAGATACACATTGTAAGAACTAGGAATATTCAGCAGCAGATGAGCAGGAAGACAGGGCATGCATATTGAAAAATAGTTACGTGAAGGCCACAGCTGGCTGGCTGTGTCAAATTGAGAGTTAGCCTGAGAAAAGGAAAAAGGCTCCTGACAGCACAATCCTAGTTCAGCAAGGGACAAGCAATCATAAAAGAATATCTGCCCATGTTACGTGCCATGATTATATGGAAAAAAAGATAAGACCATTTTTATACAGGGAAAACGGATCAAAACTTAGAACAAGTCTACTCATCACATCAGAAAGCAGTATGAAAGACAAACTGTAGATCTTTGAGAAGTCCAGATTATCCTCACTTTACCAGTTATCTATTTGAATCCAATTAAGCGTTAATGGATAAAAAAAAAATCAGCGTGAACTATTTTCACCAATTCACATGATATTCAGCCTACATTCACAATCTTTTTCTTCACGACATCTTGGGGCTATGAAGATTTAAGACCCTTCTCTGTTCCGCTAAGGACTAGCAGGACTGTTTACTCCTGGACTTGCCTCCGGCTCCGGCCACTGGCCTCATCAGACTCTACTGTAGCTCAGCCCTGCTAACTGGCAACTGCCCCAGTCTGTTGACTCCCCGAGCTGGCTCAGCCATATATTAGCCCATCATCACCATGTACCTAATATATCTGATTTTTCCGTGCGAGACTCCCACCCCATGAAAGCCCAGAAAGACTCTGTTGTCTTCCCAGTTCACAGGTCAGCAACGGCAAAGGCCGCTACTTCAGTGGTGATTCATGAAAGAGTGATGACAGCTCCCCTTTATATCTCCTTGAAAGGATGTTGGATAAGACCACAGCTGGATAATAAGATAAACTTTCCCAATAAATCCTGACTCAGCGTCACTCCGGAGCAAACCACAGCATCATTCACCCTTAAATCAATAATCAAGATGTTAGATGGATGTAATTTGCCCATGAAGAGTGCAAAGAAGGCAGGAGCTGCTTCTAAATAAGCTTTTTCTCCTCTGCCACCTGATTGCTTCACATCTGGACAGGACCCACTTGCTGTTCTCCAGTCTTCTTCTTCTAAGATCAACACAGTATCAGCTAATCTAGATATCCACCTTGTTCTCAGTATCTCCAGTCAATTGCAATCACAAAAGACTCACCTTATATTTTTCCACTTGCTCTTACTTGTCAACATTATGATCAAGGCAAAGGTCACAATGCTCTAATATCCCAAATCCAGTTAATTGATTCCCTCTGAGTATCAAATCCCTCCAGCACTGCAGTTATTGCCGCATCAATCATATTGCTATTCATACCACAGAATTAGAAGGATGTCCAAACCACTGAAATCCCTTGCTGCTCTTGTCTTCAGCTTCTCCTCTGGCCATCTCTAAGCACACCAGTTTTCTTGGTAACGCATTTAAAATTCAAGGGATTTGATCATGCCTGTAAGTCTGAGTCTAGCCTCTGATCAGATCCCCAAAATGGTCCAGCTCCCAAATTGCTCCAAAAATTTCTACTGCACTCTCATTAATTTTCATCAGTACCTTAATAAGTTTTTAAAAGGCCCATCTTTACCATTTATTTGGGGATTACCGTGTCCTGGAACGACATCAGCATTTTCTAAGTGATTAAGCTTTGCTTTGAATATTATGTCTACATTCTTCACCTCACTTCTAAATATGTCAACCTTTACATTTTTCCCTGAGGGACTGTTTATGAGGATATGAGACTCCCATAGTGTCCTGTATTTTTTTTCAGTAGATAACAAAACCACTTCAATGACAGTGTCCTTCCAGGAGGAAGTCCGACGGTCACACGCAGCTATCCAAGAGAGTGCTGCAAGTCTGCTGCTCACAAAACACACTCTAGTACTTGCAAAATCTGGTCCTTCAGCATTATCTTAGACTTGATAACACTGACTTCAAATGAGACTATACATTCAAGTATAAACAAGGATCAATACCATCATTTGCTGATGAATTTCAATGGTCAAATATAGTATCGATAAACCTATATTCCCTTTGGCTTTGAGACAGAGTCCCTTGAATGGATAGTTGCATCTTCAGCAATGGTAAGTTGAAAGACCCAGCCCTTCTCTCATATCAATAGTTCCCTCTATTGATTTTCTTCTACTTAAAACTATTGGTTCTCACCCTTTAGGTGATTTAATTTTCTGTATTATATTATTATTAAGTACTCTCACACCAGAAGGGAATTACTGTAAACAGCAGCCTGTCCCCTACAAAAGGAAAGTGATCTAGCCAAGACTACCTGAGCCAGAAAGGAAGCTATATTATATTGGGCCTGAAAAATTAAAGGCAGGATCTATTCCTATTGCTGATTTTCAGCAGCTCACACTGAAAAGGGAGCTACTGCAGGATCCCGATAAGCCTTTCACAACTCCAGGGGAAGGATGAGTTAAATGGCAAAAGAGTGCATTAAGCCACAGCAGTAGGGCAAGCCAAGAAAACTCTTGGCCTTAGAGACAGTCCTTTTTGACTAATAGTTTGCTCAAATATACACAGTCCACAGATAGGGTGGGCACCTATTTGCGCTAATGCCTGTTTTTTCTGTCATGTACACACATATTTCAGCATGTTTGTAAAAAAAAAAAAAATCACTTCAAAAGATGCATTTTTTGTAAAAAACCCAACCACCGTGGAAGTTTGAAATAACATCTTTCAATCACCTTGTATAATGTATGTCTCTGAACTTTCTTCTCTGACTAATTAGAGAAGCTTTTCAAGCTGGGGGCCGTGCTTTCCTCTGTAGAGCTCTGAGCACAGCAATAGTGCCAATAAATAACAATAATTGCGGGGTGATTTCAACTACAGTTTTTTTTATTGCTGAGGAACTCAAACAACAAATAATGCCTGCACATCTATCAGAGAAGAAGCAATGCAAGTTCAATGAACCATCGTAACTGTGTGCATTTATTTAAAATAAAAATTGTATGTAAATGCGTATGCAAATCAGGTGTGGCCCTCAAGCTTCTGGAAAGTTGCCAAAAAAGCCTTCAGTGTTGCAAAGTTGAGCATCCTATCTACCATATGGTAGTACCTATCAATCTCTGAAGGGAAAAGATATCAGCTCCTCATACAGATGGCACCCATCATAGTACCTGTAAAAAGTTTGGGGATCTAACAATGAAAAAGAGGACTTTTAAGTAAGTGTTATGAAAAATATTCAGTTTTATAATTACAGTTTAACCATTAACACTATAATAATATATTGCAAAAACTAATACTATAATATAGCTAACACATATAACAGCCATTTAGGAGGATTTAACAGCCAATGACAGACAAAAATATTTCAATAGATTTTTCTTCATTAGCTGGTGCAGTTTAATAGGAATGTATAGTCTTGGGATAGAAAAGGAACATCTCTATTAGTGGCTTAAGTCAAGAACACGCTCCTGATCTGGACTTTTCAGTTGTCCCCACTGATTATGTCTTGATTTGCATTACAGAACAGTATCAAAGCTGGAGCTTTGACACACAACTTGGACACTTTTTGAATAAAAGCTTTTGAATAAAACCTCTTTTTGAAAAAAAGCAGCCAGAAGATGCACCCCTGGGACACATCTAATGTGGGCCAACTGCTAGTAAGTCCACAGGACCATCCTGAGTGAAAACGTCTGAAACATTTACAGCGGGAACACCAGGCTTCAGCAGCAGCACTCTACATGCCGGCTCCTACTGCCCTGCATCACTTACTAATGTAGACACAGCCAGATGCAACACAGGGCCCAGAAAAATACTGAAAGCTGGCTATGCTGCAACAGGCATGTGGACGTTGCCAAGTATCGCAACTTTCTTAGTAGTTTGGGGGTTCTCACTTCTCTGAAATGCAGTTTGGAGAGAGGCTTTTCGCTTCCGATATTGAATAGTCATGCCAAAGAATGTTCCCGTTTCCCCATGCATACCATTAGCGCAGTGTACATCTTAAAATATATATTTATATATCTCAGAATGTGAAGTGCTGTGTAATTAGGAGTTTAGATGAGAAATTATAGCAGAGAAACAGGAGTCTGGAGTTTTATCATCTGTTCTGTACATCACTTGTGCATCTCTGAGAGGAAGTTACAAGTACCCTGCACTTCAGTGTCCCTATTTATAAAGCGACTAGAACATCGCCAGTCTGCTGCGAGGCCCACTCAGTCAAGCTGTGTGAATATTTCATAATGAATAACTAACTCACAAGATTTTGACTCTTTGTCTGTTTACATATTGCTATTTAACCCCCGGGTACCGACTCCTGCAGGCTCTGCACAAGCAAACCACGCACTGGAGCTGAGGGGAGGGGTAGAGCATGGATCTTATGATTTGGCCCAGTGGGAGCTAAAGGTGCCTGGTAAGATCAGGCTTACAGGAAGGGAAAATGGTTAACGTTGTGTTGACAATGTGCCTTGGCTTGATGCATTGCCAAACAAGATGTATGGATTTTGTGTAGTGTTGCCTGTAATCAAACTACTGTGGTATAATTAAGGGACTGGTTTAGTTTAGATATAAGAAATGAATTCTTTTTTCAAATGCAAAATTGGTCAAGGGTTTTTTCCTTAGCCTATTATCTTGCAACTGAAGAGAACATTTATAATTTCTGTTCCTTCAGTTTTGTAAATTGTGTAGTGCCTAAACTTAAAAAATATCTGGCAAGCACACTCTGCATATTGCACTCCACATGATTAGTACAGGTCTGCTGGTAACACGAAATCAGATCAAACAATGGATAAAAATAAATCATTACTAGGTACACTAGATTTGAGATGGAAAATGCATTAATGGATGTTAAATGAGGTATATTGCATAGAAGGATTATATTTTGAATGGTGTTAAAATTGCTTTGGGAGTAAATATTCTGACTAATATTATTATTTGTGTACTTGAATTGTGATATGACAGGGTTGTATTCCTGAGGAGAGTTTATGAAAAGAACAAATAGATTCTCAATGGTTTTTTTTTCTTTCATAATCTGAATAAATAAGAGGGTAAACTACACTTACAGTGTATGGACTGCAGCTTTATCTATGTGATTATCGTGATTCAGGCAAGTCAGAAAATTTTGTCAAACACTTTTTTTCCTAAGAACATGCTGTTCTGTCAACACCAAAGGACTGCATAAAATGTATTGATCTTGCCTTAAGTTTTAACAGAACAGTGTCTCAGATCTAGCTAGAATTTTGAGAGAAAGAGGAAGGAATAGAGAGATGAAGGGATAGAGAGCGAAAGTCCTTCTCAGGCCACAAGTAATTATTTCAGAATAATTCTATGTCCCCAAAACCAGCAAGAGAATTTTTATTGCATGAATAATTGCAATAAAAATGCACAAATGAAAACCAAGTTCAGACCCTTGCAAGCTGTGAAACTGAATTGCCATCCTTTAGCCAGTTCTGTGATGTTTGCAGATGCCTCCATTTATAAACTATACTTCAGGCTGAAATGACTTCAGAGCCGGTATTAATGAAGTGCTAAAGGTCTGGCACAGATCTACCCGTACAACAGGGAAGGCCTTCAAAACAGCACAGAGGAGCCCTGGGAAGAGCAGAGCCACCCCTAAGAGAACTGGTCCCCAGTCTGGTCACTCCGAACCGGCGCGCAGTCTCCTACTCTGCCCTTTGCCTGCAACCTAGTACAGTCTCTGCGAGAGCTGAGGCCGTGCAGCTACAACCCTCCAGGGTCTAACCACCGCTGCAGTCCTCCAGATCGGGAGACAGATTAGGTCCTGACAAGAACCCCAGGATCCCAAGGTTAGGGAGTTAAAAGTTGCTTGATGCGCGTTAATAACAAGTTCCAGTGCAGTAAGGAATATCCACTTCCATGTATGATGTTGCTAAAATTGGGCCAGTTTCTGATGCTGCTGTTTCAGTGCTGCTGATGCTTAGGGCAGCTGAGGACACAGTCTCGCCGGGAGCTGGGCACCAAGGCCACATTCGTACTCTCCCAGTTACTCTGAGAAGTGTTTCTGTTTGATACGCAGGAGTCAAGCTCCCTGTTCTGTTTAGTTTTTAACCTTTGACGCTTGTGAATCTGCTCAGCTCTCGCTGAGGAGACACCGCTCCACGGTAGCCTGTGACTTGCAGCTGCTCCCTTTCAAAGGCCCCTGGAGCTGAGATGGTCTCCTAGCACACTACCAGGTCGCGATGCAAATACTGGGCAAAAGTTTGCATACAGCTCGAGCTTAGCCACAGATTCCCAAGTAGGAGAGCTGGCTCGTTACTGGCCCAAGCTTTTCACAGGAGCTATGCTTCTGTTTTAAATGTACTTTCTAGCAGCTCCCATGGATCGCGATCCAGGGGACACTGCTGCCAACCCTGCGGCTCTTGCCACCTCGACCCGTGCGGCAGCACCGTGCTCGGTCACCAGCCGCGCTGCCTGCTCCTCCGCCAGCAGCTCTGCCAGAGGCTTCTAAACTGTGTGCATTTTGCTCTGTCTTGCAAAAGCCGCTGTAGGTCTCTTAGTTGTTTATCAGATCTCCTATTTCTGCTGCATTTATCTGGTTTTTTCACTCTTACCTTTTCGGTTGAGAAATTATTTCTAAAATGTTATGCTTTTCTCCTCTGGATGTCTTAGTTTTGGTCCTCTGCCATTGTTGAAGGCAAGCTGGCAGACTGTCAGATTGTTTTCGGTAAGTTATACTGCATTCAAAGTTAAAATGGGACCATTTATCCATGTTTGTATTTCTGGGATCATGATTTGTAGAAACAATTTGTTCCAGGAATGGAACTTTTGTTATCATTTTCAGAGGAACATTTGGCAGGATAGATCCATTACAAAAAAAAAGTTTTAAAAGAAGAGCAAAAAACTTTGCCCTTGTGTGCACTGGGGTGCTTTCTCTCTTCTTCCCTCTACGGGTTATCGATAACTACAGCTAGCACTGCCCCAGTATTCTGATGAAATGGATTTTTTTCCTGTAATATTTCTTTCAGATACACCTCTTTTTTATTGCAACCTTTCTCACACATTGGTATGAGTGGAACAGGAGATTACCTAAAATTCTCATGTGGTTTAGATCTGTTTAGACTAAAAATGATAGGGGCAGTGATTTGGAATCAAAGTGAGACTGACTGACGTCTGAGAGATCCTCCCTGCATAAGGAACCCAGCAGCCCTGAAATGGTTCAGTTGGTGTATTAAGACTGGGGAAAGGGTGTAATTTACCTCAAATCACGGTCCGTAAAATACCTCGCAATTCAAACTTGCTTAGAGACAGGTTGCCTTGCGTTGGTCTCAGCTAAATAATTTTTTCCTCAGAGAAGCAGAAGTTTTTATCTATTGTAATTACTACTGCCTTTGGCAAAAAAAAAAAATAATAATAATTCTGGGAAATAAATTAATCATGAGCTCAGATCTCATCTGATAAAATGGACCACAACAGAGAGATACACTACAAGATTCTCCCAATATTTAAGTGTTTGAAATGAAATGTAGTTAAGAAATGCCCACGTGTTTTGCTTTGATATTTTCAAAATGAAACTTCTCAATTTTTGTTTTTTAAATGAAATTTTATACAATTTACCTAAGGAAACCAGAAGTGTTTGAAAGGTTAGGCAATTCAAAACTAACCAAAATATTTCATTTGGATCAACAGAAACAGTTTGGAATCATCTACAATTATTATTCTTTTTTCTATTATTAATCTTCTTTCCTTTTTGCAAAAAAAGTCCATTTCGATTCTTGTTTGGCTTGATTCATATCGTATTTAACTTTGGAATTTCATCTGACTGATCATTTGCTTTCAACCTGATCAATTGTGATTCTGTTCGGCTGAAAAGTTCTTTGCTCGGTTAAAATTTTCTGGACTTGCAATAGTACAATTGTTTGGTCATCTGAGAAGATTCAGTACAAAATTTTTACCAAGATCTATTATCTCTCCTGTATAATTTTTGCACCATGATTCATTGTGCCAGTTGCTACATGCAGTGAACACTCTTTGTCATGTCATTTTTTACACTGATAGTAAAAGAGTCTAATTTCTATAGTGTTTTTAGGTCTGTGTCTCATCAGTTGAATTTCCATGCAATTGAATGCAATCAATGAAATTTGAAAACTTGCTTTCAGTAATACGTAGTAACCTATAATTTTTTATACAAACATCTGCGGACCTAGGATAATTTCTAATATATCCCACCACTAACCTTTCTGGTTGGTAAAGGGTCTATCGATTGCTAGTGTGCTACACTTTGTTTTATGTTTTTTAGCCAATTTTAAATCCATTAAACCTAACTTTCCACTTATTCTGCGGCTCTACTACACCTTAGCATTAACCTCTTCTAGGAAACCCTGTCAAAGGATGTCTGAAAATGTAAGTATAGGATGTCTATTGCATTGCCTTGTCTATCCTGGCAGAAATAATAATGATAAAGGGTTCCAGTACATCTCTCAGACATGAGGACTTTCCCCCCTGAAAATTAAATTTGCTTTCTCTAATCAGGCAGTACTTGTCCCAGCATACCTTTCATTTGATTCCTTAAAATATTATCTAGGACATTCTCCACAGTTTATGCTAGAAGCTATGTTCTTTCCTCATATGTCCCTGGACCATTTTTAAATAATGCCTTTCTATTAGATTTTGCCAGTCTTCAAGGATCTGAAATTTCTAATAAAGAGTCTCCAATTTCCCTTCTTACTTCCTTCGGCTAGCTTGGATGTATTTTGTCTGATTCTGATGTCTTATCAATTTTTTAAAAGCCTCTAATATTTTAATAGCCAATTTGAGTTATATCTGCATGCGTCATAACTCCTCATTTTCAAGCTCTTATATCTAGTGTTGGATTTATTCAAATGAAGGGGACAGGTGTACAGAGGCGGTCTCAGAAATTTTTGCTTTCTTTTGTTTTTCCACATTCTTATGTCTAAGAATGCTTTGGGTTTTTAATAATACGACAATTACAGTTAACTGTAAAGTACAATTAAGATAGCTTGAAGAATATTTTTAATTTAAATTAAATTTTGTGTCTACACATATTTATGGTACTATAGTGATGCCCACTAACTCTGCTGGAGTTAAAATTCTGCCAGCATTTCCATTCTAAGCCCGTGTTGTAGTTGTAACTTAGCTGTGAAAACCAGCCCCAGGCTAAAATAAGGCATTGAAAGTTTTCTCCAAAGACTGTTTGTTTGGTTTTTTTTTTTTAATGGTCTGCATTAAAAAGAGTGAGGCTTTTTTTAGTACATGCTTAATTTGAAAAAAAAAAAAAACAAAAAGACTTATGCCAACCATTAGTCCATAATGTAGACCAGACTGTGTGTGTGTGTGCAAGTATGAGTGTGCAACTTTTAAGTGAATAACAATAATATGAAATTATTCAAAACAAAAAAAAATTTTCAAGGAAGAGTTTTAACAAGGATAGATTTTTTAAAAAGAAAAAAACAGGGGGGCAAGCCAAGCTTTGTGAGATGGGAGGAAGTCAGGAGCAGCCCACAAGGTGCAGCCAAGGATCTTTTTTGCTCTGCGCTCTCGTTCGTAGCTCCCTCGGGTAAGGGCCCTCATTCCGCACCTCTACGGCGCAAAGGGCTGAGGACGTCTCAGCTGTGATCAAGCCATCAGCAGCCTCGGAGAGCCCGTACAAGAGCCAGGGCTTGTCGGGAAACTACAGCCCCGCAGCAGAGCAGAGCTGCAGCCTTGCCAGTGCCACTGGTCAAAACACGTGAAACTGCTCCCACAGCATTTCTTTAGAAGATTAAATCATACTTTTTTTAATCTGGTTTCTGTTTTTCACTTTACATCCTGACCTCCGTGTGCATAAAACAGTTATGGGGCTGCCAGTATACCTGAATTTATAATGCAAATGCATCTCATTAAAGGCGTTAGCAACTTTAGCTACTGCGTATGCAGACCTGTGACCTATAGCACAAAAACTGTGCAGGCTACATCTCGTAAAGGAGACACTCTCTGCAGCTGGGATTGTATGGAAGCTGTGCATCCACACGTCAAATCATGATCCAAGGGAAAAAACGTTCTGCTGCTATCCGGCTCTACGGTTGTCTCAGTGCGTTAGACACCGACTGTTTAGGACAAGATTCATTTCACCTATTTTCAGCCTTGTAAACATTAAGCTCCTGATCTAGACTAGCTCTATAGGCAGCTTCCCTTTGCAGAGTAAAGAGCAGGAACAAAAGTGTCACCCAAATTCCCACCAGTCCTAGGACAGAACAAGCCACCTTCAGAAGTGCGGCCTCTCTCTCTCTACTCACTGTGAAATCAGCCTGGATAACTCGATGATTAACTCTGAGGACTAATTTCTAGATGGCCGAAATTAAGTGAGATGAACCTCATATTATACTTCCATTTCTGTGCATGTCTTCACCTGGCCTACGCTGAAAGGTCAAGTTCCTGTCTCCAAACTCATGCAAAATACGCTGAAAGGTCAAGTTCCTGTCTCCAAACTCATGCAAAAGAAGATCCAGAAAGTGAGGATAGAAACATCCAGCTCTTCTGAGGGCACGGATCTGGTAAGCAAGGCCAAAGCATGCTCCACGCAAGTGTGTCCGTACTGTCAGGACTGGCTGCCTTACACGGTCACCAGAGCTCAGCAAGTGCTAGGACTACTAGGCTGTCCATGGTGCTCTCCATTCTTTTGCTTACAGCTGAGACATGGGTCAGCCTTTCCCTCTCCGAGTTGGGATTTTAGGATTTTATAAAGCAATCGCATTACACAGTGACAAAAAATGTAACAAACAAAATGGTTTATGATTAACAGCTGGTAAAAGGGAAAAGTCCTCAACCTCTCAGAATTCCGTATTCCCAGAGATTTCCTCCCTGTCACTGCTGGCCACATCCTACTTGCCTTGCCATGCATCCCCAGATAACAAAGTCAAAAAAAGAAAGGACTCACCCGCTTTCTGGAGAGCATTTTGGGCCCACATCTCCTACTACGTCACATACACACTCAACCTACCACAAACCACGGCTGCAGCTTCTCCCTAACAACCGAGTATAGCAAATATATAGAAACTGATGTTAAAGATGTACCTCTGAGATGACTAATGTTTTTAAATAAACATAATATAACCAAATACGATTGTAAAACTAATCAAGTAGTTCTAAGATGCCTGTTGTTAAAACTATTCAGTAAAGGCTTAGAACAGCTTATATAATTAGCTATAATAATAATATCAGTTATTATCAACACCTATATATAATAAGAGTTGCCATTTCTTTCTTCAGAAGAGATCTAGAACTATCTTAAACCTCTGCTGCTTTGTATGCCTTTCTCTAGCAGGCACAGAAGCTACAGAACAGCACCCCATGGTTATTCACGTTTGCTGCTTTGTGCATGGACACACGATCTGCTCCTGCTATGCAAAATGCCTGCCAGGTGGTAGATTAGCAAATGATGCAAATAATCCCCAAACAAGAAAATTACAAGAATATAGGGTCACATTGTCATCACTGTGTCAATACTTGATAAATAAAGGCATCACCTGCACAAATGTGAGAGCTGAAAACCGTATTTCTGAACTGGCTTTTATATGCATACCTCTGTCTCTACTATCAGGTCAAAACCAGTCTCATCACCTCCAGAAATTTATGTCAACCAGAAGAAGCATAGATCAGAGAGTCAATCATCTCATAGTATAAATGGCTTCTCAAAAAAATCAGAACGAATTTTTAAAATCAGTACAAGATAAATTTCACTATATCTAGAAAGGTGATTGCAGAAGAGAATGCCAAGGAGCATGCACTTTACTGCAGAAAATGAAATCCACGTGCCCATTCTTCTGCCTCATAAGGTCTTCAACTTTGCATCTGTAACGTGCCTGTCCTATCTTCAATGAAGCCATTGTGAACAACAAATTTTGATTCTATTAGATTAAAAAAAGCCTAAATCCTAATAAGATTTTCATAGTAGGCAAGAATACGCTCTGATTCGAAACACAGTCATGTTACCGAGCTATCAGATCAGACCTCAGGGAAAATATAGCCTCCCAACCTTTCACATCCAGGATCCCAAAGGTTAGGGCAGTTCCTGAGAATTGGGATGCCTGGGTTCAAATCTCCAGACCAAATGACTCCATGAAAGAATCTGACTGGCCTCTAAAACGTCCTTGCTGAACTTTTCAACATCACATAAAGCATGTTTATTAGGTGAGGGAGCTTGTTTAACAAGCAGGTTACATTCATTCTCAGTCACCTGGGAAACATAGATTGCAGCCCTTGGTACAATCAATCATTCTCATGATTTTGAGCACCTTTGAACACATGGGATGTTTTGCCCCATGCTGCGTTTTATACAAAAAGACCTGAACAGTCTGCATATGGATCTAAACTGCCTTTAGGTTTTTGGAATAACTGCTGTATCAATGCTTCTCTGATAGAGAGCTCTCTCATGATCTGCTTGAACAATATCAAGATTTGCCTCCTAGCTATTTGAAGTATATAGATTTATGAATGAGAGCATTTGATACTGACATAAAGAAATAGGTAGAGGAATCCCTAAGACCACCAAGAAATATAGACATAAGCAGCAGAAGTGAGAACACTGAAAACTGAAGATGACATTTCAGTCACAGCTCATGCCATTGTACTTTGTTTAAACCTGAATGACACAGATTAGGAAAAAAAACAGATTTTGCTTTAAAAGCAGACCAAAGTTTAGCATTTTTAATTGAAGTTAGGCTCCAAAGTAAATTTTTCAAAATCACCTAACAATCCTTAAGTCCCAGAAATTCAGTCACTTGAAAATATTACCTTCAAAACACTGTATAGTTCAAAACACAGAGTAGATATAGCTGCCACTTGCTGTGTGACAGTGGCCAGATATCACCTCTCCAGGCCACAGGCTGCTCATTTTGAAATGAGGATTATAATACAGATAGATATATAGATATGCTCATTTGCATCCAGTACATATGCAAAGTCATTTTATAATACATAAGGGAAGGAAAGCTTCTGGTTTTTTTCTTTTACCTAGACAACTAGGAATTGTAATCACAAGGGCATTCAGAATTATATATATTTTTAATCTGTACTGAATTCTATCATTTTATTGCTACCTACCCAGGATTACCATATGCTTCTGCTTTAATAACAAATGCACGCAATACAACACACAATGTCATATCATTTTCAGGGAAATTTCATTGTTAGTTATAGGTAAGAAAGTCTGTATTCTTCAAAAGGTGAACCGGCACAGTCTAGAGAGTTACCCACTCAAATAATCTAAAGTTACACATCGGAAAGTCTAAATAGTTGAAAGTAAATCAGTTGTTGCTGCAGCACTGGAATATGTTGCTAATAGGTATGACAAAGCAGTAATATCATACCAGCATTTTTTGTATTTCCACTTCAAACAGTAAATCCGACTGAATTTACCTAATACTTCAATAATCCAATTATAACATTTTACTAGCAGCAACCATCAGCACATAAGCCTCAGAGTCTGTTAAATTAGGGCTGTGTCGAGCTGTTCACCAAAGATGCAATTCAAAGTGGCGAAGGGGTTCCCCCAGGACCCTGAGGCTCGGCTCGCGACACCAGGGGAGCGGGCAGGAAACCAGCACCTCAAACACGGGGCTCCCGAGCTGGGGAGAAACCCACGGCAGCCAAGGCACAAGGATAGGTGCAAGACACTGAGTAACACAGTAAAGCTCACAATTTTCAAATCAAATTAGAATACCACAAATTTCTCGGTCCAGAACTTGACAGAAACGGTACATTTTGGTGTCAGCCTTGGAAACTGCAGATTTATTGATGAAAGGCCATTTACTCTAAATACTGTATGTTTTAAACACAAATAGCCAATGTTTTTCAATACGGGAGGATTTAGTGCCTATAAGCATAATTTCATTTATCTTTTCACAGTCATATCACTTCCCTTTACTCCCTTACACCATAAATCTGCACTCAGTGATTGCAGTTCTTGCATATCAATCTAACGCCTTTTTTTCCACATGTAGTATTTATTTAATGGATCAAGGGAACTATCCTTCAAACAAAATGGGATATTCTATTCACAGTTAAGTCATTAATATGTCAGTAAAGTTACTTTCCTTCAAAGAAGGAGAAAATAAATCTTGAAGACTTAAATTCATATAAGCCTGTTAATGAGCAATGATGGTGTGCTTTTTCAAAAATTACGTGACCCAGTCAATTCCTAAAATTTAGACAAGAGTTTCAGTTCATATTCTAGTAATTACAGCAGAAACACCTTTTAACATTATGATAACAAATAGCTTTCTGGCTGTTGAGCATTCATGAAACATGCCTCGTTACTTGAGGAAGACTTACAAATGTGCAATGCACTATCACTAGGGAAGTCCTTGAGTCAATGTTAGTTCACAGTCCTAGAAAGTAAAACTAAGCCACAGATTAAACAATATCCTGAGTTAGAATACTTCTATTCTAACGCAGATGGATCTGCCTCTATGCAGATCTGAACTTCTGCAAAGCTTCAGAAGTTCAAGCCAATAATTGAGCTGGGTCCACCACTAATTTTTTCAGAGAAATATACAGTTAATTATCCACTACAATTCCTTCTGAACGTGCGCTAAAAGATAGCCTTATTACTGTAAATTCTACTGACACTGTGTGCTGTGTCAGTAGAATTTACTTAAATTTACTGAGAATTTACTCAAAAAAGACACTTTCTTTTTTACAAATTATATGCAAACTACTTTCAGAGGGTGAATACTTTTCACCAAATTTCTAATTTAGAAATAAGCCAAATCTGGAATTATTTATTTGCAATTACTTTACACTCTAAAAGAGAGATGGTATAGAAAAGGAGTTAGACTGGATAAAAAGAAGCAAAAATTTTATCTACTCCATGTTTGGCAGTTGGCTGTGGAAAATATAATTCTGTCATAAATCTGCAAACCAAGCCGAAATTTGTATTGCATTATTTTTAAAATAATTGCAGTATTTTCACATCCCCTAAAACGTGCCATAAATCCATAAAAATTATCCATATGTTATATATCTTGGAATAAATTAATTACTTTCCACTGTACTGTAAAACACAGATAAAGGACCTCTACCCAGAAAGTTAAAAATGCCTTTATGTTTTTCCATATACATAATTAGGAATTATTTCACTAAGGGATTATCTAAAAACTGAATTTATATGACAAACAGTAAAAACGTGAATTTGAAATGATGCTCTTCTATCGCTGTGACAGCTTGCTTGGATGTTCTTATCCTGGAATAGGTGGGGACATCAGTAGAAGATACCTACGCTGACAACTCTAGCACTTGTTATAGCGCGAGTCACAAGTCACAGACCAAACCTACTCGCAAGCCTGACTCTAGGGGTCCTAACCTTTCCATAACTTTTATTAACTGCTCACTTGCAATCTACGGCACTGTTAGAAATATTCTTCTGATTGATTAGGAAGGCAATATGAAGAGCCTCAGATGTACACGAGATCTGTGCACCAATATGCCTTGTTAGTAAAGACAATAACACCCCTGCCAGAGAAGAAAAGAAAAAAAAAAGAAAATCACCATGGAATAAATGAGATTCTGGTAACATAGATCTATGAAAACTCATTTATTCTTTAAATATTAAAATATTGAATATCCCTTTCCGGTAGGGTTTCTAAATATCTAAAGAAAAAAAAAAGAAACCCTGCAATATGTCTTTAAAGATAATTAGAACAAAATCAAATCTGCAGATTCCCCATAACCCGTCTATTTAACCACACACTCCTCCAGTTACCATTGCCCAGTCCCTTGCCATCTTGTGTCTTTGCTATGCTAATTTGCTAAAAAGCATACCGACGCAGTAAGGGAGGAATTGCAACTCCGCGAGTCTGGCTTGTATCAGCCTGTCACGCCGAGGCGGCTCACGGGAGCCCCGGCCCCCGCCGCAGCGGGAGCTCCCGGGCTGCGGGTCCAGGTGATTACCCACCGCGAGGGGCAGGGAAACGCCCGGGGGGAACGGAGCACTTCAGAGCCCCAGAGTTTAGACTCTGAATATGTGGAGGACAGCTGGAAAAGATTTAAGCAGTGTTTCAATCTCTCTACAAGCAAAGAGAGCCAGCAAAAAACAAACCTAGCAATTTTTTTTTTTCTCCTGACAAAAGCTGATTCTGAAGTTGTGGATGTTTTTAATAGCTAGACAGAGAAAGCTAACTCTGAAAAGATATTCAAGAAATGTTACGAAAAGGAAAGACTGATACTTCAAAAAGCAGAAGGGATGAAGTACTGTAGAATCACAGCAGAGCTGCGACTGTTCCAAGACTGCCGAGCCAACGCTGCCGTCCCGAGGGTCCCACCACGTCTCCTCTGCTGAGGAAGTTCTGGTTGTGCTCCGAGACAAACATGCAGATGGGTGCTACAGACTGACTCAGAATTAATCCCTGCAAAGCAACTACATTTGCAGAGGAAGCACCAAGCCCAGGGTGAAACTTATGGAGGATGAATAACCTTATGATGCTGTGGAGAGATTTGGAAAGACACAATTCAACAGAAGAGTCTGAGGGGAAAATGCTGCTTTGCTTAAAGTGAGAGACCTGCAGAAAATAGCACACAGAAACACACGTGCTGTGACAAACAGTGTATGTCAAGGAAAAGCCCAACATCTGGAAGAACATACAAGATTTTAAATGGATTACACTGTTCTGCAAGGTGTTTTGTACAGACATAAAGAGTGTAGAGTGTGAAGAAACAGGACAAGCTCAGAGAAATTTTTCAGAGGAGCCAATGGGCAATATTTGAGCTGAGAAGCAAACCACTGATTTGTAACAATTCAGACACTCATGAAGCCTGTACTGAGGACCAGTGTCAATAAGGCGCTAGACACAGACCAGGCAAAACTAGGTTAGTACGAACTGGGCTTCTAGGAGCTGCCAGCTTTTCGTACGTACTCTAGGGATGAGCACAAAGGTCTTAAACGGAGCCCCTGCTACAACATCTAAATCACTAGCTATCGAGCAATGAAGGTATCAGTCCTCATGAAACAAGCTCTGCTACAGGGTCACCCCAGAATTATATCTTAACTTGTGATTTCAGAAACTGCTAATGGCGGGGCACATCATGCGGGTAGGACAGCCCACACTGTCTGCAGCGTGCGTAGACCCCAATCTACCAAACGCTTAGAGCAGAACCACAGTGGTGGAGCAGCACGTCAGCGAGAAAAGCTTACAGCCTCACAAACACTTCCGAACATCTCCACTACAGCTTTTGCCATGAGAGCAGCTCTGCTTACAGGACGCTCTGGGAGCAGATCCTGACATGACCATGTAAATCCATGACTTTTCTTTGTATAGAAAACCGTGTTTTTATAATGGTGTGTTTGAACAGTGCCAAGAATAACTGAGGTCTCCTTGGTTGGGACCTTTAGGAGGTTTTTTTTTTTTTTTTTTTTTTTTTGCTACAAAAAACACAAACAAGTAGCTAATAACAATCTATCACATCTAAAATCCATCCAGCAATCGCTCTGCGGTGCAGCCCAGCCTTTTATGTGGTTTCTTAAATGTCTTGCATACTGTGTGGGTGTTGCATAAGTAATAAATAATAATAACTAATATTTGCAATGCTCTTAGAGCTGTGGTTAAAGCACTAGCCTGCTGACTAACACTGTCTCACTGGCTCCTTATACTATCTGCAATCTATGTGTATTCATCCCCTCTCCTACACAAAAAGCTAACAATCCAAGCATAATGCAGTCGAGTCCCTCCCACAGTGAGGTGATAATGAAAAAGACAAGTTAATAATATTAATATCTTCTTTACGAACACGTATCTTTTACAAGAGGACATCGTTTCACAACAGACCACAGTTTTGTACATGTGCGACCTGCATCTGCCCCTTCCAAACTCCCAGGCCCGAGACCGTGCTGACGAGGAGCGAAGCGCCGGTTTGGCCTTAAACAGGCAGGACGCAGTCAGGGCACGGATGTGGAGGACCATGCCTGTATTTAACCTGTTCATACTTATACTTCATCCTGTTTGCATATATCTACTGCTTCACTCCTACCTCTTGCCCAGTGTTTTTCTAAACATTGCCTGTGTTTTTCTGCCATACTGTTACATTTGTTTAAATACTGCAGTTACTAAGAACAGATGTATCTGTAAGTGTTATCTCATTCCCACTCCTTCGCTCCAGTAGACTTTTCCCTGCACCCACGGGGGGAAAAAAAGAATGTAGCGCTCACCTGATCTAAAGGAGAGGAAGGGACATAGCAGGGAGCTAACGCTCTCCTGTCAGCGCCAGCGGGAGGGAGCCGGGATGGCTCCCAGCCGTGCCGGGTTGGGGAAACCTGGGGAGTCTTGCTCAGCAGTCAAGAGTTTTGACCAACAAGGAAGAGGCTAAGGAGGCGAGAGGCAGGATCTCACCTCGCTCCCCTGCATCGGTGGCAGGTCCTAAAGGATCTGTCAAAACGCTCTAAATACATGTTTTACTGAGCCAATCCGCGTGAGACTTTGGAAGTCAAAGATAAACCATGATCTGATTTGACACTTCTCTTTATCACGGGTGGAACCGGGCCCCAGATTTTTTATACTAATGCTTTGGGACATTTAAAATCCACATGTGAACCTTGGCGTGCGCTCTGTTATTTACATGCTAAAGTGACATTCTGATTCAGTATAACTCATCAAATTCATGATTTCAGAAGTTCCTTTAAACATGTCTGGAATATCACGCTAACTTTTAAATACCTCTGTGTCAATATATGCCAGTTGCTTAGGGTTATTTTTTTCTGTTGGAAAGAAGGTCAAAACAGCAATGCAAATGAATTAGAAAAAAACATGCATTCAAGTAACGTTACTTGTTTCTGAACTCAAGATGCCAGTCCATCTTTAAATCACACAGCTGAGTATTCAATTCACAAATACAATGAGGGTACTTTTAAATTTTAACTGTCATATTCTGTTATGCTCTATGATGTTAAGTTGCATTGTGTTAGCAGTGAATGGGATAGGACTGAACATAATTCACTGCATTATAAACAGCATAACATAACTTGACAACTGAAATTTAAAAGGAGGAAATTCTCAACCATAGGATCATATCGTATGTTCCCATACATTTATAAACCTAGCAGCAAAAGATTCAAGTAGAAAAGCTGATAAAATACCTATTGCCAGGAAACAAATGTTATCTCATTTGTGCGGCATCCAAATTATCAGGGGTAGCTTCCTTCACACTTTAATTTCCCGACTGCAGAGCTACCCCTTCCCTCTCTGTGCCACCTCGGTGCTTGTTGGCTGTGTCATCCAGCAACTTCTTTCATACCTACGTCTCAAAGCAACCTTCACTTTCACGGAAGCTCTTTTGTTTGCTCTCCTGGGCTAAAATAAAGAATGAAGTAACACATTTCTTCAACATGAATATGCTAACAGCCATAAATCTGCTCCCTAGCATTACTGTAGAACAAACCATAGTAAATGTTTAAAAATGTGCTCCTAAAATAAGCCCTGGCTGAGCTTTGATGTCACTTTATTTAATTCACATTGGCATTGCATACACAGCTCAGTTTACCAGAGAGGATTCATTCTTTACTGAAGCATAATTACATTATCAGATATTCAGTAGAGGCCATAAACCACAAAATGGAAATTAGACCGTCAATGGCCATTTTATACTACAAGGATTATTGTATTTTAACGTTTGTGTTGTCAACCACTGTGCTGGCAATCTAGCATGTGGACCCCAATTTTCAACATCACTCTAACCTGAATAAAATTCAAATATATGAACACCAAACTGAACAATCAATAACAATCTTTCAAGCTATATAAGCTTCTGACTGGCAGAAAACTAAGCAATAGCACAGAGGCAAATCAATCAGGAAGCTCTCTTTTCCTTTCTAGTCCCATGCATTTCAGGCTCAGGGAAACTTATTTTGGTGCATTGTTTCCCAATCTTCAATGCAAAAAAACCCAGTGAGCTACAGCTTTCTCTTCATTGCCCACTCAGATTTGTAAATGGAATTTATTGCAAGCAATGTCCTCTTATAGATTAAATTAATGTTATTGTAAAGAGGTTTAATGCTCAAAGATATTTATGACTCATGCTGAGAAAGAAGCTGTACTCAGTTATGATGATTAATATAATTTTCCCAAGTTCTCACAGATGAAATTGCTCCATGTGCATATTCTGAGTACAAAACAGATAACCATAATTCTAAAAAAAGGCAGCCATGATTGTGTTACTGATGCATCGTTTGGAATTAGCAAGTTGCTTGTGGAGTGGGTGAAATGTTTGTGTTGGATTTGGTCTCTGCTTGATGGGCAATGGGATAAGAAACGTTCACATGACCACAACCTGCATTTTTGTTTTGATCTTGGAGTAACACAAGTTAGTGTTTACAGACATTTAGCTTTTACAGCCTACCACTAATAAGACAGACTGTGATTTAAAACTTACATCCTCTGTCCAGAATGAAAACCAAATGAGATAGGACTTGACAACTTGTATCGAGAAACTTAAGATGTACTTACTCCTCCGATACATGGACTTGAAAACAGTGCAGTATCTATCTACACCGTTGCGGTTAAAACCTAAAAATGCATCTTCACATGTCTGATTAGAAGAGCTCTCCAACAGTTCTGCAAGGTCAGTGGAGCTTAAACTCTCTCTCTGGTCCTTACCTTTTGAGGGTCAGTCCTCACTAATAATAAAGATTACAAATGTGCATTTAGCATTCTGTTATAGCTTTGAGGTTTTAGTGTAATTAGACTGAAGTGATGTGACTACTAGTTTAATAAATACAGCTCAAAACTGAATTTTCCTTTCAGATTTTAGCTAACCTTTTTGTTGTAGTGTGAGAATAGCAGACTAAGGTCTGTGTAAAAAATGGGGAAAATAATGAAAAAATAATTGACTGAAATAATAAATCCCTGCAACAGAGATATGCTGATTCCTTGTACTTTTTTGACCTCTTGTACTTCTTATGCTATGTCTAAGGGAGCTGGTAAGCTTGCTAAATCTAGATAAAGCAATGTGACCTGAGTTGAACCACTTTATCATGCAAGTTTGAATAGCTGTCTATGCACTGGAAACCATAAATGTCAGGGATGTTAGGGACCCAACACCCATTCTGCCAAAATCAAAGGCTTCTCACCATGAGTCAAATGAATTTGGACTCAAAGTGAAGTGAGCAATGCATAGCCGTAAAGAGCAACCATCACAATATCAATACCTGGTATTAACGGGAATTGCAGTCCTAGTGTGTTGGCACTGTATAAAACAAATCCTGTACTTCATACCTGTACTTGCAGTTGAGTCCAGAACTATTCTGCTTAAAAACATTTTGAAGGGCTCATTTTTCTCTGGGAAAGTGAAAGGAAACCAACTGGCTGCACCTTTACAGGAGGCAGCGAGAGCAGACCTCACCTTGCCAACCCGGTGCCGCAGAGCCCCAAACTGGAATTCCAGCCTTGCCAGGTAGCGAAGCAGGTTTTACCCTCTTCTCTCTAGATGCCAGCTGGCACTCTCCAGGTCCTGCAACAGCATCTGATGGCCTTACGGCTGACACTGACACACCTTATAAAACAGCACAGTCATACAAGCTGACAGATGTACCAGCCAAAGAGTTGCTCCAATATTTCCATACACTTCAGTAAGATGAAACTGAAGAAAGCCAGCTTGTCAAGAAAGGTCCTTAAATAGAAGACTTCCTGCCTCTGTAGGTCAAGCTGAGCTAGAACCGTAAAGTTACATGTGCCTTGAGCTTACTGACTTTCTTCAGACTTTGCTGAAGGCAGGAGATGAGAGTGTATGGTACAACTGCTTGCTGAATGCTACCCCACTGGCTGGTGAATAGGTCGTGTGCTGGAGTTGAATCAGCTGCTTAAAACTTCTTTTAAAGTGATATTTAAGATTATTTTTATAAACAGCTTTGGAGTAAATGTTTTTCAAAGGAAATACAAATACATTTCTTTCTCACTTCATCATATCCTTGGCCCCAAGTTTTAATTTCCAGAACTCTTTTGAGAACAGAATGCTACAGTTTAATTGGTTTAGTCTGAGTGTGGGAGTTATCTATTTTTATCTAGAGTTACATTTGAAATATATATTAATATATAATTAATACAAATTAATTAATACAAATTAATATATCATTAATTTCTTTACTGTGGGGGATATCCCCCTTAATATGTTTTATAATAATTCAGACTCCTAGAGCACATTAACTCAGAGAAGAGTTCAAGGGATTTTCAAATAGCTTTTAAGGACGCAAACGTTATTTGAAAGTACTTGGCATCTCAAGTCAATATAAAGGTGTTACCTAGAGACAAAGGCATAAACTAGCTGAGGAGTTGTCCTCTAAAGAAAATATCTATGTAGCTTTATAAATGAGCATATGTTATAATGCCTAGACCACACAATATTCCTATCCACTTCTTGTTAATTAGAATAATAAGAATATACTGCCCTTTAAAATCACATTCTCCCTCTGTTGGTTATTCTAGGAGTAAACTGGTCTGTATTTGGGATGCACATATTTCTCCACTGCTCCACATTAGAGACTTGAGTTGCTTATGATACATATACTAATAACAATAAAGATAATTTTCTACAATGATATAAAGCAATATGAATAGCAATTTCAAAAGAAGAACTAATATCTACAGCTTCAGAAGTCCAGAAAATTCTCAGCTACCCAAATCAATTCTATCTGAAGACTGCATATGAAAGCACAGAAAATGTAAACCTGCTAGAATATAGTTCTCAGAAAGCATTGAGATGACTTGTAACAGCAACAGAGTTTAATGCATGACCTGTAACTACTGTAAACACTTTATTTGTTTGCAAAGGTTACTACTGAGAACAAAATGATGTACCTGTATGGCTATCAAGCTCCAGGACAAACCTGTATCATAGCGGGATTTCTGATAATACTAGTGTGCACAGATTCCCTCATTCAACCCCCAGCAATGATGAATTACAAAATTTACAAAAGTCCTTCTACTGACACCTTTATATCTCTTCTGCCTCAGTTGCATACAGGTAAATGACTCTCATCAGAGTTTGTCTTTCGTCAGTGAAGTTCTGCATGGATAGTACATCCAAACGCAAATCCACTCAGCCTAAAAACAAAGCAACTTTGCTACCCCACCACTTACTGTGTCAGTGCCAGTTCCCATAAAGTCTTGAAAAATCCTTGAAAATCATTCTGGGCTGTACTCACAGGACCTAAATCTACCTGTCTGCAAAGGTTAAAAAGGGATTTATTAAGGGCCACATTTACTACCGTTTCTCCACAAGGACAACGTTTGAAAGAAGTGAATAATACACATTCATTAGTACTAACGCACAGTTTGATTGCTACGGAAATATGTGCAACCTACCAAATTATCACAGAGTCCACACATTGCATCCACCATCTTTCTCAAGACTTATTATAGAAGATTCTAGTCCAAATATTTCCCAGAATTTTTTGCCACAAAACAATTTATTCCAGAGTTTCTATCCTCCCCTCCTCTTTACGATAGCTCATGTCAGCTATCATTATAAGTGAACAACACAAAGACTTAAAGACATACCCTCTGGTTAAAAAAAAAAAAAAAATCCCACAGCTTTCAAGTGTGAACAGGATTAATCACACATAATAATTATACAAAGTGATAACACTTATTATAAGATCATATAAACACCGTTAAACGAACAGTGGCAGTAACCTTTAGGAAGGAAAAATAAAGCCACCAAAAATAATACAAATCAAAGTTTTCATTGGTAAGACTTTCTGGGTAAGGCTTCTCTGAAACCCTTAATGAAACTAATGTGCAACATTTCAAAGCAAATGACAGTCACAGTTGATTTACATGTTCCATGCATCTTCAAAATACAGTATGAAAAGCAGACACAAAATACATGTGGGGAAAAATCGCTGGTTCCCAATCTCCTGTCCTTCAGCAGTCCTCAAAAACTTAAAAAAATCTCTTTCTAAGCTTGTTTTCTAGATCGTCAATGTAATTATACAACAATTCATATTCTCCATATTAGCAACTCTTTGTTGAGTCTCATGCAGTTCTAAACCAAGGCTTTCAAAGGGTTTTTTTTTTTTTATTGCATTAGTTGTGACTTCAAACTTATCAGCCTTTTCCTTGAAAATTGCTTTGTCTTTCTTAAAAAATTCCTCTCTGCTGAAAGTTTTGTTTTGATCTCATATTATCACTCGCTTTTATAGTGCCCACCAAGTATCTGAGGAACAGCTTCCAAGAAATTCTTCATGGACAACCACACATTTTTAAGCACAAGCAAATCCTGGCGAACGGCCCCTCTGGTAACAAAGAGGCAGCTTGTTACCCCAAGATCTTGTCATGGTTCCAGAGCCGCAGCATGTGTCACCAAGCAGGACCCTGCGGATACGAGGATAAAGCAACCCACAGACCCACTACAGCCTCCCCCCTGCCAGGTGGATCGCTGCTAGAAACTTTCCAAACGTGCAAGGGCCGTTGTAGAGGGGATCTCAACTAAAGCCAGAGGTCAGGTTGAGGGGAAAAGTGAGTGAAGCTGCGGAAGCAATTGGTAAGCTGCAGAGGTTTAAGAAAAACAGAATATAATACATTTTTTTGCGAAGGTAGGTAGGTAGAATGAAACTGATCTTGAACATTTTGAAACTCTAAACGTATGTAATATACAAAACCATGTAATTAGTAAGCATCGTAGGAGAGACGGACTTCTAAGAGGGCATGGAAACGACTACATGAAATTCCTGAGTCAAGCGGAGACCACATAAATCTTGAAATAGGAGCAAAATAATTAGGGAGGATACAAAATTCTCGAGGGTGTGACCAAGAGGGGTTATACAAAGAAACATAGGAATAAGGAAGAAGACTGTAACGGTAGCATTTTGTCTGGACTGGAACAGAGAGAAGCTACAGAAGCAGTTTAAGTAGGAAAGATAAAATACAACTCTTGTGCAGGTGGAAAGAAAAGAATATGTCTTGAAACATGCTGAGACAGAGAAAGATAGAAATAGACTGGATTTGGGGGAGAGTAAGGAGAAAAAGTAAAAACACCTTGCTGAGAAAGGCTGGTGATTTTATTGTTAGCAGGAAGAAGGAGAAAGTTTGGGGGAGAAACATTAGGATTTTGGTGCTTTCAAAAGTCCTTCAGCTCTCCTCTCCACATTTCCTTAATTCCACAACTGGAATTAGGCTTTCTCTTCTCTTACATCACCAGCTGTAGGTTCCTTCACCTCAAAGATGACTAAAGAAACCAGAGGGGAGGTGTAGAGAAAAACAGAGATGGAGGATCAGTTGGAAGGAGATGGGTGAAAGACTGAAGATTACTAATTCTGTGGATCAGTTACTGATAGCTGAAGCAACACAGGATTACTGGATGTGGCGGACCAATGAATGTATCTTTTCGCCTTAAACATTTCTTGGTGCATGGGGTGCAGGCAGGCCATAACCACGAACAAACCATCTGTCCCTGGCAGAAACAGGACTGGGCTGCTGTGACCCCCCCGAGATGGTCTCCCTGCGACCACCCGAGACACACGGAGCCTGCACTGAATGAGACCACAATCCGGCAGAGACTTTGGGATCTGGACTGTAAATTATTGTCCATTTTTAGCACAATTTCTATAGAACTTGCTTGGCATGAGTGGCTAAATTTGCTGAAGCCTTAGGCCGCACTCCCTAGTTCAGTGAGAAAAGGGCCCCAGAGCTGGTGCAGGCGGGAAGGATAAGGGAGTTACCAGCAATTTGCATCTGAAACAGTGCTAATTGCTGGAGTTACCAACTCTTTGTCAGGACCTGAAGAGATAATAGCAGAACCCGAGGAATGGAGACACACCTGTGGAAGAAACTGCAGCAGAAAACAGCCTGCCTAGGAACAAGGATGAGATCCAATAAGGAGCAGGAGACCCCAGACGCAGAAAATTACTATTGGTCCAAACTACCGCGTGAGGGGTGGAGAGCTTAGATTGGAAGGTATAATTGTCCAGGGATTTTTTTGTTCGGGGTCCCTCTTCAGAGGTACCCAACTCGAGCCATGTGAAGAGGACCCACCTACCACCAGACAGGAGCCCCCCCCTCCACCGCTGAGACTCCCAAAGGAAGAGGACCAACGGGACGACGCTGGATCCACGGGTGGCGATATCTTTTCTCTCTCTCTCTCTTCTCTCTCTCCCTCTCTCCTCTCTTTTCCCCTCTCCTTTGTTGAATCAGTAGGAAATGTGTGGCACGGGACTTGTCTAGCTAGTTGGTTATCCTATTTGACCACATGCCTTATCTTTGTGTTAATAAATCTTAAAACTGTTTGGCTGGTGTCGTTTCACCTTAATTCAGTCCAAGGGCATCACGAACTTGGTCATTTGGTCCCAAGGGGAGGGAGGTCGTCCTGAACGACTCCCTTCGGGCCGCGACACTGGATCATCAGAGACAAGTGAGAAACAAGATCAAAGCAAGAGTGGTAGCACTCAGGAAAACTCTTAAGTCAGCTAGTGGAAAACACATACTAACATCTCCGAGTGATCATCAGATGGATAACCCATGAGCCGAGAGACCCAAGGAAAGCTGAGCAAAGATGAAATCTGTAAGTGAAGGGTATTCAAGAATATTAAAGGTCCAGAGCGGTTTGAAACTAATACAGGTGTAATGGAGACCTGACAGGTAGCCAGGACAGGCAGTTCCAGATGCTCTCCGTTTTGTCGAAGGTGTTCTCAGTAATACAGGAGTAGTAAACTCCAAGCAACCCAAACAGTTGGAAGAGACAGTTGCAGCACTGCGTGTTCAATTATTCCAGAGAGAAAGGGGAGGCAAGAAATGGAAGGCTAGCTGGACAAAAAGACAAAATATAATGGAATAAAAGAGCGAAGCTGAAGAACTAAAAGGTGGCAGTCAATGATGGGCACGGGAATCAGCGAGGCAGAAGAGCTTTGGTTCAGATGAAGGAGGGGGAACGTGAAGGCAATCAGCTTTACTACTGGACATACATTAAGTAGCTTGTGCTTGGAGAGAGTAGAAGCAGAGAGTACGAATGAATCTGGATGGAGGGCACGTAGCATCAGCCTTCACAGTGAGAGGTGGGATGGACCCCTGAGAAAACAGAGGAGTTGGAGCAAATGCCTGAGTCTGACAGGAGAGGCAGGGAGCAAAGAAGTCATGGAAAATCTCGGAGAAATTTCCAGCTAACAGAAATTCAGAAATGAAAGATCAACTGTCCTTTAGCAAACATACATATAATTAAAGCACTAAAATGAAGTGTTTTTAATCTTCATAGTAATTAACAACATATACAGCAGCTACTATAAGAAAAATAATTGCAAACATAAGAAAGAAACAGCTTGCTCGCTGAACTTCTTTCCTCTCCTCTTTCAAACAAGTGACATTTTGCTATTTGCCTATTGTCCAAGAAATTGTTTGGCATCATTAAATATATAAGGGGCTCAGATATCTATATTTTACCTTTATGTCAAATATTTACATGTCATACATAGGACCTCACCAAGGAGTTGTTGTGATTAGTTGCCAAGAAGCATCAAGAATCAAATACAATTGTTAGTGTTTAAGGGTTTTCCTGTTTATTTCTACAAACACACAGGATAAACACTGTCAGTCCAAAGTAAACTTTAGAGTACATATTTTTTTCCAAAACTAATACCCTATAAAAGCCTAGGATGGTTGAAAACTACATTTAAACCAATTCTTTCTGGTGACTAGTACCATGTGTGAAGACTCAAGGGTATTTCACAACCCAGAGACTCTGTTAACTAGTTAGAATGATCATTAAAAAGCTACACTTGGTTTAGACCTAATAGCTGATGAAGATCATCTTAAACAGATCAAAAATGTGGTCAACATTTGGGTTTGATCAAAGTAAGTAAAGCAGATATGGGATACAGCTTTAAGACACAAAACCTCAAATTCAGCTTAGGTTTAAAAAAAAAACAACACAGCAACACATATATACAGTATCATAAAATCTAAGCCACTACGCCAGAGACTAAATTTTGAGTGACATTCGAAAGATTTTCATTAAAGCATCCATTTGTTTCAGTCATTTGAGAACTATTTAGTCACTTAACTCTCCCAGCTGAATTTTTTTTAGATGCCAATTGACAGAGGAAATTCATTCCAACTAAAGATAAATCCCTACTTTCTCTGCCAAGAGTTTTCCTGCCTTAAACAATTATTGGTCTAGAGGGGACTTTTTCTTTCTTCTTCAAATTTAGCTTCTTCTAAGAAACCTATGTAAAATTAAGTACTTCGTTAAACTGACAACCTGGTAAGTCTACCTTTGTGCTTTGTTTCTTCTAAGGCAAAGCTAAGGAACATATGAAATGGAGAAAACATTCACATATAGCTCAGAAAAGAATTTGGTTTTCAGTTCAGCAGCTAGACTGATAAAACACATACACAAAAAAAGAGCTGAGGTCAACAAGCACACATTTTCTTAATTTTTTTTGAGAAAAAATAAAAGTAAAGCATATTGCTATGAATCAAACTGAAGCATTTCTTTCAAAACAGATCATGCACAAGCAGTTTCAAAAGTAAATAACTATATTAAACCTTTCTATTATTTGTTTTCAATTTTATCTCATTCCATGATATCATGTATTCTATTCTGGAGAGATCTTTTATTTAAGAAGGCATGATCTTTGCAATCTGTAGGTAAAAGTTTGCATTTTGGAGGCCACGGTTCCATGAGAGCACATGGCATCAAACATCTGTTTCAATGTCAGGTTTTTGGATGGAGGGAGTGCTCTGAGTTTCACTAAGGCTTTTCAAATGAGATGCAAAAAACAAGTTTGATCACTTGTGTTCATCAAGGACCATGATGCCCTTAGTGTTCATAAGGTAAGAGCATTAACAGCAATGCCACCTATTAGATGACATCCCAGAGAGGTCCAATTTTCTTATTTGGAGAATATCCAAATTTTGTTCGATCTTGTACTTTGTCTTTCTGCTAATTGCTGCACTAGTGATTGCTACGTACTGTCACCCATTAAAGCATTGAATACACCCATATTTGTCATCCATCCTCCACCTTGGTCTGCTTTAAGTGGCTAAAATATTTTAAAACATTGAAAATTTCCTCTAACATAAGAAATGACAGTAAAAACAGCTTAGCAAAGTGAGCAAGTTCATCATCTGAAACACTGGTAAAATCAGAGCATCAGGATAAGAGATTAAAATTGCTCAAAATTAGGTCTAAAGGACACAAAGTTACTGAAGATGCTCGTATTCTTGAAGAACAGGATATTCACAGCACCAAAAAAAAAATTGAGTAAAATTCTTGGTACTGTGTGGCTTAATCTGAGACTTTTGGAGTCCTGAAAGCTATAGGATTGAAAAAGAGAAGTTAAAAAGAGTCCACTAAATATAGGTAGGAGCTTCATTTAATAACTTCCATCATGTAATATGTCTTTCAGTGAGGACAAATTTAAGTACAGTCTAATTTTTTAAAAAATGGTAATGGCCACAAATTGTGTATTATCAGAAAACTGTGTAAGAAGGAATTTGAGAACAAGGTTTTGCTACATTCATTATTGACAGTTACAGCAAGGAATGGTAGTCACTGAGGTGATGCTGAGCAAAATAAAAAAGTATGCCAAGGTAAAACAACAGCCAGTCTGTCACACAGCTGGACAAGATGCATTAAGATACGATGGTTTGTGTGATATATTTCCTTTTCCCTACATGGCTAAGGGAAGAAAAAAGGCTCCAGCATTTGCAATTTGCACTTCGCAGTTAAATTATTTTATAACAGGCATAAATTTCCAATAGGTCTGTATTTTGTGTTATTTTCATTTTTAGAAACAATCCACCATGTCCCAAGAAAGAGAGCCTCAAAGAGGGTTTGGGCTTGTGTGTTTTATTCCTGAAGCCGGCCCACTGGCATTACACCCTTACAACATTTCAAGGAGGAAAGGGGGGTATTGAATTACTTATTAATTGCCAACATGTTAATTATATCAAATCACTTCCCTCAAAACCAAATTCTGACAAATTCAGGGGTTTTTTTTCTTTGTTTGCTTTGATAGTTTTATTACAGACAGTTGTTTTAGATGTCACCAAAAGAAGTCTTGAGAGGCCTAAATCAGTGCTTATGGTGGTCAGAGGAAAAAAAATTATTTTGACATCTATGGTTTCCAGATCAAGCTCAAGGGGACTGATGCACAACAGATTGTATTCAAACATGGAGTGACTTTTAGAGTTTTTCTCTTTGTGTGAAAAAGGGACAGAGGGGCTCATTCTGTGCCCTGCACTGCTTAAGAACTGTCATTAATGGAGAATTTCATTTTTTACCTTTTTCTCACAATTGAGGAAACTAGGATCAGAAGTGTGGGGGAAAAAAACTGCAGACTAGTAAGACTGAAAAGAAAAATAGGGTTCAGTCCTAAATCCCTCATGTGCCTGGAAATCCCACTGCACTTTTCCCATTTTGGTACTTAATAATTAGTCATTAACTCGTGTCCAGAGATGAACAGAATACACTCATCCACCACTTACTTGACAAGATCAGGCTCATGTTGATTATTTTAACAGACTAATTTAATTCAGGTTTCTGTAGTATCTCTAGGAATTTGCCAAGCAGAAATTTATCAGATTCCATATAAATCTATGTCAGAAGAAACTTTAATGGAAATGACTACATTAAGAATTCAGGATTGGGCCCTTAATAGCTGCTATAATTTATCATATTTTTAATATGGAGAAATCAGTAAAATGAAATATTCTAAAGACATAAAAGTAATAACCCAATCATTTAATATGAAGGAATAACTAGACAATACCACCCCACAGAACTATAGATAGCCTGCTGGAAAGGCTCTGAATATAAAAAGCAGAAAAGCATCAGTTTTAACTTCAGAGAAATACTGCATTCATTTGAAAAAAAAAAAAACAAACAAACAGCGAAAAGAAAGCAAACTAATCAGTTCTTCTATATCCTCAGTACTTGCTAGGATAATCAAGTTTTATTTTAGATGGCATGTTTAAAAACAGAATGAAAAGGGGCAAATTTTCAGAGAGAAGCAAAAATAAGAAAAAATGACAAGTGTAAAAAAAGTGGAAGAAAATGTTTAACTCCCATAGGAAAATAAAAACAGGAAAAGCGGGATGGCTACCTACAGATATGCCATGTACCATAAGAAAAAGAACCCTCAGTCAAACAGGACAGGAAAAAAACAGGATGAGATTTAAACTTCTGCAAAGAAACCTAAATGTTAAAGAAAAGAAAAACTAATCAACTGAACTGCTAAGACAATTTCAGGTTACTGCCACTGAAAATTAGATTTTAACATTTATTAACAAACTCCACCATGACATAAAAGCATGAACTAATTCTTTGAGGTAGAAACAGGCAAATGCTGACCAATTTATAGTTTCTAGCTCCCCCCTGCCAATATAGGAATTAAATTACGTTGCCTCCTGCACACGTTTAAGCACTGCAAAGCTTCGGAAAGGAGGTGCACCTCAGTAAATACAAACGTGCCTCCTGTGGTGGCACTCAGGTGCTACGTAGGTGAGCAAAAAATGAAATGAGTAAGTTGCTTCCTTCATATGGCTGTAATTATACTGCTCACCCTGAAGCAGGAGGGAATCAGAAAAGGAAATGTGAATTAAAATTCTTATCCGCCTTCTGCCTTCCAAACTGCCTTTAGCTGCCTCTCTGACCGGCCTGCTACATTGTCCTGCTACATATTTGTATTATTGACTAGTTTAGTGATTAGCAGCTGAACCATCAGCTCATGTTTCACATAATCCATGCGTTCTGTTTTTGAACAGCATTTAGCATCAGGAAAAGCATCCTTTTGGAGGCCTTCAGATGTTGCTGTGAAGCAATGCTAGCAGTAACAGCATGATCAGGGACAGACACCACACCATCCTAGCTGCAAACTGTGCGAAGGAGAGAAGTTCCAGGCTACACTCAAAAGCAACTGAATTCCTTTCGGAAATTTGCAATCTTGATATATTTGGATCAAGCGAAATGTGTAAGTTTGTACCAGGTAGCTATTAGGTATATTTTCATCTTCAATCCTTCTAACTCAGGTTTTGAAGATAATATAACGCAGATAACTCAAATTCAAATAAAAAATACGTTTGAAAACCAAAGGTTGTCATTTTGGTCATAATATTACAACTAAATACAAATTCTAATAAAAGAGAAAATATAGTCTGCTTAACAATTATGCCTACCTCACAGACTTGCTTTCAACCAGAGGCATCAAGTTACTTTTACAAGGAGGCTAACACTAATGTCCCACATTTATCTAAAGGGAGACTGAGGCACAGAAGTTTTCCTTCACAGTCTTAGAGGCCAGTGGCAGAACCATGCTGGAATGTCTCCCAAATTTTTGCCCAGTGTGCTGGATATTAGACTAATTTGCTTTAAACAGAAAGCAAAAGCAGCAGAGTATTTCTGGCTAGCTACATCCCCAGCAGCATATTCTTTTTGAAAGGATTTCACTCACAGTTCTTCAGAAGTAGTTTCCAAATTATGAGTTCACTAATGGCAGAAACTGTGGCCTGATGTATTTTTGCAGCTAGTGAAACCCGGGTGATTATCAGCTTGCCCCAACTTATACCAATATAACCATGCACGATCTTTTCCCTGTGACTTTTAGGTAAGAGCAGGAAGAATTCTTACACGTGGAGCTAATTCTGAGAGCGGGGAACGGAACGGCAGAGCGCAGATAACCACAGCTGTGCCACGGGAGCGGGCTGCAGGTCCACGCCGCACCGGGAATGACAGGCAGTCACACTCTCACTCTTTAGCCTTAGATTTATTGTCTCTTCAGCAGTGATTGCTATTTACCAAGAAAGAACGGACAGCTGAGTTTCAGCTATTGCTTACTCTTGACGCCTTCTCCTATTCATTACACTCCCGAAGCTTGTCTGGTGCTGCGAAGGCAACACAGAGACACAGTCCTCTGCCCCAGAAGGCTGCCAGCTGCTGTCAGAGTCGCAGAGACTCCGGCTTCTGGGCAACTCCAAATTTCCATTTACAAGGTGGGAGCTGGACATACATGGGTCATTGGGGATCTGCCCTCAAATGTCATCGAATATCAAAAAGGAGACTTTTTGCTAGTGGTTATTTTTGAAAGAACATTCCCTGCCACTCTTGGTAATAAAATAAAAGATAAAGGCTTAGAATTAAATACATTTAAAGGCAACAAATATTTCTTAAAGCATTGCACAGAATAGAAAGAAAAGGCCTTCCTCTTCTGTAACAAGAAATTACCATTTGCCTTTTCTAGTATTACATGAACTGTGATAAATTCATCTCAATATGCCAAGAAAAAAAAAAAAAAACCCTTTACCCAATTAAACATGCGTGCACTTCATGCCCAGTGCTACAGGGGCAGGATGCAAACTTCTATTTGTGACTGCCAAAAAAAAAATGGTTGTGTAGCTCTGGAAATGCTTTACTGAACTAGAGTAACAATATTTAACAATTTAGCTAACTGATAAACTAAAAATACTACTAATTCCCATTTGTAATATGCTAAATTGCCTGCAACTAATTTAAGCAATAAGCAAGCCAGGCTATCAGCTGTGAGTCGTCATCTGTGGGCAGTTGAGCAAAATACTTTATTTGCCATCTCCATTACCTCATAAACAGGTTTTTTTAATAGATTAGCTACTAAAATATATTCTGCAAGTGGACAGTCCTTATGGTCTGCAAACAGTTAAACTCTGCAGAGAATTCACTACCTGAATTTACCAATCTGTTAGCATAGAATAAGAAATTTGTACATAGGCCAAATTTTTAGCTTTAACCTGGCAGAGCCTCTTTTTTTTCTTCTTCTTTTTTTCCCCTGTATTTTCCTAAATCTTAAAAGTTTCAGGTAATTCTAAACTCACAATGAAAACACAACCTTGAGGGGAAAAAAAGGCAAAGCAGATGATATGCTCTAGTAGCTTCCTGCAATGCTAAAAAAATTAGCTCAAATCCCAAGATCCATCCTCAGGAGCTTAATTGCTTCAAAGAATAGGAATCTTGTCAAATTCAGTCCAAACAAACATAATCAGTAGCTTTCAAAGCTTGTTTGACATTGAGGAGGCATAGAAAACAACACAGAAACCAAAGAAACATACATCGATGGTCTGTCAAAATTTTTTGTTAGACATGATGCTATTATCAAGGCACATCAGGATGAAATAAAGTGACCTAGCTGACCACAGGCTTACAAATGTCTTGGGAAGGAAGGAAAAACGGTGAATCAAAAGGTAGCTTTGTTGCACGTCCCCCCAGGCCGTCTTATTGACAGGAATGACAATGGTCCCAAGATGCACCATTATCTATGACCAGCAAGCAGACATCAAATGCTACGGAGCTGTCTCTGTCAGAATAGAAAATGCTGCTCAAAATATACAGGGCTTGTTACATTTTGTTCAGCAAAGGTTTGTCAAAAGCCAGGGTCACTCCGTGTGTGCACTGCCCTGAAGGGTAATTTTAAAAGGAAGGAGAGATGCACTCGATTCTTCAGTGTTTCTCCTAGAAGGAGACTTCAAGTCTGGATGACCAAAATGTTTTGAAAATCAAAGAATGACTCAGAAAAAAATAAAGTAAAACAAAGCTAATAGAGGTTCATTACGACTGTGTTATTAGACTGCAAACCACTTTTCAAAATAAACAGGTTTGGGAATTATTCCCGTATTTAGATGTTTTTTCAATAAAAATTCAGCTGATTTCTAATACACTGGGGGCGGATGCTACCGAAAGGCATGACTCAAGTTATGGCGTATAAGTGTGCCTTCTTCAAGTATCCATATTTTACCATTATGCAGTTAATTGCAGTAAAAATATTTATACTGGCGAGAAAAGAATCGTTAATATGGTACCCTTTGGAAAGAAAAGAGAGAGGTTTTATATACAAATCCAACCTCAGAAATGTTTGGGTAAACTGTGTTTTTTTTGTGAACATCTGCTAAGCACACAGTGAGGAAAGAAAGTCCGAATATACTCCACTAATTGACACAGAAATCTTTGTTTAAGAACTGTGTTGCTAAAAAACAGAGCAAAACAAAACCTGAGGGTAAAAAGAATAGTTTAGGCAGTGAAAGGCATTACTGAGACAGCAAAGGCATTCTGGGGTTTGCGCACGGGTCCTGTGTGGCTCACCCGGCAAACGGCCTGGCAAATACTCCTAAAAGCATCAGGCTCTTTCACGTCAGTCTTCAGCTATCCAGACCCATTTCTCTGCTTGCTCCTGCCATTGGTTATTGTGACTCTTCAGAGCATATAATTGTCTTGTTTTCTTTCCCCCCTTTTTAAGGATAAATAGCAGAACAAGAAAAGTAAGAGCAAAAGCAATCCAGTTATAGTCTTCTGCTTCAGGTTTGAGGCTTCGAGGTTACATCTGATGCTCCACTGCCCACATCCATATGACTTTCAGGACAGAAATTAAGATAATAGTCTATCAAATGTACTTTTTCTCATGTTAAGCCAATCTCAAGATGATAGATATGATCCTTTTCTGTCTCATGGGACATGTTCTTTTGCCACCAAAACCTAGTGCTATTAATTCAATGCAATAGATTCTTTTTCGTTTCCTTCGAAGTTACAAGATGCCAGGAATAAGACCGACTCGTGCTTCTTCCTGGTGGAGAACACGTAAGTGGCTTGAGAGTCCAGAGGGGCTTCTTACACCAAGTATTTTTCCACCAGTCCTGTTTTAGAGATTTCATCAAGACCCTTGTACATTCCTCCTCACCCTTTTTTTTCCCATTATTCACTCTTTATATGGAGTGACACGTGTTGTTTTCAACTTGCAGAGGGGTTAAATCCTACTCCTTATGATTTGGGGGGGGGGCTGCTGATTATCGATATAGACAAAAAAGGAAAAAAAAAAAACCTCTTCACCAGTAAATTCCACATTTGGTTAAAACATCCACACTAATATTCTAAACCAGGAACTCTTCTAGTGTTTTTAGTGCCGTGATACTCCATGGGAAATTCAGAGCTTTAAGGTGTCTTCTGTGTTTTGACATGAAAGCCTTCACAGCAGAAGACTTGCCTGATAGCATCTGGAAGCAAAAGCAGGCACAAATACGACTACAGTCCCAGGCCAGAGACACTGGACCAAACTTACATGAACAACTTGGTAGGCTTGTTCTTTTTTGAGCCGGATTTCAAACACAGAAAAGTTAGCAACACCTTTTTTTCATAAAATCCTATTTAACAAATGAACCCAATTTTACTCACTGCAACACTAGGCATTTTCTTGATTTCTGACCACAACAATATACTTAGCCTCCCATCCTGTTTTCACAGTATTTCACTTTTTTTTACAATCAAATTAAAATGGAAAAAAGTAGCATCAACTCCATTTAATTGTTGTGCATCCTTAGGGTGATCACAGTGAACAACCTAAGGCTAACAGACACACATCACACATAAGGTAACACGCCATTTCCCCACTCCAAAATAAGGAAAACATCATCATATCTGGTTTGTTGCCATCAACAAGAATTCTAAGCAATACCTGTGATTCTATAGTATTTGTCTATCACTACAATAACCATTTTAATTTGTGAGTAACGGAGGGTTTACAATTAATGACAGCTAGCTTCCTAATATAAGGACAGACACTGAACAAATGAGTATGATTGCAGATGTTTAAGAGTAAATGTGAAAGGAAAGGAGTGAGCATTAAAAAAAAGAGTATTGATTCAGTGTGACTGATGTGAATGAGTTAAATGATTGACTATGAAGTGTGAATTCAAATTTACTGTGAACAGAATGCACTGTGAGTGGAACAGAGTATGCATGACCATGACTGAGTGTGACTAGGTATCATTAGGAAGAACTAAGTGAATATGAGTGGAAAGCACTGATTATCTCCCCTGTAATCTATAAATAAACAGTATTGCAGGAAGTTTTGAAAAATGTATTTAATAAGGGATTTCCACTGCCTGAATAAACTTGCTGAGGCCAGACAGCCTCATCTAAAGGAAAATGTATCATTCTGCTGAAAGTTCTGTCATGTAATAATACGTGAGTTCATATCTGACAGGAAAAAATATGCCTAAATTTAGAGCAAAATGAAAAAGAAAAAAAAAAAGCCTTTCCAATTATCAACAAACAAATTTACTAACTCTCATGATATCAAGTACCCTCTCTTCTACTTATGGATATTTT
The DNA here is from genome assembly GCF_036370855.1 of Dromaius novaehollandiae. Classification (NCBI taxonomy): domain Eukaryota; kingdom Metazoa; phylum Chordata; class Aves; order Casuariiformes; family Dromaiidae; genus Dromaius; species Dromaius novaehollandiae. The sequence goes on along the minus strand of NC_088104.1, from coordinate 4,119,099 downwards.
GTTAACATACATGTTTAAATTCAGAACTACGAGCACTTAAGAACTACAAATTCTGGAGCTGAAGCCATCTTATGAAGCTCAATATAACAATTTTTTATTGTCACCAAGTAACAATGCAGTCCCTCTGCAGTTTGACCAAACTGAGCTGGATGCAACTCCAGTTTATTTCAGTGAGAGTAAAGTGTGTTTTATATCCCAGAGTCTCACATCCCATATGTGAGAACATCCTTTGGTATCTTCTCAGCTGTTGCCCTTACTCCACAAGTAGCTCTGTTTACTTAACTGCTTATTATTACAATTCGGACTAGAAGAGTACTGGACTTTGGTCCAAAAAATCTGTGTATATAAGGATGATTTTAAAGATGGATCATGCCACAGGTGACAGTATAGACCAAATCTGAGGATGCAGTGTAGAGCCTGGTGCAACCAACATGAATAGCACCATTGAACCAAGCAGGACCAACAGGGCAGGTCCTCACTCTCCTCAGTGTTATAGGAACAGCTCCTTGATAATACGCTGTCCTCTCTCATCAGCAATTTGCCTTACTTATTTTTTTCTTCCTCCTAATCCTTCTGTGTTCATTACCAATCAAACAATCATCAGAACTTATGTTTTCCTTTCCAAAGTAGTTAGCCTCTACTTCCGCTGAAGAAAAAGACAAAAACATTGGGCTCTGTGTTTGCACTGCAGTAAATTAATAATCAAAACTGAGTAACTTGAAAGAGCCATTTCTGTTGGCAGAAATCTTCCCTGGGAAACCTGCAATGCTCCTTTCCTCTCCAAGTTTCCTAAGAAACAGTCAGTACTGATGACAAATTTACTGAGGTGAAGAAATTCCACGGCTCGCTCTGTATTAGCCCTGGGTTAATCTAAACCATACACATGAGCATCCTTGATCCCTGTTATTCTTGGAGTTAGAGATATTTAACATTGATTTTCAGTGAATTTACATCATTATAGCTTTACAGGTTCCAGTTTAGCTCTGCCAATTAATAGTGGCTGAGGATGTGGCTCAAACTTTCGCACAAACTTTTGTTAGCATTGGATTAGCCTTCTCCACTGCCTCCCTTGCTCCAGGTGATGAACAGTGCAGGGGAGTGATTCACTTCTATTTTATGAAGACCAGGACATAAACTGTAACTTGCATATTACTGACTGACAATCTCCAAAACGAATAACTGATTCCTGTTTGGATCTTACTGACCATCACGAAACACCTTGAAACCTTTGGCACTGTCACCTTAGGATACTTGCAGATTTCAGACTCTGCAACACAACTCAAAAAAAAAAAAAATCCCACTGGAAAAAAGGTTATGCAAACATATCTTAAATTCATTTAACCAAAGAATATATTTCTTGAGAGCAGGATGAACTCTCCCCCATCCCGCTGTCTGACAAATTCTCCTTATTAGTTAGGTCAAACACTGGCCATACAGGCTGAACGATCCTCTCGCCTAGATGTGCATCTCCCAAGCAAGACAGGAAACGCACTGACAGGAAACAGTGGGTAATTTACGCTGCTCGTGCCAAAGCTGTACAACTTCTGTCGATAAATAGAAGGCTTAACTCTCCAGGATAGCAATTCAGCCATTTTAAAGGATTTCCTAATGAAGAAAAATTCACTAATGGGATATAGAAAAAAAAATTTTTTCCACTTACAATCACAGGAATGCAGAGTAAGTAAATTTCAAAAATTTTCACACCATTATATAATAGACATCGCTAAGAATGATACCATTAAGAGTTGGTATTCTTGTTCCTTGTACTGTATATGAAAACCTGCTTATAATAGCTATGCTGAGTTATCTTTGTTGCTATAAAAGACTTGCTATTAATGAAAAGCAGAACTGATGTTACTAATTCTGCTTCCTTGTTCTGCAAGATCGCTAACAAAAATATGCCCCATTTTCTACACAAACACAGCTTCCAGAGACCTTAAGATTTAACACTATTCACAAAGCCACCGGACAGAGGGAAATATTCTCCTGACTACAAACTGACATGCAGAATAGTAATCCCTCTTTATTCTCAGTATATTGCTTGCACCTTCCAACGCTCTCCCAACCGCTTAGCAGTCTGTTGTGGGGCCAAGAGAAGTACCCATGCCCCCGCAGCTTCACCACCCATTCATACTTCCCTCCTAGCTTCAGACTGGAAAGGATAAAAGGTCTGCCTGTTTGGGTTTGGGGTTTTTTTTCCATATATTTTTTCCTACCTTGAACCAAGTGCCTTATTTCTGATTTTCTGAACAAATATTTGCTGATTCTTTCTACAGCTCCAGGAAAGGTTAAATATTGAATGGACAATTAGCATTCAATATGCTGAAGGATTTTCTTTTTTTCCACAGATAAGCCCCTAACCATGGAAATAAAATGAATATTTCCACTATTCTCTTTCTTCCTGCCCACCCTGTGTTACAAAATCAGCTGGGACCATATCTGAAGTGCATGTCATGTTGATGAAGGACGTAGTTTCTAATTTGCAGCAGAACAGGAATAAAGGATGCTACACTAAAAGAACAGTTACAGGCCATTTTTAACAGTCAAATAAAATATGACACTCATGTATTGGTATTGCCTCAGTAAACCCAGGTTGTCTGTTCACCTTAGATTATACTACAAATTCTTAACATAGCTTTAGGTTATCTAGCTTTATTTAGCTGCCAACAGAAGGACTTCTACTATTGTGGATCAAGGCAACTGTCTCTGGAATTGATCTCATTAGCAAAGTCTCCATAGGAAAGAAGATTAGAGAAAGCAACTGATTTTCCTGATCTGTACTGGTATTTCTATGGCAGAGAAGTGATTTCATCTTCCTTAGAGGCATTGGTTTCAGTTCACATTTTTAACTTTAGTTAAGTCCTCAAAAAATTCTGAGGACAATCAAGGATAAGTGACTACTCTGTGCTACAGTAAACCAAATGTTCAGCATGGTCAAGCCCTAGCTTTTGATGAATGTCATATTTTTTCATAGGCTTTGCATATAGCATTCAAAATAAAGACAATATTCTGGATTTAATTACATACCATATAGCTCTTGTTTAAAATAAAAGAAATCCAGTATGTGCATCCACAGATAAAATCTGCCCCTGGAATTAGCAGATGGAGTCCAGAAAGTTTCAGTGTAGGAAAAGAAGCACCTTATTATTTGTATACATTGGATGCTAGAGAACATATGAACGAATAATATTTCGGGTAATATTTTAACATACAATCTTCTCATGTCATTTAAATATTTGTAAATGCATCTTAAATTTTCACAGAAAAAAAAAAAAACCTTTAATAAAACCCAAAGAAACGATTTAATTCTACAACTGGTAAACTTTGGGTTTTGACTTTTCCAAAGACAATATCCTACCCAACATTACAGCAGAGACACTCTGGACGAGTCACAGAGAAGGGAAGATAACAACCTCTACGCTTTTGCAGGCAGAAGTATGATGAGAATAGGGCATGGAGAGGAGGAAGATAATGTGGCAATTCTGAGGATTCACTGTTCTAAATCCCCCAGTTTGGAGAGAAGTAAGGGGCTTAGTAATATCTACAAAGTAGCGATGATGGGCTTCTGCCTACTGCAAACAGCATCCGTGCAAATCCCAGTTCACGCAGGCTTTACACAAGGGTCCAAACTTGGCCAGCAGTCATTACTTTTGCCTCCAAATCACAACATTTTTATTGAAGTCACATTCATAGTTTAAGCTGTCTTCCTGAAGGAGAAAATCATTGTAGTTTTTGTCCTATACATGTATATTATATAACGCTGGCTATTATCTCTAAGGCTTCTCTGGCAAACTTTCCACCATTCTTTCTCTGTTAGGCCTCGAAGTTATCAGAGTCAAAGTTCATTTATACTTCAGATCATTGGCTCGACAATGTCCCCGGGGTTGTGAAGCGTAGTATGGCAGAACAGAAACATAATTTCTGGCTGCTACATTCTAATTCATTTAATTAGGGGGTTTCTTGGATCTCTTGGGTGTGTGTCCTTTCATGTTTAGAGGTTTCTATAGAAAAATCTATCTCCATTCTGGAAAGACACAGTGAAAGTTCTGCTACAGTGTAGATCTTGCTTGCTCTTTGTCAAATTAATATTAATCACAGCAGCAGCAGAATATACCTTGCCGTGTTCTGTCTGCGATTAATAGCTTTGAAAAAGAATTCTGGCACAGCAATCCACAAAGAAATTCACATAATTTGGATACACTAATAATGCAAAACCAGTTTTACAGTATTTTTTTTTTAAAGTGAAGACCCTGACAAGATTTAAATCCAAATTGTTAAAAGAAGCACAGTGATAAGAGCAGCTCTAATTAAGAAACATCTTGCTACTAAAAACGTGAACTTTTTCACACATTTCATACCTCAGGCAGAGCTCAAGTGGAGGTAGAATTATGTCTTTCTTAAATAAATGAAAAGGGGAAAAATTATATTAATCTGCATTGTAGTGATGCTTACATGCCTGAAGCCGAATTTCCACTTTATTGTGCTACCTTCTCTGCATAAACATAGTAAGAGAATCTCTGCCTTGAGAAGTTTTTACTCTAACTGAGAATAGGTAGGAGAAACAATGTGTTATCATCTTCATTTTACAGAGACATGGGGATGTTACATGATTTCTCCAAGCTCCTGCAAGTAGTCTCTGACAATATCCTGCTGGAATCCGGATCTGCGATTGTTTTGATCTCTCTGAGCAGGTAGGTACACAGACACACGCGCTGAGCCTGAGTCCGGATCTTCCATATGGTCTCTAACGTGATATCATGGGAAAAAGGAAAGAGAGGGAGGATTTTCTAGCTAAATATGTATTATTTCAAATCTAACTATGAGAGCACACTGATGTGAATGCAGAAATGAATGTCACTGTGCACTTACTTCTAAACTGGAGCGTACATATTAGCAAACAAAATTATGTTAAATGGGAGCTAAGGTTAAGAAGGCAAATCAGTAAAAGCATTTCAGGGATATTATAAAAAAGTTTCATCAAAGTGAAGTATTTTCAATCCAGAAAATTGAAGCAAAACATTAAGTCAAATGTTTCATTTAACCTTACACTGATTTTTTTTAACTTTCAATTTTGCGAGAAAATAAGTAACAATAATGAAAAAGTCATAATTCAAACTGAAATTGTTTGTTGATTTTTTAAAGAAAAAACCTGACAAACTGACTTGAGTGTTATGGAAATTAAAGTATTTTTAAAAATCCATATATACATATGAAAATGTATAGTTAAGGCACCCAAAACATGAAGTGTGTACACTAATGATTTCTTGTAAAAAGCATTCACTAATTTATTACTAGTGAGTGATAGTGTTTACACTCTTAGCTAAGGGGAAAGCAATTTTTTGAGGATACTATATTCTCTTCCCTCACTTACCATGGTATAATTACAGTCAGGAGAATGGGTTCTAAATCAATTAGAACTGGTTATGTTTCTTGTGGCATTTCTGTCTGCAGTATCTAAGAGTAAAGATGACTAGAAAATAACAGGGCTGATAACTGTGTATCAGCTCACATATCCAAAAAAGACATTTATGTTATCCTGGAACATGAACAAAGAGCACCTGTGAACTACATCATTTCTGACATTCTCAGCCCTCTCTGGGAACAGGAAAAATAGCAAAGCAATCCTGATCTCCTTTCATTGGCCAAACCTATTTTGGTTCAAAGAGCAGGTGAAAGCCGAATTTCCTTCAGCAGCCCATCTAGCATCAATGACTCCTATCAGTGTTGCAGTCTGGTTGCTAAATGGAAGATAAGAAAATTGTTATGTTCTGAATAATGATACTATGCTAAAGTAAAACAAGATGTTCTAGAAACTAGATCTATTTATGAGATTCATGTGGAAATAAAACTGATGATCCTTATTCTACTAGCATGAGAAAAACTCCTCCACGGTATTCTCATTACAAACGCTGTGGACTAAAGAAACATTATCTGGGCAGGGAGAGTATGTACGGCTTTCCTACGCTCCTCAGACTACAAAAAAACATAATTTGCCTGAATCTCAGGACACAGAAATGCCCCTCATCATTTTTCCTTTACTTGGCAAAACAGTAAGAAGAAACTATAGCACATGTTAAACTGTTAAGTGATAGGTAGCCAGCTTTGCCCTGTGCACATTTACCAGAACAATACCTCTAGACAGAGGTTTTTATTTTCTCTTTTTTTCTCTTTTTTAAGCTGTCGGTGATTTTAATTCATTTAATAAAAATGAGGAAAATTATTACATTATTTAATAATCTTAAATTTCTTTTAAATTTTACTTTACTCTGGATACCCAGCTCTTGCTTTTTCTCTGTCTACATAGTTCTACCTATATATTCTCTATTTTTCTATACAGTTAGTATCTGCCTTCAGTTTTGTTTCATAACAGATTTCCACCATCCCTGCAGTAACACCCAAAGAGCATGAAGCGCTTGACAAATCCGTGGGAATGAGAGGGCCAAATGGTGCTTATTTTTGCCTGCTCTGACAGAGCCACGCAACACAAGCAAGTATCCAGGCACCATTCAGGGCATCCTGTGACCTCATTCAACCGCTGCCAGCTCCCTCTTATGTCAAGAGACTCTCAGACCTTCCGGATCCTAACATCAGCTCTGGTATTAAAGCTGGAGGGAGTCAAATGGCTATTACACTTCTTCGTCATCCTAACTACTTTACATCCTAAACACACCACCTTAAAGTCCTTCCCAGGGGGAAAATCTTTCTATACTTGCTCGCGCTGCTGTTAAGATTGCCTTACAGGACAGCGTAGGACAAAGGTATTTTAAAGCAGATCATAATCTGGCCCATAGTTGCCTCATGTTCTTGCACGGAACAGCAATTCTGAATCCCTTCGTCAGTATTAGCTACAGAAATGGTGGAGAAAGAGCAAGCTAGCTTCCACTATAAATGTCCCAGCGACGTTGGAAGTAGCTATGTCCATGTCATTACCAGAGCTGAACTACGGCACAGCCACCCGCAGTAGCCCCGTCCCTGACACGGAGCCAGCTAGGTGATTCCAGCATTTAAATCGTGATATACTATTCTAATGCTGACTGTTATTACAAAATGGGCTAATCAAGTTGTCCTGCAAGATCACTTTTTCCTGTCAAGAAGAATGCCTCGCTTTGCTATTATAGACTTGAAATATTCATAGTACAGGGCTTACAACCAAAATCTGACAATTTAGCATAAAGTTTTTAGATGCTTAATCATATATCTTAATAAAAAATTATACACTCACCAACTGAGACAGATTCTGATTACCTGTCTTTGAGGAAACAGACTGCTTTAGAAGATTATTTGGAGTACTCTACTATTGTACCTGTCTTACACTTTTAATTAAAAATGTATTGATGCATGACTAAATTGCACACAGTGAAAAACAGACCAATTTTAGTTCAATTGCAATAATGTACACGTAACCCAATGAAGTAAGCCCATACAATTATAACAGGAAGACAGCCCCAGCACAGTTATACTTTTTCAGGTCAACCTCATACCAGATGTATATGCTGTGGAGCCAATCATCACAAATCAATGTGGACTCAATCAGCACAAATGAATTTACTAATCTACTCTAAATACCTGTAATGAAGTCATTTCACTAATCTACTGTAAATTAAATATGTGGAGAAATGAATACAGAATAATGATTAACATTATTTTATGGAGTATTTCATGGCAAAGTCCGCTAACTAAGGCAATCTACACCCAATATTTTAATACAACAAGTACATGCAACTAGAAATACATTGGTTACATTCTATTACAGCTAGAAGCACGAAATCAATGCACTGTTTACAAGAAACTACCTTTTGAAGCCAACATCCTCTGTGCTAGTGGAATACTGAATTTAGACGGAGAAGAGGTAAATGTGCTCTCAATCAAAACGCATCAGAGAACAGCGTAAATTTACAAGAAAATGGCACATGCGAAAGAACACCTATATAGCATCGTGACAGAGTTTATCACAAAATATTCCATCTAGATTATTTTTAACATGTGCAAAGACATGTAAACATTAGGAAAGGCATGAACAATTATTTGTGTGCACCCAGGGCTTTGGAGCTTCTGGAGAAAGGTTGATAGAATTGCTTAATGATGAAAGATTAACTACAACTGTGACAAACGACATTCTAATCAGGATTCTGAATCTGTGATAGTGGGCCTTAGTTCCCCACCTCACTGTAGGGTATCTGCTGCAGATGGGGAAAGTCTGCAAACTAGGAGTAAAGGCACATCTCCAATTCATGGAAACATGTGATGACAACTACACAGAAATCAAAGAGTAGCGTAGATACTGCAGATATGTGAAGTCTAAAAGTGTCTTGTTTTTCTAGAGTACCGCTCTCTAGATAGGTATTTCCTCTTTTGTAATACAATATTTTATTTTTGCAATTGAGATTTTACTTATATTGTTCCCCATTCCCTCCTTTCTATCCTTTTCCACAGCGGGAACTCAGTACTGCCATTGCACTTGCCTCATCCTGCACGAGTTCCAATGACAGACTAAAATGGTTAAAAAATTCAGACAGTTTCTTGAACACTGTGGGCTGATTTCGTCAAATAAGCTTCTTTGCATGTGAAAAAAGAAAAAAAGTATTAAATGATACAGTCTTTGCACCACTGTTTTCATTCTTTCCGTTAACTGCATAAAGATTTTTCCAGCAAAATGCTCTTTAACTGAAAATGCCAAGATGCTGAAATCAAAACTTTACACAGGAATAAACCTGGAAAGTTTTCATACTCAGAATCAAGTTTTTACCAAAATCACAGGCCAACATATGGAGGACAGGGAGAATCTAGCTTCTACTCACTGTTCCGCCTGACTGAGAAAATGGCACGCAACTGCTTAGCTGCACTCGCGGCTCTTCACACGTGTGCATCGCTCCCTCAAAGCTGTGAAAATCCTCAGAGCTCCCCAGCACACAAAGACAACCTCCTCCCATTCTCCTTCACCTGCAAGGCACTCTGCGCTCAACGCAGACACATCTGAGAGAAAATTTATACTGCAGCTTGGTCTCATTCGAAGGAACAAACTTTTCATACACTCCTCAGTTTCTTAACTGAAACATAATTATATTCCCCCAGCATAGTTCATGCAGATTATTAAGAACAGTCTTTTAATTTTACCTCTATTAACTGAACTGACGAGGAAAAATATGGAAATCATATTTTTAAATATGGAAATTTATATTGCACAAATTACTAATACAAAATAGCTATTTTAGAAGCTCATATAAATGCAGTCTGTATTTTGGTTCCAGTTTGAATAGCTATAACAATCTTACGAAATGGTTCTCAAAAGGAATTCCACTTAGTGGTTTATTCTCCACCGTGACCAGAGATGAAGCACTGCAAGTAACATCACTTCTTGTTACAAGATCTCTGTTACAGTGAGGAACAATGAGATGAATTTTAGCCTTAAAACTGAATCTTATGACCTTTCAAGTCAGATTCTTAAACCTCATATGAGCAGAGTTTTCTATTTTTGAATATGCTGTTGAACTGAAAACCATGAACTGACATAATAAAATTTGTTCTCATTTTGTGACCTTCCTCAGGTGTAAATTAGGCCTTTCCATTGTCACTCTTATTTACTTTATGCTCTACAAAGTTAGCAATCATTATGCTAAAAATGTTTTTGGTACATTACATTTAGCTGTTTATGCCTGATATGTAATGTTTCACTTGAACAGCAGACATAAAACAATTGTCAAACCACTGAAATAAAAATGAATACTAAAAAGATTCTTAAAAGTAGTAAACCCACTTGGTATTACAAATTTTCTGTATTTTTAAATATAGACAGCTTTAAGGCACTTTGGAAATATAGCATGAGTAAAGAAGTGCAAAGAATCTAAGAAAAAAATTATTAAATTTCTATTTCATGATAAGCTAAGTATATAAGCCAAAAAAACATTAAAGTACATTCTATCTTAGTTCAAAAATTTAAGGTCACAGAATCAGTTCTTTAAGCATGTCACTTATTATAACTCATTACTTTCAAGAGCTTTCAATAGAAATGACTGCATAGTGCTATCTATAAACAAATCTCACAAATATATGTGGGTCATTCTATAACTATAATACAAATGTGACCTAAAAAGTGACAAACCAATGTCAGGCTATTTTCCTAAATATACCATGTAGTAAAAATAATAATAAAAAAATATAATCTCCGGAGCGTACAAAGAAGGATTTCAGGTTTAGAAACCTAAATATATCTGGCTTTGCAAAGAAGAGTGACAAAATGCTAATACTACTATATGTCACTTATCAAAATGCACAAACTGTCAAGCACCACTATGTTGCTGTAGAGCTAGGATCAGATTTCTAGTTTTGCTCCTATTTCACTTAGGTGCGTTTAAAATCTTACATCTCACAGAGGTAAAAAAAAAGGAAGTGTTTTTAAACTATGCTCACTCTGCTTTTCAAGACTGTCTTTTCCATTACGAATCTCTTCTTAGTTAGGAAAATTCAGAATCAACTTTTTTTTCCAAAGATTAACATATACATTACGTAGAGCATCTTACTACCAAAAATGAATGTATGATCTTGAGGAGTGGTACTGAAGCGGGCCTTGAAGATTATAGGTTTTTTTTTCCATTTCTGAAAGTAACTTACTTTAAAGTCCCTGAAATGGGGTAACATCCATCACGTTATATTTCATTAGTCTTTAAGGCAGCCTTAAATAACTGGGCCTAAAAACAGATCTTGGTTGATATGGCAAGTATCTAAAAAGGATAACTCTGAAAATATCCTCTGCTGGGTTCAGCTTGGATTTTACCCAAATAAATTCAATCACCTCTCATTATGATTGAGGAGAGCAGGGAAGAAAAAAATTCAGGAAAGCAAAGTGCAGCTCTGTTTAATCCATATAGACATGTCTACCCAAATCCCTTTGCTAATGTATTTCTAATTCAGATGGGCTAACTCATCCTGTAAGAAAGAGAGTTCCTGTGAAAATGTAGTGCATTTTTAGTATTCTTCAAATGTATTACGGAATTCTATACCATTTTTAGGGCTTTAGCAGGAAAAAATATATATGCAGCTTTCTGAGGTATGCAAGCTGGTTTCCCAGTGTAATTATCAGATTACTTAGAAGAAATGAGTACCTACTGGACAAAGCCACACAATAAACAACCCTTAACTAAGCAGTTAGAGATCCATGAAGGGTGTTTCCTCTCCCTCTGCCCTTCCAGCACCCTGTATACCTTTTTAATTTTGGCAGCTACAGCTACCTTAGGGTTGTATTTTGAGTTTTTACAGCTGCAAACACATCTACCACATCTGTACAGCAAGAAATACAGATGAGTACTTCAAAATATGTATTTCTTTTTTCTAATCTGTCTCATCATGCCAGATGCACAAAACAGTTGCAAACTGGAAATTAAACCTGAGAAACAGAAATGTCCACAGAATTTAGCAGAACCAGACCTTTCGTGCATCTGCTCACTTCTGCATGTGCACGCAAGCCCGTGCTCGCTCTGTACTCATCACCGCTCCCTAGCGCTCTGCCTTTCTCAGAGCCACCGTGAACTCCCCAAGGCAGAGTCCTAGAGCCCCTAGTCATTCACTGCTAAACCAAAATCTTGTAGTTCATGAGTCAGGCCTTTAAACAATCACTAAGGCAGAATTTTAAAGAGCAAAATACCGAAATCTTTTGGTTTCTGCGCCTTTGCTACGTACCTACATCAAGTTTTAAAGTTTTTCTTTGCAACTATAAAGTTTCAACTTTTAATCCAGCATTTCTTTTACTGCTGGCATAACCACTTGAATGTAGAAACCGCAGTCAAATGTTGCAAAGCTTGTGACAGAAAGAGGGAAAGCCAGAAAAGTACGAAGCACCCACCTCCCTGATATTACAGCAGGCTCCGGAGATGCTTCCATGCCTTAGCAGTCACAGGCTGGAGCACCTCCCTGCATGCATCTCCGAGCTCGGCAGTCTCCTGGCTCCCGAGGTCGCAGGGCCCTGCCTGCCCCTATTGCACACCCTTCTCCGCAGAGGAGGCCACCGCTTCCTCCGAAGCCCGGCGAGCACCATGCCTCTCAGTTTCAGAAATGCAGCCACCTCCTCTTACCAGAAACCCCCTGCGTGCAGCTTCAACACCATACACGTTTTGGTGTCTAAGGTATTTTTATGTAACTTGATGTCGTATTTTATATGACAATGAGGTTTGATTTAGTTTGGCTGCCACACCGCTTAGCTTTCTCCTTAGAAAGCATATTATTCACTGATTTGAGAACTAGTGATCACCTTGTATATCCCCTGCTTTTCCTCTTGCAACCTATTCTTCTCATTTCTAATGTATTCCAGCCCCATTTTTCATACATTTGTGGTGACACCTAGAAAAAGTCACCTGTGCAAGTTATCATTTTAGCGCTTTAGACGCTGGTTCTTGGAACCAGATGGAGAACATGCCATTGCCAAGCAGGTCCCAACAGCGCAGCGGATGGTTACAACTCCAAGGACCTACTGACGTGGGTTTGGCTTGAATTACCAGATGGGGCACAGGCCGAAGGCTGTTCACAGCAAAGAGACAGAGACAAATGACAGGGCTCCTCTTATTATGTGTCACTATTTATTATTTGCATTCGATTATTAATCTCAGGATGGCGCATTTCTGGGAAGATGCTACCATCATGTTACTAAGATTTTAAAATCATATCAGAAGCATGTAGAAAAAGAACATTTTTCTTCCATTGGTAATTTAGCAAGCTACAATAAAGAACACGCATAATTCATGTTTATGTATGGTCGTTAGATATTTTAACTGGACTTAAATTAGCAATAGTGATATAATGCCACTTCTCATCTTCAATCATAAGAATACATAAACTATATATCTTTTAAAACTCAGGTGCCTAATATTAAATGGGAATAATTAGACTTTGAAGGTCACAGAGCAACTGATGCAATTTGTATCCATGATCAGGGAGTGAATATCCCATAATCAGATAACCAGTACAGATGGATTGCTCTGTAACATATGCCATCATGCTTATTTTCATTCATTCAAATATGTCATAATTTAGGTTTTCACCTAATTATGTAACATGCAAGAAAACAAATAATGTTACTTAATGATGGAATGAAAGATTTTTGTCAGAAAATGTGTAGTGGAAGATTCTGAAATGAAAAATTAAAATTATATGGGCTTTCCTACATGAAACACAAAGGGAAAATGTTGCAAATGATCCTGTATAATAATTTTACACAACTGACACAATAAAACTATCAAGAAGTTTTTTGCTCTGATGGGAAGCATAACACTACACTTACTTCATAGGAAGATATCTCACTTGCAGTACAATGTTATCTACATTTTAAGGACTTATTACGTAATTTTTTCAAGATCGTATAAAATGAAAGATACAGGAAGGAGAAAAAGGTTCCACATTTAGAAGAAATGTTTAGAAAATATCATTATATGACTCAAGGATACAAGACTCCTCTCTGCTCTCTGCAGACACTTTAGCAAATCAAATCATGGGTTTACAATAAAATTATGGCTATTCATTACTACTATCATTTTACATTCAGTTGTAATGGCATAGATATTTGTGGCACTTCATACAGTTGTGACTACTAAAAGGTGTGGGATCCTTTCTTTTCCAGTCCCCTGCAGTCAGTAAAGATGTGCAGTTTTCTTAACTCACTGGTACCAATCACAGCATGTAAAATTGTGCACATGCTCATGTCCCTGTGTGATCAGGACATAATAAATCTTACTATTAGGTTAATGCCTTCACACAAAACTAGATTTTGGAGCAGAAAGACAAATGGACATTTTAAAAAACTCCTTCTTTATTGAGCTTTAAGCATATGCAGAACATTAAGACACAATGGTACTAAATCTGAATGATGCAAATAAATATTAGCTGCTTGACCTTTTTAACTGACAAATATTTTTCCCAATTTAAAAACACAGACACATTCCCATTTCCAAGCTTAGTCCTCCACAAAATGCCAATTTTAAAGGTTGTATAGCTTTTAATGGTTCAGTAACAATATACAACACCATGAAAACAGGGGTTTATGATGGCCTTTAGCTACAGCAATGTGAATGGCGCCTCTACAAATTTATTTGGTTAAAAAAAATACTTGGTCAAGTGATGTAATAGGCCTTCCCATCAAATTTCCTTTCCTGTTTTGCAGAACTGCACATGTATTGTTTTTTATATGCCAATGAGTTCATTGGTGATAAAATGCTGCCAAAAGCCGTCTTTGATGAAGGGTAATAAATTCAAATGCCTTATATTACACTAAACATTTTCTTTTCTTTAGGAGAGAAGGGAAAACAAACAAATTCTTCATAATGCGCACTATCTATTTGACCCTGTAAGTATGGACCAAAAAATCATAGCACCAAAAAAGCAACAATTCCAACTAGTTATCCTTTTTACTTCTGTTTCTGCTAATCATAAAGATATTTAGCACAGAACACTAACCACAAAATAAAGAAAGAATACTACATTTATGCTTATTAATCTATGAAATAGGTATGTGAAGATAAAGCTTAAATTACTGCAGTTCAAATTCCTAAGAAAAATAAAGCACTGGTAAAAAAAGCTATTTGCTCAGGGAAAGTCTTGTAAATGCTTGCATAAAAGAGATGTAACCCACCACCACCACCACACATGCCCAGATTTAGGTCATATCTGCTGCTGTTTGGAAGTGGGAAGAAAGAGGCCTACCTAGATTTTCGGGCTGTTGAATCTGCATTTGAGATTCGGAGGTAGCGGTCCACATGTAATTAACACCACGAGTCAATCCCCTCATCGCTCTCCCTTACAGCTTGGCCATGCCGCACTATGATCTTTAAGACGCTCTGGCCTCCCAGTCCTGGATGCTCCCTATATGGCACACCTGAAAGATGCCCTTCATTCCCCCTGAGGCAGAGCGACAGCTGCAACACCAAAAGTCTAAGTTTTAAAGTGACTAAAACTAGAGCCACTAGTGACAATATTTAAAATTATTCACACAGGTTCACAACTGCTTCTTCTAGTGATGTAGTATCAAGGCCTCAAAGTCTATGTAAGTGTCCTTCACTGACATAAGTGTGTTTTGCCACTTGCTGAAGAGAAACACCAACTGAAGATTAAAATGGGCAATTTTTCAGAAAACCATTAATTTCCACTGAATGCTACCTTGTTCAACTTATTTATCATTAACTTTTACTGTTCGGCAAAAGCTGGAGAAAGTGCCCCTACACACAACAAATACGACTACTGCACTATTTTTCCAACAAACAACTGTTAACCTCGGTTCATCCAAGCAACGTTCAGACCAAGCTTTCTGTCATTTACATGCAACAGCATTAAGCGATCTCTCCTTTCTCAACTCGCCTCTGAAATTACCTAAGCATTAATGGGCTGCTCTGAAGGCACTTAGCTCAGTTATACCTACGTCGCATGTGCTACACATCCTAGAAAGAGTGGGATATACCATTTTCCGTAGTCTGATCAACACTTTTTCCAGATTCACCAACGATACAGCAGCAATAGATGTGGAGGACAATTCACTTTCTCAGTATATCAAAAATGTTTCACCATTAGATATTTAAGGAATGTTAATCAATAGCATAGCACCAGATTTAATACTTTATTGATCGGCTATATCCTAAAGTTGGAGGAGTGTAAATTCAGTTAGAGATTCTGTTTCAAACTAATCATGATGACCCATGTAAACAGTCCAAGAGTTGACTTGGACAGGGACATAACTATTCAGTATATAAGACAGGCGTGCCACCGCCTGTTTGAAGACAAAACACATACCAACAATAGAGGTTGTCATATTGTAAGGTCTTTGTTAACAGCAGGTGGTCATCCCCTGGAAATTATTCAGTGATGCAGCTACACGCAGCACCCTTGATGTCATTTCCCTTTCTATCTGCCTTCCCCTGTATCTGTTTGTATCAATATTCACCACAATTGTTTGCAATCTGTATCCCTTCAACTTTGGCTGTTTTCTAACTCACATAGCAACTGAACCTGTACAGAGGTCATTAAGCAGCAAATGTGTTAAATAGCCTTTAGCAGACTTTCAACATAATCTTCTAATTGCTTCGCTCTCAGTAGGTAGATACAAAATAATTCCCTTAAAAGAGAACTAAAGAAATTGAGAAACTTGTCTTATTTAATGACTTTTATTGATAGCTTTGTTTTCCTTTTACTTTGGGCCTGTCTGAACCCCACAGACTTTCATATCTATTTAGGCATTTTAAATCAGTAATTTATGTCATAGGTTGGATCACATAATAATGGCATTTATAGTTTATCATGTTCACATAGCTTTCTGGGTGTGTACCTTCGAGGCAAAAGAAGCAAATTTTTATTAACACATGTTTATACATAATTGACCATTTGGGAAGTAGGAAGGAGAAATGGCTGTGATTTACATAGTTTAAGAAATGTCTTAGAGCACCTCACCCAGTCTGGAGCTCCCACTGTGACAGATGAGCAAATGCCCATGGGAGATGACAGCATGGTATTTATGGTATTTCCTTCTGAGACAATTAAGTAACATATGCCAAGACCATAGGGATTATCTCTAAGCTACACAGTATGTAACTCTATCTGAAGAGAAATATAATATTTTATAAATTTGACAAACCATAAGAAAGAAAAAAATTGATTCATCCATTTTAATAATGCAATAACTTTTCTCTGACTTAATCAGACATTTCTTGATTTTTTGCAATAAAACAGTGACAAGTTAACATCCCACATACTACTTCAGAATTACTGTGTGGCTATAGTCACACACTCACACACAAAGTACATACTACTGTCCTGCGATTAAACTGTTCAACAAACAACACTGTCTAGAACAGCTCTGATTTTACACCTATGTTACTCAGCAAAGTAAACTTAAAATCCAAACACTTTTCTCCATTAAAAGCCTTTGATGGAATCCCGAAAATAAGATCTAATATTTATTAGAAAAGCTCATGGGCTGGATTCGTCCCTGGTTCTCATTTTGTGCAGCCATTTCCTCCTTTGCAAAGTGTATGCAAAACATAACCCTGATGATCTGTTATTGCTTTATGCACACTTTATCTTAGTAATCTGCACAGTATAACAATTTATTATGAATGCACTTATATTCTCAGGTGTTCAAGAACTCCATATATTATCACAACACACTGCATTTACATGACCAGTAGGATTCATGTTATAGTACTACATTTTCTGTACATATTAGCAACAGCAGATACATTCTAAGAATTACATTTGGGGTTCTTGTTTTCATTTTCATATAAACTTTTTAGAACAATGGATTTTCCTGCCCTCCAGTAAAGAGAACTAATTCAGAGGAATGCTTAATGAATACACCATTCTGCAGAAATTTAGTTCATTAAAAAGCAGTAGAAAGCCACATTTGTTCTACATATTCAGAATGTTGTTAGATAATAGGCGAATAACTACAAGTGAAATCTAAAACAAGTCATAGTCTTTAAGATGTCATATGGACCAATTTAGAAACTCTCACAAGTAGATCTGACATTCCTCATGTTTAAATAAGAAAAGAAATAATGGATCAAGAAACAAATGATTTCCAATATGCCTGAAGATCAAGTTATGTATGATCTCTTCACAAATACCAAAAATACTGAAAATTACTATTTGATAAATGCAAACTTTTTCATTTTCTATATCATTTTTATGGGTTTTGAGTATAAAGTCCAGATTTTTAAGCAAACTGCAGCAGTCACCATTTATACAGTTGTGTATGCTCTGGGCTGTTTTCTGAAGCCCCTAGAGCAACAGGATCTTGGCTCATGACTCTAAAACAATGGATTTTTTTCAAAATTATAATTACATCCTTTGTTATGCATTATATGTTCAAAAAACTGATGCATCCTTCCTGGTGTCATGTAGCCCAGTCTGGCATATAAAGCCCAATCCTCTAACTCACTCCTGCTAAAAGAGACCCCAACTCTCCAACTGTGTACTTTATGATTCCTCAGCAACGCAGGAATTTATGTTCCAATTCACCAAAGTCTAAATTCTTTTTTTTTCTTTATTTTTAGTCTAGCAAACTTCCATGAACACGAAAAACATTTTGTGGCTTTTTTTTTTTTTTCTTCCACTTCGAAAGTTACTTAGTGGATAGGCAAAAACAGAAAAAAGAAAAATCCCAGCAGATAAATTGATTAATTCCTCAAATTACTGTAGAACTTGAATCAAGGATATAATAAAGGCATTAATTACAAAATATCCAAAACGACAAGACTACTTTTTCTTTCAACAGTCATGGGGAAAGCTTCAGTTCCCCTTTATTATCATGTGATAAGAAAGCAATGCTCCAGAGAGGACATTACTGAAAGTTATGGATGGACCAGTTTGGCAACTAATAGATCCTTAATGGCTTTCAGAACTAGCCCATAATCTCTAGTAATACCATCTCTAGAGGGTCTTCATGATGTATTATGTAATAATTGTAGTGCTTCTAAATATAGTTTGTATTACACTGATTACTATGCCATTAAATTTTTTGCAAGATTATAATGGAATTTTTGGAGTTTACTCTATCAACACTGAGAACTTTCACAGTTGCTATTTTTTGTTGTTACGACATTAACATAGTTTTATTTCAAAATACTTGGTGTTGATTATTTTGTGAAAAGGGAAATATCTAGTTTGGTAAGAAAGTCTTGTCCTTTTTTCTTACTGCTTTTCAAAAGCAGATTTTTATATTTAAGGTCCAGTGGTGATAAGCATTCAAAGGACACCAAAAACAGTTGTGGGCCCTACCATGACGGTACCTTTCACTGCTGGGTAACCAGCCCTGTGCAGTGCTAGCACACGTTACACCTGCTCACCTTTTTTCTTATTCTTACAAACACCTCACACAATTGGCCTGGCTACTAGGTGCTTGTTATGCAAGTTCAAGTGCTCTCAGCAACCCAGGCAAAACTGAACTATATTGCCCTAACAAAGAGTCTATCATTTTGTCCCCATCATAGTGATCACAACTTTGGTCTTCATGACACCAGCAGAGTGATTTTGAGAGGGAGGCTAGGGGCTGAGAAAGCTTAATGCATCCTCAGGAGCAACAGTGGGTTTGTCTTTGGTGCATACAGCAGCTTAGTTAATTGATTTCACCCTTCACTCCAAGCTGGTCTGCTCTGGCAGAGTCTCTGACACATTTTCCTGGGAGGCTGCAGGCAGTGCAAGGAGGTGCTGGCACAGGCAGCTATAATTCTCCCTGCCCTATCTGCTTTCTCTTCCCCTAAATCACAACAGTTTGGAGCCAACCCCCATTCTCCTTCCATTCTCATTGAAGTGCCAAACATATGAATAAACAGCAACATGGACCTAGCCCATGTCTGGCTGCACCAGGCCACAGTCCTGATCTGCAGTGATCAGGGTGCAAAAGACCTTGTACGCCTGATCCCTTATTACTGTGGTTAATTTCAATGTAAATTAACTGTTATTATGAAAGTCAGCTCATCTCGCTTGTATATTACAATTATGTCACTATAGTTGAGTTCTGAACAGTATTTCCAAAAAACATAAAACATGCCCTGTCCATAACCACCTTCCCTTCTCCACTCAATTCACAAAACACATGGGTATGTGAAAGGTTCATACCTTCCTTTGAAGAAGTGCTCCTCTTCATGAAAACGTCCAGTTTGGCAACATGGGTGGACAGGCATTGGTTCATACAGATACTCTTTTCAGTTGCAAACCTGTAAAACAAAAGCAAGACAATATACACTGAATGTACAGAATACCTCATTTTACTGAAGCACTCGATAGGCTTCTCTTTTCTTTTTTCCCAGTAATTCCTCTTTTGGCACTTTTTGAACTGCCACGCACGTACGCTGTGCCATATGCAAATTAATGAAGTCTAAAATTACTAAAGTATCTGAAAGTGTTTGGTATACTACTTCACTTGTTAGGCACCACACAGGGGCAAATGTGCATGAACTCAGCTGGCTGCAGCAGCCACCCAATGAAAGCAGGTCCAGATGCCAAAACATCTTTCTCTGACTCTTCTTGCATAATTTATGAAGGCGAAGTTTCCAGGATTAGGCCCACAGTATGAACAGCTATACTACAATATTACACATGAAATGCCAGAGCACCACAGCATCCCACAGATTGAACAGTCTAACTCTGCACTCAAGCCAAAGATATGTTCATCCTAAGCAGTGATGATGACAAAATATGTCATAGGATTTTATGCTTAAATCTGTACTTTTTTTTCTTCAAGAACAGGAAATATGAAGTGAGTATTACTGTAAAAAAGAATCACACGTTGCTATTACAGTGGGGGGAGTTTAGGATGAGTGCAATTACATCAATATTATTGTAATTAATGATTACATCATGCTCTAGAAGAGAAGTACAGGAAAGGTTGGTATTAACATGCAAGACACGGCAGAGTGATATCAATACTCATTTTACTGTTCAGATTTTTTTAAAAAGCTAATAGCTGTCAAAAATACCCATTATAGGCTAGTCTATAATTTGTAGAAGTCAAGTAATACATTTTTTCTGAAGGTATAATGGATGCTCCATGGAGCAATTATTTTAGAAAGACAACTTCATCTCAGCTGTCTCATGCCAGCAGAACTATTTAAGAGCCAGAAATGCATAATTCAACATGGAAGAGCTGTCAGATTTGAGAATACCTTTAAATTATAAAAACTTAGCACCACTAGTCAGTTATAATTATAATGGAAAAGTAGTTTTCTGTCATTTTATCATAGCAAACATCTCTTAAGAAGCAATTTCATGTGTTAAAATATTTTGGCAAAGTGACTTTTGATTCTAAAGGGATACAGATTATCTAGTTTTATACCTGAATATTTTTCTTACAAATTGAATATAACAGCTTACATCATACAAGATGGTAAGTGCACGAGTATTATTAAAATCCCATTGGAAATTGTTACTATGAAACAATGAGCAGCATAACTCACTAGGACAGGTCAAGTTATGCACAGAAAATATTGTTTTATTACAAAATATGACAAGATAGTTTTTCATCAGACAGTCAATTATTTGATACAGCACATGGCCAAAACATAGAGGATGGTTCTTCTTTTGACTTTGGTGAGCTAAAAAAGGAAATTAGGAATACCTAAAGTAGTCACTCAGATGGTTTTAGGAGCAACAAAGGATACTAAAATTGCACTGAGAAAATTCATTAAGGGGATATTAAATCCATTTCATTTTCTTTCTCAACTAAGGTATAACAAAGCCAATTCTTTTTTAGGCAGGACCTTAAAAAATAGCCTAATTTCACTGCCAGTGGCTTCACGCAGAAACAAGCTTGTTGACTTATAGTAAGGTTATACTGCATGTCCAACATTTGCATGAAAAGTTGTGGCTTTTTTGTTTTTTTGTTGTCAATGACCATTACACTTCTGAGATTTCTATTGGCCTTTCTTCTCAGCCCACACATACAGTGAGCAGAAGAGTATTTTCCCCTCGCAGGTGATTAGTTATGGTCAGTCGGTTTTATTTATTTATTTGTGTACTAAATGCCTTGATATTGTACTTATTCATATAATTATTCAATTTTAAGCAACTTAATCATCTAAGGTACTCATGCTTAATGTTAAGCAGGTCCGGGATGAAAAATGTGGAATTTTATCATTAAATACAACAGTTTTCACACCTTTTCTGACAAGGAGCTTTCAATGCATTAAGTTCTTACAATTATTGCAGAGTTAAAGCTTCATTATCATAACACAGCCAGGCAGGAATGACTGCACTCCTTTTCTGTTATTTACTCCTTTACTCATCCAACAGCACAAGAAAATATTATATCCAAGTGATGGAAAGTTATCATATCATCCTCTCCCTAAAATTACCAGCATATTAACAAATCAGTGAGAAACAGAAGATCTGATTCAGAAAATATCAATTTCTTGTTTCTATGGGTGCAACATGATGTAGTATTGCATAACATAATACAAATTAAGGAATTAAATTGGTTTCATTTCATCTGATTTTCTGGCAGACTTTAATGTGTTAAGTATTTACTAAAAAGGCAATTGGAATGCATAGAGCATACGGAATTATAATTTATTAACACATCTTCAGTAGTGGCACACATTATCTTCCACAATCTCACCTGTAAATTTCTGGGTTAAATCAGGTTCTATCCCAACAGCACAGTAAGTCTCAAGATAGATGGCAGTGCATTCACTAGCAAATTTCCAGCATTCTGTAAGATTTACCTTTATTCTGTATCTTTTTCATGTAATACACAGATGTAATTGCTTAAATGGAGCTTTAAAATTAATGCTATAAATACAAATTTGGGTTTTGCAGGACATGACAGTGTAGACTTTTAATGAGTCAACAAAATTGTAAGTTTGCTACTCTGTAGTATTCCACATGCAGGCAATTTAGTAATAATGAATAATAAATATATTTTAATAGCTCCTCCATTTGCTGTGCCACAGATTTGATTTAAGTGTAACATGGGACTCTACCCATCCTCTGCAGACGTGGCCGCTAAAGGTTAGGGACAGGGCTGCTGCTGGACAGCCATTTTTGCAGAGACACTACACAGATTTCCTTACAAGCAGCTTTTTCAAATAATTTCCAAGTCCACAATGAAGGAGTAGTAATAATGGAAAGCTGCAGGACCTAATAAATTTTCCATCGCATAATTACAATTAGCAGTGCTGGGAGTCCACATTTGTCTGCCACGTAACTCTGGAAAGGTTACTACTGTGTGAGTTGAGAGAAGGAAAGAAAAACATTTTCTATTTCCTAGTTCTTGAGTCACAGCAGCAGAAGCATTCAGGCACCTGAAACAGGTGGAGACTGCACTGATCTGAAAGATGTTTTTGAAAACTGGATACACAGTTCTCATGGACTTTCACGGGATTTGAACAGCCCTGCAAAGGGCTATGCTGTGTTTGGGATGCAGGTTCACCTCCCTGCCCCACGCGGCGCACAGATCACGTAACCCGCAGAGACACGGCTGCTCGGAGCTAGCCTACAGCCGCGCAGGCTGCCGTGGGATGGGGTGCCCTCGCTGTGCACAGCGAGACATCTTAACACATTTTCGTTGGAACAGATACTTCAGCTATAGCATGAATAGTCGGGTTTTTTCTTCATTTTGCTTGCGGGTGAACATAAAGATGAAGTAACTCAAGGACATATTACCTTCTGGCTTCCTTTGACACAAAGTGTATTTACAGTATGGTCTAAAAGTTTTTAGTCCAGTTTCTCAGTCCAGCACTCTTGAATTCGATTAATGGAGACATTCTAGCACTTACGTCAAGTTATGCTGCATATAAATGGGGATAAAAGGATTACCAGGTTATAAATCAATTGAGAGATTCAGGGATATAAATCTCGGGGACACTGGGCTTCAGTGCTAATGGAAATGCAGAATTCCATTGGCTAATCACAATTTAGATTGCCTACCAGATACATCACCGGATTTTACAGGGTGTCTTAATAAAACTCTAGCACTGTGGGGAAGAAAAGAAGAAGAAACCCTTTAATGGTGGCCCACAACAAACGGCTTGCATGCTAGCCAAGCATGTGTGTGAATAAGCTTATATAGTAAAACACACAGACAAGGATGATTTCTTAAACAAGGAATAAGCTACATTACAGCGGTGCTGGGAGTCACTATTCTATTTTTATATGGGTAATGCAAGGCGGCAGCCATGGTACTTTAATTAGCTCCTCAGACAGTAGGCTTATTCCAGGCAAAAAAATGAGTATAGAAAACTATACATATATGGAAAAGAAGAACTTGCATGACAAAAACATGCCATGGCTAAGTTAAACAGTGTTCTGAGTCCATTAAGGAGCTTTAACTTGGTAGAAATACCCTCCATTATACAGAAGAGAAGATGATTCTCCTTCCCTTTGACAAAACTGCACAAGATGGAGGGAGGACTCGAAGATGCAAAATATGTAATGAAGTACTTCAGATAGCGTGTTTGGTTCTTGCTGAACAAGAAAGAAGATAGCTAGAGCTGACCCAGTCCAAAAGGCAGAGAGCTTGAACTTGGTGCTGAGTATAAAGAAAGAGGGAGTAACAGCTTGGAAAACATCTTCACTTCAGCACAATCAGGGAAGAGGGAAGAATTTCATGGGAATATGAATATTCATCTTTCCCCAGGGGTATGATATCTGCTGGCTTTGTTTAACACAATATATTTTTTCTGAATGCTATAAGAAATAAAAGCCAAGGAGACGCTATGGGAAAGGGAATATTCAGCTGGATATGTAAAAATGTGAAGGACAGTTCATACCCAAAGGGTCCTCTGTGATTTTATAAATAGAGTACGTAATTTTTAGAACAAATCAAAAACAAACAAGTTAAAAACAACTCACGCAATGATTAGTTTAGGGCCTTTTGCAGAGTATGGTATATTTTAAGCTTATCTAACACCTAATATCATGGGAATGACCTAATGCTTAACTAAGCATTGTCCTATCTTCTAGATAAAGGGGGGGAAAAAACTATTTTAAAGGCTTTCCTTTGTAAGAAATACATCATATTAGAAATCCCTTGACTGTTGTATTATGTGCAAAAGATATTCAACCAAGAGGCTCTTGTAGGTCCCTATAAATACTTGCTGAACATCAGGATATTCTATTGGAAATAATGAGAATGCAGCAAGAAGGCACGACCCTGAGCAACCGGAGTGGGGAGGGTGGCATGGAAGATATTAAATCATGCTTTCTTTTGTCATTGCCAATTATATATTCAGGTTCCATGTCAATGTTTAATATATCATCATAGCAATGTATTACAGTTCCTATGTGTACTGCATAATCATAGTAACATCACTCTGATGTCATATTAGAGACTGGCAAAGAGCCACATTACTAGTTAAAATTGGGGCTTACCAAGAAATGTCTACAATATTTTTTTAAACAAATGATTAATTTTAAGCCAAACCAAAGAAACAACTCATTTGAAGGAGTGGAGGTCATTTCCAACTGTTACTTCATAGTGTACTTTGGCTACAAGCCAAAGAGACAGAAGGGGAGACCCTGTAATAAAACATCTTTTACTAAATTAATAAATTTTTTTATGGTCAAGCTAAAGATTTAGAAGCACTTTGGCATTTTCTGACTAGGTTGGGGGCTGCCCGAAATTAACACTGTTTCCCTTTTGCTTAGCAGCTGAATGTATACACCACACTGCAATTCATTTTAAGTTAAATGTTCAGTCATTATCTAACATATCTGCAATAGGATGCGCAACAGCATGCATGGATTTTAAAATCCATTCTTTGGAGTGTTCAACAACAACTCCTATATTTTTATGAAACGCTCACTGTTTTAGTTCTTACCTGGAAGGTTCTAGGAAATTCAAAAATGTCACATGCAAGAGGACAAAGTCGCACAGTATTAGATTTGTTCTAGCACAGTGGGAGTGTATGGGAGTACTTACACTAGGTGTAAGTGAGTCTGAATTTTTGGGATTTGTTCCTGAATTTGTTAACAGTATGCTATTTAAGTTTAGCTAAGTCACTTAATTACAGTACGCTTTCTCACTTTTCCCCGTCTATAAAATAGACGCATTCCCAAGTTCATAGGGGTGATGTGTGCCTTCATTCATTACTGTTTGTAAAACAACTTGATACACTCAGATGGAAGGCCTTATAGCAGAGCAAAGTATTATTATTCTGTAACATGTTCTCTAGAGTAATGACAAATTCAGGGTACTAGAAGCGTATTGAATTTTTTTGTAGCCAGAAGGGACAGAGTAGCATTAACATGGTTTATTTTGTTTTGGAAAAAAAATGTTATTTAAAATTTTCTTCCATTCTCCTTAACTTGGAGCTAATCAGACATGTTATAAATAAATAAATATCCTAAATTTATTAAGGTGAATCTTCCACAAGAACCAAATTTTTAGTCAAAAGTGTCTGCTCTTCAAAACCCAAACTAGTGACATGGACAGCACATACTGTATATGCAAGTGGGATACAATTGCTGTATCCCATGAGGTTCAGTTGTAGGGACTTTCTATGGCTGATGATAAATGTGGAAAGAATTAGTAGCAAGAGGGGTCAGGTTGGCGTGGGTGAACTTCTTTTTTCCAAATACAAAGAAATCATTAGCAAATTTCAGTTGCATACTTAGCAAAAGCAAGTTTCAAAATCAACACACTCAGTAAATCCCTGGCCAACAAACTGCATGTAAAGCTTGAACTTCCTCTCATCCATACCCCAACCCAAAATTTCAATAAATTCAGCTATTAAGTCCGTGAACAGAAATAACACTGACAGTCCAAGTCTTCCTTTTGAGTATGAGAGACTCTGTTGAAAGCAGAGCCAACACTCTTACACTTCCTCCTGTAACTTGATCACCGTGGGTCTCTCACCTGTTTTTCAGGCAACTAACCAGAAAATATTTTCTTTCTGATTAAACTCCATAGCAAAGTTTCTATCAGCTTGAGTACAATAAAGATGGTGTTACCACTATATTTTTAGCATCATGCAGTAACATTGCCTTTAAAATATATCATGCCTCAATTTTTCATTTGGCAAACAGAGAACAGCTGTGATTATTTAAGCAGAATTTCAAGATCCTCAAAATATATTCCTATTTCTTTTTTTTTTCTTTTTAAAGAAAAAACATTCTACACCGTAACCGTAGTAAATATAGCGGTGTAAGTGATTATGAAGGCAAATTTTCCTAAGGCACATAATTATAAGAGGAAAGGTTCACCCTAAGAGTACATTTTCACTTTTAATATATACAGTTATTTTCCTGTGTTAATACTACCATTTGTATCAGGACTGATTATGGGCCAGACTCAAAGAGAATTGAAGTCAACAGGCATGCTCCATAGCTTTTTCTATCTATGTCAAGCTGTATTTGAACATTTAAATAGCCTATAATGGCACACAAGAAGTGCCTTGTACAAAAACATTAACAGCAGAATGCAAACAAAAAGGTTGAAACGAAGATTACTGCCCGTTTGTTCACAAAATCCAAAATGTTTTCTCTGAAGGGAAAAAAGAACAAATATTTTCCCTGATAGTTTGGTTTTCTTATTATTACTGTTATTTCAAAGGTTCTGTAAAGGACTGCAGCTTTTGGTCACAACTGAGATTCAAATTCAAATATGAATAACTACAAAAGATACCAAATATTTCTTTTTTAAAGCACCTAATTTAGTTTTTACTTTTATCCTTTCTTGCAGTTGTATCCACCTGTATGTTTTCTACAGACAGGCACAAACAATGGGCATGCCGAGAACAAATCACCATCTACAGTAGCAAACAAAGGACACTAGTAAAAGCTCTACTCTATGATGCTTCCAAGTTTATTTACGATTATTGCATACTTCACAGAACTAAGCTGACGTCTATTAGCACGTTCCCATTGCTTGAAATGTTCCTCTTGGAAATGGTGAGGTGGGGAAGTAGCTGCCACTCCTAGCTCTGATCAGTGAAAGAAACCACTTAAGTTATTTCTACAGCTGGATTCACTACCAAAGACACATAACACAAGGCAGATGTAGGAATGACTATTTTGAGCATCCCTGAGAGAAAAAGGCAGAAAAACCAAAGGGTAAAAATGGCAACAACGAAGCATTGGTGCTGCAGTACTGAAAAACAGAGGAAGGATGGATGCATGGACAAGGAAAAAAGAAAGAGAGGGATACTGATATTGAGGAAGCACAGGCTGAAAATGCAATCAGAGAATCCTGTTCCTTTTGATCCCTTTGTTTTTCAAGAACATTAGATATTTTGTGTAAGTAAAGAGGAGCATGCCAGTGATACACTCTTTCATCAACGATCACTGAATTGTCTTCTTAAATGGAAGAAGCCCCAAGACAGTGAATCTGTGGCTAAACTCTCAGGTCAAAAAGACAGCCTTCAGAAGCAGACACCACTTTCCTCTTCAATCCTTATACCGGAATTCATATAAACATAAATATATATTTGAATGAATATAAACAAAATATATTCAATCTTGTAAGAACTATCAGAAGCTATGAATGAGATGTCACTATCTCCATATTATCTTTCCACATTAAAGAAAACTCCGGCCATTACAATTGTTGTATTCCCCCCAGGCGCATTACTTTTTTGTCATTCTGAGAAATAAATACAACTAATGCCAGCTGTGCTTGCACAACACTTGACAAGCAGATGCAAAGGGACATGAAAGCGTGCCACGTTCTGCAGCTTGCTCACCTTGCAGCAAGACTCCAGTCCTATAGTGAGTCCCTATGAGACACTAAGCCTGGGCTAAGTTGCAGAAATAATGAAACATCTACATTGTTTTATTTTCCAACCAGTAAGACTAGATCTTTAACACAGTATATAGGACAAAAAAAATCCAAGTCTGATAAATCCAGAGAAATGCATGCTTTTTAACTAGATTTGCAGTGCAGAGGGTGCTCTCATGGAGACACAGCACACAGAAATCCTGTCATTTTCCTGGTAAATGGAGATTACTGGTATTATAAGCAACCAGGTGGAAGTTCAAAGTGGCCTGGTCTATTAGTCCTAGCACATCCCATAGTCAAGTTGAGGTTCAAAGGACTGTAAAGGTGGTTTGAAGATCACTGTCCTCCTATCTGACAATGCTCTTTCACTCTTGAGCTATTTCAGGCCACTTTGTGACCTAACGCATTTACTGCCAGCAGGTTTTACGGGCACTAGCGCATGGAGAATTTGTCTTCTGTAGCTACAGAACTCTACAACAACGTGTTTCACAGGTCAGTCCAAACTTGATTACTTGTAGAAAGAAGAAGAATAGAGAATGAAAGCAGATACTGATAAAAAAATACTGTATTGCCAAAAAATATAAACTACATAAAGCATTTCCTTGAATTAAAGAATGGAAGACGGACTTCTATAATTACATGAACTTCCATAACTATTTTATTTTGGGAGGCATTTTAAACACAGGTATATTTTCTGAAAACATGAAGACCAGGAGAAATAGCCTCTAACTAGCTTAGCATATATTTAGAAAAGGAACAAAAGACTCTAAAGATGATAAATATGATCAGAAGAGTGCTTTTTTCCCAGAGGGAAGATGCAGATTTTTTCAAAAGGTTCATTACTGTCCACATGTTTTTACTCCTGAAGAATATTGTTATTTTCATTTTTTCCAAACTTTTTGGAAATGATTATCAAAACAGTAAAAATAGTAGTTATTTTTATATTTTGTTATAAAATAAATTTGATAGAATTCATGAGGAAAATGCAAAAAAAATAACCCAACTCTCAAAACTGAAATAACACCAGTAATAAAAAAAGCCTTTTCATTATTCAGACCATTATAAATATATACATTTTTAATAAAGCACAAAGAGGTATGACCCTTTTTTAAAATTTACAACAGAAACAAACCTGATGAGGAACTGTCAGGCTTTGAATTTGATTTTGGGTCTGAACTTTGTGCTTCTTCACCAAGACTCACTCCATCGTCTTTCAGGTCACAACAATAAAGAATCTTTCTGAATTTTCAGATTGAACGCTAAAATTGCAAGAGTGGAGGCAAGGAAAAAAGGCAAACCAGCAAAAAGAAAAGAAAGTGAGCATAAGCTGGACTCAAAAAACTCTGCACTGGGAAACTATGTAGGGTTGATGTGGAAGTTTTTGAGATACAATGAACATGAAATCATTAATGCACAGTAATTCAGAGATGAATTGCAATTTAAAGCTGAACCTAATTCCTAAATGTATACCTGTGTAAATGAATGCTTCCTTCCTTTTAATCTTTTTCATACAGCTTTGTGACATAACCTGATCCTTGATAGAAAATTCTTTGGTAATCTTGCTTGATTTCTGCCCTCTGCCTGCAGTGTAGCATAACAAATGCAATGGAATTCAGTGCAGCCAAATACAATTGCAAACACTGAAAGAAATGGTTTCTATTAATCTTCCTTTTGCCTTCTTGCAGTATCTTGCTTTTTTATTACAGGAAGAGCTGTCCATATGTTTGTGTGCACCTGTGTGGATATATGTGTATAACATATATTAAAAAATCTAGATGCAAAAAACAATATTTGGTACATGTTTCATATAGATATATACACACATATGAATGCATACATAAAATACATATGCAAATTTAAGAATCAATATATATTTACATATCTAATATGCACACATTTATATCTCTGTATGCATGTGTCTGTACATACACATATATGCACACAGATATCTATCTATATATATGCGTATATATGGCTCTAAGCTCCTTGCCTCACACTGAACTACAGTGCTTCTTTCAGTGAAAGTTTCACTGCACATTTATGCCTGGATAAAAGAAGCAGTTTGAGCTCCTGACCGCCATTCTCTAACAAATAATTCTTTGTGGCTGTAATTAAGATGGCTCTGAAAGACTGCTGGGATGTCTTAGTGGTCTGGAGAGCACTCCCCCTCCCCTGAAACAAAATCCTTTATCACATTTTTGAATTAATTATAAAAGTTAAAAATTAAATCTTTCTTGTGTCCCCCATAATAATCCTCCTAGATCAGTTTTTGTCCATATTAATGGAGAACACATCCCTAGTAAGATTTAATTTCAAACTTTTATAATTATGGTTAAAATTAAATCTTACTGTGGCTGTATTACACATTAACATGAATGAAAGCCAGCCTAGGAGGATTATCAATGGTACTCCAGCACGATTTATTTTTAACTTTTGCAATTAATTAAAATCTTTGGATAAAGATCTTGTTTTGGGGTGGGGGAGTCCTTATTAAGATGAAGCCCACAATGTGTTTCCATTCTTGTGAGGGGTATTTGAACTATGAAGGAAAAGACTGTGAGCTCAGAGAGATCATCCAGTAAATCATTCATTCCTAACAGAGGAATATTTAGTTCTGAGCTCCCTGTGCTCTCGAGCAAATGGTACTGACATGTGGAACAGCAGTTTGTTTCTAAATATGCTCAGCAATACCCCAAACAAGCATGGGTATCACCTCATGCAATCTCATAATACAGCAAAAGATGCACAATGCTTTTCCTATTAACAATTCCTAGATTTTAATACCCTTTGGGAGTCTTTGGATTAGCTAGTGTGACCTCCCAGATGAGATAGGTCACAGACTTTTCCATATGAATCCTTGTCATGGAAGGATTTCCCCCCCCCCCCCACTGTGTAAGCAGAAACTGTTGATGCAGTTGCTTGTGGCTGAACTTGAGTGCACCTTTTTAGAGGGTGCCCAGCTAAGGACTCCAAATGGTAAGTATTGTTTCCTTTGGGACCTAACCATGAACCTCTGCTCAGAGGAATACGCCTCAGTGCATGCCTCACAAGGAAGAGTTCATCAGCTGCCTTTGGGTGAGACACTACAATGGCTGGATAGCACGCAGATTAAGTCTTAAAAAATAATATATAGCTAAATTTCACAAATGACTTATGATTTCAGTTGTAGGTATTACCCCTGTCAAGCTCTCCTCTCTTTTGTCCCTTGCATTCAGCTTTCTGAACTGACAGTGGCTTGCCATCCAGGGCAGGTCAAGCTCCCGGGAACTTTCGTCTCTAGAACAAGGCTCAAGCTAATTTCATTGAGAGTGCACTGGAAGTTTTAATACGTACTACTCAGCTTCAGATAAAATACAGCACCTTTCTGAAATGCCTACAGTGGACCCAACTGTGAAATCACAGCTTTCCTCGGACATCAATTGATGATGAATAGGATTTAAAATAAAGTCACAGTAATACTGGATCCCTCAGAGAAGTTTCTTCAGTCAATGGCTTTATTCTTGCATCATAAAACATATCCTGTACTACTGGAAAGACATGTTAAGCTATGACTTATTCAAGTCCTCTCTGACAAGCCAACATGTAAAGTTTGCAGTAAAGGCACAATAGCACCTGGGTTTTATAAGATATTTTTTGTTTGCTATCAGTTACGCTTTAACCCCACTGTTTCCACTATTTCGTGCATGCTTTTATAAGACGGATAAACCTCCTTGCAAGTCATTTTACAATTACTGTCCTGTACATAAGACAGTTGTAAGATGACTTTTATGTGACCAGGTAGCTGAAACTGCAGCAGCCTCCACTTCAAACCCAGGCACAAGTCAGTACTTCAAATAGATAAAGGGGTTTGTGCATCTTGGGGAAAAATAAGCAGAAAGACCAGAGAAGCTGACAAAAGACCAGACAGTGAGAGAAACGTTTGTAGCTTGGCCCTGAATAAAGCCTATGAAAGAGAGTGCACTTGGCTGGCTAAAAGTGCCAGGCTGTGAAAAAAGACGGTCTCCTATTGGATTCCTTCGGCAATCAGGAAATGGGAACTTGTCCACTCTTTTTAAATATGAAAATATTTGTATCGCATTGAAAGTATCCGATTCCTCTATCATGTTTTTCTTCTAAGACAAATCACAGAGCTCAAAACTTTGGCTAACCTCATTTTTTCCTCTATAATGTGCTTCAAGTTACATGAGCAGAAAGTCTTAGCTATTAAGTATATTTAGGCACTGTGACTCTATGTTTCCCAGAAAGCATCATGCGATGACTACAAATGTTTTAAGAAACCCATAAGACTGGGTCCAATTTGAACATAAGGGGTAAAAAACAGAAAACAAAATCTTGCACCGTATCCAGTGTGCTAAACCCTACAATATTGCAATCCAAACATATTAATGGCTTTTGTAGAGCAAAAGGTTGAAGCTCCCTCACCGACTTGGGTTCTGAAAGAAATAGTTTTCTCTCCTTTCAGTGATACAGATAATTATCTGCAGGCATCCACTCATTACCTGACTACAGTTCCTTTAGAAGAAAAGGTGGGATACCTCACTTTCAATAGCTGTTAAGCAGAGCATAACTGAATGCTCAAGGGGAACTTATGAATAATACTAATAAATTCACATATGTCTATATTTAGATAGAAACACACATACACACATTCTCCAAATGAAGAAACTGAGGCACAGAGACATTTGATGCTTCAGAGTATGAATATAGTACCTAACCCTTACTTCACAGCTCCAGCCAATGTAACACAACAGGAAATAATTACTTCTATAAAGAAATCAAAATCACTTCAAGAAAGTTTAGACTAGGGAGTGACATTAAATGTGTTGTTTTTAAACAACCACCTCCTGATTTGCTGACGTGTCTCTGAATTATCGGGAGCGGAGTACTGAGATCCTTTATTAGTTCCCTTCCACTATTAGCCCAGAAGTAACAGTCACTTCACAGTGTAAATAGGCCTGAAAATGCACTATATTATATTGGATGTAGTTACCTGCATCCAAGGAAAGTACGCATAATTTTAAACATGAAAATAAAATATTGAACAATCTACTTGTAGCTTTTCTTTCCTTCCCTGGTATATTGTTCTGTATACTACTGGATGACTGAAAGCCCTAACTATTTACTTTGGGGAGTCCTGTAAGCCATGTCATCATGAATGCTGACGAATATTCTGGGAATGATTTGAAATGTTTCCAGTTAAACTCTAGACTTAACATCTCAAGGAAGAAAAAATAATGTTTCTACCACATATTTTATTAAGCCCTTTAGGTCCTTTTACAAGAGAGGAAATACCAATTAACGTATAATTTAGCAGAACAAAATATTATCCCATTTCAACCAGTACCCACTTCCTTGAAGTTTATTCAAGCATTAATAACCATTTAATGCAATTTAACTACACTGAGGTATCCGTTACATTAATATCATATATCCATCAGGAAATTAGAGTTTTGTCTCTATGAATTTTGTATTACAAGAAAGTCTTTATAATTTTATTCTGCACTTTATGGTGGCTAATTTAAGTTTTAAAATGGTTCAGATAGCTTCCTAGTCTCTCTCCTCTACAGTGTAATATGACTAACAGATTGTTACTGATGTTAAAAGATCATGAACACATCATTTATTAAACAGGGCTGGAGAGAAAAGTTTGAAAGAAGAGTGCATTTCGAGTATAATTCCTGTATTCT
This sequence comes from Dromaius novaehollandiae, assembly GCF_036370855.1. Lineage (NCBI taxonomy): Eukaryota > Metazoa > Chordata > Aves > Casuariiformes > Dromaiidae > Dromaius > Dromaius novaehollandiae. The sequence goes on along the minus strand of NC_088104.1, from coordinate 4,085,232 downwards.
TAGGAGCTTATATCCAAGTCATGAGAAAATCCTCGAGGGATCAGGATGCTCAGGGGTGCAGGGCTGCAAGGCCCTGGATGCCACATGAGTCAAACCGCAACTGCTCAGCATCTCAGGAGACACACTCAGCACCGCAAAGGATTCAGTCTCTGCACACTCTCCAAAAACTTTAACATGGACATTGGACTGCAAGCCTAACGAGAAAAAGATTTCCCCAACCTACTTTGTTTCTGGATCAGGAATCACTGCAAAAGCAGCCCTGAGAAAAGACTTTTTGAGGTTCTAAAAGTAACCCAAAGCAAGCAAGCAGAAAAGAAAAAAAAAAAAAAGTCTTAAAATCCTCAACTGCAGAACGAGCACATGTAGATATGGTCCAGCTGAAGCTCCCTCAGAGATGCTGAGTAGTTTTGGTTATTTCAGCACCAGTCTGCTCATCTTTGAAATGTCCAAAGTATTTTCAAGTACAGACTTGACACTTTGTCAAAACAATAAAACATACGTACACTGCAGCTGACAAAATAACCAGAACTAAGTTCTGAGATGATGTAAATTATCCATCGATTGAAAAAGTCTTGCTATTAAATATCAGACTGGTATATAGTGTTCAATTCCCCACCACAGATTTCCTCTGAAGCTCTGCCCAAATCACTTAGTCTTTCTATCCCAGTTAAAGAGGAATAACAACACTGTACTTCCTCTCTTATATTTGAAAATTAAGCTTTTTGTTGCCAAACCCTTCTGTCCATATAGATTTGCAGCACAGCAAATATGCGTAAGTATATCTTCCCATAGCAAAACAGGCAATAAATCTTCATTCTGGCTGATATTATTGTTCTTTATTAATTACAGAAGATCTCTTACTTTTACAAACTCCTCCTCTCTTAATGTAGTATAACTTCTTTTGCATACACAATTTTTGCTCACACTTATGAATACTTTTGCATGGGAACCATTTCAGAAAAGATACTTTGGGTGTAGCACACTGTATCTGTCAACACCGTATACATCTGTTTTCCTACTGTTACAGCTCCTGGCTAACATACTGCAAATCAACCAGTGATTGCAGTTGACTCCTTTAGCATGCATTTTCTCCTTCGTACCACCACTGGAAAATAATCATTGCATTACACACTTTGCAAGCACTTAGGATCAGATTATTTACAGAAAGAAAGAGGTATGTTATGCCATAAGCACACCTGAGAAGTTTTAAGATGTGAGTAGAAGAATCCAACCAAAACGGAGATCAAGTTAGAGAATTTCCCTAGTGACAGGCAAGTGCTGTCACCACTCAGGTTTCCAGGTAAGTGGAAATTCCCAGAGTGCAGATTATAATCGAAGATATTCAAGGAAAGAAGTCTTCTCTGTATAGCCTTTACATAATAAACCTGCCTTTTTTGTCTCATCCAACAAGATGAGTATAAATAAGCTTGCAAACCTCCCAATAGTCAAACACATAACAGCACAATGCTGCTACTCTTGTAATTTTGCTGCAGTATTTAGAAATAATGTGCACTTGAAAAATACTCCACTGTACAAGTTTCACTTCTCCTCATCCCTTTTCCCAGTACAATATGCTTTTTTCTATGTCAGAAAACTACAGAGTCTGAGAAGATGAATTTTCCTGGGGTGAATTACTCAGTCACCTGCACACTTAAATGAGATGGTAGAGAGTGATAAGAGAGTCTATATTAAATTTCTTTTACTGACAGGATCACTATAGAATAAAAAATATCTGTCACACTGTTGATATGAATCTCCTCCTTGTTGTGCCTTTTGGCATCTATAGATAATTAAAGAAGCCTGAAACTGCTTTTTCTGCAAGTTCTTTCAATTCTTCAGTTCTTTTTATTTGTCCAGCAGGCTTTGGTCTTGTTAAACTTTGCCTATTGGAGGGAAGAAAAAATAGGCCTAATATATTTTATAATTCCAGAAGTGTTATTTTGCCAGAGGGAATTGGCAAAATTCTTTGGTGGAGCTTCAGCAGTAGCAGGCAGCAGCTTCACAATGCAACCGAGTTTAAGACCCAGAGGAGTAACACAATTTGGGTGTTACAAACACGTTGTTTTCAATTTTTTGGTGCACATGAAATTTCCTTCTGTGGTGCTAATGACAGAGATGGTCAGGACACCTTAAACATGTGAGAAAAAAGTTGAATGGTACCATTCAGAACAGGAAAACAACACAGGGCACGCGCAGAAAGCTTGAAGCTGGTATTCCCTTTATCTGTATCATGATGTGTTATCACAAATACATTTTAAAAGACATGCCACTGCACTGTGCACAGAGAAGAAAAATTGCCAAACACAAAGAGAAAATTAGAACTACCAGCACCACATGTTACAATGATCTGTGCTAGTATAAACTAAAAATACAGCTCTATTTAAATAAACTCTAGAAGAAAATTGTCATTAAATGAGAAGGTCCCACCAGGTCCTAGTTAATGTTCTTATCAGTACAATTAGCTTGCACAATCTGTAGTTTAACCATTGCTTAAACAGAAAGGATAGTATTTACCCAGCTTTTTAATACTGCATGAAAGAAACACCAGAAGTGCCATCAATGTGAGTGGAAATAACAAGCCTGTGATTGCCAGGATCATCTACTCGACCAAAACCCCCTTTTTTTCTTTAATAGAAGTTCAACAAAATTTTACCAGTTTCTGAGTCTTGTAGTATAAGATCCCACACAAGTGTGGGGACTGTGATGTTCTTTAGAGAAGCAGCTTTTTTTGTATTTACTCAACAATAGCAGAAGGGGAAAAAAAAATATCCTGAATTGCTTGTAAAGAACTCATACTACTTAGGTACACTGGTAATCCCACATTATACCACTACCCATTCGAACATATTCAGCCTAAATTATTGCAACAATAAGAGAATCTTTTTAACATAATCATTAATTAATGCTTCAAACTGCAGGTCAAATCTGTTGTATCCACTGACATTTAATTTAATGACATAGCTAAATATAATTCAGTATTAGTTGGGGGGCAATCAGGTATTTTCAGTATCTTAGGCCATATAACAGAGCATATAGTTAAAGTAATTCACTTCTAGCAAAGACTTAAAGAAAAGGTCTTGCTTGGAAATATCAATACTCAAAATATTGCTACACTGAAAATTACATCATTTAGTACATGAAATATGCACTGAAGTACAATATCATTAGTTCATTTTAGCATGTTTACAAATAAAATAGTCTCTATTTTCTAAATATTCTACTGAGAAAAGAACAGTTCAGAGAGACATTAGTGTTTTATGGCAAAAAGATGTAGTTTGAGCTTAGTTTAATATGTCACAAACTTTGTATATTTCAATTCTAATAAAATCCACTCATGAACTTCTTCTAATAAAAACTCCATATGCAAGAAAAATCAGCTGGTTTACACAGTTTATTCTGTTACAATGGTACACCCATAAAATGCCAGGGGAAAAAACATCAGGGAAGTAAGTTGAAAAATAAAAAGTATTAAAGCTCTGTCTTGAAGCAATATGGAAAAAATATTATTGTGTATGCAACTATTTCAAACAGTTTCCTTATAATATGTTGTTTTTCCTCATCAGATCTATTGAACAACAAATGACATAAGGATCAGCTTATGAAATTTCAGTCTAAAGCAATTTTTACTGCTAACACAAATTATAAATAATATGTGCCTTTTGTCAACTGCATTCTTCAATAATCTAATTGTATCACGCTAATGAGACCTGGGTTAGGAAATGCACTGAGGTTCCCATGCCCCAGGTCAGAGGAGACTGAAAACATTGTGCAGCAGATGTGCTTAATCTCAGGAGCATGGCAGCTGCATCACTTGGTTGATCCGAACAGCGCCGGCGACGGCGGGAGCCACGCGCTTGACCTCTCAGCTAGAGGGAAAGTGCCAGCCCAATGGCTCATAGTGCAGGAACAAAGCATGAGGCAGTTCTGCTTCCATTCTTGCTCTACGTTTTTGTAAAAATCATAGCACAGTATTGTCACCTTGTGTTTCACTGGTGTCTTAAATCTGTGTATTCATTTAGCAATGTCAGTAGTATATATTCATTTAGCAATGTCAATAGTATAAAAAATCACTTTAATTTTGTAACATATGCTTGTGCAAAGGGAAGGAAAGAGGAGAGTGCAGGGAGGAAAAGCCCTTCTCACTTTAAAAGTAATGTAATTTCTAAGTGTATTTCAAGGGCTCTTTCTTCTCTTTCCCTCTAAATTACTACACCTGTAATATGAATTCATACTTATGATTTGTCAGCCCATACCATGACCATATTATTATAGCAGGTGGGGATCAAGGACATGAGTTACCTTAAGATTATCCTTTCTGAGCCTGTTAAGACAGCAGAGACTGTTAATCATTGCCTTTAATGGAAACTCCACATGTAAAACTAAATATTTTCCTTCTCTAAGGCACCAGTTCACTCTACCATTATCTTTCCTCATTCCAGAGAACATCCAGGAACAATTTCCAAAGGCCAGGACCAACCTTTTTACCCAGAAGACTGATACTTGCAATAGAGCACACATGTAAATCAGGAATGTTTGCATAGTAATCTTCCAGCACAAAATAGCAACCATCAAAAGTGAGTGGCAAAACACATATTCTACTATTTTTTTATTTTTATATGTGCATGTATGTATAAAAATATATATATTTATTTCTTTCACTATAAAGCCTAAGTTTTTCATCTGAAAAAACTAGACCTACTTCTCCATTCTCACTTTCATTCTCCATTTACTTATACCTTATAGGGCCTAATAGGAGCTTTGCATTAGCTGGCTGGATATTATCTGTTCTGCAGCAATCATTTTAGGCACGCGATACAATTTTTAACAATTTCATATATGTAAAATATAGGCCCAATTTCTCCTCGGAAACACCCGTATAATCTCCAGTGACACTAACAGGGTTTACAGCATACAACTGAGAGGATATTGGAGTAGAACTGAAAATTCCCATCTATTACAGCAGATGAAAGGTCAGTAAGGTTAGAATGTAGTTTTCTTTAGATATTTTTTGGTTGATCCCATTTCATTAATTACTTTATTAAAATCAGAGTATAGAATATATACTAGATGGAAACTAGAAAGAGCTTTATTTCTGGACTATTTAAAAGAAATGCTCTCTTGCCTCAGTGGTTCTTGTCTCTAACAAAACACAAACATATTTTTGCCAGAAATTTCATTTAATACATCATTCAATAATTTTTCATCACCTCAAATGGCTTCAAGGATCTCAGTGGACCCAAAAAAGCCACACTAAATAAATTATGAAAAGAAATGAAAATAAAACAACCACAAGGAAGAGCTGTTGCTATTGTTTTATATATAGATATAGACAGATACAGATATAAGTAAATGTGTGTGCACACATACACATATATTATCAGTCTGCAGGTTGAGACTGTACTTGGGGAACAAAACATTACAAAATGGCAATATTTGAAGGTAAGAATGGCCTTAGAATGATCTATTTTGACCTCTACATAAGTTAGGCCCATAGAAATCTGTACAGTAATTTAACAAACCTTTAACTTTTATGTAAGTTACAGCAGTGAGTGTTGATTAGGAGCAGGAAAAAATCCAAAACTGAATTGGAGTATTCACGCGATCAGCCTGCCCCAGGCAACTCAGTCCCAGTGGTCAATTTTTAAGGTTTTTCTAAGGAATCGAAGGAAACCGACTCCCCAGGCACCTCCCTTGTTTAACTGATATACACTTCTAGAGATTTGAAATTCAACAAATCTTAATTGGAATTTAAGAAATATTAAGCAGAGAAGGAGTTTCTTAAACACTTTGTTCAATAAGCAAATACGTAGGAGCCTGGAAGTCTGAATTCTGTTTCTTCCACTGTCACTATCTGTAATGTATTGTGTACTGATGAGTCGGCAGAATACAGATAAGAAATCAAAGATTCAGCCAGTTTATCACTTTGTGGTAGAACAAAATATGTGAACATATTCACATACGCAGTTTTGCTGTAGCTATAACAAGAGTTACAAGTTATGAGTTCCTGAGCTCTTCTGCAATTGCTTCTATAATCTGTCTTTTAATATTCACTTTTTAGGCTATAACTTTAAACTTCTCTCTAAACATCTTCAGAAGCAGGAAAATAAAATGCAAGAAATCCAGGGATTTTACACTAAAAGCTGCAACGCTACAAGTTTTTGAGCAGTTCTACTGCTAAAAAGCAGAGGGGAAAGAAAGCTGAAATTTCAAAATATTGAAGGGAAATGGTCCCTTTACTGACTATATCTTTTAAAAAGCATTGATATGGAACTTCTTAGTGCGCTTTCTAAATTCTTTTTTACCACATGGCATGATTCAGTTTCTATTTTCTTATCATGGCTTTTAAGAAGTTTCCTTTCAAAACTTTTCTTTTCTCAGGCGTGTGAATGGGATTTCTTCTTGCTAGATAGTTCTGTTACACTTTCTCATCTTAGTAATAACCCTGTATTAACCTCAAGTGCTGACTGGTTAATATATTTGAGCTCTCCAGTACTTGCTCTTCAGCTTTTGATGCACGAGAAGAATGAATCCCCTGGTCATTAACACTTCATACATATTTGTTCAGGTACGTGGAGTGTGTTTATGTTTTCTTTCCAAAGAATAATAGTATTTCTTGGTCTGAGAGGTGTGTTTCCTAGGTGGTTTTTTCAAGATCTGTGTCATACACTTCTTCTTTTCCTAAAAGTCATCTTGACATATTTTGGCTTTGCAGAGTTTTTATGCAAGTGATGCCAAGTAATAATCATCTAGTGTCCAGTAGTTGAAAGTATTTGGTGATATTGGCTCAAGACCTATTTATTTTTAATTATTTCACTGAATTTTTGCTCTTTATGCTGTCTTTACAGGACTATTGTTGTTGTTGTTCTTGTTATATTAGAAGCACACCTTTGTGGAGGCTGTTATTGAAACATAAATTATACTCAGAAAGTTAAAACAGCACTTCTGAATCCTCCTCCATTTCAGTGTTCTATACTGTCCGTGACCATGAATATAGGGGCTAACACTTTGGGCTATAAACGTAGTTTTAAAGCTCTATCCTGGACTGGATAATGACTAAATTAAAACCCAAGGACGAAGAGGCAAAACTTTCACAGAAGAAAACAAATTAGGCAGATCTACGTATGAGTTTGTTAATTAATCAGATGCAGTTAGAATAGTCTCTCCTTGTCTTAGGTCACCCATGTTACCCTGTCAACATCCAAAAGCCACAAGTAGGGATGCATTTAAAAAACTGAAATAATTCTTTTTTTTCCCCCCCCAGAGTATGCATAGTACAGTGAAGTAAGCAATAGCTGCCACATACTTCATCTGGTATTTCCCAAACAGGACTACGTGTGCATGCATTGTGTCACATACATGTAGTAAGTCTAATGCTTCCAGGAAGCGTCCTATTTACCACGCATGCCCCGACTGTGCAGCCACTGCTCGAGCAACAGCTTTCACACTTCCTGGAAACACTAGACCCGCTGCACTTGTTCTATGCAGAGGACATTTCTAGGATTTCCAGATGTCCAACAGATCATTCGGACCTACTGCTTTTCCCAGGCTGTCAGACATCCAGAAATCCTGAACAATTTAAGTTACTGAATTTCATGCAGACAAAATTTCTAAGTGGGGGAAAAAAAAAAAAAAGATATATCTAGGGAATCTTAAACATATGCTAGCCCTACACTCATTATGATCCTGAAAACAAAGAGTAGTAATGGATAAATGTTTTTGTAAGACACATTGATTGTCATCCCTGTTAAAACCATGAAAAATCTACCATAAACACAGCACTCATCAAGCAGAAACTAAAGCTGAAGGAAGAGAAATAAGATGGAGGAGAAGCGTAGAAAAAAAAAAGAATGAAAAATAAAAAACATGGAGTAACAACCTCATTAATATGATATGCTCTTGAGCTGGAGGGAAGGTACCAAGGAAGTTCCTTAAATACAATTTTAGAACAAGCCATTACATTGCATTTATGACTTTGCCATAAAGAGTAGAAGCATGCTGATGAAATCTGATGACAATACAAAAATTAGCAGGTATCCATCCATACAAAGGAGGAGAACAGTATTATGCAGAAAAAATAGTATGTCTTTGGGGACAAGACTAAGGTAAATATAATTAAATATTTTGCAAAGTACAGGTTCACGCAGAGGTGGCATTATGTGCAAAACAGTAGTGGATGGGGAACAGGACTGCTCATCAGCATACCCAGAAGGGTAAGTGACAAAGAGCTGTTGAAGAGGAAGATAATGCTGATGCAGCTATAAATGGGTTTAAGCCTGCTGACAGGGTTTAAGCCTGGGTTAAGGCTAGAAACCAGAAAACAGCTTTTAGGCATGAGAGGAATATTCTTCCTATACAGACTCCAGAGTCTAGGTAAAGCAGCAGAAGGAAACCACTCAACTAGTTTTAAGACGGAGGCTGATACATTTATGAACTGGATTATAGGATGTGGTTTTTTGCAGTGACCAAGGATAGAGCCTAAGCTCAGACTGCAATAATAACCCATATCAGAAACCTTTCTTTAAAATACTCGCAAAAAGACTAAAAGCTTATTACACTTCCCTAGAAGAACGGAAAGACGTTGCTAGGAAAGTTAAGAAACCGCATCAAGGAGAAACTGCAAGAGCCTTCTGTGCATAAAGAGGTTGGAGACGAGTTTTGAAAACCACTTGAACACTGCTGACTGGACATCTTTGCATGATAAGGACCAGATGGAAAATTCAGAAGAGAGTAGATGAATTCACTTGCAAATTGTCATTTAACATTAATTATGCCCGGAAAGCTGCCTCGCATTGACGTTTGTATTACAAAATACTACAACATGAATATATCTACGTAAAAGTTTATAATCAAATCCATGCAAACAATTTAAATACTGCAATGCTGTAAACACATTAAAGATATGATTTTAGTTAAGTATTTGGGTTTGCAGTAAAATATTTCACCATTATGCCATGTGTGGTTTTTCTGCTTAACTGCAATCTATGAAAATGCTGTAATAACACAGCTTTCTGATTAACCAAACAACTAATAACTGAGAAGACATAGTGACTAGCTATCATCCTTATGTAAATAAGGAAAGCTTATTTTTGCTCACTAATAGCTGCACATAACAATGAAATGCTTTTAATAAGTTTTAAGAGGATAAGACCAAGAAATCAATTTGGTGAATGCCCTTTTCAATGACCGCACACCATGTCTACGGCTGTATCATGACATGTTTGCATTGTTATTTGGCTGTAAACAAAATGAAAAGATCTGTCATTGAAATTTAAACAGAGAGACTGGTTACATAAACTGAAACATTCTAAGCCCCGGTACAGTACAATCAACAGTCTGAAGAGACCGTACAGCTAAACAAAGTTTTGGGATGTTTTTGGATAGGGGAGAAAGATTAATAACCAGAAAATAACTCTTGGCTCCCGTTATAAACTCTTAGGAATATAATTTAAAATTTGTGTAAATCCAAAGATTGATGTTCAAGCTTATGAAATAACCATTTTTCTGCAGTGTTGAAATACACACCCACATGGAAACAAATCTTTTTGCTAGCCAATTTTAACAAAATATACTGCTTTTACCAAAAAAAGCAAATTAAATAAATCTGACCTATCTGTTCTCCCAGATAATTGTAACTGCGGTCAGAGAACAACAAATCTTCTATAAATGGTCATCTTTCCAAATTACACTGACTTTAGAATGTGCTTGATTAATTGTACAAACACTGTGTGCTTACAAATGCAATTTGTCTGGGGAGACCAACAGAGAATGTCTAAAACATTCCCAATAGTCACATGAGAAAGGATTTCACTATCTATTTGTGTTTACTGCAGGTAAACAATTTTGTGGTTGATCACAAGACCTTGCATCTCCCCAGTCCTAAACAGAGCTGTAGCCTTGCCCTAAATGGAAATTAGGATGGGAAGAAATGAGCTTGGAGAGCTTTCTTCTAGGAGAAGCTTAGCATCTCCAATGCCATCTCCGGCTGCCAGCGAGGACTGTGGGAGGTGAGCATTTCCAGTGCTGTGGCCCACATTTAGACAGCTGAATAAATCCCTGTGCTTGGCATTTCCCAATGACTAGCGCTAGGTTTTCAGAGTCTTTTCACCAGCACGAAGCACAGGAACCTGCCTGGAGTTCATTTGAATGTGGCACTGGTTTCTAGGTCAAACAGGCTCCTGACCAGGCTATTGCTAACAAACTTCACGCATTAAAATGTATGCCATTAGCATCACATATGAAATAGTTGCAATAAAAGCATGACACATATTAGCATAAATAAAGCATATCATAGCAAGCAACTGAGTCAAAGAAAAGGGAGTAATGAATTACAGGCTAATCAACTTTTATACTGTATCTATTATGAACAGAATGTAGCAGAATTTAATAAATTCAGATTAAATTCAAGTGGTGCTTTTTTTAATTGTGTTTGTTATGTGTGATTAAAACAACGCACATACATCTGCCAGACAAATGTCAGCCTTCTGCAGACATAAGTAATACCTAGCAACCTGAAAAACAGTATTTCCAATTGAGAGTAGCAAAAGGGTTAAATGGACGTTTCCACTAAAGAGTTACAGTTAAGTACAAATAATTAGAGAGGCTATAGAAGCCCATCTAACTGCACTCTTCCTTCACCTTCAGGAAGAACAGCTATCCTATTATAAATACCAAGAGAAAAAGATCTCACGAAGACGGAACTGATAAGTAACAAGCTATGTACAGATAAGCTGGCTAAACGACTTCCTGCAAAACAACGAAGGCCTCCTTTCCACAAATCCTATAATCCTGAATAGACATATAATGTAGAACATGGAGCATGACTTTATGTCTCTGGAAAAAATCAAGATACTTCTGTTTAGGGACATAAGCACCGATACTTGCATTTCACAGAGCAGAGATGTTTGCTGCTACCCCAGGTGTTCCAGCGCTCAGAAAGGGACACTTCTACAGCCCCTGCCCTCTTTGCCTGCTCCCCCGATTTCCCCCTATTTCTTAGGCAAGAAGAAACTGGATCCACATTCTCTTCTGTTCTGGCAAAGCTGTAGCAGTTATTGTTTTGTTTAGTAAAGTCACTGGAAATTGAGAAGCGGATCCCATTTCATTCCAGGTCATACGAGCCCAAAGAAAAGCAGAGCTTTTTGATGAATGGGTCAGTTTACGGCACATTTCTAGTTTGTCCTCTTTTCTTTCCTCCTTAATACTACAGTACAGTTCAACTTGATTAATACTGACAAAACATGTAGCTTGTAAATGGCATTAACACGTAAGATACCAAAAAGGGTTTTAGGGTGTGGTTTGGCTCCCCCCCGCCTCGCTTTCTCAAACGGGTGAAGGCTTTCTTCAAAAGAAGAGTAAGTGGTAGAAGCAGCAAGATAACGTAACCCTTATACTTTAGAATAGAGCAAATATTTTACATTATCATTAAAACAACTACTTAGCACATAAAAAATAGTCACCGTGGTATGGGGAAAAACAGAAACTAAGGTAACACAGTCACGGCCAAAGGTTAACAAAAAAGTTAACAAAAAGTAGCTATTTTGCAGAATTTAAAACAGTACAAATGCACACTGCCCAGACTGACAACATGAGTTGAAATGGCTCAAAAGAGCAGTTATGATTTATCAGGTCTGTAGCACTTAATCCAAGAAATAATAAGGACTTACATGGCAGATGACCATAAACTATTGGGTCAGACATCCATTTCTTAAAAAAATAAAATTTTAAAAATAGGAAAAAAGTATACATTTAAATTTTTGAGTTTTAACCAAATACCGGGTGATTTTTTTTTTTAAACAGATTAGTTTAAATAAATCTTGACCTAGACCCATCACATCATCCTGCCCTTCAATGATAATTTCATCATGAATCACAAATTTACAAAGAATTAGGACACAGGATGAAACCCTGACCCAAAGTCAATGACCAAACTCGTGCACTCCCATTCTCATCAGTGACACAGGGTTTCATTCCAAATCCAGTCCTCCAGCCCTTTACAGCATGAAAGAAGACAAAGGACTCTATCTCCTCTTGGTTGCATCAATACAGTAGAGATCAGAATCTGCCTACAGGGGCAACTAATCTTTGTAGCTGACTAGACATCAACAACAAAAAATACTTGAGTTCTTAGACGCACAGACTGATCTCATGTAGACATGAGGCAAGAACAAACCCTCGCTCATTAATTAGGTGAGAGGCACATCTCCATAGAAAATGCATACAGCATCCGCCTGACAGGTACCATGTGAAAGGCCTGTCAGTACCAAGGCAAACTGATCGAATAAGTAAGACAGTTTATGCCATTGCTCCAGAGATCAACCTGACTTGCTACAGGAAAAGACACATCGACCCATTAGATCAAAAACATCAGAAGTTTTTGCATCTGCCACACTTTCAAAATCTAAGCTGTAAAACGCCGGATCTACCATGCACATAGCATGAATGGAGAAACAAAAAAATTCTCAACCTGATAAGATTTCATAGTTCATAGAATTAAGTTTAACAAACTTCACTTCAGTTCTCCAGAACCCTCAAAGGAGTGCCTGAGCACCCAACCACACAGTCCCCGTGCCTGAGGTTTCAGTGCCACAAAGGCTTTACCGTGGCACCATGCCCAGCCAACAGCCCCACACACGTCACACGCCACACTAGACAGGACTGGGCTACCAAACTTGCAGTCCGCAAAATTTCTTTTTGGATTTAAAACGTTGCCATATCTTACGTCTTTTCCCTTCACTCAGTGGCAGCAGAATAAGGCAAAGCTACAGACGCAGACCTGATGTTTCTAGTCATTCAGGGCTGAAAAGGGCTGTATATCAAACTAAGCACTGCACTGCACAAACTCACTCATATCCCCAAAGTTAACCTTGGAGCAATTCAGAGATCTTAGACCAAGTCACTTTATACATCTTCTTGAAGAGCTCTTGTTCTACTACATTCTTCTTCTCAAAAAAATGACCATAAAGCTACTATGCACTTACTACTATAAGTCTGGGAAGATTTTGATGAGAGCACCTTTGTATGCTCTTTGTGACGCCTTTTAGTAAAACTAGAAACTACTATGCTTTGAAGTGTAATCACCTGAAATTGAATCACTTTTTCTGTTTTCTCTGTTTAATGTATTGATTAATCATTCTCAGCACAGAAGTCTCCTTTTATCATAAGAACTTCATCAGAAAGCAAGAAAAGGTACAATAAATAGCCAACCACATGCTAACCGGTGTTCTTTGAACAGCTGAACAATCTGTGAAAAGGAATATTGTTCCTTTAATAGTACGACTGAAATGGTGCTTAAAACAGATTGGGCTGACAATTTTTGCAACCTTGGTGTCTCCTCCAAGATTTACAATGGCACAGCTCCCCTTTTTAGCAAATTAAACCTTGTGTCAAGGCTTAAAATTAAATCCAAACTCCTTTTCTTCTCTGTACAGAAGGAACAAATTGGCACCACATGCCGGTAGTCAAGGAGTGCTGATGGGAAACAGAGTGAAGTGAGCGCCCTCCAACCTGGAAGGCGTCACTAGTCAAAATCAACTGGGATAAACAGTCAATTCCACTTAAAGTTTGACATATAAAGGCTTGTAAGATAGAAACATTCAAATATAAGAATTCTTCTGTACCACACAAACCTGTCTCAGTGCCAAAACTTAAACTTTCTGTGCTGTGCAAGCACTTTGTAGAAATCTGCCTTTAGTATAGTTTTATGTTATAAGATCCTGTGTTGCCAAAGCCTGTTTAGTTTATTCCAGAGAAAAAAAAGAAAATACAACAGAGACCCAGAATGTATGAACAGCAGTGACTTACTATCATATTGCTTACTGTTATCGATATCATTTTTTCATTATTCAGGTTTATCTTTTATTAACACTTTAAAGCTTGGTCTAACAGATATACCAGATAATACAACAGGGTATTACTGAAAACAGAAGTATGAACTGCTTTTCATAGAAAAAAACACAAGAATAACCTTTAGAAAATTACACAAAGCGCAGTTCTTCCCTCCAGTTAAGAAAGGTACCTCATGTAATCTTTCTGATAACTACCAAAGCAGGTCCCATGTCTAATGCACACTGAAATCCATTTTCCCCCACTGTTTGCATGCAAAAGTAACCCTGCTTTTCCCAGGTCTAGAACCAAACTCAAGCCAGGCACTTTGATATATTTAGGAAAGGTTTTGCTTTTACTTCTGAACCCTTTTAGCCACAGCACAGAAGCTGCTGCAGGAGAGGGCTTTTGTCACAATATAACAAGAAACTGAAGTTGAATAAATCTAGTTTTAAAAGCCTCTTCATATTTTTAGATTAACTACGTAGACATGACACAGACTGTTTGAGAGTTGACCTGATTCCCTGCTTCAAGCTTTCCACTGGTCTTCCCTTACTAATCCTAATTAAAACCCATATTCAGAAAATATCAGTAGGCTTACTAAACAGTAAAACACTGCACCCAGTCAAGGAGAAAAGATTATCCTGGTGTGGCACAGAGAAAGAAAGTATTCTCTCTGCTTAACCTCAGTTTTAAGCATATGCTTAAAGATTTTGCAGAATGAGGAACTAGTTTCACAGTTAAAATGCACTAACGTCACGTTTACAGAGCACACAACAGAAGTATCAGGTCAAAAACCAACAACGGAAGCAGATACACTAGATAGCAGAAAGAGTATAATAAAGATAAGAACAACGACTCCAGAACAAGATCCCAGAACCTATGCTATATTCTAACTTCTATTAGTTTTGAGTGAATCAATATTAAATATTTGCAATTATTTCTTGTTGTAGCAATTAATATAGCTCTCACTATACAAGTTCCTTTGCCATATTAGCTGTGAGATTAAATCAGGAAGGCCACTAGGCACCAAGTTTTCTCCCCACCTGTGGCCTGAGAAGTCCACCAAGGACAGGAATAGCCCCTCGCACATCTGGCCCACCTATCTGTGAATACTCCAAGGTATACACATAAGGGCTATTAGTGCCTACAGATAACGCCAGCATTGCAGAGTGGGACAGATGAACTAGAGAGATGGTGACAGTGCACTGGAACAGTGAGTATATACTCACTGATTTTTTTCATATATATATTTGTACATTAAAAAAATCCAAGACTTTTTATTCATTTATTTTTAACTGGTTCTAATGTCTAGGTAGTTTTTAAGTTTTCAGATGTGTTTTTCATAAAGACTTCTGAGTGCTAAGATAGTATCTGTTACTGTTGTGAACCTATAAATGCCACGGTCTTCAAGTATTGCAGCGAAAGTTCATAAAGTTTTTCTCTCACCTTCACTAGAATACATCAGCTGAAATAAGGGAATCTTACAACATAAGCATCCTTTCTAACATACCTTTAATATCATAAGGAACAATTCCTACTTTTCCAGTATTTAAAAGGAGCAAACAGAGGACTGCCACAGTCCTAACACCAAATCTGCCTACACTGGCAAGTTGAAGTGAAGACAGTTAGTTGTAAAGATGCATTATAACAATTTACTTACTTCAAAACAGGAAGTGTATTTGCATATATTGGAAATGAGCTTTGCTTTGGTGTTAAAAAAAAAAAAAAAAAAAGACAAGACAAACAAAAGGAAGGCTCCAGCTGTTCCAACTACTCCAACTGCAATCTTGTTAAAATGTGAAAGTTTTCCAGACTAGACAAGCACAAGGAAAGGAGCGTTAAGGTTACACCGTAGTGCTGCAGGCTAACTGGAAGGACTGATCTGCTACTGACAGAGGGAGAAAGGGAGGAAAGCCTGGTGCCTCCAACACCAGCAGCCACGCTCTTAGGTTAAGGCCGGGTTATCAGAGTTCCTCTGGAGACAGTAAATCTCTTCACACCTTTCAGTCTGAGGAAACGCCCAAATTCCTCAGCAACGGCCGTACGCAGGCATCATCCCAGGATGCATCACAAATCTTAAAAATCATGAGCAAATCATGATGTTTTTGGCACTACTGGGTTTCCATGTATACGAGCTACTTTTTCTACGATACGTAAATATCTTGCTGGGATCTTTTCATTACACCAGGGTAATTTAAGATGGCAAATCCAAAATTTTAACAAGGATAAATTAAAACGTACAGCCATGCTAGAGATTTGCACAAGTTGCTTAGCAAGAACGTTTTATTTTATACAGCATTCCTCAGCTAAAGTTTCATTTCTGTTTTGCAGTTCACCTCTATGTTTAAATAATAATTATGGTTGTGACATATACTGACAAAAGCCAGAAAATTCAAAATTAGCAGCGATATACTCTGTCCATTGTTTGAATGTGTTCAGCTGGTTTTGCTTTACTAATACCACCAAGAAAGAAATTTTCATTTCCCAAAAACACAAACTTCTGGCAAGGGGTTACAGAGTGAAATAAATCTTATTCTTGGAAGAGATTTTTGTTTGACACCTGAATCTTTTCTGCTGGTTTCTCTCCTTTTTGCCTTCTTCAAATGGAGTCTTAGAACTCTAAGCCAAAATAGAGAGTCTTAGAGCTATCACAACAAAAGCTCAGCATCCAATATTCCTTCCAAATATGCTCTCTTCCTAAAACACATCAACAAAGCCATAGCCCTATTAGCCTTCACAAAACTGAGAAGGAGGCTTGCCACAGCAAAGAAGACATCTCAAACATTTTGATATGAAATGGATTTGAGTGGGTTTGGAAGCAGAGGTATCAAAAGGCACACTTTTACAGCCTATCATTTCTATTATGAAATTTGAAGACAGATGGACAATTTATATTAGACTGGCAAATGCTAAGTGTATTTGTCATCAGCAATAATTTTGACATTAGTAAAACTGTGAATGAGGAGTTTATTCCACCATTTTTTCCACCTCAGTTCTATTTTTTCTCTCACATATTACTGTATTATTCCTTCTAGATGTGAATGAAAAATCCCCTTTTTATACATTTCTTTCCTTTTATGTTGAGGAAATATGATACGGCTTATTATCAATAAAGCGGTTTCACATTGTTATTCTAATATACTATGGGTTGCTTAAACAAACATTTTTTCTCATTCAGATATAAAACAGCTCTAGAAATTTTTACTTGCAATCCTAGAATATCCACAAGATTTTCCATCCCTTCATTAAGTCCCAATCCTATATTTACTGGAATTGATGGAAATGTGCCATGGACTTCAATTTGTGCAGGTTTACAGTTTTGGTTTAATGGACTAATTCCAGTATAATACTATTGTATCTGATGGGTTATATCCCACAGGAATTTGGCCCACAGTTTCACTAATTAGTATATGCTATGATAGGACACTGAATCCGCCAAAGCTTTGAAGTGGATCTGCTGAAACCATCACCTACGGTGAGATCCCTAAAGACCAAAAAGCTTTTAAACGCAAAAAAGCCAGGCTTTATTTGAATAAAATTAGAAATTTAACTTTTAAATAGAGAAAGCCCACAGTGAATATGGAAGACAGTAAAGGAAAAAGGAACAACTTTCTGTCCATGCCCTTGCACATGGATCTTTGCTTGCAGGTTTTATTTTATCCAAATGGATCACTTTCTCAATTGCAGCGAGTTTTGCCCAGTTCTTCCCCATTCATATAATAAACCTTTCTACCCCCTTGGCGACCTGGCTGGCTGCTCTCTGTTCCTCCTGACTCTCTCAACTCCGTGCAGGTTCCTGCTTTTTTGCTGCGAGTCTCAAGCCAGTCCCACCTTGTTAAACTCTGCCCTTCAGCACACTAGGTAACCCCACCAGGAAAGGAGCAATCGTCTTCTGCTGCCAGAGTAATTCCTATCTCACCTACTCTCATAGAAAGGATTCAATACTAAAACAAAAAGCACAGATCCTATGATGACAATTACACAGCTCATGACCTACATACAACGTATTCTACAATGTCTAGCTTAGTTTTCTTCTTCTCATTCTATTTTCATCATTCTACTTCATTGATAACTGGATCCTCAATCCAGCTAGCTTTCCTCCACTTTTAAAATGTGCCACCATCCCGCTCCCTCTTCCTGCTTCCACAGCTCTTGTAGCATGGGTTTGCATTGGTTACTTCCAAGAAAAATTCGAAAAGCACAATAAGCCTTCGCTTTTCCTCTTTGTTTGTTTTCCTCCCAGAATTGTTCTCCTCCTCCCATTGCAAGTTCAGAAGCATGCTCTCTAGTCCTCTAACATCTTGCTCTGGTGACAGATAGGCATTTGTCTCAAAAGTATAGAAATCCCTTCTTGACAGGAAGGCAGCTACGCCTTTATCTCTTCTCTCACTTTCATCTCTCACTTCGCAGAACAGAATTTTTATACTTGTTTCTATTCCTCTCTTCCAGTTCCACCTCAGACCCTATCAAAACAGCTTCATCTCTGCAGTCCACTGAAAGCACTCTTCCCCAAAATTTCTAGCGATTTCTTCCTAGTTATAAATCAGAATCAAAATCTTATAGCTGTCTTTATGTGCGTACCTCAGTTCTTTGTCAGTGCCTGCCAGTGGCTCTTTCTAAAAGCCTTATTTCCCCACACACACGCTTTTCCTGTCCTGCTTAGTGCGAACAACATGAACATACCATAAAAGTAACAAGAAGATGCTCAAATGATGCTTTTTATAAGGCCATGCCTAAAATTTGCACATTCTTCCTATAAAGATTATTTAAAATATGCTTTTCTTAAGCAGTTAAAACTTCCCAGGCTGTCACCATTCCACAACTCTGGGCCAAGAATGCTATTCTCTGAATTTGAGAAATGTTGTATTCCCCATTTCAGAAAGCTATTGTACAGATCCATCACCAGTGACTGCTTTGACTATTCCATCCCCTTTCCTTTCTTCACCTCTCCTTTTTCTGTTACCATAATTCATGAGGACTTTAACAACCCATCATTTCTAATTCACTATCTAAACCACAATTTCTGCCTCTAGTTCACAAGTCAGTCAAACTTCCATCACCCATGTGCTACATTTTCAAAGTCTTATCTTGATTTTTTTCTCCCTTACTGCCCCATAGCCCTCAGATTTTCTTGCAAACTTCTTAATTCCCTGACCAACTCGAGGGAAAACAAGAAGCAAACTGGCTAGTCTTTGATTGTTGGTGGTATTCTTTTTAAAATACTTTTTCTAGCCTGCAGGGATGTCTTTTTACTTTTGTTACATTATTAGTTTTAACAACTGTACTATTTATTTTTGTTGCTTTCCATTTTTTAATTGTTAAAAATCCATTAAACTATAGGAACTGAATAATTTCAGATGATTTCTTTCCTCCTCTTCACACCCAAGAATCAAGAATCAACTAACAGTTTAATTAAAACAGAAAAACTAAGAAAGATGTTAGTCCCCTGAGAGGATTACATACACATCTGGTATTTTCAAAGGAATAACGGGGCAGGGGGTGGGGGGAAGTAGGAGGAAGGCGATTTTAATCATATGCAATGCCATAGTTTTCATTTTTCCTATTCAGTTGGCAACATCTGTCCACCTAGATCACAGACCTGATCTCCACCCAAAAAGGTCAGTGAAGTTCTGCCATGGTAGGAGGATTAGAGACTTCAGATACACTCGGACTGGGTTTTGAGAGAGGTTTCCCACGCTTCCCAAGCGGAGCACGCTGCATTTTGGGCTCAGAGCGGCAGGAGCCTTGTGCTGCACCTCAGACAGCCCCTCAGAAGCTGTGGGGTCACCAGCCAAGGAAGGTCCTAACACCCCACACACCTATTTCCAGACATGGTGCCTGCACGGGTGCGATGTTTATGTTTGGTCGCCTCTCACAGGAAGCAACATGCCTCTACACCCAGCTAGCACAGATCCATGTGTCGCTAGCGGTGCGCTCCAAGTCTTCTTAGGGGCAATATTAACACTTATAGCTAATGACACAGCCAACACTGATGACTTTCCAGTGCCTCCCCCTTTTCTGCGACATTACACTTGCCTTTCCAGCTACAACAGCCCAGCGCCCCAAGGAGCAGGGGGGCGGCCAAGGCTCAGCATCCCGCCTGCCCCACCAGCAGCAGATCTTGATGGGGGCTTCTTCCTCCTTGGCCGCGTCCCCCCAGAGTCGCTTGGGTTCACTTGCTAACAGGGCAGCTCATGAGCTCGCACTTCGCTGGTCCCCACCGCCCGCGCTGGGCAGTTGCCAAGACCAGTTTGAACCGGTTCAAAGCAGCTCGCACCGGCTCGCCTCCCCTTTGCTGCTGCTGCCCATGGCATGGCTGCGGCGGGTTGCGGCTGCTGCTGACAGCCAGCGCTGTTGTGTGGGGCTGCGGAACACACGCTGCGAGCGGCTGTTACAACAACACCCGCACCACAGCCTAGCACTGAAACAGTAAAGCAACAGTGCACAGCAGGGAAGTTTAACACCCCGACCACCCCAAGGGCATGCAGGCCCTGCTCCGTGCAGGACAGCTCACGCGGCTCTCCAGCAGTGCCAAGATTTGAGAGAAAAAGGGGGAATTCATTTTTTTTTTAGCAGAAATAATTTTTAATTAATAATTTTTCATTTTCACTCAAGCTGACTGTTGAGTAAGCTTTAATATGTATGCATATATGTATTTTTATATATATATATATTTTAATACACATAATAGAATGTACCTCTGGAAACCAGAGAGATATTCCCTTAATCTCATTTTTTAAGAGCTTGCATAAGAATTTCTGTCATCCTTCACTGTTAATACTATATTAGGGTAAGGAAGAAAAAGCTGAAGTCATCACCACAAGTAGGTTCATAGTTAAAATTCCTTAAAATTTTAAGCTGCAGATGAAGTAACAGTTTAAAAAGAACAACCCCCACACACACTGCGGAGTCTTCATTGTTCTCAACAATTTGTTGAAATAAAACGGATTAGAACGGCCACACATTGTACCGATTTATAGCAAGGAAAATGTAGAGTGCAGCTGAGAAGTTAAGGAATCAAGATGCTCAAAATAGAAATGCGCATGTTAGATGACAAATTGAATTTTCATGTAAAGATTAAAAACAGTGACATGCACATTCTTAGGTTTACTTTCCCTACAGTTATTGCAAAGAAGCCACAGGGTCATGATTAGGGTCCTAATCTTCAAAAAAAGTGGTCTTCAATATTTCACTCTGGAAAAAATATTCCATTCCCTTTTTTTCCCCTCCATAAGAATAAGACATTGTTTCTACATATTTTCAGATGAATTCAGGATATGTTTTAGGCAAAAATCTTGTGTATTCAACTACCAAAAAATACATTATGAAGACCTTACAATTTTCAAATTGACTTCTCTTTTTGCACCTCTGTCAGTCAATATTTTGTTCATGATGTTTATCAGCAATTCACTTGCACTGTAAAGTTGCAGAGGCACAGACTGCACTGCAGACCAGTTAGGAAATCACATTCTTTCAAATATTAATACAAGGCATAATAACAGGGATACTCCCCCTTTCTTATTAGTTAATTTGGTAACCAGCCAGCAGCTAGTGTTAACTTTAACTTGTAGAAAATGTGTGTGTAAACCAAAAGCAAAATCCAAATATCTAAGGCAAATATTTTCCGCTTGTTTGTCCATTAAAAAATTAATTGGAACCAAATTTTTATACAATTATGTGCAGAATAAGAATTTCTGCAAATTTGGCAGGCAGCCCATTTCTGTATGCAATGCATAAAAACTGTAAGAATGGATTCTATACTAACTACGGGGTGCTTACTTTCCTTCAACGATAATTGTCTTAATGCCTGTTTTAATCAGTATTAACTACTAGCAATAACATGCTTTTAATTATGTTTTAAACGAGTCCTTTATTGGGCTGTTTTGGGAAGCAAATTAGTCAAAAGGAGCTGTTAATCAAAAACGTGTTACTGGCACAAAATAAATGTTCATTTAAGGAGCCATTTGAAATAAACCTGGCTCATTGACTCTGACAACCTACAAGGACACTGGGGCCTCCTGAGGATAACTCCTTCAGTACTCTCCTAGATACGCCTTGCTGCTCAGAAGTTATAAGGAGAAACATTAAGCAGTTTAGGTCATTCATCAGCTAACTTTTACTACTGTACTCAAGAAAATGAGCCTCCTAGGAACTTCACAGCAGATCTATTCCTTCATTAGCTAAGTAATATTGAGAGAGATGTTCCTGTCATTATGAATGGAGAAATCTATTGCAGTGAATTTTACTAGTGTCCCCTTTGTCTATGAACTGTCTTTGTAGATTCCAAGGTATTTAGGTTGAAAAACTAGCATAATTATCTTTGAACATTATTCCTATATGTTCATTTCCTTCCGCTGAATGATATCCCTGCCTGAAAATTCAACCACGTAAGATTATATATTCCACTTAATACACAGGCACATAACTTGGCACTCAGTAAAAGTACATAATATCACCGTCACAGCACAACTTTAAATAGAATTTTCATTAAATCAGTTCCATCTCCAGGTCTGAAAACTTAATTTTCCCGTAGCTGTTTAATTTGAAGCACTCCAGCTTTTAAACAAACTGAAGATTGCTTAAGTTTAGCAGTAGCTAAGAGTCTGGGTTTAGAATCTGCAGATCATGGCTTACTGGTTGATCCTTTGACTTTTAAATCTTAAACTAATTTTGCTTCATCACAAAGAAAAAAAAAAAGAAAAAAAGACTTAGAAAATGAGGCGATTTATTTTACTGACATGGCACATCTCTTAGTTAATTCCTTCAAAGTCCTTAACCTTCACCTCCAATAATCTATCTTAACAAAATGGGCACCCTAAAAAGGTTACTGAGATAATGTTCCACCCGCCCTGACCACTATGACGCAAAACATGCTGAAGCAATAGAAAATGAGCAACTTTAAGAACAAAACTGGGTTTTCTTACATCAAGAGCCTTCAGGATCATATTGGAGTAAGCTTTTATTGGGGAGGCAGGTGGTTAATTAAGCATCAGTTCACAGTATGTTCTTAAGAGACTGAGCCTAGGGGTAGGAATGAACTTGCAAGAGAAGTTATCACTGGATTAACAACAAGAAAAAGGGGGGCGGGGGTGCAGAAAATACCTACACACTAAAAACACAGGGCATACGCTATATCCATGTTTTGTTTTCTAAAGGCCAGTACTACGCAACATTCCACTGGAGCTGGTCATGTCCAACATTATCACAGGAACAATGATAAAGTTAGTATTCAGACTCCCATCTTCAAAAGGCAACTGGAGATAGCAGCAAGCCAAGTCCCTTGGGTATCCTTGACACACATTTTAAATGGCATTCTAATAAGAGTTTACAAGCATAAAACAACAGCCTTCCCTCCTTCCAGCCCAGCCATACCTAGTAAATCTTTAACCTGACTAATTCCCTGCTCTTTTCATGCTTATTCAAAACAGAAACTCAACTCACAACTATGCCAGACCAGCAACATCAGCACTTCATGAGCACTGTTCAGGTAGAGTGCTGCACAGTCCTCTCGTTCTATACTAGTACCCACCTGGCAAGTGTGTCTACATGGTAAACAGAAAATAATACGTAAGGTCTGCCCCAAAACCCAACCTGCAAACAGACCTACAGGACCTCCAAAGCTCTAGGAATAAAAATTAGGCAAGACCTGCCTCATGACAGTGCTTTAAAACTGAAGGTACTGGGGTGGGGCAATAGGGAAAGGTGAGTTTTTGTATCCCACCAAGCATGAGTCCCTTTTCATTAGCAGTATACCAGATCAGCAATAGTTTGAAATAGTTTTATGGTCTAATAAACACATCCTGATTTTATTGACTTGTATTTAATTCTTTCAGCATGTATCTAATGGAACAAAATGTCTTTTCAACACTTAAAATCACAGCTTTACCTCCATTTAAAAAAAATTAAATGGAAATTTTACAAAGGGATGATCCAGTAAAGCACCTTCTCTAAGACAATTATTCTTAATGAAATACAAAGATTACCAATAGCTACTGACTCCTTCCATTACAAAAGCCATTACAAACTTTGTTTCACAGAGAGTTCTCCCACCCTTTGAGATTTTAAGCAAACCATAATTGCAAACCTGATTTTTATTTTATTGTGATCAAAGCTGATTGCACTTTTTGGTGGACTTCATTATGTTCCAAAAATAGCATAAATGTTTTCTAAGATGTGGGTTTAAGAATGTTATCGGGACTGGCAACTTATTTTTCAAATTATCATCCATGGATCTATTTTCAACACCCTCTTTCTCAGTCCATTAAGTGTATTTCTGCAGCCGTCATCCGCAAGCCACAGTAAAAGGTTACGTCTGACCCTGCTGCAGAGTAGCAATACTTTCCTGCTTCCAGTTAGCAATATAACCACAAACTTGGTTTTTATTTCTTCCTTCTTTATATTTCTGGAAACGCAGAAATGTGGTCTTTTCAATATTCTGTAACTATTGCTCTTCTTTTCTTAGTCACACACATTTATTCTAGTTAAAATTGCATGTATTTTGGCTTTTATATTTCTTCATGCAAACTGTCCTTTGGGGATCAAATTCCCACATTTTTATGTTGATACAAAAATTTTAGGGAGTAAGAAGATATCTTTCTTGGCCCTGGCGAGAACCTCCAGAGATTTACAATTCAAGCAAACAGTTCATTCAAATTTAGCATAGGCCTGTAGCGACAGAAGTGTTACTTTAGATTCTGTTATTTTAAGGTGAGTTATTAATCCACTTTCCTAACACCCACAGTAGAAAACACACAATCCCAACTAGGTTTTGCTAGCAACTTGACAGAAGGCAAGATCCAAATAGATACAGAGGCTAATGGACTTAAAGAAAAAAGAAAGAAAGGCTTACATGTATATGAGCTAAAAGATGTGTTCATTGAAGTCAGTAGAAGGTTCAAGGGTTTTAACAATTAACCCCTAACTTGAAAACAATACCATGAACCTATAAAAGCAGAGGTAGTGATAGAAGGCTGTGCAGTGCCATAGATCCAGCCCTGTCCTTCCATCACCTTCTTTTAGCACTAAATTCACTAAAAAAACCCTTTGAAGTAGAAAGGAAAGATAATGTTCAAATACAGGCAGCTAGGACAGGTGGTACAGAAAATGATGCAAAAAACATTACAATATATAACATTTTAATCTCTTATTTATGATTCTTCCATAAACTTTATTTTAAGTCATTATATACATCTTAAAGTACCTCATCACAAAATGACATTTACAATGTAACCATAGCAAAATAATTCTACACAAAACAATTTGCAAAATATCACATCAAAGGTAATGTAGGAGTACAACATAATTGTAGCAATTTCACCATATTAATACTACACTGCTTATACTTTGGGCCCCCAAGCAAAATAACTTTACACACAGAATAGGTAGGCAAAAATACTTATCTCAGTTTATATCATTTTATCTCAGTTAGATTTGCATGGAACAGAGTATGAAATATATAAAGTACATTCAACATGACTGGTAGGTCCCAGTATTTCTTCCAGTGAAATCTGGAGACATTTGTTACAGAATTACATAAGTGGTCCTAATCCTATTTTACATCCAAATATCACCTCATCTGTAAAAAATAAAAATAAAACACACCTCTAAAGAGAAATACCTCTAAAAACACAATGAGGAAAAAAAATCATTACCAAAATTCCTATTATTTCTATTTCATACTAGCAAATCTTTCAACTACATAAAAGAAAATGAAAGCAGCCCTGAAAAAATTTATTTAATGATTGAACAAAAAGGAGAGTAAGGGGAAGATAAAAATAGCTTAGGACAAAATTTGCACTAAACATAACATGAAAGTTTTCTTCTAGACTTGCAGAGCTTTCTAAGTTGGTCTGTTGCAGGGACATTCATCTAACCAAATATGAGGCCCTATGGGAACCCTGAGGAGATTAAAAAGAAATAATGAAGGCATAATTGTGGGTTAGCTGGGAATAGTTCTTTCTCCTCCTCAGCATATGGAGAAGTGTGTCAGTCAGATGGTGCACACTGGAAGGTATAATACCTAGGGGGTTTGAGCGGCTGATGCTTCTTTATCTCTTCGTTTTGCTTTCAAATTTCTTTTTTCATCTGTTATTTTAAGAGATACCAGGGCTTGAGGTATTCTCTATGGGTTTGGCTCGCTATTTTTTTCTTAGGATGGGAAACTGAAGATCCACATTCATTTATACTTTGAAAATTATTTCATGTGATCCTTACAGGTGAATTGTACCTGCTTAGACAAATAGCTCAGAAATTATGAAGTTACATATCTATTACGAGCAACTGAAGCCTGAGGTTCAGTTTTAAAAAGAAGGTTTTTTTAAAAAAAAGGCAAAAATAACACTGCAAGCAAGCACTTGATAGGATTGTTTCATCTTTTCACATCTATTAGTTCTTCCTTTTGGCCTTTGCTGGACATAAATTGTTTCTACTTTGTTTAAACTCCAATTTTCAAATCTGTTATTTTCCATCTGACAAACAGAACAGCTACATCAGAGAATGTGGACAGAGAGATTAAACTGGCAATGTTTTTAATGCCATCTTAATTGAACCTCAGTATTCATGCACTTCTATCCACCAGATTTGCATGCAGAAACATTTCTGAGCATACGTAAAATAACTGAAATCCCAAATCACCTTCAAGGAACAGTATTATATCTGCAGATTTGGAAGACTAGCAGAGCAAATTTCACAGAAAAACAGTAGTCCTTTCCAAGAGCAAGTGTCCTGGTAGCAGCTTGCCCTCTAATGAGTTGGAGATATAGGTTTGAAAGTATGTACCTTTTACTGCCTGGTTATAGGTGCGTATCAGGTGAAACATTAAATTGTAGGACCCAGACTATTAAACACAAAGGTGCAGATGAAAGTTTTATCTGTATATGGCAGGGTAAATTCAGCATAGCTAGAAATGCCATCCTGAAAACTAAATATACATATTATCTTCTCCAGTACCAGCAAAGGGAAACACACTTGCCTGTATAATCTTCACCTAATGTAAAAGACAAGTTTAAGTCCCTTTGCAAACACAGTGACTTAAGGCAGAGTGACACATCTTAAGACAAATTGGTTTGGGGCTAGCTTGTGTCCCCCTCTGTTTTTCTCCTTACTCTATAGAGATCATAATTTGCTGCTTTTGCTGCTCTCGCACAAAAAACTACACCACCTCCTCACGTCAGCCAACATTTTATCCATTCCCTGCTGCTGTACTCTAGCAACTCATGACTGTCCCCCGGAGACAATGATCTAGATTCACAAAACAATTTTGGAACCAGTTCTTAGTTATCCCACCCTACACCAGCATTCTTAGTCAAAATTACTTATTCAGCTTTCCTCCATAGTGCATTGACAACATATCTCCTAGATCTTAAAGGACATCAACCATCAAGCTGTAGTCCATCTCCTTCTCATCTTTAGCGAGTAACTCAATGCTTCAAATCATGCTAAACAGAAATCTGAAAACAGGCCCTCTACCTCCCACTTGACTTCCCTAGAGCCTAGGCTTGGAGAAAAACAGCAGCCTGGCAAGCCTGTTACTACCTGGTTGCCTTTCAGACAACAGTCAAGACAAGACAACTCCTTAGAAAAATCAGACAAATTAAATAAAAAGGCAGACTCCTAGGCTGAGAATATTGA
Source organism: Dromaius novaehollandiae (assembly GCF_036370855.1). Classification (NCBI taxonomy): domain Eukaryota; kingdom Metazoa; phylum Chordata; class Aves; order Casuariiformes; family Dromaiidae; genus Dromaius; species Dromaius novaehollandiae. The sequence continues at coordinate 4,057,779 of NC_088104.1, read as the reverse complement.
TTAGACTTGTGAGCTAGTGATCTGAAATGAGTATGTAAGCAGTTTTACAACGGAAAAATGAAGAAGAAACTCAGGCACCTACATGGATTGAGGTTGCAGATGGGCAGGGATTTAGAGGTGTTCCATGACACGTATATTGGCAGGTATGTATCTAACTCTTTTGGGGGACACAATCATCAAGTGAGGCTGTAGAATATATTGCATTTTACCTAGTTTGTAGGGAACAGGTTTTAAGCTTACCCAGGGTGGGTAGGCTTGTACAATTGTGTTTGGCCCTACTTTCATGTTGAATGGGCATTTAGCCTGAGTCATAACCTGGTCCTTCATTTGTAGAGCTTCCAAAAATACATTTGAGCCCACTTATGAAAATTAAGCACAGCAACAAAATTATTAATAATTGCTAGAAAAAGGCAGGAACTAGTAGAGATTAAAAGAAAATGATGTATTAGACTGGAAAGAGCTAGTCTCCAGAAATTATTCTCATTTTTTTTTAAGTTGAAATGGGTGAAAGTATTTTACAAAAGTTGTTTTTAATGAGACATTTTCTCTACATCATATCAGGATAGAACTGTGAACTTTTTTTTTAATGGAATTACTTGACAAACTGATCAGTGCCATATCACTGCCTCCAGACACAGTTCTTTTAATGATGTCCAAACTACTTAACTATTAAAATGAAATTGTGAGCCAGCACAGTAGGAAGTAGATTGAGCAAGCTGAAGATCAAAGAAGATACCATCACAGTGGCCTTTGTGTGCTCACTGTAGGTTTGTTCTAACTGAAGGGTAAAGTAGTAGTGAATTGAATTATATTGGGTTGGTTCTATACCAGAGCATTGAAAGCAACATAAAAGTAGGGTCAAATAAAACAGTACAAGCTTACCTGCCCTGGGCAAGATTAAAACCTATTCTATAATGCCACGAGCCATTTTGTCACTCCAGGTAAATAGCGCTGGTATGCCTGTGAGCACAAACCTCAGCAATTTGCTCATAATGCTGTTTTGCACACGTACTCTATATACACACTTAACACACGTAGGGTGTGATACTGGGTACACAGTGTGCAGAAAGCTCTGTTCCCAGAGTCCCACCAGTCTGTGTTCTTTGTGCATGAATAGCATAATACTGCCTTAGACACATGATAGATGTGGGCTTTTTATAAGTCTACATTAAAAAAAAGAATCATAGCAAGTAGCAATATTTTCTCTCTGCCTTCATAGCTTGAATTACAATAAATTCTGGGCACAGAGCTGTTTTCTAGGAGCCCCAAATTGTTTACTGAGTTGCTGAGAAAGCAGCAGGCCTACATGGGCTTCGTGACTGTCTCCACCCAAAGACCAGATTATCTGTTGGACGCACGCAGACTGAAGCATTGAATCCATACACAAACTTGGGTGCAAATTTCCCCTCTTAAGAAACAGAACTGTTCTGTTTCTTATAACCCCAACTGAATTGCATTTCTACATCAGACACATTCACAGGCTGTATCTGAAACCTGAACTATGGTGTCTATATAAAACATCAAGAAAAAAAATAAAGTCTTCCCTTGATACTTCTGCTGGCCTACTCATTTTTCTCTTCTATGGGAGCTACTGCTTGGCTCACTGCAGAGGCTGATGGCTAGGGAACAGCAGCACTGACTGACTACACCACGCTCAGGGAGTACATCAGCCTACATAACCTGCTCTGGTGCAGAAAAGGATGAAAAAACACATTTTTCTGCATTTTCCTTTTAGGCCACACGCAATCATGGTCAAAGTATTCAAACTTGAAGAGCTTAGCTTAGCTAGTATTGGGTATAAGATTAAATCATAGGAAGAGCACAGCATACCTATGAAGCCCTAATTTGCCAAAAATCAATTGCAAAATATGATCTGATGGGTAACACTGCAAGATAAAGCCTCCATGATATCAAAGGAAAGAAAACAGCAAATGTACCTTAACACACAAATTACTTAAATCTAGGTTTATTTGCATTTATGCACTCCCAAAAGTTACACCAAAGATACTATGTTTTTGGTTTGTTTTCTTTGCACCTGCACTGTTTGGGATTATTTTCAGCTGCTGTTCAAATCTCCGTAACAATCCTGAGCAAAACAGTGACCAGACTGTAGGTGAGGGTGTCAGATTTGCAGGACAAAATAAGCTTATTATTTAGCTTTGCATTTTATTACACAACCACCTCTTCCACATAAGCGGTACATAATAGACATACACCAAGTACAGATACGCAAACACACAGAGCTTGTGCTGCAGTTTTAAAATTTATTTAAATCAAATGTAAATAAATTTTAAATATTAGGAAGAAGTTACACGTACTCAGGGAGAAGTTATTTGTATTTTATGGGATTCATTTTCTGCACAGTATGTGTAGGGAATTAGCTACAAAACTTTCCATTATTACCCAGGGAAGTTGCCTGTTTAATTCTCCATGTGTTGTTAAGAAGATTTACCTCTGTGTGTTGTTTTAATATTTAAAACATCATAGAGTTTGAGTTTGGGCAGGGGGAGGGGGTTGTTAGAGGAGTTTTGGGCTATTTTGGATGTGTTACAACGAAATGTTTGCAGGCTCCGTCCAACACAGACGTGCCATGGTTTAGGAAGAAAAGGTTGGTCAGTGATGCTGAGTCTGTCTGAACCAGAACATTGGAGCTAGAGGAGGAAGTTAGACCTCCTCAATCACATTACGTGGCAAAGAGGACCCAGAAGTCTGGCCAGGGCTAAGAAGAGCAGAGCAACCTCCCTGTCCTCTACCGTAAACACAAACCATCCAGCTTAGACATGCAACAGCACCCTATGAACAAGCACCCATTGCATTATTAATATCCTTCTCCTCCTATGTCCTTCTTTCCAAAAGGGCTTAGCTTTCCTTCTTCCTTAAAAACGTCTACAGTGAAAACAAAACCATTCAAATTAAAACTGGATCCAGTATGTTCTGGGAGCAAGTTCCCCAAGCTGTGTGTACTTGCAGTGGAACAGGAAATCAGGCTTGCAGGCGAGTGCAAAGAGCATATAAGCTAAGCTAGCACTTGTGCCATAGACATTTCAGCCATAAAAGATAGAGGTTAAGAGCTCTTAAGTGTGATTCTAATCAACTCCACATCCATATTGCAGGTGCATAATGACACCAGCAGCTGAGCACGGTATTGCCTCAGTAACACAGCAGCAACTCCCACAGTTCAGACTGCTTATAAATTCTTGAAGCAGGCAATAGGAAAATAAGTTTGAGCTGGGCCTAACATACAGCAGGGACTCTTTAGAGCTTGGATGGCTTGTCCACCACATCCTGAACATGCTGTATCCCTACTTATAGTCTTCTCTTTGCCTGCTAATTATGGCATCCAAACTCATCTGCAGAAGAATCAGTTTGATCTATCCCAAAAAACATATCCCCCACCTCCCTCCAAACTGCAACCAACTGGGACTGCATAAATCCAGGAAACAGTCTTTAAGATCCTTTATGCATTTCATTTTAGCCAAGATATGCTCCTTTTATGATTTTTTCCTCCTCTAAATTCCATGAAAAGTTCTCATTCCATTCATTGCTTATAATGAAACAAACTTTTTTAAAACACTTTTTAAAAACACTGTTCCCCATCAAAATTTAGCTACTGCTATAGGAAGATTTCTTCATTAGATGAAATTAAAAGGTATAAGGTACCATAGACAAAGAGACTTTAACTGTTAGTCTTAAAAAAAATAAATAAATAAAAAAAGCATACACCCCATACACCACCACACACACAATACAGCATTTGTTCCCAAAAATAGAGCAGTCATAGAACAAGAAACGCCCGCAAGTACCTGTGAGACCAGGCTGGCACCAGTCCACCAAAGCAGCAGAGAACCGTCCTGTCCTCACAACAAACCTTTTATCATTCTTTTCTGTATGAACCCATCCTGCAATTTTTTGCATGGGTCATTTGCATTACGCTAAGTTAAAGATTTTCCATTCTTCATTTCCTTTTGGCATATAGTCTCTCAGAAACCAAAGAGATAACTCATTTAATAGCCCTGATGAGTTTGTAGTGAATCACTTGGTTAGATCTCAAGCAAGAACTCTGATCTCAGATAGTACAAAGATCTATGTCAAGGATCCCTTGGATCTTTGGTGATGGAACAGAGCCCTGAGGCACACACAAATTTCTAAAGCTTCTGTGTTTTCATCCGCTTCATAATTACAAACCATGAAGATTTTTAATATACTTTTGTGTGGAAGTCAAAAACAATGACAAATGTTTTCCCCCCCACACAAATTTTGCAGACTAAGTCATGTCATGAATTAATATAGTTTCATTAACAGAGACTAATTGAACAGCACATTGTATGAGCAAGTGGGCCATTTCTAAATTTCAATTAGGGAGCAGACAATGGTAGGATTCTCTAAAGAAATGAAGCCAACAGCCTTGAACAGACAAAACCTAAGAAACATGATTGAATAGATATATGTTAAACTTGATCAAAACTTCAGTGGAACACTGATGAAATTTGATTTGCTTTTATATTATTCTTTCATTTTATTATGCAATTTCACTTTATCAGATGATGTGGAATCCAAAGAATAGCACCTGCACACAGAATGATTATCCAGTCTATCCAAATGAGGTATTGTCAGAAAGACTTAACTTATAAAAATATTTAATACATTTATAAAGCTATTTAATTAAGGATCTCATGTACATATTAAAGTAGTAGTGGTTGACAGCAGTTAATATAAATTAGAAACTAAAATCCTTGTAAAATTGGTAAGGGAAACAAGACAAAAGAAGAGAACTGGTAGAACATAGGTAACTTTTTTTAAAGGAATAGTTAAATATTATAATGCAGTAGGGTAAAAAGTGCTCAATGCTATTTCTATTTATGGAAAAAGCAAAATGAGGAAACAATACTGTGAGTAGATGGTAAATGAGTTATTCTAAGAACGAAAAATAAAAATTGAAAACAGCTTCTTAAGTAAGAACTGTTTAGGAAGCAGCTTCAGGCAACTTGGATACAAGTGGTTTCAAAGGTCTGTTCATGGAGCTTTGTACATAGACAATGTTGATTTGAATAAGTTGTACAACTGGAATGCTGAAAAAACAGCAGAAAGCTAGTATGTTAACATGAAAAACTGTAGAAGGAAAGAGTTGAATGTATCTGTCAGCCTGACCTATATCTGGGACAACGTAATGTGAAGGCTAATACAAGACACAATTTAATAAAGTAGGTGTAGTACAATTAATAGGTTTTTGGAAAACTAATTGTATCACAGAAACTTGATCTTTTTAATGAGATTATGAGTTTGGGTGATAAAGGTAATATAATGTTTATGTAATACACCTCAGTACAGCATCTGACTTCCTTACACATGACATTTTGCTTAAGAAACCGTAATGAAGAACAATCAACCCAGCACACACAAAATGGATTTAAAATTGGCTATGGCTCAAAATGCAGTTGTAAATGAAGTATCCTAGTTAGGGAGTTTTAGCAGAGTCCTGCAAGATTGAGGTCTTGGCTCTGAAATCTCAACAACTAAAAATAGGATGAAGATATAATTACAATTTCATCAGACTCAAAGCGATGCGATTGGGGAAAGGCAAACAACAATTAGGATGTTTCACTAACACAGTGTTTTCGGGATGTTTTTGGGAAACCAGGTATAAGCTCTTCAGGATAGGCAGTGTTGGGACTGAAAAGGTGCCCCGATGGGTAAAGGCTGGTTGGACCACAGGCTGTACACCAACATTGTGGTACGTACTCACACAGCAACTGCTGGAACATTGTACATGCAGTTCTAGTGCCAACTACTCCAAAACAGTATGAGGAAACCAGAGAGTTTTAGAGAAGACCCATGAAAAAGGTCAAGTGATTTAAAAAATAGTAATAAAAATCATATTGGCAGGTTGAATTGGTCACAATCTGTAAAGTCTTCCATAAGCAAAAGAATCGCTACAGACTGGGCCCTTCGTTCTAGCCAACCAGGTACAAGAAGATCCAACAGCTAGTATCTGACGCTAGACAAATTAAGACTAAAAACATGGTGGACTTTTACATGTTTCAATTTAAATTAACTTCTGCTGTGGACTACTGCACGCTGTAGTGGACTTCCTAGCATCAGGAATAGTAACATAGTTTTATATCTTTCCAAAATATATGCTGCAAGTAGAACATGCTTATTAGATTTGATTTGGAAATTAGTTCAGGGAATAGCCCTTGGCCTATAATATGTGAAAAGACAGATACATTCCTAAGAGGTGTGTCTAAGACAGATGTGATAAATTCCTCTCCACTGATTTTAGAGGTAGCCTGACTAGATAGCTAGACTAAATGCTTTCTCAGATGGTGGAAGTGACATGAAATAAATCCCATCTTAAATTATTGCTTATATCCCCAAAGGTCTGTGGCAAAACTAAGAAAACAGATGAAATGCAACTACCAAATCTAATTTATTTTTAAATAAAGAAAAAAAGACATACAAAACACAAGACTCTCTCCTTTTCATTCTGCAAGATATTGTTACACCATGACTTATGATGTCTCCTCTATTGCTGCAAAATTATGACAAATTCTCTCTCATCTACCTTCAAACCAGCAGACAAATCTGGACACATCTACTGAACTACCAACAGAGCCCCCAAAACTTCTCCAAGAATTTGTGCAGTCTCTAAAACATGAGTTTCCATAATGCAGAGGTGTCATTACAGTTTTAACAAAAGCAGTGGACAGCATCAAAATCCACTACATTTCTCCTGTTCTCCCCATCATGTCTTTTATTTCTCATGTCTTTTGAGGTTATGGGGAAATGCAAGAAAATTTTTCATTGCCTAGGATCTGCCAGGGTATAGCCAATATTCTTTTTCTATACAATTTAAGGTTACTTGTTTTAATTCCATTATCTCACTTAGTGTTGCATTAATTCTCTTTGATATTATTATCAGCCTTGACAGCGCACTAAATAATGGTCTTGCACACTGTGCTATCTGTGTAGCTTCCAGAGCAGAGAACAGGTCTTTCCCAAATGATAAACTTTCTAATATCCATTTTCTTAAGCTTAAGAAGTTGCTGTCTTTGGACAACAATGCAGAAAGACAGTGCTCTGCCATTCCTCATCTTACATGGCTTTTGGGGGGATATCTGTCCTGAAGTACTCCAGTCTGCTTGATTGTGCAGTTCTTTCTTTCAACACCACAATAGCATTTTTATAAGTTTAAAAATCATTCCTGACTTCTGTCTTTGCCTTGTTCCCTGCTTCTACTGCTATCTCACTCACCTGATTGCTTGGTTATAATAAGAACCACTAACAGGAAAGAGGCATTAAACAAACCCTAACCACAGGGACAGGAAGGGGGACTTAAAACCCTGCAACTGGCATTACAAATGCAGAGATCAGACCTCCTGTTTCAGATGTATTCACTCGTAGTTGTTTGCTGTATTAGCACTGCAGCTTCTTGTTGCCATACCCCACTGCAACCTGATCACTATAGACACGAATACGCCAAAGATGATGGTATAGAGAGGTATGCACGGATGTGCACTTGTGCCACATTGTTGGCTTCTTGATTACCGCTGAATTTCGCCTGTTATAAACCTGGCAGTTTCAAGAATTTCTCCACAATCCTGTGAAAGAAATTACCTTTTTTTTTCCTTAGCTCTGTAATTCCATATGCGCATTAGACCTACTTTTCAAAAGTTATAGCCTTACTCTTCCCATCTTTCTTGATCCAGCATTTTTAATTGTTATGGCAATATAAGAAGAAAAGAGAAAGATAATACTGTGGTTGAATTTGACTGTTTTTCAGTTTGTCTTTTGGTGTTTGTATATATGAACGAACAGTGACATTTGTCTGGTTTAAATTAATTGTGGTGGCCTAGTCACATAATCCAGATCTGTTCTGTAGTGCAAGATGGAGAGATGAGAAGGAAATAAATACAAAGATTAAAGCAGAAGAAGGACCTTTTTTTGCTCCCTAACTATTCCCTACTGTATTTGTCCTACAGCATCCTTTTCTACTGTGCTTATATATTGTGCAACTGATGAACTTTTTGGTGAAGTGGTAAGTTTTTTAACTTGCAGGGTATTAAAAAATATTATCACAGCTCAAGAGATCTCAGTAGGCATTACTGCAGTATAAATAATACATAAATTAAACTAATAAGAAGATTTTAACTACCATTAGAAGGTTGGTAGTTTGCCAGCGGTAAGAAGTATCCCTTTCCACAGTCAACAGATACTTCAGTCTTCATACTGAAACTGAACTGAGACTTTTCTGAACTTAAAAAAATACACATTTAAAGTTTTATTTATCACAACATGCTAGCTGGAGATATGGCATAAAGTACATTTTATTTTAACTTTCTTTGGCATAAGCACCTTCACAAACTGTCCTCACCTGGATCTAGTTGGGGAATACATCTCTCACTTTTCCCTCACCAAAACACATGAAGCCTTTCTCCTTTTTAATTCTCCCATTGTACTTAACAACAGTCTGACTCAAAGCCCAATGGAAATACTTGCCAAAATACTTAATGTGGTAAAGATAAAGCCATGTTTATTTCAGATTATATGAATTTAAAATAGATCTTCTCTTTCTCATATTAGTTTCAGAAATAATTCTGATCTTTTACAGGAGGAAATATCTTGAATTTACCTTTACTACAGTAATTTCTTACTTTTCAGATATCTTCCAAGTGTAAAAGGAGAGTTTTTGTCTTGAATTATTTGAATAACTTTAAAAAAATCCTCTATGCAAAGACAAAGTGAAGATCACTATGTAAAGATCAAGTGAGAAATGTTGCAGAATCCATACAAGGCAAAAAGTCCTCCACTTATGTGAAAAAAATCCTTTCAAATAAAACAACATTCTCAAGTAATAGCAAATATAATAGAATCAATGAGAGCAATCCTATATCTCTCACAGTCCTATTCCTGTTTTCCTTCAAGTTTAGCAACACGCAAATTGGCCATTTTCATTCAAAGCCACCCCTTCCCAAAGCACTTACCAAGGAAACCAAAGCATCTGCTCTGCAATTCTTCCGGCAGGGAAAAACTGTGTGCAAGGTGCGATGAGCAGGTCTGAACTCTAGCAAGGGCACGGCAAATCTAGAGAAGGGAGTCTTACAGGAGAGCTGCCTGAGCCTGGCTTTTCAATTACTGAAAACACCTGAAGGAACACTGCTAATGAGCTACATTAAATAAAGCAGAGAGTAGTTAAAGACTCTCTTGCCTTCTGAAACAACTCCCTCTCTCTTGTAGAGAGGAAAATGTGGAAAAACTTTCTCCTACCTATCTATCAGCTGCAATTTAACGAGTACCCACAATTCCCTGCATGGCTGAGATACCTTAATCAGCTTCACCTGGTGGCATTTTACTCCATCTTCCACAGCTGTGGCAAAACCCTGGGAGAAGCCAAGCTCCCTTTCCTAACTTCGGGGTAGGAGCTTAGCGCTCTCAGTTGCCACCAAATGCTGTGTGTGACATTGCTCAACGTCTTCTGCTGCATTACAGTCCAGGTCCCAAAAAGCAGAGCTTAAATCCTATAGCATCTCTGTACAGCACCCAGTCACACAGAACATGGTCATGTTTTATTGTTTCAAGGATAAAGATTGTTCAAGGCACTGACATTACACTTAAATTATTCATTCACCAGTATTATTTATTCATTAGCTCCTGAGTTATCTTGCTTGGCTAGAGTACCTGGCTTCTATTGCTCATAGAAAAAAACATGCCATTTCCTCTGTTTTAATTGAGATTTTCTGACTCTCACAAGGAGCTGATTGCATAGCGCCAATATCCTATAATCTGTTTTGTCAAGAATTTGAACCTAAGAGAGAACTTCTGCGCGCAAGTATCGAAGAGACGGCCACTGCTGCTGGGTGCCGCACCTGGACTTGTGAAGGCCTGGCAGTACTCAGCCTGAGCTCCTTGCAAATCACAGGGCAAGGGAAATATTGGATGTCTTTTATAGCTTATGGCTATAATATTTTCCTTAAGACACAGCCAACCAGCAGAGACTGTGCTAAAAGAGCAGTAAAGTTGTGTTTGTAAGCGTGCAAAGTTGGGAAATGACAAAACTTCGCAGGTTATGTGAGCCCCACCCTCTGCAATAAAAGCATATTTTTGGAGTACAGTATTGTATCTAGAACGGTGGCATTAGAACCGAGACCGCATCATTTATGGAGCTAGCACATAAGGTATGAATCTTTTCGGCAAAGAAGACCCCAATATCCCCAAGATATATTTAAGAGGAAAGTTAAAGTACAATCGAAAGACAATCCCACTTCCTCATTTTGCAAAGATGCCACACTGACACAGTCTGTACTTATTACGGTGGTTTTTTGCCATATGACTTGGAGCTAGCATTTCCAGGATCAAAAAGGGTCTGCAAGGTTTAACGCACCAGTTCAGACATTTCTCTCGCAGTTAAAAGTTGGCTTGTGATGAAGGCTTCAGTCTGGGAACAATCTTTACCCACTTGAAGGAGAAAAAACCCCCAACATCTTACTACTAGGCACTGTCATTATGGTGATATAAATTGCATTTTATCAGTTTCAGCTGTTTTTTTCCTGGCCTGTACATAAAAATCTCTTTTTAAACTGAAGTTCTTCAAGGTTTACTAGCCAAATTTTGCTATCAGTTACACATGCAGCCCTATTAATGTTAATGAGATGGCTGAATTTAACCGAGGGTAGAATTTGATCTTTACCCCATTATGTTGTAGGCCGTCTAGATATTTGTCTGTTTTAACTTAAAATCTATTTAGCAATTTTTTTTATAATGAGTAAGTCTTAGGAAAACGTATCAGAAAATGCCAAAGGTATAACAACACCAGGTCAGAATAGTATCCCCTCTCTGAAAATGGCCTCTGCTGGTTGCTTATAAGAAAGAACAGAAAGCCTTGAAGTGAGCTATTATAAAATAGTTTGCCTAGAGAAAAATATTCTTGACCTGGCTCTCTTCTGGCTTGTGCTCTGAAGTATGGGTTCTTCCATTTATCCCAAACTTTTTTAAAAAGGAACTTGTAATCAAATCTGTGAATGACAGCTGAATTTTGCTGTCACAAAGAGATATGTACAGCTTGTGCACAACACTTTCCATTAATACCCAATTGCTAGATATATTTATAAGCCTTTTCTTTGTTAGGACTGGAATTCATTCCGCAGTGGTTCAAAAGCAAACCTTCCTTTTGAGATCATCGCACGTTACAACCCCGGCCACAGATTTTTAGTCATTTCTAATCTAAGAAAAAATAACGGTTGCAATGAGTTTGAACTAAATAAGACCTGCAGGACTAAGAACCACTCTCTTTTCTTTTTCTGTCTCTCCCTTTCTCTCTCACCCATACATTGGTAAAAGAACATCAGTCCTGAAAATCAAGTGTTCAGAACTTCGGAACTGCGGACAGTCTTAACAGTATCCTGATATATGATAAGATGTAGCATTTATTTGATCACTTTGCTACAGGCCTTTCCCTATTCCATTAACAACATGGATTGCTCTGGGGAAGAACTGAGGCTGTGCAGTGAAGAAGAATTATCTGTGGTAATCATATCTATATAAATGAAAATACATAATAACTGTGACAGCTATCTAACCCACTCGTTGCACAAATTGGGTAGCGTGTAACAGATGCCAAAAGAAAACACGTAAAGAAAAATGACGACGTTGAGGCAGATGAATGCTGTTATGCAAACAGAAGTCTCTGCTTGTGTCCATCCAGATGCTGGTGGGATGTGAAGCGAGTTACCTGACCTGAGCTCTTCACGGGAGGGTGTTAATTCTGTGCTCCTCACTTTCTGGAGCAGCAAACATGCGGAGGCCATTCCCAGGGCAGCTGCCACCCGTGGAGGTGTACTGCAGACATCGCGACGCTCTATGCAGCATCACGATCAGCCTCTCACCTGGAGTATTCGTGGAGCTGCTTTTTGGTAATGTTACCGTGCTATAGCTCCCAGTGCATTAGCAGAGATACCGGTGCCCCAGAAAGGGGGGCTGGCAATTAACTAACGTTTCTAGAGCGCTCAGAGATTTGAGAGATATACGCTACCGATTAACAAATGAAACAAATTAGTAAAGGCATCCTCAGAGTCAGGCTTGAAGAGTGTGCAATATGGGGGATGCTCGGATACAGCCTGAACTCTGCCGATAAAACACTGGCTGAAGAGCTCCTGTTCTGCGCGCTGATGGAAGGAAAGGTGTTACGGGACGGTGTAATTACAGCCCCTGCCATAACGCCTGTGCGGAGGCAGCAGATGCACAGGCAGCTTTAATTATGTCATCCTCCAGGTTGGAAGTATTTGACTTTGCAGCCTTAATGTTTTCAATATAATTTTTTGTTTAATAAACTCGATCAGTGGTACACAAGTAGTTCCACGAACAAAAGGATTTATTAGGCGCGGTTTCCTCCCTCTTTCTCCAGGGTGGACTTTTCACCTTTTCATAACTGAACTGATGATGCAGCTTTTTCCCCACTAATATGAGCCTTCCACAGCTACCTACCTGCCTATTTGCATTAAACTTACAGGAAATTAATAACAATGTGACTGTTGCGCTCGCTAGTTAAAACTGACAAACAGTCAGTTCTCGTTTCTACGTCACACATGCTCGTTTCGCCCAACAATTCTTCAGGTTTTTCTCCCTCCTGTCACAGCCGTTTTTTCCTTCTGCTTGCTTTCTACCCCAGTCATTCCTCTACAGCCTCACCAAGCCTGACAGCCTATCCCTCTTTCCACACCCGTTCCCATCCCCTGCCTGGATGCTCCTGTCCCCAAAGTCTCATAATTCCTCCCTACACCACTAGCCTGGCTGGTGCCAAGCCCCGAATTCAGTTGTTCCCACCAATTCCCAGTTATCTACCTGGCCTCCATCCTCGGGGTCTTTGCCTGACCAACAGCTTCTCCCCATCTCAGGTCCTCCAGGTTTTCTGTCCTAGTTCCCAGTTACTTCTTCTGGTCAACTCTTGGAGCTGCGTGAGGCACAAACACACTCACGGAGGTCGGTCTCTTTGGATGTCCTAACTAGAAGACGTCCCCACCTAGCATGTTCAAGAGGTTTGTAATAATTTTGATGAATTTTGCTTTGTACCTGCAAGCAGTGAAAGCCAGCAAAAAAGAAAAAAAAGACTCAAAGTTAGCATTTTTTTCCACAGAGAGCAGGTACAAATAACCATTGTGTAAGAGTTTTCAGTTATAGAAGACAAGGCTTCTTAACTGTGAGACTACTGTGTAACACAGGACAGTTTGCCACTTCGCAAAAATATAGAAACAAAATCACAGCAGAAAGATTTTTAAGATAAAGACTGAGTAACGAAGACGTGACAAGGAAAGAGCGTTTGGCTCATCTAAGAGCCTTGCTAACCAGGACCCCAGTTCCTGACCTGAAACTAGATCGTGTTCCAGATCTGAATAAAACTCCCTGAAGGGTAGGAATCCCGCTTCAGCGGTGAATCACAGACCTAATCCTCCACAAAGCGATTCGAGTCCACCAAATAAATACCAATGAAGAAGTAGAAACATGATGTGCTGCCTTATACTACAAGAATTTGGAAAGCGCGCCTGTCATGGATGGGTAGCACAAAACAGCATCTCCCTTTTAAAAGCATTCTTTGTGGGTCACTTCTAAAAGGCCTGATAACAAACGGCAGAGAGGACAACAGCAAAGGACCGCTGAAGCTGGTCTGGGCCCTGGCACGCCAGCCGCCGCGCTCAGGTCTGGCTTCCACGAGAACAGAAACTTCAACACCGTGAGCTTTCCGCAAGTCATGTTAGCCACTGTTCTGGGCTATGATGACAGTAAAACTAAACTGTCCATAAAAGGAAGGTATGGATGCCATTGTTTTATAACCGCATGGTCAAAACTGCAGACCCATCATTTATGCAGCTTGAGGATAACAAACCTGAGTTTCTATATGCCAAAACAAAGGAGGAGACTTGGCTTCAGCCTATGGGCATAAACAATGTCATGTCTTTATTTCTTGGAAATAAACATTATAAGCCATGATACTACCACTAACAAAAGGAGTTTGTCAAACAAGTTCTACAGCAACTTTATTTTTTGGTTTACAAATATGTGAGAGGTGAATTCAACATAAATTTGAGAGAAGGCTGAGGACTGCAAGCCTACTCTCTAGAGGCTTAGAGAAATGCAAATAAAGCAAAGTTAGATATTATACATATCTATGTGTGTGTATATATATATGTCATATATATAAACACAGACAAAAAGAATTTATTCAAAGACTGTTAAAATAAGGCTGAGTTTTACTATTTTGTGCTATAAAAGTTGCAAAAACTTCCTGGATACTCTTTCCCGAGAGCGAATGCCTTCTGTATATCAATCAGGCGGTGTCAGCCCAAATGTGGACAGTGACTTCCTCATTCAGCTTGCAGCCAAAGAACCTGGAAAAGTCACTAAGGTTTTTAGCACGTTGCGGCTGGGATGGCGTGCTCTCAATCCTGCAGCAGATGGAGCAGCCAATACCGGGTCAAATGTTGGGCTTCAGACAAGGAGGCGTGAAGGCTTGTCGGAAATGCAAAAAATACGAGCCGTGTTAGGTGAAAAAGCCAGCGTCGCTGGCAATAAAAACAGTTTTCCTAGCTCCTGGCAAATTAAAGGAATAAAGCTGGGTTCATTTTAGCTGAGGATAAAAATCAGAAGCATGCGCTGGTCCTGGACGGCTCCTCTCAGCTCCTGGGACAACCTCCACTGGTGCCCAAACGTAGGGACCCACCAGCCGGAGGTCGCTTGGCCCCGGCGCCGGGCTGCGGGCTGCAGAGAAGGGAGCACTCTGCAGCTCAATACACACAGTAAGAGGTAACAAGAAGGTCTCCACCATCTCCAGTCCAACACATTGGTAGAAAATAGTGTCAAAACAGTAAAGTGCTTTCAGAAGAGATTTTCGTGTTTGACCCCGACCCCTTCTCAGCCCGAAGCATGTGCGTTGCTCTGCTGCCATGAATCTTCTCTACATGGAAATTCACAGCTTCAGAAGGGCAGAAGTTATCATGCCATCAGATCCTCAACACATCTATATTCATTTTAGCAAGTCCAGGATTGGCCACAGACTTGTTACATATTTTATGATTTACCAGAATCTGCTTTGGTCTAAGAGACCTAATTCTTCTGTTACACATATCACCCATCTTTCTGGCAGCATAATTTACATCTCAAACTGGAATAATTTTGCATACTTTTCATTTTAGTATTCTGACATCTTTAAAAAAAATGCCTTAATTCTGAGGAGTAAATTATCATCAACCTTAGAAAAAAGTCCTGGAAGTTATTAATGCTCTTTTTATGCATAGTTGTCTGTACAGTTTGGGTGTCTTTCAGCTCTGTATAGCAATATTTTAACATGAGTTTTGTGGAGCATACGAAATTCAAAGCAGGACCAGCATCATGAGGCTTATAAGCACATTTTACACGTGACATGTAACTTGAGAGCATTCCCAAGGGACTCGGGCAGACCTTTGTTTACTCTTGGCATTTCTTTCAAAGACAAGTCTCTCATCTTTCTGTATTTAAAGAATGTGTGTTTTACTGCTCCGTTCATTTGCCTAAGTAATATACATCAGTGCTCAAACAACCTGAAAAAGCTTCAGAAAACAATTTATTACTCAGCGTGGGCTTTGAAGCCACACCTGTGGTTCCGCTTTTTGATATTTCTGGTATCGCAGAAAGGTGGTATTTATTTAAAATTTATGGGGAACCACTACCATCATGTAAATACTGATGGTGTTGCTGACGTTACTGTAGAACTTCAGCGAGGTCTTGTTTATGCTTCCTTAATACTGTCCGAGATGAACACATGGGGAGCATTTGACTAAAAAACGACAATAAAGTTCGATTATACTAGAGCTGAAATGAAACACATAGGATGTCAATATACACAAGAGAGTAAATTTTCAACCTTTTTGAAGGTGTTTGGATTCTGAATCTTTTTAAAATATATCCCCTTTTCCTTTTCCAGGAAAAAAAAATCCTTCTTTTTTTTTCTAAATCCAGGCTTTATGGAAGCTTCATATTTGTGTGTTTTGTCTGCATTTTGTTAACAGGAATAAAAAAGATTTAAAGCATATGTAGAAATTAAGCAAAAAATTAATCCAGCTCATACAACTCCTTTCAGTAAGCTGTAGTCAGTGTATATACACATGAGGAAAAAAATAGGTCAAAACAGAGCTATATTTGCTAGTAGAAGTCAAATTCATGATAGTGTGTGACTTCTTCCTATCCATCATCAGAAAATTCCTGGAAAGATGACTTAGCTAAGAGACAGAGGGGGTTTTTTATTTAAAAATTGGAATCAGGAGACCCAATTTCTAGCTTGGCTTTGCAAGAGATGTTAGGAGTGAGTTTCTCTAACCTGCTGCCGCTCTTTCCCAAAGCGGGACGCTTCAGGTGCCATCGTTCCCCACAGCCCCCTCCGCTGCACGTTAATTCCTCCTTCTGTAAATTTTCCCCACTGTGCTTGCACGTAAGAGAAAGTATTTGCTGTCGGCGTCCTTCGTGCGGGAGGCAACATGCATCGAAATCCCCGCGAGCCCCGCGGGAGCCTTTCCCGACGGCGCCGAGGTCGTCTGCCGGGCCGGGCTGGGACCCTGCGTCGATGCCACACCGTTCCCGACCGTACAGGAGACAACACGTGAACTTCTGCACTTCTTAACACACACCCTGTAAAAAACCTGCTGTGATTGTATCTGTTCAACACATCCCGGCTTTTTTTTTCCCCCCAACACTTCCTTTTATTTCCAGATTTGAAATTTGCTCCGTGGCTGCCAGCTTTTTAGGGGCAGATTTTATAACAGTAATCAGTGATTTTAGAGGAAATATATACATCCTTTAGACCACAGCTCTGTATAAAGCATCCCAAGAAATAAGTCAGGGAGACTATAAGCAGTGAAGAGTGCTACATTTCATCTACTGTCAAAGAAATGCTTTCTGGCTGAGGTCTAATATTAATCTATTTTTTCCCTGACATCCAGTAAAACTACAGTATAGCAAATGCTTTCAAAACATACATATTCAATACCAGATGCAATAAAGTATTCAGAACTGTTGGTATGAAGAAGGTTCACACATACAAATATCTTTGAAACTCCAGTTAATCAAGGTGTCAAAGTAACTAAAGCAGTTTTACAGATTTTATTGAAAATAAATCACTTTATTATATACTGAAATATATATTATTGTTTCCCCGTAGAGTTTTACCATCCATTTGCCTGGATTTATTTTTTAAATAGAGTATCTCCTGCCCTCTTTAGTCCAGTTTTTATAACTACATTTACAAAGGCAATTTAACGTTAAAACACAACTCGACTCTGGCTTCTCCCGTTGCCCTATGCAAATAGCCCACCGTTAGCCTTTTTCTGGCAGCAATAGCTGACAGGAAGCAGAATGGGACATGATATAACGGCTCCAGGACCGTGTCTTTCCTTTCCACCCAGCTGGTTGCGGGATGACCCGAGAGCTAACGGGGAAGCCGTGAGGTGGCATTGAACCTCACAAGATTTACACGTTTGCCTGCTCGTTTTTCAGAGTGAAGCTCCTTCGTAGGACTAAAACTGGGAATGGTTAAAATCAGGGGGAGGGAATATTGGATGCAACCTAATGGACATCCCAACAGATATTTATAGACTTCACAGAGAAACTTTCCATTGAACATTTTTCACTCCTGCTTTTGAGGACCGGCTTGCTTTTTAAAGTACAAGATCTGGTTCGGATCTGGAACACCCATTTTGTTGTCAGTATGTTTCTTTGAAGTTCGGTAGGACATGAAGATTCATATTATTTGATACATTGGTAAAATCTTTTTTGGCCACAGCATGTAATTTCCAACAGCTTAATACTATAAATACTCACACAAATTGTCACATTTCTACAAAGACACTGCACCTATGTGTACGACTTCTCAACTGTTTTTTTTCAAGATTTCTCACTAAGGATAAGTGATGTCTAATACACTACATGTATTTAGCAGAAATGCTTTCAGCATTTTGGATTGCTTTCCAAAATGATGTATGTCATGCTGATAAATGCGAAGTCAAGAGCAGTTCTGTTTAGGTTTCATTTTTCACCCCAAAACTCATTTAAAGTTGAAGAAAAGTAGCCCAAAACAGATTTTAAATACAAAACCTTGCATTTAGCCTCAGCATTTTTACACGTTTCGCAAACAGAGAGGCATAGCGAATGCAATATTGGGGTAATCTAAGCGGTGGAGTAGTAGCCTTATACATGTACTGCTTCCTAGCTGTTAGAAGCAAATTTTTCATACCTAATTAAGCATAAGGGTGTTTCTTATTCTCCACGAATGGGATTCTCTGGCATTTTGTTGTCAGCAAAGCGGAGAGGGCTCGTTCAGGGCTCCCTATCCCCCACGTGCCCCAGAAGGGCACACGCGCATGGGGGACCAGCCGATCAAAGCAGGGTGGCCCAGAGCATCGTCACCGACTCACGTATTGGAGCCAGTGCCGCTGAGACTGGTATTTGGGTTCCTGGTCTAATCCCTTCAATCTTCTCTTAATTCTCCATTTCTACCCCAAGTTCTTTTCTTTGGGGTTTCTGCCAATTTGGGTGAACGTACAAAGCGATGAGCGAGACCTCTGCACATTTCTAGGACCTATGGCATGTTTTAACATTGTTCATTATAGATCCTTACCTGCCTAAGCCCCAGTAGCTTTTATTACAAAACTCAAACTTTATGGTACTCACTGAATTTTATCCTCAGCTATTGACTTTTAAGCCATGAACGTGCCAAAATGGCAGTCTTCCTAAGGAAGTCCTAAGTATTTCAGCGGACTCATTATTCACCACTCGGGAGCTTCCAGGAAATTTGTAGCACAGAAAAAAGTTGTACCACATTTGTAAGTAATGAGTACGCGCTTGCTTTCCAGCTGATCAGCTCAGATAGCAGGCAACACTTTGGATTCAAAGGATTGTGTCCAGCTATTATGTTAGCTTGCATTACAAAAATGTGCCTGTGCCTTCTGCAACACTTTAAATACTGGCTGTAATCAAACTCTAATTAGTATTCTATTTTACTAGTGGGAAAACTGAGGGAAATGCACACAGACATACGTGGTGTTAGATATTAAGCCAAAAGATGTCTCCAGAAACCAGCCATTCATCTTTTGCTTCTTTTCTTTATCATCAACATCTTGTCTCTTGAAATACAGACATCACTAAATCAAAACCCCTTACCTTCTCACAGCATCGTCGGATTGCTCAGATTAAATAAGAGTTCTGTACAGCTGTTCAAGTCTCAGCTCTGTTTTCAAGCCACCAGGGAGGGCTAGTTCTTCCTGCTTAGACAATTATCAAATTGTTGCCAAAGTGAGTGTTCCCTGTCTTAATCTCACGATTATTGAGTAGTCTAAATCATCTAATTACCTTACCCCCACTTTGGAAGGCTGTCTCATACAGTGGCATCTGCAATTTACTTAAAATTTACTGCTAAAGGTAACCCCTTTTCTAAGGGAGATTAAGGCTGCTTTAGTTTACTTCTGATGCTAACAAACAGAATGCTAAAAGCCTTAGAAATCTGCTCGATTTTGTTTGCTTGGGGTTTTTTTTATTCTTTGTTTACTTTGGAAGTAACAGGAACATCATGATGGGTCTTTTGTTTCCTTTGTGCAATTCCTGAGGTTGTTGGGTGGTTCATATTGTAAATGAAAGCTAGGTCAAATCACTAAAAATGATGTCCTTACTGAAAAGTTAATTAGTCACTGAAAATGCACGAGCATTAAGAGCAAAGCAGTTTTAGCAGGACTTGCTCTTTGCAACTGCTCAGTTTTTATTCTCTTCACCTTTGAAGATATCGTTTCATTAATTTTCCAACCGTAATAATAGCCTTAAGTAGGTAAGACAAAAATGTTAAGTCTAAATGAAAAGTATAAAAAAAATACCCTTCCTTAGTTTTTGGGAGAAGAGAGACCATCAGGGCTTTGTTTTAAATTATAATAAAAGACAAAAGAGAACAATTCTCACTGCCCATCTCGGTCATTTTTAAGTAGATCAGTCAGCAAAGTGTTATGCAGTTGGCTTGATGTTTTAAGAGGAAAACATTTTCACTCAATAATACGGAAATAAAAGAATGGCTATCACTTCCTTCCTCAGAGAAAATGACACATTAAATTTTATATTTAGAATTCAGGAAAGAAACTATTTTTTACTCAAAGCCTTGCAACTATTCAGTCTATTTTTTTTTTCTGTGCTGTACAGCATTATGCTGCATCTTGGTTATGAGCTTAATAGAAGATGCTGCAAGAAAGTAGCAACTTGGAGGAATGACAGAGACTTATTACGCAAATACGCAGAGAGCAGAGCACACAAGACCGAAGCACCAACCCTCACAAGCTCACACTGTAATTGCTCTGGATAACTGTGTACCCGCAGAGATTTGCGGTCCTGTCTCTCATTCATTCCCCTCACTACCGAAACGAGATCAAGTGTGATTTCTTTCTAAAATAGGAGATAAGATCATCCAATGTTTTAGGCACAAATCTGCTATATTTCTGCTGTGCCAATCAGGAAGTCATAAAATACAAAAATGATCGCTGTCAACATGCTCAATTGTAGTCATTTATCATAGTATTTAAAGAGCATTTTACATTTCTGCACTTGCTGTGAAGAAAGTGAAGATGCACTTTTTATGCATCTCACAGCAAACGAAGCAGTACAGCCTTGCTTCGGTCTCGTTCTACCTGCGTGTTTGCCCAGCGTTAGCTCCGTTCGTGCACCCTATAATGGCTCAGTACGTCCTCGCGACAGACGAGCAAATGTTGAAACGGTCCAGAGTGAACTGCAAAATCTACAGATAGGTTTATGAAACAATGGATTTGTCTATTCCAGAAATGTATTTGCCCAAAAACTGATTTGTCATTGTATAGGCACAAACATTTCATTAGCAAACCATTTATATATCTTTATATTTATACATATTCATACAACTCTACATAACAGCTCATAAATGTAGTTCTTGTAATACAAACACACATAAATATATAACACACTATATATATGTATCTATGTTAATATTTGTAATAGAAATCATATCTCTGTATCTTCTAAAGGCGTCCTTTGTAGCTTTCCTGCCTTTTAAATTCTTGAACACAGTTTGTCTTTGAAATATGTCAGGATTATGCATTATTGAAGTACTGTACTGCTTCCTTTCTACAGACTGTACATAAAATCAGTCACGTTCGGCAAATTTCCATTTTACTTAGTTCTTTTTCATAATTATTCTTTACTTCTATCGTAGCACTGTCCTCAAGAGCTCTCTGGTTTTGCCACTAAAATTAACTGCAGACCACAGGTTATGTTTCCAAGGGACTTGCCATCGGCAGAAACTGAAGGTGGAGAAACAAAGTAGAATAAAATCCTCTACTTTTCTGAAACAGGAATGACTAATGTGTGAACGAGGTTATAAAATAAAGCACAGGACAGAGGAATCCGGATTTGAAAAAAGTTTCTTATTTTGCTGGATTCATCAGAAATATTTTAGATTATTTCTTAATTTATGTATTTTGAAAACTATCTGGGATAGCATACTGGGGATATAAAAATGGGTTTAAACCTTCTCGTTTAAATTGATATCACTTTGTTCAAGAAAGAGTTAAGTCTAACAAGCAGAAAAAAAGAAATTAGCTAAAGTACGGCCCTTGTGATACAATGACACTTGCTCTATGCTCTTACAGAGAAAAACACGATGATAAAACACCACAAAGAGGAGTGTTATGAATTTTATTAATGACTAGAAGACAGTGTGCAAAACATCAAAGGTCTGTGGAAAAGATTAATGACCCCGTGTGAGACTGTTTAATTACCTCCAGCTAATTAGATTCTTGACCAAATTTTTAATATCTGCATTCCTTCTAAAGCCTAATTGAGATTCCACATTATTTATCAATCTTTCAAAAAGCCCTTAGTGTGCTGCTTTTTTTAGGGTTTTTTTTTCCCTTTGCACTTTGACTCCATTTATGGTCAATTATTAAATAAATAGCAAAGTAACTGTTCTCTACAAACTGTATATGTGGAACACTTTATGCCTGTTTATTTTGACTAGGAGACTATCATTGGCATCTTTTATACATAATGAAGCACTCCAACTAATAAACTGACTTACTTCACTGTAAACAACGCTGATAATATTTTTGTTATCTGGGCTGTGCTCAGGAACTCCTCGTGTGGTTTCTGTAAATTAGCCTTTGCTATTGTCAGTTAATCCTCATTTCAGTTTACCTTGGTCCAGGCCCAGGGCCTGAGTGCAACGTTATCGTCCGAGCTGAAGACGCCGGCCCTCGCCGGCCGAGGATTTTCCCCCTTTCATTTAGACGGGCTTGAGTACTATAAACCACCGTTACTACACGATACGCGACTTGCCTTTACGTAAGGAAATTGATGTCGGAAAGCAAGGACCACATGCAACACTTATTTATGTTCTGTACCCGAATAGATGTCCAGCTATCCCCGGGTCGGACGCTGGCACGAATAGAGCGGTGGCTGCGGCATAGCTAAGGCTTGAGCTGCTCCTGTGGTTTTACCGTTCCAGGGTGCAAGGCAGAAAATGGAAAAAGTTAGGCAATTTGAGGCATACGATAGTGAACACATTTTTTGGTAAAGTTTGATAAATAAGATCCTTCTCAAAGTTCAAAGAAGGTAGGGGACCTGCTGTCTATTTCTCTGGTTTAGCTATAAAACTATCCATTTCTTGTTTTAAAATATTTTGCCTTTTCTAATACAAATAAGAAAAATAAAGGGTGTTCATGGGAAATTATATATGTACAATGCACATTTAAACAAAACAGTTTGGGAAAAATTCCTTAAAACTTCATATAGAATTTTTAAAAATCATACAGAAATATATGGTATAGTTTAAATAAGCAAACAAAAACATATTCTCTATTAAATTTTTATCGGTTTTACATTATTTGTACAGAACACTACTGGCTGCACCCCTACTAAAATATACAGGATTTTTCTTCAGTGAGGTAGACATGAGTGCACCTGTGTGTACAGGTAGACATTAAAAATCTCTAAAATATGGTGACATTTGTAATTCTCATAAATGTAGAGGCTATAGGGGTTGAGGGAGAGATCTCCTTTTTTACTATTATTATGTTTTTAACAAGCCTCGTCCAATGGTAAGAATGCATTATCACAAAACAAATAATTTACTAATCAAATAGGTATATGACAAAATAGCAAACAATGTAAATCAATAGAAAAGTAGAAATGAACCAGACATTAAAGAGACACGTCATACATTACGCCTAATTCCTTGAGAGACACAAGAATTCTTGGTTACTTACTAAAACACTCGTGGGAATTTATATGGGATACAGCTGTCTTTCTGATACAAGGAAAAGCTGAAAGCGCCTGAAGCAAGCATCTACCTATCCCGGTACTTATGTCACCTTCCATTTGGTGGAGGAGTGCTTCAAAACTGTAGAAGAATTTATCCTTATAGCTACACAAAATACAATATAATTTGTATTTTATCAGTGCACCATAATTGTGGTTACAATGATAAGGTGCTAAATAAACATGGATTTAAAAATGACTGACCATATGCAGCAGGGCATCTGTAGTTTGGAGAAGTGAGGCTAGATTCAGTGGTTTCCCATAAGAATGAAACTGAGAATTTTTTTTTATTATTACTAAGTCTCACCTTCCAAATTGCCCTTAGCTCATTCTCCTGTCTTTCAGGTTCAGTAGGGACAGTGGTTCCTCTCTTACAGGCTGTACACCCCTATCTGAGAGATTTTCTGTGCACCTTTTACATCTCATCTACAACCCCAGCCTGAAACGCAGGACGGATGACTGATGTTCCTCAGGTTCGTGAGGACCGTGATGGATATTGCTACTGAAGTAGCTGACCGAGACAGGCTGGCCATGGGATCGATTCGAATGGCAGTTCAAGCCTGGATTGATCAAATGCAGCACGATGTGCCTCGACCAGCCACGTGGGCCTGGGGTTGTAGCCTCCCTCCACTCGGGGAGCCTCTGTTACCCCCATGGGCATCCTCATGCCCTGGCCACCACGGGCAGCCTCCAGCCACAGAGACTTCCCTTCTCCCCTCCTGCCACAAGCACCAGGTCCGTGAGGGACATCTCCTGCTTCATCGTGCTGAACTCGGACGAGCTGAGCAACCTGACCTTTTCCGGTACTCCATTTCTTTCAGCCTGAACGGGTGCTGACAGCGGTGCCGAAGAAGTGAAGAAACAAAGCAAAGCGAAAACAGAAACATGGGCCAGCTTGGCCCAGCGGGAAGAACATCTGCGATGAGGAGGAACATCTGGTCAGTCCTATAGCACCCGGGAAGCATAGTGCAAGGCGGACATGAGGAAGCACAAACATTACTGACTTTAAAAAAGACTCTACTAGCCTAGCCCAGCCCAGCCCAGCCCAGCCTAGCCCAGCCCAGCCCAGCCCAGCCACAGCGGCCTTCAAAAGACTCAGTAATGGGCTCAACTCCTTTTACAACACATTTGCTCTTTCTCCCGAGAAACACCATCAGAGGTGTTTCATCGCTCATCAATAACCTCTTCCACAGGGGGAGGGAAGTTCAGGCAATAGGAGGAGTGGAAATAAGGTTGACCTGCTTTGTGCGGGACAGACACGCGGACACCGGCACCACTGCGCAGTCCTTCCCCTGCGCTTGTCCACCCTCTCCATGCCCAGCACAGCCCCGCAGAAGCCCACCAGCCAGGAAGACCACTGCTACTGCCATGACAGGTCTTGGTGCATCTGCATTTTTTAATAATATGCTTTATCCTAATCTGCTATATGAGGGTTGATTTTTATGCTGATATGGTCTTGCATATCTGGAGCTCTCTCATAATTTTACCTTTTTCTACACTGAGCTTCCCCAAAACCAAGATCACTTCTATCTTAAAGTGCTCCTAAAAAATTTGAAGTGCTCTATTAATTTTAAATTGCTCTACATCATGTCTGCTTAGAATCCCAACTGCTTTTTCACACAAAAAATATTAAACTATAAAATGCACATCTGCAACATAACAGCTACCCAGCTTTTTTGATTTCAAACATCAAATTTCTCTCCTTTTTCTTTACCTTCAAAAGAAAATAATGCTCTGGGAGAAAAATAATATAACAACTCATCACACATTTTATTGCAAGCCTCCCTCTATTGAAAACCTTTTAGGTATGTCACAGGACCAAATATATTTTATGTCTACCAATTGGTAGCACATAGCCCAGCCCATTAACCCATTGACCTCAATAAATTATGATTTCCTAGCAAGCGCTGTATTACTCAAAGCCCAACACACCACCAGGCCGGTACTGAGGGTTAGCAGTACTCCCCAGGATTTTTTGCAAGGAAACTTCTGAAACAAGACTCCTGTCTTGCAGGTGGGCGTTTCGGAGAGGCAAACAGCAGCTCCTCATCCCCAGCCGTGAGGGTCCTGCCAGTGCTTGGAGAGAGCTGAGGTCTGCGCAGCGCAGTCCCGGCTAGCGGCTGCTCTAGCTGTCTCCTGCCATCTCCATCTGCTCTTCGATGACTTCAAATGGGTGTTCCTAAAAGGAACTTGTTGAGCAAAAGACAAAAGCTCTGCTTACTAAAAAGATATCGCTGACTCAATATACTGGGTATACTTCAGGCCGATTTTTAGGAAAGATTTTCTAACTTAAGGCCTATCATTTCTTCCACTTGCACGGTAACTCAAAGCGCTAACAAGTGGGTTCACTGTCAAAGTCATTTTATCTTGTGCTATTGTATCTCAAGTACATTAGATTAATCTATCAAAAGGTCCCCGCTCCTTTAGTTGGGGATCATAAATATATACAAATACAAAAAACATGCCCTGAATATCCCATGCATCAAGCACTTTGAGATCCATATATATTTGCTACTTTGCCGTGCAGATATAAAACCGCCTGAGTGATGGGATGAAGCAATAACCCTTCCTCTCTATCATTCTTTATCACTGGAGTAACTTGGGAGGTACTGATTATTTACACACAGTTTATCACAGTAAGCTCCTTTTGGGATATTTTCCAAGTAACAAATTTAAGTTAAGTTCTGTGAGTTTAAATTAGAGCTTGGTCTCTGCGTACACTCTGCCCTTCAAAGCATCTTTCTCTATTATGGGAGCGGCTTGGCTCCTGCTGGGGATGCAGGCAGGAGCCGTAGGTCACTTCTCATGAAACATTACCTGGCACATGTCCAGCTGCCAGGAGTTATCCGCACTGCCTTCACCGATTCCATTCGGAAAGGCGCAGTCTCAGTTTCTTGTCCGATTCGGCTGGATCTCCCTGTCTTCCCTTTCGCCTGTCCATAAGCGTTGAGTTTACAGGGAGTGGGACTGAGATAACCACCATCCCACCTGCGTACGTCTCTGCAGGGAGGGAAGCATTAGCAGGTTATTGAAGCAAACGAGATTTATTCCTTGAAAAAAGGATGTGATGGTTTTGTACCTGCTGTAATAGAAGGATACCTTTACCCTTTTAAATAATTTCCCTTTTACAGCATCACAGAATAACCCGTATTATTGAATGTTGGAGCCTGTACGACTTGTACATCCATATAAATTCAGTGTGGTTTGCTCTCCTGCAGACTTGTCTGATGCCCTCACTGTTTCTATCCGTGTGCAAGCCCTGTCAGGTGAAGCTGTTTCCAGTCTCAAACCAGACATATTCATCTAAGGGCAGTTAAACACTTTTTTGCTCTACTAAAAGGGCAATTTCTATGGAAAAGGCATGTTTTTTGCTTCAAATGAAATTAGCAATCCATTATTCATTGGATCGCAGCTTTATATAAGGCCCATGCAAGTGTACTAGCAGCATCCTAGACGCAGAACCCGAGCAGGGCCACCGCGGAAAGGACACCTCGCTGGACACTGCTTGAAGTCACACTGGCACGTGGATATGACAAGGTGAGGGGCTCACGTGACACCCATCAGATATATAAGAACAGAAACTTAATCCTAGCCCCTTCTGCACCCTTCCGTCCTGCCCCTAGCATTAATTTGGTTCTGAGATATTATCTGAAGTTAGAAGCAGTAGCTTTATTTATGCAGTATCACATCTTACAAATAGAAAGCGTTAGCCTAGAAACATTGCAGCGAATCAATACCAGCAAAACTCGAGGGGAACTGGGAATTACATCCACCTTTGGCTGAGGAGGAGCCAAATGCAGCGCTCCACATGCCACTTCCCTGCATAAAATAGACCGAGTAATTTCCCAGATGGCCTTTTACGCAGCTGAGTGTCCATCAATGTCTTTATGCCTTTTCCCACAGCATCGCAGTGTAACCTGTTGCTGTAACTCACAGCCGTACTGCATATTTCTTCTATCTAAGTTCTCAAGTATGTTATGGGAAAGTTATGAGGAAGGAAGTTATGGGAAGTTACGGGCTCGTTTCCTCCGGCAGCAGAAGCAGTATTACATTTCAGTTAAGCCATCGCTGGTACAAAGCCTCTCCACCACTCTTGCAATTCTCTGCTCTGCAGCTCTTTGTTCAGAAGCCTGGACCCCAAGTCTGCCCATCTCCCTTCTGCAGGACACTTGAAGCAGAGCTGCTGTATCAAACTGCCCACTCTGTCCCGTCCTCCGCAAAGCCCGGGCTAACTCCACGTGGCCTCGGAGGGAGGGAGGGAGGCAAAAGCTTCCTGTACCCCCCCGTCGGGTCAATAATACATTTGCTGGATGCAAAACATGTGGTTATATTGGGTTTCGTTAAGCAGTTTCCTAATAAAGGGCAATGCATGCTCAGCCTTCATAGTAACTCAGATGTGACACAAATAATACAGCAAATAATTACAATGACCTTTCGCTCACCTCAAATTTAAGCAAAGGTTAAGCTGCCCTTTAGAAAAGTAAATATTTTCTGTAGTCAAATAAGTGTGGACACCTTTAGAAACAAGGATGTATTGCCAAACTAAACTAAACTGAAAACGGTTACAATAGAATAATTTCAAAACATAAAGAATGCAAGGCTCCTCAGAATAAACAGCAGCCAGACATCCTGGCATCTGCTACCATTAACTTACCTTACAACGCTCGCACTGTGCGTCTCCATATGTTTTCCAAGAACTGTTGCTTGAAATTTCTGTCCAGCAACAGCAGATAGCAGAGAGAAATATTAAAAATAAGAAAGTGCATAATCTCCTCGCCCCCTTAAATCCGGTAAACAATTTATCTTCGATTTCATACAGCAGAATGGATCCGTGGACCTTTAAGTAATTAAGAAACAGACACTGAGTCTTAAAAAATAAACTTAACGGAAAATTTCACATAGTGGCCAGGAAATGGCTCATAGGTTTTATTTAGGTCTCCTAGTCCAAGGCTTAGCTGTTAGCTAGATAAGAGCCAGGTGTGTTTTACACATCTAATTTGTTTAGTCTGAAGCTAATTCAAACAGCACTTTTTAACTACAAGTCTGCAACTCACTTTTAAAATCTAAATCCGGGATCAATGTGCGTCCCTGAGGGAGAAGGAACACCTTCGAGGAGGGACCTTCGCATTTATTTCTCCTGTGCTTGGTTTGGGAGCTGGGGTCTTCCCCCTGCTCTTAGCTGTCTTAACATTACATACCCTAAAGACAACTGGTGAAAGCTCGGTGTAGCCCAGCGCAGCTGATGTGCCTTTAGCAATTTGCCTGACACAGAGGCAAAGGGAGAAGCACATCCAAGGGCACTTTGGGGAGTTTGGGCCCAAACAGCTTCTCCTGCTGACTGCATGGTGAGCGGCCAGGAGCCGCTTGGAGAGGCCCATTTTTTACTCCATCGGTGATCTCCTGTGGCCGGGAGGAGCGGGGGCAGCTCTGCGCTCGCCCAGCCCCGGGCCATCCCCGCGGCGGAGCAGGCAATTGCAAAACGGCTGGAAAACAACCACTTCATGCAGGGAGAACAGCAGGGTCAATTTGGCAGTAATGGTTGTAATGTTGTCCCTGTCCAACGCAGGACAAATATCCCACAACAGACATTCATCACTGCACTATCGACTAAGCCTACTTTCAGACTCCAAGACTTCCAATCATATCAGCATAAGTAATATTCAGCTTTAACTGTACTTGCCTTTTGACATGTATTAATCATGTGCTTCTCTATTTGATCTACTAAAAAAGATAGTCGAGGAATTTACACCCTGTTACGTATTCATGAACAAGTTGTGCCCCTGAATTTTAACATGCTCTGCCTTAAACTATTAGCTGTATATCTGCTTTATGTGATGTTCCTACATAAGCTGGCAGTCCATCAATTTAGTGTCCATACATTTCTTTGAAAGCTGTATTATAATTAGAGCTTAGGTTAATACTATTCAGTAACCATAAAACAGACATAAAATAATTATAACTCATTTAGTGAAATTAGAAAAAGAGCAATTATTAGACTCCCATTGTGAGGCTTTGCTGTGAGGGACAGATAATCTATCTGCAAGATGTACTTTAAGAACACCATTTTGAAAGAAATAAACTAGATAAATTACTGTTTTGTTTTGGTTTAAGAAAACTTAGACTGATAAATATGAGTTCAACAAACGTAAAGGATGTGTGTAAGGGAAGTGAAAGTTCTACTGCAAGAAAAGAGATTAAAATATTTATATGATGCTTTCCTGAGAGTACCTCTCAGGATGTTGTGAAGCTGTATTCGTTAATACTTGCGAGGCATAAAACACAACCGTGATGTGCACACAGGCCTATAAACCGCTACAGTTAAACAGGAGGATGTGCACACGTTCATCAGGAGGGACCGAACTCGCTCCGAGTTTCACCGATGCTAAAATTTCCCTCAACACACTTCAATTACGAGGTTTCTGAAAGCCATAATGAAGTTTTTGTAGATGTTTCTGAAAAGGCCTATTTCTCATGCTCTAAGCTCCTAGCATGCTGAGTTACCCAGTTACATGGGAAGAAACTACTTTTTGGTAGGAACACACCTTCCTCGCTGAAATACAGCTCAAGAGAGGATCAAGCTGACGGCTTGCCTGTTTTTTCATCTTTGGGCTAGGGATTAGGACAGCAATCTTTTAGAGGAATCTGAAGAACCAGCAACCAAAAATAGTGGCTCTTCAGTTGGAGAAAGTTGAGATCTTCTGGGTTCACGCTGGGCGACTGTCCAGCTACTGCATGGCTGGATGCAGAGCCTGCAATGTCCGTATTGCCGAGTCTTCTCGAGGTGATGGGGATTGCCTCCCAAAATACAGGATTTGTGCATATTGGAATCGCAACCTTCTTTTTTGGCCTATGGGACACTTTTAGCAGCAGGGGTTCACGTATGGCTCAATCTCTGCGACGTGTATGGAGGTGCCACCTTGCTCACCTCAGCAGAGCATCACAAAAGCCAAATGTGTAATTTCTGTGAAAGGAGGGTGAAGACTCCAAGAAAAATGCTCCACCATGAGCCCTAACCCCCTTGGCACTCAGAGCCCCAGCCCAAGAAGCCAGACCAGAGTCACCGGGAAACGATGGGCCCAGGCGCCAGCCCCGTCATACACCTTGCGTTACCATAGGGCAATTAAACAAGGCAGAACCTGCAAAGACTACTATTGCTCTCTGCTGATATTAAAAAACATAAAGAATAAGACACCAAGTATATTTAAAATGCCTGTAATTTATTCAAAAGAATACTGCCCTGCTATTTTTCCTTGCTTTTAGGGTCTGCACATTTATACTTTCACATATATTCATATTTTCAGTCTTGTCTCTATAATCGAGAGAGACAGAAAGAAGTAAGTCTCTACTCTGAGGCTGATCTTAAAAGCTAGAGGTGAAAACATCAAATGTCACACAACACGGCAAAAACTTAATGGCTATTAAATTCTTTATTTCTTTAGGATAATTTCTCTAGAAAGCTTTTGAACTTCCAAAGAATCCTGTGAATTCCTCCTTACTTAATTTATACTGTGCTAGAAATGAATCAGAACCAAACCCAAGCCATTTCGTATTTACACACAAAAGTAGAAGCACATATAAAGTCTTTTTTTCTTTTTAGTGCATGTGTGATTGTATTAAGGCTTGTCTGTGCTCATGTAAAACCTTATTTGCTGCTTTACACCGAAACATAATTTCTTGTTAAATGAACCCTAGGAAACAGAAGTCTGATGAGAGAAATACATCACTAACAGCACTTGCAATAGTGGAAAGGGTTATGTTTTGCTTACAGTTTAAATAGTGTAAATGTACTGCTGTAACTGTAGAAATGGGGGAATGACCTGACTTCATTGCTAATTTGACTTTCCAAGTGACTAGTAAATTCTCCTATGTTTCCTTTTAAACAAAAACAAAAGACAAGTTCAGAGAACTGGTACCTCTGACAGTTCTGAAAGACAGGAAAAAAATGAATGACGTTCTCCAGAGAGTATTTTTCTGTCACTTAAGCAGTTTACATATTTCTCTATTTTTACTGTAGTTTTCTTCTTCCGATCACCAGGGATCGTATGTGAGTTTAGGGTCATGAGGGCTCTGTCTAGTGCCAGACAGATTCTGCTGCAGTCAGATTTTTCTGATGACAGCATGAAATTTTTGGAATGCACTGGTGAGTTGGGTGACTATTGTTAGGCTGTCATTAAAAAGCAAGAAAATAAACCATCCTTTTCGTTTAATGCTGGCAAGCCCTGGGTTTTAAATTTTGTGAAATATAGCAGGATTTCTTAGAAGAGCCAGCAAAAGTAGCAAAGAAGTTTAATAATTAGTATTCCAAAAAAATATCCCAACTGATATTTCCCATTTCCGTCAGGCATGAGCGAAAGAAGAGATTTCTTCAGCGTTATGAGACAGGGAACGATAATTGGGGAAGAAGCAAACTAAAAAAGCAAATGATGAATATGACCTTTTTTCCCTTCTTTCTGCCTCCCTCCCCTTTCCTTTCAGTGTGCCAATCTGTTCTTGCCATCCTTGGGGAACACTGCTTGAACCTGCGCGTGTGAATTATAAGCTCTCTGTACTGTACGTAGCAGTTGTTAAGGATCAACTGATTAACCATTTTATAGAAGATTTAGAGGACTCATTCCAATTTTTACAACTCCATGTGGTTTTTAAATATTGTAATGTTTTCAACCAATATGTTTTCTGCCTCCCAGCTGTAAAACAATACCTATTGGCTTGGGGGGAGGGAATTTATTTTTATATAATTTTGTTATAATACAATTTTTCCATGCTACTAACAGCATCTTCTGGGAAAGAATAAAAAAGTCTCAAGATAAAATATCAGGCTCTTCATTCTTAGCTCACTCACTTAGGTCAGTGTATTGCAATAGTCCAAACATTAGGTATCACAGTATAAGCTGCACAGTCTAGAAAGGGACAGATTATGGGATTTATGAATTTGCTTGGTTCTGTTGGTTTAGTGAGACCCTTAACATTTTGTTACATTCTTTCTTATATTTAATATCCTGTGTATTTTTAATGGAAAAATAAAGAGCTAATATAAAATATGTCAAACTCAGAAGTCTTCTCTGCATGGGCACTTTTAATTGTATTGTAATGCACGTGGTTTTATATCAAAAGACTAGGGACAATAGACAGTTTTGCACAGCATGGGCCAAATTCATCCCATCTGTGGTTTTTAACACCAGTATTTTCTTTTGGGTTGACTTTGGACCCCACTCTACAAATGACTCAAAAAACTGCAGGGCAAAAGCTAACAAGTGGAAAAAATTGACCTAAACAAAGCAATAAATAATTTTAACAGAGGTGGAGTTCCTCGGGGAGGTGTTCTGAGCACCTTATTCCAAAAGTGAAGTGAATACAAGCAAGCATTTCAAAGCCTAGCCTTTAAGTCTGGCCTTTAGACACAGTGATTAGGTCCTGAAAGAAGGAGATCCTACCTGCCCTTTAACATTTTTCCAATGACCCTAGAAGGAAATGCTTTTCTGCAGAAAGTTGGGTGGTGTTTCTTGTGCATTGTATGGACCTAAAATTCTAACAGCTGATTTTTAATAGTTTCTCTATTGTTTGGAAAAAACTCAGAATGCATGGAACTGATTTATTCTGCTTTTGTGTCTAGCAGCCACAGAAACATATCAAAAACAACCAGAGGTTTTGCTTATCCTCATGGAAAGCAGAGTAACATATCATTTTGAACAAAACTCTGGAGAAAATTCTGAAAAAATATAACCATAGCATGCAAAAATTAGATCTTTACTTCTTCTGCTGAGCTCTCTGCAATTGCTATATTCTTTCACCCCATGATGTTCCTACCATTCCTTCAGCTGTACAGAGAATTTTCCCGTTTACGGAAATGGACATGAATCACTACCACTGTCACTAATAACGTTACAATACGGTCACATTAGCATACTATAATATTTAATACGATATAAATTATAATTATACTATTTTAATTTCAACTAATAGTATCTAATGTAATATAATGGTCTAATAACAAAAACAGTAATACTAAAGGTCCTGTGAAGGAGTGAACATGCTGTTTTGACTAATGTAAAATGCACACTTAACTATTGATTTCACAACAGAAACTAAGTAATACCAAACAGTAACAATTTACCTCATATGCCCTAACCAGGACAATTTTAGCTTGGTTTATCCTGCTTCCTCTGTGAGCTAAGCTAAATTAAATTACTTCACATTTGCCACAGAGCACATACATGGGTATTTGCTGCAGATACATTGACACCCAGGTAACTTGTGTCTGAGCTCTAGATCAGGCTTCATAGATCCTTCTTAATTACCACTGCAGCATCTTCATGTCACTGCAAATAGAAAAGTTGCTAATTAAGACCTGATCAAATACATGATCCAATCTGGGATGCTGATTTCTGCAAGCCAGCACTCCTCTTACTGAACCACGCTTGAAGTACTGACTTACCAACTGCACCTGGGTCTCCCTCTGATCTAGTCAGGAGGATCGCCTAAGGAATAGCCCAAAACCAGGGCCATTCGGTTAGGATGCAGAAGACCCACATCCAAATTCAAACCTGAATCACAGCAGGTGCTCGAAAACGCTGTCTCCTGCCATCTCTTTTTAGATTAGGAAAAGCGTCTCCCATCCAACCTCTTTGGACCACATATTCCATCTGGCAACTTTTCCACAGGACAGTTCTTGCAAACTCGTATGCACTAACAAATACATTTGGTTTCTGACGCAAAAATCTTTACCTAAATAATACCCAACGAGCTCTACAGAGAGCTCCTTCGGAAGGCAACGGGAGTTGTGGAAGGGAAAAACGTAAGGGAAGAACTTGGATGCAAGTACAGGCTTGTGTTATCAGCACTTGGACTTACATGCGGATCACTTATAGGCTATTTTCCCATACTAAGTCAGGAAGTTTTCTTCCTAACTTCGTATTTCTCCAAGTGGAACTTCGAGGTTCCCGCATGTACCAATCTGGATGGCATCACTGGAGCCATAAAGACTAGTAAATCGTACAGAACTGCCAGGAAAAAGGACAGGAGAATCTACAAGTATTAATCTAACCATACCTGTGAATCTTGCACAGTCTGTATCAAACACGTTTCTAGCCAAGATCTCTCCATTCTTTCTGCAATCTTCTCTTACCTCCAAAACATCACGTCAGTATTTCCCCCCACCACTCGTTAACTTAAATTTCCCATTACCAAAACACGGATTGCAAAGGCAATCAATGTCTTCTTAATCCCTTTTAGCTGATGAGATTGTAAGCATCTGCTGTACCTTTCAGAGAAAAACATCAAAAGCTAAGGTTTCTTATGTACATGTTCTCAACATCACAAATAATTTCTATCACACTATTTTTCCTGATAAGTTGTTCCAAGTATTTTTTTACACTAGTAGGAATTTAATAAGATTTTACCTTTGAGTGTTATATTTGCATGTCTGTTAAAAAAAAGGGGGGGGGGGGGGAACACAAGCCCCTAAACTGATGGAAAAAGATGTGCAAACTTGAGGATACCATCTCATGAACCTTTGAATCAGAGCATCACCCACTCTGTTACAAAGATTTTTCACAGTGGGTTTGATGGTTTTTAGCTTCCCGCTGCCTTGGGGTACGTAAAAGGGAACATCTCGCAAGGTGCACGTCGACTCGATACGACCCCGCTGGCTGCGAGGAGCGGCTCTGCGCAGGGAAAGCTGCCTGGAGCGTGGAAGGGTGCTCACGAGTCCAACTCATCTGCTTGATTGCTCAGTTACTGCTTATTTATAAAGTGTTTGCCACATATTTACAAAGGAGCTACATGATTACAGGGATCCCGAAACAGGAAGCGCTGCCAAATTATATAGCTATAAAAGCG
The DNA here is from genome assembly GCF_036370855.1 of Dromaius novaehollandiae. Taxonomy (NCBI): domain Eukaryota; kingdom Metazoa; phylum Chordata; class Aves; order Casuariiformes; family Dromaiidae; genus Dromaius; species Dromaius novaehollandiae. The sequence continues at coordinate 4,022,610 of NC_088104.1, read as the reverse complement.
AATGGAGAATCAGAGTGAAGGTCGGTATGTCCGCGTCTAAATATAACAAATCCTGCACAAGATTAGGAGACGCGAGTGATGCATTCGGAGTCGGAGGTATCGCCCGTCCTGCTTGTACCAGATAAATCACTCCTGTATTTCCCCTCTCCAAGACTAATCTGTTGTGTTTTGCATAAAACTGAGCTCTGTGTTACATCCTGCACTCTCTGTATCTTCAATGTCAAACATATATTAATCAGCTTATTAGACGTTGCTCAGATTGTACTTCATCTTCAAATTTATTCACAATTTTCCTTGACTTTATCTGGAAGACTTGGTCCAATCCATATTATGTCTTACCTTTTGGCTGTTAACATTGATAGCATCTTTTTTTATTGGACTCTTGATGCCCACTGATGTTTTATGCATAATGATGCTCAAATTTAATTGAGCTGTAAGCTTCAGTTTAATTATGAGCCTTCATGATACCTTCAGCACTTTTTCTTCTCTGATTACTGTAACTGGTTCTCTATAACCCCTTTTAAAATCCTTCATCTATTAAACCACTAGTAGACAAGTCATTTTTAGGAGAAAGTCTAATTAGACTATCGCAATTATCTTAATGCATCCTCAGTATTTAGAAAAAAAAAAAAACTTACTGAAATGCACCTTGTGGAATATTCCAAACATTCACATTTAATGATCTGATTCACACTGCATGTGTCTTGTGCTCGAAAATTATGTGGAGAAAGAGAAGTCATCTCTTTGGGTAAATTTTCTGTTCATTAAATTCCCCACATATTTTATAGCTTTAACTTTCAGACGTGTTGTGTTATTCTACTCCTTTCTGTGTATGAGCCTGTTTCAGAGTCAAAGGGAGAAGTGGAAAATGAAAAATATCATAATAGAAAAATAATTTATCTGAAGCATCATTTTAAACAGGTACATAAATTGCATTTCTTTTACACAATTCATTTACCTGTGGCTATAATATTGTTTATAAGAAATATAACATGATTATGAAGTATTCAATAAGATCAGCTTTGCCAAAAGTCTGATAGTTTTTTGTGGAGCTGGAAGTTTAGAAACCCTGATGACACCTATTTCAGTAAAAATTAGAAAGGAAACTATAGTAAAAATATGCAGGCACTATTTAGTCAGTTTTAAATTATCTACGAAGATTAACACTTTACAATAAATTTCTTAGAAAAAAGCAAATAAATAAATGAAGTAGAAAGCACCATCACTTAAATGAGTTTGGATCCCAAATCCTCTGGACTTTTGCTGTAACAGAGATTCCTAGTTAATTAACATACTTGAAAATGTTTCCTGAAATTTTGACTAAAGGTATCGAAAGAAACTAATTAAATAGTATTCAAAAGCTCAAAGAAAAGATATTTGACCTTCAAATTCCTTTGATGATTCTTTTCATTTTTCTCTTTTTAAAAATATCTAAGGAATTCTGTAAATTTTACAGCTATTGCTCTAGTACTCAAACCCTAACAGTAAGATAATGTCACCCTAAGAAAAAAGTACAGCCTACTGAGTGTGTGTGTGTGTGTGTGTGCGTGTGTGTGTGTGCGTGCTTGGGGAAAGAGCTGTACATTGTCTGTTTTTCAGCTCAGTCAGACTTAAAAATCAAATAATAGCTAAGCACTCTATTTTTCTATGTCTTAATGTTGTTTGTGTTAATAGTACACTGCGATTTATATTGGCATATGCATTGTGAACATGGAAAATAAAGATAAATCCATTTTAAAAATTAGAAGGACAAGGGCCAGCATTAAGGTTGAGTTTTCAGTCTTTAGTTTCAATTTCCTTACTTTTTATTGTATAATCATAACCTTAATGTTACATGAGTTACACGTGTGAAATAGTCCTTTACTTAGTATATTGCTTTCCTCTTCAGGATTAGTCACTTGTTCCCTAATCTATATACTTGTTTTCTGCAACAGGGATCTTGATGTTTTTTTTCCATTTCTTCACTTGATGGCCATGTAATTATCTGCCTGTTTGGTTAAATTCCTGAATTTGGGATCAAATAAATGTCTTGCATATAAATGGACAAATCAAGGAACATATCAATTCCAAATCAGTGATTTGTCTTCTTGTATTATAGGGTACTTTCTCTAAAGGCATCACTTTACATTATGTACTTCACCAAATGCAAGACTGAGCTTGCAATTCTTGAGATTGCTAAAATATTCTGCTATGCCTATCCAAATAGCATGATATTGCTGAAACAATTCTTATGAAGGACAATTGTGGTTGCCTAAGGAAATGCAGTATACAAAAGTTTACAGCTTATCAGCAAGGAAGTCGCATGATTTTTTTTTTTTCTTTGCTGCATTAGAGAAAAGAGCTGATACATTTCCTTGTCTTTTTCTGTTCCTGTTTTTTTTTTATTTGAGCTTTCTGCAACTGCAAAGCGGGAGTCAATAGTATAATTCAAGATCATGGCTGAATTTGCTCAAAGTGTATTAACATATTCATAAGAAACATATTTAAAATATTTAAAATCTCTACGACCCTCCTTTACCAGCCAGCTCTGTTTATCTCAGAGAAAGATACATAATTTTTCATTTACCAAAGAAATCCTCCCCATTTTTCTTTATCACCTATAAAGTGGTATATATGACTTTCTGTAATATATTTATATTGTTTATATCGTACCGTAATTTTTTAGGTAGGAGGCTTGTTTCTGCTTCTTCCAGGCCCATGGAAGGGAACAGGAAGTCTCGCCGCGGAGCTGCCCAGAGCCGGGTCCAGCAAGGCTCAGCCTGAGCCCGGACCAGCAGCCGAGCGAACAATAGTTGGTTGACAATTCTCATAAGCAGAAGCGCTTTTCTGCCAAACACGTTTGCAGCTGCCTCCCCATTTCCTAGGGAAGTAAAGGTGTTCCCCTGGACCTGCTTTGCAGATTTGCGATTATGCAAGTATCCTGGCCTTTCTTTGTAATGTATGCAGATCAATTCAGCCTCGTTAGTATTACCCCGTCCCCATTCCTGCAGTCTCGTGCCAGCCTCATCTGCGAGGGTCGGCAGCTCTCGGCAGCTGCACGTGCCAGCGTTCACAGCTGCTCTCGCTCTGCGCGCCGCTCTCCGCGGCGAGGTGCTCCTCGCTTCGCGCTGTCTGCTGCTCGCTGGATCCGACGCCCGCGCGTACCAGACGCCTTGCAGACAGGGACGCCGGCGGTCAGCCCGCTCGCTAGATGCAACGATTCCCTCCTACTCTCTTCCGAAGGAGGCGGCATTACTGCTAATCCTGAAAAAAACTAATTAACGAGCGTCTCCCGCTAGGCAGATAACGCTCTTGCACTATGCGTAACTGCTGCTCAAAGTTCGCACCTTTATTGCTTTTGCATTGCCTGTGCTCCAATATCTAGCGCTGGAGCAGCCAACAGAGCTTGCATTCTGTAGCCAGGCTGGTTTTTAGTACTTAAAGCAGCAGCTTAGATGTTGCACGAAGCAGAGCTGCAGTCTGAAGGTTGCAACCTACAGCACACATGAAAAAGCGTTATCCAGGTATTGCAATGCTATTGCAACACAAATTAACCACTTGCAGGCTGCCAAATGATTCTCAAGCCTTGTTGTACGGCCTACGTCTCCCTTCAGAAAACTTTGCTGAATAAGCTGTTCACTTCCCATAGTTATTCCCTCTTTGGAAGACACGGGCAAGGACACACGCAGGATCTTCTCTCCTCTCTGGCTGCTACTTTGGTGTCAAGAACCTGGGAAGGTTTCCAAAATGAACATCTGAAATCCCTTGAGAAAATGTCTTCTTCAGGAGAGACTTACTAAGCTAAAGCTTTCTGTATTGTCCTCAGTAAAGGCTAAACCGTGGCTTGGCCAAAAAGAAAAGAGAAATTTAAGCCACTTTTAGAGAAAATGGCATAAGTAGCTCCAAAGCTTGGAAGACGCAAAAACACGCATTCGAATTCAGACTAGAAACAAGATACAGCTCTCTAATAATTAATTACAGGAGCAATTCATGTGGATCTCCTTCACTCAAGGTCTTTAAATCAATTCACAATATTTTTCTAAGAGGTTATTCTCTAGTTCAGCAGACGATGCATGCTTGAGTTAGAAATGGCTGAGATCTACAACTTGTGCTCTGCAGAAAATCAGCCTAGAAAATTGCTAAGGTTTACTGTGCTTTTACAGCTATGATATTCTAGGCATAAAAAAATTTTACTTCTACAAGCTAAATAGTTATTGAGCAAAACCTTCCAACGTATGTATAGTATACGGTGGGGAAAATATTAAAAATCTATACCTGCAGTTGAACATATATTTTTTTCAATGTGGTAGAGCAGGTATGTTCACACCATAAACGTGAGTGATGGTTGATATACCTAGAATGTGTATATTTTTCAAAACATTCTTATACCTCCCTTAATACTTTGCCAAAAATGCAGTTTTGACAGGGGATGTAAATCTGCATGAATGAATAACTGCAAATATCTGTCAAAGTTTTGAAGGAATCGGAATCATCGTCTCTAAAACCAGGAGGAAAATAAGATCAGTAACTGGTTTACTGTGCCTTTAGGTGACTAATGGAACCAGCAGGTATTTCGCAGAGTTTATTCTTTGTCTGGACTGGACAAACGCTCCCAGTGCTGGATGCCCCAGTGCTCTGCTCTGATGTGTTTACCCTTTGCACTTCCCTCTCATTTCAAAACGTCAGGAGGCAAAACACACTTCTTATTCAGTCGGCACCAAAACCTGAGATTCAGCTACCAAAACCAGCCTTTTTCTCTTTGCTTGATTCCAAGTATTTGAAACAAACCCTTCTGCGTCTCAGTCAGGAGTCCCAATGACCCCTTGCACTGTCAAGTGGCCAACGCTGAGGACACCAAAGACCACGGAGGCGAATGACTCAGAGCCCGACAGCCGAAGCCTTACTCGGGGAGGTGGCACACTGTGTCCTCGCAGTCCCCAAGCCGGAAGAGAACTGAAGTCAAGCTTCTCACATTTTGGCTGAGGGCTCTCACCGCTTCATTTTCTTCTCAGCTGGAAGCGTTTTGCACACTCACAGCAGTTTGGGGATGACTGCAGCCGTATTTTTTCACCCCCAGCTATGGAGTACCCTCCTGGCAGCTGCTTCACCCTCTCTGGGCCCTGGAGCAGTTGGTCCCACATGAATTTTTCACATGGTACCTTTAAATTAATAGTGTCAGATGTTGTATTAGGTCAAAGTAACGTTAAGCACTATTTCTCTGCTTCGATATCAAAAAACTGAAAACTGGTAAGTTGGGAAAACCAGCAGATTTGTTTATTTTAGGGCCTGCAGGGACTATTCCTATCCCCCTTCTAACATGCTAATAGTATGTCCAAATGCATTTGATTCAAGACTAGATTTTCCTAAGCAATATACACTTCATAATTTCCCAAGAAAATATTTACTTAAAAACGTACAGGAAAAATATATTTCGTGGGGAAAAGGCTGCCGAATTTAAGCAGCCTGGCAAAATACCATGTTTTGACTGGCATTTTACAGTTATTAAGACACTGTTACTGTATTTTTCATAACTTTTAATAACATGTTTCACTTCTGGTTTATACAATAAACCTCTCAATCACTTGATACTGAAATCACCCTCAAAATTTATTTCCTTCCATCAAGCATATGAACCAGTTTGTTATTTATAGGATAAATGTTATTATTGTAGGGTTTCCCATGGAAGCTGACTGCCCACTGCTTACTGATTGACTGACTTTGGAAAAACAGGATTACTATGATTTATTTTAAGACAGTATATGAAGAAATTCATAACCTTTAGAAGAAAAAGTGAGAAAATAAATCTAAATGAGTGGGGTTTCGCTTAAGACCTCGTCTCACTCAGTCCTTTTGATCTTATTTCTCTTTTTATAAGGGGACAGCAGTATTTAAAAAAGGCCAAATTTAATACTTCTTACTGCAAATACATCCGAATGACCTCTGACAAAGCTGCAAAGTCAGGGTCAAACAGGCAGCTGAGGACCTTGCTATGTGCCAGGGACCTCTTGGTTATCGCCAGTCAGTGGAAGACACTTCTGCTTCTCTTCTCGTCTATACTGCCAGCTGTCCTACCTCCTGCAGCCCAAGGTGTTACTTATCCTGTGACCCTTCGGATGCTCTGGAGAATGCTCTGGGAGTTACACCGCTCCTCCAGGTGCCCCACTGGCCTGGCGGTAGGTCGACGACATGAAGAACGTTGCTGTTATCCAGCTACTTTAAATCAAAAGAAAATTGAGCCAAACTAAGGTAAAATACTGATTAAAAAAAATCGTTCTCTTGAGAATAAATGACACAAAAGATTATGGAAGATGCAGGTGAAGAAAGCAAAGAAAATCCACACTGCTGCAAGTCACAAGTTAATTAGAAAGTCATCTCCCCTGTGCCGCTGCCTTGCTGTCCTCTCCGGACAAGGGGGCGGTCAGCATCTCCTCTGCGCACACCTTTGGTCTCATCAGAAACGTTCACCTGCAGAAGAACACACCCACCCAGCACACACCACCTCCAAACCCTCGCTGCAGCTGCGTAAGCCAAGTGGAAAAGAGAGGCAGAAGTTTTTTCCAGTGACTGATGAAAATCAGGATGCGTCTCTGACGCACACCAAGGTACTTGGGTATGCCTGAGCCCGCCAGAGGAACCCAAAAAGTATGTCATGATCGCACTTAGAGTAAATGTCTTGGCGTCTCCTAGCTCCTCTTCTTTCTGGGTGTGTGGGGTGGGGTGGCGGGAGTATTTCAGACCCAGATTTTTCTTTTTAGGACATGTGAAATTGTGTATGTCCTACATCCCTAACGGCTGTGACATTGTATGGACTCACACCCAAAGAATGGATGGAATAAGTGAAACTGTGATCCAACAAAACAAGAGGAAAGAGGAAAGAAATTACAAGAAAATTAAACAGATCACTTTTAGATAAAATATAAAAGACGACAAGAGCCTTGTAGAATTATATTACTTCTCTCTTTCTACTGGAAATACCTCTCTTGATAGGGTCTAAGATTGCAGTTGCTTTTTCTGTAATAGCTTTGTATTGGTAGATCTCAGTCATTTTCTAATGCCCTTACTCACTCAGGCCCTTTTTTTCCTCTGTTGTTCTGTGTTGAGTGCTTCCAGTTGACAGAAAATTTCTTTTGCTAATAGCTAAATTTTGATAATGCTAAATTTCATCCCACTTAAACTGCTTCAGTGTTCAACATGATTTAGTTCTTCCTGTATATCTCAAACCAATTTTCAACTGGTGGTGTTCCAAAACTTTGTATTAGAAGAAAATTCCAGGCTTATTTATTTATTTAACAAAGATCATGAATGGAAATATTAACTAAAATAAGTTTCAAGAATGATCTTCGATCAGCTCTACTGTAATTGCTTTCCAACATGTCTCTCCACCTTTTAGTGCTCCCCAAAATGCAATTGCTTTAGCTGGTCCTGTAGCTATATCATAATTCTTCCAGCTCTTCTAGCCATTTTCCAGATTGTACCATATCAAATTCTTTCCTGAAAGAGTCTGAGTTAGATAAATGAGATTTAGCCTTAGAGGTACCTCAGATTTTCTATTTGACAAAGTTTGTGTACCTCTTAGCCAATACATTGGACGTGTAACGGTCCGCCACCTCTATCTGGTCATTTAGTATTTTGCCTATTGCACATAAGGTCATAAACAGACCTTTATAGTCCAGCTGGTATTTCTCCTCTAACCTCCCAGGCTGCAGGATCTGACTGTAAGTTGAGGGACTCAACGTATCTACAGGCAGTGCTTTTCCAAAAGGCCTGAATACTTTGTACTAAATAATAATTAGCTGGATCTCTCAGAGGGGCATAGAAGTATCACTTCTTGTTTATTCACTGCTTAGGAATCCAAATCACATCCCATCCGAAAAGACAGAAGCAGATATAAAGTCTTTGTACACCGCCTAGGACCTTGGGGACCCAGCTGAATTCATCCAGCTTCACCACACAACAAATGAGGGAGATGCTAAATTCAATAAATACATTTTCTGTTTTTGGTGATCTCTATATCTGCACATATGAGTTTAGATGTCCTTTTTAAATTATTTCTGAAGAAACCTGTCTTCAGTGGGGATGTCTACTGCGCTGCCTCTCCAGCACAGCATAGACAGCCAAGTTCTCTCTACACTACCTCAACCACATGTAAAAAGCAATTTAACTGCTTTGAAGAAAATAAGTGTTGATCTTTGTGAAAAGAGTAATAACTATGTTGAAGACAAGCTGCTCGCTGCTTCGCAAGCCCAAGGTGCCCCATGGTATCGAAACCATTGTGCTACATGGGCAAAACAGGCCTCAGAGACAGGGCTCAAAAATCTGCTCTCAAGTAAAGTGACGTTTCTGGCTCCATCTGCTGAAACACTTACCAATGTTAATGGCAGCTGAGAAGGGTTAGGGGAGGGGTTAAGCCACAAAGCTACAGACTGTGCATACTATAAATAAACTGAGTAGGTACAGCAAAATGTCCTAATTTTACCAAATTTTCATCTGAGTAAATGTAATCAGAGTTTTCGAACAAGTTAAGTTCACAAGGTAAGACTGAAATTTCTCCGTGCCAGATTCCACAAGTTAACACAACTACGTTGAACTTGCGTTACAAAAATTTCAGACACTGATTTAAAACTTCTGTTTTACGTGTACAAATCTTTTTAAGTCTGATTGCTAAAGTTTATATTTAGAAAATGTACAAACAATCTTGATTCCCAAAGCTAAACACAATCACCTCTTCTAGCAGTAAATTTTGCCCACCACTCACTCAAAAGCTGAGGTGTTTGGTGATTGCAACACTAGCATGCAGCATTTTCTAATCTAAAATTTGGCCACCTAAGTTAACTTTTGGTCTCAATCCCTTATACAATGGAAATTTCCACATGTACATGAACACTGTAGAGCAGAAGTCAGCTGGTACTCTAAGACGACTGCTTTTGATGCTTTTGGTCATTCTTCTGTCTTTTTCTGTATTTCACCTGGTAGCTGCCTCTATGTTGCCCAGTGGGATCCCTTTTGATGGATACTATTATGCTATGAATGTTACTAATAATTCCTAAGGTAACACAAGTTCACCTCCAAACTGTGTGCCAAAGGTTTACTCTTCAAAATAATTCTACAATGCTGAAAATGTATACAATTGTATCATATAGAGGGGTTTTAATTCATAATTCCATTCTGTGGATCACTATTATAGAAGCAGACTTCCAACTAATGACGTTGTGACCTCAGCTAAATAAGGATTCTGTATTTGGAAACTGAGAGCTTTAGTCTGTAAAGTAGTATAGACTGCCCAACATTTGCCACTTGCCGAATTCTTCTCTCAATCAACTTACACCAGCATAAAGCAGAATGGCTAAGACTATTGACTAGTAAGTCATTCATTTCATCTTATGGAAGTTATTACTTTTCTTCACGGTAAAGAAATATCTGAAAACATCAGAATTTTCATGAAATGATGCTATAAAGCTATGAAGTCAACCAATTCCCCACTTATTCACTACTTTTCCTATTCCATTATCTTTCTTCTGCTGCTCCATTTTAAACAGACTAAGTCTCTTTTTTGTATCTTTCCCTTTTTAATAAGAAAATGATGATGCCTCTTTACATTGGGACTGCTACAGTAGCTGGTGCTTAGCACCTACTGACTCAGAAGAAGAACTTTCCAGACTGGAAAATTGAGACTTTCCAAATTGAAAAAACTTGAAATTTTCTGCTTTGGAAAATGACAGGCCTCTGCTGTCACCAGGGTTAGTGGCAGAAATCTTCAAATCATGTCTGATGCAAACAGGCAAGACATCTTGCAAAAAAAAAAGGCACATTTGGGCAAGTTTGCCTTATAGTTCCTAAGGCACAAAGGAGCACGATGCCTAATCTTTGGCTATGCATAAGCTTCATAAACTGCCCAAGGGGTTGGCAGAAAGGGTCAGAAAAAAACACAACTACAACTATTTTCACACAAGAACACAGCTGGAGGGAGATGATGCCCTTCTTTCACATAGCATTGCCGTGTCTGGAGCACTTGGGAAGTAGTTTACTGTTTCTCTGGAGACTACCCTCAAAGTCAAGCTACAGATTAAGTTGGGTTGGGTTTGCCTGCTCTTCCAGACGGACTCTGGACTCTCCCGCTGGCAGATGAGCAAATGTTGAGAAAGAAAAGGGAGAGTCATAGGATAAAAACAGAGTATGCAAGAGGGAATGAGGTTCTTGTCCTAAAAATGCGAGTGCTCAGCACAAGGGCATGGATAAGATGTTCATGACTATCCTGCTATTTGCAGTTTTGATCCAGTGACTAAGCAATGGGGAACTGGCTAATTCAAACTCCAAGCAGCACGTCCTCTGCGCTCTGGCACAGGATGCAGCCAGCGTTGCAAAGCCAAACGCTTCCAAGCTTGTTGGTCTTGCAGAAAGCCAAACGCCTTTAACAGTCACACTGCTCTATTCTATCCTTTAGAAGTAAAGTGAAGTGAAGTAAAAGTCCGCCCAGTTTGTCAGATTCACCCGAGTTTCCTTTTGTACGCTATTCCAGTTTAAATAACTATCAGTTAGTCTTTTAAATTAAAATGGAAAATGGAAATTTCAAGATAAAATTAGAGAAATAGAGAAATGGATAGATCAGGCTCCTGTTGCCACCTAGACAGCTCCCATGGGCTGTCATTCTGCTCCAGCTGAATCCACACCCCAGCGCTGCCATTCAGGAAGCTCTCCGAGATTTTGGAGCCAGGAAGGCAACAGAGTCTCATTCGTTCTGGATGTATCTACATTAGAGGTTTTCTTTAACCAGGGACATTGTTTTGAAGCAAACCTGATGGTTCCTACTCACCACGCTTCGGTTCACGTTACAGAGCAGTCCTGACACATGCAAACCTGAGTCTCCAGGGCCAGCGAAGCCCCAGGAGCATGCCTGATGCACCCCAGCTGCTAGGTCAGCCCACGAGACCAAGCCAGGACTGGGCAGACGTCAGACACCAAAACAAGCATGGTGTGGTCCTCAGCATTTCTCTTTGTAGATCCACTCCCCCTGCACTGACCTGCTTGTTAACACAGCCACACAGGTATAAATCTAACTTGGGAACCTGTCATCTCTCCATGCTCCTCTGCACCAACCTACCTTCCCTGGCAGAGCTCTCTTCTTGCCTTCAGATGGGATCCCCTTCTCCCGCTCATCCCAGTCCCCCAAGATCCACTTCCTTCCCTGTTTCATAGGAACACGGCACTAGTGACGCAAAGCTGCTTTACCTAACTGTGATATCTCTGGTTTTTTTCTGACCGCCTTTCAGCTGTAGGATATAGCCCACGGTTCTGCGCTGGGGGAGGTAGGGGCTGCCGTGCCGGACATGGCATCGGCTTGCTGAGAATATGGATTTACCCAAAGGCTCTAGCAGGTGAACCCACCTCTTTCTACAATGCCTACGAGAAACACAGAGTCCCTCGTAAAACAGATAGGACAACATCTTTCAGTCACTAATTACACGCCTTAGATCACTGGTTCTATTTCAAGTTTCCCGCTGGATATTCTTGTGGTATCTTAAGCTACAATTTTACATTTGTCTTTTTTTTTCCCCAACAAGTCTAACATTCTTCATTAATCATTTGGATGCATTTGGCTGCAACACAATAGAAAGACTATGTTGACCAAAACACAAGCCGTTTGTGTCTATGAATAGTACTTCCTGTCATTCCTTAGCTCCTTCTTTAATTGTTGGTTGTTTGTTTCTTCTCACATAACTATTATTGGTTTTCAGAGCAAAGCTGGTCACTGCATTTTGCCTTAAGTAAACACAAGTCTATCTGTTGTTTCAAAATGCTGGAGATTTCTTCAAAAAAAAAAAAAATCCACCAACCCAAGTTTAAATTCTTTTTTTATAAAAAACTGTTTCTTCTGATCTTCATATGATAATAAACTTTCCTAATATTTTCCACTGAAGATTAATACACTTCTCTAGAAACTTATATCTAATTTATGTGACTTTAAGGGTCATGCTTTAATAACAATGATGAAACACGATTATTACTTCCTAATGCTGAAATTACAGTTTTTACATTGTAAATTTTTCCTGCTATGCGCCCTGTGGCACTAACATTTTTATCACTCCATGTGTTTCTAGTTTTAAAACCTTTACCCCTGCTGTTTGAAAAATATTTCTCATTTTCGTCCCCTATGGAGTACAGAAATCCCTAAAGGCAAACCATTAGTGATCTTTCTGCCTTTTCCCAAACACTTATTATGATCACCAGTGTTGCTTCCACTGCCTCATTGGCTTTTGGTAAAGTATGCAAATGAGATGTTCAAAATACACACTTTTTGCAACTGTGCAAGTTCATACTGATTTATAAAATGGGAAGGCTATTAAAGTGACTGAAAATGTCAGCAAGATTTATGCATGGGTGACAAATTGTATTGAAAATGCTCATTTTTAACATGCTGGCTTGGGTTCCTTTTCTTTCTTAAAAAAATGTTGTATGTGATACATTTATTTTAAGGCCATTTGCCCCTCCCATCTCCCCATTTGTTTTAAATATACTCTGACAGTGACTTTTTGACCAGGAAAATAAACAAAACTGCTCATGTTGATTGTTTTGTTTTGTTTTCTTAGCATGGAAAGCAGAAATTATTTTTTTCTTCGTAGTTGTGTTTTTCCATGTAGTATAAAGCTATTTTAGAAATGACTTTCACCTTTGCTGTGTGATGAAACACTTGTGGACCAAAGAGCTGCCTTTATGGAGAACGTGGACACTATCCAAAACAGTACAATTCTTCAGAAACTGATATAGCCAAGTCCTGTCTTTGGGTACACACACCAAAGTAACACCCCATTGAGAAGGCAGTGCTTATATTTCAAGACAGAAAACTGCCCTGACACACATATAATCCAATCTGTGAGAGTAATATTCACTTGCAAGCAACAATTCCATATTCAAATACCATAAAGACCATTAAAGAATCAACATGTGATATGTAGAGATATTATAGCTGTTACATTGCCCAAACAGAGATAAAGCAGTCACAGAATCATGTGATAACTAGTAGGTAGCACTGATTTATAATTGTGTTATAAAGAAATATATATTATGAATCAATGAAAAACTATAGTACATTTCACAATAGCAAGGAAATGATGGAGAAACGTATGAGAGTTCCTTTCAGTTTCAACGCTGAAGTCAAAAGGAACCTTGTCATTGACGTTAAAGAGAAAAGGTTTAGGCCCATAATCACACATCATGTTATCAGCATATGTAAAGGCAGAAATGCTGCAAAGAAAGAAAATCAACAAACTATTGAACGTCTTAAAATGGTCATGCATAATCTCAGAAATATAACAGAGAAATCCTGGTCTGACAACAATACTTTTATAATTTCTGTCAGCATGTACAGCATTACACGAGTTCTTTAAAATAGTTTAAAACACATCTTAGGGTAGTGTGTTCTACGATACTAATATTAAGGAAGAGAAGCTGTGCTTTTGTGATGACTTTCTTGTGTTCTTGTGCATTCAGCTTGGTGCAAACCCCACTCCTTCGAAAGCCAAAGCCGGTACTTAGTGTTATGCAGCAATCCCAGAGTGTGCAATGTCACACACGCTCCGTCTTTGAGGATCAACCACCTCAGCCATAGCCTCAAAAGTATTTACGTGCCTATTGACCATGAATACCAGTATTTCAACAGTATTTAGGGACATATAAATGCAAATGAAGCTTTAGATGATAGGGTCCTTAGTTTTTTTGATAAGTATACATGAGTATACTTATACAATGAGTTTAGTAGATGAAATAGTGGGTCATTTGGGTACCCACAGCAACTACAGATGTGATCCTCCTCCTTCTCCTCCCCAAATTCAAAATGCTTACAAAGTTATTATATAATCCTTTGTATTGAAAAATTCAGTGCTAAGAATCTAATTCTACTTTTTATATTCAGATCAGTCAGTACCAATACCATTATTGCTCTGATTTTCCTAATTAGTTCATTAAGTTGCATAATAATTGGTTTACTGCCACCCACTTTTTATGATGCTAGAACTGTGAAAATAAAATTGATTTAGGGCCTTATTCTGATCTATTATGCTTACTCACTCACATATCCTGGTGTTTGCTGCAGGTTTTTTTCCTTCATCTCTCAACATCTGCATATTTTACTAAGTATTTTTCCCGAGTTTCACTTAAAATGCAGCGCATATTCCAGTTTTATATAGGTGGGTTTAAGATGTGCATTTTACAAAAACAAACAAATAACCAAAGCATTGCCACTGGAAAACATCTGTCTCTCACCTTAGGAGGTCAAGATAAAAGTCAGCGTGTGAAATACAACGTATGTTTTAATTTATTTTCATCGTGTTAATGATATATAGCAATGCTTTTACATCAGTATCTGATATAGTATAGTAATGGGCTACTGCCTGAAAAGAGATGACTCTTCACTGAAGTAAGCAAAAAAAATATTAAGTACTATATGGAAAAGAATAGGGCAACTATGCTGTCTGAGTAGTGCAGGGTATGGTGGCAGTAGGTAGGGAGCATGTGAAAGCCAGGACTTCTCACCAGAGGACCAAGAGAAAACCACCTGCAGAGCTTGTGTAGGTTGCCCATCTGCTGCTGCAGGTGCCCGGTGCAAAGTGAGACACAGACTGCCCAGGTCAGGAATGTGGTTTGGACTTGGAACCAGGCTCAGATTCATCCAGGTTTGCTCAACACTGAGGTCACATGGACAACTGGGAGAGCCCTCGGTTCATTCCATCACATAGCAAAGCCCAAGCACCCTTGCTGGGGCAGTCGCAGCCGGGATAGCGCAACAGTACGCCCCAGAAGGAAGCAGTAGATATGCTCTGATACAACATGCAGGAAGCTGCAGACATTTATTTAGACATATACATTTTAGATCTAAGCCTAAGCAGTTCTTTTAAAATCTATAAAGAGTTGTAACGCAATATATGGACTTTGCAAGCAAACACAGGGAAAAGAGCACACCGTGCTTTTGTCCGACACAGGGTCCCCGATGCAGCTCAATAAACCCCCGCGAATGCTCTCCTGCATAAGGGCATGTGCCTTTTTGCCACTCACTGGTACTCTCTTACAAGCAAAGAGCAGGGCGTTATGACTAAGAGAAGGTCAGATCAGCACAGAGCCAACTCTGTACGACGCATGGCAGCAGAAGTGCATACAAACGCAGTCAGCAAACTCATTTAGAGCAGAGATGGAGGCTCAGACCCAAAATTCAAATCTCCGCTGCTTATTAAAAGGATAAGGTGAACTGCTCCTCTGTCACTTCTACTGCTTTTCCATAAACTGCTATACCAAAAGAGACGAGGAAATGCTTAATCTCTTCATCAGCTGTGTGAAGAATAGCAAAAGAAAAAAAACTCTAAAAAGTTATTAGCTATTAGTTGGTCTATCAAGTCTAAAGCAGTTATTAGTTGGTGCAACCTCCGTGTGTTGGTAGCACCAAAGCTGCAGAAAGAGCAGCCACCTCTTGCTGCGGAAAAACCAAGCAAGGCCCATGCCTTGCAGCCCCCAGCAGCCCAGCCCTAAGCTGTAGTAGTAAAATGCAAAAAACAGAACTGGAAAACAGAGGTTTTGATGAGATTCTGCTGCTCTTGGCCTGCCTTTAGTTTTGGCTCTGGACTTTCCAGCTTTTGGAAATGTAAGTATGCAGATACTATGTAAATCCAATACTCATGCCAGCAGAAGCAAGGAATAGTCCTCTCTGTGCACGCGGTTCAAAAATGTTAAAAGTTTATTGAGATTGCAAACAGTTTAAACTGTTATTGGAAGTGCAATATGGTGCACTGTATTCCCGTGTTTACCAGATGGCTGCCTGAAACAAATGCCACCAGCCGTGCCACTAATGCTTCCAAATGGAGAGACACCGGTTCGGAGGTGGGTCAGACCTCCTGATCCTCCCCTGCCAGAAATGTCCTTTTTCGCCCGGGTTCCAGTGCACAGTCATGGCATTAATTGCTCTGGACCACTAAGCCCCAAACTTCCCAGCCAACTGACTGTCTCAAAATTTCTCTCAGAGAATGATGCACTCATTTCATCAGAAATTTAGGTAAAAACAGGGCTAAAAGCACATTTTACTATGGTTCCTACCATAACCAGCTATGATAGCATCTAGACAAACTATATCTTCATACTGCAATTCGAGAACCACTGTTAACCCCAGTAAATATTATCATGACAATCCTGGAGCACAGCTTTTAAAAGAAAGAGCTTCTACTGATACTGTGCTGCAGAACAAATTCTGGAACTTTTCTCTGTGCTAAGATATATTCATCTCACTATATTGATACCACCAGTTTCCGGAAAAGGTCTATCAAGTCAACGGTCAGCTCTCACTATGTAGTATTTCACTTACATTACACCATTTTCCCTGTTCTCCCAAAATGTGGCCTCATTTGATGAACATTTTTTTCTTGCTGATGTAAATATTTTCAAATGCTGCAATAAAAGTTTCATTACAAAAGTGATTGAGATGTTTTGGGTAGTTTTGCTAAAAAGAGATGATTTGCACATTTTTTTCAAATATACACTTGAAAGGAACTGATGTGAAGTTAGTGCTATAATAAAAATGTAAATAAAATTCATTATACTTCATAGATTTCCTGATATCTTTACTGTCTCAATATTATTGAAATACATAAAAATAAATATAAAATTATTTTAAGAATACATCAGTACACCTTACTTTATCATCATAAAATAATAATGGAAAATTCCTTCGGGAAAAAAGATGATATTTACAATATATGAATTTTCTTATGTTTTCCACAAGTGTGATGTTACATAAAATTAAATGTATATAATTAATGTTACTGTGTTTATGAGCAGCATTGCTTTATTCTTACTGCATACAATGTCTCAATGCTGATATATAATATCGGAGCCATTTTCCCTGCAGTATCAAAATGTTTTTATGGTTTCTTGTAACCGTCTAAATCTTATTATTTGAATGATGTTTGTCAATGCATCTTTTAGCTTAATTGCAAGATGTCGTGTGTGCCTGGTGACCTCTTTTCAGGTCAACATTTATATTTCAGTGGAGCAAGTGTAAGTGTTTGCATTACACTACGGCATTCAGTGGGTTTTATGTTCTAGCTGACAGACATCAGAGATGATTTTAAATACTCCTCGCGTATTGTAATTTACTCTTAGCATGCAAGTCAGAGCTGACACCGTTAGCTTAGACTTACAGATCTGGCTTTTTTGAACATTTCCTCACATCCACAGGATCACAGCGTCACTGGGGTGGGCGGGAGGTCTCTGCTCCGACCTCCCGCCCCAGCAGGGCCAGCTCCGGGGTCGGACCTGCCTGCTCAGGGCTTTGTCCCCGTGGGGCTGGGAAACCTCCAAGGATGGAGACGGTGTGACATTTCTGCACAAGCTGCTCCCTGGCTTGGCTGCCCTCTCGGGGAAAAGGGTTCTCCTTATATTCAGCCTGAACCTCTCTCGTTTCAATTTATGTCTACTGTCCCTCTTTGTCCCACCAGGCACCAAGTCCTGAATAAAGGGAATAGTCACCCCCAAAGCCCCCGCCGTGCCCCTCTTCGTATGGCCCAGGGCAGCGTGGGGCAGCTCTGGTGGCTCACGCTCAGCTCGCCGCCCACCACTACCACCCGCCCTCTCCCCAGAGCTGCTCGCAAACCAACCGGTCTCCTGCTGACCTGAGCCGTCCAGCCATCCAGGCCATTTTGTCCTACCTTGGGTGCAAGAATACTGTGGGAGGCAGCGTTGGAAGCCTTGCTACAGTCAGACTAAATGACATCCACGGCTCTCCTCTCATCCACAAATCCCATCAATTTATCACGGAGGGCAATCGTGTTGCTCAGTCACGATTTTCCCTGGTAAAGCTGTGCTGGCTGTCCCCAGCCGCCCTCTTCTTCATGTGCCCAGGAATGTGCTCTGAGGGGACTTATTCCATGATTTTCCAAGGGAAAACCCAAAGTGAGGCTGACTAGTATGTAGTTCCCCAGAATATCCTTTTGGTCTTTTTTTTGAAGATGGGCATAACGTCTGCTTTCCTCCAGCCCTTGTGGACTCAAGGGCCACTCGGGGTCATTTGAAGGGTCTCAAAGTCCCTTCAAAGATGATAGTGTGTCCTCGCAAAGACATCAGCCGGTTCTCACAGCACCCTCAGATGCATCCCATCAGGCCCCGTGGACTTGCAGGGGTCAAATTCTCCCAGATAATCCCCGACTTTAGTCTCATCTACCACTGGTATTTGAGAGGTGCTGCTTTAACACACTACCTTGTGTAAGGGATCCAGACATCCTACAGCAGAAATCAACCCAAGACAGACCTGAGAATTCAAAACACCTTTGGCAATCAGGACACCGGCCTAATAAATGCCTCCTTCAGCTAAAACCACTTGTTCTCTCTCCTAGCCCACATACCTTAAACATGGCCCCAATTGCTCCCTTAAGGTGGCAGATCACCAAAATTTCGTAGAATTTCGATGAGAAAGTAAAGCTGAAGATTAAATATCCCCAAAAACTGAATAGAGAGCCAGGATAAATTTTAGAATCTGACTAAGAAGACTTCTAAAGTCGTATAAACTCTTAATCATTTAATGGTTCACGTCATATGGGGGAGGTGTGCCCTTATGAGCATAAACTGAGCATAAGTTTAGAAACTATGGAGCTGAATTCCAGTTCTGTTTTTAATATTGATTTAGCATATGCATGATCAAGGGAGAGACTTATCTGAAGCCAGGGTTCAAGAATATGGTACATAGACTTCTGGTGCCAGATGCAGAACGCTGTGACCACACAACACGAAGCATTGACCCAGCAGCTGACTGAAACCTGTTGAACATCAGGCAATGGGTCAGCATCTTCTCCGCAAACTTTGTGCCAGAACAGGTACCATCAGTCCTTCTCCAACCAGTATAAAACCAGCACAAATTTCACTGCACTGTCTACTTCACTAGAAGTCAGAGGTGTGCACATGTTGGTCCAGACCCAGCTAACACTGCTAGGCAACCTGGTCGTACCCAGGGCTGGTATTCATGGCCAGATGAGAGCACTGCAGCCTCTGCTTCCATAGCTGTGATGAAATGAGCTACCTAGAAAGTCAGAGCTTTGAGACTGGTGAAGTGTCAGAGCACTTCTGTCATCAAGAATTACTTCAGATAGGTTCTGAATACCTAAAATGACAAAACGGAAAAAAATTCCTTACAGCTGTAACATTTCATCCAGCCCTGTAGTCAGCTATGGGTAGGGTTGAAGAAATATGACACAAAAATCTCGGGATAAACATTTCTTTTTCTACAGTGGATAAACAGGCACATGTCTCTGTGCGCTCCATATTGGGGCTTCCCGTCTTTGCCAATCTGATTACACAATTCTTAACTAAATATTTGCCAGCTGCAGCTGCAGCACTAAGTGGTATTGCTTGAAAATTCTTTTTTAGCTAAAAGAAGAAAAACATTATTATAGCACTTATATTTAGCATCTTTTCTTTCTATAAAAAAGTCCACTTAAAAGTATTAGATGGCATGTTGAAATTAATAAGAACTGAAAAATAAATATATACCTACCAATAATTTTATATTTATTGCACTTAATTTAACAAATTATTACAAGAACTACATAGACAGCATTTTCCCAGTAAAATTATTATACTTAAATGAACTTTTGACAATGTATTAATTACAAGGACATGACCACATTTATTCTGCTGATCCGGTAATTACATGCATTAAAGAAATATTTATTCAGAAACCATGTAGTGTACTTCAAAATAGGCCTCCATTGCCAAGTTACATTTCCTGTATACAACTGCCTTTCTGCCAGTTAGGAGCCTTTTTCAAACTTTTAGAGAGGGCAGAAGGAGGGAAAAGAAACACTTAGTAAACTTTGGGCTGACAACTTTATCTCTACGCTTAAATAAGCGGCAGCGTCTTGGTCAGATGTAGAGCTTGGACCGAGAGTGGCCCAGGCTGGATGGAGAGATTGGCACAGCCTTACACAAACAGGTCCTACCTCGTTTCCACACTGCTGTTTTACAAGAAAAGGAGCAAACCTTTAGGGACGTTTGGGAACAGGTTCAACAGTTTGCATTCTAGCTGTCACACACTTCATTCTTGTTCTCTACGCGATCCAGCGTACCTGTTATTTCGATATTAAAATTGCAGGATATTTGTGTTGCTATACACACACAGGTAGCCCCAGTAAAAACGTCTCCTGCCAGCGTGCCTGAGCGCTCAGTACGCGCAGGTGGTTAAAAGGCTTTTCAGCCTTTGCTCTTACCAAAAAAAGGTAGTGAGTGGTGGCTGTATTGACCAAAAATTTATTTTGTAGAGTCTGTGGAGCAGCCATTGATTCAAAGTTTAAACGTTTCAGTAACCCAGATAAGAAAGTCGGACTTTCCTGTTTCCAGTTAGGTGCTCACTGCCCTTTATAGAGGCACCTAGGTCTGTTGTACTTGGTAGCCAATATAAAAAAATTGAAATATTCTCAGCTCCATCACAATCTTTCCATTAAACATTTCACGAGAGGAGAACACTTTGCTAAATAAAAATAAACATATTTCTGACATTTTTCTCTAAACATCCTAGAAAGGATGTTTCATAATGCCAGGGAATATATTTACAGAGTACCCCAGTAACAAGCTGCTCTTAATTATCAGCAACAGCCAAAAGCTAGAACCACCTGAGAAAACAACTGCGTCTTGAAACAATCTAATTTTGCTATATAGTTGTTCTTAAGTGGTACTGCATAGAATTGGCTTTGGATTTTTTTTGGCATATCATTTTTTTTCTTTTAGGGAAAACTTATAATACGAGTGAGGAAAGAGTAAAATTTGGAATTCTGAGGCAACAGCCTTAACTGTCATAACTACAGCAGCCAAAAGAAACAGATTTGTTATAAAAGAAGGGACGTCACCTACTATAAGTGGTCTCCTACTAAGAAAATACAAAGGAAAATGCTGAGAGAAACAGACACGGTGGTCCAAATATTCCGAATGGAAAAATGTGGATTTATGTTCATTCATGGTTTAACTCTCTAAGTTAACACATAGGAACCGTTTCTTCTGACGTTATAAATAAATAAATAAATAAATAAATAATAAAAAAGGATTTACTCATGTAACTTTGTGTGCAGACTGTTCTTCTAAGGTACAAGGTAATTCAAACCATTGCATTGTATTTCTGCCTTAACCATTTCAATTAAGAATTGTTTCTTTGACTGACTGAGAAATCCTTTGAACTGAAGTGCAATGGATGAAGTAGATAGATGGAGTTATTGTAATAAAAGCAAATGAAGTATTGACATAAATAATCCTCGTTTGTTTTCAAATCCTACATTTTGATAAAGTGACGGCCACCATAGCATGGTTACTTCATAATCTCCATAAACTAGTTTAGAGGGAAAAATACAGGCACTTTTGTTTTAAAATGTAGGCTTATTTAATCATTTACTTTACTCAGTACTAGCATATAAATACATATGTATATGTATGTTCCAGAAGAATAACATTGCTAAAATAGTGGGTTATTTGCTAGAGCTGACATTGAAAGAACTCTCTGGTGGAAAATACATCAAGCTGATCTTAACATTACAAGCCCTTATTCACACCAAATTTTAATTTTTATGGTTTTTGTGATATCTGGCAGTTGACTTTCTTAGCTAGCTAAACTCTGCTGCCATTGTTTTTAAATAATCTTAATTTTTCTGGGTAACTTTTAAGGCAGTGACATAAATACCAAACCACAGATTCTCTTCATACCTAATCACCAGTTTCTGAAAAATATAATTACACAAAACGGGGCTGGAAGCAAGCTCAGGAGGTGGTCTAGGCCAGACCAGTGCAGATCAGCTGTACCTGGGCTCTCACCTGTCCACCAGCCCTCAAAGCTCCCAGGACAGCAAAGGGCAGAGCCCTGTGGTGCCTTAGCTTATACCTGAGGTAACACTCCAAAAATACTCTTGCTACCATGAGGAGTAGGTATGTTGATGGCCACCATCCTGGGTACAAGTTTACACAGGGCTTTACGAAGCTCTCCCTGCCTCTCCAGATTGCTCCGTATGCGGAGACACCCACGCCAGCTCCGAGCAAGCACGCTTTGGCCCATAAGTGACATTATCAGGACGCTCCACTTAAGGCAGTGAGCTCTTGTGCCCAGAAGTGGAGCATCTCTGCCCAGAGTCGTCATAACTGCCACCAAGGCACAGCCCGAGCGCTCGTGGCCCAAGAGACGGTACTTGCAGCTGGGACACGATGCAAGAGGCAGTTCAGATGGGAGTGAGAAGAGGCTCCTGAGAAGGGTAGAGTAATAACGCGCCGTTCTCAGCAGGAAGGCTTTCAAGAAGTGTTTCTAAAGGAGTTCAGAGCAATGGAAAAAGGTCAGTGAGAAAAAAGTGAATGGATATGAGGCTGACAGTAAAAAAAGAAAAAAAAAGGAACAAAAATCAAATGTATTGAGAGAGAGGAAAAAAGTAGTTAAGAGAGGAAGTAAGAAGAAATTAAAGTAACGGAAGCAGAGATTATGGAGAGCCCTGGCGAAGAGGCTCGCCTGGGTTATAACAGGAACCGCACGTGAAAAGACAGGGAAGGCAAGAGGAGCGATGCGCCTGAAGAGACGGGGAGCAAGAGATTTCAGGAGCTGCACTTTGGAAAGACTAAAGAAGGGGAATGAAAAGCTTAGGGGGAAAAGATTATAGTAATCAAGGGAACTAATGGCCAAGATGGGTGTAGTGGAGAAAGGGGAGATATTAAAGAGGAAGCTGTGACAAGCCTAAGCTGGAAAATTAATATGTAGGAAAGAGAAAAGGATTTAAAATGACTTGGAAGCTGTGATCCTGGCACCGGGGAAAGAAGAGCAGAGCAGCCTGTCATGATAGTTTTTCTGACAGGAAAGGAAAATGTTCAGGAAAAATAGTTCTGAATTATATTTATTTGACTTTATCCTTACAAAACATGAAGGCCTACTATTTATGTTGAAACTGTAAAATTTGTTCTCGTATGGAAATCTAAGCAGTGCTTGGGATTCAGAATTTGCAGTCAGCTCATGGACTGGGGAACGATGGGTGCGAACATCCCGCTGAGCTGCCACGACATCAGGCGTGTTGCGGCACTCGCGTTGTTAGATATTGGCTAAAAGCGAGCAGAGTCCCCCCAGCCCACCTGCACACCTTACCACTCTCCATCTCACATTGCCTGCAGCCTGGGAACAACCTAGTCTCTGAACACCAGAGGAATATATATTATTTAAGTGAAAATTGGAGCAGACTTCCTTTTTTGTTTCTTCAGGTTACTGTTGGCGGAAAGAGAAGGCTAGCAAAAAGTAAAGAACGTGATTTCTCAGCATAACGGCCAAAAGAGCTGACAGGAAGACTAGACTTTCCATCAGAGGACTTTTACTGTTTCTACCAAGACAGATGGGGCAATGATTGCTCTTGTACTCCTTAGTCACCCCAAGCAGCACAAAGAGGCACCAATCCTGATGCCACATTTCAATACCGACTTAAGTGAGCTTGGAGCTGGCACGCAGACCATGCACTGGATGTTCATTTGGCAGCTGTGTTGCACCTGCTCGAACGGGAACCGTTCATTTCTCATCGGGTTTTCTCCATAACACGCGTATTGCGTACAAAAATCTCAAAGATGCCCCTTAGTGGATTTGGATATCTTAAATGGCTCGTCCAGCCTTGCGCTCACCCTTGCTTGCTTTGCAACCTTGAGAAAGTGGCTTTTTGAAAACGATGCCTCTCTCTAGTTCATCCACAGGTCATTGGGCTTGACGAAGGTATGGCTGAGTAATGACCGAGTAACGTGACACCATGGCTTGTGTCACGCAACCGGCCGGAGCATACGGCCAAAACGGTCCCTGTTGGCCTCAAGTCTACGTTGCTTTTGTTTCATTTTTAAATATTTCCTGAGCAGGCTGTTATGTATCTAAAAATAACAGGGAGAGTATCTACAGTTGAGATTAATATTTATTTTTAATCACTTTGTCATAACAATGAATGTGACTGTGAGACTGGACAAATTTTTGTTTCTCCCTGTTAAGAAGAGCCAACAAAGTCAAATAGACCTATGTATTTGGTTTAAGGAAAACAACAGGCTGGTTGACAGGAAAACAATGTCATTATGTGGTTTTAGACCCTTTTTCTTTCCTATAACAAACGTCAATTTTGAATATAAAATAAGCACTGCAAGGTGGATCTAAAGTGGATGCTGCTAAAGGTTATGCAAATGTGGGAAATTATAATTCTATCTCAATGTCATTACATGTGTCTACTTAGATGCACATTTTCTGCTATGTTTAAGTTAAACAAAACACTAAATGACTGTGTAGTATGACATCTCATTAATATGTTTCCATTCACATCTGTGCCTTTAGTATAAAAAAATAGGCTGTTCTAGTGATAAGAGATTAAGTCCTTTAATTAGAAACAAATGACAAATCACTGTTAACCCCATGTGATGCTTTCTAAAACTTCCATCAAATATTCCCCTTAAAACATTATTAAGCACAAGTTCAGCAGATCTACTTCCTAGAAAGTGCCATTTAACAAAACCCAGGCAGGATGTTAATACCGCGGCCGAATTACAGGTTGCCAATGTGTTTCCTGCGAGGGGATTGACAGGGGATCATTTTGCTATGGGGCCACCTCCAGCGTGTTGTGACAACCACTCATTACACCTCTGAGCACAGCACTCAGCTGTAGGTTTCTGCAGGATGCAAATAGCTCCAAATGGGTTCAATTTAGAGATAGCAGATAATGTATCATTCACTTCTTTAAGGTAGAAGCTTTTAATTTTCAAGGAAAAAGAAAGAGGAGTACATTTCAGTTTCTGGGAATAAAGATCTACTTAACAAAGCGTGCCAGAAAAATTGAGGCAGAATAGAAATAACTATTATAAAAATAAAAAGCTTAACTTGCTTTTTCCGCTTGTCTCTTACCGACACGCGGGCTGTGCTAGGCAGCATCTCTGCTTGCTTAGAGCGCGGTACAATTGTTATGTGAAATCTGTGCATTACGACTCGTAACACGTACGGGAGGGTAAGATTTCATGTTTACATAGCAGCCCTTTCATCTTGAGTAATCCAACAGATCTGGCAAACTAGGTACCGAAAACCAAAATGGAGAAGAGTAAGTAATGAGGACACCTAATTTGTGGAATAGGCACAGTAATAGGTACTAGAGATAGGTTGGACACTTCTTGTCTCTATTTTTGGTACAAACTGTTTAAAAAATGGCCACATTCATGAAACAAAAAAGAATTTGCTGGTTCAAAACAAAAACATACTCCCAAGTATTGCAAACTTACACACTGCTGAATGTATTGTAAACAAATGCAAAACTCCAGGTATGTAACTGGCAACAGGTCCATGAAGTTTGGACTGTAACTTTTCCATCATTTTATTCCTGACAGTAAACTCTAAATGCATACATTTTAAACAATGCTACGGTACCTCAAAGTCCACTTCTTTAGGAAATATTCCACAGCAATATTTAAATATTTAGGAAATATTCTCCCTTTTCTCTCTCCCTCTCACTCTCCCTCTTGTTTATATATATGCACATACACACACCTATATACACATGTACACACACCTAACTACCTGTGTGCATGTGTGATACCCAAGTATCTTATACATAATTATAGGACAATTTTTAGGAAATGTGGATACCCACAGAAAGCCGTAAATTTAAGCTGCAGGAGAGGAACAATGGACAGCGTGCTCCTCCATATGAATTTTCTCCAGTCAAGTTCATCAAACTATTTACGGATACTAAAATCTCTAACTGCAGAGCTGAGTATTCAAGAAGCAATTTGCTGCCACCTGGAATCTAGTTTGACTCTCTTGAATCTCCAGTTTCTAAGTTTTCTTTCTACTTTTCTACTGGGTTTCCAGGAGTTTGGTTGTTCTCAAGATCATCCATTCTAAAATGGATGTTTTTTCCTGAGACAGCACTGGAAGTTCTTCAATGGCCATCACAGTTTCCAGGAAGCACTACATACAACTTCGGAAGTGTGTGTGTGTGTATACATATATATATGTATATGTGTACATATTTGTATATATATTGCTGATCACCCACTACACTGATTTTTTAAAAAATTTTTTCCTATATTCTGAACAAAGGAATGAAGTCAGTATCTAGGAAAACCAGACAAAATAGTCTGTGTACTTAAAAATACTGGCCAAAGATTCAAATGCAGGGGTACTTTTGCAGTCTTACTTTAAATAAAGTCCAAAAGGGAGGTACTTAGCTACTACATGATATATTAGCAAAAGATCTGGTATTGAGTGTATTTCTCTTTGTCGTCAAAGTAAAGGAAGAAATATGCAAATTAAAAGCCAAAGCAAATTAAAGGTACTTTGTAACTGACATTTTAATTATCTTGTTTGGATGTTATTCTTTTTTATTTATTCTTCTAAATGCAAACAATTCTGGACCACTGTATAAATATTATCTCCATTGGAAGTCTACAGCACCTCTAATAAAAGCGTACAATTGCTTGGCTACCAAATCCAATGAAACTTATTCTAAACATACTGTATTCATTATAACAATGTATTTCTGCATAACACACAAAAGACTTTGGAAAGAGGGGACAGTTTAAAACAGGCCAGTGAAAAGATGTAATTAGAGCTGTGTGGGCTTGGCAAAACCCTCTTGACAAACAAGCTTGAGATTACTTTTGCCAAAGCACTCCAGGCTTACTGAGGTTTCATTACAGTCAGGAGAGCTTAATGCTGGTAAGTATCAGATACAATAGGATGTAATCAAATGAAAAAAAAATTTTGAAAAGAAAGAAAGAAAAGCCAAATGGCAAAGAAGGAACTGAACCCTACTCAATGAGCGAGTCAGAATATGATCCGTGTATTAACTGGCTGTGTGACAAGCGATTACAGTTGGTGGAGATTTGTTTTGAAATAAGAAAACCTGCGGATGAATTAGGAGGATTATCGTGAGCAAGCTATTTTCTGAAAACATTGTCGGGGCCCTTGTCTGCACTTGCACTTTGCCCACAAACGTGCGAGGACTTTTGCATCCTCCGTTCGCCCTTTGGCCTTGCCCAGCAAGCACAACGCGCACGCACGAGCACGTGCTTGCGACTTGCCTACATTAGAGTAGCAATATGACGTGGGTTTATTTCCAGGGTGAACCAGCCATCCTCAGCCCATTCAGCAGAGATTGTGCTTGCATGAGGAAGAGAACAGAAAATAAACGTGAGGCCCTTTAATAGATTGGGAATTGCTGCCGTGTCCAGAGGGGACTGTGCCGCATCTGGATCAGGCTTGGACACAGCAGACAAGGAGGACAACTGCCCTGTCCTCCACCAATACAGCGCTTTCTGCAAGAATACTCCCGCTCAGATAAGAACAACGTGCTCAACACTGGAAAGCAGCGCTTCCCATCACAGCCTCCTCTCGTAACGCTACTTGTCTGTGGATAAATTCTGCAGCATTGAGTTAATCTGAATTTCGTTTTTCAAAGAACAGACTTTTTCCACTTTCAGAACATCTACCAGCAAGGAACAGCCAAAACGCTCCAACTCGGTTTGCTAAAATTAGACTTGAAACTTCATATTCTCAGTCGGAGCAAGGCACGAGTTGGAAACGTGCGGAGCACTTGCACACCTGCTGACTTCGATGGGTGCTGCCTTTGGGCAGCGCTTTGGGGTGGGGGGAGCCACGCCACTTCAGTTTGGGTGCCCAAATATACACTCCGAATCCTAAACTTAACTTCATGGTCTTAAAATTTGGCTTAGGCTTCATTTGAAAACAAAGCACCTAAAACGGTTCTTAAACCACAAAAAAAAAAGTCCCATATGATGGTTTGTATTGCACTTTGCTTGTAATTTTAACAGTTTCCTTGATTTATTCCATGTTTCTGCATCGCTGAAGAAGGACGATGCTCAGGCAACCTCTGCTCTGCAACCCTGTGAACGGTGCCAGCCCAAGGCTTCTCAGCACTGTAAGAAAAACCTGAGTCTTGACATCCTCTAGACCCTTTGGACGGCACATTTTGTTTTTTCAGCAGCAGAGTTGGTGCTGGAAGGAGGAGGAGAAGTCGCAGGAGGCTCTGTGGCCATCTGCGGGGCAGTGCGGGGAGGAGAGAGCGAAGGATTTCAGGGGAGATGGTGGGAATAGCGCAGTTTTGAAAGCCTGGAAGTAGCAAAAGACTTTTTTCTTCTCTCCCACCCTCATTGTCACCGCAGGACCTTCCCCATCCTCCTTCCCCACATGCCAGATGCCTTCTCCTGGCCCTGGAGAGGCCCCGCAATGGCCCCAAGCTGCTGGAAGAGCCTTCTTGAAGCACCATTGGTCCTTCAGCAGCACCAGGGGTGCGTGATCAGCCCGGACATGCCAGTCCTCAGGCCCCAGCCTCCCTCACTATGCCAAAAACTGGGTCCTATGTGTGATTTCCCGTGGGGCAGAGGAATTGTTTTCAACCCTTCATGGCCTATGAGGCATTTTGTTATTAAGGATGTGTCCAAAAGCAGCTGTCTAATCACATTAATCACTGCGGGCAGCCATAATAATAATAATAGTAATAAGAATATTTAGATATTTCCAGCTTCAAAGCACTGTATAAACATCTGTTAACAGATCTCCACAGCCACCACTCAAAGATGACAATAATTACAACCACTCAGGGATGGCAGAGATTTCCGCTGAGATTAATGACACCATTCTCATCACAGCAAAGCCAAATTGCTACCACTTTAAAGCTATGAAAACTGAGGTTCAGAAGAAAGGGGCAGTTCTCCCCTTGTGCCACGAGGCCACGGAGGACCTGGGTTTCTGTGCTCTCCATCCTCCCCCATTCTCCAGATCCACTACAAGACCTTAAAGAGGAACGAAGCAAGTGCTCCCCAGGTTCGCCAGTTCACCTGTTCACATGAAACGTCAAGAATCTGAATTTTTTTTTCTTAATCTGAATTTGAAGTATTGCCTAGGACCTGGGTGGGAGAGTCAGGACAGGACCGAATCGCCGCACAAATCATGGTTGCTTCACTGCTGGTCTGGGCTCACAGAGGAAGTCTCCACATCGGACCCAAAGGAAGGGGAGTCGTGACCTACATTTGAATGCAGTTTCAAGTACTTTCCTGTCCAAAAAACCAGCCATTTATTTTCAGAGAAACTCATATCAGTGTTAAGGAGCTGAGCAAACCCTTCAACCTTTCATTATATCTGCAATGAGTGTAAGAACGACTCTGACGTGCCACACGCTAATGTAAGGTCAACAAAATTGCTGTGGGCCTATACAGCAACATACCAAATTACCTTGCACTCATATAGGCTGGTTTTAGTTCTAATCATTACCTTTCTGGACCTAAACCTTAAACAGCTTAAGCCCAGATTAACTGCCTTCCTAGAAGCCAAGTCTCCAACAGGTAGATCCCTAGAGCCCATCACCTCTTCTAGCCTTGACATGACTCACCACCTCCCCTGACAATTTATGTTCTCCTCTGGCAGGGAAAATGACCTGATAAAAAAAATATTTATTAAATGTTAATATATGAAATGGTTCAATTAACTTGGGTTCTGCAGATGTTTTTCTTGTAGAGGTTGTAGTCCAAAGCCACAGCCTGATAAGAACCTGAAATCCCAGGGGAAAAACAGTATTTAACCCCTAGTTCAACTTCTAATGAAAGGAAACATAGAAATGTAGCTATAATTCAAGATATTGTATGGAAGTCTGTTCAAAGTTTTTTCAAAAATATAAATTACAAGAGATTATTGATTTTTAAAAAGCTTACTTCAACAATCAGCTTTCTATCTCATTCTATTTCACTCTCTCTCGTTTATTCATTTCCTTATGTAAAAGAATTTAACCAAAGGAAACTAGCATTTTAATTCAATTTCTCCTATAAAATATATAATTTTATTTTGTCATAATGGCTGCTTTTATTTCCAGAGTCAGATTTTATTTAAATTTCAGTCCATTAGGAACAAAACTTGCCATTTTCTGATAAACAAAATCAGCAGGGAAGCCTCTTCAAACTAGGAATGTATTTTCTATCAACCTTTGTTCTAGCTGGTCTAAATGACAGGTATATTCCACTTTTCCTGCGTTTAGTTTTAAAGATTCTATGGGGAGGAGGGCGAATAAAGAGAGTGACATTTTTTTACAGCGAAACTAGCAATCAGAAAAGCAGCCCCATGACAGGCATATGGAAGAAATGAAAAAAAAATAAAAATAAAAAAATATATAATCCATCGTTTTGGACCACCAAAGAGGACTAATATGCGTCATTAACAGAAAACCGTTAATTTTCCTCCCTGTGACTGTTGTTTGTAGAAGTACTCAAAGCTTTGAGATTCAGTCATTTAACTGTTTCTTGGTAGGCTGCAAAATAGACTCCAAGGAATTCATTAAAAAAACACCAGGAAAAAAAAAAAAAAAGGAAAATAAATGTAAATGTAGAGTTTGTTAAAAAATATAAAGATGATTGCTTAAAGCTGCACTTAGTTTAGCCAAAATCAAATGGTGGGATGACAGCTTTCGCAAGCGAAAAAAACATCCTGAGGTATCATATTCTGTTTTAGTTGCACCACCATAGCCAAAATCAGCATTTGACCCGATGTGATGAAATTTAGAAACGTGGCCCAATCCTACAACTGTTTTTTGCTCAAAACTACCTTTCAGTTGAGTGTTTTGCTTGGAAAGAGGTGGCAATATCAAGCACGAGGGCAAAGCAGCCATTGGCAGGTCACTGTCGGGGCTCGTGGGAATAGCTCCTCCGGGGAGGTGAAGCCCCTCGAGCAGCGGGGCGAAACGCATGGAAATCCCCGGCCTCCAACAAGCAGAGCTGCACGAGGATACAATTTTTTGAGTTAACGTTACATGCGTATTGGGTCCATGCTGTTCCCCACTGGGGCACTGGGTCGTGCAGCCACTTGGTTTTGGTGGTGTTATTATTATTATTATTATTATTATTATTCTCCCAAGTGTTGAGCTTTGGCATACACCTATTTTGCAGGAAAAACAGCCACGGTGGGAATGTGCCCATGTCCCAGAAGTGTAACATAGAGGTCACCCTTTGAAGGCAGAAACAGCAAAGGTAGGAGCTGCATGTATCAAGCATATATCTTTTAACCCCTAGACCCGACCCGGGGGATGCTGCTGGGACCTGTGTTTGGGACCAAAGGCACAAGCACCCCTGGGCGCATTGCTGCCCCAAGCCAAGCTGTACCTGCCCCATCGCCAGTGTCACCCCGTTCTCGTAGGGATGAACCAGTCGAGAGCAACCACCCGAGGGAAGCCCAGCTCATACGGCGAGGATTTAACTGAGCAAACCGCACTCAGCTGCTTTCATTGGCACTTTGCACTATTGCTATTGATGACTGCAGTTTTAAAAATCCCCTTGGTCCACACGCTGTGGGACCTAATAAATGAGGCGCACTTTGGGCACGCCTGAGAAATTGGGCGACGCAGGGAGAAGAACAGCCCTTCCATGAACCTCCAGGGCTGAAATCGGCATCAGGTTTCTCCGTGTTGTGAAAAACAGGAATTCTTTCGAGGCATCGAGTTTCCCAGGGCCATGAGGACGACCTCCCCGAGGTCCCGGGGAGCCGGCGTGACAGCGGCCGAGGTAGCCTGGATCCGCGGTGCTGCCAGGGCTCGGCCGCAGCTGGCGGGTGGCTCCAACTATTTGCAAAGAGGAACCGAAAGCGGGAGCTCAGCAGAAGTGAGGAGACTGAGTATTGCTGCGGATCGAGCCCTAAACCGTTTCCTGACCTCTGAGCAACACTCCTCTTGGGCAATATTAACGATCAAAATTATAGATCAAACCTGCGGGCCATAAGCCAGTTTCTTTTGGATTTAGTACAAGTAATACAGCTTTTCTGCAGTCTATTCCTCCACGGTTTCACTACCGTAAGGAAAAACAGGATTTGCCCAGCCGTACCGAGGCTGCTCCACACCTAGACGATACCCGACGGGAACCCAAGGCCGAGTGCGAGACGCGAGAGGAAGGCACCCGAGCTCAGCATCCGGCAACGCAGGTTGGGTTTCTGTCACCGTTGCACAGACCTGTCCCATTTCAGGAGTCCAGTTTCTTTTGATCTTTGGCAAGGGGGTTGGTGGGTTTGGGGTTGGTTTTGGGGGGGTTGGGTTTTTTTTTTGTTTTTTTTTTTGGTAATTCTGACATAAGGATTCACTGAGTATTCCAAGAGGGAAAAAGGAGAAAAAGTAAGGAGTTATTCCAGTCTTAAGAGACTTAAAGGATTATTTCCTTGTAAAACACAAACGACAGTTTTCCTGTAACATTTCTCCCATATAACGCACATGTTAATCCTTGCTTTCCTCTGCCAGATGCAATGTAATCCTTCTCCTGCAGACACCAAAGCACAACTGCCGTTGAGAAAACAAGAGCGAAAGACGTCCATGCTACTCTAACATGAGAAAAGGGCCTTCGCTGCCCAACTTTTGGGCTACCCTTGAGCACAGCCATGCAGCCTGAGCAAGGAAGGATGCAACTCTGGATTCAGAGTTCAAACCGCTTCAGAAAATACCTACTTTGTTTTGTTACCTGATTTCAGACAAACTCCTTTTTTTAAAATATGAGCCGATGGTTAATCAAAGAGCTGTTATTACTTCAGCCATCGTAACCAACTGCAACAAGATATACATTAATATATAGAAGGGGGTTTCCATGAATATGTCACAATCCACTTGTTTAGCAGTTGCTTTGTTTTATCACTTTTTAATGATTTGTCATGCAAAGAGACCATGCTATTAATCTTGCACAGGTTCAGTAAATTAGCTTGTAAATAATGTAACAAATCTTTAAACAGAAAAGCAAATCCAAGGCATTTAGAAATAAATCTATCATAGTGCATTAAAAAAAGTGTAACCAGCAGTAAAATAACTGTTGAATAGATTAGTTGAATTCTTTCACCTATTCCGATTGGAATTATGTCTTTATAACGGATCTGCGATGAAGCCAACGCTATAAAATAGAGGAGCATCATCCATCATAGAGCCAGACCCAGAAACCCCCATGTCCGCACAGGCCGGGGTCTCCCCGCTCAGCGCCGGCGCTTTGCAGCGCTCACGCCTAAGCCGGTGCCGGCGGAGGCGGCTTGTACAAAGGGCAGAGAAGAGCTGCTAAACCACACCTAAGTCCATTTTCAATTTATTGCGGTCCGTTATCATTAAGCCTTTGCATATGACTGGGTATTAGCTCCTCGGAATAATTATTTTTCAGCCACTCCAATACGTTGAGTTATTCTCCCAGTTACAACTGAAGGAATAATTACTTTCCTAATTAGCTCTACCTGCAGTGCGAGTGCCCATTAAGCTGGTAATGACATTAAGGGTGGAACCGGTTTGGGAGATTTGGGCTGTTACGACGGGTGAACATCCCGAGTTGTTTCGGCCCGTTTCCACCACGGCGGAGGAAGGAGGAGCAACCCCGGCTGCTGGAGCCGCTCGCGGTGGGAGCGGCGCGGCTTGATCTGCCCCCGGCTGCGATTGTGTTTGATCTGCTGCCTCCAGACCTTGATGGTCCAGAGAGGCAGACGCATTTCTGTCTGGTTATAGACCATTTTTGTGCCCATGGCTCTCTTGTTACAGTTTGTGGCTTCCTTGCATGCTAATGCCACTGCTTCTGCCACCGCGCTGGCTTGCGAAGCCACAGCGTCTCCTTGGCAAAAGCCTTTCAGAAGCAGCTCCCAGAAATAAAGCTGTGTTCTCACTGTATACATTTTTTGGTGGTAATTATTCTTTTCGGATATCGCATGAAGTGCTGTTAAATCTCATCTACTTGTCCTAAACATTTTCAGAGAGCCTCAACAGTGAAGCTTCAAACTTCTGCTTTCTTCCACTCCATCTTTATCCATTTTTTTCCCCCTACATCTTTCCATATGTGGTGTTCAGCGAACAGTCGGTGCCAACACAGCCCAGAAAGTCTGTACTGCAAAGCCCTGCAAATTCATCCAGGTACTCATACGCACCCGGTAAGAATTAAATCGAGCAGCAACATAAATCAGGCCGCAATGAAGCTACTGCAGACTCCAGCAGCACCTGGGTCACGCAGCTGCCTGCCACGCACAGGAGCCCCCGGAAAGCTGCACGCCACAAAAAGTTTGATTTAATCAGGGGTCTTTGCAAATTGACCCTGATGGAGAAGCCTCTAAAAGCTTGTTGCCCCACACATGGGGAAACACTGAGCTTTACATATTAAAGCATGCGATAAATTAAGTTATGCAGAATTGCAGCAAGAGAGACAGCAACAGGAGCAATGCTGCACCAAAATCCACCTGTTAATGAGTACTCACCATCTTAAAAAATAATAATAATTAAAAAAAAAACTAAATAGGCCTTTTGTCCTATGGCTTCATTTCTTATCACAGGTATCTCATGAAGCAGAACTGTCAGTGGAAGTTTTACCTGCAGTTGGGGCATACATGTAACTCCCCACGTACCCCCAAGAGCTGGGAACTTTGGTTGGAACAGCAAAGTAATGAAGAGCTGTACGGAAACTTATTGGACTTTCTGCATGCAACAGTTGAGGATTTCAGACAACAAATAATTTAGTTTTGTGCCTACAGTCTATCTAGTTATCCAAAATATTCTAGTGATATCTATATCCATGCTTCATCTTTACAAAAAAAAAAAAAAAAAAAAAAAGCAATACATATTGCAAAATACTTGTCTCGAGTAATTAAAGTGTAAGCAGTAACGCTAAGACACTGTATTGTCTAAAACACGAAATTCAACAGTTCCCTAAGATTAATGTCCTGTTCATGTAACTTGGTTGTTCTTGGCTTAAGTATTCAACATAATGCTACTCATTACAGAGAGCAGTGACATCTATATCCAAGGGGGAAATACGGTTCAAGTCAGCTTTCGTATTTAAATATTAGTAGTAAATTCAAATTCAATTTCACATGATCAGTGTATGTGACACTAACTACATCAAGGTAGACTTGGGGATTTCTCAACTCTGTATTGAGGAGAATTACATGACTGAAAACTAATTAGGGAAGCACATAAAGTGAATTTATTTAGTATTCTCTTGTATGTAGTTAACTTAAAGTAATGTATCAAATTTCCTACAGAAAAATGTGGCTACATACCACTGAGCAAAATGCAGCAGAAATCAGATCAAGAAAATTTTCTTTTTTTAAAAAAAATAAATAAAAGCTGAAAATGTTTAAGCTATAGTGGAAAAAATTTATAATACTAGAGATTTTTCTTCTGGAAAGAGGAGCGCTTTGGTACGGTGTCTCACATATGGGATAAGAAACAGCTGCAACGCGAAAAGAAAACGCAGCCAAATGTTATCGGTCTCTCCTGAACAGGTAGAACCTGCACCTGGCTTTGGGGAGCTCCGGCAGGAACCTTATCTCACCCCACACACGGACCTTTTTTCCCGTCTTCTCGTGAAGCTACAGAACGCTCCGCTTAAACGAACCCTGGCTCCCCTCCGCACTGCCGCGACGCGGCTTCCCGCGTCCCGCTCCTGTGAGCTGCGGAGATTGGTGCTGTCCTCAGCCCGCACGGCGGTGGTGGTGACAAAATGCCACCTGCAAACACATAATAAATGTTTGATAATGCTTTTGCTGCCTGTTGGACATGATAAATAGATGACAATAGGTGCCTCATAAAGTATTTACATGGTGTTGTAGTTATTGTTGTGCTACAGCTTTGAACCAGGCATTAGAGCAAAGGCAAGTATAAGTGCTGCTGCTACTACCTATTAACAAAGGTAAATAAAAAACCTTTAAGGGTCACTGATGCTTTGACAAACATTAGGGACACTTTTGCCTGTATTGTTTTTGCTCCTTTTTTTTTTTAGCCACACAACTGAAGTAATCCCACGTTAACAACATCAACCACAGTTACAAGCAGAGGATGAAAGAGCAAGCCCGATGTGTCCCGAAGGAGGTGGCACTGGAATCACAAGGTGACATGCTGGTAACGGCAGTGGATTCCTCCCGGTCACTATCTGCAGGACTATCCTGAAGATCAGGACAGGGGACCAAATCACGCCCAAAAAGTTTTTGCACCGCAACAGAGGGAGTCATTTAGTTTGACCTTGGGTTTCTCTTTGCTCTTCCCAATGGGAAGTACTTTGCAGCCTATCAGAAATTTGACCTACAACAGGTATTTTGTTGAACTTGCCTTACTGAAACCTCCTGTTACACAAAAGGACATTAGAAATGGAGCACCGAGTTCATTATTTTCCTAAGAAAACTGCCACATTTGGTAGTTGCCCCTGGATCAAGAAAACATCGCTGTAAGTTCTCATTCTGCCTATACGTTCACCAAAAACATTCAGGTTCATAAACTATTGATACGGTAAGACGAATCGCACCAAATTAGTACCTGCCTGCAGATCTGCTTTAAAATGAACAAGCAAAAATCCAACGTAACCTAAGTGCACACACCCGTAGCTGGGCGGATGGGACGAAAGCTGAAGGGAAGGGCCGTGTCCTGGCCGTGCCCGCTTCTCCCCACCACCTCGGAAGGGAGCTGGACGAGTAGTCCGGCCGTAGAAGTCCATGTTGCAAACGCCAGCAGTCAGATAAGGCAAATCCTGTCCTGGGGGATAATCTATTTTTACTCAGGCATGCTCAAGGAAGGCTGAAGCGATGAGTAAACAGATTTTCAGGACACAGTTTTAAGCTGCGTTTGTGCTGGAACAGGGAGACCATCCTCCGGCAGCAGGACACGAATTTGCCCAAATTAATACACCTTTGCACCCTGTCCACCTGCCCTCCGGCTCCCAAGGTAGGGCACTATCAGTTTTAGGTGTCCACTCTTTTGGTACAAAAGGCAATGACATACCTCTTAGATTCATTAAAATAGCAAAACAACACAATTAAATACAAAAATAACAGCCAAAATAGATGTTGAATAGAACAGGGAAATTTAAAATAGTCATTAGGTTGGTCAGTTTGTTTACATTTTTCCTCCATCTCCTACAAAGGTCATCTTCACATCTAAATGCTTTCAGGTACTTTAAATATGTGTGTCTATACGTATGTATAAAATGAAGTGGATAATGGACCAAATGGGTTCTTCTCATCTCTCTGACACTGGAAATGTACATATACGAGATTTTTTTTCCTCTCCCTCCCAGATTAATTTTCCTGGGATGTATCCCAGATCACACTTCTCATTGCACCACTGTGAATAATACGTATTAAAATAGTATTCAACCATTTTTTTCTTGGCGTATGGGAAAAATACGGCAGCAATTTTCTTCAAAGTCTAAGTCATGCAAAGTCTGCTAAAATACAGGAAAAAAATTTCCATCCAGGAACTTCTCTACCTTAAAAAAAAAAAAAAAAAGAAGAATTCTCAGATCTTAATAGTCATGGGCCTCCACACCGTTTAGCAACTGGATCTCAGCCACTAGTGATGGTTTCCCACAAAAAGTAGCAGGAAAGAGGAAAGCAAGAGTCCTGCACTGCAATGTACCAGCATTCCTACGGAGGTCCTTTTGCCTTCTACAAGACACAAATTTCCATTAAAAATAATTGTTTCAGAATAATTTCAGGGAGCCGCTTTGAACACGACCTGATTCAGCGCTCTTTGTTGGAAGAATCAAAAGCTCTAAGGAAAAATACTGTCCCTGGTTTCAAGATAGACCCCATGAATCCCATTTAACCACCTAGACGCTCTAATGGAAGGAAGGGTGTACGGTATCGGACCCTGTCTAACAGGGAGATAATGCTAATTTACCAAAAAACAAAAATCCCTCACACAGCACCACCCAAACTATCAAACAGCAGCACCCAGTTCTCATTATTGTATTTGGTTGCTTGTGGCTTAAATATTTACCCAGCAGATACTAGTCATTTTTATCAAGTTTTCATCAATAGTTCTTCACTGTATGTTTTGACTCCTGCGAGAAGCAGCAAGAGACAGGTTAATCTGGAAGATACGACCTCTATAAAAATGATTGAAATAATTGAGATGGTTTCATCTAAGGAAAAGAACAAGCAGTGAAAGAGTAAGTCTATGCAGAGACAGCTGGTAGCAGCAAAGAGATTGTGCTGGGTGTCCCCTTCAAACAGAGCGACGGGTAACGGGCTTGAGCTGCTGAGGAGGAGATTTTGATTAGACATTAGAAAAAATGGCCAATAGGGATTGTGGAAACTCCATCACTGGCGATTTAAGGAACAAGTTAGACAAGTATCTGTCACAAATGATTTAGGTATAGCTGATCCTGCCTCCCAGCTCTATTTTTATAATATCTACAATCTTCCCTTTCTACTTGTAGTGTTAACTCATACTTTATTTTTACCATGACTAAAGTGATCATGTTTCCATAACCTGTAAATCTGACATATTTAATATTCCTGTTTTTCACATTGCTTTATCTTCCAAAACCATAGCCTTCTAAAAATA
Organism: Dromaius novaehollandiae; assembly: GCF_036370855.1. Taxonomy (NCBI): domain Eukaryota; kingdom Metazoa; phylum Chordata; class Aves; order Casuariiformes; family Dromaiidae; genus Dromaius; species Dromaius novaehollandiae. The sequence goes on along the minus strand of NC_088104.1, from coordinate 3,984,313 downwards.
ATTCTCTAATTAATTTAAAAGCAAATATAGTCTTCAGAAGAGCAAAACAGTGGTCTTTATGTACATTTACCTAACAATGACACTCACATATTAAAATCAACATTTTTAAATGTGATCATCAAAATACAAATTTAAAACTGCATAAAATCTGAATGAAGTTAATGACATATTCTAAAAGCAGTGTAAAACACTAAATCAAACAGCCATCAGACATCTCAATGCCTAAAGAAGAGACCTTCCCTCCTCTGATTTTTTTCAGATGTTGCTTGAAAAAAATCAAAATCCTTCTATGGAACAGTTTCGCCAGGCCTAATTTAAACCAAAGGTTTAAGATGCAAATGAGTTAGTTTTGGTCAGAGGACAAACAACTACTAATTTCTGTAAAGATTACATGGGATGTTATCCACATGACCTATTCCTTTTTCCTCAGAGATGACTAAACCAGCCTCAGAAGTAGCAGACAAGCGAAGTTGTCATGCAGACTGAAAACCACCCAGAAAATTTTACTGAGTTTTGAAATAGTTAGATTGACCTTCTTGGGGCGTTTCCAGAAATAAAAATGCCCGGTACTTCAGTACAGCTAAGAAAGCAAATGTTCCTGCTACAGCAAAATCCAAAATAGTCATGGAGCTTTCAAAATCTCCTGTCATCATCTCTTTAACCTTGTCCTTCTTTCTGGTGCAAATTCCCATTCTGTGTCCTCCAATCCACCCAAAATGTTGGCATCAAGCAAAATTAATGACACTTTAATGATGCACTCCCAGCCACACAGACCTCCTTCAGCTGGAGCTGCTTCAAGTCGAGCTCTCCATCCCTCCTCTCCAGGCTCTTCAAAGTCAGGCTCACTCTCGTATTTTCTTTGCATGCCTAACACACTCCCTTTTGGAGTCAGTGCTGACCGTGGTTTCCTCCCTATTCTTTTCCATCTTTCTTAAGCATCTCAGCTTTTGCCTATACAGGCCATTATCTTAGATTTCCTCTGTTATTTCTATATACCATGTGGTCTCTCTTTCTTCCTACCTACTCCAGCCTTCCTCAAAACTAGCTTTCTACTGCAACACTCCAATCTGTTGGGAAGTAAGCAATGCATTTAAGCAATATAGATGCTCCTATACTTTGTACCATGGTCTACAATAGAAGATACACATGAGGAGTAACTATTAAAAAAAAAAAAAAAAAATCAGAATCTGCTGGGTAAAGGAGAAAAGCCTTAGCATTGTTAATTCCCTCTACTGATATTCCCAATTATAGCATTTGTTTCACAAAATTCTTGGAGTCTTCTATCCATGGCATTTAACATTATATTGATTAAGCCCAAGTTTAGAAAACTTAAGCTGATAATTTGATCTCTAGCCACTGAAATATAAAATTCCCAGTGTTTTGTAATGACTCATGCTATAATAAAGCAGAATGGAATGCAATATATCTGTTTTGCACCATTTCCCTTGGTCTTCTTAATTAGAACATATTTTTATCTCTCACTTTTTCTACTCCATAGAGATAAATCATGAACTGAAAAAGGGGCTACATGTATTGAATTATCACAACTTCAGGTTTTCTCTATTCTGTCCCTTCAATAAATTCAGCATAAAGCTGGTTTTCCTTATTTGTTATATGCTATTTTAGATGTGTGATTAGGTCATAATTAATCCCAAGAACCCACAAGAAATTTCAGTTATGATGAAAAGATACTTTGACCGTATATATAGTGAACACAAACATTTTGTGACATTTTTCTCCTTTTGCTTAAATTTAATGATCAAAATACTTCTCACGAGCAAAATGTATTTCATATGTATGTACAGAACTGCCATTACATTCTTGGCTATCAGTATTACTCTGCTTCAGCATCTCGTAATAAAGATTCTTTTTCACACAGATCATATAGGCATATTATTTGTCCTGAATATTTCTGGGATGTAAAACACCTCGATTTCAATCCAGCCTAAATAGTTTTCTTAGGAACTCTGGGTTGGCCATACAGTCATTTTTTCATAGCTCCCATCTAGAAATCTGCTTGTTCCCATACCATTATAGGGTCTGCAGATAGACAGTTCCTTGCTAGTAGACGGGATCTGACTGTTAGCACATAAAAAAATGAAGTTTATAAACTGTACTGCTGTTCCAGTCTGAAAAATAGTTATTTCATAAGTATGTTTCTGTGGAATGTATGCTCACCCCATCCCCAGCCACGAATAAGGATATTCCTCCCAGCATAAGCTCTTCGGGATACAAACTGTGCCTGCATCTGTACTGGAAATTACCTAGCACATTGTAGCATTCCCCAAAAACAAAATAATAATATGCAGACTACAGAATGTGCTTCTCCAGCATAAAGTGTCTGGTTTCACAGTTCATTAGAAATTTCTTTTCCTCTTATGGGTTGTGGATAACTTTATACGTGCTATAGGCAAGAGTAAATTGGCATTTCTGAAGTCACAGTTTGAACATTTTTCAAAAGCTATGGGAGATGCACTCGGTGCTGGACGTCTCAACCGATGCACCGCTCTCCTCATTCTCCCGCTTAAGTGGTTTCCTACATATAACAACCTGATGTTCTCAGTACTCTTCTGTGGTACTGGTTTTGTCATTGCTTTACAGTATACTTTTTAATTTTTTTTTTTAATACCTCCCCCCCCCCATTACACAATATTCAGTTTTCTGTGCTGGACAACACCATTTATGAGTTTAGGTCTCCCTTCTCTCATTTATCTAACTGTTAGCTTGCAGATATAGTATACATTGGCCAGCCCTGATGCTTTTAGTAGCTTTCTCTTGCTGCTAATCAGGTTTTACAGAACTTCTACTACCAGTTCACTTTCCTGCACTCTGTGCGAGGAAAAGCTTGCCTGCCAAACGCAGCCTGCACAGCTCAGTGCAGCTTCTCAGCAGTGATCACACTGGCACCATGTCCCACAGTTACCTACTTACTTACGTAACGCTGCATTAATTAATTTGGGTGGGAGTAAGTTTCATGCTGGGCGTTCGTGTTCAGATTTTCCAGGATGCTCTTTCCCCGCCCCAGGGCTTGAGCCGCAGGCATCGCTCCTGCTACGCTGCTTCCAGCCACAAGACCTCACCTTTGACCACGCTGCAACTAGAATTGACCAAAACTTGCAAACCAAATTCAAACCACCTTGGAAAACGTGTGGGTTTTAAACCAGGCTTCAAGAGGAACCAGCTCGAAGCGTAAAAACCCACACGGCAGCCTGCCAGGGAGCCCGGGCTGTTCAACCAAAGGACAAGGACTCCAGCCTGGAAATAACGCAAAGTCCCCAAGATCCCCTAAGCTTCAGCCCCAGGGCAGTCCCCGCCTTACTGTGTCAGGTGGGAGCCTCTCGCCTCCCTGGGAAACCGCAACGTGGAAATTCACGCTCCAGGACACGGCTCCAGAGCTTTGTCTTGCCTCAGTTTTGTAGCACGACCCCCCATACCCTGGCTGGTTTTTCAGTATTTCTTGGTGGAGCACAAACTCGGCTTGGAAGCTCCGTCTGATAACGAGGCTCTTTCTTGCAAAATGATCTAGATCATTACATAAATGGCTATTCTTTGTTTATCGCTCTTCTAATTCTCGCGTCATCTGCAAACTTGAAGAGGAAAGATTTTTTCCAGATCGTTATTCAAATCATGGAAATGCATTAGGCCATGACTAGATCCTTATGAGACATCACTAAAAACATCCCAATTACTTTTTGCAATCAGTTTAGCAGTTTTAAATCTGTTTAATATGGGCTACACTAATTTTTTTATGTCCTAATTTTTTGTATTGAAGTGTCACACAGTACTAAGTCAAGTATAGGAGTTTAAGTATATTATGACAGCTCAGTAAGCTTTATCAGTCCCTTTAGCTCAGATCTTTGCTCCCAAGCCTGAAATCCGAGGGTTAGCTGGCTGTCAAACTTTTCCTTATATCTGTAATTTTTACCACTACCAGTGCCAAGACTCATCCTTATTTGAAAGCAGTTCAACTAGTGCCTTATATACAAATCAAATAAAGGATGCTTACATAAAATAACAGGACTTATTAAAAGTCAAGATTTTGGTACACTCTGTGCTGCCAGAAGTGATTCCCTCTTGGGAAAAGACCCTTCCTTGCAGAAGATAATTTAAACTCTTTTCTTACAAGAAAAACACTTTCAGTTTCTGAGGAGTCCACCTTTGAAAACAGGTTTCATCAAGCTAGCAACAGTTTCTAATTTAGTCTGGGAATAGGAAGGTCTCTTCTAGGCAGATTTTTAAATGCAGTTAGGCAGCTAAAGATAAGATTTCTCTCTCCCAGGATGTCTAATGGATTTAGGTGCTTAATCTACTATCAATTTTATCTTCAATATAAAGGTATCCTATATGTCTTATGCACGAAGGTCACGTCATTAACAGAATTTAATCCTTAATAAAAAAAGAGTAAGGCTTAAAGGGATGAATGAGGCTAATTCATGTATGAATAAGGATAATTCTGTAGTCCCTCTTCAGGCCAGACTTCCTTTCAGATCGGGGAGAAGAGAGGAGGATTGCAAAAACGATAGCGTTTTGAACGCTGCATTTTGCCCTGACTCATTCTCAGAGTTTTCCAGGAAAACAGAGTTTTGAGCTGATGAATTTGGAACTATTTGTAACTCTTCAGCTTCTGTTGTGGCTCCAGAAAGACAATGAGATGTCTGGAGAAACCTCTAAATAGCAAAGAAAGCCCTTTTGTTGCCATTTCTTGTTTTGTCTAGCATCAGATCATGGCAACTCACAGTAAAGGTCAGAGGAGAGATGAGTCGGGAGGGTCAGACCAGGCAGTTTTTCATAACCATGTCTTCCTATTTTTTTCCTCTTGTAAAGTTAATTAAATTTTAAACTGGTGGTGGTACCACGCTTTTGGAGCTGCAAGAGCACAGTAACTTTACAGGATTACTCTGGCCTATTATTTTATATATATCTACACACACACATTTATACACACTTGCATCCCCCCCGCTTTTGGAAATATTTGTCTCGGGGTATCTACATTAACACTAATACATATCTCTAGGTGCTAATAAATGCCACCCATCCACCGCAGCTTTAGGCTCGCTGAGCTTCTGCTCACTCTGCAACACTGGTGCGGGGCTGATGGTTTCTGGTGTCCCTGCGTACTCAGCTGAGGATATATTGTTATACTTGCAGCAATTAAATTTGACCTTTAATCAGCAAAACGGAGATTTCTCCCAATCCCATTTGCAATTTTCTTGCAGAAAATAGGTATGCTTTCCAATCCAGGCCTCCCTCATGCTCCATTATTATACAAAATGTGCACCAGAAGCTATGCATAGCTATAAAATGATTATGATTTATCCGAGTATTCTGTTCCTTTAATATATTATGACAATTGTCCTAATTTAACTAAGTGATTCTGTTAATTTAACTTTAGGGTTAATCTTGCTTTAAAACACTTTTGTCTGAACAGCAAGGCCACACTCAGTTGATGCATTTTTTTTTCTTTAGACCTGAGTGTAACATTTAAAAAAAAAAAAGTTTCTAGTGTATCATGTGATCAATAGATACAAGTACCTTCATTTTTTAAATTAGTCTAAGGCTATTTTCCTTTTACTGTTGTATAAACAGGGAATTGAAGGGTAAAATAGTTAAAACTTAATGCTATAGTGCTAATGTGGCTTTTAAATCACGTCAGCAGCAATCACTGCATTATAATTAACAATTTATTGAACCAGCAATAAAATGAACATCACATTACTTCTTAAAGCAGCAGAATAAAATGGCTAATAAATAGCATAAGCCAGACAAATTGCAGAGTAATAGAAATTTTCTTAAGATTTATAGTCTGCGGAAAGATGGATGTGCTATTAGTAGGAGCTCCAATACTTGACAAAATTCTTTTGCAAAGACATAGTTACCATGCATGTCAGAGTTCACAAGTCTAAGTGGTTTATCCAAATTTCAAGTCACTGCTATTACAGTGGAAAATACTCATTACAAGGTTTTGTAACTGCAAGCAATGTGTACATTTGCCAACATTCAAACTGCTACTGCCAAAAAGATACTAAAATATTTTATAAACTGTCAAATAACAAGTCTGCTAGCTTAATCTGAGTCTATTTCATACTTCACAGACGGTTAAAAACTCCTGGGCCTGATCCTGAGGTCTTCATTCAGGCAAAACTCCCACTGACTTCAACATGTAGAAGTTTGCCGGAGTCTCCGACTACGGGAACTGCAGGATTGGGCCTAACGATACGGGGGAAATTCGTTTCGGAGGAAAGGCAGATCCAGCGAAGCTGGAAGCTGAACTAAATACCTCGCCTCTGTCAGGGCTGGGGTTACTGACAACGGCACCGTGCTGCCTTTTAAGCGTTCCTGCTGTTAAGTTGTGTTGTGATTCGTCGTGTCAAAGTGTCTCTCTGCTGTTCCTCCTTCAACATAACAGATGCAGTTTTACATGACATGTCACAACATGGAGCATCAACTGGAAAGAGACTAACAGAGCTGCTTTTCTCCAAAGGAAAAAATAACCAAAGAGAAAGCCACACACTCAGCTTTTCACCGAAACGTGTGGCAAGGAGACTTGCTATGCAAATTTTGTGAACAGATAGTGCATTTCGTTACCAGAAGGAAAGTGGTTTAAGTCTCCAGCTTTACGCTGAAATATATCCATCATCTAGCTCATGTTCAGATTTTAGATATTTTACATACAAATGCCAATGTGAAATCTGGAGTTCATCTTGGCACTAATTAGCTGCTCTGATAATAGAAGCAGATACCAATACATAAATATATATCTACATATATATATAGCTGTCTTTAACAATCCATTTCTCCCTGAAGTTTGAAGATAAACTCTGATTAATCTCCTGGTTAAAGCTTTTGTCGATTACTTGAGTAGATAATTATCCTACCAACTTAGTGGCAGGATTAAGCGATTGTGCTGATCACGGTGCATTTCCAACAAAACACTGTGGGAAGGAGCATCTCCGACCTCTTACGCGCATGACCACGGGATGAAGCTTTCTGTGCACATGCCCAGGGGATCTTAACTGCTACGACCACACCACAGTCATGGTAGCCATGGATATTGGGTACACTAAAGCAGTAATAAGAAAGCTGGACCAGCACAGATGTTTGATGAAATGGGCTTGGGGCCAGCTCAGGAGCAGGACACACGACGTGGCAGGGTGCCTCACCCGACAGGATGTCCCATCCTGGGTGGCTGCATGGTAGGGATGTCCCCCGAGCAGGTGGGGAAGGACCGCGGGAGGCAGCCTCAGATGCCAGCACGGCTAACATCTTCTCCTGACGTTAGTTCATCTGTTGTTCATTGCTGGGCAGCAGGTCTTTTTTGAAAGAGCTACCAACATGTTCAATGATCTATTGAGCATAAATAACTTCTAATTAAGCTTTTTTTTTTTTTTTTTTTTTTTTTTAGGTTGTATGTAGTCCTTATATTAAAAGGACTTGGGATCAGGATATAGTTCACAAAACAATGAAAATAAATCCCACTTATTATTAGTAATTGTCTTGTCGAGCAGAGAGCTGGCCCGTGTGTCCATTTTGCACAGCTGGAAGAAGAACATGGATACTTCATCTAAAGTGAGGGGCAGGGCAGTTGCGTAAGCAATATTAAGCAGAATCTGTTGAACTAACAGTGACATTTTCTGAAGGAGATCTTCAGCTGAATTAAGATTTTTATTCTCCCTAAGAAAGGGAGGCTAACGAAGGCTGGCTTGCAGCAATTTGGCAGCAGCGCTGCTGTCTGAAGGCTGCTAGAGCAGCAGGGAGGAGATTGCCACGAGCATCTGTCCAAAAGGGGCGACAGTGGCACCCTGAGTGGAGACCTGCACAGCTCAAGGGGAATGTGTTTGCACAAACACAAGTCCTGAATTAGGGACAAAGTATCCAAGCATCACTGGTTACTCTCCCTTAGATGAATGAATTGTAGGACTGGGGATAAAAATGGGATAATGAAATATTTCAAAGGTCTGTTCTCTTAATATTTTGAGGGTAACTACTGTCAAGAACCCAGACACTTGCATGAGTCTTTTCAGCAAATCAATCAGGTATTTCAGCATATTCTAAAATGGGAAAAATACAGATCAGCACTGAAGTGAATTAATTCTTTACATTAGCGGAACTAAACCAAATTCCAGACTATAGCGAATTCAGGCTTGATTCATGTTTTAATGACTGTTCACAATAGCTCAGGTCTTCTGAGCTTAAAGAATTTGTTCATCCCTTTTAAACTCCCCTAGTCAGTTATATCAGATCATCAAGTTTTTTTTTTATTCTGTTTTCACTGGTCTTTGTAGGAGACTGCCATAATAAAATTCAATCTTACTTTCAAAGTAACTTTTAGAGGATGGAGAAAGTCATCCATATACATGTATATATACACACGTGTACACATGTATGGGCACATATAGATAAACAGAGAAAACTGGTAGCACGGGAAGTGTAAATACTAATGTTAAGATTTCTTTGCTGGTTATGCCATTGATATCCAACTAAGGCTATAGATAGTGCTCAGTTCACCCCTTGAAGTTGGGGGGGGGGGGTTACTGTCTCTATCTTCTGCAAGTCAGATTATGTTCAGATACCAGTGGTATTAAACATTCCCTCTGAAGAACCTTGCCAGATACTCATTTTAACAGGTATAATTATCAGGAAAGAGGGAAAGAGACCATAATGGCCCGCTACATGAAGAACAAGGCAGATGCACGTGTTCACTTCTGAAGCTTTCTCTAGGGCTACGATGCCCTGGGACCTTCTGTGGCAAGGGCCAAAGGAAAGGGCATTGGGCAAGTAGTTCCCCTTTGCAGCTACAGAGAGGCTCAGGAAAAACAAAAAGTTCTGGTGTATAAGAGTGCCCCAAAAGAGAGAAGGAGACACGTGTTGCTGCAAGCAGACGACGACCCGATCGCAGTGCCCAGGCACGTCACATCAGCTAGGCAAGCAGAAACCTGCCACCTGAGCTACCTACGTACCTAGATCATTTTATTGCAATCTGTAGAAGTAGATTATAATGTATGGCTATTTCTTTGACAGGCACATGGACAGCTGAACCCAACCGGAGCTGCCGAGCTGTCCGTACTGGGATGGAGTGGGACAGAGCCTGGAAAGCGGAGGGGACTCCCCAGCGTGAGACTTGTGTTTTAGTTTTTGTTTATCTGTTCATTCGTTTGAGAGTTCATGTGGAGGAAGCAGGCAGAGGTCGGGGTGAGGAAGCCCAGTATCCATGAGTTAGATCATTTCCTAGTTCTGAGTTCGAGTCTTTGCAGTAGACTCAAGTCACATTTTCAGATTTTGGCCACATCATGAGAGCTCTAAGCCTGCTCTTTTTACATTAGTCAGAATAATATGTAGGTTCATCTGGTAGCTCTGAAATTTTAAGAGACACCAAAGTACATGATATTCTGTGTATAACCAGGAGAGGGCTTTTTTTTCCCTCCCTCCCCAAAACTCACTTCCTAATTAGAAAAAGCAACATTCTTTGGGTGAATGCAAAGAAGACAATAAAAGCCCCAGTGGCGCATCGAAACACTAGTGCAACCCCCTTCTTATGTGGGGAAGTGGAGAGATACACATAGATAGACACATATATGAAATTATCTAGAATTTCATAGCAAAGTATATAGACAACTGTATCTAGCTTCCCTTCAGCCTCTCCATTACTGCATGGCCAATTTCTTTGGCTTTTTTTTTTTTTTTTTTGATAAACCAGAAGGCAGCATTCTGAATTAAAATATGGCCAAAATACCATCTTCTGAAGATGGAAGTCCATTGATAAAACAGTGTTGGGGTATTAGAAATGCTGAGGTACTTACATCAGTTAGGGTGAACTCAGAAATGCTGAGGTACTTACATCAGTTAGGGTGAACTCAGATCACTTTTTTTTAATTCCTGGAATATATTTGGAACAAACTTCTGCCTAACAAGCCAGTAGCCAGACATTGGAGGTGTTAAAAGGCATAGTAAAGTACTATAGTTTATATCATAGCTACGAATCCAAGGGAAATGAAGCAGAAAGAGCTTTGAGTGAGCTTATAATGAAGGGCCATGTTATCCCGTGATACGTTCTATAAAGCTCTCACAAACAGTACAAACTAATAGCAACACCTTCCAGTGTCACAACTGGCTTTTGACAATTTTAAAGCCTTTGCAGCCACGACCTTTGCAGCTCACATTCACGCACAGAGCCATCTCTGCAGCCACCGCAGTAGTTATTTCTGGAGTCATCCTAGGTGGTCACTGGCCAGCTGTGTAGTAAAACCAAAGGTAACACACAATTTTTATGTCTGGCTTGTGCACAGCTCAGTGCTGCCACGGCCGCATGGACGCGCATCACGAACCTCAGCATGGAAAGAGCCAGCACGTTTTCCAAAGAGCCCAAATTCCCTTACGATCGATGGGAGATTGTTGGTTAGCTCTGGAAAGCGTAGTTGATGCAAAGCAATTTCCAGGAGACCAGAGCACCTTGTAATGCAGCTTACGGCAAGCACTGCTGCCATCCTCTCCGCATTAGCATACCCACAAAGACCTCTCTGAGCACAGACTCCCAAGCTAAACGACAACACAGCACAACATTTCTCCAGAGGTTAGAACAGCAAATACCAGAGATACCATGAAGTGGTCCTAAGAAGTATGTAAATGAGAAGGACATACTGAAGAAGCACCGTTGGGGAGACGAAGGCGTAAACCTCAACTGAGGGTTTTCTTGTACCTGCTGGGGTAGCACAACCAGTGCTCTATTCAGAGTAAAACCAGCAGTGAATGTTTCTTATTTTTGGTTTTAGAGAGCTGCAATGTCTTGCCCAGTCAAGGCAAGGGCTGTCCCAAAGGCTGCAGCATCTCATGTGATGAAGACTAACATTTCCAAATTAAGTGCAAGGATACAGAGCAGTCCTTGCATAACTCCGCTTTCCGTCTGACACAGCACACTGTGCCCTGATACAGGCCCAATAAAGGGGGTACAATCAGAGCACGTTTTATGATGAAAAACAAGCTATTGGGTAACTGCATTATAAGGTCTAAGACTGAGTCACATTGTTCCTTTTACTCAACATCAATATAAATAACCTAGAGAAAAAACAAGGAAAGCAAAAATGTTTGTTAATAAAGAGGTTTGAGCTAAGAAAGAGAATTCTTATAAGATTTTATGAGTTCATTGAAGCTTTGAAGGAAGAAGGTGACTTTTTTAAGATGATCAAACGATAGATTATCTTAGTAACAAGTTTTATTAAATCTTATTAAATCTGTTTAAATCATTTTAAAAACATAACCAGGACTCCCACATTTTTGCAGTTTAAACAACTCAACTCTTTCTAACATTAGCAAGTTTTCCTTATGCTGCCATCTTGTGCCCCAGAATCTAAGCTTACATTTCAGACAAGACAGGGAAGGACAAACAAATAAGTAAATAGCCAAGTAAATCTCCAGCCCTCATATCTCTCCGAACAAAAAAGGAAAAAAAAAAAAAAAAAAAAAAAAGACAAAAACAAAAAACCCAAACCACCAACAGTGTCTGCCAGTGTCTACAAGTAGTTTGAGTCAATATTGGGTGGGAGGGAGGAGGATCAATCTATGCAGTGATGATGAAAGTGTGATGCTATGTTAAAATGCTTTTATTGCTAATAAAATATAATATTAAAATGAAAATTCAGTCACTGACAGATGCCTTATAAGAGAGGAGTGCTCCACTGAGGGGAGTCCAAAGAAAAGGTGTCCCTGTTTGATGCCCCATCTCAAGTAATATTTATACAGTAGTATTTAATATATAGAGGGAGTTTTAGTTATTTTTGTACATGTTTTATACTTCATGGATTATAACTTGTCTGCAAAGCCTTGGGGCACCAGCCTTTGACTCAGACCTCCATTATGCTGGGTGCCACAGAAATAAAATATAAAATACAGTCCTTATATCCAAATGCAAACGAAGGACTCAAACAGGTGGATGAGTGCCAGTAAACAACCCTGATCCCTCAGCATTGTCATAACTTGATTGAATCAGAAATAGTTGTCTCAACAGAGTGCTAGAACATAGCGTACATGATCAATCTGAATATTTGTAGTAGTTCAAGTGCATTATAAGTGGGAAGACAGCGGCTTGCTTCTGCAGCTTTGGTTTCTCCTGCCATGTCTTCTCCAGAACTCACCATTATCACCGCCTCCTCCAGCCTGTCTCCTATGATATTACCCTTTTCTCTCCTGCAAAAATTACATAAAACCCACATCTCCTATGAAAGAAACCAGGCTGGAAGGTAACGCCCTTGATGCAAACTACAGGAATTTAACCTTGCCCTCTACATTCCACAGTGTGCCAAAAATACAATCTGATCTCCAGATTTTTCCCTTTTTCCTGCATAAGTACTCTCTTTACAGAGCAGACACACTATATGCATGGTCCTTCTTGCTGCCTCTTTTCTCCCCCCAGCAGTCCACCCATCCAGGCTAGCTTTATTTACTGGTTTTGCATCTCTACATTGTAAGAAATTTGGTCTATCTTATCTGGAGATGTATGCAACAACTGCATGGACTATAAAAGACGTACTTTGCTGCTGCTACATCAAGAGTATATAACCTCCTCCAACCCTTTCCTACGCTCCTGGTCACTGCCAGGAAATACAGACAATTTTCCTAGCAGTGCATGCACTTGCATATCATGTTTAATGTGCATCAGGAGATACTAAACAAAAAAAAAAAGCAGCAAAGGAGCTACCAGATTCATTCATTTTCAGATGAAACCTGGCAGAGAAATGCATGAAGTGGACACCGAACTATGAAATTTTGCCAGACCAGTTGATACTATAGAGAAACTGGAAAAGGACAATATTCTTCCCCCTGCTCCCCTTGTCCACAGTTTCTGACCTCCATGGAATAGATTTATGGTACAGAATTAAGCTAAATCAAAGGAGTAAAGAAAAATGCTTTTTTAGGTGGTAAAGATGACTTGAGCATTACCATTTCTGAAAAGGATTTTACTCTGCTGTAAATCCACAACTTGCAGATGTTTGAAATGCCAGAAATCTGCCAGAAACAGCTCGATGCTTACTAACATTGACCCATTTATTAGGAATATAAAGCATCGGTGTAGTTTCTGGGCACCAGTTACTGTACAATAATATCGGATTGCTAAATCTAATCCATAGTTCACATCTGAGAAGTGCAAGGCAAGATGCCTCGTTCTAGCCAAGCACGAGTAAATTCATAAGGGAAACATATTCAAAGCAACAGGACTTCACATCATTTGCCCAATTGCCTGCGTGCACATATGGTATGGAAAGAAAAGATTACCTATTATGGGTGATATTATTACTTATACTAATTTAAACTGTTGAACAGCACATCTAAACTGTCAAAGTCATGAAATGTGCTGTTTACTTTTCAGAGGAGTTTATACTGGAAAAGTGACTCGCAAAGCGCAGCACGGTCTCCTCCAGGCAACTTCAGGATTGCTTCAGACAACTGCTTCGAGGAAGCGTTACGCACAGAGACATGGACTACAATAAGCATAAATAAACAACTTGGATAAGTTATTCACAGCATATGAAAAGATTTCGTAAGTGACGAAAAGAATAGCAAACACCCGTTAAGCACTGCAGGTGCTTAAATTTCCAGCATAAAGAGAAATCTTATCTTCATTTATGACCACAATCACACTTACCTCTATGGGCATCTAAAGGAAGACACATCTTTACATCAAATCCCAGCAGAACACTAATCCCAAGCCTCAGAGCAGACAAAACACCATGGCTAAAGCAACTCCCTTAAGAGCAAGAGCACAGCTGCCCCTCTGCCACGGAGAGGTTGGCTCAGCAGGTGAAACCAATCCTGCATCCAGGTGCTGGTGACGAGCGACGGGCGGCCGGAAAAACCCTGCTGGAAACAACAAAGAGCTGGGGCATCAGAAAGCTCTGCTGTTTCAGAAATTATTGTGGATGATATTTCAAAATAAGGCCAGATGTTACTCACAGTTATCAAAGAATCCAGGCCGGTTGCCACATCTTGGACTCAGGGTTTTTATTTATTTTAATTAACCGTCTGCATTACTTTCTGCTTACTGTGCATGCTAGGTTCAGATTGACTTTTCTAAGGAAAGGAAGCGTCAGCTCCTGGGGACAGAGAATTCCTGCAGTGGCCTCACGGAGGTCTTTTAACATATGTATAGCCAAGAGAAAGGCCAGCGTTTGGGGACCACCCAAATGGTGGGGTTTTGTTTCCTCTTAGAGGTCTAGAAAACTGGAGGTGAGAAGTCAAGCAGAAAGGACCCAGAGGGGGCAAGAAGGCAGGCAGCTTCCCGAGGAGCCGCGGAGCCGTCGGAAAACCCGACGCAGCCCGGAAAGGCTCCGCCGCGCCGCCTCTCCCTCCGAGCTGCCTGCTCCGTGGGGCCCTCCATCCTGCAGTTCCCTTGGGAGCAAACTCGCACTTCAGGAAGGTTGAGCATTTTAATTCTGTTAAGACCAAAATAAAGATAAACAAGGGTAATAGTAACAAAAAAAGAAAAAAATCCCCCTCCCAAAAGAGTCTTAGAAATCCTAATTTACTGACTGGTAGCTAGTTTCACTAAGTAGAAATACAGTAATTTAATAATCTTAGCATAGCAGTTTTCAGTAAGGAAAATTAACTAATTCATTATCGCTTATAATTTGCTGAGGCATAGCTGCCATATTTGTAAAATCAGCAGGTTCAGAAAAAAGCAAGTTTTTTAATGAATGTTCTTTTTTTCTTCCTCGATACATAAATGATACAATTACTTAGCTCCCTCTAGTGCCAATTTCTAAAATAAATTTCCCACTAATGACTGTATTCACCAATGTAATCATAGGAGCAAATTAAAAATTCACTTGGCAATAATTAACTAGTGAACTCTCAAAGGATTTAGTAAATTGCCACGAACTACAGCAGAATTCAACTAGTGTCACAATTACAAAGAAAGGTCAAATGTAGGCTTTTTGCCATAACAAAAATATGACATCAATGCTCAGACAGTGTCTAGTTTGAACAATCGAGGCACACATGCCAATAAAGAAGAGCAGTCGGAGGGCGGTGATAAGAAATGCAGCAGCTCTATCATCCCTCTGACATTTGCAGTGCCATTATTGAAGTTGCATTCATTTTTTTTCATTTGCAGTCTTCATTTGTAAGGCTTGATAATTTCGCTTTAAGACGATACTCCAGGCTGAAGTAGGACACGAACCTGGAAACATATCTTTCTTTTTTTCCCCTTACACTAAAGTGCTTGCACTTGCTAAAGCTGCCTTCAAGCAACAGCCCCTCAGAGAACCATTTCTTTAACTTCCTAATCCCTTATTTTCACTAATCCGGTAAATTACACCATATATAAACAAATGCCAGCACAAACTCGTTCTTATATCTGGATTTTTTTTTTAAGAATATTCAGATTTTTGTTCTGTTTCATGTAACTGTGGCTTGGTTTCTCTGTGTTCTGTTCCTACATTTCTCTCCTTTGGCATCTGTATGCCACACACTTCAAGAGGAAATAAATATTCACTCTACAAAACACTTGCCGTAATTACATTTTACTTGGAGCTTTAATATAGTACCAATTCTGTAAATACATGTCTATAAAATAGTCCATGCCTAACTCAGAAGAGATGCTGTAGCCTACAAGGAAACACTTGTGGATGTTACAGTGGAAGTTCCCATTTAATAGACAATGAGATATGAGAGGCGTGAGATGGTTTTAGCTTCCATCTGCATAAGATTTTGGCCTGTACCATTGCTTAGTCACTAGATTATTTAAACATTAGACTGGGTCCAGCTGTTTCCTTATGGTGTGGAGTGATCTCCAAAGCGCTTGATTTTGTTGACCTTTTTCCAGGCTGTTCCAGCTACACTTTTATGCTGTTTGGGACAGACTAGCCCACGTTTAAGTAGTTAATACTGCTCGACAGTAGCAAGGGGTTTTGCAGCACCCCATCACATTTAATGGACATGTGATGATTACCTGCTCCTTGGGTCAGAAAGGACAACCCGCCTTCTGCAAACGTCAACCTTAGGGAGTTTTGCAGAAGCTGAACTAAAAGTGTATCTTTTTAAAGAAAAACTAAGCTTTCATTAAAGACGTGAAGGAAAGGCTATCCCACCACCTTCCAGTAATTTAATCCAGAATTCAGCTACGCTTTCTGCTGGTAAGCTGAGTCTTACTCCAGGCTGAGGTAGCCCAGCTTCAACTTCCAAATATTACATTTTATTAAGCTTTAATCTGTAAAGCTAAAAAACAAACAAAACCACCAAAGAGTGGCCAATATCTTTCCATTCCAGAGTATCTCATAAAACGGTCAGGTCACCTCCAAACTGCCAATAACGTGGAGGCTGGCCTCCTCAAACTTCAAATGTAGTCATCCTACGAGCTCTTGCCAGTAAATTCCCATTGGTTTTGAAGTGTAGACACTGGGAGCACCCTTAAAGCCCTCCTAGCAGTGACCACAGTCTCTGGTGGATGGTCTCCTATTTCAGTCACACCTGTTTTGTTTGGTTTTTTTTTTTTTTCCTTCTCATCCCATTCCCTTTTATGAAACAGGTAATAACAACTGATTTTAACACGCCAGTCATACAACCTACCCCACAAAATGTCAGCAAGCCCATCAATGCTCTACAGCAGCGGCGCCATCTCCTCTGTTGTTGTCTACTCCTTATCCACATTAATCCATAATGCCTTCTACTCTGATTAGGTGCCTGTGGGGTAGATGATAACCTGTGTCCCAGGGCTGTTTTCTATATGGAGGTGCTTTTTATTACTGTCCTCACTTCATGGTTAAAGACAGGCTAGTTTTTCAAACTAGTTTCCCTCTGGTGGAGACTATGGACCCCGAAGTCCTCCCTGCTGACCTTGGGGTGCTAAGGTCCTTTTCCCCCTCTCCAGGAAGTCAACCCCCGGCATCGCCCTTCTGCCCCAGCACGCATCTGCTTTCACTCAAATGTTGAAAGACTTTCAGAAATTTGTGTCCAGGAATCAAAGCTAACACCATAATTCAGGCCTGATGATGCCTAGTCTATCAAGCCACCTTGTCACCGAAGCAAACAACACGTTTTCTGTTTGCATTGCTTGCAACATATGGAAAAATGCATCTGGAAAAATACATGGAAAAATTCACCGTATAATTTTACATATTTCTCAGAGATGTGTCAATAATGCTGTATTCATTTACAACTGAACTAAGGGAGAGGCCTAAATCAGCTGTAGGAAATTAATTATAGCCTAAACTGAATTTTCCAGCTCAGCCACGAACATCCCGCATTATTTCTCTTCCCTGGAAAAAAAAATTTAAATAATTATTTATAACTAGAAGTCTTTTGATAGTCCCAGGAAAGCTATTCTCCTTAGCCGATGCCAACTTTTCCTTTCACTTTGGAAGGGGTCTTCAGCCCGCAGGCAAGTAAGTGATGGACGGATTTTGCACATACTGCCCACACACCTTTCTATCTGATACACTGAGATGAGTCTTCTCTAGGTTTTTAAATAAGGATGTTCTTGAATGCACAATCTTCTGCCCTTTCAACACACATGACTAAAATTCACCTATGGCACAAAAGAAGGGAGCAAGGGAAAGGAATTTAAAAAAGTGATTTTTTGTCTTTGGTCATTTAAAAAAGCATTCAATACTTGAAAAATGTTCCAACTAGCAGTGAAATCCATATTTTATAACTCAGAGGATTCTTCTTTCTCTCTCTTTTCGGGCATTGCCAAGGAGACTAACATTATTCATAGAAACTGTCATTGTAATTTTGTGTATACAGACCCAATTCCTCTGTTCATAGCAGAAAAACATTTGAAAGCCAAAATTAACATTTCTCCCTCCCTTTGAAGAATGTATCTTTACTACCAGTAGAGCAAAAGAAAAATCTGAAATACTCACACAGAGACAGACATTACAAGCTACAGGCAAGCAATAGGGGAATACAGTCCCTCAGCACTAACACGCTACCTGCTCCTGCGCAAAGGTCTAACGAAAAACCCCTCATTGCTCCTAGCAAATGCAAAATTATCTAAAATGAAGTAAAGAACAGGTTTATTAGCTTTCTGCAAATATGCATAGCACAAATATCTTAAAAGCAATGTGATCCTCTGGAAAGTTTTAAGCCATGCTAAAGCAGAAAAAGACATAAAATGTATAATGTATGGTAAAAGAAGAAATTTCAACTCAAGAGAAAATTTTAGGTGACACATAATTCAATTTTATAGATTTTTTCTATCTTCAGAGAAAATTTGGAACATTTCACCCAAAATTGATTCAATATTATCTATAGTTTATGCAAAAATTTACATTTTAAAATTGCAGGGCAAAACCTCAGGTGTCTATATCTATTTTTAGTATCAAAATTAACTGGCTGAGTTTTTTTCAGAAATGAAAAGAAAACCACCTGCTACTGGTATCAACTAACAGCATCTCATGAATCAAATTATATGTAAATATACCTAACTATTATAACTAGTCACAATTTTAAGCTATTTTTTTTAATGGAAAACTATTTTATGTGAGATTAAGATTACTCAGTCAATTCCACTTTCCTGTACAATTTTATTCTCATTGGATATTCACTAAAAAAAATCCATTTTTATCTACTTTTGGCTTACAGTTTTTCAATCTCAGTAAAAAAAAAAATGGAAAATTGATATTTTCTTCTCACAGTGATTTAAATCAAACAATTTTTTTCTGAGATTTTTTCCCTTTGGAGTTTTCTTTTGGCAAATTCTCCTGCTTTCAACTGAATTTGTTCATCTCTAATCATTATAAATGGAACCTAACTAACTCTCATTCCAGAAACTGGCTTTTGAAGACTGCATGCTTTAGGCAGACTCTGCAGCATGTTGTCTTACATAAGGGCTCAAGATGACTAAATAATTGTTTAATGAAAGTTACTAAATGCTACGAAAATATTTTGCAGAGAATTGTCCTTAAAATAATTGAACACACATACTACGCCCATGGCTTTTGCTTCCTTCTGTTGAAAACTTTTCTTCA
Organism: Dromaius novaehollandiae; assembly: GCF_036370855.1. Classification (NCBI taxonomy): domain Eukaryota; kingdom Metazoa; phylum Chordata; class Aves; order Casuariiformes; family Dromaiidae; genus Dromaius; species Dromaius novaehollandiae. The sequence goes on along the minus strand of NC_088104.1, from coordinate 3,965,357 downwards.
TTTTCCCTTCTTTTTACTTCATCTTTTTTTGGATAATTTTCCTTTTCTGTATTCTCCTTCCTTCACTTCTAGCCAACGTCCTTTTTCTCATTATGAAAATTCTTCGGGTATTTTCCTTTGACTATTGTTTCAATTTGGTTTTATATTTCCATTTTCTAGTGTCTTTAAGTTTTTTATCCTGACTTCCCCATTCACTTCTCATGCTTTTCCTTTCTTTTCTTTGAGACTTTTTTCTTTTGGTAGATGCGCTTCTCCTCAGGTTAGATACAGGTTTGATTTGTCTCCTACCCTCTTCCTGGGGAGGAAAGCTGGGGTGAAGGCCAAATACGTATTAGGAAGAAAGGTATTAGTCGCAATTCAGGCAACAGCAGAAATTTCAATTTTTTTGGCAATGGTTGAAGAATATATTTTTTTCAGTGTAGTTATTGCAAGCACTGGTAAAAATATGTCAAAAAATAACACATGGCTTCTGTGACTTTATTAAACCACTCCACTTTTTCTGAAGACACTTTCTCCAGTTCCTCTAAACTTCCCCTTTCAAAATTCTCACAACCAATAGCACTTAATGATCAGGTTTCCTATAAGCCTAATTCACCTCCTCATTTTTTTTCTCACCAAACCATATTGGCTTTAAATGACAAACTTATTTCCCACACTTACACCTGGAATGGTCTGAAAATGTTTCATTTATATCTTCTTCATAATCTAAAATGCAGATCAGCCTCCAGGTGCTAACTGACTTTCTTCACATATTTCAATAGCTCCTTTCTCTGGCCCATGTTTCCATTCAAAAAAACAAAAACCCACACATCAGTGGCATTTGGTAATAAAACAGTGATAAAGCCTACGCGCCAGTATCACAGCAGTGTTTTCCATGAGCTGAATTGATGAACTGTTGAGCATAATTTTATTAAAAAGAAAGGTGCATTATAGATAAATTGTACAGCAGTAATTTCTAAAATGCACGATACTTTTTCCAATGCTGCCACAGCACCTGCTGCTAAGTATAAAGATGATTAGCCACAAACTAACCCAATACAGAATTATTATCAGCATATATTTGCGCGATGAAGAACTAATGGGAATTATGCAGATTGCATTTCCCTTCCTGCTGAAGGCAACCAACCTTCACCATCAATAGCAAAATGAAAACAGAACTCAGCTGTGGAAGAACAGCACAGGGATGGATTTTATTCTATTTCCAAATATGTATTGTTGATTATTTCAAGACTTTAAGACACATGTTTCTTTTTCACATAATTATACGACAAGCGGCCCGCTATCGTTTTTAAAAGCGTGCAAAATTTCCTGGGCGTTTTCACAGCTCTCGGTGTGCAGTAACTCTATCGCGACATATAGCGACTGGTAAACACACGTCAAAGGAGCTTTAAAGAATTAGGTGATAGGTAGGTAGAGAGGAGCAGGAGCAACCGGCTTCGTCAGACCGATCGGCAGCCGCAAGGGTTTGCGCCCGGGGTCCCACCCCGGCTGCACGAGGGTCGCTTCGTTCAGCTGGAAGACATTGCCTTTAAAAACACACTATTACAAGCACTTTAAAATTCGGAGGAAGCAATCTGTGCCCAGAAACAAAACTAGCACTACCTAGAATGTGGGTTTTCAAGCAGCTTCTCCAGGCACCGGGCAAGTAGCTGCAGGATCTCATTTGCTACGCTTTGATTTCGTGGCTCTTTAAACTTTTGCCAAAGGTGACTGGAATGCCAGATGCACTTTTTTTAGTGTACTTTTAAATCCAAACAAATATAAATAACATATAGTTGGTCTTGGGGTGTTTCTTTTGCTTTTCTTTCCTTTTTTTCTTTCTTTTTTTTTTTTTTTTTTTTTTTTGGAAAAGCATACATCAGAAAGGAGGTATTTCCAATCTACCAGACAAACAGCCACAGCGAGGATTCAGTAAATCTTTCTGAAAGAATCATTTACAGAGGGATTGCAAGATGAAGAAACATTTTTATGCACGTGAAGAGATGTGCAATCAGTGGTTTTCTTTTGTACTGTAATTGATGCTTCACAAAATACATTTACTTGAGTACCGGTATTTAATGTTTCAGGCTGGAAAAACAAATAGGAACAGAGGAAAAACAAACAGAGTGAAATTCTCAGATGATCAGCTTCGTTGCATAGGTCCTCTATGGTTCACTTGAATCAACTAAATACTCAGAATAACTTCTTTCTTTCTAAAACACTTCATGCCCAGTAATCCGAAGTTTTACATTCATTGGAGAGGGTAAATGAGATTGTTTAAATATAGCCTTAATGAAAGCTGACCAGGACTCCTTTAAATGGATTTTTGTAAAGCAGAATATTTAAATATAGAAGAGAATAACTTACTTTATTATAGTCAGTGCATCAGTTCATTATGTCCATATGTACAATTTAAACGCCTTAAATACATGGAATATTCTTCAGTGTAGCCTGAAGTGTCCGCGGCTCCAGAACACTAGGAATTTCTTTGCACATGCAGAAAATATGGACTGCTTACTGGAAAGGAAATCAAATGTATATTTGATTAATTGATGTAGTCACATATTAAAAACTTTTGCTTCTTATCCCATTAAAAGTAACACTAATGAGCAATGGCTGTGACCTTCAAGTGGAAAGCCACATGTGCCTCAACCCCTCAATATTCACCACCCAAATTTAATCTTTATAATGGACACCTTAAAAGGAATCTGATAGAAAATACTAAGAGCTGCTCCAAAACTAAAACACTTAAGGAAGATTTTGATTAATGCCTCGTGATTAATCAATTGATTAATATAGTTTTCAATACAGATGTTAGGACACTGTCTACTTTAATCAACCGTCCTGAAAACAGTGAAGACAAATGATCTATTTTTCTGTCGATTGAATAAAGAAAGCCTATTTTAGCAGTTATGTAAATTATAACGCAAACCTTCCTTACCATGCCCAAATTTTCCCTTTTATAAAAACCTTAAACAATGGAGCTGTTAATTAGGTAAGTGTCATCCTTTGGGGCAGGAACTTGGTATAAACCTGAAAGAAATCACGCATTCTGCCAAATGAGCGCACTTTTTAAAGAAATTGTTTTAGAATTACACTATAATCCATATTTAAAGTGCCTATCCCTGATATTTTTTTATTCTGAGACTGTTTCTAATTTGCGATTATGCTTTCTACCATACTAAAACTGAAATCTTTATTCCAGTCAAAAATAATCACCCTGTAATTACTGTGACAAACTGCCCAAGCTGTATCATTGTGGCCATTTCGACTAATGATATTGTATTAGAATGCCTAGCAATAGACTTCAAATGGAAAATATAATTATGTGCATTAGTTTGTCTAAGCATTTATAAGATCACATATCCATCAGTTATCAGGTCTCATAAAAAAAGCCATATATCACTGTCACCGCTAGTTTTGTTATTGGAAATGTGGGCCGTTATGAACTCGGCTTAAGACGCGTGTCTTAAATTTCACTTATTCTGTTGTCCAGTAAATCCATGTAAGCTCCCTCCTATAAAATGAGCAGAATTTTTAGCTGATGGTACAAGAACAAATAATTTGACAGTCTCGCCAAACACGGACTAAATGTTCAAGATACTATTTAAAGCTAAAGGCCTTAATCTTGAAGATACTTAGGTTCCCATTTAACTTTACATACTGGACTACTCTCTGTGCATAAAGTTAAGTGTTTGCATTCATCTTCACTGAACTGAATCTATATTTTCTCCTGTTTTGCAAAGGTAAAGCCCGAGCAGCCTCTCAGCATCCTGCGCAAACTGAGTGTCTCACCCAGCCTCATCTTGTTGAAAGTGAAGTTCAGCAATAGTAACTGCCTTAACTTCTCTCATGCTTTTTCTATACGTGCTTTTCTCTCCTTTGGAAAGTCTAAACTGAATATTTTACAATTTTAAATTAAATGACATGTGTTACTTCAACTGAAGTTCCCCAGTATCCAAAAGCTGAAATGGAAGGAAGACAACATTTACGACAACTAAAACCCCCAAGTGAAATATGTCTAGTCAAAAAAATACAAGAAATTGTTTAGCTCCATTACACAACAGAATTAAGTGAAATTTTGAGGGTGGGGAAGGGTCAATTATCCAGTTAAAAAAAAATAGCCAAAATCAGTATTTCATTAAGCACTTCTAAGAAAAGCACATTGTCCTTTTTTGGCGGTTGTGTATAATCTGCATGTTCTGAAAGTTAAAGAAATTCAATGCGGCACTAAAAATACAGTAGTCAATCCGCCTTGCTAAGGCTTGGCTGTATGGCAATGCACCTGCGGATGCCGGGGTAGGGCGCGTGTAAGGGCAGGACAGAGCTCCCAGCATCTCATGTTATGTTACTGCACAACAACAAGTTATTACATCAGCTCTTATTACATAACAACAGTGAATTACTCACAGAAACTATAACTAACAATTTTCTTCCACTTTTGGTGTCATCGGAGATGCATATCTGTGGCTTCAACGCCACACTTAAATAATATCGCTCGCCGTATTTTGGTGCCAGTATAAATTTAAGCCATCCAAACAAGATTGTATATTTGAACTGACAAAGAATAAATTATTTGCATCTGGCATAACTGATGGTTGTGTCAAAGCCCTGGCATATAATTCTTAATCTTAGAGATGCCTGTTAACTTGTGGAGAAGATAGCTCTGCTGAGAGTCTTCCCACAACAATTACCAAGTTATTGCTAGGGGCTAGCCCCGAACTTTTAGCGTGTAAATGCAGCTGTCCTGGAGCAGTCTGGAAGAGCTTTTGGATGAGAGCATGATCCTCTGCTCTTCTGTCTGCACGCCAAGTAGAATTGGACCGGGAGCGGGTCGGGCAGGCACCGAGCTGCAGGTACGTCTCCCACGTCCACGCGCCGCCCAGCTCAAGCACCCAAAAAAATGAAGAGCGGGGAGGAACGTTACTGCCTCTGCTCCACGTCTGAAAAGGTGCTGAGATAATCCAGCCTGGGTAATGCAATATATTTTTTAAATGAAAACTGTCTTTCAGTGGGCTAGGGTTTCTTAATGGTTGGTTTTAATTAATATTGATTTTACATGTTTAGAAAGAAAATCCACCAATTCAGACTTGGAAAATGTTTAAGATATGTTGTTTTTCTAGGGGAATTTTCATCGATTTTTATTAATCCTGTAGTTTGCAATGGCTGGGTTTTATCTGCTGCTGTGTATTTTATATTAGGATACTAAAATAATCTATTGTATTTGATATTCAAAAACGTAACAGAAGATAAGTGAACTACAAATCCTCAGGGAACCTTCCTAGGATCTACCTGTCTTATCCCAGTAAAGACTGGGGGCCTTATTTTGAAAGATCAATAGGCTATGAGATTTCTGCCTCCTTATTAGCAGAATTAATTTTAAAGTGGCGATATACATCCTAGAAAATTTGTTTCATATTAAGAAGTCCAGATGTTTTTGGTCTCTCTGCCTGACATTCCCACCATCAGAATAAATTGTATTTCCAGACTAATATAATAGATAAGAGATATGAATAAATCTCATACAGTTCAGATGATAAAATTAACATGCTGATGATATTTTAATGTTTCCATATAATCAAGGGGGCATGGATCATGCCTCCACCAGTTCCAATGTAATTCTGTTCTTTAATCTTTACTCTAGAAAAAAAAAATAGAGCGTTTAGAGAGGATTATACAGTAAACAGTATGTGCCCCAGTCTTAAAGCAAGTTCTTTGCGATATGGTTGAATGGCTTTGCCCAAAGGTATTGCAGCAAAGCAACTAATACACTGGAGACTTGGGGTGAGAAGCAGTGTTTCTGCAGCATAAGTGTGTCATCTGCACATTGTACCTTCTGGTACAGGAGATCCAGTGATCTGGAGATTAGCATTAACATACCAGAGCCACTCATCGTCTCCACGTTACGCAGAGGACACACAATCATATCTGCCTTGCAGAAATCCAACCGACTATAAACCTAAGGCAATCAGAATTTGGCCCAAAATGCATCTGTGGACTTGCCAGAGCAAGGCACAGGTATAAGGCAGCTTGAAATAAAAGTGTATTTCATGACCAAAGATAAACCGGAGACAAAGAAATCAAAAGCAAAGGGGCAAAAAGAAAAGGTGGACTAAGTCTCGACCTAAGAAGTATTCCCATTACTCAGAAATGATGGGTATTAGGCAGAATTCATCAAGCAGTGTTCTCAAAAGGAGCTGAAGGGCTCCAAACACCCAATCCCCATTACATTTTGATGCTTGCGGGTCTCTAACTGACTTACGTGGTTTAGACTCCAAGCTTTGATGCCAGAAAGAGCAGAATGTGTCCCCTCCCGATATCTGCAAAGGAAACCTGAATCAGCTGCAGGACTAAACGGTACACTGTGAGAGTGATCACGCATAATGTCTCCCTTTCTCTGTGATTTTTTAAAGCACAGAGGAAACCATTCTTGTTAGAGCTAAAAATGGACTCACTTCAGTGTGAATGCCATTATATTGCCTTGATGGAAAAGGAGCAGGTGATCGTGTACTGCAGTAAAGATCAGCATCCTGAAGCTCATATGTAGAAGTGACCAACCTTCAGTTTACATGTTGAATCCTTATCCTGCCTTCCTAAGGCATTTATACGCCAAATCCTCATTTATGTTGGAATTTTAACATGAAAAAAATACTTTTGCACTGTTTGCCATCATTTTTATGAAGAGTCTTAACACTCCTTTAAAACTGATAATTAGCTGGTGACATTTTCAGGCCTAAAAATACATGTGCAAATAGTCTAACAAGGTGTAATGGAGGTGAAGGTGAAGTCAGCGAGGCTCAGCCACCAACGCTGCGCCCAACCCCTACGGCAGGTGACGCGGACCGGGCAAGAAGCAGCCTCAAACAGCCACCGGTCCCTCTGAAACTAACCCCAAAGTCTGATGCAGAATCAGCACATTCCCCGGGGAACCTGCAGCATATTAGTATGCAAAAAGCAGACATGCACCGAGACTACGACGGCAGCGAAGAAAACTGGATTAGGAGCAAAAGAGCCCACTGGAAATGTATCTCAGCGAATGAGAGCAAAACTCTTTCCATGGTGATTTCAGCATCATCTTTTTAGCCCTCTTCTCAACAACTGCCCCATTAAACTGGAGGGACACGGGGCTGAAAGCTTACGCAGCCCGGGCCTTTCTGCTGCCACGAGCTCTTTCTGCTGCACCAAGAGCTGCCACCAAAGCAGGTCCTGTCTGGCAGGTTCGGGACACTGGGCTTGCACGTGTTTCACAGTTTAGCTGGCAAGTTTAAACCTTAGAAAGAGTTTGTTTCACAGAAAATTTATCAGCCTTTTCCCTCCAGTCTATAAACAAGAGGTAATATTATCTGTCTTTACCTAAATACACATATCCCTATAGATACAGATATAGATATAGATTTATATATATATATATATATATATATGTATAGACATATACATACATACATACATATATAGTCTCCTGAGCTGGGAATCAGGGTACCTAGAGGTCTTTCACTATCACAGGGAAAGCACCTTTAAATCCACTGCAGAAAAAAAGTGGTTAGCATATAACAAAAAAACCCTTTTGTATGTCCACATAACTAAGTTTTTCATAGAAAGGTGCACTAATAAGAAACATGCGTAGTTTGCTGAAGGATGAGAAATTAAATTAAATACTTTCTAATATGAAATGGGATAAGCTCTGGGAGAAATACCTTTTTCGGTTACCCTGAACAGACCAAAGCAATATGTTGAAAGCACAGAGGAAGAAAAAATATCTAAAGTTTTACAGAAAACACCTTTCTACATTTTTTAATTCAACAGCAAATGAGGATCAGCAATCACAATATATTCCAGTCATCTCACTAATACAAGCACCCATATGTGACCCAACTTCCTTTGACATAACTAAAAATCACCCTTTTTTTTTTTTTTTTGGTATTATATAAGGAAGATATTGTAATTAAAAGTTGTGTTGAAAACTATTTTAGGGGGAAAAAAAAAAAAGAAAGTGACTATTCCAACTGACAAATGTGGAAACCTTTTATTTCAAAGAAATTCTGGTAGCTCCAAAAATGTGCTGTGTATTTAGGAAAAACAAGCTCAGGAGGAAGGGACAGAGAAAGATGTGAAACGGTAACTGAACACAAACTGCTCAGTTCTGGCCAACACAAGGCTCAGAAAATCCACACAGCAGTCGTTGCAAACCATTGCAAAATGCTGTTTCGAGACCAGGGGAAGAGCAAACTGACAGCGAGGCGGGAGTGGAAATCAGAAAGATGAGGTGCAGATTTTGAATTAGGCTTATATTTTACAAATTCTTAAAAAAAAAAATATTACCATCGTCAACAACATGTTTGCACTTCGAACCTCTATTTTAGCATCTCCTGACCGGCGATCTCTTGACCGGCGTTGCCCACTTTCCCGGCGAAGGCAGGTTTCCTGCCCGCGTACGTTTGGGCCAGCTAGGCAACACGGTCCCCCCACAGAGAAGGTGCTGCAGAAGCAGAAAGCTCAAGCTGCCGCCTCCTAAGTCACCTCCTTGCAAGGGGTCTGAAAGCACCAAGCTCCGAGAGCAGCACCGCGCACTGCGGACGCTACACGACCGCTCCGAGCTGTCAGCGCACTTTCAGCAGATGGATGACTCTGAAGACCTCCAGTGTAGAGGGTAGCGTTAAGGATCTGCAGTTGCTGAGCTGAAGCTGCGATGAGGGATGCCTTCCTTCCACTCGCGGTTATTGAATCTGAAAACCCTCATAGGTTTTGCTGTCAGCGTTGCCGCTTAAAACGGACTGTTAGAGGAATGAGTTAAACAGGAACGACTGGAAGAACTTTAAAGGAAAGTGAAGATGTATCTTCGTCTTTTGCAGGTTAGCACAGTGGCAAAAAATAGAGTTTCACAGAAAAGTAAAAAGTAATCATTCTGTTAAATGCTCGTCCTTGGAATAGCTTTGTTAAAGCCAAAGATCCCTGAACACAGAAGTAAGTACCACACCGAGGGATTTCATCGGACAAAATTTACCATAAGCTGAGGCTCGCTGTGACCAGAAATGCTACTTACATGTTGTGTTTCACTGATTTTATTCCATTTCACAATGAACAGCTTTCAGTGCCAGACAAAAATATTCAAGATAGAAGGAAAACTGTAAAGAAATACCAAGTCAGGACAACATTAGAAACCACAGCAATAAAAAATACTTAAAGATTGCATAACTCATTATATTTGAAAGCAAAATATAGACAACAAATATAATTCTATCACTGTAAGTCTTTCTCATGGTCTACATATATCTATTTATATTATACAAGTAAGGTATTGTATGAACCATCTGCCTTCCCTATACCTCACATTCCTTCACTTACCAATTAAATCTCCATGAACTAATCACTCTGTAAATTTGGCCTTTGGTGTTCAAGGTATCGTTGTGTGCTCAGCACTCTGCATAATGTCTGCTAGCGTTTAATGAGTACAGAATGGCAAAAACGTGGATTGGAACATATGATAAATACTGGAATAGCTAACAAATTTAATGCATAAGTGGTGAAGTTGGCCATATGTCTGGAAGTTTGGGAGAAATGTAGTTCTAGGAAATAATATAATACTAAAAATGTATCTCTCTCTAGAGAGTAGCTTTATTGTAATAGAAAACTACTTATTTTTGAAACATAAGTAACAAGTACATCTCTATTAAGTATAAGGCAGGTAGCCAAAATAGACTAGTATAACTGAAATGGAAAGCTTTACACTAAGAGGAATAGTTTGAATTTTTCATCTTTTGTGAAACTTTCATCTGTGACCTAAAATTCAGGGTGATTGCATCATTCTGACATTGCCCATTTGGAGGTCCATGGGCAAAGCAGGGCTTTGCAGATCATTTGGGAATTAAGTGGCTAAACTCCTCCTGCAGGGACATCTCCCTTCAGGAATGAAGGCTGCCACTCTTTCCTTCCAACCTCATGTTGATATTTACTTCTTCACTCCTAATCAGGCTTCCAGGATCTTTTATGAAATCACCAGCAAGCTTTTGGGTGGTTCCAGCTGGGACAGTACTTTTTGACAAAATGGGCTCATGAATCCACGCAGTGATACATAGCTCTGCGTTCCTCCTCCCCCTCACAGTCCTGCCTGGAGAAGAGCCCATCTCTGCCTAAAACCCGGCGGTCACGTCCTCTCCTGGGAGAGAGCTGCCGTGGTCCGAACCCCCCGAGCGGAAGGGTAGGCTGAGTCCTCTGCTCCCGGGTGAGCTCCTGGCCCTCCCGTACCGGAGCCGCTCTGCAGACCGCACTTAAAGCGCATCGGCAAAGTCCACCCTACGTCAGGAGCTGTGCTTTTATTTACAAGCTGGCTTCCAAAATTAACACTTGAGCACTACGCATGGTTCCCCAACTGACTAAAATGATTTTTTTTCTATTCTACAGTTCATCTGTATCTTACCAAGAAGCACAGCACACGTTTTCCTTCTTCGGCCCAGCTTTTTTTCACACATACTTTGCTCTACTCAGTAAAACATTCCATATAAAACAAAAGGCAAAGCAGCTCACAAGATTTTTGCACTAATCTTCATAAGACAATGTAATGTTTAATGAATCAATCAATGTAAAGTCTCTAGGCAGGAGGGTTCGAAACTCAGTGCCATAAGTGGGCATTTAATTTTGATTTACTGAAGTAGTTATTGCTTATTAATCGGATAACATTATTAAAGCTGAGTACGTGTATGTCAGTTATACATTAATTAGTTAGTATAGTAAGAGACCCTAAATAGCACCAGAAGCTGCTTACACATTCCTTGAATAAATTTAATCAGAAGGAAAGGAGTCCAGGAGCACATTCCCTGATACGGGTGGACGTTCGTACGAAGAACACATTGTTCTGGTAACGTCTTCAGAGAAAAAACTTGACATTCACACACACAATTGATATTTGATAAAGCTGCATGTGGAACAAATTTCAAACAAATATTTTTGTCATCAAATTCATCAGGTATGAACAGGAGATTCGGAAATTAGCTCCTTTCAGAATTATGCATACTTTATGACTGTGACTTAAGGTTGGTTTGGTTTTAAAGCAGCCTCTTCTATTTCTATATATTTTAACTTTCTGTTTAAGTGCTTCTCTGAAATATTCACTGGACACAGCTCAAGGATCAAAACGCTTTCAGTGTTTAACTTACCTTTTAGCCACCCCATCTGTTAACAAGCACACATTTCAGCAGCGTGGAAGCAATCTGAGGCTTATGAAACTAGTCCCACCGGCCAGAAGCTCCCCTGATCGCTGTTGCCAGATCTGCTTGCATCGCCTTGGCCGCCGGTCTGCCTTTGGTTTACGGTTCCTCTCCAACACAGACTGAAATGAACTCTCGTAATTTGGCAGTAATTTTGCAAAGCCCCTTTTGGAAATTTGATTTATGAAAGAATATTATTCCTTTGAAGGTAATTGCACATTTTCACTTAGACACCTGTGACTCCGGCCCAAAAATTAAAGTTACAAAATAAATCATGCTGCAATTTACAGTGTTGAGGTGCTCATTTATTTAGTGTAAGAGACCAAATTTTCACATTCAATATTCTTTGCATGCAGTATATATAATATTTAAAATAAAAATATATCTAATCACTGTAGAGTCCACCTATTTTAGTGATTAAATTGCATGACACCTTTAGGAACAGGATTTGTATGGAGAAGTCTCCTCTCCCTAATAATATAAAGGTTGTAAACGTGTTGAAGTGTTAAAATAAGGCAAGAAACAAAGTTGTCATGTTTAAACTACTCTCTGCAACTGAATACTAATCCCAAGGACTAATTTCAATGATTTTCCTGGTGCTCCCTTCATGCAGTGAGGTAACGAATATGGAAAAGGGCAGAAATCCTGCCCAGGCAGGTGTTAGTCCTCTTTCGACATCTCATCACCGGCCAGTCTGCCGTCCAGCACACAGGTCAGCCCCTTTCAGTGCACACGCGTCCCGGAGAATGTAAAAACAAGTAATAGTCTGTGTCATATGGTGACAAATACAGTTCAAAGTACCATTATCGCTTGTTCTCATGGTGATAATTAATCCCATCATCATTATCATAATGAGAAACCATGTTCAGAAAATGCTGATTGAAAAACTCCAATATAAAAAATACAAGTCATTCACTGCCCTATCAACCTAGCTGGTTCTTACATTTGCTGCTGATTAGCACACAGTCTTCCAAATAATTTCTATACCCCAATCCAAACTTTTCTAGTGTTCTTATGTTTCACTTCATGATTTTTTAAAATGTTCCACTCTAGCATGAAGTGCTAGGATTACACTTTTATTCATTAATTTATGATGGATCTTTAATCAGAATCTTTTCCTGATTTTTTTGCTCCCCTCCCAGTGATGTGGCGAGAGAAAAGAAAAGAAAAGAAAAGAAAAGAAAAGAAAAGAAAAGAAAAGAAAAGAAAAGAAAAGAAAAGAAAGAAGAGCAGAGCAGAGGAGAGAGAGAAAGAAAGGAGGGAGGGAGGAAAGAAGCAAAGAGGGAGGGAGGAAGAGAAAGAGAGCAAGGAAGGAAGGGAAAAAGAAAGTTAGTTAAGGAAATGAGCTGCAGTCTATGAACTGCCAAAATTATATATATATAAAAACATGGTTTTAGGAAACGAGTCAGTATAACACCATGGACTAGCCCCTATGCTGGGGTGGGACATGGACTGGGACGGCTGGAGACAGAGCTGCCAGGCGCATGGCAGTGCCGAGATGCCTCCACAATCTCCAGCCGTCCTCCAGGTTCAGTCATTCAGAGGGCTGCAAAGGCAATTAAAAACACTGCATCTTTTGAGCTCTTTCCTGCACTTTAGAAATGCAAGATGCATTTCAATGCAACTTTTCATACTTCCTTCTGTACCAACAGTCTGAAACTAATAAATAATCCAAGCCTGTCACACACAGGCTACTCTTCAACGAGGCTGATTAGGCAAATCTAAACCACATTAGATAAGCAGTGCATATTTATATGAGATGCCTCAAATTTCTCTCCAGCTTTAAGCCCACAATTAGACATTGTAAACATAAAACGATGTATTTGTGAAATCACGGGACAATATATACCACTGGGAATACGGTCCTATTTATATTAGGTCATACACAAATACACCAAAAAAAATCTACATAATACTATACAATGTATTTTTTCAAATCATATAGCTCAAGAACGTTTCTGAAATATATGCTGTATACACAGAATATATTTGTATTGGAATGACCCAATATTGGTTGAAATTATAGGGCTTTCACTGTAAAAGAAAGTAGATCAGTTGATCAGCATGGTTTCCTGTAGCATTTGATTTTGTCTGAGCATCTGAATACACCTGCAACGTGGCTATATCCATATACACAATCACTATGTGACAAATTAAAAAGGGTCATCTAATAAGCTTAAGTCTCTATAAATCATATAATAAACACCCGAATGAGAAAATTGAATAAAGATATGTTTCCACAACAACTTCATCCCCTTCCATTAAATCCATATTCCCCTAGGACTTGTTCTAATATTCTAAATCCCTAAGTACACATCATTTATTAAATGAAAAAAAAAGCCCAACTCACCCTGCCAGGACATGTTTCTCGCTCTCCCTTTCAGGTCTGGCATTTTCTCTTGCATTGCCAGAACTCGGCCTCCAGGCTGCGGCAGTTCTGGGTGGAGAATGGGCTCCTGCTCCATGAAAAATATCATAGTTTTAAAAATGTTTATAGTGCACATCAACAGGAAGCCAAGAGCCTTCAAAGCTGTTGGGAGTTACGTGTGCGTGTGAAAACAAGCAAAGAGACCCTACCAAAAAAACAAAAAAGATGAGTAAGGAAGAGGACAGGGCAATCGGCTGGTGAACGGGGTGGTCACGGGGAGCACAGAAGACCTACCTGGAGGTTGGGACGATGCTTTCTTGAGGCCAGCAGCTTAGCCTTCTGTTTCCTACATCCTACATAAATGTCTCATGCACTGAATTTCCAGCCAAACAGGACTGCGTGGGAGTTTTCCTTTGGTGTGATCAACAAGCTTTTCCTATAGTGCCTGATGCACGTATTGCAAAAAGTTTCTTTTTCTACAAAACACCATTATCTGAGCAAGAGTAGTTTTGTTTGCAACAAGCTCTCTCTTTCCTAGACAGAAATCTTTTCTTAGCTTACAGCTTTCTAGTTCATGGCCCAGTAAATGTTCCTTTAGAAAGAAAATGAATGTTTCTGTAATTTAGAGAACACACTGGGATTTAGAGCATCTTCTTCACGGCACTCCAATGTGACTTTGGACAAATCACTTTTAATCCCTCTTGGCCTAGGTGTCAGAACTGATTTTATTTAACAGTTTTGATAATTACTTTGACACAGACTGCTCGTATACCAATTAAATTTTTTTCATGACATGAATTTGGAAGACACTGCCAACCCAAAGGAGTACCAGAATGCAGGTAAGATTGTATGATCTGGGGACTACAATGACAGAAGTAGGATAAAATTTAGTAACACAAACTTGAATAACACAGAAAGTTCACCATTTTGAAACTAATCAGTATCATTGTGTATCAGTACACAATCATCAGTATTTCTGCAGACAGAACTTACTGCTTGGAAATAGCAGAGGAAGGCAAAGATTTCACAAAATGCTGGGAATAAGCCACCGATGTGGTGCAACCATGAACACAACAGCAAATGGATCAGCTCAGGATAGAAAACGGTCAAGTCTTCCCATTAGCATTAGGAGAATATTCATGCAGTTGTGCAAGCCCGTGTTAACACCATGTCTGGATAACTTGGTGCTTCAAATTGTTCATGCACAGGAAGAAAACTGATCAAAATATGGAAGAGGATCAGAGAAGGCCTACAGAGATAGGCAGGCTAAAGGTGAACCTTTCTTAAGAGATGGGAAGGAAAGAAAGTGCTTTATTTAGCCCAGCAAAATGAACGAAGGCTGGCACTTAAAACTATTTAAATTCACTAGACGATATTGGTGCAAATATGAATAGGCCTATACTGACTATAGATAAATTTTCACTGTTAGAAGAATATGTCTAAATGACATCTTCAGATAGCAGAGAGGTTCTCCTATAGTAGTAATGGAGGCAAACAAAGGACCTAATTTTAAATTAGTTTGGTCACTTTATGAACTCAATTCCATCGTACAGTTGCCTGGAAAAGCAGGGGACTGAATTTGATAGCCCCTGCTGTCACTTCAAATATGCTGAATATTTCTAGCCCATTGAATGATATTGGAGCTGAGCACCTAACATCCTTAGAGTCCCTTGAAAGTCCCAGTCAGAAAGAAAAGACGTGAGTGAAGGCATGCAGTGTATTGGTTTTACTGGCACTTGCTTGAATTGAACCTGTCACCCAGGAGAGACATCCACATTCCATACATATTCTCATAAAGCTATTATATCTATCACATCTCTATAAATATAGATGCAGCATAGCCATTACATATATGCATCCTTAGACTCTACTGATATGCACATACTCACCATATAAAAATAGTCTTCAAATTAAAGTGTAAATATATGTTTGAGGTTCATAATGTTGATATCACATTAAACAATAAACATGTGTGCAAAAGAGCATGTTTTTCTATTCCCACTCATTCTAAATGCAAGTTAAAGCATCCATCCATTTTGCTACCCAGCCAGATAGCATAGAAAAACTGTGATGTTAAACTAATTTTTCTAATACTAAAACCTTCCATCTTTTGCAACTAACTCATCTGATTTCCATGATCATAAAGAACTGTATAATATTAAATTATAACAACAGCAATCAAAGGCATGGGGAGCAAGAGGATTCTCAATTGCAGCCCATGCATCACTCAATATCACCACAGAAGAAGAGATTGAAAAGCACATCAATTCACATAACTTCCTCGCAGTGCCCATTGTCTTTTTCAGTTCCTAATGATGCTGAAGTGTCTCCATGATTAAAATTTAAAGGCTTCCCAGTAACCAAGTAATTTGCCCAAAACTCCTTATCTAGCACTCACCATGAAGACTCTGATTTTAATATACCATTAATCAAGCTCCAGCCAAGTTTACTACTGATACTTTCAATTACGGAGGAACTAACTTCATTCTTCTCAGTGTGTCAGTGAGAGACCACTTCCTTGATTAGCCATACGCCCTAAAAACAGATGGATAACAGAGTTGGGCTTGATGCACTTTACCGAAAGAACTATTTGTTGTGAATTGCAAATCAGTAAACAGAATGGGATCTCTTGGTCGCAGGATATACTTAAGCGAAATTTGGAGCCATATATTTCATACTACAATAAAAACATTAACTGATATCGGTTTTTACAGTGTAATAATAATATATGATTTGATTGCATGTAAGTTAATGCAATGGTGAACCTAACAGGCAATTCCTAAATATCAGCATATTTTGCAACACAAACATTTACACAAATGTGCATGATGCGTGCTTAATTTAAGCGTGTGAATAGATCCACACTCTTCAATAGGACATCTCAGGCTCTAAGTGATGCACGTGCATAAGTGATTGCAGGATCAGTTATCAGAAAATGATCCCCAGTACGATTTATAAGAATTCCAACAGATTGCAAATAGCTATGATTTGTCACACAACATCTGGTCTCTTCTCTCTGCAATCAAACGGACAAATGGAAATAACAATACAGGCTGTGAAAGCGCAGCTTGTACAGAAACAATTTGAGAGGAAGGCACCCACACCTTACTACGCCGCAGTGAGGGAATTCGCCCAGGACTGTGGGGCTCAGTTAACAGAGACGCATCATTTGTTGGAGCTCGAACTTGATTTCTACCAAACAATTTAATTCTAACATGATCAGCCTAGCTACGGCAAACACTTCAGGAAAGCCTTGCTAACCGAGATGAAAGTGCCCTTAGTGCCCAAGGAAACCCATCGAGCTTTGCCTGCTCTGCAAGACAGACAGGTTGGGTGGCAGCCGTGACAGCCTGACTGTCCACGTAGGTCACCATGCGCCACCCTCTTGTCAAGGCGGAGGAGGCAGAGAAGCGGTTAGACAAAATTGTTAAGCTTCACTTAAATACATCAGTAACTTTATTCTCATGCACTCGGTTCTGAACGCAATGCAAATTGTATTCCCAGAGCACGAGGTAGGGATTTTTTTCCTTAACGCACCTCCCATCACATTGTAAAACTGCAACAACTGTCTTAACAGAGGAATCTAAGGCACAGGTAATTATGAACGCAGCTGAGATGTCATGGCCAGATTGGAAAATCTACCTGAGAGGTTGCATCTAGGAATATCCAGCATAATGTTCATATCTGTGCAATGCAATTTAAAGAAAAATAATATATACGAGTTATGAGAAAATTGTGACTGTATCTTCTGTGTAAACAGCAAATAAGAGATTTTCACTCACAGCATTATTCAAAGTCTCTGAAGGGCACTGTTCACTGGTGATCTTGATAATTTTGCCTATCTGACTAAAATGTGTCGGATATTTAAGAAAACAGCAACGATGCAATTCCTTGAAACATCTGAGTTTGCTGTCATTCAAGCCTGGCCTTGGCATATGAGTAGGCATTCTCTGCAATAGTCACCTAAACATTTTAACTCATGGGCATGTTGTGTTACCCGAAGGCAAAACCTAGCATCTCCAGAGATCAAGGCTGCAGTGGGCACGTGGAAGCCTGTTTTATTCAGAGGAGGGACACTTGGGTAAGAAAACAGACTTCCTCTAGGACGGTGTCCGAAGAAACCAAGGATGTGGGTTTTTTCAGACCATGAGCAAACGCTTTGCTTTGGTATGTCCAACTTAACCCTGCCCAAGGAAGCCTGGCACAACCCCACAAGCAACGTGGACAAGCCAACGTTTAGTCAAGAATCTTTCCTTCTTGGTGTTCACCCAAAACAAACTTCCCAAATTTCTACAGCCTACTTGCCTTTTAGATTCTTTTTCTCCAACAGTCATCAACAGTCTGAAGTGGAATAGAGAAGTCACAGAAAAAAAATTACTAAGATTTTTACTGAAGTCGTTCTTTATCCTAAACATAGTAATACCTTTTTCTAAGATTTACAATGTTAACCAATTCTTTTCTGTCAACTAGCAATTTTTTGGCAGATCCCTTTTGCATGATTCATGAAGGACCAGTAAAAGGCTAATTGTTCAAATTAATTTGCGTAAATGACTAAGCAAGAGATAACAAAATTACATCTGCACTTGTTTGGCAAAGATTCAATAGCAGCGGCCCTGTACTGCCAGCTGCTTCCAGACAACACTCTTGCAGAAATTAAAAGCTACAAATATTAATTAATACACTTTTTTGGTACGTTAATTTGCACTGAAAGGTTCCGGAGTACAAAACTGCTGAGAAGATGAACCATGATAATTAGAATTAATGGGATGGATGCATGTTTTTTGCAGCTGAAGTTTTAAAAACCCATGAATGGAACTGGGAACTTGGAACTGACATTCTCATAAATCTCTATGATAATGCCGCTATTAGTATTAGAAGGATTAAGTACTGTGGCTCCAGCGTTATCCATCACATGACACATTGTATCCCATCTGTCACTGCAGCAGCTAAGACATGATAGCTGTCCTTGAGGAAGCCGTATGAAAAGCTTTGGGAATTCAAGGAATTGTGGTGCTGAGTGTCGGCCCGCAAAATGAATAGCTCAAACCTCTGACTCTCCAGCAGGAATAATGGCCAGCGCTCTGTACTTGTCAGCTTAGTGCTTTAACAAATACTCCAACTATGGTATCTGTATTTAAGTTAAGTTAAGCAGTCTGAATTATAGATAAATCAGGCAGGGAAAAAAGAGCAGTCAAATGTCATAGATTTTCTCTTTAATTCATTTCTATCTTTGCAGGTTGGATGTCTCTGGAACCATTTTTACTGATGTTCCCCCTATTAATTTTGCATATTTTAGGGCGGTGAGCACCACCGTAGCACTACTCAGTAAGTTGGAATAACACCGAAGTTTTACATGAAATTGCTAATGAGACCATCTACTTACTTCATGAGGTTATCTGCACATTATCGTGATGCAAATCCACTTGTACATGGAAATGCTATTATAAGAAAATGAAATTTTAGATGCATTCCATCTTTAAATCTTGCCTGTCAAATTAACTTTAAATTTTGTCTTAGAGCTTTCCAGACTTCTGAAAAATCATTTTATTTTTGCGTTATACAAATGCTTTTCACGGACACAGATGCAGTGACACTATGCTACCTATTTTACTAATTAATGTTTCAATGCTAAAAAAATCATAGAAAAGGGAACTCCCGAGCTTTCAGAAGTGAGAAATCCTTATGCACGATTTTTACTTGCATCATTAATGATACCTGCGTACAAAGTAATTTATGTGAAAGATGGGGCAGAAGGCACGTGTTAGAAAGACGAGCCAAAGGAGAGGCAGTAGAGATCGTCTTGGGAAGGAGCCGCTTCCCAGCACTGTTCCCGTAAAAAGCCGGAGCGGGGCGCTTGGCTGGCCAAAGCCGGCAGAGCCCCAAGAAACGCTGCCCTGCGTGGACGGACGCGGGCGAGAGAGAAGACTCCTGGGCTCCATCCAGAATGTATTGCACTTAGGCAGTTTGGCAGAAAAAATCAAAACTATGCTTTCCCAGTTTCTCAGACTCTCAAAACTTTAATAGCTTATTTATCGACGCTGATGATGCCACACTTCTAATCACCTTTACAGGACAGTCACCGCTGAATTCAATGCACTCAGCTAAAGACTATGCAGTATAGAGAATTACTATCTTTTTCTTTTTTTTTTTTTCTAGTAAAGTCTCTAGTTTATAAAGTAATGTCAGCAAAGGCAGGTGATCAGCAACTTTAATTTTGTCCCTCGTTTTCTAACATACCATTTTCACAGACTATCCTCGCTATTATTCCTTTACTCTGAACTATTGGATCATCCTCCCCGTCCACAATGAGACAAGCCGGCTTATATTCGGTGTGACTTGGCTGCACAGGCTTAAGAAAATAAATAAATAAAGTCCCATCTCCGGTGACATCATCAAGCAAAATAAAAAATTCTTCCTGACCCTGATCCTCCGCATCCGGGTTATTAATACTGTGCCGCCAGACTGCCCCCAGCCTCGCACCCTGCAAGGGCAGAGCGAATCGTCCCATCCCCGGGCACGGGACCAAGGCGGGAGCCCGGCAGCCGAGCGCGGGGACTGACCGCTCCTTTCCAGCCGCCCAGGAGCAACCTTTTCTGCGTCCCAGACGGCACAGGAGCCTGAAAAATCACAATATACCGCCTTTTAAAGCTTACCTGCATAATAACAATACAGAAAGATCCACGCTAACCTATTAATTAATGCTCATGATAGGATATGTGAACAGTTTTTCCTCGCATGCTGTGTAAGATTTACGGTCCACAGTCCACCCTGTTAGGAGGGTAGCAACCACCAAGCCTCAAGAATGAGTATTTTCTCCCTCTTTCTGCACCCTGAAGAAGAAGGTGTATGGCCTGACACAGTAACAGAGAGGCAAAACTGCTCTGTTGGCGTACAGCTGCCACACGGAATAAGCTGCTCAAAGAGGTTTCGAATCAAGTCGTATCAGTGATTAAAGAGAAAACCAAATAAGCTGGTGAACTGCAACACAACAGATAACACAGAAGGAAATAGGAATGTGGATAAAACAATACAAAGCAAAACCAGCTCTTAATCACATAAATTGGTTAAATACAGATGAAAATACAGAATAATATTATTTCAAGACCAAGAACATTTTGCATTTCTGTAGCAAGGTGCACCTAGAAAACCCAAGGCACTCTACAGGCACTTCATACATATTTGTGGGTTGCCATCTGCAAAATCCCAGTGAGTTAGCTGCTATCGCTAGAATTTATAGACTGGGAAATGAAGCAATTTGTCCAAACCCCAGAAGGAGCGCGCAGCGAAGGGGGCCGGAGGCAGCTGGGGTCTAGCACCACAGCCAGGGACCACGGCTCACGGCCGGCCGGGCAAACGGACAGACGGACAGCATCCACGGCTGGTGATCACCTGAAATGCACAGAAGAACAACCCTGGCCTGATTTTTTAATCACGTTGGAGCAGATATAAATGGAGAGACTGCAGAAGGCCATTCCGAGCAGTAAGGAGTTTGATGCCGAGGGAATTTGAAATACATTCATTGCCTCTATGCTGTCTCATTAAAGCTGAGGATAATTGTGGTGGCTATTTGATGCGGGCTAGTCTGGTGTGGATTTCTGCCTGGCTTTAATCAGGAATTCCTTCCTGCACCTGAAGAAACTTTAGAAAACAGGCACATGTTTCTGGCAAAAGTTTTGGCTTTTTTTTTTTTATGGTGCTCTCTTTGCCATGTCATGCAACTGCTTCATTATAAAAAAAATCCTGGCCATTTCTAATGCTAAGGTTCATACTGACAGCAACATGAACATGAGGAGCTTAATTATTAATTAAATGAACCTCCTTTAGGCTGTAATAATAGACCAGCACTACTAAAAAGAGTACTTAGATTTGTATTTATGGGCCTCTACTGAAACCATTTTCCTTCCCTTGGGACAGTCCCTTCATCTTCCATCCCATCAGTATTATATCTTGCTGTAGAGGATCAAACTTGTCACCATCAGCTGTAGTCTGCTTGATGCAGAAACTGGAAGTTTATTACAGCGTCACAGAACGGCATTCATCTATGCATTTGCTAGAGCAAAAAGAAAAGCAGTGTTGTTGGTTTTAAATACAAGCCTTTGCAATTCAAATAGTCCCCTTCTTCCAAAAGCATCCTTTACCTCGAACTCATCAGGAGCTACCCAGATATTGGAAACATTATGCATTTCTAGAGATCTAATAGCAGACAGTAGGAAGCTGTCATCTGAAACTAGGGGAATTTGTGCCACAGGGCAGGTATGAAATAGGCCTCAGTGGTCAGTGAAACTAATGTACCTAAATATGCTCACTCAAATCCAGTGCCCACAAATGCCATATGGGTGAGTGAACTGACTTTGCAGAAGCAGTTGATGGCTAATGGGTGTCCCCTTCTCAGTATACGTCCAAAGGCACTAAGAATAGGAACAGCTTTTAAAAATCCAAAAACAGATCTAAAAAATAAGCATACTGTGGAAAATGTGGGTCTATCCATATTTGCTAAAGGTTATTATAAATAGGTTAACTGGAAGAATATTCTTAATACATTACACTGAAAGATCAGAGTCACACCTGCCCTCTTTGGCTATCAGTGATGAAGAGATTTACTCGGTGCTGGCTCATGTCTCCCCAGCATTGATAGCAACTGAGTAACTCCTGAAAAACTCCTGTATTTTGGATCTTGGCACTAGCAGCCCCCAACTCTTGCAGCCCGCCAAGAAACACCCACCTATTTCTCAGCTCCCCAAGCTGGCCTGCCCTGGGACACCCTGCCAGACTCTGCGGTATCGCTCCATTGCCCGTGGGAAAATATGTGCCTTGGACTGCTCAAAATCCTTTGAATTCACCTTTAGCACTACAGTGAACTTCAGCGTGAAAAGAAGTTGTGTTCCAGCCAAGAGTTAAACTCTTGATAGCAAGCAATAGATTTGTCACACACATTAAAAAAAAAAAAAAAAAGGATAAAACAAAACACGACTAAATTAGACTATGCCTGACCTCAGTCTTTTTTCCTAGCAGTCTCTTAACAGTTCTTGGAAGCAGCTTCTGCTGGCAAAGGCAAGGTGCTCGCGCGGGAAGAGCTCAAGAGCAACGCCCTCGGAGCAGACACCCTGGCAGGGTCTTCTCCACTGCTATGTCTGAGGGCTCTCCAGTTGCTGCTGAATTCAACGGAAAACACCAAGCATCTTCCCAGAGCCCATTTATCCTCCTCTAATGGAAGGCCTTAGCTGTGCTTTCACCTTGCTTTAAGAGGTCGGCCTCTGTGAGAGCGCTAATGGAGCACCGGCAGGGTTATTTGAGGACGATTCTCCTTTCACGCGGCAGAGAACACTCCCAGGGTTGATTTTCTTTACTCACTTTCTTTTCTTTTCCTCTTAGGAAGTCAACTGAATTGCAACATAATAATCTGCAGACATATACTGTAGTGTGGTCCCTTCCTGTTACACAGCAGTGCTCATTTCCTAGTGGTTTGCCAGCACTTTACGGAGGCCCCGGGTGACTCATTAATATGCCCTAGTAGTTACAGGAGTCCCTGAGCCACAGACTCTAAATAGGACCAGGTGGCACCCGCGGCTTGGTATTATAGTACACTGTATTACACGGAGCACTTCCAAATACTTATATAATGTCTGTTTGGGGCATCCAAGTAAAGGCTTAAGGATGGAATTTTTGAAGTGATAAGAGACAGTACAGCTTGCATCACAGTTTAATACAAACTTCTCTATATCTTTATGGTGCTTCTACTTTCCTCACCATATATTCAAAGACCAACCCTCCAACATCACCTAGCAATAATGAACACTCAAGGTTAATGGTCTTGACCAGCATGATGAACATCAGTACAGTAACCGCTCACATTTTGCATCCCCTCCATATCATTATTTGCAAGGGCATATTATTTGCTTTGCTTTCCTTCTCACATTTCCATCTAAATGGAAAATGTTGCTACCATAATGGAAACAGAAGCAAAAAAGTACCAGACTGGCAGCTGTAGAAAACGAAGTCCTGGGTTTCTGTGCAGCACAGAGGTACCACGTGTGTCGGCAGGTCTGCCTTACCCAAAGAGCTTCCCCATATAGGTGCTGTTCTGCGGGACCATGCCAGGGGGTGGCAAGAAAGAAATGATGTATATTTGTGCACCAGAGGTTCTAATTCCCTCACACACCGTTTCAATAGAAAAAGACACCAAGAGCTTTACAAACGTGTTGCTAATTATACATCTCATCAAATGCTCGACACTTGCACTCACGATGACCGCAAAGCACTTGTCTGCTCCACCACCTCGCCCCTTCCTGGGTTGCCCTTTTAACAGTCTCTTATGCAAAGAGACTTGGCCTCTTAAATATCTGAAGTTTGCCAGTTTAAAAGATTTAAAGTATTTTTAAAATAGATTTTTTTGTGCTCTTATCTTTCAGGAAAACCTTCACTTATACTATTTTTTTAATTAAAAAACAATTGCTCTGGGCTATGAATGCCAAGTTTTAGCCCAGAAGGAATTTTTATTGCAGATATAAACCCCTGGAAATCAGAGTATGTACACATATACTACAGAGCCTGATAAACCCTTGACTGTGATGCTGCTACTGAGGGTTGCTATAATATCTGATGACAAAACTGACAGATTACTTCTGATGAGAATGTGGAACCCTTTTTGTTTTTAACTTGACCCTGAAGACATGTCATAACATTTGTAATATCTGCAATAAAGTGTCAACTATACTGCTGTAAGACTGCTGGAGCTTGGAGTTAAGTATTCGGTTTAGTGCTCCTACAGCTTTCAATTTAAAATAAAAAAGACTCTTAATTTCCTTTTGGACAGTCCAAACTCAGTATAACACTAATTTGTCTTGGCAAATACGAAGCAGTTGTGGGGAACATAACTACTGGAAAAGAAGTCCAGAGCAATAGACAGAATAAAACAAACCTACCAAAGCTTTCTACATAAATTCGAGATGTACAGTTTAGTAGAAGGAATCTCAAGAAGGGATTTGCAATAAAGCGAGTGTCAATGACTGCCTCAGTGGTAGGGCTAGCTTGAGTTCAGCAGTGAAATAAAACTCTAACATCCAAGCTACACAAGGCTCGCGAAGTGTTTTAAGACTGGGTGAGGAGAGAGAGAAATGCCAATAACATCTCCCATCCCATGTAGCCAGACGTGGTGTCTTCTAGCCCGGTCATTCAATTCGGGGAACGGGTCAGACCGGGCTGGTCTCACCAAACCCCTCATCTTCTGTGCTCTCTCTTGTTCTGTCGTTGAGCCACATTGGCCACGATGACCATAAAACCCCCTAACTTTGCCGTTACTATAAATAATATCTACCGTTTGACCAAGAGACCCGCAAAGTGCAGAACGGCATAAAGAAGCTCCGCTTCTCTGGTAAAGTCATCCCAAAATTAATAGCTCGATATAAAAGTGAGCACCACGCACTATGCCGTGAAAGACAATATTTTGTTGCCACTAACAAGGGCTGATTTCTTTGTCTAAGTGTACAATATAGTAAAACTAAGCTTTATTTCCCAAGAGATGAAATACTTCATTTATCTGTGTAACTTCCTCAGACTTTATATTCTTGTGTGTTTCAGGACTTCAGTAGTTGCCTTCTTGTAATATTTCAGCTTTTAAGCTGTTTTCTTGCCTCACTGAACTCACATAAGATACATCTGAAAGCTTTAGTACAAATTTACTTCGAATAAAGTCTTCAATTCATTTTCATGGCACCAAAAAGACAGCTTTAATAACTGCAATGACAAATAAACTGGAAATCATTCCAGGCCTTTTCACTTAACTGACAAGTAGAACGCTCTCATAATGAGCCGCAGGTTTTACGTTTTCTCTTTGACCATAATAGCTTCATTTAAGAGCGTCAGACCCTGACACTTCATCATTTATCTACATTATTTCTCATCTTCTTTCAAATAAATTATGGAATACTAGACTGAGCACATAAAAACAAAGTGACTTGTTATCTGTAAACAGCAAGATAAATTGTCCAGAAGTTCCTCATTTAGTTCCTTTTAAATTTAAGGGCAAGTTATTGGTTGTACCTTTTTTTTCTATCCCAATTTTTTGCATTTTTTTACAGCCATCTTATTCCGTTGCCAGTGGCCTTTGTGCAGCCATCCAAAGCCTGATGATAGTGCAGAAGGCATAAAATAATTCCATTATCCCAAGGTTGGCCAGGGTAGTAAAAGGAAAAGGAAAAATATTGAAAAAAATCAAATAAACAACTTACATGGGTATTTCTCTCCATCTGTAAAATTCCTCGTCCATAATACATCTTGTCATACTAGCAAATGTGACACATCCAAAGTAATGAACAGGGCATCTGTAACTGTAACTGTAAGCCTTTAGAAAGATAGCTCTGATATTTACCCTCAGCATAAGCCCCCCTTCTCTGGTAAAACACATTAATTCTTGTCTTAAAGCTGTGTTGAACATCTGAAGTTCACATTTATTTTATTTTAAAATCATATTGTCTGAAACACAATTAGCAACACTGCATTTACATTTTAATTATTAGTGACGGATGAAATTAAGAGAGGTTTGGTTTAATAAGATTACGCATCACCACAGCACCTCCCCTGTGAAAAGCCACCGAGCGTGTCTACCCAATGGCCCGAGGTCCGACAACCCCCCCAAGCTACGTCCAGACCCAAAAGCTGTACCTCCACGGCTGTAGCAACCACCTTCAGCGTATTTAACCCTGAAAGGGCTGATCAGCATCGGTGCCATCTCGCATCGCACCCTGCGGAAATGGCCTCAGAGCCCTTCCCAAATGTTAACCCTTCCCTTGGAAGAATAATTGTATTATTCCAGTTTTTCGGATGGGGAATCTGACACACAGCAGGTCTATAGTGGAACTGAGATGACTGAATCCAGTACCCTCAGTTTCCACTATGTTTTTAAGACAAGGAAAGAAACAGAAAAATGAAAACTAGGTTGGAAGCCCTCTCAGAATGGCTGATTCTTTTCATTTTGAAGGATTAAAAAAAAAACCCACAACAAAACCATAAAGAGACTTTCTCAATGGATTCCATCTGTATCCCCCACCCCAAAAGAGCCTCTTCCCCAGTATTAACACCATCCTGAAGAAAACAAGCAGCCGAAAAGAGACCAAAAAACCTCAGATTGCTGGGTAGGACACCTTACCCAACAGAGCTGGCTTGGCTTGAAGCTGTAATTTTGGTGGCAATTTTAGGTGGAGTCTTCTTTGTGCTGCACAGTCAGCCACATTAGGAGGTGGGGACATTCCCTAGGTGCAGAGCAAGCAAACCCAAACCTTGCAAGAGGCCAAAGTTCGGCTTTACCAAAGAAAACTATACAGTCAGAGAAGGACTTCCCACAGCATTCCTTAGTACATTTAAGGCCAAACCTTGATCTGTCCCGTTTTGCAGGTAATTTTTGTTTCAAGCTTTTTCCTTCACTCTCTTCTCCAAGCTCACGCTGTTGTCACTGTGGGCACGCAGCCATCTTGCAATTCAATCATGTTATCTATGCAATGCAGGCAACAATCAAATAAAGACAAAAATAAGAGTTTAAGCTGAGGTTCCCATCAGCTGCAATTCCATACACATAACATTTTAATTATATCTCATCTCCAGTGTAATAGTTAGAGATGCCATTTGATACAGTTTTTTTTTATTTGAAAAATTAAATCTAACTAAATTAGCAAAAATAAAGTAGTAAAAGTTAATTGGGAATTATCTACTCCAAAATAACTCTTACTGGTAAATGCTTTGTGTGGTTATAAAAGGCTGATAAATATAATTGTATTTATGTAATGAGTATCATGTTTAATTTACTGTACTTGGTTGTTTTATACACCATTTTATGAAGGTCTCATACTTGAGCTTCATATTATTGCTTGTACTGCTTTAAAAAAATCCCGATCAGCTGCCGCACACAGGAAATGTCCAACAGACTTTGAACAAGGTAGCGATTAGCAATTTGTCCAGAGAAATATTCAGGACGATCTGCATCTGTGTGACCTAGAAATAAGGGCGTTTAGTAACACTCTCCACCCTGATGGTTCATGGCTAAGTGGCTTGACATAACAGGCGGCGGTCTGGCATATGCAGTCCCTGGTTGAAGAAGGGTGATGCTAATCGCCGAGCTCCCCATCAGACCGGCAATTACGCACGACGCATGACAATGGGATAATGCTTGCTCCTGGCAGCACTCTGCCCTGCAAAAGGGTGAAATTTCCTTTTTCGCTTAATCTTCAGTTAATACAATCTTGGTCAGATGTTTTCACATTCCAGAAAGCACGAGTCAACCAACCACTGACTTTGTGGGTTTCTCGGTTTGCTCTGTTTTAGGAATAGACTTAAGACAATGAGACTTTTATGTTACTGTTATTAAAAATTATACACAAAAAGCCTTGGCATAACTCCCCTGGTAGGGATCTTTAAAACTGAGCAGCACTACATCCAACGCTGAAAAACTGTACATGCTCCATACATGTTACATATCATCTATGACACAGAAATACCCAAAAGGAACGTAGGATTTCTCTTTTATAAAGTTTTCTTTTTTTGAGGAATATTTTTGAGTATACTTCCATCATATGCAATACAAACCGTCTGTGTGCCCCCAGGCACTCAGGGAGAAAATAATGCTCTAAAATGAGAAAAAATACGCGTAGAACTGTGGCATGTGAAATTCCTTTCAGATATACAAGTAACAGGACAAACTGTACTCTTAAATATCTTTGTTCAGCTCCTTCTGAGGTTCATGGTAGGCATGCCTTTGCTTTACAGTTTTGCTCAAAAGTATTGTCCTTAAGTTACTGTCAGAGGACTGCATCAGGTACGTGTACTTATCTACCCAGTCATAGCGTTTGCCAAATAAGTTCAAATTTCAAAATATATAAATATTTATCAAAGCTAAGTCATGAACTCTCCTTTTTCTTTCGAGCAGTGACTAAGTTCATTGGTCCTATATACTTACTACTTTCACACCATTTTGGCAATGGCCAAGAAACAAATGAAGAAAAAAATTTTTAAACTGTCTTTTATTTAATCTGACTGTTGAAAGTTTATTTAATCTAAGTGTTGGAAACCTCTGCAGATGCAAGATATTTGTTCTTTATTTATATCACGAAAGTGTTTAAAGGGCTGGACAGTTTGCTTAATCTAAATTACCATTCATGAGTCAAGCAAAGAGTTTGGCTCAAATCTGGGCCTCCATGTTAGCAGAGCAAGTTCTTGCAGGAACAATCATCACTTTGAACTCACCCATCTTGTAGCCAGAACAAGGTCTTCTCTGATACGGTTGGTGCGGGACACATAGGTAAAACCTGCTGTCCAAGTCCTCTTAGTTTGACACAGACCAGCATGGAAATACAAAATTTTATCAGTGCTCCTCATCATGACTGAGTAAAACATACAGTTAATTCTTACTTCCATTATCAAGACTTAAGAAAAAAAATATCCAAAAGTTTAGCATCTCAGAATAGATAAATCTGAACCCCAGGCCCTGATCACTATTGAGAAAATCCCGTGATTAGCGTGGGACTGTTATGGGTATTACTGCTTTTCTTAAGGCAGTCAAATAGAGACATCAATGTATTTTTATTTTTACACTACATTTTTAAGATTGCTGCATGATTTTTTCATATCTAGCTAAAGATCTTTGACTGTCAGGTGCTGGCAACACTATGAGCCCACAAAAACCCCTAGTTCACATTCTTGGTGTGCACCATATGCAGTAGATGCATTTTCTTCAACCTACTAGCAGGAACACAAGTGGTTAAGGACCTGTCTCCATCCAGTGCTGTCCTCCAGCCAACGTGTGCCACAGGACACCTTGGCACTCATTCTCCTCTCTGTCCCCATTTACATTGCAGAAACTTATTACATTCTCTACCTACCTGGACAAATCATTGACAGCATCCTTCCTCCCATTCAAAAACCATATTAAAAATTCATAACATTATAAAAATGGTTAATATTAGGCATTTAGACTTGCTTTTAAAACACTGCCATTCACAAGACAGCTAGAAACTCACTGAAGATCACACTCATGAAATGACAACATTTTGGGATCTGAAGACAAGCACTCAAAATGACTATCGAAAACTGCAAGGAACAGATGATTTAGAAACTCTGACAATACTGCACTGCTTTTAGGCAAAGAGTCCAACCGAAAAAAACCTCCTTTGGAATGAGCTGATTGGCTACGAATTGGCAGAGATGATTTGTTGACTTTGGAATACCAGAAAATCACCATATACTTTTAATTAGCAAAGGACATGTTTCCCTCCAACTCCCCCATACCTACTCCAGCGTGGCCTGGTTTCTGTTTTTTCTGTTGTGGATGCATAGCTACAAGATTTATTGTATCAGATTAAAAGTAAAGGCTATTAATGCCAGATTCCATAGGGGTTTTTTGTTAAGGCTTCTTAGTTATAGTTTATTTATAAATTATCATCCTGAGGCTTGTAAAAAGGGCTTTTTTCCCCCTCTTTTTTTATTCTAGTGACATTGTAATTTATATTGCTGGTATTTCCATAGAAGAAATCAATTCAGAATTACAATTTGTTTCATTATAACAGGAGCTAAACCGGTGTGGTGGTTCTATACACAAGCTATTAACAGGTTTTACACTATTAGAGTGCCAGAAATTAATATATTCTGCACCAAAACCTAAAAGAAAAAAGCCTGCTAAAGAGCAGAAATGACTGTGTAGCCAAAGCACCTAATGCAAGAGGAGTGGGAGGCAGGAGCGGTAACAGAGCAGGAGCCCCCGGGAGCACCTGATTGCCCCCATCGTCTGCATAGATCACAGCACGTACAACTACACTAACACCTAACTACACTAACTAGCTACACCTGAGATGTGTGGTTATAACCTCCTATGTGCCACATACTACTTTTCCTATAACTTCAGTTCAGAACAGTGTCCTTACATTTGTCTGAGTTTCTGCACCAGCAAACTTGGGATATTTTATAGAGTAAAATTAGTATTTGATACAGACATAAAGGATAATAATTAAACAAGAACAAAAATTCAAAGGACAGCAAGCACTTAGGAAAACAGAGAGCACAGGCCCCCAAACAGCATCTCCTCCCCTCCAGTTGGACGCACCGGCACAAGCTGGTAACATTACCCAGCTTCAGTGGGTACCAGCAAAAGCCACTGAATGCAGCATAACCATAAAGTGCATCATAATTACAGGAACATCTGTTCCAGATGTTTTTGATGTATTGTACATAACCATTTTTCACAATAGCCAGCAAAAGTTTACATTTCTTATCTACAGCAGATTGATTATTATTACTATTATTTCAAGTAAAATTAGTTCTCATTAAAGGTACTAGATGACAACCCTAAAGACTCAGAGCCTTCATTTATTACCCACAAAAAAATACTATAATGGCCCCAGCAAGGCAGCTTTTTCTTATTGCTGCACCAACACACATACTCACAATATTACGGAAGAACTTAACCTGAAAGCCCCCAGTCTGAGGAATTTTAATGCATGCCATTGGATCACCTAGAGAAGTCCTGAAATGGGCACATCAACACACAGCCATACGCAGAATAACTAAAATTATGGTGTGGGTTTGTTCATATACTAACTAACTTGGAAGACACAGAAGTGAACACACCGATTACAGCTAAATCTAGATCTGAAGTAAAACTGATAACCTAACAGAAAATGAAGTCCTTAAAAGGTCTGTAGACTGATTTGGAAATGCACAATATTTGAAATAAAATACAGCAAACCTATTCTCACAAAAAATACCGATCTTTTTCTTTTTGACACAGTGTTCGCTGCCCGAGACATTGGAATAAGGCAGTGAAAAATAAACCAATTAAGCCCTGATGAGCTTGAGAAGGTATGCATGCATTAGTTTCTTTTTCTCCTTTAAAGCTGTCACATTTCTCCTGCTTCTTGTGTTTCTAAACCGTAAAGGATTCCTGTGTTTCCCAGAGACAAAGGATGGGCTCGAAAACTCTGTCTTCTGAAGTGATGAGTTAAAGAACACTGCAGGAGTACTTGCCAAATCATACCACCATTATTAATTCAGGCATGATGAAAGTGTTCATTTTAGCTATAATCATGTAATTCATCAAAATACTACTAGAGCATATCATTCTGAACTATTACACTGATATAGCACCTTATTGCACCTTCACCGAAAGCAGGAAATGTATTTTTTGATGCTTATCTACTGAAAAGCAATTCAGTTTGGGATTTTGGAAGCACTATCTTATGTTACAATAAAAAGGAAATTTCAAACATATTTTCTGGTACTTGTATGATGTTGTTATTATGTATTTGGGTGATTATCTCCAACTATGAAGTTTTAAAATGACAGAGTACTGAAATAGTGTATTTTTCCGGTGCTATAGGAAGGAAAGATTGGGTTATGAATATACAATATTGGATAAAGTTTAAATGTAGATTTTGGTCTGTCTCTGCCCACCTTTAAAATAGCTTTGGAGGCCAAATGCTGTCTGGCACAAGAACCTTTTTAAAAAAAAAGTTATTTGGAGTTCTTTTGATGACAAACAATAGTTGTAAAAACCTGAATCCTGTGATAAATCTCGGAATGGTAAATGGAGTAATAGCAGCCGGGGCTCCGTCTGAACCAAAGATTCTCATCTTGGCGCCTCGCGTTGCGATTGCCCTCTTGCTCTGCCTATCCGTCTCTCGCCCAGCGCATACTTCTGTGAGCAAGCCGAAACTACAGCAAAAAAAAAGAAAAACAGGATGAAACGTGCAATTAAGCAGAGCCCCGCTAAGTAGAGGCCTCGCTGATCCGGGTCCCGAGTCAGCCCGCGTGCCTTTGGCACGGTGCACGCCGGCGCTGCAGCCGGGCAGCCCGCGGAGGGACGCACCTAGGTAATTCCCAAAGAACAAAAGTCCTTAATTGTCCACGTCCGGAAAGCGTCATTATTACAAACGGAAAAGCGAACAATTATCCATTCCCACCCTCGGGTGAAATCAAAGAGAACAAGATGAATGCATGCTAGGCGCATAAAGGGCTACGCTTGGGAAGGTTGGGAAGGAGCTGCCGGACCCCCTTCCCTGCCGCTCAGCCCCGGAGGGCGCGCGCTCCTATGGGGGTGGAAAGCAGAATTTGGGGAAGTGGGGGTGCGACGGACAGACCTTCTGAAGGACCAGGGCTAGCATGACAGCTGAGGAGAGCGAAATCATTTCTAAATTGCCCCTGTCTATCCTACCAATACAGTAAAGCTACAGTGCTCCATCCCGCTTCGCCCATTCCGCTGCACGTCGGCACAGCAGATACATCAGCGTAGACTCGGCGCTTTCCCTTCAATGTGAAAACAGAAAATACAGAAAAAAAGAAGCGGCTGTTACCGTAAAGACCGAGGAACGTAACCAAGTTATCCACAGAGATTCAGCAATGTATTGGAAATCTACTTTTCAGAGGCAGCCGGCAGACCGTGAACTGCGTGAGATTTGCAAATCCGGAAATCTCAACATGTGCTGAAATCTCAGAAGTCCAGAAATGGACCGAATGAAATGTGCAGAAGTTGAAATTTAAAAACTTAATTCACAGTGCAGAGCTAATTAAAATCACCTCTACAAAGGTGAGCACTGTAAGAAGAGATGTGGGTACAGCAAAAAGATGCAGGTTATTTCACCGTTTCTGAGGGAGAGAGCCCAGACTGCCGAAAGGGTAATGTTCTGGAAAACGGGGAGCAAGAGCAAGCAGGATCCAGATCCATATGCTATAGGGGACACTTCCAGGAATATTTAGATGCCCAATTTCCATTGAAACACTGGAAAAAAAGCTAGACACAAATATTTTAAAGGATCCAGGCCAGTAGGTGTAGCCGTTGGTTACTCCTACGGTAATATAACGTCAGACTCTTCTCTCAATTCCAGTAAAAGGAAAGACAGTATTTTGCATTACTGCAAGTGTCCTTCTATCCCAGATGTTATTTATCATTATTTGATGCTCTGCTTTCCTAAAACACTTCACTGTGGGATCCGGCACTATAGCAATGGCTATTTCTTTGTTCTGGAGCTAAAATAAAGAAAAAGAATATTACAGCAGCCATCTGAGGGAAACTATATTTTTGTCATAAATAGATCCCTCTTCACCTCCACTGGCGGACTGTGAGGGTTTCCACATTTTTCTGGATGTTACATGGTGCCCTAAAGCCATATGAAGCTTTTATTCTTCATATATCAAAACCCAACCCCTCTTCTGTCAGGAAAAATGAGTTCACAAGGCAGTTGTAGGCGCAGAATTTTACATATCTCCAAAGAAGATGATGCAATATAAATTGGGTCACCGAGTCAGGAAAAACTAATCTGTTCCCTTTAAATAACATAGACCTGCCATAAAGTCAAAAACACCAAGAGAGATGCTTGCTAGCAAGTGACTTTACAGCAGACACCCAAACGTGAGAGATGCTCCCAGCTTTCGGAAACCAGATCCAAACTTCTAGATCTAACTCATCTTCTCAACTTGAATTTTAATTTTTTCAGTATTTAAATATAACTTTAAAATTTTTTTAACCTTTTAATTTTAAATTTAAATTTTACTTAAAGTAAGCATAAGAGCACACAGCATGTAGGTCTCCTCCACACGACTCAGCAAAATAACAGACAATAATTGGATTTATTAAGGACATTTACGAAGTTGCCCAGTTTTACATGTGTATATATTAAAGCAGACCAAATAGTAAATTATTGTTGGAAGCAATGTTTTATGTCGAATATTAAAGTAAGCTAATAACATTTACTATTCTATTCAGTAATTATTTGAGAGTAATTAGAAGCTAATAGCTACCAGTTTATAGCTATCAAGTCTCTTTAGCACTACAACTTCGCTTTTATATGATCCTCTTGTTTATTTTCACTGTAATTGTTTTTGCAGCATGCCTTCATGCACATACAACCCCCTTCTTCACTTCTGAAAGTGTCCCGAATCAGGGAAATGATTAAACCAAACACAAAATAAAATTATTTCTCCTTCAAGGAAGCTCATTCTATTCTCCAGAAACAAAACCCATGATTTTTTCCTGTTTGAGAGTGTTATTTGGGTGTTTTTTTCCTGAATCCTAGCTCATGCATTGTCATTTTCTCAGATTCTCCACGAAGCAGCCCAGAAAAGGGAAGCCCCATGGGGGAGTTGTTAGGAAGGTCTGTATCGCTCTACGAAACATCCCGGCCTAAGTCAAAGCCAGAGGGAATCAGCTCTGCGCAGAGCTGCATGGTGGTCGCCCATCCGCTGGTACCAGGTGGGACCAGGTGGGACCAGGCCATTCCACCCACCTATGGCCCAATCCTGCAAGAGTGAACACCGTGGCCTCGACCCAAAAGTGATTACATTTAAGCATGTGAGTAGCTGCATTAACAGATTTACTGGGATGAGGAGGAGCACAAAGTGCCTCCACAAACACCAGGCTCTTCCAGCACAGAAAGCACTTTGTTTCAGGAAGCAATTTTGAGAAAAAGCAGAAGACATATTTTCCGTATCACTGAAAGAGAGAAAATCCTACAGCTTCTTTTATCCCATTTTCCAGTTATAAATAGATGTTGTTCCAAAATAACAAAACAATTTCATACCAGGAGGGTACAAAATGGGTCACTTCACATGACCCCCACTGAGAGATTTGTTAAATGCTGCACCGGACCCAAGACTTTTTGCATAAGCCAAGTAGTTATTGCCGTAGTCCAGCTATAGGTATGTTAGCATTACTAGTAAAACGCATCCATGCCAGGTACGAATTAGCTTTTCAACCTGCCCTGAGCTATCGCAAGCCGCAGATACGCAGCTACACCCAGACTGCACCCAGCGAGCTCAGCAAAGGTCACTTTTGTAATGGCAATACACCTTAGATGTCAAGCACTGACGTTCCTAGGCAGCAAGGTATAAAATCATGGCTAAGTTTAATTTCATCATCAAGTGGATCAGGCTTGTAAACTGGAGTCTCCTATACTGTACATTTTCCACAAGTTTAAGCAAGTCCTAACAGTGTAAAATGAGAAAACTTGGTCCCAGCTCCCTTACATTTTTAAGTAAGAAAGCTTCATTTTTTTCAAGACGCCGAAAAATTTCCTGACAAAAAGGTAGAGTAGCAAAAGCTGAAACGACCACATTTTTGAAAACAAACTTTGACGTGCCAATACTCATTCACTACCATCTGCTTTACTGAGCTGATGCTGTTGACGGGACGCTGCAAAATCCTGCTGCGCTCTCCAAACCTCTCAAAACGTAGGTCTGAAGCAAGAGCCGTGGGAACCAGCGCTGCGCCTTGGACTGTGAGCAGGGACTCGGTGAAAGCACCAGCAGCCATAAATCTTTGACGGAGGGGGGATACCACGGATGCCAACCCCCAGCTCCTCCGGCACGGGTGGTTTGGAAGCCCTCGACACGAGGGACAGGCGTAACCGTGACATTTAACTAGTTCTGAACTTTTTCCACCGAACTGCGTTTCGTTGAAATGTCAGCTATCTTGTTTTTTAAATCATCCTATAAGCTTATAAGTAATATTTCTGAAAGAAGAGAATGTTACATATAACAAAATAATGATGAAAATCTCATTTACTTAATAAAATTCCCTGGATTTTAAATCAAAACTGATCTCCATCCATTTGAACTTTAACTACCCAATTTTGTCTCGCATTTCAGATAACACATGGTAAATGTAATTTGTCATCATAAATGTATTATTATTTAATCATATGAAAGTTTTGGTTTATCTTGAGAAAATATTTATAGTAGTTTTAATACACAGGATCCATTCTTGACAGAAATGATGAAACAGATTTATCACCCTTGACAAATAATATTGCAAAACGTCCTCTCCTGACCACTCACAACAGAAATATTAACAACACACACAACGGGCACACCACCTGTGAGTCTCTTTTCTTTAAGTTTACGTCATGGCACCTTCAAATCCCTTTTCAGGGAGACTATACAGTACTTAACAATGTCTTAGTTATAAGAGTAATTCTATGAATGACTGAAACCTGTAGCCCTTTAAATCAAACTAAGTAGTGCTTTATTAAAGTGCCCAGCAAATCAATCTAAATCCAAGGATAATAAAGCCCTAATCAGGTGGTAGAAAAAATAATAGGTTGTCATGCATGAGGAAAAATAGGCAATCATGGAATGTTTTCTTTAATTAGGTTGTGTAAAGTGGAGGGACTGAGTAGGAACTGGCAAGACATTCATCATGAGCAAGGTGGGAAATTATTTAGATTACCGAGGAAGGAAAATTGAGTGAGATACATGAAGATTTGACTGGACAGAAAATTAAAACTGTTTTGCTATTCATGTCACTTACTTTTGGCAACTTATTGACAGATATGGATTTTCAAAGTAGCAGGAATCTTGATAATTCTATAGTTTAAAGATCGCATACAACTTAGTCTAACTTTTACTGGTATTATTGTACGTAGGCTCTGCCTGGAGCTCCCAGAGGGACAGATGGGACATTCATCTCCATAGATTTTAGGTGAGAAAATAATGTGGATTCAATTGCTAGTTTAAAATAAAACGGTCACTTATATTATCCCAAGTCATTGGTATACTGCCAGGTATTAAAGCTGTTTTACTAATTATGAACACCACAAGACAGATTACTGAGAGAGTCAATGAAGTTTCCAAATTCAGGGAAACTAACTTGGTGCATATTACTGTTGTTGTTGTTGTTATTATTATTATTATTATTACAATCTTAGAACGATTTGTGAGCTCTGTTCTGTATAAAAATATCAACAGCACTAAGATAAGCTTACAAAAGGTCATCAAAACCAACTAAAAAATCTCCTAGATCACTTCAGAGACATTTTAACTAAGGAAATTATAATGTAGTTTAATTTGGTCAGTACTTTTCACCCCTAAACTCCTAGGCCCTACAGCGTACACACACAGAGGACTCCTGACTTCTGCCCAGCTGTGACTACATGTCAGTAGTGGCCTGAGAGATCGTTCTTGTCTCTGTCTTCTCTCAGTTCACCAAGATATTATCATGGTACATTAATGATTATTTATAAGTATTTTGGAATTCCAGAATTTTAGATACTATGAAAATGGTCGCTGTTTTTCATTTTTTCATTATTGGCCAATGAGAAAGTGAAATCTTGGTTCTTAGTGGTCCCTGCTCTCACCATTGTGCTCACTGGTGGTTTCCATACCATAAACACAGAGGCAGCACTTAAAGGCCTTTAATGCTAATCTTAGCCATGAAAGTTGGCTCTTCATAAAAGCAATATAATAGCGGAAATCATTTTAAACTTAATCTGACTTTAAAACCATCTTCTTATCAGCAGAGTTTCGGTTTCATGAAAACTGGGTCAAAATCCAAGAACTTAAAAGTTTTGCTTAACTCAAATCTCACTATTTCATTAAAAAAATAAAAACGCAGTTGAGGGGCTTCCAGGAATGAAATACGCTCTACAGATTTTCTTGGAGCAATGGATGCTGGAAGCCCTGAGGTCTTCAGTCAGAGGCAATCAACGTGTTTGCCCACTTTTGAGTCAGTAACTCCAGAAAAACAGACTCCACAGCAGCCAGCGAGGCAGGCAGGCTGGCAGCAAAACACGGTGCTGTCACACAGTCCTCAAAATCCATCCATTTCTACTCAGAGCTTGATGAAATGATAAACTGCAGTTCAAAAAATGTTTGAGCAGAAACCTTTTAACAAGGTCTAACCTGGTAGATATTCTACGCCTCAGGTAATATGACGCAGTTATTGCCAGATTTTTGCACATTTCTTCAGGGAGATTCTTCAGGAAAACGAAATTTGAGTTTTAAAGCTGGTATCAGCCCACACCAAATTATTGTTCTCTGTGTTTTCTAACAAGAGGCCAACTCACGTCTTTGGATTTTTCTTCCTTGTACTCTACTTTCAGGATGAGGAAAAATGCTTTATGACAAAATTTTCACATAGAAAATGGAAAAAGTTTCAGGATAATTTTCTGCTCGTTAGCTGGCCCGACCGCCGGGAACGGCACTCAGGGTTTTCCCTCTGCGGCTGCCTGGCTGAGCGGGAACGCGCGTAGCTGCCTGACGGAGCGGGTCACCGAGCCGAGCAGAGGAGCTGCTACCTCCAGTCCACCCCTCATGGAGAGCAGACCTACAAATCACTTGTCACCAACTTTGATCCACCTTGTTTCAGGTGGTTTCCTCGCTGTCTATTATTTCTGCTAAGAGACCCGTGAAAATTAAATACAGACCCCATCAATGCTTGAGTGACCTGGTGCTCCATCATACCAGCAGTGTAATAGCAATAAATCATTTCAACTTTAATCTATTGTTATTGATGAATGTACAATTATTTGTCATCTAATATGCTGAAAATGATGACCAAAGAAATAGATCAACTTTTTTTCTTCTTCCAAGTACGGCATTGATGGATTGTATCCCTAAGCTGTTATTACACTTATAATGTACTCTTCTGCTATGACAGCACAGCTAGTTTTTTAATCATTCCATAGTAATCAACTTAAGACAACACAGCAAGACTCATAACTCATGTTCTTTTCATTTTTGGCAGTGATGGGAAATGAAAATGTTTTTATTCTTTTGAAATAATTCTTACCTGACTAGGCTGAAGATTGCTTTAAAATTGTAAATAAATGGTTGTTTATTGAGCTGGAACTGAAAAGTGACACATTAAAATGCCCGCTTCTGAAGAAAAAATAATAATTTAGGCCTGAGTGGAGCTAGAGTTGGTTAAAAAAAATACTTTGTTTCTCTTTTAACTGGTTCACTGCTAACTAAAATCAGTACTTGCTGGTAAAGTTATAGAAGCAACACTACCATCACCATATGAAGACAGCAAAATATGTCTTTAAAGACACAGTGTCTTAGTAACTAATCTAAGGTATTGTTTTCAAAAATATCTTTTGAAAATCTGCTGTGGACTTAGGAGCCCTTTTTTTGCTTTCCAAAGCAAGTCAGAAGTAAGACAGGAAAGATGTTCTAGAATAAGTGATCTACTTAAGTTTGGCAGGTGAACTGGAAGTTGTAAACATTTCTTGGAAGAAAAAACGTATTAATTAATTTCTTGAGGCATTGTAAGCATATGAAGACCAGACTCTGCTTTCTAGTAATTACCACACCTCTGAAATGTCGATACGATATAAGAACAAGGGACAATTTTATTACATTGAAATACTTCTAGGCAGAAGCTGTTTCTTGACCATATGCACAGCATTGCAGCACTACTAAAAAACAGACTAATAAACCACATTTTTTAAAATGCTGATTCTGATCCAAACGTATTTATACAACAACAAATGGCAGGATTTGGCCCATTAAATGTGATTAGGATCTTAGTGCACATTTTTTCTATTTTATTTTAAAATACCTAAGCTAAAATGACATAGAGAACATAAAGGGTCTGTCTCATGGTATATGTTGGACCTACGAGAAGTCTTTAACAGAAGTATTTCTGTGCTATCCAGCAGCCTAAGCTATGGCCTTTCTGCATATATCTCAGGGTTAGGCAGTCACAGAAATACATGATATTCAGATCGTCATGGTTAAAATGGCTGGAGGTGGACATATATAAATCTTGTGACCTCAGGCACCACTTGACCTTCTGTGCAAGGCAGCTTTCTCTCACCTCTGTCATCTCACCTTTATCTTAATATATTTGT
The DNA here is from genome assembly GCF_036370855.1 of Dromaius novaehollandiae. Lineage (NCBI taxonomy): Eukaryota > Metazoa > Chordata > Aves > Casuariiformes > Dromaiidae > Dromaius > Dromaius novaehollandiae. Next base: position 3,925,209 of record NC_088104.1, on the reverse strand, counting down.
AGCTGTTTTCTGCTCATTTTTCAATACATTTGCAATGTCATACCCTTTTCTGGGCAGAAAAGGACCAACCAGCTTGTTTTCACTGTGGATCTGACTCTGTTCTCATCCTGCTTGACCGCTCTGTGATTTACCCTGCTGACTTGTGCGCGTTGTTGTTTTGGGCAAGCGTTCATCCTGCTCTGCTCTTTGACTTTGTCATCTGCTGATTTGTGAAGAAACTCCCTATCTTTCCCTTATAGCAACAGATCTGCTGCTTTTATTTTACCTTTGAGAGTTCTTAATTGCTACCCTTTCATCATGTTTGTCACTTGTTTGTAAATAATAAACTCGTTTGCTTTTCTTTCATCTCTCTGTCTTCCCATCACTCTGATTGTTTCAGCTTCTGGGAAAAAATGTTCATTTTTGGACAATATTGCAGACAGAAGTCCAATATGAGCTTATAAAAAAAGTCTTTCACTGTGTGCTTACCGTAACAGAATTAGAGGTTTTACTGCAGTTTTGTGATAGTTCAATGCAGTTAACACAAGTTCACCAAGCGACTCTTGCATAAAACATCTCTCTTTTCTTTTAAACTAGTAAGGTATTTCACCCTCGTCTGAAGTCTTCAAATGATGGGGAATCCAGGTAGTTTTTTAAGTACAGAATAGTTTAATTCTCCAAATCAAAAATTTGACAATGAAACCTGACCTTACTTTCATTTCGGAGTCCCTTCATGGTTACGGCTTGTTCATGGGGCACTCCAGCAACAAGCAAAACACGCACCAGAATTTTCCTGATAATCATTTTGACTACCTATTTTAGCAATTTATGAAACTCCTTTTCACTGTCAGTAAATGAAACAGAAACTATGCATAGACCTAAATGGCCTAAACCTTCAAAAAGAACACTCCACCATTCATTGAGGAGCAGCATAAAACATCTTCAAAGAGCTGAAAATTTTCAAAAAACCCTAAGAAAACACAGGCCCTAAAATTTAATTTGCTTTTCACAATCAGTACGGTTCACACCTCAAACTGCAGATTGCTACTTTATCCTTCAGCATCAACCACAGGCAACGGGTCACCTCAACCCACCTGGGACGCTCTGAGCTCACCAGCAGTGTGATCTCCTTTGCAGCGCGGGAAAGAGAAAGGACCTTGTCCTACAGACTAGAAGATCTTCTCTATGAGGCAGATACTTTCTGTCACCTGTGAAAAATGGTTTGGCAGTACCACATCAGACAAGACCTAAGGAGCCAACGCAGGCAGGAGTTTCTAATGCTGGAACTGGAGGTAACTACATGTCGGAGAAGAACCTGATGAGTTCCCAGGATGCTTGGTGTGCATAGGTGAGTTGTTTAAAATAGTAGGAGACTAAAACTAAGGCTGTGGTTTCCCACTTAGTTAAATCTGACCTCGAAGTTGTCTTAACAAGAAGAGATGCCATGCCATCCCTCTGCCAATGCAATCTGCTATTTTTGATAGGCACCAGGGACCCAGTCGGGTTCACGACAGACGGCTTGCTTTGCCCAGACTTCCCTATTCTATCGCCCTCAAAAGGGGAAAATCTCCTCCTATTACAAAGCGGGCTCCCGCTTTACTGCCTGCTGATTACAGCCGAGGCAGACAAGTATAAGAGAAGTCATTTCTTAAGTAACCAAGCTGCAAGTCAATAAAGACGTTAGAATTTAAGTCCCATATCTTAGATTTTATCTCAGAACTCCCCAGCAGGCAAACCAGCTCCCAGAGGGCTGATAGTGATATTTTCGCCACGTGACCATCCATTCAGTAAATCAGGCACCGCTTTCTGCCATGAACTAAGGCGAGAGGAACATTAAAATACACCGAGCAGGAGCATGAGCGGATAGGGGTATCTGTGTTACTGCCGGCCACACCAAATAAGTGAAAATAACGCCCCACTTGCACGTGCTGCAAGGGCCCCATCTCTAACCAAACTCCCAAACTGGAAATCTCAGCAAATGTCCATGCACTCCCCCAGGTTCATGTGCCTAGAGACGAATGCAACTTTTTGCCCATGCTTTTAACAGTCCTTAAAAACCGACCGTTTACCGAGGCGCTGCCTGCTCTGCACCGCTCCCAGCCGCAGGCGCGGGACCGTCCCCGGGAGCAGCTTGCAGGCGAGCCGCAGGCCTTGCCCACCTCCCCTTGCGAACCAGCGGCGACACGGCCGCCGTCCCCAAAGTGCCGACACTGGAAACTTTCCAGGGAGCCCCTCTCCGGAGAAACTGGGCTCTCCGCTATCGCACAGCGCTGTTCTTTTACAGCCTTTTCAAACCATTCATCTTCCAAACCACCCAACTTGGACACCCGGGCTGGCCAGAACGCAAACCCAATCTCCCCCAGGAAGAAGAAGTAAAGCGAAAGCGCTGCTGTAAGCAATGAGAAATGTAGATTACCAAATTTAACAAGCCTCCACAAATCACGGACTTCTTGGGTTTCAAAGGTCATCTCTGGTATGGTTCCTGATATATTCCACTTCGTGACGGCGGTGCTCTCGCAAAGCTGAAATGGAGCCTATATCTCATACAGATTGTTTTGGGTAGCTGTGGCTGGAACAGCGTATCAGCAAAGCAATCATTCGAAAGAAGCACAAAACTGGCTATCTTGTTACACACAGGAAATTCCAGCATCTAGTATATGTCTTCCATCCTAAATGTGCAATAAGGTGCATAAATTTCCCCTAAAAAAATCCTTTAAATGTTCGTGGTTTAAAAAAACATTAAAATCAGTAAAATTGAAAAGTTTTGTTCCAATCATAAGTCTGTAACATATGATGAAACTATAATACGCAATGCATTTTTTAAAAAATGTGAATAGTGATTTAAAACAAAAATGGAAATTCTCCCACTAATGTACCACCTCCATTAGAAAGCATATGCACACCAGTCCTAAAACTCCCATTAACCACTCCCTGTGAAGCCCAAGCTGTGGAGGGAGCACTGGATTAGCAGGGTATTTTCTCCCATTCTTCAAAATTCTCTGATTTTGGTCAAGACCTTTTAAAATTATTTTATGGGGGAAGCACAGCAACACTTGATGTATGCATGTAGCAAGGTGCGAGTCACTAAAGGACGTCAGCATTGCGCAGCGGCATGCTGATAACAGTTCTCCCCATAATATGGTATGAAAAAGACGTATATCCGTTCAACATCTGTCCAAAACTTCTTTATATAGTCTAATTTCAAGACAGTCACATGATATAAAACATATATTTCTAGAATAAAAACCATTTTCTTAAAGACCTATATATCCCCTGCGTGTTTTGCTTGCATTGCCCCTGTCCCCTACTTGTTGCAAATGCCTGTAGCAATTTTCCCTGCATCACCTGTACTGATCATAGCAAAACATTTCTTTATCAATAAACAATATTAAAGTATCAAGATAAGACAGAACTGGATCATTACCAACAAGAACTGATTCCGGAAGATAAAATACCAGATAGATCTTCACCAAAAGCATACGACATTCAAACCCAAAAACCTGCTTTTTGTTGTTAAATGTTTGCACATTATTAACCATGTCTTTTTTATGAGAATTGACTCAAAGATAATTAATACAGAATATTGCTTTTAAAGTGACAACAAAATAAGACCCAACCTATAATGCCTAAAGTGCTGTCTATGCAGTCGGCAAACAGTCTCAGCTATATTTGCTTTTGCACAGTATTTGTTTCTGAATGTTGCTAAGTTGCGTGGTGCTCCTAGCCTTTAGCCATCATTATCAGTTATCTTTAGGGGTAATCATTTTTCTTAAAATCATGACCCATTTGATATCTTAAAAACAGCAACATTAATTTTCATTTGTCACATAGTAGGGTATAAATTGACTAAATGTTAATAGCATTCTTCTTGAGTAATCAGTTCTACATGATTAACCTAAAAATTGCCAAAATGTTGTTTACTATTCATTTGTATATGAAGAAAAAGAGATCCACGATGAGTTAGACAGAGCTGGATTAATTTAGTTTCTGATCTGTATTAAAACTTGCCACAATGATTCATAATCATTTTACTCAATATTTATCCTGACAAAACAATTTAATCCTGAGAGCTGCTCACAGTATAACGCTGCTGCCCAAAAGCAGCACCGCTCTTCTGCACGCTTGCAATGTGTTTTAATATAGAAAACAGAGAGGTAGGTATGTTTGTTTATTTAGGCTTTTTTTTAAAAAAATAGGGCATTGTAATCTTAACTTTTTTCTGTTTTTTTCTTGCTATGGGAAGACATAGTCGATGGTCTTTACCACCATCTAGTGGATCTAATTACGTAAAGCAAGCCACAACTATATCAAAGAATAGAGACAAAAAATACTTAACCTGCCATATATATGGAGTTCATCTGTCCTATGAAAAATGCAGCATTATCTGTCACGGTGTGTTTCCTTCTGCGTATTGGAGCCTGCATTGCAACCACATCACTTCATTAAAAGCGACGGAAATGGACTCCAAGGAGAATGGTGCTTAAAATTAAAAAAAAAGGCGGGGGGAGATGTCACGCAGGACATAATTGAGCTCATAGTTATTTTTATAACCTACAAAGAGCCTTGGGGTCGGAGTGTTGTTCCAGTTTTTTAAATATGAACAGCAATTAACCAGGGATGCTCACAAACGCAAGAGCCTGAAATACAAATTATTTTTCTTCTGAAGCACTGATTTAGTTTCCAGAAGTTTTTACTTTTAGAAGCAGCCTAATAGTTACTGTTTTCTGTGGGCTTTCCTAACTCCTTGGTATGTGTCCTTGAGCATGGAGCGGCCAGCCGGGGGGTCAGTGGCGGCCAGTGCCCGTTAAGGCCAGATCTCACTTGACCACCGCCCCGTATCTCCCACAGCGTCGCCGAACAGCGTTTCCCTGCCCTGGTCAGCGAGCGGCCGATATTGCCTTCTGGGTGGAAGTGTTCTTGCAAGACATTTGCTGGAAAGAGAGAGCGTTAAAGATCACGCCGTGCCAAAGCATGGAGAATCGAAGGTGTGTAAAGGTGACATTCGCCCTTTAAAGTGACTGTGGACTTTGTCCTCAAAGCATCGGAAATGTCTAAAATGGCAACAAATCTTTGGGAATTCCTTTTTGACAGAGGGGATAAAGGAAACACTGGCAAATGACCGATTTTCCCGTATCACACCAGAAAAGGTTCTACCCACATACAACCAGTTCATAAATGGACACTGCCATCTGCTCCGCGGAGGTGGGACAGGGAGACGGTTTGGCGGCACTGCGTGAGCGATGAGGATCATGTTCCAGCTTCTGCCTCGGGATCCTGACATGATTTTGAGCCAGGACTTCTAGACCTTGCCCTCGACCCATGCTCTGCTGAGATCATCTCCATCACTCATAGCCATGGAGGACAAGGACTTCACCATCACGGGGGCCACGTGCCCCGTGGAAGGACAGTGGAAGCACAGATAAGTAGAAAAAGGTTGTTTGACTTTATCACACTTTAAAAACAAATAAATTCTTGTTTGGCAAGTATAGAGGACCATTTTCCTTTCTCCACATGTGGCACAGTGGAACTAAATTGACTCCAATGGTTGCAACGGCACAGCAAAATCTGGAGCAACATGTTAAATCTGCAGAAGCAAGTGGCCCACATGCCTCTTCTCAGACCCCTTTCCCCAGGACAGGGAAGTGCAATGTCACTCACACTCCTCTCTCAGGACATCAGCAATTGCTTTTTCGGACACTCAAAAGGCTAAAAATTGTATGATAACCTGCAAAAAACGTATGGATTCAAGGTTTCCTTCCAGAAGGATCAGAACAGGTTTCCCCATCATAAAGCCATCTGGGTCCCTTGCAGTGGGTGCACTTCATCTGGCTCTCCAAGGTCACGGCACAAGCGAAATCCCCAACAGCAGAAGCTTAATGCATTCCTCAAGCTGAGTTTTACTAAGGAAGTGTGTTCTCCCCATAGCCCTTTGGGTAAGGGTAATCCCAGTGGCACTTTTCTAAAAATGCTTCTTGTTCTAAAATTTTTGCTTGTTCCAAGCACAATTTATTGGTGGTGTGTGTCTTCATGCCAGAAGGTACATCTGTACTTTCACTACACTCATGCTGCACGACACTGTCAGTTGCTCCTACCGTCATTGGCCTTCTTACGAGTGCATGGCTTTATAAACACCTAGAGGAACTCAAACGAGCTTCCAAAATACTGTTGAGTGGTTTTCCCTCAAACACATAAGAACGTATCATATGATTAACTCACTAGAGATTTTTCATTCTGCATCATCAGGTTCATTCTTCAGCCACTATCAGCTACGAGTTCACTGTGCCTTTATCTACCCACCTGCACAGAAATCATGCATTCGCTTCAGTGCAGGTAACATAGTCAGCTGTGTATTGCCACATACATAGCTGCACGGATCTCAATCTATATGAATGTACAGCTTCTTCAGTGTGCAAAAATGATTTTCAGCCTGGCCCCATGCCAATAAAATGTGCTTACCCTCTCCCCCATCACAAAAGTGTGTTCCTGAGCTGCAAGCAGGACAGTCGCTGTGCCCTGCCGTCACTCCTGCCACCCGCCTTCCCCCAGTCTGGGAAGCTCAGAGTGACTCTATGCACTTGTCAACAGACAGGAGATTTCTTAGATGTATGTTCCTCTTACCACTTTACGATATTTGAAGGACACGTCACAGATATGATGCACAGCTGCCTTTCTTCAGCATGTGGCCTCACCTTGCTATCGCCAGGCAGGAGCCCTGAGACGCAGCAGCACGCTCTTCCCTCCTGGCCCGCGCTGTGCCAGGCTCGTTCCCTGCCTGCAAACGAGACAGCGTTTCATTAAATGGTGTATCTCCGAATAAGAACTAACACCGTGCACGGGGAACCCTAACCATCCCGAGCCCATGCCTCTGCACGAGCAGCGAAGTGTCCTTTCCAGCTGCTCATGGTTTTATTTTAAACTCTGGCCTGAAAAAATAAAAAGGAAGAAAAAAAGAGAAAGCAAGAGCCCCAAGCGGCTCCTCTCATTGACACCCAGCAGCAGGGCTGTGTCCTTCCTGGAGGCACCTCTGGTTTTGCACCTGATTAACTAGGAGCTCGGGGTTGGAGTCATGCTCCTGGTGACTCAGTGATCTGGTTGACTGGCTGACAATCTCCACAGGGGAGAGTGTGATGTACTTGTGTGCCCCAATTAGCAGTGCTAATTGGGGCACAAAATCTGTGCAAAAAAAAAAAAAAGAAAAAGAAAAAGTCCAATTTACGGCAGCCACCGTTCTGGGAACAGCGAGCGGGCACTGAAACAGAGCTGCCCTCTTCTGCAAACGCTTCAGCGGAGAGTGGAAAAAATACTGTTAAATGCTATCCACGTGAAGGTAGAAGTTTTGTGCTGTTATCTGAGCTGTTCCACAGGTTGGGACTGAAAACTCCGCATTTCTCTGTGTACACTCTGCTCGGAGCCAGGAGGGTCCCCAGCAGTGATGCAGCTCCTAGCAGGGAATATCTCGGGGCTTGGCGGCTGCTTCCCAAACTGCGGCTGTGCAGCCCTGCACTAGCTCCTCTGGAGTGGCAAGAACCTGATCTTTTACCTCCAGTTCCAGCAAGTTTCTAAAGAATGCTAAATTTTAGGGAAAAAAAACCCTGCAATGCAGTATCTTAGAATAATCTGAAATATTTTTGATAATATTAAGTTTTTCTTGGAATTACATAGTAGACCAAAGAAGTATTTTTTTATTAAAATGTGCACAGAATTACCTAGGCCTATATATAATTATTTCAGCCGTATGCCAGATACCACAGGTACTAAATAAATGCTCGTAACACCTTTAATGTTATTATTCTGGCATTTGCATACTCAAATGGCAATTCAGATGCAAAACTGCCATTAGCATGCATTAATATCTGTTCTGCACCCACAGTTGTAAGTTAGCTGCTTGTGTAAATATAGGCAGGAAATAATTTGTATACTTCTGCACGTGCAAAAATTAGTTCTTTTAAAATCCAGAGATACTTCCCGGATCATTTCTGTGGCTGATACTCCCAGCAGAATCCTAGGTCTCAATATAAATACTTACCAATTCAAAGAAGACATCTAAAATAAACAGCCTAGAAAATGAGATGCTTTTTGCTGTTTTATTATGCCATTTGATAACACCGTAAAAGAATTACTGTACACTTCTTCCAGTTAAAAAACTCCCCACTTCAGAAGCACGAGCTGATTTTATTTTGATCTATTATAATAATAAAAGAACAATTATCTCTTTCCTAGTAGCTTCTAGCCTAAATCACCTCACGTGCTTAATTCAGGATATTGGAAAAAAAAAAACCACACAGTATTAACAAAGCGCCATCTCGCACCGCTCCAGTTCAGCACCGACGGGTGTGAAAACCCCCCAAAATGTTTTGAAAGCAGGATTTTGGCAGCGGACTCTGCCACTCAGTCGGGAGCGTTATTTGATGTTATTTGTTATCTGTGTGTACTTACACCCTGAAAACGGAGGCTTGTGATGCTGCCGCTGCCACCCGTCGTCCCCGCACATCTGCGGTGAACTGAGGCCGAATCATCTCAGAACAAAGCCGCATTGAGTTTAATGAAACTACACAGACGCTTGAATTTCTGCGCATACCTTGTTCGGCTGAGACCTAATGCACCATCCTCACGGAAAATCCGGGGCTGGGCACCCCTGCAGTTACACTCCACGTCCTAAACGCGGATGGGGGGGTGGAAAGTGCACACACACATGCGTATCTTAAAGTAAATACACACGAAGAACAATAATTTAGGTAAGGCAAATAAGTTCTCAGATGTCCTTTCTTTCACAGTAAGACGGATATGCTCAAAAGGGAAAAAGAGGTTGCTGAAAAGCAACACCAGAAAAGGAGGAACAGAAGGGAATTGGGGGTGGCTAGGAAGGGAAACCTTTGCAATAGTAATTAATATGGAAATAATCTTCATCTAATCTGAAGAAAGTGTGGCATATGTTTAGGTCACTCTAACTCGGGAAATCTTTTCTAAGCCGCATCCTTAAAGGAGGATGACTTAAATGAATGGGTACAAATAGCCAGGCTGCGCAGCAGTGCACGCCAATACAGGCACAAACCAAAGGGGAAGGGAGAGGCTTTTCAAAGCACAACCTGACCCAGCAGCACCCTCTCTTAAAAGACGACAAAAAGGATGTTCCTAGAAAATCCTATCTACTGACGCAAACGTGTACATGGGGAACTGTAAAACCAGTGATTTCTTCTCAGATAGCCTTCTCTCACAGCATATTTAGGAAGGACATCGTGGAGTTACAGTAATTAAGAAGTACCTCTATAAAAGGCCGGCAGCAGCAGTTGCCGAAACCTGCTCTTAGCTGTGTTGCAGGCAACCTCGCCCCGGACCCGGGCAGACCCACCCCACTCGTGCGAGTCCCTCTGTCCTCCTGGCAGTGCAGCGAAGCCACACTTGCTCCCCAGCGATGACAAACTCTGTCCAACTTCATCACCAGGGTGAAGACACAATTTCTTATGCACGTCACACCTGCAAAGAAGTATTCGACATGACAGAGCTAATCAGGGGCAATACTGCAGAGACAGTCGAACGGCGCTTCGGCAGAGATCACCCCAGGTTTATAAAAAACGCTGGGCTGCAAATAACGCATTGCCCCTTTATTAAATAATTAGATATTAGCAGAGAACCGCTGATTAGCATGTACTGATACCGCGCTGTATATTTTCCCTCTTGACTTTGTCGCTGAGGTCACCATACAACCCAGCACCGAAGAGGACGGAGGGAGACAGTGCATGGGCATGGCTGTATAAAGAAGCCTTTCATTAACCTTGGTGACCCCCATAATTTCGTATGTCAGCAGCTAATCAAGGACTCACTGACATCATCAATGGACACAGGGAAAAGATCTCCTGGGGGACCCATCACTTCTCACGGCAGAAAGTCTATGCTTATACCGGGAGCTTAGGCATGCAAATAAATAAAGTGCTATTGCATTATTTGTAATTAGTGTTGAAATACAGGTTTCTACTGTTGGAAACAACTATTTATTTTCAGTGTGGTGGAGATCCTAGTTAAAGGACATAGTCCTTGGTCATCCGCTCATTGCAGAACTTGTCCAGCTCTTATAGGTTGTCACTTAAGAAACACAAACAAGTATAATCATCTTCTTACTGGCTTCGGCTCCACAGTTTTCCTAACCTCACTGATTTCTCAACCAGAAGAGAAACGACAAAGGGGACTGCATTTTCAGATGGATGGTACAATCAGTCAGAGTTGGATTTTAATCATTTTGTATTTACTTAATACTTTCATCCCAAAAGATTTTGCAAATCTAATCAACGCAGCAGTTAAATCACCCGCGGCTGACATAAAGCCCCTTCCCAAGCGGGATACAGATGCCTCTTCTCACAGCGTGCAAGGTACCAAACGGCCAGCTGAGACGGGGGATTTCATCCGCAGCCGGGTGCGGGTGGCAGGGCGTCACTCAGGACGCTGCCGGGGGGGTGTGGGTTATACACGCATTACATACGCATTGCAGAAAGGCTTTGCGGGATCTGCAGGGAGAAAAGTGCAATGGGGAACATACATATGAAAGCACCGTGCCCTCGCGCATGCTGCCCCAGCACCGAGGCAGACGGGAGGAGCACCAGCACCGCTCGGTTCCCCGGGGCTGCGAGGAAGCCACGCTTGTTGGTCAGTTTGTTACTTACTTATTTATACAGATGTATAAATTTAACAAAACCCACCCATTTTGAAAGACAAGCGTAATTCTCCCTGCCACTGTGTTAATGCCGTCCATCACCTCCTGCGATAACCCAAACCCTTGCCAGCCCCTTGCCACAGCGTCCTCAAGACCGGCAAGAATCGCATCACCTGGCCATTACCCCAGTGAAAAGTAATAATAAAACAACCTATTCCCTGGGTCACCTTTATCCTACGGACTGATGGATTTGCTGCCACTGGACCTGATTTGCAAGACACCAAACGCCTTAACTTCCTAATGACCATATATGACTTAAATGCAGTGTCTCTGCGCCTGTATCTATATTGACCTAAATATCGATCTAACCCTCAGCAGCGATACATCTCCGTTGTGTTGCGTATGGAAGAACTTGCTGCCCCCTAATAATGCATTATATATGTATAACTGATACAGCTCCATCATCAATTTAAATAAAGGCTTCTTGAATAACCAGGTTAACTTGAATGTATAAGGATATCTTGTATCCAGAAAGGTTATACAAAATATAATTACCATAGTGCTTGAGGATAGTTAAGATGCAGAAGAACCCCAGCACATTGCAGCTTCTCAAAGTCATCAGTACTGAATGTGTAAAGAGATATTTTTGCCCAAACAGAGAGATTTTCCCCCACAGAAAGAGAATTCTGAGGAAATATATATCTGGAAAAGAGATCATGGCATGCCAAACAGAAATGTAGATTACAAAAATTTATTTTGGGGGAAAAAATATTACAGCTAATATTTTACTTAGAACCAGACATTTTTTGTACTATAACAAATGGCTGGCCTTCAGGTAGGCAGACATATCTCTATTCATTTTTATGAGTTTTGGAGGGTTATAAGGTAACAAATGGACTCAGGAAAGGAAACCAGTGTATTTAATTTTACATAACTCTTGCTTAATAGTAACTGAAATAAAGAAATGCCATCCCAAATCACTGAATTAGATAACTTATAGGAAACTGCTCAGGTGATCAAAAAGACAGTAACATAGCACAGATATCCACTTAAGTTGAACAGAACTGTTCCAGTAGCAGTAGGATTGGAAAACACTAATATTTCAAAAGGTTATTTGGCTTTTGCCTTTTTTGTGAAGATCTTGTATTTTTTTCAGCTGTAACTATAGATATTTCCCTGATTCCATTTCTGATTTAGCACCTCCTCTCTTCTTAGCATTAACAGATTCTGCACCTACAGATCTCAAAGGGATCTTGGCAATCAGGACTGATCTGTAATTTAAAATGTTAGAGTTACAGAATTAGTTATTTAACGTAATCCTCATTTTGCTTCTTCTGTTTTTTCAGTAAAAATATTTTAATCGCAAGGGAACTGTGCCTAATATTCTACATTCTACTTCAAATCATGACCATATGTATTGTACCAGAAAGCAGTCAATAGTCGCGTATCCAGGAATTGCTACTTAGGATCAGCTGCCTGCCAACACATTATAACCACACCAAAACCAAAGATGAAATCCTCTTTGCCTTGTAATGAGAATATTTGGTATTTAATTTATTTATATATCTGGTAGAGCAGTTACTCCTTTCACAATTCTCATGGAGTGGAATATCACTTATCGGGAAATTTTTGCCGTTTTTGCAGGTATGATTGTTAGAATTGCTAATGCATACACTTAAAGCTTTTTGCCTGATTTCTGGAGTAAAAGAGCTTGATCTGATGACCTAAGCATGGGCATCACGTGCCATTTCAGATGCTTTAGGGTATCCGAGACGTCCACGTGGGACTAGCAGACATCGTACAGGATCTCCTTGCTGCTGGCACAAGAGCTGGAGACGGGGCAGAGCACCCAAGGGCAACCAAAACAAACCCTAAATGCAATAAATGTTCAGGGGTAGTTTTTACTGAGGAACTGGAATAATTACTCTTCATGATTCATTTTTTACTTGCACCTAGCTCTCCTACAAAGTCCATTTATGAATATGAAGCTGAATTTCACCCAGTTTTTACTTTCATTAAATTGGCATATAATTAACAACAATAATTTTTGAACCCATGACCAAATAACCCCATTTGCCCTCTGTGACTGGGGTATCATTTTTAGGCCTACCGCCTACAAAACCTTAAACGATCACATCTAGCTGCTCTGCACAAAACTTGTGCAAAAAGGAGATACAGGCAATATAGATAACAAATCCAAACTCAAGGCAAAAATAGTATTTTGTGAGAGTCATCACTTTAATGGGTCCAGGAAATTTATAGACCAATTTAATTTGCCTCATGCAAACCAAGTTCTTCCAGTCCCTTGGGGTGAACATAGTATAGGAAAAGTATACATAGGTGGGCAGCTTTTAGCGTATGTAGAAGGCCTGTCTGATGGAGAACCTCATGGTGGTCCACAGCCTTGTTACACAGTTCATTCTACTTGAGATGAAAGATAATTTCACACCTAAAAATCATGTACTTTAAGGTACTAATGGTTACATATTTATTTTCCATTGCCACCTACCCTGAAGTTATAAAAAGGATCCTTTTTTGCTGTTATTGCTATTTTAGTGTTGCAAATAGGATCCAGTCAACCTTCGAATCCTGTTTTTCTTGTAGAACCCTCAGAAAGATATGGAAATTGCTCCTTTCAAGATACCGTGTGCTTTGTTTTGCTTTAAAATACATCGCTAGAAGCAAAGTCTAAGCCTCAAAAACTTCTGAAAGTCAGCACATCCCTGATTTCACAACGCGCGTTTAAAATGTGTGTTTTAGTCAATGATATTGTGAGCTAGGAGTCTGTTCCAACTCTGTGATAATGCTGGCATTAATTTTCACTTATAATTGTTTCCTCCTTAAACAGCCCCACAGAGAGAGACTCTCGCATCCCTTCATTACACATAACTTATCATGGCATTAAATTTGCCTAAATTGTACTCTAGCGCTGCCATACTGCTGACCCTTAAGTCTGTAAACAAATACATTTGTTCTCTATATATTTATGTTTTGTCTTCTAAATTGTGAGAAAATGAGCCTAGAATCTTCATATTGTAATTGTATCATCAAAGCCTGTTGAGAATACGATAAAGTAACCAGAAGTTAAATTATCAATAAGAGTCATTTATTTTGCATTTTTATTTTAAAGAATACTTATGAGAATTGTGATAAATTAGCAGTGACAAACTACTTCTTGCAGGCTGATTTTGTGTGGAGAGTTTAATTAAACATTGCAGCTGTTTATCTCTATGGTGATTAAATTTTCATATGTAAATTACATGTATTAAGATCAAGATACTTATGTAAATGTCACTTGCCTTAATGTTTTGTGTTACTGTTATTAACATCTAACCATCAGCTTGTAATCTTCTTGTATTGCATTACGCTGGCATGCACTACATGACTAAAATAAGTAGATTTATATCTTAATAACAAACAAGTTTTTAAAAAGAACATCTTACTATGTAATTGAGATGAAGATAAAAAATAAAAAATAAACTGTCAAGTGTGAACTGCTGTAAATTTTGGAACTGCAGAGGTTGGAGCCACGTTCATTAAACACCTCCCATCTGGCCGCAAACAGCCATTTCAATAGAAGCTGACGGGGTAGCAGCGGCCTCAGAAACAAGAGCCAAGCACCGATCTCGGAGGCAAGTGTGCTACTTATGCCGCTTCCAGGGAGCAACATAAATTCGGTGTATGCCTCCCGAGACCAACCCAAATTGCGCCGGAACGTCAAGGATCTATAGGTCCACTTCAGAGTCTCTCTCCCCCCTCAACCTTACAGCAACTGAAGGCATACTGTTTTATTTTGTACGTGTTATAGCCACTGCCAAATAAGAGACTATTTCTGATATGAACATTTGCTAAACAAAGAAAAAAGAAATTAGATTTCAAGCAGGAGAAAACCCTAAGGTCTACCTACATCTATTTCTAACAACAGACAAATGGATCGCAAATGTTTCTTGAGTAACAGCACTTTAAAGCTCTGTGTCTTATAGACAGTTAACAGAAAAAAATACCTGGAATTGGCCTTTTTTTTTTTTTTAGATTTTGCACATTTTTTTTCTATTTTTGCTGTAGAAGGTTACACCATTACTTTCTACTGCTACTTAGTAGCATTATTTTTATTCACTTTGATGATAAAGATTAGCAACAATTTGTATTGAAGAAACAGAAGGATTTGCCATCTAATCTTAGTTATTAGAGAGAGGCAAGTTCTTAATATAAAAATATAAAACTTCAATACAGGAAACACTTTTCATCATGCCACTCATGTCTGGAGCCTACTGAAAGGCAGATACTCATTGATAGCAGGAAATCAAATTCATCATTTGCAAAAACAAATTGAGAGACCAAATCGCAGTAGGCAATACACAGAAAATGAGATAAAACCTCTTAAGATTAATTTCATTCGAAAAATCTATAGGATATATACGAGCTCAGAGCTTGCACTTGAGAAAGGAAAAGATCGTTGGGAGGTGGAGGTTTCATTTTCCTACATTATCATCCGGGAGGCGTGCCACTATCAAAATTATCTCAATAATCTACTCCAAAGCACTGAAATACTTTGAAGATGCCCCAAATAATTGTATGGATGTTCTGATGGGCAAATTGAAGACGAGCATTGTCTAGGGGCTTGCAATAAGTTCAATAACTCTCTCAGCAACACGACGAGCTTTGAAGAACGAGCAGTCAGCTAGCTCGACGGCATAAGAAATTAGCAGTTAGTTTAAGTGGGACCGTCCCTCAGCGTTAATAACGCCATCAGCTCACAGCCTTCCTTTGCACTCCTGTGCTGCCGTATATGCATTTTTCTCTATAGCTCTAATCTGGACATTCATTCTGAATTACCTTTCTTACTTTATGGTCTTGAATCACATCCCAACCAGTCTTCTGGGATTAATTCAGTTTACTTACAGGCCTTGCAATTTCCAAATTACGAATATACAGTTCAGCTCCTTTCAACATAGCCACACATTGACGTGTCGGAAAAGTGTTTGTTCCTTATCCCTGCACCTCATTTCAGGTCTTAGCAGAGGATGCCTGCAATGTTTAAATTCTCCGAAAGAAAAGCCCCTGCCGATGGTTTGGGCTTGGTTGTTTGCAGACACGTAGGCTGCTCTGCTCTAACTCCAACATGCTACTCCATGAGCTCTACCTTCACTCATTAGGCGAATGAAATGGGGGGGGGGCATTTTCAATATTAACTGTCCTCCCATGAGAAGTGTGGCAAATTCAAGAAACAGCTCAGGACCAGAAGGATCTGACGCTCCTGCACACCGCAGGATCTGGCACGGCCCCTACCCACTTGCACCGAGGACCACTGCAACTTCCCGGGCAGGCGGTGGAGCTTCCTTGCTGCAGCCGTCAGGCTGTAGACGCTTCTGGGCTGGAAGTGTTCTTTCCCATGGAAAAGTAGCTGTGGCAGAAAATAGAGCTTTCCAACTGTTATAGATAGCCACATCTCCTGGTAACAGATTGGAAAACGAGTTCTAGATATCATAACACTTTTTTTTTTAAGCTACTGTTTTAAGGCCTACTGCTCAGCAATGCAATGCTATTTCTCTCATGCGCTGAGCACTCATCTTTCATAACAAAATTCTGCTTGTGATATTTACTGACTGAATTGCGATAGCATTTTTGCAATGGCAGAAAGACCTAATCCTGGCAGGCAGAGCTGCCTGCACGATCCAGAGTGCCATCTCCAGAGTCAGAGCAGAAGTCGGGCAGGATTGCGAGGGAAGACGCAACGAACACGGGCTCATTTCTGAGCACCACCTCCACCGCAGCTCCTTCCTTCGGTGGGGCTGCTTGGGCAAGGAAGGGCGAAGAATTGAGCCTTGCATGCATAAACGGGTTAGTTTTATACAGCTAAGATGTTTGCAGCATCTCAGTCTGGAGTGTCTCGACTCGTCACTATTAATACCACCACCGTGGTATAAAAAAATGGAGCGTGGTACCATAAAAGGACAAAGAGGAACAGGATAATGGTAAGGGAGAAAGCTTGTACTTCCTCACACAAATCTCACTATTCATCAATAATCATCGAGAAAGTGTGAAACACTAAATGTTTATAGGGGGTTTTGTAAATTACTGCATTATCATAAAGATTGCCTGAATCTCTCAGTAGCTCTTAAACACGGACAGATAATGATGAAGTTCACCAAGAGGCATTTTTCTTCAATAAGAAAACCTTGTTGTGCCGTTTAAGTCTAGTTTGCCATAAAACTTCTTTTATTCATTGGCTGGCTGGCTGTCTACTGAAAATAATAACCCTGAATAATAATCATAGCCAGTAAACTTGGCAGCAGATCCACTACAATTACCAAAAGTTAATTAGAATTATTAAAATAACAAACACAATGCCACCGATATTATATATCTACATTTAATAATGGAATCCAACAGTGCATCTGATTCATGAACTACATTATATTATTTTAAAGCCTTTCCTTGCTTACCAAATTAAATATTGATGGATTATCCTCACCGAATCAGTTGGTGGATTGAATTCTATTTATGCAGGCTCTAAAAATTAAGCTATAGAGCAGAACTATAAACAGCTTGTTGTCTCCTTGAACAGTTAAATAACTTGCAGTTCATTTTTGCCTCTTGTGTCTCTACCTACAGTATTAAATTTGGAAAGCAAAATTCCCCACTAAAAAGTGATTAGCTAAGCACAGTTTCAGCTCTCATCTCCTGATGTAATATGAATTTTGTTACGGTCCTGCTCATGCAGACTGTGTCATGTTGTGTCATCTTTGCGCCCCGATGAGCCCTAATGATTTTAATGCAGCTCCATGCACACACAGGCTCTCACAGCTTTAACATAGGTGTGCATTGCAACAGTTCTTTGCTCTCAAAAGCACTTTTTTGTAAGCCACCCTCCTCCTCAGTCTTTGGCAAAACGCATAGGCCAGCTTATTGGTCCTACCAGCAAAGGCATGGAGCTGCCTGAGCAAACGGTGTGCACTGAGGAGGGAAATAAGCACAAGCCTCTCCGAAGTGTTTGCTTTCAAGCCATGGGACAAACTGCAATTCTCCCTCTTTCCCTATTCAGATAGTAGCCATCAACCCTCCCAGGTCTCTTATGCTTTATATATAAGAATAAGAATAAAATATATAAATCATCCTCTTAAGATTCTAAAGCAAAATATATCTAAAGGCAATTATCTCTTAGGATGAAACGTAACCAAGAAACCTACCAATTGTCCATTAAGACAAACAAATTACCAGCCAGGTATTGGATTTTCACCTCTTCACCCCTCTGTTAAGTTACGGTGTGTCCTAATGACACCAAGTATTTAAGAATAATAAAAAAAAAATAAACAGAATTATTCAAAAAAAAAAAAGTGCTCACAGGACTTCAGGCTGAAAATTGCTTTTCTGAACTTCACATACAGAGCAGGAGTGAAAGTGCAGAAGATGCAGGAGATGTCACTCCACTATGATCGCTTAAAAATGAGATTTTCACTTCCTAATTGAGCACCTTCTTTCTAATTTATTTTTGGATCTTTAATTCTAAATAGCTGCAAGATCATCTGCCCAGATTTCCCCTGTGATGCTGACAAATGTACTGAAGATTAAAGAAGCTGGTCAAGACGACCTATGCATTTTGCCAATGACTGAGGAGGGGGATGGCTTGTTTTGAAGAATCCTTTGAACAATAACCACAAGCTTAAGTTATAGATCAACTGTCCTGTAGCAATTGTAGTTAAGGAAGAAGCAACGAAAGATAAGAATGATGCCAATGTTTTGGTTGCAAAATGCAGCAATTCCGTAAAATACCTCTACACTATGAGCAAATGCTATGACATATTAGATGAAACAACTGAATGTATCAAGCACTACTTAATATATATACAGAAAATAAGCCATATATATTAAAGTGATTTACTGTATCTACATTAAAGAAAGCAAAATCAAGAGGAAAAAACAAAAACAAAAGCACAAAAACAGAATTTCCATGTATTCTAACTTTTTGTTATCTTTCACCAGCTATTGCAGTGCAGTGCAGACCCTTATAGTCAAAATTACAAATAATAGGGTAGAAAAGAGTAAGGAGAAGAGCTTTCCCTGCTGCTGGAAGTTGATATTTATGAATTTTAATGCCCAACATAATCTAACAAATCCATCCAAGTACAGCAATGCATGGTAGAGCAAACCATAGTGACCCACTGAGTTTCCAAAAAAGATTTCTTCACATGTTCTGAGGGGAGATACTGGAAAACGTCCAGACTGCTCTGAAGACAAATTAGAAACTCTCAACCGTAAGAGAGCAAACGGAGAGCTGGACAGTCACTTACCACAGCGTTACGTGCAAAAGCCCTCATGAACGTTAGCCTTCCGCGACTACACGGCAGCTCTCCAGAATGAGGAGCTCATCTTAATGATAAAATGGTAAATAACAGAGAAATAATGTAGAAATAATGTGAAAAGACTTAATTACTACCAGTTTTAGGGAAAAGGTGAGTACTGACAGGATATATCCCTTTCTAGGGACATGTGTCTTTTGCACGGTCACCTCTGGCGTCGCACCCCAGATCCCAGGGGCAGTTGAGGAGAAGGAAACCTCTGCAGACGGATGCTGTAACACGAGCTTCAGGACTAAAAGCATGTCACAAACAACGAGCGGCCCAAGAAGCCGAGGCACAAAGATCGCACAAGCTACACGTGTGCCCGGAGAAGCAGCACCAGAGAAGCAGACGGCATGGTCCATCTGAAGCAGAGATCTGGGGACGCAGGTGAGATGCTGGAGAAAGGGAGGACCAGAGGGAAGACCTCCATGACACAAGACTGCAGACCAAACCATGGCTTGATCCCTGTTACCAATCCGTGCAGACGTACTCTCACATCTGCGGGCCAATTTCTTAACACGCAAGTACAACATAGCTAACAGGACTCATGTTCTCACCAGAGAAGGGAATTTGCCCTTTTTCTCACTCTCTGATAACAAGTATGAAGCCATGGAGGCTCAGTTGTTCATCTCCTTGACCATTCTCTCGACACTGCTTCTCTTCCAATCTGCTGCTTTTTGTTTCCCAGAATATCTGGGGATTTTTAGTAATTAAATAATTTCACACCATATTATCTATGGTTAACATGAAACCAAGCTTTACTAATTTGATCTCCACACGTCTAGCACCATTTTTTCATGCTGTATCACCATCTACGAACACATATTACGTTTGACCTCTTGGTCTCTCTTCCAAAATTTTCGCAACACTCGCAGCTATCAAAAGTCGAAAGAGCTGAACATAACCCAGCAGGGCCAATATCTGGAGTTAGCTAAATATCTAGCTCAACTGCAAATTTATTAGCTAGATGTACTTTTTAAAAATACATATAAATTTTTGAAAAGAATATGTAAATAGGGAAAAATAATAAATTGTGCTTTTATTTAACATGAAACAAATGTGTGTAAATTGTGAACTCACAGTTCTTAAAGCTGGGCTAAATTTCGTATGTCCTCCACTCTCTCGTTCCAAGGTCTTAAGGAATTTCAGAGGATAAATGCATGCTACCAGGTCGTGTCTTATACCAGAAGGAACCCACCGAGTTTGCTGCTTCCTGCTTTATCTATTAGGACGGGGAACAGGGGGTTGTTTGAAGGAGACGAATGAAGAAGGTTTCTCCTTCAAGTGGGGCATTGGAAAAGGATGGATTTTTGGACTCCCTTTCTCCTGCCATTTCCCCTCCCTCCCTTCCTTTCCATTCCTCTTTGTGTTTCAGCCTCTGCCATTCATGGTGCCCATTTCTCTTGGGTTTTATTACTGTGAAAATGCCTCTGTGACTTCCATGGCATGATGAATTTCTCCCTTTACCCCCCTGTGCTTGCAATGCCTCCTCCCCTGCACGGCGCGAGCCTGGGCACAGCCTCTGCGGGCTCCCTCGCACGCGGGAACCTTCCCCATTTGTCAAGGGTTTGCCCGAGACGTCTCTTGAAGTCGTTCGCTCTTGCTTTTAAAATCAGACTTTGCAAAATTTAATGTCATGGCATTAGTATTGGTATCATCATTCCCTGAGGATGGTAAACTTAATTATATTGTTTTTGCTATGACTTGTATCTAATTAAGAGAGCCATTCTGCATTTCCAAGAGAACTGTTCTATTGTAGGAAAAGAATTAAACGATACTTGAAATTTGTTCAAATTACGTTTGGGATGTCACAGTTAACGAAACAGTTGAAAAGTTTCTAAAGTAGCCTTAAAGTTGGATTCCTCATTAATTCCTGGAGAGTGAGTTTTCTGAAGACCTAAGATAACAAACTGAGCTTGAACACCACAGACTTTCTAACGCTCATTCTCAAAAGCCTCAAAGCTGCAGGGGAACCGCTTCCCCACGGCGGTCGCTCGGTCTCCGTCCTCGGAGGCTTTCAAGAGCTGGCAGGACGAAGCCCTGAGCAGCCAGCTCTGACCCTGCTTGGGGCAGGGACCCG
Source organism: Dromaius novaehollandiae (assembly GCF_036370855.1). Classification (NCBI taxonomy): domain Eukaryota; kingdom Metazoa; phylum Chordata; class Aves; order Casuariiformes; family Dromaiidae; genus Dromaius; species Dromaius novaehollandiae. The sequence goes on along the minus strand of NC_088104.1, from coordinate 3,904,163 downwards.
GAGGTCCCTTCCCACCCCACATACCCTACGAGCCAAGGCAGCAAGGTGCCTAACAGGACGCATCACGGCTCTTTAGCAATAGACACTACTGATATTTCTCGATCACCGGGCGGCCAAGCAAAGCGCCTTCTCCTACAGCCGAGGTGCCGACAAAACTTGGAAGCAGGGGTGCAATTTTTAACACCGATTTCCGCTGGTGCGACTGAGCTCCCGGGGAAGTCAAAAGGAGTTTTTTCACAGACTCGGAAGCTTTCAGGGATCAAGGCCTTCATGTACCAGTTACTAAATTGAAATTCAACCCAGCAGAAGTGTGAAAATATTTTCAGCATATTTATCAGCACTTCTTCTTTCGCAGAATGAAAACAAAGTGACTGGATTTTATGTAAGTGAAAGACAGGCCATTAGAGTCCTGTGTACTGCAAGTTTTCCCAGATTTCTGCCAATACATATCACTACCAACCAGCGCGACCTCACACTATTTTATTTAATCAGCCTATTTCCAAATGCCTTAAAAAACAAACCAAAGTTAAATAACAAATAACAAATATTTTAATAGGCCTTCACATTACCAACTGCCAGACCAGCTGTCTAAACCGCAGTACTTTCTGTGCCTTTTTTTTTCTTTCCCCTCCAGAAACGCATATGCCTGTGCCGGGAAGGACATCTGCCTCGGCAGGCACCTCCGGCCCAGGCGGCACGCGGGTTTTAACCTACCTGCTAACGGAGACGAGGGATGTGCAGCAATGGGGAATACGAGAAAAGCAGGAGCACAGCGATGCCTTTTGCTTCCTGCTCCTGGCCCAAAGAGCGCCCTTGGCTGCATCCACCGAGTGCTGTCAGAATGGGAGGTCTTGTGTGGCAGATGCCCTTTTAATTTCAATATTTTATACCATACTGTTTGAAAAAACGAGGAAGAGCAGCCCTGGAACACCATATCCTAAAGGGATCAGATCAGAACAAGGTGAGTTAAGTATCGGCATCTGCGCATTTAACACTACGTTCATAGAGAGAAGGAAAGATGTTCAGAGTCTGTAAGTGAAATAATTCTGATGTTGCATTAAAAAATAATTAAACACTCCAAGTCCAGCCTTTAAAAAAAAAAAAAGATAAATGTAGCTTTAAATACTAGTTAAATTAGGAGACAGGAAAAAGGGAAATTTCCCAAAAGCAGAAGATTTCTTTAAGGAAAAAAAAGATAGTACAAGGTTTGGCTGTGAAAAGGAAAATCTCATTACGATGCTGAAATAATGAGATGATGAAGATGATAATTCCTTCATCTTCTCTGTATGTTGAGCGTACTTCTAAACTCCAAACAGGTTAAGTTCTCAAGGACAAGCTGCACACTGAATGCTGTAGCCAGGTAAGCTCATCAGCTGAGCGTTAAGGAAAAATATTTCAGCTATTTTTTCAGGGCAGAAACGGGAAATCTCGCAGGGGCGATGCAAGAGCAAGGCTGCACGCTGACTACCTCCAGCTCCCATACCATAAAGGCATACATGTGCACCCACAGCCAGGTTTCACTCTGACCTTTTATTAGATTATATAATAAATAGACCAAAGTTATGCACTGATTTCATGGAATTAATATTCATTATGCTACAGTACTTGGCTGTAGGATTTTGTATCATTCTGGGGCTACTGATTTTCACTAGCAGGACTGATTTTCCCGCAACATCGTATTAATAACATGCTCTTTCCCACAAAATTTCCTACAAAAACTTGGATCAACAACGCAATAAATAGGATTTCTTGCCCCAAAATGCTTCTCTCGTTCTTCCTTAGCCTCTCGAGCAGCGGTGGAAAAGCTCCCTGCACAACTGGGGTGTAAAACTAACTGCCACTGTGGTGAGGCAGTAAAAAAGAATAGTTGTGTTTTTTCCTGTTAATGGGAAGCAGGAGCGAAGGGCTGCGCACTGCCACCACGGGAGGGAGCTGTCTCCCCAGCAATCCACGCGCGGAGCACGCGGCCCGAAAGCCCCGCGGGGAGGCGCCAGGCCGCTGTGGGCGATGCCCCGGCACGGCCCCAGGCCCCAGGCCGCAGAACCGGCCTCGACGCAACCTTTGGGCCACCGAGCAACGGAGAAACCCGCGGCTGCGGCGGAGAAACTCGTTTTCTGTGCTACTGCCATCTAATCAGAGAGAGCTGAGAGCAAATCACCACAACTGGGAGGCGCAGGAACAGTCTGACTTGCTGCCCAAAACGTGGGCTTCAGACAACAATAACGGTGATCAAATTCACGGGCACGGTACGGCAAAGAGATCTGACCCTAGGAGTTTGTGATACGAGGGATAAAACTTTTATATTTTGCCACCTGAATTACGGTGCCAGCTGGCAGGCAGCGCTCCCCAGTCCCCCGTCCCAGTGCGAGATTTCGGTTTTCAAGGTTTTTCGGGAACGGAGGGGCAGGAACAGGCGTGCAAAGGAAAGCCTTTCAACATCCGCCCCGCGCCAACCGAGGGGCAGGTCTCAGATGCAACCTGGAAAATACATCATTATTAAAGATTTTAACAAATTGTTTTTGGTTTTTTTTTTTTACTATTATTATTGACCCATTCATACAGAAATGCTGAAGTTACCTAGTCCAAATCTCTCCCACCAAACCATACCTGACACCATGCATCATCAGGTAGGTACTAAAGGGACCAAAGGGCTTTTCACTCTGAATTGCACACAGCATGCATACATACAGACCCATATAAAATGTTTAAAATGGCAGATTTAAGTTATTCAAATGAAGATGGCTTTGGTATCTTAATCCTCCCTCGCTGCTGCTGGGCCGCGTGCACTGGATGTGCCCAGGTTCCCGCGGAGAAAGCGCAATTGCCGCCTGCGTCACAACACGCGCAGAAGGGAGCTGCACCAAGTTCACACTGCTTTAAATCCGGCTGGTCCTAATGTCGGCGGCTTAATTCGAAAGCTAAATAACGGTACTTTCCCCAATGCCATTAAGTTCCCGTTGCAGAGGGAAAAGCAAACGCTACCGACCACGAGTGTGATGCCTTCCCAGCTAGATCACGTTGCGGTCAGTCAAACCCGGGCCTTGACCATCACTGCCACCGCCGCCGCGGGAGGATGCCACTGCAGAAAAGGCTCGTTACTCCGGGAAGGACAAACCCGCCAACCACCCGCGAACGGGACGCCTGCGCTATTCAGAGCTTTACCCATCCCACCGCTGCCCTGGGCTCTCCACCACTGCCACCGGCTTAAACCACTCGCACCTTTGCCACTGCTGGAGCACCCCAAATGCCAACAAGGGGCTTCTTGAAATATCAAAATATAGGGAGAAGTCTCCTACCCATTATTACTTCATAGCAGTTTCACATAACTTTACACATTCTGCAAACATTAAATATAATGATTATCTTAAATTAGGTCTCTTCAGTAAATATCAGGGACCATTATTATACACCTATCCTCAGTTTCTCCTTGCTCCTGAGATCCAAAAGCTTAGAGCAGACCCTCTCAAACACAACTGTACAAGCAGAAGCCCTGCTGTGCATCGCCAGACGTTCAGATGTTCATGTGAATTAACCCCCCAGATCCCGGGAGGTCAGCACGACGTACCCACAACCTGGGGGAAAGCAGGGCTTTCCTGAGATCAGCCTGGCCGCTTTCCTCCTTGCACCCTTTTTCTCCCCGCATGCGATAAGGAAAAAGCAAAGACTTGCCTATGAAGCATCCTCTTGGTTTCCCAAAACATGTATTTTTCATAAGTTAACCACTAAATAAATTTTCTTCATCAATCTTTACATCTCAGTGCAGGCCTCTCCTCTGCTAGAAATGCAACAACAGCTTCGCAGTAAGGCAATAAGCTTTCATGATACTGGCCCGTCCTCTGCCAGGCTGTTTTGGGGAAGATCACATTGAATTCCTGTGGTTTCTTCCTGAGTAAAAGTTATTTGCAAACTTTCTCTTGAATGCAAACAGGGAAGCGAGCAGATTTACGTTCAAAGCTCCTCGCGCGAGCCCATGGGCAAGCCATGTCCTTGGGGTCCTCCAGCACGTGCAAGGAAGTAATGAAGGAGCAACACAGCCTCCCCTAATTCAGGCATTTATATAGTGTCAAAAATTTAGTAATTGACGCTTCCACTCATCTAAATTTGCCTAGCTGCCCACAGAATTTTCTCTTCACAATTACACATGCACGGCTGCAGTTGCGGCTTTGCCCACGCGCTCTCCACGCAGTGCTGCGTAATGCCAAAATAATTGTGTGTGTGTTTGGGTATATACAAACAGGCGTTATCAAACACAGCTTTAAATTTCATCACTTTGTCTGGAAATCACTACTTCAAAATTATTTTTTTTAAGGTCATCTAATCCATTCTCCTCTCTACGTACTTGGATAGCTCTTCCGCCTCTAGGAGAAACGAAAGCCAGTCTACCAGACCTCGCAGTCAGGACTCCTGTCTCCATCTCCTCCTATAACCCCTGCTCTCTGTCTGCTCTCCCACATGGACCAGCCAAATATTTCTCAAAATGTTTCCCTAGCATAAGGCCTGTGAAGTCATATCTAAAAGCTAGGAGTAGAAATCCAAGCTTTCAGAACTGTCAGAAAATTGGCAAATGCCAGTGAAATCAATAGCCACCACCTTCCATAGCGAGGTCACTAACTTAGATACTTAACTATCAATGAAAACTTTCCAGATGTTTAATTAAAAATATAGGTAGGGATTGGAGCAGACTTTGCACAGGATCTGGAAAAGCATCATTTATCTTTAGGTCAAGTGTTTCTTTACATCCCTGGTGATCCCACACCAGGAGGAAAAAAACGAGGAGTGAAACATCATCATTCGCAGGCAAGGCCAGAAGTTTCTGGATACCTGAAGTGATATTTTAAGTCAGTTATTTGTCATGCACTAATGGAGATGCCCATCTCCCTTCTCCGTAGGGGGGATTGCAACGCGATGGCGCTCACAGAAGTCGTGCGAATAAGCAGGAATCATGCTTACGGCAGACTTCACGGGAAAGCTCTCGGCGCCTGCACCGCGTTGCTGGACCCCAGATTTCAAGCCGTTTCTGTTAATCAAGCAGTTCTACTCGTTCCAGCCATGATCTTTTTAGAGAATATTTTTCATTGCTTTAGCAATTAGTCTCCGAACATCTTGCTTCGAAAGCAAAAGACAAACAACTCCTGCCTCCGCCGCCCCCTCGCACACGCAAAAGCGCATTAATGTCACAAATTGGGCTCCAGCGTAAGCTTGGGCGAGGTAAGCCTTCGCTCTGATACTCTTATTTAATTCCACATTCGGATTCAATATTTCCAGTTCTCACCAGCACGCAGCATGTTCCCAACTCATGCCCAGGAGACTACAAAGTCTGTCAAAAATAAGTTAACATCCTTTAGCAATCATTATGGTGCCGTGCGTTTAATCGGGTTCCCAGACAACAGTCTGGGCTTCATTAGCGCGGCAAGGAAGAGGCTCCAGCCATGAGCCGGATTGCTGTGCTCTGTCGCTCCCGTTGTGCCTGATCTTTCAGCAAACTTTTCCTGCATCTATTCATTATAAATGATTTTGATGTAAAGGAAACGTACTTGTCTTCTCTTCCAAGAATGGCTTCATAACCTCGCTATGTTCCAAAGCTAAATAACACATATGGTTCGTGTTTAACAACCTCCATTTGGTGTTTCATATGTGTACTTCTTCCTTTTGCTTCCAAGGATATGGATAGGGAACAGTTACAGCACTGAAGATCAGGCATCAGCGTGGGTGCGAGCTATCTGAATAGGCAGGCTTTTCAATTGTCAGACAGCAATCGACTGAAATCAGGGAAAAATGATTATTCTGACAGTCTTTGATATGTCATTGGCTCACAAACTCTCTCTGTTCAAAGCCTCCTAAGTCTATCAGATATTCAGTGAGGCATATGGCATCTTCTTGATATGCGGCGCCCGTTATTGGGATGGAACGGTAACCTTATGTTCGGGAGCGATGCGCCAGCAGCTCTGCCCAGGCTCTACCTCCTGCGACGGGCACCTTTCCCCAACCAGAGCACACAAATACTCTTTGCCATCTTAATTTGCACTTCAGGTGTGCAGAAGTCTGGCAGATACCTGACTTCTGCCCAAACTGCAGCTATTCCACCTGAAGCTACTGTCAACGCAAAAGTGTTGGAGACGAAGCAGCTATTATTGGAGGATCAAGAGTTACAACAGTAAGAACGTAAGATGCAGTGTTTTACAGGTCTGGTATAACTGGTTTTGTTTATATTAAAATACAGGTCAGCTGAATGTAGGGCAGAAGATCAATGCCTCGATGAAGCACTAACTACACGTCAGAACCTGCACCTTGGAGACCAGTAAGGACAAATTACGCCTCTTGAGGCTCTGCTTTATATGCCTCTTATCTTTCCCGGTTTCCTTGCATGACCTGGCATACCCACGCAACGTAACCAGAAAACTAATTAAGCGCTAAGATGAATACTGGATGGAGCAGCCTTAGACAAGACAGTTTTCAGCCTCTAGACACCGATGGATAAAAGAGTATTGGAAACATGCGTTTTTCATTACAGGCCTGTGTTAACAGCCCAAGGAAATGCCTCATGTGAAGTATCAGATCATAAGTAGTAATGAACATTTTAATTAATACTCCCCCACTGCCAGGCTAAAATATTATATGTAAATTCAATGAATTATTTGCACTGGGGAATCATGGCTATTTATTCACAGGCAGTGTAAGAGCAACTTTAAGACCAAAAATGCTAGCATAACTCAAGCATAAGTTCCTCACTGTATAACACACATAGGCATCAAAATTTCAAGAAATCTTCACAGCAGATATACCTTCACAATGTCTTCCAAATCCAGATGTCCTCATAAACAGCCCATTTTTTATTCATATTTGCACAGGAAAAGAGAGTTCAGGATACAAGGGGAAATAGTAAGAAAGAGATAAGAAGGGAGGAATTGCCAAAATCCCCTGATTCATGAAGAAACATTCCTAATCAGGTTATTTTACAAGCAATACAGCAGCCATAAATACGTATTAAGTTTTGTAGCCTGCCTGGATGGGTAGGAAGAACCACACCTCTAAGTAACATGAAAAACTTTTATTCATTAAGCAAACCTCACGGGGAAGCGTAAATGAGACGTGTTTTAGATTCAGTGTCATCGATTCAGCCGCAAACATGTTTGTGCCACTCCATGAAATGAATGCTTTCTATAGTGCCTCTCCTGCCAACACTGCCTCACAAACATCAGAAAACTAAACGTGTAGAAGCGACTCCGGAGCTGGCAGTTCGCAAATAAATTCCAGAGAAATGGTAAAACACATTTCTAAGCAATTTTTCACGTATGAGGAGAAAAATAGGTAAACCAAGACCAACACAACGTGGAGGAACATTGAACATGAACACGTCATGGCAGGGGAAAGCAAAAGAGACTCTTTAGCAGAAAAGGGAGTTTTCTCCCCAAATGCCAGCCCCTGAAAATAAGCTCTTTCGTCCCCGGGGTCGGTCTGTCCAGACGCGTTGTGGAAGTCTCCCGTGTTACGGCATCAGCAGTGGCCGCAAAAACAGCCGGCCCCTGCCGCCGTCCAACATCCAATGCTCCCGCTCCCTTCCCAAAGCGCAGCCACCCCGTGACTTCCCTAGAAATCTGAATATCTTGCTGTTTCCTATGCCTTAAAACAGAAAAGGCCCAGGCTGAAAGAATGAGGGCGGTTGGGGTTGGGCGGGGTTTTCCGTGGGTGTTTTTTGGTGTAGAGAAAGCCCCCGCTGCCTTTGGCCCTCTCGGCCTAGGGGACCATAAAGCGCACGCAGATTTCCAGAGTTATGCCACAGTCATCAAATACCAGAAAGGCTTTGAAACGGCTCTTGCGGCCCAGCGTCGGAGCAAACCTCGCCAAATAAGGCAGCGCTTCTTGTCCGACGTGCAGAAATTGGCAGCTCCCCTCCCGGGGCTTATGCAAGATTTCTCGAGCAGATTAGCCAGCACGCAAGTGCCAGAGAGCCTCCTTTCCGGCCGTGCAGCGAAACCGGCAGGCTCCCGGCCGCAGAAACCCCTTTGGATAAGGATTCAGGCTGGGACACAAGTTTCCACGTGGCCACAGTGAAGTTTAAGGAAATTTCCAAAGCCATTCGAATGGGCGGCCGACGGCAAAGCGACACCAGGAAGCCCACAGCCCTCACGGCAGCATGCTCCGACGCACACGCTTTGGTGGTGACTGCTGGAGTTCACCGGGAATTGCCAGGGATTCTCCCCTTCCCGCGATCCCTAGCAGGCAACGCACATCTCCTGGAAGACGTGGGCTCAGGATCAAACTACGGCAACTCTACCTTGAGCAGCAGTAAGTTCAAAAGTCAAACGGCTGTCGGACACACAAACATGATGTACGGATGAAAAAAATTAGTGTGAAGACAAAATGCTCCATAGGGCACTCAAAGGGGCCAAATACTACCCTATTTTTAATGCCTTCATATACCTACTTCTCTCAGACCATTGATTAAACAAACTCAGCTTCATTTTGGGATAAAAGTCGGTAGGACAGCTGTTAAAACTTTTTGGAGAGGAGATCTCAAAGCAGGCTATCTTGGGTGCTGGTTAACCAAGAGACGAGATGGCAAGTGCTGAGCAGCCGCCCTCCGCGGGTGGCTTTAGCCTCCGCAGCCTCCCACGGCGCGCGACGGCGAGGTATGACCGCCCGACGAGGAGCTCTTCCTGCCGCTGCTTGTCCCATCAGGCCCTGATCTTTGAAGCTGCTGTACATCAGTTACTTTGAACATCTAAATACCGAAAAGACTTCAGAGCACTTGTGCGCACGCAAAAGGCTCTTCTTACCCTGGAGCGTTTGCAAGATTGGGGCTGCAGAACGCAAAAATCTGAGGATAAGGGATCCGGCTCATTCTGCCTGGAAAGTGCACGGCACCGCGGAGCCCAGAGCAACAGCGGCACTGAGAAAACAGAGCGCTGGTTATTCATTAAACTGTGTACCAGTGTTAACGATGTTGATATATTCACGTACTTGCATACCTTCAATTTCTGAACAACAAATATGAATAAGCAACAGAGCACTGATAGACTCCAATAAAACACAGAGATAAATTCCTTCCTTCAAGGTGAGGTTTAATTCCGTAGCGTTTGTAACTTCTGTTTTTTCTTTCACTGCACAGACCGGCTAACAGAGAGGCCAGGCCAGCAGCTTTCACCAACACAAATCGCAGTCCCAACAAAATACTTGCATACAGGGAACACGGAAAAAAAGTACCAAAGATGATGGGGTGGTTGGAGGGACTGAGTAAAACAAAAATCTATAAATACAAACTTTTATCCGCATTCATAGAAGAAAGGCAAGATGGTTATTTACCACTGTTTAAAGGGACCAAACACAGAGGAGCAAAATAACTATGGAGGATAGGTTTAATTTTGCTTTTCCACTTAACTTCTTCCATGCCATGCACAAAAACAAATGCACAGCTGATGGCAAAGAGGGCATGGTAAAGTAAGCACAGGAAGATGAAAGAATAATTTTTCTTTCCTTCTACCAATGCATGCGCTGCTCTCTGCAAGCTCTTCTTCTGGGCTGATCACTGTGGGTAAACTAATAATTCTTATCCATCGCTTGATTTATCTTTCTTCAACATGTGTAGATCACATGGGGATGAACTGTGCGAATTATTGCCCCGTGGAGTCAAGGGAAGAATTTTGTTTTTAGTGTCCTGAAGTTCTTATTTCATGACTTGAAAGAATAAGAAATATATTTCAAGAGAGAGACAAGAAACTTCCTTGCCTAAACACATGCTTTTCTTCTGATTCATTATTCAGATTTATAAATGTACTCTCTTCAATGTTTGAGTTATACATTTTTTTCTCTGTTAAAAAACAGGAATTAAACTTTAACCACAATGTCTTGATATAAGCTTTTTTTTTTTTCTGAGCACCATTTTCTTCGCTGCCTTTCTGTCTCCTGGAATTCAGAGGTTACATGACTAAGTTCTTCCTGCTGCCACGAACCGATATTTCGAACACAAGATTACTCTTTTTGGCTCATGCACAGAATACCATAAAATCCAATCATAGCATCTGTATTGACTACATCTTTGTTTAAAACTAACCATGGAGGCTCAGCATGCCTTTTTTGTGCAGAACATACTGAAGATAGCTCTGACAGTAGCCAAAAACCACAGGATTACTCCAAGGATGTTTGGGCAACTGGCTCCACAGAAGGAGCACTAAGCATTTGCTTAAACAGGGAGTTCAGTAGTCTAGAATTCAGCCTCCGAATTACATTTTATGTAGAATAAGTTCTCATCCCAATATAGCACAATCAATCATTACATAGCATGGAGGAGTTTTCAGGCCAAAGGTGGCCTTTCCTGTACGTTTGGCAAGGATAAATAAGAGAAACCTAATCTCTGATACGGCAGCACTTCCTTCTCATGTCCTCAACCCTTGATCTTTACCTCTGTCTTCAAGTCCAGAGACAACAGATTAAAAAGGCATGATGCCAAGGAGCTCTGACTGGTGTTTCTCCTTGCATGGCCACAGTGAGTATATCTGACTCTAGTTCATCAGTTAAAAGCCATTAATAGCGGTAAACTACAGAACTGTGAAGGCTTCTCTAGCTCTCCTTCCAAAACGGAGTTAGGCTCCACAGTTCAAATAGAAATGCAAGACCAGAAGTTCTACATTAAATTTATAAGTGTTATTTTCTATCTAGACTATGGCAGCAATACGCAGCAGCAGTTTCATTCAGATTTGTATTACGTACCACTGTTTTGGGGCCAGTCTGACACCATCAGAAAGTTTCATTGCCACCTACTCCTGACATAAACCTGAGAATATCAGAACAGTATGTAAGCATCAAACCCAAGGGCTCTCAGAGAAAATATATTTTTTAAGTGTAGGAAGTTGCAAAGTTTGTCTGTCCTTGAGGATGAGCATTATCAATACTATAAAGAGCTCATATTCCCAGACCTACAGAAAGCTAAAGCCTTCCTTACACATAAACCCATATGCAAAATTAGACATGGTGCCTGTTTCTGTAAACTTAGAAATGAATCTGAGCTTAAAGAAAAACCTGTGTTAACTTCTGGACTTCAATTACAATATCACAGCAATAGGAAAGACCAGTTGGATGTATGCCATAGGGCCTTGCTGTCCATGACAAAGGCATGGACACAACTTCCAGCCTCCGCTTGATATACACACTGTACGGCTATGGGCCATTCAGTAAACTGGCTTTCTTTTGTCATGGACCAGCACACTTTTCAAGATGGTTTGATGTTTCCCATGAATCTTTTTTAAAGACAACACTAAACATCATGTTAATTAACACAGTATAAAGAAAAGGAGAGATCGCGTTTATCCAAGGCACAGAACATACAAAGCTCTTCTGTGCACCAGTGATCTTGTGGGCATGTGAGCTACTGGATAGTATAAACAGAATGATCTTGGGAAACTGCAGAACTAGGTGGAGATTAATTAAACCAGAAACAATAAAGACATATTTTAAAGATTTCTAGAAAGGGTTAATCAAATCACAAATACATTATTAGGGCCACCAATAATATTATGGAAAAGGCCTGTGTATTCGTCTTTTCTTGCCTGTTATCCAGGCAATCGTATGGTCCATGTCACTGAAGAACCTGAGCAGCTCACAGATGAGAGCAGGCTGTTCCTTCCCAAAACCCTTCTGCAACAGGGAGAGCAGTGCTTGCTTTTTAAAGGTGGAAAACAACCAAAGGAAGGGTTAACTCACTTGTCCAAAGTTACATAGGATACCAAGAGATTAGGAAATTCAGGAATTAAATAGGTCTCCTGCATCCTATTTAGGCAAAGGACCTGGCAGATGAAAGCATAAATAAACCTTGTAAAATGAGCTAAATTGCTCTTTTTTCTCAAATTCTTGCCCTTCATGCTTCCCCACCCTCAGGTTACTCGCTTACAATTGCCATGTTCTTCTCACACAACCCTATGGGAGAGAGGAAAAAAAACTTTCTAAAAACCTGACAGCAACTTTTACCCACTCTACGAGCAGCAATGTCCTCACTGAAATGTTTTTGGCTTCTAGAGGCAGCAGATTAGAACATCTCTGTCTGAAGTGTTGTTTTCAAGTGAAATTCCTATAAGAATTTCTGACATTCACAGCCAAAAGGTCCAGATGGACTTTGCTGAGCAATTTCATTCAGCTTGCTTTGTCATATTGGTTGTTTACTCAGTATTTATTCCCAGGTTCTGTTTTTGTGTTCATGGTACCTCCACACTCACTTTGCTGCCCTCATTTATCACGTGGGTATCTCTGTGCTCATAGTTCTTTGAACTTCCTTTCAAGTAGCTTGAAAAAAAAAAATCACAGTATGAGTTCATGAAACAATGTATGAATAAGTCATTTCCTGCTTTAAATACGCCTCTGAGTAAATGATCCAGAGACACTTTTTCAAGAACCATTTACATAACAGTCGCTGATACAGTCTTCAAATTTTCATGTCAATCTTGAAATGGCATTTTAAATCACCCCATTTTCCTAAATGAGGGAAGAGAATTTTAAGAGCAGATTTGCCAACTTCTAGAGCTCTTCTTTTAATTACAAATCTTTAAATGTTGAATCCTCCCCTTCTGTCTTCAATAGGGATAGTACAGAAATGTCATAAATGCTCTGTGTGCATAACCTATAATCCAAATGCAGTAGGGGTGCTACTTCAAACAGTACATTTTCCTTTACATCCACAAATGCCATAAATTTCAACAACTGTCAATCCCACTTCACAGTCTGTAGCTTGAAAATAAAATTTGGAGGCTTTGCTAGATGTGAATAACCATCTATTGCAGTACTACTGGGAAGAAAAATGAGAACCACAAGATGCTCAACTGGTTACAAATAAATTGAGGTAATTTCCAGGCATAATTCAATGACAAGTAAACAAAAGACAGAGATTTGGCTTACGGTAGGAGTTCTTAAGAGTTGAAAACCATCCATGTTTGCTTGCGCTTAGAGGCCAAGCGAGGACTCAGAGGGCAATCTCTCCTTCAAACCTTGTTTTGAAGGGGAAGCGGCATATCAGAGAGGGAGAAGGAGTTCAGGAAGATCAGCAATGGCTAAGTTGCATCCAGAAAATGATCAGGCTATGGTTCCTGCAGCAGTGAGATTGCTCCAAAGACACCACGGGATGAATACTAATTCATAAAGTCACAAGCTCCATGTGCGAGCTCCTCACGGGGTGCTACACAGGAGTATTAAAGAGGAGATTTTTGCCTAGGGGTGATGCAGAGCTGTGCTGAAGACCTTCTCTTTCCCTTTGATCAGACAGATGGTGTCAAGGACTTCTGCTGCCAGCCTGGGAACAAAAAGCCAGTGTTCAGATGAGCTTCTCTTGAAAGGTCTCTGCACAAAAAAGTCTTGGAGAACAAATAAAAGGGCAGCGGCTGATCTCTGGTGCTGCAAGCATCTCTTTGGAGACCAGCCTCTACACCAACAACAATCCTACCTTTTCTTCTTCTCCCCCCCCCCCCCCCCCCCCCTCTGAGCCAGGAGTTTAGGAGATGGAGGGATAGAAGATGTCCATAGTGGTTGACACTTTTGTTTGATTGATCTAAAAGAACTCGTGGACTGGGAGACATAAGTTCCCAAAGATATCTCCATATTTTTTTCTTGGCTTTCAATGCCAAAAAACAGGACAGTTGACTTTAAGGTGCCCTACTCCCAGAGAGCAGAGGCAGCAGCTGTGGCCCTGAAAGACTAAAAACCCCAGGCCAATCAATTCTTCAAGTTGAGTGAGAGGTCATAGCCTCGGAGGTGTTGTATCCAGAAATACAACATGATTTAAAACAGTGCTAAAGGAGAAGACAAAGCAACTGGGGGAAGGGAAGCTGCCAAGAGGCTAACTCCAGGCTGAATCACAAAAAGACCAAGCAGCAGCCAAAGTAAGTTTGCAAAGACAGTAAAAGAGGCTCTGCAAAGAGAGTCAGAGGGCAAGGACCTGTGACCCTCCTCTAAGGCAGCTGAGCACCAGCGCTGGGCCACCTAAGCATTTGAAAGAACCCGAGAACGAGAGCTGCAATCCATCATTTTCATTACCACTCAGACCACACGCGAGGGAAGACGAGAGGCTTAGAGTCATCCTCGTGCTGGGGGAGACTGGTGGGATTTCTCAGACAACCTTCATGTGTAAGTATGGCCAGGCAATCGTTTCAAGGAGAAGGCAGCGTTCTCTGTGATCGAATAAAGAGAGTAACAGAGTAAACCGAGCTCTGCTCCTGCCCTGCTTCACTGGCTGATTGCGAGGGGGCTGAAAACACGGTTTAGCAAAAGGATAGCGTTGCCAGAGCAGAGGAAATTATCAAAGATGATGCCAAGATTAAAAAGAGAGAAACAGAGGAAATGCCAGCAGAAATTAGAAGCAAAACTACTTATTGATTTTGTTGCAGTAATCTCAGAAGTGCCTCTTTCTGGTAGAAGTCATGATTTGATCAAATTTCAACAGCTTCTGGCACCAACTCTGTTGCACAATAAACACTGGAGAAAAGAGTTTAGAGAACACATCAGTCATAACTACATGACATGTTAGCGAGGCATGTTTCCTAGAGTGAGAACAAACAGTATAACTCAACTTTTAATGAAGTCAAACAACCCAAAAAGTAAAAGAGCAAAAGGAAACGCTCTCTCTCCCATCATGAAATACATTAGCAAAATGGACTGTTCATGATTAATTCACATTCCTTTCCGATCATCTATCTTGCTAAAGCAGCATAAAATTCAACACATTGTTTCTTCTCTCTGAAGATATACGAGACGTGACATCATGGCATCTCATGTAACAGTCAAGCCCAGAAAGCACAGCTGAGCGGTTTTGAGGTTTCCTAGCAAACATCAGGATGTCTGGAGATTCAGTTTTACCTATCTGGTGAGAACTTCAAACCATCTCCACAAGAAAAGGATTTATTAGACACGTTGCAAAGAGCACAGCATTTGCTGCCCCTGCTGTGTGTTGACGGACAGAAAATTCTACATCATCACATCGTCTTAGGACTCAAGACTCCTAAATTAGGCCACAAAAATGCAGAGAATGGAGATCTTAACAACTATAGAGAGACTCAGATTGAGCCTTTTGCTGGATAAGGAGATAATTAGAAGTTAGTGACACTTTGTACAATATATATGGGAAGAAAAGGTTTTTCTTCTTTATAAAGAAGAAAGCTCAAATACTTCAAGTATACTGTATTTCTTCATAGCAGCAAGCTTTTTGAAGCTATTTCAATTAAGCCTAGCAAACTCTTCAAAATCTCAGATTGCTCCAGATCTCACCTGACTGTAACTGTTATACATTTTCATGTAAGAAAAAGTTATTTTACTTTGAAAATCTGCATAATTAAAAACTGCACTGTCTTCTGATTGATAAAGTTTCAAGTGACAGCTTTGCAGCAAGCTGCCTCCCACACAGAAGCAATTTGTAAAAGCCTTTCAGAGTTTTATGTAACTGAAAAATCCGAGTTGCTTTCTACCAGGTCTTTCTTTCCAGTACCCGTTTCAATGCGACGGCAAGGAACTGCAACAAATATAGGCTGAAGTATAAGATTAATTTAAATACCAATAAGTGTGCCTAATTATGAGGTACCAAGTGACAGCAAACGCTTTACCTAGTGACTATTCTGTAGTTGGAAAATTTTGAAACAATTTTATATTTAAAGCCCAACTTAGGCCTAATTCTCCCAACACATTTGGGCATACAATGCACGTTCGCTATCAGCTCGAACGGGCTGGCTAATCCCACGGGAGGAAAACCCAGCAGAAGCGAAGTAGGAAGGCAGAAAAGATGACATTAATTCTTTCACTGGGTTTGGGTGAATACAAATCTGTACTTGTTTTCTCTTTTCAGTCATACAGTCCATTAAACACTAGAGGGAGTACAGAAGAAAGTTGAATCCTCCTTTTGGACAAAAATGCAGTGTGATCAAAATTTGAATGTGAATTGTAGAGGTTTCATTTGAGTCTGTATATTTCCAAATGTCCCAGAGATTTTGAAAGTTAGTAGAGATGGTCTAATCTCCCAGGCTAGGTTCACATTTATTTGGTGTCTTATAAGAGTTCTAGCTCTTAGAAAATAATCTAAAAGCCCAAAGAGCAGCCTGTTTCGGAAATAGCCATCCGCCTTCCTAACCACATCTTTAATTTCAAAGGTAAGAATAAAATGTGTAAGTAAGGTAGTACAACTTGCATGGCAAAACACTGAATGCAATGAAGCTGGATCAAAGTTTGCCCAGCATAACCTGGTAAAATATATTTTTACTAAAAGCAAATGACGATAGTGTTTTTTTTTTATTATTAATCAATTGATCTGGTTCCTTTAACCAAATAACTGTGATATTTACAGACCAAACACTATAACATTACACAAATGTGATAGAAACTTAGAGTGAAAACTTTAACTTGAGTTTCTCTACTGAAAGAGAGGAGGGGAAAAAAAGGTTTTAAAAACAGTAAAAACCTAAGAAACTTTAAAGAAATTTCTATTTCAGTGCTGTTGGATATTGCTAGTAGAATATTTTAATGTTTTAAAATTACACTCAACTTTTTCCTGAGGTTCAAATTAAATACAATTCTACACTTCTATCTAATCATCATGAACATGAAATTTAATTTATTTTGCATTTTGTTTGTTCACTAGAAAACAGCAAAAATAATTAAAGGAAAAGCAAGTTCATACATTAAATGAGAGTCACTATCAGGACTAAAAATCAAGTCAGAAAAAGAGCTGCCTATATGTTATATCTTGCTTTGCACTGTTCCTTCCCTTTGCAGTCAAGAACGAAAACCAAAAATAAGTCTGATTTCTGAGAAGGTCATAGTCAGATAACGGCACAAAAATGTTTTAGGAAAAGACAGCTCTACAAATCGTCTAATACTGAATGAAATTCATGGGGAAAAGGTTCTGACCTCATAAAACAAAACTCTGGTCATTTCCCATTTTCATACAGGACAGAGAAACTGGAGACTCATAGAATAATCTCAGTTTAAAGACCGTTGGCAGTCTCTACTCCAACCACCTGCTCAAGGCAGAAGCAACTTCAAAGCTGGATGAAGTCACTCAAGGCTTCATCGCTTCCCACTGGATCGTAAACTTCATTATCCCATGGTGACGGCAGCCGAGGTTGCCACTGATCTGCACATCCTCAACAAGCTCCTTATTCTTGAACAGCAGATCTAGCAGACCATCTCCCCTAGGTGGTCCATCCAGAGCATGCATCAATATATTGTCCCTGATGCTCTCCCCATTCCTTGCCTCAAACTTTTACTCCCAAACACTCAAAATGACCTGTTGATACCTAAACGCATAACCAAAATGCAAGAGAAGAGATTAGTTTCATATCGGTTTCCTGTCCTGATGCAAGGAAGACATCAACCAATTAGCTGCATATCATGCTTGCAAGGCTGAACACTTGCATTTAATACAGAAAACAACAGCAGCCTGAATGATAAGGTAAAACTGCTCAAGACAGCAAACCCAGAACACCCTTTGTAGGCACATCTCAATGACTTGCTTTCTTACAGTCAGTAGGTTTCTCTCTTTTGTTCCAACTGTGCTGTGATCTTTAAACATCTAAGTATCACTTAATTCAGGAGTTTGGTAAATAAAAGAGATTTTTAGAAGGATGTTTTCATTCACGAGTGATTTGTTCTTGCCAGGGTGTATTATTAAGAGCAAATGTATATTAATTGTTGTACTATGCAAACCAGAGTGCTGGATAATACTTATTTAACCACATTTTTCTGGTTACTTGCAAGTGCAGCCTGCTTTTTTAACTTGGCCACTAAAACAGGAAGCTGCTACTTATCCTCAATATCCCTCGGAGTATAAGAAAAGAGACAGTGTGAATTCTCACGTGTGAGAGAGAGAGAGGAACATGAATTTTGACTCTCACCCTGTGGATTTTTGCTGCAAACACTGTGGTGCGTGACTGCTTCAAAGAGCGAATGTGGGAAAAGAAAATATTTGTATCCTGGTAATGGTCTCATCTATCTGCAGCACTTGACACCACAGCTGCCAGCTGTAAGGATAAATATCGTGTTGCAGATATATTGTGTCTGCGAGGCGGCAGAAGAGGAATGTTAATCCAGGCTCGGCCGTGCTGAAACGGGTGAGGGCTCCGAGCACGCTCCGGGTGAAGGCGGCGCTCGCGAAAGCCTGTGCTGGTTCGCGCTGAGCTGAGCGCCTGTTTCAAGTACTTAGAATTACTAATTTCTCTAACTAGCTTGACTGCTGAGTCTTTGATAGCTATTTGAGAGAGAGGCACACGTACAGAGTGAGACTGTCTCTGAGACAGTCCTTTCCACGGCTTTGTCCTCGCTCCCGGTCTCCTCGCGGTGGGAGTGCTGGCATGCCCTTCCACCCTTCTTCCCACCACAGGCCGCATACCAGGACCCAGCTCTGGCCTACCATTCTTCCACCTACTATTACAACCTTCATAGCCAACACCATGTTTGAAACCTTTTCTTCTATCGCTATTAAAGATATTTTCTTTTTATCCGTGTGTGATCAGTGGCGCATCTACCACAGCCAAGAGCAAGTGCTCCATCACTGCCCGGAAAGCGTGACCCATGCAGCCCAGCGCTGTTCTTCTTGGGCTCATCGGGGTAACCAGCTTTCTGCAGCTTCATGAACTAACACATCTCCTGAACCAAAGTAACTCCCTGCATGGGTGCTTAGCAAAACAGGCGGTAAAGTATGGTAACTGGTTAAGCTACAACAACATAAATGGGCATCTAAGCCCTCAGAAGTCATAACAATTATTCCAAATTAAGCCAAAAATAAGAGGGGGGAAAATGTTTACTCAAATGCTCCAAGGAGAAACCTACTGGCAAAAAGAACTGCGGATGTCGTTCTGGCACGCAGCATCCAGGGGAAAAGAAACCAGGGACAGAAAAGCCAGCTCAGCCTCGGTACTGCAACGGCTCATGCTTCTCAACAGCTCTGTGAGCTCTTTGGCTTTCTGCTCTTCGAGTGGCCAGGCTTGTGCTCTAGGTCCCTAAACAGCATCTCCTATTGCACTTCCAGAGACAGAATACTGGACCAACATGGACACTGGCCTGTCCCAGCAGGTCGTTTCTTATGTTCTTACCCATTTTCATATATGAAGCAAGTGTTATTTGCACATGGGTACATTCAGCCAGAGAAAGCATTCTGGTATGTCAGGACAGGTTCCAGTACATTCCTTCAGACCATTAGGGAGGAGGAAAAAAAAACCCAGCAGCATTACCATAATGCACAGCTCAGGGTCCCAGCATCTGCGGCAGACTGACGAGCAGCACCCACCTCCCCGGGCTGTCAGGTCCAGCGCTGCCCAGTCACATCTTCTGCACTAACAGGTTTAACTCCACTCTGTGAACAGGCTATGGACAAATGCCCACAAATGTCACAGGGAGGCTGGATCAAGCCACTATTTCATGGTCACAGATCCTCCCATGAGATACTCCCAGCTGCTTTTAGAAACTCTGCCTTCACCAAACAAGCTCTCAAACACTTTGAATCAAGGCCTGACTTCATTCACCTGGGGTCAGGCATTTAACTGAGATGCCTGTGTTAAAAAGGCACTTGTCCTAGGCTAAATGAGCTGATTTAAATTTTTGGTAAGTTTTTGGACTGTGATGACTATATGCACCTCAGGAATTCCCCATTTTCCTTCACAGAAGGAATTAGGGGCCAAACCACTATAAACTTCTGCTTTTCATAAGTGCTTCAGGCTTGATGAGATGAACCTGAGGAGGCTGCGTAAAGCGTCTGGCTCAGACGGGCTCTGAACAGCATCAGGGTACCTGGGCACTACAACACTGCAAGCAATTAGAGGGAAAATCAAAAGGACAGAAAACAAGGCAGAAGCAGTGAAGGACAGTAAGAAATCCAGGAAAATAGGGAAAGCAGATATGAGCCAGTCCTTTCTATTGCCTTTGCTGTTTTAAATCACCTCTGTCAATAAAGGGACATTAATCTGATGGTGTAGATACTGATTACCTTAGCTGTCAGTCAACTGTTACCAAACATCAAGTAGTGTTAATTATTCAATATCTAGGCACTTTTTCTACTTCATAGTAATTTTCCATCCTATTAGTTTTTATATCAGAAGTCATGCAGAACTGTCTGCAGACTCTATTTATTTTCTGCACACCGGTATAGTCATAGATTCTCAAATGCAAACCTGAATATCTCTGTTAATTTGTCACTTATCTGAAGACTGAACTTGAAATAGTTTGCAGAATCTGTTCCACACGGGTCTTTTGTTTTAATTGAACTTTTCTTTTCCCACAGGAAAGCTAATTTAGTATAACTTGCAAGTAGCAAAATTGAAATTCTTTGGCTAACTAATTTTTATACCTGAAACTGAATATAGCTGACATTTTTTTTCCCTGGATTTTAATATACCCCTCTCAAAAATTCAATCCTTGGCACATGAAAGCAAGGGAGAGATAGAAAAGTTTTCAGGAATTAGAAAAGTTTTCAGGCATTAGGAGGTTCAACAGGGATTACCTTGCTGGATATGAAAGCTTTTCATCTCTGCAAAGCAAGTAGCTAAAATAGATGCAAAGTCTGTAGCCAGCGTGGGCTTCCGTTACGGAAAAGTTGTGTGGTGAGACAGAAACTCCTGAATTTCCCAAGCTCACTTCCACTGCTAAAAATCAGAATACATGTTAAAACTAATCTTCATGGAAAGGGCTTAAAATTTTACTGGTCTTCTCAATTAGATAAATCATTAGAGCTAAAAGAAATGCTCAACATTTGCAAAGGTAATACACCTTAATAGTGTTTTACACCAGAATACCAATTGGAGATGAATGGCGTATTTAAAGCATGGGGGGGAACTGTTGCTGATTAATGTTCCCTGTTTGTACGGTATCAGCTTAGGTCTAAGACGTTTCTCCTTTTATACTCTTTAATCAGCAACTTTCTATTTAAATACTGCCACTCCTTTACCACTCCAAAATTGCCCAATGTTTTACACTAATGCTTACAAATATTTCTAACAGTTTTACATCTTAGCAAATGTTGAGCACTTTGGATTTTTGCCTGGCTAACAGAATCCTGTCTTACTGAGTTATATTCGCTGACAGCAGAGTTAAGATCAACTCCAGTAATTGTGAGAAGACCAGTAATAATTTTAAGCCCTTTCCATTATGCATGCAAAAGCTTCTGGGCCAGGTTCAGAATACAGAAGAGGTCCCATTCTCATGCATGGGTCCAACGTTGGGCTTTTTGCACAGCGCAAAGCTGGCCTAAGCCAGGGCTGTCTCCCACCAGACAGCAACCGCAGGTGTACACCAGCAGATTTTGACTCCCTGCCCCTATCTTGTTTTCCTTTACACCCCCATATTAGAGCAAAATAGAGAAGTAACGTACCCCAAGAAGAGAAGCACCCATCTCACCGCATCTCCGGCTAGCACCATGTCTCTCCCTTCCCCCGCGATGGAGGCACCCAAGGAAGTGCAGAATAGTTGTTTCTTTTCCCAAACAGTTCTGGAAGCAAAAGAATCACTTTTTTCGCTGCTCCCTTTCCCCTTTCCCTTGTGAGTCCTTCTCTACCACTGAAGATCTGGCTGAAAGTTTTCAAAGAATTAATTCAGAACTCCAAAAGAGAAAAAGAACCACTTATTGAACCTGTGACATCAACGCTGCACACTGGCTTGTTCTGCTGTTTCTGATTCTCTACGGCTTTCTGACCAGCTGTACCTTCATCCTGCAGGTTTTGAGGGTATTGTTGTGGAAAACCCTATACTGTGAAATATGTACATTTAACAACGGACTGGTCAGACACCAAAGTCATTTGCATAGAGTATCATGGAGATTTGCAAGGATAAAAGTTTCAGCTGTAGATTTTGCCAATCATTAATATGTAGCTGAACTTTCTGAACATTCATGTGGGACGTCGAGGCTGGGGACTGCTGACCTGCACTTGTCCCTTGGGCTAGACCCTCCAAAGCTGGTGCTATTTTAACAGCCTCTCCAAAGCGCACGCAGCAGCCTGGAAGGTGACGCAAACAGGAGCTGACAGCAATACCCTCCACAGGCTTAGCTCTCTTGAAAGGCTGAACTGAAGAAAGAGCAGGTATTTGTTATGCCCAGGCTTGCAACCGTTTCAGATAGGAGGGGAAGTGTCAGCACTCCGCTTACATTGATAGGGTTTTGGCCAGCAGTGCCATCCCAGAAGTCAGAAAGGAGAGAACAGGCCTCTGACGTGCCTGAACACCCATCACCCTTAAAACACGGTTCCCTAGCTCATCTCATTAGCTTTGGGAGACTTGGCTTTTTCTGTGACTCAGAACCCAACACCTCCTGGGCCTTCTCAGAAACCGCTCTGATCCCTAGCAAACCCAAACACACATCGAACCCACCTTTTAAGCCATGATTCCCAACCAAGGAGCTCTTTGTATGCATTTGAATATGTATGTGCACACAAAGAATGAGGTTTATGCATCAAGATGTTTGAAGTAGCAACTGATAAATGCAACTTCTTTAACTCTGGCCCTCAAATTTAAAAATAATCCTTTCATATGTGTGTATATGTGTGAAAAAAATGCCATAATTTATAAGTGCATCCTATATAGGAAAGTATACATGAAGTGTCTGATTGCTTGTAACCGTATACATGCAGTGTAACCAACCAAGCCCTTCATGTTTCCTATGCAAGATTCAGCCATAAGTTATTGTTGTTCTCAATCATTATATCATAGTAAAAATGCCTTTTTGAATCTAAGTGAGATCATACGTACAGTGCTGCATGGAAAAAATAAATTTACATTCATTAAATTAGTCCGCATTCACAATATATCAATGTCCTGGCCAAAAGACATCTTTCAAAACACAGAAAATACAGATTTTTAATGAAAATGTGAAGGAAGGCTTTGCAATTGTTTTTTTTCTTCTAATTAATGACTTAACAAACACTGCAAGTGCCTCACATGAATCGTGAACTGCATCCAGGGCTCTCTCTGAGGCAGAAACATCACATTAATTCTGGATGTTTTTCTGGATTATGGTTTGGAAACAGTCTTTCAGCCAAAACATCAATATTTTGTGAATTCTGCCTAACTGAATAAAAGTATGTTTTATCTTGCATACTGTAGGCTGGTATGTAAAGGAAAAGATAAAAGATGCCCAGAATAAGGGAAAGAGACAGAAACAAACTTTTAGAAGAAAAGAGAGAAGCACAAGGAAAGATGGAAAAAGCACAAGGAAAGATGGAAAAGTAAAGGGAAATAAAGGGAAAAGAGTAAAAGATGTTGAGAAGACGAAGCCAGGCTCTCCACACTGGTGCATGGCAGGAGGAAGAGAGACACTGTTTTCCTAATAATCCCTCTTAATTTCCTCTGCTTATCCCCAGCAGATGTGATGCTCATCAGGGCTTGGTGCACCTCCTCGTCGGTCTGCCTTGAGCTGGCTGTCAGGAAAAGCCACTTCACTCCTCACTTCCCCTGAAATCAGCCATGCCCAGCACCAAAGCGAGAAGCTGTTTATAGCAGAAAGCCTCAAACCTTCCTTAAAAAGCCACCTAAAATCTAAAGCAAGATCCCCCACCAAAAGCATCTTGAGTGGTTATTAATAATTATTTCTATTTTCCTTCTTCTATTTGTGCCCTTTTCAAACTTTCCTCCCAGCACTAGGAAGGCAACACATTTTCTCTGTTCAAACATGCGAGCTAAGGTTTTCTCATGACAGACGCCAACGTGATGAACAAAGTCATGGCCAGGCCACCAGGTCTGATGAAGCCAGAGCCTCCACTGTGAGCCGAAGGAAAGAGCTGGCGACAAGCTTTATCCCAAATCTAAGGATATACTTGCACTTAGGGCTGGCAGCTAAGAAGTCGTGCAGCAGGGTAACCTTTGCGTTGGACTTAGCACAGAACAGCTACGGAGCACAGCAGAAAGCAGGAGCTAAGAGGTGGTGCGGACTATGGAGATCATTCAGATGTGGCTATTCCATTGACAGAAGAATCAGGTCTTTTTATTTAAACATAATGAACAACTGAGGTGTCTTTGTCTTAGAGGGAGATCTAGTTTTCCAGAAACATCCATCAAACAGCATGTCATACGTGAGACATAAATCAGCTAACTGCTGCTGAGTAATTTTTGTTTAATTACTTGAAAAGCAAAACCTTTAAAGGTATACTTCTGACTATTTCTTTTTTAATAAGACACTATTTTGCTATATATGTTTTTAACCTGGTCAGAAGCCTGGCAGTTTGCATGTGTCTTTTTTTGGACCTTATAAATAATCAGTAATAAATAGTTAGATGCTTATAATTCAAGAAGAGCACAGAATCCTGTCACTGCTATGCCTAAGCAATATTTTAAAATGCAACAGAGCAATACTTCTGTTATTTTCTGACCTGCAAGGGGAAGAAGTGACACCTAAGGCTATGTCTACATTATTTATACCACTTTGATAGATTAAATCTTTACCACAAGGATGAGCTTTTAAAACATGCCCAAAAATGTTTAAAAATTCCACAGGTGTGCTTCCTGAGCGCAAACAAAGGCTCCTCTTTGTAGTATGAAAGCAAAATTAAAATGTAACAAAGTCCTGGGAGCTATAGTTTCTGCTTAAAACAAATCCTTGACTGGACGTGTTGGAATCATTTATTTTTAACTGACATAATTTTGGAACTCACTATCATTTTATATACATATATATATATATACACACACACACACACACATATATACTTATATGTATATATGTAAAAAACTTTCAACAATCCAAACAATCAAACTATTCTCTGAAAACTTGTTTTCTCTCCATGTGACAGTGTCTTTCAAGACACTAGGTACTAGTATTAGAAATATTTGCCTCTTTTTTGATGTTCTCTGCAATTCATAACAGACACTGCACCTAATGTTAAAAGACGGTCACTGATAAAGAGCTTCACTAATAATGAATTAACACTGGTACGTTTGGTTTAACTGTTAAGCAGGTAGAACTGTGACAACAAATTTAAGAGTCTTGGTGGAACCTCTCTGGTATAAATCACAACTTCGTATGAGATTTCTCATGGCAACAATTTGTGCAGATTTCAGTTTCAGATCCATACACACCTGGTATTAGCAAAGACTAGACTGTAGTCCTATATGAAGAAAATACTTTAAAAATACAATGAAATTTAATTCAAAGGTGCACATACAGCAGGGAGCTACCCCAGCAGCCCGTTTTGTGCTCATGTCTAAATGTCTACAAACCATGCACTTGCCCACATCCATCATTTGGGGAGGGAATTCAGTTCTGGAGGTATTCTTCCATTATAAATTCCTCATCTAAACTATCAGAGATATCCCTTGTTGTTAGAGATCATGACAACATAACATGCTGCCTGTTGATTTAATGGCTGTTAAGTTTTTCTCAAATTATTAATGGAATACATTTCTCTGACAACATTAGCTTACAACGTAAAACCATCTACAGACACCAAGTCTCTTGAAATATAGCTGGAAACAGAGTAAATCCATCTATTTGATATTCCAGGACATTTCATATGCTGTCAGAAATACGTAAAATAAGAAATGAGATGTGGTGACATCCTTATGTGAGACTGTGACGTTAACAGATAGATGAACATGCATGTCTTTGAATTCTGATTTATTCAGATATTTTTCTTAAATATTGCTGACATTATTTTTACATGTGGGGATTTCAGTCACAGTGCTTACGACTATCTTATAAATATCTAGAGTAATTAGTTGGACCACAGTTCCTGCCATTTATGACTATTTCTTACAATAAGCAATGCAGAATGCAATAGCTCAGTAAAAATAAGTTTCCATATTGTGAACTTCTGTCTCAGCTGAGGTTGGCTCTTCACAATATTAAATTTCCTGATTATAAAGAATATATAGAGCATTCGGGCAATAGATCTCACAGCAGTGTAAAGCACTAGGTAACATGAGGATCAGTGTGATGGAGCGACTTGTGCAAGATCATATAATAGGCCTGTGACAGATCTGGGGAATAGAACTGAGTTTTCCCATCTCTTCCAGCGATGTCCTTTATAGGAACTACCTTCACCTATTTAAAGGTGCAAATGGGTGACATCAGATGAAACTTTAATACGAAGTCAATCAAAACCCTCTTTTAAAGCTAGTGGCGGTGCTAAGCATGCTTCCAGATGTGGTGGTGGACCAGTTCCACCCTGGTCCGATGCAAGGGAGCAAATACCTCCAAGCTGCAGAGAGGAGCTCTGAGGAAAGCTGAGCAATTCATCGTTTTCGGAAAAAAAGCTGCAAACACAGGGACCAAGAATTTAGCGATGAAGCAAAAAGCTAGTGGAAATCCTGGGGCTGAGAATCCTGTGCATGGGCCATGGATGGGTGCACAGAGATGTTATTTTGGGAGAAGTAAGCTAACTGCAAGGATGCACCTCGTGCAGAAAAACCATCTGCTGTCATTTGGTTCCTCTCAGTTCAAGGAAATCAAACTTGGGGCACATTTAACTGTAAGTAAACGCAGTTCCAGGGATCCTATAGCTCCCTGCATACCTCCTCTTCTCTCCTCTCGGAAACTGCCTGAGCAAAAACGAATGACTCCTGATGGGAATAAGAACTACGAAAAGACAAAGAAGGAAGCAAGAAGCAAGAACTCCTCTGGGACATAAATGGAAATGTCACCAAAAGCTTCTAGAGATGTGAAGCTCCCCATGGAAACCAGACACTCAATATTCCAGCTCCAAAGAGAATATCTGCAGAACATGAAAGGCAAGAATCACTGAGGAAGCACACAAAATATCCTTGGTGCAAGTCACAAAAGCCAGAAATCACCAGGTTCCCTAGAGACATTTTTCTTGTTTCTGAAACTGAAGACTGTTCTTTTTTATAATTATGGTATGTACAAACGGCATTTTCTTAATGATATAACAAAAGTAATTTGATCATCATTCCTTCCAACTGCACTTTATGAATATTTTCATTTTTACAGTGTGTGGCTTTGGATCTAGTTGCCCGAGATTTGGAAGAGAGCATGAAATTTTTATGACATCACTTGACTGGTGTGAAAGCTGGACCGAGGTAGAACATTAGACGTGACACAAGTCCTAACATTACAAACTCACCCTGCCAAATCTCAATTGTAGTTTTAATAGAAAAATATCTGGAACATATTAAGCTTTTTTTCTTAAGTATAGCTATTATTCCACTGACTTTGATTCTGTTTCTTATTCTTAGACTATTTAGTCATTTCCAAATTTGAGGCAACCAAGAATTAAGACATTAAAAGCCTATAAACCATTTCTGAATTTGCCATTAGAGTTAAAACATTCTGAAACAAATTATCTGTTAACCAGCTGCACAGATTACAGTGGCATTACACAAACAGAATCTGGTCTTTGAATTTTCAACTGAAAAAAAGATGTCAAGTTCCATTAAAGTTAGTAAAATCTTAAGTATAAGAAAGATCAGAAAATGTCCTTTATTCTGATCACTCAACCTAAGGACGATCAGTGGCTTCTCTTTCCTTATGCCTCCATGACAAAGAACAAAAGGCCAGAATTTTAGGACTCTTTTCAACACAAAATTGCTTTAAAATGTGCTCTCTGAAATACATTTCTTCTAATTCCCAAGGAGTTTATATCAGTATTTTTAGAAAGGCAATTTGGAATTTAACAAATACAGATACTCAGAAATGTCTTCGTGCTTGCTTGCTTTCACAGAAGGACATTAAGGTCTTTTTTTTTTTTTTTTTTCCAAAAGTGGAGATTACTTTTGAGTGGTTATAACTATAGTGATCAAATTTGGAACCAAGTAAGACTGCTGAACTTGGAACCTGGGACAATGTATGAATAATATACATGACTTGAGCCACAAAAGTTGGGGGCAGGTGCATGGACACGGCAGCCTGACTGTGCCCACGGCAGCCATGGGCTCTCTGAAGGTCTGCCCTGTGCAAAGATCATCCCCCTGCTCCCATTTTTTGTTTGCTTTTGAGGCCTCACTGACCCATCCTGCAGTTTAAGGTCCGTAGTTTTGCTATCGGCTTGTTCTCCCGTCAGCAGAGAAGCCCCCACAGGGTCAATGGCCAACGGGTGAAGCGAAGAGGGAAAAGGCCCGGCAGAAAAAGCAGGACTGTACCTGGATGCGTCAGAATAAAGGAAGGTTTATCTTTTTTAATTCTGTTTCTAATGGCGAGACTCAATTTTTTATACAAAGGTTCAGAGCCTCAAGTTGGATTAATATATTTAGACACCAGAATCTTTCCAAGTCAGGGAGTGAGGAATCTGCTTCACTCAGTTCCAACTAAGGAGAAAATCTGACTTTATCTGATTTATTTAGTCTC
Source organism: Dromaius novaehollandiae (assembly GCF_036370855.1). NCBI lineage: Eukaryota > Metazoa > Chordata > Aves > Casuariiformes > Dromaiidae > Dromaius > Dromaius novaehollandiae. The sequence continues at coordinate 3,875,926 of NC_088104.1, read as the reverse complement.
AAAGGTACATTGCCCTTTCACATTCTTTGTTCAATCGTCTTTCCACTGATTTCAAAGCATTTGTTTTTATTACAGAATTCCAGACTTTTCAAAGTTTGAGAAAGACTGAGACTTATAAGACTAATGGGGGTGAGTTGACAGCTATATTAATTTTCAAAGAGTGATGACACTGCTTTAGAAATTTAACACGCTGAAAAATATGTGAAAAGAAAAATGCAAAACTGGCTTTTGCATGATAACGTAATACTGTATTTTCTTTGTCCATCTATGCTGCAGCCACGTTATACAGAACTGTAGAGAAGAAAATGGCAAATTTCAAATCAGTTATCATGGTGCTATCAGCTTAAAAATTAATATTTTTTAATTTTTTTTCACTTTTCCAGCAGAATAAGTAAACAAGTCATGGCTATCAATCTCCACACTATGCAGCAATATTTTATTTTCAAGCTGATAGCTTCACATGATGAATTATAGTCATTAGAAAGCATGATAGTGTGTTACAGTAGCTTCAGCACACTTGTAAGTGTTGCTGACAGGATAAAGTGGGAGGGCTTGCTTATTATTAAGTTCTGCATTTGAGATGTAAATATTACCCAGAGTTTGCACTGTTCTTGGCAGCTCATCAAAGCAAAATTTAAATTTTTCTGAACATTGGAAATGACATTTCAAGGCTATTTCCCCAATAAGTATTTTGCACTTGCAACATTTGAGTGCAGTTTTATGTTCAAAGATTTGGATAGATGACTATTTATGTTAGTAAATATTAAAAATCTGCAGCATTTATCTGCTATCCAGGTGCGTTAAAATGCTCACAGAGCCAGCATCATAACTGCAAAATGAGTTATAACTAGGCATCTCTGATTTAGAAAGCTAGGCAAAGAATACTCCTAGTAAATAATTATGCATGTGGTGTACTAGGAGTCATCTCAGCAACACTGAGTTACTAAGTTACACAGCTTAACAAGCTGTCAAAGGTCTGAACCCAACTAGTAAAAACCACTCTACGTGCCAGTAAAATAGAACAGCTTTTCCACCCAGAGACCTTTTTTCTAAATCTTTCCTGCATAAAAGCTTTGTAGCTCTCACACTTGTAGCAGCCAACATGAAAGCAAGGCAGCTTCAGATGGAGGTAGGGACTGGAAATTTAAACAGGCAGCTCTAGGACTTTTAATGTCACAAAAATGCCGTGGTAGGAGACGCACTTGAAGGACAGACAGTGGAAGAGTTGCAGGTGGAGGGCTGACTCTTAGAGGTGATGTATCAGCGGGGGGCAGAGAGAGAAGTGATGCCAGGCCGGGCCCCAGGGGAGCACACGGCCCTCAGCCGGGGTGGCTGGAGGCACCAGAAATGGAGAAAATGAGGGAAACGAGACAGCTTCCCCACCTCCCTTTTAGTTTAGTGCCGAGCTGAGATTAGAGCTACATTAGAGGAAAAAGCTGCCACTGCCGAACATAATGGGCCTCAGATGGGAGATGTACCTGGACACGGCACTGTGCTCCTGGCTCCACCATCGTCTCTGCTGATAACGCGGCCCCAGATGCTACAGGTGATGCCTGCAGCGCCGAGAGCACGCTGCAAACTGCGGCGCAGGCAACGCTCCCGCTACTCGTATCCGAATCTCCAAAGATCCTAGGAACATCTAAACACGTGGGAAGAGGCTGAATTTAAAAAAATAGCACGGAAGAGGAATAAAACGTAAATGACGTATTCGCACCGAACAGAAGCCGGAGGCTCTGGCTAGGGAAGGGAAGGCAGCGTTTCCACAGAGAAAACCGGCTTGGGCAAGCAGGAGTCGTGTTCAAAGGGACCAGCTGGCCCGGGCGGTATCGAGCTTCGTATCATTCATAAGAATTGCTCCATATCTCCAAGCAAACCTCTGGGGCATCACCAGCCTTTTAGCAGCGCACAGAGGTATTTACCTGAAGCATTAGTGCACTGTCATAAATGGACACGAGCATCCAGCAAAACTGAGCAACTCTTTAAACATGAATACTGAAAACGATCGTTTAATTGATTTTAAAACAAGTATTCCTTCACTGAAGAGTTACACCTGAATACTTTTTTTTTTTTTTGCATATTTTTTCAATTTCTGTTTATCCAGTCGGAATAGAAACGTGAGTCTGCTGACCAGCCCTGCAATACCAAAGACTGAATAACTAAGGAAACAATTTTCAGACAAAGCTTAGATTAGATTCCAACTTATTCAGTTATAACTCTCAAATACTTGAAAAAGGAGTATGTAAATGATTGATAATATAAATACTAGTACCTTTCCTGAGAAAAATGAACCAAATTAAATCAATTGTGTTAAATCTATTTGTATAAGGAAGGACAGAGATACTGATGAAACCTTGATCTCTCCCCATCAAAGTCAATGTCATTTCTCATTTAATTAGACACAGCCAGCATTTTACTCCTTACATTTTCATTTTCTGAATTCAAAGATTAAATATGGAACCTAAAAACCCTGACATCTGTCCCTTCACACAGCTGATATAAAGCTCTGCACATACTTTTCTTTAGAGAGTATATAATTTTGGGACCCATTTAGCATTTCTGTAGTTCTTCTTACAGTAATGCCTTCCCAATGTCTATCTGCTAGTCAAAGGAATAAAAATAAAGCCTAGTTGCTTCAATTATGTGGCAAATATAAGCTAAGAACTAAATATTCTTCAATTTCAAGTGTGTCTTCAACTGAAAACTAAACACCTACATTTTAAATTTCTCACAGGTTTGAGTGTAAGCACTGGGCAGCAACATTTAGTTGTGTTTCAAGGCTTTCAGTCTTCTTTATTATAACCTACTGTAAATTAAAAAAGGCAATTTCTGCAGTGAATGAACAATATTTACAAATATATTCTTCACATTTTGACATAAAAGATAACTAATATCTACAAGAACTCCCATATCCACAAAATAGCCTCTTCAGCTACAGAAGCTAAATAACTTTGACCCATCCATCCATATCTGAAGAGTGTTTGTTACCTCCACTGCATTTGCATTGCCTGACACTAGCAAGAGCCAGACTAAGATGGGTTGGAAATCTCAGTGCAGCACTCCAATTTTTGGTGCTTTCCTATCTCGCTCAACAAGCAACTAGTTAGAAAGATAAAAATTACAGAGCACCTGTCAGCCTTTGCAATAGTCTCACCTCCTTTTTTCCTTTATAATTTTCCGACAGATGCAACGACCCACGTGTCTGTCTTTAGTCCAGAATGCCGTTCTGGGCACTTCTTTGCAATCTGCTAGACCCAATACTGAAGATTTTTATAACAAGCAGAGAAGTGCTTTCAGCTCTGATACAGGCCAGTATTAAGATCACCTCTGTTTAAAAACCTTGCTGCATTTCCACACTAACTGATCTAACTCTATTGCACATTTTTTCATTGCATGCAAGCTGCCATTTTGTAAGAAAGGAGGAATAAACATATGGGTATGAAATATGTTAGAATAATCACTTTCTGCACTGATACATAGTTGTCTGTATAGACATCAGAGAACACATAATATCTAGTTTTCTCCATGCTGTGTTATTTCACACCGCCTCCCGTTTCACATGGAAAAGGCATTTGACTCTACCTAATAAACGCCCAAATTCTCAGAGATTTACTAACAAGAAGAATCCAACTATCTCAAATAATCCTATTTGTTTTGGCAAAAATATTCTAAATTTAAAGTACTAGGTGTTAAAACAGCATCGATGTTATAATGACTAATGAAGACAAAGGTCACATGATTTGCTTTAGTTCATAGTTAACTTTTTTTAGTTTTTTTCTTGATCCAGGGATCAAGAAAAAAAACATGGGAATAGCGTGTCACAGCTAAAAAACTGCTCATTACTTATACAGCTAAGACCTAGGCTGTTCAGGCATAAAATTATACAAAGTTAGAAAAAGTACTGAGTATGTACTTAATGTACCTAACATTAAAAACCACAAATACATAAACTAAATAAACATAAGATTTAAGAAACCCTTTTTCTTTTACTTTTTAAAGGAGACATGGAGCCAAATAAACATAAATATAGATTCACAAGTTTCTATCCTAAGTGACTCAGATATTCAGACAAGAAAGAATTTGGGGAAAGGGAAAGGAGAAGTAAGTAAGGAGCAGAGACATTAGTCTGCTCTGTTCTCCTATATAATTAATAAGCAAATTATATATCACCACTTCTCCTCCAACATTTCAGAAGTGTATCTGGTCTTTTGGGGAATCCATCTTAGTATGCCAAGTAGCTGCCAAGACTTCCACACTCTGCATGCAGATGATTAAATTGGTCAAAATATTGTTATGTGAAAAATGAATATGTCAGAGGATAATGAATCTCTGGGTTTGGAGCGGTCTGAAAACCTTGCAAGGAAAGCCAGAAGTGTGGAACATGGTCAGGATGAAACTGAGAGGAGCTGATGAGAAGATGGGCATGAGGTCTCAAACGAACAGTCTTGCACTGCAGCATTCAGAGGTTTGTACCCCTTTTTGGCTTGTACCTACTCTATTTTCCTCCTTGTTATTTTGTCTCCATGAAGTAAATCTGGATATGAGGAAACAAAATGAAAAAAAATCTTGTATAAAGACTTACTCCAGCGTCTGAGTGAGCTGACTGGTTTAGCAGCATCTAGTTACCACTAAGAGCCAACATCAGACTGGTGGCATTGCACTTGCTGTGCACCGTGTTTGGAAGGAGAAGGTCATGACTTTCAGTCACCGTTCTTCCAAGGATGCATGGCACAAGTGTGGCAAATCCACATTACTGCTCACCTCGCCTCTTCTCACATGAAAAGTGAATAAAATCTGCTGCCACCACAAGGGTCTGGCTTTAATTGATTACCTCTTCGTGCAGCAGAGCTTTCGGCTAACAATGCTGCTATTATTACTGAAGTGCAGATACTCCACAGTAATGAGTATCATGGAAACATCTGTAACTGAGCGACTAGATATTTGAGATGCTTAATGTCATCAGATGCTTTAATGAAAAATATAGAAGTTTTGAGTCATAGTTTGACCCTGGTGCACTGTTCAATAGCTAGAGTAAACTCCTGCAAAAGCCACGGCAGGAAGGCTGCCCTGAGTCCACCTCGCAGGCTCAAACCCTGATCGCCAAGGGATGGCCAGAGGCAACGTCTACAGCTCCACCGGCCAAAGAGCAAAGCTAACAATTTCAGTATTCATGGACAATACTTGGATTTGATCTTTTGAAGTCACTCTCTTCTCAAACTAATTAACCCCCCTTCCCAGGAGTCAAGCCAAGCTTTGTCATTTATAGGTAATTTTGAAATAGATGCCAAAATTTCACCTCAGTGTCCCTTTTGTACTTGGAAGAACGTTCCCTAGGATGGCTCTGTGTTTATATGGATTTAAAAGCAAGAAAACTTCCAGAGTGCAGAGTTACCAGAAACACATTTTGATCTGTAAACACTATCCTTAAAAACAAAAACCTCAAAACCTACATTTATAGGCCTATTTTCATGATGACAGTTTCGCTACATTTGTTGAATTGTAAACCATGTAAAGCTCAGCAATAAAACGTCTGCAATCTGTAGCAGTAATGGGAGGCATGTCTCATAAACAAGATAAGTTGTTTCTTGCCAATATTGTTACACTTCATAAATACGAACTCAAGTCTGTTTTGTGTTTCCTAGATCAGTGGCAGACTTTTATTTTAATTAAACACAACATATAAAATATTCATTTAAGAAACAAACATCATTGTTTTAAAGACATTATACCAAATTAAATTATAGTGCTTTTGCCATTGAGTCCTTGCACAAAAGAACAATTTTGAATTTTGAGTGGATTGATACAGTGCGAGTGTCCATCAAAAAATGATAGAAGGAACATTGTAGCTGTCCAACAAATAAATGAACTATTTGTATTTCCTGATAATGTAAGTGCTTATATGAACTCATTCCAATTCCCAAAGACTAGTCATTTTAGCTGCGGTTGTAATTAAGAAACTATCTTACATGGCAAAAAGGAAGATGCTGCCAGTACCATTTTATGCAACAGCCCTAATAAGTGTTTCACTTCACACAGACAGAATTTATTGTCTTCTTTTATCAGACTGATGCTGGATATCTTTGCTAAAATCACCTTTGACAGTCTCTATCCCCAAAATATTTTAGTTTTTGAAACTTATATTTCTGATTATAGACTGTCGAGGACTCCAGAATACGATGACAATAGATATCGGCTAGAACCCCATTCAATAAAAATGCCTTTTCTGGCTTCTGCAACACAGAGCCAGCTTCTGGAGTTACCATGGAATCTGACCACATTTCTTTCCACAGGAGCCTCTGATATTGTATAAGTTTCTGAAACAAAAATTTTAAATTGTCAGTAAAGAGGAAGTTCAGGAATTGGGAAGAAACCGGCCAGAAACTTCTGAATACTGACTTGTACTATAGCACCAGCAACCTATAACCACAGCCATGGAGGCAGCACTGAACTACAGAAAGTTTCTTTTGTGGCCACCATGGAAAAAAGTATCACTAAATGGTAAGTCTGCCAAAACAGCTGCCACCAGGAATTTACTGTGCCTGAGGAACAGGCGGGTATTTACTTCAGAGGATCCCCTGAGCCAAGAGCAATAGCCTGGTCACATCACATCACATCACCCCTCCGGGGCTCAGTTTCTCAACCTGGGTAACACTGACTTCTTCACTTGCCTCATGGAGCAAGACTAGGTAGTACCATTTTAAAATAACTGACATCAGTGAATTATGATTTTAAGTGCTACGTATTACTAGATTACCTTGTTTCTTGCTAAAGCCATTGAAGCAGATTTCAGAAAGCACACTTGGGTGCTTGACATCTATACTGAATTCATAGCCTGCTCAGACCGCTGGCTGACACGACTGAACAAAAGATTGGCAGCGAGAGCTCATTCCAGACTGGTCAAAAGTTTTATATGGATTTAATTCCCTCGTTCTGCTCCAGGAGGAAACTGGAAGGAAAAGAATAGGCAAGAAGCAGCACTAATCTACTGCTAAAACTTCAGCCATCCATGGAATTTTTGAAGAACAAAAACAGAAATAAAAAATAGTAGGAAAATTAAAATCTTAGGATGTGCCTATGTTTTGGGCCACCAGAAAAGAAGATGCCTCTAAAACACACGTTCTCAGAACAGGAATCCACTGTCACTCTGCATTAAAAATAAGCAGAAAGCTGCATCTGAGGCTACTTGCCATTTTCCTGAAAGGAAGTCCTCAACCAGCTCTAGATTCAAGACGGTGAAGAAAAGATGCCATGAGATCATTTTTGCTTCATCTCAGATGTGCAGCAAGCACTGACCAGCACTTACCTGATGCAGTCCTTCTGCAGGACTGACCATGATTCAAGCCTTAACTCTATCTTTTTCACAAGAATAAGATAAATAAGGAAATGCAGAAAATCCTGACCATCACCTTTACTCTAAGCCTGATGGCAGATAACACCATTTTATTCATTTCAGATAAGTATATAAGCTACAAGAACATGAAACATCCTATGGCATGATTCACCTCGGCTCTTTTTTTCAGTTTATAATTTCAAAACTCTTAATAACTGTCTCTAATAAGCAAGATCATATTTTTTCAGTTTGTCTGCTTTTCTTCAATTTCCTCCTATTTTCTGTAAACAAACTAGTTTTATTAAAATGTAGCACTGACAATTGTTATTTACCAACAGGTTTGATGTCTTTACTTTATCTATACTTTCCCTAGTCTCCTAATTTTCATTCTAAATTGCCATTTTCACCTGTACTGATTCATCACACATACCTATGGCATTAGAGCATAGTCATTTTAGTCGATTTCCGAGTTTATAATATTGCAGCATTTCTACATTAAGCTTTCAGTTATAAAAGACCAATCACATTGGGAATATTTCTATTTTTAGTTGATTTACATTAAAAAAAAACGCTTATCACAGAATAGCTGGATTTGGAAGGGACCTCTGTAGATCATCTGGTCCAAGCCCCCTGCTCAACAAGGTCAACTGGATCAGGTTGCCCAGGGTAGTGTCCAGGCATGTTTTGAGAGTTTAGGTAAATGAAGTTACATAATAAACAACTGATGCTAATCAGACCAAATCCAAGCTATTGTATAGGATGGGGATGGAAAGAAGGGGTTAATTATACTTCCAGATTGAGAAGGAATTTGGGAACTAGGAGTCCTCCTTGTCTTCTATATTTAAGCTTATCAAGAAGCAACTTCAACCCTGGCACATACGGCTCAAATACCTCAAGAGAGATTGGAATAAGTTGGATAAGTATTTAGTGAACAATCTGGTCACTGCTCCTTCCAAGCCTGAGTTATCAGCTGGATGTTTTAAGCACACAGTCATTTATCTTTTTTAAAAGTACAAAATTTAAAACTACTAACTTGGACTTGTACTCCACATATCAGTGGGCTGGTCAGCTATTGCCCTTCATGTGGTTTCCCAAAGTAATCCAGTTTTCTGGTCAATATTTCCTTGTAATGAAAAACTATTAATGTTTTCAGATCGTGAGATAACAGAGCTGTAAAATCTGTCATTTCAATCTCTTCTGCAGTCCACAAGCAGTAAAATCGCCAGATGGGTTCTGTTTGCTTATGCTTAAAACCCGAACAAGGTTTCTTCAAAATAAATCATGAGCCATGCGGGCTCTGGAAGATCTGAGGCACATCAAATCATTCCGCACTTCACTGGGCCATAACTAAATTGTGTTTTCGCTGCCCTCCGTTTCGACGTGTCTCAACTTGGTGTCCACAGAGGTGAGGGACAAACACACAGATAACCCAGCCGCGGTGGCAGAGGCCACCTTGCCAGCCTGCTCCCGCGACCGCGCTGCCGCCAGCAACGCAGAGTAGGCAACGCACAGGCTCTGAGATTCGTTTTCCTCATACGAACAAATGTCTATCAGCAAGGGAATATTAAACTTCTGTTTGGCTGAGAAACACAGAATTTCAGGCCCTGTGGCTCCAGAGTGGGCCTGATACACCGTGATACAAAGCTCCTGAATCTAGATGCCTAACACCTTTCCGCACATTGCTTTTATATCACGGAGCTTTCAGGAGTCAGCACCTTCCCCAGTAAAAGTTTGAACAAAAACTGGACTTCTTAAATCATGGATTTGGGCTGGTTTGGGAAGACATTTGGTACTGCTGCAGTGTTTCTGTTTCACAAAGCAAATACCATCTCCCGAGTTTCTCATTCTCGGATGTCTAGCCTTTTCCGCGCTAACCAGAAAAGTCTGTTTCTTGATTGGGTATCATATTCTTTACAAGTCATAAATATTTGCATCATGTGAAAGACGTGACTCATCAGAGAGATCTAATTACAGAGTAAACTGAGAGGATTGTTGTTTATATCACCAAATGCAGTTCAGATGCACTGGCTCTCCAGTGGCATGGGCTGCTGGCCATCCCCGGCTCAATTTATGTCCTCAGTGAAATGCGAGTTTTACCAACTTAAGATCCCTTACTGCCCTCACTGTAGAGTTTAACAATCCCCTTCTTGGGTGCTGCAGACTAAAATAAAACAGCACGCTGAAGCTACAGAGAGCATGTGTGTAAGAATTAGACGACACGCTGCTTGACAAGGCACAGTGGAAGTCCAGCTGAAAGCAGCTCTGTGAACATACAAATACCGCTAAAAGTTTCCCTCTATTTTTACAGTACAAAAAGTGCAGTTACACCACCCCACAGATAAGGCACATTATGCCCATCTCAGTGCTAAGTGATGGAGCAATGTGCTAGTAGAAAGATAATACGCCACTGTAGAATGGCTGTCCCATAAATGGTGACACAACCCAAGGCAGGATTAGCACCTTTATTATAGCAGCTTGGCAGAGGCAGCTGTAACAGAGGTGCTATAGTCTTTAGTTTCTCCTATTCAGCGCAGCAGTACTGTGCTTATGCTGACATAATCAAATTAGAGTAAGTTACTCTTTTTTAGCAATTGTTATTTATCTCAAGTGTCTGTGAACTATGCTTTTGCCAAACTGAATTAATTACTCTTATGAATAACAACTATATTAACTTCGGTATTTCGATTAGCATAGCAAGAGCCTTGAGCTGCTTATTTTACCGTCATTCAGATAACTTTTTTCTTCAACAGCTTTATCATAATGTTTTTACAAGCTAGAACTTGCAAAGCATTTACCAAATTCTGAATACCCTAGCAATATTGATACCCATATTAGGACACAATCAATAGGTAGAAATGTAACATTACCCCATTTTACAGCTGGGAACACAGGCAGTACATTAAAAGACTTCTGCTTTGCCACACAGAAAGGTATTAGCAGAATGTATATAACAGTTATTTCTGTAAAAATGAAGGATATGTTTAATAGGGAATATATAAAGCATGTACATGAAATTAAGTATGTTCTTAATTACTGTGGTGACTCAAGGTATGCTTCAGCAGGTGTGGAAACAGAATCACACCTACTGAATAGGAATGTGCATATTAAATTGGCTTTTTATGATCATACCAGTGAGGCAAACATCCATTTAGAAAAATATATATTAAAAGTATCTGCCAGGTAAAATACTTTCTAACGTATTAACTGTTACTGAAGTGACTAGGCAAATCTCCATGTATCTTTTATATCCTAAATGTACAAGTATCATAGCTAATCCTAATAAACGATGGTGCACCTTCTGTTTCAAACTTGTTAAAGCACGGTGCCTAAAACGCAATGTATCTGGGTGCAGGATGCTGTGTTTGTATGGGAAACCAATGAATGTGCCTCACGATTGCTCCACGATGCCCATTAGGAACCACGAAAACCTACCACAGAGCGAGGCTGGGGTCCCTGGAGCCAGCAAGTCTCTACGTGGCACCAAGGTCTCTTCAAAGACTGGAAGATGGTAGGATCAAGGAGCACCACTGGTATTTTTCAGTTGGACCAAAGTCTCTCCATTCAGCAACATTTCTGAAAGTTAAAAAATTTACTTTCATCAATTCTAAATATATGTAGAGCTAAATATAGTAAACCTCAACTTGAAAAATCACAGCTAAAGCTAACATACACTCGGTCTCAGTCTGTGCACCAGCTGCGGATAAAAATGTGCTGAAAAGTAGAACATTTTGTCTCTTTTCATTTATCAAACATTCAGTTGCAAACACACAGTCATCTGTTTAAGAAGAGCTGAGAATCTGTTAAAATTATTCATTTGATAGTTTTGTGAATTTAAATCACAATTTTCTGTGGAATTTAAGTTCTCAGGTAAGTTTCTTGGATAATACTTCCAACCTAAAGACTTTGGTTACTGGAGGTCTTTTTATTAATGGATTCATGCATTTCGGCAACAATTGTTAATTTATTCATTCAAAAAAGGAATTAATTTATATGAAGATTGTCATTTTGCAAGACGCAGAATATACATCCGCATCGTGCTTGCAGCAGATTAACGAATCAACCTAACTCCGCCTAGCATAAAGTCAGACATAATTTTATTCTTTTTTATATAGCTTATTACATATGACTAGCCAAAATCGTAGATAGTGTGGAGTGTAAAAAACTTTGTCAACTTTGACACTTTCACAAGGAAGAATTTACATATTTCTACCATTAATTAAATCCCTTAATGAATAAATAATCAGGAATAAGGTGACAAAGAACTCAGGTGTACTCCAGATGAAAGGTTTAAGCAGCCCTATGACTTTATCCTTTACTCCCTTTTCAAATCCCTAAGAATAATAAAGGATGATCCAGGGCTCCTTTGAATTGGTGATTCTTTGTAGGCCAAATAAAACTGTCACTGTTTAGGATACAGATGTCTGTATCAGAGCTCATTCTGCATAGTCTCTTTAAAGCCAAAGGAAAGAAATAAAAAAGTTTTCTTCTCTTCCTCGAACTCTCCAATTTCCTGAATGGTCCCTCCCCATTCCAGCCCCTCTCTTTATCCTCCTCCTGATCCCTCCTTTCTTCTCTCCTCCTTGCACATACCCTTAACATTTTCCTCTCCTCTTCCTTCCCCTCATGATATAAACATGTATTTAGCCTCTGCCGTCTTAAAAAGCCCTCCTTGGTGCTGGCCATGCCCATCCCATTGCCTGCTGTCCTTTTTTCTCCTTATTTCCGAGTTCCCTGAAGACGGCTTCCCGTCTCTCTCTGGCATGCCTTCCCCACTGCGTTTCAGATTGCCTCCCTCCACTTCCCTCCCCTTGGATTTCTTCCATTCCACTGAAAAGCTGCCTTTCAAGGATATGAGCACTGCAAATCTTCCATTCCTCTTCTTATCCCCCAAAACAGTATTACTTCTTCATCTTCTTCATCCTAACAATTGCCTATCCCATCCTTGCCGTGTCTTTTTTTTCCCCTACAGTCTGACCTTCGCTTCCAAGGCCTAGTCACCTTCTTTCTCCTCTTCACTCTCTACAGGGGAGGGTGAGATGCCAAGACACCCACATGCAGCCTTTCCAATAAGCAGTTTTGCCTTATCTTTATATTTGAGGACAACATCCCACTGATCTATCTCCTCATTCCCTATCAAATGCTTCCTTAAGACTCATGGCTTCCCTGGTGACAGGAAAAGAGTTCATCAAAGTGCTAGCGCTGAACTGCTCTGCGAGTGAACCTCCTACGCCCCGAGATAAAAATAAACAACAGAATGCAGAAATATTGCTAAGAAACCATATGCTTCTCATTTTTGGCTATCACTAGAAGGACGAGAATTATTGGTCCATTGGGTCCCTAAGGATCAAACCACACATAAAGTAAAATAATAATAATAATAAAGCATGCAGATAAGGTTAAAATATAGACAATCTGATGAAGTGCATTGGCTTTATTTGTTTGTCTTAGCAAACTATTTTAAATTGTTATGTTCTTTTTCCTCCCAACTCAGAGCCCCAGACAGCTGGAGGTGTTTAAAGAAAAAAAATAATATGCATTTTTTCCACAATATGTAGAATTCCTATTCTTATATTAGCTTTTATTCTTAGAAGCTAGGGCTGAAATTTGAGTTCCACTGCAATGCTCCCCCTAATTGCCTTGAATAATTCAAATTTTACCACTCTCAAGGGCACAACTGGAGACAGACTGTTATAAGCCATATTTGTTATTCTGGAGCCAACGAAATAAGTATGCTTTACGCCGTAGAGCGTGCTGCGCTTAAGTTACATTATTTTGTTTGTTTCAAATTGAGACAAGTGAAGAAATCACAGTGGATTGGCTTGTCAAAGGAGCCTACCAATAAACACGGAACAAGCCAAATTCTACTTTTAAAGCAGCAGGAAGACTTCAAAATCACAGTGTAACCCTGAAAATTGCATTTTGATGAACAAAATCAGAAAAGGCCCAAACCGTGGGATCTCTCTATTTTTGGCTCAAGAGAGAAATTCTAAAGCTGCTGATGATTTGAAATAGGTCCTGAAGAGAAGGAAGGAAGGAAATTAGAATTTTTTTTTAACTTACCAAATTGTCTTGCCTGTGTAATAACACTGAGCATGACTGTCACTCTGAAGACATATTAGCTCATTTAGGTAATTAGTGTGAGCAGCATGTTTCCCTGCTTATTCCATTCAATTATAGGGTGCTCACTTTGTCATTACTGGAGTATCTTAATGTGACTTGTAATTAGTGTAATTACAATCCAATGTTAATTATATCTGCCACTTAGACATAATTTTATATAGTAATGGTCTTATTCTCAATAACCTTATTATGTTGTTTATTCAAACAGGAATTTAGCCTTCTTTCATGCGTCAAATATGGAGATTACAGAAAGTACTGCCTGTCATTTTTGTAGTTATGAGTAGGGGATCTTTGCATTGCAAAATCATATTTGGGGCAATCAATGAATGCAGAAAACCAAATTATAGAGACTGATTATTAGAGACATGCTGAACTAACAAAAATAATTTGCGCAGAAGGCACATTAAGACATACGCTGGTTCACGAACGCCGTGTAGAGAGGTCAGTGTCTATGAGTTAACGAGGGAGCAGAACAGGAGACCGCAATAGCAAGTATACGTGGCAAGGTTTTATTGGTGCTGTGCCTCTTTCTCCTATTTGCAGTATAATAAAATAGTAAGACTATTTTAGGAAGTAGAGACCATGCCAGGACCAAACCATACCATCACATGTGTGCTTACTATCTCTAACAAATATACAGCTGCATAAATTAAAAAAAAAAGATACCCAAACAACGCACATATTTCTCCCTCTGTAGAGGCCCAAGGACAAATAACACATGACAAATATTAGTCATGTTACTTAATGCATTATGTTGAAGAGGGGCATAAGAACCAGAGGAGTGGAGAAGAGAAGTCTGGCAGCTAGCTGGGAGATGGAAACTGAGATCCCTCCTAATCTACGTCTTTTCCTAAGAATCTGAAATGGGTTTCAGGCTTTGAGCTCACTCTTTGGAGGCTAATGAATCATTCAGATTTCCATGCCTCAGGGTGATGTCCCAAGACAGCTGGCGGCTTTCTCTGAGCTTAAGAAAATCAAGAAGTTTAGCAATGAAAACAGAGAATCAGTGAAATTAAAAGTAAATCTTGGGCTTGTATACCAAGGAGTGGTGTAATCGCTAACCCAGCCGGATAACTAGGAAACATTCTTCAGTACTGAGGAGAGGCTTAAGGAGCAAAATCTTGTGTACTGAGTTAAGCCCCATCCTTTGCTTTCTGGTGCTGAGCAGCTTTTCTCCGAGGTTCGGGCTGTTCTTTGTAACGCAGCTCTGCTCTGCTCCCGAGCACACATTGCTCCAGCTCTCAGCAAGCTCCTCTAGCCAGACACCACCTCCTGCACCGGCACAGAATTACCGATTAACCCTTTGGTTCAGCCACCCTTTGCTCCGAGAGAATAATTATCTACAAAGTAGTGAAAGGGCCTCCGTACTCTTCGGCGTTCTCGTAACTACTTCAAAGGTCCGTTCTTGTTTGTCCTCCCAGCTAAACCCTCCTGGAAAACCTGTGTGCACAAGCACAGCCCCACAAGAGCTACAGGAGGCAAATACTGCTTCTGCCGTGGGCCCCTTTGAAGGACAACAGAGCGCTCTGGTTTTCCCAGGATCACTTATTAAACTATATTTGCAGGCTCATATACAAGATATCATCTTAGCTCCCTGTTTTTTTGCATTAAAAAGAATTATTTTAGCGCTAAATCTGTTTCAATAAATGGGTATGAAATCTGCTTATACTTACAAGTCAGCATCCTAATATCACTCTATTGAAAAAAAAGGAAATCACAATTAAGGTACCTATTCATAATTAAAAGATGGTCAAAGAAAAAACAAAATACATGACTTGGTTATACAATAACTACAAACTATCCTTTATACAATATAAATTTTACTGTAACTTCTGCTTAAACAGTGATTTCTCACTGGTTGCCAATTAAGTCATGCTTGTCAGAAATCCTCAGTAAATTGATGGGTCTACCTGTTTTACTTACATTTTGTTTTTGTTTTTTTTAACGCAAAGTTCATCCCTAATACCAGGCAATGATTTTGTAGGAGACTACTGCAGTTCTGCAGTGATGAAAGTCACTCAGCCTTCAGTCCCGCGCGTGATGACGCCACATGAGGACTGCTGTAATCGCCCAGGAAAGCACTGCCTGTTGCGTTTTATTGCTTGAATACAAGCAGCAGGGGCATCTCTGGAATGTGCGATCAAACCAATCCTGTTCATTAAATATTAACTAGCAGCTATTCTAGCTTGTTTTGTTCCACTTTATTTACAACTGTTCAGTCTTTACCTTAAAGGACAAAGCAGAAAAAGTGTGCTGTCTTTTACCACCTTACTGCCCTACCAAAGCAGTATAAAGTTATGGGCCATAACCGATTGGCTCCCTACCTTAGAGTACTTTTTACAAAAGAAGCTTTGTTACTTGCTGCTATAGCTCCAAATAAACCATGCTTGAAAATGTATTCAAGATGGTCGGAAAAAGAGAAGTCTCTATTACTGCTTCATACTTATTCTTAATCTGGGGACAGACCTGGATTTGGTTACACCTCCAATTTCACTGTAAACTGTCTGGGGTTGTTGTAAAGCTTTCCCATTAACAGCACCCCATAAGACCTGGCAGCCTTGCACGCTCAAAGAAGAATCATTTCCCACCTGGTCCCACTTCTTACTCTTGGCAAGGTCAGGAGTGACCACATATGAACCCGTTGCATCAGTTATGCTGCCCATTCAAGGGCAATTTCTCTAGGGAATCACCAGGGCAGGTTTCTCTCTTCCATATACCCCCACAAAAGCAGGGATTTTGTCCACCCTGGAGTCACAGGAACCCAGCTGCAGATCCTCAGAGATGAGCAGGTGCGATCACCCGTTCCAAGGAAGGCTCAGTGTATGTCCTTACCTTGTCCTGTTTCCTTACATACTGTCCCAAGACTTCCAGGGAAGAACTTTCCACAGTCTCTGCAGGGAATCTATTCCAGCACTTATCTACCTTAGTATTAGAAACCATTCCCTCATTTTTAACCTGTTGCTGCAGTTTTTAAGATCACCACTCTTCCCCTATCCACGATGGGTACAGAGAACAGATTCTTCTTCTTCCAGTAGCCTTTAACATATTTGAAGGCTGTATTACTGTAATTGAGCATACCGAGGCTAGAGGAGAAAACCATGCAAGAACTAGACCTTGGAAATAAGCTCGGCCTCTCCATTGCTAGGCGCTTCCATTCGGTCCCGCATGCTGCTGTTTCCCTGTGCACTGCCGCAGGCACGAGGTTCAGTGCCTCCGTCCTGGCTGCAGAAAGACCACGTTGCTGTGTCTCCTAACCACCGGGACAGCCCCTGAGACGGTCGAACCCCAGATCCCACAGGGCGGGATGCAGAACTAGAGATGAGATACTGTTAGCAGGACATACATGAAGGCACCCAGAAACACCCTGATCGCTATGGGGGAGATCACAGGCGATCAGGAGAACGTTACCTAGCGCCCAACTGCGACCCTGAAGCTTGGCGCATGGGGACGCACGACAGCTACGCTCCAGCAGCGGTCAGGCGACCTGCCAAACAGGCTGCATCCGAATGCCCAGTTCCTTTCTCCTTGCCCAGCTTCACAATAACCATCATGGTAAGTCAGAAACAAGTGATGAATTAGGTCAATTACTGTATTGCAGACATGCAAGTCGCACTAATGCACAGTAAATACAGCACTCCTCTAATTACAGTTACAGACACGTACATTTGTTTTTCTTAGTAATTAAAATGTTCTATTGTGCTTAATACTGTTATCTGTATTCTTTGGTTAACTGCAATTTAATTTGCTTTCTTAAGCAAAGAGCTTGATATAATTTATAATGAACAATGTATCTCTCTTGCTGATACTCTCTGGCCTTTTTTAATGCTATGCTTTCCACGACTATAGATCTAGAACACAACAACTTTTCCTGAGTTTGCTTGCAGAGTTGCTAGAAGCTAACGCTGTTCTAAACCTCAAAATAACATTTGTTTGTTATCAGGACAGGAAAACTCCCTGGTTGCTAAGGCCCTTCCTATGATAACTGAGGTACCTGCAGCGTTTGCAAGGCAAAAGATCTTTCGCAAGGAAAGCAGAGGTTACGCCACGGCATTTCCTTGACGATACTGTTACGATAGCTGATGTGCTGCAATCAACTGAAAAACAGCTGAAGGAATTCCAGTTAAAGCCTCTGTGATGAAAAGTACCCTTACAAAAGGGGAAAGATTTCAGAAAGTCCCACAATTGAGAGGAAAAGTTATGACGGAAGCAGCTCAGTCCCACGTCCATGGTCACATGCAGTCTGAGATGCTTCTCAGTCATTTCTTCAGGGCAGTTCCCAACAGCCCATGGAAAGGTTTGCAAATACAAATTTGGCCTATTGTTAATATTATTATTACTTGACCTGTCATAGCATAGTATATTGTTAATATTATTATTACTCGAGCTGTCATACTGTAGTAAGATTTTTTCCCCTGCAGTAAATTATTACGTTAATTCTCGGCGTGCTTCCCCCTCTGCAGCTACAACCCCTTCCTAATCAGTTGTCAGCTCAAGATCAAGGCTGGAAAAAGTTTCGAGAAGGGAAAGTATTTCAGCACACATTCAGAGCCGAAATAGTGCAGCTTGTAGTACTGACTACCACACAGCCCACACAACCCAGGAAGATATCCAGACCAAGAGCCTGCAACCACAGCTTGGCTGACTCGCATTCCTGAAGAACAGAAATTTTTGTAAACAGCATGAGTAAACACTGCGCTCTTGCACAGCCCCTCCAAGAATGTATTCGTTTGTGTTTTCTGTGCAGTGAACAATTCGTTTCAAAACGTGCTTTCCCTTGGATGGCTTGCCAGCAGCAGACTTTCTCCATCTCACAGTGTCGTAGAAACGGAGATATTGTGCAAGTGTTTAGAAAAGATGACCTCTTTTAATCTCGGTTGTCATTTCCAATAGTGTTTAAGTTTACGCAGTCTCTCTAGGAAGGATGGAGCAATGTTTAAAACATTATTCATTCCCTTCCTGTAAGGAGAAAAAACATTATTCAAATTTATCTCAGACTGGAGAATCTCAAACTGAATCTGAGATCCTGTTCTCTCTACTTATTTGCCTCATTACTAGATCATAAAAATAATAATGCTAATATTCACTTACAGTGGAGATGATCTCATCCAGATTCACAAACTTTCCTGGTTTTTTTAGTTCAAATACTGAAATTTTACTAACGCACCTTTCATGCACAGGCTTCTTTTTGTCCAACTACTTAATATTCTTCCAAAGCAGACTTTTGCTTGATATGTAATCTAAAGCTATATAATCCCAAGTATCAGTACTGTCTCATATCAAACAACAGATTCAGACACTATCTCGTTAGCTTACTAGCTCTGAAGCAGGGAGAGAGACATGTCCAGCATCAGAGAAGGGGCAGCAAGAAATTGCAGAGAAGTTGCTGCTCGTGCTCAGCTGGGAGCTCGCGACCCCGGCTCTCCCCCCATCGCCCACGGGGACAGCTAGCCCTGCCGGGTTTCCATCTCCCCTCGCCACCCAGCTGTGCTTGTTTCTCCCTGGAAAACACAGAGAAACCCGAAGCTTGCAACATAATAATCAATGTCGCAGAGCCTCATAGTATCCACAGGAAATGGAAGTGGAGAAAGTGGTCTCATTAATTAATTCATTATCAACCCTTGCCCCATCACTGAAGGTATCTCAAGCACCATACGTGTTAATGAGTGAAGTCTGCAGTTATAATGAAGTTCAAGCAAGCAAGTTTGGGTCTCTATCAAGAACATTTCACTGTCTTAAAGACAAGAGGTAAAATTTCAAAACAAAAAAACCCGCAGATTTCATTAGGATGTTGAACTTCCCTTAACTATCAGAGTCAGGTACCCAAAGGAAAATCTCCCACAACGCCCGTACGTAGCCACACAGCTGGAAAGGGAATTAACTTCATTACAAAATCTAGGATCCTTTGCTCTGCATGTTGAGAACCTAGTTTTCATGCAGGTATCTCAGCTGTTTTAGTACACATTTTGTCCTGCACATGGTTAACATGCCTTAATATTTTAAAACCCCAAAGGAGGGGCAATGATAACCTCTATATATAAGATAAGTGATGGGCCAGTGTGATGGGAAGCACCTAAGGCACTACCCCACACCGTCCTTTAAGCTAGCAGCTACTTTTGTGTCGTGGCAAGCAGCCTAGCAGGGCTTTGCTGAAGCCTTGCAGCGGCCTCGGGGGCTTGCAGCCCATCGGGGTGGGCTGGACGCCCTGCGTTCCCCGATGCACGGCGTGCGGGGGCCGAGCCTTGCTGAGCACGCCATAGCGACTTACCCTTCGGTTTTGTTTTTAACTCTACGCTTTCCTCCTCTCACGTGCTAAAGCTCCACGTGACTCCTCTACTTTTCTCCACTGCAGTTCCCCGGCTCTTCAGAGGACACACCATGGCCAACAGCAGCAGAGCCAAGGAAGAAAGCAGCACTCCGTTTAAATTAGAGTAGTTTAAGCCCTCCAGCAAACAGGACCTCAGCTGCCGGCTCTGCTCCGCTTTTGCTTCTGCTGAGGAATTGCCACGCTGATGCGAAAGAGACTCTCCTGGCACAGGGGAATGCGGCTCCTTTCACTCAAGCAGCAGTGAAACCGTTTACACAGCAGGAATTGTCCCACTTGCTACTACTAAAACGTACAAGACAAAGGCATGGACACAGAATTCACTTCATTTTTGGTCTTTTTTTCCAAACAACGCATTGACAACATACTATATTCCTGCCATGCTAACTCTAACCTAGGAATTATCTCAACCTGCTGACACATGAGTAATTACAACCTGTATTGTCAGCGCTAGGATTTTAACACGTGCTGTTTAACCCCTGTTAAAAATACCCCTGCTTTCCCCCGTGGCTGTGGGGACACACGTTTTTCCACGATGCGCAGTCACGGAAGAGCCCACCTGCCCGATGCCCTCTTGCCCTGCAGCCCATGAACTGCCCGCCTGGAAGCGAATCCCTCTCTATTCTAAGACGAAGGGGTATTTTGACTGGAAATGAAAGCTTTTTCCTCTGAAAAAGAGGATATCCAAGCCCTGTCAAGCCACTTAGTCAACTTTGTAAAGCACTTCCTAAGTATGTACCATTCCAATTTTCCAGCAGAGACCAAAGCAAGTTAGCAGCTTGTACTGCACGGTGCTTTCTCAGTAACGTGCTCCCAGTCCTGGGCTGGTGAGCAGGGTGCCGGTACTGGGGGACGGCAAACAGGAACGTCCCAATTAGCCTGGAGCATATGGGAAGCAAAGCACAACCCAGCTAGTTAGCTGAAGCTCAGTGGGCAGCAGTCTTCCTATGTGCTAAAAACAAATGAATTAAAAAAAAAAAAAAAAGAAAGAAATTAAAGGCCAGAAGAGAAACAGAAGAACTGCTTTGACCTGCATCATACTATCCCAAGTCCTTTTTCTAACCCTTTCACAAGACCTTATGCTGTTATTCTGTGTGCATGGGCTTCTAGATGTCACAGAGAACAGCATATTCATCGCTAAACTTGAAGATGTACCATAGCAGAGAACGGAGATGATGCCCAAGTCGCATTCTCCTGTATGAAATTAAGCTACTTTGAATTTACAACAACCCATGTACATCTACAGATCAAGAAATAATTGGCCTCAACAGCAATATAAGAGATAAAAAATGGTACAACCAAAAAGCAGCATCAGCAAAACTATCCCTTCACAAAGTTCAAATGCGACACTTCTAGAAAAACATATTTACTATATAAATTATGCCTCACCTCCACAAGGAAGTCTCTGTACACTCCTGTAGCTAAATATACAGAGCCCCCAAAGAAGCAGCAGCATATGCTTATGGAAGGACTTTTTCTGCTGGCCTAGTAACATCAGCTTTTAGTGACATAAGTGAAGCAGACAAGAGCTCCTCTATCAGGGTAGCCACAGCCGCATCACGGGCTTTTGCACAGTGGTATCATCCAGAGGCATGAATTTTTCACGACCGGAGTAAACACAGCTACGCTAGCAAAACCTCGCAATGAGGCCAGCGATGGCCTTCCCGCACCGCGAGGGAAACGTGTGCATCGCCTGTGAAGGGCAGGAAGGGAGGAACAAAACCGAAGCAGCAAAGTGTTTCCAGAGAATCAGCCCCCTGTATTTTGGGATTGCCAACTGCCTCCCCAGGGGAATTTTTGATCTCGTGAAGAGTATTTTCCACAGGAAAAGTTATCACATAAGCCCCAGATACAAACCTGTAAATGCATTCATGCAGCACTTATAGCCAAACACATGTGCACATTCAGGAACAGGACTTAATCATTGCCACATTCTGGCTTTTCCCACATTGCCTCCTGTTATTGCACTTCTTGTTTTATTTGGATATAAACTTAATTTACTTAGGTGGCTTATATCAAAAATTGTGCTGAAATACCTATCAGTAGGAATAACAACGCATATCAATAGCAAAATCATATATCTTCACAGTCATTCATGAAAAGAAAAAAAGATACATTTAAAACCAAACTGAAAACAGCAGCTCATACAATTACAGAAAGACTTTGGGGGGGCTACGGCACATTTATGTGCTTTTTCCAGATCCACTCAACAGCCCCCATTTGACTCTGCAACCTCCACATGGTTGTTGCTGCGCCCCTGCTATTTCAGAGCATGACTGTCTTCTCTCAATCCTTACCTAACCTTTCATCCTTAGCAATTAGTATAATCAGTTAATGTTTTTGAGACTATCTGAACAAGAAAAAGAGATAAGAGCACTTAAGTAAACACATGAAGAGCTGAAATATCCCAAAGACCAGGCAACCTTAGCAATGAGACTCCAGAAGTCTGGGGGATGACTCATCTGCATTACAGATATTGGGGGTGATATCCTAAGAAATCCCTGCTGTGCTGCATTAACATTAAGTCTCCAGCAGAAAGTTTGCCTTGATCTATCAGGGAGCCAGTCTGAACTTAAATAGATCTTAATATCAGATAAATGATGGATAAAGATTATTTCAAAACTGATTTTGTAGCTTCAAGTATTACATGGCACCTCTTCAAAATAAATAGCGTATCTGGTGCTAATAAAACCCCTGGGTTGCAGTCACGCGCACTGGCAGAGGAGACGTAATATCGGATGTAAATAATACATATGGGATGTTCTGTTAAATCAAGTGTTAGAACATGGTAGTAAGACTGCTGCCAGAGGGCTCTAAACCAACATGTAATATTCATTTTAGTCACCTCATTGAGTCTGCTTCTCTGGTAACTTTACACCAAAGTAGTATCACCATAGGAATTTGAAGGAATTGCCTAATAACACTAAGGTAAGTCATGGCCGAATCAGGTCCCCAGTTTCCGAAGCATCCTAGTAAACGTCCTGTGGAACCAGCAGAAGACAGCTCTCCTGGCCTGCTCAGCCCTCGTGCAGCGGGCAGAGCGAACTAGCCTGCATCAAACTAGGAGCACATAAAGCAGAGTTTGTTACTACGTATAATATTAGCAGTGTGTATTATTATTTCTTTTTTGTTTGTTTTGTTCCAAAAAATTGTATTTTTAAGCAAACATATTCTTAAATTGTCTTAGATGTGGGGTGAATCTGACTCCAACTGTCAAAACATGATGCCACTTTGAAGGAAGCAAATCCATTATCTAATCCATTAAGTACTGGGAAATTCCTAAAACGTCAGCTGCCTGGAAGGCTGTGGGATTCCTAAAAGCAGGGCGGTCATTCCTAAATGGCAGAGGTCCAGTCCCAGGCAGCAACACAGGTTGCCACGCTGTGAAACGGCATTTCTCCTAGCAGGGCTGGGCAACCAAACAGGCTGGCACCTGGGAGGCAACGTGATACAAGTTTTGTGTTTGGCTGGCTAAAAAAACAGTTCTGTTTTATGAAGAGTCCTATGTTTATGACTTTTTATTTTTTATTTTTTTTTCCTTTTACACCAATTCAGTCCTAAGCCTGACAAGAAAGTCCCTCCCCAACTGCAGAGAACACCCTGACTATCGGGCTCCTAGTTTTTCTCTCCTTCCCATCAGCTACATACCAATAAAGAGAAACAAAAATCTGTCTCTCATGCTTTCTCTAGCACAAATATTAAACCAGAGAGGAAAAAAGTGCTCGTCAAGAGAATCTGGACAACTATACAAATTCTTATATTCAAAAGCTACCTGAGAATATTTGCAAGCAGAAGGTGTTAGTATTTCAAACACATTAAACTGATAGATCTGAACACCGTTCAGCCTCCAGCTAATGCAGATAAGTAATATTAGACGTAAAGCGCACTTTTCCATAAGAAATCAACAGGACTTAGCTACTTAATCTGGTTAGACTCTCCATAGGAGTGCTTATCTGCATACGTTTGAATGCTTTTGAACATGGAGGCCTTTTTCAGTCTGGATTTGCACCCCTTTGGCGTAGGCTTGCTTCATACAACAGCATAAAAACATATGCCAGCGTTTGTACCCTAAATGACAAGTTATAGATGAAGAACCTGGGAGAAAGACACAATGCAGTACAGGATGGTATACACGTTATCTACCAATAATTTTATTTTTTTTTTTCATTCTTCAGTTTTCTCTAGCCTGCTTTGAGAGGAGCATCGCACTGTTGTGGGATGAAGTCAAAAGAAGAACTGTTCGTAGCCTCAGGGCTCAGCTCAAGACCTAAAAGGCCAGGCTGAAGCAGACAAAGATATCTGAGAAGCCAACAGGTAATGGCTGAAGAAAAAGGCTTTCTCGTAACATGCAACAGCCACCGCAAAGGGGCCAGATCTTGTCTCAAGTGCTCTGTTAAAGCACAATAAAAACTTTATTAAAAAAAAAAATACCTATTTTAATTGCCTCTCAGCATCAAGCTCTTCTTAGCTCTCTCTTGAGGATCACTGTGATATTTCTGGAGTTATCATACACGTACCTTAATTACACCTCATATCAGAAAACTCTCTATACTTACCTACCTCTACATATAAAAGATGTACTTCTGTATATGTCCATTTACATCTACATAAATAAATGCACATCTACATAAATAAGTACAATTATAGCACTGTCCTGATAGCTGAGCCTCTTTTTAACACAAGTCTCATGAGTCTTATCAGACAAGATTTTGAAAAAGAGTCAAATACGCAGCTCTAAACCAAGCTGTGTCAAATTTATTGCCGTCTATAACAAAGGAGTAGTGTGATACATAACTCTTCCACAGAATATATTATAATTGTACTTTTTGAAAGCAATGTCAAATCATTGAAGTATTCTTGGTATTCTACGGTAAGAGAGACACAGAGATCTTACAATATATATAAGCCATAAATTAGACCCCAATCCAAACTTATCGGTTTGATAGTAATAAGTTAGACATACTATTTGGCTTCAGATTTAGCATTGCATTTTTTCTATTCCTTTTGAAAGCAGGTGAGTTTTTCACAGATTTTCAAAATCAAACAGGTTTTTCAATAATATTTAAAAATAAATTACAATACAGTTCCAATACAATACAGTTTAAATAAATTAATAGATAAACTCAAGCAAAACCATTAATATAAACTTATCAAAGATTTCTGAAGAGAAAAAAACAAAATCTAGCAGATGAAATCCAGAATGCAGTATTTTGGGCAAATTTTAATTAGACACCAGCCATAGTGCTGAGTGTCAACACTTGAAAAATAAAAATCACATAACTGCTCACTTCTGAGCTTATGCCACTTAGCGTGTACACTGATCTATTTGAAATTCATCTTGTCTCATTCATGCTTTGTCATTCACAATATGGGACATGAGGAACAACTTTAGCTCTGTCTACATTAGCAAGTACCGGTGGCCAACAAGAGCGTCTCAGAGGAGCAAAATAGCTGGTGCCAAGGACCCGGCTGAAAGGAACGTAGTTCACCCACTCCGCGACTGCTCCAGGGCGCACACCAAAGCACGCAGATGTGGACAATCCGCCCCCAGCCCTAATGTAAACTCACCCTTTGAAATCAGCAGAAGTCTAGGAAGCATCCACACTAAGCAGATGTTGGTGTGTACTGGATTTACATATGGAAACTTCTCCGTCCTACATCCAGGGCATAAAATAAGATCTGAAAAGGATCATGCTAATCATCAGAGGATGTTTAACCTGTTCATTATCACCAGCTTTGATGCTATTTCATGAAGTTACAACATAAAGATTTCAGATGAAGACTGTACCTTCCAGATAGAAATGAAAACACAACAACACTTATGTGCAAACGTAGGAGGAAAAAAATAAAGAAAAACAGATTTTCCAGAGAAAATGAGTTCTTGTTCTCTTCATGATCCTCCCTCAACTGCCAAAACTATGACAAATATATCTCCAATGTGGTTTTTGTTAAGTGAGATTTTTAAAAGACGGTTTGGTGGCAGTTTTCTCATTCTGCCATTCCTCATAAAGTCACCTAGTTTGATTTGCGCAGGCCAAGCACAAACAGAAGTATGAACCCCACTGATATTTCCTCTGATTTCTGATATGCTGAGACCTCTCAAATCGAGGATACAGCTACATAGTGTATTTAGGGCAGGTCTAGCTCCTCCTGCCCATATCCGAAGGCTATGGGGCATGCCAACAGTCCTCCTGAAGTGACTGCTGGGTCTTACTGGGAAACTGGAAATTTCCCTCTTTCACTGGAAACAGCTTTCTCTGTCTAACCCTCTGGAAAAAGTCCATTCAGGTTTGTTAGCACTTCTGCACCTCACATACACAATATTTTCCATTGGATCTTTCTTGAGATCTTCAAGATATGTCTTTAAGTGGAGAAACCGGAAATATTCTATTTGATTACATTTTAAATACCTGAAGTTTTGAAATTACTGACTGGAATCTGAAGTTGTTCAGTGCGTTAGTCATTGACTTAATCTAGGTGGAAGTAGAACAGTGAACTGAGAATAAATAAAATGGATAAAAGTGCCTGACAAAATTATTTATCACACACCTTTGGAAATTGTCACATGAATCCCTACTTAAATGACCATGACGTCTGTGCAACACATTTCTCCCATGCCTTTGCAATGCCTTATGCACCTTTGACTGCTTTCCTCGCCTCTCTCCACTATTTGATCTCTCTTGACTACTTCTGACATCCTGAACATCTGAAGAGCTGCCAAATTTTTGAAGCAACCTATTTCCAGAAAGGTTTCTTTACCTCAAGAGAGGCAATTTCTCCCAAAACATGCCTCTGGAACAAAGCCCAGGGCAGGCCATATGTTACCCAGGATCAGTGAAAGGTTTACGTTTCAATACTTAATGCACCTGTCACGATTACACCAGGCATTTTCCACCCCCGATGTAGGAGAGAATCCAAACTTCCTGTGGGATGTGCAAAACCAGCACTCAGCCTTGGGAGCCATCCAGGCAGGGCTATTAGGAAGAGAAAAGCTATTTCTGCTGGCTTGCAGGAATTGATGGCATCATTTAATGTCTTGTCTTTATATGCAAGTGTGTATAACCCAGTTTTTCCACAGCTGCTATGACGTACCTAAATGCAGTATTATCTCCCTGTTACATTGTAGCATGCAACATAAATAGTATTGGAACTTATCTTGGGCATAATTCAATATTTTAAGACATTTACTCAAGCGTAAGATACCCATATAGCTGCCTACCACTTGCACAAAATAACTGACCTGCTTAAGGTACGGAAAGGACAAAAAATGTTATATATATTTTCTAGACATATCTTCCCAAGTCAGACAGTATTTATGGAAATAAAGTCACTGAGTTGATCATTTTTCATGTCTGCAAACTGAGACTTCACTTCAAGGGCTCTTTCTAAACAGTTCATCTACACTATATTGATCAAGAAAAACGTCAGTATAACTGATACATGAAGAATCCCTAAAAATATCTACAGTTAGATGCTCACTTTACAATATTAATATCTTATTAGTCTCTGTGTTTATCAAAAAGCATGGGCTCAATTTTTGTATATGCTATTTTCTAACCAGATAAAGTAATTTTCAGCCTAATTTAGTAGCACAAAAATTTATCTCCTGGTACCTATAAGTTTGGTTCAAGCATTTTTTCCTAAAGCAATACCTCATTTGCAGACTGCGGTGAAACTATAATTCTCAGAAAAATCTAATCCACCCTTAGAAATACTTAGAATGTCTTCTATTTTGTTTCAGCAATAAATCACTTTCCTGACTTGAGTTAGTAATGAGATTTTTAATCATGTGGATTGAACATATCCTCAAGTTAATAAAAAGTATGGCTTCCTCTTTATCTTTAATAAAAGATTTGTACACTGCTCAAATGATTAGTATTACATTTTTAAAGAACCTGAGACTGATGCTTTTCAATGCTCCTTTCCATTTCTCAATGCTTTTATAATTCAAAGGTAATATAGGGAATAGTTAATAATTCATAAGGTAATTTTAAGGCATTTATTCAGAAACCTTTTGCCTATTGACTTAAGAATGTGCCATAAAAATATTCAGGTATTAATATCTCAGCAATATGCAGATCTATACAGACGAAACCTGAGTTTATACGAGTCAGGATTTGTGCTTAAGAATCAGAGCACATCATTACAGGCTTTGAAGAGGTGCAGAGGGAGGAAATAACTTCACAAGACTATTTAAACCGATAAATTTCATTTCAGTTCTGTTTTTTGGTCCTTGTTTGCAGGTTTATCCTTGATGGAGTTATTCTTGCAGTTGCCTAAGAGGCTAAAGGAGCATTTTTCCGAAAGGTCAGCTCCACCGAACCAGCCACGTACACCCTGCTTTGCGAGACGCAAAACCAAAGACCGCGCTCGGAAAGCTCAGCTTGACGAAAACCAGATCTCCGTGTTCTCCAAAAACAACAAATGGGCTTGGTGGAGATGCAAACGTCAGAAGCGGCTACCAGTTAACACAGCCGAAGGGTGTCCTGTTGCGCTCGCTAACGCATGTGAAATCGCTGTTGCACCGCGGCCCCATCGCCTTCGACGGGGAGGAGCAACATCCCGCCGGGAGCCGGAGCGGGGCAGCTGCCCCGGCGGCACCGCCAGCCCCGGCCGCGGCCAACGCTCCTCCAGCCGCCTCGCCAGGCAGCTCCCCGCGCGGTCCCACCCCGGCGCTGGTCAGAAAAGCGGCATTTGTGATTGGACCCGTTTCTCCTTCACTACCAAAAGTGGAAGTCGCAGCCAGATTTGGGGGCGTCAGCATCTGATTCTTGCAAATGGCACTTTTTTGATTTATTTTAACCAAACCTCACTTTAGCTTTTCCTTTCCCACAAGAAAGAGTTAAACCTTCTTGCAGAGTTAATCACTGGGCTGTATTTTGCTGTCTTCATGAAGTAATTAATAACAGCCAAGCTTCAGCATATTTGAGTCTTTTTAACCTACTTTAAAGAAACAAAGCAGTTTTACGAGCGTTTCATATCTCCAAGTATTTCTGCAGCAGCTCCGCGACGGCAGGCCCCACGGCACCGAAGCCTGCCGGTACCGCTACGTAACAGCCGGAGCTGGGAAACGGAGGGCAGCGATTGACTCCGCGTCCAGCTCAGAATAACCGAGCGGAGCTGTGCAAACCGCCACCCTTTACGGCCGCGGCAGAGCCGGGAGCGCTGCCTCCGCGAGCGCTTCCCGCGCAACGCTGACCCCGTTGCCCGGCCTTCGGGCTTGGCCAGACGCGGGTGCCTTGGGTCAGCGATTCCGCCCTTATCTCAGGGGCACAACTTCTATCATCCCGGGGGAGATCTGGCCGAGCCAGAGGTCGTACCCAGGAATATCCCTCTCGCTGGCTGGGGCTGGGGCGATGCTTCCAGGCGGCCGCGGGACCCCGCCGAGCCGGGCCACGCTCGGGGGGCTGCATCCCTGCTGGGGCTGCAGGGACGGCTGGGGGACAAGGATTTCTGGATAAGGAGGCTGCATTTGGAGGGCATTTGGCCGACACAAGCATGGGCCGATCGAACAGGAATATTGGAAAGGAACCTCTGGAGCATTCTTGGAATAACACATATTCCCACGGGGAAAGCCACAAATGATAACAGGATTACTTTACTGAGTAGGAAAGGTATTAAAATATTACAACTTACAGAGGAGGGGTTTGTTTGCCTGTTTACAACGGATGCCAACACTACATTATATGTGGTTTTTGCTCTCATGCAGGCCAGCCCTGAGCACACCCCCGCGCCCCACGTAGCCAGTGCCCCCCCAGAGCAGCGCCGAGCTCCCCCTCGGGCTCTGACCTCCGCCTCCCGCCAACTCCTGCCCCAGCCCAGGGCCGAGCCTCAGACCTGGCCCTCGCTCGCGTCCGGCTCCAAAAGTGGTAACTTCTGCCAGGCTCCTCAGCTCGGCCCGTCAGACAGGCAGCATATGCCGTGTGCATTATTCACAGCTCTAGCCGGCTTGTTTTCCGTGGAGTTTTAAAAATGAATGTGAAAGTGTGCATCAAAATCAAACCCTTTACAATAATAATTATAATCATGAAGTGAAGAAAAGCCAGAGAAAGACGGGGATCTTTTCCAAGCGATTATGACAGCAACGCAGCAAAGTTAGGACTTGCGAGACTGACAGGTCTGAGGGTGTACTTCCCCGTCAGCCCCAGAGGGTGAGGTCCTTCCCGGAGGAAAACCTCGACCCAGGAAAGGGCCCGCGTGGCGCGGCAAGGACAACGCGGTCCCTATGGTCTTGAGGAGCAGGAAGACGGTGGCAGCAGAGCCAGGGAAGAGTCTCCTTTGTGCAAGCAATAAATCCGTGTCCTCTGCAGTGGAGAGTCCACAGGCCTGGGAGCATTTCCCGATGCATCTCCCGATGCTCCCACACCAGACAGCGGATCAGAGAGCTCAGAGGAACATCATGGTGGGCAAATTAAGGTCACTAGGTACAAAACATCACTCCCGTTGCTCACCCCCATGCTACCCTACTCTACTTACAGAAACGCCCCAAGGAGCCCCATGCTTGCAGGAGCCCCCACCAAGCTGCCTTCCAGCTGCATCCCTGCCATGCGGGGCCGCGATGAAGAGGGTGCAACGAAGTCCTAACTCGTTATGCAAAATCACGCTAAGGACAACGCAATGCCAAACAACTGCTAAGTAAGCACACCACATAAGTATTAATGACAGGATACTTGTTTACGCTCACAGAGATGCAGGCTCTATGCAAGCGTTGAATGTTACCGAGAGCAACCCAGCTAAATAAGCAACCTCCACATCCTGCCCTAACTTACATTAAAAAAAAAAAAAAAAAAAAAAAAAAAGAACTTGAAACGACTCCTAGTACTCAATCTAGTCCTGCCTGCCAGGAAAAGGGAATTTTGAAGATGGCATACTATCAATTTTCTTCATTTGTGTCAGAAGTTGAGCAGCTGTCTTCTTACCAGACTGAAGTGGAGCCAAAAATCTTTTCAGGCAGCCGAAGAAAAAGTACTTCAGAGGAACTAATCTCAAAGACCCAAAATTATGCATCACATTTCTGAACAGGCATGTGTTAATATTACTACACTACATTATTAATTGGCAATGTTTTGTAGAAGCCCAGAAGTAGTAAAAAGACTGCTTCCTTTTTTTTAAGCTGCTCACTAAGGAACAACCACACATACTTGAACTTGGGAGTTGGTTTAGTTACTTCTCTGTGGCCAGCAAAAGATATTTAGCATTATTTCCCCCTAAACTGGTAAGGAACATGAAATAAGATTTACCTTCATGGAAAAAGGAGATGCACCTGGATTTTCCATGGCAAAGGGATCTGCATTTCAGAAGCTCTGTTATTCCCCAGGCATTGCAGACACTTCAGCAAGGGATAAACCACCCTCTGCAGGATCTGAGTTCAAATCAGCTAAACACTCCAGTAACCACTGACTGAAACAGACTGGGAAAACCCAAGTCACAGTTTGTTTCTTCTCTACCTTGTGCTCTAGTATCCGTGTGCTGGGCTGAAGAAGTCCTGAGGACAAGCTTTAAGAGAGCAACTTTGTACGCGCCAGCACCACCATGATGATAAAGAAAATCCTACTACAAAGGTTGTTGCAAGAGTAGCTTTCACAGGTGGGATTTATTACGCTAACGCACAATTCTGTCCAGCTGGGATTACTTCAAACTGCACTACTGGGGCAAAACCTTAATTGCCCAGAAAGCAAGCTGGAGGAGCTGGTGGCCTCCCCGCAGTGGTGTGTCACCACCCAGTGCTCTGGGATCCCAGCTGTCCATCTACCCCCGGCAGTTCAAACTGCTGTTTGGTCTATCACAGCATGTGTGTTTTGCGGTCAGGAGGACCTAAAAAGTCACCCGCCAGATATCTCCCCTCTGCGTGTGACCAGTAGGAAATGTGGGAGTAGGAGGAGCTGGTAGCTGTAGCCATAGCAAGGTATTATTTAATTACATCCTGATTGTGGAGGGTGAGCCTCTCATTTGCCAGCCATATCCAGATATAGGTGCTGTGTACAACTAGGGGCAAATTACAACAAATAAAATAATAAATAAATAAAAATGTGTTCAAGAGTCTACTTGGCTAGCCATCTCTCTTCAGCCAGCTTTTCCCTGCAATGTTTATTTACTACAAAACTAGGTTGTTGGCAGAGTTCCCACTGCGAAGTGAGCTGCCCAGATACTACAAAGTGAAATTCCACTAAACAAAAAAGATGTTTTTTCTTAGGGCTCCCCTTCTTCCACACAGATATCCCCTTACTTCAGAACTGTGCCTTCGAGGCACAATTTTACCCAGAATCTTTAGAATACTCAGTTAAAGAGAGATGCATTTATAACCTATTCCTAAAAATTAGATTTTCCACATGGTCCCCAGCAAGCTACTTTACACAGACGTTTTTGCTTCCTTCATTTATGAAAAAAAAATGTAAGGCTTGCTTCCTAATTTTCACAGTTCTACAAATGCAAACAAATTAATGTCTATAAAACTTCACTTCTGTTCTATTCTTAATATGTGTTAAATAAATAAAATCATTTGTATAATGGCACAATAAGAAATTCTGGTGTTGCATGCTGGGGGATGAGGTTTTCTTAGAGCTAAACACAAAAAAGCAAAGAATGTAAGTAATGACAATGTGAGGTAGATGACATTCTCCTACTTGAGTATATATATTTCTAAATTGAAATTGTATTCAACTGCTTAGCACCGTGATGTTCCAGTCACGATTAAGAGTTTGGGAAACTCAAAAAATATAAATGCAAAACAGTAAGAAAATAGGATGTCTCGGATACTTTTCCCGGCGTCCAGTAGAGATCCTCTGATTAGCATTTGCAGACTGTGCTAAGCATATCTAATATAAAAGCAATACATACTGCACAGCTCTCAGCAAATATTACCAAGATGGAAATGCCTACTGACAAATTCACAAGCTGCAAATGTACAGTCATGAAATTCAATAGCCTCACAGCTGCACACTTGTAACTTGTGAATGCAGAAAAATGTATGAATTGGCAGCAGGCTTTCTGGCAGATGATATCATTTTACAGATGACACTGTCGAGTCTGCCAGTTTGACGTTGAACTCTCCTCTTGCTTTTTTTGTTTCATGGATCTTTCCCTGCTCCCAGCAGTTCTCAGCGACTGTTCTCGTAAGAGTCTGCTATTTACTTTTCTGACCCTGCAAAGTGCTGTAATTGCTCAGCGCTGTTTCCTCAGCTCTGCTACCGTATAGCCGTTTTTGAACAGTATTTATTCAGGAAGAAGTCTGCCTTTCCCTACTGTATTTCAGATGCACAAAGTGCGCTGTTCCTTAGGAAAGTCCCAGGCTTCTTTCTTCTGTTAGGAGTAACTTGGGTATGGCTGGAAGTGACCACCCTTGACAAAGAGTCAAAATGATTATGCCTTGATACTTGCAATCTGCGTATTTTCAGACCCCTTAGAGAAGGAAACATTCTTTAAAATAGAAAAAGGGCTCCACAAAACCTGCTGTAATGGCTTGTCAGGGCACTGAGTGCCAAAGCGGCCTGATTGCATCCAAAGCTTGGTGACACGGGAGACCTGTCAAAAAGCCCTCAGAACTGAGGCTTATTCTGCCTTCTTCATTCCCTCTGATCCTCGTGCAATCATCACTTCAATGTCTGACAGGCGTCTGTGAACGCAGCCAAGCGAGGCACAGCAGCAGGCACCCCTACAGCGAAGCACTTCTTTGTACCTTCAAATCACAGGTCAACCCACCGATAAAGCAAAGCAAAAAAAAAAAAAATCCCGAAGAGCCAGTAAGATAACGTGATGATTAATAAGATAACATGATGCTGCCTTGTCAGGGGCGTTTCTAATGCAGTTCAACTCTTAATTTTCGTCTGCTTGAGGCTTGCTTCTCTTCTTCTTCCCCTCTGCCGGAAGGAGCGATCTCTGCGGCTGCACGGTTCGCTCAGCATTTCCTGCGTGATCTCCGCACGAGACACACGCGTCCTTGAAATTCCAGAAGCAGTCTATATGTCACTTAGCACCTTCGGTTATGACAAAGTACAAATCTGAATACTTCAGCAGACTTGTTTTACAAAGCCAAACTTTAGACATTTTAGCAAAGGTCCGATATACGTGGTTCCCTTACTCCTTAGCAGCGGCCTCCAGAAGCCACCCTTCCTGTAAACTTGCTGCACTTACTTAAAGGGTAAAGTATAGGAACTGGAAAAACAAAACAAAACAAAACAAATGTGTATGTGGCTAATCTCTGAACAACCTGAGAGATTCACTACCTTGATTAGCTAAGAGTTGCTATACTTCTTATTGTGGCTCTTCTGATGCTGCTCCAAGTGTCTGAGATTTCAGACAAGCCTCTGCACTGCAGTTTTTAGGGGTAGCCAAACATTTGTGTCTATTTTTCCAGATGCTTGTTCAGATAACCTGAACCCAAAAAATATGTGAGCCACAGCAGCCTCTTTATTCAGCACAACACTAATAGCAGTTTCCTCAGGTTACACCTATGCTACTTGCCTCCAAACTTTGTAAAACTGCAGTAGCCTTCAGCTAATCTATTATCCTAAGCAAACTTTACCTCCTGTAATTCTGCACATATGTATTTTCACTTTAGATATCCACGCTCAAGAAGTATTGTGCAAAAATCGCCAGCCTGTAGTGATGTATATACCTGTAGTGATGATAAAATACCATGTATTTATTATGCTGGAAAAATATATTGTATTATTGCCATTTTAGCAAAGGTTAAATGTGGTATTAACCGGTCTCTCCGTAGGGATTTTTAACACGAGACGTGTGTCATACAATTAAAGCTCTGTTTAATCAGTACACCTTGGAGCCACGCTTCTTAAAGCGTTCAGCACCCAGCAGCTTCCACCACTCTGCTTAGGAAAAAAAGCAGAATTTTCCCTTGAAAAAAAATCAGACTCCTTCTACAAAGAACAAAATATTCACTACGTTCTTTGAAAAAAACAAAACCCTCCCTTTAGAAAAAATGTTAAAAAGCTGGAAGCATCTAGAGTATCTGTAACAGTTGGAATCATCCTCAAAATATTTATATGGGAAACTTTCCGGTTATTGTTGACGGTAAGAAATGGAGAAGGATGAAAGGATAAATTGTCTGGGCTCCCGAAATCAGAGTCTCCCGCGGTGTCTCTGATTCCCGAGGGAGAGCCCGTTGCTCCCCAGCACACTGGCCTCCCTGGCTCGACGCCCCACTCGCCCCACCGGTATAGGGCACCCGGCCGCATCTACGGGAGAATTTAAAAACCTTAACTGCAATTATTCTCCATATATCCCTGTTATTTAAAATGGACAAGAGTGGTTCCCTACAGCACCTTCTTCATCCTTCTGCTAGATTTTATGACTTTGATTAGGATGGAAATTTTTTCCTTGAGAGTGTGCTGACAACAGACACAGTATGCATTTACTTAAAAAGCGATTATGCAGCCAACCAGAGAGCACTTCATGCCTAACCTATTTCTTAAGGCAGCAAACGCACAGAAGTATTACTTATCCCCCTCCCTCTGTATCTGCTTCAAGAGCTGTTGCACAATCTTCACAGGACTTCAGCAAGAAGTGCTCACCACTTTTAGGGCTTGTTTTTTATTCACCAGAAAAGGTTTAACTTCCCCTTCAGGCTTCCTACGTCACTCTCATCAAATCATACACAGAAAAGTGCATTAAGTGTTTTGTTTACCCATAACTTGGCAGCGCCACAACAAAGAACAGAATGTAAAGAATGAGCTCCCTTCGCGGGAGTCACTCGCTTCCAAACAAAAGCCTCTGCCCTCCCGAAACACGTCTTCCAAATGGGCCTCATCTGCTTCTGAGCTGCCCCACATCGCAGCGGCCTCTCAGATAGCTAAGAACTATCTGAAAGCAAACCTAAAAACAGGAGGAAAGCGAAAGTTCTGTTGGAACTCATTTTTCATTAAAAAAGCATTAAGAAAATATGGGCTTTTCAACGCTGCAATCTGAACAAGCAACCACTTTTCATGTAACATGTAGAAACCTGCTGAATTCAGGCTACTTCCAACTTCCCCCCGGCTGCAGCAGCTGGATAGATTTGTTTCCACCTGCTTTTACCATTTGTCGTTACTGAGGTATGTTGCAGAAAGACAATTTAGCGCGAAACTGTCAGTATTTCTGAAACCAAAGCAATTAATTTCTATTATTTGATCACATCCTTTAGAGTGCTTCACGTTCCTTCCCTTCCCAGCTCCCGCACCTCTCCACCCAAAGCAAACAGCCTTCCCTTAAACCGGAACGCCCTTTGCTAAAGCACGAGCACAAAAGCGCACGGGGCTGAGCCGGGGCACGTGCTCCTCTCCCGCCGTTTGCTCTAGCCCTCCCTCCCTGAAGAAGTGACCACCCAAACCCGGCTCCAGGTGACAAAGGACTCCGAAAGCACGCTGAGGTTGTATGCAAAAGCTCCTTGGCCACAGCGCTAGCGCAGCGCCTTCGTCCCCGGTGCCAGCGCTGTAAATAGGCACGACGGGCATCGCGTCCACCGCTCCCACCACGCTACGGGGCCAAAGGGGCGCAGGCGTGGGGAGGGACGGCATCTCGAGCACCGACAAGGATGATTATCCCGTCCAAAGGAAGCACGTCATGAAATGCACAGATATAAGACTGTTCTTAAAGCAATTATTTTGTTTTCCAGGTTAAAACGTGCCGCAGTATTCCCCTCTGCTTGGCATTGCAGAGGAGCTGTTGCATTCACCTCGCAAAATTAATTCACTTGAATAAAAGAAAACTGAAACACTGGAAGCAAACTAGAAGAGAATAAGATGAAAATGTTGGTGTTTCTTATATTTTGAATAGGAAAGAAATTATGTTTTCAAAACTTCAAGGACTGCAAGGCCTAGTTCTGCAAAAACAACCACAGCGATTCAGTGAGGCTGTGCCCTTGCAGAAGCTCCCCCGTTACGACTGCAGCAGCAGGACATCAGTGCAGGAGTTCAGATGAGTCTCTCAACCATCCTATCTGCATAATTCACCTGTAGATATTTGGAAAGTTTAGAAACTCTCCGATAAGTTATAAAGATTTAGGAACTTTTGAAAAATGTGACCTGCTATGTAAATCTGTGTTTTAAGAAAGGAACTAAAGACAGGAGGAAGGATCACAGGGGCTGGATAGAAAACCAGCTGCCCCAAATTGGCTGAGCTGTTTTCACTGTCACTGTGTGAACTCTTAGTGCGTTATAATTATAAATAATTATAAATTATAATTATAAGTAATTATAAATAATTATAAATAATTATAAATATTATATTATAAAGCGCTGTGAGATAGCTGAGCTCTCTCACTTGAATTATTTTGCCTTTGCCACAAAGGAAGAGCCCATCCATGGGCAGCTGCCACGGGGTAGCTGATGCTGGTAACTTCTGCGTCTGAGACCCAGATGCCTAAATCACTTGCACAACTTAGATCTCAGGATATTTATTTATAAAGATTTAAAATGATAAAAACAGGCTTCTCCCAAGCTCAAATTTTCCTGACACCTTCACTAATTATACAATATAATGAAATCCCAGAAGCACTGAAATAATCGTTCCAGCAGGAACTCAGCCAGGAAACACCTATGGAAACTTCTTTCTAGTCATTCATCGCTATGGGAAGTGATCTCGCGATCCTCTCCAAAAATCCCCTGAAACAGATGTCTTGCAGCACATCAAGAAATCATCAAATTCAGACTTGGAGGGAGCATGCTGCAAGACTGAAAAGCCCTCGGAGGGGATGTTTTGCCAGGCACACCTTATCACCGATACGAGAGCGAGCAGGACCCAGGGTGGGCGCCTTGACGAGACGGGCAGCTCAGGGACGCGCGGCTATGACCAAATAACACCTATAACACCTTAAACCCCAAAAAACTCCATAAACCTCTACCTAGAGATGCATGAGCAGGCAAGATACACCTCAGGAAGAGCTTCAGTTCCGAATGACTTCTGTATGATCTGCTAGCCAGAGCTGCGATGATAGCTACTACGATAGCTACTAAATACTGTAGATCAAGGGAAAGCAGAGTTCAGAAATGCAAGAGGCATATCAGACTATCAGCAGTGATGTTTCTGCAAGGCCCAACATGCCATGCTCCTACTGAATAGGTGCCTATCTTTACTACGAGGCGATATTAAAGACACATTCACAGCTTTCCCAAGAAAATATTTCCAACAGGGCTTGATTTTTACTGTTTTAAAACCAACATTAGCAAATGTGATTGCACGGTGCACAGATCTGTCAAATTTGTTCTCAGCTGCAATCCTGAAACATGTCATTATCGTGTACTGTGTGAGCAAAGCTAGGCTTGGCTTTCACGTGACGGAGCTCTAAATTAGTTTATGGATAATGTTCCTTTACAATGTGTTCAATCTTTTGCTCCATCTTATCTTAATGAGTACTTAACCTCTTAAAAATAGGTTACTGCCAGAGAGACTAAAGCTAGAGTATTAGTCTCTGAGAAAACCATGGGACTGAACGTCCCTGCTCAGGTAGCTCTGTCCTCTTGGAACACAACAGTTTTAGGGTGAAATCTACCATTTTCAACTGCACTGGAAAAAATACTTTCCATTGCATTAAAAACTCACTTGTAATTAAGAGTTAATACGGATTGCTTTCTACTTTTTATAAATACATTGCAAAAATGATAGACTGAAAACTGTACCTTCCTCCCAGAAAACATGTTTCCTGCATCTGCAATCTCAAGGTTTTGTTTCTGGGTACCATTTCAAAAAAGTGCATGCTTAGAATCTTTTAAAGCAAAAATGTTACTCTATAAAAAGTAAATAACATCTAAACCTAAGCTGACAGTTCTCTAGCTGTGAGCTGGTTTGTGTGCACCACACCCCACAAAAGGGTTTTGGCACCCGACCACGATTTCGGCACAAGATCAGCGGCTGAATTCTCATTATAATGCAGAACAACCTCTCTCACCAGCCTCTTCTGCTGGGAGAACAGAAGTCCCACCAGGCACCATCCTCTCCAGCCTGAGAGTCCTCCGGGCCCCAGCAGGACTGCTTCTGAGCGTGGCCCAGGGCGCTGCAGACGACGCCTGTCTGGGAGGGGACAAGGCTTCGAAACCAGGCGGGGAGCTACCTTAGGTACCTCCTGGGGTCCAACCCTGCGGATGAGCTCCGAGCAGTCAACATGCAGCAACAGGAGCAGTCACCCTCCAGCTGCAAATGAAACAGTCTCTGTTTTCGAATATGGACAGAGCTGCAGCACACATTACATGATAATCATATCACTTAATCCCTTCATATTCGGGGTAAAACTCTCACCCCCTGCATTTGAGAAACCAAGAGCAGGCTATAGACCACTACGGGCCATCCACTGAATTTGTGCCATTCCAGCAACAGCTTAGAAACCCACAGAGCAGACAGGGCGCAAAGAGGGGTTAGGTCTGGACGACCTTTATGAGGCCCACCTAAACAAGGTCTACTCCCTACGGTCTATGCACTTCGTACTAGTGTGTCACTGGATCAAAGAGAAAAAAAAAAGAGAGAGAATTTCCTTTTAAAAACCCTATTTTCTTGGCCTAAAACTTACATGGGGAACTGTGTGAAAAAGTGGGGGATGAGCAAGCAACTGCCCCCCGCACCCTTCCTCCTCAGGAAACTCAGCTGTCATGTGGAATTAATTAGTTAGTCTTTTTTTTTTTTAATACACATAATTTCAGGTTCATGGTCCAGCATTTCTGATTCATAGCAATAAACGTTGCACAATCGCACAATAGCAGAATTGTATAGGACAAAGGTTAATTTGAGGTTAAATGCCCCTCCTAATGATACGTGACTGGAAGTGTATGCTGATTTCTTAGACAGTAAACACCTGCACTACTGAGCTTTAATTTCTGAAGAGATGACAGGATTGAGAAATTGCGTGTGTTTGACATGTATAAAAGGACACATAGATAGAAGGCAAGATATATTCATCCTCTACATGCTTCTGGTCTATGATTCTCTTGAGACATGCCATGCTTATATGTCACATAACAGCTTTATGGCAGCTACATCATCCTCACTTAAATGGTGGAGTTTTTAGGCAATATCAAAAAAAACAAAGACCGGGACACAGGTCTCAGAGCCAGCCTCAGCCTTTTAAAAACCACAGCGAGCTCTTTCTCTAACTCCAAAATTATACAACAGTTTTAAAATACCACTTTTTAACTGCTAGTTTCTAAATGTGCAGATTCTCCTTCGGACCCAGGAGGACCGAAGCGTCCGTTTTCGTTTGCGCACAGGTTGCGAGCCAGATGCATTCACGTGACCGCGTCTTTGAGAAGAAGGCCATATATGACAAGACTCCCAACAAAATTATGAGATCTGGCAGAAGTGAGATCATGCTCTAAATCCAGCTGAACAAGAAAAAAGCAACAGAGGGAAAGAACAAAGGCAGGAAAAGTGACAGAGTAAAGAAATGCCATTTTTCACCCCTGAAGAATTATTACTGAGGTCAGACCTAAAGCTGTTCCAGGAGTTTCTGATGAAATAGTCTTCTGTTGAAAAATGCCGATGTGTCGAAATCGAAATGATTTGGAGGAACATATCAATCTCATAGGCCCTGCTTCTTGTCGAGTCCTTTGCCTACTTGTTTTACTTGAATCCTTGGCTCCTGGAGAGCCTGTCAGATGGGCTCCTGAGAAAACAAGATTCCCAGGCTCCCCTGAAACTCAGTATTAAAAAAAATTAATTATTGATACAAGTTTATGTTATGCATGTTTGCCTTATCAAATTATCTGTAGCTGTGCCTGTAGCATGGGAGTAGCGCATCTGATATGCTTTTAATGATGCAAAAATCTCATTCAAGTAGTAATGGGGCCAAGCAGAATAAGGCTCCTGCTCTATGCTCCCTCCCACTAAAAATGTTAAAGGAGTTAAAAATAAGAGGAGAAATAAGTGCAATGCTTCCGTTCAAACGTTACACAGAGCTTTTAAACAGTTAAGGCTTCCCAGTTTCTATTAGGCAAAGCATGTGAGCCAAGCACTCTGTCTGCTGCTATGAATGGTCACTTTGTAGTATAATACATTTACACGGTG
The DNA here is from genome assembly GCF_036370855.1 of Dromaius novaehollandiae. Lineage (NCBI taxonomy): Eukaryota > Metazoa > Chordata > Aves > Casuariiformes > Dromaiidae > Dromaius > Dromaius novaehollandiae. The sequence goes on along the minus strand of NC_088104.1, from coordinate 3,835,172 downwards.
AAATCATAATATCCTGGGCATTTGGGGCTGTATTATACTATAAAAACGAAGGCCAACTCCCTCCAGCAATGACATTTTTGGACTGGTATTTGATCTGTTAAGGTCTACAGCTTTCTCCGGGCCGGAGCTGATGTGCAGCGAGAACAGCTTGCAGCTGTCGCGGCGCGCGGCCGGGCCCTGCATTTTGCACCGAAGCCGTTAGGTGGTGCTTGAAGCAGAAGATTGCGAGGGAGAAGAGCGAAATCTTGCGTGTCGCCTAGGAGGCCTGCCACGTCTGGAACCGCTCGGGAAAAAAAATTATTCCATCAATTTGGGGGGAAAAAAAAAAAAAAAGACAGAAAAAAAGCTGCGTCTGAGATTGAGCTTAAAAATCTTGCTGATTTTGAGGCCTTGGCAAAGCTGAGCGATCAAATAAATAAATAAATAGCCAGCTTTTCCTCCTGCCTCAAGCATCTCTGCTGACACACACCCACCTCTTTAAGTAAGCCTCAGCCAAATCCTGCCCTAGATCTCTATCTTTCTCCTAGGTTGATAACTGGATTTCCAGTAAGTTTTGAGTCAGAGAGTGAAATACTATTTAATGTACTAGCTCCAACACAGGTTTCCAGGAAAAACCGTCCAAGCACAGAGCAGCGTAAATGGTTTTTACACACGGAAGATCTCACGAGCAATTAGGAAGAAGTCCTGCTACGGCATGGAAAAGCAACAGCTTGTCCCTTCTTCAACAAACACCTACTACCAGACAGTCCCTATTCATAAAACACTCTCTTTGGATATATTTATAAGTTTTTGCGGCTTCCATTTAACGCTACATTCATGGAAACCTCCCTGTGATGACTGCTAAGAATAGGTCATTAAATAATTGCATCCCACTGAAGACAGCGCATCACCGGTCCGTCTAGCCTTGTGCTCCCCTTCGGAGCCCCCGTTTCCCCCCACCCAGCCCTTCGGTCACCAGCACCCTTCTCTTTGCCGTCACCTGTAAATATTTTGGGGCAGGAGATGTCCCTTACAATTTATGCGTGGCACTTTTCTGCCAGCTCCCCAAATTCAGCCAGGGTCTAACGAGGCTTTTGCTGCAAGAGCGGCGAGACACGCAACCAGCTGCACGAGAGGAGACCGGAGGCTCAGCCCGGCCTTGCTGCCGGCGCCCACGCGACCGGCGGAGGCTGCTCGGGGACCGCGTGTGCCGGGGCGGTGTCATCCTCGCCTCCTCCATCCCTCCAGCCCCTGCCAGCAGCCGCTTTAGGGACGTCCTGAGCAATCCGTTATATCCACATCATCGTGTTTAGTAGCCACAAAAATGTATCACTCATAAGTTTTGCCTCATCCTTTTGTGAACCCCTGACTTCCCCAGGAACCCTGTTGCCTCGAGTTCCACCGCTTAATTATACCCTAAGTACTCCTTTTACTTCTTTTTAACCTGTTACCTCGTAATTTCCACTCTTGTGTTATCGCTTTTGTTGCTCTTGCTCTCTGTGCCATCCCTGATTTTACAGCAACTCTATTTTAACAGTCCCACAGTGGGAGGGAAAATGGCTGAAGAGCAAGAAACTACTGCAGGAACTGTCCATGAGGCTGCTCAGAAAAGTGCGATTTGCTTACACATGGCACAACGATTAAAAAATAAATACACAGAAAGCCAAAGATGAAGACGGTGCTCAACGGAGGAAGAGCTGCCTCCACCATTTGTATGGGCACCGGGAGCTCCTATGGCCTCGCAGGGGACGAGGCAGCTCCGCACCTCTTTCTGGGCTATCGTGAAATACCAGTTGGACAAGAGATATAAAGGGAGACAGCAGATCCATTTTAAAGCCTCTGTCATTCCTTTTAGGACTTTGATTTCACGTAAATATTTCTTTAAATGCTCGTATCTATGTACGAAAACTAACAGTTGAGAAGCTTCCAAAACTTTGCTTTTAATTAAACCCATGAAAGTATAATGCTCACGCTGAGTAAGTATCAAAAATAGAGACAAAACTGCGAAAATATGCAGGCATTTTTCTTGGTTTTTGTCAGGCACTGCAAAGACAATTAAGTTTCCTTTCTTCACTACACATATAATACTCAGAAGTGAAAGCTTAATTAACTTGTCAGAAGCTATGGCACCTCTTTTCTTGAGCTGCTGAACCCACCTTCCCGAAAGGCTTGAAGGGAAAATACAAACCTAGACGCTCCGGCTGCAATACCTGATCAGGCGTGACAGGCCTCTCCTGCGATGCAGTTTGGCTGCCATTACCAGCGGCCTTTTCCCCGGCTGGGTGAGCCCACTCGTCCGGCCTCGCCGGGAGCCTCGCGGATCAGCGCCGCGACTGCTCCGCCACGACGGGCGTTTGGCGATTGCTGCAGCGCCGAGCCCCAGCGCCGCCAACGACAGCAAAACCTGAGCGTTTTGGCAAAATATCCTTAACCACATGGCTTTCCGCAAGGCGGAGAGGGCGAGAGCCGGCAGCACGGGAAGGGGAGCCGGGCAGCGAGGAGGTGCCACTGCTCCGCCCGGGGCCTGGGGCCGGGCTACTTGCTGCCGCTCGGCTCCCGTTTTTTGCAGCTATTTTGCATTTCTTCCCGATGAGCGCGGCGGCAGCTGTGGCCAATAAGTCGCCGTCGGGGAGCGCGGGCTGGAGTCGTCCCCGCAGCAGCTGGAGGAGGTGCGGAGGCCCCGGGGCCGTCCCGGCCGCTTCCCAGCAGCCAGGGCTTGGCCCGAGCGGCGGATTTCGGCCCTACACGTGGGCTCAGCCCGGGGAGCCTGTGGAGGAGGTGGCTCCGCACAGCTAATGCCTTTCCCTTGCCAACGGATCGGCTTTGGGAAGAGACAAAAGGCCCTTAGTTTAACAAAGGTTAAGTTAACAAGCCAAACAGTTAAATTTGGCAAGTGTAATAAGTGGCTTTTGCAATTTTTGGTTTTTTAATACCATTTTTCAACACGAGCTCACTTAAGTCGGGGAAATATTGTACTTTATCCTGCTGTAATCTGCTCTCCAAGACATGCATGTTTAAACAAAGTGCAAAGGTCCAGGTGCTTTACTGCATTAGTAATGACCCCGCATCTCCTCTTTAATAATGCAACGCAGAACATAGCACAGCAGTTTTCGCTTTCTCGTTTTAAAAATGTATTAAAACATTTCTCTGTGGGGCCAGGTGACAGTACTGAAGAGAGGAATGGCTTTTTCCTCAGATCAGAAAACATGGCTGAGGCATTCAAAGGACAATTTTTCCCCTCCCATATAAATTACTATCTTTATTTCTCTCCTAACTTTGCTCCTATCTTTCCAACAGTGTCTCAGATTTAGTAAGCTCTGGGATTTGGTGCATATAACTGTCTGCTCAACAGACCTGGAGACTGTGTGAGTAATTCCAAGCCCAAGCAATCCTACGTAACATATGATATTGAGAAATCCTCTTCTCTTCTGATATTAAAAACAAACATGCACAATTCTTAACCACTCAACACAAATTCATGTTTCAGGTCTTCCTCTCTCTTTTTTTTCTCCTTAAACAGAAAAGTAAATTAAGCTCTCTAGTTTTCCCTGTGACAGAGAACAGCAGAGGCTCGCACAGACCTAGCCATAGGAGTTTTCAGAGCAATCTTCATTAAGGCATTTCTGTTGATGAAAAAAGGAAGGTTTCCAATAATGCATCATTACATTGCCAGGAGGCTCTCCTGGTGACAACAGGTACTATAACTTATTGGAGAGGGCGTGTTAAAGCCTCTCGCTGTGTTGGCTCATATCTAGTCCTTTGGCTCCAGCAGCTCCAGGCTCTGGCTCTGAAGAGACCTGGTTCAGGTCTCCCTGCACCGGCCAGGACAGGAGCAGGAGCAGGAGCAGCTCAGGAGCACTGCTGGTGTGCCTGTACTTATCAGCTCCAACCAGAAAAGCCAAGGGAACAACCTAACTGCTGGGAGAGCCCCTGGCAGTGAAACACGTGGGGAGGCACTCTGCGAGCGGCGCTGTGCCCCGAGCCGAGTCGCGGGCACGCGGGAACAACGCATGCGGGTTGCAAACTGCAGCGCTGAGTTACAGGCGTATGAGCAAAGAGCTATTCTAAGCTATTAAAAATGCCATAGCATCCGTGCATAGGGCAATAATCCATCTCCCCATACCAGGTTTAGATTAATAACGGCAGCAGTATTAAAAGGGGCCCTTTGAGCCGGGAAACATGTGCTGGTAGTCTGGGAAGGGTGTTTACAGCATGTGCTGTGCAGGTAGTGGTGCGTGTGAGGCACCGTGGCTTTTAAATGCATAATACCTCCCGCCACTTCCCCAGGGCCACCGCGCTCCTCCCCACCTTGCTGCCACCTCTCCCTCTCCAGAGGCACAATTCACTTCTTAATTGTTCTGCTACAGGTAGAGGCAAAGCCATAAAACACACCAGTTGGGACACAATTAGCACTCTGAAAGGCTGGAAAACCACATCTGGCAAACAAGTGTGAGAGCCCAGGGAGCACTTTCCTCGAAGCCGAATTCTCCAAAGGGGCAGAATAGGTTCTTAAGCGTGCCGGAGTTCTCCAGTCCTGTTTTGGGCTCTCACTCTCCCTCCCAGGCTGCTCTCATTTGCTGAGGAAATTAATGAATCTCGCACTACCAATATAGTGCGTAAGCCCTGGTCACATTAAGGCTGCCTTTCATCCCATGCAGACAAATGCCAACAGCAGTGAGGTCACTGTGGTCACCACCGAGGCTTTTCCAAATAAGCCTAAAGGTGTTTGTTCATCCGAGCTGAAACCTCCAGCAAGGGCCTGCCGTAGCACTGGAAACTCATGTTTCCTAACATGTAGTACCTCCAAAACATCAAACTTTAACTGAAGTAAACTTTAAAGTGAACAGGGAAAATGCTCAAGGTTTGATACTCAAGTCAGTCAACAATAAACACAAATTTTCGAAGATGTAGGTTATTCTATATGCTGACATTGCATTTATCCCACTGGTAGTTATATATATAGCACAAAACTTTACCGTTTCTATCTAGACCTTAAAGCATTTGTGCAACTAACCTCATCAGATATATCTGGCCTAGAAAAACCCATATACTGAGAAAAGAAGGTCGAATCAAATGGATGAATATTCAAGTGAACTGACAGACTTGTATGACGAAGATTGTACATCTCCACAAACCCTTCAATTAATCTTTCATTGCTTTGGGCACTAAACTGAAGAAAGTCAATCCCCAAACATTATAATTTGGGGTTACTACACTTGTGAGCTGCCATCTTACTGGCAAAAAAACATCCACACACTTTAAATAGCAGCTTATTTGGGCCCACAGCTCTAAAGTCTATGAAAAGATCCGTTGGCAGAAATAATTGATACCTTGTGCCAGGCTTCTGAAGGGAACGGATTTTTGTTGACTCCTGTGATTCAAAGGAGGAACGCGAAGTTATTTATAAGAATGATGCAAAAAGAAATGTTGTTGGGCAAACAACTTGACCACTTCATCTTTCCAGTTTCTGCGCTGTTACTTTTTAAACACGTATTTGATTATACATATGCGCCACATATAAGCAGATCCAGGACCTGATCCTCCAATTGTAACTCAAGTGCCCCTCCAAGGGCAATAATTAAAATCAGCAAATATAATGCAAACAAGCTGGACCTCACTTTCAGTTATTCACTTGTACTACTACTGGCAGACAGACTGCCTGTCATACCCATGTATAAAGAATAACGGCTCTCTCAGCGTCTCACAAAGGAAATACCGAGTTTCCATTACTATCACCCATGAAACCTACCTATCATAATATTAGAACCCATAGGACGAACACTACACTGGAGTAAAAAAGTTTTAAATCTCGTGAGTATGTAAAAAAGAATTTGCTATTTCATAAACAAATCAATTCTGAACCAAAGCATCTATTTTAATTAATCTGAACTATAGTTATTTATTGACAGGAACAGCATGATGGGCTCACGGACGTGACTAAGGGTCATACAAAAGCTGGAACAATTTACAGTTTTCTCTGCTGCTACTGACATCAAAAGAAAAGCCCGAGATGAGCCAAAAGTCTAGAAAAGTCTTTTGTCTTTTTTCTACCATTCTTTAATAGATATGTCACTGAGATTTTCCCCAATGGCTCAAGTAGCTACACTTTGCTTTTCTGAATTAAAAGCTGCAGCTGTGGTCAGTTAAAACAGTAGAAATCTTGCAAAATATGCTGGAAAATATCTAAAAATCTCGGTGACTAATAATGAATGTAAAGTTTGACCAGTTCCCTTCACTTACTGATTCATTAAAAGTAACAGTAAAGGTTGAAAATGAATAGTTTTGGGCAGAAAAATAGTTTAAATATGAGCTTGATTAAGTTATAGAAGTGATGACTGCACCTAAGTACTCTGAAATACTAATGATAAGATACTTGACATTGCCTCCCACAGAACTTTCTACAAAATGCATACCAGCCAGCTACACACGGAGCTATTGCCAGGGGAGATTTATGATAAACAACTAATCAGCAGAGTCTAGGGAGTAAAGGACTCTCTGTCATTCCTTTCCCTGCTAACAAGCAAGTCTTCAGCGTTCAACAGTTCAATAGCTTCTGTACCTGCAGCACCAGGGATCAAGGGGAGGATTAAATGCATGTCCCGGCCTGGCATTTACACAGCACAAGGGTAATGTCTGTTTGCACTCTACCTCACTTTCGTGCATGTAAGAGAAGGAAAGAAGGTAGCGTTTCCCCTCCACAGTCATTACAATCTTTCCAGCATTTCTAACGAAGTCTGCATGAGATTCATTTAGTGCCTGTTTCACACTCTCTCTAGGAATGGTGTAGGACTACTGGACTCCCTCTTTCACAAAGCTCAGAGTAAGTTTTGTTTTGATTTTTTTCTCTCTTCCATGTCACCTAGTGATTGATTTCAAGTTAAAAACATGCATTAAATTCCTGTGAGCTACATACAGGAATAGAGAGTGTCTGAACGTCACAGCCTGGGTTGCGAGGAACGTCTTCATCGTGGAAGAGCGAGAGCTCTACTTTGGATCTGCAGTTGAATATGTACTTCTAATAGCAGCACCTTACGCATTCCACCTGCATGTTATCACTCCTATATACCCTTATGAAGTTCCTAAACACAATATTTAGACTCAGTTCGGCTCTTACAATCAGTCTTGCACGGTAGCTGCACAGTTATTCAATAGTATCAATGCCTACCTGCCACTATATCTTCTAAGGCACCTTCTAAGGTACCTTCTAAGTCACTTTTCTATCTTATAAATAAAGATATTTGAATGGGCAACAGAATAAACCCCACAGAAATTCATCTGTTTTGCCTCAGTACCTATTATTGAAAAAGTGCTCTATGTTTCCTTTTATTTTTTTTTAAGCAACAGGAGGCTATTACGCTGTGACAAGGTTTGATTCCTGTCACTATCTCCAAGTTATTAGTGTGCATGTACAAAGTGGTCCTGGAGGAGCCATGCTGTGCAAGAGAGAAAGGAGATAAACTTGCAGAAATATTTCACAGTAAAGAAATTCTGGTGTAAGCAGGTATACTTATCCAAAATAAAAACTCTTTTGACCAAGTTGGTAAGATTAATAATTCCAGGCAGCACAGACTATATGGATAAGAGTATTGCTCACATTTGTTTAGAGAAATATGTTGCAAAATGCATTTAAAAGGCAAGAGAGTGTACTGAAGGAACGCTAGCAGCTTATGATGTTCGTTATTTCAGAAAACTCTGAAACCGGCAGTTGCAGAAGGAGGTTGAAGAAACCTACTTCAGACTCAGGAAAATGACTAAACCAACGGTTTTTAATTGAATCTCAAACGCCTGTAACTGTGTCTCACTCAGTAGTCAGCCCCCCACTCCATGGAGATACAGTTGGTTGTAGGTAATAAGATTACTTCTGGGTTACTGCCTGTAGCCTCTAAAAGACTGCCAAGAGCGAATATGCAACATGTTCTAGGGTTAAGGAAGCCTAACGCGGTGCCAACATCATACTGTGACATTGCCTGCAGAGTGTGAAAGGATTATATCCTGTCTTAACATACCATTTCATCCATGCCAGAAAATGGAAAACAGGCTAATCACTGAGGAAGTATGCAAGTCACTAAATATAAATCTAAACCGGTTTCTACTGCTACAATATCAAGTTTCCCTGAAGAGCAGCTCTCCTTTGAAAAGTGTCTCTGAAAAGTTTGTGCTGGGGGTTCTCATCTCATGGCATCTTGGTAATTTCCAGACAAAATCAAATTACTCTGTAAGTAATGAAGCAGAAGGGTTTTTTGTTTTGGGGTTATTGGGGTGTGTGTGTGTTTTTTTAAATACCAGCCGTACAAACTTACTCCAATTCTGGATTCTTTCCAAGTCACGCAGTACTAAACAACAAAGATTTGGCAGCCAGATTTTACAGCTAATTTTTTTTCTGGCTGCCTGAGTCAGAACAGAACTCAAACTCTGCTCCCCTTGCTACATACTCGGCCGACAATGTAAGAAGTAGGTCATTAAGGATAGAAACAAGCAAAGACATTAGAGAAAACGGTGCCCCTAGTGAATTAAATGGCAAAACACTAACTTCACTGGGACAAGGGATTCACTGTAATATGCAAAGTCAGGCTATATGATACAAAAGCAGGCTGAGTGAGTTACAATAAGGCCATTTTTATACTTCAGGCATTCACATAGCATTGCACTTGCTATTGAAATTTTTTTATTTCTGCATCTTCAGTCATGCGGAGCTGCCTTTTCCCAGCGCTCAAAGGAATGACTCGTAATGCCGGCGAGACCTCGTGACAAACCATGCCTCATCTTGCCGTGCCCCAGGATGACTCCGGCGGATCCCAAAAGCTGCTCCAAGGAGCCGGGCGGACGCGCGCCTGGGGCTAAGGAGATAACACGGGATGAGTTAGGATCTTCTCGTGCCTCTGCTGCAGGGCATGGGACCATACGTTCCCCATGCCGAAGGACGGGAAAATGGCAGCGCGTCACATGGAAAACCGAAATGTCAGGGAAAAACTACAGCAACGGACTGAGGGCTGGAGTCGGACCTCGCTCAGAAGGATTCAGCTGGAGAAAACAACAGCTCTTTGGAGGATTCATGAGGTCTACCAGCTTGCATCATTAAAAAAAAATCTATTATTAAAATAAGATGATGGAAAATGGTTGAGTTTCTACACCTTTTTATGCTAGTAAAAATGTTTGGTCAGGGTACGTCATTCTCTGCATCTTGATTTACTTAATGCAGAAATGTGCAGAACTTTAAAAACCTGAACAAAATGTGCTACAGAAATTTTACTATTTTATTTTAAATGATCAAAAATACTGGGAAGAAGAAGACACCTTTTTTTCTAAGTAACAATTAATGCTCATGTCCTTTAATTCCAGTTTTATCTCTTAGTATCTTCTGATTTTTTTTCTACTTAAACCTATCTAATCAATTTACACTTCTCTACTTTTTGTTTTCAAGAATAATCAGGTTAATGTTCCTCAAAAAGGTGCAAAATTTGCACTCAGCTATACTATACTTGATTCTAGTGGGGTTTTTTTCATTTTCATCTGTCCTCTGATCAGGAAAACAATTTTAAACAATCATATCTAGGAACTAAAGATTTAATGACCTCCAAAACTGTGTAAGATATTTTTTCCATTGAACAGTAAGTCAAAATAATGTTTCTCAATCCAATTTTGGAGCAAGATGAAATATCCTCAAAAATTTGCACTTTTTTTCCAGAAAGATATATGTGAATCTCAAGAAAAAGAGGGGGGAAGACAAAAAAAGACCACAGCTGCAACAAGAACACTTTTACTGCCTGGAAAAGAAACCAAGAGATCATCTCTGAATGGAATTGGAAAAGGCAAATTAATGTTATCACAATAAAGACAAAGAATATTGATAAGCAGAAAAGGCAAATTTACTAGGTCTCTACTGAATGATTAAAGATTGACTGCTAGTGAATAAAGAAATCTCAGTAAAGATATTTTGAGTCTTTTTGAGATTTTCAAGGATGCTATGGCTTTTTCTCATGGGCTGCTTTACACATTGCAGAAGCAGAGTGAGTAATTCCATATTTTTCCTACACAACACTTGTAATCCAAATCCTGCTATTGAGATAATTAGAATTAGAATTATAGTGAAGCATTTATGCATATGAAAAAAAAAATTGCAGTGTTCAGGGATTTTTATAAGAATAAGCAAGATCTTGACTATGGACTATCTAAAAGGCCGTTTTCTTGCTCAAAATGAGGTTTACTACATGTCTCAGCTGATCTAAGGACAGGCCCACCAGAAAGGGACAGTCCTGCTCTCCTCCCCTCATTCCAGCAGCGTCTCCACTGCTTCCGTCCAGCAGCTTGGACATTTATCCGACCTCTCCATGACAGTTCAGTTCACTGAACTGTCAGGAAACTAACACACAAGCCAGTTTCTGCCAATGACCTTTATCAGCTCATCAAGGGATTGGCTGGCACCAAAGCCAGCACAAGGGTGAGGACAGGCACACACATGCAGGATTGGGATAGATCCCCTTGGCAGCAGTTAGATCGGCTTAGCCATCTCATGAAACCTCCCACTCAGCCACACAAGGTGGCTTAAACCTCACTTTTCCCATGAGATTGCCTAATGCCATAAATGCCAACAGCTGGTTTTCTGAAAACCAATAATTTTTATTCCTACTGGAGAAGAAGTCAGAGAAGTGTCAGGTCCTTGGTGGTCCTCGAGCGAGGGGGAGAGCAGAGGAGGGAGGCCCGGGAACGCCGGCAGCCCCCTCTGCCTCGGCACTCTCGCCGTTTCCCTCGCCGCTCTGGCACGTGCTGGGACGCGAGGCCAGTATTTTAATTAACTGCCAATTTCAGGCTCCAAATATAAATCTGGCCAACACCAGTTAGACATCCAAATCTGAAAAGTTAGACATCTGCTATACTTACTCCTTATTCTCTCCATCCGTTAAACAAACTGATTAAAGGAGTCTTAAAATGTTGAACGTGCACTGAAGAACTCTGACGTTTCCACCGCAGGACACCAAGGCCCTGACCCTGCATGGGGCATATCTCCATCCACCTCGTCCATCCTGACTCGAGCGCAAGGCTGACACTCAAACACTGCACAATAATTTAAGGAACAGTGATTTCACACTGTAAGTTCTCAGCAAGAGGTGTTTTACCCTTATGCGGCAGCGAAGCTGCTTGACATTTGGCAGGTCTTGACTTCTGTTTACTTTAAGAAAAAGAAACACAAAACCAAAGTAGAGTCATTGGATCAGCTCTTGCCAACCAAGCGAAATGTCATGCCTGAAACCATGCCTAAAACTAACCATTTTTCTTTTCAGAGATACAGTGGCAGTTATCCTTTGATTTCAGTGAAAGCAATGACTCCGGCACTGGAATAACGACAAGCCGAACACGTACAATAAATTTAGTATTAAATAAAATATCCATAGTATTCATAATAACTTGTAGTAATATTTTTCTTCGATGGTCTTTTTACTTCTAAAGTTTTACAATTCTTTATATTAATTGTTAAAGACTATGAAGAACAGCAGGATCTTTGTGCTAATTATGGGAAGTCACAAACACGCAGGATATGCCAAAAAATTTAATATCTAATTTCAAATATGAGTTGTAAGTGACTCTGGAACCGACAAAAGACATGAGAAGAGACAAGGCACACAACTCAAAGTTCGTGTAAGTTAAGCTGCTTGGAGCAATAAGAACTACATATTACTCAGGGCATTTTCCTTTATGTCAACTATTATCATTTATAGGCGGTACTTGTATTCTGATTTTCTTTTTAGCTGCAGATCAGAGAGGGAAGAGGGCAGCGTGGAAACGCAATGGAGTGAGGGAACCAGGAGCTAGCGGTGTTTGATGGGGGACAGCTTTGAGGCAGAAGAGGCAGACCTAGGGGAGGTGGGAAAGGAGTCAGCCCCACGAGCAGGTGGTCTGGGCCTGTTAAGTGACTGAATGGATGTGGACGCGGTTGACAGCAGGCTCCGAGCTTCTGTGCTGGCTCTGAGGGGGGTTTGCTTCAGCTGAAGGAAGTTGCCAGGGACATATGGCAGGAAAGGGATAGCCAAATTTTAGGAGCACGTTGACAATGTCGTCTATAAAAATACCTTCTCTGGAGCTTCTGGTGCTTGGAGGAGCTGCAGGAGGGGAGCGGAGAGCGCAGAGTAACTCAGACCCAAAGTGCCCTGGTAACACCACAAACCGCAGGTGAGCTCCTAGAAGAGAGGAAAAACAAGCTGTCAGTTCCCAGAGTCAGTGAAGTGACTCCCTGATCCTACAGCCCACACACATATCTGCTCCCCGCTGCGGCTGCAGTATCGGCCTGCGAAAGATCCTCATCTCCTGATTAAAAGCTGCCTGAGATAAGACCGCTGCTATCTGGTGCTAATGGGAAGACTGACACAGCAGAGTGTTTCCTGCTCTCGGTGAGTCCCGGGAAACCAGCATCAAGGCTGGAAATCTCCATCCCGAAGGGCAGACGACTTTGGGAGGGCTGCGGTAACTCTGATGGTGTACAGCACCTGCAGAAAGCGGGGGTACAACTACACACTTCATCAAAACCACGCAGGCAACTGGGAAGGCAGAATGCATCCCAGAGCCGAAATCTCGGCAGTGCTGCAGTTAGCTGCCGTGATGGGGAAATCGAACGAGTTCTGGCCTATGGCCAACCTCAAAAGAAAAAAATTAGTCCTTCAAGCAGCACAACGTACACACACACCACACTAAACTGTCTATCCCCCACACACTGAAACTCCCATGGCAGTAGAGACCCACAGAGTTTCCTATTTCTTTTAATTAATAGAATTTGCCTACAGGCATTTTGAAAGTATTTAGACAACACCGTTGTTGCTAATGTTCCCACGCTTTCCCTTCCACTGCTGATTCTCTGCTCTTGCAAAACTCAGAGAGGCACTGACACAAAACCATACAAGTTTTAAAACCTCCGGGAATGCCTTAGTTTGCCCCAGAAGCTGGCTCAGTCCTCTCTCAGGCTCTGCACAGATGACACCTCAAAATTTACAAGACTTGCAAATATCCTCACAGAGGCCACGCTTACCGCTGACAGATTAAAATGCCTGTTATTTTAATATATATTCTGCGAAGATTTTAAATGTTTTATCAATCATGCAGAAGATAACATCCAAACAAACAAGAAGCAGGTTTGATGATAACGTTAATGGAACAGATAAGCGCTATCAGAAGGTATGAGCCTCCAGATGTTAGGGAAATGTCTCACTGGTTGGCCAAAGCAAATGGAGGCAAAGCCAAGATGTACATTTTCAAATGAAAAGAAATACTTATATCAGCTTGATTGCAGTGATCCGAATGTGTAGACTTGCATGTGACTACTATAATCACATGAATACAGAGATAATCCTGCAGGGATGGATCATATACGATTACGGTTCATTAGGATCACCTTTTCAGTCTCACCATTTTAAAGACACATTTAATACCAAGCAAACATTTGGAAATATTATTTGTTTCCTCACTCTTTTTTCAGGATTTTGGATCTCCAGACTAAATTTATTCAAGACCAGTGTGTAATCAGTGCTTTATATTTTCAGAAAGTTTGTATCTGTGTTAAATGAGACTTTACAATTGATTTCCCTAGTGCTAAGAAAGCTGCCTATGATTCTCCCAATAAAAACTCTAACAACACATATACGGGATATTTCACTGCCAGAGTAGAAGAGCTGACAGAGAAGCAGTGGCTCAGCCAGATTTATTATAATCCTGCTGTTGAAGAACTGAAGGGTCTTTCCGCCCATAAATACTTGTTAAAACAGTAAGTACAAATAAACCGAGAGAAGAGTCTCTGTACAGCAGAGCAGCATGGCAAAGAACTCCGTTGCCTTCCAAACTTGCTGGAAGACAATGAGGTAGCAAACTACCAAGTTTCGCTCTACAGGGTGTTGTAAAAATATTTCTTCCAGTTTCACTCCATGAGAAAGTCGGTTGAAGTCCCCAAGTCTCTCCTGGTTTCTTGCCAAAGCCATGTGAAAATTCAATTGTTGCCTGATTTCAACATACAATATGACACAGACTTGATAAATACTGGGCTTAAGTTCATAGGCTTTAGAAAGCCATTTCACTGCATGTTTAAAGGGCTTGATGCTGTTCCAGCTTCAGTCAATGGAAGTTCTCTCATTGACTCCAACACAACGTCCCAAAGCCTTGAAGGAACCCAGCCCTGCAGTTATAAAACACTGTCTCTCATGGGCAGAAATGTTACAGGGCTTCCATGCTCACCAAAAAGTCTGACTAGCTGACTGACAAAATGCAAATCACTTACTCGGTGCAAATCCATCTCACAGTACAGCGCAAAATATCTAATTTCATTTTTATTTGGCTTGGTTTTGTGTGGTTTATCTGTTTTTTTGACTAAGCCATCGCACCGTTTTACACTATAGAGTTTTTTAATATCTTGACACTGGATCTGCTGGAAAGCACCGTCACGCTCTTGCACACAAACTGAATGTAATCTGACTTCTGAAGAGAGGCTCAGGGACTAAGCACAGCTATGTGGCCTCAGTGGCTTGTACTTGGTTGTGCTTGAAAGAACAGTTTTAAAAGTTAGTAAAACCATAATAATAATAAATAAATAAATAATATAAATAAATACTAAATAAGAAATAAGAAATGAATAAACTCAAAAATAAAAAAAGTATATGAAAAGTAAGAAGAAAATTACCTGAAATTATGTTTTTCACTTCATTCCTTCTCATAAGAGGCTGATATTCTTGTCAAAGTCCTTATGAATGTTTCTCCTAATGGAATAGAAACCAAATAAAACTTTCTGAGTCTGAACTTTTATGACTACAATGTCAAATTAGTACAAATTCACCAAAACTTAGTGTGCTGCATTCTAATAATTAAGAGGTAGAATCTATAAAATTGAGATTATTGAGAATGTGTTGTTCAAATAATCTTTGCTACAAAGCACAGAAAAGTTCGGCGAGCCCAATCCAAGCGGTTCCTCGGAACAGCACCTCGATTCAGGGGCACACTGCTCCCTGAAGATGACAATATGAAAAACATGAAGATAGTTTTCCAGCGCACTAAATACATGAGCTATGCATCAAGGATGCAGTTCTTCAAAGGCAACGAAATGAACAGCAGCCTTTGCAAATGGAAGAGGGGCAAACATTTATATAACTAGGGGTCCAAGATCTGGAGCTACAAAAATAAGTATTTATGTTGCAAACTCTGACAACTTTGCTTATATTTAATATTACTTTTCTTGTAAGTGGAAATGAAGAACCACTACCCAGTGAGTAACAGAGGCATAATCTGCTCCTCAGGAAGGAGAGGTGCAACACGCAGATGCTGGGAGGTCAGCATATTGCCACTTGGAAGTTACCCAGCAGTTATCCCAATTTCTCTTCCTTCTTTAAACAGGAATCCAACAAACTCTGAGTTTCCAATAACAAATGCCATCCTTTGGGAGAAATCTCTTCATACTGCCACTGCACAATCCATAAGTTTGACAGGAAATCAATCATCACCACTGCAACAGCATTTGAAACAAAATCCCTCTTGGATTCCCTAAGAAACTGATGAGAATACCAAAAGGAGCAACCCCCCCCAGCCTGAATTTCTTTGCAAAGTACAGCTTTCCAATGGTTAGTCTCCAAAATCAGAAGCAATACCCTCTGCCAGTTGCTCTGGTTAGTCAGACTAAGTTCAAGTTGTTGCCGGACATGAGGAATCTCCTTGATATTTAACCATACATTTCACCCCCTCACATACGAATGGTAAGGACACCGAGCGTTACGGGGATGAACTTTGCTTCCCGGTGTGTGCTGGATCTCTCACTGTGCAATACAGCCCAAGCCTTGGAGACTGGGAGATGTCCTGTGGGCACCACAGACTGACCCATTTGGCCGTACAGCGATTTCTTGTCCTTTGCTGAGTGACACTTCAGGGAACAAGTAGTTCCAGTGACTCCAGCAGCAGGACTATCTGACCGGGAAGAGTTGAAGTGGGAAGATGCATAGCACTAGTCTGAGGAGAAGCTAATCCCTGCACAATACGCCTGGTGGCAAGAGGACTTGCTCCGCTTTCCCTTGCCAGACTGTGCTGCCAAGGGAACATAACTAGGAACCCCAGACTCCTGGGACCAAAAGGAGAAAGGTTACAAAGCAAGCCGACCCTCTAACATCATGTCTTCAATAGCAAGTCCTCAATTCTGACCTCGCTGCACAAGATGTGATGTATTTAACATTAAATAGTTCTTGGATTTAGCCAAGTTAGAAGTCCAGCGTGCAGGACTTTCCTGTTGAGCCCACGTGTGACACTGAATCAGCTGCAGTGTGTTTTTTGCTTGTTTCTCTCTAGTGCAATGCATCTTGCATTAATTCCTACATGGTAGTAAAACAAAAACTTAGAAAAATTAACCTATCCAGTCTGGTCCACAACCTACTGCTGTGACCACTCTTCGCTGAGATGGGCAATGCGGTGGTGACCTCCATGGAGATAAGAACAAGCTGGGTGACCTGCTTTCTGGCTAAATTTCTCTAAAAGCCTGGCTCTAGGTTATAAAGAAGGCAGCGCCGCAACCCTCACTTCCATCAGTATCATTTTAAGAAAAGAGAGTTGCTGCAATTGAACTCAGCAGGGACACAACCCTGCCAGCACGTGGGAGGACGCGCTCTGATGATCTACGTGCCGTTCGTCTCCTTCCTGGCTTCCAGCGCGAGCCAGACATCTCGCAGCCGGGGCGAGGCAGCTGGGCACACAGGGGAGCTGAAAAGCAGAGAAATTTCCAAGTAAAGGAGCGACGGCCAGGACATTTTCATTACTTCCAGAGCTGAGCTGATGATATTTTGGTAGTGCAATTTTGGATTTAGACACTAAAGTCTGCCTCACTGCTAAATCCTTTTTTGGATTTGGCCTTAAAACCTTATGTTCAGCAGCATTTGTTTTATCTTCAAGACTTAGAACACAAGGAAGGTTTGGCTTGAATCTTTTCTTTCTTCATTCACACTTGGAATCCTGTAATTTCATGTGGATGGATACACGATAATCATCTTTTTCCTTTAATTTCATCACCATTATAGGACAATGAAGCCGTATAGCCATATACAGCAGAAAGTAAACAATCAGCAGTTAAGGGTATAAAATCAATCTCCAGATTTCTTGGTTTCCACTGTAATATTTAACTGTACTGTTGGTTGCAAAATGTAAGTTCTCTAAAAAAATTGTTTAGACAAGCCATTTTGTAGGAAATTTTAAAAGCATATTAGCGAATAAGATCTAGAATAACACAGAATAACATATTTTATAAGCTACATGCTTACTGAAGTCATGGCTGTGAGACCTGTACCTCTCTCTCAAAAGACTTAAGCAAATTCTATGTAAAAGGCAGTAAATGCTATATAATGGGGACATTTCTGTTCTGTTTTATATTTTTCTTTTCATCGCATTGCATCAGTGTAACACAGCAGAAGTTAATGCTATATGCTTCTTTCGTTTGCGTGTTCATTAAAGAGTAAGAAAACTAAAGACTAAAAACAAATCTCTAAAAGCAACATAGTAGTAAATATTTATTGGCAGAGCTTTATCCCATGGCTGCCAAAAAGAGGCATAAAAATTAGCACCACCCTATTGATTAGAATACTTTTTTAAAGCATTTATACTTACCTATCAATTTACTGCAAAGCTTCAGTTACTTTCATTTAACCACTGTACACAAAGACATACGATTTTCTACCTTACGGAGCTGCAGCTGGAGCTGCATTCAGTTGTGACCGTTACTCTGCAGGAAATTTTACATTTTACAAGGACAGGCAGAACGTGCTTTTTTGGTGAATTTAACTGATTTTTGTTTTCAGAAAAACTGTCGTAGATTTTCCCCCCAAACATAGTATGACAAAATAAATCTACTATGTTCGGCACTATCAAAAAAAAAAAAAGTCCCTCCGTGTCCTCTAGAGAGTTAAAGAGCACAGTAAAAGGTAACGAAGGGACGAGTGGACAAACACGGTGCGACGGGGGTAAAGGCTCCGCAGTGCGATGGAGCTCCTGAAGCGCGAGGGAAAGGCTCTTCAGCGACGCGGCGTCGTAGAGAAGAAGGTGCCAGATGGCAAACTGGCAGAGCGCGCTCCTGTGCCAAAGCGAGCGTGTCAGGAGAAGGAGAAAAGTCGAATTAGACGAACGGAAGGAGATAAGAAGTGATTTGATTTGGAACCACTAGAGCTGTCAGAAGATGAGGAGGAGTTTGGCTGAACTTTGTGGAAGTGAGAAGCATGCTGCGAAGCGGGGCAGCAAGGATATGCTCCCTCGGTATCACCCAGCGCTGCGGGCGCTCCCACGGGAGAGGGAGTCTGGCTGCGCTTCGCTACCGGGAGAGCTGCGCTCGGAATATCCCTGGGGCACCAGAAAGTGAGAGCTGCCTCGCAGCAGAGCTAGCGAGCTTGTCCGGGCTCCCAACAAGCAGAGCCAGCCTTGCAGCTGGGTGCAGGTACCGTCACGCAGCGCTTTCCTGCGCTGTGCGAGGAGTTAGGAGAGCCCCGAGGAAGGGAATTTCTCAGGGGATGTAGCAGGAGACGGAGATGTGAAAGAAAACGTCAGGGAGGCGAGGGCAAGACAGTGATGGACAATTCTGCGAAGAAATGATCCCTAGTCACTTCAGTCATGACCTGAGATCCTCACATCAACAAATTAAATATAACTAACTATAAATATAAAGTAGATCTTGCGCTGCCCTCGTTGCTGATCTAAATACATGGGCTAAGTCTGGTAGAGATGCCAGCTAGGGAACATAATCGTTGAGTTCAACATAAAGGAGAGTATTTTTAGCATTCTGCATCAATTCAATTCAACAAATGTGATGCCATCCGTTCCAGTTAGTATAGGAGCCATATGAGACTCATACTCCAACAGGCAGTATCTCTTCTATTGCTTAGCATCAAAAACCGATGAAACACATGGGCACCCCCCTGCCCACTTTATCTCATTCAATAATCTCTTTTCAATATTAAATAGCATTAGGCATTTAAAAGTCATTGTTCGTTGCTACCATACATGTACATGCAAAGCTTACATACTGAACCAAACAAAAAATGTTTTGATTTTACTGGAAGAAAGCACAGAGTAAGGATTTCAAACACTTAAAAAAAATTATGTGCCTGTCCTGTCCTAAATTCTCAAATGCTTAAAATAAATGTATATCCACATCTTTGGATCTCTCTTATGTCATGTTTATATCTGAATTTTCTCATTCTTCCAAAGAGAAGGTGGCCCAAAGGATTTTAAAGAAATGGGAAAATGCCCTTTGAGATGTCATAAGTGAGATGAGCAGACTGTCTGGTAATACTAATTTCATTAAAAACTCTGTTTAGAAAGGGAATAAGAAAAAATGAAAGCATGATACATACGAAATTTTAATCAATATCTATTAACCTCCATTCGAATTTCTTTTAAGATACATACTAGGAAGGAGATTTTATACTGCCAGAAATATCTGATCTTGCTAAAACTGTAACCATTACAAAAAAATCACTTTTCTAATTATGCTGTTTATTTGGCTTTGGCTTGGTTTACACCTTGCATTCTCTCAAGTCAGTCTTTGCATCGACTTTCTGCCTTTGCATAAGGCCTTTATTGTTGCAACAGCCTTTCAAGGGAGGAACGCGTCTCAGGGACCTCTTCATAGCTGCTTCTGCAAGTGGCTGCTTGCTGCCTTCCCCGGCTGCAAAACGGCACGGGGGCTCGTCAGAAAGCTGGGCGTTCCCCTGTTCTGCAGACTTTCAGGAGGCCCTTTTCAGTGGGGGTAAATGGAAAGAAAGGGCAGTGAGAAGGAAGAAGTCAAACACTGCTCAGCAAAAGCCCCCTCCAGAGCCCAGCGGCCAAGCAGCAAGGCAGACCTACTTTCTGCCACTGGAAATGAAAGCCACCAGCTACAAATCATTTGTATTATGGCTACTAGTCTGTTTTGAGGTGTAAAACAAATATTTCAAATTTGATTTGCCAAGGCTTATTCCTCCTACTTACATAATCCTGAGCTCACGCAGATCCTTGCAGCTGGTTTAGAACAGCAGGATCAGTTCCTCACTTGAAATTGCACCATTTGTCAGGTTTAAAGAAATAAGCTTTCCAGTACATAAATCAGAGAAAAGCCTTAATATCAGTTAGTATAACAGTAAGGTATGCGCTTGCCATATTACTGGTTTATAACCCCAAGAACAAAAACAACAGCCACAGTCTTTGGTTCTCTTAATACGTGCCTAATGTCACTGCTCCAAGCTCCATCTCACCGGGAAAAGCTCGGACTGTCGCCTCGCAGTTTGACTTCTCAAACACGCTCAGGG
The DNA here is from genome assembly GCF_036370855.1 of Dromaius novaehollandiae. Classification (NCBI taxonomy): domain Eukaryota; kingdom Metazoa; phylum Chordata; class Aves; order Casuariiformes; family Dromaiidae; genus Dromaius; species Dromaius novaehollandiae. The sequence continues at coordinate 3,814,920 of NC_088104.1, read as the reverse complement.
ATAATTACCACTACGTGCACTGGTGTGGCTCCTGCTTCAGTCCTGGCACTAACGAGCTACCCACTTATGCCAAGTTTAAATCTGGTTCTTAGCTCAGAGCATTTTTAAAAAGGTGAAAAACATACCCACTCTCCTCTTAAAAAGCCTCAAATCTTTTCCTTAGCTCTGTTTTAGAGCATGCAAGTTCATACACAGTATATATCTGAAAGATCTAGAAGGGAAAACCTTTAATCAGTATTACTGTAGATAACAGAGTAAAGATTTCTTTAATTAATGGTCCTTTCCGGCAACCTGTGCCACTGTAAAATTAGCTCCAAATTTGTTCTGCCATGTTTACGGGCTCCAGTTCAAAAAATCTATGAACTGTGGAGTATTTTACAAGCTCCTACAGCAACACGAAAAAGCAGGTGGTTGGACACAGTATGAGAAGGAAATAAATGCAACCATTTATCTAGAACAATTTGCAACCCACTGGGAGAACTCAAACACTAAAGGAGTGTCAACTTTGGGATAAGCAGCTAGCAGCACAGCTACAGATTGATCTGATTTCCACAGAAAATCTACAAAGCAATTACCTTGCCAAGGAGGAAGAAATGTGTGCACTGCACTCAGGTCTGTACCTATGAATTTATGTATCACGTAACCTTGCTTTGCTTGCCAAGTTTCCATCACGCTGTCCGCTCTTGACATCGTTACTCCAGTCCGTAAGCAGCTCCGTAAGTGACGAAAGTCTGAACTCGGTTAAGTAACTAAATCCATCGGTTTGCATGCCTGCGAAGCAGGGAGAGCATCGCCAGAGCTATTCGTTTACATTGCAGAACATACAGCCGCAGCTTTCGACGAGGATTAGAGCCTCCACGTGCAGATGCTGTGCGAAGGCAGTGGCTCTGCCTCCCTGCCGAGGTCGCGATCTACCTACGGCCCAGGCGCAGCAACGGGAGGGAAAGCGGCCCCGAGGACAAGTTGCTCCCTGTCTTCTCCCGAAATTTCATATTCACAGGAGCCTGCTCAACATCCAGAACGGTTCAAGTGACTGAAGTACCAGGTCGCTTCTTTCCAATGCCTGGTAAAGACAGAGATGACGGCGGTTTCCAGGGATACTAAGGTTTTAGGGGAAGACAGGAGTCTTTCGGCTGTTCCCGCTCCCCACCTCCTAGCCTGACTACCAGATGTTGCCAGTCTTCCCATCACACGCTGAAGTTTTGTGGATTTAGGGGGGTTTTTTGCTTCAGACGACACAGCTGCTTGGAGTTTGTTCTGATGCTTTCCCTGATATTACGTTTTGCCCCACAAAATAAGAGCATTTTGTCTGCCTCAAATGGCTCTGTGAAAGCTAAATTTAGGCCAGCCCCCACTGCACGCTCACATGTCGCTATTATTCTTCTGCGTGCTGTGCAGGTGTCTTCGCAGTGACATTAGCAGGCAAGATGGGACCCCAAAGAGGCTGTTTGAAATCAGTGACACCATCCTCCAGAAATCACTAGGTACAGATGCAGGTGCAGATGCGAGTCCATCAGGCGCAACCGAAAAAGTCCTTCAAGGCTTATAAAACATGCAGTACATCTGCTCCTAACGTGGCTTCACGGCTTTGTCGCTGCATCTGTGGAAAAAACCACAAAACATCCCCTTTTATTTCTCTAGGCACACATCTATTTTGGGTTTGGGTTGGAATTTTTTTTTTTTTAATTACTTCTGAACGCAAAATCAATTTACCCTCCTCTATTGTTTGGTCTTCTGAGCAAATTGGCTTGAGGACAGTTCAGAGCTCCCCTGGGTAGGAGCGGGTTGCTGCCACCCTAGTCCACATCCACTGCCTGAGCTGGGGGGTCTGGGCGATACTTTCCTCCGTGATGAAGCGCGGTGCTACTGGACAGCTAGATTTGCTTCTATTAATTGAATATTGCAGGTGACGTTAAGACAGAAGGATTCTATATTTCTAGCCCCTTGATAAGATCTGCCATCCCTGCTTTGCTTTTTTTTTTCTGTCTTAGTAGGCTCCTGCCATTACAAACTGTCACCTTGCTGCCGTACTGTTTTTTGGTTTTACCGTGAGGAGCATGTTTCTAGGCCGAGCATCAGATGAGGAAGTCTAGACACCAAGTTTTGATCTCACTACTTCTAAGAGCCTCTGTTCACCTCTCTATTCCTCATTTCATGCATCTGTAATCATAGCAGTAATGATGCCCACATTGCTTTGTAAATACGCCTAAGTAGGGGTGTATGTGAAATAAAGGTTATTTCTATGAGCTTCTGCCCTAAGCAAAGAACGATACTGCTCTGCCCCCAGAAAGCCCTTCCCCAAGCCGGTTCTCACCAGGAGGGACAGCAAATTTCTCCTGTTATGTGGCATGTTCCCTGAAGGACATGATGAAAAGTTCAGTGAACATAAACTTACCAACAGGTTCATTAATAATTAGTTAGTTTAATGTCCTTAACATATTAAATGAACAAGCAGGTCATTGATACAGCCTCAAGCGAGCTACTTGGCATAAGCAAACAACATTCATTTCAGCACAATGAAATTTTGGGTGTACTTCTAGCAGCAAAGAACGTAGCCCGTATTTATAGGATGGGGGATTCCTGGGAAACAGTGACTCGGAGACCAGTCTGGCAGATACTGTGGATACAGAGCTGAATAGGAGCTGCGAGTTCAATGCTCTCCCTGAAAAGACCATCCCTCCACTCTTCAATGCATGAGAAGAGAACGTCCTTTGTAAACCAGGACTCTTTCCCACCATCAGATCTGACCTGGCCATTTCTCCTAGAGAAATTATACAGTGAAACAGTTACCAGAACAAATGTTTCAAGAGCACAACCGTTTTTTTTAAAAACAGCCTTCCAAAGGCTATTGTTATAACGGTTAAAAAATGCTTTCCAAATATAAAAACAGCTTATAAAAAGGAGACTAAAGTACCAAAAGTCACAGAAAAGAAGTAATGATACTATATATCCATAAGCAGAAAGGCTTGAGCTAACACTACTTTTTATATCTTCAGGAATAACAGAGATTGCAAAGAGCAACCTGGTTAAAATGAACATAGCCCTGTGCTGTCTAGTAATTTTTCATACTCCGTGAATTCAGCTTTACTCCTCCCTATTCAGAACCTTACTGTAAGCCTGAAATAATTTCTTCTAATCCTATACACTTTAATAAGCTCCGCTCCTCTTTTTCTACTCAGGATTCCCATATACCTTAGTCTTTTTCTACTGCATATCAGCAGATAAGAAGTATCTAAATTGTATTTTGTGATTACTTATGTTTAGAAATCTGAATATACATCCTTTGAGTTAATATTTATGGACTAGTTTTTTCTGCATTGGGAAGCAGACCAAGACCTCAGTTATTAAAGTATAAGAATCTGAGGATTAAACAGACTCCTATACACACATCTGTCCGTCTATCCATCTATCTACGTACATATGCACACATACACACAATGTTTTTCAGACTCACACGCTAGTGCTAACACGTTTTGTAGCCAAGCCACATTCCATTTAAAACAGTAACTTCACAGACCCCCATTCAGTGTCCCCTCTTAGGAATTTAGTTCTGAATTAAATCTAAGTCGCAGCTTTTTTTTTAAAAAAAGAAAACTTTCCTTAAAGTCAGCCACCAGCCTTTTTTACATTACTTAAATGAAATGGCTCATTTGGGACTTTTGTCATGGTGCTCAAATACAATGTGCTGTTCTTTAATGCCATGGGTATGGAAAGGAGAGACTGAGAGCCGAGATAATGGACGCGGGGAATTCGGCACTGTACAAGGATGCAGGAAAAGCGAAGCAGATGCAGAGGAATGCAGGGTCATCCTGGACATGGGGTCCCATTGCTTAAACTTGATACTGTTTTCAAACAAAATTCACCATGAGTTTTAAAGGAGTCAGGATGTGAGCAGACTGCTTATTTTGAGTATATGTAAGTGAAAAACAAAAGAAGGAAAAGAAAAACCTAACAACCAGCACAACGTTTATTTACTACTTCCGTTATTAGTTATGTTCAGTACCGAAACAGAAAAGGCACTTGGGTCGTTCTCACAGCGCTGACGATACTCCAGCCCATCGCGTTCTTCTGTGCTTATTTTTCATTCTAAAGAGTAAAAAAATTGCAACAATACAGAATTCATTTCAAAGGTCTGCAGATCTTACTAACTCGGACTCACACGAGAGCACATCTTTTTTCAAGCCATCTTAATAAAATATTTTTAAAACAAAAGAGCAGTTCCCTTAAGAAAGTGTATTGTTCGACATCCGAAAGTCTCACTGGCGTTGAGAAGCCAACGTCTTGTGTTCTCCGCTCCTTATCTTAAACCAAGGCAGTAAACCACACTCAACTGAGAGCATAAATACGATATATGTTGTTACATATTTTCCACTTTCCGAGCTTTTCTTTCGTGCCGGATCTACAGAAAGTCTCCCCGTTGCTGTCCGAGGCGAGACGCAAGGGCCGGGCAGGTAGGGTCTCCCGGCGCTGCTCCCCGCTCCGGGGAGCTCTCGGAGGAGCCCCCGGCGCAGCTGCGACAGCCCCCCGCAGCCAGCTTGCCGGTCGCACGTTCCGACGGGGGTTTCGCCATCTGTCCTTGTGTTTGCGGAGCTATTTCGATTTCCAGCTCATACCAAACGAATTCCACCTCCCGGCCGAGGAGGACTTCAAACGGCGGCCGGGGAGATCGTGTGGATGGGGAAACGTGCCGGGGAGTCGGGGGGCTGCATCTGTTCACGGTTTTAAATATTGTTCAGCATAATTGCATTAAAGGCTTCGAGGCTGGGGTCAGAGCGACGTTACCAGATACGCTCGGGCAATAAGATTAAAAAAAAACAAAAAAAATACCCTTACCATTTCCTGGTCTGTTAACAGTCTGCTCCCTGTTTAGGTACGTTAAGCTGTATTAGACAGATTACAGCTTTATACAAAGTACAAAATTGTAATAAAAACATACTGATCTTACGTGCCATTAGTTAAATGTATTTTTAGTTAATTACATCTAAAAACGGAGACTCTCAAAACATTTTACAGACATTTAAATTCTCCAAGGATTCGAGCGGGAAAGAGATGAAAAGCGGTGGGGGTTCGGCTGCTCGGGGCTCTCTGCGCCCTTCCCTGCCCCGCCGGCAGCAAGGAGCCCCGGCAGAGCCGAGTTTCCCTTCTTGGACCGAACAAGCGGCGGCTGCTCCGGTGCCTCTACAGCCTCCGCAGGTTCCGTTCCTTCCGAGCAAGCTCTCCAAAACGCCCCGCTGGGTAACGAGCACGTCGTATGATCCAAAAAATGTCAAATGTTCCTAATTATATTTTGGACCTACTTCCTCGGTAAAGAGCCTGGCCTTGAAAATCGTCGGGACGCAAAAAGCAGAACAAAATAATAAATTTGGGTACTCCAGAGAGAACTTCTGACCATTTAAATACTTTGATGTGTACACAAACAAGTGGCATGCAGATGCTTGGCTTTTTTATTTGCCAGCTAGCTTGAAACAGATGGGTTTTAAGGAGGCTTCCAAAACAGCTGCACATAAGGAGAGAGTTCCCTAGGGGTGCTAATAATGCTAATTTTCCTCCAGAAGATGCTGTGCTTCAGCCACAACTACTGCTCCCAAGGCTGCTTGATCAATAACTTTACATCTGAGAAATGCTTAAAATTTAGGATGCAAAGTAACTTCTGCTCATGCAACTGGCTCCTACATAAAATGCAGCACAAAAGACACACGAGTAAGCAGGACCAAAGAAGGGATCTGTGTTGCAAGTCGGAGCATTTCTTGAGATATCATCAACTTAGCAAAAAACAAAAACCAAAACAACTCAAAACCCGAAATTCCAAGTAAAAGCATTTGGGCGGCCGCGCCAAGCCGCCCCTCCGGAGAGCCTGCCCGGCCGGGAGGAAGCGTGCAGAGGCCGAGAGACGGCAAAGCCCATTCCCCTGCATGCAGCCCCGCTGCTGAGAGGGAAGGGGTAACCAGGCATTATAAAGCAAGCACCCTCAGCAGTCTATAGCCAACAAGGTACTTGTGTGATAAGCGAAGAAATAAAAGCAGTCTAACAAACAGCAATATTCTGTAAAATGGGACAACAACAAATTCTTAGAGACAGGGTGAAGAATAAAGTGTTCTAAATATATGAATAGCTAGCTAGCGAAAAACTGAAGTCCAACTATGCTTTTTAATACTGCAAAATGATTAGAAGTTTTATGGACATTTTGCTTATTTCTGAGGAACTCGTTTTACTTAACTACAGATTCTTGCACTAAGCAAAACCTGCATAAAAGCTCACATGGGAGCTTCCTATATATCACATAAAAAAAACAAGGAAAGAAAAGATAATCTTGTATGTTGTTCAAGTCCTACAAGCATTTCTCTTTAGTGTTTTAATCATGTTTACTGTAGTAAAGCCTAAAAGGTCGACCATGTACTGAGCCATTTTATCGTACTGAGGTACAGGTAGTTCCTGCTTGTTTTCTAAGCAGATGCTGTTCATGATTTAACCGTTCATATTTGATCATTTCTTCAAATAACATTTATAACTGAGAAAAGAATTGAGAAAACATTCTGCGAAAGATTTTCATGCTCTGGGTTAACTGAAGAGCATAATCTGATATGCAAGTTGCGCTGTCTCGGAGTGATTTGACACATAACCTATGTGTAAGTGTTTTCATTTCCTGCCCAGATGAGTGAGCAAACATTTCTAAGCAGACATAACCACATCTGAATCTAATGCACTTCTGTGCGAAGGCTCGCAGACAAATTGCATTGTACTGGCTTGTGGCACTGCTGATTCGCACCCAAGTACATACTTTCTAAATGCAGTATGCCTCAACAAACACAAGGTAATTTTCCATGAACGCTGATGTGTGTGCAATTTGAAAGCATTAGTATGCATGGAAAGTGGTGAGCACCAAGCGCCCTGTTGACTGTGATTGCAGCAGATAAGTAACGTGTATATCAGATACACGTTGCCTGCATCTTTTTGGGATGTATTCAAACAAAATTATACTGATGACAGTACTGGGGGGGATCTGGTTTCAGCGGATGAGCAACTCATTCCAAAAGGGTTGATTCTGTGATTAAAGGCGTTTTCAGAATAAAAACAAACAAACTTAAGATGCATATTACACTACCCGGAGTTTTTCTTTAATGCCTTAACCAAGTAAAGAGCAGAACAAGAATCACTGTTTGCATAACTGGAGTCAAATACATTTTAGCAGGTTCTCTTGAAAGCAAAAAATGTTTTGCAGGAACCAAAGATAAAAAATTATAATACATGCAAAAAAAAACCCAATTAGATTCCTTTATCCCTAGCATATGGTATAGAGGTATATGCTATGCACTAATGTCTTTTCGGAGCTATTTTAAGATCATATGAGGCTGCAATCTGAGAGGAGTGGTGACAGAAACACAGGCACAACTGGGTTACATTTATCATGTATGCGACTCGATAACTCCTAGCAGAAAGGAACTTCACAGTAAGGATAAACTTCCCCCGTTCCGCCCTAAAATCTGTATTCCTAACCTTTTCCAGAAAATGAGAGGACAAGAGAAGTGTTCAGTGGACAGGGAACTTCACGGTGAAAAAGTACAACCAGTTTGTTGGCACTTCATAGACTGGGAGGTGACAAATGGATCCGTGACAAATGGTGCCATGAGATGTGCCTCTATCATTTCACAGACTTTTTTCTATATTCGGTTCATGTATTCAGGTTTAAACATTTAACTTTTTATGCATTAATCTATCTTACTTAGTCTAAGCTTAGTTTAAACTTTAATCAGCAGAACATGTTGAACCCTCTTAGCATCAATGTTACTTCCAAGCGTTCACAGCTTGAAGCGATGTGACAGTACAGTAGTATAAATATCTGAGGTACATCCACTCCCTGTGCACAAAACTAAACAGCTCTCCATTTTGGAGAAGCAGCTTCAAAGTCTCTTGGAAACCTGCAAAGAAATCCTGGTTCCTCTGAAAACAGTGGCAAAATTCCCAGTGATTTCAACAGGGACAGGCTTTCACAATGATTTTAGAAGGTGAGCTCAGGGGCTGAGCTATATATTCTGTTCACTAATAACCTGCTGGTACAGACCTAATTTTGTTGTGGCAAATTTATTTTTGACAAAGGGAAGGAGAGGTCAGGATCTCAGCACCGGGCAGAGCAGGGCTGCAGGCCGTAACGGGCTTCCTGGTGAGGATGCCTGTATCGCCTGGGTATGCCACAGTGGATTTTCCTTCTTTCTGTATTATTCCGCTTTTCTGCTTACCTTGGCAAAGGCAGAACTGCGCCCTGCTCCCTCGTTTCCCTTTTCAATAGGGGAAGTCATACTCCCGCTACAGGTTTCCGTATCTTTGGTGAGGCACACATTAGAAAGCAAAATAAATAGATCGTGTTTCCTTCTCGAGCGTGCGGGTTTAAATACGTTTCCAGCTCAGAGCCCGGGAATGCCGTCCAGCTCCCAGGGGCTCGCAGCGGGGCGAGGGGGACCAGGCAGCCGGGGCCGATCGAGTGACGGGGGAGCGGCCGGGGGAGCCTCATTCCTCCCGCCCGCTCGCCGTGATGCATGGGGAGCGAAATACCACCCTTTCCCCGCGGCTTCGCGAGCGCCGGCAGCTGCGCCGGGGCGCGTGCCGACGGGGCGGTGCGGTCCGCAGGCAACACTCCGGAGGGAAGCGCAGGAAGGATCGTGCTCGGAGGCTGCGCTCCCCGCTCCTGCGGGGCTCGGTGAGAGGCCAGGGTATCGGCATCTGCCGCGCTGCGCTGCAAAGATTAACTCGCAGAAAAGTTTGCGTGGTATTTCATCTGCAGGGAGGATGCGCGAAGCCCATTTGCTTCTGCCAGCTAAGCCCTCACTGATAATTATTCTGCTTGATGGAGGTTTGAGAACATGCCCCCGAGGGAAAAGCTGCCATTGCCCGGGACCCCTCTGTGCTGCGTACACAAGCCCTCTCTGCAGGCAAATATAAAAAAAGGCAAAAAACTAACCGATACTATATATGCAAGTTCAGTGGAATCAAACTGCTCTTTTATTTGTAAATGCAAAGCCCTACTTTATCTGTTATTGACGCCAGCAAGTCACTATCTGTGCATCTATTTTATAAAAACATCAAAACTATAATTGCAAAATAATCTTTTAAAAGGCAGGGTTATTACAACTGCTGAGCTCCCTCTCACTTCAGTTCCTCAGAGGATACATGCTGGAACAATTTGCATGGCAGTCAAAGCATGCAAAAATTTATAAATACCAACACAGATGCCAACATGTCGGGAGAAATGTAGTTATAACATTTGAAAGCTAGGAAGAAATTAATGTTGATCCTGATTGGAACAGTCACTGTATTTGCAGAGTCTCGTAATCAAAAAAAAACCCCTAACAACATAAATTTGGTTTGCAGGAGATACTCTATGTCCTAAACTCCATTTCTTGGCCACAACATGCCAGTGTTACAGGAAGAGAAGAGCAGTTTATTTAAAACAGTTCCAGGATCTAAGGCTGAGCTGACAACTAATTTTCCATCCAAACACTGCAGCATCTGATGGGGGCATTAGCTCCAAATAAGACATCCCGGATGTTAAGCCTGCGCTGAGACAATAGAGTAGACAAGACTGTTGCTAGTACTGGAATGATTGCACAAATTACCAGATGCTGGAAAAAAGACAGATCCTCTCCCTAAGACCAAATGGTATGTAGCGCAGCTGCCTTAATTTGTCCTTCGCTGGCCATCCAGCCCGGCCTCCCTGGGCGCTGAGCTGTGCCTTGCCGGCGCCTCTCGCCCAGCACCGGCCTCCTGCGGGCCAGCCGACCCGGCCGCTCCCCCCGGGCGCAGCAGCGATGCCTCCCGCCCGGCCGCCGGTGCTCCGCACGCACTGCAAAACGCTCCACATCCATCGCACGCACTGCGAAACACTCCACATCCATCGCACGCACTGCGAAACACTCCACATCCATCGCATGCACTGCGAAACACTCCACATCCATCGCACGCACTGCGAAACACTCCACATCCATCGCATGCACTGCAAAACGCTCCACATCCATCGCACGCACTGCGAAACACTCCACATCCATCGCACGCACTGCGAAACACTCCACATCCATCGCATGCACTGCGAAACACTCCACATCCATCGCACACACTGCAAAATGCTCCACATCCATCGCACGCACTGCAAAACACTCCACATCCATCGCACGCACTGCAAAACGCTCCACATCCATCGCACGCACTGCAAAACGCTCCACATCCATCGCACGCACTGCAAAACGCTCCACATCCATCGCACGCACTGCAAAACGCTCCACATCCATCGCACGCACTGCAAAACACTCCACATCCATCGCACGCACTGCAAAACGCTCCACATCCATCGCACGCACTGCAAAACGTTCCACATCCATCGCACGCACTGCAAAACACTCCACATCCATCGCACACACTGCAAAACGCTCCACATCCATCGCACGCACTGCAAAACGCTCCACATCCATCGCACGCACTGCAAAATGCTCCACATCCATCGCATCCCAGCTTTAAGAGAAGGAAAATTTATAATTCCGACACACAGGAATTGCTTGTATCCATCCTAGGAACGCGTATCCTGAGAGCTGGTCCCTGAATCCTAGCTGGCAACGGGACCAGAACTAATCATGACCTTGCAGACACCCTTGAACAGTACTCCCTCCAACAAGTTTGTCTGAACTTGGTTAGCATCTGGAATTTTTTTAGAAATCACGTAAGTTTTTTTAAGCTGTTAAATAAGACATGTAGTACCCGAGGCTACAAAAGCTTCCCAGTGTATAAACAGAAGACTGTCTGTATATGCAGGTTGAAGGCAAGGAAACTTCTCTGTAGAACCATTCACTGGAAGATTCGAAATACTTTGCAGATATTACTTAATTAACTTCCTAACAGACCACTTAGTGATGGGGAAAGTGGTGAAGGGATGAAGTTACAGGATTACTTACAGACCCCAAGGCAAAGCTTTGTTAGGAGGCCCTTAAGAGGTGCAGCACAACCCAGCGCCGTGCAGAAACACAAGCGCGTGTCCCAGAATGAGCACAGCCCTATCTTGCTCAGCACTTTCCTCCGTTTAACTAAACGTTATTTCAGCATTTATTTCCACATGAGCTTAGGGAACTGTTTGACTTAGTTATTTGTTAAAACATACACAGAGTCACATAGTTGCACATCTGGGATAAAAAAATGCAAATCTTGACTCCAGATTTTCTGTGCAGATACCAGAGGTGTTCCTCACTGTCAGGGCTCTGACATTTCTGCTCCCAGTTGAGTCATGGGAGCTCGGCGGCTGCTCTGGCAGCCCAGTTGACCGCTCCCACTGATGGCAGCACTATTCTGCAGGCAACAAAACAACATGTGCTGCATGAAGTTGGCCAGATCGTGCTTCCCATGAACATCAAAAACACAGTGGAACAATAGTGGTTTTTTTTCATTAATTCAGTCCTTCTTGTCTGCAATAAGTGAAGGAAGTAGAAGACAGCTGAGCCTGAAGAGGAGCATACGTACCCGGGATAAGTCCTCATGAGAACTGCTTAGACTATGAGCCTTGAGGACCTTGTTTTGCTGAGCATGTAACAACGGTGAAATCTTAGTTGTGCTTCCAGTTATTTATCATTCCAGCCAATAACACTCTCCTCAGTTAAACTGAATGAAGAAACTCCAAAGACAAAAATTTAGGAAGTCAGTTCTTTTATCCATTTCACCCCTGCTGCCAGCAACATCCTTCTACAGTCTTAAACATCGGTGCTCAGGGTCTGATATTCCTATACGGTTCCCTTTCGGCAACAGAAATCCGAAAGCCTCCGGGACATAACCTCCTCAGACTGCCTGCCCTGAAACTAAGCTCAGCAGCTAAGCGGGAAGGCAGTCAGCCACCGGCCTTCTGGCTCCCAAAATAAAGAGTACCTCATGCGGAGATGCTCCTACGGGACAGGGCTGCACCCGCGGCTCCAGCCCTCCCCTGCCAATGCCACTCACTGCTTGGAAAAATGGTTTCATGTATTTTGGAAAGTTGGTAAAATTAGTTGTAAACAACTTTTTAAACCATTCCAATGAACAGATTCAGATAACACTTCATTTTGCATAGCAGACTGAGACATAATGTCTATTTTCTCTCTCTCATGTCTCTGAGAACTGTTAAAAAAGTTAAAAGACAGCTGATAGAAAGCTTAAATTGGATTTGCAACCTCAGACGTCCTTGGAGCTCAGACCTTCAAAACCTCGCAGAGGCAAATGGTCTTTACGTGCCCAGGTAAGCAGGTGCCAGGGTGCCGCGGGGGCCGGGGGCGACAGGGGCCACGGGGCTCCCTGCGGCAGCAGGGCCGGTTCGCAGCGGGGCCATCCCACTGTCCCGCGAGGGAGCGGGGCAGCCGGGGCAGCCCGGATGGAGATGGGGGTGGAGATGGGGTTGGGGAGGGGGATGGAGTTGGGAATGGAGATGGAGAAGGGGATGGGGATGGGGATAGAGATGAGGATGGGGATGGGGTTGGGGATGGGGATGGAGTTGGGAATGGAGATGGAGATGGGGATGGGGATGGGGATGGGGATGGGGATAGAGATGACGACGGGGATGAAAATGGGGATGGGGATAGAGATGAGGATGGGGATGGGGTTGGGGATGGGGATGGAGTTGGGAATGGAGATGGAGATGGGGATGGTGATGGGGATGGAGATGGAGATGAGGATGGGGATGGAGATGGGCATGGCCTGTGGCCAAGCAGGGACATGCCAGTAGCCAAGCTGCAGATCAGTATGTCTGAGGCGTCGCTGAGGTGGCACAAAGCCCCAGGGCCCCAGGCAGGGTCGGGGGAGGCCTCGGGTGAGTTTTGCTGCTTGGAGCCTCTGCTCAGAGCCGCTAAGGCCTGCTAGTGCCTTCAGGGACCTTGCAGCATGATGTCATTATTTGACTTTAAAGCATCGGGCCTCACACTGGCTTACTTGCCAAAAGGCATGAGAAGAGAGATCAGAGGACAGTTTCATATGCCATGGTCTCTCCAACAACATTACCTAACAAAAACATTTATAAAAAAGAAAATGTAATTTCTCTAGGTATTGCAAGACAGAATGTACAAGTGACCTGTGTGGTTTTAGTCAACTGTTATTGAGAGCCATACTATCAAGAAGTTCATTTAGCAATTCAGTTTGTCCAAAACACATGGAAATCTACAGACTTTTTAAATCAATTGATTTTGATTGTTAAATCAAACAAATGAGAAAAGTGCATGTAAAATAAAACCACAGATTTCTGATAAATGGATTCCATAAACCATTCATAAAGATGATGATTATACATTTTCATCGATATATAAATTGCTGCATTTAAATTTACAAACCGTGTGAAGTAATGGACTCTCTATCTTACTTTGGAGATGTGTCAAAACAGAAATGAACTTCGGTATGCAATATCAAGAGTTTACTGTATTGATTTTGGAACCTAGTCTATATATACTTTTCTACAAACGTCACATATTTCACAAAGCAACTGCTTTATACTATTTACACTGTATTAGAGGTGGACAAATTGGTTTGGACAAAATGTGCCAAAGCTAAAACAAACTTAAGGACTGAAAAAAGTTCAGTTAATTTTTACCTCATGCATTTCTGTCCTGTCTCTGGTTCCAGGTACTAACCCAGATCATTCAAATAGTGTGAAAGTGTGTCTGCCTCCCATTCAATGGCCAGAAGCAAGAAGAAATGAGTAAGTCACAGAAGAAGCAAGGAAGCCCCCAGTAAGCCACCACTGTCTTGCTTCTGAGAGTATTTGGGTCTAGAACCATGTTCAGATGGAAATACCACAAACATCATGTGAAAACACATCTTATGCCGTGACTGCCCTGAGAAGTTTAGAGACTTTGAACAGGCAACCAAACTCTTGGGCTCTTGTCCACATTACAGAATTTAGCAGAAATGATCTGTTGGATGAAGTACATCTTTATGACCACACAATACATTCCTTCAAAAAGAGCATCATCTTAGTGATGACTAAGCCCCTGAATATTTTCTAGCTGCCAAAGATTCAGTGGGATATATGCAAAGCCTCAAAAGGAATCACAAATTCTCATCCCCCCTTACTTCAGCTTTCCCAATGGTATCTCTTGACAAAAACTCTTTTAAGCTTAGTTTTGCTCAGAAATGTGTTGCTGCTTAGAGGATGAAGGCACGGCAGAACAGTACATCCTCACACTTGACTGTCATATATTCACTTGATTGACTATATTCACAGCTGTCCACGTCCCTGCCCAGCGCACCGGGGCAATCCAAACCAGGACAACTCCTCCGGACACAGGAGCCTGGGTGACAAGGTGGTTTAGTCTAAGCTGACTCTTAAGACTCTCCTGACTATAGAGAGACATTGCAGGGAAACAGAGAGCCTCGGGAAAAGATGATTTCCATCAGCAAAATAATTTTAAAATTTGTTTTCCAACTGTTTTTAACAAGATTGTATCCTATACAGTATGACGATGGTCTGTAGATTAATTCAACCCACCCAGCAAAGTTTCCTTTCTAGATGATGCCATGAAATCCCTGTTCCACTCTAAATTAAGTTTCCATTTCAATAGTTTAAAAACACGTTACCACGCTGTACTGCATATGCTAAACTACATGAATCACTTATTCATCTTTATTCTTAACTTAGCTCCCTTGACTTGCCTGTCTGCTTGGCTGTGTTTAGCTGCTGCACTCCAGCCTTGTGTGATTAGCACTGTGCAAACCTGTTTTGAAATACCACCTTCACCAAGGTCAGCCACATTCAAGATTAATCAGGAAAAAGTCCCATGGCCCTGACCCCACTTGTTTCCCACCTCACTCTGAATTGTTCTCTTTCACTGACACCCTCTGCTCCATCTCCGTAAGCCCGTTTATAATCCATTTCAATAGCTTTTCTCCTAAGCTACTTTTTATCTTAAAAAACCACATCAATCTGTTGTGTCACAGGGTGTCAAATGCTCCTTTGAAATAAAGACTGAAAGAAGGCAGGGCTTTCACTCTTATCAAGTTAGTTGCTGGTATTCAAAGACATATTTGGGGGATTAATTAATTATTTATGCATTTTTATTCTTTCTCCCCTTCACTCCAGTGAAGCCACACATAAACACCTAATTTATGTCTTTCTCTCTCTCATCTTTAAGGCATCTCCAAGCTAAACCTGCTGGTGGGATTGCCCTCCTTCTGCTACCTCCCACGCTTCTGCCTTCACCTCCTTCCCGTACCAACCCCTCCCGCTCCCCAAACATGGTGTTACTGCCCCTGTGTTCAGCCCCTGAGCAACACTGAGGCCCTGGGGACAAGGCAGGATCGTGCCCAGTGCAAGCATCCCTCCCGCTCCTCAAAAACCACCACCTCAACACAGCGAGCACGGGAACACGATGGAATTAATATTTCCCTTCTCTTCATTCCTCCTAAAGGTTTCTCTAAAGCTTTTTCACTGAAAATGCTTATCTTCAAGACAAAATCTTCCATTTTATCAATTACACTGAAAAAACTTCTTTTCAGGTTTTCTTGTTTTCTCTCCCCCACACTTCCCTCTACATCGCCCTTCCCCATTTCTGAACTTTCTCCTCTTTTCAGTGGCAAATAGGGGAAAAAGAAAAAGAGATGAAGTGATTAATAGTGGCAAAACTGAACATTTTGAATATGTTTCCCCTTAAAATATTCAAAAATAAAAACATTCTCCCCATTCAGCAAAAACAACAGAAGAAAAAGCAATTGAAAATATTCAGAAATTGTCACCATTTCCTAATTTTTAACCATCCCTAGAAAATAAACTGGAGCTATTCAAACAAGAATACATTTCACTGAAGTGACACTTCCTATGAGTAATCCTATGGGGTTTTAACCTGGGGCCTGATTTATGGTATTTGTATGGCTAAAATTTAAAAATGAAGAATGCTTTTTCATGGTGTTGTGAATATACAAGTAGGATGGAGAGGAGCAGCAGCAGTGTTTCACTAGTTTGCAGTCATCTGCAAAAGGACAATTCTGCAACACCTCCATTAGCCTGAATTACACTACTCATCTCAAGGTGCATATATAAGAAAAAAAAATCTAACAATTAGGAAGTAAATATTTTCCTTACCTCTTTTTTAAATTGCATTTAACAAATAATAATCTCAGTGCCACAAAGCAGCAAGGCAGATTTTACAGCATACAGATTAAATTGAACCTGTTTGAACTGTAACTTTCTTGCATGCTGAAAAATAACCCCCATTAAATTTGGAAACCATACCATCTTTTAATAGGATAAGAGTTCAGCCAACTATTTTTATTTTAACCTTGACCTCTTATATATTATTTTATATAATTAGATAATATTAAATATTTGATATCATAAAATATGTCTTGACATATTAGGTCTTCAAAGTATCCCCTTTTCTGAGAAGTATGCAGACCCTATAGTATATTGGCTAAGCTCAAAGACAATCTAAACATTTTCCTGGCTTCACAGTGCATTAAGACAGATGCTAGCCCTCTTCTTCTGTGCTGTATTTCATAGCCTCAGTTGCTTCAGAACCATTAAATTTCCAGCCCTGTATGGTAGCTGGGATGTAAAACATGTTCCATAATATGGAGACGTTTGTAATTTTTCGCCTTACTGTCTAAATGCTTTGCTAAACTGAGCCATGCATTCAATTTCTAGCAGAAAATGGCAGGAATGTGCATCATTTTTGAGTAAGAGTATATCTTTACGCTATATTTAAGCACGGATGGCCACATGAAGATTATTTCCCAGAAATCAATATGCCACTGGGGAGAGCTGATGGTCTCAGATACACGGGAGAATCATCGACTCCAGCTGCATATGACATAGAAAATAGTCTACATGGAGCCTGTCAGTGCTAAAAATAAATGTATAGGCATATGGATTTTTACATGCATTATGCAGTTCACAGTTGCAATACATTGCATAAGACAGTACCAGAAAATTAATGTTCTATTTATTACTCAAATGACTCAAAATCTATTCCGCGTGCAATATTTCTCAATCAGTTGCATTTCCATAAAATATTGGTAAAGCTTGCCGATACTATTTGCATGAGATGAGAGACTGAATTAGAGCAGGAGGTGTAAGCAAACTGCCGGGTTACTCTCCCGCATCCCGCTTGCATCACACGCTGAAACACGCGGGAGGAGACCGTGACCGGGTCCCAGCAGCAGGCACAGAACGGAACGGCCCAAGGCCAACTTCAAATTACCCACTAATTTTTTTTTTTTTAATTACAAATGTTTCTGTATTGGGAAAGTGGGACGCGGCATGTGTAATTAACTCGTTTGGGCAAGTTAGAGGCCTTTGCTGAAAAACTCCACCTCCTTTATCTGATGCACACACGCCCTTGTGTGCCTTCAACCCTGCATGGGATGCGTGGGATTTCTCTTATGGCAGATTCCCAATTTTACATAATGTAAATGAAACAGCTACATTCGGCAACTCCTTGGCTCTCCTTTAAAATTGCTTGAAGACCCAGGAGTGCAAGCAAAATCGGGCTGCGGCCTATGAGCCAGGGAGAAAAATTAAATTGGTTTAAAACAGAACATCTCCAGGATGAGGGCAACACCTGAGAAGCAGAGCAAATTCCAAGTAAGATGTTTTATGCTGTTTAAAAATAACAACAACAAACTTGGCCACCTGAATGCGAAATTCTGCAGCTTCAGGCACAGGGCAGCTTGCTCGAAGCTACCTTGGCGGTGAGATTGGGGTAACGCTTGTCCCTCGCTCTCCTCGAGCCGACAGCTACACCTGTGACATCGCTCGGGATTTTGAAAGTTTTTAAGATGGTTTTAAGCTGTAATTAGGCATTGTGAATACCCAGGGTCGTGTCCGCGCCTGCAAGGACCCTCCACCGCTTCTCTCCGTTTGCACAGGGGGCCCCAGAAACCAAGATTTGCAAAGGCAGGAATCTAAACGAAGCCTCGAAACTCTAGTCATGAAGCTAATTTAACAGCTGAGTAGCCGCTCAGCAGCCCCAGCAAGAAGTAAAGATATGACAGCAAAAATAATAACGAAATTCCAGTGAGGATCTATGCTGCTGAAGGGCTGAAAATTGGGGCCTTTGCAGGGAAACTCCCTGTGCACGGACAGACTCGTTTTAATTAGGTAGGTGTTAAAGCACCCGAGTAGGAAATGCAGTCACCTGTCTCGACTGTTCTCGAAAGCAGGACTGAGGGGTTTTTCCTTCCTTCCCTTCTCCCGGTCTAATGAGTTAAAATCAGGTAGAGCAGCTCCCTCCCTATTAAACCAGGGAACAGCAGATGGCTTGACACCTGGCTGGAGCTGCCTTTCGTGACCTTTTGAGTGGCAGCAGGTTGATATATTTGAAAGAGAGAGTCCTCGGGGGCTGCAGGCAGGACGTGCAGGATTTTGGGCAGCCGTTGGAGACGGCTGGGTGGGAAGACATGTACTTTCTTGCAAACCAGAGCTGACTTGCTCCAGTAAATCTCTGAATGCTAACGTGTGCATGCTCATGCTGCTTTATCTAATCTTTACAGAAACGTGAATGGGCACCATGTGAAATCAGGAAATGCCATAGCTGATTACCATTCACCTATTGCTCCAAATTGATCCCTCTGCTACTACTTCATGTTCGCGCAGCACTGCTCTGGCTTCCCAGCACTTGTCTGCGGCGCTCCACATATTTCTGACGGCTTTCTCAGCCTCTAGCGCTGGAAGGATTTTACCTAAAGAGTGGATAGAAGTTCATTTTTCTTTCCCTTTTTAACTCCCCATAGTCTTGGCAGCAAACTGTGTCATGATGATGTTGGCAACAACGTATTTGTGGCAGAAGGAAGAAAAAGAATCATAAAATATGTGAAAGAAAAAGTTGACAATTTAATGAAATACCTTATAAGCACTTGGAAAAAGTTATTAAAATGCATTCATTTTATTGCTGTTGATACAGATGAGTAGAATACTTTCTCCTTAAGTCTTTAATAAGAATTGCTCATTAGAAAAAGTAATAATGGCTAGGAATTATTTTCGACATTCATTGCTGGAGGGAATTTTAGGTTTGGGGCATAAGGCGGGGGAGAGCCCTCTCGGGGTGCTGCCGCGGGGCAGTGAGGATCCCATCCTTCGGCTAATTAGCGCCAAGGCCCCTTCCCACCCTGCGCTGCCGTCGGATCTAGCCTGTGTAATTACTCCTCTGATTTTAATGTGACATAAATCTCTGGAAAAGCGTTTCACTGCAAAGCACAATAAAGCCAGAACCACTGGCATCAGGTACACAGCGGCAAGGATAACAGCTCGTCCACACCTGCATGTTCTCCAAAGAGTCAGCGGAGGAAGGGAAAACACTCACAGCTGGCCACGGACTTCAGAGGGTAAAAGAAGAAAGAGGTGCAAACTCGAGGAGTTTTGCTCCTCTGTCTTTTCCCCCAAACTTGGACAAACTGGGTATTTTCCCAGATAACGACGCCATAAGAAAAACTAAAGTGAAAGCACCGATCGCCCGACTGCCCGATACATTGGACCATCAGGAATTCACCTTTCTCCACAAAAAAGTTCAAACCAAGAACTATCTGAGACCTGCCTGTGTGGTAAAGTGATTTCCAGCCCAAATTAAAAGCTGACCCATACACAGCCTGCCTGGTTTTGTGCCTCCTGTTTACCCTCTTGAATACAAACTTGAATTACTAAGTAAATCTTGGAAAAACTACACTTCTGCTTGGTTTCAGCTGTGGGACCCACGGGCGAGCTTGCTGCGCGCCCGCCACGGGGAGCCGAAAGAGCCGCCGGGGTCACGCACGGTGCTACTTTTAGAGCTCACTTTTTCCTGCTAATTAAGCCAGGGCCAAGGAAAGAAGATCTGCTTCTCTAGAAAGCAGCCTGCCCTCCTTGGAGGACATCTGGATTTTCAATTCTCCAGGACAGGGACTGTCCATAATTGCATGTTTGTTCAGTGCATAGGAGAAAAGGTCCTCGACCTCAGCGGGGGCCCACAACACCCGTAATTGAGAACATATTTTATCAGCTGCTGCCACATGACTCTAGAGAAGATGATTTGTTCTCATTATTTGGGGAGAACCACTCCAAAAGCTACCAGTAAAAGACTTCTAGGATAATATTTCTTTTACAATCAAGGCAAGTGAATATACCAGACATATATATATACTATATACTAGAATGCATACATATATATATATACATATATATATATATATATAAACACTACAACATCTCAGCAGTTACCAAGCACAGATATACCTGTGAGATTTTCTTGATGCTGCTCCTGATTTCAGTAGCAGAAATGCAGCAGAAACAGAGCCTGGAGAGCAGAGGACATCTCTGCTCAGCTCCCGGGCTGACGAGCGCAGACTGCTCTGGCAGATAATCTGCAAATTTTGCAGCTTGGAAAAACGCCACGGTAACAAAAGAAATTGTCTTTTATTGGCAACTGCTTCTAAAGATTTTAAACACTGAACTGGATAGCAGTGAATTTAAACACATATTAACAATTAATCCTCTGGGTCACAATTAGTGTGTAATAATGCCCATTTGGGAACATTTATGTTACTACACTCTGTTATTAATTATCGTATAAACTTTAGTTAATAAACAATCAATTCATGCCATAATTATCATATCAGGTATATTGGCTAATTAAGAACTGGTGAGTGATTGGAATTTCAATACAGTAATACAGACATAGGCTGCAGTCCAAAACAAATACGTGTGAAGTTACTGAACAAAATATAGCTAAGCTTTAATATCTACTGGCACAACTCCTTCAGCCTGGATAGTTAGCTTCCAGTCCTATCATTAGACACAAATGACCAATTTCTGCTAATTCCTAAAGCTAATTCCTTTAAACCATTATTTTGTACACATTATGTGTTCAAGCTTTTCACTTGTTCAAATTTGCATAATTATAGCAATTGTCTTCTAAGCTTACTCCACTGAAATCGTTCTAAATTGGGATTTAGCCTATTTTTAAAGTTTAGTTGACTTCCGCAGACCTACGCATCTGCAACTGGTATTGCTTAGCTCTTGATATGACTCAGCCCAAGTAGAAGGCAGCAGTTTGGGAAGGCCAGGTTCCCCAGGCTGGTCCCTCAGACAGAGCTGCAGAGCCATCTTTAACCTCCATCGCAGGGAACGACAGCGCAAATTCATCCAGCTTCCCTGCTACAGCCTTATCTGCCTTTAATGCTCCTGTTATGCCTTCATCATCTATCAGTCTGACTGCTCCTCTGGCAAGCTTCCTGCCTCTGATGCGTTCGAAAAAGTTTTTATTATTAGCTTTTCCACGTTCAGTAAGTGCTCAAGATCTGTTTGGCTTGCCTTTCACGTTTAAATCGAGGGTTTTCTCTTTTTCCTTTTTTTTTTTTTAAATCTAATAGCTCCTTTCTATGTTGATTTATATTTTATTTTTGGAGGATCTTCTTTAAAATCTCTACCTGTCGTGTGTATTTGTGTTGAGTAGTAGAATACATGGTTGTCTTTAAAGCATCCAAGCCACCTACAAACATATCCCTTTAGCTGCCCCTTTAACTTCCTTTTAATTAAATTCCTCTTTGTTAGGCACTCCCTCCATAGGTATATCGATTTTTTTGTCCTCCTACAAGGATGCTTGATTTTGCTGTGACTATTTCAGAGTGGCTTTTTAACACGTCCTGACTTAAGTAGACCAGGAACAGTGGTGCTCAGAAGTAACGCTAGAATTGCTCCTCTCCTGGCTCATCTTCCTATTAGCAAAAAGCGTTCTTGGGAGGGGGAACCTTGCTAGGACAGTCCAACAGGACAACCCTGCTCTCTCGGTGTGACCGTGCTTGCCACCTGCAGCACTACTCTCGTCTCTCCCGGTGCTTCACACGGATCCCACCGCTCTGTCCCTCGTTCTGGGAGGCTACCGTCCTGCGCAGGCACGGGACCCCAGGTGGATCCCCACCAGTACCTCCACGTGGATAAAAAAATACCGAGTTCTCCTTTTCTAACTCCGGTTTTTCATTAACTCCTGCTGCTGTTCTACCACCAGGGCCATGTATTCTCCCATCCCCGAAGAACTTTTGTCCTGGAATTACGGTGACAATTTACTTTCTGCAAAGTTTTGGAAACACCTGTTACAACATTCCCTGAGTTTTTAGACTTCTACTACTTGTATAGAAGCACGGACATAGCTATTTTTAATTGCCCGTGTCCCCAAGTTTGTTACAAACATTTCAAGAAGAGAACTTTTTTTTTACTTTGATCTTTGTGATTTCCTACCAGAGCTCCATTTGACTTAACTATTTTTTCCTGAATAAAATTTCCATGGCTTCGCCTTTCAAGGATAAGCTATCCTGAATTTTGTCCGTGTCTCCTGGCTTCCTTTCACATTACCCTCTTACCTTTCTAATTATTCGTGCCAGTAGAACAGAGCTCATCTCTCTGCTGTAGGTTATCTATATTTCAAAAGCTTCTCAGCCCAATAGCTAACAGACCCTTTTCTCGAGCGTGTTTTCAGACCCTGCCTTCTGCCTGCCTCTCTGGCCTTTGAAGCATTTCATCTCACTTTTATCTGTTGCCAATACAGCTTATTTCTTCCATACTTATGTTCTGAAATATGCTGTTGTACACACAGAGATGAGATAACACTCTACTTATTAAAACTAAAGTTATCGCAAGACAATCAAGAGCATTCAATAGCACAGGTCAGAGTCCCCAGTGTTTTAAACAAATGAGAAATTTGGAAGTTGTGCCTTTGAGAAAAAGGATAAATTGTCTTTTGGGTTACGACCTGTTCTGTGTAGGATGCACGTGCTTTTTAGAAAGTCACAGAGTTATAGGATATTAAGTATGAAAAACCATCTTGTCATCTACGAATCCATAATCATGTAAATAGTCATCTTCTTGATAAAAGCTAGTTTCAGTATCACTTTCCTTTCACATGCTATAATTAATTGGAGCATTAAACTCTGTTATATCAGTGTCCTGACCTAAGCCTTCCTTGCCAATTTCTGCTTTTCCAGAAGAAATGAAAAATGATTACTGCCAATCTCAGTTCCTGCTTTTCACCAAAATATCTGCCACATAATGCCATTCTCTTCAAACATATTTTAATATTAGAAACAAAAATGCTATATCCACACCCATCAGTTTATTTCATCCTATTTCAGGAGGAGAGGGAAAGATGGGGATTTAAACATATTCTTCATCTTTCAGCTAGCTCCCCATCTCTATAGTAAGTAAATCAAAATAATGAGTTTTCAAAGTACAGATAAACCCTTTTATAAGAAAACAATGCATTGCTACACGTTCTCCCCATTTACCCCTGTATCTTTTCAAAAATTATTTCAGGGAACTTTATAAAAATTTAAATGCAGTAACTCCAATAACCATAATTTCAATTATCTAAGACTTAGAGGTGAAACAGAAAAGAGCACATTTTGCATACAAAATAGTCCTCAATAATCCTTTTCAAAACAAAACATCAAACCGCTCTGCTCCTTCAGAAGTTACCGATGAAGGCAACCCGTCACGGGGCCCGCGTCCCGGGCAGGCAGGACGAGGGCCAGCAGCCCCGGCTGCCACTCGGGAACGCCGCGGCTGCCGGAGCAGAGACTCCGGCCCCTTCCTCCTGCCCTGCAGGGCCAGAGGATATCATACTCTAAAAGCCAGGATATTTGTCAGCCATCCAGGATTTCTGCTTCTCTCTGGCTGCAGGCGGTGGCAATTTGTGTAGGTGAGGGAGGCAAAAAAAACTCTAATGGATTTCTGTAGTGGGTTAATTTTTTTAAATTACTATCTTCTGAAGGTAAGTGGTCGGGAGAGAGAGATAATGGGCAGAGGAGAAGGAAGTGCTCCGAGGTACATGGCAGGCACTCGTCCCGCAGACCTCGAAAGTTTGTCACGTCATTTCTACATTAAAAAAAAAAGTGAGCAAAATATTTTGTTCTTTTTGAGTTTTTCCAGCTGTGAGTGAACAACAGCAAAATTCTCTACCAAACGCTCTATATTTGAGGAAACTTTCTGTTTCGGCAGAGGTACCTGATTTAAAAAATGAGACAAACGGGACAAGATTGTTTCAGTACCTTATTTGGTTTCTTTCTTAGCTTCGCCTATAAGGCTGAGTTCTAGGAACTGCCCTTCTGATTCCTCCAAAAGTCTCTGTCTCATGATAAGAAAAGGATTTCAGAAAGTGTATGATGATGCAAATGAATCCATTTATAAAAGGTCTATTGTGAAAATGAACGCACACGGCAGTAAAATACACACGAGGTACTCTGAACGGTAACCATGCAGATTGTGAAGCAGTAAGTATAATCACCATCCTGAATTACTTAAAATACAAATTGCTGTAAAATTCCAGTAGCCGGTACAAATATAAGACAATTTTGTTCAAACACAATACTTGTTTTCCTTTGAATGGAAGATAACAAATAAATGCAAACAGTCCTGGTCTGAAGCAACTTCTAATTTAAATATGACATGTGGGTGTCCAGCACATGTTGCCTTTAGACTTATGAGTACCATTCCCTTTCCTATTGCTTTTGTGAAAGAAGAGGAAGGCAAATAAATTCAGAATCATATTTGTATTGATTTTGTTAGATCTCTGCTTTGACATTTATTTGTATAAAATGTCTTAGAACAGCTAAAATCATTTCCAGGACAAGCAATTAAATAAAAACCTATAAGTACAATACCCTCCCATCCTTGCATTTGCTTAATATACATAATTGCCAGATTTCAAACAGCAAACATAAGCAAAGCGGAGTGGTGTGACTTTTGAATTCAGTCTTAAAGCTTCTGGTTTCACTGAAGTTATATATTACAGCACAAATTATGGATTTCTCTAATCAATCCTATTTTTTAACAAGCAATGTCTTCTTGCTTTAGTAAGTGTTAGCAAAGACAAGAGTTACCATGAAGTACAGAGCCTTGCCATCACCTTGTGAAGACTTAAGTAAGTTCTTCATAAGATGGAGCATCAAGACACCAAAGCCAAAACACCTAACGAGACTTAAGCATTCTGTACTTCTTCATTCAAACAATACATTCGAAAGATATTGTTAAGAAAGTGCTTCTTAAGCAAATCTTCACGAAGCAACTTCAGTTTCACCTCCTCTCACATGCTTTTCTGTTGCAAGGATTGCTCTTCAGTGTTTGGACTTCAAGGATTTCAACAGTCTCAGAATCATGGGAAAAACTCCATTTTTTGCCACAGGAACACACAATCCCACAATTTCCAGTTAAATACCAAACACAAAAATGGTGCGATGGATCAGAGTCTGACATTAAAGCTGGTCTGACATTAACGTTGAGTGGAGTCAGTACCACTTTGAAGGGTCAGGTTGTCCAGATCTCAAATGGGTGCTGTTCAAAGACCTTCCCGTTTTGAATAGAATATTCTACAGAGCCTACTTTAAAACCCTATTTCTTTTTTTTAAATCCAGTATACATGACATGAAATGGCTGGCTGCTTGGATTTACCAAAGCAACCAGAAACACACACCAGAACTGCTGAGACCATAAGCATTTGATAATAATGACCTTTTGATTAGGAGGAGACAGCTTAAAAGATTTCTCTTTTTTCATGTATTTGTTTGATTTGGAATGAAAAGCCTTTGCAAAGATTACAAGAGTTGCTTTAAATGTACTTACATGGTTTATAATAAAATTTGCAACATTTCTAAACAAAACTGTCCGCTGATTAGTTATGCTTTATTTGGTGTCATATAATGGCACATACTGCTGTGTCTCCATAAAAAATGCAAAAATATTAAAATATTTTTCAGGTTATTGGCCAAAATTTCCCCTGAAGTGGGCCAATTTAGCAGTATATATCATTTTTTTTAAGTGAAACACATACACATCATTATCTTTAGTTATTGAAAAGTAATAGCAGAGATTCAGCACGCATCTGCAAGCTGTGCACCCCCACAGAAGTATCCAGGAGAAGAAAACTAGAAGAATGACTGAGGTGCTGGCGATTTTGGAGACTACCAAAATGTTTATCTCACCACCTGTGCTGCCGGCATTGCTTCCAAGCCATGAGAGGCTCCCTGGGGTGGCAGGAGCCCTCTGCTCCCGCCTGCCGCCCCAGCAGGGCCAGCTCTGGGGCCGGACCTCGGGGTCCCGCTGTGCCCCGCTTCGTGCAGCCCAGTGCACCGCACTGCTCACCAGTGCACTACGGTTTAGCTCTTATTTTAATACGCTCTATTTTCATTTACATATAGATTCCACAATCCTACTAGTAGATTGACGATCACAAAGAATAGAACTCTATAATGATGCGAGAAAGAGGAATTATACAGTGACTGTGATTAAGGGCAATGCCGACGAGAGCGACTGCTGACTCGTAGCTGACATCTTCTAAACAGCCATCAGCGCAGGAGAAGAACGCTCTGCCTGACATCAATAATTAACAGATAACAGACAAATGCTAGAATGGCATGATAAAGCAAGATTTCATCTGAAACATCTGTGTCTCAGATTCCAAATGCAATAGAAAGAATAAACAGTAGCTGTATCTTAAGAATGGTTATTACTGCAAATAAATACTGCGATCCATAATTATTATGTCTTGCATACCTCTCCAGTTCTAACATCTACATAGCTTGCACGGCCATATGATTTCTCTGAGTTGAGGAGAAAATACTACCACATTATTAATTGCTTGCAAATTGTACCATGCAAATTGTGCCATACAAATTGTACCAGGATAGACCTTTACCTTCTAAATAGAAGTCATATATAATCCTGCTGCTGGCTGCAACAGGAACAGCTTGTATTTGCAATAAGAACCATGCACAGGTTGCATAAAACAGATCTTGAACTGGAAAGTGGAATTTATCGTCAACTTTTCCGCCAGCTAAAGAAACCAAGAAGTGTATCTGACATGGGAGGACTGGGTCACAATTCAGACAATAATCCTTTACACAATACACTAAGGCTAAAACAGCAGCGACATGGCTTTTAAACCATCAGGCTCGTCTTAATTCAGGAAACTTTTGTCCCTCCAGCCACAAGGCAAAATACGAGGAATCACAGAATCAGAAAATGGCTTTGGGATAAGTAATGGGAAGCCTTAAATTTCTAAAATGCAATGACACAGGCTTGTATTAACTGCGCTTTTTGAGGGATGACAAAATTACCCTTATTTCACGCACTGGCAAGTTTCTGTTGCCTGCTGAGCGACTGGCAAACTAGGCCAAAGCAATGCTGGTGGGGGACACTACGTGGTGGGGTTGGGGTTGGGCCGCAGGGCGCTCGGCGGTCCCACGCTGGCCACGTCTACAGAGACCCTTCTGGCCCTATCTCCCAGGCACCCCCCAAAGCCCAGAGGCCTCGGCGAGACTCGCTCACATAACTCAACCTCACGTGCGGCTGTGCAGAGATTACGTGCAGGGTCGGCAGCAGCTCGAACCAAAGCGCGGTGCTTGGAGAGGCGGGCGGTATAGGGAACGGCACCGACCGGCAGCGCGGTGCCAGCGCGACACGGGCTGCTGCGCTCAGCAGCTGGGCTGCCCCGAAGCGGTGTTTCGTCCTGGAAGCAAATCCCCTCCTGGCACCGCGGGCCACAGGCATTAGCTGCTTCACTTAGCTCAATTCTGCTCAATTCTGCTCAAAGGAGGTTTTGACAGCAAAGCAGCACTTTAGCCTTTCTACGCACAACTAGAACTGCACCAGAATTCAGGATGATCATTTCTTAGGGATTTCTGTTGTTGTTCCTTCTAATCGTGCCCATGGCTCAGCGATGTTCAAATTCCAATGGGAAATGGATGAAATTCATTAAATGCCTTTTATAAATCATGTATTGTTTTGCTCCTTGGGTGACAGAGCATGCTAAAAAAGTTACAAAATAAATGAATATATTTTGGCAAGACTGCATAGGTATCACCTAGTCTAAACAATATTTACGTGATTTAAGAATATGCCATTCCATTGAATTGAAAATGCAAGTTTATTGTTGAATTAAAGAGGACTGAAAATAATTAATGTAGAAATAGTGATACAAGAGGACAAACTGCTAATCCTGCCGTATTTGGAACTATAAAAAACCTAAATCATTTTATGTAGCTGCCAAACTAGCTGACTCAGGAAACTGACAAAAATGCTGATCTTTTTTTCAATTCTAAGCATCTAATTTGAATATGGATGAGAAGTTTGAATGCAAAATACCAGGTGATTAGCAAACTAGTTGGTTTTGAAGTCACAGTTCAGGAAGTAGGAAAGGTAAAGAAAATGTTTCCCTCACTGCTCATATTGAACATTACTGTCTGGATACTATAGCAAAGAACAGCACGGATTAGCACAGCATCCACTTACATCTTTCTGTGGGGGTAGGAGATCCCAGATAGGAAGTGGATACAACTTTCATTTAATTATTACAAGTTGCATGTTAAGTCACCTGAATATTAATAAACAGCATGTAGTTGTTCCATACTTTTTGATTCTGATAATTTTAAAATCTCCCTATTTTCTGAAATCTGTGAACTCATGACTAAGGGTTGCATTTTTTCATTTTTGTCTTAACTTAATGAAGAAACAATTATTGCAACTAGGCTTGTACCCCAAACACACACAGTATTTTCTCCTCAAATCCTCATTTGTTTCTACAATCCAAATCATAAGTTTAATTATGCAAAAGAAAATCAGTTTTGCCATTGACAACACTGGGAATGAAGACAGTCCCCCCAGAAGCTGACGCCTAACCCTTTAGTATATTAAGTGCACTGGTGCTTGGACTGGCTTTTCTTTAGTTAAATATAACACCTATGGAGCTCCTCTTCTCAACATTCATCTTCCTGCTTCTCAGCTGGGCTTCGCAACTGGCCACAGCAACTCATGGAGCATATTTTCTGCTCTTCTGTTGGCGACTCCCAAGTTGACGCCGGTACCTGGATCCCTACACAGTTCCCGTTCACTTCGACAGTGCAAGTTTGGGCCTGTAGATGACTCTTGTCCTTACAAGAGACATCTTCTCCCAGCTACACGATGGCTAGTCAAGATGTCACTATAATTGTCCTGAATGAAAACAACTTGCTAAAACTATTTTTATCTGAAGGAAAAAAAGATACAGCTTAGAAAACTTAAAGGAAATTCACTGTGCATGAAATAGGGATGCTGCTCTTTAGGCAGATAACTCCAATTACCAACTTGTTTTATTTTGAAAAGCAGCTTCAATGGCCACAACGAAACAGTCTCAGTTCTCAGCCAAATACAGTAAGTCCTCCACGAACTGCCCGTATCTCGGCTCACCTCTCAACCTTGCACTGCACAACAAAATGCCTTTGCAATCTGATAAAATTGTGTTAGGTGGAAGCTTAAATGACATGTTAGGTACGAAGCCAAAACTTAAGGCTTGCTTTGCAAAAGACAACGGATCATTTTGGATGCAGCATCAAACACCACAATCAAGTGGGATATTACTCATCCAGAAACATAAAATGCAATCTTGTCATATGTGCATGGCATGCCATCTGGCACTAAAGTCAACACACGCTACAGCTGGGTAACACGGAGAGCGAGCCAGTAGTCATCACCTGAGTTGCCAAATTTCAGCAAAGACTAGTCGTACTATTTTCAGGCAGCAGACGTGTTTGTATACGGTGAGGGAGCAAAAACATAACATGCAATCTCTGAGGAAAGGCTAAAACAGAAATTAAGAAATTCTCTTTACCTAGGCATGTGTATTGAAAACCTCTATGAAAACTGGTATGTGCAAATGATGTAAAGAACAAATATATTTCTTGTGTTGATAACAGGAAAATGTAATATAACCCACAGAAAGCCTTGTCATACAATAATTCAGGTGTTGCAGCTGCAGCTTGCCTTAAAGAAAGAAAAGTGCTCACTAAGGGGGAGGGAGGTTTCAGATTTTCATACGATAGCTGTTAGATATGTGAGCTGCTTTGTCAGTTATATGTTGTAACTGAAAAGATAAGCACCTGTTGCCTGAGGAAATACAACCCATTTCTTAATGCAAGGACATTCCACAGTTACTGAAATGAGCACCGAAAACAAAAAAAGTGGTGGCAAATGAAAAATGAATGCGCTAGGCGCTTGCTGACTGGGTGGTAAAAAAATTGCAAATTACCAGATTGCCCTTTGTATAAATGGGGAAACTAGCACAAACATGGAAAATAATCCTAGTTTTATATCATAAAAATAACCAACAGAGAGAAGAAGGGAAGTTGCTAAAAGGTATTTTTTTTTTAAAGGCTGCTTATGTTTCTGCCCATCTGAAATGATCGCCCTTGATTTATCGGTGCAGAAAGTATTGCTGCGGCAATTGAAGTGATGATAATAGCCCAGGAAAAATGTTGATGCTGTTAGTTTGATGATTGATTGAAGCACTACCGAAGTGGCAAGGGGATTTATCAATGTGCCTCTGAACTTTGTAAACGATGATTCTGGAAATCTGTAAGCAAACTTAGCTGCAACAGAGACGGTACCGTGCTCACAAATACTCACGGCGAGTGCTGTTTGATTTAGGAGCGATCGAGGGTAATCGAGACCCCCGTGTTGCTGCCCGGAGGCAGGTGGGGCGAGGCAAGTGCGGGACAGCGCCGGCAAGAACAGCAAACTGGGTGGTTTGGCCAGTCCATCCGGTGCCGTTATCCAGGCGGCAGAGATACACGGAGGCACCCGAGGTGTTTTGAAGGAGTCAGTGCATCGGTCACCGCAGTCAGCCTGGCCGTGAGCGCCAGGAAAGCCCGTCACTGCTGCTGCCCCCGCCCGCACAGCGAGGCCCCTCGGGCTGGAAGCCCGGCAAAGGCTCCACGCCAAAACCAGATATCCCTGCAACTTGAGCGGCTTGGAGTTGGTCGGGGGATTAGGGTTGGTTTGGGGGGTGCTTTCTGCGGGAAGAGCTTAGTTTTACAACTATTTGCTAGTCTAAGTTTCTATGAAAGCTTGTATTACTGTAGGTCTTTTGCTTACCAATCCATTTCGTTTCCTTTGTGGCTTTTCTGGTTGTTTACTGTGCTCGTTTATGTGATCTTCCAAAAACATTTTGCGCCTTTGCATCTCCCAAAGCCAAAAATTCTCACATCAGCATGGATATTTCGTTTTTGTGTCTTAAATGTTGCATGGAAGGAAGCAAAAAGTTTCATCAAAAATTAGTGAAGACAGACTGTTGTCTTGCAATCCGTTCATCCGTTACATGGACTGGGACCTAAATTTTTACCTTGCATCCATAAATAGTTCAGGCAATTGTAAAACACTTTGCTAGAATTACAGAAAAGAAAGGTCAGAGACCAAGCAGCATGTTTAGCACAGGACAGGCAAAAAACTTCAAGCATGTGAATATCCTTGAGAACCCAGAAGCCAAGGCACTTGTCAATCTGCATTTCTGAAATCTTTGCCCTTTCTCCCCGCTGAGGACCCAAGTTTTAAAACACAGAGTCTGTCATGCTGTTCCGCTACGAGTACCCCGCTGAGCAACACCGGAGAGGCAGGGCTAACCCCCAGCGCCCGGATTCACGTCACAACGTGTGAATCTCAGCCTTCGTTTTTATTGACGCTGGCAGACAAAAGGATGAAAATAATCATCAGAAGTGCTAGAACAAGACAACAAATAAAAGAATCCCAGGAATTTCACAATTTGGAGTAGACCGGTCAGATGAACGTTTGAGGCTGACAGTATTTCAATATACACAGACGCCCCTCGTATTGTCAAAGACTAACCTCTTCGAAAGCAGCAGACTTTGGAGTATCAGGAGATTTTTAAGCGATCGCTGTAGTAGCAGAACGGATGCCCAGGATGGGTATTTTGGGGCAGGGAGGCAGAACCGAGGAATCAGCAGAAGGGATTATATGCGTCAGACAAAACTTCACATTTCAGCTTCATGCTAACCGCTTCCTTGCAGTTTACAAACATTCATTCACTCATCAAACGTTATTAGGACCACCCGAAGTTGGGGGACTTGCCCATTTTATGGGCAGGATAACTGCAATAGAGCAACTGAGTGACTCTGTAAACGCTCTGGAAGAACATTTCTTTTCTGATCTTCAGAGGAAGCTATCTGGTAGGAGGGAAAACAATCTGTTCTGTAACTTTTGGTCCCCAAATGTACATTCTTCCATAGCAAAACCCACCACGTGCCCACGTCCTGAGAGCTTTCTGTCGCCTTACATCTTGCTGCGCGTTAACATGTTGCATCGGACGTGACAGAGCAAACGGCACGCCACAACGCGCCGGAGCGAGCGGCGCCCTTCCCAGCTCAGACGCTGGCTTTCCTCTCCCGGCCGCTAACAGTTGTCACTTCGGGTAGGAAGCAGCTCACCTACATCTTAAAATAGTCCTGACTGGGAAGTGCTGGGAGGCTGCTTGGCGGCGACACTACCCACGGCCTGTCAGGAACGCCGGGCTCGCTGCCGGTGCGGCGCGAGGTGCGGCTGGGGCGCGGAGGCAGACTCCCAGGCTGCTGACCCAAAACGATCCGCAGGCCTAAGCTGCTGCCGAGTGCCTCCGAGATTTCCACGTTTGCTTCTACTTCAGAAAAATAAAATAAAAACAATAATGAATTAATTTGAAAGGAAAAGTAACCACCATTTACATATTACTCGACGTTCAGGAAATGGCTGCTTTTACTGCGAGGAGCAGAGAGCCTGAGGATAA
Source organism: Dromaius novaehollandiae (assembly GCF_036370855.1). Lineage (NCBI taxonomy): Eukaryota > Metazoa > Chordata > Aves > Casuariiformes > Dromaiidae > Dromaius > Dromaius novaehollandiae. The sequence continues at coordinate 3,782,395 of NC_088104.1, read as the reverse complement.
ATAAACAAATAGGCACAAGCAAAGAGATGAGATTAAATGCAGAGGCTTTTCTAAATATACATACAGCGGATCTATAGCAGGCACCGAGGGAGAAACAAGCCTCTGAGTGTGCGTCCGCAGTGCCCCATCAGCGCGGGTGACGGGCAGCGGCGTTGCAGCCTCCGGATGGCCCAGCCGGGGCCGGAGCGGTCCTGGGGAGCTTCTGCAGCTTCTCCCACGGGCAGAAACCTCTGCTGCCTTCTCCCCAAAGGTTTCTTGTTAGCTTGTTTCAGGGTTTGGGGGTTTTGAGTTATTTTCTTTCTTTTTTACCAGAACTCATGAGGTAGAAGGTTTCAGAAAAGAAGACAAGACTTTTTAAGACGCTCTTAAAGTAGAGGGGGGTCTGGGGGCTCAGTCTCAACGGTGATGGAAGCAGGGATGACCTAAGCCACTCCCCAAATCTATCACTTAACACCTCTTTCCTCTCTTCCCCTTACCAAATCCCAGTCTTGTATTCAGATTAGGGCCTACCTAATGGTGTTCAGGTTCCTTCAAGACCATTTTATCTGCAAGGTAATGAACACATTTGGTTTCTTAAATGTGTTGCATTACTGAAAAACCTTGCATTTCTGAATGCACTGAACTCTAATTTTTAGACTTTGGTATCTTTGCCATCTGGAGGTCAAGTATTAACATATATGTTCATACTTTGCAATGGCCGTACTTGAGCAGTATTAAAGCGTTGAGCCTTGATTTACATGAGAATTAAGCATCTAAGACTTTTTAAAGACCTGCCGCGATGTCTTTGGATGTGGAATTTTTATATGTTCTTCCAGCACCTACCCCGGCATAACTTTAATCAAGATTAAGTTCTCCATGTATTATACAGAACAAATCATTATTGATAGAAATAGTAATTTCACTGGAAAAACTATTTGCTGTTGCATAAAGTAATGCATTAAATTCAAATCTCCTGGTTTGTGTATAATTTCAATTTAAAAACATTAAAAGCCTCAAGCAAAGTCAAACTATCTGTCAGTAGCCTACCACACTTTGCCTTGCTGACATCTTAAAAGTTAAGAGTGAAAAAGTAGTGTGATTTTGCTATGCTGAACAAATTTCACAACTTCAGAAGTTACAGAGCGTATGTTTAAAAACCAGCACCTACAGAGGCACACCAACTTCTGCCATCTTTACCCTCCTGCACTGCAGTGAAGACCACAAATGCAAAATATATGGCACACAAGTGCTCAAGGGGTTAAAATAAAACAGTTGAACTTGTCAAGATATTTTTGCATTGTCTAGCAAAGTTGTTTGTTCTGTTGTAGACGCTGCAGGGTATCAGTCACTTTGAAGGAGAGGATGTCCAAGCAGTCCCAGAGTCAGACAGTGACTGGCACTGTCGGTAAATCGTTTTGTCAAGGATTCACTTTGGAGCAATGCAAAGGGAATTGTATGATAGTTTGAAATGAACTGAAAGCATTTTGTATTTATTGGCATGCTGAGTCCACAATAAAATGATCAATTACAGCTTGTTAATACCACTCAATAGTACTGCAGAGATGAGCTTTCAGCTTTGGTTTGCTGTGGGTAGTCTCATAGTATGGCAGAGTCCTCTGCATGTAGTATGGTAAATTCTCTCTCATTTTTAGGTGAAACTGTGATAGAGTTGCTGCTCTGTGATGTTAGCAGTATGAAGCAGGGAAGAAAAACAGTTTTCCACATACATGTCTTTATTCAGCCCAAGCTGGCATCTTCTCTCATGTAGCTCTATGCACTTGCTATATGAGTGATTTTGGGAAACCGGGGAGAGAAGTGGATGTGCTTTTGTGACTCTGGCCAAATCCTGCACAAAATAACCAGAGGTTATAGGCTATGGGTTTTAACGCTCTTGAAGAGCTTTGGGCTCTTTGAATGTCAGCCTATAGTCAGACTAATTTTTAGGTGCAATAGAAAGTTAGCATACATTTTGCTGGCCCAAGTTGCAGCTTTAAATTTTCATAGACATCTGTGTACAGTCAAAGGCATTCACCACCAGATATTAAAGCATAAATATAAGCTACATTAGGCTGCAGAGCATTCAGCCCTTAAATACTATTTCTCAGTCAGTATTGGTAAAACCTTTTCATAACATCCATCACATTTATTTATTCCTGGTTTATTGACTGACAAGTTCTCCAGGACTGGAGGGATGCTGGAACTGCATGAGAAGTTGTGCTGAGTTGTGCCGAGCCCGGCTCTCCAGCTTGGTGCTGGTAAGGACAGGCAAAAACAACGGAAGGTAGGGAGTGGATGAACAGCGGCAGTGAAATAACCAAGTTTTCTACTTATTGTCTTTAGACAGGAGGAGGGTAATTTTTCTAGAGCTCCCTCAAGGCAAAGAGGAAAAAGGGAACTATTATATCAAAAATCAGCTTAACCTGCAGAAGCTGATGCTGTGGCTAATGCTGCACAATGGCAGTGATTCAAACTGTATTAAGTTAGAGACTTCAACCCCCTTGGAAATCTTTCAGTGAAAGCCACTTTACTAATAAAAAACACAAGTTAGTATGATTGTTTGAGACGTATACAGAACAGGTTCCCGGCAGATTTCAAGCCAGGTTTACTGCCGCATGGGGTTTTCTGCACCAGCACTCTACAAACAAACTCACTGCTTGAAGACCTATGGTTCCATCTTCTCAGGAACAGGATTTTATGGCCTTTACATAACAGACCTCTAATATTAGTCAGAAATCCCAGGCAAATGCCAAAGCTCAGGATATCAATGGGGGCCAGCCTAAGATAAATATCTTAGGGCACTATTTTTCTTCTGGTGAGGGAAGTGAGGCAAAGGACAGATGCACAGGCTGCTGCTTTGTGTAAAAGCTCTGCAAGGATTTAGAAAATTGCAGTCAGCCAATGTCAGTCACAAAGGAGGCCTCTTCCCTTGCTCTGGTTTACCCAGAACGTGGGCACTGAACACACTCTGGAAACCTCTTTTACCAGAAAGTTACTGACAAGCTGAGCACAGGAAAAGAAAAGCAAAATAGCAGGGACTGTAAGGGTAGATATAGGAGGAATAATTAAAAGCATTTCAATTAAATACATATAGTCAAGCCAAGCAGTACCTATGGACAGTATTTCTGTCAACACACATATGAAGGATGTAAACACAAAGGATGGAGATGAAAGATTTAGTGCAACTCACTGGGCATAGCTAGGAGTGATGTGATTAAATTAAGAAAAGATAATTCAGGTTGAATCTGAAGAGCAACTTCCTTACAGTGAAGTGTTTCAGCTTCAAACAATCTCCCAAGTAAGCAGTTAATCCCCATCTCTTTAAAACATGCCCAGGCAAGAGCCCTAGTACATGCAGAATGGGGAACACTCATGCTTTTGCCAAAGGACAGATTGGAAAATGAAATAAGCCTTTAATTTCTTTAACAGTTGTGAATCTACCATCCCAATGGAAATAACATAATGGTGAAACTGAGCAAAAGAGAGAAGAAGCAGACCAGTTCCAATCTCATAGCTAACTGGGTTTCTTAAAGCTAATGCCTTATGTTAGTATAGAAGAAATCAAAACTGATGCCAGGGAGATGAGGTGAAAGTACTGGGCAGGAGCTCAGGATCCCCCTAACAATTCATAACGGTGGCTTCCAGGAGGTTTCCAGCTAGCCATGCCTCAGTCTACAGCAGCACATCTCTCCCCGGACGTGCTTTATTGGTTGCTCATGTTTCACGTATTTTCTTCATCAAGCTGTCCTCAAACATGGGGCCAAGCAACTGAAGTCAACGAAGACTAAGTGTGCCCAGTGCACTTTTCTAGCCTCGGCTCCAAGGGCGAGGTGTGGAGCCATTTCGCCACCTTTGCTGCCCCAGCGCGGTTCTCCTCCCGCAGCCCCCGGGACCGCCGCGGCACACGGTGCAGCTGCCACACCAGCTCCTCCTGCTCCCCTCCACCCTCTCCCCACCAACTCCCAAGGGAAAAAAGGGATCAGGAGGCTAACTAAGTCTCATTATCCTGCTACACGGAATAAGTCAACTAAGGAAAGGCAAATTTAAATGCTTTGCCCAAGGTTACAATCATATTCAGAGGCAGAGCCAAGACTAGAGCTGGAATCCTGCTTCCTCCTGTAATGTTTAGACTACAGTTCCTGCAGCAAATGCTTTCACACTTTATAGTGTTTACTAACTTTATAATGTCTGCTAGCATAGTGCTCTGACTGAAAAAGCTGCACAAGAAGCAAGTTAATCAATAGAAAATAAATGTGGTTATTAGAAAAAGGATTCACACAAGATGGCACTTAACACAGCAGCTTAGATCGCTTGGCCAATTTCTGTTGCTTCAGGAGAAGACCAACAGTTTCAGTATTGCAGTTGCCCAAGTAGAAGGCAAGGAAGAAAATCACAGGCATTATTTAAGCTTCACTTGGAAGGTACCAGAAGTGCAAAGCACCATCCATCATCTTTATGTTACATCGCATCACCTGAGGCATGAAGTAATCATCTAAAAATGCACTGCCTGACGTGACCATCGTATATAATCAATAGCCTCTATGATCAGGGAATATTAAGAAAAATCTTTTATTCTATTGATGTCTTCTTAAAGATGCCCATTACCAGAATGGCATAGCTGGAGAGCTTGCCTGACGTAGATGAAAAGTACTCATTTTAGAAATAAAAGTTCATGGCTCAATAAATCTCGAAAGCCTCGCAGGGAAGCTCTGATTGGCTCTCCACATGGGAATTAACTCTTGGAGTATAAAAGAACCAGCTTCCAAGTCAGTAGCCTACATGTCTGTATGTGTCACCCAATTTTACTATTCATATTTATAAATACAAATCCATAGATATTTTGAAAAATATTTGCAGCATTTCAGCACTGCAAAAACAACGCTCTTGAGAAGCGGTTAATGCATGCTTACAGACGGTGCCAGCCAGCCGGCACAGCCTGCGAGGGACAGAGGATGGCACCAGCTGAAACACGGACTAACACTGAAGCTTAAGCACATTCTTCTGTCTCTGTAATTCAGCTCATAGAAAGCAAGAGGTGTTTCTCAAATGCACGGTCTCTGAAACCGATATTTTTGAAGGACGTGTAGTACCACACAACACCTTTAATGAACCTTTAATAAAGGTTCTTGGGGACATTTTGTGCAAATGTCCAGAGTTCCTCAGGTTCATAATTGAAACACCACAGACTGATTTATGGGGAAAAAAGGAAGTATTTTGGAACATACAGAAATCTATTGTCTAAACAAGTTTATCTAACACCCACGTAATGCAGGCCCTGCATTCCAGTTAAAATCACAGGCTGATGTCTCTCCTGCCAAAGTACCTGCTGTACAGGGCTGTGTACGTGTGCGAGGGGAGGGGGCTCTAGGGCAAGGGCTTGTTTGCTGCTCTGGCAGAAATGAGGCAGACAGTAGGGGACCCCGGATGGGTTGGGAATGGCCCATGGGACTATGCAGACAGACTGTGAGAAAACACTGGGGCTTCGGTGGGAAGCTGTGGGCTGTTTTTTAATTTTATTTTCTCTCTGTTTCTATTTCTGGTCTCTAAAGGTAAGAGTCACTTCATATTCAAGCTAACGGGCGACACAGGCTTACAAGGGCAGATGCCTCAGCAGCAACGTTCAGTAGTTGCATTTACTACCACAAAGACGACAGCAGTCCGTCACAGTCTCGCCAAATCTGCAAAGCTCTTTGTCCCTCCGAACTTCTTTACCTACAACCACAGTTTGCCAGGAGAGCACTGAAACGCAAGTGACCTGGATTCAGGCTGTTTATAACCACATCAGTCCAGAAAACTCATGTCAGACAACCACAAATATTACCGAATGGTGTTTCCCTCCTGTAACTCTTCTGCAGACACACTCTCTCGCTGTCTCTCTCCCTCTCTCTCTCATTCTTTTTTCACTCTTGCAGAATACTCCCCGCTTAAATTGCAGTCTTTGGAGCCAACACGTCTGGCTGTAGCTGCTCTGTCATTCATAACCTTATTATGCAAATAAAACATAGACAAGCTGCAAGTTCCAATTGAATCCAAACACCCTGGAGCATCCAATAAAGGGAGACATCTAAAAAACATAACTCCATGGATGACACACATTTGTCATCCAGCTGAGAAATCTTAGATACAAAGATGAATAAGAGTGAATTTACAAATGTCAAGAAGCTTCAGGATCCTTTCCCCCCCTTCTATTGCTTCAGGGAACAGTTGAGACCCTGAAAAAAAATATCACTTTCATGAAATGGCAAGCTGTGTTCGCACTCATTAATTTCCCTGAAAGTTGATCTAAGAATCAACAGCCTTAACTTAAATTGGGACTTATTATTCTTGCGAATATTTTTTATATTCTTAAATGAGAGAACTTCAACAGGCCTCTTTCAAACTACATCTCACCCACTTTGCAAAAGGAGTCAAAAAGTTGACATATAAAATATGCAAAGATTTTCCTAATGTTTTGAAAGCCTGACTGTCGTCAGGTCATGGACTGAGGCCTGCACATACAGCATTTCCCTGCAAAACTGAATAATATTTTAGACAATATAATTTTTTTGATCACAAGCAAAATGGAAGACAATGTGAGCCATAAACTTTCAAAGGCATTTAATTAACGTTATTGGCCAATGGTGAAGACTCTAATCAATACTCTTAACTTAGCAATAATTCACTGTTAATACTGGTAATATTAACGAGGAAATTACCAATTACTAATTGGGAATATTATTAAGGCCAAAAGGCATTTCACAAACAATAAAAGACACTGATTAAGTATGTCAATATTCCTATCAGGCTACAGAAAAATCACTCTAAATTTCTGGTCCGTTTTCACCCTGTCCTGCATTTCTGTTATTCTAGCAGGGGGTGAAATAAGTATTTAGAAGTCTAGTGTAACAATTTAAGGTTTGAAATGCAACCTGTTCATATTGCAGTATGTTCAAAAATTGCTGGAATGGCTTACTAGTACAAACTGGTCCATAAATACCATTGATTAAACTCATTTAAATGGGATTGTAAAGGCTGCTTTAGATAACCAGAAGGCTTTAGAGGAGGTAAGGATGCAGTGCTGAGAAGTAGTAGTGATGATGACTGCCATGAAACAAGTGTTTACAGACGTTTGCAATTGCTTTTGGATCAAAGTCAATGGATGTACCAGCCACTTTCAAATGCAGCGGATGGAACATTTGTGCCTCTTATGGAGGCAAAACAGCAGCGGAGATGAGCAAGCCAGAGCTAACCCAAGCGTATCCAAAGTTTTCATGCAAATTCAGTGATTTTTTTAAAAAAATATATCGTGTATTGAAACATATTCCCTGCAGTGTTGGTATGTGAGTTAGCCAAAAGGGAGCAGGGTTAGTGGCCGCTAAGCTCTGTCCGACTGCTCCGACCACAGGGGTGCTGTGCTGGCCGGTGCCGCTGGGATCCCAGGGGACCAGGGGTCCTCACCTTGCAGGAGCCACACGTACGCTCTCCAGGAGGTGAGAGCATCTTACCAAGAATACATTAGTTTGCTCCTGCCAGTCCAAATAACATTACAAATGGTAAAAACATTGAGAAATATGATTTCCAGATCCTCAGCTGCTATAATAAATCAGCTCAGCTCTGAATGCTTTAGTACTGTCAGATCAGTTTACACCAAGTGACAGCACGGCTTTGTCTACATTTAGTTCAGTGCCTGTAAGGCTACTTACACTGGAAAAGTATCAGGTCAGCAATTAGCTGAAACAACATTTTTACACTTTTGCTGCAAAATTGCTATTAGCACTGCTTCCTACAAATACAGATTGAAGGGCATAATATAAAAAGGAGGCGAGACAAAACAAGATTATAAAGCTATAATTGGGTCTCCAGTGTTTTACAGCGTTTTTACCAACCAAGTTAGTCTGTTGACATCTACTGACCAGAGTTACTGCACATTTCATAGGCATGAGTGGTATCGGAAACAGGTGCACTCTGCAACATCACTTAAAACAAGTAGCTGTAAAAACTGTCACAGAAGTAAGGTTCTTACAAGTATAGATGCATGTATAGATGCACGAAGAGAAGTCTCTTGTATTTACTCTTACTGGAAAAGCATGACTGACTGGTCCTGACATCACTTTGTTTTGCAAAGGCTAAGCTTAGATATAATTACAGTGACAAAGCCACCCTCTCTTGGATGTGATCCGTAACACTGCCAGGAAACTCAGGGATGCCTGCACGCTGCCAAAAGATTTTTTACAGATTATGCATAGCTTGAAACTGCATTTGGTACAACGGGGCTAACGCTGCTACCTCAGCTTGCTGCAAGGGCTAAGAACGATCGTGCGTGTGCTAGCGCTGAAGTCTTTCAGACCACTCTTCTGGAAAACAGACTTAGAGATTTGTAGCAAATAGCACACCTTGAGAACCAGATGCCCGACCACAGTCACTTATTTTCAGGAGATAGTTTAAACAACCAGTGACTGAGTAATATAGTATAGTAAAGCTATGCTCATGGAAAGAAAGCTGCACTGTGATTAGTATAAAATGTTGCTTTTAATAATAGCAACTATAAGTAAATTAAACCGATTTCATCACTTCAAAGAAGATTGAAGAAAGAGATCAAAATGAAGATCTCCCAGCAACCTCCTGGAGCATCACCCATATCCCTGTGGGTGCTACAGGGCCCAGGGATACCCTCTCTCTTCCTCTCACGCAGCATTGGTGAAAAGGGCAGAAAGGACCCCAGGGACACTGCATCCCGTGGCAGCAGCAGAAGAGGAGGATCCTTCAGACATTTGAGAAGATCGAGATCATCACCTCAAGCTCAAGCCACATCTTTTCCCTTCTTCTCTTCCCTTTCTTTCCCTATTGCCTGTCCTTCACCTATTGCTCTTTTCCTTCTACTTAACCGATACCTCTATTAGTAAGTTAGGATCTTTTGTCTCACAAGCACAGGAAAAAGATCTTACTTGCCAACTCATTCTTCACTCTGCCTTTCTTCTGTCTCATCCACGTAAGCCACACATTTTTCCATGACAGGGAACATTTATTACTCTGTTTGCACAGTCCGCAGCAACAGGGATCTCCTTCTGGGCAACTTTTAGGTTATTGTAATAAAATGAACATTGAGGAATGATGACAGCATTAGGACTCAGTTCAGAGCTCACTGAAGTATGACTTTTTGCTGTTACTCTTCTTTTGAGCATTAAATTGTCCCATCATTTTCACAGAGTATCAAATTAGGTACCGGCAGCAAATACATACCAAAAAAAGGTTAATAAAAATGTTTAAAATTAGTGCAAATCATTAAAAATGAGTTTTATAAAAATCATCTTTTCTTCAGTTTTACCACCATCTCATTTAATGAACTTGGAGCACTTTGGACTCTGGAGATTCTTCTGCCACAAATAAAGGACTGCCCATGATCGACAAAAGCTGAACTTCTTCCTTGTGTCACAAGTGGGCTTGATGAAGGCTCTTGCTATTGTATGGAGAAGAGTCCTGTGTTTTTAGACTATTATCTTTTTCTTTTTTCTTTTCCAAGAACTATGACTTTTAAGAATATTATATCATGTTTCTGAAAAGCAGCTATTTATTGAATCTGTTTGCCCTTTATTACATGAAAAATAGGAAGCTTGTGTTTTCCTTTGCTGGGTAAAGATGCTTCATAAGTAATCTAAGAAGCTACTTTCATGTTTGTTCAATACGTATTTCAAGATGCTGCTATTTTGATAATGTGCTGACTGATACATAATTCACAGCAATGCAAAGTTTAATAATATCTTCAAACTGAAATACAAAATGAGCTCTGAACTCTGACACGCTAAATCTAGTTCTAAAGTATACTATTTCGCATTTGTTTTGTAAAATGATACAGAACTGCTATTACTCAACTCAATATAATGTCTGTGTTTCTTACCCCAATGCATAAAAAAAAGATCACTTAATTCCTGAACACATATACAAAAATACCTGCTAGGAAGTGAAAAAGATGAAACAATAATCACTCATGAAGACAACTGCAGCAAATGCGTCTTGAAGAATGAATCATTCAAGTGCTGAGTCCTCTCATGAAACTGTTTACCAATTAATTGTATCATCAGTAAAAAGTTCAACCAGGAAGCTTGGTCTAACTTCCATAAGGAATTACACAAAACACAAGAATCACAAATGTGAACGTAAATGCCTGGGTTTCTTGGCGACTGCTCACTCAGTAGGTGTTTGCCTTCTCCCATCAATGTTCCCTACACCCGCTGGAAATTTTGTTTGCTGAAGAAAGATAGAAATGATTTATCCACCGTTAAACATTTGCCATTATGTCTAGTCTATTTAAAATACCTAAAGTGCTGCCCCCCTTTCTCCTGGTACTTCTGTTCCTGAGATTCTCATAACCTTTTATGTATCTATTCTCACAGTACCCCTGAGTAGTAAGAAAATACTGGTCTCCACATTTAATAGATGAAAAGCTGAAATTTGAGAAATTTGCCAGTTCCATGAAATCAGAACATTTCACAGACAAGGTTCAAATTTTGCCAAGGATGGCCAGCACCCAGGAGAGTTTCTGGAGGAAACCTGCCTTGTTTCCAACCATCTTGTCCTTCTAGACACCTGATAACAACCAGGGAGGATGCCAGGGACTCCTTTATTCTGTATTAGAAAGAAACAAATTTCAAAGTCCTCTTCACAAGAGGACTATAATTCTAGCACAGAAATGTTAAACAACTTTTCTAAGGTCAAAGAGCTCTTGCAAGCTGCTTAACCCTAGCCACCCTCCTCTCCATGCCATATCTCTGCTGCAGTTGCGCAGCTGTTAGCGGAAATCACACAGAAGCACTGAGGATCACAGACAACCACAGGAATTACTTCAAATTTTCATGACTTAATTTTGCCCTAACATGTATAGCAGCAGTGTCGGTTCAGGGCTGGAGAAGGATCCGAGAGAGACGAGATGTTCTAGGTTCTGCAGTGTCGCCACGCGCAACTTTTACCTCTCTGCTCAAGTCGTGAAACCCCATCTGTGCTGCAGATTCCCCATCTGTCAAGCGGGGAACAACTCTTCCGTGCCTCCCGCAGATTTTTGTGATGATTAGTTTATAAGCACTTTCAGATCCATGAAAAAGGCAGCACAGGGAAGTGAAAAGCATTACCACGGCATTAAAAATATACAATGATATTTCCAGTGGGAGATTTCTTTTATAAGTATATTTGTAAAAATTACGCTCACTTACAAGGTGAAGACAGGGACAGAAATAAAGAAGCAAAACTAGAGTCCCACTGCTGTCTGTAATTCGTCACATACTGCTTTCAAGGGACTTGGATGTCCTGTCATCTATCCTCAGATTAAATATTTTCTTGTGTGGGTAGATGAATAAATCAGAATGGGGTTTACCTCATTGCTACAGCACTTTTTTACTTATCCCACTTGCCTCCTCTCCAATCCTCCAACTGTCTTTTACCAATCTCATTGTAACATAGCTGAAGTAAAAGCCTAAGTCAGAAAACCTCAGAGCAGGGATATCTTCCTTTATCTTCAGGTAGTCAGTCAGTCATTTATGGTGCTACAAAACCAAGTTCCACATACTACGACAAGTTTTCAGGCAGTACAAAATGGTGTAGTTGAGAGAAGCAAGCCAATTTACACAAGCAAAAAGTCTGCTCCATCGCATACAAAATTCCTGGCATTTTAAATTCATGGAAGGTAACAGGTCTTCCCGAACACTGCTGACTGCTCCATTTTAATCTAAACATTACAGTCTCTAATAGTCCACAAGTTCTCCTCACCTGTAAGCTTTCAGAGACTATTTATAGGGTACCAATCTCTCAGTTTGGTCACATCCTAGCTTTACATTATAAATGAGCAAGACGTAACAAATTATAGAATGTTTTAAGAAAACAAAAGTGCCAAACATATTCTTCTTCGAAAAACACTAAACAAAAATCTGGGTCTTCTGCCTCTCTGTGAGCAACTACAACATCATCTGTAACACCAGAAAATTACAAACAAAAGTAGAAAGAAAAAAAATGCCTTGCTTTGAATAAGACCAGCTCTCACTCTGCTGCTACATGAATAAGCACATTAAGAGTGTAAAGAGGACTAGCATAAGGACAGGGTTAGGAGGGAAATAAATTATGACAGTGACTTCAATCATCCATATAACAAATATTTTGGAGTGTCACAACTAAGCGAAATCTAGTTTTCCAGTCATTCTAGTAATCATCTACACCAAATAAACCTTCATCCTTTATACATAAGTTATACATTATTACCTAATTCTCCCATTACAGAGAGGAGAACCTATCTACAGTACAGGAGGAACAAGCTGGCCCTGCGTGCCCCTACCAGACTGTGCTTAGTTGGCAGTGTTGTGTGGGAAAAATCTCTCCTTTTCAGATCTTTGCTTCTTGTGCTCATTCTTTATGCAAGAAATACTAAAATAAAAAAGAGGTTGCTTACCCTTTCCCAGTTGCCTTTTTATAAATTCAATGAACTGTTGGGGAACATATACCTTCTTTTAAACCTCATTAAAAGCAAAGCAATAAGAATGGAAAACATTTCCACCCCACTGTGGGGATCTACTTACTTATATTCAGGGTTCTGAGCTCAGACCTGCACTCGCGCAGCTGACTTGACACACTCTGTCCACTGGTGCAGATGGACAAAGTAACTCAACGGCAGAGATATATGGCTGCTTCTGTGTACCAAAGAGAAATTAACAGTCTGATCGATAGGATTTTCAGACGCAGGGAGCGACCAAAGCTTTCACTGGGGACGTGAACTCCAAAACCTAAAATGGTTTGCATAAAGCCAGGCAGGAAACCTGTGGCAAAGGCAGAAGTAGAATCAAATTGATCAGAACCCGTGGCCAACATCTGACCATCCTCTGTCTCGTGCAAAAGGCATGTTGATGCTAATTTTTCTATTTGCATTTAAATGCAGTGAATATCCAGAGCTATTGCTCTATGTGTTCCCATGAACAGGAAGAAACCTCCACCGAAAGAGGAGGGTGGCCGCAGCGGTGGCCGTCACGGCAGCCACGGCAGCTGAACCACGGCGCAGGCAGCTGCCTGCTCAGCAGCCACTTCAATTACCAGCCACAAAAAGGTCTAGACCACTTAGCTGAGCCAGCCATTCTTAATAGTCCTCCGTGGGTCTTTCAGACTGATTCCTGCCAATAAGATAAGTGATTTCTCTTCTTACCCTTATCACATACAAAGAGTCAACCTGGAAATTAATGGTAAGGAACATAAAGGAAACTCATTGGTAAAACGACTCTTGAAAAATGCCAGAATCACGTTGTTATTGAAAATAGCAAATGTTTGTTTATGTTTAGGCTTGTTTCTCCTTTCTTTAGGTCTCTCTCATGTTTCTGCTGCCAAAATAGAGCCCAGATGCTTCTTCCTTTTGTTACAAATGATGAATTTGCATTTCCAAATGCAAATACTCTTCTAACAAGGAACATTTGCTGCTTCATTTATTGTAACTAAATAAAACTCCTTGAGGGACTGAGAAAGCCAGTCACCTTGGCTATCATCTACTGATGCTCAGAGACTGAGAGTGATCCTAGAAAGACCAAGCTCCATTGCTTCTGCTGCTGCTCCCCGCCGTTATCCAAGGCCGTGCTTTCCCTGCCTGCCTCCAGCGCTGCTCCAGACGAGCCCCGAAAGCCCTCGGCACACCGCAGAACCGCCTACCCTGCGCTGACACCGTGGATATTTCTAAACGTACTCCCTGCAGGGACTGCGGAGGCAGCACGCTGAAGAAGCCATATCCCTCCCAAGCCACGCACGTGGGGAACCTCCAGCTCGCCCTGCTGCGCTCCAGCAGCCCATGTTCCCCTTGACTTCGACAAACCCAAATCTTCCCGGTCTCAGACCACAAAGCACCGCATACTTAAGATTATCCCAGGGCACAGACTGTAAATTAGTGCCTCTCAGCATTAAATGACATCAGGGTGAACAATTCTGGGCTAAATCAGGAAGAAAAGCACTTTCAGTGCTGAGCAGCGTAACGTGCATCGATGACAGATCCCTATCTCCGTACCCTTGCAGAATTAACAAACAGCAACTTTCAGCGGAAAGCTGAGCGCTGTTGTTGCAAACTAATAATGATGTACTTTCAGGAGGGCAGCTGCTGCACATCTAAGTGCCTCATTCATAAACTCTCTTTTTATTTTGAAGCTAAAATAACATACTTAGCCATCCTGCTGTACAGACTGGTGATGAACAGAGCTCACTGCACATTTCGGCTCTCTGGAGCAATCGCTGTGTTCATGCTGCATCATGGTGCTCAGCGCTTGCCTCTACAATTAGGTACTCTAGAGCCTCTAATAAATCTCCTCCACGCAACTGAATGCTTTGAAATGGTACATTATACAAAGATCAGACCTGGATCTCAAGCTTTAGGGTGCACAGTGAATCATGTTAAATATATGCTCCTTAGAGACCTGTGAACACTTCAAGTGAGATGAGGGGGAGGATAAGACATTCTATTAGAAAAAAAAACACTTTGTGTTGTGAATTTTATGTCTTATTTTCCTTTCCCCATTTTTATTACTTAGTAAGCATTCAGGAAAACTGGATCTTTGCTTTTGAGTTATTCTGCACCTGCTGTCTAGCCTATAAAAATGCTGTTTTCTATTCAAAGCAATAAAACACTGCAATTAATCTAAATCACATCATTACTGTTGGAGCCTAGACTCAAAAAATTGGTTCCCTCTACTTCAATGTATACCACTTATTTTTGAAAATATTTTCAAAATGTATTTTGTTCTTCTTACCTCTTTTAACTTAGTGTTATTATTCTTATTTGATTATTTGTAGTAGGACTCCCAGGCTCCATTTAAGATTAGAGTCCCAGAGTGCTTAATAAGCATAAAGCACAGGTCCTTGCCATGCAGGTTCAGACGGACGCACAGGGCCGTGCGCAGTATGATATTAGCCAGCAGGAGAGCGAGAAGCTGGAACAAACACCACGTGCACCACATTGCTCCAAGAGTTTGATGATCCGAAGGAGAGGTAACAGCTAGGGATCCCAGCCACGCATGGGCTACCCATGCATCATACACACGCGCTGCCTCGGCTGACCACTGCACCATACCATACGCAACCCTCTCCAGCAGCAGAAGCGTAATGACCACCATGCACACCTGTACAGGATAGCACAGCATTGGGCTGGATGCAGAGGAAGGATGCAAAAAGGGCAACAGTATTTCTGCCATGTACTCTCTCCACATGTATGTAGTGTGCTCCTAACCCACAATATGAGCAGCTGCCTTCAAATAATTAATCCCACAGTGGTATTCAGCAAGAACATTACTTTACCAGATTAAAAAATATATAAGCCAGTTAAAACGACCTTCTTAGCCATTCTCACTTAATAATTCCACATAAAAATCAAATTAGAGGTATGTCTTGGATAATATTTACTAACTCTGGAATTTCATACATGATAGATTTGATTTTTCAATAAACTAATTTAACTTCCATGTTCTCCTGTCTTGCAGTTACACACCAATATTTACAAACTCTAGTTCCTCCTATTACTAAGAGAAAAAAGTGTGGACTGATATCAGCATGTGGTTCCACAACCTACAGCAACAGAAAAGAAATCTGAAAAGATTTCATGGGACTTTCCATTTCACTTCGTAAACAAGACTTCTCTACAGAGGGTTTCAATGCCAGAAGGTATGACACTGCACCTTGAGCGGTGAAGAATAATACGTACCACAGACTCTACTAACCACTCCAGCAGAGGATGAATCATTCATTTTATCAGATTTCCCATTCTTACTTTGAATAAAGTTTGCCAGCTTGTCTGGGCTTAAACACACACATGAATTTTTATTCTGAACCCTCTGACATTGCCAGGAGTAAAGAAGTTGGAAATTTGTACTAATAAGCTTAAAAGCAGGAAGAGCAAAAGGTAAACTTTTCAGCATAAGGTGAATGGAGTAATGTTCAAGAAAAATAATTGAACTCCTCTTCTTTTCAGTACCTTCAGGGATAGGACGTAGCTGTGCCCCACAAGACAACTTCCATTCACACATTGAACTGTGGCCTGTGGCAAAACCACGACCAACTGGACAACCTTACGCCCACAGATGAGCAATGCTTGTCAGACTTCAGTTAAAAAGTGTTGCTAAAAGCTGCTGAATTCTGGGTAGAGTTCAGGTGGTATCTTCCAGAGGTCCCTCAGCTGGTGTAACACTGTCTCCCAGGACAATTTTACAGTGGGCTTTGGATGGCCAAATTAGGCCTTTGCTAAGTGCTTTTTAGAAGCCTGCTATACTTTTTCCGTTGTTTTGAATGCTATAAGAGACAGCTCTAACACTTGCTAGTACGAGTCACCTCTTAGGTCCCTTTTCTAGGTCAAATACATTTTTGCATTGTCTTTTCCATAATGAATGGAGATATCAGGATGATTTCCAGTTTGGATATAAAATGACTACTACGGAAATTACCCCACGTATGCTGCCAGAATTGAGCTATAAATAAAGTTCTACTACACTGAAGCATATGAGATGAGATGCCTCAGACTGATGCAGAGGGAATTAACAAATCTTAATTTCCCATATTTTATCTGATTGCCTATGTTGTCGCCTCATCGAGGGACCACCACATTGTCCATAAGTATAATATGTGATTATTCTCTCATTCTCTCTCCATTTTCTTCCTTTAACAAGGTCAAGACTTTTATTTCCTCTGTCTTCCAAATTAACCTCTTTCTCCCCTAATTAAAGTATCTGAACCAAGCTTCCACTATTCAAAGGACCAGGTGTAAATAACAGAGCCTGCTAAAGATCACACGTGGTCCAGATAAAACAGCCCAGACTCAGGACCACCTATCACGACATTTGCAAGATATTAGGGAAGAACTTCCCTGGCCTAAAGGCTGCATAAGGTATTTGGTGGAAATAAGTGCACCATGCTTACAAGAGCAAGGCTGGAAAACAGCTAGAAGCAGAGTGGCTAAAATCCTCAAGGAAGTCAGGAAAGAACAAATTACTTAAACGGCAATTTTCCATGTCTAAGTCCCTTATAGGTCTACTGCCTGCACTAATAAACAGTATGCTGTATTATTGGGGGGGGGGGGGGGAAGGAGGAGGTTGTAGAAGCTATAACTCGAAAAGAATCATTTGACTTCACTTTATAATGTTTGCAGATTTTTTGGAGGGAGCTGCTATGAAAGTGTGATCTCCTTTTTTTAAAATGAAATATCATGGTCTGTCTATTTTGTTTTTCTCTGGATCTTAAATCAAGAACAAAGAAGGCCGGTGGCACACTTTTATTTCCAAAATAATCAAGTTTCCTTTTGCTATGGACTAAGATGTTAGCAGTTATTTTAAAAATAAATCCTTCTGAAGCACAGAAAGCCTAATGCATTTCTTTTGCATCATATATGTACATTCAGGCCTAACATACAAGATTCCCAGAGAGATTTTTATATACATATTTGCTTCTGGCTCCTGAGATTTTTGCTGGCTGAACTCTCCCTGGCACAAGATCAGAGGATCAGGGAAATTCAGACTAGGTGGCTTTAAGATACCTGGTTCTCTGCAGTCCCAGGAACACTTAGTCCAGAGTATGATGGACTTCTGTACAGCTACTAGTCACTTTAAGTGAAGAGAAAACACTATACACCCTCCATATTCTAGGGAATTAAGGACAAAACAGATTAGACTGCTATGATGCATGTTGGTGATAATACTATAATTGAATAATAAGTTCTTTCCCAAGTCTCAGCTCAACACAAAATATGCCAGAAGAGTCAGTAATGTGAGAGAGGCAAGCAGTAATAATGGAGTCAAGTATTTCAATATTAATGATCCTTTTTCTGGTTAAGATATATAGATCAGAACAGGAACGGAAATAGGAAATTAAGTCACTGCAGGACAAAATCATTCTAATAAACATGACCAAAAAAAAGCATAGTTACACCACAAAATAAAGACTGTGCTCTATATAGCTAAACTACTGCACGTGGTTACGCACAGAGCTGTGATAAACTGAAATATTTTAGCAAGAAAAAGATATATATTTTCAGGAAAAAAGTAATTCCCATATCATATTGAATTTATAAAAGCATGAGTGACACTGATACAAAATAGGCAGGTTACTTTTTCTTTTCTGTTATATCACAGCATTGTAAAAGGGCCTTCCTGAAAGCCCAAACTCTCTTAAACAGAACTGTGCCAGCCTGAGTTTCTTGGCATTTAGCAACACTAATTGTCCCTTTTTTCCTTGCTGCTCTTTGCCATATTTCTTGGAAAACAACAGCTGTGTTTATTCAAATAGCAATATCCTGATGACTTGATGATAGGCTAATCTGCAGAAATTTCGAGTGTGACTGTCCTGCAGGAATCTTTCCAGAAGACCATACAATTGCCTTTGGATGACACAAATCCTTGGAAAGGCTTCCATTCTGCCCGCCTGTCTGGAGGGTTAGTTCATTGAATTTCTTAGAGCATGCACCATATTCTTCAGTTTTTGAGGAATAATTTCTGCATGCATCACTGTCAAAAAGTAATTCCACAACATAAACAGTTTCCCTCCAGTACACTCTAAACAGAGGGATGTAAGCAGTACTTTGAATTACAATTGAAACAAGCCTCAGCATTCATCTGGAAATCAGGGCTATAAATTCAGTGCGTTTGTCAGTGTTCTCTGTGAAACAATGCAGGCTTCAGACTACATGATATCTTAGTAAGCAGTTTACATAATATATCAAATGATCCAGAAGAAAAGCAACCATATAAGAGCGGCTGAAATAACCACATGTATCCAAAGAAGAAGCTTTCAGACAAATGCACAGACAGCCAGATATGTGTCTACCCTTTGTATCAGAGGGAGATGCCCCGCTAATAACCGATGGCAAATTACGGTTCTCACAGCACTTTCACTAGGGAGGGTAAACTGGGATAAAAGAAGATTTTCTCCCCATCTGTGTCCTGTGTTACAGTACTTCTACTTACAAAATTGTAAACATTTACTACATATACATTATAAGGAGAATCAAAATGAGGACGAATTACAAGAATAGGAAGAGCAGGAAGATGCTCGCCAGTGTACTTGCCTTACAGAAGGGTGGGATTGATGGTCTGAATCTGATGGCCGACAGGCAATTCTGGGTACTTTTGCTCACGATGGTGGTTATAAACAGTCCTGCTGTTGTAGGTCTCAGATCTACCTTTCAGGAGTAGACAGAGATTTGTAGTCCAGCCATGGAGTGAAAGAAAGGAAGATGGCAGCGGTGCCCCGGTAGCTCCCGCTCCATGCTCTGTTATCCGGGTGAGGGGCTCAGGGTGGCCCGCGCTGCGCTTGACACACGTTGGAAACTGCGGAGACACAAGGTCAGATTTCTGCTTACTCCCTTCTGTCTCGGGAACAGCCCACAGCAGCTCTGAAGCTACCTTCCCACACTGCCAAAGGGGAAGAAAGGCAACCTTTGCGTTATTTCTGGAGACAAGACACATAAGGTGGTCCTAGTGGCACAGCTTCCCAGAGAAGCAGCTAGTGTTCACATATTTCAAAAAGCAAATAAATTCTTTTTGAAAGACAGAGCAAACTGAGACTTTTCACACCATCCAACCCCAGACAGACAGTATCTTAGTTTCATTAGCTACATTTTAGATAATTTGGGCTGATGTTAATTTATTCATAAATTTATTACAGAATTGTTCCCTGATCTTTCCATCCAGATTACTGATTTCTACAAAACTGCACCTTTCCAACTGATCCATTAAAAATTATTTGGGGAACTACAAAGACTCCCTGAGTGCAGCAAGAATTTGATTTGGGAAATCTTTTGCAACAGGGTGAAGCAGAGAGGTCACAGACATGCAATATAGACCACTGTAGTCATTTAATTTGACCTCCAGTATAATTTAGAGCAAAGTTTCACATTATATTTAATTTGATATAACCCCACCGGCACCAAGAGGAATCATTCATTCTGCCCCTTCCGTAAGATTCATCCAACTGCAGGATGAGCAGAATCAGCTGAGACTGGGGTGTTTTTGGTGGGTTGGGTTTGCATTGCATCAGAGGGCTGATCTGATCCACTTGTGATTACATGGTCATTAAAGCAGAGGGAAGGCAGGTGACAGGGGACTGGGAACATAAGCAGATCTACTCCTTTAAAAGCAGACAGAAGTTAGATAAAAGTAATGTGACATTGCACCCTTACATGACATACAGTCAGATTTGTCTAGTTTCAGCTTCTAGCCCTGGATCTTACTATATCTTTATCTACTAAGCAGTGTTTTATACACCACATAGTTTATTACAGATGATGTCATCCCACAGTTTTTATTTTGATGACCAATACATCATATTCTCCATATAAAGAAAATATATGCTTTCTCGATAAAGTGTATTTGCCAACATTTTAGTCATGCTCTTAGCTTTTCTGCACTCTTGTGAATTGGAATAAAGATAGCGAATACCAGGATTGAAACTGTAAGTAGAAGAGTCTGTCCTAGGGCCAAACACAGAGAACCACAGAATCACTCAATAACTGAGGTTGGAAGGGGCCTCTGGAGGTCTCTAGTCCAACCTCCTGCTCAAAGCAGGTCTAGTTAGATCAAATTGCTCAGGGCTTTGTCAAGTCTGGAATATCTCCAAGAGTTGAGGTTTCACATACTTTGCTGTTACCTCTTATCCTTCCACTGTGCACCTCCGAGAAGAGCCCTGCTCCATCTCCTCTGCGCCCTCCCAGCTGCTCCCAGATGACCAGACCCAGCCCTCTCAGCTTCTCCTTGCACTCCCTGTGCTCCAGCCCCCAGCCAGGCTGGTGGCTCCCACTGCACTCACGCCAGCACGTCAATGCATCTTGCACTGGGGAGCCCAAAACTGGACAGAGCACTCCAGGTGTGCTCTCACGAGTGCCAGAGAGAGGGGAAGGATCGCTGCCAAAATGAATGACTTCACATGGGTTTTATTAAAAAAAAACATACTGTTTTCTTGCATCCAGGTCACTCATTAATCCAACTCACTCTAAGTAAATGACTTGGCCTCTTCATCATGTGCTACTCCCCTATTCTTTCTATCATACATATATATCATCATACATGCTTTGACATATATCTATATCTGTCTGTCTACATATATCAATACTACTGATTTCATGTTTCCTTCTAGGTCCTTGACAGAAAATTTAAATAGCACTGGATCAAGAACCAATCTGGAAGGATCTCTGCTAGGAACATATTTTTAAATTATTCGCCATTTAAAGCTACCTTTTGAAGCCAGTCAGTTAGCCTGCTCTTAACTTCTTTAATATGTGCCAGATAATGATTTATATTTCTTAATCAACCTTTCAAATAAGACTCAAGTCAAATGTTTTATTGATGTTTAGGTTTCTTACATTACATTATCTTTTTCAGCCTAACCTGCAGTCTCAGAAGAACTAAAAAAATAGAATAAAAGATTGAGTTAGCTTGACCTCTTCTACTCCCAAAACACCTTGTTGACTGGCCATTTATTGCTCTTTTATTTCTTTATTCATACCATTCTATATCTTTTCCTGTTATTTTTCTCTAAAACTAAGGAAGTAATTCCATTTATGCTTTTGTCTGTAAGTACATATTTAATTACATAGCCCTGATCTGCATACAAATAGAACCACTTAATCATTTTCTTGCCCAGCCCCACAACATGACAATTCAGATTGTTTTCACATATACACTGAATCCCCAACAAACTAGGCATTTTAAAACAAAGCTGACATACTGCTCTTGTTTTCCAGTATTGCAGAAGAGTAGTTATCTCACATCTCTTAATAAAACAAAACCAAAAAAAAAAATCCAAATCCCCCTAAAAAGCACGTTTCCCCAGGTGGGGATTCAGGAACAAATGGCTTGATTTACATGTAGTTTTACATAAATATTACCTCATCAGTGCAGATAGTTCTCTACAACAACTGAATTATCAGTGCTGATGGACTGAATAAAATTGGTGTCATTTTCCTTCACATGAGTGAATTTCTCTTTGCTAGAAAACTAACTGCAAGTAACATATTTGAGCTTTCTAGATTAAAAAAAATAGATAAAAAATTTCTTCTGCATTTAGAATATATGGCCAAAAAAGTTTGAAAGTTTACAGAACTAAAGTAAAAAACACCTCACCTCTTAAAATAAACAAATAAATAAAAAAGATCTAACTTAAATCAATCAGTAAACTTCTCTGGTAACTGTCAAAGCATCTAGAATGTGCCCAGTCTAAACATTAATGTCAAGAAAGTCATTTGTTTAATAGCTTTACCATATATTGCCTTGTATTAAATAAAGCCAATACTGTCTTTGACAAAAGGAAGAAATTGCACTTTTCTTTTGCTCTCTGAGAGTTCATCATGCAAGAAGCAAATCTCAGAAAAATAACCTGCTTTTAAGGGCAGGTTAAGTATATTTAATTATTATTAATGCACCAAGTACGGCGGAAGTTCTCAAAATTGTAACAAAGTTAAATTAAGCTATGCATTAGGTATGTATTCATTCCTTTCCACAGGAAAGAATTTTGTTGCCTTACCAAATTTGCTTACAGTCAGGAGCTCAAATAGCACCTGGCACCAAGCATCAGAGATCACTTGCAAGAGCAGAAAGTATCACTGTATTATGAAAGCACAATAGCAGTATATTTTCCTTCCTGGAGAATCTATTTTCATATAAACAGTTTTAAACTGAGCTGCTGCCTAGCTTTGAAGAAATGAATTATCTTGTGAGAGCATCAGCACTAGTGCAGAGGATCGATGCTCTAGACTGTCCTCTCTGGTTTTCTAAGTGAGCGTTCCCATGCCAGCCACAGGATTTGGCTCACACCTTACAAGAGCACAGAGGGCAAAGTACAGTTCGGAGCCCTCTATGTACATAAATTAACTGAAAAGTTCAAATCTAAACCCAAAAGGGGAATGGTTGCAAATTTACAGAGCAACCAAGGCCTCAAGAATGCACAAATGGAAGCAATGACGCCCCAACGCTGCATCCCAAAGCTCTTCCCAGCAAACCATGTCCCGCTCTCAGGGCTGGGTTTGCCAGGAGCATTGGCCCCTGGGGCACTGCAGCCCTCTGACTCCAGCACCACCCCTCCACTGTGGTCATGAGGCCACTCATGTCTGCAGCTACCTTATCTGCTGACTTCTACAGTTTCTTGTGTCGTTCTGAAATCCATCAAGCATGGACTAACAGGGAAGCAAAAGGGTGATAGCACCTGCGTCGGCTCCCATCTCCCACTCCATCCCAAAGCCGAGGTCAGCTCCTGCCACAAGCAGAAGGCTTCACTCTCTCTCTCTCTGAAAAAGAGAAACACACATAATTAGATAATTTACAATCTACTCTATAATTAAAATACAGAATGCTCTTAGAGTCACAGTTTGTGTTCCTAGGTCATTATTCATCACCCATTACTCCAAAAATGTCAAATATCTATCTTTTATATTTCCAGTCTATTCAGGCGTTCACACTAGGCTTGTGCAGGGTCTAAGACCTCCTGCTGAATTCCTTTCCTTCTGAACTGGGATCTCCTCCTACTCTTCTCCAGGTGCCTTCCTGAGCATCAAACACTGCAACTAGTCCAGCTGCATTTTTTTTCTAAGGGAATTAATTGTTGCACAATACTGAGGTGCTTTCTCTCCATCTATTTAAACAAACCAGGGCTCAGTGCTCTAGGTTCTGCATCAGTAGTTTCACCTGTGGTGGAGCCTGCAACACCCGAACAGACTGAAATAGCCTAAGTGCAGGTTATCTGAGAAACCACCACAGCAGCAGAGATTTGAGCAAGATGTTTTATGCACAAAGCCATTGGGAGGTTCTCTCTGTGGCAGCTCAGTGACTCTGGAGACTGTCCCCTCCTCTTGGTGTGGAATAGTGAGGCTTGGGGGACGTCACATGCATGTCACCAGCCAGTGGTTGGAAGGCAAGGAGAAGACCGAGGGTGTATCCTTAAAGAGCCACTGCAGCTACTTTGCAATTGATCTAAGTTTCTTCATCAATTGTGTATGATTATTTTTGCTGATGGGGTAGTCTTTTTTTTTTCCTTGCAAGTTTAACTTTAATGACTCCTAAAACATTATTATTATTTCATAGTGGTATTAAATAACAAGTCACACTCAGCAAGAAGCAGACCAGCATGTAGTATGATGGGATTCAAAACCTATATATAAAACTCTTGCAGCATCACATTCTAAAAGACAGTTAGTATTTTCTAATGTTAGTAAGGTTTGCGTTTCTTGCTGCTCTTATATAAATCCTCAGTTGTTCCAGTTCTTGTCCGCGCTGAAGGCTCTTTGGCAGTATTGTAATACAAATGAGAATAACAAGTAATACAATGTATATTTATGCTCTAATTTGAATCATTAAATAAAAAGTCACTGTATACACACAGCTGCTTTTTGGAGAGCAACAGTAATTTCCTGCTTTTCAATGACTCGAACAAATGTGGTTAAGTTTTATTTAAAAGTCTTTTTGCTTGTTTCTTAATTCGTGAATTCTTGTGTCAAAGCATCCAAATCATTCATGGAATTGTAAAAAATTGAATTAGATATGAAAAACTAACTGGCAGAATATGTCTGTAGATGGTGGAAAACCAGGAATACATGCAGCAATCTCCAGTTTTACTTCCTGCTAGCAATCCTAGGCTGGGTTGGAGAGTCTTTATGGGTTTTTTTTTTTGTTATGTTTTTAATATAACTGTTGACTGGAGCTCAGTTGTACCTGTGTTTTCTCTTTAAGATGATGTAATCCGATTGCCAATGCCAGAACAGATTTTCACACTTTGTTATGTTTTTATAGTCCTAAAATACCTGTTTTCTTTGCTAAAAGGAAAAATACCCTTTTTGGAAAGTGACAACACTGAATAAAACAGGCATTTGCTAGTGATACTGTGTTCATGAAAAAAGCACAGACAACAAGGATTGTTTTCCGTGAGAATCACAGGTTTATACTTCAGCTACTTAAACACCGTTCGGTCTTGTTGTGAGAATATAAGGAATGACTTCCCTGACAGTCGTTGAAGGGTATCATGACCTGACCCCGTCGCCAGGGCCAGACACCCGGAGAGCTAGACGCTGCTGGAAAGCCGCTGGCTGATTCACCGGCTTTGTTACCTCGTGACTGAGCAACGTGCCGGACCTCAGACTTTTGCCCTTTTCCTCCGCAGAAGAGACTGGGGTCCACATCACACCCAGGCCACACGAGCGCAGTAACTTCTCCCTCGGCCCCGCAGCGCGGGCTGCAGCATCAGGCTGCTTGGGGCAGCGCACACCTCCCAGTAGCACTACCCCAGTGCCATCTCCAGCTTAGAGGCAAAGCCAAAGGTGAGAACTGGAGAAACTTCATCATATCTGCTCTAGCCTTCAGAGTTTCTTAAAACATATAAAAGTCCTTGAGACAAGTTTACAAATCGGTTTAAGACATGAGTATCTCTTAATCTTCAAAAAGGAACATTCATAATTAAATTATTACTCTTTGTTTACCTGCGTTCCCGCTATTTCAAACTCAAAGCTTAACTTCTGTTTAATATCCATAATAGCTAAATTTCATTCTGTATTGGGACTTCTACTTGATCTCCGTGTACAAAGGATTTCACACGAATCTTCCTAATTTACTGTGCACATACCACTGCTACCATTCCTCGAAGCTTCAGTTTGTCGGCCCTTGCAGTGCTCTTCAGACCGCAGCAAGGCGGGAGCTGAACGGAGAATCTCACCGAGCACAAGCCGAGAGGGGCGAAAATCAAAACTGCCCGGCCTCCACCGAGGAGAAGCGTGCCTCTCTCATCTCTCATGCTGCCACGTTAAAGTTAATAACAGAGCAAATGAAAGTTGTCAAACACTGCTGACTTAGGGGGATTTTGTTTTTTAAACAGGTTTTCCTCAGAGCCGAATTTGTCTTATGTGACAGTGAGGGAAATGTTTTATTCCTCTCGAGGGAGAAAGAACAGTGGTGCACACTTACATATGAATTAAGTTCAATATCATTATCAATACTGAACATAAAATAGTGAAGTCTATGAAGGATAAACTAGCTTGTTTTATTTTTAGAAAGCTGGTGAGGAACCAGCTTTACATATATATATGTATAAAACATATACACAAACTCCATTAAATAAAGCTGATCCTACGGAAAATATATAGATAGTTGAAAGAGGTAGGTGGACAGGAAGGGAAAGTTTAAAAAAATTATTTATATAGTTAATATTTTGAGATTTGAGAAGTTCTGACTGATGCAGGTCAAACCAGCGAAGTATACTCTCACAGAAATTTCCTTTTTTTTTGAAATTTCAAAACTCAACACCTCAAATTCTGAAAGATTCTGTATCCCTAGAGACTGAATTAAATTATAGGCCAGTCAGCGAAAACAGCATCTGAGTAACAAAATAATCTTCACGAGTACTGACAAGGATGTTATGGATTTGTCCTGCACAAACCAAGCATGTACTGGACATTACCAAAGAATTTGAAAAGAAAATGCAGGGTGAGAAGACCTACAATACAAGGCTACAATATTGTCTTATTTAGATCATTTGTAACTAAAAGGCTCAGATGAATTAAAGGCTGGTGCATGTGCTGACACTACAGGTTGAGGTTATCACAAATAAATCTGAGCAGGAAACTGAGCGCAAATGAAGAAAGAACTTGAGCCCTTAATCAGAAAGCAGTGGCAAAAATACTATATTGTTTTCTTCAGTGATAGACCAAATTCCTGCTGTCACTGTTTGTGCCCATTTTGTTTGCTTACCCTGATTCCTCAGTCATCCAGTAAGACTCTGAATAAAATGAATTAACCTTATTAATTATGTACAGACAATTTCTTTGTTTCATTAACATGTGTTGAATTTTGTGTCTTCACATAAAATCAAAATGGAAAGGGAAATTATTTAGGTTTCAAGAACCTGTCACAGTGATTTGTAGAGCATGAGCCGCACGCGCCTGTCCATAAATGAGCATACCCACACATATGGGCATGCAAACCACATGATGTTTTCAGCATCGGACCAACACAAGTTCAAAGCTGTCAGTCAAAAGAGAGCGTATGTATAACAAAAGGCTTGTGGAGTAGGGAAAACAGTGCCATTCCTTTCCCAGAAACGAACGCTATTTAGCAGTCACCCCAAACGCATGCTAATAAAACCAGCATACCACTGAGCACTTTTGCCCATGGATGAATATATTAATATAAGCAACAAGATGATCTAATTTTAATTAATATTTTCAATCATACTCAATGGAGATGAAATCTTATCCCAAAAGAGCAGATGAAGCCAGTGCCTTCAGCACGGCCAGAATTTTACTCAAAGATGTCAAGTGATAAAGAATGTAACACAACAGTACAGACATTTTTGAACAGTTAGTGACCTTGCCAAAAGGTGCACATACCGTTATTGTAGCTGGGATTTGCTTCATTTTGATGACCAACCTCAACTCCAATTCCCAAGGGTTACGACCTCCATCAGACAGGGACTGGACGTGAGCCAGCACCCTACACCTTGGCTAAGAGGTGCAATGTGGCAGTCGCCCGATGCATGACAGAGACACAAGGAACATGCCCTGCTGTGCATAGCCTATGTGTTGTCTGGGGAGAAGATAAACCATCACAGATCTCTGAAAGCTCGAGCTTTGTGCAGCTTGACTAGCTGGCAGGAACGGTTTATGAATTTTTGCCAGTGAATTCAGTAAGGCACAAACAGCATTAGTTTCTCTTTGGGTAGCCTCATGCAGTGAATTTCTGCTCTGTCAGGTGCTTCTCAGTTGCTGAAGAGAGCTGGGAAGGGCGGCTGCGATCGGGAGGAGCTGCAGGCCACGGCACGGCCTCCCCGCCGGTCCATGGGCATGCTGCTTGCACAGCCCGGGGGCAGCTGCCTCGCTGCGTTTGTCCGCACAGACAGAATTCGGTCTTTGGTACCAAAAGGTTTTGCTGCAACATGCTTACTCATAGCAGTTGGGTTTCCACCTGCTAATACAGTGAAATTTATGCTTTTCTCCATTGCTGCAACTTGAAGGGGAAGAGGAGGAGAGAGGGGAGATGACAACCTATCTGTTCTGAATTTCTCTTCTATTTATTGACTACAGACAGCTATAATTTACTAAGTAAACTACCTGGCACCAGCGGACAAACTCCAAGTCTATGTTTTCCATTACCACTCAGAGGAGAAAGTATCTTAGATATATGCCAAATGCACATAGGTAAAGTAATCAATATGGGGATGAGGAGAACAAATTAATCACCAGTTATGTAATGCTGTACCCTGAAAGTACTTTGATTTAATCTCCATCACTTGTAGCTATCCCTAATCTAGCCTTGTACAGGTGTTTACAATCAGTTTTGTGCTAGCCTTGTATGACCTGAGTCTGGTTTTAATTGCTTAACAAACATAATTTTATTAGAGAGATAAAGATATAGCTAACACTAATAAGCTGACTTCAAAATATAAAGAGCCTTTCAAGATTGGATTTTTAGTTAGCTTGCTGCTCTTTCTTTAGTATCTAATTGATTTTCTTGACATCTCTTTAGCCTGGCGTACTGCCTGCCTAAGTACTTTATCTGACCTTCGGGCTCTTTGCCAGCTATTGATCCGGTGCCTACAATGGCTGTGTTGTAGCTGCTGGTCCAACTTTGATAAGGGCTAATGCACCAGCACCAGCGAGACAGGAAGTCAATGGCCACAGCGTTTCCATCAGCCTGCTCTCCCTATCTGCTCCTCTACCTATCCCTAGTAATACTGAGCTAAGACCCTAAGCAGGCCATATGGGCATGTATTCCAGATTTCTATTCCAGGAAATAGTTTCCCAAACACCCTTAAATAAGAGATTGAATTTTCATCATGGAGCTAATATAAAACTTTTCCGATCTGATGAGCAAAAATAGGAGCAAATTTGAGCTGTTAAATAAAGTATCAAAACTATAGAAAAAGGCAGAAACAAAGAAGTCAGATTTCTCACTAGTATCTCATACACCCAAGTAAATGAAAATATTTTGGATATTATAGGACCTAAAGGAAAGTAAAAGAAAGTTAACTGTCTTTTTAATAACACTTCCAATACAACAATTTATTATAAATTAGTAATTGCAAAATACAGCACAAATTTAAAACAGGAAGGGGAAAAAAATGACAAAATCCCATGGAACTTGCTAACATTCTTGTAATAGGAACAGTCAGGCTTAAATTTTCCAAAATCCTGCTTCACTGATATAGGGCCTTGTAGTCAAGTTATCAGAGCTATTAAGCGGTCTGAAGTTAGGACTAATGTGAGCTGTTTCCACTAGAGGTTTTACAATAAAGAAGGGCCTCAGGAAAAGTCAGAGGAAGCTAAAGGACCATCTCCTCAATGCAGATTCTGGAAATCACTTCATCTGATTATACATGCAATTATGCATGCAATACAAAAATTCAGTTTCTTCAAAAAGTTTTAAAGGGCACATAAATATTTACTCCCCAAGAGTGGTAGCCAAAGCCATAGAGTTGGATGATTGCATGTGAAGACGTATTGTGAAGACTTTCACTTAAGCTTTTCCACTGGAGTTTTTTAAAGGCTTTTTCCCCAGAAAGATGTAATGAGGAGTGATAGTTTCACGCTGAGATTTCAGACTTGGAAAGCATTGGTTGAATCCTAATGCTGTTAAAAATGTTCTTCAGAACTGTAAAATCTTTCGATCTCTGTAAAACATTGACAATAGGTGCACAATGTCCAGAAACACTGACAGATAAATGCATTAACAATTATATTCAAGGACAACTATTATAGAGCAGCACAAATACTACAGATAGACAAGAGTTATGTCCAGAAGATACTGCTGCCCTGAGGTTCCTGCTACTCTAGAATGAAGTCCAGCTTAGACATCATTGCCACATAATTGCCAGTGATTCTAGATGCAAAAAGATGTACTAAAATATTATGCATTTACACGTTCCTTAAATTTGCTTGAAATAGTTAAAATAGTTACATTCCAAAAGTTAGGCCCACTGGGCCCAAACTAGAAGCGTGGGATTGCTAGCAAAGCAAATGGAACTATATCAATCACAAACTCTTGTAAAGAGAAAGAAATACCAAAGTTAGCCAAGGGGAAAACTTCAGCAGGCAAACCAAGGGATTTCTCCAGCTGCAAAGAAAACGTCGCAAACAGAGCATCACATTAAGGGCCTTTTTCAAGGTACAGGAAAATCCTCTGTGTAACTCCTTGCCTTCAGCTAGCTGTTCAGGAAACTTCATATCCTTCACCTGCTCCGCAAACCCAGGACTGTTGTTACACCTCCTCGCTTTGCTGCTACCAGCCTGGGAAGGGGCTTTAAAAGTCCTGTCATCTTAGGGAGGCCTCATCTGTTCCCTTCTAAAGAAATAATTTAAGTTGCAAATTAAGATTGTATAGATTGATCCACTATTTAAATTTATTTGGCCTCCCATAAGTGCTAGGATGCTCCGTACATAAGCAGAACAGGAAGACGCCTCCCAGACTATTTGGCACAGCACCAGCAGACCATCAGCAAGGAGGCAGCTCAAAGATCTGCTCTTGCAAAGTGTATGTGGAAGAGAGAAGAGCTCTGCTTTGACTAAGACTGGCTGAAGTCCTGGTTCATAAAATAAATGCATCTGACAGTGCACTTCACTGAAGTGAAGTGAACAGAATCAGCATAACTGAAGGACTGATGTGCAGGGTTTTTCATCTATTTCATGCTGCTGAAACAAAACTGAACTAAAAGCACATCTCTACTCATGGTTCCCAGTCTTCTCCTGCTACAGAAATTCTCTACTGAAATTTCTGTTTTTGCTCAGTTTTATACAGTGTGCTTTACTCAGCCTGCAGTAGAAGGCTGGAAAGCACCCGAGTCACTGGCAGTACTGACTCCCTGCCTTTCTCGCTCCTAACCTGTCTGACCGCTGGTGCGAGATCTGACCAGGCAAAAGACTGTAAAACACCAGAAAAGGAGCAGGGACCTTATTGAACGCTAAAGAGCATCCGCTGCTCTACCTGAAAGGGAAATGCCAGGGGAAAACCCATGGGAAAAGGTCCCAAGACAGGAGTGCCTCCTTTCAGCTCCTACCCACCAACACACTGAAGTTTTGGAAAGAGGAAGGGTAGGGAATGTAACTCACAGAAGAAAACTGTATCAGGGAACATGATTAAGTGGGACATGGGGCCGTGGATGAGAGGAATAGAGGATTTGGTTTCCTTATCTTTAGGGGAAGGGCTAATTTGCTTTAGTTGCAATTAGCCATTTTACCTTATAAGTGCTGACATTTAGTCCAGATTTATATGTTTCTCTGTGTATATCTGGGAACAGTCTGTGTATTTGGAGCCAGTGATTTTTCTTTATTATTATTGGTAATGGCATAGACTGAACAAACGTGGAATGGGAACTACTAAGTTCTACAAAAGCTTTGCTAGGTCTGGAAAATTTCTTTACCATCAATGGCGATGCTACTTAGTGGCAAACCTTTAGTTACAGAGATGTGGATGGATGAGCTTCTGCTCTTTTCTTTCAGGAAAGCATCAGAGTCGTGTTCAGTCCAATTCAAGCTCACTGATCTTCAGAAAAATGCTGCAAGGCAAATATTTTTCCAAGCTTTTGCTAAAATGTTCATTGAGACGTTTCAGAACTTAAATAAAAAAGCTTATTTTGTTGGCCAATTTGTATTTTGAAATCTATACATTCTAGAGCTTTTTTCCTCTTTTTGATAATTTTTTACCTTTGGTTTTGTGAAAAAAAGTGCTTTTGAACAGAGATACTGTTTAAGGGAATAATAAATATTCCCTGATATAATAAAATTAAAAATACGCTCGTTAACTCTACAAACTAATGTGGAGCGGATTTTCAAACTGAGAGATCAGTCTTATTTGGTTCTTGGACAGTCTGCTCCTAGTTCCAATTATTTATACTCTCTGAGCAGTTCCTGACTCTTTTCTGGTGTCATTCTTACTGTAATCCTGTCCTATCTCCATTCCCTCTTATCACCACCCTATCAGAGTATCACTGTTTCCTGATCTGATACATTAATACTTGCTTTTCTATATTTATCATTTCTTTATTTCTCAACTCCTTTCTTTCTCCTCTTTATGAACTTTTTTTTACATAACTTACTGTATGGATGTTATCCATTAAACGGAATTTTTAAAATTCTTTGATTTATGACAATAAAGCTCATATCTTGCACAGCTCTCCTACAGATAACTTAAACAGAAGCATTTAGCAACCACAGTTAAATGTACCACAAGATCTTAGATGAGACCAATCTAGTTGAATCTGTAATGACGCCATTCCTCTTCTGTATGGGATGGGATAATGCAGGAGGAACAGGAGAAACATAAACAACTATATGCTCTAACATGCACACTGTTTATAGGAATTGGAAATAATGAAAAACAAAACACATCTAGGTGCTCTTCCTTTCTTCTGCTATTTCAGAATCTGCCACATATGTATTACACAGTAGAGTGAAGTATAATACAAAGTAAGAAAAAGTAAGTATGTCTGCAGTGACTTAGCTATGCGTGCAGAATTCTGAAACATGAAACTGAGCAATACAAAAGCAAGCAAAACTTCTTCATTACTGTAGTGAGTGCACAAGTTTACTATGCAGAAACTTTAAGCAGCTTAATAGCAACACGCAAATACACCGAGTAATTTATTTACATTCTCACTTGTCTAGAATCTGATTCAAATTGCACTGAAATCACACAGGTGAGATGAGTTTCTGCTTCTCGAATAAACGTCATGTTGTTACAGCACAACAGCATTTTTCCACAGTACTCAGGGCTGACTCGAGAGGGGTCTTGGACTGGCTAGAAGGGAGTTCTAGGTTAGACTGGAAAACCTTTCCAGTCCCTGCTTATATTGCAGCTCCTTTAAAAGTGTATGTCTATATCTCTTTCATCATGACTAAAATTCTTCCAAAAGAGAGTTTGATGCATAAAAGTGCTGCTTTAATCATCATTGACTTAATGATTCTTTTGCAATGTCAATTAAATGCTGTGAAAAATTAAACCATTTACAGAACATGAGGACCTTTTAAATTACACATTGCAAAAATATTATTTAAAATTCTAGTTATATAATCCTTTTAGAACTGTCAAAGAATAATACCGTACTAACGCTTGACTCATTACTCATGCCAATGCTTGTTGGAATGCACAGAGTTGGCAGATATTTAAAAACCAAACTCACTAGAAACGAAGAAATTAGTAAAGTGTAAGAGCGAAATGAGGCGGTGCTCTGCAGAAGGGAGGCATACACGCCGTGCAGGTGATAAACCCTATTCAACGTTAAGTTTTGCACTGTTAATGTCATGCTAAAGCTCAAATTATACAACAATTGAGAAGTTACATAAATTGTTATACATTCCACAGAGGTTTCTACTTTGGTTCTTGGCAAACATACTGAGCCATTTTCCTAGGAACATTTGTCTTCCTTTCAGCTTGTTTTACTTCTTTCCATCCATCCCTCCCGGCACCCGCACCAGAGCGCGCTCCTGCATGGACGTTTTGCTCTTGACTCTTTCATTTTCATTCTCTTACAAAGTTGTCTCGATGTTGCTAACAACCTCAAGCAGCTTTCTAATGCTGTGTTTTCACATTAAATAGACTGTGGAGCATTTATGCTAGCACCCAGCACCAGCACTGACTGTCATCCGGCAGGAAGCTGCTAGAGCTCACTCTTGAGCAAGTAGCTGTTGTTGCCTTCCTGCCTCTCTCACGGGAAATGAAAGGAGAGGTTTTATCTGGGACCTGTATGAATGAGGGATTTCCCCTCAGGGAAAACACATTCAAATAAGCCTAAACGCACACAAGAAAGACTGCTTTTGCTTTTGCTAACCCAAGGGGTATGCACTACGGGTCACAGTGTCGGTCATGTGAACATCAGGGGTGAGCATTATGTTTAAGGAAACTAACTAAAATCTGACAGCTACATTTGCAATAAAAGACACCATTCATGAAGCTATCTTCTGAACAACCGTCATGCAACACCATACATAAATTAGCAAAAGACAGTAAAAGAACAGCAGGCAGACAAATTACCGTGATAATTTCTGGCTTCAGTGTCCACTGCAGGCTCCAGTGACTTTTATCAGCATGTGAAGTTGTTGTTGATGATGCACTACCAAAATTCACTTCTCTTTCACTCTTAGTAAATCATAAATACCTTCTGGAAATGAGCCTGCCCCTTCTCTCACTCCACCTTTTATATACATTTGCCAGAAAAAAAGGTCCTGGGAAGCTCAAGAAACATTTTAAAAAAACTAGTCCAACATCACTTCAAAGACAAGCTTCCCTTTTAATAGACAGCTTCCTCCAAAGACCCCCGTTAACAGGACTCTATTAGCCAGCCTCTCACGACGGGCCCACTAGTTGTCATGACTTTAGGAAGCGTCAATAACCAGCAGCAGTTAGGACAGACATCCAGAAGATATTTAGGTTGATTAGGTTAAAAATCTTTGCCTGAATCACAAACTCCTATGCAGTGTGCTTGTACCCTTCGTAATCACTGCGGACAAATACACAAGCAAGCAGACTCTTGGCTTTTCTTTACGTGAATTCCCACATCGTACCATCATGATTAACCTTGCCCACACACACACCATGGTATTCACTATTCTTTATTCATTATTTAAAGAGTTCAAATCATCCCGTCTGCTCCATGGTGGAGAAACAAGACTTGTGTGACCAGTCATAGAGCAAAGAGAGTCAGAGATCCCACTGCTCCAGCTGAAACGTAAGCGTCTAAAATAAAATCAGCCAACCTCACACTCCAACCACAGCACTCCCTTTCCCTGAGGAATAATTTGCTAATAGCTATTTGTACTAGTCTTCCTTACATGACTGTAAATCTGGTCAAATGATATCACTGATAATGGTAAGAATATTCTGGAAGCAACATTTTTAAAGGCCTGTCCTTAATTCTGATGATCTTTAAGTGAAATTTGAAGGTAAGGAACATTTTTGTTTCCATGGAGTAATGAGTTATTTTGTAGTTGCCTATGTTTCATACACTCCCGATAACCTGAAGCTAAGGCTATGTAAACAGAGAATATCTGTTCTGCCCAGACCTCAGCTGTCACTAGCATTTCATGTTCTAAAGGTTATTCTCCAAATGACCCTATTATGATTTTTGAAAGAGAATCTAATGGAAACTTCTGTCATGACAGTAACTCCTGTTATGCTTTTGCTTGGCAATGTAAACTGAAGGAAGAAAATAGAAGCCAGGAAGCTTTGAGCTCTACCCCAATTTTAATGTTATTTCGTGATCCTTCACCTCAATCTCCGCACTTTCCAAATGCACATCGCATGCAGTTAGCTTACGTGAAATGTTGCAAAGCACAGAGGGATATGAAAATAAATGCTCGTTTGTAGCTGCAGCCTGATACTCTGAGGATACCTACTAAGAAAAACAAAAATAAGTTATCCCTCTGTGATAAGCAATTATCATTGCTTCACTTGGACTTCAAGACCACAATGAGGAGACAGTTCATTCTGTCTTCACGACACAACCAAGAACACTGGCTCGCTGCTTGCCTGGGAGCTGTTCCTGGAGTTTATCTTCAGGCTCTTAATAATTTAGGACCTGATTACCTGAGATACCGTCTCCTCAGGACACAAGCAGGAACAACACAGGAAATTCCACTAAAGGAAACTGTCTCTGCTTTACTCAGCAACAAGGACATTAACAAACCATTTTGGTAATCAGCTCAAATCCAAGTGTCTAACAACAGTCGACAGCGGAGGAGTATTTTGTTCATCAGCTTCAGAGAGTTCTGACCAGATCAGCCTTAGATTTGGTGGGTACTCCAGCTTGCAGCGGACAATTAATTTGGACCACATCGCATTTTGCAAGAGTCTACATCCAACTTTATCATGGCACGCTACCGCTTTAAGATGCTAACTCGCTTGCACTTTAAGGAATCCTAAACCACATTAGGAAATCTAAATCTCACAGTCATTTCTCAGGCTTCCTCTTAGCTGCTCTCTACAAGCAGAGGAGTCCACAGGCATGTGTATTACTTGTTACCATGTGATTGCAGAGATGATGGGAAGAGACAAAGCAAAACTTCCTTGCAAAAAAGATTATTAGAGTTTGATAATGCAACATTCAACAGCAATTAAATCAGATACTCTGATCATGACGGAGGCAAAGAGAAAGGGATAGCCTGTGTTAACCGCAGATTATTTCTCATTAGTCATTAATACATCTTTTTCACAATCAAATTTTACAAGATACTGTACTGGCTCTTCATAAGACAGTAGAAAGAGAAGAAAAAATGCTCAATAGCACCTATGCCTGCAAAACACTGAAAAGATTTCCATTCCCTTGGTAGATTTGGGGCATGAGCCAAAGGCAACTTGTCAGAGGTAAGATATAACCAAGAACACTCTCTCTCTCACACACACACACAAACACACACACACACACAAACTTTTTTTTTTTTTAAGTAGAATCTGCAAGGTGAAAGAAGGGAAAGCTTCCAAAATAGTCCTGTACCAGCACTGACGAGAAACAAGAAATCACTTCAGAAATATTAGAGGCATATTTAAACAAGAGGCTTGCTAACAAGCAACTTCTCAACAAAGAACGTAGTAATTTCTGAAATTATCACAGTTATTCCATTATTACAAGAGAATCAATGTAATATATTATGCTTTGTTTCAGCTCAGCTCTAGGTATCTCCCTGCTGTGTAACACAGCTAATTACTTGTGTATTCTAGACAAACTGTGTTAGTATTAAGTAGCCCATTTTTAAAAATACTCTGAAGCCCTGGTATGTGCTGAGATCCCATCTGAGGATCAACAACCTAGGACCATTTTCTCATAAAATGTGCCCACACATTTTAGAACTTTGGGACAAATTTCTCAACTATAAATATCAATTTTTAAGGAGATAAAGAGTACTAATGGTACCGAAATTGTTCCTAGCTGAATAAAAAAAAAAAAAAAAAAAAATCAAACCAATTACTAACTAGCCTAAACACAGATTTTGCAGATGAAGGTTACCTGAAACAAGATTTCTGGGAAATCTTGCAACAGAGGTTTACTGTTATAACTTCTAATCCTTGGGGAGGCACACCACCTCCAAGAGGGGCAACGAAACTCAACATGTTTGATGTCTCAGCTAACCTCGCTCACAGAGCCACGTCTTGGTTTAAGTTGCTGGTGACCGGGCTTGAGCCACGGCTCCGGTTATGACAGAAGTGCATATTCCTTTCTGCCAGCTCTGGCCTGGGACGGTGAGCTCTGGCAGAAAAACTGGGCAGACTCGTGCGATCCCATGGGACCATGAGATCTAACCACCTCAAATTAAGATTTGCTGGAACCGGTTTGTAAAAGCTCTTGGGCACCACCAGCTTGGAAGTGTTGATCTTAATGCCCTACCACATGAAACAAAACCAGTTTAGAGGAATGCCAGTGAAATCTAATGATTATCAGCCTGGTATTAAAAAATCAATCACAGTTTTCAGGCCACATGCAGATTCCTAGGCAGTTTTCCATTGCTCCCATTGCAGTTAGCAGGACTATCATCCTTCTCCAGTGGCGGAGGGAACCTGTTGACGTTCATTTGCAGTAAGGCATTTCTGCAGCACACTTCCCACTTTGGAAGAGGCAGGGAAGGAAAAGTGTGTCACAAGCAATAATTCCTTTTAATCATAGCTTGGCACCTGTGAACAGACAGACACTGCAGTCCAGCGAAGAACCAGGCAGCCGGCACGTGCCAGCGGAGAGGCTTTTTCACGCTACACCAGTTCTCTGGTGGGAGACCCACCGCACAACACCCCAAGCAGCTCCGGGAAGGGATCGAGCAAGATCGACTCTTAACTGCTAATCGCTTCCTCCGTTTGCAGTTTATACTGTGTAACACTAACCCAGATAGCCCAGATAATGAGACTAGAGAACTGCTTTCCAGGTCATAGACAATTAAGAGGGCAGAGCTAGCATGGATAACAAACTTGAAGCTGTTGCTCTATTTTGTAAATGATTATCAGCACTTGGGTACGATTAAACGCAACCCGTCATTCTGCGTGTACGAAACACTGCATTTTTTTGTCTGTTTTAACTAATCTCATTAAATATAAATTAACAGAATATTGCTTAAGGAAATTATATCTTATTTTGGCAAAGAGTTGTTTTAGTTCTATTAAAACCTTCCTATTATCTAGCATAGTCTAAAGCCTTAAATGTTTCCAAACTAAACATTTGGTAGTTCAAGATATGTAATCCACCTCATTCAACCTGTCAATACATACAGTACTTTTGACCACAGTTAATGGAATTAATGTCACTTGTTTCAATCAGGTCTTACTGTAAAGCCAATGTCTAATCTATGACGTATATAGATAAACAGATTTACAAAGCAAGAGCTTACATAGCACCTTATCTTCCAAGGACACAGGTTACAGAGCAAAAAAGCCAACTTCAAGACACTGTTATATATGCACTTGCACACACTTACATGCTATTTATAATGTGTTTGTACCCCAAGTGTAACAATATATATTGATCTATATATTCACATGACCTATAGACATACTCAAAATATTTGTAGGGATAGCATTTAATAAACTGCTTTACCAGATCTTTGTCTGCTAGGGAGTACATCAAACAATCCCGATAGCTATTAAAAAATTTTGTTTAAGCTTATCATGATTTATTTTTCAAGAATTCAAGCTAAAAACTGAATAGAGCAAAATTAAACTTAATTCTCATTCCAATCTCATTCTCATGCATATAAAAGTACACTTCCTGGGAAACAGCTACTTCACATATACACGATTTTATCCTGGACTGAGCAAAAGTTCCTTCTTTCAGGTATCAAGACCCTATATATAGTGAAATGTAGCACATGGGTATAGCCTAACTTCAATTAGAATGTACTAAAGTTCAGAACATATTGACCTTCAATCAGTGAGCTGCTTACAAGACACAAAAAATGAAATTATCAAATAATAGGGAGATAATGTGTGTACTGTATCTTAGAAGATGTTTTTTTCATCTCTACGTTAATTAACACCTGCCTTTAGAGCTGTGTTTTTCACAGACATTTGCAGCAATGTAAGTTAACATAAGGAAAAGAAACAAATTTTATGGCTATCTTCATAGAGTCTCTTAGTGCAAGTAACTACAACTGAATTTTCTAAACCAGTTTAAAAACTCTTTACAACAGATTTCCTTGTTAAAAATAAATAAATAAACCAGTAGGTATAAGCTGAAGCCATTTTACAGGCTCTTAAAAACTGTGCTATGGGCTAGATCTTAGATTAATGTTTGTGATGCACACTGAGAACCTGTAAAGCATTTATGTAATTGCTAAGCATTATTATTTTTATTACTGTAACAGATGGAACCAATCCATCTTTGTAGATAATATCTCATAAATCATTCATTACTATTCTTTTAACCTAAAGTCTTTTGTGTTTTGCAGATCCATGAGAAATAACTATTAGGAAGCTCTACACATAACAGTAGGAAAACTGCCTAATGTCTTCAAATTTAGTAGCCTTGCTAACATTTGGGCCTTACAATTTTCATATTGTTCCTACTCCTCTCAGAATCTCTCACCCCTGCAAGATAGTCCTCTTGGATTTTCCATCACTGTGGTTTTCAGGTGATATAAAATATCACTTCAAACTATTGGTAATGCTTCTAGTTTGTATGGCTGCCATTAAATGCCAAAGATGGACTAGAGAAATGCTTTATAAGAGACATAAGTATCTCCCACAAATACATGACATAGTTTTATAATGCAGCATTTTTGGCTTCCGCTGCTAATGAAAAAGAGTTATGTGATCACACTGGCCATCTTTCCTTTGTCCAATAACTTTTGACCAATTTTAATCAAATTTGAAAGCCAGGTAGACATCTCACAGATATGAGTTTCTATCAGCTTAATGAAAACTGATGGCTGGAAGAGAAAAGAAGTACACAAATTAGTACCATCACTGGTAGAAAGGCTTAAATGGGAACGCATCAGTCATCCACCGTGCCTGGCCTGCCTCTGGCCATTCAGGCACTGCTAGCCCAGAGTCAGACACGGCACACGCTGTCTCCTGCCCACCTCACCGCTGACAATAGTTTGAAAAAAGAAAATTGAGCTTGCCTATACATTGAAGGCTGTTCCAAGCAAAGTAACCATAATATGGAAAAAAAAGTTTGCTTACACACAAAAAAGCTTTCCCTGGACTGTTAGAAGAAAATGTAGATAGAGAAGCTAAATCTACCACACCTAGGTTATTATTTTGACTTTGATCTTGGGAGCATCAGTAGCACAACACTTTCCAGTGCCTAGTTTGCTGCAAGCTCGCCACTATTTCTGTGGGCTTATATGGCTTATTCAATCTGCTCTTTACAGACAGAACAATTAGTTATTTTTAGTAGACTTCAGTGTAATGGTAAAAACTACTTGGAAGTGATGTGTTAATACAGCATCTGGAATATTTATGGGCTTTATCAATGAAGAAACATTGTCCATGTAAGTCATACAGACATCGCGACTTGAATATAAACAACAGGATCTGTGCCCTAAATTCATCTAAAAATTTCATGAAAATTCATATGAAAACACTGTTTGCAGTATTGAAAAAAGGAAAGCTAGATGAAGAATTACACATTTTCTAATGAATGTGGCAGAGAGCCTCAAAAGCAGCTTCAGCTTCCACGCTGAAAGGCAAGAGCCCAAAGCAGGCTGTCCTCACGCTGGGGAGGCCCCGAGGCAGGGGCAGGCAGACCTCGCAGGCTGGTGGCTCAGGGAGAAAATGCCCTCCTAAAGGAACCTGCTCCAACACGAAGCCTTCGAAGCACCACTGTGAAGCGGAAAGACCTGAGTCCTTCATATCCGATAGCGCTCTTTCAGTATGCCTCTATAAAGACTGGCATTTGTAACCTGCTCTTTAAAAATGATTTATTTTCCATTCTTCTCATCACATAAAAGTTACATTCCACATAAAGCCAGCCACAGATTTGTCCTTTTTGCTAATACCACAGTTAGATACAATGAACTACATTTCACTCCAGTGTGAAGTGCATTCACTTAAATGAAATGATGTTGCTGGAAGCAGGAGAAAAAAATGTGTTCCAATTCACGAGACTCCCTTTAATGCACATCATTTCTTTTAATCTCTTACAAGTGGTACCATATGACTTTTAACAACTGAGGTTTGGCAAGTCATTAAGGTAAGTCATGCTTATGAGAACTACGTGCAAGCAAAACTCTTTTTTTTTTTTTAAACTGACATATT
The DNA here is from genome assembly GCF_036370855.1 of Dromaius novaehollandiae. Taxonomy (NCBI): domain Eukaryota; kingdom Metazoa; phylum Chordata; class Aves; order Casuariiformes; family Dromaiidae; genus Dromaius; species Dromaius novaehollandiae. Next base: position 3,741,260 of record NC_088104.1, on the reverse strand, counting down.
TTCACTTGTACTCAGTCGTCCTCAGGAACTTCTGAGTAGTGCTATCACCTTTTTGGTCCCAGTGCACAGACTTTAACTTCGTTAATCCATTGGCTTTACCGTGAGATTTTTAAATATGACTACCAGCTGTTACACATAACTATGTTTCTTTTACAATTTTATAATGACGATTGGTGGGGACAGCAAAGAAAAATCTCAGCTTTAAAATTTATTTTATAGCAAAGGAGAGAGAATAGCAAGTGTTCACCTGAAGTAACTGGTTAGGATAACAGCTTCACAGTGAAATATATTTTCAAGTCAAGATCCCCACAGCTACTTTGGTTTTAAATGCATGAAAGACCACTGAGATTTCTTTCTCCAACTCACAGCAAAAGCATACTGTTAAAGAAACAACTATCCCATGGATGAAACCAATCTTTAGCTTCAAATATGCTGAAATATTTTGAAGTTGTAAAAAGGAACCAAAAGGCGAAAGACTACAGGCGGCATGGCTTTCAAGTATGTACCGAGCACGGGACAGACATTTTGAAAAATGGAAAAATTAACAAGATAAGCTATTAGAATAGCTGTATTTTGAAGTAACCTCTATTTGTGCTAGGCTAAACAGGAGTGAGGTACAGGTTTTAACTGTTTTAAATGCAGTAAGAAGCATCAAAGGATTGCTTTCCTTTTTTCTCCTTTGAAAGAACGATGTCAATAAGTACGAGAGAGAGGCAGCACCCTTTCCCGGACAAAATCTGCTTTATCAAGATAATCATTTCCCATTAGCGAAGGGCAGTTCCAGAGACATGAAAACCTCCTTGGACATAAAGGATGAGAACACGGCCCCACTCAATTCATGTGTAGCCTAACAGCTACTAAATAGCCCATTCAGTTTAAGAAAAAATAGAGGCAAGTGGCAGTTACAGCATTTAAGCTATTTTCCCCTCAGCAGCTAGAGCTTGGCTATGAAGCACTCGCAGCAGCACCGTGAATCTGCTGCAGCACGTGCCTTATGCCAGGATATCACATCCCCAATAGGAAACTCGGGAACGAAAGCTGTAGGAGAAGCACCGACCAAACCTGTGCTCAGGCACAGGCTTAGAAGAAGGGAGCAGCCTTGGACCTTGGGCTAGCTCCCATCTTTGTTAGCCCGGCAGAAAATGGGCATTTGCCCATTTTCTGCGTGGCAGCATGCAGGGCATGCTTCTCTGACCCTCCGAGCCCATGCACCGGGGGCCAGAGAGCAGCCCTGGAGCTGGGCTACCGCCAGCACGGACCGAGGTGAGGAGGGGAGCAGGGCATGGGGCTGTGCAGCAATAACGTGTCCTGCTCCAGGGCGGAGGGGCACGTGGACACCAAAGGAAAACAGGCCGCAGCCCCTCTTTCCCCAGGACCATCCCTGTTGCAGCTCTGTAGCAGTGGGGAAGAGAACAAGACTGAACTTAGCAGTGCACAGTATTGCTGTACCTTCTGGGAGCTGGGCGCGCGGAGGGATGAGTCACCGGGCCGAAAGGAACCTGGCGGCTGCCAACAGGGAGGCAAGAGCTTCATTTCGCAGGTAAACTGTGGTTCGTTCTGAAGGAAGAAAATACTCTGTATGTAAAAAAGATATGAGACTACAAATGAATTTTGCAACCGAAAATCTTTTAATGCAGAAAAATTCCTCCCCAACTGGTGATATTACAGGAAATGGAGTATTTTACAACTAGGTAGCAGGGAACGGCTGAACAAATGGCAAAGCATCAGTTATAAACAGGTAATAATGGGGAGGCTTGACAGATAACCTACTCTGGAGAAAACATGTTAAATTAGAAATGCTGAGCTAGGGGGAAGTAAACAAAAGTTACTAAATTGTGCTACTCTAACACTTCCCATTCTGAGAGAACACATGAATCATAGATAAGGCTGAATATTTGTCACAGCTGTGATTTCAGCATCAAAAAGAAATAATTTTAGCCCAGATTTTAGGGGAGTTTCCAGAAAATTTGTCAGTTCAGCCAAACGGATACTAGACTTCTCTGTGATCTTGTGCAAGCTTAGCTGAATGCGGGACCGAACCCGCAGAGCAGCAAGCACTCCCTTTTGAAACCCCGCGATGACTAACACAGCTTAGCGTCTTGGTGCCTTGTTGGATGAGGCCAAGGCACTCAGCACACTGGGCTATCAAACTGTATTTTGATGGGTTTTAAGTGCTATTTAACTGATGTGTGCATTGAATATTTTTAATTTGCAAAATGAAGAAATGCCAGTAATATAAACATACAACTGAAAACACCGAACTACCTTTTTTTCCCTTTTTTGTGAAAAAAACATACTGTCATGTTTTCTGCTGGGACAAAATAGTGTTTTTATTCTTGGCAATGACAAAATTCAAGTTCCACCCGCAATCCTGACTCACTGAGAATATATGGTAGGGGAAGTAGCCTAGCTTTATAAGGCTGCACTAAAAGCTACAGCTGGCACAAAAAAAAGTATAATTTATCCTCCAAAAATATGATTCTGGAGTAAACAAAGTATTTGCAAGTTCAGACTGGATTTTACAGCAGAGCAGGAGAGACCTGAAACTTGGAAAATAACTTAAAAATTAAAAAACCATGTATTTTATATGAAACAAAATGGTTCATTCAATCCCAAGTTAATTGTTTCTACATTTTCAGTTTAGGAAACTGAAAATATGCTGACAAATCTGATGAAAAAGTGAATCTCCATATATTGGTGTTCTCACACACCCTGCCAAAACCTATAGCAGAACATTCAGGCATGCGGAAGGATACTCGGACCGACTTTAACCCCCACGAGAGCAGTCAGACTTTCAAATCTTATTTGGGCAATTAGCCGGTGATGAAACCTGTGTTTCACCGACTCATGCTATCACTCGTGCTTCCCCGCTCCCGGCTTTGCAGCTTGCCTCACTCCGGGGTCAATCCGTTCCAAAAATCGGGCAGCAGAGAACTAACGACACGAAAAAGCAAAAAGCTCTTCTGCCAGTTTAGCTCCCTGAAGCAGCTCACCCCAGGGCAAACGAGCCAAGGAGCCTGCACCAGGACCGCTGGCTGGGCGAACGGGAGAAGAAAGGCGGCGATCCTTTTTTTCCTACATCAGCTAATTTCTCGATTGCCTGAGCGGCAAGGTGAGAGCTGCGGGGAGCTCCAGCGCCGTCTGCTTCCTACCTTCTGGGCTGAGCTCACTCTTTTCAGGTACAAACCATCTATTTTTAAGCCCACTGACAGAATGGAAAAGAATGACTGATAGTTTTTTTTTTTCCTTAAGAAAATGAAAAGCATATTGAAGTAATTGAAAGGATGTTTATCCAATTATTATTTCTGAAAAATAAAGGTAATTGATATTATTCCCACATGCATTGCTTTAACAGGTCATCGCTCCTCCTTCTCTGTCACCTTCCATTACTACTCTAGCACTCCTCCAAGGCCTGCACGCTCGGAGAAGAAAGCCACGCTTTAGTGCTCGAGGCCTGGGCTCCCTCGGACCCCGGCTCGGGTTCGGCCTGGGCTCGCACGGCTCGGAGGCTGCCTCAGCCGCACCGCAGTCGCCCCTGGGAACGCGGAGAGGCAACCTAGCTCTCGTCCTCGGGGCAAACTGCTGGGGAACATCTGACATCCCGCAGGACCGTCTTCAAGCATTTGCTTGAGGATCCATCAGTCAGCTGCTTCACAGCTTGTGCTTAGCAAACACCGTTTTTTCCTGGGGATATCCTGCCTGACAGGTCAAAAGGGATTTTTCCCTCCTTTGGTGTACGAAGCCACACAACCCACGGCAAGCCCTACTTAACGGCGAGGGCTAGCTGCCTCGAGCCCTCCCCTTCGCCCCAGCGGCACGTCCTCACCCCCCACTCACGGCAGCGCTGACCCGGGGTCTGAGCAGAGACTTCTGCTCCTCAACGCAGGGCCCAAAGGGCAGAGCGAGAAAACTGGCACCCAGCGAGACCTCCGCGCTGAGCCGAGTGCCTGGGCACAGCCCCGGGCACCGACGGCGGGGGCATCGCGACGGCGGGGCTGAGCGCCGTGGGAGGACAGCACCGTCCCCTTCCCAGCCTCAGACCGCAGCTCCCACTGCAGCCGGCCCCAGACAAGAACATGCACAGGAAACCTTCTGCCCAAAATAGGCCCTGTTCTTCTACACCTCCTACTGAACAGTGGGTACGATTTATGAATATAGACTTCTGAAACTGATTCAGAAGAGATCTGAGGAATGTATCAAAAAGTCCATATGGTTTTGCCAAATCAAGTATGCAGAACTGGGTAAATTTAGCCATGTGCTTCAGATCTAAAATTTCTCCTGTTTGACCCAAGTGGAAGGAACATAGTCATGAGGCACGGATACAGACATCAATCTGACTAATTCCTCATCTCGGTAGGGTCAAAAATCGATGAGTAACACATTACTTAATGTGTGGAAACAAAAGGACACCTCAGTTATCCAAGAAGTGCGGTGGAATACGAAAGCACTACCCAGACAGGTCTAAATAATGCTATTTTCTGTAACATATTTAGGTAGTGAAATTACAAGTGACAAGTGGTTGGCACTTTGACAGCTGGGCCTACGTTTCCAAGTTTTTCTCCTGTAACTCAGAAGACTGAAAGCTTTGTTTTAGATGAAGGCTGAAATTCTGTCACAATAAGACTGGAGATGGAGGCCCTAAGAAATATTAAATGTTGTGCATTACAAAAATCATAACTGTACATAAGAGCGAGGTGGCAGGCGCACCAGGAAAGGCTTCGCAAACCGCCGCACACTGCGCACACCCGCACATTGGGGTAGCTCAGCACGGTACCATGCAGCGCTGGAGAAGTGGGGAGCCTTTCCTGCAGCTCCCTCAGCCCCTGCCGCCTCTGGAAGCTGTGCTCGAGGTGGGATTTGAGTGCCCCAAAGTTCATGTGCCTTGAGCTACTTGCATGCATATGCTTACAGGAGTAAATCTCAAACATAAGCTAGTTCTTCCCTCCCTCCTCTTCTCCCCTTTGCAATTAAAGGCTCTAGCAACAGTTCCTTCTATTCTCCTAAGAAACAGGGGAAATCAAGTGACGAGCAAAGAAAACTCTAGCCTCGGTAAGAGCCTGAAGATTTTGACGTTTTGCTCTGATTTAAAATAAGCACAGACTACGATCAAGTACACGACAACTAATTCATTGGTAGTTTCTCTTGCCTATATGCCCAGGCAGAGTTATGACAAGCAATGTAACCCGCAGAGAAACTTTCCAATATACAAAACCTACTAGGGACAGCTATTTCCTAGCACAGGTAGCGTATCAAAGGAGCGAAGAGTAATCGGGCTGTGCACACAACAAACTACCCAAAATTCACATAGCCATACAGGGTGCAACTGGAAAAGGAAAGGAAATTTTAGCACCAAAACTAGTCTAAGATAAGCATGCAAAAGATACAATGCAATGCTTTTGTAGTGGGAAATACGTAACAATATATGTAAAAGAAACACAGGCAAGTGTTTTGGTGATACTCAGATTTCCCTAGAAATTTTTTGAAGATTTACATCTCATTTTTTAGTCATGTTAATCCAGCCTTTTTCCTATACCCCAAAATGCATGATCCATGCAGCTGAAATGTTCGGGACCTTAACCTGTGAATAGTGAAATCCCAAGGGAACCTGCAGGTTAATACTGGCAGTGAATGAGAAGGTAGTTTTGCCTTCCAAATTTGTGTTTTACAAGACCGCTACATATTAAAAAACATAATAATGCTTTTCAAACATACGAGCCTATGGTTATAAGCCTCTCACCAACCTTCTTTCCCTCTTGAACCTTTAATTAAGTCTCCACACTCCTCTGAAGTAGCAGAAGTCTAATGGGTCCAGATTATTTTCTTATAAATAACAAACTGTTCAAAAGGCATAGACTCCCTGCGAACTGGTTATTTCATTGGTCTTTGAACAAAGGCTTTTAAAATAATCCCTTTAATTTTTATTTATTTTTGCAAATATCAGATTCTAATGCTCTCGAACGAATGCGCTCTAGCATGAGTAACAAAAAATTGCAGTTTCTTTTTTTTTTTGCTGTTTTTACAATGAATACATGTATAATACCATGCAGGATTTCCCTCATGAAAAGTGTTCACAGACACAAAGGAAGTGTGAAAATGGTTCTCCACACCAGATCCTGAAGTACTTTTACAAAGTACTATTCTTTAACAGATGGGGAGCCTGAGACTCAGGCAGATAGAGCGACTTCCCTAAAGTCACCCAACAAGGCATTGGAACTGAGCTTTCTGTTGTGCTAGTGTTTTGCTCTCGAGACTCTTAAGGCCTATACGGAATAAATCCACTCTGTGTTAGGACTTCAAGAACAATTTTATTGCATAGTTGCTTCTGGTAGGAATGATAAACTCCTTAAAAATGCACCCTGGGAAGCTGAGGAGGGAAGGGGAGAGGACACTAGGTACTAACTGCGGAGCGCAAAGCGTGCACTGACTAGAAAAGCCTGGATGCACCTGTCCAGGATAGTGGTGGGCTCCAGCACTTCCCCTACCAACATGGTGTAAAAAACAGTATTAACAAAAGAAGAGGACTACAGCTCTTTGCTTCACTAGCCTCATCCTATGGTGCCAATCTATAAATCTGCCACTTCATGTTATTAATTGCATTCCTTGCATAATGAAACATCACCTCTTTTATTGGAGATGCTTAGGTTCTCTGCATATTGGTCTGGAAAACCTGCATGAGATCTTTGGACAGAGCAAGAAAAAAAAACTATTTAAGCTAAAACCTATATTACACTACCTTCATATCAGCAGACATTCATACTCAGCTATTATGTCAGGTCTAATCCTGCAAAGAGGCCCATACAGAAGAGTTCAGAGTGTCTGGCAGTTACAAAAAGCAATAACAATTATTTATATTATTTAACATCATGCTCTAGTGCTTGCAATAAAACACTTGGACTGTGTATCTAGACACAGAGATATGCACATTGCTATCACATCCCATGTAAAGTATTAAGAATGCCTTCACCAGTATGAATTGTCCTATATCGTGTTGCTAAAAAAATAACTGAAAGATCATACTGTAGAAGAAACACATTTGGATGAGCATCTTTTACACCTTCACAAGCAAATCTTCTCTTCCACTTCAGGGGAAGACTGTGATTTTGAGCAGCTAAGATTAATATATTAAAATTGTATTTTATTTACTGTTAATAAAGTGATGCTTCACTTTTCACTTTTTTCTTGCAGTTTTCTAAAAATATGCGCTTATTCTGCCTGTGCTGCCACGCTTACTTAAGATTCCCATGAAACATTAATACAGCAACACATGCAGAGACCCCTGTGAATGCAAAACATACATTTTCCCCACAGAATTGTTTGAAGTATAAATTCTGTGCTTGGTTTGTCGAACATTTGTTTTCTTTACATTTTGATATTTGGAAAGAAAATAGATGGTCCATAGTTAGTAAAGCATACATCGCAGACCAAAATAACCAACAGTCCCTTTAATCTGTTGTTCAGAAGTCTGCAATAACTGTATCTCTATAAATAAATTTCTACTTGCTTTTTTATATTTGGACTAGTGGCAAGAAATTCTCTTGAATCTAAGTTAATAACAAACACTTTAGCACTATATCTTTGAGGTGTGAACCAACAATGAGAGCAATTGTTATTACTTGCCTGTTTAAACAAAAGTACAAAAAGTCTAAGACACTCAGTTCTGCAATATCAAATTAAACTCTGCTACTTGACAGATATTTAATAAACTAAAACAAGTCATACATGGAAAACATTAAGACTACAGTGCTGTAAACATTAGTTGGCATGCCTAATATTTCTTGGTGGTCTGATTTCACAGTTTTATATTTCAAAGGCTATGAATGAAGATAGCTTTACAGTTGCTCATGGCTTCTTCCTTGAAAGACCTCTTTAAAAGCTCTGAAACAAGTAGACTCTCATGTTCTATCCACCTCATCTTACCAGAGACTACTGATGCACATTTACAGCAGTATTTCAGATGAGAATAACACAACATTTTCCAGTCTGAACATACACATCACTCATAGCTGCATGATTCTTCTCATGTATCTTGGTGGGTTTTGTTCAGCTGGAAGTGTACCTAACATATACTCTAAATTACATGTCGGCTTGCAGCAATTGTTAATTTGCAGCAGCGTAATAGCCTGTGAACGTGAAAGCTTTGAAATAACTGTCTGCTTTTTTGTGATGCAAACCAGTTTCTACTACTCAGACCTATTCAAAGTCCTACTGACAGACCATAGCGCAATACTTAAAAACTGCTATTTCAGCAATTGAAACCCTTTCTGTATTGTAATTAAATATTGTGGAATGATCATAGAAAAGAAAAGACCTTCAGCTTTGTGAGTTCAACAGAATAATCATATACTGAAGACATATTTGAATACTTCAACTGAAGAATAAATATTGAATTAACAGATCTGGAAAAGGACTTACCAGTACTTTATTTTTTGGAGGATGGAAAAGGCTTGACATTGTTCATGTTTAATGTCAAGTTCTACATCTGATTCAGACAAACTGGAACCAAATACTTAAAGCTTCCCAAAGTAGATTTTTTTTTTCAGCCTCAAAACTTTTACTTCTTGGTTCCAAAACAAGTTAATATTCTTTGAAGGCCACACAGGGTATGCAGAGATACATGACAGTGTAGCAGAGAGGTTTATGAGCCTAGGCTGGTCATGTTACTCATACGCAGCGAAGCTGTAAGTCAACTTGCAGGTCCCCTCTAACTACCACCCTTACAGAACTTCCTATCACAGCACAGCACTACATGTGCTGAACAACCCCAATGAGCACTACAGGAATGTAACAGAAAATTTTCAGCAATTTTACTGGAACTGCTGTTCTGTATGTACTCAGTCTGAGAAGTGCAGAACACCCAGACTCGGGAGGGAAGTCAACAGCAGCCGTATGCCCTCAGCACCGCTGAAAATAGCAGCTACAGAGCCTGGAGGTCTTAGGAGTTCAATTTGAGAGAGGAAAATTAAAATAGTCCCATTATGAAAAAACCTAAGAGGCTGTTTAGACACAAGATATTTGACTTCAGATATGTATATTTTAAGTTCTTCCAGACTTAGGAGTAAACACTATGTTGCACATTTAGAAACTATGAGTTTCCACAGTTTCAGTAATATAAAGGATTAGCATGTAGCCTTGCCACTTATGCACAAAGCATACATTTTCTTTCAAAAAGATAGTTTTAGGGATCAGTCAGCTCATAACATTACTAACCACCCAAGTAATTAATTGAGAGATAGTGTCTGGTCTGTAACAAGCAACATACAACAATCCCATATATAACTTCGTATAAAGAATGTGTGTCAATTTATAACATTTATATGAAATTAAAGCAGTGTGTTCTAAATCCCAAAAATTTGTAACATGTCATCAATAAAAACTGAGTATCACCCATCACCATATTTCAGAACCAAAACTGCAAATCTTGGAGTATGTGGAAGTTGGAAGGGAAAGGCAAAAGACCTTTTTCTCACCTTTCGATTTAAAAGATGACTATTGATGCTAATGAAAGGGTCAACACATGGGAATTAACACCACAGCATGGACTGTAGAGCAAGACTGTTTAGTAAGACTAAACACCCATACTGTTCACTGCATATTCATCATCTGCATTTGTGCACAAAATATGCTTCCAAAACACCCTGAGGGATGACCCTGTTAGAGCTGATCTTTCTTAAAAGTTTAATGCAGACGGATAAACTGGAACAAGAGAGGCAGCCTGTGACAGCTCTGCTCCCCTTCTGCTCCGTGCTCCCAGGTCACAGAGCACATGCTGCCAAGGCTCACAGGGACTCTGAACCAAGGCTCCCGCTGGGCTCATGGAAGACTTCCAAAGCCCCAACCCAAGACTAAAGCATTAAGAAAAAGATATATTTCCCAGGCCTAAACTGAATGAAGCTTGTATCAGCCATAAAGATATTTACTTGAGAAAGTGTTGTGTCTACCTAGTAAGAAAACTTTTGGCAGATTGAGGTAAAATAAGAACATTCAGTGTTTTAATACAAGGATACTTTGCAAATCAGTCAGTTCCACGGACTTTGCTTGCAGCGGTAGGCACCAAGGCAAAAGCAAACGTGTCTGTGTCTGACCAAAAGCAGAACAAATAGCTTCCATACGCAGCACAGCAAGGGTAGTTCAGCCTTGCAGCGTTCAATCCCATCTTTGGTAGTAGGCCATCTTCTGATACCAGAAAGCAGCAATGAAAATGAAACATCCTTTGGTATATGAATGGGTACAGTACTTTAAATCAGCTTTCAGGAGCAGCAGAGAACTTATGTGGGAGTAGCAGTAGTTTCACACATACAAAAGCAGCCTTATTTAAAAAAAAAAAAAAAAGAAAGCTAAAGAAGCAGGAAGTGGAGGAGTAAATGACAGTGGTGCAGAGAGGAGAGATGTGTCTCCTTCCATTTAGACAAGCAGACATACTTTTACAATTTAATGGATTATAAGGACTCAAAGATATTTACTGTCTAGCCACGTAAGTACATTCCAGCTCTTGATTTGCTTTTAGCATTGAAACCGGCCATATATTACATCAATGTGATTCTTGTTTGTTGAAATAAGTGAATAATTTGGGGAGTGTATCAATTGCCTGTTTTTACATTCCCTTTTTTCCTTCTGTTCTCAATTTCCACAATATGCTGTTTGGAAAACTACAGCTGGAAGTGCAGGGCCAGTCTGAGAGACTGTTCAAGAAGTCTGACATGGTAACGATTTACCCAACGAAACGTTAAATCTATTGATTTAACACACAGGCTAAGTTATGAACGTGACATGCGTCACTTTCTGTGTCTTGGTACCCCGAGCTGAAGCAGTCTGAGGACACCACTGTACAACCCAGTTAAGCCAATTTAACGGCTTGCTTCAGCAAGAGGTGCCAGTCCATTCCCGTGGTGCACACCCTCCCCAGCCACGCGGTCCCAGCCCCTTCCTCGCACGGCTCCTGTCCGCCCAGCTCGGGGAACTAAACCAGCCGAAACCACCCACTTGTTTCAGTAGCGTTGGTTTTCTGCCGGTTTAGGTCCCTCAGCTGGCTCCCTGGAGGGCCACGAAGCCGGGCCAGAAAGAAGCACCGGCACGCAGCCAGGGAGAAGAGGAGGGAGCAGACTGTCCTAGCTGTGTGCTGAAGCCACGCTGTCAGAGTGTACCCGGTGACAGCTTCACTCGTGCTTTCCTCTGTGAAAAAACTAAACAGTTCTGAAGAGACAGAAATATTGCTTCTGCCGTTCAAGTCTGCAGCTTCTCAAGTTACCACTTCCTGACACTCTGCCGAACAACTACTGAAGTTATTCTGGAGAATCTTTTAAACCATAAATTTCTTGTATTACAGGGCTCAGGATTGAGCTAGTCAGAGATAGTCAGTGCAAACAGAAAGATCAGTCATCTAAATTCACATAATATTGACTTGAAACAAAATACAACGTTTACTCTATTGCTTTGGCGTGGGTTTGTTTGTTTGCAGTCAACCGTAATTTATACTGGCTCCTCACATATTGATATGTTGAGGAAATAAACAGTAAATACTATTTCCAATCCATCTGTTTAACTTGTTAGGAAAACAACAGTCAGAGGCTTTTCGGAATTGTGTTTTTTCTGCACAAAAACAAATAGGGGACTAGATTTCGGTTATGCTGAACGTGCGTGTGTGTTCGGATGAGGCAGCATCGCAGCCTGCCGCTGCGGCTCGCGCTGCAGCCCCGGCCCTGGTGGGTCTGCAGAGGTGGCAGCGAGCGACAAGCGGCTGGAGGAGACCCACCACACTGGGGTGAGCCTGGCGAGGGGCCGCAAGCTGCGGCCGCCCCTCCGTGTCGCCTCTCCTTGCCTGGCACCTACCAGCTCCGTGTAGGGAAAACGCCGCACGCCTAACAAGGAGCTCTCTCGCAACAGTGCTACGCAGGGAATCAGCCGCCGGCCGACTGTGCAGCGCCTGTGGCGTGCAAGGCGCCTCGCTGGGCCATAAGGAGGAAGATTTCTGCCGTATAATCTTCAAATCTTCACAGACACAAAAAAGTTAAGCCAGTTTAATGGCTCACTTCTGTCCTTGTCTAACAGTTATTGCTGAAAACGTGCCGAGTAATGAACAGCCTCTGCAGGCTGCCTGACACGTGTTCTACCGCCGGACTGCGCTACCGCCGCAACAGCCTTACGCAGGCAGCAGCGCCCTCGAAGGCGGTGGCCTGGCGAACTCCATCCTCCTACATGGGCCTCACTGGCTTCGAAGGTGGTGGTCTGGCGAACTCCATCCACCTACATGGGCCTCACTGGCTTCGAAGGTGGTGGTCTGGCGAACTCCATCCACCTACATGGGCCTCACTGGCTTCGAAGGTGGTGGTCTGGCGAACTCCATCCACCTACATGGGCCTCACTGGCTTCGAAGGTGGTGGTCTGGCGAACTCCATCCACCTACATGGGCCTCACTGGCTTCGAAGGTGTTGGTCTGGCTAACTCCATCCTCCTACATGGGCCTCACTGGCTTCGAAGGTGGTGGTCTGGCGAACTCCATCCACCTACATGGGCCTCACTGGCTTCGAAGGTGGTGGCCTGGCGAACTCCATCCACCTACATGGGCCTCACTGGCTTCGAAGGCGGTGGTCTGGCGAACTCCATCCACCTACGGGGCTCGCACTGGCTTCAAAGGTGGTGGTCTGGCGAACTCCATCCACCTACATGGGCCTCACTGGCTTCGAAGGCGGTGGCCTGGCGAACTCCATCCACCTACATGGGCCTCACTGGCTTCGAAGGCGGTGGCCTGGCTAACTCCATCCACCTACGGGGCTCTCACTGGCTTCGAAGGTGGTGGTCTGGCGAACTCCATCCACCTACGGGGCTCTCACTGGCTTCGAAGGTGGTGGTCTGGCGAACTCCATCCACCTACATGGGCCTCACTGGCTTCGAAGGTGGTGGTCTGGTGAACTCCATCCTCCTACATGGGCCTCACTGGCTTCGAAGGTGGTGGTCTGGCGAACTCCATCCACCTACGGGGCTCTCACTGGCTTCGAAGGTGGTGGTCTGGCGAACTCCATCCACCTACGGGGCTCTCACTGGCTTCGAAGGTGGTGGTCTGGCGAACTCCATCCACCTACATGGGCCTCACTGGCTTCGAAGGTGGTGGTCTGGTGAACTCCATCCTCCTACATGGGCCTCACTGGCTTCGAAGGTGGTGGTCTGGTGAACTCCATCCACCTACATGGGCCTCACTGGCTTCGAAGGTGGTGGCCTGGCGAACTCCATCCACCTACGGGGCTCTCACTGGCTTCGAAGGTGGTGGTCTGGCGAACTCCATCCACCTACGGGGCTCGCACTGGCTTTAAACAAGCATCAAACCAGAGCAGAAGAGCTGTTAAGCAGCCTCACGGTGTCTAACCCAGCCACATGGTTCTGACATTCAGCAGCGTTACCTTAGAGCATGTACTAAACAAGGGCCTGTAACAAAAAGTTGTGTTATAATATGAAGTCCACGTAGTGCAGTTGGCATGTTTTCGCCACCCTGTCTAGCAGGTCCCAGGCACTGAAGGGCGCATGCAACAGATTATTTTCGTAGTCAACAGCAAGCTGCCCTACCAAAACCAGAAGGGGTTTGCCAGGGCTCAGCTGGACGCCAGGGCTGTGGGTCGGCCCTGGCCATGCAGGCACCCACGAGAGAGGCGGGCAGGGGAGGGCAGGGGAGGCGAGGGCAGGGGAGGCCCCCCCGTTTTAGCAGCAGCCACCACCGAGAAAGCCGAGCCTGACTGCACCTGTCAGGATCTCTGCTCTGCAGAAAGATGGAATACTTTCGGTTAAAAAAACCCCTTCAGATTGTCATTTTCTAAATCTAAGAAATTTTATTGCCAAGGAATAAAGAGGAAAAAAAGTATTGGTTGACTCCTGTAAAATAAGACAGAGCGAGCTGCTTTTAAGGGTTTGTTTATACTGTTTTCAAAATCTGGGCCAGCAAGTACCTTTTTTAAAATACTAAAAATGTTGAGATGGATATGAGTTTTACATCCCATCCTAAAGGTATATGACAAGCTAATTAAAACCATCTGAACTGCAGAGTTGTTGCTGAAGCCAATAAAAATATTTCATAATTATTTTTGCTTCCTTTTTTGCCAGCACCAAATGCCAGCATTGTTGGAGTTCAGAAACATGCCACTTCTTACCAGTTTGGGAAAAAATGCTTATCTAAATAGCGAGATCAGTACTTGAAACAGTTTTCAGTAGCAGGATATTTCTCAGACCTAAGCTGTGAGCTTTGGAATAGCAAATTTCAGACACTCACCAGATTTTTTAGGAGATGTCTGAATGATCTTATTTTTCTCTGTGATTTTGAGTGTTTTCCTACAACACCCACTCAGAAGAATCTTTTCAAATTATTTTCAGTGCATTCCATATAGACCTAAAACTATCGATAATTTCTGGGGTTTATTTTTTCCTTGTAGTCTGTCTTGGTCAACTGCAGATTTTTTTAAAAGGGGATTTCGTATTTCATTGTTTTTTTGTTTAATATCCAGTCCTCTAACAATGAATTAAAATACATAAACAGGCTACAGCTGTTCAGCCTTCTAAATCCTGACACCCCCTCCATCTGGGACTACAGTCTCTTTTCTTTTTGTCTTTGACTTTTTGCAGACTGAAATCCAATACTTTTGTCTGCATCTGCTACTAAAAGCCATTTCTCCCCAGCCACAGAGCAGTCCCCTTGTGTCTCATTAAGCACATTTACATTTGGCTCTTAAAATCCTAAACAGACCATTTCATGCCTAGCAATAGTGTACTGATGAAAGAAGCACTCTACTCACGGCTTAGGTAATGACACAAGGTATTATCCCATCATTCAGGCAGACTCAAACTGAATCATAAAAAAATGTGACTGTCCTATTACAGACATTTCCTTAATAATCAATATTTTTTTCTTTTTTAGAGAACCATGAAATTTAATTATATGGCAAAAAAAATTTTTGCACTGAGGATCAATTCAATGGTCTTTTTTTTTTTTTTTTTTTCTGGTGAAACTCCACCTGAAGTCAACCAGCAAGGGTTACTTGGTATCAGCAACACAGAGTGCAACATATGTGTAATGTATGTAATTCTGTGCCACCAGCCTTTTTATGTCACATGATTTGATCTGGAATAGCAGGCATACTAGATCACCACAATTTAATTAAATACAATTAATCAACTCTGAGCCAATTCCTTCCAAAAGTCCCTATTAAACCTTTTCAGGTGTCAGGAACGTTAGGAATTCACGATTCTGGCACACAACAGCAGGAAGTAATTCCAGACTGGCTCCTACAAGTCATACTGGCTTCAGTTCAAGGACTTCTATTGATCATTCCTGTGGTAGCATAAAATAAACAAAAAACAAGAAGGAAGCAGGTATTCAGGAACCCAGCCCTGAATCACTTGGGATTTAACAGTAGCAAATAGCATCTTGCATCATATTACAAGCCAACAAGCAGCACAACCTGTAGACCACAGGTGCAGTATGTTCACCACAAGAAACTATCTTTAATCAGCTGGCTATGCTATTTGAACTAACTGTACAGTCTATATAGCTCCTACATCTAGCTCCAAGACAAATATAAATTGCATTAGAGCTAACGAAAGAAGTCAGGTCTGTCTCCAAAGTAAATTGCCACATTCACCTTTGCAAGAGCAGAGAGAAAAGCAGGCTCTTGGATGCTTCCGTAGGAATTTACAGCCAATGCTAAGGGTCTACTAGACCTCGAGCTTTCAAAACATGGGTTTCAAAGTGCGATCGTTAACAACCAGAGACCAGCTCAAAGGAGGACCTTAAATGAATATTTAAGAACATCTCGCAAAGGAGGACCAGCTAGCTCCATGATGGCTGGTCCTTACAAGCCAAATATAGTGGATCCATTATGCAAATAGTGGCTTCAAGTACCCCCTTCCATTCAGAGTCACAAGCCAGAAGAAGGATCAGCTTAGCCCTTTGAAACATTCCTCTCCACCCACAGAAGCTGAAAATTTTATTCTGCCTGTGGTAGGACCAGCAAATTCCTCAGCTGGAGACAAAGGAGCGTTGCTGTGCGCCCGCGGCTGTGGGCAGAGGGACTTCCTGCCCCCGGCCAGAAGAGCTCCCCTGCTAGTGCTGCAATCAGCACTTACCAGTCTGCTTCCCATTCTCCATTCTGCGGCCAAATGTGCCTCCAGCCAGGAGGAAAAGTAGGCAGCCTTCTGCCTATATTTCCCCTTTACTATCTTTACACATGACCACAGAAGATAAGAATGCAGAAAAAAATGAATAACCAGATAGAGTCAAATTTAGGAGCTGTCTGACCTCTTTTTCTCTTAAATCCTTATTTGTTCCTGTTGTCTCATTCACCACCATCTCTACAGAACCCCTCCTTAAAATTCATTTCTTCTGTTGAAGTCTACAGAAAACTGGGCAACAAATGATTGGTAAAAGACAAACGGCTCTAAAATAATGTAAGCATTAAGTTGTGTTTTAGCTTGATTGGTGGAAACATATGACTCGAATATTATTGCCTGATCTGTTTCTCACTTTCTGCTTACCCTCCTCTATACTAATTTGTGGCATACTATTTTTCAGTTCCAGAGTTTAGAAACAACAATATCATAATCCCTTATCCTGAGGGGGGCACTTCCAAAAAAAAAATTTAAAAAACCCTAAAACCTAACCTGGGCACCAGACTGATGACAAGATGCCTAGTCTCTTAGTCATCAATATCCCACAACATCTCTGATATCGTACTTGAGAGATCCAGATTCCGGTCAATTCACTACTGCGGAGTTTGCAAAGTCCTCTTGGATAATCAGGAATATCACAAAGAAGTTGTAAGCTTTGTCAATTCTTTTAGATTCTTCAATGTTCATGAAAGGGCCAACCATTCAGCCACTGGGTTTTCTTCAAGACTTTCTCCCCAAGGAAAATGATGGAGTTTTTTAATTTCAAAAAAATTTTTACTATATTTTAATTTTGAAAAAAGAGACATGAAATTGTACCATACAAACTGCAATGGCCCTGCACAACAAACTGCAAATGGATAGTGTAATTTATCATTGCTCAAGCACAATTCCTGTTGAACTAAAAGGTTAAGAGGTTTACATGATTTGACCTGATATTTCTGTTATTTTTTCATTTTATTAAAGTGAGCTGTCTTTTCGAAACAATTACTTCAAAAAGTTCAGGGGAAAAAGCTAGAGCTATATGCCTATGGTAAGATTAAATATTATAAGCCCTTTTCATACATTTTTAAATGTTAATTTTGTTTGAAATATTTAGATGATTTCCTCACACCTATGAATAAATAATCCCATACCCGTGTGTATATTATTTGCATGCATAGGAAAAAATACACCAATGAATCTTAATTCTTCTCTGCATCATCCAGCAGGCTACAGTCACCCAGTAGACAGGAGAAAAAGGATGTGAAATGGAATAGATCTCACTTCTGAGACATGACAATGTTTTTGAAAAATCCAGGTGATGGATGGCTGATGCCATCACGAGGTGTTTTATAGGCTGCTGCTAAGTGAAATTTTGCTTCCCCAGGGGGTTTGGTTAGACTTGTAAGAAAGTTACTTAAGTTTTCACTTCAGAGACATTCAGAACAACTATAAAAAGCTTCTTATAGCAAGCAGTCAATGTGAACCACAGTAAAAGTAATTACTTGGGCAGTGCAAGAAAAAATAGGAAGCATATGATCTCAACACCATGCAAAAATGAGCAAAAGAGGCAGGGAAAGCCTTTCATACGGTTCATGCTGATTAAAAAAGATTAGAAGCTTTAAGCTGTTTAAGAAGCCATTAGGTATGGTATATAATGGTGCTTCTTTCGACCTATGCCAAACACTGGAGTGTAGAAGTCTGATTTTCAAGGCTCTGCAAGGCGAAACATTGAAGGTGAAATAGGCAGACTGGATGTGCAGTCACTTATTCACAAAAATTTGCCAGTGCCATTTCTGCTAAATAAGGGAAGCATCAAATGACAGACAGTCTCTTTGTTCACAGACTTATGCTCTTGCAACCTTGCCAGAAAGGTGTATGAATGCAAATTCTCTTTCCTGCTCTTTCCTTTCCTAATAACTCGCAGTGATTCTTGTCCTGATGAGGTTCTACTGAAATCAGTGGGGCCCCTTCTACTGCTTTTAATGGGAGCCAAGAATATCAGCTCATGTCTCACCTTCATGATTTTGTTCCTGCAGCAATACAAGCTAGGTACAGGTAAGAACCAGTCACAGTAGACGCTGCATAAAAACAGAGCAGAAAAAAATAGACTCTGAGCTGTCTGGGGAGCAGATTAAATTTACCACATGAGCCAACCAAAGGAGGAAAACCCCAGCAGTTGGACTGTCTCTGCCTCCTCCCACTCATGCTGGCCACTGCGGGCATCGTTTCTGTGGGCACTATCGGGAAAAGAAGAACGGGTGACAATACAGAGGCTTTTCAAGGGTGAGGGGAAGCATGAGGGAAGCACTGAATGTCAAATTCCTGGGGGGAGGAAGAGGCAGCTCTAACATCACCACTGATTTCATTAACATCACATGATGCTTCATCTGCCACAGCAGGCAGTCCCAGGCCCCACTACCTTTCAGACTGCAGTCTGGGCATGGCATGTGTTAAAAAATGTCACTGTGGAGACCGGTCACTAAGTGACGGAAACGTCACTAAGGAGACTTAAAAAGTATGACTTATCATCAAGGGTATATCACTCCTGTTTTCAGCCCAGGAAGCCAGGTCATTTTGGGTTCCCATAAATAGAAAGCTACAAGCCAGTAAAAAAAGACTCAGATTCTTGTTGCACAATCTCTGTCCTCCTGTTCTTGATTTAATGCCAATGTAACCAAAAGATTGACCTACAACAGCTCAGATTTCCTTCCTGTTTCTCCCCTCCCATCTGCAAGTTTCAAGCTAATAACTTTATGTTATCTGTAAACCCTGTGAAGAGTTCTCTTCA
The DNA here is from genome assembly GCF_036370855.1 of Dromaius novaehollandiae. Taxonomy (NCBI): domain Eukaryota; kingdom Metazoa; phylum Chordata; class Aves; order Casuariiformes; family Dromaiidae; genus Dromaius; species Dromaius novaehollandiae. The sequence goes on along the minus strand of NC_088104.1, from coordinate 3,722,347 downwards.
ACGCAAACATACTGCAAAATGAATCAGCAGTCAAAGAACGAGCCACCCCCCTCCAAACACCCTCAAAGGTTATATCAACACACTGATGCCTTTTCAGCATGGCTGCCTAAGAAAACAAGGCTAATGTAAATATACTGGTTATCAGTCTGCCAGGACCACGTCCTCCCACTCTACCAACAGTTTTTGAACCACTGGCCAATTTCAACCATATTTAACAGAAGAATGGAAAGCTCAATGTCATTAAGGCTCTATAAACTGGGGGGGGGGGGGGGGGGGGGGAAGGGAAGTGAGGGGGACGGGTGTGTGCAGGGGACAGAGATACCCAAACCAGTGCCCCTGCTGCAGACATCAAACTCAAGTGAGAGGTGATAAGATGAAGTTTCCTAAATCTCAGCTGTGATCAGGTCTTGCTCCAGTCCATTTCAGAGACGAACTCACAAGCTCAACCGTATCCTGAAGAAGGCTAAAAGCACTCAGCAGTTGTTGAGTTTCATGAAGGAGCCATGACAAATAGCTGAGAGGGAGAACTGCTACCGCAAGTCTCTGGACTAAAAGCCATGCCTATTGCCTCTGCCGTCACCAGGCAGGAACACTGGGTTCACGTGTAAGGCTTCAGCTCTGGGAGATATTATCTAGCAACGCACTCCATTCACCTCGAGCTCCATGTTATCTTGCACCAGAGCATTTGCCATCTGGATGTTAAAGACACTAAAAGCTAAGGCACTGAAGGCATAACCCTCAAGTGCAGACTCAGTGCAACACTAACGTGCTTGGGGAGACGTGGCCTGAAGGACCACATCTGCTAGTCTAGGACAGCCCTGATTAAGGTTCTTGAGCAAGTTCCTGTTCCTGGACACAAGAAACACAAGCAGCCATCTACATGATAAAAACTACAATTCCCTCATTTTGCTCTTGCCAAAACAGGGCTGCTACTTTGAATCCCTTACAAGCAGTGTCATCCCTCTCGCCCCTGAGCACACCCAGCTCACTAACAGCAAAATATCCCATCTTGTCAGCTTGTAAGTGGGGCGACAGTGCTGCCTTTTGACTTCTTTCTGCAGAGTGGAAATATATTAACTTCTACCAACAAGCCCTCACTGCATATATAAACATATATATATATATATTTATATAGAACAAACTGGCCAGTGAACAGCAAGTACTTTATTATTTGTACTGTAGCTAGCACAACAAGCTAAGGCGACAGACAAGTCCTGAAATAAAAGCTAAAATGTATCAAAAAACCTACATATGCTCCAAGTTGCTGAAAAATATGCTATATCCAGGGAGATATTTTTAGGTGTCCATAAACTGACAGGTGCCTACATTATACTAGATATCTCTACAGTTTCATCTAGGAAATTGGATTTACAGCTGAATTAACAGAACAAACCTTGTGTGTTTCTAGGAGAATGAATGCACCTAACAGCCACCAAGACCTTCATACTCTCTATATTTAACTGGCACAAATTTGTAGGACTCCAGCATGAAGTGATCAGCACAATGTAAAACACTTCCAATTTCCCTTGCATCTAGATGCCACATTCACCTTGAACTGTGAATTTGCTCTTTCTAAAGTTTTCCCAGGTTTCAATGACCACTGAAAGTAGAAGGGGGTTGTATTGCCTTCTTTTTTACGATTATTTTGAGTGAGCTTGCACTTAAGCAAAGCTTTCACAATATGCAGCTTTTTCCTTAGAAAGTTGGCCTGCAATCAAACGTTTAAATAGCAAATTCTTCATTGTTAACAGAGAGCCCAACAGCTAAAGACTCAAGCATGAGGTGAAATAAAACCATTACCAATGGCTTGCCTAGTCAGCACATCTGTTTTGACTGTAAAAACAAAAACTCACCAAGAATAAAATGTTCTAATAAAAGGTTTCTCATACTCTTGGCTTTACATGGCTAAGAACAAGATCGATCCAGCTGAACAGAAAGGATTTTTCCTGCAGTCTCCTAAGAGAGCACATCATTTCACCACGAACGCTGGCAAGGCCTTTGTCCAACAGGTAGAATTCCTTACCTGGTCAAATCTCTTCATCACTGACCTGTTAACAGAAAGCTTTTGGAAAGTTTTATTTATACCAGATAGTGTAGATGTATTAAACGCATTGTAAATAATTGTAAGTTTAAGCTATCTGAAGATTGCAACCTGGAACATTCAGCTATTGCATCACAATGACCCCAAATCCTCCTCAAAATTAGATATTTTACTGCCAGTTTCCTACCTAATCTGAGCTACCGAAGTATCCGTTATCATGTGAGCTTACATATATCCTACTTCAGACCTACAACACACTCAGCAAAACAATGACATTTCAATAGTGTGATACTAACCATTAAACACCACTGTATCAGTTACAAACCCAACTAATTCTCACATGACAAAATGATTCTATGCACGTGGCTCCACTGATTTCAATAATTATTTATTTTACCACTACCAAAGAGCTGCTTCCATTTCACAGGAATTAACTACCCTTTCAGGCCTAGCAAATGCTTCTACACACAAAATTTGTAAATGTTACAAGAAAACAACTAATTGCCTTCCCTCTCCTGTCAATTTGCTAGAAACACCTAATCAACCACTGACATGGCAGTTTGTCCCATCTGGAGCTGCCCACAGCAGGTGAAAAAGGGAGACCTCAGATGATCCTGTGCTCTCGCGAGCATCTGGAACTGCCCAGTTTTACTATTTCCCTTGGATCAGCAAATTCTGTCTTTCTTATTTTCACTAAGCACTACTATCTTAGTCTGTTAGCAATTCCATTTATGTCAATTAGATTCCTAATGGACTGAGAAGCTGTCCAAGTGAGAAATATCCCCCCCCTTTTGCCAATACAGTATCTCCATTTGTCTGTATACATCTCACACTCAAAAAAGCTAGAGAAAAGATCTATATTTAAAGCAGGATATGAATATGAGCTAGTTTTTAAATATCTTCAACAATGTAAATAGATTTCACATTAACAACATCTAGTTTTGAATTTCTACATGTCTATATTACATAAATGCCAATGCTGAACAAAGAAATCACAAGTTCCATAAGCACTTAGCAAACTTCTCAATGGAAGATAGGCTTCCTGTCTGACCTTATTATCCTTGAACTAGAACAACAGTGCAATTTAGCAGTCAAGAGGAAAAAAAAGAAAGGAAAGAAATTTGACTTAAAGCAAAGTTGTGCTAGCAAAAGCATTCATCCTTTCTGCCCTTTTAGTAACTGGTTACTTATTTTCCTTGAGCAACTGGGCAATAAATATAAATTGTGCAATTCTAAGCAGCACAGAGAAAATACTGCTTTGGCTTTAGAAGGATACAGAAGTTATCGTAACAGCAAATCACTGAGACAGATCAGTTCCTTATTCCACAAATATGGAATGAAAAGGATGCATCCTTCCCCAGATTCCTTTGAACAGCACTGAAAAGGGCAAAGAATAGAGAAAAAATATACATAGCCAAACTGCTCACAAATCATTGTCTTTGGGACAGAAATAGACAGAGATTTTGGATATGGCAGCAGAGCGAGAATCAACACACACATAATACCTTTCTTAAAATTCTAAAGAAAAAAAATGGTAAATGACAAGAGAATCTTTGAAATCAAAGAAGTCTTCTGCCTGTGAATCCTCAAAGAAACACGAAGCAGTGTTCTCAAATGCTAGAACACAGCATTCACTCTGGGGTTGGAGGTTAATCTTTGAAGGAGTAATTCACTGAAGAAGAGGGTGATGTCAGCTCTAAAGAAGAGATGGAAAGCATCCAGGAAACTTGTTAGCACTGCAACCATTCAGGAACAAATATTTAACTTGGGAAGTAGCAAGGAGACCAACTTGGAGCCAGCAAAGGATCTCTGCAGAGAAGCAAAGCAGGAATTAGGTAAGAAATGCAGTTCAGAGTCTGCAAAGACTAGCTCCTGTTCTGCTTTTTCCTCCAGCTGTTCCACTCAGACGTAAGCATCTGCATCAGTGAGGCACCTGGATTTTGCATCAACTCTGCCAAGCCTGAAAGCATCCGTGCTACATTACACGGTAGCTCAAATAACCCAGGGATTCCTTGAAAGTGGAGAGCCACTGCTTGGCAGAAAAAATAAATGAAAACACTATATCTTGGAATAAAAAGTAACCCTTTTTATGAACCTGCCACGGTCTGACACTCTTTCACATCAGCATAAGGCTGGAAGAACAGGTTTTATATGTCCATGAATTTCCACTTACTGCCCTAGGAACTTCTGTCCACACAAGCAAGGGTGAAGAGTCCTCCTGTTAGCAGATAATGGCTGATAGACAAGTTCATAAAACCACAACTCAACTTTCTTTTATAAGCTGAAAAGTTTAGCTACCTGAGCCTCATTTCTCACTTTTAGAGTATTTTCATAGCTGTCCTATAACTTTTTTCTGGAGTTTCTCTATCAACAACTATACCCTCCGTTAAATTCTGCCAGCCAGCACTAACACATAGCTTTCTTGTGTTGCCTTCTCAGTGTTGCATAAAGAGGTAAAATCATTTCCTTGCTCAAAATGATCATTTCTCTTCTTTTACATATCCAAAAATCATACCTGGTCTTTTCTTTCATGGGACTAGGCTTCTTTGAGGTAATTCTTTGTAAGACAGACTCCCAAGATTTGGTAAAACAGAAATATCAGTAGATCAAAAAAATTTCCTCACTCAGTTTCTTTGAGGCTACCGGCTGCAAATTAACCAGGCTACATATTTTAAAATGTTTAACTATAGCCAGTGCTCCCATATATCCTCTTTATTTACAGATTGGTAAGTCTTCATCTGCAGCTTGGTAGATGATCAATACACCGTTTTTGCTCCAAATACAGGAGTATTTATTAAATATTTCTCCCTCTTCTGCAGTTCAAAGTGACACATCCCTCCAGCAGCAGCAACAGCACTGCCACGCTCTGCCCACCTGCAGGTCCTCACACCCTAAAGCCTGCAAGCCTATGTGCGTATCTGACCCCCATTCCTGCAGAGCAGCAATAACAACAGGTCCTTTGGAGAGAATGAGCTTAAGGAAGTATAGTCCAACAGATGAAGAGACAGATTTGATTAAAGAGTGGGAATGCAGAACAGGAAAGCAAACAGAGGCGGCTCTGGTGTGGGATGTTGCAGTGCACAGCCTGGGAAGTGCAGAACTGCTGCTGCTGCCATCACAGCCATGAAACCTGGGAACTCGCAATATGCCACTGATGCCTTCAACTTTTCTTGCAAATGTTCTTACTTGATATGCACCCGCATTTACTTCCTCTTTCCTGTTATTCAGTGCATTGCTGTTTGTTCTACTGCTCTATTTTCATATTTTTTCTTAAGTGGGTGACGACCAAATTTTTTGATGTTCATGGCGCCACAAGTTCTTGATATCCCAGATGATGCTTTCAGATAATTGCCAGCTTCTCATCCTACTCCCTACGTTAAGTTACGTTCCCAAATGCATTTGGCAAATGTAGGCATAACTATAACTCTGGAAAATTATTCCTCTTGATGTAGTGAACATATACATGTGCATGCACATGGGTCCATGCACACATATATTTGTGTGCATAAACCATAGATAAGTAACTGGAGCCATGTCCTATTTACATAAGGTAAGTGTACCCAGATCATGATTAAGATACATAAGGAACTACTGTATTTTAGAGTGACAAAGGAGCTTTTTTCTTTGTCCCTCAGAATTAAATTATTCTATGTGGTAACACAAGCTTTCTGTGTTAAGAGAAAATATATATATTTTTAGATGACTGGTCTTCACGAGTTCATTATCTACAAGCAACAGTTTTCTAACCAGAAAAATCTTTTCAGGGTTATAAAAAAGTATATTCATACAGGACTCTACGAAGGCTGGCTCAGAATTCACTTAACAGTGAAAACTAATCTTGTATTTGAGGAGATAAGGGGACCTGGTAACAAGTTCTATTACACTCAAGAGAAAACTGAATATAAAACTCATGTCTTAGCAATTTAAGTGAAAGTGTTGCCCTTCTGCATGGCTGAAAGCTTCACACTGTGCTGAGAATAAACTTGCAGACAGCAATGACAGCTGTGGGAATGATGCCACATATTAAAATGTTTAAACTTTCTTCATAGATGACAACAGGAGTAGTCACCCAACAGAGCATCATTCTACTCAGGTACAGGTCAACTGAGACACAGAGAAACAGTGGAGAAAGATCATAATTTGAAAAGAAAAATAAAATAAAAATAAGTTCTTAAGGATAACCCTTTAAAAAAGGAAGAAGGTTTAAAAAGAAAGAACAAATGATGAAATTTCACATTCAGCTAATTCCTTTCATCCAGAAGCCACAATAAAATGGAAAGCGTCATCAATGGCAATTCAAACTGGTCTCTAACAACCAGGAAAAAACACAAGAATAGCTAAATAAATATACATTAGGTATCTCCTCTCCCAGTCCCCCACCACCCAGAAGAGAAGAATATCTACACTGAGCCATATTCATTTGCGCTTTGCTGTATTTCAGAAGATTCAGTAGAAACATTAGCATATAGCATGCATAACAATCTTTTAATCAATTCACTTAAAATCACATGAAAGACACTGAATTATGACAGCCCCTAAGATTCCTGCTCACCATCAAAGCTGGAAATTGTAGGGTTTTCACAAGATTAGAGAATGATGATGGGAAGAAGCCACATTTTGGAATTCCTGTTTTGCACGTAACTACCAGCGTGCTCCAGGCCCTCTCAGCCAGGCACAAACTCAGACCACGCACCGATGAAGTGGGACAGAAAGCTGTGGCCTGTGAGAAGTGCCGCTGCCGCCGAAAGCTACTTCTGATACCCTGAGCGGTAGCAGATCGACCACAGAGAGTCTGAAAAGCAGAACTGCTGTGTGCAGGAACGGCAGCTCCCTGCGGCGAGGAGCGGCAACACTGCGACAGCTTTCCGTAGCCCCTTCTTCAGCCCCACGGCCACGCGGGCAGCAGGCAGGTTAAACGGTACGTCTGGGTGGCGAGAACTTTTCCTGCCTTCCTGGTTCTGTGCTATCGCCACCCAAAAGACTTTTATAGAGTCCCATGAAAAGCAATGCAAGGACAGGACAGGCACAAAAGATGTTGTCTTTCCCAGATTATATTTCAGCCCCCTCTGCTTGTGTTGCCTCAGCCAACAGTAGAAGGATGTCTGCATGTGAAGCAAGGCATTAATTTTCTCAGCCTCGTATGAAGCCAGTATCTGCAGCCCTCCTAAGCCTGAAGGCTGCACCGGAGGCTAATTTACAAAATGAGGATAAACACCCCAAGCTTTTTGGACCAGCACGAAGTGACCGTTTGACAACATTTTGTGCCTGTGTTTACTTTCTGCTGCGAAAGCTGCCCCGGCGCAAGCGGCCCCGGCCTTCGTGCCGCTGCGCCTCCCTTCCCGGAGCTGGCGGCGGAACGGGGAACGGAGCGGTGGGCGAAGGAATGGCTGGAATGTGCTTGCTGGAGCACAGCTTTCTGCTCCGCAATCACTTGCCGTTTCCTGTCAGACTGCAGGGGAAAACAGGCTTCTTTTAATACCCACTACTTTCCTGACTAATCCCCAGTTCAAAACAGAGCGAGTGCCCCATTTTCTTGGGATAAAAGAACATTTTATTAATGGGAATTATGTAAATGAAAGAAATACTTTTAATTCAGTTTTTCCATTAATTTACTTCTTTCTACTCCAGGATGCAAGCATGTAGGTCTCCGTATCTTATCCATTATCTATTCTTATGCACATATTTTGCAGAACAAAGACACTGAAATTGGGAATCCAGCTCTCCAATCTAAGTGCTTCGTACTGTCGCAGCCACATAAAGAGGTGCTAAAGCTGGCAGAACAAGACTCACAAGGAACAACCTCAGGATGAGGGAGTTTCCCAGCTGTCGGAGCGCCAACGGAGTAACGCTGCAATGTTTCTCCGGAGCCCTTGTAAGCAGGGTAAGAAGTGCTCAGAGATACTTCTGCTGGAACCACCTGCAAGAAGGAACGCTCGTGGCCCTCACAACCTGGCATCGGTCTCTCTGCACGCGATCCAAAACCTCACTTGCTTATTCATCCTGACTGAGTAGGCTGCAACAACCGCAGGAAACTCAATTTTGGTTCTTTTAGCACCACAAAACTATCATGTAAAATAGGTATGTCTTAAAGTTTGGACTGTTTTGTCCTCAAAAGGAAGGAACATACTGTTCAAAAAATGTCTCAGCCTGTTACAGTTAATACAAGTAATTTTTACAGTAGTAATAATTAAATCTTTAAATCTAGTGTAATATCAGAGCAGCTGCCCTCAGCTGTTTAGCTTTAAAACAGCTTCTTACTGCAAGCTTTACAGTTGCTTCATACATGGCACTTTCCTGTGTCAGATAACATCTCAAATTTGTTACTGATTTACAAGATTACAGTTTGCATTTTTGGATATATTCCTTAAATGTCTTTTACAGAGGTTAGTGTCTTTGAATATCTTGAAGCAACTGCAGCTCTCTCTACCTAAAAAAAGAAAAACCGTTCCATTTGTATAGTATTCATGATCCTAAAGCCAAAAGCATCTAGGGATTCCAAATTCTTGAAGTATGCCTCTATTTTTGCTTCTACTATAATTGTGAGGAAAATAACCACTGAAAATTAGCAACACACTTCATAACAAGCAATACAGTTTAAACCACCCATCCTATTTCTCATTGATATTTTCCTCAGATTTTTAGAAACGTGAAGAAATGAATCTGTATATGTTTATTCTAGAGTGTTCATACCATAAATTAAAAGTATTCTGATGACTTTTTAATTAAAGACTTGCAGAGCACTAGCCTCAGATGTTCATAGCCCAGACTGCTCTTTTCTCATAAGTATTCATGGTGGGGTAGGGGGAGGTAGGCTTACTATACATCAGCATCCCTATTAGAAACTTCTCATCAGACTGTTTTTACTACATCCCAGGAAACAAAGGTGGAGATCAACTATTACATTATTCTGGCCATTTGCATACTGATTTTTTCCTGCAGTACAGTCCCCGTTTTTTTGTATGGTTTTACTATTAATTCAAACCAGAAAATGGAACTGTCACCAGTTCTCAGCAAATACTGCCATCCTTCACAGTGCTTTTTATGTGCGTTCTTGGTGCAGTTTCATGCTATTATTGCTAGCTAAGATCACCAGGAACAGTTTCTGTCTGCTGTTTACAATCTCAAAATACTTGTAACTAGAAGGCAGATCTGCACAAATTATAAAGAGAAAATCAGCCACAGAAAAGTGTTAAATAATGGCACTTTTGAGCTACAACAGTAACATAAAACACTTTCTTTTTCACAAGTACATTTTTGAATGTAATAAAATAGAGTGTTAGTTAAACAAAGATGTTGGCACCAAAGAGCCTGTAAAGTTATTCAAAATGAGTGTTCATAAAGGCTAATATATGGAGTGCACTTAGTAGTGAGTTTTGTTTTATTTAAAAGTTCGGCATCTTTAATCTCCAAGTTAATAAGGAGCAGAGGGTGTGCAGCTATCAGGGCGCTAGACACGAAGGCTCATTGAATGCGTGCTCCGAGCTCCCGCCGACTTCCATCGGCTCCACACAGCATCAGGCCTCTTACCGCTGGCAGCTAAGACTTTATTATGAAATTGGAGAGCCAAAAACAAATATCCCACCACCGTAAACTGCATGAGACCATTGCTCAACTAATCATGGAAAGGTATTTCCTCTCCACAGTGATTGAATTCATTAAATCAGATCGTCAGAGCTGCTATAACAACACTGTGCCTTTATCATTTGAGGCTGTTGTGCAAAATTTTAGATCAAAAGGAAACTAACTATTAAATATTTATTTTGCAGTATTAATCAGTTTTCTGTAGTGCAACTTTCTTTAATGGCCAATATTTCCACCTGCAAAATAATAAACAGACAGCTTTTCAGAAATTTTTCGGACAATCCCTGTCTAAGCACGCTTAATCGCTCCCTATGTAAAAGCAACCTCCCATTTTCCTTCCAGGGATTTCTACCTTACATGCTTTTCTTAAGGCAACATAATATAATGAGGCATAAGGAGAGAACCAAAAGTTACTGGTCACAACACCATACTTCGATTTGCAAAACAGCTAAGTAGAACACACCATTTTTATTTGCAGAAGAGTTCTCAATATAGACAATTTTCATACTAGCAGGAACAGAGAGCTCCAGAGAAATAAATTTCAGATCTCAGAAGTGCTACATTTGACTGTCAACTAGCTAAGCTGGCTTCTAAGCAACAGTTTTTTCCTTAAACAATAACAATATTCAACACTCAAACAGTGGAAATTAGGCCTTCTACTGTACCACCAAAGCAACCCAAACCCCAGAACAACAATATCTGCAACCAAAAATTGTCTGTTTTCCCTTTGCGTGAATTTGCTTCTGGAACTAAGAGGCAGGCAGCCCTTTCTGAAAACGCTGAGGAGGACAATAAGGGCAAACCAAATACTAAAGGTGTATAAAAAGGTATAAGACAAGGTAAACAATACGCCTTTTTATTTCCCATGTGCGTATGTCTGAGTAAATGAATATCTGAACGAATTATATGAACAAAGGAAAAAGGCCTTAATGAACGAGAAGGGAGACATGGGGAACAGACCTTCCATGCGGGACCTGAAGGAAAGGACACATTGCTCAGCAAAAGTCACATTTCATGCTATTTTCACAATAAGCTTAAAGATCACTGCAAGGAGCAGGCATTTTATTGTAAGATTTCTTATAGGGAAATTATTTCCATGTGGGTTAATGCAAATGTTGTTGTGAAGGTGGTGAGGCAGAGTTATGCTCAGATCTCAGCACTGAATCACGGGCTGTTTTTCAGTCCAACCAGATAAGCAGTTAGAGGCGACTGTCCTCAGTCAGTGGTATTTGTCTCTCCCAGAACACGGCTTCTCTGTGCATTTGTGCTGCTGCATACCACCAATTTAAAATTAGCTGGCAACCCTCCTCCCTCCCCCAAAAAGGCGAGAAGCACTTTAGGGTTTTTTTGATGGATGTTGTCCCCACGCATAATAACCTTTTCTGATATGAAACTATTGTGGAAAATGAAGTGAGATAGGACTAAATTCCAGGAAATGTGTGAGCCACTAGTTTCATGAAAAATATATGGTATATTGAAGTGATGTTTTCCTTAAAATGTGCTAAGAAATTTTTTTTCCTTAAATGATACACCAGTAATGCAATTCCATAAAAGTCTTTGGATAAATTCTTTACCAGCCAAAATAAAGGCAGGAAAATATTTTGAATAAAAATCTATAGATACTTGTATGAAAATATGAACAGCAACCAGTTTCTTAAGTGTGAAACATTTGGTTTTTTAAGCAACAAGAAAAATAATATGCTAAATACTAGCAATGATTTGACAGCAAAAAAGTGGGAGAATTCAAAGTCAAAACTAGGTAGTATTATTCTATTTGCTTCTTGAGTATGTTTTCCAGAAAATAATGGTTTGAATCGTCGGTTCTAGAACAGATGTGCTCCCAAGAGAGAGCAGCAGAGATGCTCCTCAGGTTCTCCTTCCCCATGGCTCATCACCCCCTGGTCTCATAGCAAAGGGAGGTCAGTCCACAGATCAAACTACTCTTCCTCAGGATTTATGGCTGCTCTAATTTATACTGGCATTAATTTGCCTAAAAGTCACATTGAGACTGTTTGTACATGCTTTTAGACACAATATTGATTATCTCCACTGGATGAGGACTTGAAATGCAAGGGCCTCTAACACGAGCTCCCTCCTGGTCCCAGTTTACGCTCTACTCTGGTCCTGCCTGCCTGATGCCAGCGGACAGCTAAAGCAGGCTTACACGTCCTCCGCATTTTGCAAGGCAAGTAAGCGATCTCACAGACAAAAATCTGCAATCAAAATGTTACCTTGATGGGCAGATACAGGCTGCATCTAATTCAGAGTAAAGTCACAATAACTCTACCGACTTTAGTGTTGCTACTTGAGATTTTCATCATTATCAGGCTCATTTCCCTTTATAGAATCTCATCAGTTAAAAAAACTCGATCCAAAATATCATATTTCCAATTTTTTCTAGGTTCCATAGTAACCTGTTTTCCTATTATTTGAATTTTAAGGTTAAATTCAGCAATATTTAATAATTGTATTATTTTTTGCCACTGCTTATATTTTAAAAGGGGCCACTTACAGCCAGATGAAAAATATTTAAAAAAAATTCCTCTGCATTAATAAAATACGTAAGTATCTTTTAAAGCATCTATACATTCATGTATTTACTACTGAGTTCAATGCATTTGAAGGAAGACTGTGCAGGTAACTATAAACTGGAATGTTATAATCACTTTAAAAAAAAAAAATCATCTACCACATTACAAAAGAATTTGAGTGTTTCCAGAAAACTAGATATTCATATAGATTAGTCAACCACTGTTGTAGATAATAATACCTATATAGAAAGAAAAAAACTGTGCCTAACTTTTAAGGCAAGTAAATGTTCCAGTGTCCTTAGCATGTGTCTTTCCAAAGTCTGTATTTTCCTAGATCACACAGTAATCGTGCAGTTCTAGTGCTTACCTAGGTTTCTTACTGCTGTGTCAGCAGTCAGCTGGCTAAGCTCAGATCTTACAGTTCCCCTCCCCTCCAAGGCAAACACACGCTACATGAAAAACAGCAGAGTTGTCACATCTGCAAGGGAGTAAATAAAAACACTGAACCAGTAAGGAGAAGAGATCATAAACAATTTACATCCTTCCCTTCGTTTTCAAAAAATAACTTTCCGGAGGATGAGAAGAAACTAGCGCAATGTATGCATGTATATATGTGTGTTTCCTATTATGAAATCACATTTTCGCTATTGCAGAAGTACAGCCAAAAGACGGATCTTTATTCTCCAGCACTGGCAGTTGCCACTGTACGTTACTGTTGGCACTGCACGTTGCTCTGAGAAAGTCTAACTGTAAAGACTTGCATCTAGCCCAGCTGTTTACATGCTGTACATTTATAGACAGAAAATAACTCTTTCTCATGATATTTGATTTTGACATTCAAGTATTTTTCTTATGCTACTACGTGTCCAGTAAAGTACTGAAATTAATTTCAACCCACATATGCAGTATTTGTAGCAACTATTCCTATATTTGGTCTAGGAAAGCAGCACAAATTGAAAACTGACAAACTCAAAATTTAGGTGTCCAGGGAAAGTTTTGATGGTATTTAAAAGCAAAACTAGGTTAAGGGGAGCCTGAAAAATAAGCATTTAAAACAGGCTTTATGCATGCTTAAAACAGAAAACTTTAAGAACCTGAAAGCAACCAGCGAAAGCACATAATGACACAGAGAAAAGGAATCAGCACATCAACAGCTTTGCTTGTCAAGAGGGGTGACATTCCCTGTGTTTAGGGCAGTCACAGTCTCCAAATGTGCAAAAGTGGAACCTACATATTAACCAGCTATGGTACACCAGTTTGCTATGAAATTACATGTGGCTCCGATGTGAGACGTAGAGAGCGTGTTTCTATCCTACCGCACTGAGGCAATCTGTGGGTTCCACAGACCGTTCCCACTGGCTACGGGATGAATAATAAGCATTTTAATTGAAAAAAGTCTTGAGATAAGAAAGAGGGCAAAGTACAAGTCCTGTGTTCCTCAGTGAATTTTACTGCAGAAAGTTATGAGAAAGAAGGAAAGGGGGACCAAAGAATCCACAAACTAACATTTCTCATATCTTATGTTCAAACACAGAGTCAGAACTACTCTCCCGTTTCCTTGTGTGTGACATACAAATCACTCAGAGCCAAGGATTCAGAGAGAGAAGAGCTCCCTTCGTGCGAGTTTGAACTCTTTGGTGCTTTGTCATCTAAGCCACTGTACAATACTCCTGTTATAACTTCCTCTTAAGGAAGTCCTTAAGAATACAGTTCCCCATCTAACTGCTCTTAAGAATCCCACACCAAAGCAGGGCTTCTGCAGGGACCCCAGCAGAGAGCAGATTCTGTCACACAGGGCAGCGATACACAAGGATGCTGTACTGTGCTTCGTAGCGTTAAATGCAGCGGAGGGCAATCGCGCTGGAGTCCTCGGCATGCCCATGCAGGATCCTCTCTCCATATGAGCATCATAGGATCACAGGATAATCGAAACTGGGAGGGATCTCAGAAGGTCTCCAGTCCAACCTTCTTCTGCAGGCAGGGTCAGCTATGAGTTCAGACCCAGTCCCTCAGAGCTTCACCCAGTCAGGTCTTGAAAGCCTCCAAGGATGGAGGCTACACAATATCTCTGGGCAAGCTATTCCCCTGCTTGACTCTCTTAATGAGGAAAAAGGAGTTTTTTATATCCATTACACTGCTAGCCAGATTTAGCTTGTAAATAAACAGCACTAAATCACTTTATGTTAAATTAGTTTAATTGATGAATCAATCAATATAAAACAAGAGTAACACCTACATGCACACAGCATATGTAACTTGCTGTAGAAAGAAGCAATACCATCCTCCACAATAACCAAAATATGACTGGGAAGTAGCAGATAAGAGCTATAAACACTTACATTTTTGTAGCATATTTGTTTTCTTGCTTTTTGTAATTCAAAAGGTGGCAGAATCTAAACAACTATGTCACAGCTTGGAAAGGTGATGCATATATAAGGTGACACTGAATTTTACTGCAGAAGTATGCAAACAGGTTCACATACATTTCACAAGTTTGCACAGATATTTCCATACACCTACCCTTGTCCATTACCCAAGAACTGATACTATGCATTTTACTTCTATAAACTAAGCTGTAAACCATTCTTTTGCTGACTCTGCTTCCTGACTGGTCACAAACATTTTCTAATGGATGTTAAGTCCACACAGAAGTATGTACACTAAGCTTTTCTACCGAGGCCACAATCAAGAAAGTTAATTTGTCATGAAAAGCAAAAAATATGCATTTCAGAGTTTGACATTTCAATGTAATAACGACATTAATAAGCTCATAAATCAAATAAATATACTTTTCTTTCAGAACTTCAACTCCTATCCAAAACATGTATTAGCTTTTTACTCTATATGCCGTTGATCAGTTCTTACTCACAGCTAAGTGCACAGGTACATAGGTTCCTGGAGATTCAGCTTTCCATGTAATTCTCTTTACCCCACTCTTTTCCAGAGCTAACGTTCTTTATGTATCCATACTTGCTGGCAGTGTACTCACCCCAAAACCTTATCCTTCACTTTTGTATATTTTCATATAGTTTCCCATGCAGTTATAGGGCTAAGATGCCCCAAACCCTGTTTAACAGAAGATTGGTTTACAAAGTATTTATTTAGTAATAAATAAAGTATTACGAAGTATGTATTTTGCTATGTATGGATTTAATAAATAAATGAGAGGAAAGAGAAAAACAGTCAGTCATGGAACTATTATTGACAATCTTACATGATCATGTTTCTTAAGATATAGCTCTTAAGAGTATTGTTACACCAACCTAGCATAAAAGTACTGAAGGGTCTTTTCTTCTACAAAGCCAGTTAGTACTAATTGGAGCTACACCGCATTTTGAAGGAGAAATATACACTTAGAAGTGGCTTATATTAGGATAATTCACCTGTATCAACTATCAAAATGTATGAGCAGTGATAAATAACAGTAAATCAGCTACACAGTGAGATCATTATTTGGGAAAAACCATTCCTGAACTCCTTTTGCAGTCAAAGGTTCAGGATGAGACCCACTAGAAGCTGCTGTTGCCCTTCATAAGATCTCTTTATATAAACTTACTTAAGCCTTCCTCAAATTTTCATATCATTTCTCTAATCAGCACATATTGCTGAAGAACTTATTCGGAGAAAATAACATGTATGTATTAAAATTACACATGCTCACTGTATATAGCTATACTTAACATTCTATATAGAGATATATTTAACATTTCAAAGTAAACGATACAGCAACATACAAGAATCGCTTAATGTATTTCATATCCTGTCTGCTAATAAGTTACTTCTTCAGAAACTTCATTCATGAAAACCAGAAGGGGAAAGATAATGAATTTGATTAAAGAAATTTAAAGAAAAGTATATAACAATGGCTCTGGAATGGCTCCCTTATTCTTCAGGAATACTGTATCTCAGGCTTTGTTGAAAAACATACCAATACAGCTGTGGAACAGTCAACTTTGCTCTGTTGCAGTGTGCCTGGTAGGAAATAACATTCACATTTTATTTCTTTAAATGGATGGTTATTAGAAGACTATTTATGGTGTGAGCAAATGTTCTAGCAAGCTGCTACAACACTGGCTCCTTTAGCTTTAAACATTGATAGGACACCACAGAATAGAAAAGCCAAAAAAAATGTTTCTGTTGATATTCCTTATAACTGAGATTCAGAAGCTAATCCACAGACCTTAAATAATCTTAAAAAGTAAAAAAGCTTAAAATGAGTGGATTATTAATAACGATTAGCTTCTTGCAGGCTGTTGCATCTGCACGAGCCACAGAAGGAAATAAGGTCATGATAGCATCACTAAAAATAAGCTGTGCATTCTGGAAGAAAACTATTATTTGCATTAGGTATATATATGCACACACATACGTATACATAGATTATGCAACAAAAATACATAAAGATATTATAAAGATTTAATAAATAGAGAACAGAGAAGCTTTGCACAAACTGTAGAGTAAGAATAGAAAGTCCACCAAAAAACCTTTGAACAGTGAACCAGTTCAAACTATAAGCTTTTCATGGATAATTCCCGAACGGAAAAGAAAGCTAAATTTGTCAGATAAATAATTCCTTATGAGTTACTTGCTCATCCTTTACAGGATCACAGAAGTAATTTGAAAAGATAAATGTAAGCACTGAGTAAAATGTGTCATCTGAAGATTGCCATGTAATGGAATTGTAAGTGCAGTAACCAGATTTTCACACCTATTTTGTACCCCACATCCAGAGGTTATATGATAATGATAAAGCCCTACAAAATCCCCCTTGTTGCTATGTCATGCCATAAATGGAAGAGATGCAAAAAATAAGATTCTGTAAAGAAACTTCACAGCATTTTTCTTTCTCAAGAGAAAAATTTTAACTATAAACTCCTTGCATAAGCCTTGAAAATTTTCAACACACAGAACTGTTTCAAAAGCTATTTGTCCAATGGTAGTATCAGTAATTATTTATATTTTCCAGTAGCAGAGCAACTGTTTAAAAATGGGGGGGAGGCAGGGAGAAAAAACATTCTTCTCCATTCTTTAAGCTAAAGCGTGATGCTAAACACAGAACGTGCAGGGCATGTCTCAAACCTAGGATGGATTTTATAGACACTTAAATTACAAACTCTTGACATTTTATAACAGAAGCGCTGTCAGACCCTAAAATGTAGCAACACTAGTGGGTGTCACTAAAACGGAGTGGCATTTAAGGGTTTTTTGCTGGACCTCGATTTCTACAAGGGTCACATTTGAATTAAACTCTCTATCAGTAAACCTCATTAGAAGTATTATCTTTGCCAGGAAGGCACTTTTTTACCTAACGTACACAATTTTAAAAAACAAATTATTGTCTAAATCAAATCTTTTCCCATGCATCATTATCAGTAAAGTCCTCCGAAAGGTAAAGGCCGAGTGCAGGCCTCCGCGCAAGCTGAATCCCCACTGACTGAGCAGCGGGGCTGGGGCACCCAGCAGCAAGGGAAACACTCTTGGCTCTTTCCCAAGCTACTTTTCTCCTTGATTATATCCCCATGGGGTGCTTAGGAAGCTTAAATACTATACAGGATTTTAAACTCAAAGAAGGGAGTGCAATAGGTTCAACAACATAAATTCCACATTAGATTGGCAGGAAAAGAAACGAGGCTTCAGGTCAAAGCTACCTTTCCTTGTATTTTAATTCGCTAGTTCTGGAGAGCCCAGGCAAACCTTAGCTGCAGGAAAAAGACACTGGGAAGCAGCTTTTGAGCTGTTACGTTTTAGTACCTGAAAGAGCACAGTGTGGTAAATACTGAAACATTCCTGAGTTAGAATTTCATCCAAGGTTTAAGTAATTCTCACCGCTTCACTTCCTTTACACGAGTATTCGTTAATTTAGTTGTATGGAAAGTTATTAAAAGTTTGTGTTAATCGGATGAGCAATTGCCAGCACTGCCTACAATTAAGGCGGACTAGCACTTCCAGCTGTAAAACTCAGGAAAACATTCAAAGCGAGCACAGGAATGAGCATCCTACGTTCCATTTCTTAAGATGGTTTCAACACTCAGCTAAGCCCACAAAGGAATTCAACTTTGGTGATAGAGACTGCTAATATGAACACCTATTTCAGGCGGTCTCACTCCAGGAACGAAATCCCCAGCCCTGCACTAGAGGCCTCAGCCTGGGCAGAGGACGAGCCCCGTGCAGTGGGCTGCTAGCAGCCGGCGTGCTGAGCAGGGAGCCGCGCAGGGCTCACGCAGCCTTCTGAAAAACACAAAAAGTCCACTGCATAGAACTACCACACAAATGATAAGCACAGTTGGCTCTTCAGATTATTGTTCCTGTTCTGAAGATTTTACAATCTAATACCAGTTTAGTAAAAAAATTAACACTATTTTGCTATTATACATGATGAACTACATAGCATTTTAATTTAAAAAGCCATAGAGAACAAAGAAAATATTTTACGTTGATGCCTCCTCTGCATGAATACCTTCAAAATTCTGAGATATTCATTTAGCACAGCCTACGGTATAGATATGCAGCAGAATTAATATAGCCAATGCAATGAAAAATGTGTCTTAGTTTTCACACCGGAAACTACAGATTATGCAATAAATTACAGTGCAGAGATGTACAGAAAGGGTGTTTTCTGTTGTCATTTCTACATGTGCTATTTACACAATACTTTCTCAAAAGTGGCAGTATTACAGTTCTATGAAACAAGGATTGCACAAATATAAAAATGGAGTATCTGAGAATGAGGTATGAAAAAGATATCATGAATATACGCTGCATTGAAATTCACTGCTCACAAAGACACTAAAAACTGGAAATGCCATCTTATAGTAGCATAATTTGCTATCAGATAGATTATCTGAATTGAGACCTGATGCTTGTCCTTCTTAACTGACTCTCAGCACTGCAGAGTTATTCTTTTCGGAGAAGTGTCATAAACGATCATTTTATCATTGATCTTCTGGCTTAGAAGGTTCATGCAAGCTGCATTCAGCTGCACAAACCCTAATTCTGTAAGGTGTAATGGGCTTACAAAAGCCTGAGAGAAAGAAAAAAGAAGAAATCAGGAGTCTCTAAGATAAGTCAGCGGTCATGAGATTATCTGTTTAATTAATAAAGGAATGCATCCAAATTCTCTGCCTCCCACATAAGTGGGTCCTGACAGTTTTGTGGATTTTGCACAGTACATACATATGCTTTTATGCTATCCTAAAGCAGTAGTTATATTGCTCTAAGCTCTGCTGCTTTACCAGCTGCAAACATATTGCTCATTTTTGATCCACCTCCTTTGCAAAACTAAGCTTCCTTTTTCACACGCCTCAGGGAAATGCTGTTGACCATATCCAAGCTACTTCATTTAATGTAAAAGGGTCAACTTCATCATTACCATTTTCTTTACTATTTGTCCTCACTCACGGATAGATAGAAGTTTGTATTGCTGGAAGCTCACTAGGGACTAATGGTTCCTCATATAGGTTGATGACATTTTCACTGTGTAAATCTCAGAAAAGATACAGCTTAGCACTGCGGTACTTCTGTTTTTTTCCCTTAGCTTCTTGTTTCTTTATGCCAATTCTGAAATTACGATCTACAAAATCTACAATGGCTGGGGAAAGGCATGAGGTTGGCATCAGCTCTTAAATGAATTAAATTGATGAAGTATCAAAAATGGTCCCTCAGTGGCCTACATGTCAATAGACTTCACTGACAATTAAGAAACCAGTGTCTCGCTGGGTCATACTTAGGAGCTTCTAAAATGAGTTTTAGAAAACACTGCAGGTCTAGAAATCCTAGAATGTTTCTCTACTATAGATATAACTGGTAAAGGAGATCCTGCTATCTAATCCATATCTTATCTCCTCTATTAGCAGGAAGCTGAAGATCAAATATATTCTGTTTACTGCTTTAATATTTTTAAGCACCTACATTTATGTTTCAGTTCCATACTATTTCCACATTTCATCTGTATGATACCTGTATATCTTCTAAGTAATTTAAAAATAAAATAATTAACAGTACTTCCAGAACAAATACCCTTTGCTTCATGTATAAAAGCTTCTGTGCATAATTTTCCATTGATATCTATGTTTAAAAGCTTCTCTTTTGCATTTAGTATCCATTTGTACTAGGCTATTTTCTCCTTTTTAAAAAGAGCTTTTTTCAATTAATAAACATTTGTCTACAATGGCTGAGCAATTTCATTTTATTATTTCTTGCTTTCCCTTTATGTTGTGTCATTTCTTTCTTTATTCGTATTTTCCCACAACATTATTAGTTGCACAGAATGTCTACAGAAAAGCGTTTTTCAGGGACAGTTAAAGAAAGTCTGTTCCTCTCTCATATTGGGTCTGACTTTCATAGAACTATCTATCTGTGCAAAAGACAACACGAGAAAAAAAGGAGTTCCTCAACCCGTATAATGAAACTATTATCTCCTTGCCATAATACTTCTGATAGCCTCAAGGACAGAGACGACGAATGGTGGGAGTTCAATAAATGATGGAATCGCTTGCTAACTACGCAACCAGTGTTATATAAAAGTAAACCAAACAAAACTCAGCCTGAAAAAACACAGAGCAATAAAAATACTCATGCTGAAAAAACATTTAGGTGCCTACTGATATTTATATAGGGGCACATAGGGGTGTTTCAGAAGAGCCAAACCCACTCTGCTGGGAGGAGGAATACCCAAGCTCCTTGAGTGCTTTAAAGAATTTGACTGCAAGATTGGGCACATAATTGCCTTTGAAAATTCAATCTACAATATTGCTCCTACTTCTAAGAAAGATTTCTCATTCTGCTTAGGCAGCTCAAACAAGAGGAAAAAACAGATGCCTGCAAGGAGATGACTTTTTTATAAGCAGACGTTTCATAATTTTTATATTTATCTGGAGGTTGCAATAAAAATAGAGGAAATTAATACTTTATTGAAGAATGCAATGTATAAATTCCAGCATTTTTTTTCCATTTTGCCATTCTTTCAGATATAAACAAGCAATATAAATTCACTAAACCTGCTATACATTGTTGGCTCACATATATACCACTGCACTAACTCAATTTTTTTAAAACAGAAAGTTAATGGAGATTCTCTAGAAGCTTGGACACAAACATGCTGTTCCATTTTCTTTTTTGCTAAATAATATTGCACAGCCTAATGATTTTCTAGCTTAATGCAGAAATCATAAAAATCTCACGATTTCCCTTAGACCACTTGCTGGAAACAGGAATTGGATATTGCTTCAAGTAAACAGCAGCCCAAGTAAAAGCAAAAGGCCTGTTTCGTGTGCTGTGATATTTTGCCATACTGACACAGGCCAAGTCACAGCCAAGTTGGTGCAGCCTGAACACATCACTTAAAACTTGGAGCACCGATACAGCAAAGAGCCTAACGCAGAGCGATGCTTCCCCGGAGGCGTGCCGAGGAGCTGGCTGGAGGCAGCAGGGCAGCTCTCCAGCCCCGGCCACGCTGCCACGTGGATGCTCCGCTGACAACTCAGCGAAGAAGGAGACTAGCAACTGAAAAGGAGTTGAGGAAATTGCTTGCCCCTCCTGTGGTAATTACTGGCTTATAACTGAGACCTTACAACCAGCTTCATAATTGGCTCTAGCTGGGACACGGTCAGACCAGTTAGTTCACACCACTCCTGGGATTCAGCTTGGAGCCACCAGTGACTACCTGTAAGGAGGTCGCTGTTGGCAGCTCTCACGGGTTCAAGATAAACTGTTCAGCTTTGCACTGGGACTGAGAAGAGAAGGAGAAATCCCATGGTGCCATACCAGCCTTCTCTCCAAGAAGGCAAGCCAACTGCGATATGAATGCCCTTTGGTGGGTCCAGGGGATGAAACGAGCTGCCAGACTGTTGACTGCAGTGCCAGCACTTACACAGCAGCCTGCAAAGCACTTTGAGAATCAGATTTACACAGGCAAAGATTTTTGTAAAGAGACCATTTTTTGTGATGCTCCACAGCTCTGCTTTCTTCCATTAAGACACCTGTGCAAGGGCCCCAGTGTATATCCACTCGTCCTGACCTTGGGGTTTTATGCTGAGCTGGAATGGAAGAACTGCTTGAATAGCGTGGGACAGAGCTGCGGTCCACACGTGCCAGGAAAGAGTGCTCCTCGCACGGACACACGTCAGCACTAGCCAACCCCAGCGGCCTATCGGGACCATTTGCTGTATTAGATACCAAATTCCAGCAGTGCTGATCTATATCTGTGCGCGTACACACACACACACACACACACACACACTGCAATCTCTGCCACAGAGAGCTTACGACCCGTTATTTCAATCGTTCACATGCTCTGGACTTCCCTGTTTTCTGGAAGAGTGAAGAACAACTTCAGATAATCAGTCAATGACATTCAATAATACCTCGCACGGACTGAAATTCGGCTATTCCATTAAAAGTGCACATCCTTGAAAATGTTTCCAGACTGCTACTGCAATGGAGCTTGCACTAAGTCGACTCCCAATAGCTGTGAATGCTAATAAAAATAATCAATTCAGCACTTAACACTTCAATCACAAGACATATTTTTAGCCTATTACTGATAGCCATGTTATAAAAACAGTAGTCTGTCATGTTTGATGCTTTTCTCACGAAACTCATGTGACAGAGCCAGATAAGCAAATAGTTTAAGCATTTTCCTCTTGAATAATTATTATATCTCAAACTAAAACAATAACACAAAATCTCAAATAATTATGGTTCCAGTATTACCTGAGTGACTACTCAGTATGTCAGGCAGGCAGTGAAGGTATGAATATTCCGTCTTCTTGCAATTAGATATATATATATATATTTTTTAAGTATCTGGACTCTTCTTCAGGGGTGATATCCCCTGAATTGAACTTTTAGGAGATTTTTGAAAAAAACTATTTATATAGCTCCAAATCTAACTTCAAATCTTACCCCACCATGTCTCACCTTTGCTATTGCTTTCTTCTAGTGTTTCCTCTTAAAAAAGAGTCATACTAACAATGAGAAAGCCACGAGAAACTGAAGATACTGTTATTTTCCAATTTTTTTAAAATCTTTTTCCCCATGTAAACATAAATACACAGATGCGTATAAGTACATATGTGATTTTAATTAGAAGATTTTAAAATTCAGGAAAGCTAAATTGCCTCACACAAGGAAATGACTATAGCCATGACCTTTTATATTCCCTGCAAGCCCTAGATGCATCTAGAAGTTGACTCTAACCATGAGCTTAACTACAAACATGTGATTCGTGGCACTGAAGTTGGAGAGAGCGGGACAATCCACAGTCTGTCCGAGTGAAGAGCTCAGCGCAACGTGGGGCATTTAAGTCTCATATAAGAATATCAAACATACTCTGCAGCATCAGCAGTGCTTAGAATCAAGTTCCATTGATTTTAAATTCCTCTGTGCCCACACGCGGATGCCTGCACATAAACTAGCGGCTCGACCGGCTGCGCACGTCGGTCGCACAGCCCAGGCAGCCGTCACCCTCACCCAGGCAAGCCCAGGCAGCAGCTCCGCGAGAGGGGAGTTTCCTGGGGAAGCAGCAGCAAGTGCGACAGTCAGAACTCGGATCCTGATAAAGCACAGCCATCCTTTCACAGAGCCGCGTGAAGAAAGACAATTTCCAAGTTTTTAACTCAGTTTTTGTTTGAAATGTTTCAGGAGAACAGCTCAAAACAATCACATGCGATTCCACTTGAGCAGAAGCCTCAAGGCACGAGCTTTCTGTCATTCGCTTATCACGTCCACTTCACATAACAAACCTTTAGCCAAACCAGAGCGCTAGCCTGAGGAACAAAAACGCTACAGCAATCAAGTTGCAGAGATGCACACCAGTCTCCTGCAGAAATCTGTCAAAGTAATTCACAGTGTTATGACCTAGCGCAAATGTGAGGGCCAGAAGCGTGGCCATCCCCCCCCCGGGCAGCCCCTGCCTGCCCCACAGCACCCGCAGGAACGCGCCGTCCCTGGCCCCTCCTCACCGCCCGGGCAGCAGACACGGGCCTCTGCGGAGACCCAAGCTGAGGGCTGAGTCCAGAGAACCTCCTGAGAAAAAAGCGGGACTGATGACTACAGGAACAGTCCGTGCCTCACCTCTGATATATTTTTATCGATTACTCTAACTGAACAGCTAAAAACAATTGATATTGATGTTTTAACCACTGATGAACAAAACTGCAAGGCAAAAGAAGTTTAAATAACCTTAGACTACAAAAAAATTCACTTTTTTGATCTTGAAATTGTTATTACATCTGCTGAAGCAATGCTTAAATAACTTTTAGCGCACAAAAAGATTCTGAGCAGTGAAAAACACTTCCAAATTACATAAATACACACATAGGCACGCATAAATGCATTCCTCTCGCACTCTGTCTTGTGGCGTCAGGAGTCTGACTCACAGCCTTTAAGTGCAGTAAGGTCAATGTTCCAGCTCACTAGTATGTTTAGCCACTATCCCAGACATTTTAATGTATCTATTAAATTTCCATTTTATTAACCTTAGCTAAAATGTATAGTAATAACACTATATCAAATAAAGCATCCTGGTTCCGTAAGTCCTAGACTGAAGAAAAAAAAAAAGGCAACAATGTATTTGCGTATTTTCTAAGCATTAGTGTTATCTAATACAAAAGAGCAAACGAACCATCTGAGATGATGACAGTGCTATGAAGACAACGAGGAGCTAACAGAGTGGCCTGGTACCGAGATCTCAGAGGCACAAGCCTGAAGGCATCAAGCAGGGAATATCATGCCAAAACAACAACATCCAAAACAGCATGTCCTGAGAAGAAATTACCCTGAGTTGAAATGGAATTAATATTTCTACATTACAGTGATTTTATTTTGAAATACATTCTGATACCTTGTATCAGCAAGAACAATTTGCTGTCATATTTGTGAGGCAGCTGTAGTCGAGTCCTTGCATTAGATGGAATATGCTGGTTTCCATAGCAGTATTTATTTCAACGAATTGTGCAAAATCTGCTCTGCGCAAGGAATGCCACTGACTAAGGAGACTGGTATGGACGTACCTTACATGGGATTTCCACATGCACCCACAGTCCCATTGCTCTAGCAATGCAGGAATTCAAGATTCGGTCTGCAGCTTAAAATTTGCCATATCTTAGAAATGGAAAATGTTGCATTGGGAAATACTACGTCAGATAATATCATTTATTTTTATTACAGCTGGTTACACTTGATAGTCATAATAAACTCCTGTAGCCCACATGCACAAAGCCAATGTTCATTATATTATGATCAAACCGTGGAGTGATGGACATTTCCTATGCACTAAGCTTCTGTAAAAGTCTTACTGGCCTACAGTTTATCTAATCTTCGCTCCCTGCTGACTCTGACAAAGATGGGCTGCTGTACAGCGAGGTTATTTGCACAAGCCTGTTATTGATCAGCAGAAATGATCTGTGCAGTTTATCTCTGCTGATTTGATTTTTACTGTTCCCTATCCTCTGTATAATGAGGACCTCCAGGCTAATTCTGGTAGATTTTTATCCACTGAAGTCATCACCATGTCCTAATTCCAAATACTTCTGCGCTGGGTTGGAGTTTAAAGGCACAGCCCAGCGTGATGATGCTCTGCCCTACGCTCCCTCCCAGCAGAAGGCCTGAGCCAGGCAGATGGCCCCGCGGCCACCTCTTCTTTTGCCGAAACACAATGTTGCTACGGGATGTAGCCCTGCTTAACACTCCCTTGTCCCTGTGCTAGAGAAAACCTTACACAGAGGGGCAAAAGTCAAGAAGATGTTTCTTCTGTATTTTCTTTGTCATATACCTTGCCTTGGGCTGACTGCAGTCTGGGCCTCAGATTAAAAAATAACAGTGAAGTACTAAGGAGGACCTCAGCTAACGATGTGAGGAAATGTTCCGTTTCCAAAAGTCTGCAGATATATTCCTCCTTCTCTCCATTTAATTCTCTGGAGGTATCACTTTTTGGCTAAAATAGAATTCAGACCTGGAAATGGATTATCATGTTATCGAAAGGCACTGGGGTTGCACTGAATTCATTCATGGTTACCCTTTGAGCAGGAAATTTGCCTCACAGAATAGTGGCAAATCACCCTGCTCATGAGTCTTTTTTTTCTCCCAGAAAGAGCATACATCAAAGAGAAAAAGAAGCTGGATTAAAGGACAGCAGAGAAAAGCAGACAGACTTTGTTATGTACATATATTCTTTCTGTAAACTTGCAGATAGGTCTTGAAACGTTGCCCTTTTAAATCTAACTAACAGTACAGTATTTGTCACATCTGGGATTATTTATATATACAAATAATGGTTACTGTTGCTAATTAAAGAACCTCTGTAAATTCAGGAAATTTAATACATATGCTTGGATACCCTAAAAAATAACAAAAACACTCTCTAAGTTACTTGGAACCTCTTCTGTGACTTTTCCAGTCCCGGAGGTAAGCTAGATTTCGATTTCACCCAATTCTTTTGCCAACAGTCAATATTCCATTTTCTGTAAACTGTCCAGCAACTCCAGTGTCCTTTCATAACCAATTTCCAAACTGTAACAGCCACTGCAAAGAAGGTGATTTCTTAAAATTATCATATAAACAAGTATGACAAATCAAAAACTCTGTATTTTTTTCATATAAATGTTAACCCAAGACACCACTTTCAGCTTTGAAAGAAACTGCATGGACCATTTAAATGCATACGCTTGCTGGCTATGTACTCAAAAGTAAAAAATACTGAGATTAAAAACAAATCTTAAAATAAATCCAAAAATGAAGTGTGCCCCTACTGCACTAAAGCTTGGCTGAAACAAAACTAGTTTAATCAGAGGAGACCCTAACCCACCTTGTTCCTCAAGGTCACATCTCTAATCAAGAGTACACACCTAAGGAGTTTCAAAAGTGCCCTTTGAATAAGGTACCAGCCAAAACATTACCAAAATGGACTTTGTGATCCTCCACCCTTGACCCTCTATCACTACCTACCCCTCCCCAGAGGGCTGTTTCGACAGGGGTCTATGCCCCAGGGGCTCTGATCACCTTCCTTCTGCGGATGCCCCCGAGATCTCTCACCTGCTGCTGTGGTAAGGTCTGAGGCAGCAAGACCCACCTAAATATGGGGTGAAATCCAAATTTCCTTTGGGGAGAACAGGTTTGCAAACTTGCACCTGGACTTTTGATAGGTCATGCACCACTTACCTCTTTATCATTGATATGGATTAAAAATTATCTACAAGTGTGAAATTTAAGCACACCGTGGTAAGCACCCATCAAATGTGTTCAAAAGTATGGTAAATGTTGAGTGACCGTCAGAATCAAGCACTTGTTTCAAATTCAAAATTCATACAACTTCAAATTACAATAAAAGCTGAGACATTTCTTAATATACGAAAGGTAGAGCTACTTCTCCCTCTCAAACGCTGCCAGCATAGTGAATTTAATCATGATTTAAAGTAAGATATGGGGAATCTCAAACTACAGTGTTTTTTTCTTAAAATCATTGGGAAAAACATTCTAATTTAACAGGGAACATTGTTCAGCTGTTCAGCTGTCATGATCAGCAGCAACAATCACTCCTGCTCCGTGCAACAGAAAACAATTCATGGCCTTCAGAGAGAGATGTAATAAAAACAGAATCAATATAAAAATTGTAGCCCCCCCTTTTTACCCACGCATACAGGCATTTGTTATTAAAAAAAAATCTACAATTTCTGAGTTTCAGTAACTCCTTTGTTTTTAAACAGATGCCTCACGACTTCCACAAAGAAAGTGTCAGAGAAGTGAGGCACCAAGAAAGAGCCAGAAAAGCAAACACTTGTGTGGAGACTTGAGCTGCTGTTCCTGCCTCCTGATGTGCCGGCAGGGATACGCTTCTGGATCCTGCACTGTACAACCAAACTGTCACTCCAGATGATGCTCCAGCCCAACACCAAAGCCTTAATTTGGAGGAGTTATTTTAAAACAAACCCCCAATTCCTACATCTGATATCATTATATACCTGAACCAAAAGTAGGCATGACAAAAAGAAGCCTTTTTTAATCTAACAGGTGAATCAGAAACAGTCAGATTCAGCACTCTAATTTCCTCATTTCCTATAATTAACTGAGCTTTCAACACCTCTTCTAATTTACTGATGATTATCTTTTTATTCACCAAAGCAGATTAGAACATAACTGACATTCTTTGCTACCCACCAGTTCAGATGTTCTCATCTTTCTGCATCCAAAGTAAGAAGTAGCTG
Organism: Dromaius novaehollandiae; assembly: GCF_036370855.1. Taxonomy (NCBI): domain Eukaryota; kingdom Metazoa; phylum Chordata; class Aves; order Casuariiformes; family Dromaiidae; genus Dromaius; species Dromaius novaehollandiae. Next base: position 3,693,995 of record NC_088104.1, on the reverse strand, counting down.
TTTTGTAGTAGATTTATTTTCTTTCTTTCATCCATTGCAGAATGCCATGTTTTTATGGAGAACTAGAAATCCTTCCAAAGCATCCAAGGTTGCTTTGCTCTGTTCACTGCACACCACTTTTTCAAGAATCAGCTCTTTGTTTGTTTTAATTTAATTAATTTAATCTTGCAAAGGGGTGTCTGTTTTATCAACCTGTTTGCCTCACTCTCCTGGACAGTGCATAGGAGCACGCTTTGACAGAGGAACGTACACATGTACTCTAAAAAAGCCTGTTACTGGAAACAGGAATTGTCCAGGTCATTTCCATTGCTCTTCATGATATGAATGTATCCAGTTATAGCAGAAATTATTATTTTTAATTAGTTTTTAATCAAACAGTATTATCAAACACCATTTTTAGGAACCCTTCCCACTGTCCCTAACAATCTATGCCTTATTCACTATTTAGAACACTGATTTCCAACTCTGAGCAGCCTATGAGCTAATCTTTTATACTTTCAAATAAGTATTTTTATACTACCTCTGTTGCTATTCCTCATGTGTGAGAATTGCTTCTAGTAAACATGCAAATGTTACCCAGTCGCCCTCTTTCAAACCCCCCTGAAAACTCTCCTTTGCATGTAAGCTACCTATAAAAATAAAAAGATGTTCTGTTTAGACCACTGCCTGCCAAACTGCTCAATATCATCACATTGTTTCCATGGTCCTCCCTGTTTCACTGACTTAATACGTAAATTGTCTCTTAAAACTAAATTCTAGGGGACACTTTTAATCCAAAATCTGAACAAAACCTTGCACAAGTGATCATGTTCCATAACTTGAGTCCCTAGGCACTACAGTTATACAAACACTGTGCACAATAAAAAAGCAGGTTTTTTAAATCGGTTTTCTAAGTAGAAATACAAACATACCAAAAAGCTAAATGATTTTCAGTATCAGAAACAGATTAAGCATATGGCCACATATTGTCCCAAACAATTTAATTTATGGTACTTCATATTGCTCTACTTGTGTTTCTTGCTTTTAATAGATTTATTCTAGGACACTACACCATCTCCCCTTAAGCATGCAACATAAAGGTCTAAAACAGGAGCAGTTTGGAGCCTAATTCTCCAATGACCCAGAGGGAGCCTTGGCTATTAACTTAGCTACGTAAATAATATGCATAAAAGTAGATGGTGTAAAAAACAAGACTTCCATTGTACAACTCTGCAAACTGAGAAATGTGTAACAGCCTTGATGTGCAAACCAGAAGCACGTGCAAGCGATCCGTTTAGCGTTACTTTTCTGCATTCACTGAGTGTATTTTCAGAAATGTGGGAGTTTTCATTTTACACTTTTAAAAGTTTGTTTTGAGCTGCAATCTTTTTCTTTTTTAGGTAATTAGTAATATTCATCTCTCAGATGTGTGTAAACACAAGGAGCAGTAACAAAACAATGTATCTCAATTTATGACTAAAGGAAATTCTTGGCACTGTGAGCACACTGCTGTATTTACTGATTTTACAGTGTAAACACATATGTTGCAAGACAGATGGACCTTTCCCCCCCAGCTTTCAGCAATGGGTGTCTCATCAGGGAAGGGATTAAGAAGATCTTAAAATCTTTAAACAAGGTTTCACAGCCCTTGTCATGGACAGCCATCTATAAAGGCTAGGATTATGTGACACAAAAGGGTGTGCTTTCAGGGAGCAGCCAGGCCTCACTAAACAGATAATTCAGCAGTGTTTTAATTATATTACAAAAAAGGGGTTAACAATAGATTTTACTATCAATTGCAGCCAGGTGGCTTTACAAGAAAAAATTTTGGTTTTTTCATCCATGGCATGCAATTCATGAAGTATCTGTATTCCGAGCAGTAAGGTCTGCAGTTTTAAACTGACTAGGTCCAATCTGAAAATACTTTTGCAGAACAGGAACAATATCAAATTATTTTTGATGCACTCTGCATCTATAAAAACATAATTTTTTTATATATACATAAACCATGGATTTATAGATAAAACAAAATTCACATCAAGGCACTTACAGATTTGCCAGAGCATAAACTTTTCACTTTTAGTTTTTGTTTGGTCAAAGGTCTATTTTAATATTTGTAGAATGAAAGTCCATGTTATAATAATCAACAGGGGTTTTTTTTCTGTTTCTTCAGAAGACTCAGACGGTGCAGCATGCATATAGTCCACAAATAAAAGGGCCAGATACACCTACGCGACCCTATCTGTGTTCAGCAGCTTAAGTAAAGGATCACCCTTTTTGCCTATCCTTTTTTCTGCTCTCTCTAGTATTCTCTGCAGTATAATCACAAATTTTCCTTCCAAAGAGTTGCAGGGATCACCAAAGTCCATATTTCTTCTAATTTTTTTTTAGCCAGAAGTAATCTAATTTGCTATGTTTAGCTAGGGAAGGATAGACACGAACCTCACCATCAATGCTGTAAAACTGAGTAGGAACTCCACCACCAGTACAGCTATCTCTATCACTGGCTCAGTGAAAGAGCTATATGCGTAGGTTTTGTTGTTGTTTGGGGGGGGGGCTGTTTTTGTTTTTAGGGGGATTTTTTGCTGTCAACACACAGAAGCTTTAAAATTACACACAGTAGAACCAAAATGCCCCAGTTCTAAAACTTGCCTCAGGTAGACTACAATCTCTCAAAGGCAAAAGAAATGCACACAGAGAGCAAAGTAAAGGTATCTACATTGACTAAAGAAATGATAGGCATACAGCTTCTTTGTCCCTTATATTTTAGAAGTTATTAATTAGTTTTTTAATGCAAGATTGAGTAAGGGAAGGTGGTGAGAATGGATGTCTAAACAGGTTTAAAAGCAAATGAAGAGAGTGGAAGAAGAGATAGGCATGAAGGGCAATACATGAAATCTTATTCCTATAACTAGTAAAAACTGACAACAGTAAGAAATGAGCTATTTCTGAAAGGAAAACAAACTGCTATATTCAATCCAGTCGTAGGTTCAGACAAAAGCTATTTTAACAATGTAAGATTTTTCTGCTGAAAAACCAGATACTGTACCAACAATACGTTATGGCTTTCTCTTGTATGCTTACTGTCCACATCTCATCACCTTGCCCGTAACACAAAAGCGTACAATGCTCATGCTGGTTGCAGCACGATGCTCTTACACGCAAGACGTCAGCCTTGTTTTGAAGTCCTCTTTGTCGAGGGTGGTAATCTAGTGGTGTGAGAATGATGTCTTCTCCCCCTCCCCCATATGCATCTTCTTTTTCTCTCTGATTTATACTGACAGTCTGATTTTGAATACTAATTTTTTTCAATTCACCACAACCACTGCCAGCAAAATCTTCATGGAATCTAATCTCATTTTTCAGCACAGTAACTTGCAAAAGAGCAAACATTATGCAAAAGGTAGGTGATAAGAACTGACTGGCATTCTCATATGTTATGGATGAGCACACTCTAATGCTACTTAAAAGATTTAACGTCTGATATTCTCCTAATGAGATTAGGGGGACAAGGAATTGAAAACAAGGGATGTTTACAATTACCAGCACCTGAAGAGCAGTGATGTCACATGGAAAAACAAACTTTCCACCACAGATGAATTTCCTTGACAATGTAAATGTATTCACCTCTAATAGGTCTACTGGTATATAAGACCATTTCAACACTGTAACCAAGAATAGAAACGAATTCAGCAAAGTGTAATGGCCAATGATTAAAAGATAAGTGCATGTAAGTTGCAGTAAAAATACACACATGTAACTGAATTACTGAAAAAAATGAAACTGTAACATAAGAAACATGAAGCACCTATTGCAAGTGGCCACAAGTCTTACTATTGATACCTGTCAGTCGACATAATGATGTTTTCCTTGCCTTTGAATTCTACTAATTTTACCTAGAGCTTTTTCTTCTTTTTATTTTCCTCCTTTTTTTCCCTAGAACTTTTAAAGTTAGTTTCGTTATGATTATCTTGTTATAATTTCAACACAGTTATACTGTTAAGGAATATAAGCTGAAATAACATTTGGATTATGTTCTTTGTGAAAGGCTGGTCTTACTAAAATCTATCTTCTTTCAACAAAGCAGTATTTCATTCCTTATCTCTACCATTAAAATGCTGTAGGACTCTGCGCCTTCTGACATCTCTTTTGTGGTCTCCTGCTTCCCCTGTCACACCACATATCCTGCTGATTCTCCTTGCCCTGTTGCTATTTTAGGGTCTGATTCAAAACCCTTTGAAAAAAAAAAAAACTATTCATTTCAGTGCTGAGTGATATTAATTTATCTTTATGACACAGTAAAATCTCCTGTCCTCACTGTGGCCATTAAATTTGCCAATTCATTGTGTCTGCATCTTCAGTCTTCCTCCTTCAAAGCTCCACTTTTGCCCTCCTGTGTTATTTTCAAAAGGAAAATTTTGGAAAAGAATGAAATTTCAAGTTCCCTGATGACAGCAAAAGCGGCAGTAAGATTTAAAATCTTATCAATTTGCCTGAATAAGACTTTACAAAGCTCAGTTGGAAAGGTGGACAAAATTGTTTCACTTATTTCTGTTTACTCATTCAGTTGTGTTCTACATATATGTATCTGAATTTTACTCAAAAGTACAGTCCCACCAGCTTTCGGAGAGTACAAAAGTGGGCCCCAAGTCTGTATGCTCTTTGTGCAAGTAAGTTTTTAAGTTTGAGACTGGACCCCCGGTCTGTCCCGGATGGGCAGCCCCAAGGCTCACGGGCTGCAAAATACAACTCCTCCTGGCGCCCGGTGTCCCGAGGTCGTGGCATGCTGGCTGCCCAGCGCGTGGACTTCAGCAGGAGCTCAGCACCTTCGCCCCCCATGGCTCTTCCTCGGGAGCACTCCCCAGGGGTTGGGCTTGAGTCCCTGGAGGCTGAGCGGAGATGAACGCTTAGCTGTACCCTTCACAGGTGAGCGTTCCACTAGCTTCTTACAAAGAAGGTAACTACTTCCACTGTTTTAAAAAGGCGTTTTTCTACTACTTTCAGTTTTGAGTCTGCCAACGATCCCAGAGGAATGGTGACTGAGACCGGCACCAGGCTCCAGAGAAGGCTTTGCTCTTGCCTATCCCTAGGAAATTCTCTAATCTTCCTAGGTCACTTCTGGCAACACCTAATTCTCCTCACTGATTGTGTTTGAAGCCAAAGCACCCAACGGAGACGCGTTCAGCCTACTTGCCAAAGTCCTCTATCTACATGTCAGCCCCTGCTGTGCCTAAGGAGTAGGTGCCTAAGCCAGGACTCTTAAAAGTTCAGATAATTTACAGATCTGTAACAGTTCAGAAAGGAATTTTGTTTCTGCAATGGCAATTTAAAGCTGAGACATCATACGTCTGAGTTAAACAAACAAACAAACAAACACCTTATCTATTTTGGGGCCTTGACCCATGCAGTGCTTATTCTTGAAAACCTCTTATCAACTTCTAGAAGATAAAATACCTCGAAAGGAAATGCAGATCTCATTAAGGTAACTTATCAAATGCTATCTATACTCTTAAAAGTGAACCTATTAAATATACTGAAGTCAAGGGAGTCTCTTTTACTTTCCTGTAGGTTTCTTAAGTTGGAGAGTTTTGAGGATTTATTTGGAGGCTTTTCCAGGTTTTCGTTTGAACAATGAACCCCAAATGTTTTATTCTTCAGAGGTAAGTTGCCAAGTTAGTCTGCCAAACTAAAATATATTTTTGAACCTATTTTTAATAAAAATACTGAAGTAGAGATATAGCGTATGGCAAGTATGAAAACCAAAAACCCTTATAGAAGAAAATGCCACCTTTGCCTAAGGGACAAACCAGAATCTAATCTCCTGAGAGTATAGAAACTGCTTTCGAAAGCAGTTTTCAAAATGCTTTCAAAAGGCAATCATTCAACTTTTTAAATACAAATTCTAGCTGCTGTGTTTAAATATCTGCCTCACTGATTATAGGGAAATGAAATAGCTCACACTCTTACATTAGTCATACTCAGCTTCTACCCGTTATTGATGCGTCATACTGCTGATATATGTCACAATTTCCTCATATAAAAATGTTCTTTCAAAAAGCAGAAATTTCTCAAATGCAAATATAAAATGTAAAAAGGGCTTAAAAGAAAGGTAACATTTTTAGATAACATAAACTGTTTATTTTCTACTCATGTATTTTTTTGCTCCAGGTAAGGGAAGATCAAAATTTGAAAGAGATGTTCTTCAACATTCAGATGCACTGTCATTCTTACCTGACGCTTACCTTACCTATTCAATATGATCCTGTGTGTTCAGAACCTTCTACTGTTCTAACGTTTTCTTTACATAATCATCATAACAAACATCTTTTATAAATAATATATTCCATTTCTTTTGTTCCATGGGGACAATGCAATCTCACAAAATATCATGTATGAGATGATTAATAATTAAAAAAGATATAGAAATATTTAGGCACCAGACCAATTTTGTCGGTATAATAATATATCTTTTGTATGTAACTTAAATACTTGACATACTACCATTGGGTTATAAAGTACCCCTGCTGTACACATTCCAAAATTACTGGTCTTAAGTTTTTCTCTCTAATGTTCCTTCTGTTAACAGCCAAACACATTTTGCTGCTTCTTTTATAAGGCCATTTCAAGAAACATCATCATCCTCTAGTCTTAACTTATAACTTCATTATAGCTGTCAGCCTGCTTCAATATTTATCTCCAATTTTCCTTAACTGCAGTGCAATAGAAGGACTTGAAGGGACTAAGATTAAATACAGACTTTTTTTTTTCCCCACACCATATTATATATTCTGAAGGTCTGATTCAGGTATATATGCCTAATTAAAACAGAATGCTTAACTTTAAACACACAAATAGTACCACAGACTTGAAAGATGCTTTGACATAAATAACTTGAAATAACTTGAAAGTTATTTAAGAACATGTTTATTCAAGTTTCTGAATCATTATCTATTTCTGCCCCGATTACTTGAAAAGGCACTGCATATGTTTGCATCTTGTACAAAACGTACTGATCTATACGCAAATTTTTTTCTCACAACCAACCAGCAAAACAAAAAACTAGAACTGCTTGTAAATTACTGAAAAGCGGATGTCCAAAGCTGCAGAAGAAACACACAAACACATGGGGCTATACTCATTGCAAGCAGGGTCAGACATTATCTTTCACCAGCACAAATAAGTTTACTACTCAGAAACTGAGCCAAAAAGCATTGACGTATGCTAACACCAGTAGGCAAAATATAAAAAAAAACACTCAGGAGAATAAAGCAAGTGTCTTATTATCTGTTAATAAATACTGATGAACAGACTTCTAAGTTACACAACACTGAATTTCCACTTTCGGCCCTCCATTGTTCTTGCCAGATGCATCTAAAACATACCCAGGGTTCCCACTCAGACTTTGGCAGAATTAAAGGAAATAAAAGCATATCTAAAAGCAGAAAATAACTAAAGATGGAATTGCAATAAATACAGATATTTCCATGCTAGCTTTAGTCTATCAAACTCAGGTAACAGTTCCATACCTAGCTTCAACAAACGTGACTTAATGACATATTTAGTAAGCAGTAACTCATAATAACAATTTCTAAATACAATTATGGGCTGGATGCTAGGAGCAGTTTCATAGAGCAATCTCAGTAAGCTGTTGTCTGTGGAGTAGAGTTATGATGACTGAAATCCAAATCTATAAAGATTTTGTATAGTTTTTAAATTTATAATCTGGGCCTTCATATAATATAGCTTCAACATTCTGTTGCCTTCTGTATTCTCCTATACAGTATTTTGTAGCCTTCTATATTCTCCAGACTTTCTATTAATATAATCTGGAGCCTTTCTGTCTTTCAGATAGAAAGACAGAGAAGAAGAATGGGGGAAGACAACGCTCTTCAGACATTCCTTACAATCCCTATTCTCCCCTCGACGGGAAGGGGCTGAGGAGCTATAGCCACACAGCAGGAAGATGATCTCTCAGGTCCTCATCTGCAGCCTCCAGCTCAGAGCCACCTCTGTGAAGAGCTGCTGAGTATGCACAAGTCTGATCGTGTTCATCTTCTGCTGATGGCACCATGTCATCATTCATGTGGATCCTACTGTGGCTGCTAGATATCTACGCCAGTGGGTTTCCAGGGGACATTCTGTTCAGCATAAAGCTCCGGATCCTACAAGCCAGCGAGAGGAGTACCCACCTCTCTTCATTACAAGAATACATTTGAAAAACAAATGCTTGCACTGACAAGTCTTCCCACAAGATATAAACAGCTGGATGTTTCACCACAAACAAGTCCGTATTGACTCAAACTAGCTGATAACCTAGTCTACAGCAGTCAAAATGACTTCAGTGAATACCTTGAACACAAATGAAATAAATCATATGGAAAATATGTTTGTTTTCAAAAGCACAAGTGCGCTCGCATCCAAAATACTTCATTGTAGTTTGTGAGAGCAAGTTTATTTTGGCAAGCTACAAAGAAGGCATTTTTGGAGCTCCTGAAACACAAGTTGTGTAGAATCCTGCCAGCTTGGACAAGCAGAGTGAATAACCAAAGGGAAACTGGGGAGTGCTCTACTTTCCCTGGCTAAACAGATTAGCAGGCCTTAGTCAGACAAGGCTGTGTGAGCTCCATGGCATCCATTGGCGATGAGAGCCCGGCCTGCTCATTATGGGCTTTCTCCTGATCTCCCTCACTCCAGCAGAAGCAAGAGCGTCTGCTGCTTTAACTGCACCCTTCTTTTGCAGTTTGAAGGCAGAGATCATGCAAGAAACTCTTCAGTAATGCGTGAGGAGCACAGAAACCATTGCTTCTACACATAACCAGAATGCATGTTACCCCAAAACAGTAGTGTCAATCAGAATAAATCAAGACTAGCAGGAGAAGCAGGCATAACTCTCCCAGGTGTAGCTTCTTAACAACACAGTTTTCTAACTGCTTTTGAGCAACAGGTTGCAGTGAGGAGAAGACTGCCTTTCTGAGCGACTCTCTCTGGATGGCTGCAATTCCACAGTGATCATAACGCACAGTAAAGCTGAAATATCCAGAATCACATAAACTCACACAAATGTCCTTCCTACCCTTTCAGCTGCAATGGTTAAGATAACATTTGTGAGCCTTTAATTTTTTTCCTAGTCCTGAGAGAAAGCTGCCGATGGAGGTAGCTACTTCTCTGATGCAGCCTGGCTTGTTTCCAGGAAGGTACAAACCCCTATTTCCCTGAACACACAAGGGATGACACATCCGAGCCGGTTCCTATGCTCACTTCCCAGGCAGTTCACAGTATCAAAGTTTCTGGGGCTGGTGTAGCACCTCCTTTCTGCCTTCTCCCTCTCCTGCTTGAGTACCTCCTCAAGGCACGCTGCTCTCACCAGCAACACCCGAGGAACACCTTTGCTCCGCAGGGCTCATCAGCCCAGCCCAGGCAGGGTGCTAACAGGCTGCCGTGACCTCTTTAAGCTCTTTCATAGGAGTGAGAGGCATGGCCCACTAATTAACTTGTACTCAAACCTCGGCATTGGAGATTACTTCAGAAAAACTAATAAAGTAATCAAAGTTATCAATCAATGGTATATTGATACTACTAATACTATATCATCAACATATAGTACATTGGAATCACTGCAGAAACGTGCTTACAGATACATACAGATGCATCACCTTCAAAAAAATTGTAATGGTTACATTAAAAAGCTCTTGGTGAGAATGTACTGGAAGAACAAATTTAAAAGGTATTAATGAAGCGGCACTACATTCTTGGTGCAAGGTATTGCCACGCTTTCTGAAATAAAGATGGAATTACAGATTATGGTCCCTCACAATACACAACAGTCTTCAATTTTATTTTTCAAACAATTAGGTTATTTTAAATATATTGTTAATTTATATCTTATTGGATTTTTTTTTATTTGGATAACTGTATCAGTAACTTTAAAAGTATTCTCAGATGAAGAACATTGGGGTCAGCTTGTTCATAGCTATTTAAATGATATGATCCAATTGAAGGGCAGGGGGAATTTTATCAACTAATTTAACAGTGCTAGTATGTAATTCTGAAAGTAGAAGAGCTGCACTAATTCTTTGAACCCCACACATTTTGGGAATATCACTAGTGAGTGATAAGTTTTATACTATGTTATGAAATAAAGGTGTTTTTCTCTCAAATTTCTCACACAGATTCAACCTAATTCCATAATATCCAAAAGAACTTTTCTATTAACTTCATGTTAGCTCGAAGCATAAGCACAGAACTCAAACATGGCTTTTTTTTCTTTTTTTCAACAGCTCCACGGACATTGATGTAGAAATGGTGATTTGCAATCAGAATAAATGCAAAGTTTTCCTTTAAAAACTGTTCTAACATAGTGTGCTTCAGTTCTGCCCACGGTCAGTCCTGTTACAATGTAAGCTCATGCAAAGGCCTATTTTTTTTTTCCAGATGAACTATACTGTGCAAATTTTATTGCCACCTACAAAGTGGCTGTTTTTTTGAAGGATAAATAACTCTAATATGTGCCTCTTATATTATTATAATATTACTACAATATACTCTACAGAATGCTACCTGCTCTTACAGAATAATCAATATACAATATTCGCTTAAAAAAAAAGCCAACCCCTGAAAAAACAGACAAACAAGAGCATCCCTACACTATTTAGAAAGGTCATATCTGAATACTAACATTGCTAAAAGTAATGCTGAGGCTGAGAGGTAGGAAGAGTATTATATGTTCTTCTCATGTGATTAATATTGTTTTATCTATTTACATAAAAATACAAGTCTGAAGATACCATAACAATCTCTGAAAGGTTATTCCTGAATTCCACAACAATGCCACTTCTCTTCAATATACAGTAATAGTATTTTTACTGAACTTAAAAATATTTTATAATTTTATATATTTCAATATAATAAGAAAGAAACATGAAATGGCTGGCTGTTGAAAATAAGCTTTTAGTCTAATGGTACAGACCTATTCCAGAAAGTTATATATCATTCAAAACAATCTAAAAATTAACCACCGCAAATAAAGGTGGTATAAAGACAACCCTGCAAAACTGGAGGCCGCATTGCACTTTCTCTCTCACCCATGTCAGACTGACCCAGTATTTTATTAAACCTGTTACCTATTGCAGTCATTTTGCACTAACAGCAGACTTCAGCAAATACTGACGCTTACCTGCACCAGTAAGTCTCCTTGACCCATCCCTATTTTATTAACATCTATCCAAGACAGAGAGACAGAAAAGTAACACGTAAAATTCTGCATAGGTACACTGACAGGATATTTTAAGAGTGAATTTTTTAATTATTCCTAAAATACTTTTAGGTTTATATCTCATAGAAATGTAAAAGAAAATCAGCATAAGTTACTTCTCTAAAAATCAGTCTCTGATGTTTTGAAAACTTTCCCGTGCATTACACTCTCAAAAGATGCTTTTCTGTAAGTCCCCGGCATTGTAACTCCACCAGAGAAATATTAACTAACTGCTCTGTTCTGCAGAAGTCACAATACACAGATGCCAGCAACACGTTTAGTCCAAACAAATTTCCTCCCGTGTTTCTTAGACCAAACCATAACGAAAATCTTAAATCTAGGCTGCCTGTCCAGTAAAGTGTTCAAAATCTGGAACTGGATCTGTTTTTCACATGATCCTGTGTCTAGAATCAATACAGTGTTCAGAAAACATTATTAAAGAAAGCATTATTAAAAAATACAAATTCTTATTTTCCAATTACAAGCAAAAAAATACAACAACTCCCCCATGACATTCTGACATAGCCTTTAAAAACAAATGTCAAAACCACATGACTGGGTCTTTTTAAATAGTAAATGTTTATATTAGGGATAACAAGTTATAACTTTCAATCTACTACTAAAGTACAGGAAATCTGGTAGTAATTTGGGTTTATCCATGTGCTGATGGAAACTCCTGAGCAATTTTTCCTGAAAGCAGCTTTAAATGACTGCACTTGATTTTTTTTCTATTATATGTATTTTCATAGTAATATCAATTTGATGGGTTGTGATAAACATATTGGTTTGATTGAAAAACATCAAAAAGCCTTTGCAGCAATGAGCTTCACACATTCAACTCTGGTTGCCCAATAAATAATTTCTAGCAAAACGGATGACCTGTTGGGCTCTCAGCAACCCTGGATTTCTTGTTCCTTCTTCTAAATTACACTGTGTTTATTCAACTATGATAAACACATTGAGATTAAAGCCATTTAAATGTCCTGAGACTCACTCTGATATTTTCAGCTTTAGCCACAAAATGAATATAGTTTTAGGGCATGATTCTTATTAGCAGGATATACAGCAAACTCTAAAATGTCACTGAAAGCTTAGGCTGTTGTTTTTATTATGTCTTACTAGGGAATCCACTAGGCTGAAATAAAAAAATATATATACATCCCTACTAGCTCACCTAAGCAAATATCCCTGTAAACAAGAAAACTGTATAAATGTTCAATGAGATATGCAAATTATTTTTTTCTGTTTGGCTCACCCAAATAGAAAAGAGCTACTTGTAAAATCAAAATCAATGGTTATAGTAATTAAATGGTATTTGAGCTCTCTCCATCATTTTGCTTCTAGCATAAAAGTGTTACACTATCATCACACAAACATTTACAATTTTCAAAACAAGCTTATTAAAACAACAAACTTTTAAGAACAAGATTCTTTGAAAGAGGTGCTTTTTGATTCTTAGTCTTATTTTACTTTAGTGTATTTAAATAGGCAGAATGCTTCACTTACTGATATAGCACTAATGCCTGATTCTAAACTGTTTTACTGTTCTAAATATGCATTTTTAAAATAAGCATATTATGCATCCTTGAGAAAAAGCCATTCAAATTAGGAACGCTGAGCTTTTTAGACAGGGAATTTGCATTTCAAAAATGAAATCAACAAAAATGAAGCCTGGATTCCATCTGAAGAAAACAGTTCTCTTGAACTATTTTCCATTATATCACGGGTAGTCCTTAAGAGGAGAATTGAGGGAGAAAACAAAGTATTTCTTAAGAATCTTCAGTGAAGTTTCCTCATGAGGAAAGAAACATGCACCTTGCATAATTAAAAGAAAATATTGAGAAAAATGGACACCAAAGTTCTGATCTTTCCGTATTTGAGACAGCATCCTCATGGCTCAGTTACTTTTAGTACATGATTTAAAACTTCCTTTCATGCAAAGATGCAATTTCCTCAAATCATCTTCCTAGCAGAAAATTTAGTAAAATCTCTATAGAAAAGTGTACAGCATTTTTTTCAACATTATTACAACCAGACCTCCATGAAATCTGTCAGTTTGTATTCACACAGTTCAGCTTAGAACTGGGTGCGAATGCATTGACATGAATCCAGAAATCTGGAATAATCATTAAGCCTTGTCAGATTCTGCTTCATTATTTCTCTCCTTCTTCCCTAACAGCCCATGGAGTAAACAGACTCAGGAGCTTTAGCATCTTCTATAAACTATTTCTCTCCTTTCTTTAAGAGACACTGTACCTCTCTTTAAGGCCACACTGGAGAAATGAGATGGGCAGTGGCCTAATCTTGTTATTCTCATCCCCTTCCCAACATACACTGACAAAAACTGTTGGTCCTTTTTAACTCTGCAGCCACCCTGGTCATTTGTAGCTGAAGTGTTGTGAGGGCAAGCCAGAATATTTGAAAAAGTTCTTGACAGAAAATGTTCACATAAATGGACTGCCTCTATCCACTGTCATTCACTTGGAATAAAATTGTGAATGCCATGTCCAGTGGTTCCTACAGTCACCTTGTCTAACATGCTACATTAGTAAGAATACTGTTTGAGCCCCAGAAGAACAAATGGGTTGATACCTGAAGAAAGACAGGGTAATTGGAATGGAAAACGTTTGCTGTGGAAGAACACTGCAGTCCATCTATCTGTGGCATGACTCCTTCCAGGATTTACGAAATAAATCTCAAGGAAGATAATATTAAAAAATAAATTAATTAATAAAACCTTTCTTCATCATCACTACCCTGAAAAATGAGGTCAGAGATGTCTGCAACTATTTACTGTCAGAAACTTTTAGAGCTTCTTCTTCAACCAATTTGTGATGTTTAATATAACTCAAAGCAAATGGTGAAAATTGACAGACTAACAACCCCAAAGCTTGAAATATGTATTCAGAGTATGTTCAGATGGCAAGAGCAAGGAAAACTTCCCTGTCTGCTCCAGCAAAAAGCCTCATCCATGACAGAATATTCCCTATCCTGGTACTGCATGATTTAACTTCCAGCTGTATGCAGTCCTTAGCTTGCCTGCTCAGTGTTCCAGATGTGAAGGTGTTTTTTCTGTACAGAACCAGTGGGCATAAACAATCATCAGACAGTAATGACTTTCAAACACTACCATTTTACGATGGATTTCAGTGGATGATCTACAGGCTCTATAGCCTACAACCAACCCAACAATCCATCAAGTCCCCCAAAACAAGGCTTCATTGTAAAAGCTTCTGACATATAGTGACAGATGTTATATCCAGTCTAGCTCATGAAACACAAAGTCAATATGTGACACTATCACAGAATTAAGAATAGCCAGATCAAGATCACAAACTCCGATGATCTGCAATCACCAGGGGACTGAAGTTTTTCAGGATACGTATGTGAAGTACGAGCAAATTGTACAACGTGATTAGAGAAGAAAGCTTTTAGTGGTCACAATAGGAATGTGAACTGAGTAAGTACGTAACAAGAAATTAAGTCACTTGTTAGTGGCTTTTAGAATGAATCTGTAGCAGAACTTGGTAAGTTCAAAGATCTAACAAAAATGAATATGGAAGACCAAGCAAGATTTTCACACAAAAAATCTAGTCTCAGAGAATACAGTCAACTTAGAGATCTGATAAAGTTCAGGGCTGAAATCAGATCAAACTGGTACCTACCATAATTAAAATATTTCAAAAGTCTAGAACAAAACTTGCGTTTATTTAGCAAACACCATTCAACCATGGAGATCTCATTTTTGGAGTGCCAATTATCACTGGAATTGGCTAATAAGGAGTAGAAAAAATCACTTACTGAGTGTGAACTAGCAGGAATTCCATCAGTCAGGATTTCTCTTTTTATTAAGTCAGTAGGTTATGGAGAACTTAAGATTAGCTGTGGATTTTAATGTAGATGTTGCCAGTTCAGATGAAACAAGAACAAGGAACATACTTATCCCTACTGTTGCCATATAGCCCATAAAAAATATATAAATAAGATCTGTTTTAAAATGAATAATAGGAAGAGAAACAATCATGGCACAAGAAGCCCATAAAAATCACTACTGAACAAAGCTCTGTGCAAATACATGTCTTTCTTGTTCTGTTTTTTTCAACACGCACAGGGCTTTCTTTTATCCTCATCCTTATACATCTACGGATATCAAAGTCCTCAGTGCAAAAATACATCCTCTTAAAATCAAGGTAGTTATCTCAGTGAAAAATTCTACCAAAAGAAATATAAATCGTAGTAATCAAATTACACCCAAATCTCTTCAATTTCACCAGGCATCCTCCCTTTTCACCTTACTTTCACAGCCAGACTTTACTCTGACCAGCTTTTGACAGAGAGGCAAAAATGGCTTATGCTACCTACAATTTTATATCAAGACCACCTTCTGCATGCTCAACTGTGTCTTACTGTGATTTCCTACGTAAATTAGACTGAATGGTTCACAATGCTTGGCTCCTTACCTGCCTATTCCCCATAACTTACATAGCCTCTGGCGACTTTCAGCCAAATTTGAATGAGGAAAAAGCACCTCAAATACATGAGGTTTTTAACAGTTTGCTTAAAATTTGGACTAACCAAAGACTGGCAGTGAAATAGCTCAGGCTCTTACCCGTACTCAGAAGCAGCAGGATGAGAGCATTGGCCAGCCAGTTAGCACACAAAACACTATGGCCGAGACAAAGAACTTTGCCACTTTGCCCCAGGTGAAAGGTACCCAGAGAGTTAGAAGCAGAAAGACTGCAGGAAACAAGCTCCATCCATTCTGCAGGTCACTGAACAACTTCTTTGCCTTTGAAACATAACACTGAAACTACAGAAAACTTTTTTCCATTCTGAAACCGGTAACCATTAGGTTTTGATGTTTTAATGGTTGTAGAAGTATTTTTATTCACCAGAGTTGGTGAATAACATTTCTATAATTTTGTAAGTAAAGTTTCGGTAAGTTTTAATTAGACATAAATTCTTTTTTAACATTTCAATACGCTTGTACGTTTGTATCTTTTTAATGACTTTATAGGATTTTATGGTATTTGAGCCTGCTTCTGCTTAGGTCAGTGTCAAAACTTCAGCCGAGCTCAGTGCAAACAAATCAATCCATTGGCAAGAAAAATCATAGCTCATATATGGATCTGCTTTCTTCTCTGATTAGTAGGAGAAAATCACAGAAACAAGGCTAAAAAATTGTTCTCCTCCTTGTCACTTTTAGTATTCCATTTATGACTGCACACAGGTGTTTTTTAATTACCATTTTTCTTCTTAATTGGGCACCTATCACGCCATTTCAGTGGCTGCCCCAGTACAGCATCCCAACTAAGACCACAGCCATACCAGTGGAAAGCTGTGTTTGCTGTTTAATCACAGTTATACATGCTTTAGGCTAAAACCCTTTGTAAAACTGCTATGCTTGATTTACAGTCCAGACAAACTGTTTGAACGGGACCTAAGAGGATTCTGCTTTAATGCTCAGAAGGAATAAGGCTCTTTAATGCAGAAAAAGCCTCCTAATGGAGTCTGCGTGTAAGTCTTTACTATTACATAAGCATGACCAAGGCTACCTGGCAGTCTCTTACAACAGCATTCCTAACCCACAAATGCTAACGCTGTGACTTTCTAATGGCTAATGCTTATGGAAATGCTGAAGTTAAACACTTTAATGTTATTTTCACAGTGAGTAATGCTTCTCACCACACAAAGTGCTAGACGGCAACATTAAAATAGGAACTGTTCCTTTTAAACATCCCAGTTTCCACACTAAGTGTTGTTTCATAAAGTTTGTGTTTCAAGAGGAAGGTTCAGAGACTGAGCATTTGATCACACAAAGAAGTCTTCTATACTGCAAGTTCACAAAACCAACCATTTTATTTAATGCCTAACTATTTGGTAATTGCTCATATTCAGCTTCGCACCAGCTTGAATGATTTCAGCTTTTAATGTGCCTCATCTCATTCCAAGGCACATCAATCCATGAGTAGATCACAGCACCTTGAAATACTAATGCTTGTCACATACTTTAATCTCCTCTAAAAGGTCTTGTTCGTTGTGTGCTTAAATCTCTTAATAGCTTTTTTTTCTCCTTAGGTTTTTACTTTTGTGGCAACTGATTCTAGTTAGGATGAAGTTTGTTTAATTTTCATTTTAGTGAAGTGCAAGAGCAATAATCTAAAAGCCTAAGGTATTATTGTATTAATAGAAAGTAAAATTGCCTTTTCTAAAAATGATTTTCTTCCTGAGTATGAAACTCTCTCAAAAATGTATCTATATTAACAAAATAAACTTTTCAAACTGTAAGAAGACACGCAAGAACTTATACTTGATCGCTATGAGGATCACTCAGATATGCACGACTGGATATCACAGTTTAATTTCTAACATTACTATATAGCACAATGGCTGGAAGTGAGTGACACTGTGCTGCTAAACACCACTTAATAATAACGGTATCGCTGTTTTATTCCGGACTCATTTTTATTCTACTGCTGATTTAACCAGAAACCGGTGCTTGCTCCTTGTGCACATTTCAGTTCTGGCTGCCTTGCTGTTTCCCCTCCCACATCAGACCCTGCCTAAGGGACTCACCTTGGCAGCCGCAGGGAGGTCGGCTGCACACGGGAGGCCAACGCTGCAGCACTGCTAGAGCTCATCCGTCTTCGGAGCTCAGTTGAGGCATTCCCACGCAGGCCTACGCACAGGGCAGCGCGGAGCACACGCTGCTCCACGCACGCAGCACTTTGCTTCCATGTTGCATCGGCTCCGTTCTCGGACTACTGCAGGTGTAAGCCAATCCACATCATACCAGCCTTTTTTGAGTTTTTTTTCCCCTTAAAAATAAATCTACAGCATAACAGATTTCTGTCATTTTCCTTATGATATTCAAAGAGAAATCAAATGAAAAAGAATTACTCAACTGAGCAAACCTACAGGACAGTCTCCCAAATCCTTTGGAGAACGCCACACCTCTTGGCAGAGCAGTTTACGGCTAAGTTAATACCATCTGGACAATAGCAACAGTTCTTAAAATGATGTTCCTCTGAAAAGCTGCTGATGTCACACGCACAAATAATTTTTTTAATCCTTTACTCATTGCTTCTTTGAAACCATGTGAAGATTTAGCATTAAGTTGTCTCGCCTTGTTAGTCAGTCCTCAGCTTCAGACTCATCAATGTTCACTCAGCCCTTCAGCTATCTCAAGTGCATAAATAAACTACCATGCTAATCAGCATGATTAGGGACCTGCTGTGGAATAAATAAAAAAGAAAAGCTAAAACAAAAACAATTTTTATCTCTGCTGTGGAAATATTAAGCCAACTCCAGTCCTTTTGGCTTTTCTCCACTCACTGCTATCCAGTATGCTTTTTGAGAATTGCTGTGCCCCTCAGTCTTGAAGATGGCTGTATTTCAATGTTCATTGCTTTTAAATGAATGATACTTCACAAGTCATGATTTGAAGTGCTCTTACACTGCAATTCCTAGCTAAACAGTGTTTTAGCAGTAATAGCATTAGGGATGGGGCAGGGATAAAATATTTTCTTGTTTTAGTCTGTCAAAATACTCATTGAAACTAACATATCTAATACTTTAAAATATTTATGTGAAATCTGTCTGTTCGACACTCAAGCACAGAACTGAGAAGTATAGTCAAATTCTTACTGGATGTCAATCAACTCATGAATGAATGGAATCATTCAATTAAAGAGCAATGATACAGAAGCAGACACATTTACACCTTGCTATCCAGTAAATACCGCCTATTTTCATTTTAAATATGCAGGACAACGCCATCCTTATGCTTCTTCACAGTTCTCTATATTTGCCTTTAAAAATATGAACTAAAGGAGATTAAAATCTAAACATGAACTGTTTATGAAATGTCATTCTGACAGTCCAGGAATCTCTCTCCATTCATCAGAGAGGATACGTAACTATTTCTCTGTCAAAATGTCTACTCAAGAAAGGGTCTCCTACAGGTAATAGCATAGGTCAAACTATATTCCCATTTCGTTCAGACTTCCAAACAGCTTTCCAATTGTGACAGTGGTTTTTGCTCATTTGTTTGTTTAATATGGACATATGACCACTACGCTTTAGGAGGAGATCACTAAACAGTACAGTTTAGGTCAACGAACAGGCATCTGGTGTGAATGACTAGACTGGGTTTCAGTTTGCACCTGAAAACTCCCACATTCTTCTTCCAAAGTCCAAGATACTCAGTTCTAGGTATTTCCCATTTCAACTTTTCAGATTTGGGGGGGCTTGGGCGGGGGGGCATTTCTTGAATGCACATTTGCCACACTCTAATATACCCACTGTCTCTCTTGCCCTCTCTCTCACTTGCTCGCTCGCTCGCTCTCCAAGTCACATTTTCCTTCCTGAGTCACTTCATTTTCCTTTTAGATTGTTATCTTGTGTTGTCACCCCTCTTCCCCCTGCACTGTTTATCTTCCTCTGTGATCCTCCAACCTCTGTCTTTGGTTAATTATCAGTCTCTTATTGCTTCCATTTTTTCCACACGTTCTTCCCCATTAAAAATGTCTTCTCTCAGGTCCATTCTTTCCCATCCCTCCTCACAGCCCATTTCCGATGTTTAGCTTTCAGGCATTTCCCATTTCTTTTCCATGAATCTTCTGACTGATCAAGCCACTGTCCTCTTTCTCCCAGCACAGGAATAAGATGCTGTCATTGCCTAGGCTAACAAAACGGGCAAGTGAGAATACACACGCATTTTTTTGATGCACAATAGGAAGAAGAGCAGGAGGAGAGAGTGAACAGGAGGAGAGGCAATTCCAGGGCCGGACAAAGTTGCTGTCACTGTGTACCCCACTGGCAGGGGATGAAACACACTGTTTACTCCCTGCTGTATGTGTGAGATTTCAACAGAGCTGTCATGGAGCAACACACTGGGAACCAAATGAGTGTCAAGTGTGACACTTGGCAGGACTGTCTGCCAGGATTTGAACCTGTGGTTCCAGAGAGTCTAGATATTAGTCTAGGAAATCTAACCTGCTGCTTAGATGATGAAACCATCCCCATTTTAAAACTTGCAGCCTTATTCCTTTGGAATGTCCCTTCAGATGAATGGAATATCCAACCATGCTGGATAAGCACATTAGCTGGATGCTTTTACTAAAACGATCAGAAGTAAAATAACTCTGTTGACATTTAAATCACCATAATCTGTCTGCAAAGCTAACACTCCAGTGAGATGAACAGGAACATTTATTATTTCAGTTTGTATCCATATACAGTATTTTTGCAGTATATCCATTTATATTCAAGAGGTTATCTTTGCAATCAGGGAGCAGTTCAATTAAAACATTGAAGGAGATGGCTACTGCATGTACATATGGGCACATGGTCAGGAAAAATCATGAATACAAGTCCACGCACCCTTTAACAATTAATGAGAAATATTCCATCCCCAGTGAACCGAGCTGCAGCGGCTGGCTCATCAGAAAATGAACAATCTCAAACGTTTAGGAAAACTGTCAAGTGTTCATTTTTAGGAAGACCATTGAAGAGTGCAGTGATAAACTACGAATAAAAAATTTCATTCATTTTTGCAAATATTAAATGCCTATCTTTTAATTACTAGTGCTTAACATCTGAAATAACTATCACTGGGTCACTGCAGCTTTAATGGCCCCTTTTGCACTCACATCTGCAATCTAAACAGCTGAAAATAATATCAGAAAAGAAGTAGCAAAACATGCTTTAAATTTCTGAAGTAGTAGCTCTATTCTAACACTCCAAAGGTAATTATTATCCTTAATAACACCAGATACGAGTGAGGCTTTTAACAAAAGCAATGCTGCTTGGAAACCATCTACTACTACTCATAATTTGACTGCTATGAAAAACTGGCAACTGAGGAATTATTAATGATAGGTACGTGATGGGATGCACAAAATCTCTGCCCAGAAAGGGTAAGAAAAGGTTAAATTCCTTCACTGTTAGAAGGGGTAACTTGCACCATCTGTCTTTGCCAAGGCTAAAAGCAAGACCTTCTAACAACGATATGAAAAAAACAGGTTTGAAAGAAGTGGGTTTAGATCAGGATGTATTTGTGAATAGGAAGGGGCTTCCTTAAATATTAAGCAGCATTGTATATAACCAGTTATTGTTTTAATAATGGTTCTTTCCACATACAGTGAGGAAAACTAAAGCTTGTTGGACTCTGCAACCAAGGATCAAAATTTTTCTTAAATAAAAGTTTTGCTACGGAGATTAGTCAAATCAGACACTATTTATCAGATAAGATAATCACATATGTCATACAGTCAGACATATACATTATCAAATTTAACATTTTCTGTTTAATAATTTCTGAAACTATGTGCATATTTATTTCAGCACTGTGTGAAAACAGGATTGTTGGAATTGGGTTTGAGGAAATCAAGGATGCTAATATGTGCTCTAACAGGGCATAGTTCTCTGTAAGCTTTTCTCAAAGGATTTTGCATAACTCAAACTAGTTTGATCTTCAGTTTTTAAGATACAAAGCAGACCAAAATCACATGCTGCCTCCTTAGCCACCCACTACTGCTCAGATTCAAAATATCCATTCAGCAATTACTCCAAATTATGTCACCTACAGAGAATAGTTCATGCAAGCACAGTACATCTGTAAATAGGTGATTAATACAATGACATCTCTCTCAAATGTAGAAGAAGAAACACTGACATACGCAGGTTATACTCTTAAAAAGAAAATTTATCTAGTCCTGAGACATGCTGTTTGAAGTACATTGTAGCTTGAAATTCTAATGCAAACAAGACTAAAACAGTGATTTTGATCCTGCCATTGACTTAACAACGTATTGTTTTTAACCACACGGGTACATATATAATAGTTCTAAAAGGATATATTTAAAAGTTTGAACGAATCTTTGAAAAGCAGCACATTAGTTGGACTGGGATAGTTTCATTTGAATTTTTAAAGACAGGCAGAAAGTAGGAAAATATTTTGGGGAGGAAGTAAAATAGTGAATACTACAGAGTCTCAAAATTAACCTTGCAGAAATTTCTAATGAAAATTATGCCTATTAGGATAAGCCTGTGCCAAGACCAACACCAGAGAGTGCTCTCAGGGGAGCAACTGGTTGCAAGAGGCCATAACTGTACAAGCTGCCCTTTCATAGCAGTGGTGTTCAGATGCACAGAAAATACATGAAATCCAGATGGAGTACGATTTAGCGAAGTTGCGGGAATATTATGCTATGCTATTATCTATTATGCTACAATGCTTTTCCCTCTCTTGGAATACTGCTGACCAGTTCTACTCACTGGAATGAAAGATGAAGCCATGGCTTCTAACCATTCTTCCCTTCCTTACGCAGTATTTACGTATTTAAAATAATTATTCCGAAATATCATAAGAGGTGCTATGAAAAATACCTTTATATATCTCTTCTACATACCAAAACATAAAGCCTTTTCTTATACAAGAAGTCTATGACAAACTGAAGAGAGAATAAATGTCTTCTGAATTCAACAGCATTCAAAATTAGACCCAAATTCACCTTTTCTATCTTAAAAGAGTGATAATAGGGAAGAAAGGAAAGCTGCTTGACACACAAGACAGGTGAATCAATATCAGAAAGCATGACTCACGAGAAAAAGTGGTGGTAAGAATGTGAGAATAGAAGAAAGTTCAAGAACATGAGCCAGAACATGCAGAAATAAGGGCAAAGTTACAGTTCTTGAAGAGAAGGACCAACAGCCTAACTAAAGCATGACTGAAGGGAAGACGTCCTCTGGTTACAGCAGTCATCACACCAGTAAGGAAAGGCTATACCGACAAGAGTTCCACTATCTGAATTCACATTCTGCCTCTATCTATCCACACACAGATAGGCAGCAATCTAATAGTAATATATAATAAAAGTAATATACAGGAGGAGTGTTACAGGATAGTACAACAGTTCACAATGGCTGACCAAATGGCATTGATTTCATCAATGTAATATAGAAAAATTCCATTAACAAAAAATTCCCTTTTGATATTAACAAGAAATAGTAATTGCTGTGCCTGATGGTCTGAATTAATGCTCTGTATGAATTCTTAGTATTTGCCATATTCTTCCTCCTTCATCGTTCTTAGGCTCCACTACAAATTGTGATGATAAAAAATGGTTTGTGAAGTTTTCAGGTAAGAGGGTATTTTTACAACAGGAGAACGCCAGCAATCATGATGCTTTAATGCAAAGAATCCCGCTCAAGTCAAGACAGATTTCAACTTTGACACAAAAAGAGCGAAACAGAGAAGCTGGCAGCTTTTTAAGCAGCTGGCAGGGAATAACCATAAATTCAGTTCTCCCACTGGCTTAAAAACAACGTGCTATGCTTTTTACTGGAAAGCAACTCATACAGTACATTGTTCCAGTCAGAACATTATATGGTACAAGAGCATTTCAGTTCAGAGTTTCAAAAATACTTGTACTGAGGTTTTGCAGTCATGTGAACACTATCCTACTTTCTAATTATTCCTCTGATACTTAGGATTAAGTTGTTTCAAAAGGCATAAACTTAGTTCCCCACATTTACTCAGTCTCTTCAAAAGTCTCACTTTTCTCTATCTTACCAACATTTTTTCATCGAACACAAACCATTGTCTGATACACAGACACAGAAGTGTGATTTTCAGTTTCTCACTGCAAGACATGATGGCAAACCATTTAATTTTAACTTCACAGATTGTAAGGTGTGTGAATGCACATCTGTACCTCCAATGAAATAAACACGAACGAAAAGATGCACCGAACTACTAATCTGCCTAATGCTGCCAAGGTCATGGAGGGCACCCCAGGTCAACGCACTAAGCACCAAGTGCCAGTAATAGCCGCTCTTCCTTTACAGTGTCACTTTGCATTTGTCTAGAGAAATCAAGAAAGCAGTTAAATACACTGTAATGTAGGTGACAGGAAGACTATGCATTTTTTTTGATTGGTAAACGGGTTTGCAAAAGCAAACTTTCTGTTAAATTAGCTTCCAACATTAGAACAAGGTACAATAAATTTACTTTCACCACAGAACGATTCTGCTCATAAGTTACCTACCTAATGTAGGATCTTCCTTTCTTTCTGAACCCAGATGTGGAGATGACTGATGTTCTGGGCTTCATCTCAGATACAGTGTCATAAAAAAACACCAAAACTGCAGCCAACACAGTCGAAGGTAAGAGAGAGGCTAACAGAGAGGCTCACCTGCATCAGCTGCTGGGGCCAGGCAGCCTAACCCATTCCGTAATTTTCAAAAGCAGACAATAGTACTACTTAGGTCTCTTCTTCCTACGAACATTTAGTATGATTTGGACATCTAAATTTCTCTTGGACTCCTTTAAATTACAAAATTATCAAAAAGCCTCAAAACATATCTTAATAAGGTAAAGTCTAGAGCTTTGGGGTTTCTTTTGAAATCGTCACCATTGTGCAATATGGCTAAATGTGGGATTTCCCAGCATTTCTTTCAAAATATTTTCTTAATGGAAATGTATGTAAGAGGCAAAAGAATTGAAAGAACTGGAGTATAAAAAATCTCATTTTTTATTTTTAAATCTCTGGTCATTGTATAATCTAAAGGTCTCCGTGTTGCACATTTTGACTATAACCAGATGGCTGCAGGCTGCCAAACAATTCACATCTTCAGCATGAATAATATTCCATAACTATAGTTCTTTTCTCAGCAGCATTACGCAGCTTAGTCCGTTTGTATTCCCTAAACATCAACTGTATCTCTGATATCTATCTTATTTTTTTACAGCTCTATGTGAAAGGTTTTGCACTGCCTGTAAATTAATTGATCAAAAATATTTTATTCTCTCTTTTCTGGCACATCTAATAGTCAGCCTTCTTAAGGAAGCCATGCTGGTAACATATTTCTGTAGATCAAATCCAGTTTAAAAATAAATTCAACTATGTTAACTGAAATCTAGATTGTAATCAATAATTTCAGATGATTTTCCAGTTAGGGAAAGAAGCAAATAAAATGCATAAAGTGATGAAAATGCAGGTGGAATCCCATTTATCCAAAAGTAATAGGAATATGACATTTTTAAAAGCAAACAGGTAGCATGCCAGCCACAGGTAGTGGGCTTCCCACACCCCCACTGCCCGCCAAACTCTTTCCATCACCAACTCCAAACGCAGATTCTCCACTGCCTCTTCTGCTGCAAGCCCCAGGGCTCCCTGAGCACCTCTGCATCTCAGCCCTGAGGATCCGCAACTCTCTCTTTGGTTCTCTAGCTCCCAGATCCCTCTCCCACGTTCCCATTCTCTAGCCCCATACTGTCACGCTCCTTCTATGTTTCCAGGATCAACACTGGTCCGAATTTGACTATAAGCTTGGTCACTTCTGGATCACAAGAATAAAATTATATTCATAAGCCTGTTTGCCAGGTCACATCACTTCAGTTCTTAATAGGCTGGATAGAAGAACTATTAGCTGTAGAAGAAAATTCTGCACAGAAATCTCGATTATCAAATACAACTTCCATGCTGTAAAAGACAGCACAAGTCAGTCTTCTGCGGAAGGCTGTAAATCATCCCACTTCCACAGTCAGCTGAGATGGACTGAATCATTCTTCCAATTGCCTGCATGACTCCCACAAAAAATCATACTGGGAAGAAGAGGTGATTAGCATTCCAGTTAACAGAGCCCAAAGCTATTAATAATAAATCCATTAGAACTTTTAATTAAAAACCCAAAACTAGTCAGACAAAATTCATCCTATATAACAAAATTAATCTATAATATCAGTAATAATTAGGAATGTAACCTGTAGGATTAAAAATAACTAAAATAATTACATTTTGAAGTATTCTTTAAAAGGTATTAGACTGCTTCAAAGAAGCTAATAAAAATTATATTCAGAACCTGTAGGCTACAGTCCTGGCAGGGCATTCTTTGATTATAGTCTAAAATAATGAATTTACAAGAAATAAAAAAGTTATCAGGCACTAGATGTTTATTTTTAATCATCTTGCCTTCCTTCTTGAAGATTACAAACCTTAGGGGCTCTTTTTAGCAAACTTTTGTAACAGTCATATATAGTGTGCAGTCCACTATTCAGAGTGGCCCACAAGCAAACGGGTATCAAAGTATTCCCAAATAGCTAACAACCACGATGACAGGGTCAGACAATGGCATATATAAGGATGAAATCCAAAATTCATACACAGGCACCAAAATATATAGCCAGTTGTCAGGGATGATAGACAATGGCTTTACTGGAAATTGGCAAAATAACTACTAATAATCTGTAGATTTTTTCTGAGATACCCGACATCAAAAAGAGTGGTGAGTAAAGGACAGGAAAACAGTTAAGAAGCTAGGGCAGTCCAAAGAGAAAAAACTGTGCGACACTAAAGCTAAGGGAAATTTAGAGGGGGCAAAAAGGAGGGGAAAAACAATAAAAAACCCTATTCACATTGCATTATATAAAGACTCAATGGATTTAGTCAAAATTTGATCAAAGAAGGCATTCTTCAAAGTACTACAGGGAAAATTACTCTGTTGTATAAGTTCTAATGAACTTCTTTAATGAGACATTTAAGTGGTCTTACTAGTCAGAGATTTTCTGTCTGTCCACAGTCACTGCAGAATCTTTGCAGAAAATACGTAAAAGCATGAACAAAATGGGAGAGAGGGAAACAGAATTATACAATTTCCATGAGGCATGACAAGTTTAGACATACAGCTTAGGATTTTTAAAAGCAGTTCTGCTGTACATAACTGGCTCTGACCCAACAATTTATCTAAGTTAGATTTATGTAAACTCTTGTTTCTCAAGACAGATATCTAAATTGCGCTCCACCCATACTGTATCTGCCAAACATTTTTGTTCATAAACAACCCCACTTAGAGCTTGGGAAAGAGAAATGGAAGGCTCAGTCCTAAAAATCTCACAGTAGCAAGCAGCTCTCTGGAAAAAATTACCAGATGCAGGGTTTAGGTAGCTTACTAAAATTCAGTACTTCCTATGAAAAAGACCAGCATGACATACACTGAGTTTCTAAACTGTAAACCACAGAAGTACTAGATGAAATGATATGTACTTGCACTTGCAAAACAGTATCTTTGTATAGCACAAGAACTCAAAAACAAAAAGCAATGCATTTCTTTACCCAAAATAAAGATTTGTTTCGAAACTAAATTTATTTTTAAAAGAGGTTTAGAAATTATAAATTTCTAAATTTCTATCAAATTGACAGAATAACATAATGGCACTGAAAAAACAAGCCAAACAACAGCAGTTGTACATTAAATTTCATGCAGTTATACACTGAAGACTTGAAAGCTAAATTTGCCTGTGTACAAAACTGATTGATCAATTCTGGTTTTTCCTCTTCGAACTATAAAATGAATTTTCAATCTTTCTTGCTAATCCTTCAGGTAATATTATCAATACCTCCTTCAGAGAGATGATTAATACATGTTTTGCATTTTTTTCTTTTTCCAAAGTTGTCAGCTTATCTCTTCAGCCATGATATAAACAATTTTGGAAGAATATGAATGAAAATATAGGAGAATGAATCAGAAGCAGAACACATTTTATAAGGGAAGGTGATTCAGAAGACTGATAAGAGCAGAAAAAGCAGGTAACCGAGGCATCAGATTTAATATCATAATGAACTGAAGTTGCACATAATAAAAGAATTCCCTAAGTTGGATGGTATAGTGTTTAATCATCTAGCCAAGAAGTTCTCCCTTAAGCATATGCTATTCCACAGCTAAAAGTCCAGACTTTCATGGAAATCCCTCCCTCTTAAGTAATAAGGATGGTGGATCTAGAGAAAAGATGCACGAGAATTCTGATATCTACAGACCATCAAAAAATCCACTGCTTTATGGTTTTCTAGAGTACTGTAGGTTCCTCTTGCTCCCTTCCCTCCTAGAAAATCAGTTCCTAGGTATAAGACAGTGGCAAAGCCCTCACACCTCTACGCTAGACAGGCCACAGATGATATTCAACAAAAACTAACACTGTATCAGTTGATTTTGAAATAAAATCTATTGGGTGCTAAGGGATCCATAGAAACAATGATCTATTCCTTGAAGTTCAGTCAAGGTCTTGTGCAGAAAGCTATCCATAAGATCTCAGAGAGAGAGAGAGAAAGAGAGGCTAAAGGAAAGTAATCAACAGTTGTAATGAGGAGCCTTCTGTCTTTTTATATAGAGAGTGATGAGATTCAACCTGGTCTCATGGATATGCCTGCACTGCCATATCAAAGAGGCACAGGCACTATACCCTGTTTGTCCACACCACTTAATTAGATCTGGTTAGATCTAAGTTAGATCTGGTTTTGAACCGATCCAACTAGATTTCTCCAAGATAAAGCAAGGTCGTGGCTCCGGGCACGGTTCTCTTCAGGGAATTCTCCAAAGTGTCAGCAAAGGAAAACACTACATCAGCGCTGGCTCTCTGCTCCCAAAACAGTCTTTCAGCAGAGTCCAAGGAGACTTTAGTCCTCAGTCTCTCCTAAATGCCTTTCATACGACGAACGGAAAAGTTAACCCTTCGTGGCATGAAACTGAAGGACCACTCTGGTGTACTGCAGCCAAATTCTCACCTTTTCACCGTGTGAACTGAAGTCTCATCCCACTCCCAAACAGTAACCATCTCTGGTGCACAGAGCTACCACATTTTACCTCGAGGTTACTCGGGTTGTGGGATGGAGGTGACCAATCTGTTTTAGAAGTAGCTATCCAAAATGCATGTGCAACACTTGGATTTGGGACTGGGGAGTGCTCCC
Organism: Dromaius novaehollandiae; assembly: GCF_036370855.1. Taxonomy (NCBI): domain Eukaryota; kingdom Metazoa; phylum Chordata; class Aves; order Casuariiformes; family Dromaiidae; genus Dromaius; species Dromaius novaehollandiae. Next base: position 3,665,018 of record NC_088104.1, on the reverse strand, counting down.
TGTCTCTTGTTTAGCAGTATAGGTGTACTCAACCAGTCCACTCAAGTCATGTTTGCTATTCCCTTTGAAGCTCTTTCAATTTGCTAATGATTGCTTTCGAAGTCTGAACCTAGATAAGCTCTCCTTTGAATAGCACAGGAAAAGAACTAGAACTTTGTTTTGTCTTGTGGCTGTATCCAGACATGTGAATCTTCAGGTACTTTTATGAACTGTATTTTTGTAACACAGAGCTATATTGCTGAGTGTGGTTAAGCATTCTTTGTACACTTATCGAAACAGCTATATTCCCTTTCTCATTTAGATTATACATGATCAGAACACTAGGTGAAACTGTCAGATGTCATGGACTTTTGCGCTGGCAATATGTCAGAAATGCACAGCTGTATATCTTCCCATCAAAAGTACACAATGCTGCCATTTAGCTAACCAAGTATCTGAAAGACATAAGCAGCTGACTCCTACTTATCTATTAAAAAATGTTAGTAAGGAAGGGAAAGCAATCTGATAAATGGATCATTGCCTGCCTATTGAAGATATTTGTCTCCAATTACTGCACAGATTGGAAGCTTCCCTGGTATCACCTTTGTTTGGTATCAAAATATCAAACATGACAAGAATTACTATTTTCCAGTGATGAGCAGGAAGTCTCTTTGCTGACTTGATAACTAGCGTGCAGCAACCCTTCCACGCCCTGCCATGGAAGTGAATGTCATGTAAAAGCTTTGCAATGCACCAGGGAAACACAGCCACTCTCAGCTACATGGGAGAGACCCCATTCTGTGGCTGTTCCCTGCTTATCCACCCAATACCAAGCTCATAGCCTGCAGGTCTTTCTACCGGCCGCAGATAACAGGAATAGAGACACATATAGACTGAAAGTGACCTAAACACTGCTAATAAACAGAATGCAAAAATGCAGTAACTAAAAGCAAATGTAATGAAATGTTGATGTCTAGAGTATTCCACAAAGATGGGCAGCAGGGAAGTAACCAACAGGAACATGAAATCTAAGAAAAAACATCCCAGAGATGATGAGGTAGCTGTAAGGAAGAATGACAGCAACATTAAAAAAGGGAATCAGAGAGAAGGCAGACTGGCAGAATAGGATAAAAAAACCCTTCAGCTCACAAAAACTGCAAAAAGTCAAAAGCAGAGGCAACTATCTGAAACGGTTTTGCACTGGGAAAAAAGAATGTTCAAATACAAAACAGCAAGGTAACAGTGAACAGCAGCTTTAGCAGTTAGCAACTGAGTTTGGCAGTAAAACTAAAAAGTCAAAGTGTTACACACTTGCATACACTGACGACTCCAGCTGAGGTTTTTCATTGCTAGAAAGCTTTAAATTATGACAGCAAATTCACAGAAGAATAATAAAAATGGAGACAAATGAAAAATCATTAGAACTTTAAAAAACTCAGATAGAACCGCTATAGTTTAACACAGTTCTGAATAAACTGGGGAGAAATGAGGACTGCACACACTTTTTCAAACGGTATAAATATTAGCACTGAAATTGCTGTATTTAACTCAATGGGAGTTTTGCTATTGACTTTATGGGGGCAAGGAGTTCACTCTGAAGAAGGAATGGAGACATACTGACAAGATGCAATTCAGAAAATACTTTAAGTTAAACTTGGTACATTTGTTGAAAGCAGGGTATGTTGAACAGAGACAGTGACTTAAATGAAATGATGGGAAGCTTCAGCACACATGATACTTAAAATAGTCTGAAAAACACCCTAAAAGGTGCAGAGAAGGTATAGTCCTATACTATTAACTGATTTAAATGTTCTCAGCAAATTGCTATGGCTTGCAAGTTCACCAATATTGAAGGAATAATTTAAAAAGTTAACAGGTAGGCTGTCCAGAGACAAAGAAAGTTCATATCTACCAGCACTAATTCTAATAATAATCATAGTCCATAATAGGCTCTGTGCTTGTGTCAGTCTCTGTTCTATGTTCCTCTGACACTGAGTCACTATCAGATTCTGTTTCTATATCCTCCTGCTTAACTTGGATGTAGATTGAGCTGGTATTAGACAGCAACACGTGGTACAACCTGACGGAAATTCTTAAATGGTTGCTAGTTCTGCAACGAACTTCTGTAAGGTCTTAGTCTTCTATTAAGACAGGTCTACAACTCACAATGAAGTATGGTGTAGAAGCCTCCAAGTTAATATTGACCAAACTATAGGCACACCTTGAGTTTGGGCCCCTATAGCAACGTACACGCATCCTCACAGTGCTGTTTTCAAGCTAGTAAGCCTCTGTGAGAAGCTCTAGCTACAAGGGCAGGAAGGCATAGCTGCCTCGCTCCCAACACTGGAGTTAACTCCAGTGGGGCTATTAAAGGGGTCGTCTTATCATACTCTACTCTTCACAACAGATGTGTTCTAATTATTTACTGTCTTTCAATAGAGACAGTAAATCAGAATCTGAAAACATTTGGTACCACTACATTTTCCCCCTGAAATCACGCAATAAGAAAACTCTTATAAAATAGTAGTGCATAAGCTGTATGCAAATAATTTGCAAAGCTCTCCCTCATCCACCCAAATGAGTATGTGTGAGTGCATATAGAAGGGAAAATAAGCTATCTGCAGGAGCAAACTTGAGGAAACTGGTAGGTTTTAAGCAGTCTCATACACTTTAAAGACAAAAGTAGTAACAATTACACTTACAAACATCAACACAGCTAAATTCACAAGAAGCTAACCACTACAGAGCTATGTTATTATTTTTATAGGTAAAGGGTGCCAGTGTGTTTTTGAAGATGCACAACAATTTATGTCACTGCTGTCATTGGATCATGTTTGGATATTTCAAGGACTACAGAAAAAACAGACAGTAATTGAGCTCAGCGCAGGACTTTTATACTTAAAGTAGAATTACATGTACTTACATCACCTCTTCACCTGACCCAGGCTCATATTTACAATCATGGTGTGAAAGACACCCTGCCATCTGTGATTTTTATTGAAAGAAAATACCAACCCATAAGAAGCAGCTAATACTAACTGCAGCAGCTGTGCACTGTCTCCAAAGAGAATTATGGGACATGCACTGAATGCATGGCATTGCTTTGTAAGGATTTGATTAGATACAGTTTGGTAAGAAAAAATGTTATCCATCAAATAAACAGTCTGCTATTTTAGAAGTTAACTTCTGTATGTACTACCTAACACATTTTCTTTCCTACATTTCATATATAGGGTAACTCCAATATCTATTTCACCAGTTATTATAGAAATAATTAATTCTGCCTATAGAATAGGGAGTGAAGCTGGTTACAGATAAAAAAATAACTAGGAAATGAATTACAGTTCACAAGAAAACATTACTAAAGGCAGTTGACCATTTATGTTCAATGACTTTAGGAGCATCTGCTCTTGAAATGAAGAGCAAAACAGCATCGAGAAGTAACCTCACTGCTTTGAGAAATACCAGTTTAAAAAGCAAAGTGCACAGTGCAACTGCATTTAAGATCTTATCCTGCAAGTTCTCAAGCTACTACTGACACACACAATACAAATTCTGCTGTCTTCGAAGTCATGAGCTGACTATTACAATGGAAGTATACAGAAGATTTAGTTCAATCTTTGCACCATTTGCATAAAGTACTAGAAACTGTTGTTAAGTATTTATTCTATTTTAGGTATTACAACAGAAAATAAACAAATAATTGTATCACTGTAATAATATTCTAATCTATGCATCACAGCTATTGCAACTTCTGCAATATATTAGGAATAATGATGCCACACTTGTCCTGATGTAGTTGAAAATTTAGTCCCATTTACTTAAGAACTGTCAGTGACACAGTCTGTACATTCTTACTTTCCATAATCTACATAGTATTTCATACACCTATGAAACATAATCAATGAACACAGAATTACATGTGTACATTTTCAGTGCCTTCGGAGTTCGATCACCCTTTTTTCATTTTGTTAGTGAGAACATTATTCCTCTTCTAATGGACAGATCACAACTTCTAAGAATGAAGGATCCAGATTTTTGTTGTTTTGCTTAATCGCAATATAGAAAGGAAGACTAGAAGTCATTCCCATTTACACATGCAACCATGTTTTTTTGATAAACGAAAGTGCATGAGGCTTACACATTATTCTGAACGGTAATTTTTGTTCACGTGACACTTCTCTAAAGTTTAAGAACAAACAAATGTGAGAAAACAATGTGCAGTAAACAAGTGGACATTCTTTTCTTACAAAGATTTTATACATCAGTGCCTTGAAATAATACGGATGCTATTTCCATCCACTTAAAAATAACTCATAGTGCAGTACTTTCTAGTTACTATTGGGGGTGGGAGCAAAAATAGCTATCCAAAGGAATATTTGGCATCAGAACAGTATGCTATATTTTTTTTAATAAAAGGAGAGGAGATCCTATGACACCCAGGCATTTGCAACTCAAGAACATGAAAAATCAACTCTCACACTAGTGAAGATAACGAAATGCTCTTTATCTCCCTCAAAACTCTTCATACGTAAAGAAGAATATTGTTATTATGTGGGATAACAAATACTATGCTTACTGCAATAAGTTGATTTATAATAGAAAATAAAACATATTCTCAGACAATGAGCATACTATTAAGCACAGCGTTTACCACTATGAAGCATCCATCAGTATAAACAAACTTCTTCCATGAGCTCCTTATTGGGACTTCTCTGTATACTTCAAGTTCTGCTAACTGAGGAACACTGTTTAGATCCCTTCCTGGCAGAAAATAAAAGACCCATGGTATTTCTTTGCAGCAAACTTATGGCACAAGGAAAATGAAACATTTTACTATTTTTTTAACAGAACTATTATTAAGGAAGACTAGCTCACTCTACTGGCATTATTACTTTATTAATTAATGATCAAATATGATACTCAATTCTGATTGCAGTGCTTCCTGCACACTTTACTCTCATTTTAGAATTGGATTCTTTCTGAGTATTTGAGTAAATCACTGTTGAATCCTCTAATATACCACATAGCTAAAAATGTTGTCTTTGGTTATCAAAAGGACTCAAACTAGGACACAGTGAAACACAGTAAACAAGTGGTCACATGATTACACACAGAAACCTAGGAGGTCATTCTGTAAGGACAGTACGAGCTTAAAAAAGATCTAGAAAGAAATAGGAAACTGAACCAATAACCAAAATGCTACTATGATCTCATCCTTCATTTTAAGAGATACTGTAGTGCAGTAAAGAGAATATTAGGACTATTTTGGCCTCAGCTATGCACGGATGATTGGTTGGCTGTCTACAGGGAAATATTGTTCTTTATAAATGGCCACACTGCTTTTGAAGTGAAACTGTATCATGGCAAGCAAATAACTGTACTCGCTCAGGACCACAGTTTCAGACAGTTGACATTATCATCTACCTACTATCTTATTTGGAACTCACTGCAATGATAGCAAAAAAAAGATTTTAAGAAATGTAAAAAGGCAGCTATGCTCATAGTTCCTTATTCTCACCCTAAATTTTTTTGTTGAATTATTGCATTCACCAGCTGTTTTTATTTTTTTATTGATAATTATTCTGCGAACTGTATCTTAAGATGCCCTTGGTTTAGTTCAGAGGTATGGAGCTAGATAAAGGTAACTTACAGCTCCTTTGCTGCATCTCCCCTGTTCAGGCCACAGTGAACCCCACTGTTCACACTAACTCAGGTGTGCTGTAATGCATGCTAGTTCCGCGAAGTAATTTATACGTACACTAGTACACTAGTACTTATACTCAGTTACACTAATATTTATACTCAGGGATCTCAGGGACTTGCACCTTCTATCCTCTTTTCATTTCATCTACTTTGGGGATTGACGGAGGTATAGAACTACCTATCATGGGTCCATGTCCCTCATTCAGGAATTCCTTTCCCATTTCGGCAAATCATCCCTCAGGGAAGACTGGAATAGCACCACCACAGTACGGTACTCCTTTTGCTATTACACTATCTCTTCCCAAGTTCTAGCTATAACCCCAGAAAGCACTGGCCATTTATGGACTGAAATGAAGCAAACTATCCACTATGCGAAATGTTTGATGGAAAGCCCGAAGACTGGAATTATAGCAAAGTTGTTCAGTCTGTTTCTCCCCTTTAGGTCCGTTACACTGAGTACTCTGTCTACTATACTGTGTATAATACTCTGCACACAGGAACACAAGGGAACACCACCTGCATTTTAGTTATTTCACATGCCTCCTCTTACACTGGATTTCTGTACTCCATGAGTAACAATTTCCACTTCTCAGCTGTCCACCACTCATACAGATGTCCTTTTACTTTGCTCCATACCTCTGCTGCTATAGCTAAAATAGCCTACCTGAAACCTGCAAGCCCCCTTTTTCTTCAAACTCCTCCTTGAAATGCACTTCTACCTGTGATGTCCATGAGAAACTGCCAGCTGATGTTTAGATAGCTCAGACGGATGAGGTTTTTTCACTTGTATAAATAAATGGTTTTATACATTTTGACATGGAACCAATAGGTTATACATTTAACACTTGTCATGCCTGGTGTTGTAACCCTCCCTTTTAGTGTTTATTATTATAGGTGAACTTTATAAAAAGAACAGACTGTAAACAGTGTAGATGTTTATCCCTGTCTTGTGATGTGCATGCATGATGAAGGTGTCCCAGTTCCAACTGTGGATACAAACACTATTACAACAACTAGTAAATGCAGTAATACTTAAGTATTTTAATGCTCTCACATATTGAAACAAAGACTAAATATTCTTGGAATTTAACTCATTTCATATATACATATGAATAGTTATATAGCCCTACTGAGTTAGGGGGATTTTTGTACTACAAAATGAAGCTGATGGCATCAGGATCTAGTTCTGTATGAAGAAGCACAGAAGAATGAAATATCCCAGTGGATCTTGCAGAATCCTGCTTATGGCAGCCCATCACTTTTTGTTTCCTAAGGCACACCACCAGTTTAGTCCCCGATTACAAAATCTATAATGCAAAAATCTATCCTACTTTGTAATTTGACATCTTAGAAAATATTCATAGCTGTGTGGCCAGGACTAGAATTTTTGTCACTTCACACTAATGGATTCTCAGACTCTACACGTTTAGAAAACCACTGCTAATATCTGCCATACTAACTCAACATGCTATAAAGAATGCCACAACAATAAGCACTTTCCCCCTGAATTTGCAAATCCTAGACTCATGAGATTAAAAGAGAATATGAGGTGAAAAGAGAGTTTGCTTTTCAAAAGTAATTTTTCCATCAGGAAAAAAAGATAAAAATACTTGGTCATTAATACAGAGGCAAATTTCCTTGAGCCCTGCTCAAAGCAGGACAGGTTGGCATGCGCTACACAGAGTGAGCACTGCCCTTCTCAGCTCTTTCCTGTACCAACAGTGGTAACGTTTCATAGTGGAAAAGGTATCAGACACCCTGGTCTTCCGTAAGAGGCTGGCCCAGCCATTCTGTGCTTCTTTTCTCTCCCTTTTTTTTCCTCCTTGTTTAGACTGAATTCTTTCCACAGAAAGAGTAGGTAGACTCTTTCTACAGAAGAGTAGGTCAATTATAATATCAACTGTCTGAAACTGTGGTCTTTCAAATGCCTGTGATTATGTAACACAAAGTGAAGCCCAAGATCAAATGACACTTCTGTGAAGTACTCAACAGGCAGCAGCTTCTATACAGGTACTTCATTTTCCTCTTTGTAGATTATTCTTTCTTTCCAAATGAAAGTGGAGTACTGATGAATTTCTATAGTAGCTGCTACCGTATACAGCAGACATGACAAATGTTCCTATGGAAGGTTAACAGCATCAAAATAGAAAAAGCCATCACAGAGAGAAAAACCTTGTTACATGACTATAACAGAATTCATCTGCCATTTTCTATGGGTTAATGACAGATGTCAAGTTGTACAGTACTCCTATTTAAATATAATGCAAGGAAAAAATAGATGCTGTGGACTTAAATTTTCTTTCCATAATATAGTTCTGACTTCATGTTAGATTCCCAACCTTTATTTAATAATACAAAATAATTCTATTACTTAATAATAATTCTTATGAATTATGGTAAACCTCAATGATTCAAAGACATTTTCTTATTTAACTATTTGGATTCCTATATCATATCTAATGAGTAGTGATTTCACTGACTGTAAATTCTTCATAAGACAAAAAAACAAAACCAAGAAAATTTGCAGGGAAGGTAGTATATGTTACACAACCTGATGTAATTCAGAAAAAAACAGACAGATTTTTGGTCACAGAGCAGTTCCTCAGGTCAGAAAAAAAAATGCTTTAGAACTTTTTATATAGCTAAAAGTTTTTTTTCTGGTCTATGGCATTTAAGATCAGGTTTTAAGTTGAACAATTTAAAATTTGACAAATTTTGACAATTTACTTACTAGATATTACATTATTTGTTTTAAAATTATAAGAGTATATAAAATTATAGAGGACTATAAACTAGTATCTCACCCTACTTTATTAAGTACTGCATGAACGTGATCCATTAAAAAGTTTCTACTACAGACACAGACATGACGGTTCCTGTACAAGGAAGTAGGATGTTTTTGCAACTAAAGAAAAACACAAGTCTGTTAGCCAGACTAAAATTCAGGTCTCCCATCTCTTAATTCAAAACTCTATTAATGGAACTGTATTCATTAGGTAGACTCAATAGCCAAAAAATATTTAATGTGAGACAGCACAATCTGAAAAAGCTCTGCTTATAGTGGTGCCCTCAGACCGGCCCTTGTAATTTGTTCTCCATGGAAAAACTCAACTTCCCATTTTGAAACCTAATGATAAAGACAGCAGGCCACTATTCTGATTATAGGATCTGGAATTTTCTTCTTATTTTTAGAATAATGAACTTGCTTTCTTGCCTAGAAGTGAAGAAAGGAGATTTTTAGTCTGGCTATTTCATGCGACTCAGATTAAAAGAAAATCCAGCAGCCTATTCAATTACTTAGACTTGGCAGCAAAAGCTGTAGAGTTAGCTTAAAGATACGTCAAAAACTCAGGTGAAAAGCAGGCTTTTTAATCCTGATATATAGGATTTCTTGGGGCACAAAGTTTTGATCATTTTTTTCATATTACAAAAAATTGACAGGTCTTGCGAAATACATACGATAGATTATGTGGGCTGTATATCAACAGAGCAAACCATGAGTTCAGCCACCACCTCTAACCTACAAGCCTGTTTGCTACCACAAATGCACACGGCACATGAAACTCATCAGTGTATATGCAAACGTTATGCAAATGTTTTCACCAGTCCAGCATTAACCTGAAAGGATACCAAACTCAAAAACAGAAGCTCTATCGAAAACAACATAAAACTATGAAACTTTCCACAATTTAAAATAAAAACACTGATAATTTTTTTTTTTACGACATTTAGGCACAAAAACCCTTTGAATAGTAATCCAGGGCTCTAGGGTTTTTATGAATTACAAATTTCTCACAAACTAAGCAATAGCAGACTTCAGCATTAATACACCTAGCAAGAAAGTACCCCAATAATTTCAAGTACAGCAAAATCTCAGTTTTCAACTGTGGTGTGCTATTACACAGCTACCACTCTCCATGCCAAAGGTGGCTATATTTCAGCAATGAGAGAATGAGTCAGAGTTTGCACAATCTGAAAAACTCTTGGGATGAAAAGTACTGTATAAGTCATTCACAGTATCACTAGTGTTCCAAAACTGAAATTGGCTACGTGCATGAAAATGCTCCCACTTACTGAAAAGACAAAGCATGGCTGTCAAGTGTTTGGCTATACATCCTATATCTGCTTACACCTGTTATCTTTGTTATTTTTGGCAACAGTGGTGTAGGAGTCCAGTTTAAGCACAGATTTCACTAGAGCTCCAGTAAACTATTTACCCTGTTGGCAAATTCAATCAAACAGGGTTCTCCATGCTTGGTATCACACAAAGCTAAATAAATCACTATGCTAAAGAAAACATGCAAATTGCAGGCGTGAGCCACTGTAATGACGCTGGCTTACAGGACACAGCACAGCAGTAATTAAAGTGAAGCAATGGAACAAGTTCTGCAGTGGACCAGAGTATTCCCTGATCTCTCAGTTCTGCTGCTACTTGAAGTCATTTCCTTTGGGTTACGTTTAAGGAGGCAAAAAACAGTTTAGAGGGAGAATAAAAATACAGAGCTGAAGACTGAGGACTTTGGGCAAATTTTTAAAATAGGGACAGAAATGGACAAAATCACTGCTTTATGATTCTAACGAGGTGAGTAAAGAGGAACCACAACATGGCCATGTCCCCCTGAGGGACAACAGAGTTTCTGTACGAACAGAAGAATGGCCACATGGGTCTAAATAATGCTCATCTACCACATTACCCTGTCTCTTGAGTATCACGAGTCATGGAACATCTCTGTCACCTGCAATCAGCAGTTTATCGTCTTCCCAGAGTTTGTACCCTAAACAGTTGCTTTGGGTGTGTTTTGGAATTTTTGTTTCTCTTTAACAGCCAGTGATGATGCTTTTAAAATCTATTTATGCTCTTGGCCTCCACGGTCTCCCGTAGCAATGAATTCCAAAATTTAATTTGGTGCTATTTAAGAATACTTCACGTTGGTATACTGCCTGTTCCTTGTATTGTGAAAAATGATGCAAAATTGTTCTGTGTACCTTTACCACACTATTCATGAATTCATAAACCCTCTCCATATCTCTCCATTCCGCGTTCTCTTTTCCAAGCTGAAAAATCCTAGACAGTTCAATCTCTCTTCACAGAGCAGTTGTTTCACAAATTCGATCGCTCCAGATCGCCTCTCCATATCTTCTCAAGTTACTGCCTAACCTTCCAAAGAGAAGGGTGCTGTTCCACACAAACCATTGTTCTGTTGGCCACAGTTAACATCACAGTTACAGTTTTTAAAAAATCACAGTCACAATTAAAATCCCTGTTAAAAGTTCATTCATAAATATAGGGAAAAATGAACACTCAGAAGTGACTAACTGCACCATATTACCTATAGATATTATGTTGCCCCAGTGATATCTTATATAAAAGTTTTAGACCTCAGGGCACTGCCTTAAAGTGAAAAATCATGATCAGTGTTGAACATAAAACGTCTCCTAATCCACATACAAAGATTGCAACTTAAAATTTGCAAAAGTCAATCTTGTCATGAAACTTCTATGTTAGTGCCAAATGAAGCTGATCATTTCTTTGTAGCTACCAAGCAGATTTCCTATTACATGACAGGGAAAAGATAAAAATACAGCTCTGGCTGTTTCATAATTTCCTTCTTTAGTCCTCTCGGAGCATCCAAGTAGAGCAGAATGAAAACTCTGTTACCCCCAGAGAGGAGCAGAGTCTAACAGTTATAAAAAAGACAGCTTCTATCCATCCCACAGAGACTACATGAAAATGATGCTGTCCATATCTGTAATTAGAGCAAAACAGCAGTTATATACAGGTAAACCCTGAGCAGTGCAAGGTTGTCATTCTGGATGGCTGTACACCGTGGAGAAATACCAAAGAGAGCATATGGGGCAGTAAATCAGCCATCGTGCCTAAGATCATCTCAGACGGGCAAAAAAACAGAGCAAGCTGGAACAGCTGTGCCCCAGGAAACAGCAGAACAAATGGATTTACTATCTCCTGACTACAGTGATACCAATATCTCTGTAGAGAACAGCATGGCAAGTAAGGGAAACTGAAAAGTATAACTTAATTTATTCGATAAACTGGTTACAAATATCTGAAATTCTCTACCATTTCAGTATTTAACATTATGTTTGGCTCAGAAAGGAAGATGTGGATAACTAATTTTAATAGGATAACTCATCAGACAGTTGAAATTGGGTGCTGTGTTTCACACGAGCTCACATTACACAGTACTGACCGGTTACAACAAAGACAAAGGAATCAGACTTGCTGTAGTTCTGTTTACACGAAGCAATGCAGTGCAACTCTTGAGATATATGACCTAAACTTTGAATAAGCTGGTATTTTTATGCGGCAAAGAACATTGCTGTGCATAGATATTAGGGCAGGTCTTTGACATAGTACAGCTGCTTCAGTATCATGCAGGTTAATTCATGAGAAACAAGATAAACCTCATGCAGCTATACTCCTTTCCGTCCTGGATATGACTTCTTTAATAGTTGGGTAGCTCAGGTTGGCACTGCATTGCACAGGATGTATGTATCATGCCACATTCTCCATCCCTAGTAATTTCTGTGAAGTAAATAGTATGGTCCTTTGTCGTGGAATCTGAAGATAGGCGGTACAGAGGTAGAATCCCTATCCTCTGGACCGAGTCACTGAACATGGCTAGTTCACACCCCACAACACTCTTCGCAAATTCAGCGTGGAACTTTGCAGTAAGCAGAACTGGGATCTTAATTAATTAAGACCAATTGTACAAACGTTTAGCCTATAATAAGGCTTTGGATTCAGGTGACTGAATTAAGACATCACTGCCTCTGGCTACAGGCATCTACATTACCATCTTTACTCTCCCCAAAAGAGGTGACCATCCTCTCTGATCACTTCTGCAGCTGCATAGGTAACTGTTCCCAGATCTCTCTAGATCAAAAAGATTCAAGCTACCATGTAGTACACTGTATGTTAATAGCACACTTAAATTTAACCTTTGTCATTTTGACAGAACTGGCTTAAGAAGCTACTATGTGTGCAGTTTTGTCAGCAGCTTTGAGAAGGTGTTAGCTTCTGGCATAAATGCAGACACGAAGAGCTGCAGGAAGTACCATTACTGGGCCTAAGCTGCAGCTAGAACACTACATCTGACCACAGCTGTACATATTTGCTGCTTTGTCAAAGGTGAATGAAAACACAGTAGAGCCTGATTTACAATTTATCCATCTGAATTCATTACTGCATCCTATTTTTCTGTACATTGTCTGGTATTTTGTCCTAGGCATCACCTTGTTACTCTGAATGTTTGATGAAGACATCTGATTAGGTTTAATTAAAATCTTCCGGACTTCTTGACAAAGGCCTTAACTACAGAATAATCACAGTATTGAGATATTTTGCTGTGGGATGAAAATATTTATACTATTTTATTTCTGTAGGAGGAAATAAAGTAACAGATTAATTTTAGCTTTTAAAAACATACATGAAAGCCATACAAAATGAAGAACAAGAGAGATAAGCATCAAAAACTATAATGGTGCAAGGCTACTTACTATAAAGATAGCCAAGATATTACAGGGTATTTTTCAAAACCCTATAATTAACTGTGCAATTTTCAGTTGTTAATGACATTGGGTTACTCTCTCCCCACATATCACGTAATGCCCAAACTGTTGGGTTTTGGCTAGATTAGAACTTCTTTTCATTCAGAAGAAGATTTTTCCTGAAAGACTACTGAAGTAAAGCTTTCTTACAGCTGGAAGAACATAAACTAATATTTTAAAATCATGACATGTAAGACTTAAAGACACTGAAGAAACAGTTCAAACTAAAAAACTGAACTAAGTTTTGAAAATGTACATAGGGATTAAGAATGGTAAAGTTTTCAGATCATCATAGAAGTTACAATAAAGTAAGATTTATTTATAATTGTGGAAGAGATAAGATTAGCATTTCTTCTGAAAAAGTAGCCAGAGGTAAGCCTGTGTGTGTGTCTGTGTACGCATATATATATTACTAAGAATCAAAGTTTACTAACATTTGAAAGTTCTATGGCACGTAAAAAGAAAATTGCATCTCCCATGCATTTTATTCCCAGAATTGCTTATTAGCAACAAATAAAGACACTGAAGTGAGAATGGAATGTTATCTCCTCTGTCACCATTTCCAATGGGAAACCATCTACCAGAAATATTCCCCTGAAAAACATGCAACTATTATTGGATATCATTCTCAAAAAAAATTGAAATACCACTGAAAACCATCAAATGTTGAATTAGTAATGCTACACAAATCCTTTGATTGGCGCATGGCAAGCCAAATCCAAATCAGACCTACAGTGTTCAAGAGCAATTACCATCTGGTTAAATGCTTTATAAAGCATTTAAAGATGCATTTATAAAAAAAAGGTTTATAAAGCATGCAAAAGAAGAAGCAGGTGTCCTAACAAAAACTGGTAACACAACTGGCTTATGACATTCTCAATAAAGACAGAAATTGAACTGAGGTGAATATTGCAATTGTCTCATCTCTAGAATTCAAGGTAAAAACACACAGACCACTATTTTTTCTAGTTTAGAGATGTTTCTAGTTAGGAGATACAACTAGTCAATAGAGCAGACATCACTTATGCTTGACGAGGTTTGGGATGAGACTGAATAAGACTTGATCAGGAACATGAGCAAGTGAATCATGGAATGAGACAAGAGCAGGAACAAATGGAAATATGAATAGGTTTTGGAATACGAGTGCTTAGATTTACCCTCAAAAGACTAAAGTGCCACCTATTTGATTAATCCACATCTAGAAGATACATACTGTTCCTTTATCAAGCATTATCCTCATATTTAAGGCAAAAAACAGCCATTATTTCATCTATTTAAATCTGTGTAACACAGACCATTAAATTTCAACCAATTATATTAGAACTGATCTCATAAAAGATATTTGACAAAAGTAAAACTAGGTGTATATATTTATCAAAAAAGGATTTTATGTTTCTCCAAGATAGTGTGTAGAGTCAGTTAAACATTAAAATTAATTGTAAAATGTTAAAAAATTATTTATTTGTACTTATATTTGGCATTATAACTAAAACAGCAATTCTACATGAATTAGCTTTAATTTCAAAATCTTCTCTAGTCCAGCCTTAAAAAAAGTTTTAATGCATCTAAAAGACTACAAATATTAAGATATGGCAAAGAGAATTCAACCTGAAAATTCCTATATCCCAGAACTCTAAGAAATATATATTTCAGAACTTTTTATCTTCCTTCAGTAGTGAATGAATCCCTTTTAAGTAGAAAACACATTTGAAAATAACTTTAAGAATCATCTATAAGAAATGGACCTGTATGTGTATTTTAATTTGGTCTATAATTAATTTTTTGAATGCTTAACTGAATATGAATTTAATATGAAGATATTAAAGCACTATGTAAATCAGACTTATGAAATTCAAGTTAATTTTTCAGGATTTATTTGAATCACATGAAGTTATCTTTTCAATCAGGAGGTAACTATCAAAAATTTCTGAGAAACACAAGCAACACAATATGGATTTTTGTTGGTTTGTGTCTTACTTTTGAGTTCGAGTAAAGTTGAATCCTTGTATGTTATCAGAGCACTCCCAGTTTATTCTGAAACCTAAGCAACCAATAGTAAGCTAAAAGAATTTCTGTAAGAAAAGAAGTGTATGGATAAACTTATCTCAAGACAGAAGCTTAGCAGAACAAATAATCTTTTGGGCAGAAGACAATGGACATAAGAAAGGATGATCTGTCATTAGAAACAACCTTTTCTGTACTACTTGAAATCATTGTACGCCCTTTAAAATACCTAAAGTATCACATTCTCAATTTAAAAGAAACTAGAATTAAAAATGATCAGTTCTGGCAATGATGAGCTATTTTCAAACTAAATTCTGTTAATTTCATTTACATCCTATTTATGTATAACATAATATAGTAGTATTTCTGAATTTATCACAGAAAAAATTGTGGACTTCGGCCACCAGGAGGAAAAAATGTTGGAACGGCACTGAACATGCTAGCTAAATGGTATAGTTAAGGATAGCAAGAACGCACTCTACTAATCTTCAGGTGAGCGAAGGGGGAAGAAGTAGTTCATTCTTGTGGTCCCAGGAATCTTGAGATCCCAAGAGCCTGCCAAAATGGTGGAAGAGGAGAGGAAAGTGGAGTTCTGTGTCACCATGTACCAGAAGCACATGGGTGCAGAACACGAAGTAGGTTGTGTTCCTAAAGGATGCATGTTAACTCAATGGGAGACGATCTGTTCTGTCATTTCTTGGGGTGAAGATTATTGCTATGCTTTCCAAGTTAGTGATAACAGTCCTTTGCTAAATAATATCACAGAGGAAAGCAAAGAAAAGAGAAGCAGCATTAATAAGAGTGTTTGAGGTGAAAGGAGTAGAATTAGCACAAAATGAAAAAGCAGCAGACCACAAGATGCGACTTGTTTCACTATCTATAAGTAGCACAATGTGTAGGAGCATATAAAGTGTGGCTACATTTCAAATACAAAAATATTACCATGAGGCTTCTCCCTCCCACTCTATTATACTCTCCAAGAGAAAAGAGAGTAGGTAGACAATGAAATTCTTAGTTCACTGCCAAGAATTCCAGTGCAAACAAATTATCAAGAGAATCAGATAAGAATAATGATGTGATATTGATAGAGAAAGCAGAAGCTCAGTATAAATTAAAGTTTAAAATAAACTGTAGGAGTGACAGAAGGAAAAGGTAAAAAGGCAGGCAGAGAAAAAGATCTGTATTTTGATAGAGAAATGGGTAGGTGCATCCTGTAGGTACTACTGGTAATAGCATGAACAAACAGATCTCGTGCTGTATGCAGTTTTCTCTCCTTAGATAACAAGAGCATCAACAATGCAAGATACTGCTTCCATAAAAAACACAGCAGGTTCCACAGAAAACAAAGTTCCTGACCAGCAAAATCTGTCATTTGGAAAATAAACTGTGCATTAGCATAGAAAAATCATCATACTAAACAATGAAGAGCAATTAGGTTTATTGTACTGTTTCAAAGTGAGTTTAAGGTCTTAGTAGCTCAGTCCATTTTGCTTAGGTTGCAGGAATATTATTATATCTCCTGAACAGCAACACACAGGTAAAAACAACTTAACCCTACCCTGCTTAGTTTCCAAGGGTAATTAGTTTGAACTGCTCAGGTATGAAATCAAAATTCTCCTTCACAAGTTTCTTGAAAAATCTCAATGATCATTTCAATTGACCTAGTTTTCCTCCTTCTAGATACTCATGCTTCATAGTATCTTATTCTGATGTATTTGATACAATTCTACAGGGAATTCCCAAAAATATGTCCCCATTCAAGGATGTATGTTTACATCAGAGTAGGTAAATCCATGTGCCAAAGAATGTTGGTCATTCTAACAAAGATGGAGAGGAAGATATGCTATATGGAAAGCTACAAAATTATAAAACAAAGATTTTGTTTGGTTCCAAGTCAAATTTTATCTATTCAATGAATTGACAATAGTATTGTATGGAATCAAAGAATCAGCATTAAATGAGAATTGTATCAGAAGACCAAAGGGAGGAGGAAAGAATGATCTTTTAAACATGGACTGACTTTAGAAAAAAAGAAAAATAAGGAACAACAGGATGTTATATCAGCATGTGGGAATGCCTTAAAACTTACAAAATAGAAAATCTATAATAAAAGATGAAAGAACTGACAGATAGGCAGACAGACAGACATGCAGCCACCATGAAGGTAACCAAATCCTGAGTCTGCTGTCTATGGACTAGACAACAGAATAGATAGGATACAGCATTTTAAGAATGAACAAATCCTCTATGGGAATGAACATCTATATTGAACAAGTTTTCACTTAAAACAAAGATGCTCTAAGATGAAAAGTCCAAGGAGTTAAATAAAATACGTATTATCCTAACTCTTGAAGATATGAACAGAGCCGATTAAAACATTTCAATTAAAATTTCATTCACACAAAAGAAAGTTCTGCCTATAGAAATTTTCTGCTTTCCAGCTCTAGAACTAGCTTATTATATGGAGAAAAATAAAAGTGGAATATAGCTCAGTCATTCATTCTTAACCAAGATAAATGACTGGAAATTCAGCTACTAATGTGAATACTTCAAAATTTTGTCTTAAAACAAAAAGGGGCAAATTCAAAGATTTCCCTTGCTTTGTATAGTAATGAATCAAATGTCACCTAAAAAAAAAATTCATTATAATCATAGGGAAAAATTCTTTAAAGAATACTGATGACTCTTCCATACTTTATCTACCATGACACAGAAACAGCATACTACCTGGAAATCAGTAACTCCCACAAGCATAATTTCTGTTACTCAAAGAACTGGTGAACTAGATTTCATAAAGCCAGAAAGGTCCTTGCTATGGTTTATTTCTCTTTTATTTTAAATATACTATAATATTTTATTGTATATATACTGTAAATTTTATTATATTATTCATGCACTGAGAAACTCCAGTGATGAGTGGCAGTATATGTTTTGAGATACAGTGAGAAGATGCATCTACACATGCAGGTTAAAGTGAAGTATACTACAGTTATGTATTTCAGCAAAAAGAAGCTTTGAAAAGTATATTGTCCTGCTCTGCAGCTCTTCTAAAGGTTGAAAATATAAAAAACACCTTTCATGCTTATTCATCCACCTCGTCAGACTGCCTGTAACACACACATATAAACAAGTACTCGGTCTTCCTTCTAGTGGTCTGATTCTCAGCGTTTACAGAATATCAAAAGTCACATTTATCATCTTTAAGGGCACAGAGAATCAAGGGGACACAGGTTCCTAGGCCCAAATGTAAGATGACAATAATGAAAGTATTAACTTTTAAAATGATCTGCAATGGAACCATTGTAAACTGATGCTTATATTTACTGCTCTACATTCATTCTCACAGGCATTCACCTTTGTTTCATTTGCAACTTCTCACAAATACTAACTATTGGAAGATACCTTGGAACAAACCGCAGAGAAAGCACTTTTTGATATTTTCATCCAAAAGAGTATTGATGTTCTTTGTCTACATCAAAGAGTATAAAATGAGTGACCATGATCACCACTCTCCACCCACAATATAACAAGTTAATCATAGAGTGGTTGAATGTTTAGTACAATCAAAGGTACAAATAAAACCTTACTGAGAATATTAAATAATATTAAATAGTTTTCTGTGCACATGCTTGTTTCATATACTACAGTAGACAATAAAAGGCAAAAGAATGATGCTGAAGCGTTTTACAGTTTCTGGATCTCCTATGTTAATTTGACCTGACTCAAAATCTAATGATTTACAACAGTGTAACAGCAGCGAATTACACAGGCAAACATTATCCTATTATTTATGCTGATAAGCAAGTCTGCTGGGATCTTTCTGGAGAACACCGGACAAAGGATGTGTGCTCTAGGTAGGTCACAATTCAGCTTCTGAATTCATACAGAGGAATCTTATTTTATAAGATCTCCTCAGTTCTTCATATAGTTTAGCTACAGATACTCAATAGAACTTGCAATTAAGGGAACAGTAGAACTACAAATTAGTCACAGATTAATTTCTTTACTGATCTGATAGTTACTACTTCTTTAAACACTACTCTTTAGAATCACAGAAACAGCAGATCCAAAGATCTTCGAAGTCAAGCCTCATGTTCACAGTGCCAGTGGGTAAAGAATACAACTAGCAGTAAGGAGTCCTTGGATATGCTAGTATTGGTATAGTTACAATTATCTACTGTGAGCCAATTTATAAAAAGAAACTAGAGAACATATCAGAAAGCACCTTATTTAAAGTATTTATTATTATTGTATTGTAGAATTTCCTGAAGAGCTACATGTGAGCTGGGTGTCAAGTCCTATTCTACTACAATAGGTTCACTTCACAAGTACCATAGGACAGTGTACCTACATTAAAGTTAATGGAATTTCACCTGTTTATCTTGGCTCATACTTAAATATACTTTTATCTGAAGTGTATAGCAATTACATTCACCGCATAATGCAATTAAATCTGAATAACCTAGCTATGGTCTGATGACCATGGAATGTAAAGATTTTATGTTAACTGTTTCTCGCGACAAAGACAAAGTCTGTATCACCTGTGTCGGCAGTCAACCACATCAGTAGAGTCTGAAATAAGTGTCATGGAATTCAGGGCAACTTCCACTACCAACAGTCTTACTCAGAACAGCTGCAGAGTTCACACAGTATAAATGTTATGTGTATTTGTAAAAATAAAGTGATTATTAATTAAAGTATTAAATTTTTAAAATGAAAACTTTAACACTGCAAATATTCTACAGCTATATGCCACTTAAATTCAGAAGTTATGACGCAACTAGAGAGTAGTACTATAAACACTAGAGTAGTACAATAAGACATCGCTGCTTTCCATTTAATAACACCAGAAATTTGCATATTTTTGGAAATATCCGTGTTACACTGAAGGATGCTTAGACAAAGTTTTTTAAGCATCATGTCTGTTACATAATTTGTTTTGAAGGAGTTATACTTTTCTGACTCTTTAAGCTCTTTGTAACTCCCTCATCTCATTTGCACTGCTGGAGATCTTTAAACCCACCCTCTTCATAGTTAAAAACAATGTAACAAGATCAGGCTGAGAGCCAACAAAATCAACTGTGTGCCAACAAGTTTTCTGAATTCTAATTAGAATGTCATTTGTATTAGACCTCCATTTTTCTAACAAAAGGACAATACTATTATTTCTGTGACTGTATCAGTGAAATAATTATCTATTCTAGAAATAGATTGCAAAATGGTAACAATAAGATATAATACTAATAGGACAAGTTGTAGAAATTTATTAATAGGCAATTATTCCAGATGCTATATATTAATCTATAAAATTTTAAAAATAGAAATGCAATTCTAAATGCAATGAAAAATGCAATGAAATTGCCATTCATATGCAGGAAGAATTTGATAAACAGGAGTATACATGTTCTAATCTAGTGAAAAAGCTGTCTAGCTAAGCAAGTAGTTGCTAATATTTTTTTTATTCACCTACTCTAACTGGTTTTACCATCTATACCATAGCTTACCCTCAAGAGAAAATAGGTTTCTCAGTCAGCCCTGAAGACTATCTTACTTTCCGTCTCTCACTTAACAATAACAAGTGCTGTTCTTTTTTTTATTATTTGATTGTCAGTAGGAATCAGATTATCTAGTTTAAGTGTGATTATGTGCTAAAATAAATGACCACTATTCTGTATGTAGAATCAACACAAACAGTCTCCTATCAGCTTCTGTTTAAATTAGGAAGACATTAAATATCTTCTATTGATACAATTTTAAAATTGTACGTTGATGCAATTGAAAAATACACTTTTTTTTTTTTACACATACACACACACAGATTGGACACGTGGTTTACAAATGGCATGATGAGCTTGCTAGATATATATTGTACACAATCCTCTAAAAAACAAAAATCTTGTTAACCACTGGCTAAACACACTACATGCTTAAAACATGTTTTCCTCTTATTAGCTCAAGTATGCAATGTGTATTCCGAACACTTGCAATGCTGCTCTCTCCTCTCACTTCACATGTCATTCTGTGAAGTATTCTTTTTCTAATATTTCATGGTCAGTTTAGGTTTCAAATGCCTGCTCTACTCTAATCTCTGTCTCCCTCATACTCCACATACACTTCTACAAATTTCTTCTAAGTTTTTGCTACTGTGTTTTTTGGGTTAATCTTATAAAAAGGGTTGAGACTGCTCATCCAACAGTTTTGGGAACAACTTTGCATAGAACAGGGCAGTTTGGCATTTGGTCAAATTCTACAGTATTTCATATTACTATGTGATCCATAACATTGAGACATTAAGTTGGAGTCAAGCACTTTAGTAGGAGGTAAGTTTTGTACAAGGATATATTTGGTGAGTGATTTCTCCAAAATCCACCAAAGGCATCTAGAATGTCAGCCAGAAAATATTTTCAAATAAGAGAATAAATTCTAAAACCAAAACTGAAGAACAGATTTTAATACAAAAATCGCAACACCTTAATGAACTTACAAGCAAATATTGCAAATAAAGCCACCAATTAAAATTATTACTCTCTTTTGTAGTCCAAAGCTTAAAAAACATGCACTGAAATAAATATTTAAAATACACTCACAGTAATAATTTGCCTAATTACACATGCTGAAGTGAAAATAACATTCATATTTTGAAACAAAAATGATCTAAATATATATTGTCAATGGGTCCTATACTCACTGAAACCTATGGCATACTTTGTGTGAAATAAACCTAACACAAAACCAACAAAAAGAAAGGGGGACATATGGATGCACGTGTTTATCATAATTTATTTACCACAGTAATATCATATATTAACATGAACCTCAAAGTGTGAAAACACTAATGTTACATGTTTTAGCAGTAGTTTTTTAATAACATGGTATTTTTACATCTGTATAGATAAAGATGCATAAAAATAATGAAATGATAAAGTCTACAACCTTAGAACAGATCAGCTAAATTTGTAACAACAGAGATCAAAATTTTCAAAAGAGATTAGTAATTGTGCCTACGGTTATGGGTGCCCAATCTGAGGCAAATTTCCAAGAGGCAGTGATCAATACTGACTGAAAAATTATGTTCTTTATAGGTTGTCTCAAGCTGAGTACCAAAATTATTTAGCATATGTGAAAATTAAAGTACATTTCTTCTTTGCAGACAGAGAAGATAAAGGATAAGAATATTTCCTATAAAGAAGGTCATAAAGATATTTTTGAGTATCATATAAAGTAATTTAATAGCATAACTAGATAATACCTGAAAAAATGAAATATAAAAATCAGTTTCAAAATGTCAATGCCTGATCTGCCAATAAAACTATTAGATACTTGATAACTTTGGTCTAGGATATTGAAAATATTCCTCAATTATTTTCAAGATAACATGTCTTTGTATAATAAACATAGAATATCAACTCTATCCACAAATAGGATGAACAGAAGCAATGAGAACAAAAGAATGGCATGATTACCTAAAAAATGAGTATAAATTACCACAGTTAATAAAGCAATGCTGTAATACAGTTCTTTACTCTAATACCATGAAAAAAATGATTACCAAATACTATTATAAAAATCATCCCTTCATCGTCTTTAAGGATTAGTGAGGGTACTATTACCTTATATTCAACATTACGCTCCTGTACTTTAATATGTTATTTTATTTTCTCTGGTAAAGAAACACTGTATTGTCATACTGCAAGACAACGAGTGTTATAATATATATGCAGCAGCAGGTACTGAAACCATTCTCTTCTAGTATTGTTCCTCATATGCTTCAATGAAAAATAATAAGTCTCAGAGAAAGGAGCAACCAGCTGCAGTACTATGAGCAAATCAAAGCAGCTCCAGTATTTTCAGTGGGGCCTTTTAATAATTTTGCCTGTTCTTGCTAAAGGCCTGTCCCTGGCTCTTACATTTATGCACAGCATGAGAGGTCAAGAAGCAACAGTTACCTATACTTCTAAGCCTCTCAGTGACTAGTCTGGGAATCAAGCTAGGGGAAAATTCTTTTTTTTTTTTTTTTTTTTAAATCTTGCTCCTACTTTTCGCAGAGGATTTTATTCCCTTTTAATTTGGTAACGAACAACAGGGCTGATGGCAGGAGCACAGGAGTTAGAAGTACAAAGACACTGAAAAGACACCGTGGGGACGGAATGAAGGTTAGGAAAAAGAAATGTTAGGAAAACAAGGGGTAGAAGTTGCAAGCTCAGTAATACAGAGAGAAAAGAGTAGAAGAAAGAAAAGTGAGAGCGTGCCATAGCAGACAAGTCAATACTGTTCTACGGGTTTTGTGGAGAACTTCCTAGTTTCTGTCAACCAAGTGGTAAATGCCAAAATGGCATCTGGTAACTTGTTGCTTAAGGGTTGGTCATGCTCTGTAATGGGAAAAAAAATTTTCATTTATTTTTAAAACTTTCAGAATTTTATAATGCTTTATTTGATTTCTTACAATCCACTGGGTTCAATTTCATTTAAAAATTTAATTTCTCTTTTTGAACAATCTTAGACAACTGTATGAATGGAACTTCCACTTGATTTCCCCTAAAGGTATGCTGCCTCTGCAGCTCATTTTAACACCGAGCAGAGTGATATTACATTCTAATGCATTCAGAACTAGCTAAAGTTCCTTACACAAGAATATATGATTGATTGTTACAATGACAGTAATTGCATTTTAGTAGAAGTAACCATTATGGTAATTTTCCTCAAGAAAGAGACATTTAACTAACTTAAGTAACTTGTTACTTTTCAACACATTAACTCTGGCAAATTTAACATTACAAACCTACAGAGTTCACAGACAAAACAACATGCCTCACTTAGTGAGTGTGCACACTTTATTCATCTTATGTATCAGATAGTGTTTCAAAACAGTACACGCTAAAAAATATGCCTACAGAACACAGCATTAATTAAACTGTTAAGAGCAGCTACAATACATCTATTGCCAAGTACCCTGTTCAAAAATTCTTCAAAGTCTTCAAAGCAGTAAACTTCAGATCATTATGAGATATTAATTCCTAAGCATCTAAAAAGATAAAATACCAATTCTGAGACAACCATGACAATGGAAGCTGGTAAAGCAAAGCAAAGGCACAGTAACTCCTGACACACAACTAAGAGCAGTAGGCTGGTGAATGACAGACATGGGGAAAGGATTCACACAGCAAAAAAAAACCTGCATACCACAACACAGCACGTAGATCGCAAGATGCTATGTAGAGAGAGCAACTCCTATGACAGACTACCTGCTAAATCAGAATAATACCTATAAGTTACTAAAAATATATAGATATATAGCGTTTTATTTCATGTATTGCTTCCAGGCACCACTTCAATACTGGTTAGAAATTCACCCACTAAAAAGTACTGTGATCATTTTTTCTCTTTGTGTATCACTAATGTTACCAGTACAATTTCTAATCCTTTTGTCTGAGGGCAGAACTCATCTCCATACTGACATTTTTATGATAATTTGTATTTCACCAAAGGTTAAAATCTGAATTATTTTAGCATATATCTTCTGTCATGGTTTGTAATGCAACCTGCTTCAAATATTTAGAAATAAATCAACAAACTACTATTGCAATAAAAGAGACACATTCAAATTATTTTACAGACAAGCTATTTCTAAATACTCAAGGCAATTTAGTTTGTAGTAACTTCTTATAAAAGTGTAGTTTCTGAAAACTAACAACATCATAAAGCAATTTAAGCATCTGAACCTTGTCTTATACAATCTCATGTGTTAAAAAATAAAAACACCTTTACTTTAAACTTAAGAAAAGAATCATTCCCTATGGTGCTAAAGGGAATCAAAACTGGAGCTTGTTGAATTTCCACACTGATCAACATTTTTACTTTAGAAAAGAACTGGAATGTTTGCACTGGAAATGTTTTAGAAATTTCCTTTAAATGGAAATATTCAAAATTAAAAATTTGAATTTCAGTATCAGATTAAAAAATTTCAATTCAACTTTCTTACTTCCTCTGGTCTAATGCAACATTTCTTGCAACTCTGGTTCCTTCTATCTCCTACACCCTCTTTGAAGAGAATACAATGTTCACAATACAGAATTGTGTGTTTGCAACTTGATTTTGGAAGGGGAAGTATATTCTTGGTCTTTCCTGTAATTTTTTAGCTTCGTATCCTGCTGGAAAATTTATCTGCCACTGTGAGTTTTCACAGCTCACAAATTAACTAACATTTCATGCCTCGTAAGAAGCCCCCCCCCCCCCCCCAACCCGACCTCACAGTCAAAGGAGTATAATAGAGGAGGCCATGCTTCCGGGCTTACAGCATCTCTGCTGGCAGGTCCAGACTAACAGGTTCTCACCTTCATTTCCCCAAATCATCAGTAACTGCACATACTCCTCCCTTCTGAAAATTGCTGGTCTTTCAGGTGTGTTAATTTAAGTTTGAAATATTGCATTCGGTATTTTAAAAGGCTTTTTTAAAATTATCAATTAGATTAAAGAGACTCAATTTAAACTGTGATTTAAATATTTAGCTGAAACAGCTAACCAGGTTTTTACCATCCTCTTATTTAAAGATCTCAGATACACTCTGAAGGTAAAATAACAGGGACGCTGTAAGGTGGAGAGGACTAGAGAAAATTAAAGAGAAAAGGGCTGAAAAATAGAAGTTAGAATATTAATCTGTATTACCTCAAAGTCTGCTGAACTGCCTTTTCAGCAGCAGCATTCCAGATACTTTCAAGTAACCTTTTAAGAAAGTACAGCTGGGAACTGATCAGTGATTTTTTTGGTGGGCGGCTTTTATAATTGAAAGTAGCTATTGGGTTCTGAACTCTTATTGGAAGAAAAAACAAAATTCTAGAATAGTGAGAATGAATTGGAAGTTCATACAGTTCAAGAAATCCCTTTCTTTCAAATATTTTCACGATTATAATCTTTCTTCTACTATTCCACTACATTATAATGAAAGAACGTTTGATTATCCTTCAAAAATAATTTTGTTGTTCAAAAATAAAGTGAAATAAGAAATAAATCAATGACTGACACACAAACAGCAATAAGCTAAGGCGTGTGTTAAGAGCTCACCAACACCCATTCCACCATGGAATTTTGTAAGACAATTTTTTTAAAGCCGTGTCCTAGCTACTTTTCAGAAGAGGAAGGAAACTACAGCTTAAACAGCACTGGCAGGAGAACTCCATAACTGGTCCTTTATCTTCTCTGTATCTTCCAAATTTCACAGTGTATGCTACATTCCTGAATTCTGCTTCACGTCCTGTAGGAGTCGATTCTTCAACATCAGCTGAAGAAACTAACGATTCTGTAGTGTTTTTGCAGTTCCAGAGATGTGTTCTAGTCAATGCAACTCAGAATAACTTATCAATCTTTGACCAGATGTTTGGGTTGAATCTTAAAACAAACAAAAATCACCAAACAGTAGTGAAATGCTTCCCTGTTGGTGCCCAGGTGCTGTCTGACAGGACCATATCCTATTCTCTGTAAAGAAAGGTCTGTGCTAAACAACATGCCTGCAGGTCATGTGACAGGAACTCCAAAGTGAGCATCCAGCTGGGAAGAGCAGACCTTCCAGCAGAGCTCCACTGAGCACAGGAACGTCTTTCGCAACTCTACCAAACTGTTGTGCAGCATCACAGCCTCTTTCCATTCTTTGTTTCGAGCATCTGGGGTCAGAGAGAAGCAGCAGGTGTAGTGCAGGCTGGTAATGCATTACATAAAAGTGCCACGCAGGAAAATATAAATTGCGGCTTCCATGAATAACTTTTACACAAAATGCATTAAATTTGGCAGGCTTATAATGGCAAGATGGAAATAAAATAGCGAATATTTGCTTTGTATTAAGTGAGTACTTAAATTAAGGAGGGAAGGACTTTCTCTTAGAGAAGGAATTTAATTTTCACTGAACTAGCTGTAAATGTCTCAGTAACTCTATGCAACTTAAAAGTAGGCAGAAGTACTACGCAAGACCTGCAAGAATAACAAAAGGAGTTGCAGTAACTAACCTTGATCCGTCATTTTATTCTGATGTTCAACAACATAATAAATGAGATGTGAATGTGTTTTCTAGTATATAATTTGGGATGAGCAAAACTCTCACTATGAAATTCTTTAAAAGCCACAGATAAAACATTTATGAAATCCATAAATTATCCTGCTGGACTAGCATAGTTTTGGAGAAAAGAGATGAGCTAATTAAACTGTCAGACTGCAATACTGACAAGCATAATTCATCTAGTCTTGTGTTTTTCTCCAAATGTTCTGTTGCACAAATACGAAATGTAACTAACACAGAATATATCAACTGTGAGAGGTCATAAGAGGGAGGAACAATGTTTAGTGGGTGTGTAAACATATCTTGGTTTGACAAAGTTTGTATTAGGGAAAATAAGGCTTCAAGCTCTTTTCTTTACAGAAGAATGGTTAAAGGAAGGCAGGTAAAGTAGACAGAGTAAGCCTAAGACCACATCCTGGGCTCTATCCAAGAAGTGCCTGACATAATTCAGGAGTTTGGGGGTGAAAACGTGTCCGTTAGGCCTCCTTTAGAATGTCTCACTGGTTTAGTGAGGAGCCATGATTTATGCTGCAGTTCCACATGCCGTTTAAACCTGCCCGTGCATCAAAAAAGGGACTTCTTTTCTTCACACACTGGTCTTCACACCATGAAGATGAAGACCTTCAAGCCAACATAAATATTTGTGAGGTTAGTTCAGGAACTAGTTTAAAACTAATGTTTTGTTTTGTTTGCTGGGCTAGTTTTAACCAAAATCAGTTCCCCAATCAGTTAACTGTGCAGCTGCGAGAACATTTGTGCAGGGCAGGGCAGTATCTTTTGGCTTATGCTGG
Organism: Dromaius novaehollandiae; assembly: GCF_036370855.1. Lineage (NCBI taxonomy): Eukaryota > Metazoa > Chordata > Aves > Casuariiformes > Dromaiidae > Dromaius > Dromaius novaehollandiae. The sequence continues at coordinate 3,636,926 of NC_088104.1, read as the reverse complement.
CTTAAAGTGTTTGTGGAAGTTCAGCATGAGTGTAACTAAAGATCTGCTATAGTCTAAGACTGCTAATAATGCACAAATGCCATTCCAGAACACAGGAATAGTTAAAGCATATAAATGGCCTTGCCATGTGCCTCACACAGGGGCCTAACAAAGGAGAGCTTAAAAATTACTGTAATAACTTGAAAATATGTAAGTTTTGAGGTAACTTTATGTTGAAACAGCAAGAATGAAAATCTGATCCAAAGTCACTTGCATTAAACTATAGTATGATTGTTGATAACATAATAAATACACTTACCAGGCTCTCGTGATGTGACCCCTGCGTGAAAGCTGATAACACACTTACTGCATTCTTCCCACCTCTCCATCCCTAACCTGTCCTGCTCTCATTTCATGCTCTCCAAACCTGTCTATGGTCTGCAACATTCTTTCTCTATAAGGCCCCTTTTAAGCCTTTCAGTCTCTTGATTAAAACTTTCAGTAATGTTCCAAAGGTAACAGAAAATCAGACTGAAGCAACAGCAGAAGTAACAGCAGAATCAAGATGGAAATGGTACTCCAGTTTCCCCGTAACTTTATCATTGTAGTATAAGCACTAGCCACAGAGAATGTGAATGCTCTTGAGCCAATCTATTGTACTACTTCACAAAAAGCTGGACTGGACATGTGCAAATTCATAAGCACTGTCTTCCTGTCAAACCGCATCCCATCACTGAATTACTGTATTCTACAGTGTCTTGTCTGCTTACACGGTTTCTCCTCATTTTTGTATCAACACAGCATTTCTACCAAAAATATTAGCTGTTTTCAGTAATAAGAACTATCAGAACCAACATAAAAAATGATTTCATGCCCACTGATTTGCTGTCTGTTTTACATAATATTTTCATTTTATCTACCTTTTTTTAGGAAATGATTGATGAAAAAGTAATTACATACTAGTTAAATTAAAAAAACTCACAAAAAAGCCTGTCTGTGTCTCATATAAATCCTCAGCAGAATTTAAACAATAATGTAGAATAATTATCTCATACTCTAAGTATACATACATATATTATACATCCCACTAAGTTTTTCTCAGGTGAGGATAAAATAAAAAGTCAAAGATAACACAATGCTTTTTAAAATAATAGTAATAAAAAGGTTCTTTTGGTACTTTTAAGCTTGTTTGCTAAAAACTTGTAATTTTCACTACAATCTGTACTCCAGAAAGCAATTCCTGTTCATGAGAACACTGTTTTCCTTTAAATATGATATATAAGGCTATATAAAGTATTAGGCTGCTCGAAGATGCAATATAATGCTGGTGATCTTAAGGAGATCCATAGCTAAAGCAATTATTTATAAGATTCCCACGTATACCTGGTTAATTTCAATTACAAAATTACAAAAAAGCACAGCAACCAACCAACTGGCAGCATAGCATATACTATACACTCTTGGAGCTGGAAAATGTTCCACAGTTGAACAAAGTTATTGCAGTTCAGTTACATTAACGGTATTAAACTCACTTCAGAAATTATGACTAGATGAATAGTTTCATATTATTTAGTTGGAAAGTGAGAGAGGGAGAGTCTCTTCTTACATTCTAATTTGGAGGCAACATGGTTCTGTAAAATTCTTCCATGCTAGCTAATACAGATGAAACATCCAACCATGCTTTAATCCTTCCCTCCAATAGCACAGCTGTTTACATGACTCAGTGGATTGACTGATATTTTAACTTTAATGATAATAAAACTTTTAAACCAATATAGATTGGGACTATTAATTGTAGCAGATCGTTAAGAAAGAAACATGAGGCAAACAAGTAAAAAACCTACCTCTTTTCTTTCATTTGCCTTAGCCAGTGTCTGAAAACTTCTAAGGCAATGTCCATGAAACCTGGTGAGAAATGTAGTCTGATTTTTCTTAAAAAAAAAAAACACAAAAAAAACACAAAACCACCACTCAACATGACCTGAACATTCAGGCTTTGAATATGTTTAATGTAAAAAGTATAACTAGGTAGTACAATGCACAATTCCATGAGCAAAGCCCTGATCTTTCAACCCAAATTGCAGCCAAGCAACTGCTCTAGAGGAATGAGCCTTCAAAACCATGGGAATCTCTATCCTGAGAGCTATTTAAGCTTCCCTAATACTCTTTAATCCACCTTGATATTGAAATGCTAGACACTGTGGCACCCAGCATCTGACTTCCAAATAGCTGGTCAAGAGTCTGAGAGTTTCTGTTCTCTCAAGGTAAAATCTGACAGGCTTTAAGGCATGGGCTAACTAAGGCTTTTCACAACCGCCTGTGGCCTTCAAGGAAAATCTTACTGGAAGGAAAAAACCTCTGTTGACCTTTAAGAAAAAGCAGATTACAATAATGGTGAAACAACTAAATAAAATGTTCTGGAAAAGAAAGGCATTATAATCTAGGAAACAGAGCACAGAAAGAGGAGCCTCTTAATTACAGTAACAGCTCTACTGGCTCTGCCATTAGTTCAACAGCAATCATGATAAAAAGAGGAAGAATGGCCTTCTGCCTGGAGCATGGATCTGCTGTGGGGCCTTTTTATCTGAGCTGGTAAACTAATTCTCTCTCTACGGAGATTATATGACTGATATGATGGTATTGCCTCAATTTAGGTAAGTTTTGTTCAGTTCTGAATCCTGTGAAGTCTGAGAGATACCTTAAATTGCTATATGAACACTCGGTTCTCAAGGAAGTGAAAACTACATGAACATCCTGAATCTTTTTGAGCTTTGTGTTTGTGTACAAATCCCAGACCAATAAAGCCCCACTTTCATTTCACACTTCTAGAAACTGCATTAACATGCCAACAAAGTTATAACAACTACTAAATTACCAATATGCTCATTCTCGGTACTGACTAACAGCTTCAAAATGGTGGTGTTCAAATGGAATTGTTCAAATGTTTTGGGGCAAGTATGTACACATGAGGAACTCATTAGCCAACATTAAGAAAAAAATAATAATACCTGTGTGTGCGTGCTTCAGCTTCCCTACGTCTCCATATAAAACAAGGATATTCCTCTCCACAGTATTACGAAAGTTAATTAGTTGATGCTCCTAAAATAGTGTGCATGTACTATGTATCATTAAAAGATGACCTTAGAAGTATGCTTTCATTGCCTAAAGAAGTTGAAGGCAAATAAATGAGTCATTTTATGTAAAAGATTGACTTTCAGGTACAAAACTTCCTACTTAATTGGAAATAAGGTTAGCTTTTAACTTTAAAATAGCCTGGACTGGGGGAACTTCTAAGTTTATTGAATAAACAGAATTTTGTCATCTTAGACATAAAAATGTTTGTTTAAATGTCCAAATTGTAATTCATATAAAATGAATTTACCTCAAAACTATTCTGAAGTTGAAGCTGGAGAAGCATTTAGCTCCTCAGTGAGTAGGGCGATGACTAAGGATGTATAACAGTATGAGTCTGGGATCTGCACTGGCTATCTGCTGGTCGCAGAGCGTGGAAGAAAGATTACAGGTTTTAACATACAGAACCTTAAATGGCCTTGGATTGGCTTACCCCAACCATCTTGCCAAAGCTACAGTCATCAGAAAGAAATGTTACAGCTGGATGCTCTTTTTGATAAAAACAAGCAGACAGCTACTAGGTGTTCCACGAGAGACTTCTAAGACCTTGCTCTGGCTTTCTTTAGATCTGAAGTAGGACAAATTTGGGCATCTTCCAAGGCATGCTTTTTTAACAGTAAACAGGAACAGAGGGGCATCTGCAAGCTGAGTTCCTGCTGGCAAGTTTATTGTAATGCTACTCAAATTCTGTGAAAGAACTGTGAAATCCCTACATCGTTGATAAGAGGCCGAAACCAAAACATGTAAAACAATTCATATGCATCAGGCAACACTGTCCCCAAGTCACACTGCTGATTTCCTCAGTGATCCTGCTACATTTCTACATACCTACTTTCAATAAAAAGCAATGTTTATCTGGTAGATCAAAGAAGGGAGATACTGCTGTGGGCCTAAGATGCAGTTTTAAGATGAAGCACTGAGAGGCAACAGCATCTCTCACCTTTAACGGTGGCAGATCTCATTGCTTGGACACTGCTATATTAGATTTTTTTCTGTTACCTGTCATTTAGAAATATTTCACTGTGCAAATACAACCCGTAACAAATACAACAGAAAGTCTGGAAGCTCCTCTTCACTTGGTAATTTTCTAATAAATATCAGCATTTATTAGATGTAGCTGTACATCTTTCACAGCTAGAATTCTAACAGTCACTATCTGCAGCTTGAGTCAAGTATTCGGCTAACAGCAGGCATTTCAGTAGCAAAATTCTTTCCAAGAAAGTGGGTCTCAAATGTTATTGCTACCACGTTCTTTTGTAGCAAAGCTTTATCAGCCTGTATTTGCAGCCTCTAGAGGCAGGCCAACTTCTTCTGCCACATAATTCATTTATTCTACATTTTTTCAGTTTTTAACCACAATAAAAAACAAAAAGATTAGTTGCTGGTTCACTACCGTGGCTCTTCACATTTCTTTTCTAAAATTCCAAATGACCAATATTCAAATCTAATATCTGCAGTTTTTTGATTGATGTATGATTCCTAGTTGCCATCTCTATTTGAAATCAGTTAGTTATGTTTTGGAGCTCCAGTATCTTAGCATTTTAGCATAAGTAGTGACTAATGTTTGAGTCTCCAATATCCTCTAATCCATCTGCACCTGCAAGAAGTCTACCTCCCGTTATGATTCTTTAACAATACTGTTGAGAACTTTACTATTCGTTAAGTAGCCCATTGAACGAAAAACTGGCACTTGCTCATCTTCATTATGATACTGAACTGAACCAAGTAATATTCCCATGAATGGTATACTTTCCAAGGTTTTGAATTACTGAAGTGAGACAATAGGACAGCATGTCCAAAAGTAGGAACAAAAAAAAGAAAATGTGAATTTTCCCCCAGATTGATTCCAAAACTAGCTTCTGAGAGACTTAGAAATATCAGAGATAATTGTTGCTTATCTTTCATTCTGCGTACATACATATGTGACTCAAACCCAACTGTAAACGTGCAATCTGTAAGGCCTCTTGCTCCTCCTCTTCTTCCTGGCAGCTAACTTCCATTTTGACCTGTAAGCCTTCGATTTACTTCTCAAAGGGTTTCTTCAGTTTAACTATCACTCAACTCTGGTAGCGAATTCTAAAATTCACAAATACTTATCGCATTTTCCTTTATTTTCTGAAAACCTGGCCTGTGGCAATTATGCTACTGGTAACTTGGCTGGCTTATCTGATCATTCCTGACTGGAATCATCACAACTGAATTTACTAACTTATCTAGACCTTCTGTATTTGTTGCTCCAAGACAGACTTCCAGAAGCCATATTTTTTAAGGTTTCCAGCTCAAGCTTTGTAACTTGCTTTATGTCATTTGAACTTCAGTTGGCTAACTGTTATATCCTAGAAATTTCCTGCTATAAGAGAACTCAGCAAAGTTCAACAGTCTGGGCTGAAATGAGAACTCAAAGGACAAGTTCTGACTAATAAAACCGTATATATATATCCAATTTGTTGTTAAACCCTGAGCCTAAATTGCATATCACAGTTCTGATAATTAGCCTACTCTCCTCTTTTTTTTTTTTTCTGAGCACCTCTCTTATTTTGATTCAATTAGAAAATTTGCTCTAGGAACTAAGTCTATACCTGACACTAGTATTATAGTTTTTACAAAGCTGGGTATCCCTTTGATAAAACCTATTTGGGTTATAAAAAAAACATATCCATATTGTACTTACTTGTCACACTACCTGTGACAGCGTGTTTGACTTTCTTGTGCTCCTCTGATATTCCTTGATCCTAGTCTCTTATACACAGTCCCAGAGTTCCAGAACTGTCCCTGTGTTTGCCATATCAATCTTTTAGCATGAAAAAATTCAAGTTCATCTTCGAGCTTTGACCATGGGGATATATTTATTACACTGCTATTGTTTCATTGCGGCATTCAGTTGTGTTTTACTCTGAATAAAGGCAAATGCAGCTTCAATACCACAATCTAAACTACGAGTACACACTTTCTGCTATATGGAAACCAGATAAACATTGAGATTCTAGCTAACATGAGAACCTGAAGGACAAGCCTGTTGTTTAAAAAAATAAAATACATCTCCAATTTGTGGTTAAACTCTGAAGCTGAATGACACATCACAGTTTGGAAAATTAGCCCACTCTCCCAATTTTGCTCACTCTCCAGTTATTGTAGAAAGCTTCTATTGTACTTTGAATGACATCATAAGTAATTACACACACAAATTATTTTCCTTGTTGTCAAGAGAACCAAAAGTAGTATTAATAAAATAATTCTAAAGAGTATACAACTTCATACTGTAAATATCCAACAATCTCTCCCCACTTGGCCACCACTCCTCTTTACTCTCATATTTCTCATCTTTTTTTTTAATTACAAATTGTCAGTCTAAAATATGTACTTCTTTAGCCATCCAACCACACAAAGAAATGAATTTGCTGAAAATGTTAATACCGTTTTATTATTTATATATACACACACACAATATATATGTATATACATGTACTCTCAGAATAAGTAGGAAAGATATATTCTTTAAAAAATAGTGTCGTTTGCTATGCACTGCAACACTGTCAGGACACTGTAGCAAAACATGACAGTTGCCATACATTTTAAGAATTCACATAAAATGAACGTGATAATACTTTTATGCTGTGACACTCTGGTTTCTGTGATTAACAGAATTTGTTTATGAAGGGGTGTATAAACGAGTATTATTTTATCATAGTCTGAGAATGAAAACCTGACAGAACCTTGTTCTTATAATATAGATTAGGCATTTAAGAATTCATCTTGGACTCTTCATGACACTTTGGAAAAAAGAATTGTGCAACATAAATCATAGAATGTACTACAATATTTGGAAAAATATAATTTAGTATGTATTGTATACCAAAATTAACATGATATATGCCATACTAATAAGAACCTGTGACACAACACACTTTGACTCTAAGAGACAATGTAGTATCTGAAAGCAACAGGAAGCTCTAGTTGGATGATCTTTTCTGACAAGACAATGCAAGTCCTAGAAAGAAACAATCACTCTGTGCTTTAAGAGAATAGCTTAGATATTCTTGCATCTCTACACAAGTACTCTAAGGAAACAAAGCATGGATACCAGATCAAAAATGAAGACAGGTAATCATTGGTCTTAACTGCAGCCTTTAATGACAATGATTTGATGGAGATGACATTTAAATGTTAATTTCTGTAAAATTTTGCATCTACTTGTTTGTTTTTAAACTAGAAGCAAGGAAACAAATTCATCTTAGTGTAGGGCAACAGACTCTATCTGATTACATTAAAAAGAAATTTGTCACACACACAAACTCGCTATAGAAATAATTTTGCTTAAGATAATATAGACCAAATCCTGTTCATGTGAAGTCATCAGGACTGCTCTCATGAATGGAACAAGCAAAATTTAGCTGAACACCAAAATACCTGAATCCAAACGGGGCTACAGTTTCAGCATATTGTGTCTTTGTGGATATCAGCTGAATTCAACAGCTGTATGTAGAATTTTTTAAGTTTGATTATGAGCATAACAGGAGAAAAATTTGATGGGCATGTATACTGTGACACTGTCCAAATGAAAATCAGAGCCAAGCTTCTGATTTTATGCATTTTAAAATTCTGATTAATTCTACATCCATGTTTTTAAGGCTGTTTTATCTGTATGATGGTAATATACCTCAACAGTTTTGGAACATAGTACAAAATGCAAAACACTGAATAATCTGTAGCAATGTTATCGATCTATCCAGTGAAATAAAACTGAAAATTTGTTTTAAAATTCTTTTATAATTTTCTGAGTTTTACATATAACATTCTTACTCATAAAATTAAGAATAGCTAAAGAGAATTTTTTACCAAATTAAAAAAAAAAATGTCCTTCAATATCTGCCCTTTTGCCACAGCACGGAAAGCTAAGCTGGCTGGTAAGGAGGAAATCTCTATGAGTGAGATTAATTTCTTGCTCATTTGGTCATTTATGTTTTGGTTATATAAGGGCAGTAACTGAAATGTGGTTCTCTTTTCCTTCAGAGTTTCCAAGGGAGAATTACTCAGACCATGAGGGAAGATTAATGAGATAATGACAAAGATTATATCTGTTGATATTACCATTGATATAATGAATCCCATGTTTCCCACTCTACATTTTAAAAATGGTTGTGTAGAGATTGTGAGTGAATCTTCCACAACAGATTCTTACCTGTAATGCTGTTTCTGCGTAAACAATATTGATTCAGTGGTAAGCGTGGAAACAGCAACAGCACAGATGAAATCCTCTATTCCTAGCAGTGCTCTGAAGAGGAAAAATGAGACATTGCTGTTTTTTAATTCTTCTCATTATTCCCTAGAAAGAAAGTTATATTTGTGCTGCCTCTAGGCAAGGTACCATCCCACATGAACAAAAGAATGAAACTAAGATCACATCCATTTCATCTTGCTGCTACTCCTGCACAGAAGAAAAAGCCCTCTGCAGATGCATAAGTCCCTGATACTGTATCTTCAGTGCTCATATGTCACAGTAAATGATTCATTAAAAATGCATAGACAGATTGATCTTAGAAGACAGAAAAAAGATTTGGAGTTTAAGGTGAAAGGAAAACAGAAATGAAGAGCAAAAAGGTAAAAAAGGGAAACAACCCCAAAATTCACATGAGAAAGGCAACCAAAAAGACATTTAAAAAGAAAGAAGAGACAGCAACTCTGTTGACTTTAATATTTCTACTTTGGGATAAAACTCATCCTTTTACTAGCAATAAAAGCAACAGCCTAGAGAAAGCGCAAGGCCATTAAAGCATTTTGCATGAAGTACCTCACAAAAATGGTAGGCAATTTTTTCTAAGGTCCAGGCAACATTTGCACCAAATTAGTTAATTTTATTTTTAAAAATATAACTAAATGGGGGCAAATCCCTAATACAGACATAGCTCTACTGATATTGTGCTTATAATGATATAACTGAACCAACAGTAAGATGCTGCATCAATGCAACAAAAATTTTTTATTGGCCACACATCAAAAATGAATATGCTTGTGCCTCCTCTTATTTATTTTTGTTGGTCTGCTACATTAGGTGGCTCTGCAAAGGATACAAGACTTAAATTCAGTGCTTGGGAGGGCTGAAAACAGACTGATTCCTGTAATAACGCTTCTGGACTAGTCTGAAACTGTGAGTGGGCTCCCCTACTCTAGTTACCAACAGTCATTCTAATTCATATACCATTTGCGCTGGTCCCATCAGGCCTCAAAACTAGGAAGAAAAAGAGAGAAAGATATGCTTCATTTATGACTCCTATGGCCTGATAAACATGCGATTCCCAAGACCAACCTGATAAGAAAGATCCCTGTTTTGGTAATACTTACTGGATGGGCAGAAGGCAAAATGCTGCCAAAGTAATCCTGCAAACAAAAACACACCCTTACTTTAGAATAATAAGCTACTTGAGAAAGAGACAGCTTCTTACTGTGACATTCATGCAAATGGTGTTTTACGGATGACAAACATTTATTCTATTTTATATTAAAAATAATTGGTGAAATATGGATATGGATTGTAATCTACATTCTGTTAGTAAAAAAAGGTATTTAAAACCAAATACTTGCAACAGAAAACATATACACACACATACAATAGCAATATTTTTAGCTATAATTTCCTGCTCATGTGGCAACATGATGCGCATTCTGAAGAAGCTGAGCCAAGTGAAAATACAACCTGCAGAACAGGTCACGTTTAAATATTCTGCTATAGAAGAATATTAAAAACTACAGATTAAGAAGGAGTGTTGTAATACTTCCATTAATTAATGCTTGTAAATCATTCTGAAATACTTGGATAAAAGATGGCATAAAAAGTGTTGCCACATGTCTTGATGCTTCTACATGTGCACAATTCTATATAGCTCATTTTGCTTTTGGAGGTTTCAAAGCAAATTATCATCAGTGAGTGACTGTAGTTTTGGTGAGTGTTTGAACAGGGCAGAGAAACACACAGGACACCCAAATCCTGATTAAGAACTCTAACAGATACTTCTATATAAACACGAGGTCTAAAATACCTAAGTTTCTTCAGGTCTGAATCCAACTACTGATGGTGGCTCAGCAGGTCTAGCTACTGAAAGCCCTGTTAATCAGTGAATTAGTACAACGGAGACTGCTTGGCAGTCATACTCAGACTTGACTTCGTTGCACATTCACATACGTGAAAATATCTTCTACATAATATTCCTTCCAATCTGGTATTCCTGTCACCTAAAAACTTAGACCATGCCATTCGCAGCCTGAAAAGTAAAGCATCTGAAATCACTCAATACACCTCTATAGTTAGTGAACAATTTATCAGTTTTCAGAGAACTGGGTACCCCTTGTTTCTGTAACCACAGGCATTTACAAAATGCAGAAATCATAGGACAGCATTAAGGCCCTTACACTTTCCTGCATCCTTCTTCAGGTCTAGAAGAAAGGTGCCTTCCTTTGCACTCGGAGGCAGATAACGTATTTTATGGTATCCATTCAAAAAAGGTAGAGACTCTGACCAAACTCATGAAGAAGCAGAACAGCTGTCACTGTGGTGAAGGGATTTTTTACTGCAGAAATGTTTTATCTAGAGTGACACAAACCACCACCAAGGTCCCCGTATGCATCCTCCCTGAAAGATGAGAATGCTGGAAGTTATTCATTCTTCCTGCCTTCTCCCTCCTCTGTTCCAGGCCAAGCGCACATGCTGCTCCGTACCCATGTCCTGCAGCACAGACCGTTTGTTCTGCTTTTGCACCGCAGCTAAAACAACGTACTGCTGTGCCCATCTCGGGCACTTCTAAAGGCCGTCTCACTACACATAAATAACACAAGCCACCAGGCTGTGGTGGCCAAAGGACAAACAATGATAGGAAACAGAAGTGTGCTGTGATTCAGAGGGAGATTAAGAAGGCTGCCGGAGTCAGGAAGCGCGGCAACCACGCGAGCAGATCACCCTGTTCTTCTGGGGGAACCAGTGCAAACATACATACGCATAAATCATATATAATTAATATGCTGTGTAGGTATAACCACCTGTTAATGCGCTATCTGGGCATGGCAGCATCTGAAAGCAGGACTATAAAATACACGCTGCATTTTGTGACGACAGGAATTAGCTTTAGGTCCCTGAGGAACGAGCCTGCCACAGGGAACACCACGTGCCATCCTTCCTACCAAAGCTCCCTGCTAGAAACCAGAAGTAGTGTCACTCCTGGCGGGGGGAGTGAGGAAAAGAGCCCCAAACGCTGCCAGAAAGCTAGGAAAACAGCGTTTTACACCAGTGCCTGCAACTCTCGCTTTGACACCACGTCTCGAATGTATTTTCCTGCGGTATTTTTCTCTCCCAGCCCTCCCTCCACTAGGGAAAGGCTGTGGTGACAGAGGAAAGCTCCCAAACGCCAGGCACGAGCCCAGGAAAGGTGAATTAATAACAAAATGGGGGGGGGGGGGCAGGGGGCGGCGTGGCCCGTCCCTCACACCTGCCGGCCGGCCGGCCGGCCCCGCGGCGGCGCCAGCGCCAGCGCACACACCCCCTCCAGCATTACCGGGGCGAGAGGCGACAGAAAGCGGCCCCCGCGCTGCGAACCGGGCACGGACCCTCCTGAGGCGGCGGCACCAACGGCCGCGGCGCCCCCGACCAACGGCCGCGCCCAGGGGCGGGCGCGCGGACACGTGTGTGCGCGTGTGCGAGGCGGCGCGCGGGCGGGGGAGGCGGGGGCGCGCGGGCGCAGGTAGGGGCGGGCGGCGCGCGCTGCCCCCGCCCCTCGCGGCGCTGGGCGGGGGCAGGGGGCGGGGCCGGGCGGCGGGCGGCGGGCGGCGGGCGGCGAGTGGCCGGGGCGGCTGTCAATCGGCGGCGCCGCGCGCTCGCACGGCGTCGCGCGACGGGCCGCCGTGACTGTGGCTGTGGGAGAGGAGGGGAGGGTGGGGGAGGGGGGAGGAGGAGAGGAAACAAAAACAATCGCCCGGGCGCCGCCATCTTGGGTCCGTTCTCCACGCCACACAAGTGAATGGGTAGATATGAAATTACCACAGGGGAGCAGCAGCCGCAGCAGGGTACGGAGGGCTGTTCCGAGCTGCCAGCTGGACTCGGGAGACTCTAGAGACGGCTCCTGCCGCCGCCGCCGCCCAGAGAAAAGCCCCGGGCTCGGCCTTTCCTCCTCGCCAGCCCCTAAACTGCACTCCTGGAGGGACAAAGTTGGTCTCGGCCGCGCTGCCTCCGCCGCCCGGGAGACGGGAGAGTTGCGTCCAGCGGCGGTTTCCTCCGAGCCGCGAGTGAGCCGGGGTCAGAGTTAGGGGAGAGGGCGACGAGGGGAGTCCTCCCCCCTGCGCCCGCTGGCCGGGGCTCGCCGGGTGCGCTGTGTGGGAGGCTCAGCGCAGAGACAGCGGGAGTCCGGCAGGCTTTTCCCTTCCACCCCTGCTGCCTGTATATGTGTCTTTTTCTTCCTGCTGAACCAAGCAAGAACTGGATCGAGGGGGAGACTGCCTAGGGTCTCCGCTCCAGCAGCAGCGGGGCGGGTAGAGGCGCGGGAAGAAAAAAGAAATGTGTCCGTGAGGAGTTGGAGAGGAGTGTGTATACATCCAGCAGAAGAGGCACCACCGGGAGGAAGAAACCTGTCGCCAGCCCCGCGAAGGAGGCGATAGCTGCTGCCGCCTCCCGTGTGCTGTGACATCGTTGCCCTCCGCGGGATTCCCACAGAAACACGGCGGTCCGGGAGGGAAGGAGCCGCCACAAAGCCCTATCGATCACCCTCCTCCCCAGCGGCTGGATACTGCGTTTTTTTCAGTCACTCTTCTGTGTTTAAATACCAAATATAGTCTCTGGGGGGGGAGGGGGTGGCGATCTCCTGAAAGAATTGGAAATCTGACTTGGATCCGAGGGTGCTCGTGTTGAACGGACGAGGCGAAGGCTCGTGGAAATAGGGGAGAGAAGGGGAAATGTGCAGCTCTCATTGACTGGCGGAAGAAGGACTAGAGATTTACCACTTTTGAGGAGGCTTGGAGGTTTGTTTGTTATCAGACTGTTGTTTCTTCCCTTTTTCTCTTCTGGGTTACGCTAAATCCCTCAGCATTAAAGAAAACTTAAATGTTGCCCACGTGTAGCTGGTAGCTTTCTTTTTAGGCTAGTTTTTGTAAAGGAACTGACAAACTTCTTATCCTTCCCTTCATCAGAGGCTTGTGACGTTTGAAACTGAAATGGAACTGTTTTTCTCCCAAACACTACATGTTGTATAACGGGAGTGAGGACGAAAATACATTGTTTACTAATCTCAACACGACTCCCCGATATTCAGCACCCACGAGGGATGCTTTACAAAGCTTGATGTGGAAAAGAATTGCAGTGTGTACTGAGACTTTGTTTTCCTAAAGTATCCAGCGGCTTAATTGTTGACTTTTTTTTAGTGGATTCGTAACATGCTTTTATGAATTAAATTTTGCCACCATTTGTACAGAAGCCAAATGACACGTGTGTTTTGAAACACGGTTCCAAATATATCCATCCCTATACCCGGATTCTCGCTAGAAAGAGCCGGAGAGACATCGTCAGTATCTAAATAAATCTGATTTTACTGTTTTGTGAACATTATACTCCTCAGAAATGTTGCTATAGATTGCTTTATTCCGGCTCAGTAGAAAGGGGGATTTTCCAGCTTGCGAGACCGAGGAAACTGGATACTTAAAATCACTTAAATGTTTTAACAGCATTGGAAAATGGGAGCTGCTACTAAGTTGGCGTTCGCTGTTTTTCTTATCTCGTGTTCTTCAGGTAAGTCTTATTTTTGTCACTTTAAACGTAAGGGTCAGCATTGAAAGCTTAAGGTAACTTTGTTCATTAGTATGAATTGGGATAAATCTTCTTTTCAGATGACAGATGTTTGGGGCAGTGATTGTAAAAGCAGGAGCTGTTTTCATTGTTATTCTTCAAAATGTGTATAGATGATCATTTCGAGTGCGTGCAGTCCTTGCGTTTCAGAAAAACTCTGTAGAACACGTGTAGAGATATAACCACCTAATGTAGATGATCATCTGATGGTGCAATTATTAGCGCGTTTCGTGTTTTAAAATATAAATAATCAAGCTGAAATATTCTTAACTTCATTCAGATCTCTTGTTTGGGGGCATTCAGTGGTGAATACCAAGCCTTCATTAATGCTTCATTAGTTTAAAACAGTTACTACTATGAAAGTATTAGCTAGCCCTTTGCTGACGGGAAGGGGTGTGTGCATGTATAGATGTACGCACAGAATTAGGTGCGAAAGGCAGACTTTCAAATCAGTTTCAAAGCGATTTGCAAGGCTTTGTACTTTGCTATGTTTAGCTTGTAGTACATCACTATCTTGTAATACAAAAGCCTGTTAATTTTGCCTTCGAAGCAACAAAAGTTCAGTTTCTAATGCTAGCTCTTGGTCATGAGAAACAAGCGTAGTGTGAGAACTTCTGTACGCTTGTTTTGGGGGGAAAATTGTTATGATAGCAACCAGTGGTTGGATGAACTGTTGATTCATTTCTGCTTGAAGGTCCATCAGTTTTACAAAAAGCGATTATGAGCTACTAATCCTGAGCTATGTAACATTTGTTTATGTATTTTTGAACGCATCTAGAGCACTCTCTGTGTGTTTATGTATGCTTTTTAGCTTTCTCATACGGTGTGCAAAGATAAACTTGTTAATCAGTCTGAGTATTTTGACTGCTAGTTTTCAGGTTTTAATGACCCCTGTGAGGGAGTGACTAGATCTGTACAACAATGCCTTTTAAAATTTCAATGTTATGTGCAGGATTTTGCTGAACAGTACATTTTCTTGTGGTTAGTAAATGGATAGTCTAGTCCTATGTCTGTAGCGTTATTGATCAATTCCGTGTGGGCTAAATGTGCTGTGAAATGGCGATCACTGCCAGAAAATAACTAAAAGAATCCTGTCTGTTTTAATCAGAGAAACAGCAGAACAGGTTATGGGCACACTTTTTTTTTTTTTTTTGGTTTACCATCTATTCATTAAAAAAAAAAAGAAACGCATGATTACTTTTGATAATTTTGTCTTTCACTAAAAGGCATGTCTTTTATATTGACCTAATACCTTGCTTTGAAGTTACTCGGATGACATTCCTCTTAATTCAGGAATATTTTCATAGGAAACTTTTTTTCTTTTTTTTTTCCCCCTCCCCTCACTGGCAGTTTTTGGAAGACTTGGTGCCATCTGTTCTTCCTGTATGTCTTTCCGCTCCACGTCTATTAAGATCCTTTTGCCTAGAGCGCGGCATAGTGATCTTGGTGAAATTACCTATCTTCCATATCAAAAAGAACTGTTAAGCAACAAGAGCAGTCTCTTCTTCAGCATTCTTGCTCTTACTGTTCTTGGTAGATGAAAAGTGCATGTTTCTCATGCCTTGTGAAAATAGAAGTAATCTTAACTAAATGGGCAAAAGAACTGGCTAAGTCTTGGATGGCTTCTTATATCAATGACATTGTTTTGGTGGCTATTCCAGTATTAAACACGAAATAATTAACAACTATTAAACTATTTTTTATCCTAGTATTTAAAATAGCAGAGTGTCTGCTGTCCTGGTGTAGGTATAAAAATGAACAGAATTCCAGTAAGTTTTTTGCTTCTACTATTCAAAACTACAAGATTTTTTGAGCCTTTAGGATGAAATACATGCATTTTGATTCATAATGTTTCTTCTGTTCACTGTGACTTGTGTAGGTTAAAATCATATCTGATGAATTTATTCTAAAATCATGGTCAGAAAAAAGTCACTTTTACATTCTTTAGACTGAAAAAAGTCTATCCAGATCATTTTTTTTAAGCATGTTGGCAGTAGTTGAAGAAGTCCTAGAGTTGAGGTGTAGAGATGTTTTTCCTTTCTCCAGCATGCAGTCTCCAGCCACTTGTAGTGTGTGTGTGTGTGTGTGGTGGGGGACTGATTTTTCCTGATTTCATTTATTTATTTTTAATGTTTTGTATACAGTCATTTGCTACAATTGTTTACGTAGCCTGCTATTACCACAGTTCTTTAAATAGGTGAAAATATTTTTGTTCTACATGGTGCATGTGAAAGTGGTCTTTAGTTTGAAGGTATCTTACTTTACTGTATATAATCTACTATTTGAAATGCTGTACATGAAGTTTAAATGCATATGCATTCCCAATGAAATGTAGTAATCTTTGGTAAGAAAGTGGAAATATTTCCCCCTTTTGACTAAGGTATGGAAAAAGTGAACATCTGTGTCATGTTATTACACTTTAAAATATTTGTTAACATATTCATAGGTACTTGGATAGAATTTGACATAGGTTTGCACCCATTTGTACCAATTCAAGAGAATGAGATGAACGTGTAGTAGCTAAACGTGGAAAAAAAATGCCTCGGTCGAGGTTCCTGGTGTGTTCTCTAATATGCTTTTTATATAAACCTATGCATATTTTTAATAAAGAAAAAGTTTTCTACAATAAAAATAAAGAACAGAAGATCCTAAACTAATAATTAAATACTTATGAATGACTGAATGTGCTTCCTATGATTCTCATAATGGAAGACTGTAGGTGAGCTTAAAGAAAAACAGTATATAAAATAGCACATTCAGCAGCGAACACTTCTCTCAGATATTATCTGTGTTCTCCTGCATCTCACTGTTCCCCCTCCCCAGGGAAGTATGTTTCTCTCCCTTCCACTCTCCATGATCTCCAAATAAGCTTTAATTTATGGACTTTCAGGAACAGAGAGTGTATGCCTTCACAGCTTTCTGTGATGTGAGATATAGCCACCTATGTAGTTGAAAATGTGGGAGCTGTTAAAGTACTAGATTGTCTTGCATCAAAATATTCAGTTGTGGATGCTACCACTTCTAACAGCTCATGGATGGTTTTATTGCTTTTAAATCATGCTTTTTCCAAACCATCTTTTGCACACTTCTCAGTTACCAGCTGTGGTTTTGGTACCTGCAAGGCTGTCATTGCAGTAGTTCTCCAGCTCTGTCTCTTACCGGACACCAACTCACTAAAACCCACTTCAGCACAATTAATGTTAAAAATCACTTAAGCAAAAGGAAACGCCCATCAGTAGTTTTGGCCCTGTCTTTTTTTCCTGATGCCAGATCATTCTCAAGCTACTCAGCTTTCAGAGAGGGTCTTGAGTAATTTTGTCGAAGGAAATGACATGTCAAAATGCCTTTGTAGTTGATGTAGTATTTTCACTCTACAGGGAAATTTCTACTCTTTCATTTTATTTTATTCCCTGCCTTGCCCGGAATTTTATTAGGGGAAAACATGGGGAAGGGGGTTGGGTTTTTTGTTTGTTTGTTTTGTTTTGTTTTGTTTTCAAATGTGGATACAACTACTGCAGCCTAAGCTGCAACTTCAGAGGCTGGGTGGTTGGGTGTTCTGAAGGCAGGGAGGGGTGGGAGGTGAGAATGTTTTGTTTCATTTTGCTTGTGTGTTTAACACTTCTTAGTCGACTGTCCTTTCGTTATTTACTTGGTAGCACTTGGAAATCCTGCCAAAGGTTTGGGAGTAAAGTTTGTGAAACTGACTCTGCTGGTATGTTTTCGGCAGGCTGTCCATGATTGTGGTTGAACTCTAATCGCTTTATTGCATGGGCAGAGCAATAAAACACTTAAGAGTTAGTACTGCCTATAAAATAAAATGCTGCTCAAGATTCCTTTTCTAAAACAGTGCACTTTTTTTTTCCCCTTCCTGTTAAGTGTGTTATCTGTGGGAAATACCCCAACAGTCTTGACTTTGCTGTTCAGGGCAGGACTTGTAAACCTGCTTAATGTCTTTTTCAAGCATATATACATTTACATAAATGTGAATGTAACGTAGTTTGCAAAGTCTTATGGTTCCAGGTTGATGTTTTAACTTTGATTATAAATAGAATTCTGAGAAGAATCTATATAATCTGTTAATACTTAACAGTTACAAAACCTAAATCTTCTGGGATATGAAAAATATCTAAAATCATACTAATGCTGTATTAGAAAATGTAAGCATAGTTCTAGTGGAACTCTGCTTGACAAGTATTTAATCACAAATGCAGCTAGCATGGGTTTATTCCCATGTCTGCCTTTCAGACACAAGTCATTTTTCCTAGAAAAAATTTCAGTAAGTTTGTCTTCGAATGCTAGATGCTGTGTAAGTTTGGGGCTTTTTAATGTGTGAGGTGAAAACTTTTTTGCTGTTGAAGCTTGCAAGAAAATAATTATTGCTATAGTAAATACTAATTTTTATCTGGTTTTAATGGATAGTGTTTGAATGCCACTTCTTTTTTTTTTCTACCCTACTGGAATTTGGGGGTGAAAGCCTTTAGATGACAGGTTCTGTCGGTTTTCAAATGACGATGAGAGGAAAAATAACTTTTTTAACTTCAAGTGGAGAGATTCTATTTTGCCATATAAAATGGTACCCTTAGGTAGGGAGGAAAAAAAAAGATTAACTGTTTTTAATTCTTGGTGTTCCTCTCTTCTACTCTAGCTATTGCTTTTAACGTTTCTGTTTTTGGCAATGACTGGCTTTCAATTCCCGTAACTTATTTCTCTTTAGAATTGGAATTCAGTTCTCTTATAAGTCAACATTATAAAGTTTATATGTTTAGTTTCTGGAGCTCTTAAAAGATGGTAGTAACTCTCTTTACTCACAGAAAAATGGGATAGACAGTATGTGCAAAAGTAGTCTTTTGGAGAACTGTATTCAGAGCTAAGATATAGCAAGTCCTAGGTATTTACCCTTGGAAATCATATGGAGAATAACTCTTCTAAAATGGGCTGTAAAACGATAGAAGTTGCCTAGGAATCTGATGGTAGAAGAGATTTCTTGGTGAAGGGTAGATGCATTTCCAGCACTTAATTAACAGAAAGCAGATTAATGCAAATGTCGGCTTTAGCCGGTTGGTAAAATACATGGTCTGTTAGCTATCTGATGTTCCTGAAAATGAGAACTCTTAAAAAAGATCAAGAAAATTACGAATTTTACAGCCAAGTTCTTGTGTGATGAAATCTTAATGTGTTTTTGTTGCCTTGGTGCTTAACATTCAGCACATCTTATTTCCTGTTATTTCCATATGGAAATTGAAATGTTATTGGATGCCAGTGACTTTATGTGGCATCTCTTATTTTCTCTCCCTTACAATATATGTGTTGTGGGTTCCCCCACCCCCCTTAGAAACAGTTTGTGGCTACAGTGCCAAGCAACAGAGAGTATTTAGGCATAATCCCACAGAAAATTAACATTTACTGCCATATTGTTTACACTGCATAGCTTTGTAGCTAGGAATCCCAAACTTACAATAGCTGCACCAAAAGCTTGAATTGCTGGTGGAGGGAGACCAGAGGAGAAGGATTTATTCACTGCAGTAAATATTGCTAAGGCACTATTCCTTAATAGTTTCACAGTAAAGTAGCTCTTGATGAGAAAGGTCAAAAATCATGGTTTCATTTTGAATTTCCTAGTTACAGCTGTAACTGGAAGCAAATAATCCGCCTAGAAAAAGACAGATGATTTACTTACTAACTGGAGGTGTAAATCTTTGGCTACGTGGTTAGAAGTAATGGAAAAACGCCTGGAAATGAAGGAAGCATCTGTGGGAAGATAACCTATTCCTGCAGCCAGAGCAGCTGAAGGTAGTGCTAGTATTGTTCTTAGGGTGGGGTCTACTAAGACTGGGTATTGGAGGCATGAAATATGTCTTTCTATTCTTCTCTAGTTAGATGCTCTCACAGAAAGTTGAATTACTTGCTAGCTTAGCAGCTCAGTGAAAGATGTGTGATTTTTCTCTTCTTGCCTGGCTCCTGTTCCATAGTTCTCCCAATTTAATCCCATTTTCTGACTCTTAGTCAAAGAAAGATGGGCAGAATGGTAGTCTTTAACTCTCTGGAGCTTTCTTTGTCATGGTCCTTTTAATGAACTATGCCACTATGGCTTTCAGGCAGAAACTTCATTACAGAGAAAAAGAGCAAGTGACATCCTTCCAATTATATTGATGCCAGCAAAGGTCTGAATGACAGCTGTGTAACCTGAAATCCTGATGACTTTACAGTGTGCCAATTGGAGGAACAGGAACACTTCTATGTACTGACGATTCAGCGTTTCATTGTTTTTTGTTTTTGAGGGTAAACTAAGTATTGCTGAGATCTAAAAACTTTCCTTATTAAAATACTATTCTACTGGTATTTATGGTTAAAGTGACGTAAGATAATATTTCAATCAGGATGCAGAGTCAGTACAAAATTATAATAATTAATTTCAGTGTTATTCTTGAGTTATTTGCTGTGAAAGCTTGTTAGTAACTTTTCAACTACGTTGACTTGTAAGTAAATGTGTCCTTCCTATGATACTTCCTATGTTACTTCAACAATATGTAGCCTCCTTGCCAACTAATTTAAATAGCTGAATATCACCTTTTGAGGTTCCTTATTTTGTTAAGGTATCGGGGATGCTGGTAATTTTAATGATTTGTCTCAAGCTGTATTAAGTGGTAGTTCAACTGAAAATGCTGCAACAATAATTTAATTAAAAGCCAAGCCCTGAAAACTCTTAAGTGTGATGAGCATTTAAGAAATGCCTGGATACTTTTTTTTGCTTTTTTAACTGTTGTATTACATGAGAGAAATGTTGCTGATGGTTAGTGAATTGAACTGAGTGAAGAGCATGATATTCAGGAAGAATCAACATTTTGTAAATGCTAGATCTTGGCTAAAATGAAGCCCAAGAAAATGTCTCGAATTCTTTTTGTTTCCTGAACTTTGAGGAAAATCATTAACTAAACTGCAAATGCAAAAATAGCATTTTGATTTCCTTAATATCAGCAGATAGGTACTGCTGTCTAATCTAGCTTTGTTCTGCGTCTCAATAAAGTTGTCTTCATATTTCAGAAGACTCCACTGTCTTTAAAATGATGACAGTGAACAAGTTATGTTTTACTGTTTTAATTCTTATGATGCAGTTGAAAGCTTATACCTGAATGGCTATTTAAGACTTTAGATTGCATCTAAAGGTCTTGTTTTCAGAAAATGTCTGTATAATTGTTTAAAAAATGAGAATAAGCTCTTTCTTGCTTCAGAATTTCGTTGCTTTTCTATAGTACAGGTCAAAATATTAATCAGGCTTTAACTTCTCGCATTTTCCATTCCAAAGTGGGATGCATTCAGTGTGTTATCATTTCACTGGAAAGGAGTTGATTTCTTCTTTTTTTTTTTTTCTTTTTTTTAACTAAAGTTGTGAAGTTGCTTGTGACAGACTGAGTTTTTAAGTTGGATGGGTATATCCATCACTTTTAGAAACGGAAAAGGTGATCAAAACATCAAAGCTTTAAGATACTGCTTCTGCTTGTGAAGATAAATCAATGTGTAATTTTTGCTCTTGGAAAAAATGCAGTGGGGGAAAGCAAGTCGGTGGTTTAAATGCGATTGACTGTAGACTTGAAGAACGTGCTAGAGATGATATATGCTCATTTCTGAGATAGTGGTTTGTCTTTTTCTGGCTGTTTCTAGAATTCTTAGTAAAATGAGGCCACAAAGTGAACATGAATACTGCTTAACTGTTAGCACATTTCCTGACATAGTTTTAGCTTGTGCCAATTGGTATCTAGTGAGATGGCATCCAGGCACAGTTTGAGGGATAGTGCAGGCCAGGGGCCAGTGCCAGCAGGCAGTACAGACAAGACGGTACCAGACTTCCTGCAGCTGCCTCTGCATCTTCAGTGCTGCTGCATGCCCTCGTATCACGTTTTAGAGCATGATGCATGTACTTTCAGTGTGCTGTGAATATTGATTTGCATTGGATTATGGCTTAGCCTTTGCATTTTGGGGGACATTCAAACGGCAAACCATCCCCGTTCCCAAAAGAGCAGTATGCTTTGGGGCTGGAAGAACATAATCCAGAGCTGTAAAGAGGTCAGTGATCAAGTGCTGTGTGGAATGGATGTGGTCAGTCTGTGATGCTTAGGGTTTCGTCAGGGCTGGCAAACAGTCCCTGGACCTGTTGTGTTCTGCAGTATAGATACAGCTTTTGAGGAATAAAATACTTGCCTGGTGTTTAAAGGCTATTTCTGTCTTACAGCATTGTAGGCTGTTAATGCAACAATGTTACAGTCGATAGTTACCAACATCTTGGAATCTGCCTAATACTGTTGGGGTTTTTTTAAAGTCATGCCATAATAATGGCTCTGAATAGAAATGATGGTTTCCTTTTTGAAGTTATTTTTTGAAATCATAACATCTTAGATTTATTTGGGTCACTGGGTGGTCATCTACTCCAGCCCCCCGCTCTAAGCAGAGTCAACTATGAATTCAGACCAGGCTCTGTCCAGTTGGATTTTGACTGTCCAAGGGCAGAGATTCCCAGTCTTTCTGTGAGCAGCCTGTTCCAAATGAAGCGTTATCCTCGTAGTGAAATTTTTTTCCCTGCATTGAGTCAGAACCATCTCTGTTTTAATTTGACCTTTGCGTCTCATTCTCTCGCAGTGCACCAGTAAAGAGCCTAGCTGTGTCTTTTCATTAACCTTCTCTTAAGAACCGTAATGCCCCTAGTAAGTGTCCTCCCTCCCTTCCACAACCCTCCTCTTCTCTAAGCTGAATAAGCCCAGTTCCCCCCACCTCTCATAGATTGTATGTCCCAGGCCCTGACCATCTTTGTGGCCCTTTACTGGACCTGCTCGAGTTCTTCAACATCTTTCTTGTACTGAGAGGCCCAAAACTAAACACAGTATTCCAGAAGTGGTCTAATGAGTGCTGAGTAAAAGGAATAATTACTCCACGTGTTACAGCCCAGTGGGCTGTTAACTTTCATCACTGCCTGAGCACACTGCTGACTCATTTAGTGTATGGTTCTCGAGACCTCCAGGTGTCTATAGACAGACAGTCCTGGGCTTGTGCTGATGGAGAACATGCTCTGTCCCAAGGCTCCGGACTCTGCATTTGTCCCTGTCGAATCTCACAAGCTTCCTGTTGGCCCATCCCTCTAGTCTCTCTGGGCCCCCCTGAATGACAGCCCTGCCCTTGAGCATCCCTCAGTTTGGTGTCATCTGCAAACCTGTTGAGGTGCATTTTGCCTTCTCCTTCAGGTCGTTGATAAAGGTATTAAATGGCATATGTCCTACAATACATCCTTGAGGGACTGTGCTTGTGTTATTTCTCTTCCTGCTCTTGCTGTGTTTCTTATTTGAGTGGTTCTGTTCCAATCACATGCTGGCTATGTTTTGACCTTCATTTGTTAGTTAGCATGGCTGATTGTTAGCTTGTTTTCAACAGTTTCGTTTCTTTTGGTGGCGTACAAACTTGTGATTGGGAGTTTTTTTGTAACTGAAGCCATAATAATATGACCTTATTTTTTTCAGGCTCAGAGTTCTTATCTTATCTAGATAAAACTAATCTCTAGTTTTTAAATACTGGCTAAATGATCATAGTGATCTTTATTCTGTCAGTTGTATTTCGAATATGTGGATTGGCTTGATGTCAATATCAGCATGTAAGTTGAAATTTAGTCTGTATTTAAAAGTCATTTCTAAATATATACAAGCATTTTATTGAGCCTTCTAAGATTAAAAAAAAATTATTTCCTTCTAGGAATTCTGGGGAAGGTCCAAACAAACAGGGAAGTGATTTAATTTCGTTGTTTAGTTATATTAAGTGTGTGAGACAAAATTAAACATAGCAGGAAATAGCTGTTAATTTTAGCAAATTTTGGTAGCATTTGTCAGTAGAGGGTGCAGATGGTTCTCGCCAGCTCATAGCAATTTTGTAATGGAAGAAGTTTCTTTAAATATTTTCATGTTTCAGGGTTGAAAAACTTAGATTGTTAAAGTTGCTTTAATTTTAAATAACACACAATTGTTTACATTTCTGTAGCTTTTATAATAAACTACAGTCTCTTTATTTTTCATTTGTTTATAAAGCTACTTTACAGTAAAAGTAGTATAGGGAAGGCCACCAGTTAAATATTTTGGTTTTAATTCTTTGATACTTAATTTGGGAAGAGTCTGTGTTGCAAATTAGTCCTACTGATAATTATATTTTGTTAAATGTAACAAAAACCTTGTCAAAAGAATTGTCTTAAAAACTGCTTTTAAAAATAAAAATGCGGTAAGTTTTACTACAAACATTTATTTAATGGTTTGATTACATTTTGTTTAACTTGATTTTTTTTCTAGTGCATGCCAAAACCATCAAGTGTCAGGCTAACCTTCCATCTGTAGAATGGTATAAATCAGTAGTGAGATTATAATTAGTTCATATGTACCATATATGTACTAAGACCAAGATTTGGAACCACAAATAATTTACAAGAAGTTTATTTAAAAACTCAAGATGTTTTTGATTCCCTCCCTGCCCTTCCCTCCTCTCCCTAAATAAAACAACCACTCCAAACTCACTAGACAATAGTGTGGAGTGACTTGCCAATACTTTGGAAAAAAAACCTATCAAAAAAAAATCTTGGCGGTTTGAATGAAGTAGTGTTCTTCACTTGGGAAAGTACGAAATCACATTAGTTGGAGGCTTTCAAAAAAGCTGAAAGTGCTTAGATCCCACTTTTTCTTGTAATGGAAATCGAATGGCTCTGTCTTGAAAAAGCCTTGACAGACTCTAGTATGTAGATGTGGGCGGGTTTATTTTGTTTTCCCAGTGGCTTAAAAACATTCTGATGGAATTCAAAGATGGCAAATAAAGCAGAATTCCTTTTGGCTGTTTTTTGGCCCTTCAAAATGGAGGAATTGTACTTTGGACAAGTTGAACTTAAACTCCCTTTCCCCACTCATCCTCCATTCTGTTCTTATCTAGCATCCTTTCAGGTAATGAGTACCTGCTTTTGGTAATGCCTATGCAGAGGCTGTACAACATATAATTTGCAAAAAATCAATATTCTGCTCATCAGGAAGAATTCTGATCAGAAGGAAAACACTCTAAGCATATCCTAAGGAGAACCATCTTCTGATGTCCTGTCATGAGGATTCAGCCGTAAAACATCTAAGGAGTGCTGAGTATATGTACAGAAAGTGACAGATTGTGGTGTTACTGCTATTACTCTAAGGCTATGTGAGAACTGAAATTCTATAATTCTTGGATTTTCTGTAGTCAGTGATTAGTAAACTTTAGAATTTGATGAAATGTCTTATCAATTTTGCAAGGATAATGACGCCTAATGGAGTAAGATGAGCTTTTTATTTGGTGACTGATGGAAATTTTCTAGAACCTTGATACAGCTTTTGCTAAAGTATTTCTTATTAATGTTAATAGTAATTCTAGCAATCCATACTTTTTTTTTCTGCATTGTTATAAATATTTTGATATTGGAAGCTCTTTCATTAGTAGCAAATGCAAGGATTGGTCATATCTGTGTAGAAAACCTATTTATATTTTTCAGTTCAGTGTACTCATCTTGGTCAGACTGTGAAGCTTCTTTCAACAAGTAATGTACAGAACATCAACTCAGACTCTTAAATCTTATCTGAGTGCTAGCAGTTTTCAATATGCGAGAGAAGAGGCGGGTGACAAGTATGCACTTTTCACATATGTAAGGGTAAAAATGTGTGCTTGAATTTGTTTTTTCATAGACTTTCGAGATATTTACATGCTCACAAAGTATGTTCAAGGGGAGCTGCAGGTGATCATTTGAACTTGAAACTATTCTTCTCACTGTCTTCCTTTTAGCCCAAGTCAGTCTTAACATTTTTCTAAGGAAAAAGTTTGTGTGCAAACTCAACGCTTCTTTGGGAAATCCGTTGTTCAAGCACGGACTGACATATTCACTATACAGGCTGTAGATTTTGCCGGAAACTCTTAAAATCTTACTAATAAACTGCAAAATCCTTGCTGCAGATGATAAATGCAGTGAGCATCTAGCATGTGTCAGATTTTGCTTGGTCGTTTTTATTGTTAGATTATTATTTTTTAATCAGGAGACATTCAGTAATGGAATAAAGCTTCAAAAATAAGCCAGCAAAGTGCATGTTTCTTACTTGTGCCTCCAGTAGCTCAGCCCGCTTAATAAAATAGCGAATTAACTTCTACCACCTGTCCAAAAGGGTTCTTACAGTTGCTTCGGTTGTTAAAGGTGACAGCTGGTATCTCTTAAAGGAGTCTTCTGAATAACTTGTCCTTCTCTAATCAAAATCAGTTTTTCCTCCTTTTCTCTTTCTGATAACAAGTCCTAGTTCTCTGTATGGTAAGAAGTTAAGTTCCTCCTTTCCTGAAGCCCCTTTGAAGTGTCTTTACTTAAAATTTCTGTTGTATGGCACTTTTAGATTGCATTTCTTGCTTTAAGCTAGATTCTGTATTTGACATAGGGTCAAAACTTTTACAAATTATACCCAATGAAAAATGTTACTTCAAAACATCCTGTTAGTGTTGGCATCTTGTAGTCCTGTCAGCTTTGTGTATGACATGACATACAAGAAAAGACTGACTGTAGGGCTGGGAGACTTACAGTTCCTCTCCTCTGTATCCTCTTCCTCCCCCACATACCCAATTTAGGGTGAAGTTACACTTCACTGTCAGTTGAACCCGCTCAAACACCAGCCCTCATGGCTGGCATAGTGCTGGGCTGATTCAATTTGCTAAAGCAACGAAAGCAACTTGGAAGAAATGCAAGGAGCTTTCTGCAAGTGGTATCAAATGAGGACAAGGGGTAAAAGATGAGAGGAGCTTGGAATGAGATGGGTGGAATGAGGGCTCGCAGTGATTCTGTGTAAACTGACCTAGGAAACGAAATATCAAGGCAAAATGGCACAACACAGTTAATGTATAGAGCTGTTCCTTATCCATCTTAAGCAAGAAGGGAAAAATAACAAAATTACTTATCACTGCTAGTAACTTCTATCCTTAAAAAGAACTGCTTTTCTTCAGAGTGGTTCAGAGGATCTCAGTGCATGCCTGTTGTCATGTGATATTCCCCCCCCCCCCCCTCGCTTTTTAAACATCTTTATGCCTCATTATTCTCTAGGGTTTGTAGGGAAACATTTTTAGGCCGAATGATAGGCCAGTGCCTGATGTAAAGTCGCTATAGATGGTATCCTTCTACATCTTCAGTTTCACTGATATAGAACTACTGCTCTTTGTGTAGACGTATGAGGCTTGCAAATGAGAATGAGCAGGATTATGGCAATGAGAAGTTTTCTCAGTCATCCTTTACTTAAGCTGCACCCTTTTCCACTGCACTCCTTGAATATTTCACAGATAGCAGGAGAATGCCTGACTGCTAGCCAGTGAGGTCAAATTCCTGTATTTCCACAGAGCATTTTACAAAGTGGTAGAGCTGGAACCCACATCTGTGGACCCTGAATCGAATGAACGGGTGATAAAATTCTCTTGTCTCCCAGGTTCACTGGTCACATACTGAGGTAGGAAATAATAAATGATACAATGGCCTGTAAAATCAAGTTACTCTCCAAGCCTAAGAGAACACTTCAGAAAGCCTATTTTTCACGTAACCTTAAAGGTGTCTGATTTGTGGTACTTAAGCCTGAGACAATCAAAATGTTTTCTGCCTTCCAGCAGGAAGAGAATCAATCTTGATAGTTCTGCATAAATAATACTATGATCAAATAAACGATATAAGAGAAGGAACGAAGATTCATAACAGTTTGAATGTTACAGCCGCATTGACACCTACTTTCATCTTTAACTCTAGAACATAATAAAGTATATTTATCTCACTTGTTGTTCAAGGAAACTTTTGCTATAAGTAGTTCATAAAAGCCTAGAATTCCCTGCATTGTCTCTAAAGCTCTAGTCTTGCCACTCTTTATAGCAGGGCAAGGGAGTGAGTCACTGTTAGTGTTCTGCCACTGATTTACCTAATAGCTGTTGACTGTGTTGACTAGTTGTAGATAATCATTACCCCTGAAAAACAAAAATTAAAAAAAAGAAGGTGTTCTTCCACTGATTTCAAAAGGCTACTATTGAGAACGGTGGTTCTCCTGTTGAACGTAATGATACAGCTTTTTATGCACTGGTTTAGTACTCTTCCACTACTGTAGAAGAAACAGGCAAGATATGAGACTTCTCTGTAACTTTTTTTTTTTTTTTTTTTTTTTTTTTGGGGGGGGGGGGGTGAAGCTTTGATATTCTTCTGGACCACCAGGAGAATTTATTGCTGAATTAGTTCCTCATTTATGGCAAGAAGAGTACCTGTGTCTGCCCTGAAGAAAACTGCTTCTCCTCTTTCAGGAACATCTGGCAGCATAAGCCCTTGAACTACTGTTTAGGATTGCCATTGCTCTGTAAGATGCTCCAAAAACAACTTTGGAAACACAGTTCTCTTAAAGTGTCAGCGTAATGGGAATTGCTGGCTATCTCAAAGAAAACACAACACTAAAAACGCATCAGTTTCATTCTGCCCCTTTCCTTAATACCTGAACAGGCTTTATTTTGCTATTAAACACATGCATTCTCTTAGATTTTAAAATCCTTTTTTATTAATAACTGCAAACATAATTATAAAGGAATGTGTATATATAACTAATTCTAAACTAAATTTAAACAACTTGAAATCTCTTTAGTTGTTTTCAGTTCTCTTACCTTAAAAGTGTCTTAAGACTTCCAAGCATCAGACTAGAGGATTCAGCTTTCAAGCCTCATTCTCTTTTAAATCATCAAGAACTTGAAGTTAATTCCCTTTTAGCACATGCCAACATAGTTATCAGTTACAGGTAATATATAAGTAATGCACTCAGGGATGCTTCTGGGGCTGAGTACCTTGTCAGCTTGTCCTTTGTTCCTGTTCAGCCTTCTGGCTAGCTGCTTCATATCGAATCTGGTGAAGTGGTCAATGAAGCTGCTTTAGACAAAAAAAGCACCTTTACAGACAATATGTAGTTAAAATGTAGAACTCAGTGTTTCAAAACATTGTGTAAAATAAAAGTGTTCTCGGAAATGAATGAGGTAATAGGGGATAGTTCCCTCAGATGTGCTTAGACATGGTCTGGATGGAACCTCCAGATCAAATAATTCCTGATCACTGAAGACTCCTGCTAAAAGCTTTTAGTTAAGCCTAGAGTTATTGTTGTCTGATACTTTTGAAACATTCTCCTCTAAAGAATATTTCTACTGAAAATGAGGCAGACCTGTTGTTTTTATTCATAGTTCTTATACTGAGTTCCCACCTTAATATCAAAATCTTTACAACAGTTCATGAAAAATAATTACTGTTTGTTATACCCTCATTTTCTCATCTCTTCCTGACAGAGGGAAGTTCTAGCATCAGTTTTAGCACTTTGGAGTTTTTGTATGTATACATCTTTGAGATGACAACATTAAAGAAATATTCTTTGCACTAAAGATTTGCTTTCATTTCACACGTGATTGTGTGTAACTACTGACTTGTGCTGAGAAGGGAGTGGTCCTCCTCCTCCCTAAGACAGATTTCCACAGCCTCCTCCCTTCAGCTTGAGCTGGACCAAGTAGTTGTGTGGCTAGTGAGTGAGCTGGATCAGCATTTATAATCTTGTGCAAAGTTCACTTTGCTTCCATATACCGTACGCTTTTGAAGAGTTAAACCGTAGCTCACAATGTAGTTGTGACTCCATAGTTGTTCCTCTTGCACAGTTCTGGAAGAAGGTACACTTAAGGGCATGAAGGGGATCTGAAAGTAGAAGCAAGACAAGTGCCAGTTAAATTCACAGTGCTAGGTTCAAAGGAAGTGCTAGGTAGTTAATCTGTTTCCATGAGTGTATATTATTGATCTGAGACAGAGTTGATGTCTGAAATCTCTTCAGACTCTCCAGGCTTGAAGCATACCGTGTCAGTGTATTCAATATAACATGCTCCTTGCTTAAGCTTTTTAATTCTAGGTGATTTTAGTTATAGTGGCAATACACTGCAAATGGATATTGGCTAATACAAAGTAAATATCCTGGGTTCTTGTTAGGTTGCTTTGGTGTGCTGAGCTGCTGCTTCTTTAACGTTAAGGTTGCTCGTGCTAAATAGATTAAAACCGGTTCATGTATAATAATACAGCCTGTGATTTGTGCTTCCTGATTGAAATGTAGGTATCTTTTCCCTGGTCCTAAGAATAAGCCAGTTTAGAACTTATGGTTCAAAGTTTCTGGACTTACAGTCACCTCCCAGGATCACTGATAGTCTGGAAGGATTCTTGTTCTTGTGTGCTGTGTGTAACTATGGAGGTGGGGAGTCAAGAAAGAACTCTGTTGCTAGCTCTGGCAGAGCTTTAGTTGGTATATGGTAGTCTTGTTTTCCAAAATGCTGTGGAACCAAAAACTCAGGATAATTACTTAGTATTGGTCTATGATATACAATCCGCAAAGAGATATTTCTCTGCTGTTTATTTGTCTGCCTCCATCTGCAATGGGAGGAATGTTATTTTTGAGGAATTTTGTGAGAAATTGGCATTATTCCAAGCAACCATGTAGCTTCTACCATGGCTTAAAGTATAGATTGGGAAGTACTGCTGAATTTGTGCTTACAGGGGAAGGGCATTAATGGGCAAAATTATAACCATAACTCCTTTTTAGTAATATTTTGAGCAGAGCAACTGGAAAAAAAATATTTTTTTCCTACGGGAAGTGTCTGAGTGTCTGATATTGCAGTAATTTCTTAGAAGTAGTCTTGAAGATGCTGTAGCAGATAACCTGTCTGTCAGGTGCTTCCAGAGGTAAACTAGTGGAGTATACCAAGTGTCTTTTTTTCTTCTTAGCTTATATATATAGGAGAGATTGGCGTCATTTTCTTTTTTGGGGGGTGGGGGGGAGTATGTTTCAAACATGTTTAGGAGTCTCTGAGGAGACTTTTATTAGCATGGAACATGGTGTTTTAATCGCCAAATTTAGGACTGTTGTCTATCAAATTGTGGAAGACTTTTCTGTTAATGTAGTAACAACACTGATGTTCTGTTTTTCACTGTTTGGTCTGGTTTTCACTTTTACTTGAATAAAAAAAATAAGGTCAAAATCATATCCTAGCGTGTCATCAGGATTTCAGGTCAATAGATGTCATTTTCTTAATTGATATCTATATTTAGAAGACTAATTTCTAGTAGCAAGGGCTGTACTTCCTTTGTTTGTTTTGTTGTTTTCTTCCATCATGTACATCCTTGGTTCATATATTTATATGGGCTTCTGGATTTCTTTTTTCCATTTGTAGCTTGAAGAGAACTGTCAAAACTTACATAGCCATGGTGTCATTTCTTTTAGGCTGTGTGTTTAATTCCCTATTCCACACAAAAAACAGAAGAGTAATTCTTACCCTCGGGTGAGGCTAGCTTGCTAGCTGGACTTGTAGTACAAAATGCGCATCTGTAAGGTTCTTGGAGAAACAGTGCTTCTTTCATGCTAAGCTGCTTAGATGGGAAGGGAAGGTGCTCACTTTAGGTGTCTGTACACTGTTACAGTGAAGAATCTCCCTGTTTCCCAAAAGGCAAAGCTTGCTTTCTAAAGGGAGCAGCAATACTCATAGCAAAGAAGTAGCATAGGTCTGTGGGAAGAAATACAAAATGACAGCTTTGAAAACCATATGGCCAAGGGAGCAAATGTTTAAAAGTGGTGCAGGCTAGCTGTTTGGTAGCTGTGTGATGGGCTGTTTGGTGACATTAGCACCAAACATGCTTGAGTTGTTAAATACCTTACATAAAAAGAATCACTGTGCTCTTGCACTCTGCCAGAGTGAGCTTCTCATTGTCTTCAAAGACTTTAAAAAGTTAACATGTTCTTGAGATTTTTACAGATACGGATTAATGGCATATTTGTATATTCCTTCTGACGTGAGAAAAACAAGCGCAGACTAGCAGTTTAAGTTTGTATAGCTGCAGTATAATAGAAATGAAATTTTCTTTACTAGGTACAAACCAAAAATAGTCCCTTTAGTTTTAATCATTCTATTAAGTTTATCTAGTTAAAATTTGACATAATAAAAGCTTTTACAGCCCATAGCAGTCCCTAGTTTTTGAAGATAAATAGCCAAGCTCTGAGAAAATCTCTGAACCTTTTTTTGATACTTAAAATTTCCCGCCTTACCTGAATACTTATTCTTTAACTTGTAATACCCTGGCAGACTACCTCAGATAGGTAATTTGAACAATAGACCAGAAAAAAGATTGCCTTGGTGTGGTGCTGAGAGGTGTCCAACTTAAACATCAAAAGAACACCTTGTTTTGTATTCTCTTACGCCACTCTACTTGTTTTTGTTTAATGCTTTTTGTCACCAGCCCGCTGCCCTGGCAGCTCTGCAGGAAATTCCTGTTAACTCTCCATCCTCTCTTCCTGAGCAAGTAAAGAACTTAAATTACAGTATACTAGGATGTTTCTCAGAGCCCCCTGTTTTCCACAGGTGGAAGGTTTTAGGAGGTTAAAAATCTGTTGTCAGTAGCACTAAAGATAGGTAATTCTTTAACTAGAACAGACGCAAGTGAACTCCAGCACTACAGAAATACTGCAGAGTTGTAGGATGCTGCTTCTCCTGCATGTGCTGGGGGAATAGAGCACAGGAGCTTGCCACGTTCACTTGAGCCCAATGCTGACTGTTTTAGTCTGAGATGAGATTACTATGGCATTGGTGAGGTTATTGCTGAAAAATGCTGTCCCTTTTGAAGCTTGAACTTTGAAAATGAAGTTTCAGAAAAAAAGGTTTACAGGAATGATTTTGTTGTCTACAAATTTTCTGGTGTTGAGAGACTAAGAATTCTCATTCTCTTTAAGAAATGACATGAGAAGGAATTTCTGACATCAGAAATGTTAAGTATAAATATAAAAAACCCAGTATTTTCAGTTACCTGTAAAAAAGTTGGGTTTACAGTTTATATTTTTAACTGAAAAATATAACATTTAAATTTTGTATAAGAATCATAGATTTTGAAATGCTTGCTGTACTCCCTTAGATTTTCTGTGGGATGTGGTGGTGTTTTAAAAAGTTGAGCTTGATGCAGAATTTACTGGTTGCAGTTGTTTGTTTTGTGATGAGGAGGGTTCCACTGGGTTTAAAATGTTGTTAGATTTTCACAGCTGTTGCCATGGATTTATAAACTGAGGGATTTTTGGTGGGTAGGTTTCTCCCAGCCTCCTGTTGAAGGATAGATCTAATTTTATGCTCTGAACAGTCTGAATTTACATAATTAAGTTGTAGACTGACCTACTAGATTAAAGGAATTTTTTCAGGTAGCTCCAATAATTTCCTAGTGCTTTTGATGACAAATACTACACATAAGGGAGGGATATTGCGCATAAGTTAGGGAGTGTCAGCAGAAGGGAAAACTTTTTAGTGTAAGACATTTTTAATAAAAAAAAATTAAATGATTGCTAGTGAGTATACCAAATCATAAAAGAAACTAGAGAGAATGTAAACCAACACTTCTGCAGTTTTTAATTCCCCTTAAAAATGTCAGCAAGCTAACCTTTCTTTATAGAAAAGAATCAGGAAAAAAAATCTGAGCTGATAATTCATACTATCAAGTCGTTTCCCAAAGCTAGTTTAAGGAAGAAAAGTGTATATTAAAATATCTTGCACATTATTGCTGCCTGCTGAATTATAGTCTAAAATGCAGAAGTGCAAAGCAGAACTTAATATTTAAATAATTTCCATTTTATACTAAGAGTGCAAAAATTTTGTTGTTCAGTTTCCTTACCAGTACTTTCTTCTGTCCTGTACGCTCCCAAATCCTTCACTCAGGGGAACTATGTAAGTGTACATAAAATTAAGCTAGCATATTTCAAAGTCAGGATAATAGCTTTGTAATCAGTAATAAATATCTAATTTAAAGATAATTAGAAATGCCTGTCATAGATAAACATATGATTTTTAAGTAAAAGTAGTTTCTCCTTGCTTAGGAGGTGATAAGACTGTAGACTAAATGTGATTAATGATCTTTGCAGATGTTGCTTTATATGCTTAGGCTTTGAGAAGTAGAGCAGTCTAGACTGTCTGTCTGCATTCTCCTACAGCTTTGATCTTGATTAAAACTGGTTCTGTTACATCTATCATCTTCCTTTTTTGAACCTCACAAACTGTCTTAACTTTTTTGTATGTATGTCTCTTTATATAGGAAGATACCAAGTATCTTCTCTGAATACTGTAAAAATTGCAAATTTGGATATGCTCAGCAACCAGCAATAAATAGGTGTTTTGTCTTTTGAAAGCCTGAAAACTGTAATTTGAGTTCAAATACAGCCAAAGTTACTCTATATAGTAAGTTACTTGATTTCATAGGGAGTGAATCAGCGTAACATTTTGTTTAAAAAAAAAGAAGTGTCGTTCCCCCCCCCCGCCCCGGTGGATATATACCTAAAGATAGTTGGTGGCTTCTGTAGTCTCTGACTCTGTGATTTTCTTCTTGCTGCAGTCATCTGTGTTTCTGTTGGGTCTGATATTAATGTTCTGTTAGTATCTGTTTTATTCTGCCAAACCAAGGCATGCGCACGCACACCTTCCTCCCACACCCCCCACCATCCTCACAACTAAGGGTGTTTCAGCCAGGCTGTTTCAAGCTGTTTAAAGGATCAAAAGCAGCAGTGACAAGTACAGAACCCGAATATAATAATTTATGAGGGATTGGTAAGTGCACACTAAATGGCAAAGCAAAAAACTTGAAAGGAGACAGATTTTCTAAAATTTTTTTATTTTGGTATTAAATCTTTTATTGCTTTGGGAGATAATTAACTTCATTTTAACACTCTTTAAGTACAACTGGAAATGTTTTTCTGAGATGCAGAAAAACTAGATTTTCTGTTTATTTGCTTATTTATTGAGTGAAGATTGTATAGGGCCAATTTGAAAACTTGATATATTTTATGGGGAAGTTTTAAATGAAAGGAATCCTTTTAATACTAATAAATTATATGATGGTCATTCAGTAAAACATTTTGGGTAGTTCTGTTAAGTATTAAAACAGATAGATTTTTATTTTTATTATACGTTATGCTGTTGCCACTAAGTGCATTACATAAGTCTGTTGGTAAAATTGTTTATGTGAAGCGTGTGGTTTGTAGTTTCTAGACCGCAGTGGTGTCTTAAATCCAAGGTGGGGAACATGGCCCATTACAATATGTTCTTCAAGTACACAAAATGGACAGATTGCTGGATACTTTACATCTGTACACAAGACATGACCTGAGAAAAGGTAGCTGGATAATAAATAATATTTAATGCATATGCAACTCTTGTAAGTCTGTTTTGGAGGCAGCGAGTTGTGCATTACTCTGTCCTTTGACGTCGTTTGTTTGTTTTTCCCCCTCCCCAGTCCTTAGTTATACAATGCTAAAACTGTTTCAGTTTTGTTGTATCATCTGCAGTGATGTGTGGGGGTTGTTTTTTATTTTAATTCTGTAACAAAATTAATATTTTTTATATTAGAGCATGATTACCACTATGGAGATCTGTAACCGCATGGATGCGGACTAGGGTCATAGCGTTGTGCTTCTTAACCTGCTGTGAAGGCTCTTTCTGTCTGTTCATCATTTATTGCTACTTACGTTGCATTAAAGAGGACGGCTGGACAGCAGGGAGGTAGGCCATTCGGCTTATTGCTGCTGCTGCTGCTGCTTTTGGTCAGCTAGACCTCTTCCAGAGAGCTTTTATCTTCCATGGGAGCAAAGGAACGTTCTCAGCTAGGAGAATTTTCTGGAGTACAAGGTACAAGAAGGAAGGATTGTAATAGAAGCGATAAGATAAGTACAGGAAGCTGCATTGGAAGTAAAGCTTGGAGGCACTCAAGGAAGGCAAGGAACAGACCTGCTCCTCAGCCCAGCCCAATTCTGGAAATACTGGAAAGAAGATATTCCTACTTACCCAGATGGAGCTGTGTGGAGCTATTGCAACTCAGGAATCCCCTGAAAGCTGTTGAAGTGAGATTGATTGCAGTTGACATAGCAATCAGGGGAAAATTAATCAAAATAAAAGATTTGAATGCAAGTCTCAAACAGCAGATCTGAGCACCCCCTATTCTAAAAGCATTGCCCAGTACTTAATTGATTTACTGGCTGGACCAGAGTTGCCATTTCACATGTATGTGCTTTTGTAGTTGAGAACCATTTGGGGCTCCCTTATACCCCTCGTTCAGTATATAGACCTTTGTTTCCTGAGAATATTTGCTTAATAAAACTCTGGTAGATTATCTTAATACTTTGAATTAACATATTGAAATGCTAACACTAAACATTTTATACAACACTTTGACAAATGGATTCTTAAGGCCTTCTTGCAAAGTTAAATAAAACAGAACTGGCTGGCTTGAATGCTTTCTCTAAGGCAAATTTTCATTGATTTGCATGCTGTAAACATCTTTGGTTTAGGATTATTTTACCATGGTCTAGATATTCAGGGCTTATAGTACCAAAATTCAGTTTGTTCATGATTTTTGCTTACAGTCAAATAACAAAGTCAGTAAAGGTAAATTTTTAGTATAGTTGTGAATACTTTCCATAACAAATTTGGAGGAAAGCATGGACTTAGGTTCTGTTGACTTCAGTTTTACCAAGTATATGTGCATGGTTCATCTTAAATGGAAATTTACTTTGAAGTCGTAGTTATTAAATGTTTAGATGTTTAAAACACGCTTTCATTATCTTCATACCTGGAGGTAATTCCAGGACTAATCTTGAATTTAAAGGTGTTTTCAGTGAGACATTTTAGACTGACAGCAAATTAATAATTTTTGTTTCTCATATGCAATCACAAATAGGAAGAATGTATTTTTTTCTGTAATTAGATTTTTTTTGTCTCAATTATTTGATGTGGATAGATTGTGTAGTCTTCCAAATAATTTTATTTTTACATTTCAGGGAGTAGAGAGATGGTTTCTAGATGACTAGAATTTAACTAATATTCGCTCTAATGAGGGAAAGAGGATGATTCCTTACTGTTCTAGTTTCTCCAGTGTAGAGGTTGAGTTAACAGCAATTCAGAAGCATTTTTCTCTTTGTGGAAGAATGATGATATAATAATCCATATCCTGACTTCTTTTCAGAGGGCTTTCTGGAGAGATTATTGCTTTTGCCACTTATCAGGGGTAAACCGTTAGAAGCACGTGCGCAGTCGCTTCTTTGTGCACAAGAAACTGTTTTAGTATTTATTTGGAGTTAGCTTATGTTTCATTGAGCCCTGATATTTCGAAATGTCTGTGCTTGCCTTGGTTCACATCGAACATCAAACACCAATAGAAAAGACTTTTTCAGGAGAAATACTGAGTATGAAAATGTAGACTATTTGTAAGTGCTTGTATGTAGGTAAGGGAAATAAAAGCTGCTGTCTTGCATCACTTCTATATTGATTTGATTCTCATGTTAGATCAGTGCTGATTTATTCAAGACAGCTGTTGTAGCAGTTGATGCACTTAACTGTTCTAATAACAATAAATATCCTGCTTGTCCCATGTGTAGCGTATTCTTAAAGTCACTGTTACACAATTATACTGTAGAGCACAAATACAGGTTTTAAATAAGTGTTTTTTAAATTGTTCCCTTTTCTAGTCAGTTATTTTTGAATCTTTGCTGACAAATACAACCTAATGAGATGGTTAAGTTTTAGTATGTGTTATCTTGAGTTTAGTAGCCTAATTTTAGTTTTGAAATACTTCATTTTTAAATATGTCCTGCTAGTTGTCGATCTTGCTTTTCCATATACAGTTAGTATTGGTATCAAAAAAAATAACACAATGGATAGCAGAAAATCTGCTTGATAGGGATACATAAAGCTTAAGAAAAATGGAGCAGAGGAATAGTCTAATATTGGGATATGTTAGGAAATTGTTGTTGTTCCATTGCTTTTTTTGTCTTGGTGTGAATCTTAAATATCCTGAAGTTTTTGATAGCCTACCAATCACTTAGATCAGAATTTATTCTACATGAAAACGGGCATAATAATGCTCCCTAATGAAATTCTGTTAGTTCTCACTTCCTGAGGCAAACCTCAGTTTGATGTAGTGTTTTCAGAGCATGGGAAGGTGATGATAGGGGTTAAAAGTAATAAGGGTACTTAAATTGTGAGTATTACATATGGTGAAAATATTAACTTAATGCAAACTCTCTAAGATAGTTGGGCTCTAGATGTCCCTTTTCTTCTCTAGAGAATAATTCCAGGACTAGATACTCCCAGCAGAAGTTCTCTGTACTCTTCCATCGTTCGTTCAGGACTCAGACCTTTTTTGCTGAAGGTGAGTACTGTGGTTCACAAAGAGTCTAGTAGTTCAGGTTTTGTATACCTGTAACTATGTGCGTTATTGCGTTTGGAACGTACACCCAAAGGCTTAGAGGTATAAGAGAGTTTTCTAGGAGCTTGAACGCAAGAAAAGTATGGATCTGGCGTATCAACGGTGTTCTTGTCCATAAAAATATGGGCTGTTTCAGGCTCTGTGAATGGGAACTTTTACATAATCTTCAGATTGAATTTCTGATACAAGGAGCAAAATAATGCAGTCTGAGGGGGGCCAAATCTGTTGCAAGCGACAGCCAGTTTAGCTGGAGGTACAGAGGCAGTTTTGCTGTGTGTGTGTTTTGGGGTTTTTTTGTTGTTCTTTTTAATATACTCAGTACTGATTTTGGAACATAAAGTAAAAACACAGAATCTTTGTCAATACAGAGAAGGTTTGGAACTTTATATAAACAGGATGAAAATAGAAATGGAATTAAACCGATACAGCAAAATTCAAGGTTATGCAACATTTTTTTGCTTTAGAAAGAGGGTTCAGCAGTCAAAGGCATATTAACATTTTTATGATGATAGGTATTTACTCAAATGCATAATGCTGTAGTTTGACAGTTGTTTAAGTTTAGCAGCTGAAGGAAGGGATTACTTCCAGCTATTTGTGCCAGTTCAGCTTTTTGTGAGGCTGTACAGCATAGTCTGCTTTTTTGATTGCACTACAACTTAAAAAATGTATTTCAAGCTGTGGTCTTGCATTGTAACAGAGAAACCATGAGCTACTAATGTGATTTGGCTGTGATGCATGCAGTCCTAAAATACCTTTGAAGGAGTGTTTCCTGGAGGTTGAAAACAATGCTGATACCATAGAAGTTTCCAGAAAAGTCTCACCTCAAATGCCGAATGTAATTCTGGCCAGCCTGTTCAAGAAAGATGGACTTGGGAAGGAGCACGTCAGGCCTACTATGGTGATGAGGCGGTGAAGTGAAAGGGACGCAGGAAGAGCCTGACCATTGACTGTGCAAAATCAAGATTGAAGTAGAGCATCATGATTCTCCATAAATTTGTTGCAGAGCAAAATTGGCAGAGTTTCCAGCTGAGATGAGTGGGTGAACAATGAAAGGCTTGAAGTTTTCAGTACTGAACCCCGCCTTTCTCCAAACATATTATTCTATTTGCCTCCATGTCCGAGGCAATCCCTCCTTCCATTTACACAGTTCTGGTACCTACATGTTTCATACTGTTTAGCTGCCATCTCAGATAACATTTTTCCTCTATGCAGTCTGTAGAGAAGCAGGAAATTTGCTTGCATTTCTAAGCTGTCAGGATAGTGTTTGTTTGAAGGTACCTCCCTTTTCTCGTAGAAAAGTCTTTCTGTGTGTATTTCTAGCATTGGTGGCGTGGTTTGGCCCTGGAACTGGTGTGTTTCAGCCTATAAATCTTGTAGAATTTAAACTTCTTGTGAGTTTTGAGCTCTGTGTCATTTGTTAAAGCTTTTTCCCCTTACAAAATCAGTAGACAGTAGAGGAGATCTCTTTTTGGTAGTGTTCCTTTCAGCTGGAGAATTTCAGACTTTCTACAGTTTTTGCACTCTGACAAGTTGTGGACTAAGAACCATTTGAAATATTTTTTAAGTATATAGTTAGATATGTAAGCAAGTCAAGTACAGGTTTCCTGATTTATTTATTTATTTTTTCTCCCAAATCATATTACAAACCTGGAGAACCGAAGTTTAATATTGCTATCCAAGAAACTATACTAAAACTTACAAGCTTACTGTAGGGCCCATATAGACTTGTAAACTCCTATGTTTTTAATGATAAGTAATCAGTAAGGCACTTCTCCTCCTCCCCGCCCCCAGCCCTTTGCAACATCACCCATTCCCATGGGTGTTATCAGAAGAAATACAGAATGATAAAACACTATTTCCTGCTTGTGAAAACATCAAAGCTGACCCCTTCTAGTGTATTTTGGCAGTCTGTTCCTGGGTATAGAGAGTGTTTGAGAGAGCACTATAGGAACAAATAGAATAATATATATGGACAAGCACTTGAAAAGGACTCCAGTATAGTCACTGAGGTTTTTCAAGATGCTGTCCCTTACCTATGCAACATTTTCTGTCCTTATTTGTGGCCCCTAGAACAGTATGTTGCATACAATTTAAATTTTTTGGTGACTAATTTTGTAGTGGCTATTCTGTCCTCTAAGTAACTTGCATAATGTGCAGTCCCAGTGGTCCTTCTGGCCATTCTGTTGAAATAATTTATTCTAATAAACTTCTTCATTCTCTATATATTTGTAGATCTGTGTGCTTAGAATAAGTTTAATTTCATCTGGAACATAGAATTCATAAATCAATTTAAGTAACCTTACTGTCCTAAGTATAGGTAGCTGCAAGGCTGGACTTCTCCCTTCAATTCTCTTATATACTAGGTTTTCTAGTGAACAGGCAAAAAAAAAGTCTTATTCTCTCACAAGAGTGTTCTTGCGTATATATCCTTACCAGCCTGGTCATTAGTGCTTAGAACAGAGTGAAGTTCAACTACACTGCAAGGGACTCGTCTGGGTAGGTCATACAGCCATGAAATACAGATGTAATTACTCATTTCAGACTTCAGTATTGTCATTTGCATCTCTGGCTCAGTAACTACATCTCAGAAAAATATTAGATGGAAATGTGGTCTAGTTAGTGCTGGAAGACATACAGAAATGTGCTTGAAATTGCTTTATTCTTAGTTCCCTTCTAATTAAGGAAGTGTTAGGTACACATTAGGAGAGCCCATCAGAGCAGTCTACATATACAGACTGGCTTCCAGAAGCCTTGGATCTCGGCACCATCAAATAATCTTTGTAGCCTTTTTGGCAGTTTTCATGATTTTAGCTTACAGATTTTGATAGATTTCATAAACCAACAAGCAAATGCATCTTCTCTTTGACTGGAAGCCCTTGTGCTCATGACGTGGTGTCACCAACCAAGTATTCCCTAAAAGAAATGGGAGATGGGAGCGGGACACACAAAATAATGAAGATGATCATGATCACACCTCTGGATTATTAATAAAATCCTAGTGTACTGAAACCATTCCTGCCTTACAGACCAGTAAGGTTTTGTTGCTCAGTTTCAGGATTACAAAATATAACCCAGATGATAAACTTCTGGAAGTTTATGTTTCCCTTTCCCTTCTGGTCGTAGCATAGTGGTATCTGTGATAGAGAACTTGTACTTCATCTGGTATCTTTATTTATTAATCTCTTTCTGAGTTAGGGCTATGTCAGTATAGTTCTTCTTGTTAGATATGCGTGGATATCATTGTTTACCTTTAAAAAAGAAAAGAAATCCACTGGCTAAAATTTTTTTCAGGCATTTGTATAGACTTTCTGTTTGAAAAAAATGGTAGACAGTCCTTCAAATTCCTGCTGAAGTGAGCTTGTCCAGAGCGCTCATGTAAAATCTAATAAATCTGTTTTCTGTACTGCTAACAATTATGGGGTATCTTGTATTAACAACAGTTCAGAAGTTCAGTAGCAAGTGCTGGTTCTTTTTTCTTGCTGCAACTGTTTTGGATGAGCAC
Source organism: Dromaius novaehollandiae (assembly GCF_036370855.1). Lineage (NCBI taxonomy): Eukaryota > Metazoa > Chordata > Aves > Casuariiformes > Dromaiidae > Dromaius > Dromaius novaehollandiae. Next base: position 3,595,184 of record NC_088104.1, on the reverse strand, counting down.
AAATGTATAGTGGTACAACAGCAAACTAATTGCAACACTGTGCACAGAGTATGTTAAATGTTATCTGTGTTCATGCTGAAATTAAATTCTATCATTTACTTGGATATTTTTCTTTTACAAACTGCCAGACTTAAGGTTCAGTCCATGGGATCATCTTGGTGCTTTGTTCGTGGCTTCTTTCAACGATAGCAGTTCGCCCTTTGAGATTCAGTAGTAGACTTCCGGAGGACCTGACAGTTTTCATGAGAAAACCATTTGTCAGCACTCGGAATATTTGTAGGAGTTTCATTATAGACATATTCCTAAATTGGGACCCAGATAGACTTTTTTCTTTGTTATAAATGCCAACTGCCCTTCTCCTCTAAGATTTAGCTTCATTGTTGCAGAGGGGGTGGTTATAAGCAGATGTTTTCTCTGTGCAGTGGGCTCAGGGCTGCCTTTATGTGTGATTTCCTCTTCTCTTTTTCACTTGCTTTCACCTTGTTCCTGTTTCTCTATTTTGAAAGATTAAGCCAAGGTTGTTCCAGTATGTCCATGCATCAGTTCTGTCTGGCAGACCTATTGCAAATGTCCACTCAGCTCTTAGGAAGACATTATAGGTTTTATTTATATAAATATATATATAAATATATATATATTATATATATATGTAGTTATAGATATGCTCCATTCAGATCCGAAGTCACTACACTAACAATTTGGGTTTTGGCCAGTTGAATATGTTGCACTGATTCAGAGCCTTAATGCATAAGAAAGCCTGATTGTGGAGAAGACATGAGGAAAAAATGTTTGTGCAAAGTTGATTTTAATGTAACTTCAGAATTTCATCAAATTCAGCTTGTCTATGGCTAGGCTTGGCAGCAAAAGAAAGGGAATGGCACGTATGAGATAAATCCAGGACTTCTGCTTTATTGCACTGACAGAACCAAATTGTTCAATCTGTTGCCTCATCTGTTTCTTGCCATAGCTGGGAGATCTAAAGGTCAGGCCATCTCAACACAAAGAAATAATAGTTAACATGCTGTATCTCACAGTGTTACCAGCTGGCTAGTGCATTTCTCCTATTGAACATCTAGGCTCTTTCCCAAAAAGCATAAGCAACATCCTCTGCCTATTTTGGGAACGCGTCAATGTCAGAAGTTCCTGGAGGTGGTGGTGTGGGATGCCCAGCATTGCAGTGCTGCGCTTAGCTCTGAGGCCCAGTGCTCTTCCAAGAGCGTTGCAGTAATTTTCAGTTTGAAATAATTCTTATCACCCCGAGATGCAACTTTTTGGTCCCTCTATAGTAGGCTCCGCAGTGGTGTTTACTTAGGAAATTTAACTTCCTATCAGTTGTCTGAGGAGGTGCTACATGATGGATGCTTTTCCCAGTGTACCAGTCCCCCTCGTCCCACCTCTTACGCTGCCCCATAGAGCGCCTGCCTGATGGGCATTTCAGCTCGCAAACGAAGCCGGGGTTATAACTGCTCTGTACGTTATATCCTTGTGTAGGAGTATGAAAAGGGAGAAACATGGGTATGGCTACAATGGTATAGCTTGTGTATCAAAATGACATTGGATGTAATGAGTGATACAAATAAATATGTATGATATTGGCTTACAGGTACTGCTACTGAAATTACTAAACCTGATCTTCAGCATGGTGTGTTATGTAAGTGTCTCTCTTGGATATATCAGATAAGGGTATAAGCAAAGTAAACCTGCTTTGTCATCCTTCTGACCCTTCCTTAATTTTGAAATGAGTTCTCTGACTCTGTAGGTAGTTATAGTCATTCTCCCTCTCTGTTTTTTTCCATGTTTTTTAATATGTGTTAAATGCTGGAGCTCAGATGAAGATTAATGACATCCTCTTGGCAGCCTTTGACAAGAGAAAAACAGAAGTAAAAAGCCAGTTATTCCTCCCTTCTCCCCTGGCTGCACCAGTGCTTTTGGATATGTGAGAATGCTTTTTCACACTATATCCACTAGGAAGGTCTTTCCAACTCTAAACTTTCAGTTTTCCATTACCCCATATTTTGTTAATGGTTTTATGCTGTAGCAACCCTTTATCTTTCCAGAAACCAGACTGGTCCTTCATATGGCTAACTTCACAGAACTATGAAGTTAGTGCCACTTCAAGGTGCTTCAGTCTGTTAATACTTGCTGATTTTTGCTGTAGGCTGTCAGCAGACATAAGTGCATCAATTATGCTTGTAACTTAAAAACTTAAAAGTTTCTGAACTTTGGATTTTGAGAACACCAAGATGGTAGGAAGAAAATCACACAATATCAGGATGAGTTGGCTAGTCTGCTAGTCTGTGATGGTCCACCAGCGTGTTTAATACTGATGGTATTCGTGATTTTGGCCTCCAAACACCTCTTGGTTTTTATTGTCTGAAGCCTGCAGGTTGGTGGTTGTGGTTGATGCCGCTGTGGGCTGGCAGGTGACACGAGAAGGGGAGACGTGCCTCTGGGCCCTTTGACAGTGGAAGCACCTGGTTATTGAGTTACGGCATAAAGACATGATGCCTTTTATCACGGAGCTGGTTGACTAGGGATCGCACAGCACAGAATCTGCTCTGTTCTCGGAGATCGGGGATCGCTGCCTCACAGCTCCCGGTCTAGATTCCGGCTGCTCTCTTGACAAATCATAATGACACCAAAGTTGTTATTTAGCGTAGTGTATCTTATACTTTAGTGCTTTCTGTAAAGAGGTTGAATTACAGATGAGAGGTAGGGGGAAAATGTTAAGGTTTTAAAACTGAATTTATGAATGGAATTTATGTTTCGGAGATAAATGAATGCTTTTTTTGGCACATGTAATGAGGGAGGAAAAGCCTTTTGGTAAATTCTGCTAGCTAATACTTTTCGTTTGGCTAATATAACGACTAAAGCTTTTCTGTTAAGTATTTTAAAATGCTCAGTTATTGCTACGTGGGGAGAAGTGTTGCCATAACTTGTTCTTTATTTCTCCAAATCTTGATAAGGTAACGAGATCACTGTTAGACTTAACAGAAGATCTTTGTTTTCTTTTCCAACACTTAACTTGGAATGCATGTGAACTCTTTTTTTTTTTTTTTTTTTTTAAGAGTGAGAGATTGTATAGTGATACAAGTATGGTATCGTTTTGACTGTTCAGGTGTGTCTCGGGTTTTAGAAAGCTGTTTAATTGTGATTTACTTTCAATCCCTAAAAGGTGCCATACTTGGCAGATCGGAAACACAAGAGTGTATCTACTACAACGCTAATTGGGAAAAAGATAAAACAAATCGCAGTGGCATTGAACCTTGTTATGGTGATAAGGATAAAAGACGACACTGTTTTGCTACATGGAAGAATATTTCTGGATCCATTGAAATTGTGAAACAAGGTTGCTGGCTGGATGATATCAACTGTTACGACAGGTAAGCAAGTTTTCCTGTAAATTTTCAATTTATGAGTAATTTAATACTCTTCTGCTTGTCCATGTTTTATACAACATCTCCTCTGCAACGGTGGCTAAGAGAAATGTAGGTAATTAGTCTATTTGTTTTTACACACACACGCGTGCGTGTGCACGCACACACACTTTTTTCCTCACTTATCTGGTGTGAGGGAGCTAAATTCATCTAAGTGGTCGTCTTCACAGAATGGCATGAGCTACCTTCTTATATACATATTATTTACTTATTTACTTTTTATATGTTTTTTCTTTACTTTTTTATGTTTTATATGTTAAAAATCATCTGTTTAATATTTTCTTGTTTAGGCCATTAATAATAGCTTTTTCTCAGGGCTTGTTATTGTCAAACAAATACAGCTATTGAAACTAAAATGCAAAATTAGAGTGTTCAGTTTTCCAAAGTCTTTAGAGTAGGAAACTCAGTGCCCTGGCTCTGTTCTTTACTTAAACATGGGAGTGTTGTGCCTGTTTTTTAAAAGCTTGGCTCAGTGGCAGTTCTAAGAGATGTCGAATATTTTAAAATCCCAGTCATTTTTGTGTAACAGATGGTCTAGCAAGTACCCACGAGCAGTAACAGCAGGGCTTGAGTTTCATTAGATACTGGCTGAATAAAGGTCATGACTCTTTTAAGAAAGAGTATTATAGTTCTTTGAAGTATTAGACTAACCTTTATTTGACAAAACAGTTATTTGGAAAGGGAGGAAGTTAAGAAAATAGTGGGTCTTTGTTAAGATGTATTTTTTAAATACGGCTAAAAATAATTTTATAAAAACTTTCCTTTTCTGTTTCTTAAATATTGAATGAGTAGAAGAAAACATTATAGTCATTTCTATCAAATGAAAAGTTTCCCTACTCACTGAGATATTTGTTCTCTTTTTACAGGTAGTTTAAAGCTAAATTGAACAGTACTTCTGATTTATATGTTTCTCAGAGAAGTAGCAAAGTATCTCCAAGTTCGCTTGCACAGCATGATTGAAATTGTGCTGTGCTGGAAGGCAAAGGACAGTCAAGGAGTCTTGATTGTTGCTACTGGTATTTAGTAACTGTAAATCAGCCAGGATGGGAAAGTACTTTGATTGTCCCCCCACCACCCCGTTAGTCATAGCTTTGGTGAAGGAGTGAAGGTATTTACAATTTCCAAACTAATTTTATTACTACAAAATGTTAAACTTAGGGATGAAAATAGACTTTTCAGTTTGGAAATGGAAGGACACTATAGCATTGTTACCCCTCTGTTCCCATTTGTATCATTGAACGCTGTGAAAAATTATGGTATTAAGCTCTCTCTTGAGCAGTGGAAAGGAACTGGAAGGAGAAGAAATAAGATGTGGGGAGAAGGAAATAGTTGTAAGGAAAGAGTAAGGAAATAGTTGAAAACTGAGTGAAAACTTGTCTGGCTCTAAGACCTCCTTAACTGTTACTTATGAGAATGCGTGTTGCCATGCTCTTATTTAAAATATCTATTAGACAAAATGTTGTTTCTGAGATTGAAGACCAGTTTACTAAACATGGAGTTACAGTATGATAACGACAGCAGATGAAGAACATCAAAGCATAAGTGCATTATGGAAGTTACAGTATAGTATAGTTATAGTAGTTGGTTCTACAAAATAACCTAATATTTGAAGATGAATAAAAAACTTTTTTTTTTTTAGATTTTCAGCTGTATATAAAAATCCTCAACTATATCTGCAAGATATTCAAATTCTTCTCTTTCTGCTGTCAAGTTGTTTCCTGCATGACTGCTGTTTTCCTTAGCTGACTTGAATAGCTTCAGCTTATCAATTAATTAACTCCTTACACGCAATTAATTCCTGATTAGTGAAGGAAACCTGTCCCTGAGCATAATGTATACAGGGGACATTGTAAAATGCTTTTAAAACTTTTTCTGCTAAAGAATGTCACATTTCTACTTCTCTCCAAACCATGTAATACTGTCCTGTAAAGTTATGGCTAAGCATTAGCCATTCAATCATTTGTCTGTCATGTTTAAATCAAGATAGTGGCCTGTTCTTCAGTACTTTTTGTTAGCTTTTGACATGCATCCTTACAGTGGTTTTCTTGAATGTTGTTTTGGAAATACCAAAATGTGCTGATTCAGTTTCAATATTAATGATATTTCATTGCAATATAAAATGATGAATAAAATTTATTTTAATTACTCTGTTTCTTCTTCAGATTTAACTTTTATTTGGGTAGTACAATTTTCTGGACAAATTACTGAAGTTCACTTCCTATTTTAAATATGAACGTATGTTTTCTCTTGAGCAAAATAGTTTTAAGATTAATAAGATTTATTTATTATTATCTTTTATAGGAATGATTGCATAGAAAAGAAGGACAGCCCTGAAGTGTTTTTCTGTTGTTGTGAAGGCAACATGTGTAATGAACGTTTTTTCTATTTTCCAGAAATGGAGGTCACACAACGTAAGTTAGTCTAACATATTTAGGAAGAAACTGCTTAGCAGTGTTCAGAAACATTTAATGTTGTGCATGTTCAGATCAGACTTTTCAAAATGTTCTGGTCAGCTTTTCCTACCAGAAGGTTTCTGATTCCCAAATGAAGAAGAGCTATGTGCGTTCATATAAAGAGCCTGGAGAATTGCCTGTTCAATTCTTCAGTTCTGAAAGGTCTCTATACTAGAACAAAATAGTTTAAATTGATAAAGGATGCTTCTTTTCTAAGTGTAAGAAAGAAGGATAATCTGAAATAATTTGCTATTCTGAGATATGAGGATCATTGTCAAATCTTACCTTAATTGTGTGATTAAGCTTCTGTAACAGGCTTTAAATCAATGGGGAATAAGCTATATCATCCATGTGTACATGTACCAGCCTGTGAATGCTTTTCTTCTTGAAATAATACTCTCTATATTTCTTTAAACTAATTGGACCTTGTCGTTTCTCTGTAAATTGACACAGTAAGCTTTAAAAAGGGAGAAAGAGTTTCTTCACAGGTTACAAAGAAAATCGGCCAGATTTAACAAACAAATGTTTTAAAAACAATAACTAAAAGATTATGAGATTATTCTTGCTTATCTTATTCCAATCAGGAATCTAATCTTAGTTAGAAAACCAAATAATTTTAACTGAACTGAAAACAGAAGACGTCTTTGAGTACCAAACAGTCAAAGGAAGTTGTTTATGAAATTAAATTACACTTTATGTGAGATTAAAGTAGCCTTCATTGACCCAAGCGACACTCTTATTAAGTTTGTCAGTGTTACTGCTAACACAGTAATTGACATTCTTCTTCATTTTCATTAAACCTCTTTTTGTCCCAAAGATCCGTGGCTCCCCCTGTGTCAGCTACTCCAGCAGCAGGGTTTCTTTGGAATCCTTGCCAAAGTCCTGCAGAAGTGTCTTGAACTAGCGAGTTTTTATTTTCAGCAAGTCAGCAATGCATACAAACTTTGGCAGATTATTTCTAGCCTGTTCTACTTATTAATGAAATCATATTGCATACATTTCAAAGATTAAACTTCTATATTGATTCTTTATTCTTTAAGCGAGGGCAGTTTTGAGAATCTTTTATAAATGCGAACATCTCTTATGCACCGTGGGAACATAGAGGTAGAACTTAAAACACAAACAAAATTAGACATGCCGATCGATAAATCTGGGGATCTAAGTTATTTCTGTGCTTTCTAAAATGTTGCCTTTAAAATATGTTTCAGATTTTTAGAGTGCATTTTAATCAAATATTGCTTGCCTATTGTGCTGATTAGAGTAACTTTTCTAAAAGCAGGACTGTAGATGTTTCAAGCACTGATGATTTTTGATTCTTAAAAGATGTATTGCAGAAAATTAATCTTCATTTTTCCCCCACCAGCAACTTCCAATCCTGTTACACCTAAGCCACCTCTGTTCAATACCTTGCTTTATTCATTGGTGCCTATAATGGGAATCGCAGTGATTGTGCTCTTTTCGTTTTGGATGTACAGACATCACAAGCTAGCGTATCCTCCAGTACTCGTTCCAACCCAAGTAAGTTGCTGCATTATGATTTCATTTTTTTTGAAAGGTAAAGCTATGTCTGAAGAGGAGAGGGGAAAAGGAAGTATGTACTTGTCGCATGGTTGAAGTCTGTGTTACATACCTGGTTTAAAGGTGTTCATACTTATTTTTCTGGTTTTGTGGCTACCACCTTTTTATTAAATACCCTTATCTGCTTTAATTAATTGATATTTGATGAATGTATGAGAAGCTGCTTGATATGTGTATGTGTCTATGAGGGGAAAAAAACTAAACCACACAAAACTTCGGATGGCAATGACTTGATATTGCTGGATGGGTGTGGGAGGTTTGTATTCCCCTGTGGTTAAAAGCACTACTTGTGTGAAAGTTGCCTACAGCTGGTTTCAGGTACTTATGACCGAGCTTTATGTAATGCTTAGCTTAAAAGAAAAATGAAGTAGAGAGGCTAATACAGACTGAACAAGATCATAACGGCAATTAGCAGTGAACAGTAAATAGTAACTAGTGGAAGCATAGCTATTAAAGCATGGAACTGAGATACAGATATCATTTAAATGGAATATAAGCAAAATCTTTAATTGAAACATAGTCACTGGGCTTAGCCTAACTGGTGGCCTTATTGTCATTCCTGTCATCTTTTTCATCTTACTTGTTTACACATTTTGTACTTTGTCTTAAAATTCCCAATTTTACCAGTGTTTGTGTTTTACCTGGAAAATATTTTAGGATCATGATCTTGAAATTTGAAATGTAAATTGACCGTGTTGGGACAAAACAGACTTTTTGGCTGCACGTATGTAGTTCCTACTCTTGTCAGGCTCCAGATGATGCTGTAAGTGTAACTACAGTACTAATACTAGAATTTCCTTTTTTTGTGTTCGGTTGTGTCTAGATATTCGATTAAGATTAGAAGGCCATTATAAAAAGCATTAAGACTGTAAACCCTTCAGAGCCAAAGTAGGAAGGATGAACGAAATATGGTAGTGTATACAGGGAGGTAAAGTGACTTGCCCAGAGTCATAAAAGTGCTGGGTTTTTGAGCGGGAATAGATATTATGCTCCCTAACTCAGGGCAGTGACCTCTCGGCTGGAATACATTGCCTCTCCTCATACAGCAGTTTTTGAGAGGATTGCATTTGAAAAGGGTTACATGAGTTTGCCCTGGACTGCCAACTTCACTGGTATTTTCGGTGTATACTGCTTGACTTCAAGGTATTCCAGGGAGCCTTATTGCCTGTTGTCAAGAAATGAAATTGTTTTGGTTTCAGTTCCATATTAATGAATAAGAAAAGCCCAAGTGGGGAGAGGGAACAGCAGGAGTAAGTACTTGCCAAATGACAAGGACATCATTTAGAGGAAAAATGTGTATTTCCTGTCCCTGCAGAAAATACTGCAGATACTCCAACTTCGTGCAGAGCTATTAGCATGAACTCTTGCGTCCATCAAAATTTTTCTGTATTTTGGACTTTTCATCATCCTAGTAGATTTCACTGTAACGTCAAAGTCATAATTGCCAGATCTGTTAGTGATTTGGGGATGTAATTTCGCTTCTAGACTTAATTAAATATTTGTTAAAGTGACAGAAAAGCAAGTAACTGCTAAATGTGTGTGATATATCAAGAACTTGAATTTTGGTGCTTTTCCTCCAGTTTATTGTAGTTCTTTTGTTGCATGGTTTGTGTTTGATACAGGAGTGGATGCGTCATAAACTTTTAATAAATAGGATAATAATCTGTTTTGTTAATGCTCTGATTATTAATATCTGTTGGGATAAATATATGTTGCATAGGGCTAGTTATGGTGTAATAACGCTTTCTCATCTTGTGGTGAAGGAGCATTAAGGTTCGATGTGGAAAGTCAGGAAAAGCTACTTCTGCTTGAAAAACTAAATGAAATTGTTATGAAAATAGAATGCAAAAAATATTCTAATATATGCAGCAGAATAGTATTTCTCAACTTTAAATTTGATTAAAGCTGATTTGAATAGGAGGCAGAGGAAGTAGGAAGAGATAAATATTAGTACTTTTATAAACACCAAATATTTAAATATTTATATAATGAATAAATTAAATATTAATATAATACTTAATAATAATCAGGGCATGATCTACAGCTTTTAGGCAAATTTTTTTTCTCCCCCAGGTCTCGCTATGCAGAATGATAAAATGGATTGGTCAGATGGGTTGCATAGCAGATATGAACTAGAAACAGTGATTTCTGTATGAGTTATGAAATCAATAACACTTAGAACCTTTTATTCTTTTCCCTTAATTTATTCCGAGAAGATAAAAGGAGTGTTGGGTGCAGTATGCCCTGGTACTAATCTTTCTTCCACTAGAAATTAAAGGTTGGGTGAGGAATGAGTAAAAGATAGAAATGAGGAAATATAGGAGAATGATAAATTTTGGAAGAACTAGGAAAAGAAACATTAAGAAAATAAAAAGTCACAGAACATGGTATAAGGAAAGAAATTGGAAGATTAAAAAAATGAAGTAATATGCAAGAAGAAATGTTCGAACTTACAGTGAAATACAAAGGACAAACATCTGAGAAAATGGAAACAACTTCATTTTCTTTTAAAAGTAAAATTGTTTCACAGTAAAATCAGGCAGGCAGTTCCCGCACAAACTGAGATGCACAGTTGTGTGGGTTATCTTATCTTTGTATTCCCTTCGGATATATAGATAACTATCCAGGAACTTAGGCAGTAGGACTAGTTTATGTAATTAATTAAAGTTTGGAGTTTTTGTTTGCTTTTTTAATGTTTCCTTATTGTTTTCTTTTGGGTATTTTGGCTTGAGAGAGGTCATGGGGAGTTGCTACAGTAGGTTAACTGCTTTTGAACTGCTTGCCAGTATCTGAAGCACAAGTGCATAGCATTTGTTAATTTGTTACTCCATTTGAAACATTTTGGACAGGTTTCCCAAAACAATTTTTTTTTTCCTCCTTTAAGATATCGTGTGAGGTTCCTGTTTGTGCCGCGGGTCCTTAGGCTGGGAGGGGTGGCGAGCCACTGCGGCACGCTCAGCTCAGAGGTGCCGGTGGCAATGGAGGGAGTTGTTATTGCTACCACCACTGCCGGTAGTTTTGGGTTACAAAAGTCTTTGTCTCTAGTTTACGCTATTAACTTTATGCCTCACTATATTGTCTGCTGTCTAGTTAAAGCAGAGTGTCAGATTTTACAAAATCTGTCACTTTTAAAATTCTTAAATGAGTTATTAGCAAATGTAAGTTTGCAAAATATATAACGTTTTGAAAGGACTGGATCACTTTCCTACTTACATTTGATCTTATCATGCGACAAAGGTATATTCATATGTCTGATCAGATTTACCAGAAAATGGGTTAGTGCTTTAAATATTTTGGTCTGTGTGTTTTTATTTAGAAAGCGTTATACTCTTGCTCTGTTAATTTGCAGTCATCAGCACTAAGTACACTGAAAATAAGACTGCAGTCTTTGTGGACAAAGGTGAGCTTTCACTCTCCAACTTAGATGTAGTTTAGATTTCCCCACAGCATCCAACTAATATTCCTGGTAGAAATATGACTGTGGATGGCCAGGAGCTGACATGCTATGCTCATTTATTTTTCAGATTTCTTGAGCTTGGGCCAAGGATGTCAGTTAATGCTAATTACAACTGCAGCGCTAGCACTCTCTCATCTGCTAGATAGGACCATAACCTATTATATAGCATAGTAATTGACACGAATAACATGTTTGTTTTCCATCAATTCACGCAGGTACGGCTCTCCACATTTTACGTCCATACTGGGCAAAGAGAAATTAACCACCTGTACTTCTGTTGAGTGCCCGTGTTATGAATATCTTACTGGCTCTCGGAGTTTGTTTTGTTTTGTGTTGATTTTGAAATAAGAGTCTCATGTTGAGAGGGTTGAAAAAAGCTTTACAGATTTACATAACATTTTTTTCATAACCTACTTTTATGCTTTCTTTTGAAACATTTGAAATGCCTTGGGTCAAAGATGCTTCGTGTTCTTAATATCTCAAAGCACAAGAAGGCCCTGATCTAGGCTGCCTGTTAGGTATCAGTAGAAATTTAAGAAATGCCAATGGACAGGTCCTACTGCTCTCTTTAGAGTGTTCATAAAAGCAAACTTGGTTGCTAGGAATTAACATTTCTCTTTAGTTTCCTCAGCGAGGATTGCACAGTTGAAAAATAGGACTGCATATTATGCTTTTTAACCTCCTGCACCTCACTTCCTTTAGCTCTTTAACCAATATTCCATGTGTTGAGCACAGTAATCTTGTATGAGGTTAATTTCCATTTTTTTTATTAAGAATACTTCTACCACATACAGCTGCACCTCACTGGTGCTATATATGGAGTGCATCCCTTGTCTTGAAAGTCATGTACTAGATGAACCAAGAATTAATCTTAACTGAAGCGTGTATTTGGGAGAGATACTGATCTGGTTGTCCCTCTGGTCTTAAACGCCCTGAGGCAAGACCACTTTTGTGAGCATCAAAAAATATTGTGTATGATTATGGCTGGTAGATGGCTCTCATCACAGCCATACCATGAATGTCTTTCTGCAGTTTATCTTCCTGAAGACACCTAGCTACAAAGACCTTGTTGTACTTGGGTCTTGGTTTTGATATTTCAGTTTCAGCTTTAAGAAATTGGAATTCAAAGCAGTTTCTGCTATATTAAAATAACATGGGGTGAATAGCAATGAGGGAGAAAGATCTCTAGCAGTGACAGGTACAGAACATATTCTGAACCACTGACTTTAGTCAATATGCATGTGTGCAGTCAAAAATCAAACTGTCTGTTGGAAACAAACAGGAGAAGAAGAGATAACAAAACAAGTGCTACTCTCTGCTGCTCCCTCTGACCTCTGGTATAAGCCACCAAACCCGTGCAGAGAATTTGGTGAGCTGTGCGTGGAACTTGAGTGGTTTGTTTTCAAAATGACATGAAAGTTATTACCATTGGGTAAATTTTTATGGCTCTCATTGCTAAAGATAGATCATCTTCATTTATTACTTTTATTCTCTAATTAAGTTTCAATTCATCAAATAATCTAGCTGGTACAATTACAATTTTGGGACAGTCTTTATCCTTCTGCTACATAAGGAAAATCACAGTTGGTTACAGAGAAGAATGATGAAATTAAATCAGGTGTTTAGGTTTTTTTCCATTTTTGTCTTCAGTGTGCTTTTTTTATTGGATATACTCTTATAGAACCATTGCAACACTTGAAGAATAAGAAAAGGAGATGTGGTTTTACAAGGAGGTATTGCAAACGCAGGAATGTTGGTGTTAGGCAATGTTAATTTAAAAAGGAAAAACTAAATGATCTTGAAATTGGGACTGCTGGAAGTGTGCAAGACTTTGTGCTGTCTCTTCTATAATCTGATTCCAGTCACTAAGTGGTATCATAGAGGGGAAGGACCTGATGTGTTCCTTTAATTGTGATATTGAGGGGCCCAACTGTGGTGTGAGTGCTTAAAAGAAAAGAAAAAAGCATATATGGAGGACTAAGAATGCAATAGAAAAGGTGTTGTAGACAAGGAGTCCTTAAATGTGTAGTTGGTAAATGGCTGCTAACTGCATGTTTTTTAGCATTCATGAGCCATTACGTAAGTAATTACTAAAGATCTTTAACAGAAGAAAGAATTTATATGACAGATAATTGAAGCCCAAGTACTTAATGATGCATGCATATTTAATACTATCTTTGGTATAAAACCAGATGCCCAGGTGTCTGGTTCTAGATCTTGACGATTTTTGTTTTTAAATTAAAAAAAAAAAGTCCTGAATTCTTAATTTGCTTTTGAAATGAGCTATCTCTATTTAAATAAACCCCAATTGTAGCTGCATTTCCAAGCATTTAACAGGTAACAAAGTACAAATCCAGACATACCGTGTCTTATCTTAAATGGCAGCCTAAAGTGAGCTTTATACTTAAAGTACAGTACAAGAAGAATTCAGAGAGAAATGTTTCAAATGTATTTCTGTAGTGAACTTAGAGTTACTTTGTATTTTTGCTTTGATTCAAGCAGGGCGTTATCTTACAAACTGTATGCTTTTAATACTGTAACTTATTCCTGACTTATCAAGAAGTTGTTTTAGTTTTAGGAATAGGCCTGTACTGAGTGGCTCTGAGAGGCTGATGGGAGATGATGTCTTTCCATGTCATAGGCCTGGCTGTAGATAGCAGTTTGCGTCTTATTCTCATGAACGTTGACTGGGCATAAATGCATTAAAAACTGACAAACCATGGAAGGCTTTCTGTAGTCTGTGTTTCACATGCCTGGAAGAAGCGCTCTCTGTTATTCGTTCACTTAAAACAGTGGTATTCAAAATAACTGACACTGTCAAGACCGCCCTTAGGCAAAGGTGGTCATCTTTGCTAGTGCTGTGTAGCAATCACATGAGGGTGGAAATACGGATTTATGGGACGTTTGCAGTGAGGTACTACCTTCAGGAGTCTTCGCAGTTGTCCAGTTGACTGCATATGCTCAGATGTGCTCTCATGAATGTTTTAGTCTGCCTTCTTTCAAGTCATCTTTTACATCACTGCGTGTGTGGGAACTGCATTCTTCACAAAGTGTGCAAAATAATTCTTTTTGCCTTACATTCTCTCAGAAGATTGAGGGACTGTCGATGAATATGTTGATGGCATATTTAGGACACTAGTTAGGAACAAACTGAGGAATCACGGCGAAACATTAAAATATATATTTGCGTTTAGTGTGAACTTCATATTCATACAGGGTTTTGTGACGTGCTTAAAGTTCAGAATATGGTTGTGGATAGCCCACATTTTGGAGACAACCATACTGCTCATGGCTGGTTGGTTACAAAGATCACCGCCATCTCCCTGATCTGGTGTGTAAAACCCTTAGAGTTGTTTTCAGCTGGTATGAATAGGAAGTCTGTGTGTTTATACATGTTTGTGTATATGGTGACTATTCTGTGGGGCTTTTTTAATTACTCTTTCATTTATAAGAGCTGTATTATTTCCTAAAATAAACCAAGAAAGCCTATATTTGCATTTCCGATGGCCAGATAATGCTTAAACTGATGATACTTGCATTTCTAATGATAAGTATGATATGGTGGTCTGTAGCCTGAAGGGGAGGACAAGGATTTCAGAATCAGAAGGTCTGTGATATGCATAAATCGCTCTTTGAAAACTGCCATGTGTTTCTTAATTATTAGTGATTTGGGGGTTTGATCCCCATAAAGGAGTAGTGAGGAACTTGGGATAGGATTTTTTTATTTTTCGGAGTCTCATGATTATGTTTTTTCATTATGGCAAGAGCAAAAGGATTGGATTTCCCTGTTTCTGAGGAATATACACAATATTCAGGAGCTGGACAATTGTGGTAGCAAATAGGCCTGAAAATGACTCTAATAATTTTTTTTACAGCCACAGGAAATAAGTTTGTTGAATAACTATTTCATACGAGCAGTGTTTTTTTAAATTTTTGTAAGAGTTAATGTTTGTTGTCCTTGACTTCTTGAGTTAGTAGAAATGTGAGTAAACAAAGATTTATCTATTACTCTGTTCGGTAGCCATTCCCTATCAGCTTCACAAATTATTACTTGCATTTTGCTTCGCTGTTGCTTCAAGCAAAGGAGTATGGGGGTGGAGAGGAGCTGCCTTCAGTGACTGTGCTCCCCGTGGGCTGTGAGGTTTGTGCTGCAAAGTCTCATTCGTGTTTTGTGAAGTTTACAGGGAATGTCCATCATGATACTGAGAGAGAAATCACCGAGTCGCAGAAGGGTTTGATGGTGAAGAGGATCAGCTGGGTTTTTTTCCTCCCCCTCCTTCCCCTTTTTTTTATTATTCAGTGCTCCAAAGTATCGGCAGGCTGTGCAAGTGCTGCTCGAGTCCGTTTGGGGCTCTTGGGGTGAGGGCTAACCTCATCCCCGGCCTCCTGCGGGCTCCCGGGAGAGGAGGAGGAGGAGGAGGAAGCACATGCTGCGGGGCACCGGTGTGGTGCAGTACTCTTGGTGGCAGCAAGCCCTGCTCCAGTGTTCATAAAGCTGACTCCAGCTAATCCAGCCTCCAAGAAATACTTCATCTCTTCTATCATTCATTATTTAGATAACGCTAAGTATGGGCTAGACAGTTTTCAAGCACAGAGAAAAGCATATTATTGGGTCTATGTTATATATAGTCTTAAGAATGTAGAGACAGAGGGTGGGAGAAGAGGATCATTGCTGTTGTACGGCAGCTGAATACTTCAAGCATCGGCGTTTGCTGCTGTTGCACCAACTCTCTGATCAAGCTGTAAAGGGCAGGGAAGATGACTGAGGCAAAAACACAGGGGGAGCGATGGAGGTGTGTCAGCCTCCCTCCTTAAGTGGTGGGGAGGTTGACAAAGAAGGGATTTGAAAGGAGAGCAGATAAGCTTGTCTCATTGACATGTGTTTTAAGTTTCCGTAACAGTGCTATAGGACTTACGTTTTTATAATATATTTCATTTAGCCGTCCATAAACTCGTGAGCTGTTTGAAATAGTCTGAAGTACTGTAATGTGCCTTTGTATGTGCTGGATACAGTATTTTGGCATTCACTACTTCTAGCTACATCTCCAACATACTAGATTTATTGATTGAATTTAGCAATATAGATCTAATATACAACAACCTATTTGTTTGTAAGGTTGAGTTATAACTCGAGCATTAAACAGTTTTCATTTTCTACAGCTAGTCGCTAATTAGTGTAGTCTGGTAACTTAAAAAATACAACACTGCCCTCTTCTGCACACTTGTGAACATAACACGAAAGAAGTTTGCATAACTTGTGCTTGTATATATGTTTAATTTTTTGCATGTGTTTATATACTGTATTATAGTAACATACTGTATTATGGTAACATGACTATTTAGACACCTGTAATGGACAATTCTGTTTTTGAATTATAAGATGAATTCAACTAATGATCTGTATTATATTCTTTATTTTTGCCTATTTTCCTTTGCTAACATATTAATGATGGATTTTTTTATTTTAAATTATCTATTACCAGTAGAAGAAAGTATTGCTATTCCCATGAATATTTTTGTTATTAATCCACAAACAATTTGTTTTGTCTCTTTTCTTATAAGCTGTTTTTTCATCCCATTCTCGATATAAATAGTAATTTCTTTTGCTTGTGTTTTTTCCCCTCTCTGCAAGCACGCCTTTCATATAATGATTGAGGTAAGATGCATTGATGTTTGTTCATGGTTATGGAACTTTCTGTGGACATGTAAGAAGTTGTTGTGGTATGAATTACATTTTTTCAGTATGTTTGGACCAGAAATTTGTAAAGCATGCTTGGGTTAAAAATACAGATTCGGCCTGCTGTCCATAGCTTTCACAAAAATCACTGTAATTTCTCAAGCTATCGAGTGAAACGTCTGTAGGGATTGGTAATGAAATACCCCGGGCAGAGTCGGCCGTGGCTCTTCGATTACGAGTGCCTCAAAGAGCTGGTGCCGCCGGAGCAGAGCGGCCCTGCTGGCACCGCGCGTGCTGGGGGCTGAGCCCCGGCCGGGGGCCGCGCGTCGCCGTTCGGTCGGTCGCCCGGGAGAAAACTGCATGTTCTGCCCAGTTCTGTCCTGTCCTGAGGTGTCTGTTGTCCTCCCCAACCTGTGAAGTGCCTGTAACTTTCTGAAGTGTGTGGACTTAACGTCGTGACGTCTGGGGACATGATTTCTTTTCTTCTTGTGGCTCAGGAGCTCAGAAAGGTGGATTGCCTGAAGAAAAGTATTCTTTCATTTTTAAGTCTCTGCTTTGACTCTTTCGCTGTCCAGAAGTGATTTTTATTTATATTAAATTACTGATAGTTCACGTGAAACTACAAGTAACTTAAAACTCTTCATTGAGAAATGTTAGTCACTTTGGGTGGGGAGGGTTAATGAATGTAGGAGAAGGCAAGATTTGAGTTGTAATGAATACTCAGTTTTAATTGCCTGTGTATGTCTCTACTTAGCTGAAATGCCTTTTAAACATCATTTTGAAGAAAGTAGACTGTTGCTCTGTTTTTCCTGAGAATTTTGCATCTGTAAAGAGTTATTGGAAAGTCCCCTCTATTCATAGTCACAATTTTGCTTCAAATGAAGTGATTTCAGCCAGGGAAGAAATATCCTGTTTGCAGCTAACCACCATGTATATGTTACTTGGGGAATGTGTTTGTAATGTAATGTAAAATCTGCAGGGTTTTCTTGGGTGGAGAAAGAAGAGAAAACTTATCACCATTTAAAAAATTTAGATTCAGGGGGGAGGCAGCAGGCAGGTTGAAGAAAAGGTTAAATGCTTGATACAAGTCATAGGGTCAATTTTAGAATAGATTACAGAATTTTAAAGTTATGACTCCTTCTACTGTTTTTGCATCTAAACTTCACAGATCATCTGGTCGAAAACAAACCAACCCCAAACCAGAAAGGGAGAAAATAACTGTGATAGTGCTCAGACTCTTTAAGTGAAAACTTGTTAAACATATTGACAAAATAAGCTGCAGAATAAATGCAACCAAGGAGAAATAATGCACCATTTAACAAAGGAAAACTTGCATGGGCACTGGAGGTTTTAGGACTTCCACTATGTTTTGGAGTCAGAAAAGGGAGGTGTGTTTATATGCAGCCAATTTGGATAACGAAACATTTTTTTCCCCTTTGGATGTACGTGATGAGGCATTTGGTTCAATTGCCAGATGAAAGAAATGACTGGAGATAAACCTAAGGGCTGCTGGACTATATTGGGGCAGGCTTTTTAACAAGCTGTTCAGTCTGTCATATTTTTAAAGGATTTGTACTTTCACATTTGTTAATTTTCTGTCTGATCTTGAGAACCATTCTTGAAGTCACTTAGGGCAGCCTATTTCTCAAAGTTACCATTCTTAAATTTTAATAATACTTTTTATCTGTTGGTTATGCAATACGACTAGTATGTGCGACTTGACAGCTGAAATGAAACTCCCAGGTATAAAAACCAGAACCAAAAGCCTTGTTTGAAATGGAAAAATCTTACGGCATACAGCGTAACTAGGTGTCTGTGACTTTGAGATCGTCATACACTCCGAATTGCACTGACTTAATGAGCTGATGGCCTTGAGCTGTAGGAGTAGAGCTTGCTTGTGCGAGTATTACGCGTGACGGGGCCCCGTCGGTCTGGGTGCTTTCTCCAACCCAGCTGCTTCTGTTTCTTACCTGGAGATGGATGGTCGTGCAGCCGGCGCGTTGCCGCTTCCTCCGCGGCCTGTGCCGCCGTTCGGGCGATGGGATCCGTCGGCACGTGGAGTGCTCGGGACTGAGGTGCATGGGCCAGCGGCTTGCTGCTTTCCGGAGAGATGGTCCTGCTTCCCTGCCGAGACAGCACGTAGCCTGGGTCTGCTGCGTGGTCGGACGAGCGGCAGAGTTGGCCCAAGGGACAGGGAGAACCGGGGCCTGGAGAGTGGGGTCCTTACGTCCTTGCGTCTTGACAGCTCGGGCAAGCTCTTAGGTTAATATATCCACATTATACCTTTATTCACGTTCTGCCGCCATGCCTGGCACCACAGAGAGGATTTTTAAAAGCCTGATGAAAATAATTGTGCTGGTGGCACGCTAATATTTTTGGTTAGAAGTAGAGTAAGTTGGAAATGTTGTCAAGGAATGTTTGGACATAAAAAATAGGGGTTTTAGTCTTAGAGGAAATGCCTGCTCATTTTGATGAAACTGTTTAGAAAAAAATAGCAAAGAAGCTGAATACTGATCTTTTGAGCTATGTTAACAGAAGACAATAATATTTTCTCCATTTCAAAACAGTATTTGTTTTGGAGGGTGTGTGTGTGTTACTTCTTTGGAAGAACAGGGGAAGTTTTGATTTCATAAAAATGTTTCAACTAGCAAGGAAATGTGGAGGGAACCCCAGGAGATTCCTATTTAATGTAATGGGAAAATGTTTGAAATGACAGGATTTTCTAGGAATTGTGGAATTCAGATATATGAAAAGTATTGCATTTGGCTTAATGTGAAAGACAGAGCACCAGTTTTTGCGGAGGAATGACTGCCCCCTCGCTTGTGATCGATGCCGTTTCCATCAGCTCTTTGGGAAGTGTTAAGCGGTTGTTTGCTTGATGGTAAAGAAAAAATTCACATTGCATGACGAAAAATACCAGTAGTTGGGGTTTTTTTTTGTTTTGCCCTTTAGAAAGGAAAGGGGGTTGTTCTAATCCCTAACAGAAGGTCAGATTTGGGGTTACTTCCCACAAACTGTTTTGTTGATTTAAGCAAGTCACTAGGTTCAAAACTCAAGATTCTTGAGAATAACAGGGTTTTTACAAGTTGAAGTAGGCTTTTGTGAGTAACTTAAAGCAGCTTGTTTCCAGTTTTGCTTCCTGTCTTTTTTGGCGTTGTAACTGCTGCAAATGAAGGGCAGTGATTTCTCTGTTGTTTGAAATGTTCATAAATGGCTCTGAAATTCAATGAAAGGCAGCGCAGGAGTGAAAATTTTTATGTATCAGTGATTGTGAGAGTGAGAATTAAATTCTGTGTCAGAAAAGATTTTTAATTCTTAAACTTCATTTTCTAAATTGTTGTTTATCAGATTTAAGCCCTGCAATTTTCATGTAGCTTAGCTTTATCTAAGCATCTATCACTGTCATATTTGCAAAAAGGATTTCATCTTTTTCTGAGGGTAATATTTTAATGTGTCTCTAATTTGAGTGTGTTTTTTAGCAGGGAATTAGGCAAAGAACTTTGAATGTTACTTTTTCTTTACATTAATTTCAGTGGAATTTGGTTACACTTTCTTTAAATTGATATAAATCACTTTGTGAAGCTAGTTCTTTCTGAAGGATCTATTTATTATTTAATAAGAAACAAGAGAATGGTTTTGTATTCTTGTGCTACTCAGAATTTGTGTTGGCTGCAGAAGCACTCGTCTCCATTCTAGCAGCAGTGAAGTACATTTCCAACCACGGTGCTTTAGAAAATGTGTCCTTAACATGCACAGAATTTTTATGATCCTAACTGGAGTGCTCACATCCTCAGTACTCTTACTTATTTTGTAGGAATAACTACACTGGTGTTTTTCAGTCTCTCTCTTAAAAACAGCTTTGCAGTTGTTTCTAGCAGGGAAAAAAATAGAAAAGCAAAATGTACATTTCAGATTTGAACGGTAGACTTAAGTTCCTCTCTTTTTATTCTGTTCTGCGGTGTGAATATCACTTAAAAGCTGTACCTACCTTTCATTTATGGGCTTCTGCAGAAAACTTGCTTTTACCTAGAATCTCCAGATCTCTGCTACAATTTTGGGTCTCTGTAGATCTGCACTGCCACTCAAAGCAGCAATGCTCCTCCTTCCCGTCGCTGCAGTCTTCCCCCACGTTGTCACCACTTCCACTGGCTTCGGCAGTTACTCTCTGTGTAGTAATTTGGATTGGGGAACAAACCCTGCTTTAAACCAACTTGGGGGGGGGGGGGGGCTGCTTCTCTTGGTGGCCGTCTTGGCAGCTCTGCGTAGGGTGACCGCTGCACGCTAGAACTCAGCATATTTTGCTGCAGAAAAAAAGGGATCAACCAGAAAAGATCATGTTTCTCTGTCTCCGTGAATGAGATATTACTGTTTTATGCAGAGGCATATGTAAGTGGGTCTGCTCTTTGTGATCATCGTAGGGAAAGAGCTTACATAAAAGCAAGCTAATTCTAATGTGATAGATTGGAAAGAAAAAGACAACACTGAAGGAAGCTTATCTTTAGCAATAAAGTTGAATATTCAGATGATGTATATAATACAGAATATGTAAGATGCATATAAGATGTATAATACAAGATATTTCATAATCTATTACTTTTTTTCCCCAAAAAAAGAAAATTTTTCAATCTGTAGTTAGCTTGGTGATTATATGGATAACTTTGTAGTTCTGTCTCATTTGCAATTGCACCTCCCAACTCGTAATGTTATATTTGAAAAGAAATTGTTGGGATTTTATTTTTTTATTTTTTAGCCCATCAGTAAAGTTCCTGTTCATCTAGAACTACATCCAGTAAGATCTGAAGAACAAGAAAATTTCTTAAATTTAATTCCAGTCCTGTTTCCTGTGATACAGCCAAATACACACATTTTAGTAACGTACTGACTGTGTCTATGTTAGCAAAAATTGCTGCTGTAGAAGCGGATCAGGGGGTTGAAGCACTGGTGCCGTGGTTCCTCACGCCTATGTCACGGTTTGGAGGGCTGGCTTTGGAGAAGATGCAGTCAGGTCTCCTGTGGCAAACATCTCCACTGTGCATGTGGTTCAGTGGTTTCTAAGTGAAAAAATGGTAGTTACATACCAGAAGGCCGAGTGGCGGCATGTTGGTGGCCTGCCTACAGCTTGGTTTGCATCCTTCTGTCCCCAGTAAGCAGTGGAGCTGCTGGAGCGGAGCTGCTCTCCGAAGGCGTCAGGCTCGTACGCAGCAGAGCAGCTCTCCAGGACTGAGCCAAGGAGGCAGGGAGGGAACTCACTCCAGCCCTGCCCGGCTGCCCTGAGCCAAATCCCTGACGCGGGCATCGTCTGCCTCCCGTCTGGCTGAGGGGCTGCAACGTTAGGCACGCTGAAGCGTACTCTGACTGTGTACGATCAACTCATCAAGGCATTTAAGTGATGGATTCAGCAGGCAGGGTAACAGAGATGTCCAAAAAGTAAATAAAAAAATAAAAAACACACCCCAAACTTGAAGATGCTTGCTTAAATTCTATCACTTAAAAAGAAGAAGAAGAAAAAGAAAAAGTAGTTACTAAGGCTTGATTATCTTTATTCCCTAATTTTTGCTGTGCTTTTATGCCTGGTGAGGCTGACTTATACCATAACTGTTCCTGTGCTGTTACTTGCGCGTTGATTCTGAGCATATTTTACAATCACATTTTCCCCTTCTGTCTGGAAGGGTTGGGGGGTTGTTTCTGGTTTGTTTGGGGGAATTTGTTGCAGGGGGTGGCTATATGATACCGAGTCTCTTTCAGTTATCTTTCTATTTCTAGTGCTATCATCATAATAACACATATAATAGCAAAGTTAATTAACGGTATTAACCTGATTTCAGGACCCTGGACCACCGCCACCTTCACCTCTGATGGGTTTGAAGCCATTGCAGTTACTAGAGATCAAAGCTAGGGGAAGATTCGGTTGTGTATGGAAAGCTCAGCTACTAAACGAGTATGTTGCAGTCAAGATATTTCCTATTCAGGTAGGCAACAGTTCTTAATGTCCTGTGTTACTTGTACTGTCATGTCTTACTTTTAACATCATTACTTAAACCAGCTTTTCTAGTCATGATAAGAGGCTTTTATTTTACAGAGTTTTCAAAATATTCTCCAAGTCTGGATATTTCAAAGAAATTCTCAAACAGAAAAATGTTTTCAGCCAGAAAATGTGTAGGTAGTGATTTACTGAATTAAAATAAGTAATTTATTGCAGAAAACAGATTAATGAAACATGAATTCTGTGAAATTTTACACCAAAGGCAGTGTATGTTTCTAGCCCTGAAAATAATACTAGCATGAATAGTTTTAAGCAAGTGAATATCGTTTGCAGCTCTCACGCAGTTTATCAGTTAAATAGAGTTTGTTAATATTTTTCAGACTAAATCATAGTCAGGATGAATGTCAGCCATTAAGTCAACATCCTGAAAAGCAAACGCGTAAGGTGATTGTGCCAGGTGCCTCAGTGAAGTGGCACAATGCTGACCTCCCAACACGCATCCTCCAAAAGCCCTGCTTGAGACTAGATTGTGCTAGTCTGGGTACAGTCTAGTTAAAGAATCAGAAGTGACCACACACGACGATGTTAGGACAGATCTTTCTTTAATTAAAAACACCCCCTGCTACCTGAGGAGAAGAAATTTACTTTTTTTTTTAATGGTAAACCAAGTGTTATTTTGCTGAATAAATACATCTGCAAGTTGGTTTTTTTTCTTCTTCTAGGAGAAATGTATTGTACTTATGCTGGCTTAAGCCATCGGTTTAATATATGCTAGATCTGAAGCTTTTTTTATTACTTTTAATAAAGGAAAACCTGTTTCTAGTTCTTTGGGGGGGGGTTGATTAATGAAATATAAAAATTGAACATTACTTGTAAAACTAAAGCACTGTAATGATTTGCAGTATGTAAAAGAGCTTTCTGTTTCCATGGTTCATATCTCTGACGGTTGATGTTGTTTTCAAATAATACAACATATTTTAGTTTTTCAGACAATTTTCCACTAAACGTAAATATGTAATATATGTGAAGAAAGACTTTTTCATATTTTTGATCTGTTAAGTCAGTAGTTTGTAGCACAAATATTGTATTACTCTAAACATTTGTAAATTTAAAATAATCAGCCTCATATTATATATATTATTCTCTTGATAGTAAATCCTGACTTACCAAAAATTAGGTTTTTAGTCACATTGGCAGACCGTTTAGCAATGCACAGGAAATTATAGGAGGAAATTTCTGTCACGGAAAGTACCTTTGATTCTTATTACTAAGGTATTAATTTAGTTTGTATTTTTTGTTTTAAGGACAAACAGTCATGGCAGAATGAATATGAAATTTACAGTTTACCTGGAATGAAGCACGACAATATTTTACAGTTCATTGGTGCAGAGAAACGAGGCACTAGCATTGATGTAGATCTCTGGCTAATTACAGCATTTCATGAAAAGGTATGTTTAGTTCTGAAGGTAGGGTTTTTTGCTTTTTTGTAATTATAGTGCGTGAACCAGCTTAGAAATTTGATGCAAATGTGAACTTCAGACAAGTAGTAAAACTAAAAGTAGTTTTCACTTTGAGCTTGTGTCATTTCACTGGATATCAGTCTCTTTAGATGATATATCTGTTTGAAGATCACCCCCATCTAAATCTCCCTAAATTAAACAAACTCAATCTCATAGAGACCCTGAGGTTTTGTTTTTGTTTTACTTATATTAGCTGATTTGAGTCATTAAAGAAAGAAGTTCTAGGTATCAATTGCGTTGTGATAACCACAATAAGAAACATAAATATATTTAAGAACATATTCACTGTTTTATTAGGAAATATTTGTTTAGATCTTTTAATGAATGTAAATGACACAGTGGAGAAGTACAAAGAGAAAAAAAAAACCCAACCTTTAGCACTGGTGTGGACAAAGGCATTAGGAAGATGTCACCTGTAGCAGATATGTGAAAATATAAATTAGTATAATGTGGATATGTAAATGCATTAAGGCTGGGTCATAGATCATATTTCTAGTTTTGAATGTTACATTTTCTGCATTCTGGCATACTTGTAAAGTTTCTATTTTTTGTGCCTCTTTTTTCATTATTTAGAAAGCTAAAACTATCCAACTATTTGAAATTTGTGACAGCTTCACAGTTAGGTAGATTAATATCAAACTAATTCGCCTTTCTGAAAGGCTTTTGCCAATTTTTTGTTTGTTTTTTGTCTGAGAGCTTTTAAAATCTTAGACGTCATCTTTCTAACAGTAACGATGACTAATTGAAGATTTATTTTATTTTATTTTTAAAGTATAGTCGCTACATTTTGGTAGTGCTTTGTTCATTTTTCCCTTTTGTGTTGGCTTTTCACACAGTAACATGTGACAGAGTGACATCTCTCAAGCTGGGTAATATTTAAATCCAAGAACATGTGTGTATAGCGAGGGGTGTAAAGTGGGTTTAAGGAGAAATATTTTATATTGACTAGCATTTTACTTCACATTATCTCTTCATCTTTATTTGAAGTATGTATTTCACTCTGAAACTCTGTTTTGAAACTGAAGTTTACTGTCACTAGCCGTAAGAGTAGAAAGACTTAGACTATCCGTTTAAGGTCTTAGAGAGTGTGCACGTACAATTCAGCAAGATTCTTGAAGGTGAATATATAACCTATAATTTCCTATGCCTGCAAGATTATAAATCACTCTGCAAAAAGCAGGATTATCTTTATAAAGAATTTAAATATTTTTGTAAGCCTGACTCCTGTTTCTGATATCTCTGGTGAGGTGCAGTTCACTGGCAAGCATGCCACTGAACTTGAGCTACTTGAATTCATTACACTGGTTATTGAGCTGAAACGTAGACACATCTTGCTTCTGTTCATGGACCAGAGACGATGCTAAGGTTACTTGCTGCTGTCGTTTAAACTAGTGGTGTGTATGCATGTGTGTAATCATAAGGTCTGTCAGAAAACAAAGGCAGACAGGCATATCGGGTTCTTTAATGACAGAAGCCATCTAGAGGTTTTCTTTATGGGTAGATAAGAGTGAAATTTATCTTACAACTGTTTTTCTTTTTTGCTACGCAGGGTTCATTAACTGACTTTCTCAAGGCTAATGTGGTTTCTTGGAATGAATTATGTCATATTGCTCAAACTATGGCTAGAGGTCTGGCTTATCTTCATGAGGATATACCAGGGCTAAAAGATGGACATAAACCTGCCATCTCACATAGGTATAGTATATGTAAGATATTTTCAGAGAATTGTTAATATTTAACTTTGAGCTAAAGGATATGAAGAATTCAGATAGTTAGTCTTTGTGAGATCTCGCTTCCAGAATAATAAAGAGCCTAATAAGAAAGATCTGTGCAGCCTAAAGAAAAAGCGAGTTGATTGTTTATAGAGCTTGGCTTGATGATTATGGTTAGTGTCATAAATTCCATTTTCAGATAGTTAATTATTTAAGTACCCTATGCACTGTATGAAATAATTGGTATTAGAGCTATTTGAAACATCTTAAACACTCATGTACTAACTTTAAATAATATTGAATACCTTCAGACAGAAGCATTAACTGCAAGTGATGTTATACCTATTGTTGAGTATAATTGCTGTTTTTAAAATAAGGTAGGTATAGGAAGCTATTAATGGAAGCAGAGAGATGAAATAATAGTGGTAAGCAAAATAAAAGGTAGGCACACAGAGTAAGAGAAATACAGATCCCTCAGAATTTGGAGCTTTGTGAGCAAAGAAGCTTGACTGATAGTAAAATAGGGGGGTGCGTGAGAGTGTACACATAGGACAGATGGGACTATCTGGATGGAGTCCAGTATCTTTGTTTTTGCAGGCGATCATGTATCTCCTTTATAAATCATCAAAATGCCTTTTTTGAAGTGTTTTATTCCCTATTATTTTAAAAAACAAAACAAAACACAGCTGTAATTAAGGAAGCATGCAATAACTATATTTTTATACTATTACTGTATCATTTGCTTATAGATCAGTATGCATTTTAAAACTAAGTATATGATGTTAGTTACAATTACAGTCATATATTTGCATAAGAATAAAGGTGTAAAACTGCACTTCTATTTTTGTTGTTATTCTTTTGTTGTTTAAGTAGACTACTCATTTATAATTTTCTTGCCTTTCATATTACTACAATTATACATATTCTCTATTGTTTTATTTTTTCCTTAGAACTTTATACAGGATATTTCATATTCTAGATTTCTAATTTTTTTCCTTAACTTGAAAGGGACATCAAAAGCAAGAATGTGCTGCTGAAAAATAATCTTACCGCTTGTATTGCTGATTTTGGTCTAGCTTTAAAGTTTGAGGCTGGAAAGTCTGCAGGGGATACGCACGGACAGGTAAAGACTGATTTATTTACATAAATGATGCAACTATTAACTGCATGTAAATGAAAATCTATAGGTTAGACATTCTTCATGGACTAGATGCTGTATCCTCACCTCAATTTTTTGTGACCTCTAAGATGGCAATTTCTGCTTTCACTTCACAGGCTAAAAATTAAGCAATTCTGCAGATAATTACAGACCCCAGCCTTTTTTCATTACATGGCCCCCTCCCTTTTCAATTTTATTCTTAGTAGAGGATTTGTACAAAAAAAAGTAGTCTTGCTATTTTTTACTAATTGTTCTGAGATACTGTTCAGAAATTGAGTAATGATAATGGCAGCCAAATTCTAGCTTTCTGACCTAGCAACAGATCCTGAAAACAGTCCAAGCTAAATACTTGCCATACAAAAGAGAATTTTTTAGTACTGCATAGTTTTAAAATCACAAGGTCATTGGTGCATTATGGTTTCTGGAAAATTAAATATATTTGGTTTTCAGCAAAACTTCACAATTTATGGTTGAAGGACAAAAATAAAATCCATACAATGGTATTACAGAACCTCAAATAACATTGCTCAAAAGGAATGTAGCTCTTATGGTGATGGCTTAAATAGCAGAGTGGACCTTGTTTAGATACTGCGTATTCAGATGACCATTGATTATGGCCAAAATAAATGGATAACCCTGAAGTTTTCATTTAATGTCCATATTAGTGTAAGTGATTTAGTATAACTTTCTCAGTTTAACTTGCAGTGTGGTGGCTAGTTTTCCTTTCTTTGCATTTCCACTCCTGTCTTGGAGAGTCTGCTTATGTGAAACTGTACATAATCCCTGTACATAAAAAAAGTGAGGAACAGTGGCCTTCCTGCAATCTGGAAGAAAATAAGGAATGGCGGGGACAAGCGTGTTGAATTGTTATGGAAATAAGTCAGTTTAAAGTATATTCAGATTCTTATAAATATGAATGAGAATCACAAGTATACGTATAGGGCCCAAGGTATAAGATTGTTGTTATGCTAATTCCTCTCACCTTCTATTGTAAGAGTACAAAACACTTCCAAGATTTATTCCTAAGCAAGGATAATCATAGCTGTTTTTAATATTTGAAAAAAAAAAACAGTCCTATTGTACAGTATTACAATAATAGCAGCAGCTAGATCAGAATAATCTTCTTGGTCATGTTGATTTTTATTGTTACAAATGTTTATGTTTTTCTGTCTCCCAAGGTTGGTACACGAAGGTATATGGCTCCTGAGGTACTAGAAGGTGCTATAAACTTCCAAAGGGATGCGTTTTTGAGAATAGACATGTACGCCATGGGATTAGTCCTCTGGGAATTGGCATCACGATGTACTGCCTCAGATGGTAAGCAAAATACCTAGTCTGTGGAAATATATGATGTGATTTCTCAGAGTGTATATTAAGCAGGAAATTGGGAGGTAGGGATGTGCATATTTAATAAAATGTAATAAGGTTGGTCGTCTTGTGGGGAAACCAATGAAACGCCACAACCATCTAGTCACTTCATAATTTAGTCTCCTCAGTATTTGATATCCCAAGTTAAAGTTTTTGATTTTTGGGTACCTTCAGCTCACACAGATGTCAGAATTTCAAAGGAGTCTTGGCTGAATTGCTGATAGCTTCTAGATTGAAAGTACAGTAGTACCTGAGAAATCCTCTCTGATACTTTGTCAGCTAGGGGCCATAACAGTTGTTTTTCTGAAAAAGCAGATTGTTGGATCCAACTGTTAAGCTATCAAGAAAAGATATCAGATACCATATTTCAAATATGACTATCTTTGTTAAATTTTGTAAATAGAGATCTTCCTTGGGTGTCCAGAGTAAGTTGGGCTTAATCAAGAACAAGATAGAAGAGAAGGCTCAAAAATGTTTGGGAGAAAGTGCATTTTCAGTACAGTCTTAAAAGCAGCTAAATTCAACTAAGCAAATGTGATGGTCTCGCTTAGCGTAGTGATAGCATTTGTCATAAAGCTCTCCTATGAGAGTCTAGTGCAGCTGAAAAATATCCGTTAAAAAAAGTCAAGATGTATTGGAGATCTTAGTACCTCAGTGCATGGTCACACAGTGCTTTTTCGCTTCAAGCAGTGTCTTTCTGCTTCAAACATTCCTCCTGAAGTAGAAGCCACTAGGGAGATTTTACCCTTTTAAAGATTTTTAGCTGTTCAGTGACAGGATCAACACAATCTTTCACAAAATCTGAGTCAGCCCCACGTTTTGTAGTGATTTTTTTTCATTGCCTCAGTGTACTGTAAAACATACTTATCTAAACCTTGTTAAGAGTATATTGCAGGTGTCTCTGGCAGGTATAATTATTATTCCAGAAAGTAAAGGAGACTTCAGTAACGCTGCCTTCCTCAGTCACACCTAGGTGTAACTGTGAGGACTGCCGGTTTGGGTCTCTGCAGATGCATTTATTTCAGAAGCTGCCTAGTCTGTTGTAGTAAGCAACGCTGGACGCTATGGCTGATGGGAATGGACATTATCACCTGTACCATACCATTCACTTCTTCCATCCTCCCCTGCCTCCTCTTCCAGCACACTTACCTTTTTTTAAACTTGATCTGATAGCAAATAACATATAATTTTATGATCTGTAATTGTCTAATCTGTAGCTCAGGATATACAGTTTATCCCTTTCATTCTGTTAAGGGCAAGATACTACTCTTAGTCTTCAACATAAGTACTTTCATCCTGAGCTATAGGGATTGCAGTATGAAATGCAGCACATTGGCAGAGCAGGAGTTACCATTGCAGACTTCTGGCCTTTAGAGTACGTGTGATACTGAAAACATTCACAAGTGGCCATCAGATGCCTGCTTGGTAATCAGATACTTTGAGAGCCAAAGCAAACATGAAGGAATAAGGATTTATCTTACCAAAGCTATCACTTGTTGGAGGAGGTGCGGGGGAAACTGGGTTTCATGAGCTTCGATCCATCCTTGCATTTTGAAGCCTTCAGTTGCAGGGGGCTGCGCTGGGGCTGCAGCTCTGTGTGGCGAGCACCTGCAGAGGTAAGCTGCGCTTGGCTGCGACACGCAGGGGCAAACGCTCGCAGCTCCTGGAAGTCCCACTCCTTCTTAATTAAAATCTCTCTTAGTCATGTTGCTTGCTGCTAACTTGTCATAGGATGAGCATTTAACGGTAACACAAAGTAAATTACTCTGTAGTATTTTGATTATGGACTATGATTGTAAGCTACCAGTCATTTTTTTAAAGCAAATATATGTGCTGGTGAAATATGTGTTTTAACTCTTTTTTATTTACAGGTCCCGTAGATGAGTACATGTTGCCATTTGAAGAAGAAATTGGCCAGCATCCCTCCCTCGAAGACATGCAGGAAGTTGTAGTTCATAAAAAGAAGAGACCTGTTTTAAGAGAGTGTTGGCAGAAACATTCTGTAAGTAGTTAAGCAACCAAGTTGTTCAAAGTTCAGTCATGTTTTGAATTTCAGGTTTTGTTAATTCTGTGTCATGTTCGTGTTACTTTCTTTTAGGAAGAATTTTGATTTAATAATTATAGTAAAATTAAATGGGCTGCGAGCTATATGGTCTTCCTTTTAAAATACTAGCTCTCAAGTGACTTGAAAGTATTTGAACTTTTTTTTTGGTGAAAGAAGAGATTCTTGAGTTTAATTTCTGAAATTAAAATGTGTATGTTGAAATTTATTAAAAAATAATAGTCTTGATTTACTCCAGGGATGCTACCAACCTCAGTGAATGTAATCACGTAGGGTAAGCAGTGCCATGTAAGAGACTTCTGGCATCATTTATGGAGGAAAAGTAGGCTTTTCTGATTTGGTTTACAACTCGAGATTTACACTAATGCCACCCCTTATTCTGAGCACCGCTTTTTCAAAAATGGGTTGTTAGAAACAATAGGTGACACTATCTGCAAGAAAACTGAGTGTGCGTGACCATCTGCTGCTTGTAATTAGCATATTGCTGTATTAACTCAGTGTTACTCTGGAGAAAAGTTAACTGCTGCCACATATAAAACCCTCTTTGTGCTGCTTCATTCTTACTGAAGTTTCATTTAATCATTAAAAAACTTGACTTTTCTTAGCTTGAGATCTTTTAAAATATCATGATGACTTTACTGACAGACTACAGCATTGTGTAGTGAAAAACATTCGTTCAGAGTTGCATATATTGTTTAAAGGGTACAAAATAAATATGACATAAGTCCCCACATGACATGTTTGCTTTTGAAGCAAATATGGTGTAGCTTTCTATTCAGCCAAAGGGTTAATATTTGGCAGAAGTAACTTAAAACAGGGCTTGGTAATAGGAACTGTTAGGCGACCCTTTTTTCATAAAGCTTGCTGATAGCTGTGTATTATTTTTTTTTACTTCATTGTCGGGCTTGTTTGCTTGCTTGTAGGGAATGGCAATGCTCTGTGAAACAATAGAGGAATGCTGGGATCACGATGCAGAAGCCAGGCTGTCAGCAGGCTGCGTAGAAGAACGGATTATTCAGATGCAAAAATTAACTAACATTATAACAACAGAGGACATCGTGACTGTGGTCACAATGGTGACAAATGTTGACTTTCCTCCCAAAGAATCCAGTCTATGATAGTTGCACTGGTCATGTAACTGACCAACCGGACTCTTAACTGGAGCTGCTAAATCTAACGAGACTGCTCACATTATTACTGTTTTCTGTGTGAAAAGAATGGTAAGTCTCTTTGGAACATCATCAAGAGGTGTTTTTCCCTTTATTTTTTCCCTTCCTCTCTCCTCTCAGACATGGATCCATGAGACTTTTTGCATTCCCCGCTTACACCTGAAGGACATGTGACTGAGAAATGGTAACATGTTATTAAGGAACTTAAATGAAGAATATGGACCTATACTGGCTAATCAAGTGTTTTAAAAACTGACATCAGATTTCTTAATGTCTGTCAGAAGAGACTAATTCCTTAAATGAACTACTGTTATTTTTTTTAAATCAAACATTTCATTTCAGATTTAAAAAAAGGGTAACTTGTTTTTATTGCATTTGCTGTTGTTTATAAAAATGACTATTGTAATGCCAATATGACACAGCTTGTGAATGTTTAGTGTGCTGCTGTTCAGTGTACATAAACAAAAGTAATCAAGTGGGATATAGCAAAGAGGCTTCCAAGTATTACTTAACCTCCCTCAACAAGGTATACCTCAGTTCCACCTCTGCTAAATTATGAGATTGACAACACTAACAAAATTTGAATAATAAATTGATCCATGTTTTGTAAATGATGTATTTCAAATTCACTGTGTTATTTAAAAAGGGTAAGCTATGCTTCATGCCAACAGTAAATGGCCATTCCTAAAGCAGTGTTTTTAGCCTTCTCTTGTACTAGCTTGTTGTGTATAAAAAAAAAAAAGTGCTGTTTATTGAAACAAAATTTTTCTCCCTATTTTAGTTTAAACTTTTTCTCTTACCTCCATTTCCCAGAATATCTCATACATTTATTTAACTGAATACTATTTAGGTTTGCTGTGTCTGAGGAATATTTGAAAACTTAAGCATGACTTTTTTTTAATTTTCTGTGAGCTATGACACTGGAAGGCTCTTAATTCTTATTCTTTTTTTAAAAAGTCTTTTTCCTATTTATGTTTGTGAAAGGTCTGCCTAGTGTGTTTTCTGTTTCACTAAACAGTATGCAGTGGGTTCTGTATCACTGTTTCAGGATCACCTCAGGAAGCTCAGTTACCCCAAATTCCTTACTCTGCTTTGAGATTTGCAACTTCACTCTACTTCAAGCTTGGTGCCATCTTATTGGAGTACTATTTAATGTCTGTGATACATAGGTTTATCCTCAAATCAAACTAAAAATTATAGCCACAGATTTCAGATTATAACTGCTTAAAAATTTCAGGGATAACTTAGTTATGCTTATAACTTAAAATATGCAATGACTATTTAGAGGTAACGAATACCAATGTACGTAGCACAGACGCGCAAAAATAAGGAAAAACACTGAAATTGCTTTCACAACTCCAACATCATTTTAGAGTTTAGGAAGTCATGCCTTATATTTAAATTAGAAATTGACTGGTAGGTAGGTGCCAAAGTGCTTTTCAGAAGTACTGTTTCACTACATTTATTTGCTGATTCTTTACAGAAATGTCAAAGTGAAATAAATTTTATAAACCTCTAGAGTACAGAACCAACAATAGCTAGTACGATGCTATGTATTTGATCATTGTATTTTGTCTGTTTTTTTTAAACCATGCATTCGATGTCTTTTGAAAGCAGCTTTTAATGTTGCTATTAGGAGCTCACTGTGAATGTTATCTTTAAAAAGTTAAGCTGTACAACCACAAGATACACTCAGTTTTACATGTACATGAACTTAATCTCTGGGAACAATAAGAGACGTTTTGGATAGACAAGACCTAGGTCAGCATGCTCTTAGCAGGGAGGGGAAGAAAGGTATAGCAATGTTGCTCGTGTGTAATACACCACCCAGTACTGTCTGTCGTGCTGTTCGTCACTTGTATGCCTAAGGTTTCACAGAGCCAGAAGGACCCTGCTCTAAAGGGTAATTGGTACTGTAGGGTGCAACTTGTTCAGCTTGGTTATAAAAAGAAAAAAATCTAGTTTGTGGCCACTTTTGGGATTGAAATTTTCATTTTGCTTCCATTTTCAATCCAGGGATGTTGTTTTGCGCACGCGGCAAGGCCTAAGAATAGCTGATGAGTTCTGAACAAATAAGAATCCATTCATACTTTACTGAAGATTTCTGTCTCCTGTTGAGTTTTAACCCCTTTACTAGCAAAAGTGGAATTCAACTGCAGATGGTTTAATAATGTCATTCAAGATTTGATAGAAAAATTGGTCATGTGGAAAACTTGCATCATCTGTGTTTTAGCCTTTAGACTTCAGCTGCCGTGGTGGGGACTCTGTCGGTGTTGCTACTGCACTTCGTGTCTGCAAACGACGTACCGCAGTCACTAA
Organism: Dromaius novaehollandiae; assembly: GCF_036370855.1. Lineage (NCBI taxonomy): Eukaryota > Metazoa > Chordata > Aves > Casuariiformes > Dromaiidae > Dromaius > Dromaius novaehollandiae. The sequence continues at coordinate 3,561,290 of NC_088104.1, read as the reverse complement.
GCCTGGCATCAGCAAAACGGAGATAATTTATCTTCCTATTCTAAAACCGCTTTTGGATATCCCTGATTGTTTAAATATTGTACTACTCAGAGTTGATTTTTTTTTTTAACAGCATAAATTAGTATCACTGTGAAAAGGATGTTCATAGTATAAATGCTTTCGAATTGGTAAAAATAGCATCCACTGAGCTGTTCTGGTACAACAGTTTTGCAGGGCATTTTAATATACATTTTTGTTTTACTTCTAGTGCAGTGAATGTAGATAACGTGCAAGTTGTGAAAATGCCTGAGCCAGCATTTCACAAGTGTAAACAAGGGCAGGATTAAGTGAGATTGATGCTAGTGGAAATATTTTGTCATTATTCACTAGCAGACACGGTGACCATGGCCACTCTATGTACTTTAGGCATACAGCATGTGGGTCTGTACGTGCACTTACGGTCTGCTCCACAGGGTCACCTCGGACTTTGGCTCACCAGGAAAAACCAGTCCATTGCTCTTAATTTTCAGCTAAGTCTACTTAAATGATTACTGCCTAACTGCCACAGAACTGATAAATCAGCTAGTTCTTGGCTTCACCAGAAATTTAAGCCTTGCGTTACTTTTTACATTGCGTTAGATGCTAGGAAGTTTCTGTACCATGTACTGCATGACTGCTCTTTGTACCTAGTACTACACGTACCGTCGCGTTCGAGAACAGAGACCGTGCCGCGTAGTTGTTGGAGTTGTTGAACTAGCACTATCGTTCATGATGGTATTCTGAAACTACAAAATCAGGCCTGAAATCACCACTTTGTACCTTCTATTTGAGATTTTAAAAAAATCAGTGTAGTCTTCACATACCAGCTTTTGGTATGCTAACTTAAAACATAACCAGACAGTAACAAGACATTTCCTGTTCATATTAGCATTCAACAGAATAAATAGGGTTACCAGTTTGCTCTTTTTCCAACTTCTTTTTTAATCTTTTTTAAGGCATTTATTTTTATTAGGAACACTTGGTACAAAATGTGGAAAGCTGTAATATAGGTTTATGGGCAAAATGATTCAAGTAGCATCCTTGATGGAACATCATTTACCTCAGATACTCAACCAGCAGTACTTTTTTTTTTCTTTTTTTTTCCTTTTTTTTATGCAGTTTCAGTCCATATACTATTCGTTACCTCTCAAGATTTTGGTAAGCAATTATTTTAACTTTACTCTTTGTATTTGTCAGTGTTTTGGGCACAGGTTGTTGTACTACTGTCAAAACGTACTTGCTGTTTTTCTGCAAGTACTGAAAACAAACCAACCCCCCCCCCCCGCCCTCAATAAAGTGATTGTTAAATATTGTACAAAGAAAAATGTATGCTCTTTCTCCCCATCTCCCCCAAAAGTTAAAATAAAAAATGTGACTACTATGACTTGCATATGCCTTTTTTCAAACTTTAACACTTTGGGAGAAGAGACCTGTAGCTCCTATTTCCTACTTACACAGTAATCTTCAAGCCGTATGGCACGTTTTATGGCAAAAGAGAATGGGAAGTCCTTGCCGTTGTGTAAGCTTGGAAGCGAAGCCAAGGCAGAATGCACATCATCTCTGGCGTTTCGATGCAGAACTCGTCTCTTTCAGCCTTCCCTGGCACGAAGGGATATTTCACAGTTCCTTTCCAGAGTTTTTGCCAGTGTAGCGTGTCGAAGAGGATGAGGCACCTTTGACAGGAGAACGCTGAGCCCAAACATGCTACCACAGTGAGGGAGATCCTACTTCGAGGATACCAGGTCAACCACGGGCAGGAGGAAGTTTGTTCTGGTGTCTCCGTCTGCACGCTGGAACTAGCGTTGCTATTGCAGAGCTCTGCTAAGAGGACAAGTCAAATGACTGCGTTTATATTTCTTTTCCATGGACCTGCAAAGCAACCGCTTTTACAGCAGCCTCATTTCCGCTAAAGTGCAGCCAATGGAAGAAAGCAGCTTCCTATTCTGCAAGATTTGTTCATCGCAAGTGCGCTGGCACAACGTGCGGTCTGCCAGCATTCAGCAGGTTGGGGTTCTCCCTACTAAGCTGCTTGGATGGAGAGTGCCAGGCTTCCGTTCTTTATCTCAAATTCCAAGTAAGTCACCCCTCTCCCTTTAAAAAATGTTATTAAATTCAACCAGACTTCTATAAAATCACAGATAAGATGCACCAGTTATTCTGTTAAAATTGGATTTTTCTCCTGCCTATTGTATTGACATTGTACAGTTTGTATCTTTGTAGGAATGACAGTATACTGAAGCCAGAGCAGTTAGAGCTCTTGATAATTGTGTGAAACTACAAAGTTGTTATTTCCTGCATATACTAGATGTTTAGCTTCAAGAATAATACTTTTAACAGCTGACTGCAGAAATCGAACTTTAATCTGTACACGTGGCCTAGGGGGTTTAATGAGTAATGATGTGTAAATGATAACCTTACCAGAATATGCAATATTCCCCTGTTAGTCCTCAAGGTATTTATTTTCCAGTGTTGGACTAAGCATGCTCTCGCTCCTTGTGTCCAGTACCAAGCATCTAGATTAGTAGGTTAGACCCACAGGACCAAGAGATAGAGCAAGGATGGGGGAAAAGGGAGGGAGGTGTTGGTATAATGAATTTAATCAACCCTTCCCTGTAAGGATACATCACTGTTATGCAAGCCTGTAATTCCTGTAATTCCTTCTGCTTTTGAACAGATTGCATGGGCTGTGAATGACCATCTCCATGACAGGATTATCACCTCAGTGATTTACAAGTCTGAGCAAGGAATTGTTTCAGACTTCCTTCTGAATTGCACATCTTTGGGACTATCCACCCTAGTTCTCCAGGACAAAGCCCCATGTACTTATCCCTGAGCCAGCAGGAAGCCTCAACTGTTTCTCTCAAGTTGAGCGCATGCTACCCCTTCGTTTGTAAGTAACCAGTTATATCAGGTATACTGGATTCCAGCAAGCAATAGGTTGGGCCTGCAGCTCATCTCCAGCTACTTAGTCAGGGTTCCTGCTAACGAACTGCTATAACAACAACTCTGTATCACATCAAACACTGACATCAGCCCTGTTAATCACAATGTCCTTCCCCCTGCTAGTAGTGGGTAAGGTAACTCTTTCCTCCCCGAAGGAGAAGCCTATTCATTAACTAATAGTAGGCATTTAAAACTAAGTATCTACCTAAAAGACAATCTTGAATTATGTGAACTAAACTGAAACATGAAGTATGTATTTGCTGACTAAAGCTGCTTTCTAGATAAATACTTCTGCAGAAAATTTGATCTGACAAGCTTTTTTAATGTGCAGTTGCAGGAGTGTTCTGACAGTCTTATGCATGTTGTCTAGTTGTATAAGCTGTTACAGGAACTAGACTGTGAAGTTCTGAGTACTATTTTGCTGCTTTTCAAAGTATGTCTATTCTTTTCAAGATGTGCTGAGGTGTAGATGACATCTTTAAAACTAATGAAGCAGTTAAGAGCAAAACAAGTAACCTTTTGGACTGGAAAGAAAGCTTCTGAGTGAAACCAGAGCAAAGAGCTTCTAGGCATGAACAAAGGTCTGTGAAACTTCTTTGGCTTTTTGACAGACAGAGGCCATAAGGCTGTTAAAAATCTGTATTATGTTACATAGGCTTTAAGGGAGGCGTGAGTTAACATTCTTCATTCAGGAGAGAGAAAAATTCCATCAGTTTCTGCATGATCCTTTCTGAAAAGAAACAGGAGGGTTAAAGGTCAGCATGCCCCTTACTATTTAAAGCCATTGTCATCAGGCAGGGAGAGAAATGAAGCAGCTAACCTTTAAACAACATTTCTTAACATTGTGGTACTGAACTGAGGAGATATCTTAATGTGAAGAAACATACTTCTCATACCATGTATTAGGAAGTTATATATAACCTCCTCATGAGGCAAGCCTTCACCGCAACACCTGTAAAGCCCATCTAACTCTACGGGAAGCCCCTGTAGTTCTCCACCACTGAGACAGTTCTGTCAGACTTTTACAGCCGCTCCTATACACTGAGGCAAATATGCTGCAGTTTAGAGTCAAATGTAAAAGCACTGTTCTTTCCCCTTCATAAAACAGCTGGGCAACAGTCAAAATAGTGACAGGGTGGGTGGAGCAAGTGATGCTACTTTGCACAAGAATGTCACTTAGCAGTGGAAGCTAGTTGTGATTATTAGAAGTTTAATGAAGTTTTATATCTCAACTCACACATTGGAGAAGAGAAAATACATGACATAGCAGCCTTAAATTGCATTAGAAATGACTCTGTGCTTCAGAGAGACCACACAGACCACACAAAAATCATGGCATGAGCCCCCTGCCTTTTGCTGTATTATGCCACTAAGCCAGTAGCTAAGGGAGTCTTAATTTGAGATTAAGAAACTCAAAAGGGCAATTGCTTTGATATCTACAAAGTCAAAATTGCGTGAGAGGAAAGATTTACACTGAGCTGAGCTAAGCTAAACTGAATGCATCTAATTTATGGCAACCAGAAGATAACAGGATTATAGTTTGCCTTAAGATCCCAAACCAATCAGCAAAGCGCAGAAGAGAAAGCTTCCAACAGTTCTTTCCAAAATTTATTAACTGGAACACCCTACTGTAGGTAAGTGTTACATCTTCTAGAGTAGAGTTAACTCCAAAAGTTTTGATGTAGTAAGTGACTGTATTAGTTTCAAAAAGTTCACAGCCAACTAAGTGATGATGTTGCCCACTGCTTAACATCTGTCGGGCAGTTTGGATATGCTTGCAAAGCATCCATGATCTGATTATTGTCCAAGAGCAGTTTCATTAGTAGGTACTCTCTCTGAGCCCGTACAGATGGTCTTTCTATAGGTTTTACTAATTCCAGTTGGAGTAAGTGTTCAAATGCCTAAAAACAAAAGAACAAAAAGTAATTAGGAAGTGGAAGCTAACATCCTCCCTGGCTATACTACCTATTTTGAATAATCTGTGATACACTACCCAGACAGACATTAAATGCCAGCTCAATTTTGCCTTATTTCATTTCCTTTTGAATAGATTTCAAAGCATATTGACTATGTGAGCTGAATAAAGTATGCTTTTCTTATTAAAGAAATAGTGTTTGAAATCTGGTGTGTATATATAACTGAGAGGAATGACTTTGTTCTTTGGGAACAAGTTGGAACAGTTAAACTAGAAAATGTGTCATGCTATCTGGGCATTTGTAATAAATTTAAGCATGACTGAATAATGTTGAATCAGAAATCAGGACTGTTCAAGCTTAGAAGTGGCAAAACTATTCTGACCACTCAACTGCTGGTCATGAGGGTTAAGTTTATTAATTGAAAACTTAACATCTGTGTGACTACCTGTTCAAATACTGTGCTATAACAAGATTAAGTACGTACCATAATACCAGCTCACTAAACAGAGCATAGGCAAAGTTACATTAACAGAATAGCAGACGAGTAGCCCAGAAGGCCGATGAGCATTGCGTTTGTAACCAACAGTATTATTTTTCAATTTCTTGGTTTAGGCAAATACAGCCATACTAGACTACACAGCAATTCCATGTACCAGTCAGACCTGCCTGAACTTAAATCAAGAAAAACAAGTTTTATAAACTAATCTTGATGCATGAAGTTCTTCTCAACAGCAGAATCAAGAAGGAAGCTGAAAACACGTACACAGACAGAAATTGCTCTTTCGGAAGAGCAAAGCATTTTGGATACAGTCCCTCTCACTGACCCCAAACATTACGCAAGTTAAGCCCACTTAAAAAAAAAAAAAAAAAAAAGTCTTTACTCTGTTTCTAAAGAAGCACTTTTCTATACAAGGAATCACTGAGTTCAGAAAACATCAGAAATGCTCTTCATAAAATGGAGACACAGTGTTTGGCTACTTTTAAACTCTTACAGGTAGACATTTACCCGACCAGCAGAATCTTCTTCCTAAACCTCCTACCCCTGTAAGGCAGGTGGTTTGGCAAGGGAGCTGCTCCTGCCAGCGGGCAGCTGCTGTCCAGCAGGGGGCAGCACAGCACTAGGCAAAACCCCCCCTTTATGTCCATTGCCAGAGCAGATTTCCCTGTTCCTCATGAAGCATCCAGCCCTACTTCCACGACTATATTTGACTATTTAAATGCGTATGAAAGAGTTACATTTAGGGTTTACCTTCATGACAACTGGCTTTTCGAAGTTGTACATACAATGGGCCTTCCTTTGTATGAACTTCTGAAATTCTGTGTCAATAGGAAAAAAATGGTTACTTCAGGGAAAATAATTGGTCTTGTGTATGTAAAGTTAATGCATTTCTCTCACCATTGTAAACCATCTGGAAGTTAAACGGTTCTCCTTCGTAAACATCATTTAAGTGTTTCATAGCTATAATTAGGCAAATTTCCAGGACAGACAAACCTAGAGTGAGAGACAAGAGCTCTAAATATTTCACTTAAGCATATCAGAAATGCAAACAGTTTACATGTACTATTTTTAATCCTCAATTTATGATATGCTGTTGACCTCATGGATTTTAGCGTTTTGTATCTTTTGTAACACAACCAAGTGCCTGAATTAGAGAGGCTAAACAAGAGCAGAGTATTAGTTTTCCAGGTATTTGGAGGAAGAATTAAGAAATGGCCTCCTTCCATCAAAATACAAGGAATTTAAGTATAAAGAAAAATCAGCATTACAGATTGTGTAGCATGGCAAAGAATTTTTAGCAGCATCAGAACAATCTACAGCTTATTGTGTAGCATGTCATGAAATGAGTTTGAAGAGATTATTTGCTATTCAAAGCTCAAGAAGCCATGCAGGAAGTTAGCTCCACAACACTAAGGGGGCTTTTCAAGAACTGCAGGACCAAACAAAACCCTGTAAAATCTAGAAGCCATAAAGGAGCAGTAGGATAAGTGTTATCTTCCTGGTCAGCAAAGTAATTCCTTCCATTGCTGTATTTGAGCTCAGCATCCTTATCAGGGCAATTGTGTTTCCTCTTACTGTTTGTACAGGTTCCAAAATTCTTACCAAAGACAACTTAAAACCCACAGAACGCTAGCCTTCAAATGGTTAGGTTTAAGAAACACTACTTTTCTTCAGGCAGCAGTAGCACACCAAAACATACTTAAAGTTAGCACAACATACAGTAAGTTCAGTTAAATGCAAGTTATTTAAGTACAGAGTTCAAGTACATGCTCAAATTTAAGTACAGAATATTGCAGTTCTCACAAGGTCTGTTGTAACAGGGCCCATTCCTAGTGCCTTCGCTATCCTTAAGCCACCAGCACTGGCAAGAAGGGGTCAGCACTTTCTCATCCTCTGCCATTCAAAGGGGACAGAAGTACTGTCCCCACTGGTTCCTCAGCCCATGCTACCAGCGCTTCCTTACGTAGCACTGAGGTACCAAACAAGCTGTCTGGTACTGACAGCTCTCAGGTCTGCACCATAACAGGGCACTAGCTGAGCTACCTATATAACGAGATTTGTATCAAGTGTTACACAACAGATAGAAGCTAGAAACTGAGTTGTATCTGAGCATATGTATGAGTGCAAATTAGTAGAGAGCATACTTCTCCATGGGCAGAAGCATTCCCTTTATAGCTCGTACTAACAGGGGACACTGCACAAGAGTATTCCTTGTACCAGGAGCATTTCAAGGACACATTTCAAGGACTGGACACATTCCCATAGTCATCAGAAATATTGGGGGGTGGGGGGGGAACACCACAAAACAAACCCCGAGTCTTACCATGTACAATATTTGCTTTTGAGTCCATTCTACACTGCTTGCTTGCCTCATGAAGATCTGATGCAGTGATAAGTGGGTGATGCACAGTAACGTTACTTAAAGCAAGCATCTAAAAATAAAGCAGAAAACACTAATTTACTAATTACTGGACATACTTTCTACTTAGAGGAAGAATACAAAACAACACATTTCCCCTGGAGTCACCTACTGGAAACACTAACAAATAAACCCTATGCATGCAGTGGGATTATGCTGAAAACCTTCTAAATAACTAGTAGCTACAACTACATTTTGCCTGGAAGGTTTTCCAGACTTAAAGTATCTGAAGGCAACATCAGTTAATGTAGGAAGTGATGCAGCAGATTCACTCAAAACATTTGCTAAAAAAACCTCACATAATTGCAATTCAAATCTTTAGCAATCTTCAATTACCTGTCACAGAAAATGAGCTTTCAACAGATCTAAATTAATAAATACAGAGAGTTAACTGACCTCCTCTGACACCACTCTTTCAAAGCTTTTGATTATCCACAAGACTTTATATAGTAGTAGAAACATTGCAATGAATTTTACTTGTTTTAAAGCTTTAAGTCTTTACCTTTGCATTATAAAACAAAGACGACACTTGTCTTTACTGGAAAAAACAGCATTTACATTTAAATACTAAAATATAAAGGCTTACTGTTCCTACAAAAAAGCACTAGGAGCAGAAGAATCAGCAGAAAACAAACTATCATTTAGAAGATTAACCCTAAGCTATAGTTCAATATTAATCAAGTCAGAGAACTGGCTTTCAGTGACTGCTTCCTACTTTCTGCAGGTCTATGTGATGAAAAAGTGCTTCTTCCATCCATTTAATTGAAACTCTTTCACTGTGGACATCCAGTGCTATCCAACACCAGCCTTTTTTAGGCCTCCTTCTCTCCTTATAGACGTCAGTATATCAGGCTCAAAAAGCAGCAAGACCATTCAAAGAAATAGTGTTGTCTTATAATGGCTAAAGGGAACCCACACAGGGAAGAAGGGGTGGGGAGAGGTGAAGGAAGAAAAAAAATAAAACATCCCAAACAGCTCTAAGATACCAAGAAATATGCGAAATGGAGAAAACTAGAGCAAAAAGTAGCATTTCTTTTAAGCCACTGCCCTCACTTTTGCACTAGTGAAACTTGTGAGTAACAAGTATCTACAAATTATTATGTGGAATGGAGCCTGCAGCATTGAGCATCCTCCAGTTTACCAAATGGACAGGTTGGAAGGCAAACAGAAAAGCAGCTGATTGCCTGAAGTCACCCACACTAAAGAAACCGTGGGGAACCAGAGCTTACCAAAAGCACAGCTGGACTTTACCCGCTAAATAACTTATTCTGCTGAAGGACTTTATTTGCTCAAATTTTCCAAGCTTCGGTTTTTGTATAATACCACCCAGAGTACTGCAGCATGAAACGGGAACTAAACTTCCACTGAAAACTGGTATTTCTTCTGACAATGCAAAGCGATGGGAAGCTCTGAATTTAATTTAAAAATAATTGGTCATCATTGTAAACAGAAGTCTCTGCTATGGCAAACGGAAGAGCAGGTAATTAACAAGGGTAGCGCCATTCTTTTTTTTTTTTCCTCCTGAAATTGTGGTAAGTTGCCCATCAGAGAGCTTCTCCCACCAGTTCAAATGGCAGATTCATACAGACTTTCAGCACTAAGGGAAGATTCATCCTGTGGGGCAATTTATCCATGCTTCAGCAAACACAAAATAATTACAGAAGTGGTGAAATCTGTACCTATGTATTTTTATTAGCAAGATAAATTCAGAATGAATTTGTAGGCCTCTTCCTAAAGGAAAGAAATTGAGAACATGGTGAAGATGACACTTCTGAGCCTCAGCCTCTCAGCTTCAAGGTGAGTCACAGCTCAGTGAAATTATTCAGATAGCCATCAGCTCTTTTTCTGGCATTCTTCAGAAAAACCTCTTGACAGGATTTAGAAACCACGCAGTCTTAGAGCCACAGAGACTGAATCAGGTGCTGCCAAGCTAGAAATAACTTGCAATCTTGTAACCAACTCAAGTAAACAGAGGTCCATCAAAAAGAGGACTGTGACCATACTCAGTGTTTGAGAACAAAAGCCAAAAGTCTATATCCACTCTGAAAAAGGAGACCATAAGCTCAGCGCTGGGAAAAGCTGTAAACACGAAACAGTCCAGGAACAGCCCATGGTAGAGCTAAAGATTAAGATTTGAATACTTACACAGCACAGTAACAGATAAGCAGGTATGTATAGTGGGCTTTGCACATTGACAGAAGCACAGAGGTATTTTAAGATATTTAAATAAATGTTACTTATCTACTGTAATGAATGTTATTGCATTCATGTTAACTGTTAAGAGACATTAGTGAGGGAGGCAGCAAAAAAATAAAAAAAAAAACCCTCTAGAAAGCCTGGCAATGCATTAAGTTTGCTCTCATCTGTTGCGCTAGAAAGTACGTTGTTAGTATTACCTCCTACTTACTGAATATGGAAGAGTCTTCTTCCACTGTTAACAGGGAAGCAGCAGTCTAATTTTTCTACATACAATGAAAAGACCTTCTCGCTCTCCCCTAGGAGAACTAGGTTGAAACTACCAAGAAAAATCCTGAAAGCTACCCTAGGCCCTTGGTACCAGATAATGCGGTCATTCTATAGATCAGAAGCAATTCCCATCTCGGTATGTCTAGAAATACGGTAGCCTCGAGCTTCCGGCACCTCAAGATTAAGATCACATTTCCTGGACTAGCATCATGGTAACAGAAAAATTCAGGATAGCAACTAGGGTAAATGAGTTGCTCCATCTATGAAAACATCTCTGGAAAACAAAGTAGTACCTAATAATACAGTTCATAACGTGATTTTACCTGATACTCCAGATAAGAAGAAATTTGAAATGGTAACAGAAAACAAAGGCATTTCCTTGGTACAAATAACAAGACTGTAGACATATGAGAATATTCTTACTGAACGGTATCCAGGACAGACTAATCCATAAATGTGAGTATTTTAGTAAGAATAACAGTTTAGGAAAAAAGAGCAGGAAGAGGGATGATGACAACATTATAGCTGCAAGTGTCGGTGATTCTAAAAGCAGCACAGAGTACTTTTACATGGAAAGTGCATATATCTGCAGAGAGTTATTCAAGAATAGGTCAAGAAACAGACGAGGACTGGGCAGGAACACAGACAAACCAACACCACCAGGAGGAAGAGAAAGCACAAAGCACAGTAAGATGCAAGAATATAGGAAAAAAAATTAATGATCTTTGAAGAAGGTAAGGCACTGAAAGAAAAGCAGCAGTTACCAAGACAGATTTAATAAAAGAGGAAGAATGGTAGAAGCATTTCTCACCAAAAAAAAAGCAGACTTAAGCAAACTTAAGCAGTTTTCAGGACACAGCAACAACCAAAAGGAATCTCAAAGAAAAGTATGTTTTGACAATATTTCACCTACAGTTTGCTTTATAAATTAAAAGGCTTAAGCTAAAGTTATTTTAAGTACCCCCAAAACCCCACCATTTTGAATTAAAAAGTAAACCCTCACAAAGTAAGTGCTGTAAAAATCAGTACAACTCAAATTCATTAATGAAGTACGGACTGATGAAAACCTAAAGCAATAAAAGGAACAATACGGTCAAAAGCCTGCTCAACAAAAGGATGTTTCAAGTACAGCTGTGATAACTGGCTGTTTACACATTATTGTAAATCCAAGATGATATTATATACCTATCCAAATACATACCAACAGCAAGTGAAGTGAGCGCAGATCTTTGCTATAGTGAAAAAGGTTTTGCAGCATGTCTTGCACAGTTTTATCTTCTGAGAGGTGCTTTAAAAACAAAAAAAACCCCACACCATTAAGCAACACTTCAGCAAAACAGTTCTTATTCACCTGGAAAAATATGTTACCTACCTTTCAGAAAGAACCCACTTTATTGGACAATACAATCCTTCATGTGTAATCTTAATTTTTTGGTCTTTTTTGTAACCTTTATCTTCAGACTTCAGTTAAGCAAAGATTCCACATCACAACTGATTTATGGCATATCAAACTCAAATAGTGAAAGGAAATACTGATGTTAGGTAAAAACTTTACATACTTATAAACTGGCCTTATTTTAAAAGTTTTCCTAGAAAAGGTATTAAGAGCTTTAAATACCTGAATGTTATTATTCCACTTTTGTGCAAAAGACTCATCAAGAAATTCAGCAGGAAGAGAAAGCTGTTCTTTGAATATTTTAATGTATTGTTTAAAATCAAAGGAATTCATCAAATATATCTGTCGATGGGAGAACCTTGATTTTACTCTCTTCTCCAAGAGTTCCAGGATATCCTTGTATTAAAAAAGACACACACAAGCAGACATGCATATTTCTTAGTTGAGAAAAGACTGCACTAAAAAAGAAAAAGTAAATAGTATAAAAAATAATTATTACATTCTCAGGTTTAAAGTGTTCTAACAAGATCAGACCTTCACTAATTATTATAGCTGACATGCCTTAAAACGCCTAACAGCTAGCCATTTATCCGAATCATGTGGTGCACTACATCATACAGGATAATTAGTTGCTAGGATACTCAGCAAATTTCTCCATAGATTATGTAAATATTTCAGTTACTTAGGTCTGTATTCAAGATGTTTCAGCCTATCATGGCTCTAGACAAGTTGCCTAGTAGATACGTACGTTGGCAGCTGTCATTTCTCATGCCTTTTGTCAGGCTGAAAGAATCTAGTTAAAAAAAATCTTAAGAGCCAATACTTACCTTTTAAGATCATCACACAGAACTAAGCAAGTCTATCATTGGATTGTTATTGCAGAGTACAGAATAGCATAGCTTACTTTTCTCTGAAGAGGCAGCAATATATCAGCATAAGAAGCAAGCTGGGGTACATGTCCATTTAGAGAAAGGAAGTACTATTCAGAATAATTATACTCAGTTTCTAGCATTTGGGGGAGGGTCTTTCCAGTTCGGGGTTCTTTAGTTGCTTTTTACTTGCAATAAAAAGGTCTTGTTTAGAATACTGAAATCTTTCACCAAAAAAAATACAGCACCAACAGTGCAAAATATTAACTCCCCTTTTTATTTAGAAGTCACATGCAACAGGATGACCAGTGATAAAATGCCAATTCCAAAAAAACCTGAAAAGCACCAGGTACCACCACAACCACGGCACAGTCTCTGAAGACTCTACATTATTTGGATTCAAATATAAGAGGGTCTAAGTTGTGGATGATGAGAATACCAGACTCAGGACAGTAATGAAGCAAAAGAAAAGTCTGTAATTAATTGCTCAAAATCAAAGCCCACCATTAACTTCTAGTAATTTGCCCAGCTAAATGTCATCCAAACACAACCAGCTCCAGATTTAGGCTCTGATGAAAGATTTTTAGTTATTGTTCTTGCCATAACCTGGCTATCTTCACAACCAATCCACTTTACTTGGAAAAAGAGTGTAATTTTGATAAAGTATCAGCTCCCATAGCGTTAGAAAGCAGTTATTTCATGGTATACACATGATCTGTCCACAGTTCCTTACAGCACCATTGTAAAACCACAGCAAGTTAAACATGGATCATAAATCCCTTTTGAACATGCTAATATTACAGTGAAAGTGCTCTACTGAAGTGTTTGCTTAAAAACATCTCTTAACCTCAGAACAGTGATTTGAACACTAAGTTAATTCAAGTCTGTTCTTACCAACTGGTGACCAGGAAACTGAAATGCCCAGGAGCCCCTTCAAGGACCGAGTGACAGTACAATACAAGACAGCCACACCGATAGATATGGCTCTTCTGTGGTAATACAGGACAATGGTTCTTTATCGCCTTATAAATGTAAAACTATTTCAACAGTAAAATTGATGGTTTTGCAGTTTTTTGGTCATCTAAGTTTGCTCTCAGCACTGAATTAAAATTTTTTAATTCAAGAGTCTGATAAATAGGTAATTGAGAAAAATCTCCTAGTAAATTAAGTAAAGTTCCAGGAGTGGGAAAGGGAAAACATTCCAATAAAGACAAAAGTCTCTTAAAAACAGTTGAAAGCTTTCAACAAGAAAGAGCAATTTCTTACTTGTCTGCAGGTAAGTCCAATAACTGTTACTGGAGTCTGTGCTGACTGGGATATATCAAAGAGGTTATACAGCAGCGTCTGATTCTTGTGATGAACAAACAAGTCAAATTCATCCAATATAAACAGGACCGGACAACTGCTAGTTCGATCACCTGAGACAGCAAGTTAAAAAGTTATCATTGACATGGTAACTGCATGATCAAACTTTCATCTTTACAGCTTTTACATATTTAGGCTTTAACCAGTTTATATATTTTCTTTTAGCCATTTCACTAGCACCTCCTTTCACATACACATTGCTACAATACTAAAAAGAAAAATATACAGAAAAACTGGTGAGGTTTTGTACTGTTCTGGCAGACATTATTTCTGAGTGCCAAGGAAGACAGACTCCTATGACCAATTTTTAAAAACGCTATTTTTAATGGGTACAATCTGGATAAAAGAACCTGTCCTTCATAGCTGACTATCAGATGCAAGTCTTCATAGTATCATTTAAGTTAGGTCTGTATTTGATTAGTATTACAAGTCTTTTACATTGTTTTGCAACCATTCTTGAGCAAGATTTCCTTATACCCACTTGTACAAGTAGATGAAGAAACTGTAGATGTAAAAATAGATGAAAGAAGCATGATATGCTAATTTTTCAGTCAACTGACAAACAGAAACACATTATTTCAGAAGAGAGGCCGGTAGCGTGTTTACCTTTCCTTAAAGCTTCAAGAAGGAACGCAAGATTTTCAGCAAAACTGCCCTAAACAGACAAAAAGTTGCACAATAGGTTTTCAAGGTTATTCGCAGAATTATATGACTACATCAAGTTCAGGCATGTACTGAAGTCCATTTCCTTATTAAAAAAAAAAAAAAGCCTGCATTAAAAAATTGACAATGTTACTTCATGCTGTACAATCACAACCTCTTCTACCAAGCAGAGAAAACATAACTCCACACTGATCCACTTTTTTCAGCCTAAAACCCCCAACTAGCTGCCTCAGACAAGCAGAAATTAGTGATCAGAAGAACTTCCATAATAAGCCAAATATACTGGTAGCTTTATCCTTCCTTTTTCTTCCCCTTTAACTGTACATTCACATTTAACTCTAATAAATAGCTACTGCAAACCTAATTTTCTATTTACACATATGCAACAACTGCCACCTAACAGTGTGTTCCCTTGAGAACGATAAATATGCAGTTGTTAAATCTGCAACATGATGAGATAGATGGAAGCATCACACATCTTCATGACAGAGAAAGCAATGAATTGCTGTGACCATTCTACTTCGTTTACCCACCCTAAGTTGTACTACAAAGAGGTGGGAAGTAGCTATAATTGAAGACCACAAACCGTGTTGTAGAAGACAGAAGAACCAATTTAAAACTCTTTGAACTACAGTTGCAGAAGCTGAGAAAGAAAAGTTTCTACAGACAGAAGCAAGGACATTCCTGCAAATCAGTATGTTTCCATGCATGTAGGCAGCAGAAGGGATTAGATGCCTTTAAGAGTTTTAAGTAGGATGCCACAATAACAAAGTTAAGAGGGAAAAAAAGTAGAGTAAGTTTGCATATCCAAGTCCAGTTTTGTCTGCAGCTTTCTTTGGTAGTGGAACTGTAGAACTTGAAAGGTTGTTCTAGTTCTCTGATGAAAAGAGAACACATTCAAACAGTTATGCTGAAATACTTGCTATTTCCTTTTACTACTGCACCTGTATTTGGGAAAATTTTTAGCTCAGCACTGGGAAGAGCTTTCCATTCTCTATATCTAAAATCATTTCAGATAAGGCATGAATATTTTCAGATCTCAAGAAATCAAAACACAATAAGCATTTCCAAAAGACAATACAGCTTAATAACTACAGTCAACCACTCATCTTGTATTCCACACTGCTTATTTCCCACTTCTCTGGTTTCTCTTACCTAAAGTAAGAAAGTCTTGCCCCTTTAGAAGCCTTCTAAATGCAACGGATGAAAAGAAACCTCCTATCTACTGAAATTTCATCTGTCTCCCCCTTTACAATCTTACTCTCCCCACCTGGATGGATGGCTCACAACTATGCACTTCTGCCAGTCTCAGGGAGCAGAGGAGCAGACGCTGCTCAGAATGATCTTCCGTCACACCAGAAGATGGCCTCTCAAGAACACTCGCTGAATAACAGGCAACAACCAGAGCAGCTCAGAAATCAGCAGATCACTAGCCCAAGTTATTCTAAACTCAGGTAACTGAAATTCAATCTGAAGCACTTAAATTATTCTCTTTACTGTCTTCAGAACTAAGGTAAATAGGTTTCTTCTTTGGGAAAAGGTCTATAGAAGCAAGTATTTTAATAAAAATCCTCTGCAAAATGAGAGCTCTAGGAAGCCAGTGATCTGGATAGATTGCCCAACAGTTTAGACAAGGTTTCAAATATACTAAAGATGCTGCTTTTTGGTTAGTTAACTTGCCTACTCTTTGTCTTGAAATATTAAAGCAGATGTTTCTAAAACACACTAGCCCACAGAAAGAAGTCACTTTGAAATGCTTAATTTTTTTTCATTTAGACTTTCCCTCTTTCTAACATTAGCTTTAAACTAATGTTTTTTGAAAAAGTATTAGATGCATTAATACTGCTCAACTACACAAGTGCTGAGCATTGCATTTTGGTAGAACACAAGTGTTCTTTGACAGGACTGAAGTGTTTTTAAACCAGGGTCTTCAATGGTAAATGCTACTACAGCTATCAATTACTATATATTTTAAAGCAGAAAGCTGTGGGAAAACTGAGCCAAAACATCACAATTTTACTAATGCTCAAAGCCAATTCAGTCTCAACAAGCTACAATTCTTTAACGCTAGTTTTCTAGGCAACTTTTGAGGGAGATAAATAAAAGCTGATACTTACAAAAACTTTATCCCCAACCACATTTTCCAGGTGTAACTGTCTGGTGATCTCCTTCAGGGCCACTTTATCATTAGTCTGCAAAAGCCCTGAAACCAAATGATTTTTCAGTGAAGAACTTGCTCTTCTCCTTTATTCCAAGAGGCCACATCTACAGCCAACAGAAACATATCCAGAAGCTTCTCTCAGCTTCCAGCCTTACAAAACTATGGCATTCTTAAAATTAAGACTAGATTGCAAATTTCCATATGCAATAAAAAATTATTTCAAGCAATTCATTCACAACTGAACAAGATTTTTAACATTTTGAAAAGAGTCATCAAAAGCACACTAGTTGTCTTTATATAGAGAGAAACAAAGGAAGTCATGGTTGGGCACAATGAAAAATAAGTGCACATATTAGAGGCTTCATTACAACTGCTGAAGAGCAAAACTGTTGTTCAGTACGTGGAATATGTAACAACTGAATGTAACATAACATTTGAATAATGCTGTATTACTTGCCATTCAGGTGAACTTCCAAGAGGTTCTCTCTAACTTGTTTTATTTCCATGAGCTCTTTTAAGACATGATTTAGTAACTGGGAAAAAAGAATACACAATTTCTCTATGACAAGATTAATGCTTAAACAGTAAGAAAAAAACTACAAATTAGTATTATCAGACAGAAAACTATTTGCAGTTTCATTAGGTAACTGTTCTTAAGTATTTAAGACAAAAGCATTAACATGACAACTTCACATTCAGCATCGTGAGTGTAGCTATAACATTTGTTAATTATGCTGAACTATTAGGGAAAGAAATATAAGAAAACCTCTAGTATTTTAGACACCAAATTTTTGGATTAATATCTAGGACTTTCGCCTCAATCAAGAAAAGCTTTAACAGTTTGACAGCTGACAGTATTTGTCAGTTGAGCTAGTATAATAATCAGCTTGCCGAAGCTTCATTGATCATAATTCACTAGATGTTGTGCAACAAAATTCTTTGCTTTGAAGCCATAAAGACACTAGCTTTATTCGTTTCACCTTAAAAATCAGGAAGCACAACACAACTGAACTGCACATAATTATATCAACTACCGCTGTGTAAAACTTAGGGGTCCCAAATTCGCAATCCATCAGCGCCCTGCATTTTAGAACTTGTGCTTGGTAAAAGTCATTAGGAATTTGCCTAAGTAGATGAAATTTGAACTTTTTGTTAGTTTGCTGCTTCTTGCCCTTTTCAATTACAGCAAATTTCAGTGTCTCCTCAATTTAGAATTTGTAGCTCTCATATAGATGTACGTGTACACACACGTATATATCCACACATACAATATCTTTTGTCCCTAGCAGTCTTTTTACAGAACCAATATCTTCCTCTTGATGTAGAATAAGAGAATCATTCCTTTCTCCTAATGGATCTGTTTACTTATACTCTGACAGGAAGGATCACAAATTTTCATCTTCACTGTCCTTATGTAAAAGGTCTGGAAAACAATTTAATCTTTAATTTAAAAAACAAAAAAGTCAGGTGGAGGATTTGAGGGTGGGGAAGAAGTGTTGTTAGGATTTTTTTTAGTGGTTTTATTTAAACTTTCACCTTTGTTCTAATCTGCCTGCAGTGTAGAGCTCTTCTACGTTTTTGTACTGCTGTTGTGTTTAGAAACAAATATAGCTAGCGAACTCTTACTACGGGTGCCAGACTGTAGTATACAAATACCTGGTATAAAAGAGCTTATTCCTATGACTTCACAAGTTTACGCCCAATAAGTGGATGTCATCCATTCTGGTTAACCCTTTGGCCAACAATTTCAATTGTAGCTTCAAAGTTGAAATTTCAAATACATGAAAATCCAAAAAGTATTTCCTTTGCTGTAACTATGCTTGTCAGTTAACTTCTAAGTTCAGAAAAGGAAAAAAAAAAAAAAAAAAAAAAATCAACTCTCCTTTAAGACTAGAAGGAAGTACATAGAATCCTTCACAGCAAGGCAACTTGCTTTAGCCCTTAGGAAGAAGACTCTTCAGTTATTTTTGTAGTTATTTTGTACTTTTGTTTTCAATCTCAAATACTTTTTTCAGTAACAGCCAACCTATCTACCACATAATACTACTAATACTGAAATGTTTACATAATCCTAAATTAACATAACACTTAAGTTAACGTGATCACTTCACATGCCGTAACTAAAAAGGGGTCCTTTAGAATAGGAAACCTATACTTACTATAGGCAAACTAAAACTAGCATAGAATTTCCTGCTTCCCAGCAATTTAGATAACAATATTCTCTAGCACATTTAAAATAGGATTAAGATCGTTCCCTACATACAACAGCTATATAGAAATGCACCCCTCACAATCTACTGCCTTTAAAGTTCTGGGATGCCTTTTCAGTCATGTTTACAGAGAAGACCCAGTAGTGGTAACAGGTTAACTTTTAAAGGGTTATCAAGCAAAATCTGACTATAATTGCAGAGATGAACTCTTTTGTGGCAAGAACAATAACAGAATCATAACAGGAGAAAAGCTGATAAAAGGCAGAAGCTACAGTATAGCCAGATCACACAAATACTAAAAATGAAACAAAAGCAACTTGTTCTGATAAAATGAATGAAAAGATATATTAGACATCTCTAGCATGTCAAAGTCTGGTGAAGGCATGCAAAGGAGTCCAAAACCATACAAGCTCCTGCAAGCCATCATGACGTTTGTCACGTACCAATTTTTGTAACTGCACAAGAATTTATTCTACTCTTTACATTTTCTAAAATGTATGTAGCTAACCTTCTGAAGTTTTTGAAATGATAGAAAATAGATTTCTCCATATTGTTATTCGATAGAATTACCTCATGAGAAACCACTGAAATGCCTTCAAATCACATATTCTTAATACATGATTTGAATATTAACAATATTAACACAATCTCTTTAAAAACAGGCACACAGATAAAAATTTAGCTCCAAAAGCTCCAAATATTTCAATGAGGTAATCTACCTCATGTTTAATTTGACCTTGTATAAACTTTTAATACATGTTTATACCATAGTCTTTCCTGATCCTCGAGGTCCAATAATGAGAGCAGAATTACTTTCTCCATGAACTGTAGTTCGTTTCAGCAGTTCTAGCAGATGCCTGTATTGAAAAACAGCAGTAGGTTAAACTTCAAACCAGACAGCATTCACTGAAACTACTGAAAATTCAAAGAACCTTTAGAACATCAGAGAAAGTTTGATGCATTTCAACTTGCTTTCAGAGCCAACACTCTTGGCATGCAAAATGTAATACGATAAAGTACAAAAAGGCTGAATGATTAGACTACTTGAAATATTTTAAAATACTAAGACGTGCATAAGTCAGGAGTATCACTAATTCATAAACTTTTGCAATTCTCCACCATGAAAAGGCAGACTTAATTTTAGTCTTTAAAAAACAAATTTACTTTTAGAATTCTATGTTATAGCTATAAAGGCAAGGTACTAGTATTGCCACTACCCAGTCGCTGAGACATTAAGATTTAAAATAAGTCTCATCTCCCCAACTTTTTAACCTTCACATCTGGACTCCAAGAGGTAGACTTGTTTTAAATGTGGGTCTCCAAGACTACTTGGAGAAATACGATGCTGGCATCCAGGGTTTCAAATTTACTTCTAACACAGCCAAACAGTGGAAAATCTGAAGTAAAAAAAAACATGCACACCAGGAGAATTTAACTTTTTGCTTGAACAGTTCATTAAACATGGGCTTAGAATATGCACTGAAGGTTATCTTCCAGGCTACAAAAAATTGTTTCAGGAATTATATATTTAAAACAAGGACAAGTAACATGGTGCTCAGAGCCTCACTACACGGCAAGTTAACAGCTGTACACAACCTAGTAAAGTTTGAGACAATTCTTAGAAGCATTGCATTTCAAGTCATTTAAGTCTGTGTGTAATTTAGAAAACTAAAGGTAGCAGAAAATTCTGAATTTTACTTGATTATTTTTCTGTTGAGGTTAAAGTAGAAACTTAAAGTGTATGAATCTGCTTACTCACCTGTACTGGTGTTCAACCCCAAACAGTTTTCCAGTAGCATGATGGTGACAGAATCTTTCACGTAAAATTCTTTGTACCTATTGATGTAGAGCAAGATTCAGAAAAAATGGTTGGTGCTTCAAACATTAGAATGTAACAATAATGTAATAACTGTAGGTAACATAATAGAAAAATATTCATGCTTGTGGCATTGAAACTATTCTATAACATGTAAGCTTTAACTGTCACCAATGACATAAGGTCTTGAAAGTAAGAATAAAATTGCAGTAAGCACAGTATTTACCAGACACTTAGCAGCAGAAAAGAGAAAATTCAGTGATAGCAATGTATGTCTTTGGTCCCTTCTATTACAGTTTCTTTCCTTCACTCTCAAGGGATGTTATACTTACCACCAAAATTAGGTCAGTAGTTCATTCAGCATTCTAATCAATTGTATAATATGGACAAGAAAACATTTATTAGCAAACTTAAATAAGAAAAATAACCCACTTAGTTATTCCAAAAAATCTTCCCTGCATACGCTTCTTACACCAGCCATAACACAAAGTTGCAGCCTACAACCTTCAAACATCAGAATAATGTCAAATCTCTTTTCCAACAGTTTTTCCAGTTTCTCTGAAGACTCAATTCAGACACTCTGTTCCGACAATTTGTAAAGAGCTTTGGGTGGTGGGGGGAGGAGGAGAAGAGAAAGGGAGAGGTACTAGTATGAAACCAAAGCTAAAATATTTCTTACAAAGGATAGAATGAAGTTGTATGAAGCAACTTAAATATTTTTTGCTAAGTCATTCAACTTGCATATTGAATACAATATTTTAACTATGAGTTTGGATAGATTTGTTGGGCTATCATTAGATATATTTCTGCATTGATTTCTGTTTTTCACTTTAAGAACAACCATTACTTAAAACTGTATCTTCAATATATTCCAAAATGGCAAACCTTTAGCATCATAGCATACCTTTCCCAGCACTTGACCAACAGCACACAAACTGGACAATCCCAATTTTCAATAGTTTACAGGACTTTACACTGCTACTAATCCCTGCCCCTCATATAAGCTATACCTGAATACTCCATCCTTTTGTAATGATTGGTATCTAATTTAAATGCTTGGTGTCACAGCAAAGAATTGCAGAGATTAAATTGCAAACTGTTAATGAAATAATCTTCCTTTAAAAAAACCCCACATTTTAATGTCTTACCTTTCAGTCTAACTGAATGCCCATTTTACCCCAAAATGAACTCTTTCTTATATCATCAACATACACCTATGACATTACTTTTTCATCCTCACAATCTGAGTAGCCTTAACCTTCCCCTCCGTATGGTTTTTCTCTGCATTCTTCAGTTGCATCTCTTGACCGCATTCTTTTTCATTTCTGCTGAATTTTAAGAAAATATGAAAGAAAAAAGTACTGTGCTATCCAGGTAAGCTATACTGAGGCAGAAATGTACACCAGATGTTTGCATTTTAATGCTGCATAGAGAATAGCATTTCAACTACAACTGAGCAGCCAACATTTTAAAAAGCTGAAGTAATTATCTCAAGAATGGATTTGTCAATATTAGGTTTGGTCAGTTACCTTACCATCTAGTTAAATCTGGAGGCATTTCCGAAGCTTCCCAAGTTTCTCTGACTTTAAGTAGTAGTAATTTCTTTATGCCATTTTTAGCTGATTAACATTCACCAGTCATTATCATGGGATACATCACTAGTAGGTTTCTAGTATCGTTAAAATGTTATTTCTAATGTTTTAGCTAATTTAAAATTCATGATGGAATTACCACCGTAATCTCTAGGTGTTTGGTTTAAAAATAAACACACATACCCCCCATCTCTGTCAAGTATTCTTCAGCAAGTCTAAACAATGGATAAAAGAAGATTAAAAATCTATTTTAGTAACAATTCCACTATGAAAGGAATTTCTTTTTAAATACACCAGCTGTGCTTGTCTGACTTTCCATAGTCCCTTTTTCTTCTACTACAGTCCTATTGATTTAATTTCCAAACTCTTTTAAAAAAAGTTTGAACAGTCAGCATTGCCCATCCACAAGCAAAAAGATTTTCCTCCTACAAAAGCATTTTAGATATACACAAACAAAAGATTAAAATATAAGAAAATCACTGCACCACTACAGTTCACTACAATTGCATCACAGCAATTCGCTACAAGATGCATCACAGTTTCTACGTAGCCTATTTGAGAAATCAGACAAAAACTTTATAAAGCTGAAACCTGATTAGGTAGCTGCTGTCCTACCTAACCTGTGTTATTCCTTTTAAAAAGCAAAAGCTATCTGGGTTCTGATCCACACTACAAACTGGAAAATAAAGGAGCTGATCAGACAGCGATAGATTAGTCCAAGTCCGAGAAAAGGCTAAGATGTGTTACATACTCAGACTCCTTCCACTCCTTGCATTAGTAAGGAAAAAAAAAAATCTCTTCGTGTACAAGTCAAAATCTATTGCAACACATGACTGCCAAAGTGTAAGACTGCCCTTCAACATTTTTCTTAAGACACTCCAAAAACTAGATTATTACTGAAAGAGTTAAAACAAGCAAATATCAGGTGAGAAGCTGAAATTAATACAGAACATAGATCCAAAAACCACTTATCTCTAGAAATTTTATCAAGTATCTATATGTGCCTTTTTACTGGTCTCTTGAAAACACACAGAATTTAAGGATGACAGAGGATGGAAGAGTTTCATAAGTCAAGCCAAAGCCAGCCAATGAAGTTGTTACTAACCTGTGAAATGCATTCTCCATTTGCACTGCTGCTCTCCTTTGACTTACGTTTACTCATTGCAGAAATTTTTACCTTAAATAAGGACAACATAAAACAGTTACACTAAATTACTTTGTTTCCTATCTTAGTCAGAAACTGTACTTGAAATTTTAGTAGACTAAATTTAACATAGTAAACACAGGACAATTGCTAACTTGTAAGAACTTAAGTTTTAATGGCCGTTTTTTTCTTGACTGATAAAGATGCATTAGTTTATCTTATTACTTGTGAAACAAAACCACTGAATGAATTTTTACATAATTTCTGAGGAGGTGAAATCCAGAACTACGTACAACTTCTGAACTCCATTTGCTTTGTTGACATATTGTCAACGCAATGCAAACAAAACAAAGTGCCTAATGTAACTGATATCAGAGTAACAGCACTTCCAAGCTTTTGTAGACAGCTCTTACTTAAGATAAAGGCAATTATGTGTCTGGAAATTACATGCCAAGGTCTACTAAGACAGCACCATTATACACAAACTGAACTTGCACAGAACGAGCCCAAGAATGGCATAGCTTATGCATCTGCACTTCATTCTATAGAGTGTTCCAACTTTGTATGGCAACTGACCTCAGATAGATTATTTTGAACAATCAAGTCAATGCTCTTCAAAAGTTGTAATTACGAGTCACATATGTTCACCTTCTCCACTTACTAACCGCAAAGTCTAATGTGGTCATTTTGACTAAATTTAGAATAGACTAAGAAAATGCATTTACAGTCTTTAGCTGAAACTTGCTATAAGCACATGGTACCATGTTAAGCCATGATAACTAATTTCTTTACAGTAACAACTGGCTGTCCATATTTATACTGGCACAGCTTATGTTCATATAGGGCAGTTGTACTAATACAATTACCTTGGGGAGGGTGGAGGGAAAGGAATAACCACAGTCTCCAGAAATACAGAAAAGTAAGAGTGAGTGAGTGAGTGAGTGTCTATACCTCTATCTCCATACAAGCTATTTTGAAGCCTTCTGCAGTCCTTCAACCCAGTGTCTTTTCTCCTGACTAAGAATCTTGGCCAATACACCACACACACAAAATTCAAGTCTAAATTGATTGTCTCAGCAAACAGGAGCTATGAAGAAATTTTAGCGTGATTAAGTGGATCACATTTGAGCTACTGAGATTGTAGGTAATTTAATTGGTATGTTTTCTTATGTTTCTTCTAGTCATTATTAATCCCAACTGTATGGGGTCAGGAGGGGGTGAAGTTTAATGAGTAAATTTTCATAAGCAACGTCAGTCTGTAAAAACCAGCACCCTTGCTTTGTGCCAAGAGAAAGCGCTTGTGCCTTGATGCAATGGAATCAGGGAACTGATCCAACTCAGCAGTTTCTCAGTAAGTAACCAGGAGAAGCACAGGAAGCCCTGTTTAAGCAGCATTCCTTGTAAACATCTATCATCACCCTATGGTTAAAATGTACTTACTTCTGCTTCACTGCTGTAAAAGGATGTGTGATCTTTTCCCCTGCCTCTACCAATAAAAGCTTAAACACTTTCGAAGCATACTAGAGGTAAACCATGATTTTCATAAGTATGAAAAACTCTGAACAAAAACAAAAAAACAAACAGGAAAGTTGCTTGGTACTTTTCTCTGACCAAGTCAATACATTTGAATAAACTTACATGTCTTAAGCTAAACTCTCCAAAATATGACCTAACATAACCTGAAACACTTGAGCTCCCTAAAAAACATGCCAAAAATATCACAGGACCATGAAGAACCTCAGCAGAAAAAGCTTAATATATGAAACAGAACATGAGCTCCAAAACTTTAGTAAGTGATAGTCAAAAAATTCCTGGTATTCAGCAAAGTGGTACACTTTTTCTAGAAAATATCACCAAGTATCTTAAATGTCCTCATTCCCTCAAGCCATGCTTCTTTAGTCTACAATGATGTTACCCAAGGAAAAACAAATTGTGGTTCAAATATAAGGAAAATTCTTAATGGCAGTGGGAATAACATGATGATCTTTCAATTGCTTCACAAAGAAAATGAACTAGAATCATCACTATAGAAGGGGTAGAGCATGGTAGAGTATAAAAATTTTGTTTGCCAGAAGGCTTAGTGATGAATAGCTTAAATCCCTCTCTCATCTGTAGTCATCTTTGGTCTTAGTTTAAAAAAAAAAATAATAATCCTTTAAATGTAGGATTGATTTAGGAGAGATGGCAGCGCAACTTGAGAATGCCCATGAGGTTACGAACCAGTCACCTATTCAGTGCACAGATAACCAATCCACTTGTGAAAAAACATCCTAAAGGATGTCATTCAGTGTATGGCATTTTAAGGTGTAACAGCACTGATGCCCGCTTTCAGAAAGATTACTAGCTATTAAAAGGTTTTTCCCAAGAAGTCAAGAAACTCTTGCAAAAATGCCAGGGATGGCATTCAACAGGGCAAGAAGTCAGAAGATCTTAAAAGAAATAGGAGCTACCCATAGACTGTTCACTTGTGGCTACTACTCTGCAAAACAGCAGTCTTCCCACTTCTTTTGCAGTCTTCAATAGGGAAACAGAAATGCAGCCTTGGATATGAGACCTGAAGTTCCAACTCCAGTTTTATTAATCTCTAAGACTATTGCTCTGCAACAGTTTAAGCTTGTTTTAACACTGTCACAGTCATTTCCCTCTGCTCCCTGTTTTTCTCCTTTTATTGCAGAACTACCTAAACAGCCATGTTCAGTGACTCGGTACAGCAGCAACACCTGCAAAGGGCCAGACCAGCTGTTAAATAAGTAAGCAGCCACTGTGGATGCAGATGTACAGGAGTGCAAGGGCTACAAGGAAAAGGCTGAAAAAGCAGAACCGTATCAATCAGATTATTCAGACCGATATGCAAGGGCAACAAGATTAACGGAAGAACCTCCCTGCTAGCGTTTCTCCCCGCACCACGGTTCAGAAAGTTACATGGAAGGCCCGCAGCCACGTTTTAAAGAACAAGGCGAAATTTCAACTGAAAAATAACCACGGCTCCTGCGCGTTGCCTGGGAGCCCGCCGGAGCAGGCTCCGCGCCACCCTCTCCGCCACCCCCGGCGGAACAGCAGCGGCGGCGCGGCCGGCCCCCAAACCCCGCGCGGAGCGGGGCAGCTCGCCGAGAGCGGCCTTCGCCCGCCCGGACCCGCAGCCCCAGCCCTCACGGGCAAAGCCCGTTGCGAGCGCGGCGCTCACGCAGCCGCGGCCCGCTGCGCTCCGGCACCGCCTCGCCGCAGCGAGCAGCAACGACCAGCTCCCGACTTCCCGGAGGGACCGGGAGGAGGGGGCGCCCTCCCCTTCTGGCCGCGCAGGCCCCGCCGCCGCCCCGCGGGGCCGCCCCGCGCCGCCCTCACCTCAGGCGGCACCAACGGCCGCGCCAACGGTCGCGCCAACGGCCGCCCCGCGCCGCGCGTTCCCAGCAATCACCGCGCGCACCGCCCGCCCCCTCACGTGACCGCGCGCCTCCAGGCTCTTCCCCCACCCCCCTCACTTCCGCCCCGGCCCGCCCGCCACTTCCTTCCCCCCTCGGCCGGGTCTCCTTCCGGGTGCGCGCGCCGCGCGCGCTGCCCTGTGGGAAGGCACGTCCCGCCCTCCCCCCCCACCTCAACCTCCCGAGCTCCCCCGGGGCGCATGCGCAGTGGCTGCCTCCCATCTTCCTCCCCGGCAGCGCCGGAGCCCAGCAGCCGGAGCAGCAGCAGCTGATGATGAGGCGCGCGGGGGGGGCGGGGGGGCCCGTTATTTATATTGTTAAAGGGACAGCGCGCTAATTCCGCGCGGGGGCGGGCGGCCGGCGCCCGGCGCCCGAGTTTCTTCCCCCACCCCCCCAGCCCAGCCGGAGGAGCCCGGAGACGCGGGCAGCGGAGGGAGAGTTTCTTCCCCCCGCGGCGGCCGCCGGCGGAGGAGGAGGAGGAGGAGGAGGAGGGAGAAGGCGCCCGGGAAGCCTCTCGGCGGCGCGGCCCCAGGGAGCGGCGGGAGAGCCGGCGGCACGGGAGCAGCCGGCGGTTGGGCAGCCGCCACCCCCCGCGCTCCCCTCCTCCCCCTTTATTACCCTTTGTGTGCGTCGCCGCCTGCGCTGCTCCGGGGCCGGCCGGCCGGGCGGGCGGCGGGGGGCCGCCGAGGTGAGTGAGCGCCGGGCCGCGGCGGGGCCGCCGCTTGTTTACCTCAGGGAGCGGCGGCGGCGGGGGGGGGGGGAGGGGGCGGCCGCCTGTCACCGCGGCTCGGGGCGGCGGGGGGGGGGGGGCAGGTCCTGCCGGAGCTTTGTTGTGGGGGGGGGGGTGAGGGGGGGGCGGCCGTTAGTGACGCCGGAAAGTTCGGGGCGACCCCGGGAGGGGTCGAGCGGCGGCCGCGGTCCGCGGAGTGTTTGCGTTTCCCCGCTGGAAGGAGGGAATTCGGGAGCGGGGCACCGCGGAGTCTCGGGGGCCGGTTGCCCCGGGCTCGGCCGCCCGCGAGAATCCAGCGCGGGCGCCGCCGCCGTTAAGGCCCCGCTCCCGGCGCGGCTCCTCGACGTGCCCAACTTCTCCTCGCAGCCCCGGCTCCGGGCTGCTGGCAACCCTAAATATTTGCGAGATCGGGATCTGCGTCGTGCGCCCGGTGGCGAGGCTCCGTCGCCGTCAGTTTGCTCCGTTTGCCCGGTAGTTTGCTCGGATACGTATCGCGATCCGTCTTCCCACGGCCTTCTGCCGGGAAGGCCGAGTCTCCATCGGCGCTTGCGGGGTTGCTGGCTTGCTGGGTCAGGTACCACGGGCTGTTTCTACCAACTCTCCTTTCCGCTGGTGAAAAGGATGTAGCGCGTCAAACGTGAGCGCACAAATTAAACATCTACCTGTATGTCGAAGAAAATAGGAGAACGATCTTTCCAGAGGTTTTAAAGAATCGAGGAGTTCAGGCATCAGTGCCAGGTTGGACTAAGTCATCTCCATAAGCAGGGTGTTTATATTTTGTCCGCTTATTC
The DNA here is from genome assembly GCF_036370855.1 of Dromaius novaehollandiae. Lineage (NCBI taxonomy): Eukaryota > Metazoa > Chordata > Aves > Casuariiformes > Dromaiidae > Dromaius > Dromaius novaehollandiae. The sequence goes on along the minus strand of NC_088104.1, from coordinate 3,532,873 downwards.
TGGAGCTTAATTACCTTCTTTGTAATTTTAGAAAGACAGCTCTGGGTGCTCGGTTTATTCGCTACTGCAGAGTAGTCTGAGCCACGAAGTAGGCCATGAGTCCGTATTTCGGCGGGGCATCACGGTTGAGGAGTGTTCGGTGTAGAACACACGTCTTCCCTGTCTTGCATGGGGAAAATAGCCATGAGAAACAGCTCTCTCGTAAACGCTTTGGTGTCTCCTATCTGTGATTTGCACGCAAAAATTTCTTGTCTGAAGAGGCGATTTTGCGATCGAACTGGGAAGACTTTGAGGAAACAGTAATTTGATTGGGGGGAAAAGAACGAGAGAAAAACGTATTTAGACCGATACTCAAATAGCGTGAAGAAGAATTGAGGCTAACAGCTGTGACTGCAGCTCTTTCTAATAGTTTTGCCCTTAGTTTTCTATCAGCTTTTGAAAACAAGATGACTTTTTAATCACGTGAAAAAAATTGATAAAGTGACATTCTTCAAAATCAGCAGGTACACATATAAAAGCCCATTCTTTAAATATATGGTTCTCCTTTAGTTGACTGCAGGCAAGAAGTGGGCAGCAGTAGGATGTCCAGAAATAAATGATACCTTTTTCCTCCCCCTCCATAACAATAATTCTTATCCCAAGCCAAGAAACCATACTTGTGCTTTCATCTGCGCATGGGAACCCTTGGCACCCTCAGGATTATGCTCCCAATATATGTATAGTTCAGATCTGCCTGCAACTTTCAGGGCCTACAGCTGATGAGATGTATTATTTATTACAGAGATTAACACTTCAATTTCTTTGTGTTGTAATGTTAAAAATAGATAAGATTTGATTTAATCTGATTGTTCAGTAAAATAGGCTAGCGAAATTCTAAAATTGGATAGAATAATTCAGGGTCTTCTCTGATTTAAAATTGTAGAGGAAAAATTACTAATAGAACCTTAATTCCCGTAGGTGTCCAGCTCCTGTAGCCAAGTCTGCACTGGAAAAACAGCCACTGATTTTGGGGGGGTTGAGGATGGAGTGTTCATCCTAAGAAACCACTTGTAAGGCTGGAGTCTGAACTGTAATATTTTGAGGGTTGTGTCAGAGGTAATTTCTGCATTTCTACAGTGTCTAGTACAAAGAGGTCTTAGGCTAATTTGGGGCCTCTGGCTGCTGTCACAACAACCTTCGAAGAACTGAAAGAATTGAATCTATCAACTTGCATTAAGGAAAACTGTTAGTTATCAACAGCTGTAACTAAAGGTCAATACTGGGCTCTTTTTTTTTAAGCTCTTTATGCTGCTATTATGAATGGGTATCTACAATTACTAATGGCTTTTTAGGCCAACATTTCCATATTTTTCAGTTTTTATTTTTCAAGCCAAAATTAATAATTATTTTCAAGTGTTCCAGATTAGTGGCTTTCCAGACTCTAAGGCAGAGAGATCATGTTGAATTAACAAGGAATCTACTGCATCAAAATACAGACTGTGCTAGATGTAAAAATGTTGTTCAGGCTGGATTTAGACTTGTCTTTAAATTATCAATCTTTCCTTTGAGTTTGCTACCCTACTACTCTTTGTAGATGAACCTGTTAGTTTCTATTTAGTCTAGATAAGCAGATGTTTAAAGGGAATGTTGTTATATGCACCATACTTTAAATGATCTAACTTTTTCTTAGGTTGCATCCCTTTCATTCTTTGGATGTGGAGGGATCAGTCTTTCCATTTTTTAATTTTTTGTTATTTGTGGTCTTTTTTTTTTTTTTAAGCAATGAAGATGTTGGCATAAGTAACAGCTTGCTCAAAAACTGAATACTTGTTTTTCATCTGGGTTTATTTAATTCAGTTTATTAGTAGATTTTTTTTTTCTACTGTTATTGGTGGTGATTGCTTTCGTGAGGAAGCCTGGAGATCAGTAACTTGAATACAGTCAGTAACTACTGCGATATTAGTTTTTGAATCGTCAGCAAGGGCTCAACATGGATGCTCCTTGTGAGAAGCAGACCAGGCGGGTGGCCCCTCGTGCCCATCTGGAGCCCCACTGGAGTCCGTGTGTCTTTCTATGGGCTTAAGAGGCCACACGCACAAAGCAGCTTGCAGGAGAAGAATCTCGGCTATAAATGGTTCAAGACATAAACTTTAGAAGTGCCTAAGCTTCCATTTCAAAAATAGTATTAATACTTTTGAAAAGTGGGATTGTTTTGTTGCTGCTTTGGGGTTTATTCTCTTGGGTTTTTGGCTCGTTTTTTAAAGACCCTGTCTTGGTTTCTGCCTTGCCCCAGCAGAAGGGAATATCAAAACTCTCATTGATTTCAATAAGAACAAAATAAGGGATACATTTTTGAGTGCTCCTATGTCATTAAGGACCTGGTTATTCTTTTCAAAAGCGGTATAAATGCTAAGAATTGCGGACTTTCATTGGCTTTTGGCTTTTCTCTGTAAATATTTTGGGGAATACTAGCTAGAGTAATACTGCTCAAACAGTTTGAAATATGCTTGCAAAAGAACCAAAGCCTGTATTAATTAACAGAAAGAACATGAAGTAAAGTTTTGGGATGGTATTGGAGATAGATAAGAATTAAAGCTCCCTGAAAACTACACATATGTACACACACACACACACGCTGTATACACGTATGTATGTGTGTATATATATACATATATATATAAAAAACTACAGTTAAACCAGGTTGGATACTAATATTTTAATGAGATTTAGGAATGGTGACTCCTTTCCCCTTCTAAATTCTGAATTCTTAATTATAAGGATAGCTATTTTTTGATAAATTGTCTAAAAAGGAGTTCAGCTTAGCAGAATTTTTTAAATCAATATAAAATTTGTTAAAACCACTTAGAATATAACGGCATGTGTGCATATGCATATGTTTAGCTACATACATAAATGTATGCTGTATATACATTGTGTATGTATACAAGAAACGTAAAAAATAAATAGTACTTAAAAGTTAAAACCAAAGAGACCGAGTGGCTCCAATATTTGTATTTGGAGGTTTTTACCTCTAGGTTGTTGATTTGATCTGGCACATGGCAGCAGGAATCAGTCATTACCGTGAGATGGCTATTCATAGACCTTTGTGAAATGAGTTGATCATCTCGGTTTATCTACAGCTTGACAGGTGTTCCCATCGCAAAAATCGCTGTTACCTCCTGCCCTTGCCGTGGGAGCGACTAATCGCGGAAAGTGGCTCTGAGTGCCTCTCTCATCTCTAGATGTTGATTCACTGAGCTGGAGCTGAGAAACATTGTAAAGGCAGTACAGAGGAGCTGGAGCTGCACGGGAGCCATTTGTCGCTTTGATTTTCCTGAAATCCTCTGTTTCTTGAGCGTTACATTTACTTTAAAAATGGAAGTGGTGAAGTGTCTGGACATTCTTTTTGAGGTTTCTAATAACTTCCTTTATCAGAGAAAGAATAAAGGATTTCATCCATTACTCTCTGGTTAAGTTCTTCACTGTGCTGTTTTCATTTTGTTTTATTTCTTATTCATTTCTTCTAAAGGAAATATTTTAAAAGAAAATAAACCAGCAATGTATTTTTTTTAATTGCAGCGTCTGGTAATTAAGACCTAATGAAGCGATGATGTTAGTCATATTATTCCTATGCATGTTGAAGGTGAAGCCCAGGATTTTTCAAGATTGTTACACTTGGAATTTGAGATTAGTTTACATTCAGTGACATTAAATCCAAAATTATTTTGGTGACTTATTGAAGGAAGGGTCATCTGAAATGTAAATAACATCTTAAATTTTAGGGCCCTTGGGTTGCAACATCAATAGCATGGCCTTGCTTAGAAAAATTCCCAAGTGGGGGAACCAGAACAGTTGTCAGTTGTTTGCACAACAAATCCTGCTGGATCAAATGGTGATATTTTCAACATTTAGATAAAGAGAGGCTTGCAATGACGTTGCCCTGTTCCCTGCTGCCAAAGGAAACAAATACCCTGGAAGTTAGGAGGAAAGTAGAACAGGTTAGGCAAAGAAAAGGTAGGCCTATATATCAGAAATACAAAGAGCTTTAACTTTTCCATTCATACTGCCTAATGTTTCAAAAACATTTAAATTAAATTTCAGTTTGCCAATTTTAGAGGTTTTATTTTTAAGCTCTGGTAGATCATTGCCAACACATTTTTTAGGATTGTCTGTTATGACAAACTAAACTCTTTCTTTATAAAAATATGCAAAACATTGATTTTTGTCTTTACCCTTCAAGCTTTTACCTGTGTACCTAATTTATATGTATAAAATAAGTATATGTACACATGCGTGCACACACAAACACATACACAGCACACATGTGCATGCATATGTGTATCTATCTATCTATAGAGCTCTGTCTAAATCTATACTGGTATATCTATAGAGATCTACATAGATACATCAGTATAGATCTAGCCAGATAAACATCTAGGACTGGCCCCACTAGAATCGATACAAGTTTCATGTGTTTCTGTAGGACTGAGGCTGCAATGACAAACAACTGGTCCTGGTTTTATACTTTGACTCTGATTGAACCTAAGCTCCTTCTAAGTTATCATTTTTATACTTTTAAGGCTCTGATAGTATGAAGATTTATGCATGCACTTAATTTTTGTATGTAAGCATGCTGTTGACTTAATGAGACAGATCTTACTTATTTTACATATTTCTTATATTTATGCGGAAGACAAGCACACAAATTTTTGCTGGATCAGAATGCAATCTCTAAACCCAAAGGAGAAGAATTTTTGAGTATCCAATATTTCAGCAAAAAACACTGTGAAAGTGGACAAATAACATCACTGGTTAAAGATGCAAAGTTGTCAGAAATTTGCACAAGCTGATTTTTTGAGAACAGAACTTTAATCTTTCATAGATCTGGAACGGGACAAGGGAGGAGGTTTTCCCCTTGTAATCTCTGAGGAAGAAGCTCACCGTAAAACATGGTATTTGAAGGATCAAATTTAAGTGGTAGCTAATGACATAGACTGGTGATGCAAGGTATTTTAGTTATGTTTTTCTTGAGCATGGCTGCTTGAAATGTGAAATGATATTATTAGGTCTGCTGGTATTTGAGTTCGATAACTCTTTTCAGTATTTTTTGAAGCCTGAAGAAAAAACCTTTGGAAGATACTGTTCTGTTTTGCAACCATTTGTTTGAAAGGCTGTTTTTACATTTGTATTTTATATCTTTTTATAGCTATATATAAAATGTAAATATACAGATATAAAATATATATATAAAAAAGTAGCGCTAGACCATGTTTCTCAAGGATAGCTCCATTTGAAAGCTTAAAACAAAGTCTTTTTCCCTGGAAAACTCCCGGGAAAGGTTAGGCTTTTTTAAGATACTGCTTTAAAATATTTTTCCTCCCTTAACATTTTGTCACATAGGAGTTCTTGCTGAAGGGTTTCTTGGCCATTTTAGAAGCTGTAATCTAGTTAAAAGGTTTGTTTATGCTTCCCATCTCTGTTCTGCTGATGGTATTAGAGTGCAGGCCTGAGCCAGACAGCTAACTGTTTATAACGTTCAAACTTCAATTAAAGCTGCAGCCTTCAGTTTACTAAATATCAATATGTTCATGGCAGCTGCAAATAATTGCCAGAAATGATGGAAACAGAGTGGTAGTCTGATTTCTCTCTTTCGCAGTATATTCTATTGAACTTTTTTACTTGTTATTCTTTTTGCTTCGTATTTAGACCCTTGCATATATTTTCAGATTCAGAAATGCTCTGCACTTTGAAAAAAACAACTGTGTATGAAAGACTGAAATCTATATTTGGGACTGTTTCTTTCCAAGTCAAAACATTCACTGATTTCAGTAGAAGTTTTGTCCTAAATAAGGATTGCAGAATATGGTCTTCTGTCTTGTCAAAATACTTCTGCCATAGCCATGGCATAAGCTATGATCAAAATTTAAAGTACCACTGACTTTTCTCAAGCAAGATAATTTAGATGTTTAGGCTGTAAAGTCCAGCCTTTTCAGGGCAGCAAGAATGTGCTATTCTTCTACTTAAGGGACAATAATTCAATTATTTGTGTTTAAAAAAAATTGTGAACTAATAGCGTGGGCTTCATTTAGTGCATGAAACTTGAGGCCGATGTTTGGGTATAGGGATTATGTATTTAAAAATAGGAGCATTTTAAAACATGAGTGGTTTTCCTTGAGGTGTGCTTTGGTGTTATTAAGTAAGAAAGCACATATGTGTCTGTGGGCCATGCGAAATGGAGAGGCAAGCCGTATCTGGCCTGTAGGCTATTGGTTCCTCACCTCTGTTTTAAAATTAGTAAAATCATTTGCAGTGTGATTCATTTCTAAAAATTACTTGTCCATCTGTGCAGGATGTACTAGCTATAAAGTCGCGGTGTTCACTGTAGTAGTGTTGGTGTTTTTTTCTGAAAGTTGGAATACGCTTGTAACATCTTTGTTACGGCTTTTGCGTTTTAATTGTCATTTGTGTCTTTGCGTCACATTTTGGCCAGAATATTACTGTTTCATAAATAAACTTTTATTAGGCATGTAATTTTGGGTATTATAATTTTTGCTGTGTAAGGAGATTTTAATTTTTTGAAATTTCGATAAAATACTGTATTTGTGCATTTAACTTGCATTTTATGATAAAAATCTATATATGAAATATTTATACTAAGGAAAAACATAAAGGATCTACTCTGCTTTCGTTGATGTCAGTGGTAAAATATTTATGAACTTGAACGGGTGCTGGATCAAGCCCTAAACCTACATTTTTCATGAGTTCTAACTTCATGAAGGTATTGGGGAATAAAGAGTTTTAACCATGTAGTAATCCCAAAAGCTGGTCTTTAGGCAACTTGTTAATCAGCTGGTATGTGTCTTCCTGCTGGATCACCTTAGATATTTAGCTTTCTTCTTGCATTTCAGTCTTTGCTGCTCTTTCTCATGCTCATTTTTAAAACTTCTCGGTTATGAATTGGCCTTAATCATTTTTTGCAACTCATAAATCATTATCGGATGTAAGAGCTCTGCTAAGCATCTACAGCCACGCGGTGCAGTAGGGCTCCATGAGCATGTCCCTGGGACTACAAAGCAAGCAGCAAGCTGAACGATTGTGATTTTTCAGTCTCTTTTTATGTAAAAGTGGTTGATTTATAAATGTTTTATACCAGTAAATATATTTTTGTGTGTAGGCTCTACCAGTTTTTTCTTTAATAATTATCAGAGCAATACCTACTGTATTTTCAGAAATTTTAATATGTAAACCTTGTAGAAACTTTTTTTTTTTTTTTTTTTAACTTTGGCTGTCTCCAAATATTGATCTAGGAGGAATTAAGAAAGTGTGACTTCTTTTTTTTTTTTTAAAAAGACATGGAGCAAAGCTATGGGTTTATTAAAACAATTCTAAACTCGTTTAGCCCTTGGTGAAACTGCTGCATGTATATTATTCCTATTTTTAATGTTACCATTTTTAAAAAAACAGTATTAGAAGTGTTAATATCAAGCTTTTGCTAATTATTGCAAATAATTATAATATGTGCTCATTAGAATTTCCTTTTTATAGTATCTATTTCTAGAATGATTCTGAGTTTCCATTAAAGAGAAAAATTGAATATTTTTTTTTAATTCTTGTTTTGGTAGAAGTAATCAAAATGTATATGTAATCTAACAAACATCTTATGTAATGATGGGGAATGTAAACTTACTCATTCCTAGCCACAGTTGGACCTTAAGCTGAAGCTATCTTAAAGCATCTCCAGTTATCAGTAACTCAAAAGAAAGGCCTTTGATGTCAGAGAGGCTTCTGCTTAACAGCCTGGTGTAGGGCCAAATACCAGCCTGTTACTATGTATAGCAGGGATCTCCACAGACAAGTGATACTGCAGGATTAGGTTATATAAATGCTCACGTTCAACCAAAATTTTTAAATAATTAGTATTTTTTAAGCTCTGTATTAATCCAATCCAGCATGATCCATAATTATTCTGTCTACAGTTTGCATATGCTTCCCTGCTTTTAACTCTCTTTTTTTTTTTTAATGTATCTAGACACTGTATTTTTCCCTAGCAGAACTACGTAAGAACTTGCTCACCATTAGCTGGTTTAAAACGTCATTTTTGATGTTCAGCTTGGTGGCCTTTCTCTGTTTGTTGGTAGTATGGTGAATTTGGAGTGCCGCATAGATAAATCTGAAATTTCGGAGGCTATTCCATGCATCGCTGTGTAGAAATACTTTTATTTTTGTGCAAACAAATAATGCCAAGGCTGCGTCGCCGCAGGAGCTGCCTTCTTAAAGCCGCGAGGTGCCGCGTGTGGACAGCTTTCCTGCTACTACCTGGTTTTTGACATTCAGTGCAATTATTGTATGGGAAGCTGAAAGCTTTTGGAAAGTCCTTGTGGTGTGGGTATGCATGAAGTATTTGTCACGACAGAGGCAGAGGTTTGGTGACAGGCAGTGAGGAGAAGGAGAGGTGGTGATAACTTAAGGGAGCAAACTGGAGCCTTACAGAAGATGCAAGGATGAAGCCCCGGCATTTATTTTTTCATGGTATCAGCTAGGAAGTGCCGCTTGATAGCAATCCTTAAATAAGGTGGAGCCACAGAGTGATTTTGATCATAAAACGAAAATAGGCATCTGCATGTTATCATAGACATATAAGTAAATCCATAATATTTTCAGTGTTGCTGCCTAGACTTGGAGAAGCTCAAAGCTTTTACAGTCTAGATCATTGCACATATTTGGACAGCAGCCCCATTGGTTTCAAACATTAACTAATATTAGTGGAAATGAAATGCTGAAATATCTTTGAGGACTTTGGCCAAGATGTTTAGGTTTCCACAAGTCTCTAGGCAACTAAATCCGTGACTTGAACTCAGCTTTTTCTGCTGTGTCCTAGTGCAGTTCAGTCCTGTGGCTGCAAATTCCACGTTGTTTGTATGGAAGCATCGGGGAGTCCTGGCGTTCCCATAGCATAAACAGTTCTCTTGCACAAAGACCTAAATGTTTAAGTTTTCATTAGGAGAAACATCACATTATTATATTCTGAAAACGGTGACTGAAATGCTCCGCATACTTTCTCTGGTTATCCATTATTTTGTTTACTTTGACTATATTCTTTCTTATTTGTCTCTTAAGTAAACAGCTCTAATCCATTACTGTACATTCAAGCCGTTTTTGTTATTTATTTCTGAACCTCCCTACTTTTTTATGCATCCTTTTGACATCAGATGACCAGAAGTAAACACAGAATTCCTAGTGAGGGGAAACCACTGATTTATATGGATTATTATAATCCTACCTCATGCAAGCAAAATCAAAAAATAGTTTGACTGCCTAATGATTCAGCAATGCAGATGTGTTGCCAAAAATTTTAGCATTTGTTAGCTTTACACTTGAGCAAATGGATTCTGATGGAGAATTTAACTTTCTGTTTAACTCTTATCTTCAGAGTTTCAAGATTATGAATTTATTCACCAAAAACAGAAGCATATGTTTTACAATTAATAAAAATATGAGAAAAATTTTAATGGTTGTATCTTCCTTTTCAAATTAATATTTCTTTGCTTGTATATGAAGGGACAGACATGCTTCTGTTGAATACAGATAGAAAAGTTTTCTAATGGTCAGGAGTTTTAGTATGTACAGCATTTTCTAGTTTGAGATGGTGGTCAAAAATAAGGCTTATGCTATAGGGAATAAATTCAGCATGCCTTAGTGAGAACATGGGTATCTTTTGAATAACATCCGTTTCTGTATATTTTAGTGCTTAGGTATTTCAACAGAAACAGGAACAGAAATTTTTAAGGAACCTGAGCGGATAGGTGTTGATTTTGTATGCTTTAAGCAGTCCGCGTTGTAAGAATTATTTTCTCATTCCCTTGACTTCAGTGGCTGAAGAAATCCATCTGTGTATCTTCTGGACAGAGGCTTTCTGTGTATTTGTCAGCCTTGACTGGAGCCTTGGTACTGCTGTATTACAAAATAATAGTAATAATGAGGGATTTTTTTCATTGACTTCTGTGAAAATGAAATTGGACCTAATATAGAGGGATGGCTTTAAATAGTTCAGAGAAGAATATGAAAAACAGTGATGATTTAGGATGAACAGTAGAAGGGGTTTCTAATAATGAGATAAACTTGATTTCTAAATTTAATTTCTATTGGACAACTTAAATTCCAATTGCTGATACTATTCTATGTTACGTTCTTAATATTTGTAATGTTTGTAGTGGTTACCAGGGAATATCTTTGTATTATAGGAAATAAACCTTTTTTCCCCCCATTTTCTTATGTTAAAGGTTTAAAAAAAAAATCTGTCACAAAATTCTTAAATGTCTGTTTTTTTTTTTTTCTCCTGAACTACAACAGCTGCATACATTCTGGTAAATAAATATTCTGATACAGCTCTGCCAAAGCCACGAAAAAGAGATTTGTTCAATCAGCTGAAATAAAATTATCTGCAAAGTAGTAATGAGTTAGTTATGCATTTTCCCCATGGTTCAGTGTTTGATGAATAGTATGTTAATAAATAATTGTTTTAACTTAGAAAAACATTTAAAGGAATTTGGGGGTTTGTTTAGATTTTTATATAGCAAGACACTGGTAGATTGATTGTTTAACTTCAGATAGATTGGAGAGGAATCTAACAAAGTGAAAATGCCTCTCCTGCAAGGGGTATAAATACTATACACAGCAATTGGATTAAGTTTTGATAATCATTCCTGTTAGGTATTTTTTGCAGTACCATCAAATGCAAAATTTTAGAATCAAACTTAATTGCTCTGGAAAGAAGTGGGAAAACAATGGATTTCTGCAATATTTCAATCTGATATATTAAACTGGAAATGCAGGGGAGATTTTAAATGTTTGAGAGTACTGGCCACATTTTCCTGTATAACCAGGAATCTTTACATTGCTTTTATGCTGTATGCTATATAGTCGAATGCCCTTTCTGCGTAGATGAGCAACAGCCATACATTCTCTGATCTCTTGGTTTGGGGCTTTGAAGCAGTTTTTTCATTTGTTTGGGTTTTTAAGTGCTATGCATTGTGATTCAGTCCAGCCATCGTACTGTCTTTATGTAACTTAGGTATTGATGATAAATTTTCCATAATGAAACGTTAGAATGTCTGGACAGGATATCATGTGTATTCTGTGGAGAAGATGCTGTTTTCCCCAATTTGCATGTCATGTGTTTGTGTATCTGTGTGTGTGGCTTTTTTGAGGTTACTTTGTTTGATGGTGTTATCTCAGGAATTGCATCCCCTTGAGATGTGTGCTGAATTTGAGCTGCACCTCTCCAAGAGGTGAGCTGAAGTGTGACCGTGCAGGGTATTTTCCTCTGTGCAATGGAGAAAGACGTTTGTGAACTGGACAAAACATATTTCTGCAAAGACTTATGTATTTACTGTCCAAAGAAAGAATTTTAATATGAAGACAGCTATAGAATATCTAAGGCTATTCAACTTGTCCTTTCAAGGGCAATGGGTTGTTTTCTTTTTTTCTTTTTTCTTTTTTCTTTTTTCTTTTTTCTTTTTTCTTTTTTCTTTTTTCTTTTTTCTTTTTTCTTTTTTCTTTTTTCTTTTTTCTTTTTTCTTTTTTCTTTTTTTCTTTTTTTTCTTTTTTCTTTTTTCTTTTTTTTCTTTTTTCTTTTTTCTTTTTTTCTTTTTTTTCCTTTTCTTCCTGTTGTTTCCTTTTCTTCCTGTTGTTTCCTTTTCTTCCTGTTGTTTCCTTTTCTTCCTGTTGTTTCCTTTTCTTCCTGTTGTTTCCTTGTTGTTTCCTTTCCTTTTTTTCTTCCTGAAAGGGAGCTGTCAGAGCTAACTTTATAGTTTTTCCTTTGTTGAATTGACACACTGTAAAATTTTATTTCAGCAAATTTTGTACATGAAGGAAGAAAACCATAGACTACAAGTAGGGCACAGAAAAAAGCTGTAGGTTATTAAGTCTTTTCAAGGAGAAGGGGAAGTAGTTCGGTGTGCCCGCAGAGGTTCCTGGGTCAGCATTTGGGAAGCCTGGGGGAGATCGTGTTCAGCCGGCAGGAGGGAAGGAGGGCCAGGGCGCGAAGGCAACGCCGAGCTATCCGTGTGCAGGGAAGTGGAGATCCTGGCCTGCTCCAAAACTCTCTTTGCTTCAGATGTCTTCCCGTTCTTCAGTGCTTGAGCTGTAGCGTGAAAGAGAGAGTTTGGAGCACGTAGATTAAGAGGTCAATGTTAATGCCTTGAAAAGGGTATTTAAATAGACTTTGGGTTTTATTTTTGAGGATGGGGTTATCATTAAGATGATAGCAACTCCATAGATAAATTGGAGCAATTGAACATTTCGCACACCTGTCTAGTTTTGGGGCGTGATTTTTCTCCCCATGGTGCTATAAAATCCACATGCATGTTCATTTTATCATGAGAACTGGCTCTTCGCTTGAGGGCCTGGGCAGTGTTGATAGAACTAGTTACGGGTCACTCAACAAAAGGCTTCTTGTGATAATCTGTCCACTCTTCTTTGGCCTGGGAGTTGGGAATTTGGGCATATATATTGCTCCACCCATGGCACTGGTATTCTGTGCCCCGCTGAGGTTTCTTCATTGAATTTTGCCTTGTGTCCAGCAGTGGATTTGTCAGGAGGACACTAACATTTTAAAAAACGGGATGTCTTCTCAGCCCCGGGAGCTGGCGTGCCTCTGGGGCGTACAGTAGCGGAGGTGGGGGGTGCCTGGGGAGAGCGGAGCAGGTCGGGCCGGAGACGCGCTGCTGGAGCTAGCAAGCCTGAGGGATCAGTCAGGCCCTTGCCAGTTGGGGCTTGTGTTAGACTTGCACGTATCTTGAACGTTGTGCCTAACTCGGATGCCATTCTCACAGAAAATTACTTCTTATTTTAGGTTCATGGAGAGGCTTGGCTAGGTGCTTGACAGATACCCTCTGTTTTGTAATCCAGTATGTGATAATGTTACAGAATATGCCTATGCAAAGATTTATCCAAGTATAAACATGCACAGAGTCCACTACCTTAACCGTCTACGATCTGGTTATATATAGCTGCATCTTGCAATTGCACGTTATTGGTGCTAAAATGTTATTACAGCCCAGAAGTAGGTGGCTGTTATTCAGATTGCAATAGTTTGGAAATTAGACTTTGTTTTGCAAACTTGTAACTTCTGCAGTTACAGAGATGCTCATTAAATATGCCACATTTTATACACAGTTTACTTGCAAATGGTGAATGCAGCAAATATGTCTGAAGTGATAGCTGACTTAGTAGAGGATGGTCTTCCTTGGGTTAATCGTGTTCGTATCTATTCCTGAAACTTCACTTGCAGAGGTTACTGCCTGCTCTGGGTTAGCCCTATTAACTCTTTTCCAGTGACAAATACAACAAGGTTGCATTGGCACAGTGTCCAGCTTCACATGGCTGGGAAGATCTATCATTAATTTATTTAGGCATGGGCCTATGCTTTCTGAATAACATCATTTTTCAGCGGAGTAGTCCTGCATCATTTCAGAGGGTTTGGCCCATCTTGTACTGTGGTGACTGCCACAGAGTTGCTGCCATGGACACCTTCCAGTTACAAACTTAGCAGTTGCAGGACGATGCACATCTGACACCTAAAGGCAAAATACCTGCCATTTGGATGCCATTGAGCCAAGGCGGTCTGCGTTATTGCATTACGCTACGCTCTGCGCAGTGCTAAGCATACATACCATTATTTTAATTCAAAGTGGACCGAAGGCGCGCTGCTGCACGCAGGCGTATTTCAAACAGGTCCAGCTGTCAGAGCTGGGGACAGGTCCAGGTGAGCAGGGAGCGTTGCTTGCTTTATGTTTGTATCTTTGCTTCGCGTGAAGGTCTAGAGGGAGAAAATGCAATGCTGTGCTGAGAAAGTAGAGTACTCTGTTCGCTTGTATAGCAGTCTGTTTATTTTGGATGCTGGTATTACAGACCGTTAGACCCTTAGTAATGACATTAGAAATTTGAGTTTAAATTCCTGATTATTCTTCTTCTTACAAAAATTAAAATGGCATTGTATTTTACAAAAAAAAAAATTGTTAAAAGATAACAGAGCCTTAAACTAACCAAGAATATACCAGAAATTATTCCAATTTCTTGTCCAATAATAAATCAAAAAGTAAAATTGTATAGCAAAACAAACCCTGTTGCAAAGTCGTGCCCTTGGAAAAATTCTGCAAGTCATCTAGAAGAGTTCCTTCTGCCCCGACACGTCCGCTGGAGCAACGAAGTCCACAAGCCCTTCCAGCCTGAGGTAACCTTGTCACCAGCGCGGATAAAAGGGCCCAGTTCAATGGTACAATCTATCAAATTAGACCTTAATTTTTATTTTTAAGTAAGTGCAGTCTTAAATTTTTACCGTAGTGGTTTGGGAGCATCTTGTCAAGGAACATCTTACCAGCTAGGATTTTAAAGCCAGAATAAATGCTGAAGGGAAGGCATACCAAATTTTAAAAATATAAATCTGGGCAAAACAAAAGGATTCTTTTCGTCTCCTCACTGAAAAATACTCCAGTTCTTCCCCACCCCCAAGAGAAAGAATAAATGAACAAAGAGTTCAACTGAACTAAGGCTCCAACACAAGCGGGAAGGGAGAAGAGACAAAACCAGTGAGGAGAGAGGAAGAGGGTCATAAATGATTTGTTGCATGGTACACAGGTTGTTAATGCTGTTAATAATTGAACCGTCTATCAGGGACTACAAAGAGTTAGTAAAGTGCTCCGCGTAGGAGTTTCACTGAATCCGGCAGAAATGAGCAGAAGTAAGTTGAGCAGGATGCTGAACCCAGAGTCAGAGGTTTGCGAGCAGAATTCATTCTCCCGCTCTCCAGAGCGAGGAGCCCAAACACAGATGGCTTTGGGGTGGTTCTTTGCTTAGTTCAGCTGCAGGATTTCTAATCCAGACTGGCTGAAACACTCCTCTAATGCTAATAACTATATAGCACTATTAAGTTACTGGTATGATAGAGTTACAAGGAGTGTGGAAGTTTACAGAAATATGCAGTAATACTTGCTAGACCTGTAAATCTAGTTTGGGGGTTGGGTTTTTTGGTTTTTGTTTTCTTTTTCTTTCTTTTTTTTTTTTTTTTTTAATAAATGCAAACTTCATAAAATCAACTGCTAGTTACATATTTAAGTTATTTTCTCTTGCTTTAAGTCCACCTTGGTAGTTACAGAGGAGGTCAGGGAAATAGCGTTACTAATACCTTGCAATTAAAGCCATCCAATTTGTTGCTTATAGTATCTTTCATTACTGAAACATTACTGTTTAAGATCTGGGAGTCACTTCCACTTTATTACCCCATCGTAATAAAGATTACTGCTACCACTTACTCGGTTGCAGCTCTGGCGGGTTCTCAGTAGGTAGATCCACAACTCCGCTCGTGGGTAGTGGCCCTAAGGATGGTGACCGACCTTAACTGGGATTCGTACAAGTACTGTGGCTTGTTCTGAGTCCTGTGGCTTACTCCATGTTTCGTTTTTGCTATTCCAGTCTGAAATCATACTGCTCCTGTTCATAAACCAGAATCTAATCATGATATCTATATTTAGAAAATGAAGGAAGAACTGTTCAAACTCCCTGTAGTAAGGATGGGAAGGGAAGGAGTATCCAGACTTGTCGTTTCCTTGCAGAAGAGGGTTTTCAGTTTCTAAACGCATTTCTGGCATCATGCAGCAGTATGATTGACCTGTGCCTATGCTGGTTTTTAAAATGCAAATGGGTATTTCTGATGTTTCTCCCAAAGTCATAGACCCTGCTATATTCTTGCCAGTCCTCACGTGTGCTATTCTGAGTGGTTTGGCTATAGTAGACAGTTGGAGTTTGGCTGATACATATAGATCGTGCAAAATAGTGAAAAGGTGTGTACAAGCAGCATTAGTTTTCAGCATCGGAAGATTACAGGAATTATGGGCAGGAAGAAAGCTTGGACTATATTGGCCCAAGAAATTGTAGGAATACTTCAGAGGATCAAAAAAACCCCACAATCTTTGCAAAAAAGCATGAATCCACACCACATATATGTACATATTTTTGTTTTGCCTATTGACAGTACAAGTTGTAGGGTTAAAACATGTTTGTGAGTAAAACTATTGGCATATTCTACATGGGAATTCAACCACAAGCTATATATCAAGTTAGCACAGTTTACATTAATTAGCAAAACTCATCAGCTGCCAATCAAACCCCGCTGAGATCCAGTTTTGGCTGTAAGCTTGTGCTTAGCGGGGCTAGCTTGAGTGTAGTAACTCAGGTGTAGTAGCTGTGAACGGTTGCAGTAATGTGAGCTGGCTCTTGCTGGGACGGTGAGCGTTTGCTTGCAGGGAAGCTCCGGGGCTTGCACGTTGTTCCCGCCGTGAACTATGACAGTATTTGGTATATGCCCTCTGCTTTTGGGTTGTCGTCTTCTGGGACTACTCTGCTCCTCCATAGTAATACATGCATTATAACAAATACGAAGGTATAAAAATATAATGATGAATTCCTCAGTTAAGGATAAATATCACTCTTTTTTGATTTCTTTTTTTCTTCTCTCAAATCTCTCAAAAATTGATGTAAAACGTTGTATTAAGCCTTAGTGTAAAAGCAGAGATTGATGCACCACTTTGTGGTGTAAACTTAGGGTCACATGTCAACAGGATTTTGGAGGAATAACACCTTGCTTGTCCTCTAAAAAAATTAAATATCTGTTTCTAAAAACTGTAGAACTCTTGGAACTGCTTTTGTCTACTGGGAAGAAGGAGAAGAGAAACATGGCTGAATTGTCTCTAACTAGCGTTGAGTATTTCCTGGTACTATGCCTTTTGCAAGGCAACACAATTGTATCTGTACTTTAAATTATTTATCATTATTTTTGAACTGTCCTGCAGAACCTCCTTTGTTAGCAGTAAGTTCTGATTGAGATATTTGCTCAATCAACATGGGCTCGATAGCTGGGTGATGAGTACCTGCGTTAGGCTCTATGCCGTCTGAAGTAGCCTTTCTCCCGCTGTTAGCTAGTAGGGAAAGAAGCCTCCAAATTGCCGTCCGAGTGCCCAAAACCAGGCACTGCAAATACCCCCGTAAGGGACCTAGCGAATATGTTGTCTTAGTGCAACAGTGTCCGTGGCAATAGGCCTTAGCAGGGTCGCACAAACACCTCGTGGGGTTCAGTGACAGTGTCTTTGTTGTCCAAACCATGTAGGAGATGGATGATAGCATGTTTTCTGTTTTATGTGTGGATATTTACAGGCGGTAGATTACTCATCTCTGCCTTTTTCTGTACAGCGAAGGAAGTTTTTCTGGCACCAAAGTAGTTTGTCTCAATTTGAAATTTTGGTTTCCGAAAACAAACCCTTTTACTGCAAAAGAAATACTGGATAAAAGTTTCTTAAATCAGAGTGCGTTTACAAAATGGTGGCTGTTTAGGAAATTATTACAGATGGTAGCAAGCTGATCAGGTACAGCAGAGTAGTTGCATAGCGATTACGGGCAGTACAGCGCTGCTGTCGCCTGTCCTAGCTGGAAGGAGGGAGGAGAACGCCCTGTCTCAGTGTAGAGCTTGCGGTGCTGCTGGAGCAGGGTAAAAATCCTCCAGTCCTAGATCAGGCTAGCGTAGGGTGATGGAAACGTGCATCTCGGCGCTAACATTGTTTAAAACACGTTAGTGGGCTGTGCTCCCGCCCAACGGGGAGCGTAGGTAGGTTTCGGATGCTGCAATGTCCCATGTGCACTGCCTTGTTGTTGCTGTTAGGTGCACGTGTGCTGCAGAGCTCTGATTTACCTGCCCGACATCCCCTGTCCTCTCTTGCCCCAGCAAAGCCCAGACGCAAACGTGGCACCACGATGTTGCTGTGGTTGGCAGATAGTTTTGTTTCTTGAACACCTCGATGCATGAGATAATGTAACTGCACATCAAGTACATTTAGGCCTTGGAGAAGACTTCTTTTCAATTACCAATAGGGTGTTCAGTATTGTATAACATCTGTCATAAAGACCTAACAATATGATAGAGGAAGAGACAGAACAAAAGCACTTGGAAGAGGTGTTTGTAAACCCCGAGAAGTGAAGTTTTGTGCCAGAACCATTCTGAAGCTGAAGGTGCGGCAGATGCTTTTCATTATCTAGCATGTCTGATCCTTAGCCATACCCATACTTCTGTTTTAAAAAGCTAAAAAATAGCTACTCTGGATCTTGCTGTGATCCCATGTTAAGCCAGAAACATCTACCATTGGATGAGCAACTGTTGAATGGGGACTTCATGTAAATACAGCTGACTTGGAGATGATGCACATCTGAGTAAGTTTCTCTGATGTCTGTACAGAATAAAGTTTGAGGGATTTTACTGTTTGGTGGTTTGTTTTTCTTCTGTGTAAAGAGTTGAGGCGGATTAATGAAATAGGCTTTATTCATCCATCTTTTGGTCTTTATTAAACATCCTATGGAAATTCCCCTGGATTGCTTGCTCTTCCAGAGCCCTGTTTTTAAAATGTGTAGATGAATACTATCACTGCTAATGGAATCGAGTCCCTGCAAGGACTTCTTAAATCCGTACGGTCAAAAGTAAGTGGGGGTTTTAGTAAGAAGCATTTACTTTAAAACAGACTTGTTCTCCTGGCCTACATATTCCTGGCTCGTGAAAATGGCAGTTCCCTGTCAGTCTATCGCACTTCTGCAATCTGGGATTTATCCCGCGTTGAAGTTTCCTCTGGCTGTCACTGCAGCCGGAGAGGGAGAAGCCCCAATCAGACACAACTGTGAAGGCTTTGGTGTGTAACAGCACGTAGGCCTTTCTTTTTAATTCTAGTGTTATGATGCCAGGGAAGGTAAGCCAGGAGAGCTTTGTCCCAGACAACCTATAATTTCTTCGGGAATAGTGAAGCTAAATTTTCTGACAGCGTGGAATCTTAAAAGCCTGTATCTGTTTGTCTCGGCGTCTCAGATGCGGGTGCTACAAGGGACGGCTCATGGATGACAACTTTTTGGCTTTAGCATTTAGTCTTGCATTCAGCTAATTTCAATATTCCCTGCATAAGCTTACCAAATTTTAGAGGGAGAAAAGGGCTTCTTCCCTCCCCCTTAGCTGTCTTTCTCTTAGTTGCTTGAATTTTCTGGCTGCAAAACATTGTACTAATACTTTAATGATAGGGCTTTAGCTTCTTGGCATTCTTTAATGTTTGCAAGTATAAAATTCGTTTGTAGGAGAGAGCAGTTGCATGTTTTGCCTGTCATGGGATCATTGCTGAAGACAGGAGAGAAGAGGATATAAAAATTGCCCGTTACTTTCTGCTTGGCCTTTTCTGTTAGTGCTGTTGCTTAGCCCGTGGAGAGCCGAGTCATGTCTCCAAGGGAAATGCGAGGAGAGGAGCTCTGGCAGGCGCTTTGAGACAGCCCTCCTGCTTGCAGCCAAGTGCTCTGGTGACTCTGCAAGAAGCGTGCTGGCGTGGAGGTGCGTAGCGCATGCCTGCGGACCCGCGCCTCCGCTGCCCTTCTGCGGGGCCGTCGTTTCTCTAGTGACCAGCTGCTTGCTGGAGAAATGACAGCGGTGGGCATCGGGTTGTAGGCCTGGAGGTGCGACTGCAGCGTGGTTAGGCATACTCGAACTCGCTTGGGTGCAAAAGCAGTAAACTTGCAGGAGAACAGGCTGCAACATGCTCCAGCTGTTCTCACAGGCACTTTTGCTGCTGCCTTTTTCATTGCTATTTGTACCCAACCTAGTGAGATTAAAACTAGGTCATGTCCGTCTGTCTGTCTGCGGTTACACCCTTCTGTTTGCAGTGGAGGCATACCTTAAATTTAATCTCTCTTACCCAGGGAGTCCTCCCTCCTCTCCCTTCCCCCAGCGTCAAAGACAGGCAAGAAACTGTGAAGCCAGAACGTTAAATCGGGGAAATGTTGGTTGCTGCTTTGTCTGATAACAGTAAGGATTTATTGCTGTGATTCTTCCTGTTTTTAACATGTAGAGTGAACACACATGTTCATAAAATATTTAATTACAACATTTCAGTTATGTCATTGTCTTAGCTGAAAGTAAATTCATCTGAAAGACTGAGCTGTTCCCTTTTAGAGGGTTGAGATCATTATATCCTTGCATGGACTTTTCTGAAGTCCCTAGGTGCAAGTCCCAAGCCTAAGGTTGTGTTTCTCCTGTCCCCATAGATAATCCAAAGTAAGTCTAGGCTATGGTAATTATGTCCTAAAAAGCCCCAGTTTCCAGGCAAAAATAAGTAAGACATGTTACTGAAGTCCATTCACATCCACAGTAGCAGAAGTCCCGTCAGGCGCCTTTTTGCCTGCTTCCTTTCCCAGCCTCCACCCTGCACTTTTTTCCTTAAAGAAAATAAACTTTCACTTCCAGATCCAAATGCGTTTCTTTTGCTATAAATCTCAGAATGAGCAAGCAGGAATATTATTTTATAGGTATAGGTATCCATATCTTCAGTTTTAGAAAAAAAAAAGTATTTTCTGTGCTGAAGCTTCTTTACAGAGGAAATGTCTGAACAGAGGTGTTTTATACCTGTTTTATACCAATTTCTTTGAGTAATTCGGTGCAACTGTAAGGTATGTTTGCAATAGATAGGAATTTTGAAAATATGTGGGTCTGTCAGGAATGCAGACTATGCATTGCCATCATTTTTCAACATACCATGATTCAAACTTTGTTTTAGAAAATAAATGTCAGATGTGTTATTTTTACTTTTGTATACAAATATTTGGGTTTCTTTTTCTTTAATGGTTTGTACTAATATTGATGAGGCAGTATGCATTATGTAACAGTGATTATCGGGTTTTTTACTTGGGTTGTTTTATTTGTTCTTCAGTGGATCAGGTGTTAAAAGATTTGATTATTTTGTATTTCCCTAGGTAAAAGGTTACGAAAAGAGGGTTTCTGGTATGCTTTACAAGAAACTAGAAGAGCGGTTTATACAAATACAATAAATAAATAAATAAATCTAGAAAAATATATGCAAGTAAAATACTGCAGGAAACATGAGACAGCAAAAACCAGCCTTCTTTGCAGAATGTTTTTGATCAAATAAGCTTCTTCCTGGACAAGTAAAATTCAGATTAATATTTGTGACTGTTGCCAACTTCTAAATGTGATCAATTTTACAAGTCCACTTATAATTTATTTTCTTTGTAGATCATAATTTCAGATAAATATCACTAAAAGGCAATTCTGAGCTGAAGAGACAAAGGCAATTAAACTCGCCATTAATTTGTTTATCAGTGTCACATGGAATAAATTGATTGCAAGTTTTCATAAATTATCTGGATGTGCCAATGGAGAAATAACTTTGTGGAATATTGGAATGAGACAATCTAAATTTTTTTTTTACGGAGTCACATGTTTAATTTAACATTGTCCAAATGAGGCTTCGTATGACAAAATTCAGAGAAAACATGGCTGATGTGGAAACTCGTTTTGGCCAAATTATACTGGGGGACGAGGGCTTTATGGAGGAGAGGGAGAAGATGGGGGTGGGGAAGCAGGGGCAGGCAGGCAGAGGCTTCCTGAGCAGGAGCTCAGAAAAAAGCATTGCCGAGTCCCGGTTTTCCAACGGGAACCTCTGATGAGCGCTTCCTGTCCGGGAAGAAGGACATACTAGCTTTAAAAGATCAATTTTGAGTTCTTTTGGTTGTAAAGATAACCTTTAAGATGTGAGCCAGCGCCATGTAACGTTTCCAAGAATACAGCCTCACTGCTCCTGCTTCAAGCCTTGCTAAACAGCAAAGCAGCGGCAGAAGGATATTGTAATGCTGCGGTGGTGCTTTTCTCCTTCAGAATACTGTAGGCAGTGTGGAAATTACGGCAATCGTCTCTATTTCATACTGTTTGGAAAAGCTTTGAGCAGCAGTGGCAGCTTCCCTTCCTCAGCAGCTTCATGCAGTACTAGAGTAACGCATCTGTTTTACTAGGTCTCTTGATTTATGCTCGTGCTTTTAAGACAGATACCGTATCAGCTGCTAGCGTAGACCTTAGCACCTTCCTTGTAACCCCGTAGGCCTTGCGTGCTCTCTGCTGTGTGTGTGGCTGCAGTGAGGAGTTAAACCTCCACGTTTTTTGCCACCTATAATGGGTTTCTCTTTGTTGCTGGAAAAAAAAATAGATAAAGGTCTGTTTGTCCCAGGTGTTTGCTGTGATGGCCAAACAGGCTCGCATGCTTAGTTTTTAAACATACCTTTAATCACTGTTGAGGTCTTGTAGTCTGGCTTAAGGATTTTTGCACAGTTCCATCCTGATATGCTTAGGTTGTGATCCTTTGCTGTAACCATTTTATTTTATGATACCTATAGAGCTCTGAATTTCCATTTTATCTGCCATAGGGTGTTTTTTGTTTGTTTGTGGGGTCCTCCCGCCAAAGCATCCTCGTAGTAGCTGAGCAGGCGAACAAGTATGTCATTTGGCAAGTGGAGACCGAGATGGAAACGCTTGCTCTGGTCCGTGCCTGGAGTGGGACTGGAACTGGGCTCCTGGTCTAGTCTGTAAATACAGGATTGTGGTGTTGTTTCTATCCTGAATTATTGTCTAATAAAACAGCTTTTAGAAGCTAGTATGATAAGTGTGTCCTCTTGCTGTTACTCATATCTAATTTACCATGTGACGAGCAGGATTTATCACCCATGTCCAGTAGCTGTACAAACATCCTTTGTTATTCAGCTATTAAACTCTTTCTAGGTATGTGTAAATATATAACAACTTTAGTGTTTATAAAGATACCAGTTTAAAAACATGTTTAAATAACTGTCATGTACATATTTTCACTTTGGAGTTAAAACGCTACACGCCTGAAGGAACTGAGGTTGCGTGCATGTGAAGAGAAACCAGGTATTTGGGAGAGAAAGTGTGAATGTTTGGGGCTTTCTTAAAATTCTGCTGATTTTATGATACCGATAGTGATAAATTGGTGCCCTGAAACGAAGGGCAATTTAACCAGACTACTGTCTTTATAGTGCTGTTAGCTAACACTGCCTGTTGTCTTTGGGACGTAAGATCCATTTATGGATCAAACAGTGAACTTAGCGTGTGAAAGCTACCTCGTCGGAGCTCAAAGGACAGAAGTGAATTAGTATAATAAACGTGAGGGTGATTCTTTTTTTTTGTTGTTTTTTTTGGCCATTAGGTTGAACCATGAGTCTAGACCCAGCCCTATTTTTAATGAAGGTGTTTAGGCAAATACCTGTCCCTTAATGATGCACATCACTTTATCCGTAGGAGAAAAATAATAAGCAAAAATCATAAGGCTAACTTTTGCTGCTCTTTGGGTTTTGTGCTACGCATGGGGCAAGGAAGGACGATTTGTAAGACTTAGCTTTTTATGAATAGGATCTAAACCTAAGGAGAAGACTTTTAAAATAGAGTACATTTTGCATGATTGTCACTGTGGTGTAGAAATATCAATATAGGTATCAATGTAGGTTGCAATTTAGTCTCAGAGTAAGATTATTTAGCATCTCTGAAAATTATTGCATTTTTAAATACTCCTTTTCAGGTATTTAGAAGACTAGTTTACACTTTTTTGACATCATTTGAGTTTCTCTATTTTTTATTCAAGTGAAGCATATATGTTTAAACACATTTTATCCATTCAAAAAAGTAAACTTGTTCATTGAGAAGTATAATTCAGTTAAAAGGATGAAAATTTGACATCAGCAGTATCATTGGAAATCAGCAGTATCATAATACAGGTTGGTCAAACCAAATTGTCCAAAAAAATCCCACATGCATGTTTTTCTTTTTTCAATGGATAGAGCAATTGGTAGTTTTTTTAATGGACTTTGCATTTGAGTTCCTCAGAAGAGGGGATGATTATATGAAGAAAATGAATCTCTGCAGGTTTGTGTGCCTTTACATTGAGAGGAGCACTAATTGTTACCTTGTGGTAGATAATAAAACCTATCTATTTATATATTTTTTAAAAATGTTTTTCCCCCTCTCCCCTCTTCCTTTCTTTGAATCTTCAGGGTCAACTTACCCTATGCAAGTATCTCTTTATTTCGGTTTCCTCTTCTGTATAGGTACATATTAGGCATGCTTAATAGCATGAGAATAACTTAAAAAATCAGTCATCATTGGATTATACACTGTGTGTGCCTCACTAGAGGGCAATGGATCGCTGTCACATTTCCATGACTTTTCTAGGAATAGTAAATCACTTAGTCATCCTTTGGAGAGAGGCAGAAGTTCTTGCTCTTTGATTCTTCTCGAAAGCCATTGCTGTGTCATCCACAGCTTTAGGAAGTGTGTCATGCTGTGAAAAAGCTTTTTTTTTTTTTTTTCCTTCCCCCTTTTTTTTTTCCCCTGTCCTTTTTGATGTCCCTGTAGGCAAGAGTTTGCCAAGAGGCAAGAGTAGAGACCAGTGTGCAAGAGGAATGGTATTTCTTGAGTCTGGATACGCGTGGCTCTGAGGAGGTAATATCAGAGATATTGGTGCGACTTCCTTCTAAACATTTTGCTTCAGATAGCTGCAAACTGCAAATTTGACCGGCTGTTGCAGAAGGGATGGAAGAACTTTCTCGTGAGCTTTCAGTGTTTTCTTCAGTGCATCCTGAGCAGGCATCAGGGCTCTTGGAGCACTCTTGCATTTGTGTGGCTGGCTTTAGACCGGAGGTGTGTTCGGAGCAGTCTGGCCAAGCCCTGTTAGTGTGGGAGAAGGTGGTCTGGTTTTTAAAGACGTGCTGGGCTCCAGGAGTGTATGGTCGGCGGTGAAAGGTCCAGGGCTCAAACGGTTGAGCTGTATTCTCGGCGCTGCTGTGCACTTCGTGTGTGCCGTCATGTTGATCACGCTCTTCACGTCTGTGCTTTAAAAAGTGACTGATGGAGGCCTTGCATCACGCTGTTAATACAACATTAAATTTATTCACGTTGTTAGAGAGCTCAGGATTACAGTAACAGAATTCAGGGAGAAGCTGAAAATAAATACTCCTGACGAGGTTTGTGGTGCTATAATTTCAAAGATACTTAGTGAAATTTCAGCCATGTAAATTGTGTCTGACTCATGCTCACGGTCTTCAAAGTCAGCTTTTAAAACATACTTTTTGAAGTTTTCCTTGTTGCATACAGACTATTGAAGAAAATAGGAGAGCATACAAGTAATAAACAGAAAATTTATAGGCTCAGGGCATTTTTGGCACTTGTGTAACTCCAATATAAATTTGCATTCCTTTATTTTGTTTTTCCTTTAAGTGGCCTTTTCCTGATATCTGTAACTTTCCCATTTATAAGGAGGGAAAAGTTGACTGCAGTCAAAGATACACTGTGCCGAAAAAGGGTAGAAGCTCATCACTTCTGAACTTGGACAATGGTTTTCTGTCGTATTCTGTGCATATTGCTGCAAATTCCCAAAATGTCACGATAAAAATACCCTGTTTGATTATGTAATTAGAAAAGTCCCGACTTCTTTTTTTAGATTAAAGGAAGGCAAAGTTCAATTACATGTGCAATACCGTGCCTTGAGGAGAATGGTCCAGATTCGACCTCCAGCAACCATCCGGGGCTGCTCTGGGTAATTTTGCAAAGATTGAACCGTCTCAGTCTTGGCATGCAGCAGTCCCCCGCCATGTCCGTGAAGAGGACCCGTCATTTGCTAGCGGGGACCTGTCTAATGGGTATGCTGGGAAAAACTGAGGGGAGGAAAGAGATATTTTACTGCTGTCAGCAGAAGAAACAGGGTATGCCTGATGCCTGCTAACAGCTCGCTTCGCTTCCCCCGCGCCGTCCCCTGGCATTATGTGCCACCGCGTCCCCTGGCAGGTGGCCTCGGAGCCTGCTAATTGCAGCCTAGCACAGCATGTGCGAAACGCTTCCTGCCGTATGTCCCGCTGCCGCCGGAGCCCTTTCGGTGCTATCCTGTCAGGAGCCACGGCAACAGATGTGTTCAGAAAAGGCAAGAGCTTACGTTTCATTCAGTTCAGTTCCACGTTTTCACGGGACCATATGGTTTATATAGATGTTTTGTATACATCTCATCTAGCAGATGATTAGAAGTTGAGGATTAAATGCAGGATCGAGCTTCCACCAAAATCCGTGTAGATCAACATTGTCAAAAACATGGTCAGGCCCTAAAAGTGAGGGAGCTGCCTGGACAGCTTTCTGTTTGAGAATATAGAGGTGAATGTCCATTTAAATAAATTGTACTGATAGATTTAATGAGCCTTAGGTCTCGCCTACCACTTTGAGCGTCTGAAGTCCGTACACAGAATGTTAGCTTGTCTTTGCCAAAATTTTTGAAACAGACAAAATTATGGAAACAGAGAAAAAAGCCACTTGCAGCAGTGGGATGCAGAATTGAAAGCAGGATAGTCTTGAGCACGTAGCATCTTTTAATGCCTGTGTCCTGCCGAGGCCTGCGGCTGGCCTGCGCGTGTTGGGGGAAGCAGCGGTGGTGCTGGGTGCCGGCGCTGAGGCTTCATCCCACCCCAAGCAGCTGCGACGTGCATGAGGCCGGGAGGGTTGTTAGCGCAGTTGGGATGCTGAGCTTGGGTCTTCCCAGTTCCCAAACTGGTTTCTTGCGTACAGCAGTCAGACCTTTGTCTCAATGTCTCTATTACCTTATAATATTATAATTTTGGGGAATACCTGGGAGGGAGGAGGGGAAGGATTTGGATATGAATATGCTGAATTTATCTATTCTCTATGTTTATATTCGAGCTAGCTGAATTCAGAAAAGGAAGCTTTTTCTCATTTAAGAAACCAAACTCTTATAGCCGCAAGTAAATAGCAGAAGATGTTACTAGATTGAGTGTGCAGCCTGGGTTGGTTTTGCAGTTTCAGTTATCACTAGCTATAAATCGTCTTTGAGAAAAGCTTTGTTTCCTTCTGTTTTGAGAACATCTAGCTTTCCACACAGTTCTAATTGGGCAGATATAAAAAGCGATATGGGAACTTATTACGGCAAATAGCAATCGGATCCTGTGGAGATTGAATAGACTGGTGTCCAAGGCCCTCGGAGTTTAGAAAGCATATTTGCTTCTTGGATTAAATGACACACGTATCAGTCAACTCTCCTGAGGAACTGCGAGTATCTTCACCCGAGCAGCAGCTGCGAGAGGAGTGCAGGACTTTCACCTTGAGTACTACTTAAAGGCAACTTTTCATGTGTTGGAAATGGAGCTCGTCAAGTCTGAAACCATGGTGCATAGGGAACAAGCTAGACAACTAAACATCCAAGCAGTGGACTAGACCAGAATAAAAACTCGGGTCAGGTATACACAAATAGAAACACAGTGGTATGTAGATTCATTATGTTTTTCATCAGGTCGTGTTTGCCTTTGATGAATGCGGGAGTACCAGCGCGTGCAGCGATGTCGTCGTTACTTGTAGGACGCAGGTTTTGGGTGGCGCACGTTGTTGAATTTTTACCCTCTCGCTGGCAAACGTGGCACGTAGGATCGCTGCTCGGGAAGGCAAGTTTGTACAGCTGGCTGCAGCCAGTGGCCTTCCGCTGCCTATAGAGAGAGCAGCAAAGAAGTATGCGGTCAGGGATGCTCCTTATCCTTCGCTGTTTGAGGAGAGTCCATTTTCCTTCCAGCTTCTCTTTAGTATACTTGGACAAATTAAAACGGCATTTTCCAGAAGTCACTGATGATTTAATCCAACCTGTTAAAGTAGACCTCTACGTAATGAGCATCCTCTGCAGCTCAGGGCTGGAAGCCCAGTCAGCGCTCGGCAGGCCAAGAGAGATTTAGCCTATAGATATCACCTCAGTTCCCCTGTTTAACTCTCTGTTAAAAGCAATTTAAATATTCTGTGATTAAAAACTAAAATCATAGGGCTGCATTCAGCCATATACAAGGCAAAAGTGATCTTTATTCTTCAATTGCCATATATAAAACACACAATTTCTGTGGAAGTAGGAGTCTCTGGAAGATGGAGTGGTTTGTTTTTGACCCGTAGTATTATGAGGTGGTATTTTTAGCTCTGTGAGTGCTAAATTCCTTTCTTCATAAAATCAAATCTGGATCTTCATACTTTTATTTGTAGGCCATTTAGTCTCACAGAATTGAATGACTTTAATTGTGGATTAATATCAAAATAAGTGGTATATGATGTATCTATGTGAACCTTCTTTCTATTTTTATAAAAATGTATCAGCGTTTCTTTCATACTTTCAGCAATTAGGCACTTAAAATCTCACATATGATGGCATTGAAAAGTGGCATTGTAAAAAAATATCAGGGCAATCCAGTAAAACATATTTGAGGTACCTAAAATGGTTAGATAGCTTTATTCATACCAAAAAAAAAGCCTTTGACTCCCTTTTGTGATGTTCAGGACTTAGCATTTGAAACTTGTACGTATACAAACGTGACCTCTCAGAACTTCAGCCCAAGCCAGCTCATTTAAACTTTCCATTGACTTCAGTCGGTTATCAAGTCCTTAATTTTATGCCCTGGGCGGGGGGGGGGAAGGCTGAAAAGTTATTATTAAAATTCAAAGAGAATATTTTGTTCTCAAAGTTGAAGATGTTTCCATTGATGCAGAAGAGAGCATATCTAGGGGTGGTGTCCTGAAAACGTGCATACTTTTAAAGTAGCTTTTGAAAGCAAGGTTGCTTTCCTGCCAGACGGCAATATGTTTTGCAAATCACAAATTGATTAGCAAGTTTTAAATATCTACTTAGAAGAAAGGTACTCATGTATTCATTGACCAAAGTCAAGACTTCTTATATAGCCAAAGCATTTTTTGCTTAATTTTTAAATTCTAATGATAACTTTAGGAATAAGATAAGTTCTTGTATTATATTTCTGGTATTTGAATATGAATATACTAATATAAATCAGTATATTATGACATTTGCAGAGTGGGAATGATTGTATTTAAGTAAAAGTATAAGGAGTCCCTTTATTTGCGTTCTGCAGGGACTTGCCTTCTCGGTAGCAAAGAACTCAGGGTGGCTTTGCAAGGCTTCGTGCTGGTAAGCTGGGCTCCGTGCTAGTGCAGACTGCGGGAAAAAAGGCCTTGCAGCAGCTCGGTGCTCTGAATCGCTTTAGGTGTGGTGCGTTGCAGCCCTGCAAGTAGTCTTAGCTTTTTATGAAGCATTTAAAAATTTTCAAAACAATTATGAACTCTTTGACTCCGCAGTTCAAGCGTTCCCAGATTGTTTTGTGTTGCTCAGAAGTGTTGTAGCTTTGTGCGATGGGACGTCGAGCCTATGCACACTCTCTAGCGCGGCGTGCCATAGGTGTGTACGGTCCGGTCGGGAAGTCGGTTTTCACGCCAAGCAGAAGCACTTTGGATGTGCTGTTGTGCAGCTTCCAGGCTTCCTAGCCTAGCTGGAGCTATAATTTATTTAAATACAATGAGAGTAATACTCAGTTCCTTCTGACAGTTTGCAGTGACTGATCTCTGTGTGTGATCTGTAAGCAGCAGAAACTGTAATTCCGGCTGGAATTGTGGTTCTCAGTGTTTGCTCAGTGCCATGGGAGCATTTCCAGGCAGAAGGCACCGAGCGGTACCGGGGAGTTAGTGTGGATGGGGTGGATCGGCGGCGTCCGGCGGGGTGTTTGGCTCCGGTGCCCCGGTGCCCATCTCGGGTAAGCAGCGCGGGGTGGAACGGGTTGTGCCCTCCTTCTGGTTTCCTTCAGTGTCGTTTTCAAACCTTGACAACGCCTTTTTGAAGACCTCGATTGAACGTTTTCAGAAACGGCGGTGGTGGACGTGCCGCAGAAGTCGTGCTTGGTCCCTCCTCGCTGACCGGGAAGTCGTCTCTTCTATTTTTGTGTTTGTGATTTCCCGCAGGGGGTTGTCCCTGCCACTCCGGCTTGGAAATCTCCGCCTAAGATCTCTTCTGCAGAGCAATTCTCTTTGTAGGGTTTCCGCCGCTTCTTTAGCAATTGATGAATGACTGTGTTGTGATTTTGGCTGGGGAGAAGTTTGCCTTTTCCTGACGTCGTCTTTTCTGCCATGCGTGTTTTTACAGCCTTTTATGAAACTTTGTTCATTTCATACTGTAGCTGCTTCTCATTGAAAAACCCATTTTAAAGATATCTGGTGTCTATATAGCATCTGCCTGGGGTCTCTGAAGCTTTTATAAGTATGATAAATAGTTATTGTATATAGACTTATAAGTCATTTGTGTCTTACAGTCTCAATTCAATATCACTACTAGATAATCTTTATTATTGCCTTTCTGTTACTTTTTTTCCCCTCATTTACCCAATGTGCTACACAAAAGCGCAATAGTTTGCAACGCGTTAACGTAATTTTTGGGTATCTCTAAAAGAGGGGTCCTTGAAATAATCGTCAATAATGTCATTTTCAACTTGTAAATAATACCTGTGAGATCTAAAATTTTAGTGTCCTTATTATCTTTGGGTTTTTTCTACCTTAAAAGCTCATGGGCTTCAACTGTGGGAATGTTTCAGATTTTAAAGTTTAGTAGTCTGGCTACTCAGACCTTGAGGCTGAAGGTTTGAGGGTGAAGTTTCTCCATCTTGAGATGAATGAAGCTTGTTTTAGCTGAAGAAGCAATAGCTATAGTGTGCTTTAAAGAAGAGTGATACTGACGTGTGAACACTTTTACCTGTGTTTAATATTTTTGTATTCTATGCATATAATATGTAAGTGTAATATTCTAATTTTAAGTTTGTATTTCATTATTCTAAATCGTGTTGTTTCTCTGGGATTTAGTCAGTCTCATGCAAAAGTGGGTATTGAGCTATGGCTGTGAAATCTGAGGCAGAGCGGGACTTTGAAAGTGCTATAAAATCCTCGGGCTTATTGTCTCAAAATTTGCCCTGTTTTATCAGGAAGCAGAGGGCCCTCGCCTGTAATTCATGAGCTAAATTTCTGGTCATTTAAATAAAAAATATTTTTGGACAGTTTCTCAAACATCAACATTTTGTAAATTTAATGGATTTTCCAACTCTTTGTGTATAGCTGTGGTCAAGGCTTGCTAATCATCATTTATCAAATCATCTTAGCTTTGCGAAATTTCTGACAGCGCACAGACCATTAACTAAGCAATATTGGAATTGCCAACAAAAGTTTTATTCTTCTGAGCAACATTTGCTTTCAACGCTTTGACTGGGAAATTGAAATAAATGTGTGAAGCAAATTTTGGCCGAAGGATTTGCAGGCAGACAGGCAATCGTACTGACTTGATGGATCAAAGAGACAAAGTTCAGCTTTTGAACTGCATATACTGGCTGTCCAAGCTTAATCCCTGGCAGCAGGCGGAGAGTGCTCTGTAGCTACTTTGCTGCTGCTGGTGTTTGTCCGGTTTCTTTATTCTTTTGCAGTTACTTGTCTATATTTTTTGTGAGAACCTAATGTCTGTGCTTGACACAAATTTGCTGACTGTTTTGTGGAAGAAAATAGATGACGTGTGTACTGCAGCAGTGCATAAGAGTAGTGACCGAGCATGCTTCAGCTTTTCCACGTGTAGCACAACTGGTCGAGTTCAGAGATGAAAGGCAGAAGATAAAACCATTTGTTGAATACGAGAACTGGATGTGCCTTAGGCCAAAAGGTTCCTAGTACACAACCAGGCTAATGTGAAGTAGTCCAAGTATTTTTAGACTGAGATTGCTATTCATGTAAAATAAGAGAATAAAGAGTGAGGAGATGAAGTCGGATGAACCGGAGGGAACGCACATGTGAAAATGAATGTGATTTAAATTGTGGGATGGGTGGATGAAGAGATCTCAGCAAGTGAAACAACTAAGGTCAGCGGGATTGATTTCAGGCTGCGGTATTTGAAAAAGAGGAAGCAACTAGGTGAAGAGACCAGGGAGAAAAGTCAGAAAATTAATTAAATTAATGAGGCACCTAATTTCTAATATAAACAAATAAAAAATCTCAAGCTTTTGTCTGTCTTTTGCGTCACTCGGGGTTGCGTGGATGGGAAGGGGCAGAGGCCCACATCTCTCTCGGCTCTCCTCTGGTCTGAGGAGGCCTGTTTTTCTTCCCAGGAGAGCCATGGTGGGTCAGATCCGTGGTCCATCCAGCCCTTTCTGGATCCTGCCTGTGAGAACGGATGGGGCAGGTGCTCAGCAGAGGTGGATCTGCAGAGATATGCTGCGTTGGTTATCAGAGCCTCAGATGCCATGCCAGCAGAGTTAAAGACAGTTTGACATGAAGGTTGTTCTCGGGGCACTTGTTTTTAATAGCTACTGATAGATCTGTATTCCGCTATTTTACTAATCCCTTTTTGAGGGGATTTATAATTTTGTTCTCCACTACATCCTGCAGCAGCGTTCTGGACTCTGATCCCTCAGTGTATTGTTTTCAAGAGTACGGGGCATCTTCCGTGAGGAATCCAAATCCAAGGGGTCCCTGAGGAATTCAGAAACACCCTCTGGGAAGCTTTGGGCAAGAAGCTGGGAAGAGGCGTTCTGGGAACCGTGGTGGGTTCACGCGCACTGATGGTGTAGAAGGAGGCAGATGAGAGCATCCAGGGAGGTGAAGGACAGATTTACATGTCTTAGAGCTATTTTAGACTGTGGTGCGTGCCATGGGGAATTCCCGTTCAGCTCAGACTGGTGACATTCTGGGGAAGTATTTCAGTGAAGCGTTTTGATACAATTTTATCAAAACTGCAGAATGTAGGAAGCACTACCAGAATTACCCATCTCGTTAAGGATCTTTAAAAATGACTGCTAGTAGTGCTGAAAGGGGAACTGTCAGCTAGAGTGAATTTAAACGAGGATTTTCTTTAGGACAGTCTTAATACTGATTTTATTAAATATTTGCGTTAATGACTTTGGCACCGACAGGAAGGCAGTCCTGCAAGCAAAGTTGGGAGGCATTATAACACTATTTACAAAGTGGTAGAAGACCTAATATTTCCATAGCATCTGTATCTTTTGCTAACTGCAGTGGTGTGTCTTGGCCACAGACTGACATTGTAACCTCAACTGCCTGGAAGGACACAATTTACTTTAAAAAATATTTCCTTATGCTAAAAAAAGGAGGGGGGGGGAAAGTTGAGGTTGGTTGGCAGTATCTTTAGCTCTTACAGTGCACAGAATTCAGAATATCTCAGACCTTGACAACAAAGAAACAAAGAGTTATAGTAGAAGAAAATCCAGATTTAAATCTTCCCCTGCTGAGCTGGCACTAGCAACTGAAAATTACTTGCGTGCTAAGGTGTAGTTGCACTGAGGAGTGGAAGGAGCCGTTGAAATATCTCAATGGAGCTCTTGGTTGGGTTTAAGGAGATTTATTAAGCTTTGCCTGTTCACCTCGTGTACAGTCTTTCTGGGTATTTATGCTTCATTTCAGCGGTAAATGGGCCCATTTTCTATCTGTAAGATAAATAGGAGAGAAACTTGTGGGTTTAATGGTATTCAATAGAAGGATAGAGTTGGTCGTCACCCAGGGAGGGGGAATTATAGAAGTGCCTTTCTGCCTGATGGGAGGGTACAGAGAAACAGAGCCAGGCTCCTTTTGGAGGCGCACAGCGTTAGGATGAAAGGCAATGGATGTAAGTTGGAACAAGGGAAATCCAATTAGATACAAGGAGAAAAAAAAAAAAATCACTCTGAAAGTAGCCAGTCACTGCAGAGGTTGCGATATCTACATCTGCAGAGGCACGTGAAGCTCAGTGGGTCCAGGCTCTAAGCAGCCTGATCCAGCTGGACCTCCTTTGAGCCAGAAGCTGGTCTAGAGACCTCCACTGGTCCTTTCCAGCCTTCCAATTTCTGTGATTTCAGCCTTCAGCAAGTGCAGGTTTTCTGTGCAGTGAGCTAAACGTGAGGACTTGGCCCTCACGCGGTGTCCTGCCCCGGGTCAAGCCACTGCTGGTAGGAGTGTCTGTGACTGGTGACCAGTGTCTGTGTACAGCATGCAGGTTATGCCCGACTTATGTTAAACTACCAACAGAAGCTCATTTCTATTCCAGTGTTGTCATGCCCTCCCTTCTGCCACCACAAGTGTTCTTATGATGAATTGCATCAGGAGACTTATCCAGGTTATAATTAGTACAGCAAAAGGGGAAAAAAGAGTTAGTTTAAAGGGTTGGTTCCTGGTGCAGTTTGCTGCTTGTGTTAGCGCTAGGGAAAGGGTGAAGCGTTGAGCAGGAACAAGTACTTAGAAGTGGAGATGAAATAGCACCAGCTT
Organism: Dromaius novaehollandiae; assembly: GCF_036370855.1. Classification (NCBI taxonomy): domain Eukaryota; kingdom Metazoa; phylum Chordata; class Aves; order Casuariiformes; family Dromaiidae; genus Dromaius; species Dromaius novaehollandiae. The sequence goes on along the minus strand of NC_088104.1, from coordinate 3,498,873 downwards.
GTTTAACACACAAATGCAGAAGTTATGGTATCAGTTTCCCAGCGGGAGAGGGAGGATGCTGCGTTGAGGCTGTCACTGCTCGGGGAACATGGAAGAAATTTGGTCATGGTGTACCATAAAGCTACGTTTACTGTGTGCTAATTATTTTTGGTCAAAAATGTTTTCATTGCTATGGATGATAATACTGTTTTCAAATGGCCAAGGTTATGTCTATGAAAGAGTTATCCTCCTAGGCTGATTTCATATGAAACTGTATCCTCATGTATTTAGTTTGCACAAGACCTGTTAGAACTTCTGCGATGGGTATTTTTCTTTTGGCTTGGTGGCATTATTTTGTGTATATTTTCATGTTTGCATTTATTTTCTGCACGTAGGTTACCAGAATCAGAGGATTTCAGGAAATAGCTGATTTTTTCATATTTCAACACTGAAGTCTCATACATCTTGAAGTGAGAGCACTAGAAACAAATGCCAAGTTCTAGGACCTCAGTGCAACCTGCTGAAAAGGATGTAGCTGGTTACATGACTTGTAGCCATGTCTGTGTGGACATTCACTCCAAGAGGTCCAGCTGGATGATTTAATATTTCCTCTTCTGGGCTAAAATAGTGGTGTGCCTTATTTATTGAAGAAACTTGAATGAGCCTTTGTCTACTCTCATACGGAAATAATGTTATAGATAGGCTAAGAAAGCAGAACAGGCAAGACATAACAGCCTACATATATCTGAAATTGTAAACAACTAAAGATAAAAAGGAAATATTCAGGGGGTATTGTAGGGGCTTATAGCTAGAAATAAAGCAGTGAAATGAAGAAAGAGAAGATTAAGGTTAAATGTCATGAAAGAACATTCTGTAATAGTAGTGGCTTTTTTAGAGGACTCTTCCAAAGAAAGCAAAGGAAAAAAACTGATTTAGGACAAAGGCCCTTTTTTCTTTCTTTTTTTTTTTGTTTGTTTTTTTTTCCTCCCCCTTTCCTTTCCTTCAGTTTAACCATTCAATGCAAAATAGTCTCTTATGGGTATATATAGAGAACCTGTTAAATTCTTGGGAAGCTGGCATCCTTGGGAGTTGCTGTCTTGATGCCCAAGTTCTGCCTAGCTCTACAGAACCAAGGTCACAATCTCTGTCCGCGGGACCTTACAGTATATATACACGTCTGATCTTGTCGCCGAGCCTGCCTTGGTAGGTCTGTGTGCATGGTGAGCACACTGCATCTCACTGGCTTCAGGGGCACTTTGTAGGAATAGAAAGATCCATGTGGCTCCAGATTTCATTTTAGACAAGCTGCGATAAATGAGAGTTAAAAACTGTTTGGGCCGAAGTGGGTAGAAAAGAAAATAGGAAGATATGAAGAAATTACTGATCTCTTACAGGAGGTTTTTTGTTTCCTTTGCATGTGTATAAATGCTGACGCTTTATTTGCCATCAGTAGGGCCTAGATGACAATCTTACCAGTAATTTGTACTATTTTATTTGAGATTAGAATCACTCTAAAAAGAGAAAGTAAGTTATGTACGTGTTTGTGGTCTATTGACCACTAATAATAGGTAATGAACAAACCAAAATTCCCAATTTAAACTTTTAAATAGATTGAATAGGTGATGATTTTTAACAATGTGCTATTTAGACACATTCAGATACTCTTGGCTCAATTTTCAATAGCTTTTGACATCTAAAACATCTTTACTGAAAAGTTTATGGTATTATATCCAGTGTCATAAAGTTCTTGCAGGTCAAAATTAATACGGTGTTTTAAGCATAGGATATAAACTGGCATTAGGACCGCTGCAGTTAAGAGGATACTGGTGCAGTTTCCTCTAGCAGCCAAGCTGCTCTGAGAAGTTTCTGCCACCTCCTCTAGGCACTGCAGAACCAGGCAGCACCTCCGGGACGTGTCCGCCGCTGCAGGAGACCTGCAGGCAGAAGCACCCTTCAATTACTCTTTTTCCACATATATCTTTCCAGTCTTCTAACTGGAAAATAACTATTAGAAACTGTAATTAAGAAATCTGTTAAAATAAGTGATAGTTTTAAAGAAACTTCTAAGTGCTCTAATTGAAGATGAAAGCTTGTTCTAAAATTGTCTGAAATTATTAGATCTATCGATATCACCTTATTTTCATCTTCACTAGCATAAAAGCAAGCTTAGTTCTGTTTCTTTACTTTCTGCACTTCTCTGAATTCGAGCAGTATTCCAGCTGAGCTTTTCTTTAAATAATAATCTGACTGTTGTCACTTCCAGCTCGGTAATGAAGTGCAGCCAGGATGAAACTGGAGACTCGCCTGGCTCCAAACCACTTACATATTTAAAGAAGAGATGTTATGTGATACATAACAAAAATAGTTAAATTTCTCCTTAAGATTTAAAACACAACTATTCCTTAGGCTCAGATGCCTCTCTGCTCTCCCAAGAGGATCTTATTCAAATGCAGACATTCGATCTCTCCCTTTCTTAGAGAATAACCACTCCCATCAACAACTTCTGTAAAACAGCATTTTCTACAAATATTGTTTCTGTTGATAGACTATGAAGAGACAAACTGAATACCTGATATGTCTAGATACTAAGGCAGTCGAGCAGCGCAATCCTAGTAATTCCTCCTGATGACAGTGGAGGAGAGATGTGATGATATTGGTTCTCCTGGGGGATGTCCTTAAAAAAATCAACAAGGTCATTTTCTTAACAAAAAGTGCCAAATCTCATTTCCACCAGGTAGGAAGGGAATATTGCTTTTAGGTTTGTCTCCCTTAATTGTCTTGTGTACCCATTGGGGAAGTGCCTTGCCCCGAACACAGAGAGGTGCTTCTGAAACCACTGGAAGGGATAAGGCAGATTCCTGGGAAAGATTGATTTTCAGTAGTGATAAGATGGAAAAAGTAGTGGTGAAGACCAAACTGATAAAGACAGAAATATCAAAAGGAAGAGCAGCCTAAAGCCAGAGTTTTTGAAGATGTATTAGGTGCATTTTCAGTCCGTTCAGAAGAAGTTACCAGTACATCGCCAAATTCTTTAATAGTAGATGATTTTTTCTCCGTGAAAGAATAGAGAGCACTGAATTCTTCACTCGCATGCTTTCTAAACAGATATCTGACGGTTTGAGTCAGACTGGCCTCCTAAGCTGTCGCGGAGCGGTAGGCTAGAGCTTGCTATCGCTAAACTTCGCGAGGTTGGGGACAGAATTTGAGAGCCTTCTGGAAAGAAATAGTCCCTGCCTGCAACTTCAGTCCACTTTCTTAGCAGAGTGTAAAATTACAATTGAGCTAAGCTGATTAAATGGCACAATAGATTTGACACACAGAAACGGTGTTTTTAATCTGGCAGCCAAACATATTGGAGGGGAAATGAGGTAAAGAAATAAAAAGTCCATCCAGAAAGAAAAAAAATACCACTATAGTCTCTTTTCTTATTTTCCATGCATCTAAAAATCTGCTTGTCAAGAAGGCATCATAGTGAACGTGGGCAAAATAGGATTTTATTTGTTTATTTAACCAAGGAGGGAATGCGGGCGTAACTGCAAATAAATCATCTATTTTTACAAATGTTTGCATTATTACATTTGGGAAGTATTTTAATGTTTCTTGGTGATCTGCAGGTTCCACAGGACTGACCTGCACGTAGTGTGTATGTAGTCAAAAAGGGAGATAGATTCCTTTCTGACAGTGATGCAGCCATCTGAGCAGGTATTGTTTATTATATTGGACCGGTGTGACGAGGTGGTCACTGATGCCTTTTGTGGCAGCTCCTAAATAATCAGCTATAAAACGCCTCGTGTCAGTCTGGGTGCAAAATGAAGCAACGGAGGTTTGGGAGATGACGATGCCTGTTCGTGATCGTAACCAGTCTGAATGTGGTAGTTGTGTACGGTCTTGTTTTAAAAGTACTGCAATTATGGGCTTCTACAAAATTATCCCTCTTATTAAAATAGAGGGAAAAATTGTTAGTAAATATGACTCATACTTTGAGCTCAAACGTTCTGTGGATGGTGTTTGTAGTGTGGGTACCGTTTCTCTTGATGCACGCGGTGGGATAAAAAGATTACCTTGCCAACCTTTTTCTAGTGTTATTAAAAGTAAAAGCAAAGCTTATACTGTTTTAGCTGAACAACTGGAGAATTGCTGTTTTCTGCTATTTTCTGTTTGATTCTTGCTTTTGATAGCTATTCTTTGTCTTTGGAACTATCTTTCCTGTGCTCTGTAGGGGTTTTTTTCAAAGCAACAGTTAAGACAGTGAGACATTTTGGCATTTATGGCATGTCCCCAGCTTTCATCTGCTTTTTCTCACCTTTTGTTGTTTTCTTTTTCTCGCCGTCAGAGCCTACGATGCCACTTGTTTGGTGTCCCCAGTAGCAGCTGGTAGGCGTTTGCTCTGGTAGCTGGGTGGCCCTCCTGTCCGCGCTCATTTCTGAACATCAGGGAAAAGGGAGAGCAGATACGGTAATAGGAATATGTAAAAATGTAGTAGGATATGTAAAGCCTCAAAGAATAGATGTCAGGCAGCTGTATTTGTATAAATACAACAAAAAACATTTACATTTTATATGGAAAGCATTACTGGGTTTCATTTTGATGGTGACCATGCGCTGCTCATATAAAGAAATATGCCTCCATTAAATCTTGTGGGATTTGGGGCCACTTTTGAATTTGTTTCTGGAAATTCCATCAAAAGAGAAATCCTTTGTAAAGCTGCAGATGTTAAGATTCAGACCAAATATTTCTTGTTCTGGTAAATTAAATACAGTTAAGCAGCAGCTGAAGGTTGAAGTTAAAGATGCAGAGAAGACCTCGATAACCTGCTAACTAGGAATCCAAGATTTCATAGAAACAGGTTTCCTAGTCCTTCTCTCTGCTTCATTTCTTTATAAATAAATAAGATATTCACAAATTCATAGAAATATATGTTTTGATTTATTTACTGGAATCAAGCCGACTAGTTTACTTTTGTTAAATCTTGAAACTGGTGCTGTATATGGGTCCCAAAACCAAGAATTTTTCAGTTTCATCAGGACTTATTGCAATGTATAGAAAAATTAATAGAAACTGTGTAAGTTACAATAACCAGGAGATTGCAGACGAGTGCAAAGGAAGAATAAGTCCTTAGCCTTGATAGTACCAGTGTCTATACAGAACAGCTCGCCCTTTCGTGATGCTGTAAATAGGTCTGTTGCTTTGGGAATCCCAGTAATTCTTGTTTTAATAATTACTTTCACTTTCATTTCTCTTCTGTTTTGATATGTGAACATCTGTGTACAAAAATAACAAGTATGATGGAGTGCAGTACAGAGGAAAGGTTTCATTTCCAATCTTTGACCTGAAGTGGTTTTCAAGGGTTTAGCAGTGCCACGTCCTGAACCTCCGGGCGCCCCAGGCTCTGGTCCAGCGTCCTTTGCCATCCCGTTTCCTGCAGCGCCCCGATCCCGTGTGCCTCTTCCCCTTGCTGTTTGGGGTGGGTGGTTGTTTTGTTTTGTTTTTTTCTACCAGGTGGGAAAGTCACCTGGCACAACAGGCTGTTAAACTCTTTTGAGGGTCTGGCTAGAGGCTGAAAAAAGGAATATTGCTGTACTGAATGCCATGTATAATTAATTGGTGGTATCAGACCACTGGCTGGTCTCTAAACATGAAGATCTTAAGGTATGGCTCTGCTAAACGGATAGCAGGAGCTCTGGTAAGGTCTCCATGTCCTTTCCGTCTTGGTACCTGGTTTTCTACAAAACAATCGCATTCTGCCTGTTGCTCTCCGAAATGTGCTATAAAACTTTGCATGTTGCCCTGAATAGGTATGCTTCAGCTAACTGAATGCAAACATGCTGTCAAATGGAAACCCTTGCACGATCAGCCAATTAATACAAGTTTTCTGTTGCATTTGATTGCCTTTTCTGCTTAAAAAGGACAAGAAACAGAACGAGGCATATCTGAAGATACATTTATTTTTCTTTTGCTGTGTAGTCATCACAGACACCTACATTCTTAAATCTATAGCATTTTTTGCTTTTCTTAAATGTTTCTAATTCAGTTTTGAAGGGGAGGGATATTTCCTCAAACAGTCAGGGCTCAACACTGCACCATTTTTCCCTTTTTAAAAGAAAGTCTCTGAAGAGATGTCAGTGTTTTATCTGCTGTGTAGTGTCCTCTTTTCAGTATTTCATTCAGTCGCCTGATTTCTGGTATTCAGTATTTTAAAAGCACAAGCATGCTAATTGTTTTATAATAGTAAATGTAGGTACTTAGTTTTCTCAAAATCAACCAAAAATAGAACTTTAGTCCAACTTGCAACATCTTTGCAGGTATTAAATGCAAGTACTGAAATGAAATAGCCATTGAAAAGCGAAGGCTTGATACCTACAGCTCTGTAATGCCGTTCCTTCAGTCTTTAGTTCTATGTTTAGAAAAATTATTACTATGACATCAGTTCTCCACAGATTTGTTATAGACGTAGACTGCCCTGGAGCTATAAAATGCTGTTAGGAGGATATCAACTGCCACAAATTGGAGGTGAATATTTTTGGAACCATCTAAACAGAAGAAGAACATTATGTTATAAAGCACAGTAATATTTGAATAGTTATAAAAATAATATTTCCATTTTCTTTCTTGAATCCAAAAACAAAAAGCAGCTAATATCCCTAATCCTTTTCATTCATTTTTCTTGACTTCTGCATTCCCAGATTATCAAAAGGATTTGAACTATCGGAGGGATTGTACTGTTACAGTGACGAGATTAGAGTTGACAGAAATTTCGGATTTTGTTTCCATCTGTACCACTGACATATGGAGAATTTGAGGAGGTCGCTAGATCGCTCTGCCTCAGTTTTCTATTAGTAAAATATCATCTTCCCGTGACTTGGGAAATAAATTATATTCAAGAATATGTTTGGGGATATGTTAGATGTGTGGATGAATGGGAATTGAAGTGCAAAGCATTTTTAGTGTGGAAATTTTTAGAGGGTCAGAAGCGTTTTTCTGAGCAATTGCTCATATTTGCTAATGTGTCACCTCCGGTGAAAAGTGAGGGACGTATGACTGATCCCATCGCTGCTTTTGTAGTAAGTCAAACTAGGAATGAGTTTTTGGGTAAAATGGGAACAGATGTTATAACTTCGGCCATGGTCATGCAAATACAAATAAAGGATATTTGTAATAAATCCTACTCATTTTTTTGTGCTTGCAAAGAACAAGCGAATGCGTGGCGTGCCAGAAGAGGGGCAACTGCAGCTTTGGCTTCAAGCTTAGTTTTGAAAATGTTTGGTCGCTGAATTAACTTCAGTTCGAGCAAACCCGTGTTCCCGTTTGAGCAGGATATATTTTAGTATGTCAGAAGAGTGCCGATGAACTATGTGCAGCGGTGCATGTGAGGCACAGACTTGAGTCCAGATACTTTAGAATTGAATGATACTTAGTCCATAGTAAAATTTTAGCCCATAATAAATCCTTTTTATTTGACAGGATTTTCTTTCCTGTTCTTCCTTGCTCGTAATTTCATTTTTCAACCTCTCCCCTTCCCTTCTATCTGAAAAAGCATCACAGTTTACATCAAAAAACCACCTGATTTTTTTCTGAAGCAAATATATTAATGTGTCACTGATTTACAGAAAAATTCAGCATAAAGATCTGTTTCTGTGCAACCTGCCATTTATTTAGCAGCATTCTTGCTCTTCTGGATATCTGCTTATGACCACCCCTGGAAATAGCATGCTGGGCCACTGGTCTGAATGGCGCTTCTTACATAGGTAGCTTCTACAATCAGTATATTTTACGTGGTCTAAAATATAGAGTGTATATATTGCAGATAGGTAGACGTATGAGGCATATTTTAAGTCCCTTGATAGGCCAGATTAGTAATAAATGTATTGCTTTTTTTTATTGTAATATAGCGCAGTTTGCTGTGGACAGTAATTTTCCCGGGGCAGCGTTGGGCTTTTCACTTGCTTCTCCGCCGCCTTGCCCCGTCTCGCCAGCCTGAGTCAGGGCCCCTGCCCAGCTCTCCTCTCTCCTAATTTCTGGGCTATTCAAACGGTGACAGGGCTCTTCCAGCTGTCTCCTTATCACCTCAGGGTCCCTCTCCAGCGTCGTGGCCAGTCCTTCCTTGGGTTTCCCGGTCTTCCTCCTCTTCCCAGCACTCGGAGTTCCCTGCTTTGTCTCCCCCCTCCCCGAAAAACTAAGACTTTTTGATCTCAGTTTAAACCCTACCGTCTTCATCCTCCCAGCGCTGCTGCTCGTGCAGATCCTTGCCGGGCAGCCTGGTTCAAACATTGCCTGAGACGTGAAGAAAATTGATGCAAAAGCTTCCTCATGCTCTGGTGAATGAGTCATAACATCTGCACTCACTTTAAGCTCTCTAGCTTTAAGAGCTTACTTTACTGTTAAGGTCGTATCAAATAACTCAGGCTAGAAGAGAAGTCCAGATTGTTTCTGGGATGATCCCAGCCATCACATGTCCATGAATGGTGTTGTGGGAGAATATGGTGCATGTGCTTTGGGAGAGGGGGGCACCCCGATGAGGGGGGCACCCTGAGATCTTCCACAGAGCTTGAGGTGTTGTGGAGTGGGGTTTTGTTTGCTTTTTTTTTTTTTCTCCCTGTCCTCCCCCTTACATAAGCTCAAATACATTTTCAGTTCCATTAGATGTAGGACGTGAAGTCCTACGATGCTCCAGGAGATGGTTGCCCATTACACAATATGAGCGTTGAAGAGACAAATAGATCTTTTAAATGAAAATATATCCTCATGGAGAATTTTGCTTTTGCTAATTGTAGAAGACATCACACTGTTCAGCTTTAAAGAAAGCTGAGCTGCTAGAAAAGTATTTATAAGTAACCTGTAAGGGAGAGCAAGGTATTTGTATTTGGAAGAGAGACGGGATTTCTTTGTAATGTGGCTTAATGGGTCCCTCGGATTGGAGGGAGGGGGGTTCTTCCAGGAATATGTTCTGGAGAACTGTGAAGACTGACCTGTTTCAGTTTAACAATGATAAAAGTAGTGAGGCTTTTAAATTTTTAGTAAAAATGTCTTTTTTTTTTCCTAATGCATATTGGAAAGTTCAGTTATATTGGTGTTAATAAAATGGTACATAACGGCCAAAAGCAGGCAGAAGTTCATTCATAGAACAGCACTGGAGCAAAGTCGTCTCTTCTGTGAACTCATTAGTTCTCACTTGCTGTTCTTGGACAAAAACAAGATAAGACAGACCTGGTTTGTTTATTTTTTGCTGAAAACTATTCATTTAAGAAATTATTGAGACTGCCTTTTCTGCATCATTGTGAAACAAAAAAAAGAAAATCAGAGTTCCTCCTCGTAACCCTTTTTCAGAGGTATGCCTTTTCAGCTGAACTGAATTGTCTTGAGCATTGTAAAATGAGAGAATTTAACGTTATTCTAGATTGCGGTGCATTTTGTGCAACGCTCGTTGCAATTGCTTTCTCCATCTCCCGCTCTGCGTGTCAGGTGCATTCACCAGTATGTGATACGTGTGTGCTGTGGATGTAAAAATAAAAAGCTGGAAAACAAGGATCCATTCAGTGTTTTCTGAATCTACCAATCCTTTAAATTTGTCACTTCAAACATTTAGAAAGACACAGAGAAGAGCAAAAATTTGGAAGAGACTTTGGTTTGTCCTTGTGTAACTGCATGTAGATATTCTAGTTTCTGTGCACTCGAGTTTCTGACGTTCTCTGTGTACATTTATCTTGGCATGAAATAATCTTCCTCAGACTATAAATTTTCTCTCACAACTAACAAAAACATACCTCCCAGCGGCAAACGGCTGATAGGAGTTGCAAGCCTTTGGAGTATTTCTGCGGTAGTCCTTCTTCGATATATTCCATTATTTGAAACAAAATGGTCTCAGGTTCTGCACCTGCTCAAGCTAATGGGTTTCTTTTAATGTACAAAAATCTGTATGAAGCTCAGGCACATTTTACACCTATGTAATTTAAAGTAACACATTTAACTTCATTGCAGTTACTTTTGATTTCTGTCCGTGCAGAATTTCTGTCTGTGCTCTATCAAGAAGCTGCCTTGCTTAAGCAAATGCAAATATTTAATTCCTGAGGTTACAGTGTCTTTTGTTTGCGGTTATGGTATTCTAATTAAAAGCAAAGGCCCTGGGGGGGGTGGATGGATGGGGACGGGTGTCACAGCCCACATAGCCCTGGTTTCATCAGAGCTTGTAGAGGCCCGAAGGCCGACCTGAAGAGACCAGCAGTGGGATCAGGAATCTGCTGCGTACGCGTCTCAGAGTTTAAGTTATTTTGCAAAATGTTTGAACAATACTTCTGGCTGCTATGTCAATAATATTAATAGCGGAAAATCTGCATTATCCCAAAGAATGCCAAAGTAGGTACAAAGAACCCTTTGCAGTAGGAACTAACCATTCAGCTAATGACATTAGAAAAATATACTGATGTTTTTACATAGCTGTGCTATAAAATATTTAGGTTAAAAATAAATCTGTTATTTTAAAGACTCAGTAGCACCCATGGGTGTAAATAATAATGTCTACAAACAATATATTATATTTCCCAAATGATTTTCGAGCATTTACCTTGAATGATTATTGTGATGTGTTCAGTTTATCTTCTTCAAAATTGCTCTTTGGTAATAAATTAACCAAAATATTCTTTTGGTTGTATGTACCATGACGTATTTGGGGATTGAGCAAGTTTAGTATCTCAGAAGGAAGATTCATTTGTTTTGTTCCCTGTCCAGGAAGGGAAAAAAAAATCAAAACAGATTCTTGCAGTTGAGCACAGACATATGTTTTGTGGGTTGGCACCAGACTAGTATGCAAATCTTATAGAAGCAACTCGTTATTCTTTAGAATATTCCGAGTAACAACATTCAAAGCAAGGTGCTCGAGGGTTTTAAAAAAATTCAAAATATAGGGGTTTTTCGTTTTTTTGGGGTTTTTTTTTAAAGACAAAATCTCTCATATGAGTCTTGTTTAGGAATGTCCCTGTATTTCTCGTGCCCTGTAAGTGTCTTTCTCGTTTGTGTCAGTGTTAGATGACATATGGGAATCAGGAATTGTAAATAAGATTGTGTGTTATTAAAATGAAGTAATGTTTTAATTTCATTGGTAAATTCACATTAATTGAAGATGAGATTGTACTGACTCCTTCTGGCTGTTAAGAAAAAGATCATAAAGCCAAACGAAGTAAAAATAACCAAACACTTGGGTGTTTACCCTCAGTAAACTGAACCAGTCCCAAGAGCTTTGTAAGAGTCTCCTGAAACATATGGGTATTAACACAGAAGGCGTTTTTTTTCTTGTAGTGATGTTCAAAATTCCTTTAAGGCTGCGAGAACAAAATTAATTGTATCCTTACAATTACTGCAGTTGTTATGGATGAGAAAAAGACAAAAAAAGATCAGAAATAACATCTGCAATGGGAGCAGAATTTAAATATCTGGGTTTTGGTTGCGCAATTCAGTGCCAACAAAAAAAAAGAAAATATAGTCATCTGCTAATATATAGAAGACATAATGGGAATGATTTACGCAGGAGGCAAAAGAAAAGGTAATCTTTGCAGTAGCGCCTAAAAAATCAGGAGTTTTGGGTAAGGTTCAGCTTGAGAAAGCTGAAGGCTGAGTTGGAAGGGCGACTGCTGGAGTGTCTCAGCACCCAACTCTGAGCGCAGAGTAGCCCATAGGGGAAACAAGTCACAGGGTTTGAAGCACTCCGAAAAATAACTTTTAAAATGGTACAGTGAAATGCAGTGAAATTAAAAAAAAAAAAAAGAAAGAAAAGAAAAAACACTAGTTGTCAGGGCACCTTTGAGCTGATGGTCAGAAGGTATCCTGCCTGGTTGCGTTCGCTTCCCGGGGATAAGTATCTTACGTGCAGAACTTACTAAACGAATCTGTTGATGGATCTGGTTTTGCTTCTGTATTGGTTTCTTCCTCTGAGTTTGTCGGGCTGGCATGTAAAAATGAAGTGCAGCCAGAGCGCGTGGCGTGGCTGCACAACGTGTAGTCCCCAACGTGAGGTACCGGCAGTGGGTTTAGGTGGTTCGCTTGTAATGTCCGTACCGCTTACCTTAAAGAACAGGAGTCAGCACCTCGTTGCGTCCGGCTGTGCAGCGACTGTGAGATTGGGATCGTGACTCCGGGGTTTTTCCCCCATACCAGTCCATCAACTCTAAGTCTGGCAAGCGTCAAGGCACAGTGTACAGCCAATTCATTTTTAAGATTTTCATTAGGGGGGGAAAGAAACCATATTCATGGGTGCGTATGCAGCTGTGATGTTTCATCTTGGAGGCTGGTATGGCGGTTCCTCTCCTGCGAGGACTTTGGAGGCGCGAAGATGAGGAGCGAGTACCCACCAAAGCCTTGGGTAACCTGCTGCTCTGAGGATGGAGCCGGTTAGACGGGAGTTTCTTCTGCCGTGATGAAACTGGGGGGTTTGGATTGCCTTCAGAAGAAGGGAGCATGGGCAAAGCAGATAAAGCAGCACCCTAAAGCTGAGGTGACATAATTTACCCGTTGATAGAGGTAAACGGCAGAAACTTAGCATTTGCGCCGTCAGAGGTGGTGAGCTCAGGCCTGGGTCCCCTCGCGAAGGGCTCCGGCATGGTCAGCCCATGGGGCCGTTCCCTGCAGAAGTTGTGGCTGCGGGCAACTGGCTGCTCCAGGCCTGCAAATAAATAAGTAAATACATTAGCTATAAAAAGTGAACGCGTTCCCAGGTGAATGAATTGCCTGTTTGAGCCCAAGCTCCCTTGTTGGTCTGGTCAAACGCGGTCTGGAGTCGGTGAGGGCTTTCCCTTTGCCTCCGCTCAAGGTTGGGCTCCTCCTTAACCTGAGGAAGGGCGAACCAAGCCGAAACAACTGAGTAGAGGAAAAATTACTTAAGAGAAGAAAAATTTTTTAACTCAGTTAGCTTTCTAGTTAATGGCTTCTATTGCTAAATCAGGACCAAAAGAGTTCAAGAGTATTGGAGCATGTGTTAGGCTGCACTTTTTTTCATTCATTTTCCTTAAGTTATAGTTCTGAAATAAGAAAGCAATACCAACAAATGGCCCCGTATGGCTGTGTTGTTGAATGGCATCTTTCTGATTGAAACTGCAGCTGGCATTTTTAGGGACCTTGTCTTAAACTTGTCTTTAATTTGATTTTTCAGCGTTTGGGGAGCTATTTTAACTTTTCATAATGAATCTATTTATTATTACATCTCATATAGCACTCTTCAACACTAATTTGTGTATTTAATGTGTCTTATGTAATCTTTAATTAACTCTTGGTTGGTGGTTGTTGTTGTTTTGGTATGATAACAGTGAATTTCCCGAGTTTGCTGTATTTAGAATCCTAAATATGTGAATGCGGAATGATTGTTTTGTGACTCACGGAGATAAACGCCTTCCAACGTGATGACTCTAGTGCTTGTCCATTTGCTTTAGAAAGCACTAAATAAATTAATGTATCATATACAAGGTGCAATTTTAGTTTGTGACTTCTTAATAAATAAATATATAAATAAATATATATATATTTTAAATCCTAAGTATAACCGCAGCTGACCTGGCTTATGTACTGTTTTGTGGTGGACTTTTTCAGATCCTTGTTGACGATGGTCGTCATTGGAGGTATAAATACTGAAGAATATGTCGTTCACAGAGAAGATGTTTGAAATCTGTTTCCTTTAGACAGCAAAAGTAAGTAAAATATCTGTGTTATGTATTTATATATGACTAATAAGTTAGATTATATTTTTCCTTCAAAAATAAAAGCCTGGTTTCACTTTTGAAAGTTTTAAGCTTTTTTAATAACTAACATGAAAAATAAGCTACATGAAAGCAGTTGGATATTTTTCCTTCTCTTAGTGATAAAAATATGAATCCTTGACTTGGTGATTCTGCATTTACTGTGGCAGTCCTTCTCCTTTCCGAGTTTTTTGTGATGGTTTGCATCATCTACGCGTGATGCTGCTCACGGCCGGGAATACCTTCTGGGTTGCAGTGCGAAGCGTGGTTAGTCACGGGGACTGCTACTTGAAAAGAGGAAAGTTAGGTGGAAAAGAAATAGCCGGCAACACAAAATAAAATACAGTGATCAGTCTCTTAAAGTTTTCTGTAGGATTTTGGAAATGTGACTTCATTTGAGTTAGGCGTTAATTAGAGACACGTCTCTGCTCATACTATTTATTTTGAGTATATGGACTCTGATCAGCAAAATACATGTCAGATACATGTCAGTATAGTTTCCTGTGTATTTTTTGTCTATTTATTATAAAACTAACTGTATAAAACACCTCAGGTAATATTGTGAGAAGACTATATCTGTTATGGAAATAGCTAATTTTCCCACTTATTATCTGCTGTTAAATTTACATGTGGCAATATCTGAAATTTAGCGATGATTACATGGCAGGAGATTTTTGGTTAGCTGTACAGCTCATCTATAAGCAAACCAATTACGACATAATTCCAGAATATAATTGAACTCCTAATGGGGCACTTTAATTCACTTGAAATCCTCATATTTGCCTTTCTCCATTTTAGCAGACAGGTCCAAAATGAGGGTACAGCTTGATTTTTTGAACTTCTGAATATAGCAACTATATTGTGGTCTTTCTGAAATAGTGTGTAAAATTCTTCTGAATGGCCTTCATTTCCTGAGGGAGTTACTTAGCTCCCAAAACCTGCATTTTGAACAACTCTCCTGAGCTGTTTATTGAAGAATAAAGCTCACCGTGTCGTTAGGGGGCCATGCCGCTGTCGATGCTCTTTCACCGGCAGCGCGAGGAAAGCTGGTCTGCTCAGTGCAAAGTTTGTGCAGCGTGCAGAGCTCATCGCCTCCCTTTACGCGTGTCTGGGCAGCTGGGATTTGCTGGGAAAAAGCTTGTTCTGCAGATCTTTGTTGCTGATTCCTCAAGCAGCATGAATTGGAAATCTTTGGAGCTCAGTAGCTAGCTCAGGCCAGGCCTGGTGGAGCAGCAGGTCTGCGATGTGCAAGATCCGGGTTCTGCCTCCCCCTTCTATATTACGAAAATAAAAGACCTTATTTATTTATTTAGTGTTTGTGATGCATTTGTGTTAGTGTCTGTTCAGTGTCTTTTGTACATAAGTAGGAGTTTTCCTGCAATAACACTTCTTCGCTTTGGGGTTTTTAGGTTTTTTTGGTGGGTTGTTCCCCCCACCCCAGCCCAAGTTTGACTGCGAGGACACTAAAACTTGACTGTTACTCTCGTACATTGCCACATGCAGTGGTCACTGGCAGATGTGTCTGAGCTAATGCAGCCCGAGTTTTATTAGGTTGTGGGTCATTCTAGGTTTTCTCAGCTCCCAAATAATTTTATAAGAGAAAAGCAGATGGGAAATAGTTAAAGAGTGCGGCATGCGTAACTGAATTACGTGACCTAAAATAAGGAAACAAAGAGTAGCCGTTTGTTTGAGCAAAGCTCAAATTAAGAAAGAAAAGAAGGTAGGCATGTTTTTTTCTTTTTTTCTTCTTTTTTCTTCTTTTTTCTTTTTTCTTCTTTTCTTTTTTTCTTTTTTCCTCTTTTTTCTTTTTTCCTCTTTTTTCTTTTTTCCTCTTTTTTCTTTTTTCCTCTTTTTTCTTTTTTCCTCTTTTTTCTTTTTTCCTCTTTTTTCTTTTTTCCTCTTTTTTCTTTTTTCCTCTTTTTTCTTTTTTCCTCTTTTTTCTTTTTTCCTCTTTTTTCTTTTTTCCTCTTTTTTCTTTTTTCCTCTTTTTTCTTTTTTCCTCTTTTTTCTTTTTTCCTCTTTTTTCTTTTTTCCTCTTTTTTCTTTTTTCCTCTTTTTTCTTTTTTCCTCTTTTTTCTTTTTTCCTCTTTTTTCTTTTTTCCTCTTTTTTCTTTTTTCCTCTTTTTTCTTTTTTCCTCTTTTTTCTTTTTTCCTCTTTTTTCTTTTTTCCTCTTTTTTCTTTTTTCCTCTTTTTTCTTTTTTCCTCTTTTTTCTTTTTTCCTCTTTTTTCTTTTTTCCTCTTTTTTCTTTTTTCCTCTTTTTTCCTTCCCACCACTCCAGAACAGAAAACTTTTTTCATTTAAAAGAAAACTTCTACTGAACTGAGAGGTTATTTACACCTGTGTCATGGTGAGGTTATATCTTTTTTGGCTGTTGTTGTCACTGTTTCCTGCAAGGATGGCCTTCTGAGTATGCTTTTAGTTGCTCCAAAATGGGGAACTCCCAAATTCGGATGAAGGAAAACTGGAGAATAAAAGTTTGCATTTGGGTTAAGAAGAACCCTTTTTTATATCTGAAAAACTGGTACGGGGATAGTCTGTCTTTGCGTAAGGTTAATGTTTAACTGTTTATTTCCTTAAAGTTTTAATATATGCGTGTGGGTAAACCTCAGAATGCTTCTGACTAAATCCAAAAAACATTTAGCCCTCATTCTCTGTAACTTGGCTCTGATTTTGCACTTTTTTTTGTCCGCCCATACTGAACTGTTCACAGCCGTGTAAGTATGTGCAGACACTGTTTCTATTCCATTTGATCTATTTTTAAATGTAGGGGCTTTTTGTATTTAATACGCATTACTGTGCCTGCACTCTAATACTTCAAAACCTTAGTGACCTTGGTTCACCTACTGGTACCTGCGTTATCATGCAGTCTTTAACTGTATGATAATATGCTGCTTTTCTCCAAAGAAGAAAATCCTTGACCAAATAGATGGCATTTAATCACTATGCGGCTATATAGTATTTTTAATTGTTCGTGGTTCCAGATCTTCTGTATTGTGCAATTTTCTATCTTTGCCCTGAAGACAGAGTTAGGAATTTGCTTGTGTGTTTTAGTATACCTTTTAACAACAGGTTTTCTCAAGACTTTGCAGCAAGACCCAGTCTGTGAAGCCCAAGATATTTTGCAGAAACATATTTGGCTCTATGAACTTTTCTTGCCACCTCTTTTGATGGGCAGCTGGGGTTTGCATGCTTTTACGGCACCGGCAGACCTGGGGTGCTCCCTCCGGGAACACTTTAATCAAGCTGATGAGCATGAACACTGCATTTTCTTATCTGTAAATGGAGATGCCCCTTATTGGTTCGTACCATTTATTCCAGCATGTGAAAGAAGCCAGAACTATACATTCCAAGTTCTCATAATTTGGGGTTTTTTTAGTCATGTAGAAGGATGCAAAAATATATTGGAGAAATATAGCATGAATAAAATAGGAAACTGGTTATGCAGGCGCAAGAAGGATAGGCGGTACTAACCTGTTTCACGTGTTTTATCTTTTTAAGTGGTACATGGAAAATTCTAGTGGCTAGGTGGAGTTTTAGACTGTGTGACCAAAGTGGCCGCGGTGGTCGGTCCTGCGTGCCGTCGCTGGCTGCGAGCCGCATGGGCTTGGGGAGCTCTCTGAGCCGCGTAATGCTGGTGATCGCGATGCGGTGCTGTACAAAATCGGGCCTCAGCCTATCCAAACTCCAGAATTTACAAGGCTGCTTGACTAAACCGAAGTCTATAATACAGGACTTGGCATTGCACACACAGTGCCTCTCTCGGTAGTTTGTCTCAGCGCTGTGCATTGCGCATGTTTTGCCGGGCGTTATCCTGGGAGCAGGAGCGCGGTTGCATCGTTTTGCTCCCCGGAGCTGTGTGCAGTCCAGATCGACACAACTTTTTCGTGATTGCTATTAAAACCGAGGAGTCCAGTTGTCTTTTCTGAGGCCCTGATGTATTTCTGGGAACAGTCAGTTCTCTGTCCCTCTCATCTTTTAATATGAAATGGTATTTGTTTTGTGAAAACCGAAGTTATTTTCTCTAATGCAAGATATAAACTAATTATGCTGCTTTAAATTTAATAACGGGAAGCCTACTTAACTCGAAAGCTACTTCTACAGAAATTATTTAAAGGATTTTGAAAAAAAGTGGAAGTTATACTTTCTATATCTCTACTCTCAGCCAAACTTTAGACTATGATTTAAATATAATAGGTTTTAGAGGCAAGTGTGTCCCTCAGCAAAAAATATTGTTGCCCTTTTGCTGAGTTATTCACGTTTCACAGGAACAAGAAGGGTGGGACTGACCTAAAAATACCCGTTTGGTTTGTTTGCTCTCAGTGGTCCCCGTTTGTTTTCCAGCTGATCAGTCTGGGAGATTTTTCAAATCAAACGTGGGCTGATGTTTTAAACTGCTTCTCGAAGCAGCTACTGGAAATAAATACTGCAAACTACAGGAGCTTTCTATTTTGGAAAATTGGGACAGAGAGCGCCCCAAAGAAAAGTAAATATTCCCACACATTTTTACTGTTACTAAATTAATCAAGCTTAGTGGTTTAATTGGAATTTCCAAGTTGAATGTTTAAATAATGTAAAAGTTTCTGATACAAAGGTAAATTGTTTATGTCCCTGTAAAATTAATAATTTTATAGCAAAACTGTTAAAATCCCTTTTTTTAAAACATTTTTCTTAATGAAAGAAAGCTAGATAGACATGTATGCAAAGCTTTTGAATTAATTGTCTAAGGATTGGCATCATATGATCACAGTAGCTTGTATGTCTGCAGAAGGGGTGTGTGTATTTGTTTTATTATTAATTCAGTCCATGATTTTGGAAAGTTCTAGGAATATCCATTTTCTTGTAATACATCAAGAGATTTCTGTGACAATTGAGCCAGGTCCTCTTTTGTTTTCTCTGCAAGACCTACTTGTCTAAAATACCAGATCATGGATCTACCATCGCTCTTTGTTAATTACAGGAAATATTTAAAGGAAAATGCATGCAGAATGCAGTATTTTAAACAGGATCATTCTTCTCTGTTGTAACAACAACCCAAATTCAGGTCTTTTAATTTGCTTTCATAATTCCATCTAATCAGACAATGTCCTGAAAAGAAACCTAAGGGTAGCTAATCTTAGAGAAAGACCCAAACAAGGAGGATTTCTCTGCCGCGGTCCTTTCTCGTTGGGCCAGTGGTTGGTGTGGGTACCACCAGCACCCAGCCGGGGCGGTGCCGAGCGAGCCTTGCAGATGTCTCCGGCTCTGCAAAGATGTTATCCCGCAAGGGCAACGGTGGGAAGGGATGAGCCCTCAGCGCTGCCACGGCTTTGCCGCAGCCCTGGTTGGAAGCTGCTGCGTTCAGCTTGGATCACTGCTCGTCATCCCGTCCTGACCTGGCCTCGGCCCGCTGGTCCCCGCAGGTTTCTGCGTAAGTGTAGGTTGTGGTCGGTGCAAGCTACCTGTCCCTTTAGTGTGCTCAAGAAATAAACACAGTGTTTTTAAACGTCTTGTTTAACAGTGAGGAGAATTAATCATATTAATCTAAGTGCTAATCTGGAGACAAAAGGCCAATGAAAAAAATTAATTAAAAAAAATCCAATGATTTTAAAAATAAAAATCTGTAGATCTGGGGTTACAGATGGAGAACCAGTTCAAAGTTATTCGTTACTTGCTGTTAGCAGCATGTACCTGCAACTTGCTTTACCTGCAATGAGAAGGAACAGCTTTCAAATGGTACGATCTCATTTTTGTTTTTATTTTATCTTCAAACAGTCATAACGGTTCAGAGTCTTAGCGGGCCTGTATCAGCATATTTCTCTTGAAGGAAGAAATGGATACCTGCAGCTCAGCCTCGGTAGATCTCAGAAACATCTTTGTTTCTTCACCTAGAAGGATCCCAGTTCAGTGAAACATTTTAAAATTACAACTAGTGATGCTTTTAATTTCAAAGTCATGCAGAATTTCTGAAGAGAAGAACCATTCTCCTCTGAAAACCTGTGATGAGACTCCATAGTTGTCATCCGACACAGGATTTTTTTTTTTTTCTCTCACATCCCTGAAAAACATTAATGAGATAAGATTTTCACCGAGATGTGTATGTAGTTGCCACAGTTTCCTTTAACTTAGTTTCCCAAGCTGAGATTACATCATTTCAAAGGCGTCTTTAAATTTGTTAAGGTTTTTATCTTCAGTGTATGAAAGGCAGTAGGTACAAGTCTGGGAGGGGAAAAAATACTTGAGCTCATGGAGAGAGTTGGTGAACTAAACTTTCTGTTTGTCAGGTATTGTGAATAATGAAAATACTTATTTTTAACCAACTTCTAAGTGTCTAAGTTCTTAATACAGAAACTAAAACTATTTAGGACATAGATCCCAGAATGAATTTTCAAAGTAACAGCCATGTATTTCAGATGCACATTGTTTAAATGCTAGAAAAAAGGGATACAATTATTTTTATATTATTGATAAATAAAATTAGAAATGTTCATTGTTGAACGTTATTTCTGATTTGAAAATAGTTTATGGGAAGGTAGATACATAGTAGAATTCTGATTTAATTGCTATTCTGGCCATTGGGAATGGGAAACGGAGCAGCATACCTGGACACAGTTTGAGACTGCGTACCTTCAATAAAAGGCAGAAAAAGAAAAACAGTATATAATAAAACCTCACATAGATAATTCTAATGCAGCTTTTTTCTTACTCTGCAAATTCTGTTGGAAGTTTCTGTACCTTCTTCTAATTTATACTTATAAGACATAAGGTATATATCTTTCTTTTTTCCCTTTAATCTTCTTCGTATGTCAAACACTTCAAGCGTTGGAGTGACAGAAAGCGACATTTGTATAGCATAGCTTCTGTAGGCACATGAGCAGCTGACAGTCGGCATAATGGCACCAGCAGTAGCCTGGCGCGTAGGTGGTCTGGGTGGAAGAGGCTCATTGTGCTGAATGAAGTCTCATATAGTAATTTCAATTTATATTGCGTTCTCATAGTATAGAAGAAAATATATACCCAAGACACATGAATACGTGATCTCTTCTCTTGAAGCAGCATTACATACTCTGAAAGCAAATTCAATGGATAGATACTGGAGGCTGAGGACACTAGTCCAAGTCCTGGCTTTTGCTGTAGGTGTGAAAGAGCACGGTGTCTTCCAGAGCGGCTTAGTACGCCGTTGTGTGCCGACCCACGCGACTGCTCCGCGCTGGATTAGGAACAACTCGGAACAAAGACGTTGAGTTTTTAGAAAGGAGAGAGTGCTTGGCCGCTGGTTGCTTGCCAACTTTCGGCTTCTTTATGGATTTGCAAACCCCAAATGTGTATTCAAGAGATCTTGGTTAAGTGAGTTAGTACTTTGTGTGTAGTGTGAAATTTCACAGCTGGAGAAAGTAAGAAAACTTTGCTTCGTTAAAGTTTAATGTTGGTATTTCCATCGACTTGCAGATGGTTAGATAACTGTTTACTCGCCGAAAAACCATGATGAATTCAACCTTCACTTGGATAATACCGGTATACTATTTTGTCTGTATGGAAGACTGATCAATGTGTCGTTTTACTCAAATATCATTCTCACTGTTATTACACCACTTAAAGTTTAAAAATCTTAGCAAACCATGTGGCTTGTCTGTGGTTGTTATATCAGCAGAAACTGCTGCATGTGCCTGGATCAGGTTAGTATTAAAATTGGTTGTGATCCCTGGAAAACAGTCACTTGGGACCAGTGATGCTGGAGAAGAGTACAGCTCTTCCTACAGAGGAGCGTTTTAAGATGCTTCATAAATTCGTTTGTATTATGAAACTGTAAACTCTGTATTTGCTAGTGCAGCAGATCAGCATATCACTGCTTTAGAATATGTTACTTAAAATATGCCACATTGCCAATATTCAACTGATTTTTTCCATCTGTCCTGAACAATATTAAGACTGTGGATAGCCCTGGTCCTTTATCTGCATACCTGTAGTTCTGTAGAAGTCGGTTCATTTTACGGTGTCATCTTTTAGAAAGAATTGGGACACCTTCCTCAGGATGATTCGAAACTTTGAAGTTGTATGCTTTTCAAGTGGCTTCCCAAACTCAGCTTTTACCTGCACGTTAAAGGTGGTGGGAGTACGCCCGTCTGATTAATACCCCTATTTTTGTGTAGTCTCTTTCCTTAAAAAAAGAGCAGAGCCTTGTATTCAGCACGTGAGCAGAATATTGATGTTTCATTTTGGCCGCACAAAGATCTTGTGAAATCACTGGGTTTTTTGCCCTGTTGGGACATAAGAAAGAGTTTTCTAGATTCTTCTTATCAAAATGGGTCACTGCTTTAGCAAGGTGTTTTTCAAAAATGGAGTAATGATAAATGTGGCAAAAAAGCTTGTAATTCCCAGTTTAACTAAAAAACAAATAAGGTAAATGTCCACTGTATCAACTAGAAATACTTCTTTTATAGAAGTGTGTGATGGTGGAAGTAGTGTGTTCTAGTTGAACGTAGTTATGTCTTCTATCTCCACTGCTTATTGTACTTTCCTGACCAAGGTAGGTCTTTTTTCTTCTGGGCATCTAATGGAGAGTGAGGGAAACCTAAAAAATTTGAAGGCCAGAAGGGACAATGTTGACTGTGTCGTCTGATTTCTACAACACACAGGCCACCACACCTTTTCCCAGAAAAAGGGGATTAGTTTGGATTGAAGTTTGCATTTTTGAAAGCTACCTGATCTTGTTTTGAAGCATGACATTAATAGAGAGCCCATCATTTCACCTAGAAAACTGTTTCTGTGTTTGATTACCTGTAATAGTAAGAAATTGCATATTATATAAAATTAATACTACTCTACCTTTCATCTAGACTCACTTAAATTCTTTCTCTTTGTTAATAGGTACTAAAATGTCTTTCATGATAGTATTGTTGCATGTTATTTTTCTTATAGTGGAATATACTTTTTTCATCTCAGTTGTACATCATTTAGCATTTTCCTGCATTATTTGCCAAAAAAAAGTGTGAATTTGGAAAAGTCTGTGAAAGCCATTTATTTTAAAATGATGCCCTAAACTCTGTGATAAGTAACGTAGTCTAGTACACTTTCACTATGGCTCTCTAGCATATAATAGATATATAGTGTACTGAGTTTGCAGCTATGTTACTGTCATGCCTCATTGCTTTATCCCCTAAATTGCTGATGAGAATGAAGGTGGTACATGTTAAATAGAATTTAGAGATTTGGGGAAGCCAAGAAATGAATTAAGGCTTCTGTTGCCCCAAATGTATGATTTAAAAAAAAAAAAAATCTGTGATAGGGAAAAAACACCTCGGTGTAAACGTAGAGACTGGGCCGTAAGCACAGACTTAGCCCAGAATCCCTTAGAGCTTTGGGTCCGGCACGGGCCATCCCTTACAGGTACAGAGCTCTTCTGAAAGCAAAGCTAAAGCCGTGAGTGACTTCTGGGCTCTGGTCAGGAGCGGGTCAGAGGGATTACGCTCGGGACTGGAAGGAAAGAAGGGTCTCTGTCTTCCTCCTCCACCATCAATTCCTCCATCCAGAACTAAGCATGTAAGATGCTAAAGCCAGTTTAGCCCCTGAGCCTAGGAACTGAGCTCCGTGGCCCTGCCGGCACGGGAACCGAAAGGAGGGGAGGCAGAGGGGGGACGCGGGGCTTTGGAGCAGGGCTCTGGTAGAGGAGAGCTACCGAAATCAGTCATTTGTAATACATTTCGTATTAAGCCTTAGCTTAGGTTCATGTTCATGTAATACTCAGGATAATGGGATGCATTCATTGAAGGGGAAGTGCAAAAGACTTACTGGACTGATGTGACAGTAAATTATTTTGTTTGGGTGGAAACAGAAACCTACAAAACGTAAATCTAGGATTGAACTGAATGTTTTGGTGTTGAACTAAAGGTGGTCATTTAGCGATGATTAAAAAGCGACTTTTAAAGTAGGTACGTTTGAGGATGCAGTCGGTGTTCATAAGCAATGGCTGAAGTCTGAATGAGATCCTGGCTCTGCTGAGATGGATGGCAGAACTGCAGAGGGGGTTTAGCTGTGGTCACGCAGTGCAGTGCTGCTTTGATTGAAGTGTGTTTCATTGCCAAATTCTAGATAGGCATCTCATTTGAGATACCTGCTCCTTCTTTTGGATTCGACACATTTTTAGGTATTTTCACAGCGTGTTTTGTAATACCAGCTCTAGGCTACAGACTCCATATCAGTTAAATTTTTCTTATCTGTCCCTGAACTCATCTAGTATTTTGTGCCATATAAAAACTATTTGTTGGCAACATTGTCTGAATGCTAAAGCTATGTCTGTCTTTCATTTCCATGACTCTTTTGCACTAATAAAAGGTAAATAAATAAATGAAGACTTCTAGGGAATATTGAAGATGTTTGTAATAAGCTTCTTTTGAGGGCACTTTCTAGAGAAAATAAATATGAATTTTGAGCAGACTCTTCCCTAACTTCTGCAACTTGGTGATCTATGTTCAACAAATTACTGGACTCAAGGTCTGGCCAGTGTAAATGGTGGGATAACCTCTGACACATCACGATTTGTCCAAATCTCTGTCATACGTCTCCGTCAGCTGCTGCTCGAGGCTCCCTTCGTGTCCGCTGGAGAGGACCTCTCCTGGCGCCTGGCCTTGCAGCTCCCACGCGACGTCGTGCCGGACTGCAGAGGCTGCCCTCAGGAGCTGAATCGCGTCTTTTCGTGTAGGTTCTGCTCCCTGCCATTGCGATCCAGTGCCGCCATGGAGGAATTTGTTTTACCTACCTCACCCTTAAATACAGCCGTGTTACTAATTATGCTGGCTGAGATCTTATAGTTTCAAATGCAGATGTTGGTGATCTCTAGAGCCTCGCACCTCATATACTTTTTACCTTTCTCGTTTCATACCTACTTACTATGCAGCGATGTGGCTAGCTCTCTTCCTAATTAGGTTGGTTTAATTTTTTTAGGACTCAGCGTTTGCTAGATGCCACACGCGATATCTTTGGAAATATTTTGACAGGAAGAGTAGACTTAAGGCCTTTGGCCAGTCCTTTTCAGGAATCAGGCTGTTTCTTCATCTGTTGTTGTTCTAGTGATTCATGTGTACAAGTCCAAAAATGGCTTTAGACTTTTTGGATGCCGGAGGAGAACTTTCCTGCCTGACTGTTACTTTACTCTATTAATTCACTGTAATCCTAACTGGTGCCAAAAAATCTCTCTGACTCATCCGTAGAGGAGCTGCATTCCGTGTGAAGTGCTGCTCGGACGTTTCGCTGGCGTGCTGACGAGTGTAGCGCTTGGTGGTGGGACGTTGACAGACAGTGCTTTGGGGCTGGAGGTCTCCGCGGCAGGGCATGGTTCTGCATGCTTGGAGGTCCCCGGCTGTGCCGAGCTTGTGGATGGAAACTGCATCCATGTTAGTGTGTGTGTCAGCCTTGCGAGGTGTCAGTGTTTGTCCCATGGGAGGTAAAATAGAAAATCACAGCTGCATTTGCTTATTTTAACTTAAAAAGTTTGGGAAAACGTGTAATTAAGTGCTTACAAGCTACCGATTCTTGCAGAAATATGTACTTTTTTACCTCCTACCTGTACCAGCGATTATTACCTGGTGGCAAATACCAAGCGTGGCTGGGAGAGCATAGCATTTCCTCCGCCTCCGTGGCTCGTGCAGCCTTACAGTGTTAAACTGAGCTGAAGGAAGAAGCGTAACGTCCTGGCGACCCACCCCGAGGTAGCTGCCGGGGGCCCCGGGGCGCGCGGGAAGGCTGGAGAAGGCGGGAGGATGCCGCAGCCGGGCTGCGGGACCCCGAGCGACGCCCGCCTGGTGTGAACGCAGCATGGTTCAGTTCTGCATAACACCTGGTAATTGCTGATGACTAAGTTAGAAAAAATAGACTTTCGGCTCATTTTGCACAGTTTGAAGAAATGTTTCCTGCGCTGGAGGAGGTGGGGCTGGCTGCAGGGAGAGTGGGAGGAGGAAGCATGGGGCTTCGCTAAGGAGCACAGAGCAGTCTGGTGTGTTATATAGGTGCTTTTAAAAGACATTACCGTACCATTGCGTGCCGTGGCTTCGTGTTGCGCTCATGATTCCATCATGCTTTTTCATTTTGTAAACTATTAAGCTTAACATGTTTCTGTTTAAATAAACTTAATACTGCAGAAAGCTGTCTGATAGGTGTTGGTAAGCACCTTAACACCAGTATCACTTTTTGTCTGACAAATGAAAGAGCATGGTTAGTGCTGCTGTTCAAACCCAGAGAGGACAAAAACAAATCAGATGTCTGTTCCCTTTCCTCCCTTCTGAAAAACAAAAACTGCACCAAAACAGAGTTACGCTGTACCCCTAGCATTTCCTTATTAAGTCCAAAAACATATATCAACTACTTAATGCAACAAAACAGAGGAAATTAATATATAATTTGATAATTAGAAAACAAAAAGCCTCTGCTGAATAGCGTAGGGCATATCGGGTTGCACACACAGGCAAAGACCAAGCCCCGTGTCTGGGTGCCGTGTCCTCGACGCGGTCCCCTGGCTTGCTCTGCTGTCCTGAGGTGTATGGAAGTGCCTGGAAATGCTCTGCCCGTCCTCGGAGCGGTGAAGGAGCTGTGAGGCTGGGATGGATCCGTATATCCTGTGTTTGCAATCAAGTCTCAAGATAAGGATTCTTCTGCAAGAATGATTTTGGGGGCATTAGGCATCTGTGGCTTAAGAGCTGATCTCTGTCATATCCCAAATCCCAAAGAGAGAGAGAGAACTGTATTGTAAAGGTTCAGACCTGAGCAATGACCTGTGAGCTCTTAAATTTTCAGTCGGGGGGGTGTGGAGAAAGGAGGAAAAGAGGTAATCAAATCTAGTCTACTTTCCAGTATGAAAAGCAGCTAGAAAACCCAACTGTCCTGCCGTGCCCCTAAAAGGAATATTCTGCTTTTCTGCGGAGGAGTCTCTGGAGTATCTGTGCCTGTGGTGGAGCTGGGACGCAAAGGAGCGAAGGCACTCCTTCCATCGCTTTCAATGAGTTGTCAGAGAGAAAAATGTCTATATTTTGGTATATATTTGAAAAAGAAAATGAGCCTTGCTCAAGGATGCTGGAAGTCAAACAATTAATAGTACCAGAAATCTTTGTGGCTACCCTCTTGTAGATCTTGCTAAATTAGAGAGAACATATCAATTTTAAGTCAGCTGTCCCAGGAAATGAGCACTGTTTTTAAATGTGTGCAAAATGAAAGCAATCTGTGCCAGAGCTCCCCGTGCCAATGCCAGCTGAAAAGAGAAAAGAGGGGAAAAAATCCCACTGATAGGTTTCTAGGTTGATAACTGTGCTTAAGTGCTATACTTCAGAATAATTTTTTCTTTGATGTAGCGTTACATAGAGTAACTGCTATATACAGTGCGTTTGCAGTAATACAGAATATCTCAAATCCTGAATTGCTTGCTCAGCTTGCAGTGTTGTACTTGCTAAAATACAACCTGACGCGATGGACTGCTGTTCAGCTTAACCTGGGATGGTTCCATGAATGCCAAATAACTTAATGCTGGGGACATTCAGAATAGGTGCAAAACCTGATGTCAATAAATGTGACCCCAACTGTATCGCAGTATAGCATATTAAAGTGTGTTGCTATAGTTCCAAGATGCTTCGTCATGGATTGAGGTTTAGAAAAAGGTACTCTATGACCTTGAATAATTAAAAACAAAAAAAGCCCTCTACCCCTTCATGCTTGCATAGAGCAGGTATTTTCAGCTTTCCGACTTGTGAGTGCCCAGGCTACTGTTCACCGTAGGGTTGCAGCAAGTTTACTGTTTGCAGTAGGATTTTGTATTTGGATTAAAACAACGGGTAAAACTGATAAAGGAGAAAGGATAGGTTACTGTGTGCAATCAAATTAAGTCTACCTCAAAATGCCTTAATTGCATCAAGTGGGAAGAAATACCAATATAAGGTAATTTGTGTGTGGCTGTAACAGTAGTTCTTGCTGATAGGAAGAAGACCGGGTTGCAGTATGATTGTTGTGCAGGTCAACTCATGGGTTTTTATTTACTTGTATTCTTTGGAAGAATAAACCAAAAGTTTGCTTAAAGAAGCTTGTTTTAGACCTGCTGCCTAAAATAACTTGCACCTGCCTGAAGAGAAGCTATATTGATGGGCTGGCCTGCAGCAGGTGGAGACGGTTGTTCTGAGCGTTTCTGTTTACTACAGGTTTGTGCATGTTTTAGGGTAAATTCTTCGCTTGGGCAAATCTACACTGCTTCGCCTTCCTCGGGTGGCTGAGCCCCTTATGCTCGGTGAGGGGCTAGCTAGCTAAGTAGTTCTGAATTTGATAGATTAGCAGGGGATATGTTTGTTGTTCAAAAAATACGCAATTCAGAAGTCTGCATCTGGTTTGCGTTGACTATTTGAAACTCTGCTTTATAATGACCTCACTACTTGAGTTTGTAGGAGTCTTACTTTTCTGGTAATGTCCATTTGCCATGGCATGTCTTAGTTAGACATTTTATATTATAATGACACATTTGGATGCTAATTTTAATAGCGATTGTGTTAGTACTTCAAAAGTATTTCTGGCTTATTTTCTATATCTCTTCTTAAAGTCTTGTTTTGTATGTAAGGTGAGTCACGGCCTCTAGCATTGAAACTTCTGGATGAGATATATGTTACTAAAAGTATTCCAGAAATAGCTGTCAAAAAGATTGTAGCTGCTGGAATTAAGGAAAGAATTGCACGCTGTTACTCATACCTGCTAACTCGTAATGGCCAAAAGACTATATTGACAAATTCTTCATTTAAAATGTTGGGAAGCTACTAGAAATTATGGGTGCTGTAAAGCAGAAAACTCTTCAGTTATGAAGAAAGTTAGGGTGTAATTTTACTTGAACTTTGGCCAACGTTTTTACGGTTGTTTTCTTTCCTGGCCGCGGTTCCCGCATCCGTGCCCTTCCTTCGGCTTCCGCGGGGCCGCAAGCCGGAGGGCGTCCCCGGCCACGGGGGACCCGTCCTGGTGTGGAGGTTTGGGTTCTTCTCTGGTCCCTTCCTCACCCAGCGAGGTTAAATAACCGAGTTGCTTGTACAGGTCACCGAGAGCTGTGCTAGAGGAGGGAAAAGGCGGCTCAGGGATGGGAACGATAAATGAAGCCGTGGCTGACGCCATCTGCTTTGTATTTTAAAGCCATACCATCATAAATACATGCTCAGCTATGGTCTAAGATGTATTTTGGGGCTGTTAGGTAAAGGTTAGGAAATGTTCCTTATGTATTTCCTCTTATAAAATGTGACAGTTAAATATTTTGTGCAACTATTGAAAACCCGATCACTTTAGTGACTGGTATGTTAGACTAGCCACATCAGCTCGTAGAGGTCTCAGCTCACAGAGAATTAAAGGTATTCTCACCTCTCTGTTTTCAAGC
This sequence comes from Dromaius novaehollandiae, assembly GCF_036370855.1. Taxonomy (NCBI): domain Eukaryota; kingdom Metazoa; phylum Chordata; class Aves; order Casuariiformes; family Dromaiidae; genus Dromaius; species Dromaius novaehollandiae. Next base: position 3,469,822 of record NC_088104.1, on the reverse strand, counting down.
TATCTTGATATTAAAAAAAAAAATCCTTTTTGCCCGATCTTTAAATGTTTTCATCTGTTCTCTGAAATTGAGTGGTGGCTAAAATAGGTATTTCCTAATGCACTGGAGCACACTGCCATTTCCTTCAGGAGCTTAATTTTGCGTATTTATGTACGATCATGTTTTTGCTGACACCCTGTGATTACAATAAGATAAGATTGCAAGTCTTCAGTTCCTCAGCTGAAGATCCTGTTCATTATACTTTTTGATCGTCTTGTTAATCCAAAGTGAGGATGAAGGAGCAGAATTTTAAATGGCTCTTTTTAGATCCCAACTTTTGTTTAGGTGGGTTTGTCCTATGGTTCCATTTTGGCACGTTCAGAAAAGCTAACTAAAAATTTCTCCCTAGGTGTAAACTGGGACTTCTTACTGGCATCCTTCTAAAGGTATTTTTAAAATCCAGTTAGATTGTGTTCAAGTACTTCTAGCAATCGGTAATATTTTGAAGGCAGTGGAACTGTTCGCTTGCTTTAGAAGCGCTGGATCTGGCATGTTGGGCTTATTACCAAACCACAGCCACCAAGCGCTGCTGGTGTAAAAATTGGGCAGGGTACACTCACAGCTGGCCAGATTACGGCGAGTTTACATTAAGGTGAGGATTCGCTTTGGCTCTTCGGCTTCAGCTGGCTGTTAATATGTCAGCGCTTGGTTTGAATAGAAATCTTTTTATGTGCCGGATTAGCAGCTGCTGGGGGATGTGATTGCCCCATCGGTTTCAACCCAGCGTGATGCAGCAGGAATTTCAGGTTTTCCTCGTCGCGGGGGTGTTGGGTAACCTCGCTGGGGAGCCGCTGCTGCCAGCCCGCAGCTCCCCTCGGCGCCTTCCTCCCGGAGCGGAGCGGAGACCTCCGCAAGGCGAGCAGAGCAGGAAGCTTCGTCTGATGTTACACCTCCACCCAGGTAGGGCAAAAACGTGCTAAAAGGGAAGTAAATGGGAAGCTCACGCTGCGATTTCTGCAAAGAAGGAAAAGAAAAATCCGTTCGTTAAATTTGGCCGCTTGACACTGTCTAGTTCACTCCTGTTAGACCCACACAAAATTGTAAAGCAATGCAGCTGTTACACTTGCATTTTTTTAATTACTAAATTAAGAAAACCTGCAAAGCAATTAGAAGTGTTTAATTTCTTGTTAACAGCTGGAGGACTTGAGTCTTTTCTGCTATGTGTTAGAAATTTCTTTGGCTTGACAGTTGTTTTTGGTGGCAGAGAAAATTTGACATAGCATTTGTAATCAAAACCAAACCACGGCGTAACCGGTTATCTGTTCACTGCTACTGAAAGTCGCGGCTTGGGATGCTGTTTCGCTGTGACGAGCTGGCTGACCTGAACCGAGCAAAAGCCGTTCGTTCAGCTACGGTAGCACATGAAACTTGCATTTTTCTTGATCTCTGCATGACAGCATTAATATAGCCATTCGCTGAATCACTTTCTGAAAAAGTTTTTACAAGCAGAGAACCGCATGCACCTTTTATTTTGAATTTATATCGTAGATTTTGGAATATAACAAACCTGTAGAAAAAATGTTAAATTTGTGATTTTGTTGGATTTTTTTTTCTTGTGTAAAAATAGCTTGCTTTTTTTTTTATCTTTCAAAGTATGTTTTTATATTTCCTTTAAAAAATCCATTTTACTTTCTATTGTTGTTGTTTTACTGTCAAATATCTTGACAGCTTTAAATGCTTACTTTTACTACTATCCCCTTTTTCTTGTCTTATGTGGGATAAAAAATAGCATCTATGTTTTCAGTAGGTGGGGGTTTTTTCCCCCTAAGGCAATTCTTTCTATTTTTGTTTTTATCCCCTTCCCCCAGAAGTTACTCAGTTGTCTCAGTAAAGCAAAGGGATAGTAATTTTATGATACTGTGTGATACGGCTTTCTGAAAATCTATTACAACTTTATTATGAAATATATTTTTTCTCTGTTTTTTCATTTGCTGTATGAATAGTCGACACTTCATAATGCGTCAGCACCTTTAACTGTTAGCTTGGGAATCTGCCGTACGCTTTCTTGTTGGTGAATTGCTCAGAGTAAAAAGAACGCAAATTTATTTGATAAAAATTATCGTTACTGTTTTACATAATAAAACCTGAAAACCAGACCAATAAACCAGTTACATGCCTCTGTCCACTCATTATTCTTGAGCATGTAATTTGAATGTATAAATCTGTATTGCAAAATACTGTATTAAAATGGGAATTGGAAAAGGTAGAGCTTTTTATTCGTAGTGGTCTGCAAATTAAAAAAAAAAAAAGTTGGAAACCTTGGTGTTGCCCAAGAGCTGGCTTCGTGCGCGGAGGGGCCGGAGGGTCGTTTGCGTGGTGCCGTGGCAGTGACGTTGCTGTTGGTGCTTGCAAACTGTGCTGGAAAGGTTGGGATTGTCCCTCCCGTGGTTTCACACGGATTTGCTCACTTTGAGTATTGCAGCTGTTACTGTTCCTACAGGTGCCTGAGCATCTTTGTTGGGATACTGAGTAAATACCTGTGAGTTAATCACTCTCTGATATCAGGTGACTCTTACGACTGACTTGTGCTAGGGAATGTTAAATAAAATGCTTTTTTTATACCGGCCGTAGCTAAAACTGCAATCATCTCCACAGAACTTGATTTTTTTCACGTTACTGCTGTGATGAAGGATGGAGCGGTGTGACAGAAGACAGCGTGATAACGATGTCCCAGAGTGCTCTAATGGTGCTCTCCAGAAGGAAAACCTGACTTCCCAAAGCTCTCGTGTCAGTCCTTAAAACCTCTTAGTTCACTGAGTTATGGCATCGTATAGTATAGCATATCTATATAGCATATTTCCTAAAAATGCTTGGTTTTATTCATCCAGATTTTTGTGAAGTCAGGAAAACCAAGCAGTGCCCCAGGCTCAGTCTGCTATTTAGACTTGTTAGGCGTCATGTCCTGTGAAACCAAATGTGCCTAAATACGTGATAAACCGCACTGGAAAAGAACAACCAGACATTGCCGTCGCTTAGGCAAGTGAGATGAAATCCGGACCTAAAACCAGCACATAGCTAGCACAATCCTGAGACTTTGCTATGCTTTCGCTACGCTTACCTAGCAGTTCAGTAATCTGCTCCTGAAGAAAGTTTGTGCTACCTCTGTTACTGAGGGCCGTCATAGCAGTTTTGTGGACTTGGTCGAACACCCACTGAAGCAGATGAAGAAACTACGTTTGCCTTCAGTGATTGTAGACTTAGATTTTTCCCCGTGTGTTTCCATTTGTCTCTTTTTCAGGCTTGCGTCAGGGGTGCGTCGCTCTTCAGATGGATACGCCGAAGAGCCGTGCTTTCTGGGTTCTCCTTTGTCATTTGCTTGGAAATGCTTTGTCATGCGACTGAAATCTCATTTCCAGGGAAGTGGTTCTTAATTTTGCCTGCGAGATGGATATGCTTCTGGTCATGTGTGAGGGTTTGAGGGAGTGGGGCTGCTCGAGTAATTCGTCCAGCCTGCAGCCTGGGCTGGGGGAGAACAGCTCCTCAGTGCCCGCCCTAGAAGGAAGCAGGGAGTAGGTGTACGTTAGGAGAACTGTCTTTATTCTTGCTTTACAGGCACAAAATACCAGCTTATTTGTTTGTCCCTTTTTAGATTCTTTTCTGAAAAAGCCTAATGTGAATAGAAATGCTTTCATATCTTTCAGTTGCTTAATCTAGCCCATGGCTCTGCCTCTTATTGATGTTCTTCACCAGCCACAGCTCCCTCTACTCAATCCGGGAGCTGGGAATTCTGTTTCCCATTAGCTCTAACATCATCCCTGTGCATGCTTTCCTTATCATGTTCCTCTAAATTAGATGGGACAGCTGAGAAAAAAATACATTGGGCCAAGCTTTCCCTGATGAGACTCCATGCAGAGTTACTAGAGAAATGGAGAAATGAAGTATAGGGTTGGAACTGAGGTGGAGATACAGAAATGGAAAGGAGTGAAGTGAGTTAGGAGGGGCTGGGAAAATAACCGAAAGCCTAGCAAGAAGGCAAAGTTGCATTTGGATGGAATCGATTGCAGAATGAAGGAGTGTTTGGGGTGTGGGAATGGGGTGAATCCAGGAGAAAACTGGATGAGGGGAACAGGAGCAAGAGAGAGCGAGTTACGATGATGTCAGGGGAGATGTTACCATGTGCAGGAAAGGATTTGAGCAGGATATGAGGAAATTTCAGGATTGTACTAAGTACAGATTCTCCACCTGATATGCACGTGGAATTAGATCCAAGAGCGAAATTGTGGTGAGGAGGAGAAAAAGTGGAGGAGCAAGAAGAGTTGTGGGTGAGAGTCGGGAATCAACTTTGCAGAAGAAGCCTTCAAGGCAGCACAGCTGCTTCTCCCAGGGTGGGGGGGAAATGTGAATCATGCACGAGTATTTGTGCTTTACTCCTATGTCAAAAAACAAACCAGAGGAATTGAGGTGTTGCCAGCAGGCTTGGCAATTTCTGTATGCCTCCCTTATTCCCATGCTTGAGAGCATGGTTTTCCTGGCTCTCCAAGAGGGAATTCCCCCAGACGGAGACTGAAAGCGTTCTGGCCAGTTTGCTAGGATGGCTGTTGGCTTTCTGGGGACAATTTAGGGTTTGCATACTTATGAGTGGCTTTCTCAGTGACCTTAGCATGTTTCTGTGCATTGTAATCACAGGGTATTGTCAACACAGTTCTCTATGAGTAATAAATGTTGTGTTTTTCCTTGAGTAGTTATCAGATTAAATTGATATTTTCATCTACTCTTGCCAGCTTTCTGTGCCTTTTGTTTCTCTTGGGTTAGGATTTTTTATATTTCCCAAAGTGTGGGTTGGACTTCAGAATGTCGTTTTGGAAAAATTCAGTTTTATCAAATTCTGCAGCAAGGATAATTATTTTTATGAGCACTGTATTGACCATAATGATACTATATATATACACACACACACACATATACATATATATATATATATATATACACACACATATATATGTATATATATCAGTAATTGCCCAAGATCACCATTACACTTTCAAATTAGTAAATTCATTAAGATCTCATAAGGTCTTAAATATGTTTATATACAAGCTATTGTAGTCCTGTGGTCTTTTTCTCATCTCTACCCTTCTCACAAACGTATTTATTAACTGTATTTGATATAGAGTAAAAATGACGGATAACAGAGTATTTAACAGTGACTTCAGAAAACCCTTGCAACAAAGAAACCAGGTTTCTCACCCTTTTAAGAGGATGGATATGTTTTTCCCCAGTGATATTTGGGACATTTGTTATTAAAAGAAGCTTAATAATAGTTAACTTGTCTGTCTGGTCTTCACACCATTCGCCAAAAATGGTATATATTTCTAAAAAGCCAGGGAAACAGGGAAATGTGTAATGATAGTACCATGATACTTTGAAGTACCTTAAAAACAAATCTAATGAAGCTTTCTAAAAAAAATTAATTTGATCATGGGCTGATTTTTTAGAGAATTTGTATCTCTATTTATGAATTAATAAGGTGGGATTTTTTAAGATAATTAAAGAGAGATTCAAATAGTAGGGCATTTTATAAAAACATATGCTCAGTAGTGATGGTTTTGACGTGGCTTCCTTAAGGGTTTCCAGTTACCCGATACCTGCGCAGTAACAACTGAAGAACGTTCGTGGATGGTGGTGTCCACTTACATTGAGCAAAAAAGTTGATTCCTTTCTCCGTGGACTTCAGATGTACAGCGTAATATTTAAGTTTCAGGAGAAAAACGATTTCTCTGCTTCCAGCTTTGGTTGCAGTCCAAGTCTGAAGAAAATTCATGTTTTTCTTGAAGACTGAGTCCGTAGCGGACTGAGTCAGGGTGTGAGTCCTTCGCTGTCGACTCTGACAGCTGCGTTTGGCCCGCTCGGAAAGAGCGAGGGTTGAAAAGCCACAAGAATTGGCAGTTATGCATAACTCTGCCCAGAATATTTAAATAAGAAATAGCACAGTTCGGAGACGTTTATGTTTCCTCCTTGTTGGAGGATCTCATTTTAAACAGTGGCACAATAGCATGTCTAAAAGAAGACACTTTATTATGTGATGATTCTGTTTCGTGAAGAAAAATATAAACTGTTACTGCACATGCCAGATTTAATTTCTTCTTTCTTTATGAGCTGGAGACTTTGGATAAGAGATTAAAGTCCAGGTATCCTTTTTTCCCTGTTGCTTATACTGCTGGTGGATTTATCCATGTCATGGTCATTGCGTCAGGCGCTGACACGGTGCTCCTGGAGGAGCTGGAAGGCTTACAGACGTGGACGTGTTTTTCTAAACAGTGGTGAAAGTCCTGCTTCTCACCATAATCTGCAAGCACAGGCGTTTTTATATAAAATAATCCAGAGCGGAGCATAGAAAAGAGCGTGCGGTGCTGGGTGAGGTTGGCTTCGGGAGAGCGAGGCCGGAGGGCACCGCTACGGCCGCTGTCCTCGGCATGACGTTAGTGTGCCCTGTACCTTGCTTACGTCGGGCCTCGCCACAAAGGGTTAATTAACGTAACTGGAACATATGTGAAGTGTGATATTGTCCTTTCTACAGCTTGCAAATAGCCTTTGAGACTTTGTTCCTGCAGGTCAAACAAATTGCCACATCCAGGAGAAGTAGAAAGCCGCAGTCCAGGGCTGCTGATGCCCGTAGGACGTGCTCTGTGTCAGCCAGGCAAAGCTGTGCCCAAATTCGGCATTATCGTACGTGGGAAAGAGGCAGCACGTATGCTTGCTGAGGATGGGAAGAGCAGCTAGAGCGAAAGGAAATGGGGTTTTTGTGCAAGAAAAGTGTTTGACCATTAGCAAGTTGTGGATTTGGGGATTTTTCTGTTGGTAGCAGACATCTGAGTTTGCAGTTGGTCCAGAGTGGACCCTCGGTTGGGAAGGGGATTGTGTTTCTCTCTTCTGCTGCGATTATTTTGTCAAATGTGTTTCCTCTGGGATATTTATATTTTGTATATTATGGCTTTAGATTAGCCATACAAAGGGAGAAGGCAGTGTCCTCTCCTAAGAGTGACTTTTGCACGCTGCTGAGTGCTGCTCTTGCACCCTTTGGATGTGACCGCACCTCAGATATGGGCACACACAGAAACAGATTCAGGTCATCTGTGAGTTTAAAGTAGTAACAGCAGAATAAAAAATAGTTTGATTAATTCATTCTTTTGCATCTCTAACAACTATTGTTTAAAAGGGGGGGGGGGAGGGGAGAAAAAGACAAATTGGTATTATCCACGGCTAAAAGCATTTGTTTATCGTCTCAGTTCTCATCAGTTCCAAAGTTATCTCTATATTAAATTAAAGATCAGTGAAGGAGAAAAGTAGATTGCATTTCCATTGCTTGTATTTTGAACTAGAAAACAGAAATGCATATACAACAGGTATGCAACGTAGCTAGCGGAAATAAATCACAAGTTTTAAATACATTGTTACAGATGAATAAAAATCATTTTTAAATTATTAATTAGTTTTTAATTATAAAATCCTTTTGCAAAACCAAAATAAATTGAAATGTATGCTTATTTGAGAGAACCTTTAATTTTCACACCTTACAAGTCTAAATCTCGAGTATTAACTTTGTCAAAATACAAGAAGAAGGAAGCAGAAAACATATTAGTGGTTAATGTACAGAATACAGGCAAATGCTTGCCATAGCAACCAGCAGTTAGGTAAGACGAGTGCTGTGGTACACGGGCCCGCACTGTGCTTACCTCTTTATTACCCAAGGTTGTACGTGGCAGTGATTTTTGTTATACTTTGGAACTGATCTATTTGTCAGTTTGATTGTTTTCGTTCAGTTTTTAAATTGCCGGGTGAGGATTGCACGTATGCTGTTTCTGAGCAGTAACGTGCACCTATCCTGTCAAAAGCAAGGCTTTTTATAAAATAAAAGTGTTTTCACATTTGTAAGATATATATGATTAGTACTTGTCACTTTCTTTATGAAAGTATCAGATTTGTAGGATTTATAGGATTGAGGCTATTGACTAAATTGGTCTGATTTTCTCCTTTTGCAAATTAAAAATCCATTTTTTTTACGTAACTGCAGGCAGAACAGCTATGTAGTATCCCCTCTTACGTCCTCTCCATACAAAGCTACATCTACTCAAATGACATGGTTGCCAAATCTGTGAGAAATGTTATTATGTTATCATCATAGCTGTATATCATATACACAAAACAAACATGTTAGTATATTAGCCTTATAGGTCATCTTTAAGCTCCTCTAGAAGACCTGTATTTTAATAGTGTATTTTTTAGCTTTATTTTTATTTCAACTGGTACACTGCATTGTTAGGCCTTTAAATGCATTTTTAAGGTTGTTATAGTAAGGTGGCCATGGTATAAAAGAGCAGTTCTGAGAGGCCACGCATGCATGCGAAGGTAGTCTGGGAAGGCAGGATTTCTTTTTTCTTGCTTTCCTATGTCATCTGTTATGTTTTAACTTCATTTTCTCCAGATAGCATGTCTAGGAATTTTTAGGATAATGTATGTCAATTCTGATCAGTAAGAAACAGGATTATACATTTCCAACAGCTTTATGAAGGCTTTAATCAGGTAACTCAGAACAGATTTTAAGACATACCCTAACTACTCTTAGGTATTATGGCAGTTAAAATTTAGAATTAGGATCATACATTTTGAATATGTAGATAGCTAAATACTACTTTTATTTAAGCAGTGAAATAGTATACTGAAGTCCTCCTATGTGAACAGGGGAGGGAGAAAGTATTTTCAATAATGTGCTATTCTGAAATAAAATGAATGAACAACCTGATACTGAATTTCCACAAGCACTTTAAACCGGTGTAAGGCAAGTTGAAAAAGGTCCCGCTTTGGGTTTTTCCTCCCGGCATGTGTGCCGTTCCTCACTAAGCACATCGCCCAGCACAAGCCTTCCTCCAGCCGCGCAGATTAGGGAACCGATCTAGGTTAAAACTAATCCCACAGAAATGCACAAATCGGCTCCGTATCTGGCTCACCGAGCGGCGGGACCAGGGTGGCCGCTGCAAAGAGAGGGAGCAGCCGGGAGCAAGGCGAGGATGGAGCCCTTGCAGCGGAGCCCTGGGCTGTGCCGCTGTGTCATGATTAAGGCAATATATGTTGGGCGTTTGCTGCTCAAGAACGGTCCCAAGTTGCAGAAAATAGACAAGGAGGGAAAAAGTCCTCATAGTTTTCAGTTTCAGTTAACAGAGCCCTGAATTAAGCCAGACTTACCAAGGTCCCGGATCTACACTGGGAAAGCTGAAAATCTGACGATCCCTCTAGTTCATCCAGTAATAATTGTACAAAGGTATTTTTGCCAACTATTTATGCTGATTATAGGAATAAATCAAAGAAATAGAGAAATAATTAAATAAATACAAGGCCCTGCTGAGGTAGAGTCGGCAATTTTCATTCACACATTCAATTCACAGAATTATCTGTAGCTGTGTTTCTTTTAGGAAAAAAAAATCCCTTAAGCTACTTTTTTATTTAAGCTTTTTTTGGTAAGAGTGTGAAAGCATCATTATAATGTATTTCTGTACGTGAGTATATGTAAATGATATTGGTGGGGGGTTGAGTATGCTCAGTACTATCATCGTAGGGCCAAAACTGTTAAAATGCTTACTATTCTGAAATCTGCTTTCATAAGTATCTTAGCTACTTTGCATTGTTTATGTTAATTTTTATATATTGGGGGTGTACATATATATATATAGTTATATGTAAGTAACAAGCACCTGGCATCTTTTTTGATGATTTTAATTTTTTGAAGTTTTATGGTAGTTCTTCTCAAGGATGCCTAACTAAAAAGGTCAGTTTTACTTATTCTCCAAATATGTAGGCTCTGTTTTTATCGTTTTAAATTCTGTGAAAATTGTAAAACAATGGAGGATACACCCAAAGTTGAACCCTCAACTTCAGAGGATGTTCTTCTGTTTTTGTGTTTCTGGTTAATACAGAAAGAGAGGTCCCTCTAGAAGGCAGCTCAGAATGCCAATTAATTTAGGTGCTTTAAATGGCACTTTGGTGTCTACCTTTCTTCATTGACTACAGAGAGAGCCTCATAAACTGACCACTTTTGCTCAATGTTTGAGTTTGTGAATGTCCCCATGGTTTTTGTGCCGTGAAGCAGTCTGTTAGAGAGGCCACGCAGATTACATTAAGTGCAGGTATTGATAACTTGTCCTTCGGCAACTCTTGTCTTAGTACGAGGTATGTTTTCTTACAGGAAGAAGAGGTGTTTTCACAACAAAACAGACAAAGAATCATAACGACTTGAAGAAGCAGTACTTCCCAAATTCCTTCCAGAAGTTCAGAGACCCGCCGAAGTCTGGTGGATCACCTCCACCAGTCTGCCTGATCTGAGGTGAGCACATTCTCTCTCTTTCCCACTCTTTCCCTTCCTGTCGCATAAAGATAATAAATGCAGTTGTCTGAAATTTTAGAATTTTCTTCTTTTTTTCCTTTCCTCTGAAGCAGCATGTTAATCAGCACTGTACACGCATAGTGAGCACTGGCATCTTTATTTCATTTCTTTGGTTCGTCATATAAAGAATGATGGGCTTCCAGTAGTCTGTGATGTTACAAGCAAGATTGTTTTTCTGCTGATACCAGTGTATTCTTGTGCCACCATTAAAACTTAAGCATGTCGTGTTTATTTTTAGTATTATGGAGGCCTGTGCAATTGTTAAATATCATTTTGTGAGACTTTTTCACTTAACAAAATAAGAATAGCAATTATTAAAAAAAGAAAACAGGTAAAATCGTATCAATGCTTGTTAAACAAGTCTCTAAACTTTTGCCAAATTATTCCTGCATGGAGCCCATGACTGATCTGGAATATACTTTTTTTGCAAGGGCCTTTTTCAGTTTTGCCACAGTTTACATGGAAAGAATAATCTGAGAAATAGCCAATTATCAAGTATATTAGTTTATATTATATTATACAGTTAAAACATAAATGAAAAACAAAAATGAAAGAAAACTCACTGACTGCCATTCTCTACTCATTTGTGATAGCACACAATGGAAAACTTGGTGGGCCTGTTTCTTTTACTGGAAAGCATTTTGGGGGTTTCTTTCATGCAGTCTCATGAAAAGTAGAGCACCTTGAATTTTAGATTTGTCAAGTAGTATAATTATAAGAATATTGTGTGTATCTTAAAAAGTTAGATGGAGACAGTTTTTCTTCTTTTAATCTGTTAGCACAGATTTATTATGTAATAGAAAGCTCACAAGCAAATGAGAAAGCAGATTCTCTGAAAAAACAGCCATGTCTTCCCACCAGAATACATTCACCATTACGTTCCTGCGACATGGTGAGAAGTCCTGGGGAAGTTTATTGTTATGGATATGTATGCAATGGAAGGATAGATGTTTTGTAGGCAGTGCATAAGTCCTATACTTATTTCTGAACGATGAAAATAAACTGATCTTTTCATGCATGATGCAGTGCTGACTATTTAATAGTGTCTGGGACAGTCTGTAATAATCACCATCTAACATTAAATAGCAGATTTCCAGAAGATAAGTGCTTTTTTTCAATGTCAAGTCTTCATATTTTAATTGAAAAGAAAAAAAAATCTTTTGAAATTTTTTTACAGATGATTATTTTAGTTCTTTATCACAAAAAAGAGATAGTTCTTAATAGGCAAAGAAAAATAGGAAGGCTGGTTAAAAGGAGAGAGAGAGAAAGACTTTCAGCAGGGGAACAGCAAGATTGAACCTGTTGAATTCATATTAGCCGCAAAAATTTTCTTGGCTGAGCCACGTAGGACCATTTTGATTATCACTGGTAATTTAGGCTTAGTATTTTATAAAACTATACTGTATGGCTGGTCACCTAGGTCTGTGATGCTAACATTTTAATGCTAGTAAGTTTGAAAACTGAATATAAATAATTAAAATAATGTGTATTCTTTCAGCAGAAATTTTAATTAAATCTTTGCTTACATGTTTTCATTCCCATATGCTCAGGAAGACAATTTTTATCATCAGTTCATTGATACTGTTGTATTTAGATAATTACAGGGTAAAAAACAGGTTATATATTCAAATTGATTTTAATAATGTAGATTTCTTGGGGCCTTCATCAGAAGCTTCTTCTGCTGATGCCACCTCAGTCTTCAGTATTGTCCATATGACCTAGTTATTTTAAGCTCGAGCCTGATTTACATTTCACTGTTGGGCTGCTTCACCATCTACTGGAATTGTTTCCAGTAAATCTGTTTTACAGGGTTTGCTGTGATTAGCATTATGTGCTTAAGGGAAGGTCTTTACAGAAATGTCTCCAATCAATACCTTTCAATGTATTTAAACATGAATAAATAATTTTATCTGAAGAATATTATTTCCATAGTGAAATTATAGTCTGAGATATATTTGTATGCAGATTCTTTAGAGATCGGTTATACTGTCTTTCCATTTGTTTTATTACTGTAAAGGAAAGCTATGTTATGAAGCCATGGCTCCTTAAGGTATTTATTTACAATTTTATGAGTAACCTAAAGATGTTTATTTTTTCAAATATTTCATACATCAAATTTTATATACAGAGGAAGAAAACTAAAAATTCTATCGCTTCTACAGTTGAAGAAATTTGTATATTTAAATTGTGCCATTTGTATGTCAAGTTTTAAGATTTAGAATTTAGAATTTCTGAGTAATTTAGCAAGCAGTGCTGTTCGCTTTCTTGGTAAGCTAAAAATTAGTGGCTAAGGCCCACTGCTGAGAGCCTGACTTGGCAAGTCCTGGGGATGCTTGGCAGGAGGAGGTCCCCGGGTGCCCAGTCTCCATGACGTCTGTAGCCGTACCGAGATGTCATTCTCCTCTTGCACGATGTCTGGCCTTGTGATGAGTGACTGCACTTCTCTTCACTGAATACCCCAATTTTTCACCAGCTAAAATGCAGTATTTTTTCTGTAGTATATTTGGATTTTGGATCCCTATGGCTCCTTGCTCTTGTCAGGTCCCATTGCTTTGATATTAGCGTTCTGACTCTCTTATTTGTCATAAACCCTTTCAACTAAGAGGAAGAGGCTTTATTTTAGTAATAGCAATAATATTGATTTTGTTACTTTATTTATAAATGTTTTATTATTTATTTTTATCTTAATCATCTTATTAATGTCTGTGGACCGGAGGATCTGGCAACAGGAGCATGCTGTCATTTTTGCCTCCTATGTTTATCTTTAGACTTTGCGGAAGCAGAAGATTTAACGGTTTTGAACAAAGCACTGTTTGGTCTTTAAAAAGACTTTTTATACGTTTCCTGGTGTTCACGGGCATTGGTAGACTACTGACATTAGCTTCATAGCCGTCACCTGTGTATCTTTTAGCATTCTCAAAAAATAAAAACGTTCAGTGTTAAGATCTGCTGAGCCCAGTAATCTTTGGAAGCATCAAATGTGCAGTGCGCAGAACAGAAAGCTGTCTGGTGTCCAGGCTTCAAGAAAGCCTGAAGAGGAAGAACTTCGGGCAATGTATGTTTATGGGAACACAGTTTTCAGAACGATATTGGCTGGAGAAGAACTCTAATGAGTTAAGTTTTTTTCTGCTAAATAGTTTGCCTATGAAGAAAAAGCAAAATTGATCCATGAGAGACTCTACTGGGTTGGTAAATATGTCTAAAAAACCAGACTCTCTCATATCTATTTTTACAATATATTGTGGCCCTATTTTGCCCTTCAGTTGGAAAGGTGCTGATCAACTAACAGCTCGGTTGAGTCACTGGTACTAATAAAGTCAATAAAAGCTAAAGAGCAGGTCGTTGCCGAGAAAGCAGACTTTTTTTGGTTTTGTTTATTTTTTGGTTTGGTTTGTTTTTGTTTACATTTAAGAATCACAGTAAATACGGTGTTTGGTATTTGCTACCAGTGTACTTTTGGTGAATCTGCATATACTCTGTTTGACTAAAGTGGGGCTTTTCTTACACGTTTTGTGTAATGTTTTCTAAGACCCTTACTATGATGGCAAGCATTTTTTTAAAAGATCTGTAGATCAGAACAGATACTTTAGGCTTCCTGTAGCATTTGAAGAAACAGTGATGGGATATGTTGCATCCATTTGAATAGAAGATTTATGCAAATAATGTAAAAAACCCTATAATTTTGAATGTGTTAAAAGTGTGCTTCTAATCCCTAAATATGCTGCTGTTGAGCCCGCAGGCTTTCAGGTATAACGCGTAAAGACCTACACTGACTCTTCTGGATATGGCTTTCACCTCCCGAGCACCAATCCACTCCCGCTCCGACAGGACGGGTTAATCAGCTCGGAGGCCTGCAAAGGTCGTTAGCTCCTTTCGGTGCCGGAGAGACTCCGACTGCTGCCATCAGAGCCCAACTCGGAGCGAGTGGAGGGCCGCAGGCGCGCTTTGGTGCCGTTTCTGCAGTAAACGGCTCAGTAGCAGTAGCTCTTCAAGGCCAAGGCTTTTTGCCGTACTAGTTGAGGGTTTTAGCATGCACCAGTACAACTATATTTGTTTGGAGACGTGACTTTGTCTGCATACAGTTTTATACTAGTTCCATCATTATAAAAATCCATATACTTATTTTTATAGAAATCTACTAATTCTTGCAAGCAGTGAAATAACCATCATAATTTAGTAAAACATATATTTTTTTCATCGGTTCTAATCAGAGCTATGCTCCTACCCTTATTTTAAAGCAAATATTATTACAGTTTTTTACCACAAAGTAATTGGACAGTGGCTTTGAAAGCAATCAAGAAAAGTGAAATAAAAACATTTGGCTCATCCTTTAATTCAAGCCATGTTACTGTCTCGACAGATGTAACGTGGGGTGCGAGATTTCCACAGATGAGGGGTGCAGCAAGGCCAGGACCTAGCCTCGATGGCCATAGCCCATCACCGAGCTGTAAACAGGAGACTATCTAAGGCAAAGCTGAAAGGGCACAAAGAGTTTTAAGAAACCTGAAGATCCCCAAAGTGACTACAAGCAAGACCATGAGGAGCATTGAAAGTAAGTATTCAAAAGTAAATCTGTGCCTTTTTTTAAACAGACTTAGGATTTCATTTTGATAGATTGATGTTGCAGTAGGAAAGATTGTTGCAAACGGTATTTCAGGTGATATAACAGAAGATTTGAGGCAATGTTAGAAAAGCTAGTCAGAAGAACAGTAGACAGCAGAAAAAAATCAGCATTTAACAGTGCTGGAGTAAACAATTTAGCAATTCATATCTTCCTATAAGATAGACAGTGCACTCATATGTGGACCTTTTTGCTAACTGAACAAGGAAGAAAAAAGCATCCTTGACCTAGATTTAACAAAATCTATTGAAACAGCATATAAAGTACAGTATTTTAATGGTAGGAAAATTATAATTTTGTAACAGTGTGATTCATGTGGAGTATTAGTCATAATTGGTAGCAATATATTTTGACATAATTAAACAATAGACTCCACTTATATGCATCAGAAAATACTCAGCGCCATTCTTGACCTAAATTATATTGTAGAAACTAAGTGTAGCTGGCTTGTCCTGAGATGAAGCTAGAACTTTACAGTGAAATGTAAAATGAAGTGCTCTTATTCTTATGCATTTTCATAATCAAAATACAAGGTTATACCATGTCAGCAGCCAGCAGATGGAGAAAAAGAACGTCCTAGGAAGCTCAAAGAGCACACAAGGAATCTGAGCTATAAATACCAGGCTAATTCCATAGCTTTAAGATTTCTCCAAAGCTTTTTTAAATCCCTCCAGAAAAGACTGAAGAGATTCCTAATCTGATGTGCCCCAGTTGAAGAAATATGTACATTATTCTTTTTAAATAAAATGATGTCACTCTGCAGTATTTTGTTTGGGCATCATACTGACTCAATGTAGTTGAGTACTATTGCTTCAAAATAAGGTTTTTAAACAGATTGGTATGTTTGCATTCTCATCAGCAGTTTCTTCCTTGTTAGTCTTCATGAAGCAGCTTGTATTGGGAAAGGAGAAAATGGAACCTGTGTTTATGGTGTGCCCGCAGAATACTAGATGTTCCCAAGTCGTTTTGAATCTGTATTTTTTAGAGAGCTATCCTTCTCAGTAGAGAGAGTTAACAGAAAAGCAATCTACTTTGATAGGATTTTATGAAAATTTGAAAGGCATTGTGGTATTTTCTCCTTGGCATTTATAAATTGTACCTATGGACTCTAGCACCGTTTTGGCTGTATTCAGAAATACTTGTTTTTCTGGCTTCCATACTTGACTGTAAATTCTTGAAAGTAGACTTGCAGGATTTCATAGCTTTCTATTGCGGGCGTTACTCCCTTCGTAATCAAATTTGGCCAGTCTCTGACGTGAATAGGTCGTAAGGAAAGTGTCTCTAAGGAAAACTGGATTCTGAGATAAATAAACTGTTGAGCCTAGAGATGAACGGATTCTTTTCTCCATGATGTTGGATGAAAAGACACAAATACTTGTATTACTGAAGCGTCGTTTAATGTTTTCTGTTGGAGATAGCAAAAAGCAGTAGCTAGAGAAGCCATGAGACAGAGTTATCACGTAATCACGGGATGATATTGCTTGGAGGGGACGTCTGGAGATCATCTGGTGCAGTGCCCTGTTCAAAGCAGGGTCAGCTTTGAACAGGTTGCCCAGGGCCGTCTCCGTCTGAATTTTGAACATCTCTAAGGTTGGAGATCCCATGGCTTCACTGGGCCTCTGTACAAGGATATGCCGGATCATCCTCATGGTGAAAATCTTTTCCTAACGTCTGTTTAAAACTTCCCATCTTGCAACTGTGTGTGCTGCCGCTTGTCCTTTAATGCGGACATCCGAGAAGAGTCTGGCTCCATCGTCTCCTTACTCTGCCGTTAGCTCGTTGAAAGGAGCGCTGGGATCTCCCCCATCACCTTCTCTTCTCCAGACTGCACAAACCTAGATCTCCTATGATCTCCTTCCTTAAAGACCTCTTCACTCCTTTAAAATCTTTCTTACTTTCTGGACAGACATTTTGCTTGAGAAAAAGGTATTAAAACAATTTTTAATAATTTTTCAGAAACTTTTCTGTTTCTTTGCATTTTCCCTCTATAAGAGGAAGATGATTGGAGAGCTTGAAGAAAAGACACATCCTAAATGTTCATTCCTCCAGTGCTGGGAGTTTTACAAGCTAGTAAGTTAGTAAAAACCCCAGGTAGAATGTATTTTGTAGTTTTGGACACTGTGCTTCAAAAAAAAAATTTTTGTTAGCTGGAAGAGGGCAAAGGAGAGCAACAAACAAGTGAGAGACTTAGAAAACAGGATGGTTAAAGAACAGTTGAAAGAATTGTGTTTGTTTATTGTAGGAGAAAAAATACTGCAGGATGGATAGGAGGCTTGAAAAAGATAAGAGCTTTTTATAAAAGGAATGGTGGTGGTTTGTCTGTGGATTAAAAAAAAAGATAAGTTTAATTTGCACTAAAGATGATTCAGGATAGATATTAGGAGAAAACAGGCTGCCTTTTTGGTTTTCCTAATAGCTGGCTGTAAATACAGATGAAAATCTGGGAATTTTTACCTACAGCTGTGATGAAATCTCTGAGTGAAAGTTTTTAAAATGCATGGAGAAACCGCTTTCAGAGATGATCTTGGTAAATCTGAGCTTCCTTCCGTACCGGTGGGCTGCCTAGGCTGCTCCCCTGAGATCCCTCACCAGATTCGTGGTTTCTGCAATTCTACCAAACTCACTCTGGGATTAGCCTTCTTTTACTTCCCTGAAAACTTTTTGTACTAATGATAACATATTTCAGTTTAAGGTATTTGGTATTTAAAGTCTTTCCTTACTGGCAGCAAGTTTCATTAGATAAAAATGAACCAAAGGCCTTTTTTTTCTTGCATAAAGTGCTTTAAAAGACCTTATCTACGGTGGAGTGAAATTCGGGTTTGGCAGTCTTTGGATGTTTGCCATTGGTTTCAGTGAATTCGGACTTTCATTGAGATGGTATGCATCAGTGTAACATAAGAAATAAATACATTAAAATTAAAAAAGAGAAGCAGAAAGCTATCTTACCTGTCTATACCTCGAGTTCATATGTCTTATATTGTTATTCCAAGAGTTGATGGCATCTGTTCGTGACACAAATGACCGCATTTGTTTATTGGGGTTTTTTTTGTGTGATAGGATATATCTGTTACTAAATGAGTGTCTTTTAATCAAGCTTTTAAAATGTTATAATTAAGAGGGAAATAGAGAAATGTGTTACTAATTTCTGTGTACCCATAGTCTTTACTCTTACTTCAGTTTTCTCTGGTTTAATGAGCTGGTGCAGTGCTTTTTTACTTGTCGAGCTCAGAGTATGTGCATTTTATCACACGTGTAGTAAAATCAGGCTTTACAATGCATCAGGTGAGCAAAGCCGCAGATACCTGGCAGCACAGAGCTGAGCATCGTTACCAGGTGCATCTAGCTCTACCTTACCCTGATGGTACCACGAAAAGATGCAATATCCGTCTTCCATTGCGTTTAACTCTTTGGGAGAGGAGGGGTAGTAGTGTTCCCTAGGAAGTCTTCAGAGATCCATTCGGTATAAAAACACGCATTCCTGTTTTGTAGAGGAGGAAAGGGGGTATTTAAGGATGCAAAGAAAAGCTTTTGCATAAAGTATGCTTAGTAGCCTGAGTATCCTTTTTTTTAAGAACCACAGTAAATTAGCTTCTGTTGGTCAAAGTCCAGATAGCCAAAGTTGTTGTCTTTTAGTACTTCTGCTAACTGTGGAAAAAAAACTGTGTAGAAGTGGCAAAAGAATTTGGTTTCAGAAGTCTGTTGCACAAAGGTTCTTCAGACGCTTATTGAAAATGCCCAGACTTCTGTGCTAAAGTGCAGGTTAGTAACCTAAAAACTGAGAATATTTTTCATGTCCCCATCTCTGAGTCCTAACTTAAAAACAGTTTTCTAAAATTGTGCTTCTGGAAACATGCAGAGAAACAATTTTTTTTTAATTAAAATGTAGGTTTTTAGCATCGTTTGGAGGGTGAAGTAACTCCAAAGAGAGCTTCACAACTCTTGTAGTAAAATGGAGAGCAGGGTGATTTTTATAATCATAAAAACACATATTTCATTTTCCAGGAGCCAGAAAGTAGTCTTTGGCAGTTTATTGGACAATGAAATTTGTGCTTATATTAAGGTGTCAGTGTGAATAGCTCTGACAATCGTTACATAAAAATTCCACCTAAAAATATACAGAAACTAACATTTAGGTACTGTGCTCATTTGAGTAGATTAAATATACCTTGCCTTTCTGAAATGGAAATCTCCGAGTGGAGGGATTTTGAGTTGGTGAGTCTTGCCAGGAGCTCTAATACAGCAGCCTGCAGAGAATAGGTGCAAATTAAGGGAGTCCTGAGCTCTCCCTGGGACAGCAAGGCAGCAAAGAGGGCTTTCACTCAGTAAGCACAAAATCTTATTTGGAACTAAATGCAAATGCACAGTTGAGAACTTTATTGTCATTGTTGCTGGAATACAGAGTAAACTTTAATAGAGTACATTTTTTAAAAAAAGTTGTACATTAGGTTATCTTTTATATGCTTATGATGTTTTATCGAAATAAAATGCATACAAAATACGAAGTGCAAACAGGTGTTTGTTTCGGAGTTTCGATGCAGAAACACAATTCAAAGAAACCTCACTGATTAAATGAGTATGAATATTAAGGACTAATTAAGAATAATTTAATACTGAAATCTTAGCATACTAAGAGGACCATATTGCTTATCTTCTCTTTCAACTGATTCTTTGTTTTTCAGCCTGGAATGAACAAGATGAACATATCCACCTTAAATCTAATGCTTAATGAGGAAAAAGGTCAGGTTTTTTTATCCTGTATACTACTGCTAATTAGCATATTAAAAAGTACTTTATATTTGCATTACTTATTTCATATTTCTTACACAACAAACCAAATAGAAGGTTTAATAGCAGGCTGAGAGAGTATTTTAAATTGAGCGATATATTCATAAGACAGTTGACTCAGACCTGTTTAAGTAGAAAAAGGAAACTATATAAGAAAAGGTCAAGTGTACAAGCGTTCATACAGATTTATTTTAAAATGATTAAAATAAATGGGCCTCAAGTATATCAATAAATATTTGTCATAATTTTCATGGAGTGAAGGCATTTAAAAGGATTAAAATAACCCACTATTTTTCGTACATATCTTTCAACTTCTGAGTGCTCTTTTAGAAAAGAGAGGAAGACTCTTGATACTGACTGTCTCATAAATAAAACAGTGGGGCCAAATCCTCCAAATATGCATTCAATTCGTGTATCATTGAAAGACGGTGAATAATAATCTACTAATGCTAGAAAGAGATTCATACATCAGACTATGCAGGTTTGTAGCACAGCAGATTTCAGAGAGGCAGCCTAAGCTCTCAAGCACTTGTATTGTTATGCCAGATAATGCTGCAGAGTTTGCATTAAGGTGTCTGAATAGCTGATTTTTGTTATCTTATTTTTAATATCTTAAGAGTATTTTCATGAGGGAAATTGCTGAGTAGAGGTGCATATTTCAGTAAACAATATATTTTTAAAAAGGCATTTGGAGAAAATATTCCATGTGTCTAAAAATAGTGTAGTCACATGACTTATTACTTTGGCACAAAAGCATAATTTAGAGGCTTAATTTGCAATCCTACTATGTTTTTGACATTCTCTTATACAGCAACTCAATCTGAATTATTCAAATGATTTAAATATTTCTGTGTCCTGGACTTCAGGTGCCTGACACAAAGGAAATTTATGTAGTTTACAGAGGTCTCTGCATTTGAGATTCAGAAGCATAATTTTATTTTTACCCTTTGCTGCTGTATTTTTGACATTACGTAGCACAGTTAATGGAGATTTGGGGTTATCTTAACTGAGGGATAATTGTCATGGCTGGAGCTTAGAGCTGTTGATCGTATTTCCAGTAACCTGATGTTTTTCTTTTTTCTGTTTTTTTTTTTTAACTGTGTAAGTGAAAATGAAGTGCGTTTTCCTGTTTTTTTGTTTGTTTGTTTCTGAAATTCATACAAGCTATATTATAAAAACTGTTATAAAATTATATTTAATAATTTGAGATTTTGGAAGACTGAAACATGGACATTGAGGGAACAAGTTTGTGCTTTCTTTATGCGCTTGGATCTACTTTTGGAGTAGTCTTGAATCTTTATAATATTTGTAGCTGAATTTCTTGATGATAATCAGTGTGTTACTTTTACAGTTTTAAGTTTATATTGGTCTATAACTTCCTTATCACTTTTCCTGACAAAACATAATTGTCTACAGGTCATTTTCTAATGTATCTGTGTATTAAGTTAGCAAGAGAGATATACCCCACTGTGGCAAATCAGATTAGTCTATTTTGATATCCATTTTTGTTGGGGCAGTTGCTCTTTGAAGGTCTGAATTGTTTCCCTCTTGTAGGTGCAGACTGTTTTTTTTTCTTTTTTTCCATATTTTGCAGTTGTCTTTTCTCGTGACACAGAGTCTCTTATGCTGACTTTCAGCGCTAGACTTCTAGCGCTTGCTCATCTTTCTAGAGCTAGCAGGATGTCCACCAATTTTAAGAAGTCAGTGTTATAGCCATGAAAGGGAATTAAGAGAGACGACACCAAACTTCAAAATTAACTGCTCATCCTTGCTCCAAAACACTAAAATCTGGAAAGGAATTATGTCAAGAGTAAAATACTTCAAGAGTCTTGGAGTTCTCTATGGTAAAATAGGTTTTAGAGCAGACAGAATTTCTTACCCAAAGAAAGCTTAAAGGGGACCAAAAAAAAAGAGGCCTTTCCAGTTGCAGGACGGACTGCATGCATTGAACGTGTGTGATGTGAGGGAAAGCAGAACTGAAGGGAAGCTACTCAGAAGTTTAAGTATAATTCATCTTTGTAGGAAGTTTTATCCTTTTAAACTCATCAGATAGGAACCTCATTCTTCAATCTCTTCTCTGCCGCGTAATACTTTGCTTGCTGTTCTGTTTTAGAAAATAAAAATAATCAGTTTGTGTAAGATTACTGTAGCTTTATGTTTGCAGATTGAAATGAGGCCATTGAAAAGTAAATGCCTGAAAGGCTTTTGGTCATTTTAAAAACAGAAAAGCATCTATGTCCATGTTTATTTTTCCTAGATCAGTAGGTTGCTGAAGACAAATATTTTTCATTATGCAAGCTCCTCTTTAGCGTGACAAAATGGACATTTCTTCACTTCCTCTTATTAGCATGTAGGTTAGTGACATTTTATTTCTTAACATTCCCTAAAAAAGGTTTGCTGATAATGGCGACATGAAATTCTGCTCTGCAGAATAACTTGGCTGTTTTAAATTGCTTGTGTTTGCACCAAATATTAGTTTGATTTTTAAAAATAAAACAGTCTGATAGCTTTGTTTTGGCGGTATAAAGTCAGTATAAGCAGCGTGGGCCTGTCTCACATGCACGCAGTTTTGACCTTTTGTTTCCCTTGCAAAGACAGGAATTTAATGTGGAACGCCCAAAAGAGCTTTATGACCCTGCCATATTCTCGTATGGACCCTATCAAGTGACCATTATACTTAATAAGTTCTTGCAGAGTAGATGGACCTGAGATTTAAAAGGGCATCGTTTTGTTTCCTGCTGTCTTTTCTGATTGCCTGGTAACTCGGTATCTGTTTTTGTGAAAGCCCTTTCAGTCTTGCTCTCTACTTCTGTGTGTGCACATGTGTGTGTACAGAGGAAACCACCCATTCCCTAAAGGAAATACTCTTTCCATCTTGTTACTGGAAGTGAAGATCTCAGTTGCTCCCAGCTCGGGGAGTCGCACAGATAGATGTGGTAAAAGGGCATCACACTTTGAGAAAGCTTCAGATTTTGGTTCTGTACTTAAACTGCATAAAGAACGTGAAAAGAGTCACTCTCCAGTTCAGCCATTGCCTTGGAGGACTGTAGTGATAGCTGAAGTCTCATAAACTGAGGAAACACGAACTGTACTTTTTATCTGTACTATAAGTATTGGTAGGAAGCGTTACAGTTTCTAATTAGTTCACAGCATTCTGGTCCAACATAGCCTAGTAGAAGAGATTCATATTGTGCAGTCTTACTGATCAGCCAGCATCCATGGAAATAAATCACTGCTTTTCTGCCAGAATCTTTTCCCTAGCTATCAGTGATACAGCTGAAATTGTCTCGTTGTCGTAGGTTCCTACATAGTACGTCCCAAAGTGACTGCTCCGCTCATCTAGTCTGGCAGCCTTAGAAACCAAATGCTGTAGGATTATGTCCACGCAGCTAAGAAATTCTGTCTGAGCTGGGGTGAATCCAGTGGGCTACTGATAAAGATTGTTGTGGATGTGGAGAGGGCTGGGTAAGATGGCCTTGGTCTTGGAAATTGTTCACTATTTGTGGGTGAATTCATCCAAATAGCTCTCATTTTATGGAATGGTTAAATTGGTGTCTTCCAATCCTGAAAAGTTCAACACCATCAAAACCAGTTCGGGTTAGGACCACCTGAGCCTTGTTCCAGTACCTAGCAGTGCTGTCATTTGTACAGTTCAAAATACTTTCCTACCAGAGGTAGCTGGACTGCTATAAACTGCTTCTGCACTAAAAGCAATTTAAAATGTACCGTTTTAATTAAATCATTCAATGCAGATCAATTTTATGGTTGTTGCAGTGTATTCTTAATGCTCCTTATTTACGAGTAAGATGAAGATGCCTTTCTCAAAATAGAGACCAGAATATATCATGTATACAGCTATGTTTTAGTCCTAGAATCCAATACAGCAAAATATACATTAGGTACATTTGTTTATTTAACCAGTCACATAAAAATAGCGCTTCATAAATTGTTCAATACGAATCTCATTAGCGAACAGACGCTTCTTTTCAAAATGGAAAAGCATTCCCCAAAAGTGATGGAACATGCATTTGTTTCTAATTAGACGATATAAGTGAATCCTAACTAATTGCTTTGATAGAATTAAGCAGATTAATAATTAGCAAGCGATAACTAAATAAAAGCTCATTTTAACTCTGCATAGTTTGAAAATAATGCTCTTTAACAAGCTAAAAATTTATGTTAGTTCTAAAACCCCAAGACCACGATTTGAGGGCAGTTCTGTTTCTGAATGTATATGAACTGGTATCAGTAAAACACAGAATTTTCTTTTAACAGTAACTGCAGGGGACATTTTTTAAATTTTATTAAATATAGATCATAAGTATTTCTGTGATAGAAAGTAAAGCTTGGAAGTGAGTTTGGTATCTGAATTTATAAGCAGCATGTTTTGTGGATGTTCTGAGTGTTTGCAAAACTTTGTACCCAAAATCTGTGGTGACCCCCTTAGTAAGCGCTGACTTTTGTACATCAGGGGCAGTCTTTTGTCAAAGCCTCTAAGCAGTTTTGCTCTGTGATGCACAGAATTGTTAAGCACACTCAAAAGTTGATTCTTAAAAAGGTAAAGCGTATTTTCAATATTCGAATGTAAAATATGACTTACTGAGTTTACATCCACCTATTAATGAAATATATATTACATGGATATCACTGGGATAGATTCAAGTCCATATGTGGGTTCGTCTATCACATGATAGATATGAATTCAGACTATCATTATCTAATTTACATTTATTTTTACTTTATGCCAAGTTTTTTATTTCTGCACTTAACTAAAAATTGATAAAGTAAACATTAACAGCTGAGCGTTCAAAGAGGCTTTGAAAGTGGAGCATTTTAAAAAGTGAGACAACTGCATTAAAAATTGAGAACATACTTTCAGCATATGAAAACGAGGGAGAAAATTTTCATGGGAGGAAGGTTATTTGCGGGGGGAAGTAGGGGGAAAACAGTTCAGTGGAGTTTTATATAGTTCTCTTATGAAATATTTTTAAATGTATTATAATGAAAGTGGAGTGCAAAACAAATCTAAAAGGCATGTCTTGGCATACAGAAAAAAAGCAGTAATTGATTTGGATGTGGAAAGTTGTGTTACTCGTGGTGAGATAACATGAGCTGTCTGGAGTTATTATGAGATTACAGAGAAGAGGTATTTATTACATGGGTTGATGAAAATCAGGCCTTTGGATAGAATCCAGTGTGCAAAATACTCTGGATCCGGTCCAAACTCCAAATACTTTCTTAACCAATAAAAATACTTTGGTTGGGATACTGTGATGGAGAAGGGGAAAATGGTACATCGGAGGGGACGGTGTTCTCTGCAGTTGAGTTGGAAGGTCCTGGGCTGGTAAGAAATGTAGAGGTTTGAGTAGTCGAGTGGATGCCCTGTGTGTCACATAAACACATAAAAACATGACTAGTTACACACTGATGAGCTATGTGCTTCTAAGAAGCTCCCAGAGAGCCTCAGCCTCTTTTTTCCTGTAATTCATTGCGTACAGGCACGTTGGCATGTCCTCACAGAGCCCAACTTGCACAAGTGCAGTAAATTAAAAGATAAGAGGTCCAACTTGCTTAATGGGGATAGCGTTGTTTGCTGTTTCCTACTTAGGGTGTCTTTGTTGTGTGAAGTATTTTTGTACCTTGGGAAAAAATGGATAATCATACGTACGCCCTGATTTTTACGTCATTGAAATCCTTGTGTTACTTTACAGTTCTTCAGTCTCTAGTAGCTCTCAAGAAAAAGTCATATAAATAATAAATTTTGGCAAAAAGCGTATGACTGAAGCAGCCATTTTATTCCAACTCACTGTACCGAGTAAAAATCTTTAAATATTTGCCACAGAAGAAGCAGTTATGTGAATTCTTTTGCTTCTTGCCGTACTATTTCAAGCTATGTGCAGCACAGAAAGATGGTTTATCTGATTAGATGATGATAAGCGTTATGGTAGTGATAGATTGCAGCATTAGCTGATACCTGGCATCGTAGAACCAGTGAAAATATAAGGTTACTTAAAAGTGTCTCTTGCTGCTTGTGCAAAAAAAAAAAAAAAATTAATGGCTATTATTTCCTCGTAATGGATCCAATGTAATTGCCCTAAATAGCCACAGGTAAGGCTGGGTCAAGAAATGAGTCTTCTCTGTAGTGTCTGCTTCCAGTATTTTAAATATGTATTTTCTGATTCTAATTTTACTATATTACAGAATTTTAATTCTCATTGAAAATAGTGGGGAGAGAATTTACTTATTTTAGGCTAACATGGAACCTGTAATAAAAATACCAATGCACCTTTTTGCAATAATAATGATACTTAAAGGTAAATTCAGTCTTGTATTTGATGAAACATCATCTATTATCCTACTAATCGGGATAAAACCAGCCTTGCATCCAAGACAAAACTTTGTTAAATGAAAAGCCCCAGCTCAGGAGTCCAGGACTCGAGAGTCTTGTACTCTTGCCAAGTGTTTTCCAAATCCCATTTCTGTTTGCCAGATTCAGAGATTAAAGGATATATTGTTTGTGTATGAAAGACGGCAAGGCGTTTCGTGTGACATTCACTCTAATCTTCTTTAGCTTGTCCTTATTCACCTTCTCAGTGTCAGTGACCAGGATCTCCAGTCCTGTATCCGGTGGCAGGACCGCGCGGCGTGCCACGTGCAGTGCTGTACGCAGACCGGCTGCTCGAGGGAAGGGGGTAGGATCGAGCCAAGCCTCTCCCCGGGGTCCCGCTGCTTTCGCCGGCACGGTGCCGTGGAGGGGAGCGGGTAGGAGGCTCCAAAGGCAGGTGTCTGTCTGGAGAAGCCCCAGGTGATGCCCACAGAAAGCTCTTCTCTCTCTTGCAAATTACCTTTATTTGGTAGGTGAAGCAGCAAATATGTCACAAATTATGCCTTGCTGCTCTAAACATGCATCTGGGCTGTAGGTCAAAACTTGTTCAATTGCCATAGCATTCTGGTTCCACCTCCTGGATAGAGATTCACAATTTAGTGATGAAATTTTCCATTTTCCATTTATTACTAAAAAGATGTTTTCTTAAATAAAAAAAAAAACACAGGGCATGCAAGTATGTTGCAAAGTGGAGTTGTTGAGAGGTGCTTGCTGTAAGCAAGACTCACTGGGCTACTTGGGAGTTACGTGTATATTACTCCGAAGAAATAATTGCAGTCATTCCAACCTCCGTGCAAACCTCTAGCCATGTATTTTCCTCATCCTTTCCCCAGTACTTAAAAGAGCACTTAAAGGAATCGTTTCGAGGATTGCTTTCATGTCTCTGGAGTCTTCCTCTAGTGGTCTTGAAGGAGCTGCTGTTATTGTTACCTGTACACCTCATGTGTTGTTGATACTGTTGTAGAAATGTTTTAAAATCCTCAGTCTTTTTATCTCAGAAAACTTTTTCTTACAAAAATCAGCCAGCTCTATAGCAACAGTTGCTGTATTTAAAAATGTTAGCAGTGGGAACGATAAGGCAGGATTGGCATACAATTCCAAATAAAACCTGTAATAGAGTCTTTACTACAACAGGGAGTCATCAATGCCCTTTAATGTTAGAGTTCTAGGATTATAGTTTTATAGTTTTTATAACATACTTACTAGAATTGCATATTCCATGTTTGTCTCACCTTAATAAAACTTCCAATCTTGAGAGTTAATTCTTGACTGGACTGCTTATAAAACTTTATTTTGGGGGGATAACAGTTCATGTAATTCTGAATTTCTTTAACGAAGACTTGCTCATACAAGAATATCGGAAAACTGTATTACTTTTGACATTTAAGTTGTTTCATCGGCATTCTGACATCTATGCAGAAAAACCCGATGATTCTGATATTAAATTTAGATGAAGAAATCCAATGATGCTGGCTTTTTCCTCTTTATTGTACAACTTTTTTTAAATTGATTATTGTAATCTAGTTTAAATGCAAAATTTTTTCCATTCTTACAGATATTATCAACCCTAAAAGCAAGTTCCTTCACATTAAATTCGTTTAGTTTCATAAACAATTTATAAAGGGCATTAACTGAGCGAATCATTCAGTGATTATTTTGAACAGAAGCATTTGTGAAACTATTCAGTTAAAAGATGTATCCCTAATTCACCCAAACCATACATTAACTGTTTAATAACTACAGTTGCAGTTACAGATGTAATTCAGTTGCATCCACATGTAAGTAGAATATGCCAGTGAGATCCTGTTTACCCTGAGCCTTATTCTGCAGTTGCATTGATGGTTAAAATTTTGATTCTAAAGTCTTGACATATATGATATCTTCATGTAAACAGTTGCAGATGTATACATCTTCATGAGTTACAGAACTGGGCTAAAAGACATAAGAAAATGGCTCATGTGTTTTCTATATCTGTATTTTTCAGACTGTTTTACTGGAGCTGGAGAGTCATGAAAGAATCTCAAGAAGAGAACTTGGATAATGAATGGAAGATAAAAAGAAAACAAAAAGAATGTGGCATATAAAGGGTATAATACCTGGAGGTATTAGATCTGACTCATATTTATAAAAATGAGACGAGCTTTCACAAAATACAAGTTATCTTAGACAGTCATCAAGCTTGGAGCCATGCTGTTGAACTAGAAATTCTCCTTTTCCCCATTCTCCTTTCTGACAGGTAACAAAGGATTGGTGAATTATCATTTTCCCAAGTTGGAAGCACTAATTTTTATCTATATAGTCCACCCTTATGAATATATAAGGAGTTAAACATTGCATATTTAATGTGGATTATAATGGGAAACTGACTCATTAACAAAAATGGCCACTTTTAAGGACTTGGTTTCAAACTGAGCTGGAGCCTCCCAATGCACTTTGTACAATTTGGGGAAAGGTGTACTGAATGGCCTTCTCTGGGAGGCCACAATGACATGTAGTAAAAGGATATCATCTTACTGTTGATATCTTTGAAGACTCATAAACAGAAACAGAAAAATGAATGGAGGAAAGGAGTGTGACGGAGGGGACACGGATGGAGGGCCACCAGCAGTGCAAGTTCCAGTTGGGTGGCAGCGACGGGTGGACCAAAGTGGAGTGCTCTATATCAGGTAAGGTTATGTAAAGCGATGACTGGTTTTGTTCTCATTGTAGTTTTGCCAGAACATGTGGTAAATCAGTGCCTCAACTAGTCTTTTGTGCTCAAGAACTTCAAGGGCTTGTTCTTCTGGAAGTGCTAGACCAGTTTTTCCACTGGTATTAGTGGAAGCCCGTTCAAGTCAGTGGAGCTGCGCCATTCACATGCCCATAACACGTGTTCTGTCATTCCAAATCTAATATTGCTAAGTCTTGAAAATTTGATACCTTTGCTATACATTTTGCTTTAGACGTGAATAGTGCTTTATTACTTATTATTGTCATGTGGATTTTAAAGTTGAGCAGTAGCTCAACTTTAACCTTACTTAATATTTTTATTATTCAAACCTTTTACAATGAAACTAACCGGAGAATTAAGTTATATGTTGCAGCTGAGGTGATGAGAAAGTTATGCTGTCTCCATCTTACTCCCAGATGCATAAACATTGCCTTTCCCTTGCACCAGCACTGAATTTTTGTTAGACCCTTTGCCAGTCGAGTTCAAATCAGTGACCAGGCGTAAAAACAACTTTTGGCAGATCAGACAGAGTGGGACTTTCTTTTTCTGTCAGCAGCCAGTCTTCAGCTGAGTTATTGCAGTGTCATGTAACTTTATTCTGCCATTCTGTTCTTCTTCCCTACGTCTTGTCTGGGTTTATGTTCCAGATCTACGTTATACTTTTGCACTTTTTACTTTCTTTTGGAAGGAAATTAAGTGATGTAACTGTTTAGTAGCTCCAGAAATCATCAGTTTTTAAATGTTCTGTGAAGGTTCTGTGTTCAATGTCACTGATGTTCTCCAGCGAGATTCACTTGTACAGATTTCCCCATGTTTCTCATGTAGAAAAACAGGGACATGAGCCTCGACTGTAACCTCTCACTGAAGTTTTAGGTGTTTTATTTGTTTGTTTTGTTAGCTTATTGGATTTTTTTGGTTCATCTTGAAACAGTCGCAAATAAATTAATTGAAATTACTATTAAATGAGTGTGTTTAGACAACCACAGACTATAAATTAATGTTATTGGGAAAAAATCAAAGTTAGCTTTAACAAAATATATATGTATCAGATTTACCTCACATTAATATTAAATGATTACCAGTCTATTATTTACTTAATCTTATCCCAATATTCTGTGATTAAAATAACCACTTCTTCACAACATTTTATGTATTACCGATACAGAATTCTTTAATGAGTCAAAGCATACTCCAGTTTTACACTGAACTACCATAAAAAATCAAATGCATTCCAGGATTTCTTGTTATATTCTTAATTAGCAGAATCAAACAAAGTCTATGTCAGCGATACGCGTGTCAAAGATAAATCACTTTTCCCATGTATTTCTCATTATAGCTGTAATTTACTGGGCCTCTGCCTTAGTTAAAAATCAATGAGAAAGAAAGAGTTGGGGGTTTTTCTATCCTCCCTATATCCAGGCAACAGGACTTACATTGGGTATTTTTATGCAGTTGGTTATCCTAATTAATTTTGAACTTCGTTTTGTGCAGCTGTAAGAAGAGGCCACCTAGCCTGTGCTGCTACTTCAAGCGCATCGTGTGTGCTTATAGACTGGTACCTGTTGCTATCGTCCTGACAGTCACTTCTCTGTCTTGTCTTTATATATGTGATCTTTGCTCAGGAGGACTTTGGAAATATTTCTGTCCTGAATTGCCTGATGCAAGCTGTTGTTTTAACTCCTGGTTAGTTCACAGCTGGCTTTCCCATCTAGTGAGGCTCGTGTTATTTCCACCCTCTCCCCAAGGTTTGCCCCGTATCGTTTTCCCTTTAATCCAACGGTTAAATCTCCGGTTGCCATCTGTGATCCGTCCCAAGGCTCCCCGATGCACTGGATACGTCCCGCAGCTCGTACGCGCTGAGCGGCTGAGAGGCACCGTCAGCCCGGACGGGGTGGCAGTCGGCCGGTGCAGCCTCCTGCTTGGCGCGGGGTGCCGGGCTGTGTCGGCTGAGCCTTCACCCTGCGAGGCTGGAGGTCCCCAGCACTCGGTAGCCTGGCCTGGTGCTGCACTGGCTAACGGCTTCCCTGGAAATATCCACAGATTTACCGAGCAAACGGAAGGTCAAACAGTATTGACTCAAAAGCTACCTAAGGGGAAATTAGTGTGTGTATTAAGATCTGACGTGAATTAACTGGAATAGATGATCCCAGCTAGATGAGGAGTTATTCTGCTTGTGCTTCCGTGTAAA
This sequence comes from Dromaius novaehollandiae, assembly GCF_036370855.1. Classification (NCBI taxonomy): domain Eukaryota; kingdom Metazoa; phylum Chordata; class Aves; order Casuariiformes; family Dromaiidae; genus Dromaius; species Dromaius novaehollandiae. The sequence goes on along the minus strand of NC_088104.1, from coordinate 3,438,719 downwards.
GCATACACATTGTATTATCAACTGTCAGCTCCGGATTAAATTCATAAATTAAAAAATTTTTGTTACCTGGTGAAAACACTGAGTCTCGGTGATTCTCATAGTGAAAGTGTGCTGCAGTCTTCAAGCAGAGTGCAGGAACCGGGGTCTTTTCTTCAGGTTGCTGCTTGTGAACGATCACGAGTGGAATAAACCGAGAAAAGCCCTTTGATAACGGGAAAAGATTTCATCCCTTTTTCTTGCATACCTGTACTATGTATTTTTAGATTGCTGTTTTATCTTGCCTGTCTTCAGGCTGAAAATGCCTAACAGTGAAAGGTCTAACTAGTTCTCTCTAAAATAAATATTTCAGGCCAGGTTTGGCAAATAAATTACTTCATTAAACTGTTAGCATAACTTTAAATGTCATTTGCAGATGTTGCTATATGTATGACTTGGTCTTCGTCACACAGAATTAGTTGTTTATACGTTTGGTTTGAAATATGAAAGTTTGTCATAGTTTGCTATTTTGACTTCTGGCTTTTTTGTGATCCAAAATATTCCACTGGCATTGTTTTTGTTAAAATTAGAGCTATTTACAGCTGCCGTTAGGAACCAATGTTTTGGCCGGTCCTCGCTAATTATTTTATGCTTTCACCAATAAACAGTTTAGATGGCTAAGTAAGAAAGAGCAATCTGGAAGCTAGAGACTTGTGACATGAGACCTTTTTTCATCTTATGAATTAGTGATTTTGCTGTAACAGAATTTCCAATGTCCTATTTTTGGATGTGGAGATAATGATTTTCTGGTGGGAGTTAGAGAAATCCATATGCGGTTTATCAGAAACTCACTGGACTGGCTTCTTGGTGTAATATTTCTCACTTTCAGTGAGAGATTTGAAATTTTAGCTGAATAAAGCCAAATTGTTTATGCACCTGACAGACAGAGCCGCAGCAGTTTATTACTGTTCCCCATTTCCCGTGGTGGCTTTTCATATTTCTTGAAAGATGCTTTTGCAATATTTTCTTTTTAAATTAGGTCCCAGTCCTAAAAAGTAGCGATGACTGTCCTGCCTCCCCGCAGCAGCCGCGATGGGCTGGAGGGACGGGGGTCCGTGGGGGCTGCGCTCTGGAGGAGAAGGGCAGGGAAAAGCAATCTCAGTGTTGTCAGGCAGCAGTTAAGGATTTTCAGCATGACTGTAACGTGAATAGTAAATATCAATAATCTCGGTTACTTTCTTTTCTCCAAGTTTGTTTTTTCCGTGGTCATATCTTCCTTGAAAATGGGATTTTTTTGCTGTTTTTAAAGCATCATCTCAGGTCTTGACTAAAAGGAGGTACTGTGAAACAGAATATGAAACCGTAGCTGTGTTGTTTTGCACGTTCTCTATGTAAGCTGTTAGAGCAGTAGATAGAAGTCGTTACCTATCAAATTGCTTTTATTTATCATTTCTCTTCCTTTTCAGTCCCAGTGGGTCTTTATTATCCTGCTTGGAGCAGGTGAAGACTTACTTGCTGACTGATGGCACATGCAAGTGTGGCCTCGAATGTCCTCTTGTTCTCCCCAAGGTAAGGAAGAGCCTACTTTTGTGTCCCAAATTATCATCCTTATCCACTGTGCCAACTGATGTACTGCCTTAGAGCGTAGTCTCTGTTCATGTCATGTATATGTAAAGTGAGATAGCTGGTGTGTGCCCAAGGAATTGGTATTTTTTTAAATACGTAAGTGGGGAGATTCATTAGCAGGATAAAGATGAATGGGGGAAAGGGAAAACCATAAAATGAATCTCCCTCCCCACCTCCCCTTCCCTCTCTCAATCTCTCCCCTTTTCATTCTTGGAAAAGGTCTGATTTGGTTCTTGCTGTGTTTGAACACTTTCCTGTCAAGTTAGAAACCTTCCATCAACAGCGTTTTGTTAATGTGTGAGAATTGGAAAGAGAAATGGACTTCAGCAGTAGCTTCAGCGGGAGCTGATGTGTGGAGTGCTTCCTCACAGGAACCCAGCAGCTGCTAGGATTAGACCAATAATTCATGCGTTTTGATAAACGTATTTTAAAAGTAAACATAAAAGGTGCTCCATATGCATAACAGAGATGTGTTATTTCCAGTAAATGAGCTGAATCACCATAACATGCTAAAATACACGATTTTAACATCTACATATGAATGGTAAAATGATCTCGATCACACACAACTCCTTTTTCCTCTCCCCCCACCTTTAAACTCTTTAAACTGCAGTTAGTGTTCTCTATTACTAAATGACAATTTACATGTCTCTGTTTACTTATTATAATTATATTCAATTCTTATTTACAGTTTCGAAGCATTCCAAAAAGGTATCTCCTGTGCAATGTAGGACCTGTCAGATAGATCTAAAGAATAGAGGCAAATTTAATTTTATGTAAAATTTCTTGTTCAGGTATATTTGGTAAGTTTGCTGTCTGTATAATAAGTATTTTAAATGTTGGAATTTTTACTCCCAGGTATTTAATTTTGATCCTGGAGCTGCTGTGAAGCAGAGAACTGCTGAAGATGTTAAAGCAGACGAAGATGTCACCAAACTATGCATACATAAAAGGAAAATTATTGCTGTGGCTACACTTCATAAAAGCATGGAAGCACCACATCCTTCACTAGTTCTAACTAGTCCTGGTGGTGGAACAAGTAAGTAAAATTATGCAGAATCATATAATTACCTAATTTCTAAACATTATAAAATGCTATACAAAAACACCCCCGAAAGCCCTGTATCTATACTGCAATAGTAAACAGGTTCAGAAAAAAAGAATAATTGAAGAGATGTAGATAGATAGAAAATTGGTCTAAAAAGCAGGTCATCCCAGACTAAGAGCATAATTTTCTTGGATAAGATAGCAGATTGTCCTAAACAAAGGAAATACATTAGCTCTCATCTTTTGGAACTGTAGTAATATGTCTGATACTCTGTCACATGGGAAATTAGAGAAGCTGAGTAAAGTGATTATAAAGGGATTATAACATGGCGAAGGACCAGGCTAAGTGGGAAATTGTATTGCAAGGCAGAATATACAGCTAGAGAAGATCTCCACTGTAATTTCTCAAGGATTATTTTTTCAGACCAACCTGGATTAATATTTTAATTATTCATATCAACACAAAAATGAAGTAATTTGTTGATGGATGAAGCTGACAGGTGTTATCAAAACAAGAGAAGATCATAATATGTTGGAAAAATGGGCAGTCACTGAGAACTGGAGGGCAAGAAAGGTATAGCAGCAAACCTATTAATTGTAAGGTTATTCACCTGGGGACTAATAACAAAAGCTATTACCTGTGAATTATTGAGAAAGACGACGACCTGGATATACTAGCTGATCAAAGATGCCTCTGAGCAGTACCAGATGGCAGTATGGGGCAGATCAACGTGATTCTGAAGCAGAGAAGCACAAACGTCGTCATACAGCAGCTTCCCGTGCTCTTGTTCTTGCTAGCAGCACTCGGGAAAGAGGCACTCAAGCTGGTGCAACAGAGGCGAATAGAGTAGCCAAAGAGGTGCAAAACCTGTTTTATGAAAGTGATCTAAAAGTGTTTGGCTCGTTTAGCCTAGCAAAATGGTAGCTGAAAGGAGGTATGATTGCTGTCAATAACATTAGGAGAATCAGCACCAGAAAATAAAGCTACTTTAAATAAAGGACAAAACTTGCACTGAAAAAAAGGGTTCAAAAACAATGAGGTTTGCATAGATATTTAAACTGAAAACTAAGTAGTTTTTAAGGATTACAACAAAAGGTTCTGAGGTAGTTGTCTTAATTTGAGTAGTTAGGACAAGGGAGTGAAGTTACTTTTAAACCAGAGCTCGGTAAGTTTATGATTATATGCTATGACACCTGCATCTGCTCAGAAATGGCCCTTGATAATCTGAGAGATCTTTTACAACTCTCTATGGCTAAAATAATAGCTGGCTAATTGCTAACCGTCTGCAACCTGACTTTGAAATGGAAAATTTAAAGACTATAAAAACCAATAATAAATTTCAGTTATGTAGACAGTGCTAAGATACCTATGCTGTTCATGGTACTGGTGTAGCGTTGCATTTTCAGATTGCTATTTATGGTTTTAAAGCTTTGTTTAAATTGGTTTTGGGGATATAATTTATGTTTTTATACTGAACAGTGCATTTCCCCAAATTACTATGCATTTTCCATATTAATTTTTTTATTGTTCTTTATTAGTAGTTGTTAAATTACATTTCTCGTTAAAAAGGACTAGAAAATAAAAGAGGAAAGCCAGTTAAATAATAAAGACACAAATCCTATTTATTCAGTCTTACCTTCTCTTGACAAGCATTTTGTGCACTAGGTGAAAAAGACAATTTCCCAATGAAGTGCCTTAATAAATGAAAGAACGTCTTTTCATTTATGCACACTTACATTTGACAGTTTGCTTAGGTCCAGCATTCAAGGTGAGGGTTCTTGTACATATTTCATTTTGCAGCTCAGTGTTGAGATCTGTCCACTGACTGAGGCTCAGGTTATATTTTGGGAAAGGTATTATGTTTGTTTGTTTCTATCATGATGTAGCTGGTTGAGCAAATAGGATGAAGGCAGAATCATCAGTGCCATCTGTCTACTAGGGCCAGACTGAAGGAAAGAAGGGAATTGGGTTCTCGTGAGTAGGGAATTTAAAGGTACCTCTGAATTCATTTGAACATGAAATCTTTAGCTCATTACTCAAATTTAACTTTGCATATTCAGAGGCTGCCTGCCAAGAATGCATTCATTTTTCCCTTACTAAGCTCACACTGAAGTCTGAATTACAAATTCCCAGAGCAGCGAAACTGGCAGAAAGTCCACCAGACTTGAAGCTGCTTGTGATGGTATTCTTAAAGGAAAACATTGGGGAAAAAAAAGTTTTTAAAAAACAAAACTAGTATTAGAGGGCCTAAGTGGCTTTGTGCATGTAGGAATGTCTGATCTCAAAACTGGAATTTACAGTAAGTTTTTCGGAGTAGAGAACAGAAGTCACATGTGCACAAATATAAATATCCCCAAGGCCTTTATCGTGAAAACAAGTAAGTAAGGAAGAGCCCCTTCTTAAATTTAATAACCTGATCCCAAACAAAAACTGTCGCAGAAGCTGCAGGAAGAGCCTTAGGTCAGTAAAGCATTTAAGGGCACTGCATAACGTCCTCCCCTTTCCACAAAGCAGTTACCAAGAACAGACTGACTCAGAGGACCGGCGCTCGGTGCCTTCAGTGCCACTGACTGGTGCAGAGCACCAGCAGAAGCTGCGTCCTGCCCTGCGCAGCCCCGTTCTCAGCATTAGGCTATGCGTAAGTGCGCACGGCATGGCTCCCCGTCCATCCTCATCAGGGACAACACTGGGGGCAGAATCCTGCTCTCCGTAGGGCAAGAGGAAAAGAGAGTCTCCCCCCTGGTTGGCCCTTGTTTCCTCCCGTACTCAATAGATGGTGCCAGAGACTCCTTTTCCCTGTGTTAGGGACAGCCCGCTCCTCCTGCAGCTCATCTGGCTAGTGCTGTGGCCACAGTGGTGATGCTGGAGATTCAGGAGCAGAACCCCAGAGATGGTTGTTAGAGGGAAGAGAAAAAGGGGGGGGAAAAACACTTTCAGGAATTCATGTTTTGGAAGGACTGTGCTAAAATAAATTTATGTAGGTAGCAAGTGTGCTTGAAACCTAAGAAACGCAAGATTAAAAGTAGCATGTTCATATTCATACAGCGTTTATATGGGATATAGAGTTAACATATAGACAACTGCACCATGTAATGTGGGAGCATGCATCATTCCAGCAAGGATTTGATGATTTAGGTAATATTTCTGGTTAGGCAGAAGTTTAGTTAAAAGGCTTTCTAGCTTTCACAAATATTTTCATGCACAATAGTTTTGCACTGAACTGTGATTTCAGATTTCTAATTAGTAACTCTTGTGGTTTTAATATCAGGTGCAACTCCAGTAGTTCCTACTCGAGCAGCAACTCCAAGATCAATGAGGAATAAATCACATGAAGGAATTACAAATTCTGTGATGCCAGAATGTAAGACTCCTTTCAAGTTGATGATAGGGGCATCTAATGCCATGGGTAGGCTTTACGTGCAAGAAATGGCTGCAAGCCAGCAACAAGAACTTCATTCTGTCTATCCTAGGCAGAGATTGGGTAGTAATGAACTTGGACAGAAGTCTCCATATCGTGGCAGTCATGGTGGGATGCCCAGTCCAGCTTCATCAGGATCACAGATATATGGAGATGGCTCAATCTCTCCTAGGACTGACCCACTTGGAAGCCCTGACGTTTTCACAAGGAACAATCCCAGTTTTCATGGAGCACCCAACTCCAGTCCTATTCACATGAACAGGACACCTTTATCTCCACCATCAGTAATGCTACATGGTTCCCCCATACAGTCATCCTGTGCAATGGCTGGAAGGACTAATATACCTCTTTCCCCAACCTTGACCACAAAAAGCCCAGTAATGAAAAAACCCATGTGTAATTTTTCGGCTGGTATGGAAGTACCACGAGCAATGTTTCACCATAAACCGCCCCAAGGTCCACCTCCACCTCCTCCACCGCCTTCTTGTGCTCTTCAGAAAAAGCCATTAACATCAGAAAAGGATCCACTTGGCATACTTGACCCTATTCCTAGCAAACCAGTGAATCAGAATCCTGTTATCATTAACCCAACTACTTTCCATTCAAATGTCCACTCTCAGGTACCCGTGATGAATGTAAGCATGCCTCCTGCTGTCGTCCCTTTGCCAAGTAACCTTCCTTTGCCAACTGTAAAACCTGGTCACATGAACCATGGCAGTCATGTTCAAAGAGTTCAGCATTCAGCTTCAACTTCCCTCTCTCCTTCACCAGTGACATCCCCCGTTCACATGATGGGATCCGGGATTGGAAGGATCGAGGCTTCTCCCCAAAGATCACGTTCTTCTTCCACGTCATCGGATCATGGAAATTTCCTGCTGCCTCCAGTAGGACCACAGTCATCCTGTAGTGGTATTAAAGTTCCTCCCAGGTCCCCAAGGTCAACAATAGGGTCACCCAGGCCATCTATGCCATCTAGCCCTTCCACCAAGCATGATGGACTTAATCAATACAAGGACATCCCCAACCCATTAATTGCTGGAATGAGTAATGTATTAAATCCTCCAAACAATGCAGTTTTTTCCACTGCATCGGCTGGAAGTGGTTCCTTGAAGAGTCAGCCTGGTTTGCTGGGAATGCCTTTAAATCAGATCTTGAACCAGCACAACGCTGCCTCTTTTCCAGCAAGTAGTTTACTCTCAGCAGCAGCCAAAGCACAGCTAGCAAATCAAAATAAACTTGCTGGTAACAACAATAACAGCAGTAGCAATTCTGGACCTGTTGCCAGCGGTGGCAACAACGAAGGACACAGCACTTTAAATACCATGTTCCCTCCTGCCGCCAACGTGCTCCTACCGACAAGCGAAGGGCAAAGTGGTCGAGCAGCACTGAGAGACAAACTGATGTCTCAGCAAAAAGATCCTCTGCGAAAAAGAAAGCAGCCAACCACCACGGTGTTGAGTTTGCTGAGACAGTCTCAGTTGGACAGTTCTGGAGTCTCCAAGGCTGGATCCGATTTGATAAGAAAACAAAGTCAAAGCTCATTTCCCATCAGTTCAATGTCCCAGTTACTTCAGTCCATGAGTTGTCAAAGCTCTCACATGAGCAGCAATAGTACCACCAGTTGTGGGAGCTCAAATACCGTTTTACCTTGCTCTGGTAACCAGATGCATTTTGCAGACGCCAATATGAACCCTGGCACTCTTCCGAATTCCCTGGCACAGAGTTTACCCTTGCGAGGGGAAGGTATGCACTGCCAGAACACAAACACTAACTTTGTCCATGGTACGAGCCCAGGCTCAACCAACCATCTGGCAGGTCTAATAAATCAGATGCAGGCTAGCGGGAACTGTGGGATGCTCAGTCAGTCAGGAATGGCTTTAGGAAATTCATTACATCCGAACCCACCTCAGCCAAGAATCCAGGCATCCTCCACTCCAGTGATACCAAACAGCATTGCTAGCAGCTGTAATCAAACCAGTCCTGAAGCAGGTATGTTCCCTTTTAAAAGGATACCCCTATGTTTGGCTGTTTGGAAATATGTTATGACTATTTTTAAATGGATTCCTTCTGCATATCTACTTTTGAAATCTGAACTTACCAGTATAAAAATATGCATATTTCATGCTGATATCCAGATACTCAAAAATAAAACCAATAAGAAAAAACAGAGGTAGACTTAAATCTATCTCCCTTTTTCTGTACAAAAACATCCTGGCCTCCTTCCTGTGCCCGCTCTTTGCTTCTATTAAATTCCACACGCTCCTCATAAATAAAATCTGTGCGCTTTTGTACACACCTAGAGCTCAACTTTCTTCAAACACTTACCCAAATAAATTGTTTTTTGCAGCATGTCCTGCTACTTCAATGCTGGAATGCTATGGCTGACCTAGTAGTGTCTGTTCCTGGCTCTACCACTTGCGTTAAATAGCTGGGTGCTGTCAGAGGTTAGAGCAACAAAAGTTTAGGAAATCACCTTCCTTGGGGCTGGGAGGGGAGGTGTCAAGTCTGTGTTTGCCTTGATCTTGATTATTTTACTAAGTTGATAATTAGATGGTTGAATAAACTGTGTATTTGGTTGGAAGAGTGTAACAGGATTTCCTGGTTTATTCATCAATGAAGACTTCCAGAGGAAACAGGTATGCGGCTATTACTATCTTTGTGCTGTTTAAAGATAAAAGGGAGACATCTCAGAAATGTGAGTTTCATTTAACTACTATTGGCTGAACAAAGTACAAATTTTTGAAGGATGATGCTCTGTTAATTTCGTAAGCGGAAAAAACTCCTGTTTGGTATTTCAGTCTTGCAGCTCAGTTAACGTCCAAAGTGTTTATTTGAAACAACCATAGATAAAGTGCTTCAGGTCAAACGAAAGTGGCTGTAAGCATGCAAGCTGTCTTGTTAGCCCGGGGAAGAACCTGGCCTGTGTTCCAGGGCTGCTTCTCAGAGAGCTGTTTTTTCCTCAAAATACAGAACTGAATTAGATAAACAAAATAATTTTTCTAAAATGATACCAGTCACAGTTTCTAATGGCTTTTAGTGGTTTCTCTCCATTGCAGCGAAAAAGGCTTCTTTTCCTAAGATGTGTTGGTGGTTTATGTCACAAGCAATCAGCTATTAACCCTTTCATGGTGGTTTTGTCCTGCCGTGCTGACAAAAAAGGTATTTCCTGATACCTTCTGTCTGTTCTGAGACCCTGAACTCTCTCCTGAATAGAAGAAGGGTCCAATTTTGCCTTAGAGGCTTGCTTTCTTTTACCACGCTGCATACTGCAAAATCCCTTTTGCATGAACCCGGTGGGGGTCCTCCTCCGCTGAGTTCAGTGGAAACGGTGGTTTGGGTTCTCCTGTGTTGGCACGATCCACACGGCAGAAGGAAGCTGTGGAGTTACTGCAGCATTGGACTACGTTAACTTGTCCTCCAGGGAACAGAAGGACCCAAGGTGGTGTGAGATCAGAGCCTGCGCACCAGCAGCCACCACCAGAAAGCTCAGCAGCGGTGACCTGCCTCACGTAGGGAAAGGATTGAAAAGGTTCAAGATCCCTGCAGGAAATACAGACGGGAACTGGTTAACAAAAATGTTGCATTGTTTAAGAATTATCAATAAAATGTTACTTAAAGGTCACTAAAGTGGGCTTCTAAGAACAGAGAATCTGAATACATCCCCACATGGGATCTTCTTGGTCCTGCTCCTCCATCACTTTGGCCCCGGCCGCTTCCCACAGCCGTGCCCTGCTGTGGTGGGGTAGTAGCAGGGACCACTCACGAGAAAACTGTCTTTTGGGTGCGCGGCATGGCTCGTCATCACCTCTCCTTCAGTTATTCAGAGCCTTTCTTCGCAATGCCAGTTCTTGCCTCCAGGCAAGCTGAATTTCTTCCTGAGAAGGCAAATGTTTGTGCGAGGAAGACGCGATAGTAGTGTCAGCCACGAACCTCCTGCGGGACAGCAGCGGCAGGACAGAGGTGTGCACGTGCATATGTGCTTCGCTGTGCTCTGCTTGCAGTGTTGGGCAAAGCCACCGGAAGAAACGTGTTTCAACCTAGACGGCTAGTTCAGTTCTCATCAATATAGGAATAGCTACGTGTATGTAACCCCCCACAGCAACTTTTGTTCTGCTGTAAGTGACTTTTCTGGTTTACCTTAAACCTTCTTCCAAGCAACTGAAGTTAAACCAGAAAACAATGGTTTTTCTAATACCATAGAGATAGCTGTTAGAATGTTAAAAATATAATTAGGTGGGCTTAAATTGACACTGTTTTCCTTATCCAAATGACAAATGGTCATTCTATGTAGGCAAAGACTAGGAAGATTGGAATATGCTCAGTTCCTCCCTAGTGAGGTTTTTTGTTTCTTTGGTTCTGAGGCCTGCAAAATGTACACAACCTGCATTTATTTATTTATTTTATTAATATCTGTGAAGGCCAAAAGCCTAAAGACCCATTTTCTTTTCTAAGATGAAACTTGAGATTCTGATGTCTCTGCATTATTCCCAGACTCAGGGCTCTAAAACTGTGCATAAACCTTCATGCAGCCTCCTGCCTGAGGTGTAGCAGAAGTGTGTGGCTCCGGCACAGCAGCTGAATATAACCCACAGCATGCTAAAATGCAGATGGGGCATTTTGTTACTTTTTGCAGTGGAATGGACGTGTTCCTTTCTTGAAACCACTGCCATCGCTGCTGGGTCATTGCTAGCAAGGTCTAAATCCAAGCCTTCGTAATAGCGTCTTACTCAGGATGGTACAAGGATTACGTAAGTGTTTTGACTTCAGTTAAATATTTAAGTTACTTGATAGAGATATCTTAGTCTTGTAGGAATGTGAAAAGTTGAATATTTTGCATTAATGTTAACTTTTAAAAAATAAAAGTTAGTTACCTGTCTGCATTCGCTGATGTCGAATGTGACAAAACTGCCGCGGAGGTAGGTGACGCGTTGTTCTGCGCAGAGGTGTAGCAGGGCGGTCGCTTTGTGTGGGGGGTAGAGCAGTGTCAAACACTCAGTGTCAACCACGTGTACGAGAGCAGTTCAGCTGAGCAAGGTGTCTTTAGGAAACTCAGCAAACCTGCCCATGCTTGGGTTTGTGGCTTTTTTTGCTTTGTTGTACATATTTTAGCTGCTAAATCTGTTTTCTGTGCCAGTATCCAGAATAGCTGCTCATCAGAAAATAGTTCCTAAGAGAAAAAATACTGAGAATCACCACAATTAGCTAGCTGGTTATTGCCTAGGCTTTTAATTATACTTTAACCGCAAGAACCCTGTTATTCTAGCTTGTGTTTCCTTCATCTGCAGATAATATCTTTGGTTTCCAGGTAATTTGCAGTATGAGCATGATAGAATTAAAAACGAAATAAATATTGAAATAAAATTTTCTCTTTATGCGGTAGGAGGCTTTCAGTGGTTTTCCTAGTTGGAGCGCTTGAAAACCAGTTACATTCATTTCATTTTTATTAAGTTTCCAGCTCTCAGTTCTATGATATTTGTGTTGCAAACACTGTTTAATAACAGCTGTCTCATAGGAGGAACTGGCAGCAAATCTATGTAGATTATTTAGGGCTATTCATTTGAAAAGAGTCCATTTTCGGCCAAGAGATCGAGTCCTAGACTCATTTTTTCTAATGAGCGACATTAGTATTTCTGGTAACCTTTGACATTGTATTTCTCATTATTAGTCAAGCTCTCACAGTTCTAATACAAACTGAAGGTAAAATCCAGCTTCCTAATTTGGCAGCTTTAAGATTTATTCATTAAGCCACATTGCCCCTCAGAAGTAGTCTTTGCATTAGCCTATTCCTTCTGTAATGGGAGGGTATCGCTAGGTATTAGATGTTATTGCAGAGCCTGGTTCTTTGGCTTTGTTCTTGCTGTTAGGATGTGCAAGAAGTCCGGACGTTCACAGCGCAGAAAATCTGCGTGTAAGCGTTGAACCGTCGACATTCAAGCCCTGCTAAGAATGCAAAATGCATAAAGGTCGGGATAAAGGAAAACAAATGAAAAAAATGTTTGGAAACAAAGTTGATAAGGGAAACCAAGGGGACTAATCTAATAACCGTAGCTAATAGGATTAAAGATAATAAGGTATCTCAAACATCTGAATATCAGAAATCTAAGAAACTCCAAGCCCAGAAGTTTGATAGTGACAAATAAAGGACAGATATGTATTAGGGGGGAAAAAAGTATAGAGGCTATCCTTGCCGTAGATTCAGGACAGTAAAATTGTACTGGTGAAATTTACGGATTAGAAGAATAGCAAGATATAATTAAATAAGGAGGAGCACATGTGACGAATACCATTTGATTAGGAGTTTCTTTTCCACTCAGACAAAACCTATTTTAATGCAGCCGAGTATAGTGCAATATAATTGGGAATGCGGAGTCGAGCATGGAACATTATCTTGGAAAACAGTGACTCAGAGAAGGGCCTTAGGAGTCTGATTTAACAGACTTAATGCAAACTGTCAGAAAAAAAAAGAAAATAGTGAGTTAGATCTTTGGAAGCATAAAAAGGGAAATACGCAGGGAAACTCTGGGTGCTCTCAGCTCTGTGGGTAGCTTGAGAAAACCAGTTAGGACGTGGTGGGCTGGTCTCTCCTCAGGAAAGGTGCAGAACTGCTAGAGAGCTCAAAGGAGCCACAGCTGCCATGGAGGTCGCAGGTCAGGTCTCGGGATGTCTTAGCCTTGGCAGCTAAGTCTATACTATGTCTTACCAGAGGTCCTGAAGTCAGCCTTGGCTGTCTCCATCCTGTGGCATCGTCAGCAGAGGAGGGCATCAGGCTGGCCACGAGATCCTCCAGCACTAAGGAGCACTCGGGAATCTGCTCTTTCAAAGTGCAGATATAGCCAAGGAATTACATCCCTGCCCTTAGGTATTTATACTTGGCTAATACCTGAGAAGGTAGAGAGGATAATTATTTTTACCTTGTTGACAAACATGTGATGACAACATCTAGTGGCTGAAAGCTGGTGAATTCAGCATCCAAGAAATGGTTTTCTTTTTGTGAGAATACTATACATCGAAATGCCCTAGCAAAGGGCACGTTGAACATATTAGCAGAATCTTTAAGAAATTTCACAGCCTAAGTGTGCAAGGATCTAACTGAATAATAAGGGTGGTCTCTTCTGGCCTCCTTCGGGATGTGTCCCAGTCCGCTGCTGTTTGAAATGCTTTGGTTTCTCTTGCTTTTTGCCTATAGCACAAAACTAAATCTCCTGAAGAATGAATTGCGTTAGTCTAACTAAAAGATTTGTGCTTAATCTAAGTGAAAAATACTGACCTGTGATGTAAACAGCATCGCTTCCAATTTTAATTTCTGTCAGCCTGCTTTTTCTTTCTTTTCCTTTTTGTAGTCTGGGGTAAGTTTTCTTTCTTATTTTCCAGGAGTGCCATGAATGCAAGTGCTTTAGGTTGTGAGGCGGATGGAAAGGTGCTGTAATCATACCCATGTTTTGATGATGTTTGGAAACTGAAGCATAAAGTCTTACCTGAATAAAAGGAAGTTTTGGATAAATGCAGTATTGGATGTAGTAGTATCCTTCAACATAGTGTAGGCCCTTGGTTCTCTGAAAATTGTCTTCCTATGCATCAGGCAAGGTAGACTGTTCTAGAAGATACTGAACATAACAGTATGGTCAAAGTTTGCACCATTAAACTTGCACAAAGTGGCATACTCTGATATGTGAGCCTTTGGATTTGCTCCCCAAAATTACTTTTGTGTATCACTGAAATATCAAATCAGTAGAACTTTTCAATAGACTAAAATCGGAAGAGCGGCTGGCTGGCATCCTGTCTGAAACTTGTTATGTCTGAGAAAAGTCTCTTATTAAATTTAAATAACCCCCAGACAGGATGCCAGCGAGGTACTCTTCTAATTATAAAGCAGATTGAAATGTTCTATTGATTTTTGTCTTTATATAAATGTTTATATAAATGTACAGACTTTTTCTCAGGAACAATGAAAAATTGTGATTATAAGGAATTACTGTTATTTGAAATCTGGCATTACTTTTTCAATGTTCTCCTGTGTTCCTATATTAATATTTTGCGAAGGAAGAGAAGTGATTCATCTATTCAAATGAGGACTGTAAAGAGTGGGGGGGATGTTTTCTGTGAAGAATAAGAGATCCAGGTATGAGACACGTACGGCAGGTCAGGTCTGCTCCCTGCCCTGCCTTTGAAATAAATATCCTAATTTATTTGCTCTTTTTACTCTTGATAGAAGACTAGCACAAAAAACAGCTCTCATTCTCTGAACATAAAGGAATTATTGCCTTAATAAGCATCAGTGATCGTATTAGTGCAACCATAATTGTTAACGTATGATAGACCCTTACACAGTTGGTGCAAACTTACTTGCTACCATGATGTTTGCAGTAGATGGAAAATTTGGAAGTGGAATAGATTTTTCTTTTCTAGTTACCTCTATTTATGAAGGTTTATTGTTAGCCAGTGATAGCAAATTGGAAAAACTTGAGAATCAGCTCGATCTCTACTTCATTAACTCAGGTGTTTGGTATAGCGACCGGAAATGCAGAAACCTCTGGTTTTAGTAGAAGCGGAAGAGGGAGATGTAAGAGTGTTTTATTTATAGATACTCCAGTCTGGTTGTGCAGGTTGAATTTGGGAAAGCAAAGATCAGGAACAGTCACATTGAGTGTTGGCTTGTCAAGGCTCATAATGGGGTCACGTACAGCTTCTCCCACCTCCTGGGGCGAATGCTCTAGGTGCTGGGCTCCTGCGTGGACCTGTGCGGTCGCGTGTCCCTCAGCCTTGCTCCCGCATCCCTCATCCCTGCTTGTGATGGCCGTGGTTACAGCTGCGGCACTCGGTGTTGGACTTGATGCCATCAGTGTAGATTAGCTGTACCTGGACTTCTCCTGCTGCTTTGGGCCCCGCAGGCACTGCCGTACCGAGGCGATGAATCACGGTGGCTTTAGCTCTGAGATAAATGCAAAGATTAAAAGCTCAGCTGTGCAGAGCTCTGCTTACCTCGCATCAAGCGTGCTTAGACGCACAGCTCATTTTGGGGGTTTTTTTGTTTTTCTTTTCATTTGAATTTGCCACTAACTCCCAGTAATATACTCCTCTGGTTACCCAGACCCTTGTCAGGTTAGTGTGTGTTTTGACTGCCGTACGCTTTTATAGGAATTTATATTAATAAAAATCAGAAGATTTATTAAAGAGAGTGCAGAAGGATGGTTCCTGTTTCATTAAAGAGATGATCATGAAGAAAAAGTGAGTTAATTAAATAGCAGATTTCCTATACATAGTGTGCTGTCCGCATCTTCTGAAAATATTCTTAAGCAGAACCAGTGGGCAATTACAAAACTTGCTAGAGGGTGGAGAGGGGACTATTGCTAGGAGAATAATGCTTTTTGTTGGAGTTTTAATTTTGCAAATTTGCCAAAAAAGAAAAAAAAGTCATCCCTCATTTGGAGTGCATCTCCCACAACCGCGAGTCGGGGGACGGTACAGGAAGAGCACAGACTAAGTGCCAACACAGAAAATATTGAACGACTACTCCTTAATGCATGCTGTTGTCTTCTCAGGTTTTTTACTAGAAAACTGCTTCTGCTTTCTGTTAACAGCTAAGCACATAAGAACAGTTTTCCCAAAGTCATTTTGAAAACAGCAGTGATGGTAAAATGTAGAAGAGGAGAAGTCGGAAGAGACGGGGCAAGGAGAAGAACCAAGACCGAGATTCAGTCAGGCATTTAAGAATATGCCTCATTTTAAGCATTTATGTTGTCCTAGAAGCTACTTTGGGCTTTTTGCCCTTCTGTAAAAAATTTTGAAAGACTCACTCTTGGTCAAGTCACTTTTCAGAAGTTGGCAGAGACTGTGTGCTGTAGTCCTGGATGGTTTTTTTTCCTTAAAATAATCTGTTAGAGTAAGAGCTTGAAAAATAGGAAGTATTAGGAATGGGGCAAAGGTAACAGCCGTTTGGTTGCGAGTAAGGAATATATGATCACGCAGCACCATGGCGTTGGTCGGCCCAGCAAGATGCTGTTATCTACAACTTTTAGGGAATATGAAGTCATATTGCTTCCACTAGGGTTTAGAATCGCTGAATCTCTTTGGAAGGAATCTCGCAGATTCCTTCTGCAGGAGCTACTGAGCTTTGCCCTGGGAGAGGAAGGACAGAGTGGAGGTTTTAGCAAGAGGCTCATTGCGTGACCAAGGAGTTAAATGTGAGCTTGACTAGGGTTTCAAAAACAGGAGATGTCTGAAATTAAATGAACAATAAAGAAAATATCAATTGTAAAATAATACTAGCTGCATTTTGGTTTTAATATGCAGAATTGTAAGAATCCGCAATTTTTAAAAGTGGTATGTAAAAGATTTATTTGTTTTTAAACTCTTAAAATGTTTCCTGTATTAATGTCTTAATGATCTTGAACAGGTTCTCCACTAAATTACAGCAGAAGGCAGCCAATATTGTTGGGCAGGGGGCGGGGGGAGTTGCTTGTTTGTTTATTTTACAGATTTTGATTTTTAAAAGTGCTTTCCTGAAAGGAAAAGCACAGTTTTGTTTGAGCACTTTTAATTTCCTAAGTGCCTAATCTAATACCTGTCTCCTTGGTTACTTTTATTCCACAAATTCCGTCAATGCAGTGTTGAAACTATTGGAATGGGAGAATGCATAATGTATAGTTTCTCCTGGAGAAATGTATTGGAAAATATTCTTTGCATTATCCCCTTCTAATTGGTATATTGGAATTGCAATTTTATGGTTTATTATAAAAATACGACATAGTTAGATATTCTTTAATTTTGTGGAAATACGTTTAGTATCTATGAAGGCTACAGCAATTTGCTTTCCATTTGACTTGTCTGGTTTACAAGGAAGTTGAGCACTACTCACAGTACATAAAGCCATTAGTGTTCCTACATAATTTTATGCAGGCAAAATTCTCCTTCTCTTTACTGCAGAAGTGTTGCTTTTTGACTCTCGTTTTGCTCAGTCTGAAATCAATAGCTCACATTCCAGTCCCTTTTTCCGAGGACAGCGTTGAGGCTTGCTGTTCAAATCTTGATGTTGTGTAAAAAACTAGAATTCAAAACTAGATGGACGTCTAGTTATATCCTGCCAGCCCAACGCCAGCTGGCATTCCTTTCCTTGTATCCCTTTTCCTTGTATCTCTCTGTTCCTTGTATCTCTCTTATTTTATGAGACCGAGAAATTCTTGAGAAATTGAGAAACTTTTGCTGACGTTTCCCCACTCCCAAGCCCACAGTACCTAAGAGCTAGGAAACCAGAGAGCTCTCCTTTTTTTATATCCCTGGAGCTAAAGTGTAGCCCAATAATCGGGTCGAATGAGGCAAAGCAATTTATCCCAGTCTCTTGCATGAATCCCCATCAGAGCTGGGGGTCAAGATCACTGCCCAGTTACTGATGTTTGATCCCCTGGATCACATTTTTTTCTCCAAAACTCTGCTTTAGTGTTTCTGATTCACCTATCCCAAATGCAGATGTTGTCTCAAGTAATGATGTTACTGTATGGTTTCGTTTCTACGCTGTGCACGGTCAAGTACGTTGTAATCTTTAGTACTGCGTTGGAGTGTGGCAGGGTAAATAAATATCCCCTGCCAAATGCAGCTGTGTATCAGGAGTTGTTGCCGAAGCACAGGATATAATATATGGAGCTCTCTCAAATCCCCCTGATTTCAGTGATTTTTATATACATATAAATGGCTTTTAGATATTCAATATACAATCCTAAAAATTGGTGTTTGTGCCTATTAAATTGTAATTCTGCTTATCTGTTGAGCTCAGTAAAATGTAGTTTTAATCCTCGTTTTAAAAGATATTTTAAGAAAAAATAAGTATCAGGGTAAGAACTTACTCCTTTGTCAGGTTTTCTCCATGCCCTTAGCAAAGCTGCCCACCATTAACTTCGGTAGGAACCCGAGTGAGTTACAGTCGTGTGTGCAAATGTAGGATTTGGCCTGTTCAGCTGATGCCAAAGTTTTTGATACTAACAGCTGTATAATTCCAAGATGAGTTTATTCTGCCATTAAGTTGAAATTAAACAGTTAAAAACAGGCTGGATATCTCTTCTACTCACAGCATTGCAAAGACAGTTCCTTTTTTCAGTAACTGGTAGAAGAGCTGTTGGCAGACATCTGTCTCTGCAAGATTGGGAAGCCTGCATTCATCCTAGGCTTTTATTACTTTTATTCTAACTCCTTCATCTTTTTTCATTCTACTTTTACTCTAAGAACTTGTCATTATTGAGGACTGCTGTTTACTGAGCTAACACTGATGGTGCCTTGGGTTTCCAGGATGCAAAATGTCATGTCTTCACGAAACATGCGATAAAACTTGTGATTTCCTGTTAGCTTGCAACTCCCTTTCACATTTCTCATTAAAACACCTTGACTGTCATCTCGGAGTCTAGGTAGAGGATTACTGAAGCATTTCAGGTGGCAGTGCTGGGCGAGCCAATGTGCCACTGAACAACTTTGGTGCTGTGGTGGATCATCTCCTCTCTGTTGTCCTCCTTGGGGTCCGAAGGCACTGCAGATGGTCAGAATTACAGTTCTGTTTTCCTCGTAGCGTTCCTGACTAAGGCACTCGGATCCCCAGAGATCCTTCCCAGCCGACCTGCACCGGGTGTTTCTCCCTGTCATCCTGCCCTCCTTGAAAATGCTGGTAAATACGATGTACGGTTCAAGATATTGCTTTGAATAAAAGGCAGCCTCTAAGGGCATCCGGGGTCAAGCCCAGATTGCCACTGCTGTGCTTTATTGCCACTGCCGGATTTGGAAGGATAGACCTCTTACAGGGCTTTGGCTTCTGGTACACCAGCAGGATTGCTTATATTATTGTTTCAGTGAGATATATTGCGTTTTTCCGTACAATTTCCTAGAACTCTTTTTGGCTTTACACTTCTGATGCTGGGCATCGCTCTCTTCTAATTACACCTGATCTCCTCAAGAGTCAAAAAGGTGGGACTGCTCCGGTTCATCCTGGATCTCAGAGATCTCATTTTGAAATTGGAGGAAAAAACTGGTCAGAGGTCTCTCCCGAGGGCTGTCACGGTTCTTCCAGGGAAGACAGCGTTCTGCACCTCGTTGGTGCAGGGCTATGGATCTCAGTTACAGAAATTGTATGTGTTTTATAAGGAAAAGATTAAACAATTCAGTGTTTTGTCTTTTGGGTTGGGGTAAGGAATTCAGAAGATGACTAGCAGCACTGTATTTTAATGAGAATGAGTTTGCACATGTTTCTCCATCTGGAATATTGACTCGTTAGTGATGATGTTGTGGAAGAGATTCAAAAATTATATTCTGACACATCAGTCTGGTGGTGCGGAAGGATTCGTTCCAGAATGCAGTTGTGACTAGTGTATTAGCTACACAACTTTCCAGTTCTTCACAACTTCTCTGTCCTCATTCATGCTGCGTCTTTCTGTGAGGCAGGTCTACCAGAAGCAGGGGGTGGTTTCCTGCTGCTCATCGCTTCTGAAAACCAGTCTTTCGATCCCTAATTTCTCAAGTCTGGATTGAAATAAACATTTTCTTCCTACTATACTCAGGTTTCATCAAGATTTTCTTTTTTTCCCAATAGCAATTAATTAATTGCCTAATGCATCTGGAGGAAGGGCAAGTGTTGAGTGTGCTGTAGTCCTCTTGGGTAAGATTTCTGGAAGTCGTGTTTAATGGGGGATAAAAAATAGACTCTTGTTCAGCAAAAAATGAGCAACAATTTTGCAAATTCGAGATACACTCTTTGGTGTGATCATTTACCTGACCGGAATGGAAAATATGATCATAAATAAATTAGAAACAGATTAGGTCCACTTGAAAAACCTAAATTAGGTTTTATATTCATGAGAGCTAAATATAGGATAGTTTGCTCAGGCCTGCATTAAAAATCTGCCCATGTTCTGCTTAAGACATTGAGTGAGGTTTCCTCTAGGGAAGACTGGCTGGATCAAACTTGTGCCTTAAAAAGCCCAGTTTAGCAGACCAGCCCTGGAGGTCAGGCTGAGCCGATCACAGCCTGTGCTTATCTCTGCGACCGTGAGTTTCTTATGCGGAAGGTCCTTTACAAGTGGTAGCATGAGCTCTGTGAAGGTACTTGGGTATTGCTCACCTGTATTAGGCTAAAAGTTGAAAATTTTCTTTTTTATGAGTGTGAAAGTTTTTCCCCGCTGCCTTGCTTTCTGCTGAGAGCAGCATAAGATATTTAGTGTGCATCACTGTAGGTTTTGTAATGTACTGATCCATCGCAAGCCTGTCATTAGATTGAAGCTATTAGAAATAGGAGTGTTTTTTGTGGTGAAAGGGAAAGAATTTGCTTTTAGCCACAAAGATCCTAAAAAGTGTTATAATACTTTTTGAAAAATGTAATTTAAAATATTTCGGAGGTTAGTAAAAGAGGAAGAAATGTAGTTATATTTTAGTTAAAGTTCTCTGGGATTTGTGTAATTGAATTGAGTAACCAGGTTTTCAGTCGTGTGTTAGAAATAAGTAATACTAATAATACATGTTAAAAATGATTCTGAGTTGCATTTATATTAAGAAGTAGAAGTGCCCAGCAAATACTGTGGTGATATGCTGCTCGTCTGCATGAGCTGTGTTTCACTGTTGGCTGTTGGGGTGTGAGGGGGTCAGAATGGGGTGGTTGCTGATGCTGCCTAATCTGAAGGTTTAAGCACAAACGTGTAAGTGGAAATCCAGTGGGATATGTATTTTCAGTGCACATTTTTTTCCTCAAGTGCTTATCCATGTTTTGTTCCAAAACTGCCTAGAGAAATGTCATGGAACTGTTGTCACTGCTTTGTTAACCTGTTTCTCCTTACAGCAGAATTGGGTACCCTGTGCTGTGTGATTACAATTTGTTTTTACTTTTATCTATTTTTAATTTCTCATTTAATTTCTGTACTGAAACATGATAATGGCACCTGAAAGACAAGGTGTGATCTTTCTTTCCTTGAGCTCAGCACAAGGACTCTCATACTGCCCTAATTTTCATGCCTGCTTGAGCTGTCAATACATTACCCTACTTACTGGTTAGTTGCGTATAACTTTTTGAATAGTATTTCTTTAGAAAAATGATACTTGACACCTTCAGCTCTTCATCTAATTAGCTATGTATACAGGGCAGTTTGGAATGGAAAATATTCTCACAGCATCAAAACCATAGTTTATTTTAATATGTATTTTTAATGTTCATTCTCTAGTACAATGCATAAAGTAGAAAGGCACAGCTCAAGGTAATTTTGCTTGCTTTAATTTTCGTAGTCTCCCCTCATATTTGTTTTGTGTATGATCACTGTCAATTCAACACTCTTCCTCAATTAAAAGAAAATGCATAATTTATTTTAGACTTCAACTTTGGTCAAAGTGGTATTAAGATACATGGAAATGGGGGAAGAATAATAATGTTTGTTTGGGTAACACCCTCAGAGTAAATCTATCTAGTTGGTAAGACTTCGTCTTTCCTTCCATGCCAAGTGATGGATATGATTAGACCACTCCAATTACTTATGTTTTTTCTAAAAAAATAATCTGAGAGGTTTTGTCTGATAACTTGCATTTGACCATAATATATTTTGCTTGTTAGATGTTATAATAATCATGATCATCATTGTGGTTTTTCTTCGAGAGTCCAAAATAAGGCTTAAAAATAATAATTCTCCAAAACCCCATTAGTGGAATAGAGCTGGTAATAAACCTGCAGGGCACGAGCTTCACCTCTGCATTTAGATCGTGCGGTCACACACTTCCCCCAGCACCCTCCCTGTCTCCCATTGATCCTTCATCCTTGTAGTTAAATTCACGTTGGTCCATGACTAATGACATTAAGTTACAGTTGCTTTCAGGTTCACACTAATAAAAAAAATATAATGAATGAACTCCTCTCACTGTTCAAGAAATTTAAGGGAAATACGAATATATAGTTACATAATTTCTGATGAGATGTGGCGCAGTATATAGTACCTGAAGTAATTCATTGCAAATTCCTTCGTATTTAAGAAATACTGAGATCTGGATGCGCAGAATGTTTTCTTTCCTACGCACAAGCTTCAAACACTACTCTTTTGGCTTAACCTAGTTTCTTTATAACTGTGATGACTGCTTTCCAAAAGGCAGTGTACTATTAATATTTTGCATTTTTGCGTTGCAGGGGTTTCAGGACCATCATCATCTATAGCCATAGCTGGCACCAGCCAACCTGCCATCACAAAGACAACATCTGTTCTTCAAGATGGTGTTATAGTCACTACTGCAGCTGGAAACCCGCTTCAGAGCCAGCTGCCCATTGGGAGCGATTTCCCTTTCGCCGGTCACGAACACTCGCTTCATTTTCCGCAGAACAGCTCTTCAAACAACAATCTTCCACACTCTTTGAATCAAAACCTCCTCAATTCTCTACCTATCTCTTTGCCAGTGAATCAGCAACATCTCCTAAACCAGAATCTATTAAATATACTACAGCCTTCAGCAGGAGAAGGCAAGTCTGAGGTCAACCTCAACCCTTTAGGTTTTCTCAACCCAAATGTAAATGCTGCTTTAGCTTTCCTCTCCAGTGACGTGGATGGGCAGGTATTGCAGCCTGTTCATTTTCAGCTCCTAGCGACCCTCCTCCAGAACCAAGCCCAAGCAGCTGCCCTGCTTCCCCTGCCATCTTTCAATCTGACCATCTCAGATTTGTTGCAACAGCAGAATAACCCTTTGCCCTCAGTCACGCAGATGACAGCCCCACCCGACCACTTGCCGAGCACTCAGTCAGAGAGCACCAGGGTTGAGACCCTCCTAACCAACCCCCTGGGGAACCCCATGCCAAGCTTTTCGGGCACTGACACTACTTCCAACCCCCTGCTCCTCCCAGCTGTCTCTGGGGCCTCAGCATTAATGGCCTTGAATCCCCAGCTGGTGGGAGGTGTCCTGAACTCCGCGTCGGGCAGCACCGCTAATCATCCAGAGGTTTCCATAGCCACCTCCTCCCAGGCAACCACTACCACAACCACTACATCTTCAGCAGTGGCAGCACTGTCTGTCTCAACCCTGGGTGGTGGGACAGCAGTGGTGTCAATGGCAGAAACATTGCTCAACATATCTAATAGTGCTGGGAATACATCTGCTCCAGCTAAACTCAACAGTAACTCTGTGGTGCCACAGCTACTTAACCCTCTACTGGGGACAGGTCTGCTTGGTAAGTTCAATTTATTCACAGATATAAAAGAAAAAAAAAGGAAGAGGGTTGGGGAGGGGGAATTTCTGACTCTAGTTTCTATTTTTAAAGAATCCACTTTATCATACTATTTTTATAAGGCTTTTATATGTTACAGCTTGTTTATTGAGAAAAACATAACTGTTATTGTAAGAAATTTTAAATACACTCTTCTTTAATTCAGTAATACTAAATGCTGGTTTGGAAATTACCTTATCTTCTTTTCTTAATTCTGATGCCACCTAGACCTACTACATACCTTAAAAGTCTGTATGCAATTGGACTCGTTTCATTTTTCAAGTAATAAAAGCACAGGTGCATCTCTGGGATGCAGCGTTTCATTTCAAGTGCGTGTGGCATCACAGCGTTAGTGCGAGTAGCTGTGCAGTAGATGAAAAATGGCCAAATGCGTTTTTCCAAATGAATCAAAAGTGCCAAAACCACAAGCACATTCCCTGTAAAGTAATACATAAAGCACTCGAAGCAAGTCCTTGCGCAAGTTCAAAGAGGAAGGTTGCCCTTCGAGCCCTTTATTGTGTATTTCTCTTCTCATATTTCTTCGTTCTTTACTTTATCTTGTAGTTTAGAAACCAGGGTATCTCACTTGACAAGCACCTACCTCACAAACCAAGTGATAAAAAAACCTTATATTTAAATTCTCTTGTGTCTAGGCTTCAGATAAAATTTACCAGACTGTGTAATATAGCTAGCGTTCCTTGTTGTTTGGACTACATAAATTAATAAATACACTGTTAGCAGGAATAAAATAGTGGTGAAGAGCTGAAAAGCATTGTACCTTAATACCTCAAACCTAGCTGCCAAATTGCTACTGTGAACTCAACACACTACTTTTCGTTTTTCATGTAAAATATAATCAGCCAATGATTCTGAAACCTTTACAAAAAACATGAGATTTTGATAACAAAAATTAAGAAACAGGTACATTTTAAAGCTTTATTATTAACCTTATAAAATCAGGTCCAACAGCATATACATTTTACCAGAACCTGCGGTATTTATTTTTTGTTTTCATGCACAGTGAGATTTTCATTTAATTAGAAATGTTAATACATTTTTTTCTCTTCAGTGTATATATATAAAAAAAAAAGCACTGAGAGTGTTGGCTGGCATATTTGTGATCCAAAAAGCCTTTGCTCTTCTGTAGTTAGGTCAAGTTATTTTTGTCGTAGTTGATGAAAAAACAGTTTTGTTGGGTCTTTTAAATTATTCTCTCTCTCTCTCTGTCTCTCTCTGCTCCCCGCTCACCACCCCAGTCCTGCCTGAAGCAGTCGCTCTGTGGGACCTAGGCGTAAGAGTCCAAGACACGGGATGTCGTAGAAGCTCCCTCTGCCCTACGTGGCGCGTACCATCCTCAGACAGTCGTGTCAGAGGCCTTTAGAAAGAGTCCAGATAGATGTGGCATGCCAAAGGAGCAATACTGAAGAAATAAAGGAATAAAGAGTAGCAGACACATGCCTTGAGAACCATTCCGTAGAAGATTGAAGGGGAAAAGTGTTGTTGTACAGAGGCATTTGCTTAGCAGTCAGTTAAAATTTGAGCCGAGGAAATTCCTGCCGACTTGTGAAAACTGTGCTGACTTACGTTTCCCTGTGTTTGAATTGCAGGTGACATGTCATCTATAAACACTACTTTGAATAACCATCAGCTGAGTCATCTCCAGTCGCTATTAAACAACAATCAGATGTTTCCTTCAAGTCAGCAGCAGCAGCACCTTCTCCAGGGGTACCAGAACATGCAGGGCTTTCAAGGGCAGCCCTCCCTTCCTGGCCCGGCTAACAACCCCAACCCCATGGCATGTCTGTTCCAAAACTTCCAGGTAGAAAGCAAAATGCAATCAATGTTCAAACAAATGTGCAGCTCTCAGTAGGTAAATTGTATCCTCCGTAGTCTGAATTTTTGCTGAATGTTTAAGACAATATGGTATATACAGTTGCTTGCCTCTTTCAGTAGGTTTTGCATTTTGCAATCAGTGTCATTTGTTACTGAAATTTTATACCTCCTTTCTTAGAAGTTGAGTATAGTTTCTTTTGGAAGAAAAAAAGTTATGCTGTGTATGTTGAAAAAATTATGCTATGCATATTCTGACGGTTGCTGTACCTTTATAGCAAATTATTTTTCATGCTGAAAAGATGATCATCAATTCACTTTTAGACCACTCTGGACGACTCAGTGGTGAAAAGTAAATATTGTTACTATTTTACAGTAGCTAGGAAATTAAAAGCTGATTGTAGGTTACTATATCTACCAGTTCTCTTATGTTCTCCCCGAAACTGAATGAAAAGGCTAGCTCTGAGTTAGATGGTGTATGCTGAAGAAAACAGCCATTAGGATTAATGTACAATGACAAACTGCTCAAAAATGATAGCTCTATACTATCCACCTAAATAGACAGTTCTTCATAATGCAAGTTGAATTATTAAAATAACAAACTGACAGGAAGCATAGCAACCAAGATAGGTAATAAAAACAGAGTTACAGTATGTATTTAGTATTCAATGTTTCTGTGGTTGCTGCAGAACTCGAAAGGTAAAGACTGAAGCGTGCAAATGCTAGTGCCAGAGAGTGCTTTTACCCTCTAAGAAGGAGAAAGAAGACGTGTCATTTTCTCAGTGTAGACATTTCACTGCTATTGCAAAATCACAGTCCTGTAATTGCCTATTACCTTTCTCTGGTTCTGTATGAATTTTGATAGCTTTATCTCAGGGTTTTTTTGCTTCAGGTGCTCAATTATATAAGTACTTAGTAATGCTAAGTATTTAAAGGAGCTTTTGGAAATATTTTGCCCTTGTTACTTAAAGCTTTTTGTTATTGTGCTACTATTAATATTGTTGTCTTCACTCCCTACATATGTGACAAGAAATATAAAAAGCACAGTTACTTTAATCTGAAGGTTGCAGTTTACTGTGGCAGTGCCTGACATAATAGCTGCAATGCGAAGGGATACAGACATGGTTTACAAGGGACTGAAGTAAAAAGATATCTCGTGAGAGAAGCACATAAGGAAAAGGAATAAATAGAAATGTTTGCCAGTTCCAAAAGGACAGCGATGGCCTACATTGCAACAGTTCAAAGAGGACCAAACGTAGAGGAGCCCAGAAGAACAGGTCGCAGGGAGAGAAGAAGAAAAACTGGGGCCTGAGAAGGAACTAAAGAAAATAGTTGAGAACAGAAATATTGACCTTGGTAGAGTTGTTTAGGACTTGAAAGGAAAAAGGAGGATGCTGTACTTCACTCAGGAGAGGAAACCCTTAAAGGGATTCTGAAAGAGGAGACGGTAGTGTAGTCACAGCAATGGATGGTGGGTTGTATCATTTTGTGCAAGGCTGTCTGTTTTGTACCACGAGGCAAAGTCTAACAGCGAGGGGTTTTGCTTTCCTCTAAATTATGCTTTATTTATTTTTTTCTATCTACTTTTTCAGCCTTAAACTTTGTAATTGATGTATAACCAAAATGAATTTTTTTATGTATTGGAACCCAGGTCACCCTCCTAATTTTTAATTAAAATGAAACACAGCTTATCTGTTGAAATGGAACTTTAAGCAGAATAGCAATTTCCATCTTTTTCTCTTTTTTTTTATTTCCAGGTGAGAATGCAGGAAGATGCTGCTGTCCTAAACAAAAGAATGATCACTCAAATGGGAATGACACCGGTTCCCGAGAGCTCCAACACTATGCTTCCTCCTTTCCAAGAAACATCTTGTGATTTGCAGCAAAGAACTGAACCATCTCTTGGACAACAGGCGAAGGATAACCTCAATGTCACTGCTCAGGGTGATACATCAGTGGACGCTATCTACAAAGCAGTTGTGGATGCTGCAAGCAAAGGAATGCAAGTAGTAATCACCACTGCCGTTAGCAGTACAACCCAGATGAGTCCCATTCCAGCTTTGAGTGCCATGAGTGCCTTCACAGCCTCAATTGGTGACCCATTAAATCTTTCTAGTGCTGTCAGCGCAGTAATCCACGGAAGGAACATTGCCGTTTCTGATCATGAAAGTAGGATAAGAAACACTAGAGGAACACGAATACTGAAGAATTCAGAACACAGTAAAAATTCAAGTGAAGGGGATGGGTATGAATATTACAAATCAACAAGTTGTAACACACCCAAAAAACAGTGGGAAGGGGAGCAAAGTCCTGTCAGTGAGATAAATAGATGGAAATGTGATGAGTTTCTAGACCACTCTACCCATATCCATAGTAGCCCTTGTCATGACAGGCCCAATAACATCTCCACACTGCCATTATTACAAGGTGAGCAGCATCAGATATTGTTATCACAACGAAACTGTCAAAGTGATAAAATGTTGGAGGAGAATTTCAGGTATAACAATTACAAAAGAACTATGATGAGTTTTAAGGAAAGACTGGAGAACACTGTGGAACGATGTGCACACATAAATGGAAATAGGCCTCAACAGAACAGAGGATTTGGAGAGTTGCTGAACACTTCTAAACAAGACCTAATTCTGGAAGAGCAATCTCCAAGTTCCTCGAATAGTTTGGAGAGTTCATTGGTGAAAGACTATATCCATTACAATGGAGATTTTAATGCCAAAAGCATTAATGGGTGTGTGCCTAGCCCTTCAGATGCTAAAAGCATCAGTAGTGAAGATGACCTAAGGAATCCAGATTCCCCTTCTTCAAATGAGTTGATACATTACAGGCCGAGGACGTTTAATGTTGGCGACTTGGTCTGGGGCCAAATCAAAGGACTGACTTCATGGCCTGGAAAACTAGTAAGAGAAGAAGAAGTTCACAATTCATGTCAACAAAACACTGAGGAGGGGAAGGTATATTTATATATATATATATATGCGCACATATCTATCTATATGTCCGTGCACACACACATATACCCACACAAATGTTTATCAAAACTTTATTTTGGTATATTTTTCTTTTTTTTTTTCTTGTCTCTTACTCTAGTAATACAAATTGCTTTGTTTCATACGTATAACTTGAAGAACTGAATTTATCCCATAATTATCTAATGAGAAATTTCTATCAATGCCATGAAATATGTTAGATTATATTCAGGCCTAATTATGCTTCACTAAGTAATTTGTCCACAAAAGATTTACTACACAAAAATATTTGGCTTCAACATAAAGTTGTTTAACTTAGATTTTGTAATTACTTGAACTTCTGACTGTTTCTGAAAAAACTGATTCGATGTGTAAGGTGTATGTAGGCATTTAGAAGTGGTAAAAACTGCAAAATGTAAAACTCATCTAGCCAGAAAGAAGAATCTGTAATAAGTAAAAGGTTGCTGACTGACACATATGCTTTTTGGCAGGAAATGTAGAAGCTTTTCCTCCTTGACAGCAGGTTTTGAACATCTGTTAATGGGGAAGATACCACCTGGTTTAAAATACCATTTAAAAAAAATGTAAATTCTAAAAATGCGTAAACAGAAAACAAAGATCTAATGAAATAACTTTTTCTCTCTAGCACAAAGAAATGGAACCACTTAAAAATTATATTGTCTTTTTCCCATATTCCTGCTGAATGTGATGCATGAAAACAATCATAGGAATGTAAGAGTGGCCATACTGAGCCGGACCAAAGTATTCCTTTCCCCAAAAGTGGCCAACAGCAGATTCCCAGAGGAGAGCGCAAGCCCACGTTGAGGAGGGCCTCCCTCGCAGCCCTCCCGCTCCGACAGCGCGTAGCTCGGGAACCGGTAGCCAAAGCTGCTCTCGCTGCACTTAATAGTCATAAAGTTGTCTGAGGCTGATGTGCGAATATCAATTATCCAGACAGTCCAACAGGTCTCTAACAAATTTGTACTATAAATTAACTGGGGAGATGCTTTGGTCAGAGCAGGTTCAACCCTGGTTCAGCAAAACGTTGGTCTCCATTTGCAGATGGGGTGTGTACCTGCAAAGCTTTCCAAGAGGTCCTCTTCGAGCATTTGGAGCAAAAGTATTTACTTTAGAGAAATCAAGCTGCTTTAACAACAGTACCTGCATGCCTAGGAGCTCACTCTTTATAAAGGGTTAGATCCCCAAGTTACAGCACATAGTTTTAAAGTATAGGCAAAATTTCTTAACAAGGCAGTGGTCTTTGGCAGACCACAAACTGTAAACGATTAAATAAAAATGGAAAAATTAAGAGGTGAATAACATTGCTGTCCTGTATGAATTACTGGTACGCCTCTTACGCTGCACGTATGTTCCAAGTATGTGTTAATGTCACAAAATTAATTGCATATCCATATTTATAAGATTGTTTTTAATACATTTTAAGAGCTCTTATTTTTATAACTTTTGTAAACAGCAGAAAATTTTCACATTTGCATTCCTTAGCAATTTTACAACTTGACTCACCAGTCTGTGGGTAAGAGAACATATAGTTGCTGTTGTGGAAGCATGCATTCTACCTACCTTAATTTTGTCTCTCTTCTGTAATACATATTTGTTGCATAGTATTATATTTAATGGCATAGATTTTATTGTATACTGGAACACAAGCAACCTGGAAGCAAGCTCTGGATCCCTGCTAAACTGTGGAATTACGTATATTGCTGCTCACATGGTGCTGCCAAGGCAGTGTGCTGGAGGCAGCGAGAGACTGCTGCAGGTTCTTCACCACCAAGCCCCACGTGATGGAGCGCCTTTAGGTTCAGAAGAGCTTTCATTTAATAATAATAACAAAAAGTATGTCTAATTTTGTCCAACAAGAAATACAATATGAATAACCATTCCAAGGGCAGGAGTCAGGGTTGAAAGCTGGGATATGAGAGAATACAAAGGAGAGAGGTGAAAACAAGTATAAAGAAACAACAAATCTGTTCAGCTGTGATGTGCGGGCAGCCTTCTCTGCAGCCAAAAAAAAAAAGAAAAGGAAAAAAACCTCGCAAAGCAAATGGTCTTCAGGAATTCTGCGCTTCAGAAGGCCCTGAGAGGTTGGAGCACGTGATGGGAGTCACTAGGAGCAGTCTTGAAAATTGTGTTTTCTGAGGAGGCTTCTTAGAGCATCTTATTTAAGTCTTTGTGTAATCAAATGTTGATTTCTTATATTGTAGCATCAGTTTTGCTGTGCTGGGGGATTTCGTTGTGTGTTCGCTGTTCTCTATATCATATATTAATTTAATTTTATTGCCATCTAAAAGAATTTGGGTATTAAATGTAACAACATTTCTATTTGAAGAGCAACTAGAATGGTGTTTCTCTGACAGGAGAAGGGAGAGATCCTGAGCATGCCTTTTTTCCCAGTGAACGCTTGCTTTTTGGTTATTGGAAAAATAAGGAGAAATCGAAGGGGAGTAGGGCAGTAGCAGCAGACGTTTCTGGAGAGGATGCGGCTCTGGGGATAAGCAGTTAGTGTTTGGGGACAGGGAGCAAAAGGAGATACCAGCAAAATGAGGGCTAGCTTAAAAATGGAGGGGAAAAAAGCTCTTGAGAGATCTGCCTGAAGAGATGGCCCTTTGGATGCCTCTTCCTATGGATAGACTTTTGAACACCCAATTTTAAAACTTTTTTCCTCGGATGAGTGTCATTGTATTTCCCAGGCAGTGAGGAGCATCTGGGGGAGATGAAGTTGTTAAACCCCTGGGGAAGGGAGATTCCCCTGGGCGGTCGGTGTGGCGGCAGGGAGACGCCGGTCGCAGCCCGCGTGGTTTGCCGTACGAGGCAGGGTGTCTCAGGTTCGGGCTTGTCCTCGCCAATGCATCTCCAAAAAGTGAGCCATGCGCATATGGCCGTTTCAGCGCGTCCACTGGCGCGCAGCGGATTTTTTTCCTTTTCTCCCTGGTCCGGCAAGGCAAGGAGCAAGCCCGGGGCGGCCTGCGGGGCCAGAGCTGCAGGAAGTTTGCTTCGTTAAGTGATTAAGCTGATGAGTATTGGATTAAAGCCGCTGCCCTCCGGAGGCAGGCTGTGATGCGAGTGTTGCTCGTTAAAGCCTGGCATAAGGCGCGGGACTGCTACCGGCCTGTATAAACACTGCCTGGAGGAGATGGAGCTTCTGTGCTTCTCCAAATAGCAATAGATGTGATTTTTATCAGTGTCCTGAAAATCCAGTTTGTATTTATTATTTAGTGTTGTAAAGGCTTATTGTACACAAAGGCGTAGGATGTTGTTATCTCCAATACATCCGACCCGTTTGCTTCCACTACTATGCTAAGTTAGCAATTTGATCCTAACTTCTTCAAAAACGCAAGTGCTAGCAGATACTGCTAATGTTCTGCCATCATGAAATTCAAAAAATTAATGTATCGATTCCTTTTCGGTACTTATTAAGTCCCTTGTGATCCGAACATCGTATGAACTCTGCCTAAAAGCAGCTTACCACTAAACTTTGTGATATGTCTAATGGCAGACGTATGCCACCTTCTGCAAAGTTTGCTGCTTATATACGTTTATATAGCATGGATATGGATACTCTACGGTTTAGTACTCATTTATATCTCTGTCATGTAGTAGAGTTTCATAGGTAAAGTCCCGGACTAATTATATTATTGCCCTTTAATTCTGTCCAGTTTGGAAATGAGAAGATTTTCCTTTAGCTTTTCTTCAAACATCCTATAAAAATAAAGGTTGAATTACAGCTATAGCGCGTTGCAGACGTTGCTGCCCGTAACACCGTTTTAGCTTAGGACATGTGAGGCAACGTACGCATTTCCGAGGCAGGTCGTTCCTCCCCTGCATGCTGCGTGCCTTCTGCTCTCACGCTTATCCCAAGAAAACACTCTGCAGCTCCAAGCAGTTGTTGTGAGCAGTAGTGCTTCATACGTGCGTTTGCATTTTTACAAAGATTATGGAAGGAATGTTTTAAGTATCTGCTGTCTTATATGAAAAATAAGCATAATTTGAAGGGAAACGTGTGTTTGTTTAATTCGTTGATCCATGCTGTCCAAAGTCCAGTCTGTCGTGTGACTGAGTCTGTTTGATGGAAATGGAAATCTTGCCTTTGCCGGCAGTGACGGTCCTCGTGGAAGTTCCTGCAACAGCAGCGTTTCATTAGCAGAGCCAGAAGTTCAGGACATGTTAAATTTGGTCTAGGAATTTATTATGTTTAGCCTGATTTCTAGATTTTGACAACTCGCTCACCCATTAACTTCAGGTCGTCACTTCTGAAAATCAGCTTCATTGTGAATATAAATGAGTTAGTAATTGAAAGGTTGGCTTTAGAAGGAAGTCACGTTTAAATTTCCTTTTAAGGTTGTATGTAGGCATGCTTAACAAATTTATATTTATTGATTTAATTTTCTTAGCGTCAGAATACAAGCTGTACTTATTATTAATGAAACAAATGTTATATAAAGGTCTTGTGAAGTTATGCAAAGATTAAAAATGAGCCAAACAAAATGCAACGCTGCTAACAAAGGAATTTTTCAGTTCTTTTTTCTTTTTGTCAATGTAGAAATTGCTGTGAGCTAAGTCAAAATAATATGCAGAGTTAACTGGGCTAATGCATATGATAAAATCATATAGCTATAATTCATTTTCTTTCATGTTTGTATTGTTTACACTGGTAATAGCCGGTACCTCTGCAGCGGTGCCAGTGGTTATGTGCCGTGGTTGCTATACAGATTGCTTGTAAGATTATGTTCTGGCTGATTTCAAGAGGACTTAAATGTCCAATTAAAGCACTTAAAATACCAGTTTGACAACCCCTTAGAGCACATGCTCAAATTCATTCCTAATTCAGCAGAGCACTGCGCTTAAGTAAAGAAGAAAAGACCTTTATCCGAACAGGAAAAGTAGCTCACTAAAGCAAGCTCTGGTTAATGCGTAAATAAATCTTTTTTAGGGGCCGTGGGTTTTTTGTTTGTTTGTTTTAACTTAATTTAAGCATTTGCTGTGGCTCTTCTGCCAAAGGAATGAATTTGGGCATGCCATTAACAGCACTGTTGAGCTAAGGCCTGGAATACTTTACCTGGAGATTTGAGGCGATGTGAAACTCTGATGTTGGTGGCATCTGTAAAAATTGTAACACGTGTGCTAGAGAACTTAATGTTTTAATGTGTTCCAAATGGTCTCAAAGGTGTAAAAATACGTGTAAAATGTGAGGACAGATTATGAGACTTCAACAACAGTGTTCGTGTTAATAATAGAAAGAAAAACTAGATTTTTAAAATATGATTTTCCTTTTTCCTTTTATTTTCCTAGATGTCATGTTTTTGCTTTTTGTATTTCTGTTGCTAGTAGTATGGACATGTAGAGAAATTATATATATATACATATGAGGGGGTATGTACAGATATACATTAACTGCTTTTTTTGCTGGGAAAGATTAGTGTTTTATAGATGCAGGGAAAATTAGGCTCCATAAAAAATGCATGTCTAGCAGTAAAGTAAAAGCAGTGTTTAATAATTGCAGGTCTGGGTAATGTGGTTTGGTGTTCATACCTTCACTCAGGTGGAGCCAGAGAAGTTGAAGACACTAACGGAAGGTCTAGAAGCTTACAACCGAGCCAGGAAAAGGAACAGAAAGTAAGTAAACGCTCATTTATGCACTAATGAAATGGAATAATGGACAGAAAAACTGTGAAATATGAAGTATTAGAACAGGGAACATCAGCATAGACCAGAAGGGGAAGGCGGAGTTGACTTTAGGAGGAGAAAAATCCTGACAGCTATAAAAGGATAGAAAAGTAGAAATTGTGCAGCGATTGCGGCTGTTCTGGGATGCCGGGTTTTCCTTACTGCTGCAGTAAAAACGTCTTTCTCTGAGTCTGTACGGGAACGTGAAGTCCTGTCGGCTTGCAGTACTTGCCTTTAACACAATAAACACAGACTTAAAGGAATTAAATAATTATTTGTCTTCAGCTCCTTTTAAGGTGTGAGCTTTTCCTCTATTTATATGTCATGCGGTGCTTAGGAGAAATATTCTTAATGCCAATGCGATGATGGGGTTTTTTTCAAGATTACCCTCAAAATATTTTACTGGTTTTTTTAAGTGTGTGTGGTGAGAACGTGGAAGTGCTTTGGCAACTCCCCAGTTATTCGCTCTTGTCTCTGAAGCAGAACATGCAACTCCAGTAAGGTGACTTCATGAGCAAATTTAAAGGTGTAAAAGATGAAATAAACAGCACAATTTAAGGAAACCTCCCATCTTCTGAGCTGCGTGTGTTTTTAGCAGCCGCAGGGATTGTCTGGAATTTCACTGAATTCAGGGGCTGTTTTTTGAGGCTTCGCTGATTCGGTCCCACTGCTGGCGCACAGGGAAGCAGTAGCTGCTGTTGCTGGCATCTGGCTGCCCCTTTCCTTGGGGGCTGCTGCTTTTCATGTTAGCAGTTCTAATCTTTTGCTTTTTCTTCCTGAACCAGAGGGCAGCCCTTCCTTTTACCTGTTTATCGTGCTAAACTTATCTCAAAAACTTACTGATCTTCTTGTGGTCTTTTCTGTGGTGCGTGTCTCCGTGGTACCTTGCGTCTTGTCACCCCTGGGTCCAGGCTTTTTGGAACATTTACGTTAGATGCAGTTGTTATATGTGGAGCCCGGTCCCTTGCTGTGAGCGTAACATGCAGGAGCTCAGCCCTTATGCACGTCCCGTACTGGTGCCTTCTTGGGCACTGGTATAATACAGAATACACAAGTAAAGAAACGGAGGAGAAATTTTTTTTAAGGGCATGAACTTCATCGCATAGGTTGAGCATCTTTGGCAGAGCAAGGTTAGAGTCCAGATCCTCAACGTGACATTCGGGTACCTCAACCCCCAGATCACTCCTCCTGGTCCTGCAGCTCCTTGCCCCAGGCCTAGTACATCTTCCAGTTTTTGCAACGAATGTTGCTTCCAAGACTACCTCAATACTCTCCTTGGCTGCACAGTCTTGACTCAGTCTCCAAACGTATGCACATTACATTAGGAGGAGGTGGAAAAAATGTCTGTGAAACTAAAAACTGTCATAGTGTGGATGGTAGTAAGAGGCAATTCAAGTTGCACAGAAAACCCTAAGTACAGTATTTGTGAATTTTAAGTGTTAATCTAACCTTAACTTAGTTTTTTTAAATGGGAATGTTTTGCGTGTTCAGTTTCTTAGGTTTTCAAACAAGTAGCCAGAAAAAAATGTTGTAGCGCATTTGATCAGCGTAGTCAGATGCTTTAGATCTGCTACATAGAGCTTTGCCACTTCAACTACAAGTGTAATCCGGAGCATTTTGTGTAGAGCTTGCCTAGAAAATCGTGCGGTGTTTTGCTTAAGAGTTTCTCAGAGGAATGATATGACTCCTGCATGGTTGTATTTGTCCTAGGCTCTATAGGAAGATGTACTCTGGTACAAACCACTCGTCCTTCCCAAGCTTGCTCGGTTCTGCCTAGTTGCAGCCTTTCTGTCCTTATTGGGACTGTGTCTTTTGGCCTCAAGCCAGTCATGACCTAGCAGCTTCCTCACCTGTCCACTTGTAGTGTCTTCTGCGGTAGCTGCTGGAGTCTTCCCTTCTTAAAGCCTCCTCTGGTCCAATTTTTGTTCTTCCCAAGCTTCATAGTTTTTTATATTCTTCTGTCTGCTAGTGTTCTCTGGTCCCATTGCATGCGAGTATCTCTTGAGCATCTTCATCCAGCACCAGGTTCTCCTCCTCTTGTGGTTTCCTGTCCCTGTGTGTTCTCACTCCAGGCTGCTCTTTTGTCAGGAATGTGCTATTTAATATCGCCGTCATTACCATCTCTACAATCCATTCAGATTTTACCAAGTTATTTCAGAATGCAGTTTGAGCATGGCTTATTCGTTTGGGAGTTAAGTCTGTGACGTCCCTCTTCCTATTGGACGTGTGCCGTCTTCACCGTTGGGCAGGACTTGAGTAGGGGAAGAGCTATTGCATCCCTTCCACTACTTTTCCAGCTTCCAGCTCCAGTCAGTCTCCATCCTCTGCCTCAGTCTGTCTGTCCTCTCTGCGTTTGGATCTGGTAGCTGCTCCCACCATCCTGCCTAGGCCGAGCACGCTGGGTACACGTGCAGTTCCCCTCTCACCAGTGCCGGAAGCCCAGAGCAGCGATTGCAGGTGAAGTCTGGCACATGTCCAGCGTGGGAAGGAGCTTCAGAGGTTTTTACCTGTTCAGCTCAAAGAAGTCACATTCAGACTTCATTCTGATACAGTTTGGTAAAAATTTAATGGGCTCTAGTACAGAGGATGAAAGGAGCACTTCTGGCAAAACAGGTATCCTCTCTGCCTGCCCAATTTACATTCCCTCTCTAAAGCCGTCGGCCATTGGAGGCTTTCAAAGAGATTAGGTGATGGTTTTTTAATAGGAAAAAGAAAGTGTTGCTAGAATCTTTTCAGTGTAACTTGACAAAAATTGTGATATTCACAGATTTGTTTGTATCACTAGAGACTTGATGCATATATTTGTTTGGTGTTAAACTTTCAGGTTTTTGGCTACAGTGATTTATCTGCAGTAAACAGGTACTTTAGTGATGGGCACTTCTAAAACTTCGATTTGCTCTGTGACAGATCATCATCTTCATGGTGCAGTGTACGTAGCAATAGTGCTTTAAGATTATAATTCAAATGATCGTTTTTATATTAAATACTTTCAAATGGCTGTTTTGCCAAATAGCAATAACTTTCATAGACATCATAGTAAGGGTAGAAGAGACCTCGAGAAGTCATCTAATCAAGCTCCTACCCAAAGGCAGTATATTCAGAAAAAAATTGGGGAAAAAAGACTATTACATAATGCTTCCTATGATAATTTTAATTGCTAGTTAACTATTTTAATTATTTAATTATTAGTTATTTTAATTGCTAGTCATTATGACGATGAAAATCAACGTAATGGAGTGACATCCCTCACTTTTGGGTTTGCCATACTTTACAGCAAGTTCATGGAAAAAAATATATCTCTAAGGAGGATCTCTAAGGCTTTACTGTTTTAACTGAGAAATTATGCAGCTGTGCCGTACCCTTCTAAAACTTGCCCGCAATCTGTTAGGACTGATTGCTCCTGAAATGCTGGATATTCTGTTAATGCCATACTAAACATCAGCTCAGATGCAATCCTGTTAAAACAGAAATTCAAGCTTTCAATGTCAATACAGAATTTTTGATATTTTGAAAACTAATGGTATGCACATCTGCAGAGTAAAGTATTTAACGTTTGCAATTTCTTTTAGTTCTCATTGGAAGCTTTAATTGATATGCCAATTCCTTGTATACACCCATTTATCCTTGGTCTAATGCCATTAAAATCAAATATGTTATAGCATGAAGTTTCTCTGTACTGTTTGTAATGAACTTGTAATTAATTTAATATTGAATTTTAGGCAAATAATGTTATTTAAAAGCACTTCATATTGGGTTTGCAAGCACTTTCATTTTAATTCTCTGATAAAAAGGGAGGTTGTGTTAAGCAGTGGAAAAAGAAATTAGATAAAGACATACTGGGTTGCTGATAGAGCAGTTGATTAAAATACTTTACATGTCATGTAAGCAGCTTGAGATCTAAAACCTACTTCTAAGTGATATGCAAGTCAGTAATGTTATGTTATTAGCGTTGTATTTGCATTACAGGTGGACTCACTATAGTACCTCTCTAGGAAGCTCTGCTGCTGCTGAACAATATTCTTTCTCATTTATCATGTCTCACAGTTTATTTGTCCAGAGTTTGTTTATTTGTTGCAAAACTTCAACTTGTTTTTGCAAACCAGCATAGCTGAGGCAGTTCAGAAAGCCATGTGGACATGCCACGTTTTATTGGAGAATCTTTATTTCCATTTATCCTATAATTCCTCTGGCAGGTTTAAACTAAATCAGAATACTTCATTTTAAAGTTGCACAAAATTCCTTTAGCCCTGATTTAACTAATTCATTCAAAGCCTTAGTTAAACTCGTGCAACTTCATATGTGGATGAGGTCTGTTATGTTTCCCTCCTGTGAAGTTGCTCCGTAAGGTCTCTAGCACGTTGTTGAAAGCTGTGGAGCTCACAGAGGAACGCAGAGCAAAAGGGAGCTTTTTTTACTCTTCTGTGTGATTCATGCCTTGGCATAGCTCGGATGACCAACGCGAAATGGTATTAGGGAATATCGCATTTGAATAATGAATAACGGACCCTCTGATCTCCTATCTTTGATCTCTCAGCTGTACTGATAGTTATGAAAATCATTCTGCTGAACGAGGGGGATGGAGTTACTGCAGAGCAATGCTGTTTGTATCATTTGCCCGTGCTACTTCCTCTTGAATCTCTCGCCAGCGCTATTTGTCGCTGTGGATCTTTTAAGTGCCAGAGAAGAACGTCCTGGCTGACGTGACTTTCTTTCTTTAGAGGGAAGATTTTTTAGAAAGCACCTGCTTCTCTGGAGGTGCCAGTGAGCCAGACCATTAGTGTCAGCTTGGGACAAGCTATGTTGTTTCCTCTCTGTGGCATAATCTTGCTTTAAGATGCCAGAGAGCACTCTTCCTCCTCCCCTCGTTTCTGCATTTCCAGAGTCAGGATAATAGCACTTTCCTACTTCAGAAGGATATTGTGAGGGATGCTCATAGGCCTGTCTCTAATCTCCAGGACAGTCTGTCTCCCATCTCATATTCAGCCGTTTCTCTTCAAGTTCATTATTCTTCTGAATGTCTGTATTGAGTTGGACTCATCAGAATGAACCATCTTTTAAGCACAGATCCTCAACAAGCTGTCAACAAATGGTGG
Source organism: Dromaius novaehollandiae (assembly GCF_036370855.1). Taxonomy (NCBI): domain Eukaryota; kingdom Metazoa; phylum Chordata; class Aves; order Casuariiformes; family Dromaiidae; genus Dromaius; species Dromaius novaehollandiae. Next base: position 3,399,871 of record NC_088104.1, on the reverse strand, counting down.
TCACTTGTGCTTAAGTACTGTTTGCTAGCTTGCTACTTTGAACAAGAAGCCATAGAAGTATGACCCATAGTGCTGAGCGTGGTGCTTCAGTGGGGAAAATTCTTTAAATAAATATGCATAAAACAAAAATGTCAGTGTAATATTGGGATGGGGCTACCCAACTTGGGGTAACTTGGGGCTTGGGGTAACTTTAGATTTGGAAGAGGAAACCATTCTGCCTCCTTTCCTTCAGTTGAAGGCTCCCACTGGGAACAGTTACTGCACTGAGATTAGCCTTCTGCTCTGCATCTCCACCCCTCTGTTAGCTACCAGGGAAACCCAGGGGATTCACTTTTCATATATATCATAGCCCTCGTGGGCTGTCTTTCCAGGGTAAAGCTGCAACATTTGAGAGGAACAATGTGGCTTCTGTTCCTCCAGGTGATTAAAGCTGGAAGGGCTATTTAACTTTGAGCTTCATGCTTTGGGCAAGAGGAAAACTTTGCAGAACATGCGCTGATTTTTCAAGAAGCTATTGGTGTACATACCTAGTCCTTCATAAATGTATTGCTGAAGTGTAACTGCCAGTACAAAGTAAATGTAACGTGTAATACGGTGTGGGAAGCAGGCAGAAGCGAGCAATACTGCAGGTTTAGTAACACTTCAAGTCTTTGGGAAAGTCCAGAGCAGCTGGGGTACTCTTCTCGTGCATACTGACTGCTCCTCACCAAAACCCACGAGAGCCTGATGCTTGTTGCTCTCCTAATCTAGCAATAGACAGAAAAGCGTGTGGCACAAAACACTGTGTTTTTATTCAAATATAATAGAATAGTTCAAGATCGATATGTTACTGTGAGGTACTCTTGCTTATCATTCATGGCTGTAGTCTATGTTGTGGCTATTGTAACTAACAACTCGTTAAAGTGCTGTCTTTAATTTTTCTTTTGTCATTATAACACAAGCTTTTAGTTTACATAATATTGTGTATAGATCTGATTTTGCTCTTTGCGGTGTAACTACCTGGGAGGCTGAATACAGTTAGTAGAATATGTCTGATGAGTGCGTGTGTTTCTTTATTATGGATCTTCAGAGTTTTTTTCTACGACTAAGGATTACTGATGGCATTCATTTTTTCTTCCTAGAAGTGGAAAGCTAAATAACCATTTAGAAGCTGCTATTCATGAGGCCATGAGTGAACTAGACAAAATGTCTGGGAATGTAAGTCTCTCTTCACGTTAGCAATAATCTTTTCATTTTTCAATGTTTGTGCATGTGTATCAAATTGAAGACTGGGAGTGTTGTTTTGGATTGCTTTTTAATACAAATTTTGTTTGTATTTGCTTTAATGATGGGGAATTTTCAGTATTTCTCTTGCATTAAAAACTGCAAATGTCTAATCATTCTGAAAAGCTGGGAAAGGTGTATAATTTTAGTTACATTGCCAATTACATTTTTTACAAAGATAGATTGCTGGACATACTTTTTACACATGCAGCCTGATAATAATTGGATCAGTTCCAGTCCCGCTCATATTCCTTGGTTTTCTCTGACTAGTGATGCAAAATCAGGCTCATTTGTTTGTCAGTTGACTAGCAAGTTACTGAAACTACATTTAAAAGTATCATTCTTTTGAATGTAAAACTCTTTGAATAAACTTTTTCTCTTGTGAAATGAAAGATACTGTCATGGAAGGTAAGTTAAAAAGAGTATTCCTAATATCAAATCTAACAGTGCTTCTTTTTAAAATATTTACACTGTTATTTTGCAAGCTCAGCATCTTTCTAAGTTAAAAATCGGTTTATATGATGTACCGATCTTCATATCACAGACATGCCTGTAATTTCATTAAAGCAGATTTAGAAATACATAAAAGGATATCAGAGTGCATGTAACGTAACATATCATTTGCATATCATTGGCAGTTATTCAAATTATTAGTTGTAAAACATTTGAATGCATAAAAGGTTCTTTCTTCTAATATTTGATGCTCAGTACTGAAGATACATGGACACTTACATATTTAAAAGAATCAGTAAACCTACTGATTGTAGCCCTATTGCAAATAAAGTCTGTTCATGGCCCACACATCTTCTGTGTCCATAACACCGCAATTTTAAATGTCTGGACTGAACAGTTTTACTGATATTAATTCCATTACTTTTGTTTATAAAGCCAGTATTAATAAAAACTGTATGCTATATGCATTTTAACTATGATATAAACTGGCTCAGGGGAAACTGCTGTAATTGGCTTTGCTGATCTGGTTGTTCCATACTGCAGAAAAGCTGATGTGCCAGACTGTATGTCACTAAATAGTCTTGAATTATATTTTATTTATCTTGTCCCAAAATTTGTAATCAAGGTTTATTTCCAAAAATATAATGATTGTTAGAAACAATCGTAGGGAATCAACGGTTGTTCTCTTTGTAGTGACTTGCAGTTTTTTGCAGCTACTGCTGTTCAGATGTCGGTTGTTTTGAATGAAAAGCATGTGCAAACAGGATAATTAGCTTAAAGTATTATTTCTACTGTAAGAGCCATTAAATATATAGTAAATATTAGCTCTCTGAAGGCATTCGGGAAGGAACCAAGGAAACAATTTAACACATTGCTCAAGGATTTGTTATTTTTGACTGACTGCTACTTGCAAGCTGAAAACTGCTCTTTCTCAAACACAAGCTCACTCCTACCAACAGATGGTGGTGGTATTCCACGTTAGCAGGAATGCGCTCTTGCACGTTGTTTCTTCTGCTCATGTTGTACTTCTGATGGAGCAGTCAATGATGAAAGAGTATTTCACATTCAAATTAATCTAGTATTTAACTTGAAATTGAAATTTTCATTTTAATATTAAATGAAAACGGAGTTTGCTAACCATAGCTTATTCATTAATAATACTGCCACAGACCTGAATTTGACCCTTCTCATTTTTTCCACGTTAGCAATATTTTCTACCTACCTACTTCTTACTTTACCACTATTGTCGCAGTGATTTATAAAGACTTGTCTCATAGCGTTTGATGTTATTACAGTTTTTGTTGCACACTTACTGTAGTTGGTACCTGTCTCCAAGGTAGCGAAGGTTTGAGATGCACAGGTTGTGGCATCCAGGATGTGCAGACTGTGGCAGCGTGTTTTAAAGTCTTGAGCTTCCTTTTAATTCCAACTTTCATGTAAACTTTAAATAAGAACCATTTCACGAGGGCAGCATAATAGCATCTCAAGCAATTCTGTAACTCATTTATTATTGACTGGTTACTTTGCCTAATGTTCATTGCTGACTTGTAAATATGCTTATTTTTAGGTCCACCAAATCCCACAGGGAGACAGACAAGTGAAGCCTCCAAAGCCCAAGAGGAGGAAGATCTCTAGATAACATTGAATGTCTTTGTTACTGGTCCAGTGCTTATCGACATGAACATGCACATAAGTCTGTGTGTAGGTATTGATATAGACGTGGTTATATCAATATTTATATGAAGACAGATAGATACCATCACAGGGTGCTACGTGGATTAGTGGTACAGTATTTTTGATGATTAGAAGGGATAGTGGTTGCTGGATAAGCCAATTGAAAATCTTGAAAGGTTACAGTAACAATGTCAGATGATTACTGAAATTTTTTTCTATAATACTAAAATTGTGATTATAAGAAATAGTCCAAATGTTTCTGAGAAATTTTCATTGTGTATATAGATAATACAGAATTTCATGGTGATATCTGAAATGTAAATATTGTACAATATTGTCATGTACAAGCGTACCTAATGCACACTTTATCTTTTATTGTACAAAAAAATAGTGTACAAAATTCTTTGGTTTCTATTGAGTACACATACAAGAGACTACCAGTGTAAAGTGATAAATAAAAATACAGCCTAAATGCTTTTATATGATAATGTAAAAGATGCTGTTTTTGTATTTAACAGCAGAGAGAAGGCATGATTATGTAATACCTTAATTATGACATACACTTCACGCCACTGAGTGTTCATTTATATTGTCTGTTTGGAATGAACCTTGCCTGGAAGTACTGTACTCCGTTTCCGGTCTCTGTAGGAGAGCGCAACCTTGCCGATTCCTAAAGGGATGTGGGATCACAGGTCTAATTAGTAACTCAAAGGCTGCAACTATTGGTTGCATTTTTATTTACATAACTTTTAAAGTAGAATGCTGTAGATTTTATTAAAAAAAAAAAAAAGTAGATGGACTATTTTAGTCAACCATTTCTGTAGTTAAAGTTTCATAGCCACCTGATAAACTAAACAGTTTATATCCCCAGTAACATTGAACCCTCAAAACCCCCTAGATTTGTTAGCTTAAATTATCTAACTTCATTAACCATCTTGTTTACTTTCAATGGGGCAGAGGCCCTATTTTAATGATGTGATCAGTACTGATTACAGTTTGGTTTTGCAGTAGGATGAAAGGGCATGCTCCACAGTGTCATAGAAGTAATTCCAGTATCCATCTTACAGTGTTATTACAAAAAAATAAGGGTGGCTTACAAAACTATTAGCAACAGTAATTTTTATCAGTATTATGTAACATATCAGATTTATTTTATTTAAAAAGAATTATTTATACCATTAACAGATTCTTATATATATTAATGTGGCTGAAATGTGCAGGTTAAATCTATTAACCAAATTATTTATGTTATATTAAGTGAGAAATGTGAAACATATGTAGAAAAAAATTAATACACTACAGATTTAAAAGTCTAAAGCTATGAGCCATTATAAAATTAACAAACGGAAGTGTAGCACAACATTATTTCAATTTTATTTCATTTATTTTTAACATGGATGGTGGTGATGGTGATGGAAGCGAGGACATACTCTGTCTTCAAGGCTTCCCAGAATAACTAATTCTCAGTTCACCGTTCCTGGTCCCCGGATGGAGTCCTTAACCCCCCATCTCCTCCTCTGGGACCACCACTTACCTCAGAGTTCCTCTGTCCCTGAATTTCCAAATCTCTGCTCTCTAGCTAAGGACTGGCAGCGACTGGCACCCTGTGAAGCCGGTGGCATGGCCGCTCTCCGCTAGCCAACACGCGGCACTAGCGTCACGAGTCGCTATTCCTCTTCCGATTCGCTTTGCCCAAATCCCAGACTTCTCTGCCCGAAGGACAGGACCGAGGCCAGCCGTCCCTGAGGACTCCGAGGCCGAAGGCTCTGCCGGCCTCGGCGCCCGGGTGCCAGAGCACAAAGCACTACCTCTGGGCTCGCCTGCTGTCGCATGTCTGGTGCCCGCTCCGCTGCCGGCCCGGCCCCGGGGGCGCAGCCGCTGCGCTGGCCGGGGAACGGGGCCGGAGCCGGAGCCTTTCCTTCCGCGGGGTAGGTTCATTTGTCTGTCGTGTGACGCCACAGTCCGACATGCAAACTCATGTGACGTGATCGTCTGTGTAGCTGAGTTAACATTTTCTGTTACGAGTTGATGTGTTTGTTATGTTTAAAGAGTTAACGTTGTCCATTTTCCATGCCAGCCTGCTTTTCTGCTGTTCGTCTACGCCTACGTTTTTTATCCATAAATACGTGTGCGTATGTGTGTGCGTGTGCGTGTGTGCGTGTTTATATTTAGTTTATTTCTACCTTTGCTTTCTGTCCTAAGACTGAGTTTGTATTGACCAACCCTTCTTTTGGCATTTTGACTAATTAGGTTTGTACTTTCTCACCAATGTATACTTTACATTAGTAGACTATGTAAAGTATTTTTGTGCACTTGATTTCATTGGTTAATAATGGCATTGATGTGGGTGCTAGGAGTAGTTTGTTTCAGTCCATACAACTTTTTTTCTCTTTTAGAGTTTTTATGGTTTCATGTAAGCAGTTAATGTAAATATTGTGAGCATTACAGGTCATGCAGTGTTGTAACATTTTAAAAAATGTTGCACCTACTTTACAATTAAAAAACTGGTCACTCATACTTGAATTTTGCCCATAGAGCCATTTCTTTCTCTTTGCATTAAAGCATAATATACTTTTTTGATGGAGGCCCAACCCTTCTTTCTACCTTATTATTTTTTGTTTAATAAATCTATATTTTTTCTAATAGAAGACTTAAAATGAAAATTTAAAAAAATACTTTTTGCCTACTTTCTAATTTAAGAGAGAATTCCTATATTTAGAAGGTGAAAAAATACTCCATTGTGGAAAGTGGAACAACTCTTTATTTGTCATTAATATGGCACAATCATGCAGAGCTGAACTGGCTGAGTAAAGTGAGCCCACAAAGTATATCGGTATCTCGGTAGATTAGTTAACTACTTGATTCTTTGAGGATGTAAAGTGTTACATATTCTTGTCTATTTATTTATTTATTTATATGCCCTTTTTTTTTTTTTTTTTTTTTTTTTTTTTTTTTTTTTTTTTTTTGCTAAGTGGGTGACAATGTGGTTGAGTCATTCAGATGACATTTAAATTAAAGGAAATATTCCTCTTTCTATTATGGTGCATTTTGTGAACACCATAAAAATATTTTCATTTATTTCGATGGATTTTCTTCATATTTTCACTTCTGACAAAAAGTTTTGCTGGTATCAGCTATGAAAATAATATCCACATAGTAAAAAATAACTCTTCTCTGATGTCCCAGGTCTATTCTACTCACAGTCTAAGGTTTTAGGGGTTATAAAGAACTTAAAGTTATTTCCTCAATCAGTTTTGCAGAAGGTTTATAAGTAATGTGGTATCATTTTGGAGTCCCTGAGTTTGGTGGTATAGAAATATTAGAGGACTCATGGTGGACTGACTTACCTTAGAACTGCTACCTTTCTTAGTTACAGTTTGTATTTTGCTATGTAGGGTTGTAATGTGAGAATTCCAGAAGAGCAGTAGCATAAAAATGCTTTTCTATTTTTTAAAAAAACCCATTCTAGTCTTACTAAGAATTAGAAATTTTTTTAATATCAGTTTTGTAATTTTTGATAAAGTTGTCAATATTATGATTAAATCACCAGAAAAAAAAGTTACTGTGATGTTCTCTTCGGGGCAGGGACTATGTCTTCCTATATATTTGTAAAATGCCTAGCATAATGGGATGCCCAGTCCTCAGCGGGGCCGTGGGCACCACTATAAAATTAAATAGTAACCAACAATGTTAAAGTTGATTTAAATGTTAAAAAAAAAAAGAGAGAGAGAATTCACAGTTAAGGTTGCAAATCTGGTTACCTGTCCGTAGTTTTCCCGCTGTATTCTGCACCAGCGTCATGCCATCCCGTGTGACCGCTGACAGGTAAGTTAAGGAAATCCATGGCTGTCGAAGCTTTTACTGCAAAAAACAGGCCACTGATTTAAGTCAAAACCTAACTGCGCCTTTAACATAGTCTTCAGTCACTTTATTCTCTCTGCTGTTTTTAACAGTACTAACTGAGCAACTTACATTCACATTTCAGAGTTCCCTAAGAAATATTAACCAGGTGGTTTAAGCTTGTTCTTAATTTACAAAATCCAAAATGTATAAACAGATAATTTAGGTCAAAACTCAGTGCAAGCAGAACTGAAACTGATCTCAGATAAACTCTAGAAAACATTCTGAGATTTCCAAAAAAAAAAAAGTTTCAGATTTCATATAATGCTCCCATTCGGAGGTTATAGCAGGAGCTGTTTGCCTCCCTGCTGCAAGGGTGTTGCCGTGGGAAGCGCTGCCCGAGTTTAGGCACAGCCGCGCATGGCAGGTCTGCAGCTACCCCGGGGCGCAAAGCCGGTGAAGCACCCGCGGACCTGAGCGGCAGCAGGGCACCCTTGCTTTGCACGTGGAAGCTGAGCACTGCAAAGCAGTGGCGAATCAGGCCTCCACAGTTCATTTCTCTGCCGAGTTTTACAATTGATTTATTTATTGGCTATGAACAATTAAATGGCTTTTTGGTTGCTTTAAAAAATCGCAGAGGTTTGATTTTGCTGGAAACGTCCCCCTCATTCTCTCTTTTCCCCCTTGAAAGCACATTCTGGAGAGATTTCATCTCTCATATTTTTACCTGCTGCGATATATGTATTTATCTATAATGCAATGCTATTTCAACAGAAGATAGGGGTTTAGGATTTAGAACAGAAAAAAATATATATATAATAGCTCTTCCTGGAAATTTTTATTCCAGAAGAGGTATGGGAAATGGGGAGGGTTTGATATACTGACTGTGGACTACACTTAATTTGGAGAAGACAGCTTCATTCCAGAATAAGAGTAACCATGTAGAGAACGATATAAAAAGCTGCCCCCCGTGTGTTTCCATTTGCAGGAAAGCACCAAGAAAGCACGTCAACGAACATGCATCCAGATAGGCTGTCAGGAGGCAAAGAAAAAAACCAGGCACATTTAGTATTAGCTGGCATTCTGAAATTCACAGGTAGAAATCGATACCAAAGACTGAAAGTTGGATCTCAGCCACAATCTCAGTCCATCTCTGAACAGCACTAAAACAATTACAGTAGCAGATGGGAGAGCAAAGTCTCTATCACAGCCACTTGCACATCAAGGTCCAGTGGTGCAAAGAACTTGCAGGTAAGTCCTGTTGGTGCTAATGATTTCAGTTATCTAACAATGTTAATCTTTATTAACCATTATTGAAACCAGCAATCATGTGGTGCTGTAAAAAATAAAAATAAATGTTCTTGCCCTGAGGAAATGTCCAGATAACAAAATTATACCTACAATACAGAGGAACAGAAGAATGATACCCCAGATTCAGGGAAGAATCGATGCGTTTGGTTTGAAAAAAAAAAGGTATATATAACTTTTACTCAGCTGATTCCTGCTTCACGTTTATTTGTAGAATGGGAACATATGCATGTATGTGTGTATAACCTGACACTGAGAGAAGCAGCAGCATGTGTGGCAAAAGCAAAGCCTGGAGCTAACGGAAAATTCCTTCCAATACCCCAATCAAGGGACCGAGTTTATAGAAAAGGTACTTGTTTAATCCTACTTCGGAAATTTCATTCTCGTTAAATCACAAGTGAATCAGACCTTTCTGAAGTAGAAGCAATTATTAATTTGTCATAGAACTTTTTTAGTTCCAGGAAAATAATTTGTTGCTTATCTCTCTCTTCCCTAGGAAGAAAGATTCATAAAACTCGCAAAAATTATTAGGGCTTGCCATTTTCTATTACCAATTGTAGAACCTGTTCCCTGCTTCTGAGGAAAAAGTGAGGATTTAACCTCCAAAAATAAGGGAAAGAGGTTTTTTATTCTATTATTAGTTTAATTAATTGTGACAGAAATGAGAAACAGTAGCTCCACGACTGAGTCCCGTAGATCGTAAGAGTTTCATACAAACAAAACAACAAACAGGACCTGCAATTCTTGCTCCCACTATTGCTGCAGAAAGACATCAACAAAACCAGCCCAAACGACCAAAATTACTGTGCTAGATACAAAGATGCCATCACAGTATTCAAAAATAGATACCAGAGTGGTATGCCTACTTAATTGCCTGTTTGATTTTTAAATAATTTTATTGTCTTGTGTCGAGAAAAAATACTTAGGGAGAAAGAAGATCTAGACACAGAAGGAGAGCCTGGAGCAACATTTTAACCCTGATTTGAGGGAAGCATGATGGCACACAGGTGACAAAACATATCTTGTCCAAATATGCAGGTAATTCTCACTATATGAAAAAGTACCCGTTTCCCATATATAAATGTGGAAGTATGTTAAGCTATGTAAAGGAGGCATGATTTTCTCTTGCGGTAAGGAATACTGCTGCCCTGCCGCCACCACCACCACCACCTCCAGCAGGTTTCTGCAAGTATTAAACTCTTCCAGGGCATGGGGAGGGGGGACAGCAATGGGAAGAACAGCTGTGAAGTGGAGAGATCTGGGACTTCACCAAAAAAGAAAAAATCCAGAACAACTTGGACCTGCTGTATAGGTGAAAAGTGTTTGATCTTTGGGGGGATTCAGGCAGGAAATGTGGTGAGAAAGAAAACAATGAACTATGGTTGAAATTATTTAAAGGAGGCAGAAATCTTTTTCAGCATCTTGCTTACGCTGTTACTGTCAATCTCATCCCAGAACAGCTGTTCATCGTTTCAGTTGCTAACAACATCCAGTCTTCTCCAGCCCGCTGTTCATTTTTCAGATAGTAAAAAATTTATTCTACAAAAAAGAAAGTGAACATAAATTAGAAAATAAAAGGTATTTGGCATTTTAGATAATGTCATGATAACCTTTCTATTAATTTGCTTTTTAGGTTATGAAGCAGGTTATTGGCTCTTAGGAGCCAGTTATTAAAGTCTCTAACATGTTCTTTTGATTATCAGGAATCTCGAGAAACAGTGATATAACAATCTCTGACATCCTCCTCTACTCTGTTTTTTAAATATAAAATTCTAACATTCCCATTCCAGAATAACTTTGCAAGGACTTTTTTGTGCACAGACAGGGCCTGATCATATATGTGATATTTAATACAGAAGTTGAACTGAAAGAAGAATAAACTATACAGAATAGAAAAGAGACTTTAAAATTTTCAAAAAAACTTCATGTCAAAAGGCCTATTATTAGACACCCGTACTTACAGTTTGTAGAGGCTGGTCCATCTAGTGAAGTCTTCAGGGTGTGACGTAGAGCAGTTCTCTGCCTGCATCTGTAGGGAGCAAGTTTGTCCACAGGTCATGAAAAGTTAGTTAAAAACAAGAAACAAAAAAAACCAGCCCTGCTAAGCAGAGTGACCCACCCACGGCTGGCCAGTCGGGTGTCAGGAGGGAGGTTACTCCGCAGCAAATCCCTTCTGTAGAGAAGCTCTATAGCGAAAGGTATTTAGACCCTTCAGCACGTGCTAAGCTAGTGGGATCAATTCTGTTGTGCTGTTTGATCCATTAGGCTGAGTTGTTAAACTGTTTGGAGAGAAAGGAAAGAAGGATGCACTAATACAGCAGGAGAGCCAGCAGGTCTACAGAAGCACCCTCTGCTGCTCTCAGACTAACAGATCAAGTGCCAGGAAAAAACTGATACTGCCTAAATCTTTGTAATTATTAACTTGGTTATGATAGTGTGGTTAAAATAGACAAATTTTAAGGATTACATTTAGACTAAAAAAAAAACAGTGCAAGTTTTAGTTAGGAGATTTATGAAAGTACAAGCATGCTGTTTGCAACCCTAAAATCTGCAACGCTGATATCAGAAACAGCAAAGCAGTAACTTTTACAGAAATCAGCCATTAGGTCCCCTTTTGGCCACCACTCTGACGTAAAGCTGCTGAATCCAGATGTATCTTCAGGCAGCTTTCTTGTTTGGACCAAGGTCAGCAAGAGGTGGGAAACGGCTGGTGAGAAGAGCTGGAAAGTCTCCCAGGCTTGATGGGAGAGCACTGAAGGTGATCTCATTTGTGTCCATACTGAGGTGCAATGAGTTTGTCACAGAATGAGATACGTGTAGGCGTGAAAACACATGCCCTAACTGAAGGTGACTATTGTTAAGATGCTTGGAATACTTGTGGAAGAGCTATTCTAAAGCCCAATAACGGTGCGAATTAAATCTTTATTGAGTATTTCTACTATATGCAGGTTTTGCTGAATTTTAGCATTTTTTGAGATAAATATGTATTTACATTTTAACACCAAAATATCTGCATTTGTGAGAATCAATCTACTTCACAAACAACAGAAATAATATTACGTAGATTCATGGATGAGAAAAGCAGCAAAGCATAATAAACAACAAATTATGAATTATTCAATGCAAATGTCAAGCTTTAGTAGAATGTAAATGTAAATCTTTTTTTGAAAGGCTAAGCGTTGCTATTAAGCAAGTCCATATGACACTACATCTGTTGGCTTTCTTTTACATTTATATCATTTTATTTTTATGTATGTTGGGTAAAAGATTTGGGAATTTCCACGTTAGAATTTTAATAACATAATTTCCCCAGCTTCTGTTGTCTATTGATTTAATGTTTGGTGAAGGTATGATTTTTCTGGTGGAAATTAAATCAGTAACCACTTCATTAACAATCAAAGCCATAAGTCAAGTGAAAATTCACTTTTGCAGAGAAGTTTTAGTGTGGAACTGAAGCCTCCACATACCGAACCCAAAAAGTCAGATAAATTTAACTAGCTGCCATTTTCAGAGCATCGCCTCCTGATCTGGCACATCTAGTGATCTTATACTGGACAGCTTTTTGAGTCACTCTGTAAAGATTTCTTCCACCTGTGCAATGAAAGCGCAGCCTGTTAAATTAGATCCTCAAATCTGAAACCACTGATGTCTCCACATTTTGATTTTGACTTCTATTTTTTTTGTTCACATAAGACAGTGGCAATTCAGTCTAATCTGCCCACTCTTATGTGTTTTTTTCACTTTAATACTATCATATTTATCTCCCAATAGTCAGACAAAGCCAGTTTAATTGCTTGCCAAATTGGGGAACGGTGAATTACTCTAGCAAAGCTCAGAGGTATCCATTACTCTAAAAACATACGAGAGGACTGTGCCGGGGGAATCCTATCTATTCCATATAATCAATCTGTCCAGGTATTTATATAGCTCTCATTACCATGTATGCCTCCAGGATCAGAGTTTGAGAATAATTGCCCATTGTCAGTTCAGGAAGCAACTTTGTCATATTCCTCCCCAAAAACTAAATATTTATGCAAGAAAATTAAAATTAATTACAGAATCTGTACAACAAGATGTTATCGCGTCTGTGCCCAAAACCGAGCTCCTCTTCCCCGTTCCTCGGCAGCCCCACAGCCCTGGCCCTGCTGAGCCGAACCGGGCCCCGGCAGAGCAGCTCGCGCGTGCCTGGCTCCCGTGCGCGGGTTCCCCTCCGCAGGGCCGCGGATCGGGGCGAGCCAGGATGTGCATCGCCCCGCAGAGGCTGCCGTCGCGTGAGGAGCTGGGTGTGCGGTTCAGGCCACGCAGTCTGAACCAGTGAGCTTATTCAGAGTGCGCATAATTAAAAATGTGCGTGGTCTTTGAGCCTAAATGCTTTTACTGCTGAAGAGGGTCATTTCATATTGAGTGATACGTAAATAAAAAACAGGCAAAGAAATCTTCTAACAAACCCCGGAGCATCTATGAATATTTTTAGTGATTTCTTGTGTTTTGCTAGCAAGAGGTTTAAGTTGAGCCAAACTCTAAAGGACATGAACGATGTGTTTCTATTAGTTCAAGTGGACACGTTGCCATCAACCATTTACAATGATCCTCTTATTAATTGTCTGATAAGGGTGACTTAAGTATCTAATAAAATAATGGAACAAATAGCAAGAGAATGAAGTGTATCGGGAGGATAATTGAACCTGCAGCAAAATGAACACAATTATTTACTAAATGGAAAAAAAAAAAGAAAGTAAGAGGTTTATTGATTTTGATCTTAGAACTTTTAGGGGATGAACATCTGGAAGATGCGAAGTATTTTTAAAAGAGCAAACGTATCTATTCTGTAAACCATTCAGAATACAGGAGATTCCTCAGCAACGTACATGAGTATAAGAAGTTGGGCCGGGCCAAGGAGGGGCCATTCCTATCCTGGGAGAAAAGGGGAAGAGAGAAAGCAGACAAGGGAGAAGGAGTGATGGGGGACAGCAGATGTGCGGCGCTGCTCCCCCCACCCAGACAAGGGTAGCACTTATGTTCCTGGGAGTGGCTGTTTCTTCCCAAAATAGCTCTTGCTCCCCCCCCCGCCCCAACTGCCTCCATAGCAGCGGCAGTGGCAGCAGCTGCAGGCCTGGCAGGAGCAGGCAGGCGTCGAGTCCAGGGCTGTTTTGCTCTTCCCAGCATCCTGCTGCCATAAGCTACTGCTTGCTCTGCCTACGTTTAAATCTGATTTCCTGGAAAGGATCAATGAATATTAATTAAAGGAGCTATAAACAGAACCTTGTGATTAAGACGTTCCCACTCCTGGAATGTGTTTGGTGGGAGCAGCCACAGGCAGAGGTAAATAACGATGGCTGCTGTATACATCCAAACGTATAGCGGTACATGTTTAGCCTCTGATTCTTGGGGCTTTGAAGTATATAGCGTGTAGTCCTGAAGTTCTCTGGGGGTAATCATTAAAACTTGGATAGTAGAATAGATACTAAATGATAATTGTTTCATCTAGCTGCCCCCAAAAGCAGGCTGTGCAAGAGCAGGTAGTGAAGAAAGCACATCTCATGATGCACAAAATCATCCGAGTACTAGCCCCAAGCTATCTGCTCTCTCTGCGGTAGTAGGTCAGTGGTCGACAGTCAGACCGCTTTGCCACTGCTCCCGCTTGCTGAAGGGTTGCCACCAAAGGGAGAAAAGATGCCTTTTGTGCTTTCTCCAGCCCTGCACTGTTCCGGATTTTACAGTAAGATCCAATTTTATCAATACATTTCTTACATCAGTATGAATCTCTCCAAGTCCAATTGTCGGGGCTTCATTCAAGTAATCTGACTGGGTCACACTCAGATTCTTCCTGTAACATCACTAATAATAATTACCTACAGCTCTGTAATATATTCTATATGTAAACTACATTAATATTGGAAATAAACCTTACACCAGACTCTGGAAATCCTTTTACTATCAGCCCACATAGGTTTTTTAACGATCTCTTAAAAGATAAAATGAGATTTCTTCTCCCTGAGAAATTTTGTGACTTAGGGGGCCTCTTAAATCAGAGGTTTATTTCAATTTTGTTCTACAATAAAACAAAGAAAAAAGTAATGCACACCAACTGATGAGCAGTTAACATTTGGTTCTATCTGCTTCTGGATTCAAAGAATGGGTAAAAAAATTTGAAGTTTACATTCCTCAGAAAAAGGCAAGGTAGAAAATGATTTCTTTTAAAACTTCTGATGTTAGCAAAAAAGTATCAGGACCCATTATTTTCAAGTAAATAAATGGAATCTAAGATTTTCTTGTTTGTCATTCTTAGAAATAACTGCTTTTAACTGATGTTGCACATTTGTCTTTTTTGTTTGAAATTTAAATGAATTCTTACTTAAGCCCTGTAGACAATAGCATCTATTCAATTTTTCAGTGATTTTAGAAAAGATTTTTATACTATTTTCTCATAGAGCATCTTCTAAAAAGCATATTAAAACCACAGTCTAGTCTACAAAGTAAACCAAGCTAAATTTATTCCTGTTCCCAACCACGCTTAGCAATAAAATTATTGCAGTAGTTACCTGCCTTTACTTCTGGGTCAGGACTTAATGGATGTGAATGGTCCACGAAAATTGAATTGGCATTCTGCAAAGGCTGCTCTACTTGGAAATGTGCTTCACTCTTTAGTGTCAATGACCTGCTTTTCATAACTGCAAGGCAATTCCCTCTTCCTGTGTCATTAGGAGAACTTGCAAGTTTTCTGCGCCACTGAAGGAAATTCATTTTTTAACCTGCATACATGCTTTTTCTTGTCAAGAAATCCACCAAGCAATACAGTGTGCATTATTTAGTCTATGCTTATTTGTTTGGTGCTAAGACAAAGAACATAATCTGAGTCTAAAAAACTACACATAAAAACAAATGACAAAACCTCTAACCCTGAAACATAGTGGTGCAAGGGTCTTCATGTAGTAAAGTCTTGGCCAGTGCTACTAACAGCGTTGTATAACTTTTAGAAGTTTTTAAGCTCTATCAAAATGCATTAGATTTTTTCTTACAGTCGTTCTGATTGGGATATCATTCCAGAGTAGAAGGCATTTTCTAATTTCAAACCTAAATTTGCTCAAACTTAGTATTCATCCATTTGTTCTTTTTCCCACCACAGTTGCTTAGCTTCTGTCTGGGTATTTATTCTCCAACACCTCTACAGACAGCAATCATACCTTCTCAGCTTTCACTTTGTTAGACGAAACAAGCCGTACACCTCTCATTTCTTTCTCATATGATAGTTTCTCTGCTCACTTATTCACCTTGGCAGCCCTTAGGTGCTTAAAGCAGGGTCAGCTAAAGCAGGTTGCTCAGGGCTGTGTCCAGTCAGGTTCTGAACATCTCCAAGGATGGAGACTCCACAACCTCTCTGGGCAACCTGCTCCAGCACTTGACCACCCTCACACTAAAGTTTTTTTCTTATGTTTAAGTAGAATTTTCTGTTTCACTTTGTGCCCACTGCTTCTTGTCCTGTCACCGGGCGTCCCATGAGAAGAGTCTGGCTCCATCTTCTTTACTCCCTTGCCATCAGGTATTTATATACACAGATAAGATCCGCCATGTATTTGTGTTTCCAGTATAAACAAAGGAGTCTAGCTATTCCACAGAACCCCATTACTGCAGCACTACAATGTCCCATCACAGTGCAGAGCTCACAGCTTCACCAGTTGCTGCTTCCAATTGTTCTTTCAACTCGTAGATTTTGGATCAGCATATTGCCTGGTGAGGCGGCCCGCGGGGAGCGGACTGAGTGTGCGCTCGGGCTCTCGGCAGCTGGCGTTGCTGAAGACAGAGGCTGCTGCGCTCTGGCTTCGCTGAGCTTTGTAAAGTTGCCCTGGACGACTGCAAAGGTGAGTTTGATATCACCCGTCCTGTTCAACCAGGGATTGAAGAAAATTTGCTCACTGGCGAAGTGGTCCAGCAGAATCGGGGCATCCTGCAACATCCCCAAGCTGGACTGGTGATCTGGAAGCAGACCGTTGCAAAGGAGAATGAGGCAAGTTAGTGTTTTCTTCCGTTTCTCTTTTTCAGTTGCTTCTTCACAGCTGCCTTTTTTAATTCTCTTTAGTTTGTGTAGTGGAGAAGTCCTAATCATCTTTAATTAGAGAGGTTTATAAACTATCGGGAAGAAGTATGATGTCCTAAGATGGTAGGACTCATAAAGGATAATTATTTAGTTCCATAAAAGAAATAAAAATACAATACAATACTTCAGTCTTCCTGCGTGTAAATGTGACAGTTCTGAATACAGCATTAAAAATATTGCCTAGATTGTTCTTCTGGTTTCCGGAGGACTTTACATCTGGCAGCAACATGCAGCATGTTACAGAACATTCTGGAAAAAACGAAAGTCTGTCAAAGCTCCGTCTTCTACGAGGATGTGATTTAGCAGAAATACACTATAGCCGACTGAGTGATGTTTTCTTCCACTACAGCAACTGGCTTCATGTTTCAAAACATGAACCAGTACAAATTATGTTTCTCCCATATATCCAGAGATGTCTTGCATTTATATTTCCTCTGATATTGAAGAAATATGTTTGGTTTTAATTCTTTCATGACAGCTGAAGCTCTTTCAGCCATGATTATTAAAGAATATTTGCACTAATTACCATCTCTGTTGTTTTAGAAAAATCTTCTTTTTTTCAATTTTGCAAGCATTTTGCCTCCCTTAAGCCCAGCACACGTTCTAAAGAACTCACTTAGAGATCCCAGCAACCTGAATTTGATCACTGCTTTTTTTCCCTCAGTTTTTCTATAGATTATCCTAGGCAGAAGTTCCACGGAAAATTACAGTCTTTAAGAAAGCTAATTGTTGCTGTAGCTATGATCTGTGTTATCTTATGCTTTTATTTCAGACAAATATACATTCACTCGCTCCGTCAGAATCGATGAGTGAGGGTATATATTGGGAAGTGGTGTGGGCTTGAAGTGGGATTTGCTTTGATATTTCTGTGAAAATCCATGTGATAGCTCACTGACTCATATAGCTGAAAATAGGTGGTGATATCAACCATAGAATTCTTTATAGATGTTTTTTTTCTTTTCTTGCTTAGTTAGCTGCTCTTCAAAAAATTCAGGTCATTATTCAAATTTGTGCTTAGATTAAAACTCTGGATAGCATCATTCTTACTCATTGATGAATCACACTGGAACAAATTTTGGTCCCACTGAACAAACTATGTGTTGGTTTAGTCATACAAGTCCGTTTAGCAAATCACTTGTCATGCTTAAATTAAGCACATGCTTAACGTAGTCACTTTTTGAATACATGCTGGAAAGTTTGCATACAAGATTTATATAAATTTATATAAAACTACAGAACTAAAATTTCTATCAAAGATACAGGCCCAGTCTTTATCCCCCAAATACACCAGTTCATCTTTTATTATTCAGACAGGAGTAACTGGAGTTACAACTATTCAGCATAACAGCTTTAACTGCTGAAAAATATGAATTGCAAGTAAAATGACCTATTCTAGGCTCTTTCATATTAAGTAAATGTATAGGCCTCTGTCATTTACTGTTTGTTGCCTGTTGCATTAATCTATACATAGATGTTTTTTAGCAGCACACTGAGGATAGGGGCCATCATGCTGAAGTACAAAAGCGTGAAGCCAGAGCTACAGAGAGCCTGCAAAGCCTAGTGCCAGCAGAAGGAGAGAGCAATTCTCAGGCAAACTCTTGCATACCCAACAAAAGCAAACTTAAGGAGCAAAAGGAGGAGAGAACAGTTTGTGGATTAGAATATGAAAGTTGAAAATAGATGGTATTAGCAACATACTTAAATGGACTGTTGGACATACTGAAATTAAACTTGTTTTGTTAAATCTATTTTTAAAATTCTTTTAAACATTGTTTTTTTGGAAGTGTTTGGTAACTAGCAAAAAAACACCCTGGGTGTGGTGATGCCACTTTGACTGCCTGCCAGTAACCACACCTATGGGGAGAAGAGTTTTCTCGGTATCCCCACATCCTGTGCTCTGTTACTACCGATACATAATTTACTTTCATGATTTTTTTTTTATGTTGCTTGCTCTTATCCCTATAAAAATATCAAATTTGCACAGAATGTTTTAAACTATCACCAAATGGCTGTTTATATTAACATGGCCATGCCTAGTCATGAATGAGGATAACAGGAATTTACCTGAAGATATGATTTAAAAAATAAACACATAAATTAGGTAATGTAAATAAAACCATTTCTAAAAATACATATCTCAGGACTGAGCACCTATGAAATTTTATTCAAAGGACGTGCAAAAACCAAGGTTACAACTTTTAGATTATAAATTGCATGGCAGACAGAAATGGGTTTTTGCTTCATACATCCATGACTATGGCTCCTAGGGTACTGGGTACACAAACACTAATGTTGAAAAGACTTCTTAAAATTTATTTTCTAACATATTAAAGGTACATCTAAAAGAGGAAAATATTTCAAACAATTTAATCTATTCAAAGTGTATCGTGAATGACAAAGTGTCCATAGGAATAGGACCAATGTAGAACCGTTAAACCCACTGAATTTAGAACCGTCAAATTTACCACTTTTGGAAATGAAACTGGCAGACCTCAGGATTATAGCTAAAAAAAGATACTTGAATACCAACGTCTTCAAAGTTACCACTGTTGGGTGGCCGAAAAAGAAGCATTTCTGTCTAATATGAGTAACAGGATCTTGGACAGTAAGAAAAGCTAGCATTATTGGCAGCCCTTTGAGGGGAAATATCATAGTTTCACAATTAATAACATAATTTTATAGAGAATAATATTGGGAGATCATTAATTCAGGAGATATTGGATGTCAAGTACCATGGATCTGGTATTTTGGCTAGTGTGAAGTAGATGTAAAGATTAATTGTACAACACCCAAGGGATGTTTAGCATACTATGTTAAGATCTAAGGGCCCCACAAATGGGATGGGGCTCCTTAGATGCTCCTTGTTACCTCAAAACACATCATGATCCATTGGAAAAAATGTCATCAAATCTTTTGATGCTGTAGTAGACAATGGTTCCATTCTTGTTCTGAGCTGGAGAAACTGAGAAACGCAAAAACTTTCACAGTGATTGTTAAGCCTTACAAAATATTTGCCTGCAGTGGAATGAATACCCGAGGAACTGTTCGTCAGAAAATTAATAATCCCAATAGTATGCAAAAGTTTATGATTTCTTTTTTGGTTGTATTGTCATATATAGAAACTATTCCCTTTATAACTGGTAATCACAGAAGAGCAAAACACATTATTTAAGAGGTACAAGCATGAAAAGCAAGCTGTATACAATAGAACCATAGTTTCCCAATTTAGAATACTTTAGTATGCTCCTGCTGACACGGGGTCACTGTTTTATTAATAAAGAATAATCTTTTGAGTTTGTCATTTAGATATCTGAAGTTAGAGTGAAAATCACAAGCCTGAAACTTATCAGCACCAAAAAAAAAAAGTATAAACAAGTCAACTAATACAAATATTGCTACAGGAATATGAAAGTCTCATTCTTCTCCAGAAAAGAGTATATTCACAGAAACTCGTGATGGTCAGGATTCTGGAGATTCTAGCCACATAACGCTTCAGTGCTGCTTCAGCATGGATTCTTACCACATGTCAACCACAGATGTTGCTGAAGCAAAATAAAACAGAAAACAAAAATGAAATGTTTAAAATAATGGCAAGAACTCTTTTAATGGCTGTTTCTTTGAGGAGAAGGTATGTTGTTTATTTCAACCGTACAGTGCTCATTGCATTCCTATACACAACTAGCATGTGTATGCAACCAGAGTGTAATTTGGAATTTGAATAATGCCAAATTTTCTGAACCACACCTGACAATCTGAAATTGCTGAGTGCTTGAATGAAGAGGATTAGCTAAAAATTAGAGGAAGCCTTAGAATCCTTCAAAACCAAAACAATAATTAATCTTTCTCTCTTCCTCTTCAAATTTGTCATATAAGAACATGAATTTTGTTAATGTTACTTGCTTGTCTGGGGGTTTTTTGTTATGTGTACTTTCTATTTCAAATCTTATTATTATGCATGTGTCTTTTAAAATGATAGTCTATTAAAAATCTAATAGGCCTAAATAGCCTTTGTTAAAAATAGATCATAAGAAAATTCTGTTTAAGCTTAGACAAGATCCATATTATCAGAGTTTTCAAGTAGAAAGTTAAGATTTTGTGCATCAAAAAATATCACAAAGTTGATAAAAAGCCTCTGTGGAAACATTTTTATTGTATTTTTCACTTTTCTAAAAGAAATTAGGGAAATGCATGGACTAAATTATTAACTGGTTTGATCTTTATGGTTGATTTCTTGTTGATACAATTCTGTTTTGAAAGGCCTCTGAAAAATGCATAACTATGGTCCTGGACTGTCTTTTGCTGCTTTGATATTAGTTGGGCCCATGCTAATAGGAAGAACAAAAAAAAGTAGCTAAATCATCAAAGGTAAAGCCACTTGAAATAGACTGCACAAGCTATTTTACAAATTATGAGCCACAGATCCCAATCCCTGGAGATCATTCAACCCTAGCGACTTTTGAAAAAAATTTTTACTCCTATAGAAAGATCATAGTTGCAAGATGATCTACAAGTTGATCATCTCACAACTAGTTTGATTTTGCAGGGATGAGGGGCTGGAGAAAGAAGAGAAGCTTCAGCTTTCAATGTAAAGCTAATGTATATTGAGTCTTTAAAACAAGATGTGTACCCCCATTTTTTCAAGTTTCATTTTCAGGATTTTTTTGATAGAAACATCCCTTCTAGTCCCATTTGTCAACATGAAACACATGTAATCTGTGAGAGTCTGGGCAGCAAATTTTTCTTCTGCATTGCAATATGGTACAGCACAGAATTGATGGGAGCCCTGGAAATCATGCTACCATTCATTATGCTTCCCACAATTTTCAGACACAGAATACTCACGGATATTACGGCAGCATGCTAGGAACGAGGAATGGCAGCATGCTTTCTCGTCTTTCATCAACAAGTTTCATATGAGAGCCCTTTAGACTGATGCAATCAACCTGTTACTTCCATTTTTGAATCATAGACTAAGTCAGGTTGGAAGGGACTTCGGAGGTCATCCGGTCCAACCCCCACTCCAAGCAGGGCCAACTCTGAAGTTACATTAAGTTGCTCCAAACTTTGTGCAGTGGGTTTTTAAATATCTCCAATGATAGAGATTCCCCGGCTCCTCTGGGAAACTGTTTCAGTGTTCAAACCAACCTCTTTGTAATTTTTTTCCTTAATCGGAATTCTGTTGTTGCCACTCGTAACTGTTCCCCTCATCCTTTTATAGTGCACCTCCAAGAAAAGCCTGAGTTTTAGATAGCAATTAGATCCCTTGATGGCCTTTTCTTCTCCAGACAGAACAACCTCAGTTCTCTTAGACTCTCCTCATACATCACATGCTCCAGAACAACCTCAGTTCTCTTAGACTCTCCTCATACATCACATGCTCCAGCCCCCTAACCATCTTGGCAGTGCTTGGCAGGACTTGCTCCAGTTTGTCAAAGTCTTTCTTCTACTGCAGAGCCCAAAAACTGCACACAGTTCTCCAGACAGAATATCAAACTGCAGAATACAAGGGAAGAATCACTTTTATACTTTGTTTATACCCAAATGCACACACGCTCAGTCTTTCAATTTACTGTCTAACAAACTAAGAGAAGAGTTTGCTCCTCCAGTTTCACTCACATGATGTCTGCATGATGAGTCTGAACCAAAGTGGGATTTTCCACGCCTCCTTTTTCTAGAAGAGGGACCATGGAGGATCTGACACGACTATCAGCAGATCCATGTAGTAGCTCAGCAGCTATTTCTGGAGGGACAACAGGAGGCCTGGCATAGCAGAAGGATTATTCCTTAAATAGTATTGCAGGTATTCAAGTTCCGGGAAGCTATGCGCTAGCTGCATTTCATCTTGTCCCACTCAACCGAAGTATCTCTGACCTGGAGCTTATGTGACTTAGCTCACCTTACTATATTTCAACATTTAGCTTGTGGCTAATGGGAAAAGGGGAGTTACGATACACAGTTGGTATCTAAACTTTGCAGATGATGAGTTAAAGCTGCTAGGCTCACAGAGATATTCCTGGAGACACATTGCTCCTGTTTCTGCATTAAAATATTTCCCCTAGGACATAGCTCATGGCTGGAAGAGTGGAACCATCTGGTCCCTTCATCCATTCAATATTCTCTCTTATAAGGTTCATAAATACAAGATTTCCTGCCAAAATTAATTTCTCAAGGGAAAGACAGCCACCAGAGAAGCCATTTTAAAGCAACAAGAAAGGGCTTATTGAGTTCCCATAAATGTGCAACTTTCCTAACAGACCCCATAACTATTGGTTCTAAAGTTGCAGGGACAATGTGGCTCGGACAAAATACATTGATAGGTATATTAATTTCAATGACTGCCATCCCATTCTGAGAATAAAACTTTTTTTCATTGGTGGTGATTTTAAGTATCAAATTGTTGTTTCTGTGTTGTTCTTCCACTTGCACAGTGCTATGTTTCTTATTCTTTTGTTAACAGCAATTTAGAATAACTGTTTTGTTTTGTTTTCCAAATTATTTTTTTCCTTGTTTTGCCATATGGTATTATATTTTATTGGAAGGTGCTAAAACAGTATAGGAAAAGCTTGAGAATGCTCTCATAAATTTGGGAAGCTGCTAATTTCAATAAGCTAGAGGTTTTAGACAAAGAATTTGCTATTGGATTAAATCTACGTATTTGTTTTTCCACTTTGACAGTAATATACTTTTTCCTGCTAGAACCACTATATGAACTTTTTAAAGGCTCAGTGTTGAATGTAACAAGAAATTTACTAGAGATTGTTTTGTTTTATGGGTCACTACGGGTCAGTGGTGGACATTACTCTGTGTGCATTTATTATTATTTACATTTTGAGTACTAGCTGTTGTTCATCAAGTTCCTTGAGTGGGTAACATCTCAGAAGAATAGACATACTAACTGCAAAAAAAGTTTGTTTATATTTCCTATGCCAGTTATTATAATAGAGTACTCTTTGGTAGTTAAGGCAAGAGGAGGAGACATCTCTAGCTTCACCATATTTTGCTTTTAAGGAGCGTTTAAATCTGTCAGTCTTTTCTGATCAAAGAAAATCCCATGTTGCATTATAATTTCAACTGAGAGGAAAAAAGCATAGTAGTTTAGAAATATATTTTGGATAATTTTACAGGTTGGGATTACTGCTCCTTGCAACTTCTATGCTCTATGGGTCATTTTCCTTTAAAGGATTAACCTGTTGCTGTGGACTTCAAGGAAAGCCCACAAAAATATCTGTGTTTAAAATCAAGAAAGAACTGTGCAAAGAAATTCATTAGTAAACAACCACTGAAAACAGGAGAAAAAAATGGAAGGGAATAATTTGGGCTCCTGAAAACTGTAACTATTGCACTGATATTTTTTTCAGTTGAAGATTTATAGTAAAATTCTGATGTCATTGTTTACTTTATATAATGGCAGTATTTCCCATTTCTGTATTTCTCCTTTGTTTCTAAGAATAATTAGTGATATTATCTATGTATTCACTGAAATATTACAAAATCCAGCTATTGTTTAGTGTCTTACAAGACTTTTGCTATACGTGTTTTCATTGTAGGAAATGGTACATGAGCATATATGTAGGAAAATTTGCAAAGTGAAAAAGCTGGAGTCCGGATTTTTACTCTCATAGGCATTATTCAGGATTAGAAATTTCAGGGTTAGAAATTCTTGCCATGCCTGCAATATTGCTTGATTTTTCTATGAACAAATGCATAAGGTATTGCAGAAATGTTACTAGAGCCTTCAAGGTTTCGGTTGCGTAGAGCAAAGCTTGTCAGAATCCTGTCTCACACTGAATTGCCATGCCTCGCTGCACCACAGTGTAGATAGAAAGTGAAACAGTTGCAATTGGTTTTCTAGTGCTGATTAACAATGCCTGCACACTCACTCTAGAAATTTTTTCATGTGGTTTGCTGTTTCTGTTCTTTTCTTATTTTCAGCTCTTTTCTGCTGTTCCTGTTCTTTTGTGCACTGACTCTTCTGACTTGTTGGTTGCCATGCAAGCATCACTAGTATTTACCTTATAACAAAAGAAATTTTTTATGAAAACAAACACCACTTATTTTTACTAATCAATTTTCTCTACACACTGAAAAATAATATGAATGGTTTACCTGAAAATAAAAGACTAAATAGAATAACCTGCTTTTTTCAAACAGTGATAATTACTCTACAAACTCTTCACTGATGACCTGTGCTGGCAGCAAGATATTTGCAATGCCCCACTGCCAGTGGAAGAAGTGTTCTGTGTGGAAGCAGTGTCCTAGCCCACCTCAAATCAGGTAGCACTGAAGTGTCAAAAATTACAGCATTTCAGCTCGCAATTCTCTAACAGAAATAACGCTACTGATGCATTTACCTGCTTGCCATAGGTACATGGTTGCTGTGTAATTGCTACTCAGACTTGCCAAAGTGAATACATGCACAGACATGTGTCCTGTCTATGAGCTAACTTCAAGATATTTCTGAACTGATCAATGAACAGTGATCAATAGCAATTTGGAAGAGGAAATACTGTATCAGATTTACTATGCTTGACATCTGCATAGTAAAAGTATCTTTTTTACATTATTTTCTTAACCTCTTTTGCAAAGGACTACAGAAATTTGAAGCTTCAATACATTTATAAATCTGTGTTCATTGCATAAATTATCACGGAAAACTAAAAACTTTGTGTGCATCTTTCATAATAAGTGTGAATTTATTCGCTGAGGGTATACTACAAAGAGTATTGCCACTGCACTATTCATTGTCAGCTTAACACTTCCACTTTCCTTTTGACTTTTTTTAGAATCTAGCTAATATTTTTGTTTCTTAATGTACAGCAACTTCATTGAGTGACACAATTGTATTTTTTCTCTGATTGTTCTCAGGTCTCATTTTCCATTATGGTTGAAGAGCAGAGCACACAATGACACTATTCTGATTACATACAATATTAAACCTCCCTCTAATCAGTGGTACAGTAAAATAAAACTGCAATCTTTCTCCCTAGGGAAA
This sequence comes from Dromaius novaehollandiae, assembly GCF_036370855.1. Taxonomy (NCBI): domain Eukaryota; kingdom Metazoa; phylum Chordata; class Aves; order Casuariiformes; family Dromaiidae; genus Dromaius; species Dromaius novaehollandiae. Next base: position 3,374,246 of record NC_088104.1, on the reverse strand, counting down.
AGCCTCCAGACCACAAGTCACAACAGAGATTTGGGCAGGGGAATCACTGCAAAGAGCAGGAGCTGGGTTATTTCTACAAAGTGGCGATCATCTACAGAAGTGGAACTCACTCTCATGAAGTGGCCTTTTGAAAGCACTGGTTAAAGGATACCTTGCCATCCTGTTATTGCCCAAGCCCGGCAAGCCATAACAGAAAGCATGGGTGGCCTGCACTGCTGAGGACAGCTGATGAGACCCAGAACTGGTGGTAAGCGCTAGAGCAATTCTCTTCAGAGGAACAGAGTGATGCAGAGAGATCACCAGGGCAGGCAGCAAGGAGCTCCTGTTGGTATGTGGAGGAAGAGCAACCAGGAGCATCTCACTGCTCTAGCAGTGGACCTGTTTGCTATCCCAGCTGCAGAGAAGCACTAAATATATTTTCTTTTTTAAGAGATCAGAGAAGGACATAAGAGACTGAGAAGGAAAAAAAAAAGAGATGATGGTGTATACACTAAAGGGCAAATATACTATTGCTAGTATAAAAGCAAATATAATGTGGGCCTTTGTACTGATACGGTAGTGTTTTCTGTCCTGCTTCATCTCTGAAAAGGAAAACAAGCGACACTACAGAAGGGACAGTTTTGCTGGTATAACAGCATTTACACTAGAGGCTTTCTTCCAGCATAGCTCTAAAAGCCATGGTTGTACCCTTTCCTGCTCGGTCTGAATTCACGGTGTCCATAGGCTACATCAGTAGCCAGACTGTGTCACTGTGATTTGCCCAGGCACCCTGATGTCAGGCTGGCTGCAAACAATCTGGCTTTCATCGAGCTCCCGTCAGGCCTTTCTGCCACAGTGGAGAACAGGTAGGTGACACAGGCAAAGGTGTCTTTCTATGGCTTGACACCTAGGTGCAAGCTGCATCATAGTTCCAATTTTCACTGTATTGAATCATTGAATATTACTTTCTCACTGGCAAGGACTGCTAGTTTGGCTCAGTCTGAAGCAAATGGTATCAGTCTTGGAAGAAATAGGCAGGCAGAAGAAAAGTTGCCATTTTTAAGCAGGAAGAAAAACTGTTTTATCTGCGCCACTGATCCAGGAGATGGCAAGTTTCAGGATTATTTAGGTAAGGATGTGGCTTTTAGGTTATTTATAAAAGTTATGCTTTGTGTATTTCCTGATTTCTTCTTTTTACAGATGCCTGAAAATATATTTTTAGAAAGCAGGCCCACTTCCACCCTTATGTTAAAATTCAGCAGAATTATGAAGCTTTTAAGAGGAAAGGGAGTATCACTTAGTGCTGGAGCAGAATTTTTCAGTCTATTTCATTTTAGGAACATTCCTTCATCTTGGGTTCTGAGATCTGAATAAAAATTATAACAGTTTTTAAAAATCCATGATTCCTGTTTTATTGGCAAGCCTTACAAAAGCATTGATGTACTTGGAGAGAGGCAGTTGTGTGGAAGATTCTGTTTTTGTTTGTTTTTTTAACATGAGTTGGGGAGCTCCCAGCTCCTAAAAATAGACTGATTTAAAAAAAAAAACCCAAAAAATTATCTTGCATTTCCCTCCTGAGCTGTGAGATATTAGGATAAATTTGTATATATTTACAAACTTAGTTTTCAAGTTTTTCTCTGTTAGTTTCTTCTCAATGAAAATTGGGTAAATCTCTCTCTTTTTAAGGCCAAATGTTATTTTCCAAAATTTGATGGTATACTTGATGCTATATACTGCGTACTTATTATGCACCAATTATAACAGTAGCTTTCTAGTTCCAGTCATAACCATTGTTCTCCTCTTTGCTTTTCACTCCATTGTATAGTTGCCTTTTTCCTGGTGATGAAATAAGTTAAAATGCAATATTTACATGAGTCATACGTCCCTCGTGAGTAGTGAAAGCTGCACTGCTATTCAGAATGACCAGGAAGAGAATAGCCCATGCCACTCTAGCACATCATATGGTTTTGTTTAGTGTGAGAGGCTTTTCTTTTTTTTGGTTGAGAGGGGAAGGAGAAAAATTGGTTGTTTATTTTAAGGGAAATAATAAAAATCTATCCTGAGATTTTCCTAATATACAGGAGGGGGTTGGTATTTATTTTTTTCAGTGTTACCACCTTATGTTCATTTTCATATATGGTACTTAATGACATAGAAAAAGCTGTTACTTTAGGGCCATTAGCCAGTCTTCCAAACCTGCATGTGAGTAACTTAAAGAGCTGACTTAAGTGATTTCCCTTTACACTTTCACTGAAATATCTGCAAGATTACACCATATGATATCAATGATGCTGCACTAGAATCTCCTACAAAGTCATATATCAAAAGAACTATCAATTCCTTCAACGCTTATCATTTTCAAGATTAAATGATAACAAATGGGTTCAAAATGCTTTTGATAAATTTTTTAATGTTTACCATTTTCAGTGGGCTTATCTCCTGAGACACGGTGATTTCTGTAATCTGAATACATGCATGATATCTGAGCTATGACTACCCTTATTATTACATACTCTCTGGGGGAAAATAGAGCTGTTTTAGAACAACCTTTTGTTTTCTAATGCATCGTTTTTGCCTCATATTCTCATATTTGCCTCATATTGCATACCCCTCCTTACATATTTTAAACATCAGTCTTACATTCCTGTGTTTCTGAGCTGCACTCTTAAAGGTGGCTAATGGTTTTACTTCATGCTCTATGTGTACTCAGTAAAAGTATTTAACTATGTGAGAGAGATTAATATAAATGTGTATGCACTTCCACAGTGATGAAGAACAAATTTCAGCCTACAAGGTAAAAACTTAATGTCTTTATAAGCATGTAAAATGACCTTTCTTAAAATGAAAACTTTTGCTACCTTAGCTTTTGATATCCATTGGGCAAACTAGTTGTTCCAGTCTGTGTAGTCTGTGTCATTTAAGGAAGTAGTGTGTCACATAAGTGCAGAGGTTTATGGAATATAATTCTAAGACAAATTCGTTTCATTTCATAATTGTACCACTGTTAACTTGTTGAATGGTGTAATAAAACAGCACAGTAAAGAGTGGATTTTTGACTAGGAATCCAAAATTATATACAATAGGAAACAGCTGTACCAGGTTCCTTTAAAGAATTGGTGACCTGTCCAATACCTTCGGTAACCTTTAGATATAAAGCATACTTTCCTGCCAATTTAAACCTATTTCTTGACATAGATATTCTTGGTATAAGACTCCTAAATCAGGAGCATCCTGCCGCTTCCTAGATCAGGAATCTTTCATCGTTTGACCTTCCTGCTATAATTCTGGGAATCAAGCTATTTTCATAGTTGCCTTTTTATTAGTTTTACGTGGTGCCTATTGCTATTGGACTCAAGGTTTTAACTTAATTTTCAACCTTCTAATTTTCATTCAGTGCTTTAAATCTAACAGCCTCCCAAGGAGCTATTCCATAGTAGATTTCAGGTTTTGGCTGATGGGCTTTGGTGACCTGAAAGAGGAAAATGTGCAGGCAGCCAGTCCCCTAAACCCTTTGAATAAATTTGTAATAGCAATGGTTTGGAACAGCTGATATATTTAACTGCGAACATTAGCCACTAAGCATGCTTAGTAGCTACTTTGATCAAGCTCTTTTTCCTGACAAAACCCCCTTTGAAATGAATAGGACAGAGGTTCCTTTCACTTCAATAGGAGTTTTCAGAAATAGGGAGAAAGAAGGACTTCATAACCTTTAAAAAGACTCCTAGTCCATTCATGTATCTCCTAGAATGCTCAGCACTTTTCCCTGTGCTGAAGTTACTCAGCCAGCCTCCTGACTACATTTAGGCTCTCTTCTAGTGAAGCTCTGCTTAAGCATGAGATCAAAAATCTCTTATAATGAGGCTGCTGCTTCTGCTACCAAGACAGGAACCCTGAATACACAATAGTTGTGTCAATGACATTGGAAACATTTGGTTTCTGAGCATAGAATCATCATCATTACTCTCATCTTATCTTCAAACCTTCATGCAGTATATATTTGGCATGTTGCAGAAGACTAACATTCAAAGATAATTCTTTTATACACTTTGTATCTAGATGATTATTTCTGTGCATTTACAGTCAAGTCATTAGCATCCTAAAATTCTAGTGAACTTTTAATACAATACAATTAATTAAAGTTTCAAACACCCCACAAGGCTGAACTGCTGGCTTTTTCAGAGGCCATTAGCCACTTCTGGAATCTGTACTTCTATACTGTCCATGCAGCTTTTTATACTTCTTTCCACCTTGTACTTATAAGGAAACAGCACATATAAAACAAAGAACTATTAAATGCTTACGATACGTCATACTGCAGTAAAGCACACTGAGAATTCTTAACATAATTGTCCATAAACAATGCTTCTGCTTCAAGTAAGATTAATACAGTGAGCCGTAAATTATTAGCAAGAAAAAGAAACAGAAAAAAACTTGCAAAAAGACCTCCAGATACGATCCAGTCTTTAACCAACTACAGTGTGACCAAGCATTCCTTGTGTTAAACATCGTTATAGAGAAACAGAAACAAAAAGCAAGGATGTGCTGTGTTAGAGCTAACAAAGCACTATAGCCTGTATCTAAGATAGGATACATACTTTTCCTACTGTATTATAACTGTATCCTAGAAGTTCTATGCCATTATATATTATTGTCTATCATATTGTTAACTGTATACTTACAATAAAATGGGTATCTTCTACCACATAGACCAACAGTCTGGGAAATCTGAAAAATAATAATGGCCAGAGTAAATATTACTATACTTGCTGTGAGCCAAACCATCAGTTCTTCCTGGATTTCTTCTTCATCCTGACTCTAACAGATTTCCATAGATACATGCGTTCAAACAAAATCTGGTATTTTTGGTCCATCCAGCATACAAGTGTGTATATTCAATTGCATTATTTTACACAGAAAACATGAAGACAATTCAAAATTCAACTACTGAACAAATGATTTTGTTTGAGACGTTGTTTCCTTGATTTGTGCATCGAAAGTAAGCTATTTTATCTATAGGTCAAGTACAGCTGGCAATTATTTCTACAGCTGAAATTCTTCAGAAAATCTGTAATATTCTACAAGATGAAGAGATAAAAGTATGTACTAAAAAGATGTATGGCTCTGGTTTAAAGCTAAATTATGTAAAGTATTAATGTAAGTTGAAACTTTAGTTTTACTCATGTTCTCAGCTATGTGCAATGGCTTTTTTTACTATATAAAAAAACCTCAGTATACTACAGCACATCTTTTCTTTTTTTAAAAAGTGCATTGTGTACAAAAATAAAATAATGGGATGAGTTTAGGGCCAAGAGCCACCTTGAGGGTAAATATGCTACATTTTTTTTCTGTTTTGGTTTAAGCAGTGAAAAAGGAACAAAATATGCACACAAAAGGAGTAAGGTTATTAGTATCTATGGTTCAATTGTACTAACTGAAAAAGCAAAAAAAAAAAAAATCTTATGGCAGTGTATAAAATGCCTCTTTCTTGCTAGAAGGGAAGCAGAAAGAGGAAAGCCCTTCTGGTCATTTAACTACTTGAGGAAGTACTTCAGGAGGAACTGCAGGTCCCATGCAGCTAGGCTAATATTTTAAAGTGCATGTTATTTGTAGAGCAAGCTGCAACTATGTAACTGACAAGTAAGGAATCTATAGAATGGGTGTTTATACAGAAAATTCACAAACCATGAACTGAAAATGCATGTTATTTACTGACACTGTAGTTTATGTACTGACACTTCTACTTTCTCAGCCACAGGTGGTGGGACTATATTGCTATATGGACCTGAGAGGCTGAACAAGATGCACAGCTTTCCCCTCAGGAAGAGGCTGTAGTTGAATTTGACTGAAGATCTGAATATTGATCTTTCAGTGCTGTATAGTAAGACTGAAAATCCAAAGCTCACGCAGAAGCGCATTGCAATTACTCTGAAAAATGGCAACCCTCTGCTGCTACCAAGCAACTGTGAACCAATCTGGGGATATCAAATCAATTCTGGGTGGTGGAAATTTGGCTGCTTCTGAAATGGTGCTTAACTAAACTACAAATTCTAAGCTGTAAATTACACAACTTCAAGTGTTTGTGCAAACAGAAACATTGTTGGAAGCAGTTGTCAAAAATTAATCAAATCACTACTGCAGAAAGAAGTTCAGAACCTGAATCTCTGTGCAGTAATTCCCATAACAGAATTGCTCCTGATTCACAGTAATGGGAGATTGACAGGTCTTGCTGTAGATCTCCTTGCCTGGCTTGTATACCCAGCGCACAGGCAAGTTCTGCATGTTTTCTACTGTTAGCACATGGCATAACTCTTGAAATATGCTCCAAATTTTCAGCTGATGAATAGTGCAGCTGCCCATCTCCTACACAGTTTGAGCAGCTATTAGCACATAAGGTTGGTACTTAGCTCTCTGAATTGGTTTATGATATGCTTCTGCATGAAGGGTGTTAATTATAATCCAAGGATTGTCTCTTTATGAATAAAAATATTTTAAGGAAATTATAAATAAGGGCAGTGTATCACAATTTTGTTCTCTGTTCCTCTTCCCCTTTTAATGCTTCATTTGTCCATATGACTATTATTGAGCAGTAATCTGATGCTTTCATAGAAGTAGCTAATATAATTTCAAGATCTTTCCCAAGCTAATGCAGGTCTATGGGTTATGTAGGTAAAGTTATTGTTGTTTCTTTTTTCCACTTGTGCATTATTGCATTTGTTCCATCTCCCTTATTCCTCTCTCTAGTTGATGCAATTCTTTATTCTTCATTTTGTAAATCTTGTGTTTATCATGAACAATAGTTGCACTTACTATATAAAACTATATAAATAACAAATGCATCAGGTAACTAATAACAAACTCCAAACCACTCTGCAATTCAGAGATTGAACGTACTTAGCCTTTTTTTTTAATCAAAAAATGGAGTGTTAAATAACAGTTAGCATTGAGGTCCAAAAGTTAACATGGTCAAGTTTTATTTGACTAACAGTTCAAGTTAGTTCCAGAGACAGAAGATTGTACTGACATCTCCTGTAAGAGCTCCATGGAAGAGATAAGGAAAAGCAGCTGACCTGATCTCAAGATAATATGCAAATGATGAGGTATTTGAAGCACTAAAGCCCTTTTACAAAAGGCTTTGCAGACTAAAGTCAATACACTGAAAGATGTGGGAAGCTCTGGAATGGTAGAGGGCTGTGGCCTTGTTCACATGTGTAGCTCAGGATTATTCTTTATATGGGTTGAGGGTACTCTCCCTCTGAAAGTTGGGTGCCTTGTTCTTGCTTAGCTTAGTATACTTTGAAAGTAGGCTAAACCAAATAGGAACAAGGCACTTTTAAGTAGAAGAATGCAAGCACACACAATACACAGCTATCCTTAAGTAACTCCAGATAGCGACAAAACTTTAGTACAAAATTTCATACGTGTGAAATTTTGTACCTGCATTCTGCAGTATATGGAATTTCTGCCCCTTTTCAGGCTAAGTCCATGTAAAGAGCAATACAGGAAATGACTCCTTAAAAAAAAAGGAAAGAATCCTGGGCAGGTATGAGCTTATTTCTGCACTGTTAGTTTGTGACATAACTGAAGTCTGTGGCCTCTACCCTATCTTGTTTTGCACAGCACACACTTCTAACTCAAGCAATGCTTAAACGGTGAGCAATGCTGCCTTACACGGATGTGTTGAAGTCCAAAAGGTAGCAAGGGAGCTCTGAGTACAGGGGACTGTGTGATTCTGCATAGCTGAAGCGCTGTTTCACAGCATGAACGCTGTCTTCTCAAACAAGGCAAGTCTGAGGGCAGCTATGTACCATCAAGTTAACTTATGTCAACCTAAGTGAATTCTCTTCACCATTCGTTTTTATTGCTAAAATTTGTTTTAATCCCCAAATAACCAATGAGCCTGAATAATCCCAAATAAAAATACAAAGAAGGATAAAGACTTTCAGTTTCACTGCCAGCAAAATTTGCTACGGCTGCACTCTGACAGGTGTCAAGAGCCGCTGCTGGGAGGCGACAATCCGCCTGAATAGGCTGAAGCACCTGAGACCACCTCGGACAGGGAGGTAACTTCATCCCAGTGAGGAGCAGTTGGGAATAGGCTTAAAATGCGTGATGTGAGTAGGGGACTGTACGGTGTGTCTCACGCCATCCCGGTGTCAGGCCGTTTCCGGACGAGCCTCTCCTTCTGGCTGATCGCTTCGGGCACAAAACACCTGAGGTGCCAGCGGGGAGAGGCGCGAGTTACCTGGCCGAGGCGGCGGCCTCCAGCCCCGGGGCTTGAGCTTGAGGGAGGCGAGCGCAGCTGCTCTGTGGTGAAGGAGCGCGGTTTAACGGCCCTAACGGCCGCAACGGCCGGCGCGCGCGGCGCCCGACCGCCTCTGGCGGCGCGCTCTACCCCTCCGCCCGAGGGGGGGGGGGGCGGCGGGTCCCCCCCCCGCACCCAGCCCCCGGCTCGGCAGCAGCGGCGCCGCCGTCCCGGCCCGCCTCAATCGCCCTCCCCTCACGGCGCCTCCGCCGCCGCCCGCCTCGGGCTGCGCGCGCACCGCCCCCCTCCTCCCTCCGTCCCTCCCTCCCTCGGTCCCGGCCTCCCCCTCCCCCCGCCCGCCCCGTTCGGAGCTCTCGCGTTGGCTGTCGGGATCGCTGGCCGCTTTGGTTAATGTCCGCCATGTTTGCCATGGCGCAGGGAGCGGATCGAGCGAGCCCGGCGCGGATCTAGGGCTGCGGGGCGTGCGCTGTGAGCTACGGGCGGCCCCGCGGAGAGCTGTTCCGGGGCGGCGGGACCCTCCATGGTGTTGCGGGCCGGGTGCGGGAGCGGCTGGGAGGCGGCGGCGCGGCCGCAGTGAGGGGCCCCCCCGCCCGCCCGGCCCCGGGGTGTTATTGTGAGGGGGAGACAATGAGCAAACTCTCCTTCCGAGCCCGGGCGCTAGACGCCGCCAAACCGCTGCCCATCTACCGCGGCAAGGACATGCCCGACCTCAACGACTGCGTCTCCATCAACCGGGCTGTGCCGCAGATGCCCACGGGCATGGAGAAAGAGGAGGAATCGGTAAGGGAGCCGCGCAGGGGGGGCACCATTGTTTATCAGACACCCCCCTCCCCTCACGGGAAATAGGCCATTGGCATTCACCAAGCGCACTACGCACGCTCCCCGCCGCGGCGCTGCACGGTTCTTATGGGGCCCTGCGCAAAGAGCGCAGCGTAAACTGCTGTCCGACGCCGTAAGCGGGCCCTGCTCCGCCATCTTCTTTGCGTCCCGACTCGCGAGTGTTTTGATTAGTGGTGGGGGGGAGGCCTCTACGCTAGCGTAAGAAGGAGGAAGGCGCAAGAGGCGTCTCTGAATGAGCGGGCGAGCGCTGCGGCCGCCGTTGGCGTAGCGCGCCTTGGCTGCTGCCGCTCGCCTTGTGCGCGCCGCGGGACCGGAGCGGAGCGGGCCGGGCCGGGCCAGGCCGGGCGGTGGGGCGGGAGCCCGGCCGCGGCGGTGCCGCTGCTGCGCGGCCCCGGGGCGCAGCGCCGCCGGACGGGGCGCCGGGACGGGGCAGCGGCGTGCGGAGCCGGGAGGCCGCCGCGTGGAAGCGCGCTGACCGTGGCGGCTGCTCTGCTATAAATTCTTGGTAGTTTTTGTAAGAATGCTTTCTTCTCATACTTTAAAAAAGAAAACAAAACACAAGCGTTTCCTGCTGCAGAGTGTGCACCAGCTGTCAGGCACATCGGCTGGACGTGTTGCATTGAGCATTGTGCTTTTAAGCATTTAGATTATTATTATTATTATTTTAATCAAGCAGCAAGCTTTAGAAATGCATATGTGATACTTGTTCTCCTTTCCGTAGTGTGATAGGGAGGAAGAACTTTTGTCCCCTTAAAGTAAAGATAAGTTTCCCGGTTTTCAAAGCAATAGGACAGCACTTTGAAAATGTGTGCCCTCAGCTCTGTCGCTTGAATGTGCTGTTTTGTGTTACTGGATTTCTTCAGTACTGACTCCTGTGCTCCTTCGAGTTGTGTCTAGCTTAGACTCAGGCTGTTGCCTGATGTGTCTGTACTTGCATGCAGAGCTGATAGTAAAGGCACCCTCAAGAATTTCTTCAATGAATCCCTGTCTCCGCCTCAGCCAAACCTCTGTGCGTGTGGATTGGCTTTTCAGAGGTTACAGCTGTCAGAGGAAGCCTCGTGCCTTTCCGATTGGTTTTCTCACTTGACTATTGATATTAAAAGAAGTCTTCCTCTCTCTTACTGTTGGTTTCCGCTCCTTCTTGTTTCATCGTATTGCAATATGTTGTACACGGTGATCAAAACTTCCAGCACTTCCAAAGAGTAAATTTGTCCTAGAACTGAGAATGTATTTGAAATACACAGCGATGAGGTACTGATGAAGCAGTCTTGGAGGGTAATTTGGTTTTCTTAGGTTTCAGTGAAGTCTACCTTGCAGTCCTCTGTTAGCACTTGATGTTTATAAAGTGTGGCTTATTTTAAAGAAAATAGCTGTTTTCTTAATAAATTGTGTTTTAAATTTGTTGATGGCAAATTTCTCTAAGAGTTCAAGCAAGCTGCTTGTGCGCTGCTTGAAAGATTGTGAAGAGGATTAGATTTACACTTTAATAAAACTGCTTTAGTGCTGTACTAAAATATTTCTCTTTTTGTAAAATTGAGGTGTTTTCTTCTGCACTGAAATGTGGCTATTTGATATATTATGCCATAATCTCAAAATGAAATAGTCATTTAAGCAATATATAAGCATAGTGCTAGATACATCAACCAAACAAGATTATTAATTGTAATAGATTGTTTCTATTATTGCCATGTAATGACAGTTTCACTTAAGGGATAGGCCTTTCCTGTGTTGCACAAATAATTTTTTGATGTAGATTTTTGTTAGTGGCACATAAAGCACCTCTGGGAAAGGCTGTTGTAGATGACAATAGTTAAATATTTGAGGAATTCACTTTAAACAGCCTTTATCATAGTAAGTGTTACTCAGATGTGATTTGGTCTATTTTGAGAGGGGCTTTTGAGGGGAGGGTTATATACACATACCCCTTTCTGACATTTCAGTTACTTGGGTGCCTCAGGACCCTTTTAAACTCAGACTTCTGCCAGGGATGCAGATTGTAAAAGCCAGCTGAGCCATTAGGGTAGCTCATGATTTAAACTTGCTATACAAAGATGTAAGGTTCATATTACTGTGGCCCCAATATACCTCTATGCTTGGTGTGTCCCTATCTCTGTGTGAACCCTCAGTGAAATTGGAAGGATCTTGTAGTACAGTGGATCATGGGGTGAGGTGTTGTCTTCCAGGTCTGGTTTTTAACTGGAAATAGTGATGTGTTTACAAGTTTTGAAATAGTTAAGGCTGATCTGTTTGTTTGACCTGCTGTTCTTTACAAACTAGTCTTGCCAGTACAGGCATATGAGCTTTGTTCGTGATTTGTATTTTGTATATACAAAAATGCAGATTTTAGTCCATTTATTTTTAATGTGATTTATTTTTGGTGATGAAGCTCTTATTTAAGTAATAATATTGTATTTGGAACATAGAAAGATTTAAAGTTTCGGGCATTTAGTTATTGTCACCCACTTCTTATACTACTACTAAGGTTATTTGCATTAAAATGTCATACAATCACTCTTGTCCCAGAAGTACGATGTAAACCACCAGTCATCCCATTATAAACAACAGTACTGCTCAGTGTGAGTGTGAGCATCTTTATCTGGCTTTTCTTTTGATTTGATCTTGATGAATATTCTGGAGTTATTTCTCATTTCAGTATTTTAGAGATTCGTATCCACTCATACAACCTTTTAGAGATCAGCAGCTCATTTTTGTATTGTAACTCGCGTGGAGAGTCCAGCTCTGAAAAGATCAGGCTTCCGGTATGTAGTATGTTTATGTTAGCAAGCATTTGTAACTTAACCAAAATTAAATCTGAGGAAAAACTTTTGTTTTTGTCTTTTGATTTCATTTAATGTAAGAGGAGAGTTACAGTTAAGCAAAAGTAGAAGGAAGACCTTTGGTTAGTCGTAAAGCTCAGCAGGAGCATTTTTATATTGGATTTTCCTAATGAGTAGGAGTTTTACTTCATAATGCTGAAGAATTGTTGCTGCTAGAAGGGGAAAAAAACTGCAGAGTACGTAAGCTATAGATCTGTGTCTTATTCCATAAGCATCTGTTTTTTATTTGAATACATATTACTGTTGAGTTGCACGTGTTAGGGGAAAAACATGTTTAATGAGACAAATCCAGGCCGAAGGCTTTCAGAGGTGGATTTAACTTTCTTTGAGTTGTTACAAAGTTAAAAGCCTGGTGATAATTGAAAAATACATAGATTGCCAGTTGGAGGTATAAGGGACACCTCAAAATTCTTGTTTAAACATGCGTTCATTTATAGCTAGGTTTGACATGCAATGAGAAGGCCAAGGTTATACAGGGAAGAGTGCATGAATAGCAAGTTAAGGACATGGTTTAAGGTTATTAAAATGCTGACTGAGTAAGAATACTCAAGGGCTGAGAATGAAATTCACTCCTTTTCAGTGACCTCAGGATGATCTTTCAGTCATCATTTAATGTAATGTTCAATTTTTGAGTATTTTAAAAGGCTGGAAATAGTTAAATTCAAGATTTTTTTTTTCTTGCTTTGTCTTCTGCTCACACTTGCTCTTCATCCCTTGGTTCATTCTGTTTCCATTGTAGCACTGGAAACTTGAGTTTGTTATTTGGCTTTCCAGGCAGTGTGGAGCTGGTGATGCTTCTAATGTAGCATGTTCATTCTCTGTTTAAGGCAGGAAGCATTAATTTTGCACAAATGCCGCTTTGGTTTGAATACTTCTGCTGCTACAGAGTAGCATACTAAATATTTTTGCTGATACAATGAACTGGAAGAGTTCAATCAGGAGCACTTGGAAATATATGCATAGATACACATAAAGATTATCACTAATTTTATTTTTCCGGCAGTGCTTACTTGTTTTGCTTTTTTCCAAAAAGCATGTATGCACAATTATGGCCCTATCCTACAGTTACATTTTCTTGAACATACCTTTACGTGTGAATGGTTTTTCCTTGATTTCTGGTTGCAAAATGAATGAGTAGTCACCTTTTAATTTTTTCATGGAGTGGTTTCATTCTGTATGTGTGAGAATAAACACACTGGTTGGAGACTTCAGCAGTGATCTGTTTTCTTTCAGTTCTGAAATGACCAGGTTTCCAGTTGATAGTAGTGCTGTAGTGAACAGCACTGGAGAGAAAATATATTCAGGTTTGCTTATAGCTCAGACTTCCGAAAGAAAAATCACTGAACAAGAAGAAACCAGTCAGCCAAGCTTTTTGGCCCTTCTGCTTGTTTAAAATCTTGCATACACATTTTTCCAGACTATGTATTTTTTTGTACAATTAAATATTAATAGACAGTGTCATTTTTTTATATAAGGAAATGAATGGAGACGTTCACGTATTACAGTTACTTGTCAGCATAAAAGCAAGCAGCTTTGTTTTTCATATATATTCTACTCCTTGGAAATGCATTGATTGCTTCCCTACTACTGGCTTGCTTTCTGCAATGAAATCTGAGTTCGGAGGTCAGTTAACAGCTTCTCTTTTCCTTGGATCTCTGCCCACTTGAGAGACACTTTCACATCTCACTGGGAAGCAGACCTCTTAAAGCTGATTTGCATGTGGGAGTGTCATAGATGGTTGCTTTCACTGTATTAATTGATTTCTCTCCCCACCCCCAACTTAATAGTTATTTGTACTAAATTACATTTGTTAATCAGTAGGTGCCTTAAACTGTTTAGATAGCTTTAACTTCATGATGATGGTGTCCTCTTTTAGAGAGAGTTTAGGCTCTGTTTTGAGTCCTGCAGTTGGCATGTATGATTTTAAACAAGTTACTTAAAGAAATACAGTCAAGTATTGTTGAAGGTGTTGATTAGAAGTAGGTATCTGGTACCTTCTGAGGCACTCAAATTTAGGTTTAAAAAACACTTGAAGAAAATTAGATGGATAGTGTATTAATGAACATTATGGGAGAAATGCTGTAATAAATTTATGTTGAAATAACTAAGCAAAGAATCCATCTTGTATAGCAGTTTTTTTCCACAGCTTGACTTGTGAAACTGTCATCTCCCAACTCCGTGCCCTTTCTGTCTCTTCCCATCCCTAGTAGGGAGGAGAGGTCTGAGAATTTTGTTTGCTCTTCCATCTAAGTGTTAAGTTTTCTGTTCATACTTGAACAGAAATGCTAGATATTACCCTTTCAAACTGCTGCTGAGGTACCTTTTTTCACATGAAGTGATAGGCTCCTTTTTCTATTCATTTCTTAGCTAGCCTGTATATATGCCATGGAACAGATAGCGTATGTAGTAGTGTTACACTGTTTAAAGTTACAGTCTTCTGGTAAGAGGTATACCTGTCTCCTGAGGGAGGGCTCTGAGTGGACAGAAAAGGACCAGGTAGCATTGCCAAGCAGTTAAGCAATTTCAAGAATAACAAAATTTTTACTTAAAAAAATAAATACACTGCTATTATCTTAATGTGGTGGTTGGCATAATTTTTCACTGGTTCAAACTCTTTAGAAAAAGCAATCAGCATCTGTCTCTTTTATTTGTTAGTAACTTTGGGTAGTTAATACCCTAAAAGCTGAGTTATATTTGAATATTGTCAAATTTAGAACAGTTGAGTTGTTAACAAGTGATTAAATAAGTGTCACTTGGGAGATTAAACACTTGCAAATACTATTCTTCCATGCAAATAATGTGCATGTAATTCAGGAATACTAGAGTAAATGGGACCCATACAAATAATATGACTCCTTGTGTGGACTCACTGTAACAAACCTCTCAAATTAGAACTGCTTCTGTATGTTGGAAATACTTTCATGACCTGCAGTTGAACCCTCAAAGTTGCTTACAAATGAGGGACTTTGTTCTCCAGAGAAGAAGCCAGGACACCAGAGGGTAAAATAAAGGGTAAATGGAGGAGGGTTAAAGTTAAGTGTGCAAATATTCTATAAAGTAAAAATCCTGCAAAGAGACGTTTTCTTACAAAAGTCTGAGCACAGAACCTCAAAAACTTGCACTAAGCTAAGTGTAATCAAGGCAACAGACTACCTTTAGGAAAGAAATAGCTTTCATTTTATTGGAATGACCAGGCTATATGGAAGGGAGGGGGGAGTAACTCCCATTAGAAGTTTACTGCTTGGTTTGAGTTCAGCACCTTTAGCATTTTTGTGTTTGTTCTGAGACTGCTGGGTTTACTGAAGCCTGGTTGGTAGCAGGTAACATAATGCTATGTTGTAATTTTGCCCTCAAATCTTCTTGGTAAAGGGAAGCTTTATTTGTAGAATTTTCAACTTTAATTCTGTTGGAGAGCTCTTTCCCTGCCTTCAGCTTCTCCACTTTTCCCCTCCCTTTGAGACCCATTGCACCATGCTGTGCGTTCCCCAGAAGCGTGTGTTTTAGCTCCATTGCCCAGCAATTATTTCATTTTTCAGCTGTCATCCTCTATCCTTCCTTTGCTTTCACCTGCAAAATACTTTTGTGGATGAAAAGTTTCCTTTCAGTCCACCACTTGTAGTATCCCATTTGATTAGGGTATTTCACCCTTAAAACAAAGTAGTTTGGACTGCGTGAACTTGCCACGGTAGTGGGGTGAAAGTACCTCTGTTGAATTTGGACTAGTCTAAATGGTAGAATAGCTGTGTGACTTAACCGGTGAGCTAACTGGGGAATTGTTAAATTGAGTAGGTTTTCTTTTAATTTGCTCTGGGTGTAGTTATGTGGATGAACCTAAACAATGTGAAGGTTTGCTCTTAAGGCTCAAACTTATGATCAGTTTATTAGAGTTTATCACATTAACGCTTATTAGCTAATCTATGACAACTGCTTGTGAGCCTGAGCTTAGCCTGTGACAAATGTCAAGTAACTTAATCTTGGAATGTGCTTTTAAGATAAAGCTGGGCCAGTCTAACTGTAGTCCGTGCTAGTAGGGATGTCTTTTTTCCGTCTTGTCCTTTGTGGTTACTCTTGCTTGGTTGTGCTTTTCTAAGTACTGTACTGTGGCCCACCTGTGGGGGTAGTGGGAGGTGAAAGACCACCATGGATAAGATGAGCATCCTCTAATTGTATGGGAAGTGGCAGGAGCATGTGGGGACAGAAGGGCTGGGAATGGAAGAGTGTGAAACTGCCCTATTAGTATCATCCTCAGGTTAGATGGGTTCAAGCTGTATCTTAAAAACACACCCTTAATTTAGATAAAGCTGCATTTTGCTGCAGGCTATAGCAGTATGCATAGGGTCAGTTAGCCCTAGTCTGTGGAATGTGTCTTAACTCGTTTAGGTGCCTGAGTCCTTAGGGAGAACAATGGTATCTGCATGGAGGTTAATCAGACTCGCACCTCCATTCATTAGGCAGCAGCTTTCCCTTTTAGGTACATTTCCTTAGGATGAGGCGTAATGCCATGATGAAAGCTTAGGAAAACATTTTGAAATCTGTCTCTCTGGGCTCTGTCGTTCAGCTCTGGAACTTCTCAAACGTAGGTAGTAACTTTCCCTTTTCCTTCAGTTTAAGGAAACCTTGGAAAGAAATACCTCAGGCAGCTTCAGTTGCGTTTTGAATTATACGGTGCCAGATTTCATGTCACTCCTGCTTGGCAAAAAAGCAGTGGTCAGTTTCGTAAAATTTCTGTGTTGATTGGTGTCAGTTAAAATGTCCTATTCTAATGTTTTAAATTAGCAAACATTAAATTTGCTTATGTTAATCTCGGTTTTAGTTCATTTTCCTAAGAAAGATCACTTTGGCTGCTAACCATTCAAAGGTTATTTGTAATTTATTTTGTCAACAGAGCTAAGATACTATGCCTTATTTATGCTTATCTGAATAGTTTTGTGCCTTAGCATATTTGTCAGATGCTAACTGTTCAACTTTTTCAAAGATAAAGAACACATTAAATATTTACATAAATAAGATAACAATTTAACATTAGGTGCCATGAAAACTGTTGTTGGTCAAGATAAATTGCAGAACCGAAATGTCTGTAACAGCTTAGAGAAGAATTGAACCAGAACTGAATTATTGCACATGAAGGGAGCAAGATAATCACTTGATGAAACTAAATGTAATATTGGTGTAGACTGTCATAATTTCACATTCAGTTTTGAATAGTTCTGAGTCAAAAAAGAAATGCAGTGTGGTGTTATATACTATTTTGAAGTCTTGATTTTAATCCATTTCTCAAATATGTACTTGTTAACATATAATAATCACCTTTTAGTGTTACTCAAGGTATCGGTTTAGAGTATTATTTCTGTACTTAGCAGAGCTGCTCTAAATGTGAAGGGGCAAGTTTGCAGAAAAAAATCGGAGTTCAGATTTTTCTTAACCTTTGTTGGTGCAGCTCTAATTGCAGTCAGTGATAATTAGTGGGAGGACTTAATAGCTAGGTAGGAGAGAGGTACTGCTACTGATGTTTTCATGAACTCAGAAGTTACATCTGAAGCTTTCCGGGGAAGTCCATCCCTGATGGAGTGACTGTTTCTCCCAGCACCCAAACTCTTGGTGGCTTCACTGCAAAGCCACCGAGTTCTCCTTTGATCACAGTAACTTTTTCTTTTGTAATGCAAGTGTTTGATTTAAGCAGCAGTGCATGTTTATGCTTCTTGATCTTTGATCTTTTGGCAATTGTAATTAGTCTTTGAGGCTTCTGATGGGCACCCAAGGAATGAGACCCTGCTTTGGCTGTGTGGCGTGAGTGAGAATTGATGTCCTGGAAGATCTGATCTTTGATATTAAGGTAACACGGTTGCTTTACTACCAGTCATACTTCTGACAAGTTTATAGAGCAGGTAGCCTCCTGCATGGGGTGTCTAGCCCCTGACTTCTCACCCACATGAGGCTCTCGAGTAGTTTAACTGCAGGTTCAGTGCTGGGACCTGATGCAGCGGGTGCTGTCGTGAAGGTGTTGGGTAACCCGAATGGCTGAGTGGGGGGTGAAGCGAGGCAGCAGCTGCTCCTAGGATTGCCTTCCCCGGGTGCGCCGGCCTCGCTGTGCCCTCCCAGCCATGAGCGGGGAGCCAGACTCTTCCGGAGCTGTTGCCAGCTTCTGGCTGAGGGCTTCCCCCATCCTCCCTGCCCTTGGCTCTGCAAGGAGGACAAGATTTTGTGTGTAATACTACTAGTAAAGAGGAAAACTAGTTGTTCTGGCATCGGAGCCTTTTAAAATACCACTGCAGGGTTAATTACATAAAAATGAGGGAGAACTTATGTGTGTAAGTATATATCTTTACATCTCAGTTCTGCCCAACTTGGGAAAATCAGGTTACATTAATTGAAGCAAACTTTCAAGAAAATAAAAAGGAATTCCTGAGAGGCAGTTCAGTAATCTCTTTTCTGTACATACAAACTGTATTTGTTATGTAATGAATGATACAAATGTATTAAATGAAGCTAGGTGAAGACTTTACCTTCTGTATGCTTTTGGTGGTGTTTTTTTTTTCATTTTTTTTATTAGGTATTACAGCATTTGTTAACAGTTTTCTCTTAATGCTGTAAAAAGGCATCCCAGAAGAAAACACACTGCTTTTCAGGAGGAAAAAAGAAAATCATAAAGTACCATATTCAGCCTATCCAAAAGGATTTCTTAATAACTCAGTTGTATTTTTTGGAGTTTTGACAGCTTGGATATTTGAATAATTAAATGTGGTTTTGAAATAATAATGCTCCAGGAGATTTTTTTTTTTTGACACTTTGTAAACAGTGACTGTCATTAACATGTTCATAAGTGGTGCACAGTCACGTCTGTAGGAATGAGAGATGGCTTGTTCTCATATTGCTTCTTACCCACTGGGTAGGGTAATAGTTGGGACATCTTGCAACCGTTTCATGTCCATTATTACATAGGACGATGGAAACTGCATTGTTTGGACTTTCTGTGTTTAGATCCACAGGTCCTATGTCAACTTGCTGTATCTAGACACCAAGTGTTGCACAAAGAAGTCAGGCCCAGTTATGTATTTTTTTGTGGCCCTTCTGTTGTATCATTTCAGCCTATGCTAGTGTTCTTAGGTAATTTTCAGACAAATTCTCTGTAAAGTATTCACAGTAGCAGAGTTGTTTCTCCTCAGTGTTTAAATAGCACTAGCATTGCTTAGTGAGATTCTTCTTTTTTCCAGTTCTCAAATGGCTGTAAAGATTGAAAAGTGTATGTGCGTGTGTATTTTTATTAGTATCTTACCTGTTACAGGGCTTCTGTGAATTTTTAGGGTAGAGTAGCACATTTTGATCGACTTCTGCCACCTCCTTCTTCATGAGTGGTTTGTAACAGCAGCCTGCTGCCTATTAGTTCACCATTTATTTTCCTGCAGTCGTAATGTGACAGTAAGGAAGATTGGAGGGGGGAGAGATTGCTTTTATGATTATTTAAAAAATACAAATGTTTTTTCCAGTCGAGGAGTTCCTGATTTTTTTGTACATTTGGGGTTAATAGTGGCTCACATGAGGAGTCATTAACAGAAGAATTGATTGATTTGAGTGGATGAATGCTCTGTCATCTTAGGGTTTTTTGAAACTGAGGAATTATATTGGAAAAATGTTACAGCCAAAAGCAAAATTGAGAGGTTGTTCCATGAGTCCTTTCCACTCGCGGTGAGGGATCACCATACTGTCTCCTGCTTTTTGAGGAGTTTTGAGCTTCTTTCTACAAGAGTGAGAAATAGTCTAATGAAACTGAGAGAGAAGTTTGTCGTATTCAGGTGCATTAGCTTGAATTCAGTATATGAATTTTTTTATTTGCCCAGCTCTCTGCGTTATTCCATATCTAATGCAATATTTGAGAGGACCATATAGCAAAAGTAGCCAGCGCTAGTTACTGAGTATATTAATTCTTTATAGCAGATGTTCTTTCTTAATCAGTAGAAAAAAGTGATCCATCTTGCATGCTATTTCACAAAAATGTCTGCTTTTCAAAATAAATGGAAGCGAAGCAATGAGACTCTCCTCTAAGCTGCTCACTTCCATCTCAAGGGTATAAGCTACTTGTGCACAGGCAGGTTTCGTGCTGCATATTTGACTACTTACTTCAGTTAACCGCTTTCCATCCTAGTGGAGAGGGAGGGGAAGGAAAGGAAAACAGGTTTGTAGGTGGGTGGGTGGTGGTGGTGGTGGTTTTTTTGTTTTTATTTTTTTAATTTTTTTGGTAAGCCTTTGAGCTGCTCAGATCCACTTTCACTTATGATTACACAAGGGCAAGGAGTCAACCGTGCTTCAGATAATTGGTCATCACTTTAATCCTACTACATAAACTTACGTGTCCAGGAGTCAAAAAAGTTTTGCTGATGAGTTGCTGTTAGCTCAAGAAGAGTTCTTCCAGTAATCCTAAGGAAGCAGATGAATCCTTCCTGCTAGAAAATATAAAGGTCCTCTGCACAGAGGAGGATAACTGTACGTTGGCCATAGTTTTTTGAGGCAGTTATGAACTGAATGGATTAACCACAGGAGAAAACAAAAGGTGGTCTTTGCATTTGAGCTTTCATCTTGGAAACCTTTACAGGAATAGACAGGGCAAGGCCTTTAAAACAAAACCAAAAAACAAACAAAAAAACCAACCTTAGTGTCAGGAAGCCTCCAGAACTACTTTTTTGGGGGGGAAAAAAAAAAAAGAAGGAAGAAGAAAAACCCACTGTGGACAGATGTTGCCTAAAACTTTCTTTGTGCTAGCTGCTGTTGAGATATTAAGCCTGCACACTTTGTATTGGAATTCTATAGTTTTTGTTTTTGAATCTCCCTATTAAATATGTCAACTAATAGGTTTCTACGTCCTAATATAATATTCAGGCAATAGGATCTCTAGGTTTCAGTGAAGTTTCTCCATCCTCCCTTTTTTGCTTTAATTCTGCTTTGGATTGCAGGTGGAACACAAGGCTGACTTGAGGCTACCCTAGAAATAGCTTATTCTGAGTAAATGAATCTGTTAATTGACTTTTCTTTACCTTCAGATTTTATATAGTTTTAGTGGAGTGCTGCACAGTTAAAGCCATTTATCTTGTTGAGTGAATCAGTTTATCAACCACATTGTGGTATGTTTTGTTTTGTTTCACTTGTATCTTGGTAACATCAGTGCAGATACTTCTTTCATTAGCAGTATTTGCAGTGCTGCAAATTGTAGTCTAAATTGTGTGTCCTGAAGCTCTGTTGTGAAAGGACTGACAAAACAAATTCTTTTCTTAAATAGTGTCACAGTAAACAGCAACATGCTTGGGTACTTACTGCTGCAAAGTCTTAATAATAACAAATGTGTATCAAAAAAACTGCAAACTACAAAAATTAGAAAGGTGTTGAAAGTAGCCTTTAAGAAAAAAAATACTGCTGCTTGTATAATATAATTTTCAGGGATGGAGGAGGGGACAGATGTATTTAGTATACCCTGAATTTTCTTCTCCTAGGATGTTTGTATCCAACAAGGAGCTGCCTGCTGCAGTTTCATAATTCAGGCAAAGGTAAGCTTTTCATTAAGAGGATGGTATTCAGCCATAGGGATCTCCAAACTCACACACATCCAAAAACTTAGCACATTTGCTTGAAATGAGAAGTGCTTGAAGTTGAAGGAGAGTACGTGGCAGAATGGCCAAGGGGATTGTCAGGTTAAGGAAAGAAAGAAACCCATCAGTAGGATCCAGGTGCTTTGTTTTGCTGTAGTAGAGCAAAGCAGGGTACGTGGGTAAATGTAGCTCTAACGGGTGTATTAAAACAAAAAAACAAACAAACAAAAAAAAAAAACCCACACTTCGGTATTGGTCACTGCTTCCCTGGAAGTTTACTAAGTCACCAGATAATATTCTCCTAAAATTTCTTTGTTTTTAATGGTGAACCTTTTTCGTAGTGAAGAAATTTCCAGACAGAAAGTGATCATTTAAAATCTCTGTTGACATTTCGGGGATGAAAGGAGCCAGCAGTAAAGGTTTGAGCCAGGCTCTGAGTGTATGCAGCCAAACCACTTAGGTTCTCAGGTGTGAGTTCACGCCTTGTCCTGGACTAAAGCTGATGTTTATTCTCAGCCAACCTTATTGTTAATGTTAATGGCCGTGTGGATGGGCGCTTCTGAAGTGGCCGAGTGAGGCCGCTGGCTGTGGTGTGCGCTTCTGTGGCACAAGGGGTGGATTCATGCTGCCTGCACCAAGGGAGGCAGGACTGGAAAACTGCGGTCAGTGGCCTTAGTGAGCCGCTGTGATCTGCTGTCAGTGTGGTCGTTGGACAGTGAGGTTACCTGAATGGCTAGAGTGAATCCAGCACGTGGAGGGAAAAAATTGTTTTTAGTATCTAAATATGTTAAAGCAGCAGTATTGCATGTATTAAACACTGCTATTTCTACTTCAGTCGTGACATTAATTGAAGAAATAGGCCAGTCTAAATTGTATTTGTTTGACACTTTTTAGTTAGTAAGAAAGGTTTGTTTCTGTTTTTTAATACATTTTGGGGTAATAACTCTTTAACAGATGCTCCTTTTTATTCCCATGGCAGCATATTCTATATTTCCTATGCTGCTGTCACTGTTTCCTCTATGTTCAGTTATTTTGTAGATTTTTTTTAACTCTCCCTTACTGCAGAGTGAAGTGCACTTTAAAATACAGTGTATGTCTTTCAAAACCATAAGAAAAGGGAAAAATAAGAGGTTGTATTTGTACACTATTCACTATATCTATCTTTAAGCCTTTAGAAGGACTATATTTCAGGTTTAGTCTAACTCTTTAGATGCATTTTTTCATATAAAGATCTTAAGAGTTTTGCTTAAGCTTTGAACTCTGTTTAAACACAACTGCTTCAGGAGTTATATCCTGTCCTTTCCTTAACTTCATGTTCAGCAGAAAGATTTTGGTTTTATTCTAATTTGAAAAATATATATAGCTTATTTGTCTATCTTTTGAAGTTCTGCTGTTTCAGTGGGTGACAGTAATACTATTGAGGGTTTCTTTTGTTTGAAAGTTGTGTTATGTGAGAGGGCTTTTTATAGACCTATTTTCAGTGAACTATTGTCAGATTTTCTTTGGGAACTCTTGGTACATTTACTAACAGCCTTATAAAAACTGAGAATCTGAATTACTCCTCTGTATTGTTTAACAAGCTGCGGAGCTATGCTTGGGCCAAAAAGATTTTCTGAATCTCAGTTGCCGTGTGTCTGTCTTTACTTCTTTTTCCAAAAGTTAAACCTTTTTTTACCCGTTAATTACTTAGGCCAATACGTTTTTGTGTCTTCCATGTGAGTAAGTTATTTAATCTCATTATAGAAAAGTGTCAGTGTTTGTTTTTGCTTTGGGGACAGTGGGGTATTGGTAGAAGTGATTTAGTCCGAGACGTAGCAGTCTTTAAACTGGCTCCGAGCTTTGTGCCTTTAAGTATTTTCAGAGCATTCATCTTTTGTTAAGAGAACTGCAACTTGAGCAGTGGTGACTTAGAATAAAAATGCCAAAACTGAAAATGGAACAGGATTTTTTTTTTTTTTTTTTTTTTTTTGGAAGTACACGTGGATACAGCACCCTCAGCTTACTATTTGGGAATATGTGTCCTGAAAAAGTTGGAAAGGAATTTATCTGAACAAATTAGAACAATGTATTTGACAAAAACTTGCCAACTCTTTCAGGTCATGTGGCCTCTAAAAGTATAGTGTCACCATAGATAGCAAGGACAGGAAGGAACAACTACGGCATGGTTGGGGACCGTGACTGTGAGTAGGGAAAGTCTATATTGGTGAAAAACAATTTCTCCACTATATGAGCTGGATATATTCCTTTAAACAGCACTGTCAGGTCCATGTTATTTTGCTGTGTAGCGGAGCAACTGATGACCTGAATTGTGGCTGTGGGTAAATAAAGGTGCAGCTATTATTTTTGAGCAGGGCAAGAGGATGTCTGTTGAGAAGAAGAAACAGAAACCCTGACTACATGAAATACTTGAACCAGGGATTAAAGGAGCCCAGTAAAGGGCTTTAAATCCCAATTGGTTGCGATCAGCACTGTACCTGCTAGGCACATCCCAGTGATGACTTGATGCCTGGAGACGCATATCTCGTACATTCATGCTCAGTGGTGCGTTTTGTGTGCGTAGTTATCTTCTTTACAGCCTGTATTTGCGTTTTTATTTAAAGTGTAAACTGACATAATTTATGTAAATTAAAATCTTTTTCTGTGGGAAAGAAGCGTAAAATAGCAAGGTAAGGGAGACAGCACAGATCTACACAGAGCAGACTGTGGAAAAAAAGTCATCTAGATTAATAAGGTTTTTGAAGAGGTAAAGGGATTGTCCTACAGAATACAGAATGATTAAGGATAGCTTGAAGGGAATTTTTAATGTCTTTTGTGAGTATCAAGATTGGTGGAAACATTGTTGGACCTTTTGTACTGAGATGTGGATTATTGATGTGGAACAGCAAGGAGCTTCTTAAGGAACTTAAAATGCAAGGGGAGAGAATACAAAAGGTGAAAGCAAGATACAGGCAACAAAGGAGGTATATATAAGCGTTTGGGCTTTTAGGGATGAAATCTATGAAGGCAAGTGAGCCAAAAGCTGTAATTTGACTGTGTGGCTGGTGGTTAACAGCTGTCAAAACTATGACAATTGAGGGAGATCCATGGTGACTAGAAGAAAAGGGCATTATGCCCATTTTCAGAAAAGGCAAGGAAGAAGAGGATTTGGGAACTACAAACTGGTCAACTTCACCTTCTTTCTAGAAAGGACATGGAAAAGTGTAACCCAAGCAAATTTGTGGATGCTCCTGCATTAGGAGGAGTTGTTGGCATGTCAAGCAGGAGAGCTTCTATCTGTGTGGATGTTGAGGAACTCGAGGACGGGGCCAGCTGAAGTTCCGTGACCTTCAGTTAGGAGAAGTGCACAGTTCCCTGGGGCAGACTAACACTGTGCATCGATACAGGCTGGGAACTGCCTGGCTGAGTAGCAGCCGTGCTGCAAAGGTCCGGTGCCACAGTCGCTGCTGAGCAGAGGAAGGGCCAGCAGTGTGCTCCGACTGTGAGTAAGGCAGATTGTATATGGGGCTGTTAGGAGGAGCGTGGCTACCAGACAGCATGACGTTATGCTCCTTGACTCCTCAGTGGCAAGGCTGCAGTTGCAGTGCTCTTTCCAGTGTCTTTGTTTTCCCCAGATTTCTCACAAGATACTGAGAAACTGGGCGGAAGTATGTCGGCAGGCTACCCAAATGTTTAAAGACTTAGACCGCATTATCTATGAGGAGGGGGTACCGTACCACTTCTGTCCGGCACAAAGAGGCTGGGGGGATCTGATAGCAACCAACAACCGACTGCAAGGTGGCTGCAAAGCTGGCAGAGCCAAGCTAGTCTTGATGGTGGCAGACAGCAGACAAGGGGCAGCACTTGCTGTGGCTTGAGAGGGTCAGATTGGACATTAGGGAAAAATATCTTTGCTGGGAGGGTTAGTGCATCGCTGCAGCAGGTTACTTAATGGGGCTGTGGGATCTCTGTCATCGGAGGTTTTCAAGACTTGGCAAAGTCATGCCAGACCTATCTTAGTATTGGTGGAAATGGTCTTTGAGTGGGAGGCTGGACAAATAACCTGCAGAGGTCCTTCCTGATAGCATTTTGGTGGTATTCTTGTGTGTGCTGTGCTGTTAACTGTTAGGAGGCAACTCTAGGGACGCCAAAAATTAAAAAAAAAACAAAACAAAAAAACAAAAAACACAACGCAGCAAGAAAAGAAACAATTTTTCTTTTAAGCTGAATTACATACTCAGTTCTGTGAAGCTCTACAAGACATTTTAATGGTCGAGTGACAGTATTACTCAGTGTGTGGTAACTCAGGCAGATCACACCAGATATTTGATTGCATGCTTGTCTTAATTCTAATAGTATTCATGTGGGAGCCTGATAGTTTGATTTAATGTCACTTTATCTGCTACAAGAGGTTCCTAATTCTACTCTTCCAGTCACTGACTTGTGATTATATTCTAACTTTGCAGAAAATTGCATTATTTACGTTTCTGCAAGATCTTAATATTTAAGAGGCTATCATTTATTAAATAACTTCATTTGCATATTTTAAAAGATTTCCTTTCATTCATTACGCTTTTTAAAAAGAAATAATGTTCTGTAGAATTCTGTTCAAACTTTTTTTCTTCGGCAGTCAGTGTGTGGGAACGGCTAGATGATAGCCCCTGGAATAGGCAAAATAAGGTTGCATGGATTTCCGTGAAAGAACGGAGCCTCAGAGTAGGTTTGAAGTCAGTCACCTGCTGTTTTGCCTTCCCTCTCCAGCCAACTGAAGAGCAGCGAAAGGAGAGATCTGAACTTTGCAGCTCCTGGCTCCACTGGGAGACTATTAGTTGGTCCCCTAGGAGAATGCAGCTTGCTTGTTTTATATTTGACTTAGCAGGTGAAGGAGAGCTCTTGAGCTAACTTTCAGTGAGTGCTGAGGCTATAGTGATTTAAGATCTCCTCCTGGTGAAGATTACCACTCTTCTCCTCTACAGGGCCCACAGAAGGGAGCATGTGCCAACTTCTTAGCAGTTTGAAGTCGTAGCATGACCAATTTCTGTAATAGTTTCACTGACCTGGGGAGTCTGAAGCATAGGTGCATGTTCTCTGTTGCCACCAGCCTCCTGCTCGAGGAGGGGCAGAGAGCTACAGGGACAGCAGCTGAAATGAGCCGGTCAGCCCAGCTTTGGCTGCTGGTCAGTGCATGCCAGGTGTGCTCATATAGTAGGCAGCAGTATGAATCAGAATGCCACGTCTGTACAGGTTTTCTTTGCCTAAATTTAGCACATGTATTTATGAAAATCTTAGAGAGAGAAAAGTCAAAGGTTAGTATTAATCCTAGCAGTAAATGGGTTTCACCAAGTTAACTAGTAAAATTATAGATGTGCAAAAAGTCTTGGTAAACTAATACCTGTACTATGAACCTTATTTCACTTGAAGTGATTCTGTGGTGATTCTTACTCCTATACTGCAAGAATAAAAAGAAATAGGTGATACCTGTTTAGGGAGTTCCTGCTTTTTACATGGTGTTGTGAGGACTGCTCCTTCTGTTGCTCTTAACTAGCAGAACTTCTGAAGAAAGAAAGCAAGTAAGAGTTGCTGAGGAGACGGGAATGATGAAATTGGTTATTCTTTTAATTTGAATCTGTTGATTGTAATAACACACAGAAGGGCTTACTCTTCTCCTTGCATTAATCTGGAAGCAAACATTCTGCTTTCCTTTAACATAGTGATACAAGCCTGAACTCTTTATCTGGGTCTCCTGTACATCAGGATAACAACAGGAAAGTAGGATGACTTTTTCTCATATGCACTTGTACATGCTGGTATCTAAATAAACAAATTCTAACTTTTCCTCTTGCAGGAACACCATTTGCAACGGGCTATCTCAGCACAACAAGTCTTCAGAGAAAAGAAAGAGAGCATGGTTATCCCAGTTCCTGAAGCAGAGAGCAATGTCAACTATTACAATCGTTTGTATAAAGGAGAGTTTAAGCAACCAAAGCAGTTCATTCACATTCAACGTAAGTTCACAATCTTTTTCTTTTTCCACCCCATTTAATTAAATTGAGTAACACTCAAATAATCTTGAAGCCAAAGTTGCCACAATATTCCAAAAGTAGGAGGTCTCAGAAATCTGAGGTGGATTTACATACTTGAATTCCAGTTTCTCTTTTAAAGTTCTGGAAAAATGTAATGATTAGCGTAAAGGTGAGGTTTTTTCCTACAGTATTAATTTATGGGCTTTATGCTAATGTTCACATATAGTAGCTAGCAAGCCTTGTGTTTTGTTTGTTAGTCAGCTGGTATTGTGATCAATGGCTTGATCAAGCCATTCTTCAGATTTTTCCTTTTTCTCAGAAAGAATAACTGACCCTAGCTGCCTCGCAGTTGCTTATGCTAATATGAGGGGAGGAAGGGGATTGTTCGCTGAGTGAGTCTGGAATGACTGTTAGTTCAAAAGAGGTATCTAAACAAAAATCAAGTAAATAGAAGAATTTTTATAATGAAAATCAGCCTTGGTTCTGCTGATTGTAACAAAGCTCTTGAACGTTTGGTTTGAGCTGGGCTAAAAGCAAAGTCTAAGCTAGTCACTATACCATATGTGACATTTCTAGGGCGAGATATATTCTGGGCTATGGGTGACAATGACTTTCTCAGAGTTTTGCTAGAATTGTGTGTTTCTTTATGCAAGGAACTCTTAGCTTATTTTATAGATGGAAGGAAGTACTCTTTGTATGTGTTTGGCTGCATCCGTGTTAAAAGGTCTCTTTAGGAAAATTAATAATGGGTTTCTTTGGATTCATTTTAACACTTTCTCAGGTGCTGTTCAGTTGACAGGTGACAGATGGTATTTATATTCCAGCTGTTCAGTTGTTCCTTGGCATGTGAATCACTCTTGTGTGATGCAGCATGTCATTCTAGAGGGTTATTTTGTGACTTGGACTTCTCCTAGGAGTTACCTTTGTAGCAAAACTTCAGAGTCAATTATTGCTGTAGTTTGTGAGTCCTTATGGTGAAGCACGAGGTCAGTGTTGGGTTTCTGCAAAGAAAGCTTCTCATCACAGATTTCTGGGTTTTTTTTCTTAATCATATTGGAAAGACTATTGACGGAGTTATGCCAAAGCATCTTGGACAGGAATACAGTCCTCTGCTGTGTTAGTTTTGGGCTTTGTGCAAACAGTGTTGATTTTATTGAATTTCATCTTGCCAGACATAGAATGTGTTGATATCTGTTTGCTCTTCACACACACCTCAGCTGTCTCAACAAGAGGTTGCTGATCTCTATGTAGATTTGAGCAGAAAAAGCATTTTATGTTGGAGTGTTCCCTGCTTTTCTTATAGGGGCAACTGAACTTCAAGTTAGGCAAATGATGCTGAAACGTAAAACTAATTGTATATTGAAGATCCTCCATTTCTTTTTCCTTACCAACATGGAGAAGTCTCTCTCTTTTTTTTTTTTTTTTTTTTTTTTTTTTTTTTTTTTTCCTCCTTTCATGCATTTCTGAAATTAGAGATTTTAGAAAATGACATGGTTAAGACACAATAAGGTTCATACTGGTAATGTAAGAAATGAGCCAAAGGAAACTGGTCAAATTCTTCTCTTTAACAGATGCAACAGAGCTATGTGTAAGGCAGGTTGACTGGTGTAAGGTTTCTAAATGAGGAATGTACTTTCTTCCTTGCTTTGCTGGACATTGCCAGAAACACTGTAAATATTGGTAGCAACCGTGTCTGAAAGTGTTAAATATATTGTGCCAAAGTGTTCTTTGCCTTGTTAAGATGCACAGCCTTTCTGAATAGAATTACAGAAGGTATTTGAGTTGATGATAAATACCAGATACTGCTTTAAGATAACTTTTTCTCCACATATTCTGGTTGGAGTATGTGTGGTACAGGGCAATTTTATGCTACGATAACTGCTTAGAAATTCTGTTTTAACGCTGAAAGCACTAACAGAAGTACTGGCTTCAGACATTTAAATTAAGTAAACTGACAGAAACCAGGAGGCCAGGTACTGTATTCCATACCTACTGGTGGTT
Source organism: Dromaius novaehollandiae (assembly GCF_036370855.1). Classification (NCBI taxonomy): domain Eukaryota; kingdom Metazoa; phylum Chordata; class Aves; order Casuariiformes; family Dromaiidae; genus Dromaius; species Dromaius novaehollandiae. The sequence continues at coordinate 3,344,752 of NC_088104.1, read as the reverse complement.
GTTACTAGGAAATTATGAGTAAGCCTGAATTCTACAGTTCATGTGGTAGCTAAGGATTTTATTTTTGAATTTACCAGTATAATTAAGGGGATTCTTTTATTTGATCCAGTGGTTCCAAGCAGAGAAAAGGTAATTTCTTGGTGAGGCATGAAATACATGAATTGGCATGGATTCTAGGCATTGCGGAACCTGGGTAGTACCAATTCAGGTGACTTTAAACTGAATGTAAAGCAAAAGTCTTGAACTGTTCAAATTATGCTAGTATGATTAGTAATTTTCCAAGAATGAATCTATTTACAGTAGCATAGAGATGCATTATAACTAACTAATATGCAACAAAGGGAGTAAGTTACTGTGTTTGCACCTATACTAGAATTACAGCTGATTGGATTTTGCAGATTATTTTTCTTAACTGAAATAATAAAAATGGAACCCAAAATATGTGTTTGGATGCAAGCAGTTATTGCTATGTATGTATAATGTATATACAATTTCATGTGTGTGTGTGCACACTTTTTTTATTTACATATATGCAAGAGCCTTTGCTGGGAGGAGGTTTCTTTGTATATAAGGGGCTTAAAAAAAAAAAAAAATCTAATGATACCAAACTAATACTTAATCATAGGTTACACAGTAAGCCAGAATTTTCAAACCTGCAACAAATAATCTTCACTTAAAGTTGTGTTATTTTATTTAAATTAAAAAGTGAGGTGTGCATTTAACGTAATTCAGAGTTTCACCCTGCAGCCTGGATGTGTAAAATGGGTAATTGCATGATACCTGTCCTAATAAGATATTTTAATTCTGGTCCAGAGGCTTAGAAGCTCTCTGCCAGTTAGTTGCTACAAACTTACCATGGACGCGGTAACACTAGGAAATGTTGGGAGTGAGACAGAAAGCCTGCATTAGGGTTGCTAAGATGGAACAAAGTAATGCTGAATACGACTGAATGGAGGTTATAGAATGAGAAGAAAAGGGAACGTTAGAAGAGAAGTGAAAATAAGATTTGTATAAATCTAAAAATTTTACTATTTACAGAAAGACAATTTAATATTTGCATGCATGTTTAATAGAATTAGATTTAAGAACTTCTGTGTAAATTGTTAAACTAAAATAGGTCTGTAGCTCAGTTCCCTTCTGAGGTAAGAATGACTAAGCTTTGCTGATTTGTTTTTACTTTGGCTATAATTACTATTACGTGGTTCTTCATTTTCTTTTGGTCAGCACAGATGTATCTGCTGCCACCAGGATCAACACTGACCACTTTTTTTTTTTTTTTTTTACTGCCATCTCCATTCTGGTGGCAGTTGTGCTCTCTGGTGAGCCAAGTCAGGGAACTGATCTGGCAGAGAACTTGCCTATCTTTGGTTAGCTTTCAGATTTTCACTTTCCTGATTCCATTCATTGTGTGGTTGCCAGCGGCAGCATGAGCAAGGTGGCAGGAACGTGTGGCTAGCTGGAGAGGGAAAGCTAGTGGAGCCACTTGTTTCAATGGTAACCCACACTTAGGTCAATTAAATTAAGGCTGTGGTTCCATAGTCATTTTAAGCTAACTAAATTTCGTTAACTTAGTTAAGTTAACCCTAATGTAATTTGGTTTAAAGTTAAGTTAAATTAAATTTAAAGTTAGTATCAACTGAGTTCCTGGGGGAGCTCAGTTAAACAGAAGAAATCCCTTTGTGGCAGTTTTGGCTGTCAGGAGTGGCTGAAGTGATGGAGGATACTGTTGGTTTTGCAGCATCTAGCAGCAAGCCAGCAAGTTGTGAGTGTTCACATGAGACAAGGTTACTGCTGGGATCATCAAGGCCTTTTCCTTCAGGGCACTGCGCAAACCTGCAGTGTGGGGAACGATGGAAGTTTTGGAGCAGGACAGCTATTAGTCAACCGCAAGAAACTCCCAAGAATTGCCAGGAGGAATGGATATAGGTGGTCCACTTTTAACTGCATAGACTAGCAGGTTGGGTGGGCTTAAAGTGCCGGCCAGTAGTCAGTCATCTGAAATACAGTGCTTTCTGTGATTTTTAGTCTTGTTCTCCACGAATTCTTGTAGGCATGAATGAACAGTTTCCTCTGTTGCTATGGCAGGAGCAGAAACAAGAGGTTGTGTTGGGTGGTCATATCACAGGAGACACAAACCACCTGTGTCTTGTGATGGCTGTAGAAGCCAGCAAGCTGCCATACATAAAGCTGCCTAAAGCTCCAGGATAAAAAATGGCTTTTTCTGGAACTAGCTGCAGATACTTGACTGCTTGTGCTGTCTTCCCAAACACAGAGTAAAATGCTGTTTTCAAAGAGCAGGCCTCAGTGAAGGAGGACCCTTCTCTGAATATCTCCCCAGAGCTGAGGCAAGCCAGCTCAGTGTTGACGAGTTAACTCTCCATGATTCTGTGCAGCATTGGTGGGGGGTGTGTGTGTGTGTGTGTGTGTATGTATGTATGTGTGTATATGTGTGTGTATATATATACACACACACACGCACATGCATATACATGTATACACACACCCCCCCACACACACACCCCCTTATGTTTCCAGACTTGTAGATCTCCGGGAGGTTACTGAGGCTTTGTGGCCTTCCTGACTGCACTGAGACAAGAGGTAGATTGCAAGAATTGCTTACTGCTTCCACTCTGTTATCGCACAGCCTCGATATAAACCCTCTTTCATTGGCAATGACCTATTGATAACTGCAGGTCATGATGAATGGTATCAAAAGTGTTGCTAAAAACATGATATGGGCTACTACTTCTGTTTTTATGATACCTGTGTCTTTGTGTAGAAGAAAATTTGACTGGATTTCTTTGAGACAGGTATCCAATGTGTACTTCCCAAGAAAGTTATCTTCTGTATGTTATTTTGATTATTTGTCAAAATACTTGTGGGGAGTTGAAATTCAGGGGGATAATCTTAACTTTTTCTTCCTTCCCTCCTCCCCCCTGCCCCCAGTACTTTATTGGTTAACAATGAATTTGAAAAATGCCTGCTCACAGAGCCTTGGCTCTGTCAGCTAATATTTCAGCATCATGTTATGAACTTAGGTGGACTTGACATGTTGTTTACCCTGTGGTTTCGTGAGAGGAGGTGAGCCAGTCTAACAGCCAAAAGAGAGAGGCTCTGCTTCTCCTCCCTTTTCGGTTTCTGGTTGCATACACCCCTGCATATCTTGTCCTGCCTGTGTACTGGTCCTGATGCATCTTGGCCACTTCTGCAAACTGACTCAACTTAGGAACTTAGCAGGAAGCTATCTAGGGTTTCTCTGGGGCCCCTTTGGGACAGTGAGTTGAGTGCATCTCCAGATGATTCAGCTTGCTGGTGTGTGTGTTGGTGGGAACCTGTATAATTTCCTGCTGGGTTAGGGGCTTAAATTCCCTAAGGGAAGAGGCTGATGGGTGCCACCCCAGGAGAGGGACTGGACTGTGCAGGTGGGTGAGCAGCAGGAGGGAGGCACTCTCCAGCTTTCAGCTGAGGCGGGCCATTGGGTCAGTTCAGATGCTTGCAGTTCAGTGATCTTTAGTCTCTGCCTCCTTTATCCGAGATGGAGATCTTGCCTTCCAATCGCTAGTGTTCAGAATGAGTTCCTGAGAAAGGTTGGTCTTTTAATTTGCTTATAAGTGGAATGGCTGGGTTTTTTTCTCTAGCTAGTCTTGGTGTCTCCTGCTAGTTGCATTTCATCTTGGCATGTCCGCTTTTGTCCTGTGAGGTGATGCTGAAAGGTGCTTGGTGCAAGAATTTTCAGCAAGTCTTTCATTTTGTCATCGCGGAAACCAAGGCGAGTTTACTGGCAGCACTTACGGGTGAATAGTAGCATCTGTTCCCTATCGTAGGGATCCTTCTGTTCACTAATACTCTGGTTTAAGAAGTTTTACTTGAAGCATCTTGTTTGCAAGGAATTAGTGAATTGCCTGCTGACAGGTAACAGGATGACAGTTTTTGTGTAAGATCAGCGTCTGTCCGAATGTAAACAATCGGTACCTTCTCAGGTTTTTCATGAATGTGAGAATGTGATTGAACATCTGCGTGGTGTTTTTTTATTAGGGAAATTTCCCCTTGTGTTTGGAGATGTGCTCCAAAATGACGTGGATACGTTGTCCAGAAAACTTTGGCCATCTACTTTGAGCGGAGTTGTTTGAATGTGTCTTTGCAGTGCGTGCTGGTACTGCAGTCATTTTTGTATGCATTGGGGATAGTCATGGGGTGGGGGAACTCTCGCGATTTCTGTTTTGGAGAAAGTGACTGTTTATGCTTATGAGGCCATTGAATTAGATTTTTGTGGAGGGGAGGTGCAACATAGGGCATTGCTACCTAGGAGCAGGAGAAGTATGAATGGCAGGGCTGGGCTTAGCTGCAAGAGCTAGGAATAGTTTTGAACTTTGAGTGTGTAACAGGTGGAATCAGACATGCGCTGTGCATGTGTGAGCAGTGGTCAGAGGTGCATGAGGGAAAGGGCCCTTCGAGCGTTGGCGAGGGGAGCGGAGCACACCAGCGTGAGGGTTACAGCTCAGGCGGGACGGTTCGCCCTGTCTGCATCGTACGGCTCATGCGCTTTTGGTGCCAGCGCTGCAGGGCTCCCAGCAGTCTGCCAGGGCCACACAGGATAAATTGGAGCACAGCTTACTGGACCAGGAGATACTGTACAGCAGCTTGGCAGCATTGATCCCAGCAGTGATGTTTGGCTGTTCACTGGCTGTTCAGCTGTTGGAACGGGCTCTTGCGGCTGTCTCCTCAGGTACTGTAAGTCTCTCTCTCTCTGTGTCCATTGCATGGTCCTGCTTGGTGACTTTTTAATGCAGTTTTCCAGAATATTTTTTAAAATTCATGGTTCCATATGAATTTTTATCACAAAACTTTAGATAGATTCTTATGGATTGCCACTGAAGCAGCAGGACCAGTGCTCTAAGATGCAGTTTAAGTCTGGTGTACTGCTGTTGATTGTTAGAGCAGGTGCTGGGGGTCACGTGCCCCACCAGAGGGGATGTGTCTGAAGTGTCTTGTCTTAAATATTAGGTGTTTTAAATAGATGTGTTATGCAAATTTGCATTATTGAATTGCTGGTGTTAATAATTCCATTTAATACATAATTATACCATTATATATAATTCTATTATTACTAATTTCTTTTTGAAATACAATATCAACTTATGCTAAAATGCATCTTTGGCCAGAAAAGCCTTTTGGCTAAGTGGTGTTGTCTGCATTAGTACAGTCAAGCACTGCCTCGTCTTTCACAGCTGAAAATGGTAAGGGATTGCTTCCTAGCACTTCTTAGTCATATCTGACTCTGTGAGTGTGTTTTACTATTTCCACGCAAAGCCACGTAGACTGTCTTCTGTCCTAGCAGTGATTTAAGCTAATTTATTGACTTTGCATTGGAATACAGAAAGAGTGGTCTTGGGCTGGTCTGAGATACAGTCTGAGACACTCTGATTTGCTTTAAAGATACTTGTTAGCCTTATTCTTTTGGTCCTAGGCTTTTCCTTATGGGAAGCCCTTCCTTATGGGTCCCTTCAAAGCGTACCAGGAAGGTCAATAGCAGTTTTCTTTAAATTAGTGCTCAGATACAGGCATGACTTAACAGCATAAGCGTGTGATAGTGCTTTGACTTGTTGGCTAATACAAATAGAATATATTTTAACAAGCCTTCACTGCTGTTAATACAGTAATGTGTTGATTGACTTATTTGGAGAGTTGTAGTTAGTGTTTCACCTTGTCAAGGTTTTAATGTGAAATATTAGTTATGTGTAATAAGAATTCTTCCTGTTGTACAGGATTTTCTCATACTTGAAAAAAATTAGGTTTTGCTTTGTTATCTGAATGATAATTTTCTTCTGCTTTTAGAAAAAACAGATGCTTTGCATAAGTATGGAGAATGAGTTAAGCGATCCGTAATAAAGATATGACCTTTGTTATAAAGAAGGGAACTTACTATTTGGACAGTATGGAGAAAGAGTCAGGTTCCATGTCTACTGTTAAACTACTTTTAGAGAACAAGTAGCATTTTAATTCCCACAGGATTGGTCTAGCGTTTTTACAATTTCAGTTATGCAATCATAAAGTTTACTGCATTAAATTTTTTAAGAATCTAATTTAGCTGAATGAATTGAAAGTGGGCAATTGAAAGTGTTTTGTAACTTCAGTTTAGGCACCTGTTTCCAAGACTAGGAGTTGACTGAAAATTGTAGTCTTAACTGTTCAGAAACTTCTCCTGATATTATAGAGGAGCTGTATTATAGTGGCATTAAAAGGCATTTTTGCTTTTCGGTTTTGTGAAGAGTTATTAAAGCTTGCACCTGTAGTGAATTTTTAAAATAAATCTGAAGTTTTATTGGTGTTCTTGTTTTCTGATTGAACTACACACTTCTGTATTTCCATAGTATGTTATTTACCTAACATTTCACTTCTGTCTGCATGTATTTTTGTTTCAGCCTTTAATCTGGACAACGAACAGCCAGATTATGATATGGACTCTGAGGATGAAACCTTACTGAACAGACTAAATCGGAAGATGGAAATCAAGCCGTTGCAGTTTGAAATAATGGTTGACAGGCTTGAAAAAGCCAGTTCTAGTCAGGTATTATACTAGGTTAAGAAGTAGATGTTTTCTTTCATTTCTGAGTTTCTGGTGTTTTCTTTTGTTTCCTTTTTTTTGGTGTGTTTCGGGGTGCGTGTGTCTTGTTTGTTTTTAACATCCTACTAATTGGATAAGCATGTATATTTGAGTTTGCAGATATACAGAAATCGCATTGTTGTATCTAATTGTCAACATTACAAAAATGGGTGTAATGTCTGGTGGGGGGGAGGGGGACACAGGGGTGGGGGTGTTGTTTTTAAATTCTAATTCCTAACTGTAATCCTTTAGTAAAAGATGATTTAAAAATGTTGTTCTACCAGTGTTGCTATGAAAGAACCTTACTGTGATTGGTAAGTGCACAGTTTGGGCTATAAACACACTTTGTGTGTGTGTGAATCTAGATTTTTGTCGCACTTGGTACTAGTGGACACTGGCTGAAGTTGAAGTGCGAAGCTTAGAGGCTTGGAAGCGTAGACAGCAAGGCTAAGCCTTTGTTGAGATTGGGCTTTATACTGGAAAGATTTTCAGTCATTCCCACGTGTCAGCAGCCTCAGAGTTTGATACATTGGACTTTCCACAGGTACAAAGAAGGGAAGATTTACCCCAGTCTCTGTAGTTCAGGCTGAGGCTAGCTTTCTTGCTTTAAGAGCAGGCCTGTGCTGCATATTTATTCCCTGATTTCATCAGAGTACTGGTATTTTAATAGTAAGCTGCTGAGGTGCTCCAGGAGACCTTTGTTTGGAGAAGAGTCTTAAAGCTACAAAAATAACTCTTTGGAAAAAGTGCTGTTAACTCATACAGAATGTCTCTTTAAAGGTCATTCATCAAACCTGAATCTTTCAGCATGGCCAGTTGGTTTGCTTGACTTGGGAAGAATTTAAAAGGATCTGCGGAGGGTTGGAAAGTAAAGGGGTGAGAATAGGTGGTTCTGGTGTCTCTTAGCCTTGTAGTTCAAAGTATTGTCATGCCATCCAGGCTTTTTGTTCTGTCAACCTGTGCCTTAACTTGATGTCTCGAGGACTATGTAAAATGGTGTTGAATGATTGCTCAAAAATTATGCCTGAAAGATAGGGTTCTGAAAGGTAAATTTGGAATGGATGTAATTATTTTTCAGAAAGGGAGTCAAAAATCTTTTGCAGGATCTGTAGCTCTACCTTGATTACTTATCTTGATTTAGTTTGAAGCTATGTGTTAAGAGGCCAAAATGTTATGGTCTGCACATCTTGGAGAGACTTTACAAGGGTCCCATTAAAAATCTCTTATTATGCTAAAGAGGATGGATTTTGAAGGAGGAAAAAAATGCAGAAAAGTTGGCAACTATATCTAAGTTATAAAGGCAACTGCTGGCTTAAATACTTTGATTTAGATCAATACTTTTCTCCCTTTGCTTTCTTGTGCTGGAAAAGGATTAAGTTTATCTGGAAAGTTTAGAAGAAATACAGACATGGGATAACCTTATTTTTCTCCCCCCACCTCCACACATACATCTCAGTTGCACCTTTTGAATTTTCTCTTTTAGCTTGTAACACTTCAAGAAGCTAAACTGCTGCTAAATGAAGATGATTACCTTATTAAGGCTGTATATGACTACTGGGTAAGAAAGCGTAAGAATTGCAGAGGGCCATCTCTCATCCCCCAAATCAAACAAGAAAAGAGGGATGGCTCGACTAACAACGACCCTTACGTTGCCTTTCGGAGGAGAACTGAGAAGATGCAGACAAGAAAGGTAACTTACCAAGGTTACTTGTTGGTTTCAGTCTTGTCATTTTAAACAAAGTGCCTAAAGCATTCTGTTTCTTAATAGTTGCAGTATTGGATGACCCAGCTAAACTTCAGACTTGTTAAATGTTATAGTGAGTTTATAATCCATTGATTTCTTTTTTTCTATAGTCAATTTGTAATCTGTCTGTTTGTCTATAAAGTTGAAAGTCCAATGCCAATTTATAGATATTGGCACGCAAACAGGTAAGTAACTGAGAGGCTTTTTAGGTGATAAGCTGCCCCTTCTGTGGAAGAGGGGGAGGGAATTTTCTTCCATGTGCTGTGAAGTAAATCATTCAGTTTTGTATTTGTAGCATGAATTAATTTGAACTGGGAAGTCTGTAATTACTCACTATTTTACATTGACTTTGTACAGATATGCACTCAACCTTATTGTGTGCAGAATCCAGGTGGAAAAAAGTGTTTTAGGAACCAAATCCTGAATATGTTGTTCTGACAACTTCCACTGGACTGGTGTGGAATCTGAGCAGAGGAAGTGTGGAGAAGATGACTGAAGAGTTCTTTTTTACCTTAATTAAAAAAAAAATCCATTTTCTCTTGTTTTTATGATTTCGTCTTCCAAATAAGTTACACTTGTGAGAAGTTTACTCCAAGTGTACTCATACGATTCTTTCAGGAGCATTATGTAATTTTTTTTTGCTAAATTGGTGCTATGTATGCCTCACAGGTTATGCCTTTGACTTAAAACTTAATTAATCTTTCAATAGAATCGAAAGAATGATGAAGCTTCTTATGAGAAGATGTTGAAATTAAGAAGAGAGTTTAGCAGAGCCATAACAATTTTGGAGATGATCAAGAGAAGAGAGAAAACAAAACGCGAGCTATTGCATTTAACATTAGAAGTTGTAGAGAAAAGGTAATATGGCAAATTAAATCTGTATAAAGTCATTTATGACATAAAGGTTTTCATTTTCATGTAATAGATTTGGCAGCACCTCCTGTAATTTATTTTTCTGTGGATGCTGGTCTTCTGTGCACGTGCATGGTTGAAGGCATCACTGTAAACTTTAGAAAGCTAAAATAGAAGGAGTTTGTGTAGCCTGATTGGCAAATGTTTTAAAAATACAAAACAGGCAATGGAAATGCAGGCTTTTCTTGTTTTCGTTTTCTGAAGGTATCATCTGGGTGATTATGGAGGTGAAATCCTCAATGAAGTGAAACTCAATAGACCTGAAAAAGAGATGAGCACAACTCCATCCACTCTTCATAATGGAAATCATCACAAAGTTCAAGAATGTAAAGTTAAGGTAAGCTTTCTGCTGGTGCAAGTCTTTTGTTGTGTGGCTTTCTGACTCACCGGTGTTACATGTTTCGTCATTCTTCTGTGTGTACGCTGCTGCAGATGTTTGCATTGGATAACTGAAAAGGGAGACTGCTTCAAGAGCTTGTAGTTTAACGTTTGACTTCTTTCCCACCTAAGTTTTAAAATGATTGGCTGACATCACCATTTGTTTCTTTAAACAACAACAGTGTAGTCCTCGTTTTCCTTCTCTCAGTTCTGTCCCTTTTGTGTGAGGTGGCATAAACATGAACACTTTACAGTTTCACAGTGCTCCTGATGTCCATGTAAAGTATAGTGAACTATTTTCCCTTCTCCCTTCACTGGGACAATAGACCTCTGATTTTCCTCGGTAGCATTGTTCACGAGTACTGGCTGGACTTCAGCGCAAAGATAGAAGTCCTGCGAATAAAGGATTTTACTGAAATTTGGCTCGAATGCTAAGGGATTCTAGAAAACCATTCTGAACTGTTTAAGTGATCCTCTACTTAATAGTATTTCCAGGCAGAAGAATACAACTGTTATATCTTGTCAACAGCTGAAAGAGCTGTAGGCAACTAATACTTTTAAAAACACTGGAATTTGTAACAGTAACTACTTGTTACCCAGACTGTACACCTTACCCAGACTGTACACCTTACCCAGACTGTACACCTTACCCAGACTGTACACCTTACCCAGACTGTACACCTGGTAACACTGAGCAGGAGTTTTTGTACCTACCCCTGCTTGGCCTTCAGTGTTAGGAAAGTAGCAAACACAATAGGGGGGAAGAAAAAGCTGGACAAGTTTGTGAACCTTTTATTTCTGCAAAGGGATAGAAGGCTCTGAGAGAACGAGCACAGAAGGGTAAAACTTGAATTGCAGCATGCCGCACGCTAGTTATTTTGTCATTCTAAAACTAGCAAAGTTGTGGAATGCTGTACTTCAAGAAATTCCATGCTATTTGACAGTCTTCTCTACATTTTCTTTTCTTGTGTACAGAAGCCCAGTGTATCCAATTTTATAACTGACCTTGTTAGTAGTGTCTGGAGAGCTAATAGTCTAAAAACAATTCATAGCTAGAAACTCTGAACCTTCATGTTTAGATACGGTGTGCAATAGTTTGCCTATTCAACATTTGTAACATTGCGAATAAATATTTAACTTTTTTGTTGAGCACTCTCTTGCTGTCATCAGTAGGAGAATCTCCACCAAAGGACTACTCATTGCATAAATATCTGAAGATCCTTGTTTAAATGTATCAAAAAAAGAAAACTTGTAAACACACAGACAAGGATTTTGAATCTATTCCACCTTATCCAGGTTTTTGTACAACTTTGACTGGTATTCTTTTCTTCATGACTCATGGAGAAACACATTGTGCTCAAAATTAAGAGAAGTACATCAAAGGGTACGTCTCTGTACTTCTGTCACTGCTTGAGTCAGATACTGAATCAGATCAGTAAGCTTTTGTATGCTTACTCAGATCCTTCTGGGAGGGCAGTCTGGATAACCTGTGCAGAACACAGTTAAAATACTTTTTTCGAAAGTTAACCATGATTCTGACTATCTGTTGGTTCTGGTGGCCTGCAGTTCAAATAAAATTAAGTGAAAAAGATCAGTATAGCTGCAACCAGTTTATAGAAGGTCCGCTGCACTGAAAAGTGCATCTAACTTAGTTTTGGGGGTTGAAATTACCATTTCACAATCGGGTGGGCTTGCTTAGTTTTTTTTGCAGTTAATAGAAGCAATTAACTTTGCAGTTAATGCCCATAACCTTAGCATACTTGTATTACTGTTTTTCTGCTTCTTCTTACCACATTTCCTTTAACTGTCACTTAAGCCCTAAGTATCTTCTGTTCTTTTTAGAAGCTCTCATTGCTTTAAAACATGCCTCTGTGATACAGTAGAGAGTCATGTTATATAAGGAAGTTTTTTTTTCATCCCAAGCCATTTTAATGTCATTATTGTAGTTGAGGTCACCAAACAGGGGGGCGGGGGTTGAAGGCTAAGACGTGATGTTCCATCGCTGACGTGACAGCGAGAAAAATAGACTCCAGGGGAGCAATGCAACTTGCTTTCCAGGTGCAGCAAAGCAAAGAGCTGTACTTTAAAAAGCAAGCAACTCTCCCCCCCCCCCCAAAAAAAATTTGAATGTCCCTTGTTGAACTCTAAGAAAATTACTTAGCATGGAAAGACAACTGCTGCAGTGTCATCTTGCATTTTAAATATGTAAGAATGTAGCAGATGAGTTGGGGAGCGTGTCATGTTTCAGGGTGGTGAGGCTTTTTAATTTGTTTTCATAGTCTGCAATAATTGGAGAGCCTGTTCTTGTTTCATCGTATGTAATGCCCATCCTGAGCACACCAGAAATGGGGTGGTTTTTAGGAAAAAGACTAGGCAGAGGTATGCTGTATCTAGTGTCAGTAGGCAAAAACAAATAACTTGTGTTTATTCAGTGGTTTCTTAGACTTTTTTGAATTATTTGAATCATTCGTGACATGGTATCAGCCGTAAGTTCATTAGTTTTCATTTGCATCCTTGTGACTGGGTGGCTGTTACTGTAGTATAATCACACAAATTAGAATCAAGGTGTGTTTTTGAGAAGTGGCTTGGAATACTAGTTCCTGTTATAAAATGCTGGGGAGTAAGAGCGGAGGTTTGAAGACCTCTCGAAGTTTTTAATTTAACACCTGCGACACCTAGTGCTCACTAAATTAAATACAAGCCCGTCACCTCGATTCTCTGGCGGGGACTCTGTTACGCCTCACCTTGCATGTCTGCTGTTAGGAAGCTGAGCTCCCTTACTTGAGTTAGTTTTGGTCAGACGGTTATTGACAAGTGGTAATTCGGGGAAATTTAAGAATATTTCTCGAAACTGCAGGGTTTTACGTGTAATTGAAAATTGCGCAATTGAAAGTAATCTTCAGGTTGTAAGTAGATTTGAAAGCTTTGAAATTTGACAGCATCCATGTTCAAGTCAACACTTTAATATCAACTCAGTTGCTTATTCTAGAGGATTAATATTAGCAAAATCTACAAGGAAAGAACAAAAACTAGTACCATTAAAGCCTTTTAGTGTTTCTGACATCGTTTATATTTTTAAACATAAATTGGATTGTTTCTTCCGAACAGATTTCATCAGTTGAGAAAATTGCAAGTCCTTGGCTTACAAAACTGAGAATTGAGGAAATAACTGGAATAGGATGTCTCATTATAGTATATACTGCATTTACTACAAAGGATGGAACTTATTTTATATATTCATGTAGTTGAAAGCGTAGTTTTTTGTTTATTAATAGAGCAGCTGTAAAGGCAGTCACGGGTAAAGTTCTGGGTTTTTAAAATGCTTTGAATGAACTGCTGCTTTCATTATCTGTCTGAGGTGGTTTACAGATGCTGCATGTTAAAAGGCTTTGAAAGACAAGCAGTCATTTCTTTGTAAGGCATGAAAAGAGGAAAGGACTAAATTAATCACATATTCTTTGTCCAAATATTTTCTTGTTTTTCACAAACAGCACCCTCATCATTCATCTCTAAAGGAGGAGGTGTCAGATGTTGTACGTCAAAAGAAGAAGTATCTAAAGAAACCTAAATTAGAGTGTGTGGTAACTCCTCAACAGCCTTCTACTGACCCCTTGCCTGTTGTCAATAAGAGTGATATTAAACAGTATGACTTCCACAGTTCAGATGAAGAGGAGTTCCCACAGGTAACGTTTTGTTACAAAACTCTGACTTACAGAAGATGGAAAATTAAAGTACCTGTAACTCAGTCCAGCTTGAAATCTTCTCGTTTGGACTTTTGGTAGTAGATGGAGAGTAACTATGTTAGATATTTTTATATACAAGACATTTGCATAAACTATTCAAGTTTGTTTCCTTTATTTTGTAAGCTACATTTCAGAGGAGCTTTCATTTTAAGGATTTTTTTTTTCTACTGTATGTTAAAGAATACTGACCCCAAGTTAGGATGTTATCAAACATAATAGAAAATCTTTCTTCCTAGCTATTTTGTACTTCTAAAATATGTAAATGCCTTCGGGCACTCTTTTTTTTTTTAAAGAGGCGTCTGCAGATGGTCTTTACAACAGTTATGCTCTAGTTGCTTAGACAAAAGCATGGGAGTTAAATGACCTGTCTTTTGCTGATTGCATTAACATATATTGCTTTTTTGTCTTTTATGATCTCTTTTAAATATGAGTGAAAAAAACTGTCAGCTTATCTGATTTTATGTTTTGTTTTAAAAAGCTAAGTACAGTCAAAAAGAAGTAATGGCTTTCTAGCTGCACCTCATTAGTAGTGCCTTTAAAGTCCCTTAAAACACTTCTTTCAAATATAAATGTAGCAGTTGGAAAAATGAATTTGCTTTCTGGTCTAGGTACCCTCACCAGTATCAGAAGCAGAAGAAGAAAATGATCCTGATGGACCTTGTGCTTTCAGGAGAAGAGCAGGATGCCAGTATTATGCTGTAAGACTATCTGTTGTTGGATTTACTGTGTGCGTGGTTGTGGTGTTTTGTTTTGTGTGGTTTTTTTTGTTTGTTTGTTTTTAAATTGGCCTGATGCTAATGTAATGGGCTGGCTAGCTGGGTAGACAAGGGGAGAGCAGTGGATGCTGTCTACCTTGACTCCAGGAGGGCTTTTGACACTGTCTCCCACTACATCCTCGCAGGCAAGCTCAGGAAGTGCGGGACAGACAGGCAGACAGTGAGGTGGATTGAGAACTGGCTGAATGGCAGAGCTCGCAGGGTTGTGCTCAGGGGTGCCAAGTCTAGTTGGAGGCCTGTAGATAGCGGTGTCCCCCAGGGATCAGTACTGGGTCCAGTCTTGTTCAACCTCTTCCTCGGTGACCCGGAGGAAGGGACAGAGTGCCTCCTCAGCAAGCTTGCTGATGATCCTGAACTGGGAGGAGTGGCTGATACCCCCGGGGGCTGTGCTGTCCTTCAGAGGGACCTGGACAGGCGGGAGAGGTGGGCAGAGGGGAACCTCATGGAGTTCAGCAAAGGCAAGTGCAGGGTCCTGCACCCCGGGAGGAGTAACCCCAGGCACCAGGGCAGGCTGGGGGCTGACCTGCTGGAAAGCAGCTCTGCGGAGAGGGACCTGGCAGTCCTGGCGGAGAAGCAGCTGACCCTGAGCCAGCAAGGTGCCCTTGTGGCCAGGAAGGCCAATGGTATCTTGGGTTGCATTAGGGAGAGCATTGCCAGCAGGCCAAGGGAGGTGATCCTGCCCCTCTACTCAGCTCTAGAGAGGCCGCATCTGGAGTACCGTGTCCAGTGCTGGGCTCCCCAGTACAAGACAGACATGGAGCTACTGGAGTGAGTGCAGCAAGGGGCTACTAAGATGCTTAAGGGACTGGAGCATCTCTCATATGAAGAGAGGCTGAGAGAGCTGGGCCTGTTCAGCCTGGAGAAGAGAAGGCTCAGGGAGGATCTTCTCAATGTATGTAAGTATCTGCAGGGAGGGTGTGAAAGAGGATGAGGCCAGACTCTTCTCTGTGGTGCCCAGTGATAGGACGAGAGGGAACAGGCAC
The DNA here is from genome assembly GCF_036370855.1 of Dromaius novaehollandiae. Lineage (NCBI taxonomy): Eukaryota > Metazoa > Chordata > Aves > Casuariiformes > Dromaiidae > Dromaius > Dromaius novaehollandiae. Next base: position 3,329,612 of record NC_088104.1, on the reverse strand, counting down.
AAACTGAAGCACAGGCAGTTCCGTCTGAACACGAAGAAAAACTTCTTTATGGCAAGGGTGACTGAGCAGTGGGACAGGTTGCCCAGAGAGGTGGAGGAGTCTCCATCCTTGGAGGTACTCAAAAGCTGTCTGGACGCAATCCTTGGAAACATGCTCTAGGCGACCCTGCTTGAGCAAGGAGTTGGACTAGATGATCTCCAGAGGTCCCTTCCAACCTCAACCGTTCTGTGATTCTGTAATAGTTCCTCCTATTCCCGCTTCCAGCACCAAAGTATTGATCACTTGGTGAATCCAAAGAAAACCATTTTGAGTTTTTACAAGAGCTTTTCTCTCTATACTGTCCATTTGTGATTACCTAAAAATAGCATAATGCGCTGGCAGCAGTCCAGTTCAGCTACTGTTAAGAAGAGAGCATACCCCACCCGCCCCAAGTTTACTGGCAAATCCTTTTTCCTCAGCTTGTAGAGCTTGTTCGCTACTAGTTGTCTCAGTTGCCAGACCTGTTGAGAGAACCTACTGGGGCCTTGAGTAGAATCTGCTATCGAAGCAGAGGGGTTTAAGGCATTAAGATTTTTTTCATGTCAAATTTATTTTGAAATCGGTGCAAGCTGTTAAGTATATTGAAAAACATTTGGTTGAGACTGCAGCAGTCAGCAGAGCACTGAGCCTAATTATGTCCTGTCATTATCTCAGAACCATATTGAAGCTCTTCACCAAGCACGTGCTTAGAGACAGGGAGCTGTTGGCTAAAGAGATCTAGCAAAGATGAGCACAGTGCTGTAATGGGCATGTTTTTTCTTTGTTTGCCTCATTGGAGGACTGCTGAAGTTAGGTGACAAAATCCGTTGGTAATCGTATAGTCATTTAGGCTGCTTGTAATTCAGTAGAGAAGTCAGTTACTAGGTAGGTTGTTTCAGAAGTCAAAACATTCTGTAGAGTACCCAGATTATAGCGTGTGTTTCTGCTCAACTACTAGATGTCTTCAAAAATATGTCGTTACTTTATTCTTCTGCTTTTTGGAGATTTCCCAGTGGGTTATTTAAGATACTAGCTTGTATGCTCACCGTGCAGTTTTTGCATGGCCTCCTAGCTTGCTTATTCCTTCAGCTCGTGAAGTGGGATTTTTTTTGTTGTTGTTGCCTGTTGATTGCTCATCTGGTCATCTGTTCTGCTTAGCTCCTGAGGTTTAGCTGAAGCTTCTGGCTTGACTGCTTTGACTTTATGCACATGGGGCTCTTTTCTCTTAGTCTGTAAGAGTTCAGTCTTACTGAGCCAGAAGAAGTTGAGATAACTTGATTCTAAACAAGTAACGGAGAAAAGAATTAAATATGAGATTCTAGTTATTTAACAGACTTGATGCTAAAAAGGTGAACAAAATAAAATCAGTTTTAAAAACTGTTTTCTAACACATGCAGCACTTAACACTTCCTGCGTTTCTTCACAGTGCACAATTCCATGATTAGTTAGGAATAAAAAATAGTTAACTGCCAACAGTTTGGGAACTTGCCATTTTCTTGCAGAAATTTGTGGGGTCTGGAGTGAGTTTAGGGGTGTGATTGCTTTCCCCCAAGCCATTTGGGTTTTAATCATTTAACTCTTTATAAATTGATTTAATCTACAGTATTACTGTTGCTGTTCATGAAAATTGATTATTTTAATATTTAATACCAATTATAAAGTATTTCAGATTATACACAGCATCTTCACCTGTAAAGATTACGCAATGTTGAGTTTATAATAATGAGTATTTTCATGGACTAGTAATAAACTCCCTAAGGTAGCTGTGCACCAGAAAACCTATTCTCAAGGTCTTGTAATTGAATGCTGTATACCAGCACAAAGGCCATTAAAATCGGCTTCTGTTACCTTTGGCAATGTGTGACTTACGAGCAAAGCTAAACTGCGAATTCTGGAACTGCTTTTGATAGTGCTTACTCACTTGGGTTGTAAGCTCTCCACGCTGGGAACTGTCACTCTGCCTTAGTACAGCTGGTAATGCAGTGGGATCCCAAATGACTGGACAGCCTTCTTGTGATTTTCTTTGTGACAATTAAGTATTAAAAGTACTGTTCTACTTCACCTGCAATTTTACATTGTCGTGCTTAGCAGGAGAGTTGTGCATATATTCTCAGATTTCTACTGATTATTTTTCGTAAGCTTATTTTTATAGACGAAACCTCTTATGCTACCGACCCTCACTAAAGGGAATAGACGTGTTCCTGAAGGCTGGGCCCTCAGCTGGCTGTAAAACAGTTGGGACACGCAGCCTTTCGTTCAGGCAGTCCTTAGGCTACTAGTAGCCTGAAGCTCAGAGGCTGGAACAAGGAGAGAAAGCTCCATGGACCCTGTGTCTTATACCTTTTGTTACATGACCAAACTAGCCGTTACCAGCCAAGAGATACCAGGCCAGATGGACCTTTGTCTGTCTGAGTAGCACGGTTTTATGTGCTTATTAGTAGACTGAATTAATTCTGACTGGTGTTTCGGTTGTGCTGTTTCATGTTTGTTTTGTTTGTTTGCTTCGTGTATAATCAAGCGAAGAGGATATTCTGCTGCACAAACTCATACCTTATTTTTTTTCATAAAACTTCCAAGTTCTTTCATGATCTGAGTCAAGTGATACTTATTTGTGCATTTTCAGCATTTTTAATACTGTAGCCTATGCATATTAAATTGCTTAGTATGGATAGTCTAGTTTGGCCGAAGCATACACTCTAAATTTAATACAAAATTGCCTTTTTCTTTTTTCTCTGCAGCCTCGTTTGGACCAAACTAACTCTTCATATGAAAATTCAGAATTGGCAGAATTGGACAAGCTGAGGTTCAGGCATTGCCTTACAACCCTTACAATTCCAAGGAGATGTATAGGATTTGCAAGAAGACGAGTTGGCAGGGGTGGAAGGTAAAGTTGCATTATTTTTATTCTTTGTTCCTGTCAAAGTGTAGGAGTATTAGGAAGAGGTAGTCTAACAATTTTTTTTTTCCACTTTAATCAGGGTTTTAATGGACCGAATATCTACAGAGCATGATCCTGTCTTGAGACAGATTGACCCGGAAATGCTGAATAGTTTTTCAAGCTCTTCCCAGACTTTAGACTTTTCTTCTAATTTTTCACGGACCAATGCTTCCAATAAACGTTGTGAAAACAGACTGTCCCTTTCTGAAATACTAAGCAATATCAGATCGTGTCGACTGCAGTGTTTTCAGCCAAGGCTACTAAATCTACAGGACAGTGATAGTGAAGAATGTACCTCAAGGAAACCAGGGCAGACTGTGAATAATAAAAGAGTTTCTGCAGCATCTGTAGCTTTATTGAACACCAGCAAGAATGGCATATCAGGTAGGCAAGGATTTGAATTCATATGGAACTCTAAATGTTAAATTCCAATGCTCTCTTTGGGTCTGGTCTGATAACATCTTCAGTAGCGATGCGTGAAGATGCCCCAAAATACAAGCTAATTATTTTTGGTTTTCTTAGAAGATGCAGGATTTTTCCACAAACAGTCTGCTGCTCCCTACTTTAATTTCAGCTTCAATACTGAACCTTGATAAAGTGCCAGGTACTTTGTTGAATAGCAGAGAAGTTTTGCTTGCATTTAAGGATTGCTTATACACATAAGCATCGAGTCCTAAAGATATTTATTGGTCTGACCTCATTTGAGAGAAGAATGCTCTGTATAAATATAAAAGCAAAGTAAAGCAGGGTGGTTTTTTCTTTTGGTTTGGTGGGAAGGGATTGTTTGTGTGTTTTCTTTTGTGGGTTTTTTTTTTTGTTTTCTCAAAATATCTCAGTATTGAGCTAATAAATGTACTGAGCAGGCATGAAGAAATTGGAAAACAGTGTTTGCTGTTGATACCTGTCATGATCAGAATTTTGATGCACCTTCTGTGAAATTCCTGAACTGCTCTTTGAGATGCATGCGAATCTTGATCCATTTCTGGTACAGTAGTTTTTATGCCTGGGATGCTGCTCGGGGAGCTGTAGGATCAATACCACCCGACTAACGTGGATGTGTGGCATTTGGATTGGAGTTGACTTGCTTTCCCATTAGCTCAGAGCTCAGTTAGGGCTTGGTGGCTTCTCTGACTGCATTATACGTATCAGTCAGGGCATAAGGATTCCAAAGCAGTGCTCTGAATTCACTTTAAAGTCCTAGTTTTACTCATTTAAGTGTACTTTCCAGTTTTGTCTCCAATTATCTTAGGCACCTGGAGAGAAGTAAAATATATTGAACGTCTCTGGAGGCTTCGTCTGGCACTTTAACACTTTATTTCCCTGTCTTTTTCATTTATCTAGGTATCAAAAAACTAATCTTTCCTGTTGCAGAGTTTCTCTTAAGTGGATGTTATTATGTGTCGTCATCTGGTAGCACAGTTGATGAACCTCTGCCCCGAAACGTTGGGGCATATTCCCCATATAACATAGCATAACTAGCGTCGTGAGTCTGCTGTGGAACTTTGCCAGCGTTCAGGATCTTTAAAATGGTCACGTGGAGTAAACATCTGACTTCTGTGGGACGTTGAACGCTGCCTCTCATGCAGCTACCTCAGGTGTCCAGGCTGCAGGAACAGCTTTTCAGTTTGCGTTTGACAAACCCTCATGATATGCCTAACTTCAGGCGCTCAAAGCAGAAAATGCTTATCAGCCCCACGGTCCACACTGACCCATATTAAAGCAGTTATTTGCCCCAAGAAAACCATGTGTTTGGTGGCCGAGGGTTACAGTATATTCCATAATCCACGCTCCTCGCTCGTGGGCTGAGTCACCAGCAGCGCAGAGGGGAACTGGAAGTGGTCAAGGCAATGACTTACCAAGTCATCCCAGGGGAACAGGGAGGGGCGGGTAATAAAGCATAATCCGAATAGATGCTGCTATTCATCGGACTCCAATTTGATATGTATAAATTATATGATGGAATATTTGTGGGCTGTATTGTAGACCACTGTAAGCATAATTTATTAAGCATAATGCTTTTTCTATTTACACATGGGTAATTATTCATTATTTGTTTCTGTATGGTCTGACACTAAAGCTGTGGTATGTCTACCACAGTTGTGCATTTAGGAAGTATAATGTAAATGTTAGCAGTCGAAGGCAGTGCTTTAGGTAAGAGTCAAATCTAGCTGGGTGTGCTGTAAGGATTGTCACAAAATCAACAGCCATAGATTAAGAGTGATGGGAGATTTTTTGTTCCTTTTAAAGGTGATCTCTAACTCTGCATAGCAAGCCCAGCTGTCTTTTGCCATTCAGATTTATGAACCAATTGCTCCAGATGAGCAAGACAGCAGTTGAGAGACAGATGGCTTTATAAAATAAAAGAAAATGCTCTTGTGCTATCTTCACACGAATATAAAATCTATGCAATACTATTCCGATCTCTTTAGACCTTCCCTCTTTTTTTTTTTTTTTTTTTTTTTTTTTTGAGATTTGGATATAGAAGTTGCACTGAAGTTGGAATCAAACCTCCCAGAACCAAAAAAGCTTAAGTGAGCAATCTTACATCACTTGCTTCATGTATTAGCTTTAATTACATAATTTTTAATGTTGTAACTTTTTTGTACTAGTAAAAGAATGTACAGTGCTTTAAATGCTGATTAACTGGGGATATGCCAGAAGACACCTATTACTAAGCATCAACAGGCATCTGAATATTCTCCCACTCTTGTGTGTGTAGAACTTGGTATTGTAAAACAGGATAATTAGATAATAGGCTGATCCTGAATCCTGTAATTAACTTTGTATGGATGTATAACGGTGTGTCTCTTTAAAGTCAGTTGCAAGATTGGGAATTTAATAACAAACCTGTGTAGAAATTCATGTATAGAAATTAAATTTCCTGAAGACAAAAGCAATTTTCTTTGAATTATAGTTTTAAAAGATTAATCATTAACATTTCATAACATCAGTATAGCACTGACATATGCACAGAATATTTCTTACAGCCTAATATTTTTTTACACATGGTTTATTTTTAGCACAATTTATTTTTAACTATAGTCATTGCAACCTTTTATATTCTCTCTCGTGAAAGCTTTTGCACAAGAACACTTTCTAATGTATAGAGGGAGCAGCCATAATGGTCACTGATGATATTTTTATAAGTTTTTGTGAGGAATGTAGATGGCTGGAGTGTTGCACCTGTAGCAGAGAGGGGCAGTTCTGTGTGACGGGATGGTTGTTAGGAGTCAAGAGATTTGTGCTTGGAGCAGATGCAGGAAAGGGAGGTGACTGCTGGTTGTCAGAGTTACGGACATGGAGGAAAAAGAAAGCTGTGAGGAACAAAGAAGTTGCTGATAGCTCTTTATATAATGAAAGCAAGTAATATGCCAGGATTTCTGTTTGAATGAATGAGGTATGATTAGTTAAATGTAAAATTTTGAGGGCCTTCAGGACTTGTGCTGTTTTGGAAAGGCTGGATTTCTTCTGAGGATGATGTCTGCCTAAAGAGTTAGGGGAATATCTTGGGATGGAAGCTGGTGTGTTGTTCTATAGCAGTATGGTAACTAAGTGAAAGAAAAAAAGTTGGAGAGATTTGTGAAATCTCTGTGCCTGGCTTTACTACAAATGAAGAAGAAAAACACCAGTGGAGGAGAACTTCCTTGGCTAGAGGACTGATGGCACAAAAAGAAATTAAAAATGAGAACAATGTTTAAGTGGTACGTTCAGTGAAAGGGTGCCCTTCCCTTAGACAGGGAACTGTGTAGACATCAAGAAGTGCCAGCATTTACACATTGATTCAAGAAATCCAGTCAACAAGAATAAAAAAAACTGAACTGCTGGTGCTACCTGTTACACAGGTGATAAAAACACATGGAATAGCACTCATGTACGTTAGGATTTGTGCTGTTAGGGAAAGAGAACTAAAGGAAAAGGTAGAGAAATACACATTTTAGTGATGGGAGAAACTATAATGGAAAAAAAATAGATACATGAATTTGATATGTAACCCTGGGAATCTGTGGTATAAGTCCTGCAAAGCTCCCTGAAGATTGCATTTGGACAAGAACAGAATTCACTCAGTATTTTATAAAATAGTACATTATGCAGAGAAATGTATGGTTATGGAAGACTTTTTCTCTTCAGATTTAGATTACAGGACAGATCCTGTCCTTCTGGTGAAGGATCAGATGCAATACCAGCAAAATCATTCACCAAATAGCAACGAGAGTCACTGCTGTTTTAGATTTGCTTCTTGGCAAATAGGGAATTTTAGAAGAGATGGTCGAAGGCTGATTGTGCATTAAGTCAGTACAGGTACTGCCCCTCTGTTTGCTAACATGACTCTGGTTGGGAGATAACTGTTGAAAGCACTTAATTTTGTAACAGATTTATCTGTAACCTACTTAAGTAAATTGATTTTTGGAAAGATTATTTCCTCAACTTAGAGAAGACTTGGAGTAGCTTGCTCTAGTTTTCAATGCACAGGAATATTTAAAATAGCTTCTGCATTATATTTTCACTTATATTAAGAAAGCAACTGTTTTGGTGTTTCCTCGAATGCTAGGCACTGTACTGACAGAAAAATAAGCTTTATATAAAAATAAATAAATGTATGACAGGTCTTTCCTGGAGAGTGCCGAACCCGTGTATCAATAAAGAGCCACTGTTTCAAACTAAATGGTTCTCTTGCCCTTGTTATAATAAGTGAAGATGGGGGAACTGAATTTGAGGAACTCTTGAGCGAGATGAGGTCTCTGAAACAGTCCGACCCCTCTGATCAGTTGTGTAAGGTTTTTTCTAGTCTTGTATGCTCTGTCTAGAAAAGCAAGTTGGCCTCCTTGGGAATTACACCTTTGGAAGGATTCTCTGTTCACTCTAAAATCAGACAGACCATAGGGATACAAGAGATGATTAGGATGAATGGTGGAGGAAGAAGTTACCAGGAATTTGATAGCTAAGATGGCTTATGACAGCAAGCTGAGCCTTAGCTGGCTGGCTTAACTCCTAGAGTGAATGTCAAATGCAACTCGGGTCACTTGTGGGACTGGAGGTAGAAGTAGGATTCAGGCAAAAGCTCTAGAGCTGTACGCTGTGGTCGGTGTGTCGTGTTTGGCTCCTGGTCCGCTTCAGCGGCCATCGCCAGGGACTCGCTCACGTGGTTGCCTGTTCAGCTACCGTGTCCCTCCGTGCGGAGGAGACCTGCAGCCGGTGCCTTCTCAAGAATTTTGCTTATGGCGTGAGCTTTTGCCTTTTATAGAGATATTTTTTTTTTCTAGAGTGCAATACAATGTAGAGGTAACTACATTATTTGGGGGCAGCCTGAAAGATGATCTTTGATTAAAGCCTTCAAATCCTGGGAGGAGTGACACAGTAATCTAAACCAGAGCTATCTAGGAGCGGAGACCAAAAGACTATTAATTTCACATTGACTTTTTATGCTATCCTCTTGTCTAACTGTACTGAAATACTACTAGGAAGATTCTGAACTTGGAAGCTAAAATTTTGGTAAATAGAGCCTTTTGCAAGAAACATTAGAACAGTTGCACTTAACAGTGACCTTAAAGACTACTTCGGGGTGTGGTAGAAGTGTCATCTCCTCTAGGACTCTTCAGTAGTTACCTTGGCAGAAGCAAATGATACTTAAATGTGATAATTAACATCTGCTGCTCTGTAACAGGCTAAAGTTGAGTTCAGTCTGACTCCTGAGTAATTATCAGGTGATAGGTACTGAACTGGGTAGGATTTAAACATGTGAAAGCGGAGTAGGCAATTATTACCCTAATCTTCCTTGTACCTTGAAACAGGGTTTGGTGACACCATGGTCTGTGTCAAACTGAGAGGGAAGGGAGGCGGAAAACACGAAGCTGAGGCATAGGCTAGCCCTTAATTAGAGGAGGGGCTGATACAGGGGCTGTTCTCTGCCTCTGTGTAGTTCATAGAACAGCAGCTTTGAGTCTAGACCGATACCGTTCCATTGCAGTCAAATAATAGCTAGTTACGGCTAAATGCTTTTTAGGTATTTCTTCCTGCCATATAAGCATGTTTTAAAACATTTTTATAATAGACCAAAAGATATATTTAGGAATTTGATACCTCAGAACTTAAAAATTGCTTTTTTTTTTTTTTTAAGTCCCATTTTAGTATATTTAAAGCCTGTTTTAATGTAGCAGCAGTAGAGGAGTTTCAGTGCTGAACTCTAAGCCATCAGTCTTTCTTTTGGCATTTATTTGAAATGGAATTTCTGCACAACTATGAGTATTCTGTCTAATAAATGAATGAGACAGACCCTGAAGGACAGAATACTTTTTATTTTATTGTTACCTTGGTGTCTTTTGACAAGATGGTGTTCCTGCAGAGTATAGGTATTTGAGATGAATGACAGCTTAATGTTTGAAAAATGTAGTTCAAAATAAAATGCTAAAATGTATTGGGAATGGGAATCTTTGGGAAAAATGGGAAAACGTGAATCTTTGAAAAGTGAATTCTCTTTTTACTTGCTCATAAAAGAACTTTGTTCTCAGATTAGCATAGACTGCACAAAATTCAGGTTTAACATCAAAGATTTGACAGTATTTTTGATTTCTCGTATGTGCTGTTTCTTGTAAAAACAGAATTGAGAACAGCTTTTCTGACTTCACCCTTCCCTTCTGGGAGTGTGGTGCTACTGGGATTGCAAACATACATTCTCACAAATGGGCAAATGCCTTATGTCACTCTTAAATTCCTGCTTCATTTAAATAAGTTTAATAGGGTAGAAAATACTGTTCAGGTGAAATTTTTTTTGAAGGAAGGAGATACTTAAGTTGTAAGGTCAGACTGGATTTGCTAAGCAAGCATAAGCAATGCTTTGTGTTACTTGCAGATGTATTACGATTTAGATCTGAAGATTGGTTTTGCCATTGTGTATTAGTTTCCCTCCCTTTCAAGTAAGGATTAGTGTATAGCTCTATGCTTACTACTTAAATATGTCGAATGGTATTCCCTTTATGCTAGTACCTACAGGACGCAGTCTGAGTATATTGTTGAAATAGGTGGTTTGGGAATGTCAGGCATATGCTTCCTTTGCAAAGCCAGCTCTGGTATCAGAGACTCTGTAGGAAGGGACGTTGTACAGGAGTGAACTGAGGGTGCTCGCTGGGGGAGCGAGAGAAGAAACCCAGCTGAATTCACCATATCAGCATGCTGCTTCCTCAGCTATGATTTCTAGGATACACAGAAATTCTTTTCCACGTTTTCAGAAACAAGTAAGGTTTTGCTGTTGAATAAGCAGTGCTTTGTAAAGGACATTACCTGGTTGATGTGGCCGTGGTAGAGTTTCATTTGACATATGATTAACAAAAATGACAGACGTAGTTACTAGAGAGAAGAACACCAAAGGCAGAAGCTTCTTAAAAGCAGTGACAGCTGTGAATCCTTTTATTATAAGTTGATTTTTATGCTTAAAAAACAAAGCTAAGAAATTTAGCTTGACCTGTCCTTTACAAAGGAATTTATGAAGCTCTTTGGAAGCATCTAAAACACAACTAATGTATCTTGTTTTCACCCCCTTGTTACCCAGCATCGGTCCATGCTTGCGTTTTAGAGGTTTTTGTCTTGTGCAGACCCATTTAACAGTGGCGTTGCTTTCTTTTTCCATAGTAACAGGGGGTATCACAGAGGAACAGTTTCAGACACATCAACAGCAGTTAGTTCAAATGCAGAGGCAACAACTTGCTCAGCTTCAGCAGAAACAGCAATCTCAGCATTCCTCACAACAGACGCATCCAAAAGCACAGGTAATGCACATTTAAAATGTTTTCATATGTTTCTATCTCCTCCTTTGATAGAAGCTCCCTTCCCTTCTGCTGACTGTTTATCATCTCTGTTACAAGCCAAATGTAACACTTCAATAAATACATTGAACTTTAGAGTGAATATAGAATAGATTTTGGCCAAGATGTTTTTTTTCCAGTTTGTATAGTACCTGCAAGGTAATTTCTGCTCTGGCCACTATGAATACTTTTTCTTTTTCTTTCTTTGCAGAATGAGATAATATTTTCAGTTCAACATCAAAACTTTTTTTTACTTCTTAAAAAAAAATTTTTTTTTCAGTGCAGCCATGACATATACCTTAAGGTTGAGTAGGAAGCTTCATGTTTTAGTATTAGTGGTGTCCACAGGATTAGTCAATGCTCTGTAAATACATACTATTATCACTGTTTTTATACTCCTGTGTAGACATGCTCTGAAGGAGACTTGTTTGTTAAAACTACTTTATGTAATGTAATATGCTCTGTTTTCAGCAAAAGTTTGAAAGAGTGCTAAAAGTTGGTAGTTTCTGAGAGGAAAAAGATAGCCTTATGTATTTAGATTCCTTTCTCTTCCCCTTGTAGTGGCCAGTGGTGGTACTACACTTTCTAAATGAATCACATTTTTCCCTACGTAACACCTAGTGAGGGAAGAGCATTCATTTTCCATCATGCTTAGTTGTCTGATATTTTCTTACAGAGAAAATCTAGAAGCTGTTATCTATTACTAGGAGAGCTTTTTTTTTTCCTCCATATGTTATGAGTGTTCTGTGTCTGGTTGCTAGTGCTGTACCTCCCTCCCGCCAGTGTTTTCTTTGGTTAATCCTTCTGTGTTAGTGGCTATTGATTTCAGTTTATGTAAAATACAAAATTGCAATATTTAAACAGAACAGACAAATTTTGAATTTTTAAGAGACTTTGAACATCTATGAGAAGTCATTTTCTCAGCTAATATAAACTGGAACTGCAGAATGAAGCAATTAGATGACTTGTCCTTGCAGGGTGTATAGTTGAACTTTAAAACCAGTATGTAACATTCTGTCAGGCTACCTGGACTATGAGAAGATGTAAACTTCCAGAATTAAGTCGGCAATTACGCTAGGCAAAAATTACTTGATAGGGTACTCGTATACTGTAAATACCACAAATTCTTTAGACTTGCAGTTGCAGAACATTTGCTGAGCAGACATAGAAGAGAGAGAAGGAAACTTATGTCATAGTTATTTTCCTGGAGGAAACTGCTCAAGCACAGCATTAAATTGATATACCCTTCTAAGATACCATTTGCACTGACTGGTTGAACTGGGGCTCTGCATCTAGTTGGAGGCTGATTTTCAACTTTTGAGAAGGATATGTGTGTTAAGTCTTCTGACCTGGAAATATTTCTGCTCTAGAAGATGAATCTATTTGTTCATTTGCTGGTAGTTTTGCACTATATTGATCCTAACATGGTATTTTGTCCTGTACCTGCATAATTACAAAGAAAAACTTCTTCATCTTCCCCCCCCGACAGGGCTCAAGCACCTCTGACTGTATGTCGAAAACACTTGATTCAGCCAGCGCCCACTTTGCTGCATCGGCAGTGGTCAGTGCACCTGCTCCCAGTCGCAGTGAGGTAACGAAGGAACAAAACACCAGCCACAACAATATTAATGGTGTTGTCCAGCCTTCAGGTGATGATTTCTTAAAACTAATAGTTTAGTGCAGAGCTGAGAATGTGTGAACTGTTCTTACTTCTGACTTCTAATATAGTGTATTTGAATTTTTTATTAAGTAGTAATAGTTTCAAATATTTTTCTTGGTGTGTTACAGCCCTTTAAAAGATTTTTTTTGCAATGGCTTTCAGCTTAGTACAATAATAAAACTACTGAGTGCTCTTTTACACTTAGAAGAGTGTTGGTTTTGGGCTTTTTTGGTAGGCTCTATATTTCAATATAACTGTTGCAATCAATCGTACAGTCAAAAACGTAAGTGATATGTTAGAAGCAGTGTGAATGTATAATTAAAAACAGCACCGCTTGTTTAAAAAAAATACACTTAAATACTTTTTATTATCTGAAAGGCAAATAGGAAAGTTACTACATTATTTGGTTATGAAGTTGTGTATTCGGACAAAAATCAAGCACTTACAGTGGTATTAAAAGAATTGCTCTAAATATTAGATTTTATTGCATTTAAGATTCCTCCCAAATTAGACCAAAAGTATACACGCTGGCATTTGCTACCTTCCCCCTCTCCCCCCCACACCTGAAACTCCGCTGTCAGCAGGCAGTAATGCCAGGCCTGCTGGGGTAGTTGCTGTGTTACTGAGACACGTGTTGTTTGGTATTTGACTGCCATAACAAATAAGCTTTTACAGTAATTTGTTGTTTAACAGCTAATGATGTGATTAGTTTTACAGACCTTCTGCCAGGGTGTTTTAATGATAAAATGCAATGAATAGAGGAGAGGGGAAAAAAAACACAGCTGAATGAAATCAATATGCTAGAACAGTTCCAGGAAAGGAAGGAAAAAAAAAAAAAAAAAAAAAAACACCTATGTATAACTCTCCATTATGTTATATCTGAGAGGGTAATATCTTGAGGGGTACAAAATTAGGCAAAGGTACGTTAGTGTGCCATGTTGGTACATGGTGCACAGCTTTATGGTTGATGAAAACCACTGCAATGTTTCCTTGTAAAACTAGACTGTTCCAAAGCTGTAAATGGGAATGATGTAGGATAGCTATTGCCATTTAGGATAGAAAGACTCTCTACAAGTCAGCTGAAAACAAATTTTTGCAGAAATAAAAAATTACTGGGAAAATGTATCCAATTTCATTGTGGTCAGAACCAGAGCAGTGAATAGCTAGGATACCAAAATAAAATTTGGGAACCTCTGGTTCAAATATATGCTGTGCCCAATCTGAAGCTGGAATTTTAATCTGAAGTTTCCTAAAACTGAGGAGTGCGAACAGGGCATTGGAACATAAGCCGAGAGGGATTCTCTACACTGCCTAGTCTTACACCCCTAATTTTGGTGTTTTGAGGGAGACTGGTCCTCAGAACTCAGAGTGATTCGGAGCATCTGAATTTGGCTCCTTCTGTCTCAGTCCATCTCTGAGGTTGTCTAGCTAAGGTGTTTCACAGTTGATTCCCTTTTATGGGAAATAAGGCACCTCATTTTAGGTGCCTTAAAGGGGCAGTAAGTTGGACGGTACAAATGTTCTTTGTGATACAGTAGCAATTTCTTTTTCTGCTGTTTTTGTGAATGAAAAAAGCTATGAAAGAATTCTGGTGTTAACTGGAAAAGTTTTTAAAATTTCACGTTTTTGAATCTTTAAAAAGCAGATTCTTGCACAGTTCCAGTGATATGTAATTAAAACATTACCCTTGAGGGGACTCTGTGGCTTTGGGATTAAGTAACAGGTTTTTTCTTTTCTTTCTCTTTCTAATTGGTAATGTATTTGTTTTGTAACAGGAACCTCTAGAACTTTGTACTCCACCAACATGGCTTTATCATCCAGCCCAGGGATTTCAACTGTACAGCTTGTAAGGACAGTCGGCCACACCACCACAAACCACTTAATTCCAGCATTATGCACAAGCAGCCCTCAGACGCTTCCCATGAACAATTCTTGCCTGACTAATGCAGTGCATCTCAACAATGTCAGTGTTGTTTCTCCAGTCAATGTGCATATCAATACAAGGACTTCAGCACCGTCGCCAACAGCCTTAAAACTTGCCACAGTTGCTGCCAGTATGGACAGAGTGCCAAAGGTAACTCCGAGCAGTGCCATCAGCAGTATAGCGAGGTAAGCGCCTACCTAGCAAGTTGCAGCAGAATTCGAGTTACCTCTGTGTTACACGAATGTCTCCATAGACATGTCCAGCTCTACAGTAGAGCACTTACTTGAAGCATTTTCCTCTTCTGAGAGATTTCTAGCATAGCATCAACCTCACAAAAACATGTAGCGGTGTTACCTCATCTTCAGCATGACTATGATAAACCGTAAGAGTTCCTGCAATGATGTCTTTTTTGCAGATTAGCATCCAAATAATTTATACTTACATTGGGCACACTACTTTTGGTAAACTTCAGTTTTGTGTAAATTGGCTTCATTTTGATGGCTTTCATTTGTCGCTTGTCATGGAACACTTTCGAGTAGATTCTGTCAAGCTGTGCAAATGTTCTCTCCAGAGCTCTGTGTACCCATATCGTAAGACGCAGTCTGGCACACGTCCATGAAAGATTTTTATGTTTATTCCCTTCGACCAGCCGAGGCACTATCATTTCAGGATACTTAATGGATATTACACAAGAGTGGCAGGAGCTTGTGCTTGGATAATGCTGTCTGAAAACTGCAATATTTGGGCTTTGTTTTAAAGGTCTTTGGATTTTATTATGTTATGAAAGTCACATTTGTTTGTGAATTGGAAAAGTAGAAAACAGTAGTCAATGTGGCTTACTCATTGTTCCACAAGAATTTTTTTTTTTTTTTGAGATGTTAAAAAGGGCTTTTGAGATGGAAAATTGTATGTATAACTTAGTCACTGTGTAGATTGGGGAAAAGATATTTTTAAAATGGCAATCATACCTTGAAACATTCCTTTGCATCATTAGTGCAATTAGCTCTTATTTCCCTTAGGTCAGAGGGATATTTCAAGTCACTGTTTAAAGTAGTACCTTCCTCCTAGCTGAATAGGTCTTATGCTTGTGCATAGAGAATAGTAATGACAAATTTAGA
Organism: Dromaius novaehollandiae; assembly: GCF_036370855.1. Lineage (NCBI taxonomy): Eukaryota > Metazoa > Chordata > Aves > Casuariiformes > Dromaiidae > Dromaius > Dromaius novaehollandiae. The sequence goes on along the minus strand of NC_088104.1, from coordinate 3,314,158 downwards.
AAGAAATTAAGATTTCTTGTGCTAGTGCTGAAACAGAGCTGAAGAAAATAATCATGCTAGAACCATGCCTTGCTCACCAGCAGAGTGATTGGTAATTGATACTAAGTCATCGGAGCATGTCTTGGCTTTGCTTTTTCAAGAGACTTATTAATACTCTTATCCATAACTTAAGCTGATAATTTGTAGTTAAGTATTGAACTGGACTATTTTTATTAATAATTTTATAGAAAGGGTTGCAGTACTAGTGGAGTAAAAGCAGTTCTTAAATGCCAGTATCGAGTTATAAAGAAAAAAATCTGTTTTATCTGTTTGTTGTATATGTTAAGGTTTGTCCCTGATCCTCGTAACAGCTTTGTAAAAATACATAATGCCTGTAAGAAATAATTAAAGTTGTGTAAGGAACTACTAATGTTCTACCCGTAATTATTGAATATTTTTTTTTCTATTGCAGAGAGAACCATGAACCAGAACGACTGGGTTTAAATGGCATAGCAGAGACAACAGTAGCAATGGAAGTGACATAACCTCAAACCAGTGTCTCAACCTGTGCTAATGGTGTAGTTATTTATATTCCAACTGAATGCAAAATACAGCACTCTGTGGATCACAGAGAACTAAAATGGACCTAAATGGACTATCATTATATCGTATATTAAGTCGATATATAATGTAAATTTTGTAAAATTGGGAAAATCACTACCTTGTAAAATAGTTTATTTGTATCATCAATATTATTTCTGTTACTTGAATAGTAGATATTCATCATCATGCTTTTGCACTTGAATTTGCAACTGAATGGATTAAAAAATAATTCTTTAATGGGATCATGAGCATGAAATGGGATCCTGCATCACTTGTTTTAACTATTTATTTTGCCATGTTTACATTTTGTATCTTGTACAAATAAATCCAACTTTGTGTCTAAAAAGAAAAGTTAAAGATTCATAGCTAGGAAACAAAATTCTTGTAATTTTTTTCTAAAGGAAATGTAAAGTTTTCACTTGGTTCATTTTGTTTCACAATTTGACTAGATGGACTTTTTGGTAAATACTTTAGTGGCATTTCACTGTCAAATATGAAGTTCAAGGCAAAATAGTATTTTCTATTACTGTGCAGGGGAAAGGGATGGATCGATACATGCAAATTTAATGTAGTAACTCACTTTTCCATATATTTTGAATGTATATTTCTATTTATAATACCAGTTTATAAAAAATAATTACACAGGAAAAAAACTGTCTAGGAAAATTATGCATCTAGCACATATTAAATTGTGCAGATATGAGAAAATTTTCAACTGATTACATTTTATCTGGAGACTGCATATTTTAACCGGCTTTAAAACTGTAACACACCACATAAAGGATATTTTACCAGGTATGTATTGCATTATATATCATTGCAATAATTATTGGATGTCTAGATATCGAGCCATCCCAGGTGGTGGGTGGGGAGGGAGGGTTGTGGCAAGATTGTCTTTTCAATTTTGGAGAGTTTTCCTGTGGCTACAAGGCAAGTAACGGGTTGGAAAAAGTCTGACTGTAAGCGTTGGACACCTTCGTAGTGTAGTGTTTTAGTGACTTTTTTTTATACGGTTCTTGTAAATTAGATACGTGTAGTGGTGTTTCAGAATGTTTGTTTATGCACTAGTTCAGACAACTTTCCCTGTTACTTGTTCTTGATAAGTGAAAACTGCAGGGAAATAAAAATACATATCAAAACATGAACATGTTGCATATGTGTTTATTTCACAATGTGCAAATGATTTGAATGTAAATTTTAGCAGATATTAGCAGTCTTTTGATGATTTTTTTTTTTTTAACTAAAGCATGTACACTTCAACTGAAACCTTTTGGAGAAATAACATGATTATTTCCTGTCTTTAATGCCTCTTTCAGTATTCAACAGGGGAGGGATGGTCCAGTAGTTAGGACCCAAGACTTGGAAATAACTACAATGAGGGCAAGTTTCCTGTTCTGGCAGAAAAAAAAAATAAGGTTTTACTATGGGCAAGTCATTTGAATATTCCATGGTTTGGTTTGCTACCTGTAATTTGAATGATATTTCTGTATTTCTTAGAATCATAGGTTGTTTGAGGTTGGAAGGGACCTCTGGAGATCGTTTAGTCCAACCCCCAAGAGCTGGATACCTTCACAAGGCATTAGAAAATACAGATTGCAAGGCATCAAATGCTACAGTAAGGGCACACACAGACAATTGGGGCACTTCCGAAGAGAATTACTTGCAACTATTCTCAGTTGGAAAATCTGCTTCCTGCAGTATGTACTTTATCTTGTTATTCGGTCACAGGTCAGTTATGGGGGACGATACAACGTGAAAATTGCAGATTAATTCTTTCTACTTTAGGAATATCTTACAACTACATTCCTGCGATTTGAAACAAACTGAAATCATGTCCTATCGAGAGGTGACATATGCATAGATCTGTGCTGTGTTCTGATGATCAGTTTTAGTTGGACTACAGCTAATAATGCGAGTTTTTTTTCCCTTGAAAGCATCTAAAAGAATAATTTGTGCATCTTTTTTTAAACAAAAAAGGTATCATTTGTCTGTGTGCCATGCCATCAGCACATTCCTCTTCTTAGCTATTTATATAAAGAGCTTTCAATCTGTTTTGTATAAATGTTGTCTTATGTTCAGAAAGTTGTAAGTTCTGACAGTTAAATCATTTGCAAAGAAATACTAAGAGTTTGTCAGGAAGTCAGATGGCTAATTGTATTTTAGCTTAACTGATGTTTTATTTTCTAGTCATAATAATTGTATGAAGTCCACAAGGAGAGATTAATATTAGACTATATCTATTGAGAATAATTAAGGAGACCCTTGACACTTCAGTGTTAACTGCCTTGGTCAGGCAAGGCATGATGGTGGGATTTGGGTTGTCTGCACAAGGGAGAGGCATCTGTGCAAATACATACCCATTCATCGCTCTTCCTGCATTGTGCCTTTATCAGAATTACCGCTATCTGATAAGTTCTTTACGGGTACATGATCTTTTCATGTCTATTTAAGATTTTCTGTAGAACTAAATTTATTTCTGTGAATGGCTATATGATTTATGTAGTCTGAAGTAGGAATCAATTTCTTGGATGCAGAACTGAGCCTGAGAAAAGGGGGGGGGGGGGGAAGTTATCCTTTTTGATGTATTAAAAATAACCTTGCTTCTCTATCCAATTTAGACCTCAAACCCTGTTGCAGTTTAATAAAAGTATGAAGTCATTTCTTCTGAAGATTGAAAGCTGTACATTTACTAAAATATAGCTATTGAGCTCTGCAGAATAGACTTCTCACAACCAATCTGGATAAATTTCATTATAAATCGGACTGAAAGTGTCTCTAAAATTGCTGTGTAACTGATTTTTTGTATAGTCTAATTCTCATCTGAGCTAGAGCTTCTAACTTTTAATACATGGTGGAAAAACGTCAGGTGGAGAAAAGGATTTCTTTATAATAAACTCCAAAGGCTATGCGGGAAGTGTGCTGTATGTTGAATGAGTTTCACTTAAAGGATTAGTAATGATGTAGCTTTCCTGTAAAGCAGGCTATAATTCTCTTCTTAAGGATTTCTAGCAATAAATTAATTCTCTGCTTCAAGTGCCAGAAAAGGAGAGTGGTGAATAATACTGAAGTCCATAGAAATCTTCTACAAAAATAAAAAAGAATGCAGGCGTATTCTTGTTAGAAACTCTTCCGCTTTCTCTTGGTGTTGAAATACAGTTAGGAACAGCAATGATTGAGTTACTCGTGTGTGCTGTGTTAAAGGTGTGTATTGAGGATCTGATATTTCTGAATTTCCTTATTTGAACAAAATGCACATCTGCAATATAATTTGAGTAGTGATTTCTCTTTTAGTATATACTAGGGAATACTCAGGATTTTTAAAAGTAATTAATGTACAGCAGTTCATATTGTGCTCTTAAGTGTAATGTGCAGAGTCTTACTTTTAAACGTCAGGTACTGTAGAAAACAGCGATTCATTCATATTCTGTAAAATTGAACAACATTTCAATTATTAACCCTGAAGATATCTAATTCAGCTTCATTGTAGGCAATGTGATTTTTTTTTTTAATTAACTTTCTCTGGTTTGAAGTACTGATCCCCCTGATGGAGGGGAGGAAGGTGCAAAGCTCAGGAGTTGGAGTAGATTTCAGTCTGTAGACGTTTGGCCTAACATTGAAACATCTAACGCTGTGAACTTTCAGTGGTCTTGTTCTGTCTCTTGAGCAGTATGTGTGAGAACTTTTCAGTCCTTGGCTGAACCTCATGCAAACCAAAAAGATTTTCCTGGAGCCAGTTTGGAATGATTAGGAGACTTCTGCTGTTCTTTTCATTCCTTCCCACTCTACCACAAAAGCAGATCTTACAGCACAATAGTATTAAAGGTTAAAAAAAATACTTACCGATATTGTTTCCAGTTCTGGTATAGGATTCTTTCCTTCTTAAAACGTCATCTAAACAATTTCCTGTTCTATTTACAGAACCATCACTTTTCTTTAATCCTCTTGAATAGACTGTGTGCACTTTTTCTTTCTTTTCTTTTTTTTTTTTTTTCCTTGCAAAGAAGATACTTCTTACTGCAGCCTTTTGTCCTGAGGCTCTGACTTTGAGCCTTTTCTTCCTTCTCTGATGGTCCATTTTCCTCAGCTATCTGCAGCTCCCTTGTAGGTAACAGCAGAAATGTCACAGGATAGTCATCTCAACAGACTTTTCAGATTTGACTTGGAGAGAGAGTTTCAAATCTTACTTCCCTATTTTCTCTATTTTTAGGTTTTGGAATATTCAGACTTACTCTTAGAAGGATGGAGAATATCGTTCCTATCTAAAAAATCCTCCTAAATGAGAGCATGTCTTTACAGTAAACTGCTCAGGAAAGAAGAAAAGGGAAAGACATCTCTAACTAGGAGAAGAAATGCTTCCTGTGAAGCAGCAGACCTGGCAGTGTAAGTTGAGCTAGCTATTAAGATCCCTGTGTGTTTACATCTGAATTTCACTGCTGATCTAACCAGCTAATTACATAGAAAGTGGGCAATTGCTGTCCCTGAGCCAAATCAAACCTGGATCAGTTTAATTTTCCAGGAAAGCCATCCAGACCAATCAACATGGAGACACTGATGTGTCAGTGTGTGTAGTTCCACCATGGGATCGCTTGCACCTGGGAAGCTCCCTAAAGCTGGTGGCTGATTTGAAGCCGGTTTCTTGGGACAAGGGTGGGCAGCTTTTGGGTGAGGGCAGCATTACTTGGAGCCATGCTGTACTGTGCAATAGGAGATGGTAGGGATTGGTGGTAGATGGGGAGCAGCATGATTCCCAGTGAGGTCTGTTGTGCTTCCCAGCACATCCTACTGCAACTGTATTAGCTAGAACTTCCTATTTTGAGGAGTCTGTTGCTCCCCTACAACAGTGTTCACAGTATAGGTAGCTTGTTATGCTCTTCTAGCCTCCACAGATCAGAGAAGAAAGGAGCCTCCAAACCTACTGAGCTATTTATAGAGTGCTTAAATGTATTCAGTGGCAGCATTTCACCTGTAGACCAGTGATAATGGTATATAAGAATAGTAGGCTTGTATGAAATGGAGATATCTTTGGGTAAATTTTTATATAAAGCTTTATTTAAATGACCAATAAGAAAATGTAAAGATACAGTTTTGAGAGGACATGATACTGATTTCATTTCTATTTGGTAACAAAAGTCCACTGGCTAAATATATGAGCAGTTTGAAACTGGCTGCAATACTTACTCATATTTTATTCTGACCTTCTAAGCACCTAGCTTAACTAGTACTTGGGTGTCTTATTCTCCTGACAGTGAGTACAGCTTTCCCCAGGGAGTGACTTCAGAACAGTTTATTTCAGATGACTTCTGTTAACTTAAGATAATTGCCTCTGCTTCTTCACTGGCTCTAAGGGAAAAGCTAGGAATGCCAGCCGCCTGCTCACAGGAACCCAAGTGGAATATCTGAATTGGTACGATTGATGTGGAGCGCTCTTTTGTCTCTTGATTGTGTGCTAGCCTGCTGCAGTGATGCATACTGCTCCAAAATGACACTCCTCAATATGAGAATGTGTTTTCTGAAATATCACTGTTACACAGGAGGAAAAAGCTTCAAGTTAAGTGCCTTCAATCATTTTTGCCTGTTTTCCAGTCCCCTGGAGTATCTTGAAATGCGGGGTTATGGTTTTTCTGTGTGTGGTCTGGGGCTTTTTAATTTAAGTAACAAAGAGCACCCAAAATAGTTCCATTGTGCTTGAATTTAGCCATTAAGTCACAGTCTGTATTATCACATTATAACTAGGGTTTAAAAATACTCAGAATTAAGAACAAAAGGGGTGCATTTGGAATTGGAGTAAAATCTTGAAGCTGTATGGGTGATAACAGTGGAATAACTGAACCGCTTCCTGAACGTCGGCTATGTCCACTCCTCAGTTTGCCCCTCCTTTGAAGGAAAGGATGAATAACTTGAATCCGTTCAGCCTACCTTCCCTGTTTTTGACCCATATGTAGCCCTGTCCAAAGTGCTGGTCCCAGCACCTATTGACAGAATTACATAGGTGCAATCCAGCTTCCCTCTCCAGTCTCGGGGCAAGTGGAAGTGCAAGCATGGATGAAGAGCTGATGGCCCAAAACCTCCTAGAGAGAAACTGGGAGAAGTCTTGAGCCCTGTCACTGAGGCAGAACAGCCTTTTCTGTGTACACCAGTTACACTGCTGCTTTTTGTTTCAAAGATAGGATTGTTCCTGTGTCTAAGAATGAGAAAATCAATTTTGTCCAATCTTGCTGAAATCCATTACTCTAATACAAATGCAGTTATAGAGGGAGGATAAAGCGGAAAGATCAATTAGAAAGAAAGAAGTAAATGAAGCAGGGAGGCAATTAACTAAGACAACGTAGCAGATAGTGGTGAGAGAAAAACTTTAACAGGAATGGCCTGATCAGCCTAAATCAGCCTAAATCCTACTGTCTGACAGGAGTACACAACCACTGCCTTAGACTTCTGACATGCAAGACTGGCCACAGTACCATATATATCATATATATTCTGGTGTGAATTTAACTATTCAGGAATGTATGTAAAAAAATTAACTAGTGCTGTGCATGTCAGCTGTTAAACTCCCATAAGGTCAGGAAAAAAAAATGGGGCAGAAGATAATCAGCTAACCCAGACTGGGCACAATTAATAGTGCTTTCAAAACCTCCACAGTGGTTCAGGCTTCTTTTTGGCAGAGAGGATAGTGGTAGCTCTGGCAGCAAGGCCCTGCTTCAGCAAGCTGTAATGTAGCCCCATATGCCCTGACTTCACCCCTGGGGACAGGCTGGTGGCAGCTAGCTGTGAACTGATGGCAGCCTAGTGCTTGCTTTCCCACCATCACTATTAATGCTTCAGTGATTGTTCCTGAATTAATGTTATTTCATTGAACCTTGCCCTGGGGATAAAGCGATGCTTAAACTAACATCATCCCCCGTCTCCCGGATGATGATCTGACTAGACTAGTCATTGTGTTTTTAAATCAACAGTTTGGGAAGTGACACCAGAAGATGGCATCATCTGCCTGTGATGTTGTTTAACTCTTTCTGGACCTTATTGCATGAAGGTTTGTTTGTTCGTTTTTTTAAGATAATGGACATGTGACTCTCCCTCAAAATAAAATTCAAGCTGTGGAGGGTTTGGGTTTTTTTTTGGGGGGGGGGGGGGAGGGACTGCATAATTGCCTATAACTTCCTATAGTTAAGAAAGACAAATTAATCTGAATAGATATTTTTGTAAGTTAAGTAACCCACATAATATGGTTATAAGATATCATATTCTGAGTATTTAATAATCAACTAACACACACTTTGGGGCTTATACAAAATGGTAAAGATCTTTTTTTAAAGTAAAATAATTTTTTACAGATAAGTCAGCACAATATATATGACTATGTTTAATGTGCTTAACATACTTAGGTACATGCTTAAAGTAAGCATATATTGAAGTGTTTTGCAAATCGGAGACAGTGGCTGCTCTTAACTTCCCGCTAGTATATATCAAACACTTTCTGATCAAATATCTTTTGGCAATACTCTATTTCAAAATCTAAACTTTCTGTGGAAGCATGTTGCTTTCAGTTATTTTTAAACAACTAACCTGCACTGCTATAAGGACCCTGTGTTCTATTCCACTTTGAATTGTACTAAAATTAATTACTCTGTTTCAAGTTTTGTTTTCTACATTACTATGTAAAATACAGATCAACATTTTGTGTGTGTATATATAAAAAAGTGATATTTTGACCTGAAATTTTTCCCAATCTAGAGTTAAGAAATTTCAAATTACAGAAATTCCCTTGAAACAAAGTCTTATTAAAGAAAGACTAGTTTAAATCTTTGAACTGCATTACCTTCTTAGTTATCCCAAAGTATTTCCTATTACCTGTTTTAAAACCTCCTCTATGATTTAGAGTAAGTAATATATCAAGATGCCATTACACAGAAATAGGAGGAAATTATCTCCAAAATACTGCATGCTAGTGAGCATCTTAGGAAGGGCTGGCTGCAATGAGAGACAAAATATTAAAAAGAAAGGAATACTGATCATGATCCAAGACTTTTTAGCTAAATTTTCAGTACAGCCCCAGGTCTTGTCTCGCTGCTAAATGACTGTGTACCACTCTAATCCAGTCCTGCCAATGTGCTTTGCCTGTGAGGCAAAGAGCAACTTGTGTCCATTCAATTAAACATTGCCTTTTATTGCCTTTCATTACATGCGTCAGATGGTAAATGCCTCAAGGACTTTTTTCCTCTGTAAAATAACACTTCTATATATTGTGTTCAATTAAATAACAGTGTCTAACAACATTTCAAATTCAAGGAAGAATAGCATGCAATACGTAAAGTGCAAAAGCAAGATAATAAATAGCTACTCACAAATTTCCAATCACTTAAAAGCCTGGTGCTATATGGCCACATCCATTTCTTGGATTAAACAGCCACTGGCTACCAAACTAGGAGCTCTGACTGTGGAGGCATGAAATGCACCTACTGGCTCTGCTCTTGGTAACTATTACTGCAAGCCCTGGAGCTCGGCACTTCTTAGATTAAGTGGTGCAAATAAATGTTTCAGCAAAAGGGATATAGCTTACAGAAAAACTACATGTGTATAAAATCAGAAATTACTGCAGATGTTGGAATATGCAATAAGGAAGCGTGTGCTTTTTAAAGAAAAAGGAAAAAGACCTGCAGAATGGGAACTACAAGAGAGGAACCCTGGTGGCCCAGATCACTCAAGAAATTATCACCTGTTTGGCCAAGGGAAATACTGCTTATAGCATAATCATCCTGGGTGACTGTGAGTGTTGGTTATCCAGATCCTATACTTATGCTTTCAATTCCTTTGCCTGGACCAATGGTCTGTAGCCTGGTCTTTCCTGAAGTATTAATAGGCCTCCTTCCCTTTGATGCATGGGTATGCAGATTAGATAGTTTCTGTATCGCAGTTCCTCCCAACTGTCTTCTCAATGTTTCTTAGTTTATTTTGTTGCCTATTCTTCAGTCTTTGGATTCCTAACTTTTTATTCTCTTTGAACATGTTCTTTTGGCTCTGTAGAAAAGACACAGGTTTTCATTTGCCTCGGGTATCTATCTTATTTCTATGGGATCACCTCTCCACAAGAATCTCTGTTTTGCTGTTGTTCAGCCCTGCTATCACATAGGTCCTTTCTTTTTGGGTTTCCTACAGCCTGAACAGCTTGGCCAGAATGGTGGCTCATCTATAGAGAAATGGAATCTTATTTTCTTATGGTCAGTTCCCACCACCACCTCCAGTCTCAGAGGAGAGGATTTGTTTTTCCTTTTGGATCTCTCCAACATCCTGGGCTGTCTAGTGAACTGTCTCAGCTTGTGAGTTTCTTCAGGAGCAAGCAGAACTTCTGTCAGCCCATATATAACTCTGTCAGGGTCATCTGAAGGATGGACTGTAAATCTAGCTGGAGAATGTGCCCTGTAGTCTTAAGAAAAGGGGATGATATCAAAGCTTGCTTTCTTTTACTTTTGTGGTAGCATGAAAATTTCCTTGTATCCAGGTGTAGTGTAGCTCACTAAAGCCAGGCAGAGTGTAATGGTATTTTCTGGAAGTACACTATCAGTTTTTTTCTTAAGAAAAGACATAGTTTCAGAAATGAAAGAGAGATTAATAATGATAACATGTAAGATTACTGGAATGGGGTATGAATACTTTCCTGTATCTTCTGAATTCATGTATTTTGTGATGTAGTTTCCCAATAAACAGTAAATCATACCTTCCATTATTTACTACTCCGTAAGTGAGGTACCAGGGCATTCAGATCAAGGTGGAAGCTCACAAGCTCATGAAGTTCTAGTCATCTCAGAGACTGACTGAAAACTAATGTTCCTACTAAGCTGCTTAACACTGAACAGTCTAGTAGTAATAAGTGAAAAAAGAGCAGGTTTATGACAATACAGTATTGTCATACATTGACAATACAGATGATATACTATTGTGACAATATTGCTAAGAAAAATGCTCTTCAGTGTATTCTCATTGGTTGCAGATTGTACCTACTTAATTAGAAAATAGAGATTTGGCTATGTGATCCAAAATGAGCTCTTGATACTGGAGAAAAATACAAATGAATTCATCAGAACAGTTGTCTTTTATGACTAAGCCCCTGCTTGTCATGACTTACGAATTTGCTATTCAGGATAAAAGCTTGAAACATGAAAAGAAATAAGAGCTAGATAATTGGTAATCCACAGGAATAAATCACATTATATAATAATGTCTTATCACATCCTGCACATTGCTAACTCTTTGATGTAATTACTTTTAAGAAGGGCATGAGAGTCTTTTTAACTAGCCTGCTCTTTTCATATCCACATCAGGTAATGAGGACAACCACTGTGGCTAAAAGAAAGAGAAATCTCCTTAGCAATGCAAAAGAACTGACCATTGTCATCTTAATTATATGGCTGAGGCTAATTTAATGCAACTATGACTGGTTTTTGGAGGAAACTGATTGGATGGAGGAGTTGCTTGGCGTGGCTATAGTCCAGGCAACATCTCCTACTTTCCAGAAAACCTCAATGGTTGTTGCACACATCTTGTAGGGAGAAAAGGATGGAGGAGGTGGAGACTAAATATGGTAGTTCAAGCTATTTCAGACAACTCTCATCAATTAAATGGACTAACCTTGGTACAAGGTTGGGGGCGGGAGGATAACTTATAGGTACTTTCAGCAGGCAACGAAGAAATATGGCCATGCTCCTTATCAGAAAGTGAAGAGGGACAGCAAGTGTGAAGAGTAGGAACAGGCACTGGGACTTTGTTTTTCTCAGATGAATGTTCACTGACTGCATAATGACAAACTTCTTGTTAATCTAACAAGGTCAAAGCTTAGCTCAGAGATACTATTTTTTCTGCCCTTTTTCACAAAAATACTGAAAGGTAGTGTAAAGAATGGAAACACTGGCATGACATCCGAGGAGGAGTAAATAAGCCTTTAATGTCTTTATAGATCTGACTTGTATCAGAGTCAAAGAACAGCAGCTTTCCATCATGCTGCTTTGCTCCTGCTTTAGTGCATGAAATTGTCCATGTAGTGTACAAAATGTCTGCAGAGGAGAGAAGCCAGCATGTGGAGGCCTAATCCAGAAAGAGTACCCACAAAAGAGCACAGCACTAACTAATTTTTGTTTGTTTGTTTGTTTCTCCCAGGTCGAGCATACCAGGGATTTCTGTTTTTGAGTTAAAAAGATAAATCCTTCCTCCCACATTCATTATTACAATTTCTGAAGGGCAAAAACATATGCACCAGAGGGTGGCAGTGGGACAAAGAGAAGAAAAGCCCTCTCGCTGTGGGGGGGCCAACATGTTTGTGACCCCCGGCCTTGCTTGCTTCCCTTGGAGCTGGGGGCCGAGAGGGGCTGCTGAGGGAAGGGGACCTGTTGGGAGGGGGGAGCCGTTGGGGGGAACCGTTGAAGGAGGGGGAGCTGTTGAGGGAAGGAGAACCGTTGAGGGAGGGGGAGCGGTTGAGGGGAGCCGTTGAAGGAGGGGGAGCCATTGGGGGAGCCGTTGAGAGAAACCGTTAAGGAAGGGGGAGCCGTTGAGGGAGGGGGAGCCGTTGGGGGGAACCGTTGAGGGAGGGGGAGCCATTGGGGAAACCGTTAAGGAAGGGGGAGCCGTTGAGAGGAACTGTTGAAGGAGGGGGAGCCGTTGAGGGGAGCCGTTAAGGAAGGGGGAGCCGTTGAGAGGAACTGTTGAAGGAGGGGGAGCCGTTGAGGGGAACCGTTGAGGGAGGGGGAGCCATTGGGGAAACCGTTGAGAGGAACCGTTAAGGAAGGGGGAGCCGTTGAGGGGAGCCGTTGAGGGAGGGGGAGCCGCTGGGGAAACCGTTGAGGGAGGGGGAGCCGTTGGGGAAACCGTTGAGGGGAACCGTTGAGGGAGGGGGAGCTGTTGGGGAAACCGTTGCGGCGCGCGCCGCTCCCGCCGCCACCTGCCGCGCGGACTACGCCCCCCAGCAGGCCGCGCGCGCGCCGCGCCCGCGGGGCGGGGCTGGCGTACTGCGGTGCAGCCACAAAGCCCGGCGGTGCGGGAGCGGCGGCCGGCGCCGGGCGGGGATGGCAGCGCCCCGGCTCTGAGCGCTGCGGGGTGAAGGCTCCGAGCTTCCCCCCCGCCTTCCCCCCCGCCTTCCCCCAACGGCCGCGCCGGGGCGGGCGGCGATGGTCGCTGCGCGGGGGGCTGAGGTGCGCTGCCGCCGCCGCCGCGCGTGAGCCGGTCGCCCTCCCCGCCCTCATGCCCCGCTAGCGGCAGGGAGGCCGCCCGCAGTGCCCGCCTCGCAGAGGGCTCGGTGCGGCAGCCCCTCGCTGCAGCCGCCCGCCAGCCAGCCGCCCGCCGCCCCGCCGCGATGGCGGATCCCGCCGAGTGCAGCATCAAGGTGATGTGCCGGTTCCGGCCCCTCAACGAAGCCGAGATCCTCCGGGGCGACAAATTCATCCCCAAGTTCAAAGGCGAGGAGACGGTGGTCATCGGGGTGAGTGCGCCGCGCCGGTACCGCGCATCCCGGGCTCGCCCCGGCGCTGCCTCCCGGGCCGCTCGCCCGTTGCTGCGGGCGGGGTGGCGGCGCTCGCCGCGGGGCCGCTTCCCCTCGAGCGCGGCCGCAGCGCGGAGCCCCCGGGGCGGCGGGGGGCGCCGCGGGGCCGCTGATGTCATCCCCGTGACTGGGCATGCCCGCCGCCCGCGCAACCCTCCGCGGCGGGCCGCGCAAGGCGCCGCCTCGGCGCGCTGCTCCGGCGGGCGAGCGAGGGAGGGAGGGAGGGGGCTCGCTGCGGCAGCCGCCGGCCAGCCGGGAAAGTTTCCCCCCTCGCAGCAGCTCCCTGCGGTGCGGAGCGGGGGAACCCGCCGCGGCGTCGCTGCCCGCAGCGCTGCCGCCCTCCCTCGGGCCCGTGCCCGGGCGCGGACAAAGAGGAGGCAGCTATTAAATCCTAATCTGTTTATCAGCGCGGCTTCCCTGCCGCAGATAATTTCAGGGGATGCAGCTGCCGAGGGTAACCTCGATGCGCTGCCCGCGTAGTGCGTCACCGCTGGTGCGTGGCAGGCCGCGTTGGCGAGGCGTGCTAGCGTACCTGGCCTTGCGCCTTTCTCTAGGAGACGTGGAACTGCTGTGGGACTGAAGACTAAATATATATCCTTAATTAAAAGGATCCACGCGTGGTGAAGTTTTTTCTTTTCATTAAAAAAAAAATGTATATACGTCAACTCATTACCACACTTGCAGAGGCAACGTATTCTCCAATAGGACAATTTTCAGCTTTTCCGGCACCCTGTAAGGGCTAGACTAGTAATAGAGTAAAGGCTTTAAGATGAACAAATCATGCGAGTCCCTTTGTGACTCGGGATGCGGCTGCTTTGCTGCCTGGTGAACATGGCGCAGCGTGCTCGTCAGGATCGCGCGCCGAAGTGCCCCCGCTGCTCGTGGAGCTGGAGCTTTGCAAAACCGGCTTCTCGGCAGAGTTTGACGTCAAAAGTCTGCTAGCGATGGTTTGGAGGGTGTAGATGTGCAACACCAGACATGTCAAGTTCATTTAGCTTTCAGCTTACTGTCTAACCAGTCGTGTCTTTGGTGCTGTGTTTTATATATAGGTCTACTTTGGTTAACCTAATAATATGACCAATACTCTACTATGATAAAGAGCCCTTAAAATTAGTAATACCAACAATATGCTATTACATGTTTGGTTAAAATTCTTATTGGAACTATGAGTTAGCAGAAACTTTAAGCTGCTAAATAATTATGGACAAGTGAGGAAAAAATTGAGTCAATTCCACACATAAATGACTGACTCATTTCTCTTTATTTTTACTTAACTAATTTGGCTGTATAGGAAACACTTATTTGAAGGTTATAGTTTTAACACCCATACCAGTCTGTTAGAGATAAGAATCTGTTATCAATCTCAATCAACAATACAGGGTTATCATTTTTGTCTGCAGATGCTTGGAATGAAGAAGGAGTAACTGTACCACAGTCATTTCAATGCTTAACAATCAAATGTCAGTAAATCTCTTTTCCTTAAATAAGTAAACCATCAGATATATGAAAAGTAGATTAAAATGCATTAGCTGAATATCCTTTTAGCAATATTATTTTTCAGAGAAGTAGAGTTTAGAGTACTTTTTCCCCCTTCAGTGAATGTGCAGGTAGCTTAGAATGCATCATTGTTTATTAAGTGTCCATCTGGGAAAACGGTAGCTGTGATGCATTGAAGAAGGTATTAATACCTTGCAGATAGCAAGTAATTCCTTTCGGATAAAGATTAAAAGAGAAAATAACAACAATTTTCAATTTCTACCATGGGAGTTTAAAGAATTTTACTGCAGAGAAGCGGGAAAATGCATGTATTTTAAAGAATGTATTTTTATCCTTCCATATGTATTTTCAGTTTGGCAGGATCATTTTTCGGGGTTATTATTAGTCATCTTGAAAATCTGGTCTTAAGCTTAGGGTATGCTTTTCCCTTCCATTTATAGGGCAAAGTACAGGTTCTTGCTTAGATGCACATCTTGGTCATGTTAATTAGTGAAAAATATCCTCAAATACAGCTTTCTTTTTCTAAGAAAAACCATCCATCTGGGGTTCCCTGGGTATATTTGTAGCTATTTGCAGTTTTGTAAATATAAATGAAAATAAAAATCTTTATGTATTCATTGTCATCTTTATTTACAGTACTGGGCTCATGGAGATTTGGTGCAACTTGATCTACAGTGGATGCCACTGCAGTATATTAGTAGAAAGCAGTACTGGTTGTTGTTATTTACTCATTCAGAGTTGCTGCTTAGATCCAACAAATAATGTTTAGCTGGGGGAAAGAATCCTGATTCTGATGGAAGATGTTATCAGAGTAAACTCCCATCTAGAAAACCAGTGTTTTACTCTCAAAAAGTTCTTATAAATGTTATGTAAAACAAAAATGAACCAGAAATGTTCATTTGTGTTTTATTAAGCATTTGGAAGAAGACTGCAATGCAGCTTTTATTTCATAAAATATTGGAAAGGAAGGTGTTTAAAATTCTCTTTAACAGAAATTCTGTTAAAAATGAAAAAAAAGAGGAATTTGTCATCACAAAGGAAAAAATTTAAAACGGAACAGTTAAAAGGAAATGTCTGTTTTTTCTGAGATGTCAGGAAAAATAAGTCTAAATCTACTTCCCAACAAATGACTGTGGGAAAAAATGCTTTTTTGCACCTTCTGCCATCATCTCCCATTATACTTCTCTAGGCCTTGAGCAGATTTTCCAACAAAAAAACCTAAAGGTCAGGACTTAATGATCGTGCTGTTTCTTGAAAATAAACAGCAAGGAAGGAGCTTAACAACTTAGGCTTGAGTTTCTCCAAGATAGCTTTTCTATCGTGACTAAAGCTGCATCTCTACAAAGCCCATGGTCACGTGTTTCAGAGCTCTTTTGTCAGAAAAGTGCTAAGGCAGTATCCTAACTCCAAGTTAACGCGTCGGGGTTGAGGCTTGACCCACAGGCTTGCGTTCTAGCCTCTTCCGTGAATCTCTGTGTGGTCAGGGCTTTGCATATGCAGTGCAGGGAAACATGGGCAAGCTGTGAGTTGAGCAGTAAGATTAAAATGTCTTACCTCAGTTTTCCCTGTGGCTAGGAAGATAAATAGATAAAACCAAGTGTATTTTGATTTTACTTCAAAGTTTTAAATATAAAAGCCTTTTGTGATGTATCCCATCTTTAATGTATCAATAAAAAGGCAAAAATGATAAATACAATGCTTTTTCTTGCAGTGAGCTGGATAACAGTCTCAGTAGACTGCAGTTTCATTTTGTATTTCTGTTTGGTTTTCTGCAGCCTCAAGGTGACTCTCTAATTGATTGTTTTGGCTGACATACCTAGAAACGTATCTTCCTTGCTAGCTCACTTCTTACAGTCTTGTCAGAGAGTGTGGAGCTGTTGGCTCGAATAAGCCAGAAAACTGCCTCAGTTGCTTATGGTTTCCTCTCCCCAATACCTCCAAGTCCATTTATTCCTGAGCACCTGCAAAGGATGGAGAGGCTCTCTGCCTTGTGGGACTCTGTGCGTGAGACCTTTTTTCCTACTTAAATTTATAGGGGGGAACAATGCTTCCAGCCTCTCCCAATTATAAAAAAAAATAGAGGAATTTAATTCTACGTGGGACAGTTTTTCACCTCCTTTCTCTGGCAGGTCTAGAGTGAACACTTCCAATGTGATTTAGTAAAAGGCTTATCTGAAGACCGATTCTTCAGAGGCAAATGTTTCCTGTTCAGAAGAAGAGCATCTAAAACTAATCTTTCCCGTCAGCTCAGAAAGCTAAGGTTAATATTATCAGGAAGAGGATAAAAGGATTTTTTCATTCTGGTTGTCATTTGCTTTTTGAACTGAAACGTGAGGGCACATTTAAAGCAGAGCTTTGTCTAAACTTCTGGACGCTGAGCTTGCTGAGCACTGCAGTTCTCTGCTGCGTGCTCGGTGGCAGAGCGGAGCGGAGCAGGATGTTTC
The DNA here is from genome assembly GCF_036370855.1 of Dromaius novaehollandiae. NCBI lineage: Eukaryota > Metazoa > Chordata > Aves > Casuariiformes > Dromaiidae > Dromaius > Dromaius novaehollandiae. Next base: position 3,297,112 of record NC_088104.1, on the reverse strand, counting down.
TAACAGCACGCGCTCTTGCTGACTGCGTTGATAGGCTTTATAAAAACTGCCAGCTCTCTCGGCAAAGGTGCCTGTGGGAAAACTGGCAGAGAACTACAGGGTAAACGTGAGGGTCCTTACAGGGATTTGTTTTACTCACATAGTAAAAAGCCCAACTGTTTCATCCCTGAAACATTACACATAGCTAGCTTATTGTGCTTAAAGAAAACGTCCTTGGATACTCTGGTGCTCTGGTGCTGTTAGGTGGTCGCTGCTGTTTTGCAAGGTCGTATTCCATGAAGCAAAATAAAGCAAAAATTGAGAGGCTCTTTCTTTGCAGGGGGTGGGGTAGAAGCTGAGCAGTGTTGGCTTTCTTTGTTGGTTTGTTGCTTTTGTCTAGCCTTTCTGGCAGACAGTATAGGTACTGTTTGGAGAACTGTCTTCTGGAGGAATTCTCATTTATTTCCATCCCCAGAATATGAATGTTTTATTTGATCTATCCCAGTAAAGTCAACAGTTTGTACTACTGTAAAGAAGTCATATTCTTAATTTGCTCCTGTACGGAGATCTCTGTTGCCTGACAAGCAGTTGTCACTCGCGTTCAAAGATCTTGAAGTGCTATAAGAGAGACCTACCAAAAAACTTAAATTGTAGGTGAATGACTATTGAATAATAATTTTAAAAAGTATAAAAATCCACCCTATGCTTTAATAATGGTAAGCTGCATATTTTTTCCATGGGGTGTGGTATGCTGTGCTTCTAGCAAAAGCCATGCATCTATCTCAAAACACAATACTTACATATGTTGGGGTTTCTTCATGATGTAGTCTAGAAATACCTTTTTGTAGAATGGCTTTCTCCCTCCTACCAGTCTGATGTAGGATGTGAAGTGGAGATGTGACTGCTGCTAGCAAGCTGGCTTTATTTTACAATTGGAAAAAATCTTTTTTCCTTTCTACATAGCATAAGTAGTCTTGATGTAAGAATTCAGTTGATATGTAGCATGTCATTTTCTTAGTAGAAGACTTAATCTGGGAACTTAATGCTAGCTTTGTCACCAAGCATCTTTGGTATGTTTTCCCGCTCTGCTTAATTTTTCTATTCCAATGAAGGTTAGGTGTGTCTTGTACAAAAGCCTTTTTGAAGGACTGTTGTGAGATAGATAAGCATGACCTCTATATGGAACTGATGACCTCCAAAGACATCAAAATCTGGCAAATACCTGTGCAGGAGTCTTATGTTTCCGAAGCATTAGGAAAATCTTATGACATGCGAAGATTACCGTGCTCTGACAAAATCTGGAAACCTTTTTGACCTGCTGCACTTTCCTACTTTGTGGATAAGACAAACCATGACGTGCTGTGCTCCTTCCCCTGTGACACTGGACTATCTTGCTTGCGAGTTGGACTATTTCCAGAGAAGCAGCAGCTCAAGACTGACGGATCTGGCACTTGCTTTTTCTGGTGATTTCTTTCAGTAGTTTAAGCCACTAGGTAGCTCAGGAAGAACAGGAAAAATAGTTTATAGTGCATTGCTTTTTATTTGGGTAAAAAATACAGGATCGTTCCACGGAGTTAGTGCGTTCTGCAAGGTGTAGAAAAGCCATCCTATGTGGTAGCAATCTAGGGAATTGCTCATGTGCTAGGTTTCTAAAATAATAATTGCTTTTCCTAAGGCATACTGCTGTGCTTCATACTTGTTTTCAGGAGCTTGTGTAGAAGATTGAAATCATGGGAGAGACAGGATGACTGATTGCATAGTTCTTTCGTTCTGTTCTTACAGTGCGTTGGCTAAAGAGCAAAGCAGTTTTGGATCTAATTATCAAGAAATACAATATACTTCCATAAAGCATTGAAGCAAATGTAATGTACAATGTTAATTACTTTTCTGTAATGTAAGTCAGTGGAGAAAAATCAGTCTTGATAACGACTTGCAAAAAAGTCTTCAAGTTTCTCCAAAATCTAAGCATATCTCCTTCTCCATTATCAGACTTTGTATCCATCCAGTCCCATAATCTCGGCTGGGTCTGAACGTGAGGAGGAGACAACTTTCTTGAGAAACTTAACACCTTTGCAGTGGTGCTGAGTTTGCATGGGGATATGGTGCACGCAGAGCTTCAAAACATTGTGTATTGGTTTCTGTGCAGATGACAGATCTATATGAGAAGTATCTTCATCTTGCCTACCTATAGTTCTCCCAAGTTATACAACTGGTATTTTAGGAAGAGCTGCAGCTGGTTCTGCTCATGATGGTCTGCTGGTGTTGAACCCGTTTTCTAGTTTTCAGTTAAGGTTCAAAACAAAATCATTATCTTGAAAAACATTGCCTGGCACATTCTTGCTATATTTCAGCATGAATAGTTACTTTTGAATGGGTAGTGTGTTTTGGGGGGTTTCTGTCTGTTCGTTTTTCTGAGGATTCCTCTGCTGTTTCCCTTTTGGAAAGGATATTCTTTCAAGCCTGACTTGAAGTGCTGAATTTGAGGGGAAAATAAATAAATAAATAAATAAATACTTTTTTGATGAAGCTGTACTTGCATGTGTTTTTGTGAAAATGAAGTGAGCTGTAACTGTGTATGAACGAATATGGCATGAAAGCGGCATCTATTTATTGTTGGTGGTCCTAGAAAGATGATTATTCAGCATATAAAGTTCATTATTTTCACCAAAGCAATATCCTTTTTGTGTTTCCTCAGGGCATTGAAGGCTTTTTGCATCTTTTCCCAATCCCATTTAGATGTCTTCCTCCAGAAGTATCTTCATTCCGCATACCTACAGTTATGTCAAAAATATGGATTTGTAGTTAAATCTTTGAAACTTAATGTCGATGATCTATTTCAACAGGATAGGCTTTCAGACAGTTGGGAAATTAATCTCAACTAACTGTCTCAATGGCGTCCTTATTTTGCTAGTTCCTACAAAATTCCTTTCTCCTAGACCAGAAGAATGCTGCCTGGGTATCCTCAGCATCTTTGCTTGCTTGCCTCTTTCTAGTTTGTTGCAGTCTGTTTTCTTACCCGCGAAGCTGTTAGTTGTTGATGTTTGGATTCATTTCTGGAAATGCCAGTTCAGTCTGGTACAATCAGACTTGTAAGTATTTGGGGAAGTCTGGGAATGCTTCCCCCACCCTCCCATGTAGTTGAAGGTAACTTCTCATGAAGCTTCCTGCCCTAGACAAAGGCTTAATTTGCAGAAAAGAAACTGTTGAGGAATGGTGTGTACTCACCTCTCCACACATTATTTGTGTTTCCAACTGTGTGCCAGAAGAATAAAAGCCATTACAAAAGATAATTGGCTTTTCATCCCCCATCTTGCAAACCTTTAATGGTATAGCTTTCTTTGTAACAGTTTTTTGAGGATTTTTTTTTTGGGGGGGGGGGTGAGGGGAATACTTTTGGAAAAGCAGAGGTGGTATTTATGAGGAAAGAATATTTTATTTATTTATTTTTTAACTGCTTTTTAACTAAACTGCTGACACCCTTAGTATTATCTTTGTGTGTCTTTTTGTTCTTCCTGTCATCATCATTAAAATGATTCACCTTAATATTTCTATTTTCTTTCAAATTGACGGGTTCTGTAATACCTCATGTGTCTCCAAGCACCAACGTGCCTTCCCAGCTCTGTAAGAGACCTAACAGTCACCCTGCTAGAACAGCAAGGCGTGCTCAGAATCCTACACCTGCAGATTGTACTACTATGCTGTCTTGAAGGTAGGGTTTTTTCCCCCTCCATTGAGGACAATATTAAATTAAAGTTAAATATCTTTTGTCATCAGTAAGTATTTGTCAGTTCTCTTGTTTGAAAACTTGAGTGTGCGTAAACTGAGCTCTCTAGTTTCCTTGGTAATGGGGAAAAGGTGAATTTTATACGTATGTCGAAGAGGCAGTAATAATGCAGAAGAAACAAATGAGTTAAGCTATCTGTTCTCTGCCTTGGCAAGAAGTATATATAATCCAAATGCTATCTATTAGCTTTCTGTGGCTTGGAACATTTTGGTTGCTGTTTTTTTTAATCTCATTAAATTCTGGCTGCTTTAGTTGAATACAAAAGTGCATTTGGAAATTAACATGAATGTTTTCATCAAAAGTTCTTTTCTACCTAAGAGTATTTATTTGTTTATTTTAACTAAGAAAACTGTCCTATGCATAGGATACTTTGTGTCCATTTTCCGGCTAGCTCTTTCTGAGCTTGAAATGGTGTGTCTTAATGTAGCCGAACACAATTACCTACCGAATACTTTCAGACCCTTTGCTTTCCCTCTTTCATTTACTTCTAGGTTGCTGCAGCCTTTTAAAACTCGGATGTCATGCCAAAGTGGCACTCATTCTAAAAGCATATTTACCAAGTCACTCCGACTGAAAAATGAGTGTGGAAATGAGTCTGGGTTCAGGGTCTGCTCTGAATTCTCACTGTCGTCGAGAGCCAGGATGCTGCAGGGTGAAGCAGTAGACTTCTGAGTGCGCTCTTTGGCAGTGGGCACAAAGCTGAAAGGACGCTGGGCACAAGTCATTTGAGACAATAGCCTGGGTGTGCAATACAGGGTAAACTGTGCTTCCGCTGACATTGCATGTATAGAAGCAGAAAAGTGATGTAGGGTTGCTCAGTAATTGCTTGACACTTATGACTTGACTGCAGTGTTGCCAATGTGTGTGGGTTGGGTTTAGTTTTGTTTTTCCTCGCCCAGTTCTACTGGAAAGTACAAATTGGATAATGGTACTTTTCCATGGGAAGGCTTTGTGAACTGAGAAAATGCCTTTATTCAAACTTACTGAATTTGGGAGTATGGGAGCGTGAAAATACTGCGTATTTAAACAAACAGACAAAACACTTATCTCAAAGTATTCAAAATGGGTTTCTTCAGTGGTCTAAAGATGTAGAGTCGGAGGCATTAGGGCATTATTCTGATGGATTCCTACTTTTATTCATCTAATGGAAAGAGCCAGATCACTTCTAAATATTTATGGCTTCTTCCACCCTTCTCAAAAGGCTTCCTGTAATGAAAACAAGTTGGCTTTATCTAAAATAATGCAGCATTTAGTAGAGGCAGCTTTGGATCTTGACTTCTCTGGGATGTTCTGGAAATGCACGTGACTGTTACCAGATTCCCCTTATAATGTCGATAATTGGTCCCATGACAACCTCTGAAAATGCGTAGACCCTAATTGAAAACAAGAATGTTGGAATTTTTCCCCCTCGAGAAATAAGTATTCAGAGATAAGACCTTAAATATTTAATAGTAATCCTCTTAGATGTCTTTGCAGAAAGTGACTTGTTTTTCCAGTGCTCCACTCTCTGCTAAATGAAATCTCTGCTACCTAATCATAAAGATGGGTAGAAGGTGCTGCTGGCTCATGTAAGAGACCATCTCTGGGTCAGAGAGCAGTAAGATTCTGGGAAAAACTGGATCTTTTGAAGCTGTTTTTAAACATTTCTGCTGCATGAGAAAGATGTGATATTGAAAAACACATTTTCTTATTGTAAGCCTTTGGGCCCTTTGATAAGTAACTTGGGCTGTATTCCTGAACAAAATATTCCTGCATTTATCTTGGGTATTTATAGTTACTCACAGTGGTTGCTCTGACAGTCTCTTCTATTTAATTGACCTTGCAACAGCCGATGAGATAAGGAAGACCTGTTATCCTCATTTTAGGGGCTGCAAGTTGACTTTAAGTCACACTGGGAATCTGGAGAAGCTGTATCTCTTATACACAAGTAATACTCTAACTGCTAAATTATTCTTTCACTTAGTGGAGAATGTGCAAGAGACCATTATCGGAACTGAGATAACTGGGTTAGTGAATATTTTTAGCAAAGCTGTTAACAGAACTCTGATTTTTCTGCATTTGTAGTCTCTTCTTGACTATATAGTTCTCATGAATTGCTTGAATCTCTGTATTTAGGCCAATGGTGAGATGCGGATAATAATGCTTGTACAACTTCATAAAGAATTTTGAGATTTTATATTGTTCACTTATGTTTGTTTAGAGCAAATTATTATTACTAATGAAAGTTATGGTTTTTTTGAGTAGTGCTCTGCAATACAGGTAGCTGAGCGCTTGTACTTGCAGGCGCTGGAGCCTATTGAGGAAAGCACAGAGTACAGCTGCAAGGTCTGTATGTTGGACTAGCTCATAACATGGTGATGTTCCAGCCCAAGGTGCTTGTGGCTAATTCAGCTAGAGCAGGCACAGAAAATGTTGCCTTGGTTGCTGTGTACCTGATAGGATTTGCTGATGGCTTGATCAATGCTGTGTGCCCTTCCTAAATACAGTGACTTCTATAACACTCTGAAGCCACATTGCTTCCAAATTTTACTGCTGATGCTTTTAGTAGCTGACTTGTTTCACTTACACTGCAAACAGTTGTCTGCACCCATATCATCTCTTTGCTCTCCGACGACAGCAGTCGATTCCTCTTTAACACCCCAGTGCTGACTTTGCCACTGTGCAAATCATAGAAGGTGCCACTACTAAAGATTGACCTGTTGGTCTCAAAATACTATCCCCTTTTTGTATCCACGCTCTACTTTTTGCCCATTTTCTATTAATTTTATTAATTTGTTTTTCTTCTTAGATTACTTCATATCTATGTGCATTTTTATTTTTTTTAGCACTTTCTGGGTCAACTATAAATATCCAGTGGAAAATTCTGCTGTCATTTGATAAACAGATTTGCTTGATTATTTTTCACTTCATGGTGTCTTTTAACTCCAAAAAGAAAGTAGTTAAATCATATAAATAAAAATCTTAGAACAAAATTAATCTTGCTATCCTGAAAGACATGTTTCTTTATATTAGACAAAAATGTTTGCTTATATTGGTAATATAGGGTTTATTCTATCCATTGCTTGCTTCATGTGCAGCCTGGATTTTGTAAGTATTATAGAATAGCCTTAGCCATAAACTTCACATGAAACTGTTGCCAGCATAAACAGTTTATCTTAATCATACCACATTTCACTGTTGAGGAGTTCTGAGCACTGTGCAGGAATTGCATCCCTTCTTTCCATGATGGAGACAGGTAGGACTCCTCTATTAAGAGGTGAAGGAAGATGAAGTACAGAAGGTGATTTTATGCGGAGCATTTTTTTTAAGCCAATGTCAGAACTAGGAATAAGAATGAGAAATAGAAAGCACCGGTCTGCAGTTCCCTGCTCTCAGCATTGGGCCAGCGCGGTGCCCGTGCTGCCTTCTGCGGCTTCGCTGCCATGTGTTCCTGTAAAGGGGGTGGTCCTGGTGCAGCCCCGCGGGCAGGTGCATGGCTCCTTCTCCAGGTCACCCAGAATGCCATCTGTAAACATCCAAGACTCCCACAAAACTGCTTCCCTTTGGAAAAATGCCAAGATAAGTCATTGCTGTGTCCATCCTATAATCTACCTTTTGTAAAGGCTGCTTATTTGAAATGGTTACGAATATATGTAAGTGCAGCAAGCTCAGAGCTGGCTACCTCATTTACTGCAGTGAAAAGTGCTGTGCTCAGAAGACCTCCAAGCAGTTAATCATTGTGATGGAAAGATGCAAGCTGCCTGATGGGGAAGCCTGCTCCCTGTGCTGTGGGAGGTGCGCTGCCTTTTTGTTATTTCGTTTTTATCGGTTTTGTTTTTTGTTGTCTTTTTTTTTCCTTTTGGAAGGCTGGTGATGTCCAGAGCTAATGGAAAGGCTTATTGATGTGATTGTTTTCTAGCAGCGGATTGAACTGTTACCTCTATTCTTTATTCGTTTTCATCAGAATTGATGAATAGCATATCATTTAAGATGAGCTTTTTTAATTTTCAGTGAGCTCTCACTTTGTTAGCTTTATGATGTGTACATGTACTGTTTCAGTGAATATACACATGCAGAATTTTAAATGAGATGAGTTCACCCCTCCAGCTTGATGCAGGTCTTAATCTGTTATATTTAGTAAAACTTTGCATTTGGCTTGTTTTGTATTCAGACGTTGTACTGGAACTTATAAAATCTGGATCTGACTTGTAGATGTCCTTATGCAAATCACGTAAGAGATGAGTTCTGTGGTTGCCCGTTTATACGAAGGAAATTCTTCTCCCTTTTCTCTTAACTGATACTGGGTTTGGTGGTTTAAATTTTAGAGTTTTCTGTACTGGGATTTTTTTCTTTAACTAGATGATCTTGTAGTACCTTTAGTATTATAGTAGCTACCAAAACCCACTTCAGTTTCATTGTGAGAAAGTCATTTGGAATACTATTCTTAAAAAGCTAAAAACCTGAAAGATGAAACAGCCGGTTGTGTGTCTATGTAGTCTTGCTAGCGTACCTTGAAATTCAGAGTAATTATTTTGACTTGGAGAGAGGTGGCTTCTGTCTTGATTGATTCTGGATTGATTTGGAGTCCTCTACTGATCTGTCCTTTTCTAAAGAGCTCTCAGTAACTGTATAAACATATGCCTCTTGCATGCCCTGGTGCAGCCTTGGCAATGCAGGAGTACGTGTGCTCTGGCTGGGCAAATGAAGCAGCCCCTCTGCTCTCAGATGCCCGAGCAACAGCAGGGATTCCTGTTAACAGCCACGTAGAAGGAGCAGTGGCAGCATTGCTGCCCTGCTGATATGTCTCTGATGCATTGTGTGTCACCCCCCCAGGATCAGCTAAGTAGAGAATTGCTAATAAAAATACCTTGTTGCCCTGGATGCATGCAGTAAGCAATGTTCAGCCTCTCTAGAGAAGCAGCTGCGAAGGGAAAGCAGGCTGCTAGTTGACAGCCCTTCTGTGTCCTGCACATTTTGTTTATTTCTGCTTGAGAGAAATAGAAATCCAAATCATGATTTATGTAACAGGTAGATACTGTGTTTGTATGACTATTGTCTGATCTTGGCCCTTTCTTCATCTGTTTCTTCACCAGCTATGGCAAATAAGCAGGAATGCTTTCACTTGCATCTGAAAGTGTTTAACATGCTCTCGTGCTTCCTGGACACTGCAGGGAACTGTGTGGCAGACCAGATTGTACCAAAATGTGGAAGTAGTACATCAGCCTTACTAAATCTGATAAGAGAATTACTGCCAGATAATTATAGCCAGACTTGCTGGTGTGTTGATAACTTAGTGGAAAGAGGGGCCAGTATGCTGATCTTATTGCTATGCTGTGAGAAGAAATGTGCTATAAAGTCAAGTCACAGGAAGGGGTTATGAATCAAAAAATCCATTTCTGCACTGAAAAGAACAAAAATTACTAACAAAGATCCAAGCAGTATATTTCAGAACAAAATTCTTTGTTCTTACACACACACCTTCCTATGAACCTTGTATTTTTTTTTCAACTAGCTCAGTAGCACCATTTTTATTCATATTATTTGTGTAACTGTTTGAACTGCAGTCTGTATAGTAACTTAATCAGAACGCCTTTGTCAGCTGCCCAGGAGAGTGCAATTTGTCACTGCAGATTTCTCGGTATGGGACAGGTTGGCACAGACGTTCTCTCCATACTGAATGCAAAACCATTTGGAATCGATGAAATCTCAACAACTCTGGATTTCTTGACCATTGGTTTATATTAATGCATTACTGATAAATCATCAGAAATGTGAAAAACGGGTTCTTAAATACTCTATTTTCCTAATGGTAATTGATGCAAAATTATGGAGGAGGAGGTACTTCTCATTTGTAAGGATTTCAGTATTTTCATGAGCATATTTGTCTCTGCTTATTTCATTACCTGATGTGATTATATGTACCTTTGACTCATTAAAAAAAAAAAAAAAAAGCCTCTTCTGGAATAGAACTGCTTGATGCTACCAAACAAAGCACTGCAGCATCATGACTGTGCTGCCACAAAAGCATTGGCATTTGCAAGTGACATTGTGGTGTCTGCTTAACAGTTTCATACTTAAGCTTCCCTAGCACCCACTACATCGGAGACAAAGTCTGTGGGTTGTTTTTTTTTTTTTTTCTCACTAGAAGCTGTGACCCCAAAAGTTGGGTCCTGAGAGAGCCTGGATGATTGGTACCAAAATCATGAGACTTGGACATACCAATTAAAATTGAGGGTTCCATTTTCTTTCTCCAAATAATGACATGAGATATATCAGGAAATCAGTTTAACACACTAAGAAGCAGAAGCTTCTTGACTATGAGCTTCTGGGTGGGAGGAATGTGATTCCTCGTTCTATAGAGGGCACGTATCGCAAGGACCGGAGCTCTTGTAGGTTAGAACCGAAGCTCTGAGCAACCTGGTTTGTGTTCGGCAGGTGCTGAGGGCACTTCATGCCCCCCGACAGCGATGCTCCCTCCTCTGCCCTCCAGCCCCGCTTAGAGAGAGAGCCTGCCTTAAAGAGGCTGAAAGGACAGGAGGAGAGGAAACTGGGCAAAATGAGAACAGAATCAGAAGAAACAATGACAGAAATCCAATAAAAGTATTACCAAAGTGAAAAGAGGCCAGATTTGGAAATAGGAATCGCATCCCATGCAGAACACTGCAGTTGCTGTGCGTTCCTTCCTGGATGGTACTGATCTTTCTCCCTAGCTCTATTTAATAAGCTTTTAGACATACATTTCATTTTCGAAGCAAGCACCTCACGCTAATAGTGTGCAGCACAAAGCAGCACTTCTCTATCCCAGGTGCCACAGAGTCGATAATAGCCGAACAGAGAGAAATGGCAGATGTACAAAAGCTAATCAAAATGGCTGCGCTTGTACAGGGGGGGTCTCCTGTGAGCGCTGTTCTCAGTCCATATTTGAAGAGGATTGTTGCCAGGAGCAACTCGTCTGCATTACTTGGTGACAGGGTAATTGCTCTGCCTGCCTTGACATCTGAGCTTCGGTGAAGGCTCTCTCGTGCTCAGATTGTAGCTGTTGGTATAGCTGTTAAGATGCAGATCTCGGCGTTCCCAGGATACAACGCGACTGCTCCCAGCCAGTTAAGCAGTATGGTAGCAGCTAACGCCAGTGCAGCCACGCGCCGGGTCTCGCTGCGGACAAATCTCGATAAAGCACTGCACTGCTGCCCTTTCGGGGGTGTGTGTGTGTGTGTGTGTGTGTGTGTTGGTGTGTCCTTTTTCAATGGAAAAAGGTAGAGGGAAGTACGTAAATAGTTGAGCTGCAATTATCCTTCGTTAATCCTACTAATATGTTTTGAACATACACCTTTTGATTACATTGCATAAAGGATGTTGGGGCAGACCAATGATAAAAATGTTTCTATTACATTATGCACTTTCAAAATCCTCCTAAAACATTAGGTTACTAAAACTTCAAGCTCCCAGCACTACTGGAGTTTAATATCTCAATTTGTAAACTGGGCGAGTCCAAGCTTTTTGTTACTGATTTCTCCAGTGAATCAGTGGCATGATCAACCACCAACATATGCAGGAGTGAGACTTGCTTTCTGGTCTCTGGGAGTATAGCTATTGCACTAGGTTATGGGTGCTAGTATTTTGCCCTCCCTGCTATCTTCAACCCTGCTAGCTTTGGCTTTTGAACACTTGAGATATCTCAATTTTGTAAGGGCAGAGGGAAATAATCTGCATGCACCACTTTTTGCTCTATAGCTTGCGGTTTGTAATTATATGGTGAGAGCAATTCTACGCCGCTTAGTGGAGCGGGCCCCCAGCTGAGAGCCTTGCTGGTACAGGTGTGCTGTCACGCAGATGTCACTTTGGCTCCCCACAGCTTTAGCTTGAAGGGCGTCACTTTGGGGAGTACAGGTGTGCTGGGACTCGCACCTACACTAGCTGTTGAACTTTGGGCTCTTTTCTGTTGTGATTGCTGGAAAGTTTTGAGACTTTCAAGTAACTCCATCTTCAGGATTCAATCACACAGTAAACTAATGGCTTTGGATTAATCCTGGAAAGGCTGAATTAATACGTAGACCAGTTGTAAATGTGACAGTCTTATACTTTCTTGTAAAATGCTCTCTTCACAGACCAAATACTGCTCAGCGTAGGTGGTGGGAATGCAAGCATCTCATTTGTTTCTCTTTGCCCATATACATCCAACCTCATGGGACACCCCAGGACCAGTCTGCTCTCTAATTTCCTTCAACCCTTGTTTTCTGTGGAGCTTGCTGAAGGGAAAGCTGTTGGATGAGAGGGCATTACTAGCCCGTGTAACTCACTTTGACCTCCGTTGACCTGAGCTGGACTTGAATCTACAGCTGACAGTGCTCAGTATCCCATTACTAATCTTCTAAGCTGTCTAGTTCCCCCATAAATCTGTAACTGATATCTTAAGCAAAGTGAAGATTAACACAATGCTGCCACAGTAGAATTAAGATGTAGGAATGTCTTGAACTAGGACTGTTTTATGTTGCACCTTTTTTTTCCTGTCGGTAGAGTTGATGGTCAGCAAAAAAAAAAAAAAAAAGCTTCAATTCATATTTTGAAATATCTCTGTTCCTTTTTTTTTTTGGCTTGTATAAATGGTATTATAAAATGCCATGGTAAGGAGAGGTATTGTTCCACTCTATTGTATTCCCAAAACTCCATATCCCATGAGACAGTGTTGTCTGAGCCCTGTTCCACTGAGGCTGCTAGAAGCTGCCTGAGGGTATTATTTTTATATGAAATTATTTTCTGGCTACATGATTTTTGTTTGTTTAAAAAAAATCATGTTATTTAAATAACTTCTATTCCAAAGCCATTTTAAAAGTAGTATTTTGATGTTGTCTTGGATGGCATTCTTACAAAATAGACAGTTGTTCTCTCTTTCCTTTCTCCCTTGCTATTAAAATTACAAAGACCTTCGGTTAGTGGGGGTCTCAGTCTTCTAGGAAAATTACACACATTGTACTTTTTCTTCTATTTCCTTATACAAAGTGAGTATTTTTCTGTCTTCGGACTATCAGTTTGCATTAGTTCTATATGCAGAAGGAATTGTACCCTATTCTTGAATTGTTCTATCCCATTGATATAAGGGAGCAGTGTAGGTTTGGTGAAATGCTGGAGCCTGGTGGAACTAGAGAAATTTTGGAAAATTGTCTGGCTTACTTTTGAGTGCTTCTTAGCAGATTTCTATTTACTTAAGGGCCTGGAAGGATGGAAGGATGTGTATCTGAAATGCGAACCACAGCAGCGTTTGAAACAGCAGTAGCATTTTAAAGCGTACAGGTTAGATCAAGCTTGTCTGTGCTTTGCTGATATAAAATGAGGAGATTACAAAGGTAGCTTTGAATAGGCCTGATAAGATCTGTTAAATTAGACTGTATTAAATTGAACTAATACTGATCTATTGTATGTAACACAGTAATGCAGGCTGCTGTAAAAACAAGAGGGATCGAGCTGGAGAGAAGTCTTGCTGCTTGCATTAGGACTGTTCAAGTAAGAGATATTCCTTTGTGTGCTGTGATATACATACCTTAAAGCTGAGAGGTCTGCTGGACTGACCAGAGTAAATACATAGTTTGTCACATATCTAAAATAATCATGAATTTTCTACCTAAAACTTGATTTTATGAGGAAAGGTGACACAAATGTTTTAATTTTGTGGAAGAAATGGAAGTGAGAATAAGTTATCTTAATTTCTTAGCCCCAAAATAGGTGCATGACATGCATCCTAGACTAAAGGTATGCTGAGCATCAGAAGCAGTCAGTCTTCCCATTCATCGTTAGTGTAGCTTCCTCTTTCTGGAGATTTATTTAAACTGCAGTGCTGTTCCAATGCCCACTTCTGTGCTCTTACATAAGCTGTTAGGTAATCAAGGCCCAAATCTCCAAGCAGCTGCGTGTGGCGCAGAGTGCCGGCGGGCTGGCAGGGTATTGATAACCGTGCTGGTACCAGCAGTCACGGTGGACGCGGTACCACATGATATGCAGAGTGTTAAGTGCTGCCGGTAGCACAGCATCCCTGTGCTAGGCTGTGTCCTGGCGTGCCGTGTCTGGCTGCGGAGTGCCCCCAAAGCTGGGAGCTGCTGCACAAACCACGGCAGTGCCACGGAGGTGAGAAGGGAGAGGAGCTGAGGAAGACTGTCCCTGGGCCTTTCCTCCTCTCTACCAAAGCTCTGGAGCCAAGCTGCTCCGGCCTTGCCAGGGTTCTGTGAGTCCCAGAAGAGTAGGATGAGCAAGGCAGCTGCCTTCAAGAAAGGGCCCCTCTTTTTTGACGGTACGGGGGAGCTGGTGGCTACGCTCAGCTCGTACTGCAGCTTCCAGCACAATGTGACCTCCAGCAGTAACGGTGCCTCTAGGGCTCTGGCTGCAGGCCAGAACATTGCTTCTTGAACCATTAGCCCAAACTTTGCTGCTATCTTCTAAGAATTTGTCCGCTGAGAATTTATTAAGTGACGACAAGGCTGGAGACTGGGAAATGCTTTGCACTGCAGTTCTTGTGAATAGTGTTATGCTAGTAATGTCCCATCTCTCAGACTGAGAAACGCTGGTTAGGGCTTTGCCTTGGTCCAAGATGCCTGAATGCGTTGGTTCGCTACCTTTGGACAATGGTGACAAGGTTTATGATATCCAGTAATAATGGAGAGCTGTGACTCTGAGGATTGCTGTGTCAGAAGAACAAAAACACATTGCTGAAGAGTATTGTTTAATAGTTGGCTTTGTATTGGGAGATCTTTATATTAAAAAGAAATTCAAGTGCTTTTTTTTAAATGAGTGAGTTTTTCAGGTCATGCCTTTAGAAATTGTTCAACAACTTTTCTTTCATCTAAAACTTCATTTTTTAAATTGCAGATGATTGTAAGCCACCAACATAAAACAATACTTTCTGCAAGCAGAATTTGTTACAAGGAGTTAAAGATTGTTTCCGCTGAGAAGGAAAGTTAAAAATGGAACTTTGGCCATGTGCCAAATTCCAGCAACTCGACAGAAATATTCATAAGGTGGATCAATAATTAAGCCTGCTATACAAAAGTAATGTTGTGTTCTGTCAGATGCTATTTCATGACTCAAATTGCTCTGCAGTGCCTGTTTATACATGAGTGCTTGCCTTAATTTATTTTTCAGCTGAGTTTTAGGAGTATTGCCAAGATTTAGGAGTTTCTCTTGGAGAATATATACCTAACTGTAAGTCTTCTGAGTTCTTTTCTGCTGGGTAAATTGTTACTGTAGTAGCAAGTTAGAAAATGGCAGGGATGGCAGTAGTGTTTCCTTAGCCAGTATGACTGAATAAATGAAAAAGAATAACCAAATTTAACTGTTTTGCTAACATGCGCTTATTTTCTCTCTCTGTTTTAATGTTTTCAGTCCTCTCTAGAGAGAGGGCGAGAGAGCATCAGGAGAAAGACATAGGTCCTGTTCATTTCTTTTGCTTTATCAACAAAATAGCAAACATCCTTGTAGTTGCAGAATCTCTATAACTGATAAAGGAAAAAAAACCCTGGATTTTCTGATGCTAGGGCAAATTTGCAGGAGCAGCTATTTATCCTATCTGTGAATGGAATGTTTGATACAGCATTCAATAAACCTGGTCTCTACATTTTCAAATGAAATAAAGCTTTTATAATTTGCAACTAAGGCTAGAGAGAAGAACTATATTTTATGCTGCCTTTCAAGGAAGAAGCTCAGTGCTGTGCATGGGATGGGTCTTGACTGAAAAATTGGATTGCCTCTGGTAATATTTTGCTTTCTGCTCTCTGTAACATTCTGTCTTCCAGGCTTGTAATTATATTTTGTATTTATAAAACATCTCCTACAAGAGCACTTAAGGCAGTGAAAACTAGCTTGGAAATAATTTCCCATTAATTAAGCTCCTACATATCACATGATTTCATCACCTGTATACTCATCTGTTATAGGTACTAGCAATGGTATTTTGTATGATACGTTAAACCCAATTATAGATGATTCATTTCAACTCCATCAATAGAACTCTTTGACCTGAATTAGCAGTGAGCCAGAATAATAATGACAAAGTTTCAGCATAGTCATGGTTTGCCAAGAAACTCATCTGATAGAAAATAAGCCACGTGATTTGAAATGGTTGGCAGTTTGTTTCTGCCAGGACCAAAAGTTTCCCTGAGCTGTCAGTTGATGATTACATGACTGGAACCCCCTTTTCACTTGGGGCAAGAGGATGCCTCTATTTGAACAGGTCGTGGGGAAAAGAGCAGTACTTCCTTTAAGGCTCCTACTTTGAGGGGGAAAAGAGGTGGAAATCCAGAGGAGACAGGTGACCAAGACTGGTGCATGGGGTCTGGTAAACAAGATTGCTGCCTCCAGCTGCAGCCCTTCCTCTGCCGTGATTTGTGATGTTGCGCTTTCCAGCGGAAGAGGCTATCCGCGCCAGTGGAACTGGATTGAGAGAGACGACTGACACACGTGGCTAGCACGGTGCTCTAGCCTTTGAGTACAAGACGGGCGTGACGGGAGCTTGTACCAAGAGCCCGTGAGGAAGCCCGTGTAGGTGTGGTGAGAGCTCTGGTTTGCGCTCGGCTGTGTTTGATGTCAGCCGATCAGCCCTTCGAATGTTCACGTGCGTGTGGGTAGTGCAAAGGGGTCTGCTCATCGCCTTGTGAAAACACGGGCAAGCTGCCTCTCAGCTCTTACGGCTACTGGAGCAGGAGGACAGTTTTGGAGCTTCTCTGGATTCATCAAGGAAGGATTTAGACACAACACTAGAGATTTACGTAGAGTGACCTAACATGCTGAAAAAGATCAACTAGTGGCTCTGGTTGTCTCTGCGAAAGCTGATTTCTGTCATTTTTTTTCTCACCATTTTCTTGGTGTGAAAGGTGTTAAGGTGAGACAAAAATCTGTTGCCCATTTCGGTGCCCTAACTATCAGCATATACCTGTGCTGATTTAGGAAGTCCTGAATTCTGTACAGTGGAACAGCTACAGTACAAGGGTATTGCTGTGCTCTGTACCCAAATACAGCCCATGGCCTTCTGGCTCTCTCAGGAGGTGGGAATTAAGGTTGAAATCTCCTTATGAAGAGAACAGTGTCAAATCTTGAACTGCCATGCTGTCTTACATCCCTTGTTATATCATTTAAAAATGAATGTGCGGCCTCTTCTTGAGGCTTGATCAAAATGGTGTTGTGTTCCCCCCACCCCCCACCCTGAGGATACACTGGCATGGGATTTTGCAGGCAAGTATGAACATGCTTCACCTCTGCCATCAGCAGAACTTGTACGTTTGGGGTCAGAGCTGCGCTGGTTGTGTTCACAACCACCAGCCACCTTCTGCTCAAGCAGAGCAAACTTGCATCTGTCTTAAGACAGATTGGTGTGGTGGCTCTGATTCTGGGAGGTGGAATCAGGCTGTGATTCCTGATCTGACTCAAGAGTCTCTGTACAGCCCCCCAAAAGCAGAAGAGAGCATACAAAATCCTGGGGGTTTCCTGCCTTTCTAGATGAGCAGTTAGCTATGGGAGCTATATGCTGCCTGCTGGGAATGGTTCTAAGCCACCTGGCTCGCCTCATGCTTTTTGTAAGAGAGCTTGGGGTTCGGTGCTGCGCTGTGGATTCCACCTCTGAGGTCGGATGTCATGTTGCTTAGCATTGTAACCTGCAGATGCATTTGGGGATTCAGCCCTACGTGTCTTACCCAAGATAACAGGGAGTTAATCATGAAATGCATTAAGGCTCCTAATTTTTAGCCTGTTTCCATAAGCATTGAACCATTTTTCATGTCTTTTTATATAGCATTCAAGAGGTTTGTGTTTTTTTTTTTTTTTTTTTGTAACGGGAACTGTACTCGGTTATCTTTAATTGGGACTGTATTAGTTTCTAGCTTACTGCTAGATGTTGCTTGTAAAAATAATAGTTTTGATGGTGCCTGTGTTTATTCTTAGAATTCTTTTTTTTTTTTTTTTGCTTATGAAATCCTCTTTGACTCAAAGATGTTTTTTCTTAAATGCCAATTCTGTAAACCCAGTAGGAAACGCTAAACATTAAGCTGGTGAAATAATAATTGGCAATATGTATGAATAGCATCATTCTTTGTGATATCCAAGGGCCAGAACAGAATTTATCTTGCTGTCAATACAACTTCAACAGGAATTGTGTGGGTGTATCTGAGCACTTATCTGAGCCATTATGCAGCAGTGGCACAAGTTAATGGAACAGACTGTCAGGGGGGACTGTAGGAAGTAATCACATAGGAAGGAAGATGTGATTTATGTATGAGATAATATAGTGTATATAATAAGAAAGCTTGAAAAATAATGTGTGGAGAAGGTGCACAGATAAAACTGCTAGTATCAACTCATAAAATAACACTTTATTTTTAGCTGCTTATTTCCTTCCTGAACTATAAGTTCCAATAAGCCTGAAATCTTCCTGATTTTGGTATTTAATTCAAACTAAATTGCATTTGGGAAAGAGAAAAAAGTGGTTGTCTTATTTCTGAAAATGACAGTAGGGAAAAATGTACCGTTTAGGAACGTACTAAAAAATTAAGATGACCTCCGTACTTGTTCTCCCTGTGTCTCCCTTTGTCCGGAACGAAAGGTTGGGCTCTGTCAGCTTTTTTGTGACGGATATGCCTTTTGTTAATTTTGAGAGAATTCTGTCAAAAATTAATGAGCTTATAAACATTAAGGTGGGGGGGAACACCCCAAATCCTGCAGTTTGATCAGGACAGACTTCTTCATAGTAAGTGTATTTTAGCAGCTAAATTGCACAAAGCTTTCCTTCGAAAGACATGTATTGCCCTGGTCTACGGTGCTGCAAAGTGACCCGGCTGCAGGTGCCAGGAGAGCAGGAAGCCTGTCCCTCGATGCTGACGTGACACCACGGGGGACGAGTGCAGGCTGCCTCTGTACGCAGCCCGGCCCCAGCGCAGAGAGGGCGAGAGACAACGCCGTGGGAGAGGTGCCGGAGGGAACAGATTGTGACTAGGAGCCCGGCGTGAGGAGTACTCCGAGAAGCAAGGGGTGACTGGGGTAGCTGGAGCCTTGGCTGGGCTGCAGAGCTGCTGAGATGGGAGGGAGTTAGAAAGCTGAACTGGGGTGAGGGGGAAGGCACTGAACGACATTTCCCCAACATCAGAAACTCAAGGAGGAGTTTTTGAGAAAGGAAGTAGAAGAAGGATGAGAAGCCTGGGGAGTGGAGATAGCTCTTCCCCTGGTGGGGACAGGATTTAGGGCAGCAGAGTGGTGGTAGTGGGACAAAAGTGCTGTGAACCCTCAAACTGAGGATAGACGGGGAAGGGTCTGTATTCTCTCATCATACTCTCCTTTGCAGGCTGTAATGTGACCCCCAAGTTGTCTTTGTCCAAAATCAGTAAGGAGATCACACTTGTGCCTGCGCACATGCATGGATTTGTCCAAAACCGGTAAGGAGATCTTGCATGCACACGTGCACACACATGCCGGCTGGGTAAGGAAGCTCTGTCTTATTTTGTGCAGTTGGTGGTAACAGATTGGTGATCGTTAATATTTATTTTGTTTAGATATTAATGATTGGTGTTCCAGTCTCTTATGTTTTTGCTTATCTGCTGATGTTCAGCTTTCCGGAAAAAGAAAAATCCAGGGGAAGAAATTTGACTTGTGCAGCACACTCAGAATTGCTGCTCTACTGTTGCAGCTTTTTGGTTTGATGGATAAATAACAGTCACAGCTAGTGCCTTTGTCAGCTGCATGCAGCACAATTATGATGGATGGTTTTTTAAGGCTCTTTGACGTTACAGTTGTTGAGAGCTCAGTGGAAGAGCTGGATTGATTGCACTGGAGCAGCGTTTGCCTGGAGTGCTGTGTTTGCTGTGGTACAGTGATGCACTGGCATCGCTCTCTACTCGTCTCTCATATTGCTTAGCTAATAGGCCTCAACTCAGGCGTGAAGGAAATAAATTGGGTAAGTGGATAGCTGAGGTCGTGTGTCCATTTGCTCTTTAGCCCTTTTGATTAGGGCTTCTTATCTATTGTTTGGAGTAAGCAAAAGGGGAGTAAGTAGGTAAATGTCCATGGGAGGAATTATTCCAAAATAGTTATAGCAGGGCTGGGAAACCTTCCTAACCCTGCGTACTAAAAGCTTTGTACAGCTGAGGGCTGCAGAATGTGCTTCAGCTGGGGAAAGCTGTGGAGGGATGGGGTTTGGGGGTAGGCGCCAGGTGGGCGTTCTCTCCCGGGGAGCGAGGCTGCAGCGGCTGAGCCCGTGGTCTGGGCTGGCAACGCCGGCCTCGGCCTCACCGGCCTCCTGCGGTGACCCAGCACTCGCCCCGTACCCGCACGGGACCACGCGTGACTGATACCCTGAATTATTTTCTGAATGCTTTGTACGTTGCTTTCTTGTCCTTGAGATCTGAAATACTTGTATGAAGCATTAAGAAAACACATTGCAGGCGGATACTTTTGTCTTATCTTTCCGTATGGCTGTTAGATATCTGAGTTTTAAGGAGTAGACAAGTGTAAGTTCATGGTTTGCTTGAAGTAAAATCAGAGTGTGACAAGAAAATGGCCAATTGAGCCCAGTGTTTGAACAGCTGGCTACCAGCTGCAGAAATGGCTCACTGACTGAGCAGAATGAGAGTACTACCTAGGGTGCATATCCACGCGCCGGTTCGCTTTGCAGCCCTTCTCGTGCTGTTCTGGGAGCCAGTGTCACGTCTTGGAAGGGAAATACCATGGGCTTCGGAAGAGCAGGAGGAAGACTTTACATATCTGCTTATTGTAATCAAGGAAAGGAATCTTCTTTAAAATGTAGATATCTTCCTTGTTTTTACTGAGTTGTAAGGAACTGAACTGCTGTCTTAAACTGATTTGTCTTTTAAGTACTTTGCAAGCTTATTTTTGGGATTGCTAGCATGTGCTTCTTTTGTAAGCAATTATACTTGCTGCAAAGAGCAATCGAAATTTTCCGGAGTGCATGTGCCTGTTGTTGCACACTGTATGTATGTGAACAAGTGTCGCTCGTGATGATATCTAGGAAAAGGGGGTAACTAAATGTCTGTGGTGGGGTTGTGATGGTTCAAAACCTGGAAATGGCCCTGATTAAAATTCAAAATGTCATTTCAGAGCTCTTTATGTAAGACGTATTGTTATTTGTTGGTGTTAAAGATAAAAAGCTTGATGATGTTTTTGAATAAAATACAAGTTTAGGACAACAGAGTATACTGACTGGACTGCCTTTTTTGTGTTTACCCTATGATTTTACCAGCATGCAAACATACTTGCATTTTTTAGCATGGAGATGAAACCAGGCTGTTTCTGCTGAAGTAACATGTAATGTGCTCTGCTACCTCCATGTCAGCAGGATGGAGCTTGCAGCACCTGCAGAGCTCTGAGCTGCTTTGAGCCAACCCCCGCCCCGCCCCGGCTCTCACTGCTTTGCTGTGATGAACCTCTGACATCTTTTGCAAATATTTATGTGGATATTCTCCCTTAAATCCTAGCAGAAGGAGAAAGTAATCAATTTTCAATTGATGATATTTCAGCTTATCGTTTCCTGCAACTGCAGTGTACTGACCCAAACGTGAATGCAGAGAAAACACGTGCTGCTTTTTATTTGCTGACTACAGAAAGGATGTTTTTGGAGAACACGAGATGTGACATCTGTTTAGTCAATGAAATATTGTAGTTTTCATTGCATTGAATGTCTTCCTTTGCAGTAAAGTAAATTCTGCATTTCAAATTACCTGTTTGGCGGGGGAGGTGGGAGGTGGGGGGGGCTGTATAACATTTAAAACAGAACAAAAAGAACCTTTTATCTTACAAAATTTGTTTCCTTTTCAGCAAGGGAAGCCGTATGTCTTTGATAGAGTGCTACCTCCTAATACAACCCAGGAACAAGTTTATAATGCCTGTGCCAAGCAGATTGTTAAAGGTAGGTGGTGTTTTTGTATTCCCATTTTTGATGAGGAAGAGAGTGTACCCCTGCTCCCTCAAGCTATTTAAAGATAAGATAACAGATGTTTAGTTGTCTGTATCGGAGTTTAGTAATTAATAATTCCAAGTGTAGGTGTTTGGGTTTTTTTGTTTGCTTTTTTGTTTCAAGGACAAAAACTTGTGTGGAAAGACTAATAAAAAATAGCTGAGGGAACTGGAGTAGTTTTTTCTTATTATCTCCTTGTGTACGACTGTTGTTCCATGCAATATTTGCTTTTGTGATATATGGTAAATGACCAAAAGCACATTCTTTACACACTGTAAGAATATTCAGTGGGGTATTAGTGTGCAGATGCTGTGTCTTTGAATGGAAGGGTGAACTATTAAAGGAAAATGTAAAAGGCACTGATTTTTGCAGCTGCTTTGCATGCAGATAGCCTGCATTTAAAAATGAAGTGAGAACACAGGTGCCTAATGGATTGCACTCTGAAACAAAACCTCCATAAGCTTACTTTGGTTTTAAGATTTAACTTGAGAACCAACTTTTTGAAGCATTTTAATTGCCCATCATACTTCCCCCTACCCCCCACCTTCCCCAACATCACCTTCAGACTCTCCACTGACCTCTGACTGATAGTCCATCCATGATGATACTACAACTGCCACAGCATCTCGGAGGTTACTAGCAGTACTTGGCTGGTTGTTCTCCAGTCCTGTGCAGTATCCCTGTTCTCCCAAGATATGATTATTCGGTCCTCTTTTTGTTTTTAAATCAAAGTATGCAAAATAGCAGAAATGGTGTCAGAGCTGGTCTGAGTTGTGCTTTTATAGCAACACAAAGCTGTATGTTTAATGCTGTGGGATTTATGTGGCATGAGAGACTCGAGGCTGCTCAAGGGTGCAGGGGCTACTGGAACAGTGTTGAAGAGCTCGGTAACATCTTATGCAGGAAACAGAATCTCTTGAGACCTTGTATGTGCTGCCTGTGGGGAGAGGTCCCTGCAGTGAACGGTTGTGATGAGAAATCCTGGATTTTGTTTTGGAGGAAATTGGTTGGCTCACTCAGAGAACCTTGAGCAAATTAACATGCATGCGGTCTAGATGATCTGGGGATCAGGACCAGAAGCTAAATTATTTGATGTTGTAGAGAGAAAATGAGTCATGAGACTCGAGTTGTCTGTTCTCAGGGGGAAGCCTAATTACAGTAACTCTGCTTTTAGATGGATAAGCCTTCATTAAAAACTGGTGAGATTGGAGCTGTAGAGCTTAGAAATCATTAGTTCCAGATTCCAGACATGAAGCAGTTTTCCAAACTTCTAAAAGTTGAGCTACGATATTGGAAGTATGTGCTAATGTTGTACAGTTGGTGTCAAATAATTGTTCTGCCTTTTTTTACCATGACTGCTCACACGGTGCTTGCAGAAAGTGCTCTCGGTGCTGGTGAGGCATTGGAAGCCAAGCACGAAGCCACCGTTGCTTCTTGTGTTCTCACTGCAAACCACTGCTGGGGTGGCAGGAGCGGCATGCTGCTGTATGTGCGCTTGCAAAGGAGGGCATTTGGATCATCTGTGGAAGCTGGTTTCCTCTGAGGCTGCTGAGAGAAATAAAACCCTCCTTGAGATCAATTCACAAGACCTAAATTGATGTCTAAGTCTTCTTTCGTTAACCATATAGAACGCCTGGCCTCCTAAATTTAGGTACCTAAAGCTCGTGCATGTTCCAGAGCTCTATTTGAAGATAGGATTGAAACCTGCTTTTGTATGTGTGTTAACTTGAGCTTTGTAGATACTTTGAAAAGCAAGTTTGGGGAGGGGGTGAAAGAGAAGGGGACAGAAGCTATTGAAGTGAGATTCTGGAGCATTGGGCTCGGTTTTCCCAACATGAAAGACATGAGACTTTCTGGGTGAATTTCGGTTAGTCACTTTAACCTCTTTGTTCCTCATCTATTAAACTGATAAAAGTACTTCCTTTGCTGTCAGTCTATTTATATGGTAATGCCTCTTAGGTGATTTTGCTAGCATCTGTACAGTGGTTATCTGTATTGGACTCTAGGCTTGTCTGAAATTTTTTGGTTTTGTTGGGGTTTTTTTGGGGGGGGGGGGGGTTGCTGCTCCAATACAAATAACAGCAGCGTGAACTATACTTAAAAAAAAAAAAAAAAAAAAAAACTGCAAAATTATTAGAGTATTACCAAAAACTCTACCCTGTCTAGACTTAAACTTTATTGTTCCTTACATTTTATTTTTTTAATTTAAGGCCTAATAAAGTGAAGAATATGAAACATACGGACTTATCTTTGATAGACTTGAACAATGTAATTTACCACATGGAAATATTAGCTGAGTGCATTACACCTTAAACCTTTGAAATGCTCTTTAGCTAGAGTTTTGAGTTACCATTTTTTATCAAAATTCATTATGCTCCCATAAAATGGCTGATGGTTTTACTGTGATTAATACTATGAAGAATGCCAGCTGGCTTAACAGTCTCGGAAGCAATGCTTATAACAACTTTGTTGACAATAAAAGTGATCTCATGGAATGAGGTATAAACAAATGGCTGAGTAAGTGAGCTGATGTATTTCATATTCCATATATGAGAAACGTAAGGAACAAGGATTTTTAGAGAGGGGCGAAGCAATCTGTGTGTTACTGTGATTTGCATGGGGGTGGGTGTTGGAGCTTTGTTCAGGGTACTGCCCAAGGCCGAGGCTGCTGGGCTGGCCAGCTGCCCCGTCCAGCCATCTGACGTTTCTTACCTGGCCTTGCTCCTGAGAGCTGATCCAGGAGCCTGTACGCTACTGCTCAGTGGGCTTCTGCAGCAGGTACGGGGTTAGGGCAGGCTACACATCCAGGGACCAGTGCTGGGCTTTGTGGGTGGCTTTGTCATTTTGTCTGTATTATCCACCGATCAGCTGAGCAGATATGTGCCTTTGTGCTGATGCTGGTCCCTGCGTTCTGGGGAGTGGCACTGCATGGGGAATCGCTACTGATGCATACAACCGCAGTTTACAGACTGCTGTTAAAGGTTTTTGACCAAACTAACAAATATTGCTAAATATAAAAGACTACAACAGTGTGTGATTACAAAATCTGCTGCTGTTCTTGCTTTGCTTCCCATGGGAGTCTAGTGCCATAAAACAGCTTCACCTTCCTAACCTGTACAGAATGATGTCTGTATCTGGATTTTGCATCTTTCCTACATTTATAGAGGGAAAATATGTAATGGCCCAAGCTATTGCTGAGCACTGTAGCTGCAAGTTAGTGCATCTGTGAACATTTATACATTTGTGTGCTCTGTAAGGAAGAGAAAGCTGATTGCTTTAATGATTTTTGGGTGGTGAGGTTGCGATTGATTTCTGAGGGGCTCTCACTGGGTGCCCTATTGATTTTTCTACTCCCATTACAAATACAGCACTTGAATGCTTCATCACAGGACTAGAGAATTTGGATATGGTGAGTATTGGACTAAACTTGGTCATAAAAACGAAGCTGAAAGGACTTGCCTAAGTCCATTTGATCTTTCTTCTTGCCGTTAGGACTCCTGTAGCTGTCAGTGGTGCACTTTAAAGGCCTCCAGGGAGGGGTTTTGCGGCCCTCCTTGGCAGGTTGTCCCAGCGGATCACTGCAGTGCCCCGGGCTGCTGCCGCTGGATTTTTTTGAATGCCGAATCCGAATTTTTACTGCTATGGTTCCAGACTGCTGCTACTTGTCCTATCCAGTCTCATCAGGAAAAATGTCCAATGGCAGCGGTTGAGTAGCTGGCTTTTGATTTTGCGGGAAGAAGGTAAATTAAAATGAAAATCACTGTGGAGAAAGTTGGACCAGGATTTAAGAAAAGCACTTGGCTTTTTTGTTATGAATTAAATAAAATTGCCAGTTGTTCTTTATCTGATCACTTGTTCATCTGCTTATTTTTCCCTTTTCCCTCACTCTTTCAATTTTGTGCAGACCGTTTCTATTGGGGGACTGTCTGCTGTTTTTATTCAGAATATTAGCGATCTTAAGGAGGAAAACCTCAATAAAAATCCTCTTCTTCCTCTGATACCTCTGACCTTAGTAATTGCAGATGATGCAAAGGCTTATGGAGTGAGGGAGAGATGATGCCTTGGGCATAACCTGTACCTGCCTCTTTGTAAGTGGATAATGCTGAGGATTACTTTGAAATAAATGCAGTATTTCACTTTGACTCTGGAGAGAGAAGGTTTTAAAATTCTGATGGTGTAATTGATGTTTACAACATTGCTTGACCTTCATGATATGGCTCATGTAAGAATGTGCATAGACTATTCTAAATGATTTAAAACAGTTTGTTGACTCTGTAGTTTGTGGGATGGGAGCTCAGCGTCCATCTCTCATGGTGCTGGTCCCATTCCACTCGAATGCTCCGGCTTGCTCCCCAAAGAGCTTCGCGCGAGTGTTGCTCCGTTGTTTGGGAGCTGTGACCTCTTCTGTGCAGCTCCCCCTCCTCTGTGCCACGAGTTGCAGTTGTCACGTGTCCGGCGTGCCGGTTTTCCAAGCCGCTTCACAGCTCCTCGCAGCCCGCTCATTAGCTGCCGACCAAGCAGCAGCCTTTACTCCTGTCTGCAAACGAGAGCTGTGGAGTTCTCGGGCAGCTTCCTTTCCTGCCCTCGCTGGGCCTTGCAATAACATATTCCTTAGCAAAGGTCGGGGGGAAAAGAGGCTGGCAGGAAAAATGAGGGCATCTGTCCAGGGTGGATTGAATTCTGAATCAAGAAGAAACTCTTTCTTTCTCTTAAATTATTAAGAATTTACCCTTTACTTTCCTAAACAGATAGATTTGCATTCCTTATTTTAACTATTAAAATGATGACTTGCATTGAAATGTAAACTTTTTACAATGTAAGACCCCCTTCCCAGTTGGCAAGCTGCCTAGCTGCGTGAGGGCATATAGGTAAGAAATGCATCTTGGTATACATCAAGGCAAATTTTGAGCAATTTTCTTACATAACAGTTGATTAGATTGTTTTTCCCTTAGGCTGTGTGCCAGTATATAACTGGCACTGTACCTTGCATTTACCTGGAGATGAATGTCTGTGTGAGATGTGTGTGGGGGGGTTTTGTGGTTTTTGGTTTTTTTGGAACTTTTTCAATTCTTTTTTTTTAAATGTTAGCCAAATTTGGCAAAAGAAGAAATCATATTAGTACTAGTGTAGTCCTAGATTATTTATTAAATGTCATGGGGCAGGATTTAAAGGGTATTTGGATTCTAGGTGATAATTTAGAAACAAATGGGAGTTGCACATGTTTGTTGCTCAAGGACTTTTGAAAATCCCCTGGGGCAACTATATATATTTTTTTGGTGCCTAAATATCTTTGAAACTCTGGTTCTGTGTCCACTCCAGGTGCTTTAACTCATCTTCCCCATGTTCTGGTTTCTATCTAAAGAGGAAAACAAGTCTTCTTCCTAATGTAGTTTGCAGTTACATTTTAGTTTAGATTTAAAAAAGTACAAATATATATAATGTATGCAATAAAAAAGTAAAAACCCTTTATTCAAAATACTTAATGCAACTGTATTTGAAATATTGCCTTTGCTGTAGGCTATTTTGAAATTTAATATTAATCTGATCAAGTTTTAAAAAGGAAAATGATAATATGTATAAAAACTAGATACAACTTTTATCTGCTGTGAGCTGCTACTAGCTGCTTTCACTGCCCCACTTACCCTGCAGATCCTTGCTGCCTCCCCGATCCCGCACCCCAGTATCACGGTTAGATCCATTGCTGGAAATTCGGTGGAGCTCCTAGCAGGATTCTCCCTAATGAGCAACAGTCGTCAGGAAATTGTGAAGCAGCTAATTTTCTCTTGTTAATACTTTTATATCTTCCAAAGATGTTACTTAATAAACCGTAGGGGTTTATCAGGAAAAAAATGCCATTAACATTGCACCCATGAAGCTTCAGGTGAATTAGTTTTGGATGCGGTGAAGCTGGATGCTCAGCCTTGAGGCCTCGTGCCAGTGGGTGGCCAGCTGCAGCCCTTCCTCTGGGACGCGATTTTCCCCACGGTGCCCGGGCTATTCTTGTTGTAGCCCTCTCTTTCCACTCCGGTTCATTCTGTGCTGAGCTGCAAATGGCTAAGATGTTCCCTTCAGAAAAGAAGTAATGAATGTTTTAAAATACCCATAACATGAAACTTGGCTCTGTTTAGAAGCCTGTTGGTGGGTGTAATGGGTAGAAGGTATGAACTCAATTTTGTGCTGCCTCTAAGGCTTTCCTCACACTGCCTGTTCTTTTTTTGTTTATGAAATTATTACTTATTATTGCTTATTTTAGACCTTCTTTCCTTAAAGAAAGAATAAGCAGTGTCTCTATTTGTGTAAACAGATGAAGATGATAAGTTCATATAAAATGTTAACATTGGAATGACCGTAATTAGAATATAGTCTCCAACTTTGTTTTTTCCCTAGACTTCAAAGTTTGATTACCCACACTACTGTTTGGAGGACCATACAACCTCTGTCGATACAACGCAATTAGCCTTAGCTCTCCAATACAGTTCCACCACAATTTAAAAAGCTACATTCTGTATTTAATAATTTTTTTTAAATTACTTTGTTCTGATTTTATCCTTATTCAGTCCTTTTATATAAGAAACAGTTGTGGGTCTATGTCGCAGTTGGCTTTGAAAAAGATCTTTTTCCTTTCCCTTTTTTCTATCCATTTATGTTTTCTTTTAACCTTCTTTCTGTATCGTCCTGCCCTGCCCCAGCCCTGATAGGAGGCTGAAGTTGGGGCGTGATGCTGCTGAGCGTCTCTCAGTTGCTGCATTGTGTTAGGATTGCAGTCGTTTCTGTATCTGCCTTGCAGCTTTTTGGCAGCTGATGTTTGGTGGCTGCTCTCAGTCCCCAGGGGAGGCTGGAAGAGTCGAGCTTTTCTTTTGCCTTTATTTCTCTTCTGCTCCCCTCCCCTCGGCAGCCTTCGTGTCTTGTCTCTGTCCATTGTCGCTGCCGCGGAGGCAGATGGCAGAGCTCGGGTGCTCAGCGCGTTGCTGCTGTGTCCCGGCAAGAAGAATCGGACACAGGGTTGTATTGTGTGTCCTGGTAACCGGCGGAGAGGGGAAGCACACGTCCGTGAGCTGAACAGCCTGCGCGGCATGCGGCTGCTGCCTTCGGAGGCTATGGGGGGGGGGGGTCTTTCTGAGGAGGCTCATGAGAACAGCACAGTTATTGCCATTTGCTTTTTTGATTTTTTTTTCATTCTTTATTATCAACTATAATAGTGTTACACCTTTTTTTTTTTATGTGAAAGTTGCATAAATAGGTGGCTCTGCTTAAGACTTTCTAAATTCACTTGCCTGGAGAAGGTCCAACATGGCAATCTTTTCAGATGCAGGGAAGTGAATGTGCGTGGGAGTATGGCAGGCTTTTGATCAGCACTTTGGAAAACACAAGTTGTTTTAGAGCACTTTCTGATTTGCCATTTCCTTCCATCTTTTGAAAGCTTCTATAGGCATTATCCACTGCAAAATTAAAAATAGATATTCTCCATATCTTAACGTAATATCAAAAACTGTTTATTCTGCCTTGACAGAAGTATCCTTTTAATAAAGCAGCTCCATGTTTGTCTGACTTCCTTCCTGCTTTGCTTTACTGCTTTGCAGACAAGCTTGGAAGTTACTGAAGCCATGAACCACTGCCAATATTATAGTAGCAGAGAAGGAATAACTGAGTTTGTTTGGTTTTCTCTTTAGTACTTGGTTGTTTTAAATGCAGGTAACCAAGTCTTCTGATTTCCATGTCAGGCAGATATATTAGATGAGAATTTTTTCTCAAGAAAGTGAAAGGGATGTCACTAATTCCATAATTATCTAATTCTGATCTTGTTATGAATAAACTTTTTTGCCTTGAGATTGTTAGCTACATTATATTTCTCGTTCTTTTAGTGCACAAGCTATTTTTCTGATTCAGCTTATAAGCATTGTGAGAGACCTGTGAAATTGATAATACAATTTTAAGATGCCAATATGAGTTTTAATTATTCTTGTTGTTCTTGCAGATGTTCTTGAAGGCTATAACGGCACAATCTTTGCTTATGGACAGACATCATCAGGAAAAACTCATACTATGGAGGTACAGTGGCAAAATTAATTCTATTTGGTAGTAGCAGGAAAATTACATATCAATTGCTTGAACAAACCAGCTATCTGGAACACTGAACTGAGAATGGCGTATAAAAAGAGACATGGGTATATTTAGCTACTAATGCTTTTTAAGCTATAGTATTTTTTTGATGTGGAATTTTTTCCAGAGATGTTTACAGATATGTATCTGAAATAACAATCAGTGAGTGAAAAGTGCCAACTTTTCCATAGCATATTTGTCATAACGCTTTAGGTATGTGTGCATAAGGATTTGAGTGAGATATGTTAATACACGAATCAGAACAGCAATAGTGATCTGCAGAGATCCTGCCTTGCATGCAGGATTGTGAAAATTCATGCCTTGGTTATTGGTTTTCTCATTTGCACTCCCCTTCTGGGAATACCTCTCACGTGCTGCAGCACAGATGGATGAATTTGAGAATTGTTGCTCTGGAGAAAAGGAATACCAAATTCCAGTGGTTGAAGCCTCGAGTCTGTTTGTATTTCCAGTACACAAAGTGTAACAGTGGAGTGTTCTTCCCCCACAAATTAGGCTGTTCAGGTAGAGACACTTAAATGGTATTTTAGTCTCCTGCTAAAAACGGAGGATTAGTCAAGCATTAATTCTTCGGTGGACTGCTGTGTAAGTATTAGCTTAGGACTGTTTGATCACAAAAACTGTGCAAGCTGGGTGTACGTATTTTAGAACATTTCAGTTCAACTATGAAATTTAAACAGAAGGTCTAAAACAAAATATTGCTAAATGAAAGAAAATAAGAAAAAGCTGTGCTTCCAGTTGTTTAACAGTGTTAGACAGACTTGCTACGTGAATAACATGTGTGACCTGCCTAACCCGAAGGTCAAATGAGAAAGCAAGCAATATTCTCTTGAGCCAGTAGGCTCTGGTGAAATCACTGTTCGATTGCCACAGTTGCTCCTTTCCTGGAGGATGCAATAACCGATGCCTCGTGTCTAATTAAGTCTGTCCTTGCCTCCTTTGGAGAGTGAGGATGGAGGAAATCACTAGTTCAGTCCTCACAGATGGCACAAGGACTGAGTAATCCACCAGCTCTGAATGTAATTAAATCAGAATGTCTGCAGGGCTTGAGCTGGTGCTTCCACATGGCATGGGGGAAGATCCCTTAAAGCCAATTTATAATCAGAATTACAAGCTGTGATAAAGAAAATGACTATAGGAAAATGTCTGACTCTTTCTTTTTCTTTTTTTTTTTTCTTTTTTTTTTTTTTAACTGTCATTTTAAAGTGGTTTCAAGTCTATATTCAGTCTTAATCCTCTTTTTAACCCTATATCCTCTTGTAGCACTGCTATAGTATGTTGTGGAAGAAAAAGCTAGTCTGAAGTTGAAGAAATATTAAATCCTCTAGGTAAAGCTGTTATGGAGGATTTTCTGTGAAATGCTTTATAGTATTAGTGTTAAGCTTAAGCAGGACATAGTAGTATAATATAGCCAGGATAGACTCTGACATACATGGGTTTTTCTCCTGTGCTAGAAAGCACACTTGCCACCCTGTATAGCAGGATAGATAGTCTTAAAATTATGTATTTTTTGTCCGTAAGATTACACTGACGTGCTTTGGCCTTTCAGTAGTTTGTCCCCACAGGTTGTAATTATTATGTCAACATTCTGGAATAGAGTGCTGTCTTGACTCTTACACTTCACTAGCTACTGCCTGCTATGTTTAAATGTGGAAATTGATGTTCTTATTAAAATGAAAGGCTTTAATGAGCAGCAGACTCTGTCCTGGGGCTTTGCGGGGGGCTGACTAACTGCAGTGTCAGCATGGCAGCAGCAGAAGCGTGTTTCTCCAAATCGTTTCTGAGGTCACACCTAAATCCATAAGGTGTGGGGGGTGTTTTTTTTTGTCTTGTTTTTGTTTTTTGGCTTCAGCTTTCCGGGGAAAGGAAAGGAAAGGAAAACATAAGTATTATATAGAGCTCATGAGATGAGAACGTTTAATTAAATTATCTTATGTGTTGTCACTTACACAGGACAGAAGCAAATATTAGGGCATATGTTTACCTAGCGCAGTGGAGCATAGTGCAGACATCCCAAAGCTGATGTGCCTCTGTGTAGAAAGAAGTCTTTGCATGAAAACTCAAATTCATACCGGCTTTTGGCTGAGCTAATAACCCAGCTTGATCGAAAGTATTACAGAAAAAGGGGCACTATGTAGCTCTAGTGTCTCTGGTTCATAGGTACATTTGTCTTTGTAACCTTAGGAATCTTGCATCTTGCACTGTTTTATAGTATAGGCATTATATATATACACGCACACATATATATGTAGGTATGTATTACATGCCTTTGGTTGCACTGTGCGTTGCAGAAGTATCAAATGCAAATGTCTGTACATTGCTGTTCAGGGGAAGAACTCCTTTACCCCCTTTGGGAAGACTATCTCTAGTAGGGTATCTCCATACAGGGTAGCCAGTTGACTTCAGTGAGCTTTTTGAGGACTTTTTCAGTGAGAAGAAATGAATAGCATGAAAACTGTACTGCAGTGTCTGTTCAGTAACAGCTTTGTGTAACAAAACTAGGTGTTGTGCAATGATGCCTTTGCTAGCAAGGTTTAAAAACAAAAAAGTGTTGAGTTTTGTTCTGTGTGCGTGTGTATAGTGTTTCCCTTCCACTGAGGATTCAGTTTGATCATTGTTCTTTTTCATTCTCATGGTATGAAAAAAAAAAAAAAAGTATATTGTACAGCAAGCACTCTAGTTTTAGAGAAGCTTAACAGGATGTTTTATACAGTATAGCAGTTAACTGCTCCCACTGCAAAAGTTAATGTTATTTAACATAAAATATTAATTGTTTAGTTATAGCTGAGTGTTGTTTCATAGGGAAGGCAGTTAGCAATATAACTGATTTCTTTCTCTATTCCGCCTATTATTTCCAAGATGTGTAATTGAAAGTCATAAACCTAGTAACTGCTTTAAATTCAAGCTTTGAGATATTGTAGGTTCTTCATGTTAAATTTCCTTCTTCCTAGGTTAATGTTTAGAACCAACTTTTTGGTGTCTAGAAAGACTGTATTAGACTATACTGATAAAGGCTGACTGACTGATAAAATGGGTCTATATAACCCACTGGTCAGTCAGAACCACACATAATGCTGAGGAAGCCGTGCCTGCCTGTATGCTTTTCTTCCGATTTCGCTAAAATTGTTCTGGTGTTCAGTAATTTTGCTTGTAGAAGTTACTGATCAAAAATAACTTTCCATGATGAGGATTGTATGGTTACCATTATGTTTTGAAAATTTCTGTACCAGTATTTGGAGAAAGATGTTTTGTTATGCTGGTTATTGGCAGTAATACTTAGATGAGGTTTTGAAGATCATATGTTTTCTAGACCATATGTTTTGATGGTGCCTTATGGCTACTGACTGAAATGCTTGTTATGGCATCTTTAAGCAGTTTCACGTAGTACGTAGAAATAATACAATGTATGTAGTAGTCAGAAGAAGGGTTTTATTTCATGTTTATGTTTTTGTTCGGTACTTAAATAGTGATAGCTTTCCTATATACGTTTGACTTGCTCCGAAAGAGGAATGCAACTGAAGGGAGCCATGCAGCCAGGAAACTGTTTTTATTTCATATTTGGTTCCCCAAAGAATAGAGGAAGGTAGTTGTGCAAATTAGTACAGAGAACAGTAATGTTTGCAAAGCACTGCTCTCTGGCAGTAGGCCCAGCAAGCTGAAACCAGAATGTATTACTCTAATCCCCAAATCCCCACAACCCAGCTTTCCCTTCAGCTTTCTAGTGCAGTGGTGAAAGAGAATCTGAATGCTGTAAGACTTTTAATTTCTGACATGTTTTCACACATCTGATTTTTAACTGGGAGAACCAGGCCATAATTTGTGTTTTGTTTGTGTTTATTTCTCTATCTTAAATCAGGGAGTAACAATGTAAATAGCAGCAGGACAGCGTGCTTCACAACTGGTAGGAACTGACAAAACAAATAAGTACTCGGTAGGGTGAAGAGTGCTAACATGTTGAGTCATTCTGCCACCTCTTATGTGCGCTTGTATCAAGCAAATCCCCACCGAGCAGCAGACGTGTTCGTAGGGCCCGCTGTATGAAGATCCGTTTGAACAAGGCCTTCTCTTCTGCTGTGCCTGAGCAACGCTTTCCAAGTTACAGTTTGCTTTTGTGTCTGTAGGGGAAGCTGCATGACCCTCAGCTAATGGGAATCATTCCAAGAATTGCACATGACATCTTTGATCACATCTATTCCATGGATGAAAACCTGGAGTTTCACATAAAGGTAAATGCAGAATGGCATGTTACGTAATGGGTCAGATGAAGGAAAGTTGAGCTGGATGTGAAATCTGGATTCTTACAACATTTTGCTGCAGAACTTTTCCTTTTCACAATTCCAAGAACTATTACATTAAGAGGACATCTGTTTGAAAAATCTGATAGATTTATTAGCCTAAGGAAAGGACCTTTGACGGAATATTTTGGCTGTATTGCTGACTCAGGTTGGCTAGTCTGTCTTGGCAAACTTCAGTTAAAATGGCAGTCACAGCAGAATAGCTTGAATTAACAGCTTGGTTGTATCTCAGGCTTCCCTGTAGCCTTTCTCAAGTTGGTTGCCTTGTTTTAGTCACCCTTCTCCAAAGCTCATAGGCTAGCCAACTCTGTAAGAGAATATGGTAAGAACATCCTCACCTTACTGCAGCTTCTCCAAAAGACTGTGCTGCAGTCGCCCTAGTTATAACCATAACTGCTATTGGCTCACATGGCATTTGATACAATATTGATATGCTGTTCTTATTTCAAAGATATGAACAGTCATCCATAATACAAGGGTTTGAAATGGAGGAAATAGCTTTGGGCAATTTTACAGAAGGATGTTTAGAAGTCAGTTTTGTCTCAGGACCTTACATATGGGTTTCAGAAGATGGTGGACTAAGTTGCAATTTGAACAGCTAGTATGTTTCTTGCCTATCCCTGTTGTGATCCCTTACATATGATCTCTCTAAAATTCTTTGAAGTGACCTTTAATTTCTATCCCTCATCCAGTCTCCTTCACTGGCTGCATTAAAGCCCTTAAAGCACCTCTGCATATTTTTTCTCATAATCCAGCATAATCTAGCATGTTTTACACATCTCTGAGGCTGTTACTGTCCTGCTGGAAGTCCTAGATCGTTTTTGTAATGAGAGTGCTCTTACACTGCTCAAGAACAGGTGCTGCTACGCTCAAGAAGTATAGACAAAGTTTCAAACTTTACAAAGTTGAAATAAACCATCTAGATATTTTAGTGGATCTTGGATTATAAAATTTTGAGCTCCTTAAGAAGAGACATCTCTGAAGTTTTACAGAAATGGCTTCCGCAAGAGTGAGAATGATTTGTTTTCAGCATCTGGAGAACTCTCATGTGGCTATTGCTATTCTGCGTGACAGTACTTTGATACGAATAGATGGGCACCCCTTTGTACCAGACACTAGGCATAGTAAATGCCTGTCCCAGCAGAAGAGTATCACTTTATAAATCATGTTCTGCCAGCACTGAATTGTTTCAGTGGTTTCCTATCAGAGTTGACGCTTTTGAATATTATAACAGAAAAGCTGCCTAAATAGCAATGAATGAGTGAGTGGTTATACAAGAAGCTGTCATCTAGCGAGATACGTGTTCTGTCACTGAGACCAAGCATTTAACCAAACTGTCAGTCTTTTAATAATTGAGCCAACTTTGAAAGTGAGTGACTTTTTTTATTCTCCTTTGGTTTTTGTTTTCTTTTCTTCCCTCCCTCTTTTGTTAGAGACCCGTTAAGAGCAGGGAGGGCATCCTCTCCAGTGTATGTTGGTCTTCAGTACTATGTTAACAGGATAATACAAAGCACATGAAATGAGTCTGGGCGAACTAGACAGTTGAAACAAGCTAGTCCAGAGGATGGCTTTAAATGGGACACAGATGGAGAAAATGCACAAAAGCTAAACACATCTGTATGTAATAGCAGTGATCATGTAGGAAGATCAAATCATCAGTTTAAAAAAATAAATATAAATGCAACTTATTTTTTCCCATGACATAAAATGATACTTTACTATCTAGAATTTAGCTGCCTAGTATTTGTCTAGCTAAATAATCCCTGGATAAAACTTATTTCCAGTGCACTTAGGCACCATCCTCTAAGGCATTTCTGTTTGTTTCTGTCAGAGTTGAATAACCCTTTATTTAGTCATTAATTCTCCCTCTCCTTAAATGTTTTTTTCCCTCTTTAATTATTTATTTATTTTAAGGACAGTCGTCTGTCTTTTCTTCAAGTTGCTCTCTCAGACCTGATTCAGGAAAGAACTTTACATGTGCTTCACTTGGTTTCATTTAACGTGTATTGCTCAGGTTTACGTAACTAGTATGTTAAACCACTGAATATGCCCTCTGGTTTGTGCTGGTGAGTGTCAGTGTGCCTTTTACAGCTGTCCAGTTGTACCCTACTAGTGATGCTGTACTGATAAGATTATGGTCAATATTTTTGTCCATTTTGCATGTCTCAGAAAATGCGTAGAAGATAATCTTTGTCCAAAGCTTTTTTGTTTGTTTGTTTGTTTTGGTCAAGTTTTCCTCTTGAATCAGTGATAGATGGAGAAAGACCAGGTAGCGTGACATGTAAATCGTTCAAAATACAAGTACTTTTACATGAAAGAGTTGTGATTCAAACTTTGAATTGTGTGTGAATCGACTGTGTGAGATGGGTCGTCTTTTTAGTTTGGTGCTTTTTATTTTGACAAGTATGGAAACATAAGTACAATCATTTTTAAATCACCAGAGTTTAAATATTTAATGTATATGATTATTTAATTAGGTTTCCTACTTTGAGATTTATTTGGACAAAATAAGGGACCTACTTGATGGTAAGTTTTTCATTTCTTTTACTTATGTGACTAAGTGGTGTTGTGTTTGTTGTAGTGATTTGTTTCCCCTTTAGTGTTGATTCAGTTACTTTGAGAGGGATTTAAATTTAAGCTTATGACTGGGTTTACGAAAGAAAATTTTGCAGTTTAAGTTGTATGCTTCTCTGGCTTTTGTGCACCTACTTCCATGATGCTTGGTTATAGATTAGTGAGCATAGAGATTTTTACAGAATGGGCAGAGTCATATAAACCACCACTGAATTTTAGTGTACCCTGCATGTCTGAGCCTTGTTGGTGGTGCATATTCTTATGGTGAAATTGTAACTGAAATAAATAAATTTAAAAAAAAAGTATACAATGTTTTGTTAAGGTTCTTGGTTAAATTCAGAACATGTTCAGCTCAAGTTATGCTTGCTTTACTTCTGCTAGATAGTTACTTGAGAGTTTTCTCTCCCTTTTACCATTTGGGTTTCTATGCATGCTTGCTATATGTTGATGAAAGCAATATGTGCTTGTTGAATCAGCCTGAAGTCAGAAATGTATGCTAATAGTGACACAAAAAAGTAACGTGCGTTGGAGTGTTTTTTTAGAGTCCTTGAGTTCTTCTGTATGTTTTGAAATTTTTGCTGCTTTGAAGAAATCCAAATTGGTCTGTATTTAACTTACTGATCTCAGCATTAAGCAATAGGTCTGTGCCGTTAAGTTTGCTTTAAAGAAAAAAAATACAGATTTACATAACAGAAACCATGATAGATAATAAGGACTGGGAAGTGACTACACTCTTCAGCTACAAATTTAATACATTCAGATTATCTGTGGTGCGTCTAGTTGACACATTATTACTTGTGGAATATTTGTAACAAACTGCATCTTTCTTCCTAGTGTCAAAAACGAACCTTGCTGTACATGAAGATAAAAACAGAGTTCCATATGTTAAGGTACAAGAAAAACTTTGATGCTCGTTTTTTTCATTCTTTCTCAGATAACCAATAAATGCATTTTTATACAGATCTCCATTTGTATCCTGATGTGTTTGCTGAGGTGATTCATCTCGTGTTCAAAGTCTTGGATGTTGAAGTCATATTAGTCCCTGAATTTAAAGAGTTTCTTGAAATATTAATGGGCTTGAATCATTTATGTTTGCTTTATTTTCCCAACTTGAAACGCTTACGTTTTGTTATAAAGGTGTTAAGTTTTAAGTATTCATGTTTCTATTTCACGCTGGATATGAAAGAGAACTTCTTGAAGGATTTTTTTTCTTTAATATTTTGTTGCATAGATGCTGTGATCTGGCAACATTTTAGAACACGTTTGTTGGGTTAGGAGCTCATGTCAATTATTTTATGGCTTCCTGTGCCTTCACTTAAATTGTTCACTTAAATGTAAATTGTACTTGTGAACATATGTGAACCTTACATACAGTATTGGTCTGTGTATTCTGATTCTCGGGGCGGGGGGGGAAATTCCCTTGGTAATATTGTATTAAAGCAGAGGAGGACAATACATCTCGTCTTTTAGACTGAGAGAGGAAAAACTAATCTGACTATGTAATCTCACCCGAATTAGTAATCTGAATATATAGTCTCATTCCATGTGTTCAAATAATGACACTTGCTTTGGCTGCATGTTTGGATTTGACTGACTCTTTAACCCTGTGAAAGAAAACGTTCTCTCAGGCTGTTCCAGCAAGTCCTGCTGAAGTTGATACAAAGGCACGTTTTGACCCGCTGCCTTACTAAAGTTCATATTAGAGGTTGATGATTCTTCTTCTGATTTTATTTGTCAGTGCTAAATATTATTCTTGATGGCTTTTGAAGTAGTAGTACAAACTTTTCTGTGTTCAATTTCCATATTTATAGGGATGTACAGAAAGATTTGTGTCTAGTCCTGAAGAAGTTTTGGATGTCATTGATGAAGGGAAAGCTAACCGTCATGTAGCTGTTACAAGTAAGTAATCTATGGAAGCTTTTCGGTCTACAAAGCATTGGCTATAGTTGCTTCCTGATTGTGTATTGATTCTTAATGTTCACAAAGTACGTAATATACTTATGTGAAAGATGTAATGATGCACAAATTTTAACACTCCAAAATGACTAGAACTGCATTTTTATTTATTTTAGAGGAGCTTCACAGCATGCAGAAACATGTAGTTTCAGCTTTGAAAACTCCCAAATGTAATGTGTGCCACTAGATATAAAAAGTCAAAATTTCTGTAGTTACATTTAATATAGATACTGCAGAATTATATATAATTAAACATATATATACACACATTCTTCTCTGTGCTACAAGTCAAGAGTTCTTAGGAATTCATTGGTCAAAATGGCAAGCAAAGATTGTGGAGAAATTACTTTTATTCCAGAATGAGCTCCTATTCTTTGCTGTTATCATACTCTGCCTGTTTATGTCTTGTGACTTATCCCAGGGAGGCAGTGGCTTGGGCTGAGCTCCAGTGATGGCAAAGCAAATAAATCTTTCTAAATAAATAAAAATCACTTCAGCCTGTGTCAAACTTGCATATAGCCTAGCTAGCTCTATGGTGATAAGAAAGGCAGGTGTCTCTGGCCTGTTTTGCAATTTATATTGCAAGATATGTTGATCCAAGCAGTGAGCTTGGCAGAAGCTCAACTTATAACTCAAATTTTCTTTTTTTTTTTTTTTTTTTTTAACATTTCTTTTATGATGCCCTTAGTAACTCCTTTCTCTTCCATGTCTCTACTTTTTTGCTTTAATAAATACTGTATTGTTTCTGGTTTTCTTTGCCTTTTTACCATACTAATAGAAATGCTATCTTTTCCTGAGTAAGGTTTACTCCTTTGGTTTTTGTTATTGTCTTTAACAAAAAGTATCCAAATTTACCCCTTGTTGTGATATTATCTGCTGCATTTGGCACACAGAAGTTCATACAGAAGTTCATCAGAGAATGCACTTTACCAAGACTGAAATCAAGGAGCAGCAAAAAGCAAATTTGGAAGTGTAATAGAAAAACTGAGTTTGGGGATAGAGGAGAAAAAGGGAGTTGAGGCTGTGAGTTGGGAAAGATGGCAATGGGGTCTATGGTAACCAAGAAGATAGAGGAAATGGAGGAAAAAGTGTTTTTCTGGTTCTTAATGCTTTTTCTCTTTGCTACTTTATGAAACTTTAAGCATAATATGGTTACCACTGAATTTAGAATTTTCTGAGTGGAAGCTGTGACTGTAGCTGCCTCTGCTCTACCTGCTGTGTGGGTGAAGGAGGATTTCTTACTTACAGAAGCAATAAAAATGACTCTCAAATTCTAATTTAAGTAATATGTTTTTGATAAAAACATCTCCTAAACTTTGGGAAGGCTTCTTAAACAATGGCTCATTTTTTTTAATTGGTTTATAATTCTTTACATTCTCTTGTTCAACTAAAAAAAAAAAAAAGATCAGTCTCAGTCCAGGATGCTGAACTTAATTTCTAATTGTAGGTCTACATTTTAAATAGCATCTGTTGTATCATAGATATACTTTGTGTGTGCAATGTATCTTTATTAACAAGCACAAAAGGAGATAACCTTTATTTCTGCTTCTACCCATGAAATGGCATTTTATTATACTTAAAGCCATGTTTTCTTTCCCCTGCCACCCGGTCATTTTATTTTCCTTCAGAGGAAGGAAAAAAAAACCCTTCAACTTACAAGGCTTTTTTCCAAGGCTGTCATTTAGCATGAATCTGGTTAAATTGCTCATGTCAGGAAAAAGTAAGAGCTCATTCTATAGCATGTGAGTGTTAGTTGCAGCTCTTGGTGCAGACTCTGCTCTCAGTACGGTTGCACTTATATGTGAACTCTTATTTTTGAGCTCATTAGTCACAGGCTTGTTATGATGAAATAATTTCTTGGCAAGTTTAAAAGGCATTTAAACAAAACATTTAAAATGTGATTGCTCTGTAGATATGAATGAACACAGCTCTAGAAGCCACAGTATCTTCCTCATTAATATTAAGCAAGAGAATGTGGAAACTGAGAAGAAGCTCAGTGGAAAGCTTTACCTGGTAGACTTGGCTGGAAGTGAGAAGGTAATCTTTCTTTTTTCCTAAGCTGTGCTTGGAGATATTAATGGGATCACTACACTGAACATACAAGTGTGCGTGTGTCACTCTAAAACTAAACTAAGTATAGTTACAAAAGTTTTACAGAAGTCTTATCTTGAATGTTACCATTCATATGCCAGTGTTTTTTTTTATTTTTTATTAAGTGAGCTAGAGAAAAGGAAAGGGTCAGAACTGTTTGGTATGAAATGCAAACCCAAGATCTGTAATATAATGAAGTGGATTGAACCCGCATATTTTCACGTAGTTTCATGTGTAGTTATGGGTTTCATTTAAAAAAAGAAAAAAAGAAAAAAAAAAGTTAGCCTCAGTTTACTTGAAAATGTTGCAACTCTTAGCTAATTTATCGAATTAAGCTCTTACTTTTACTTGTTTATGTTCAGACGTATACTATTCCTAGGACTTGTGTATTTTTTTCATATACTAGCTCAGTGAAATAACGCCAGTTAATGTTCAGTTATACAGCTGAAGTCTATTTGCAGTCTCTGAATGACTCTCTTAATTGTAGTGACTATTTCTGCTTTCCATTATGGAAAAATACTAACCAAAAAATAACTTGTATCTGTTTATCACAAACGTAATGGTCTAGAACACTATTACGATGGGAAAAAAGTCACTGTTTCTTAGTTGTGGTTCTGACATCCTGTGGGGTGTTCAAAACTCATTCACTGTACATAAAATAAAATTAAAAGCTGTCCTTCAAGATGGATCCTTGGTAACTACTGTGCATTTCAAAATGACTAAATAATTGTTCATAATGAAGCAACAGAGATGGCTTCCATTGTGGTGGTAAATTTTTATCTTTGTCTGAAAATGCGAAGGTAAAATAAATGGTTTTGTTTAATAGGCTGTGCACCTTTCGGAAATGCTTATTTTGATGAAGTAGTTAAGTCATTGGTAGAATGTGGAAGCCATTCACCACAATAATTAATCATATTCATTTTCAATATTAAATGCTAAATTAAAAACTTTTAGTAATGTTAGAAGGTGAGTACCTAGTTAGATTCTGCTCTTCACTGAAACTTGCCCTTTTGCAATTCATTATGTTGGCTTGGGCGTTCCACTGAAAACCTGAAATAAGGATTTCCTTGGTAGATTGTTTTCTTAAAATGTATGGTCATGTTGCCTTTTATATCATGTGTCAATGTTTTTTAGAGGAAAGTGCGATACTCTAGTTTCAGCATAGAGGAAAAATATATGGCTTTGTCCTGCATTTCTGCATAAACCCTGGCAGGAGGCGGGGAGTGGCAGGAGGGGATGGGAAGAGAGAGAAAAGGCTGTAAATCTTCATTTCTATCCAAAGGAGTGCTCTTCCCAGGACACTAGGCCACTGGGCTGGGTGCCTTGGGGTCCAGTTTGTGGATCAGCAAACCTTGCATTCGGTATGAGCAAGGTCATGCTTTTCTGTCCTGACACTCTTGGTCCATGCAAGCAAAATACAATGCCAAAATACTTGTTTGGTGGCCTATGCTGTGCCACTGAGCATGCCCTGAAGATATTTGCAAATGATATCACTTGCAAGTTCCCTATCTGTGTGGACAGTCTGGTCTTGAAAGTGGCCTCCAAGTGTCCTCACAAGAGAGCACAGACTTAACAGCTTTTTCTCTATAGCAAAGTAAAGGCATATAGGTGAACTTGCTCTGAAACTGGAAGAAAGTCAGAAATATTGCAGGCTTCCACTAACAGAAAAAGGTGAATATTAAAAAATCCCCCTTTTCATGTTGAGGATACATTTGTTTTGTTTCTCTTCCAAGCCTGTTAATTGTTGCACTATCTTCATTTGCATCGTAACTGTATTTGTACAGGCGCTTGCTAGCAGCTGAGCCTGATTGCGGTGTGTTCTCTCTGGTAGGTCAGCAAAACTGGAGCGGAGGGTGCTGTTCTTGATGAAGCTAAAAATATCAATAAGTCTTTGTCTGCATTAGGCAATGTGATATCTGCCTTGGCAGAAGGAACTGTAAGTAATCCTGTTTTGTGCTGTTTAAGAATGATTTATTTATTTATTTATTTATTTACCATGTGCATAAGAAATAAGCTAACATTTCAATTCAGGAAGAAGAAAGTATTGGCTTTCCTACCATAAACCAATGGCACTTCTGCTACTCTACTAAATATAAAAAAACCAAATTCTCAGTGATCTCACTTGAGCAGTTATCCAGTGCAGTACATCTTAGCACAATCAAAAAAATTACACTTCAGAATTATATGCTTCAAAATCCATTAATTCTCTCACTGTAGACTTTTAATGAGGGAGAACCTGATATCATTAATTTTAAAAAATTGTTCTTGCACCTGATTTTTGTTTTGGTTAGAAAACCCACGTTCCATACCGAGACAGCAAAATGACCCGAATACTTCAGGATTCCCTTGGTGGAAACTGCAGAACCACCATTGTTATATGCTGTTCTCCTTCTATTTTCAATGAAGCGGAAACAAAGTCTACACTAATGTTTGGACAGCGGTGAGTCTTAGTCATCATTAGACTAGATAACAATTTTTTGTGCTCTTCCATATGTTCTGAAACAGCTGTGTCTTCTCCTTGAATGCTATCTCAGTGATTATGGTTGCAAAAAAGTGTCTTCTCACCTGTTAATTAAGCAAAGTGTAGAATGTGAATTTAGTGTAATATTGACAGCTGTTATAGATTACCATGATAGCTCACAGACATTTTTGTTTTTAGGATCTTAACAAGATAGGAACAAGTCCTCAGGAGCTAATATGGAAGTGGTCAGGAAAAAATTTCTCTTGTGTGTTCAGTGGCGATAGTCATATCAAGTACGTTTGGGAGGTTTGCAAAAAATAGGTCAGGCTAATTTAAATAATTACTGTCTCTGTTGTAATTGAACTCTAATACTTTGGAAAATTACTTTGTTTCATGCATGTATATTTGTAATAGCAGGAAAAAATACTAATAGTTTGATTGTTTTTGAGATTCAATTTATTTAAGTTTGTACAATACATTAGATATGTTTTTGTCTGAAAGTGGATTATGTTTTCTGATGTGCATAACTTTTGCATTGAAGCCCACACTATGAAGAAGCATTTTATATTGGAAAGTAAAATCATGTATAAAAGATCAATCTGAGAATCTTTTATTGATTTATTGCCCCATCTTAGTCTTTAATGTGTCCTTTTTCGTAGTTTAGTGAGGTAAGGTGATCCCTTCAGTGCATAAACAGAAGAGTACACAAAAACATAGGATGGGCAGTGGGGGACAAATGGATGCAGTTGGGTGCAGTCCCTCTTAGTGGACAATTGTGAGGATTAGGGATGATGCCATAGGTTAAAGCTGGGAGACAACTCTGCAACATTTTCCCCGTCTGGCTTTGCCAGAAACGATATTAACTTGTCTTTGACGTCGGCTGGGATTTATGGAAGGCAGGGAAGGATCTACATGCTGCAAGCCAGGTAGCTGTAAAAAGCATGAATTTCTATGATCTCTGCTTGCTATGACAGTTTCTTCCCACACTGTGCAACCATAAACTACTCCCTTCGAACAAAAGCTTGCAGAGAAAAAGTCCCCAAAGGGAACTTCACAGGTCTTTCCAGTAAGTTTTTTTTGAGAAAGGGCTATAAAAGGAGGAAATAGTTGCTAACATAATCAGATTAAGGGTTGCTATGCTTTTTTAAATTCACCTTTGTATAGTCAACATGAGATGAAGTTGTTGAAGATGGAAACTTTTACTGAAATTCCGTGTACTATGTGGCAGAGAAATTTTGAATAAATGCAAATATTAAGATTATTATTAAATTTATTAATTAGTAATTATTAAATACAAACTCTGAAGTCTAATGACTTGCGCAGTTTTTGTTGATTGCAATAGTTTAAATGTTTTGATGGCTCATTTTTAAATCTCCATCCTTACAATTTTCTGACTTAGGTGACTTTAGTCAAATGTACAGCTTACACCTCTATAAAACAAAACAGCAGTTCCATTGCTCCAGCTAAATAATTCTGGATCAGGCTCTGGTTCAGTAAAGCAGCTGAAGAGGCATTTCGTTTTAAATAGATGAATTGTGTTTGGTTTCAGTCTGCTTGGAGTGCTGAGCTCTCTCTGTGTCCGCGGGTATAGTTTGAAATGAAAAGAAATGTAGCAGTTCAGATTAAGGGGGTTGAAAAG
Source organism: Dromaius novaehollandiae (assembly GCF_036370855.1). Lineage (NCBI taxonomy): Eukaryota > Metazoa > Chordata > Aves > Casuariiformes > Dromaiidae > Dromaius > Dromaius novaehollandiae. Next base: position 3,252,298 of record NC_088104.1, on the reverse strand, counting down.
TAATGTGGGTTGCTTTTCGGATTGTTTTTGTTTTTGTTTTGTTGGTTGCTTTTTGGATTGTTTTTGTTTTTGTTTGGTTGGAGGCAGGTTGTTTTTTATCTCTGGAATCACGAAGGGGTTTGCTTCTGCGTCGTGTTGTCTAAGTGTGCATATGTGCTGAAGGAAGTGTGTCCAATTTCCGTGTTACTTGAGTCTACATTTCTTTTGGCTCCATTTCTCTTTTCAGTAATCAGTATTTCAATTTCTGTTTGGAAGGCAAATCAATTCTGCAACTGACTCAGCAATCCTGGCTGGCAGAGCTTTGACTGATGTGACTTGACTAATGAGAACAGCAGAGTGAATTTATTTGCAATACATGCCCTCCATGAAACTAGGAACAACCAAGTTGCATGCTAAAAATAAAAATAGTTAACACCTTTCCAAGAAGCGGAACACTTTTATCCTTTCTTTTTGTCTGTAAAATGTTCCTTATTGAGGACCAGGATGTCAGCTGAAAGATTTGGGAAAATAGCTAAATACTTTGTGAGAGTGCTCGGCTGCGGTTTGTTGTTGAGTGTTTATTTGCTCATGAGCTGTAGAACTGTGCTGAAACAGGAGCTCCTCCTGGAAAGCATTTAATTGTGAGGAATGAAATACCAGTGAGGCCTACTGCTGTATTAGGCCTGCAGAGCATTACACAACCTTTACATAGATAGTGTTGTTGGTGAATATTTTGAAAAGGAATATAGTTTACAGGAAATAGTTTCTTTTGCAGGCTCTTTACTTGTGATGTTTCATTTTTCTAATGTGACTGTATTAAGGGCTTGAATAACATACATACAAACACACACGCATCCTTTTCCTATAGCTTTATATATATATGTGTGTGTGTGTATATATATGTGTATAATATAAAAAAATAAAAGTGCCAGGAGTAAAATTCATCTTCACACGCCTACCTAAGCTAATAAACATGTACATGTGTTTCTCTGTTAGTAATGAGTCACTTTCTTCTCTTCCTGCTCCATCCTTTTTTGTGTTTCTGTATTGTTTTCTATTTTAGAGCCTTCTAGTACTTCACCTATCATTAGTGTAATGCAGTCAATAAACTTCATTGTGTGGCTTTCTTCCCACCCCGAGTACAGTCAAATGAGCAAAAACTTGAGCTATGCATCTCCATGTTTTAAAAGTTTAGGGTTTTTTAATTCTTCTAAAGTAATAAAACTCCTGCTTACTACATAGTGCAAATCACGAGCAGAATTTGGAGTATGAGGCACAGATATGGCAGTTTTCTTGCTGACATTAGAGTTTTAGGATTTTTAGTAATTGGTCACCCTTGGAGGATGTTTTAGAATCATTAAGTGGAGCCATGAAGAAAATAACTTCAGATCATCTGCCCTCCCCAAAGTGCAGTTAGCCAGTGTATCTAGCTGGTTCCTAAGGGTAGTTTCTTGTATAGGCATTTCAGCCTGCATTTTACAAACTGGTAGTAGATTTGTTTGTTATTCCGCTACTTAGTCTGTTTTATTTGATAACATTGGATTCGTTTGGAGGGGCTCAGTGTTTGAGCAGTGAAGGGCAAAGATCCAAAACTTTCTTAATTCATACTGACTTGCTTGTTTTTTCTTTTTAAATGTGGATTTGCTAGAGTAGATGCTGTTCCATTTTTTTTCTGCTTGCTTTGCATTTTCTAATGCAATCTTTTAGGTTCTGTTGGAACTAAGCAGCTTCACCATAAGAAAATGGTGGTTGTTATCACTAGAAGGGTTTAAATTTTGTGGTTTTGCCTAGAGATACAGTGACTAGTGAATGTGTGTACAGTGACTGAGATGCAAATCCAAGCTTTCTTCTTGCTGACGGTGCCCCTCAACCAAGCAGTAACCCAGTCACCCAGGTGTGCAGTGGGGAGAGTGACAAAGGACCACCTAGAAGCCTCCCTACGGCACGCCCTAACTGGCTGTAGCTGCTGGTGTGTTTTTAACCTTGTTAGCGCTGTGGGATTTCTCAAGTAGGCAACCTGGGACTGATTCAGCTGTGACTTTATGTTTATAATCAGGCTGTTGTTGTTTGGTTTGTTTTTTTGTTTGTTTTTTAATTGAAGCACTCAGGGCCTTTAGATCACAGAATCACAGAATGGTTGAGGTTGGCAGGGACCTCTGGAGATCATCTAGTCCAACTCCCTGCTCAAGCAGGGTCACCCACAGCACGTTGCCCAGGACCATGTCCAGACAGTTTTTGAATATCTCCAAGAATGGAGACTCCAGAACTTCTCTGGGCAACCTGTCCCACTGCCTGTTACCCTCACAGTACAGAAGTTTTTCTTCGTGTTCAGACGGAACTGCCTGTGCTTCAGTTTGTGCCTGTTCCCTCTCGTCCTATCACTGGGCACCACAGAGAAGAGTCTGGCCTCATCCTCTTTCACACCCTTCCTCCAGATACTTACACACATTGATAAGATCCTCCCTGAGCCTTCTCTTCTCCAGGCTGAACAGGCCCAGCTTCCTCAGCCTCTCTTCATATGAGAGATGCTCCAGTCCCTTAAGCATCTTAGTAGCCCCTTGCTGCACTCACTCCAGTAGCTCCATGTCTGTCTCGTACTGGGGAGCCCAGCACTGGACACGGTACTCCAGATGCGGCCTCTCTAGAGCTGAGTAGAGGGGCAGGATCACCTCCCTTGGCCTGCTGGCAACGCTCTCCCTAATGCAACCCAAGATACCATTGGCCTTCCTGGCCACAAGGGCACCTTGCTGGCTCAGGGTCAGCTGCTTCTCCGCCAGGACTGCCAGGTCCCTCTCCGCAGAGCTGCTTTCCAGCAGGTCAGCCCCCAGCCTGCCCTGGTGCCTGGGGTTACTCCTCCCGGGGTGCAGGACCCCGCACTTGCCTTTGCTGAACTCCATGAGGTTCCCCTCTGCCCACCTCTCCCGCCTGTCCAGGTCCCTCTGAAGGACAGCACAGCCCCCGGGTGTATCAGCCACTCCTCCCAGTTCAGGATCATCAGCAAGCTTGCTGAGGAGGCACTCTGTCCCTTCCTCCGGGTCACCGAGGAAGAGGTTGAACAAGACTGGACCCAGTACTGATCCCTGGGGGTCACCGCTATCTACAGGCCTCCAACTAGACTTGGCACCCCTGAGCACAACCCTGCGAGCTCTGCCATTCAGCCAGTTCTCAATCCACCTCACTGTCTGCCTGTCTGTCCCGCACTTCCTGAGCTTGCCTGCGAGGATGTAGTGGGAGACAGTGTCAAAAGCCCTCCTGGAGTCAAGGTAGACAGCATCCACTGCTCTCCCCTTGTCTACCCAGCTAGTCAGCCCATCATAGAAAGCTATCAGGTTGGTTAAGCATGATTTCCCCTTGGCGAATCCATGCTGACTACTCCTGATCACCACCTTATCCTTCACATGCTTGGAGATGGCATCCAGGATGAGCTGTTCCATCACTTTCCCAGGGATGGAGGTGAGGCTGACTGGCCTGTAGTTCCCTGGGTCCTCCTCCTTGGCCTTTTTGAAGACTGGAGTGACACTTGCTTTGAGAGTGGTCTAGCAATGACATCCACCTGCTCCCTCAGCACTCATGCGTGCATCGCATCAGGGCCCCGAGTAGTAGCCTTTTAAATGTCATAGTATTGCTGATGCGGCCCTAAAAATAGAAGATTGGGAATGGAAGGGGAGATGTGTAGGGGAAAGCATTCATCATATACTTGTACTGGCAATTTTTAGTCAATAATACTTTTTGGAAGTATTGAGATACAGAGGAAGAATTTTAGTTGAGATGCAAAGTCTTTGTTCCCTGTGTGTGTTTGTTTGATTTTGGTTTCCATAGACTAGTCTCTTGAGACATTATTCTTGGCATCCACGTTTCCTTCACTTACATTCTGACCTGTTTAAACTTCCCCTGAAAATTTACCTGGATACCGTATTTTGGGGTTTTGGGTTGCATTGTACAGTTTTACTTTTTATTATCAAAATAAATACAGTTTTCTTTTTATCATAGAAGTCATCTGCAAGCTTGAAATGTAAATCTGTTACTGACAATGCAGCCCCCTCATTTAGGGAGGAGGGAGCAAGAACAGATGAAGGGAGGATTCCCAGACTGCCAAGATAGGGTGGTTCTCTAACCTTGTAGAGAATTAGGGTAAGAGGTCTCTGGCTGCCATAAATTTCCTGGTCAGAGTGACAATGTAATTTATGAATTGGATTACACACACATTTTGGATTAAGTTTACATTTCACTTTTAATTAGCTATAACTATCGCTGATTAGTAAAGCAGGGCACACACAATGTGTACTTGAACACAGTACGTGGTGAATCTCTAGATGCATGCTGAGGTCTCGAATTTTTCTGGCTTCTAAACTGTGGAAGGCTCCTGCCTCTGTTCTAGCCTTTCATCTTTGTGGCACCAGTCTCCTGTGCCTGTCTGTCGTGCACTCTGCTGCCCTGTATATTCGTTCCCTTCCCTGTATACAGCAGAGTAGCACTTTCTTGCATCTCTAAGATAGACTATAGATAATGCTGCTTTCCCACAGACCTTTGGCTGCCAGCCGCAGAGGCATGGCAGGGGCCCAGAGTCCCTTATGGAATATCTGCTTTTGTCTTGAAGGTCTTTGGGATGGGAGAGAAGGTTCAAACCTTTCCTGACACAAATCAGACATGAGGGATTTCAGGACTGACCTTTAAATTCCCCCTACCATGTAGGAGGTCTCCAAATCCTCCCAAGGACACAGGCTGGATTTTTTTTTTTCTTCCCTCCTCATCACTGGGCGGCAGAGGTAGTATTTAAGCCTTCTAGCACCATAATCCAGTTTCCTTGTTCTCTGCCCTTTGTGGAACTGAGACTTGTTCAGAAAATCTCATAAACTTTAGAAAAGCCAAGAGGTCTGTTACTGCAGAGCATACAAATGCAGACCACCTCCTGCTTGTTCTGCCTAGGCCCCCAGATGTCTGTGTACAAGCTATATTAGATGTAGAAGCTGTATAGCTGCACCAATGGTTCTCCTCTTTTTCCTTTCCACCCTCAAAGATGTATTCGAACATGCTATTTGGCGTTCAGAAAGGATTGGGTTCCGTCTCTCTGCTTCGCTGTATTGGCATCCTTCATGCTGTAATGTTTGAAATACAGCTAAGGTTCACTGGTAGAATTTAAGGAATGGTTTTAATGGGGTTAGCCTGTGGCCAGACGCTTGTACGCCATAGTGTGCAATGAGTCCCAGGCCAGGGGAATCTGAAAGAGATGACGGGTTATTTAGCAGAAAAATTACGACAGGAGTTGTTTTTATCCTTAATCTAAGGGCAGTTTCCAGAGCTGCTGCTCTGCTAAGAAATCTCAAGAAGCAGAGCGATTCCTGACTGGTGACTGACTGCTGGATTTTGGCATAGAGAGTTCTTTAGGCTTGAAGGCCTAAATACTGCTGAGGTTTTGAGAGAAAATTGAATTGTGGCATTCCACTTTAGAAAGCAAATTGCAAACTTTTAGTGGTTTAGCTTTGTGTTATTGAAAAATTTCTGAATCCCTACTGTCATACTGAGATAAAAGCTGCAAAGCAACTGATCGCTTTTATTTTTGTTATACAGAGCTAAGACTATTAAGAACACAGTCTCTGTGAATCTGGAGCTGACAGCAGAAGAATGGAAGAAAAAGTATGAGAAAGAAAAAGACAAAAACAAGAGTCTAAAGAATGTTATTCAGCATCTAGAGCTGGAACTGAACAGGTGGAGAAATGGTAGGTACTGTGAAATGCAGTGGGTATGTGTCCTCATATTAGAGAGTATCCAGACAAGATACGTCATTGCAAAACTGCATAGTAACCACATGGGTAGTAAGTTTTGTATTAGTGACCTCTGATGTGATAATCTTTGGGTACCTAGTCACAAATTGTGCAGGACAGTTAAGTCTGGTTTTGAACATCGTTGGTGAAATCTCTCCTGTGCATATTTAAGAGGTAATGCCTAACCTTTATGAGAGCAAAAAATTAATTTCCTACTTTCAGCTAATACTCCCTGCACTGGTCTGCTTGCCTTTCGTGTTAGGTAGTTACCTAGTGATTGCTTTCTGTGCCTTTCTCTGGAGACCTGGACCGCTTTAGCACAGGGAATATTTCTCTTTCAGCATAGTAAAATTGCTATGGAAACAGTCTGTCTGTTGTTGGTTTTGTGGAGCGCTGGGAATTTGTAATCCTCTAATGTTCTGTGTGTTTCGCTGTGTTTACTAAATGTGACTGCTTTAATTTCCTTCCCATTCTAGAAACATAGTTGCATTTTTGTTGTTGTTTATTTTTCTTTTTTTAGAAAAGACCATACAGATCCATGGCTATATGCTGTGCAAACAAGCTTTGTAACATGCTGTCTCTAATGCTTTGTCTAGATACACATACCTCCTTTTCCCCTCCCTCTGTCCTGTTCTCTTTATTAGCGTTACCAAGCATTACGTTAAATGCATTCAAAATGCTATTGATTTCTTTTCTGACCTTATAAAATAGCATTATCTGGGATAAGAGTATGGCTCTTTCCAAATAAAGCTGTAGTGGAAATTACATCTAGAAAATAATGTACAAAATAGATGCATAAATATTCCATAAGTATAGCTTATTCTATAAACTTAGAAAATAAAGTACAAAATGAATTTGTAGTAGAAACTAGGCGTGCCTAGTTCTCATCGAAGTAGGAGTTCAGCAGACTTATGCTGAAATGCAAAATCTGGCCTGTGTTTTACAGTTATTGTCGTTCAAGCATTTGTATCAAGCTCCCTGCCTCCCTTCACTTGTGGTAGTCAGAAAGTTTGAGTTAAGCAAAATACACCAGTGAAATGAAAACTCAAAGATTCTCCTCTGGAGGTTACTGAAACATTCTCCACCGCATGAGGAGCATTGCCATGTACGCAAGCTCCCGCAGTCTGAATGAGCCCACCTTCTTATTCTGCTCGAGTGAAGTGCAACAATGAAAAATCAATTTACGTTTTTCTCATTAAAATTCTAAAATGATATTAAGCACCTAGTAGTAGGGCAGAGAGTATTTTGAATTTAGTACTTTTATAGAGGTTATGGTTCTTGATTTGAAGCAACTGTTTTCATGCTTGAAGCTTGAAAAATTTATCTTCAGTTTGCTGATCACGCTCTTTCATGCTCTGTTTTGTTTTGTCTTCTTTTGCTTTCAGGCCTGAATTAGTCTGCCTTTTTGTTTTTGATATTTGCCCTGTTTACTTGTTTTCCTGCCAGTATGATAAATAGTGCCCACGCAGTTTTGGCAAGAGGAACAGGACAAAAATACAGTAGCTTTCCATAGAAACAGGCGGGGGGGGGGGGTTTCTGCAGACGGGTAGAACGTAACCTTCCCACACCTTGAACAATGTGTGTAGCATTCAGCAGCTAACAGAGTCTCTCGGCAGACTCTAATGAATGTAGATTCAATTTGTGGCATGAGCAACTTGCCTGTCCCTCTTCACTGAACTGCAGCAGACTAGTAATTGGAATGCACTTAAGTTATTGCAGAAAATATTCCTCAGAGAAAATGATTGTGAAAGAAAATGCGTAGGGATAACATCCTATCTGGTGTGCATAGGCAACATCTGAAAATTGGTCTACGCTATTTAATTTCAGATGTGACAAGGTAGGACGTGAGTATTGTTTTAAATGCATCTGTCTGCTTGTTGTCCGGATCCTTTAGCAGCTCAGTACGGGGGAGAGACAGATGATAAGGCAGTCCGAAGCCTGGAGAGGAAGGAACACTTAATTGCCTGTGGGATTTAGGCTGAAAGTCTGATTTTTGTCCTTATTTACACTTATGTTAATCCATGGAGCTAATCCCATCTATAAAGCGCTTGAGTAAAAGGAGAGGAATAAGGAGTTCAGTCCTCTTAATGTCAGCCATTTGAACTGTTGCCACATTGTGTTTGTGTGTGGTTTTTGGGTTTTTTTTTTTCTTTTCTTCTTCTTGTAAGTGTCGGGAGTGAATGGCCATCTTTCTGTACCTAACTTTCTCACCTTTATTTATGGCAGTTACCTGCCTTGTACCAGATAGCAGGCCTGTAGCTGGATCACAGTGTCAAAACAGACCTCCCTTCTTTGCTTTTCCGAGTGCCTTTCAGCACCAGCCATGGTCTGTCCTGGGATGTCCGTGTTTCGGGCTGCTCTGTCTCTTCGATTGGAATGACTATGGATTGTGTGCCTGCAGGAGAAGCTGTGCCTGAAGATGAGCAGATCAGTGCAAAGGATCAGAAGAACCTGGAGCCTTGTGATAACACCCCAATTATTGACAATATCACACCAGTTGTTGCCAGCATCTCAACAGAGGAGAAACAGAAATATGATGAGGAGATTGCCAGTCTCTACAGACAGCTGGATGATAAGGTGTGAACACTTGTTTTGACTTCATTTTCTGTGTATGAATTGAAACCTAAGCCTAAATGGGTGGGTCTCTCTCTTATTTTGTTACTAGTATTGTGTCCTGGTTATATGTTTGAGCTGTTCTTCCTTCTCCTGCCAGACTGCATGCTCCCTTGAGGGCAAGAGAGGCATCGTCCATGAGGGATTTATGAAAGCTCAAGCAGGTTATCGAGAGAGTGATGTGGTTTTTCCCCGTGTTGCCCTCCTGATCTGCTGGAGGCTGCCGTTCCCGCTGCACAGGCAGCAGAGAATGGGATGTGCATCTTGATCTGAAATGAAATGGCTGAAGTTCAGATCCTGTTTCACCCTCTTCTGTCTCTCAGAGCATTGTTGAACCCTATCAGAGAGACCAAACAGACAGCTGGTAGCAGCAGTGCCTTAAATAAGTGCAGTATAGCTGTGCCTCTGTCCTTGAAAAGTGATCTCGTCTAGTATCTAAACTTTACGTTACCTACATAGCTGTCAGGAATGTTTCAAAAATGTTTTATTGGAGAGAAATTTCCAGTCTCTAACTGCTCAGGTGTGATTTTTTGCACGAGAAGCTTGTACTTCAACCCTGTAACAGCTTCATACCATGCAGTGTAGGGTACTTTACTCACAGGGTTTGTAAGGGAGTCGCAGATTTTGGGGCACTGTATCCTTTGAGCCCCATGAACTTGAAAATGCCCCGAAGTTCAAAATACTACCACTGCATAAAGTTGGATGTTGTCCTGTCACATCAGTTATCTGCTTCAGTTCCCTCTGCAGGTATAGTTTATTAGTGTTCTCTCTGAAATCAGTGACACGTTCCCCTTAAAATGAAAGGGCCTGATACAGACTTTTAAACCCTCCTTTTCTTAAGTGATTCTTTGTAAATACCATACCTGCATAGCTAACTGTCATGTCATCTCAGTTACAGGAGGGGAAAAAAGGGAGACTGAGATACAATGAATATTAAAGAAAAAATATAAACCATCTTCTGGGTCTCTCCTGTTCATCCTGTTCTAGCTGTGAACACTATCTGCAGTCCAGGCGTCTTAGACATAAGTAGGCATTTTGATTAGTACAACTTGAAATATATCATTGGCACTTACAGAAAAGCTATCATCAATAGATGTATTGAACACTTGTCATTAATAGCTTTGGCTTGTGTGAAGGTAAGATGAGACAAAAAGATGTATACAAAAACATTAATTATAAAGTCATGGATGAGAACAGCTTAAAAAGGCCATCTAGCAGAAGTTTTCAGAAAAGCTTTAATCTTAAACCTTGATTTTTAACTCTCAATTGTAATTTGCAGGAAAACATCACATAAAGCCTACTTGTATGATGATGGTTGAAGTTTTTTAATAGCAGGGGTGTGTGAGGGATAGTTGTGGTGAGTTGTCATTCCGATGCGCTGTGATGTGAGGTCTCTGCACAGTCTGGTTGCAAACGCAGAAAGCAGTATCTGTATCTCGGTATGTCGATGGCATTCAGAATAACAGTTGAGCTCTTTAAGAAAACTGCAGCTTTTGCCTAACGGAGAACATGTTCCCTGTAGTTCACAATACACAATACCTTCCAGATGTTGATGTAAATAAAAAAGGCCAGTCGTTCTTTCACTTGCCCTGTCAAAAGTAGCAAAGCCTATTCTTGGAGGAACTAACAGCAGGTTTGAGTTTTACCCTAGAAAACATGGGAACTGTAATTTGGTACGTTACTGCAGTACTATAGGAAATGAGAAGGTGTTTGATCTCCATGGTACAAAAACAAGATTTCCACATTTTACCTTGTTACAGTGCGGACCATTCTTTTGTTCTATTTGGTGCTATTTCAGTATTAGCAAGTAGTTCGATATATTCTACTTGATAGCTAGCTTTGCTGTGAGAAATCAATCTATTAGATGCTTGCCAGTGAAGGAAAGTGTCAGTTGTCTCTGATAGGAGATGAAGGCAACCACTTAGCTTCTGTGCGCTCTTTTAGAGAGGGATATCCTTCTTCAAGAGAGCAGAGGAGATTGACTTTGTCAGTCGCTGTGCTTGGTATGCCTCCTGTGCCGTTTTGGAGGAAGGATTCATACAGTGGAGTACGTGGCTTCACTTCTGTAGTTAAGAACAGTTCTTAACCCTGAGGATGTTGTCTTAACTATGAAGATGAAATGCCAATAAAATTGGATGCCTTGGATATACATTACCAGGCCGTATTTCCATCAAGGTCTTTGACAGAGGAGGAAAGACCTAAATTTAACAGATGAGGTGCCCAAGTTTTATGTTTGGGTTTCAGCTTCCTCTTTCATTAATGTAGTTCAGAGCCGGTCATAGTTTTATAATTAGTAAGTTGGTCTCTAATCATCTTTCTTCTGCTGAAATTAGAGGAGTGTGTGTGTATATCTGTGAAAACATACATACATAATTACTTTTACACATATTTTTGAAGTTAAACAGCTATAGTGAAGCAGTGGACAGATCATTCCCTATAAAAGTAATTTCACTCTTCTGGTACTGTTATCAAGATTTTGGAACTGAAATATGAAAGGGGAAGGACTGGATGTATACATGCATTGGAAAAGTCATCTGACTGTGTGCAAGTTATAAGGTGCAATTATTACCGCTTCGGTGTCTTATTTGCCACCTGGGACACATCTGCTTAGCTATCCACCGCAGACAACTGGTCATGTATGCACTGTTTTTACTACGTAGCTTTGTGCATGTGTGTGGTTTCCTTCCTCCCTCCCCCCTTTACTACTCAAACCTGGACAAGTTGTGCCATGGCGTTATACTTGCTCACTTTTCTGGAAAGGGGAAATAAAAGTGAAGAAACCAGAACTGTGAGAAGAAACTAAAAACACTCTACCTTGTTTCATTGCAGGATGATGAAATCAACCAGCAGAGCCAGTTGGCTGAAAAGCTGAAACAACAAATGTTGGATCAAGAAGAGGTAAAAATAAAAAAATCTTTTTTTTGCTTATGGGACTTTTGTTTAGTGATTATGTAATAGTTGTTGGCTAGCTATGTTCATATTAACTGCCTAAATCTCAGTCGCTAAGAGCAACCTGTGTGACAGTTAAATTTAAACTTAAATTTTAATATGATCCTCTTGAGCACCAAGCCTTGATAATGCCTTATAATAGCACACCAGCCTGTTGAGAAGTAAAGCTAGCGATGAGATACCAAGGCAGGAGTTTGGCCAGTGTTTTTCACCAAAAAAGATGTTTTTCAGTATGCGTGTATCCTCTCAGGTACCTAGATACTGTGGACTGTACTACTAATCTAGTAGTTTGTACTACTAGTACTAGTAGTCTGTACTACTGGCACTAGTTAATAGGCTTCCTAGTTTGACAGTATAAAAATTACTGCTTTTAAGAAGTTGCCAATGTCCATTATTTTGTTATGGGTAATTAAAGACAATATTATCAAAAGAAATTTGTGAGACTGAAAAGTCACTTATTGGTGCTGCCACAGATTTGCTCTAGAATCTTGGATTATTCAGTTTAATTATTTCACTGCTTCTATCCAAAGGGATGTTTTTGCATTTTTTTAGATGGGGAAAATGATCATTCAGCTTGCAAATAAGGGGATGACTTGACTATCATTTGTTTATGAAGGCTTTGAAGCTGTAAAATATGCTAGAATTGCTAAATTACTGAGTTCCCCAAATGTTGCTGTGATATTTCTTAGAAGATGGTTTTATGTTGCTTTTTAACCTGGGGGAAACCAGAGGAGGAAAGTTCAGACCAAAAATATAATTCTGCTGTGGGAGTTTACTTTTCATTAGTGTTCCAGAATATTGGTTTCTTTTGCATAAAAAAAGTGATTCTTTAAAAGAATACCTGTCCCAGCTGCCCACGCCACTAGCACTGGTGTAGAACATTGTGCTCACTTGTGTGTGTTTTGGGGGTTTCTTTTTTGGGGGAGGTGTTGGGGGGCTTTTGGGGGGGCCTGTTTGTGTAAAACCACTATTGTAATTGAAGCACTACTCTGAAAAATGATTTGGAGTCCCATTCTCAGTGAAGGAATTACCAGCTTTATTTTACTCCCTGATGAAGATCTCATTCACTTAGGACAAAGTTCTTCTGATTACTCTGTATTACATGTTAGCATTTTCATAGCTATTGGTATACAAACGTATTGTGACATTGTAATGTACAAATGTAATTATGCAATCTCAGCAGTTTTTTTGATGTGTGTTATAGTCTCACATCTTTTCTGTGACGGTGTTCTGATCTAGACCATGTTTCTTTCCTTTTTTTTTTTTTTTTTTTTTGTCTTATTCTTTTGGGCCATCTGTGGGTGGGTTTTATTTCTTAGTTTTGGGGGGAGTTGTTTGGTTTTAATCATGTTTGGGAGCATCGTATACACTAGCTTATTCCCCATCTTTGTGTCCCATGCTCCAGGTTACTTCTGGAAGATGAATCGGTTTTCGGTGGCCTCTACTCCCCACCTTACTGAGCACTCTTTCCCCTTTCTTGCATGTGTCCAGCTTTGTGCTCTGACTGAACTCTCCATAACGAGTGTTATATCGCTTTACTGGTTCGTCTGATAAGGTTGTCTGTCCGTTACCCCCGAAAGCTAGTGCAGTATTCTTATTTTTCCCTTTATGGGAATTAAATTAAAATTTTCAAGGCTTTGTCGTGTGTGTGAACACCCGCGCTACAGGAAGGATCTACCTAGTCTCTGTTAGCACTCGTGATTACCTCCGTGATACATGTGCTGCGGAGCAGCTGCCTCGCTCTGCTTCCCCCTAATTAGCCAGAGCACTTTTCTCTGGTTGATTAAACTAGCAGATTAACTGTAAATACAAGCGCTGTCACAGATGGCATTGTACTGATGCTGGTGTCTTTTGATGCCTTTTCACCACTGGCTGCTTCTTAGCCCGTATGTTTCAGGGGAAATTCTGGATCTCCCACGCTTGCTCCTCGCGTGCTTGAGCCCTCTGCAGCGAGCAGCTGTGCGAGGTGCTGCAGCCGCTGTCTGCCGCCTCCTCGGGCGCCGGCGGCTCTAGTGACTTGCCGTGCTGTTCAAAGCAGCTGCGCTTTCAGCACCTCCACTGCAAGCACTCGTTTTCTATTAAAATCCCGTTCTCCCTTTGTTTCTTGTGAGGATCATGGATGCACTCGCTTCTCAAAAGTGGGGAGCAGGGAGACCAGAACACGGGAAACTACTCGGAAACAGCTCTTGAGCTGTCCGGGTGGAGAGGTCCTCCCCTCTGCAACCCCCAAACCAACCAGCCCTCGGCATTAGGTGTAATTCCTGTGCCTATGATGATCAGTATGATGTTATGAATAGCCTCCGTAAATCTTGGTATACTTTCCAGCATCATGTCAGCAAGAATCTTCTGGGGAGAGGTTTGTGCTCTAGGTGGTATATAACACTTCCCTGTACTTGGAGTCGCAGTAATAGTCACACAGGAGTTTTCCTAAGTAAATGTAAATAATAGTTCCATCTGTGTTTAGTAGAAAGATTATTTTAAACTATTTTGTTGTTTAAATATTTACGTGCCATCTGGCTTTGGCAATTCAGTAGGGTTTTTTGTAACTTGAGTGCACTTCTGAGGCTGCAGCATTACCAGCTAGATAAATTTTCCTCACATCTGAATCTTCTCTTCGCCACTTTGGGAATGTGCCAGCGTTCACAAGCTAGCTTGTTTGCTTCCCTTTCCCCATTAGCGTTCTGTGCCTAAAAGGCAGTATGTTCTCTGACAGTCTCCTTCGATGTGATCGGTTTTAGATGTTCCTGGTGGGGTTGGGATCTCGCATGCAGCTTCCTCAAGGCTTGGGGAGGAAGAGCTAGTGGGCAGCGAGAGGTCAGGGCAGGATGACTCCAGCTGATCGGGGTTTTCATTTTGCTCCTACCTGAGGAAAAGCCCTTCTGTCAAATCACGCTTTGACTGTTAGAGCACAGTCACTTCTTTGGTGACTAGTGTTCTTCTGGCTAGTTCAGCGCACGTCAGCAATACTGATTTTGTTCTGCTGTCTGGGGAGGCTACAGAACAGTAATATTATGCTGATCCATATGTTGGACGGTTTGGAAATAACTGAGTTTTTTGAGTGATCATCCAAACTTTGCTTTTAGGATTACCCTTGAGCCTGAATCCCTTCTTGTATCTCATGCATGCAGTGATTAGTTTTTATATGTTACATGGTTTAAAAACATGAATTATGAAGCAGTAAGTCCTGATTTTGTAATTATTCCCATAAGTATAATAGCATATAAAAAATGTTAGGTAGTACCTTTTATTTATTTTGAGATTGTTCACTGGTGTGTGACTGCTGTTGAGTCTGTTTTCCTGCTAAGAACCTGTTGTCTGAATTCTCAAGACTTCTTTTTTCCAGTCTCTTTTATGAAGATGGAATGGCATGAGGGCAAAGGAGAGCACCAAGCAACTCACCTCTTACAGTCTGCAATGCCACTGAGATTTGAGCATCTCCCTTACTAGCATGCAAAGAGTAAATTTAGTAACTTTTATGAATGGGAAACACTCACCAGTATGTGTGCAGTCTAGATTTCCTTTTTGAGTTAATAATTTGCTTCAGCAAGTATGAGCAGTCAGTCTGTCTTCAGCACCATGTTTCAGATGATAACTTAAAACAATCATCGTAGGCTTGCTTACGAGATGTTTGAGACTGCCTCAGAGAGCCTTTTTACTTGGCTCATTTCAGAACCGTGATTACGAGTTTGTTCTACTTTGTTTTTTGCCCTAGTTGGAACATTGGTTTGAGGGCAGAAAATTATGATACTGCTCAAAATAAGCTTCTATGTCTCTTTCTTGTGTCATAATAGGATTTGATTAAAATTTTTCTTTTCACTGAAGTTCAGACCCTTTTTTGCTTGCTTCAAATCCACTTGCGTTGAAACTGATACTGTTTCTGGTACAGTAGCAGGATTTTTTTCTTTCTTTCTTGCACACGTTTGCTTGCTCATGTTCTCTCTCATGATTTTTTTTTTTTGCCCTTTTTAAAGTTGTAAGTCTCGAGAGAATAATTGGAAGACTTATGTGCCTGTGTTATGTGTCATTTGTTTCCAGCTTTTGGCCTCCACTAGGAGAGATTATGAGAAGATTCAAGAAGAGCTGACCCGTCTTCAGATTGAGAATGAAGCTGCAAAAGATGAGGTGAAGGAGGTCCTTCAAGCCCTCGAAGAATTAGCTGTCAATTATGACCAGAAATCCCAAGAAGTGGAGGACAAGACAAGGGCCAACGAGCAGCTGGCTGATGAGCTGGCACAGAAGAGTGTAAGAACAAGCAGTTTATAGTGCTGGTTCCCTTCTCTCCACCCCCACTGTGCACCTCTTTAAAAGATTTCCTTAGGCTAGCAATTATATAGGAAGTTATATACCTTTTCAAGAATCTTTTATATACTGCTGCCAAGTATGTTGTTGTGTAGTTTAAAACTTGGAGTAACAGAGAAGCTCTTAAAAGATCCATATTTGCTGATGGTACCCTCTACCTTCTCTCTTACTTAAAGGATAAAATTAAGACTACCTCTGTGATAGCTGATGGCAGATTTTTGGCTCCGTTGCAACATCTGTTTTGTACACCAAGTCTGCTGAACTGACTGAAAGCTGGCCATTCTGTATTTTGATCACTTAAAAACTGTATAATGCCAGGAAAGATGTGAAAACCTGCCTTATGCAAATTACATAATTTTGTGTTTCTTTCGACTCTGTGCTGTGGAACAAGGATTTTGTGTAGAGTCAGGGAGTCTCAAGGAAGAAATCAGTATAATACATATTTTATTTTAGCTGATGTATCAATCTGAAGGAAAAAATCTGATCTGAGAAAAATCAAGATTGGCTTACTAGCTTGACATATCCTTATTCCTTAATTCTTTTCACAAACTAAGGAAGCTGTTGTTAACAGGTCTGTTTTCCTGCACGTCTAGCATATAAGAGTCCGTTATCCAGTTCAGTAGAACAGATTTGTGTGAAATCTCTCTGAAGAAAACGAATTTTATATCCTTCTATACCTGTTTCTCTGTGATTAACCTTCTTTGACATGTATTATGCGAATAGGATTCTGACAGGATTTACTATATTTAATAGGTCTAAAGTGGCCTTGTTAGCTAGTGAATTGCCAAAGTGGATTATGGCGAGGGGGAGCTGTACGCTGCTGCAGTAAGTGTTGGTACACGGAGCCAGCAGGCATGGTCAGGAAAATACAACACTGTGTAACCTAGTTATTGCAGAAGACCTGATGCCCAAAAGTGGTGCTGTGGAAATTGGATGAAGCTTGGAGAAATTAAGTATAGAACTAGAACTAACTCACAGCTACATATTTCTTTTATTTAAGAAAAGATATTTTAGACAGTGGGTTGTTTGGTAGGTTTATTCTGTCCAGAGAGGAAACTCAGTTTTGTTTAATGATGTTGCTTATGAATAAAGAGAAACTGAGGCGAGGACAGTAACTTTTGCTTTTAAACCTTTTCAGACTGTCCTGACAGCTACGCAAAGGGAGCTGGGCCAGTTGCAGGAACTCAGTAACCATCAGAAGAAAAGAGCTACAGAGATCTTAAACTTGCTGCTTAAGGACCTAGGAGAGATTGGAGGAATCATTGGTACGAATGATGTTAAAACAGTAAGTTGGCTATCTTTTATTGCTTCCCCCCTACACCTCCCACAATATTTAAAAAACGAACAAAAAGAGCCCCACCACCTTAATATGGAAGATATGTGACACAGCAGTCCTTCTCCCAGGGCACTGCTGTTTGAATCCTAGTTAGAGTGTGGTGTAAGATACTGAAGAGATCTTTGGGTCAGAGGTGGTCAGTGTCTGTGTGCATGAATACCACTCTCATTCCCGGCTCAGTTTTTGGGGCCAGACTAATGCAGCCCATCTGTGTGGTGATGCATTTATTAAAATCTGCTTCCAAGGTCTGGACTGAGGTTCCCCCTAAACAATATGCACATAGCATTACTCCCTAATTAGTTGGCATGGCCCTGTATTCCCAGACTCCAAATAATCGTTATCAGTGAGATTTGGCTTCTGGGCTGCTAAACCATTGTTTGAAATTTGTCCTACAGCTGCCATGTAGCTGAACATGAACTAGTCTTAAAGCCAGCGTTCTCTGCTGACAGCTGTCTGGTACATCTGGATGAAAGGATCTGTATGAAATCTGTTTTCCGTGCTTTGTTGTTTCTTACTTTTGAACAGTGTCTGGCTTCATCAAAGAGCCCAGACTTTCTAAGCATAATACCTTGTGTGTTTCCAAACACAGGATACTTAAAACTATTGCTTCTCAGCATTGGTGCTAAATACCAGTGTATACATTGGTGCTAAATAGAAGCCTTGGTATCTGAATGTGTCTGGAGATGATGGTGCAAATTTTGGCCAGCTTTGCTTTGCAGTTTGCTTTCTGTCTGGCTCTTAGCTTTACAGATATGGTAGAGGAGGCAGCTGCTCACTTCGTCACACATGTTGTAGATGAACAAATTTCTAACCCTCAGAGAAGGTACTTGGGCAGCCATTGCTAAATGGCACATCTGTGAGGTAAACTCCTCATGGCTTGGAAAATGTTCCTCATGTTGTTAGTGTTACCTTCTCTGTTCATTCAAAACCATATGAAAAAGAGCAGTTGTTAAAACTGGACAAGAAACTTATTCTTAAGATGTATGCAAGTTATTTACGATGTACTCTTATTTTCTTACCTTTAGTCCATTTCTCAGTTTTTGAGCTATCATCTTTTCTGAATTCTTGGTTCCTACTTCACAAAGGTAAAAGCAGGTGTGCGCAGCTGGAGTGCTTTGGGTTGATTGTGAGAGTTGTCAATCATCTGCTTAAACCCCTGTCAGATCTGCAGGTGCTGCAGTCTGCTGCCACTGCAGAGGACACAGTCCCGGCTCTCTGACGTGTTGGTGGAGATTCCAGGGCCCCGAGAACAAATTTTGCTAGATGTTGCAGCAACCCCTGGTGGCCATTTTCATTGGAAGGATAAGAGGAAATCTTTGCAAATGGAGGCTGTTTGATGCAAGTTCTTATAGTAAGAAAGATGTCAGCGTTTTACAGGACAGATGTCAGTGTAAATGAGGCAAGAGTGGAAAGGCTGTAGTAGAATAGTTTTGAATTTGTTGGCAATTAGCAGCTTCTCAAAGTGTGTTTATTGGATTGAGGGTTTTAGAGGCAGTAGCATTTTTTAGGCTGTAGGGAAAAGGTGCAGAGCATAGTACCTTTTCCTTGGCTGTGCTGAAAAAAGGTGAAAGCACATGAAATATATTATTACCCATATGCTTGTTCTAGGAAAATCATCATGTCATCACATCGGTGTGTTACATGAATTAAATAGTTGAAAAATCGTGAAGAAGAAGACAAACAGCTAAAAGGCATAGTGTTAAACAGGGGAAGGAAATGATGTTTATATATAGAATGGTGTTAATCTTTAGAGAGAAGAGGGGTTACCTCCCTGTTGCCAGGTGAGATTTCTGGAACGAGCTCTGCCCTGCAGTTCCTTATCAAAGGAGCGTGACCCCTCAGGGGAAGACTTTTTTAAGGAGTAGTTTGAAAATGCACTTCAGCTTTCAATTGCTTGAAAGAAGAAAAACTTTCTGTGCTGATGCACGAGAAAGTTTTTGCCAAAATACGCTCTTGCCACGTGGGCTTGATTACTTCAGATGTTGAGTCACTAAGCTGATGAAGCACGCTGTGACCACGTGTCTTAATTTCTTGCTTTTGAGGCTTATCAGTGAAAATTCTGAGAAACAAAGTGGTGTAACATCTTTAAAGGTGACCTGAAGATCCGTAAGTACTCCTCGAGCGTTGCTGGGTCTCCATAGAGGTTATCTAGCTCTAGACAGCTGTTTCACAGCAAGAAGACTGCTTTGCATTGATTTGCTTTCTTGAAGAACTACATCTTAACAATTGCAATCTTTTGTGTGTTTAGTTAGCAGACGTGAACGGGGTGATTGAAGAAGAGTTCACCATGGCACGGCTCTACATCAGTAAGATGAAATCTGAGGTAAAATCTCTTGTGAACCGCAGCAAGCAGTTGGAGAGTGTCCAGATAGACTCCAACAGGAAGATGAACGCCAGCGAGAGGGAGCTAGCAGCTTGCCAGCTCCTCATCTCACAAGTATGTTTGTTCCTTCCTTGTCCCTTTGAAGTCAGGTTTGATGACTTTCTCAGCCTCCTTCTCTATGAAATGTGTGAGCAAAGAGTGAAAGATGATAACACAGGGAGTAGAGTGGTGTTTTTCTTTTCTGTGCTTTTTCCTCACTTCTCTTTTTCCTCCACCTGAATGTTTTTTCAGCATATTCTGTGGTAAGATCATATCCTCCTTGTTGTAATCTCAATGTTTTCTATGGCATAATACTGAAAATACTCCTTGGAGTGATTTCCTCGGCATGTATTTGTATCTTGTACCTTCTCTTTAAGAGCAACCCAAGAAAGGAAGTGGTGATTATTTGGTTCACTAGCAAAACATTCCGAGTCCCCAGTATCTGGACTACTAACATGCTTATGTATTGCTGCCTAACTATCTGTTAAATAATACTTTATGGAAAACATAACCATGTAAGTTAGAAATCCAGATGGTAGGAGGGCTTCACAGTAGGTGGCATGTTACAAGCAGTGATGCATGCTGCAGCGTTCTGCAGAGAGGGAGGGGGGTAACTGCTTTAACCTACTTAACTTCTTTGATCAATGCACACGTGAAGTGGAGAGATGATTTGGGTTTACTCTATTTCATTTGCCACCCGCTAGTCTAAGAAAGCCTCAAGCAGGGATGATCTCTTGTCCTGCAATAGAATTTCTGTATTAAGTTCTGCAGTAATAGCTGTAGCTGTAAGCATGCTTCTCAGGGAGGCTAGAGTCCTAAAGATACTGGCTGTCCAAAAATATTAAATAAAATCTACAATTTTTATGCTGTCTTAAAGTACACTGTGAGCTGGCATAACCACTAAAGGAAGTCATCCTTCCATCCTATGCTGCTCCCTTTCCTTGGGAACTTGTATCAGTAAAGCAGATGAAGATTTGATACACAAAGCAGCTGTATGCATGCTTCTGTTGGCAAAAGAGGAGCAAGTGCATTGAGCTGGAAATAAATGACTTGGCCATGGGTTGGTGGGATGGCTTCTTTCAGTCATGGTGTTGGCTTATGCTGACCAGTGAAAGTGTAAGTGGGAGGCAGCCTGACTGCCTATTTGGGGCTGATATTTTTTCCCTCTTAGGCTGTAGTCTGTGCAGAAAAAAATTCTTTAGTAAGAAGTCATTTAAAATTTCTGTACACATATTTTTACGGGGGGGGGGGGGGGGGTTTCCACTGCTTTTTCTAATGATATGCTCACCCTTCCCCTGCTCCTTTGGATCCTTATGTTGATAGTTTCATTCTGGTGGTGGTGTTGGGGGTGTTACTGGTGAGTTGTCAGCATCTGGAGTTCTTTTCCAAGAAGAATATGATATTTATGTTAATGACTTCTTCTCTAGGAAAGAGGAGCATTTGAGAATGCTCCTCACTCTAGGATCCACTTGGGGTCATTTTTGTTTGCTAGTATGCTGTCTCACCATGCTCTTTTCTTCACTGGTCTGCAGCTCTATGTTACAACTAGATTTATTATATGTGATGCCTTTTATATAAGTCAGATACTATTTCTTTGTTCGGTTACCCCTAAACTAGTTTTGTCTAGCTCCAGGTCTGCATTTCCTTAACTGACTGTTGATGAGTTGTTTATAGACATGGGGTCTCCAGTGCCAAGCCTGTGCCCCATCTCTTATCATCCCATGCCTGTACTCTTCAATGTTGCATCCTTTATCTCCATTTCTGAAGGTCTTTGTTATCATACTAGGGCTGTATTTCTCTATACTATGTTGTTATGTTAGCCATAAAAAAAGTAAAAACAAATTAGCCATAGCCACCTGGTCAATTAGGAAAAAACCTGTTACAGCTAAACCAAGTAAAACAAAGCTGCAGGCATGTGAATAAACAATCAGATAGAGCAAGCCTGACAAGCCTCAGGCCTGAGGCCTTGCAAGCTCCGTTTAAAGCTTATGGTGTGTTACGAGCAATAGCAATCCTGTATTACAGGGCTGCGCAGTTTCTGTGTTAAGCTGACCCGTGCTGCTGTGTACTGTACCAAGAGGCTCCATTCGGGAGTCCAAACACCCGGAAGCAAGCGTGGAATGACTGTTTCTTGTCAGCTTTAGAAGTCTACTGGAGCACTTGCTGCCAAAAGCAGGCAATTTAGGCATGTACCCCTCCCTTCTTGGAGGGCTCAGTGCTAGTAGGGTCTGAACTGTTTTAATTCCTACTAAGGATTACACCTCTCCAAGTCTGATATTTAGTGCATGGAAGCAACACTGACTCAAAGGTCTCAACCTCTCTCTGCTGACGTGAATTTTAAGAACAATGAGCCACAAATCCTTCAGTGGTGTTATTAAGAGGCTGTAATAATTCCCTGACAGAATCTTAATTTAACCCCCAAATTAGAAAATTCTCTGTTTGGTTTCTGATGTTTTTAATATGTCATTCCCTTACCTCTATTTAAACAAAAGCCTTTCTAGTTCAAAAGGGTGTTAACAAACAGTTCATCAGGATAGCCGATGACAGCTGATAGCTTATGCAGGTTGAGGCACCTAGGAAGCCGCTTCAGAACTTATTCCAGCCCAGTGTCCACTTGGTTTTAGAATGCTCCTGGGGCTCATTTAACACTAAATTTCCAGTGGCATTATGGAATTATCACTTCTGCTGTTCAGTGTATGTCTTGGACTATTGTGACCTTTAAAAAATTTAGGCTGTTTTGATCTGTTACCTTTTTATCTGATTTTTTGTTTTGTTTTGTTTCTGTATTGTGTCCTAGTCATCAGCTCTTTCCATTTTTCTTTCTTTATGTAAGATGGCACCTGAATTTTTAGATAACAAGGTGTGGTACTTGTATCTCACTACTGTTCCCCATGTTTTTAAAGCATGAAGCAAAGATCAAGTCCCTTACAGACTACATGCAAAATATGGAGCAGAAGAGAAGGCAGCTGGAAGAATCACAGGACTCTCTCAATGAAGAACTTGCCAAATTACGTGCTCAAGGTGCGGTGTTGAGTCTCGTCTTTTACCAACTGTATCTTCGAAAATTCTACGTAGAACCAGGGGTCATTTATCCAATTCACCAGGGATTGCTCTGTTTGACTTTCCGTCCTGTTCTCCTCCTTTATGATAAACATACCCTAATGTCATAGAAATATGATTTAACAGACAGGATTTTAGTTCATTTAGCTAACTCTAAATGTTACAGTGCACAGATAGAAGACCTGATTATTCAAGTCGTGATTAGACATTGAACTATTTCCTTTGTAGTCCTAGAACATTTTTTTGTTTGTTTGTTTTGGGGGGGGTTGTTTGTTTGTTTTGGGGGTGGTTGTTTGTTTTGTTTTGTTTGTAGTGAAATCATGAAATTGCAATTCAGAATATTCATCACACTGCATGTATTTGTAGTTTACACTTGAGATAAAAACAGGATTAACCCTTTCAGCCTAGTCTATTCACAGAATCCAGAAAACCGTAACTTTTCAAAAGAATCGAAAACTATGCGACAAGCTTCACTTTATGCTGTAATGCTATGAGAAATATAAACACGAAAGAGCTGGCAAAACAGCATCAAACATCTCAAAAGCAATTTTTCTAGTATTAAGCCCTGTTTACAATGTGACCTAGTAGCTTTCACATTATTCCAGACTTCTTGCACAAGGGTTCCTCTCCGGCTCCAGGAGCAGCAAGTGGTGATGGAACTTGTTTAAGCATCTCCTGCATGAGTTCTGAGAGGCTTTTTTATTCCATCTCCTGATCTTCCTGTTTGTAAGGAATGATCTGGCTTTGGAGGTCACTGTTTCCCAGCAGAAGGCAAAAGGAGACAAGGAGAATTGCTATAAGTAGGGTTATGAGGAGACGAGCAGATTGGAAAGGTGCTGGGTGGATTGAAAAAAGTGAGCTGATAGTAAAGGAAAAGGTTTTGGATGTAGGATTCTGCAAAACTATGGCTGTTTCTGTTCCTCCAAAGCTGCTTGCCCCTGCCCACTGAAAAAGAAGGAACTTTTTATTTAATTTTTTTTTTTTTTTGGAATGTCTTGATGTAGAATGTTCTAGAGCTGTTTGGTTAATTCTCAGCTCTCTTAAACTGTAAACAGAAAAAATGCATGAAGTCAGCTTCAAGGATAAGGAGAAGGAACATCTGACCCGGCTTCAGGATGCAGAGGAAATGAAGGTAGTATTGCATGTTGCAATTTTAGAGTGCATCTCATGGTGAGACTGTTCATTAAGCTGATGATTAGGGTGTAATTTTGTCTTCCTGTACACATGTTGTGCCCTTTTAAAAACATTTCCAGACTTGGTCAGAACTGCCAACTTCTATTAGAAAATCTGACCTCGTGTAATTGATTGACCTTCCCAATTTGAAATTAGAGAACTTGCTACTGTTGGTGGTGGTGGCCAGATTATGGAAGAAGAGAGGAAATTATAGCCAGACTATCTGAGGTGATTGTGTCTTCTGAGAACAGTTTGTAAACTGAGCCAACCTCAAAGAGTGAAGAGGTTCAGTGGTGTGTGCACTTAATCAAAGATGTTTGGGTTCCTTGAATCGCCACGAACAGAGAACCAAAATAAAATACCCAGTATATTACATCCACATTAGGGAACAGTTTCTTTATGTATGATTGAAAAATGATATTGTTTCACCTCTGCAATTTTATGCCAGTGGAACTCTGCTGACGTTAATTAGTTAAAAGTATTGAATTTGGGACATCTTGGTTAATGCAATTTAGGTACTAAAATTTAATAAAAAAAGAGGCCAGACTGTTCCCAGATTTTTTGGTGAGGACTTTGACTATCTCCTCCTAGAAATAATAATGAAATATAAACCTTCTTTCTGATATTTTTTTTCCTGTAGAATGTGAGGAAGAAATATTAGGCAATAATATGTGAGTTGTGTTTCTGATGAGAATACAATTGCATAAGAGGGAAAATAAAACTTTACAAGAGAGTGATAGAGATTTGTCATCTTAAGAAGTCTTTTTCTCCAATATAAGAAGCCAAAGCTATTAAAACAGCTGTGGATTTATCACAGTTGTGGCGAAAAAGTAAAATCTTCTAATAGCAATCTAAAGAGATGTGTGTTCTTCCTACTATTTGAGTTATTCCTAGTCTTAGAAGTGAAGTAACAAGGCTGTGGATAAGTCATTCTCTGGGGGATTTTTTTGTTTTTTGTTTTGGACTTTACTTATGTGTACAGATAAACCGGTGACAAGTTTTTCTTTTTGGTGAATAAACAGGTGGAATAGAGGAGACTGGTAAGAACAGTTTAATTCTTGACATGCTAAGACCACTGATTTTTGCATGCTGTAGTTTTTGCAAGAAATCAAACCTAGGAATTGGTCTACTTATATTGCTTAAAAATTGCATCTGAATCAAATGCTTATTTGAGTAGATGCCCCAGTTTTGTAATCATAAAAGATGCACCAAGCAGATTCATGATTTAACCTGATTTGATTTTGAACTTCATTCAGATCCAAAAAGTCAGGTTAGTTTAGCTGATATGTAAAGAGAAAGGTTAGCTATGAGTTACTTGAGTTCTGTTTCATGTATGGCTTTGTTTTTTGTAATCTGCAGAAGGCACTGGAGCAGCAGATGGAGAGTCACAGGGAAGCCCATCAGAAGCAGCTGTCCAGACTGAGAGATGAAATTGAAGAGAAGCAGAAAATAATTGATGAAATCAGAGAGTATGTTTATTTGCTTTGTCTCTTTCTCTGTGCCTTCACTCTTCTGTGATGCTGTAGGACTGTTCTTTTTGGTTGGTTTTGTTTGTTTTTAATTAATATCTCTATATTTCAGAGTTTTACAGACACTAGTATCCTTACACTCAACAGCCAACCCTCTATTTTGCACTATGGATTAAAGTGCCTAGTTCTTTATTGTGGAGCTATTACAGGTCTGTAAAATTACGGATATGAAGAAAGAATAATATTATATCTACAGGTTGATAGATAATAGAATCTCTGAGGAAAATAGATCTAAAAAACATAAAGGTTTTGAGGGTCCTGTCACAGACTTTCTGGAGAGTCTGGGTTACTCAAATGTATCCTGTTTTCTCACCTTAGTGTGTGATCTTGACCTGGAAATGTATTTCTGTTAATCAGGTACCCCAAAATGTCTTCGAGCGAACTCTGTTATTAGCTCAGTACTCTTGTAACTCTCTTGCCAGACTTGCTATGTAGAATGTTTGGAAAACTGAGATCTTTACTCCTATATTCTTAGGGTTTTTTTTAAGTGTTTGTCAAATCTAAGCAATTCCAATTCTTTCATCATATTTATAGCGTGGTTGACCTCTAATAGAGGGAAATGAGAAACATGAGGAAGCAGGATGGAACAATTGCAAGAACAGTTTGTGCCCTTTAAGACAGAAGAAACAAGGGAGGAGAATATACAGATGACTGTATTCAATTACCTAATGTTTTTTTTAAAAAGTTATTGCTCCTCAGATTCTTTATGCTTAATTTCTTTCAGAAATGTTCAGTGGGGAGTTATAGCTTTACTTTCTTTTTTTAACCCAGTTCTGTATATGAAGATTTACCTATGCTTGTTAGTGATGTTCAGGACTGAGTTGTATTGACTTTCATCCTTTTGCATTCTAGTATGAATCAGAAGCTGCAACTGGAACAAGAGAAATTGACTGCTGATTATGATAAATTAAAAATTGAGGACCAGGAAAGAGAAATGAAATTAGAAAAGCTCATGTAAGTCAACAGTTTTCTCATCTGGTGTCCTTGAATATAATGTCTTTTAATATGTCCACAGGAGATGGCCTAGTGAGAAGCATTTGTATCAAAATATTCACACTGAAGATATCATTTTGTTAAAATGTCACCATGCACTGTTAATAAATCCTTACCAATTACTCCATATGGTTACATCATAGGCTTATTTACTGGTAGATTTGGTAGCTGCTGAAAGATATATAGATGTGTATGTATATGTATGTATTTAAGAGCTCCAATTTTATGAAATGTTATAGCAATTCATCAATCCTCTGTTCCTTATTGCATAATAAAACCAAAAAAGAAAAAAGGTATTTATGTTTCTAATAAGCTAGATGTGTGAGGAAAATGCCTTTCCTGGAAACGAGAGAGAAAATTTCATATGTGGTCATAAATGCTTGCCAAAATGGAGGTGGTGGCTCAGCTGTTTGTTATGAGAAAGCTGCATATCAGTGGACAGTCAAAGGAATAATTAGATGTGCAAAGAGAGGTACAATTTGCTCAAATCAGCAGATGTACTCAAATGTTGGTTGATGTTCTTCTGTCTCATGAGACTTTCATACTTTTGATTTGTGTTTAATATTGTGATCTTTGTAGATTGCTGAATGATAAAAGGGAACAAGCAAGAGAAGATCTCAAGGGGCTGGAGGAAACTGTGGTATGTCTTAATTACAAGTTATTGAGCTCCACCCTCACCCCCCCCCCCCCCCCCCCCCCGTCCCCGGTCTTCGTCACTGATATATTGCCAAAACACATTTGTCTGTGTTCAAGAAAATGACCAGTTTAGAATAGTCTAAATTTGTGCATTTTATGAAATTATTAAATTGAACCTCAGAATTTAAGATTAAATATTACTAAAATCTCACCTAAATATTGTTGCCCCCTGTGAATTAAGCTATCACTATTAAATCTACTGGCACTATTTGTTCTGCAGTCCTTGTTCTTTTAACTTACCTGGAGAAGCCAGTGTACTGAATACAATGTAGCTACAATGACCTGATATATACCTATCTCTAATATGACCAGTGTAATGGCTTATAAAGGAATATAATACTGTGCTGGCAGTTTTAAAAGCCTACTCTTTTTGATGGATGACTTCAGTCTTAATTGTTGCTGCACAGTCTTGTTGGAAGCTACATTTCTCTCTGTCCATAAAATATACAAGCTTTCTCAAAGGTCTCAAAAATTAGTCAAGAATATAGCTGTTTATTTATCTATTTGTGCTAGCATAATGTGCTAAATTCATGTGTTGATGCTTGAACCTGTGGAAAAAAACTATGAAAATTGATTTTTCTCCTACCCCTTATGCATTTCCTGTTGTACAGGAAAACTTCAGTCAAAAATTAGATTACCAGTGTTAGTTTAGAACACACACTGAAAACTGAATGGTGAGTTATGTTTTGTACCTGCATTTACTTCATTAGTATGAGAGGAAAAATTGTCTTTATTAAACCTTAATTTTTAGTAATAGAACTTCATTTTTGAATAACTATACCTGTTAGTATAAGACATACTGATTAAGTATGCAAAATATGTTTGTGAACCCAAAAACAGCCTTTTCTCCTCTGTACAATACTTCAAAAAATTAGGCTTATAGTGGCCTCAGGGTCAGTAGGAGTTCAGCACTTATAAAAATCTGATTATTTTTATTCTGAAGCTGAACAGTTCTGGTCCTTTCAGCTCTGGCTGCTGATAGCTTCCCCAGAAATAAGCCCTCTTTAAACAAATTCCTGTGAGGGAGAGATTTAACTAGCCTTCTGAAGTGAGCAGTATTCTTCAGCTGCTCACATAGCTTGTGCGTTCTAAAGACTTTCTTTTTGCCCTGTGCACTGAATGAGTAAGGCAACTAGAAAGCAGAGTTAGGCAGTATGATATAGTCACTTTGCAGAAACCCAGATTTCTTTTTTTTTTTAAAAAAAAAACTTTTAAATAAAGATCTTTTGAACTATCTTATGTTCAAAATTTTATTCACTTTGTTAGTGTTTTAATAATTACTGAAACAGGAAGTCTAGGCAAAGTGGTGGCTCACCCAACACACTTGTCTAGGGAGGTATCAGCCTCCTGTAGGATTTGTGTGTCTTTTGGATTATCCTTGTGAGAAGGACAAGAGGAAGAATAGTTTCTGTGGAGCCACAAGTGCCGATCTTGCTTTGACCTGTCCTCTTCCCACTACTGGGCTGGTGAGGTAAGGGACTGTCCTTGGATTCCTCTCCTGAAGGAAAACCAAGGGGGCCCATGGCAGGGAGTTGGGTTAGGAGATCTGCTTGGGCAGCACATCTGAACCTGAGCGCTCTGGGAGGCTCTGCTCGTATGAGAATGGCCCCCAGGACATCTTCTGAATGCAGAGTCTTTTGTAAATAAATAAGCTTAAATAAGCTGTGCTTATAATGCGTGGTTTCTCATCATTTTGTACTCCATGAACGAAGCTGCTCTGCTGTTCCTATCGCGGTACTGTCTCTTTTTTGATCAGTTTTCCTTTTGAGAGATAAAGATAAAAAACAGGCTTGTAGTCCTGGTGGTGCTTATTGAGTGATTGATTTAAATTCCTGTGTGTGAGTAGATAAGAATAAAATGGAAAAGCTGAGGTTGCTCTCACAAACTCGAGGAAGATGGTTCTGTTCAGTATGGCATCTACGAAATACGGGATTAGAGCGAACCGTTTAACCAAATGGTTTCCTTTCCTGCAAATGATTCAGCATTTTTCTGTCCTTTTCAGTGTGTAGGTGGAGGGTTCCTACTTCTTGTAACATACCCCCAGTGTGGAATAAGGAGGTTATTTTGCTGAGCCTGAGAGGTAGATAAAACTAAAGCTATGAAAGCGTGTGTTTCTCCCAAAACTTGAAAAGTACTTCAACATCCTCAGTAGCTACGGATGAGCCTGCAGGCCTGGTCAATGAAATTGCCATCCAGTGAATCCAAAGCTTTTTCACTTTGCTGGATATGCATAACCACAGCTGATTTACAAGATGTCAGCTTTCTGCTGTTGTTGTTTCTCCTCACCCCAAAATACAGTGGATGCATTTCCAGAAGTAGGTTTGTTGTTGGTAAAATAGCTTATGATGATACCCTGGAAAGTATGGGAGGTGGTCTGTGAGGAAGAGTGTGTGCTAGCGCACAGGTAAGGTAGCTGCTCTCCCAGCTCATGCTTGTTGGAGCCATAGTACAGCGTGGTGGTCTCCTGTGCTGTTGTGGAAGCTTCTGCTGACGTGGAAGTGCACGTAGGAAGTACAGTATAGAGGACACTGTTTTGCAGTGATGGTTTCTGCTGGTCTTGGGAAGGTGAACAGTATGCCTGTTATGTCTGAGCTTGTAATTTGGGTCAGCAGTTTTAGCAGCTTTTCTGCAAACTGGTTAACTGTAGGCTGCCTGAACAGCCAACGCATACACATAAGTAGACATGTACGTGCAGGTACACTTCTATAAGTAAATCACATTAAAGTCATAATATCTACTCAAGTCTGAAGAGAAGTTTTACCCCAGAGCATCTCCTATGCCTTATTATTGTTTTGTGGTTTTTTTCTACTTTTGATTCCAGGCAAGAGAACTTCAGACCCTCCACAACCTACGCAAACTGTTTGTTCAAGACCTCACTACTCGAGTTAAAAAAGTAAGTTTGAATTTCACTTGAATTTCATTTTAACAGAATATACTGGTTTGAACTAGGGTTTTATGCTTTTTTGCCGCCTTTTCATGATTCACCAGAAGCCCTTAGTCCTTGTTGTGCAAAATGAGATACTGTCTTTTTCAGTAATAGTGAATAATAAGATGAAGACTGTTTTGATGTTTATCCAGGCTTTAGCTCTTGTTTGGTCCTAATTTGTTAAGGAAAAGCCTTAGTAATTAAGTGGAATGGTCTGATCCAATTCAGTTCAGTTGCTGAATTCTGAGAGATGGTATAATGGATACCAGCAGTCATTCAGTATGCACCAGAAACTTGCACTAACATATACTACCCTGAATGCTGCGCCTACTCAGCGTTTTCCTGGGCAAAATTGTTATTTGGCCTACCTGTGAGACAATCTCTGAGCAAAACGTGCTCTTTCTCAGCAGACTTTCATGTATTTTTAACTGTTGAGGAAGAGGCAAAAGTTGCATAAACACTGAAAGACTTCGCAACGCTTTTCAGTTCTTTAGCGTGGCTTTTGTGAAGAGTTTTTTGTACTTTCTATGTAAATTGTTGAAACCCCCTACTT
Source organism: Dromaius novaehollandiae (assembly GCF_036370855.1). NCBI lineage: Eukaryota > Metazoa > Chordata > Aves > Casuariiformes > Dromaiidae > Dromaius > Dromaius novaehollandiae. Next base: position 3,222,068 of record NC_088104.1, on the reverse strand, counting down.
GGTTTAATAATCCAGAACCAAAAAAAAAAACCCCCTAGGACTGTCATGACTCGGGGTCAGAGTCATGCAGGGCGGCGGTACCACTAACTAGCAGTTGCTTGCCTCGGTACTAGGCACTCCATACTTGCTCCGTAAGGAGCCAGTGCTGGAGCTCGTACGGCCCCGTGGTGGGAGTGGGACTGAGGTAGCACGGGCTGCAGGATCATGGAGCGCCGGGCTGGAGCCTGATGGATGTAACAGGAGACTGGCAGGTAGGAGCCAAGGGAGCGGAGCTGCGATCTGGAGATGTCGGTAGCAGACAGGTGTACTCCAGCTGGAAAATCTATGATTTTCCTGTTCAGGGTCCCCACCTAATTATTCTGTAAGAAAGTTTATTTCTAGGTAGAGGAGAATGTGGCTCTTTACATATGAAATCAACAGGTAAAATAAATTCTCTTTAATTTGGGATTCTAGAAAACTTTTCTGCCTTTGGGAAGCTTAAAATTGCAAAATGTCTGAGCTTCTGGTTGTGTTTCTGCGTGGCTTTACTTAGTTCTGGAACTTTCTGCCTGTGCAGAGTGTTGAACTTGACAGTGACGATGGAGGTGGAAGCGCTGCGCAGAAGCAGAAAATTTCCTTTCTTGAGAACAACCTGGAACAACTTACAAAGGTTCACAAACAGGTAGGGGCTCAGTTTTCTTCCTTCTACTGCCTATTTACTGTTAAGTAAAAAGCCATTGTGCCTTTTTGTTGATTTTAATAATGATTGCTTCTGAAAATTCAGCCACAGGAACATCTTTTACTGGATCACTGTTCCATAGTATGACAAATTACCTCTTATTTTAATTCATATTTTTGTATGTTCAAGAGGATAATTCTTGAAAGTGACCTGTAGTTATTGTCTGAGGAAACGGTACCTACAGTTCCCAACTAAAATTACTAGTGTTAAGAGCTGGTGTCAGAGGTGCTCTTCCCACTAGCCCTACTTCACATGAATGTGTTAAATTACTGTTATTTTTTCTCTAGGAAAATAGGTTCTAGGAGTTTTGACAACTGCTAGTGTATTGGTGTAATGCATAAAATACAGAACAAAATGTTTGTTATTGTGTTATGTGCTGATTCCTGGTTTTAGATGCATTGTAATATCCCCAGTTTTGACTCCTGGTCTAAAGCAGCTTAGAGGTACCCTGGGAGTCAGTAGAGCAATCAGCAGAATATGAAAGCAAAGAAATAAATGTTCTCTGTGCAGCATAAGGGCTGGTACCCTCCAGGAACACTGAGGTTGGCCTGTTCCAGGCATGTTCCTCTTCTTCTCCTCCCCTGTTTCTTATAGCTTCTGTTTCCTTTGAAATTTTGCGGCTTAGAGCAACCAAGGGCCGTAGAGAGCCTTTCACCTTATATACCGACCTAACAAGTGGGAGGTGGAGGGGATGTGTGGTAGGTAAGCATTTTGGATATAGGTTCAGGAAAGTGCCGTACTCTCTGCTTACTGAAAATGTGTATATATCAATGGTGTGCGCATGTATTTGGGCAGTACCTCATTAGATAAAACTGGACTGGATTGCTTCTTCCGCTAAGTAAATTTCCTCCCCCCAGTGAGATGTTAATATTTTTGAACTGTCCCACATTATCCGATGCAGCGTACAAAGTAGTAAAAGATGCTTCTGATTTCATTTTTGAATGGTGACATAACGTTCTCCATTACAGTTTTTGAAGTTGTTATTAGCAAGATACAGTGGTCTCCGAGTTCTGTTTTTTTTATTCCGGTAGAAGTGAGAAAAAAAGCAAGCACTTTCAGACTATGGCAGGTGTCCGTTAAGGTTCAGTATTTTAATATTCCTGGTTAACAGATGGTTTGAAGACCTTGTTTCTAAATGTGGAAATCAAGACTTGTTAATAATGTTTTTCTTTTTTCCATTTTACTTCTTTTGCACTCAGTTCATGCTTCTTTTTTTTCTTAGCTGTTTGGATGTGTTTGTTGTCCCCCCCCTGCAATATGGACTTTTATAGCTCTCATTAGCATATATTTACTCAAAAACAATTAGGAGTCTATGTCTCATAAGAAACTGAGATGATAAAAAGATATCAGACTTGATCTGAATATGATGTTCTGCCAAATAGTTATGATTTGAAATAAGAGCAGGATGGTAAGTGTTCAACTCTTCCAGAATCAGCATACTGTGACATTTTTTTAGTTTTGTTTTTGCTTTTCTTCTGGCACTCTGCCTGGCCTAGCAGATGTAAAACACTTAGATTGTCAAACAATGTGTGAATGTTGTTATGTGCTGTTGTTTTACTCCATTACTAATAAGGTAGCTAAACCACTTTCTTCCTTTCACTCCAGAAAGGGAGAATCACTTCCTTGAAAAAGTTATCTCCTACCTTTTAGTAGCAATATCATCTGTTCAGTACAGATTGTACTAGATTTTTCCAAATGAAATTCTGTTTGCCTGAGGATTTTAAATTTATCAAAAAATCAGTCTTCCCTTTTGGCTATTGCTGAAGGTAATGTTATTCTGACAATTGGTAGACTTTACTTAGGTTCAGATTTAAGGTTCATAAAATTCAGAGTTGCATAAGAGAGATTACGTACTTGCAAAATGCTGGATGCTTCTGCATTCTGAAAAAATGCAAGGTTTGTGCTGTGGCTCTTGGAATTTGGAGAAGTTGATATTGTAGTAGTGCTCTTCGGCAGCAGGGTGTTTGTCCTGGGGCCCTCACCCTTCAGGATAAGATGTGTGAAATTTTACTTAATGGAATAAACTTTCTCTCATTCTTTGATCTTCCTGTAGGATTTAATTTGAATATTGTACCTCAGCTGGACAAATAAATGACATGGTTAAAAGTAAATCACCCTGACAGGCTTTTTACAGTCATTTCTGGGAAAAAAAAAATTGTTTCTTTCATTTGTAGTAAATGCCCACAAGCAATGAAAAGGAATAGTGACATGTTCTGCCTCCCCATGGTAAGAGGGCTTTCTCATAGTTTCTCACAGGCTGTTTTTGAAATTTGTTTCCTGCAGTTGGTACGTGATAATGCAGATCTTCGTTGTGAGCTTCCTAAACTGGAAAAACGACTTAGAGCTACGGCAGAGAGAGTTAAGGCCCTGGAGAGTGCACTGAAGGAGGCCAAGGAGAATGCCATGCGAGATCGCAAGCGGTACCAGCAGGAGGTAGATCGCATTAAGGAGGCTGTAAGAGCCAAAAACATGGCACGGAGAGCACACTCTGCTCAAATTGGTAAGGACATAGAGCTAAAGGGTTACTGGTTGCTCACATACTTCACGGTTGGCCTGTTTGCTCATTTTTTTTTAAATGAAGAGTGCTTTGAAAGCAGCTGTTCAGGGCAAACCACTGGACATCCCTCTCCTCTGGCGTACAAGAATCTTCAAAACCTTAATGTTTTAATAGACTATGCCCCGCCTAAAGTTTGAAGCCCCTCTGCTATTTAACTTGGTGAATAAATGGCATAATTGGTCTTGTGTGCCCTTCTAATGACCTGAAAACTTGTCTCTTCAAATTAGTCTCTGACCTTTCTTCCTTCCCCCATCACACACTGATTGGCTATTCTTTCTTTCCTTGCCTTTCTGGCCCTTGTATCTATCTCTCTTCCTGCTTACTGCTCCCCATGCTTTAATTTGGGTGGCGTAATTGTATTTTCCTGTATAACTCAGATGCTTGGTATATCTGACGGTGTAGTGCAAGTTGAATGTGTGCATACATTCAGTGTTTAAGGTAGAGTTTTTCAGGTTTTCTATTGAGGCAGTAGAAGAACTATGTTTTGGATGGTGATGTTTTCGTACTGGCACCTTAAAACCTGAGAGAGAACTGGGCAGTGCACAATGTTTCCTGCCTTATGCTATCCCTCCTGGAAGGCCATCAGCAGCTTTCTCAGCTTCTTCTGGAGTGATATAAATAGTCATGGGAGGAAATAGGACATAGAAAATACATGACTGATTACCAAATGAGTCATTACGCCCCTGTGTTATATAGTCAGTCCATCATCTTTGTAGAGGAAGAATGCATGAGATGGTGCATGAGAGCCACCAACAGCAAATGGATGTATTTGCTGGCCAGGGCGAGGGAATGTTATGTTCCGCGCACAGTGCCGTTTCTGGAAACAGTGGGCTTTGTACTAGAGGAGAAGGTGAGGTACAAATTTTCTTTGAAAGCTAAATATCTTGTTTTGTTTCCCACTTTTATTCTGCAGCCAAGCCCATCCGCCCTGGTCATTACCCGGCGTCTTCTCCAACGGCTGTTCATGCCATCCGAGGGGGAGGGATGTCAAACTCCAGCTACTATCACAGCACTAAATAAACAAGAAGTAAGACCAAAGTAACTTGTTCATCTGTTTTCCAGTGACCACCTAGTTTTCTTATATTTCAGTCTCGCTTTTAGAAGACCCAATTTCTTTTGTAGTTTTAGTGGGATTCTTTCTTGTTGACAGCTTAGCTGGGAAAATTAGTAGTTTGAATACCTTGTTAGAAAGAATATTTTGCAGACTGCTGATGAGACTTCATTTTCATGACTCTTATCACTTCGGACTTGCTTAATAAACTGAAATGCTATTGCAAATCTGTACTGAAATTTGCGCATAGAGGTGTGAAACTTGCACATAGAGGTATTCTTAAGAGATTGCTTCTGAAACTATTCTTTTCAACTTTTACATAACATGAATATGTTTCCTTGTTTATGATATTCCCTAAGAGATTAGGGAATTCTAGTAAATCCAGTACAAGGCAGTAGCTCTATCTAGTCAAAGAGTCACCAGCCACTTCTGTGCCAATGCAGGAGCTGCCTATGGCAGACTGTATCTGCAAAGTTCTGAGGATTTCTCCTGGGCCTGTTTCAAAATGAAAAGCATTAGAAGTTCAAATCTTCATGGTTTCAGAGTGAGATATTACTTGAGAGATGGAACCACACAGTAGACATGTTTCTTCACAAGCGTGTGCATACCTTGGAGGACTTCCTGTAAGTGACATTTTGTACAAACAGGCAGTGGTCATACTGAGGAAAACAGGACAGTTTTGTTTCCATTTGCTGCATCATACCCTTCTGTGAAGGCCTCTTTTGTGCTTTTCTGCAGAGCTTTTTGATCCTGGGGTAAAATGGAAGGAAGTGAAGTAAGGTAATCTGCTTCTTGATGAAGCCAAAGCTAACCCATGGCAAGATGAAGATGGCATTAGTTCCTGGCAACTGGCAAACAGCATCTTGGAGAGCTGTTTTGTTTAATCTGCACCTATTCTTTAGTAACTTTTTTTTTTTTAAATGGTGCAATTAATGTAGCTTGAACACTTGTAGTTGCAGTAACCGGAAGGGAAAGCATCATGGCTGTGGACCACTGTCTTGGGCACAATCTGCAGTTTACCTCCGGGAAGGCAAAGACAATCGTAAATGCAGGCCTTCATATTGAGACTAGCACTATGGGGGAGGTAATGGATGGCTGATTTTAGTGTGGAATAGGAAATAGGTTTTCTTGTTTCTTTAACAATGTCAGTGAAATATTTTGAGGATTTCCACTTCTACTTGGAACATCTGAAGCTTTTTTTTTTTTTTTGCTGAAACTTTCTTAATAGCTCGTTTCTCTGAAAAACTTTAAAAGAAATTCTGCAAATTACGCATTTTCACTTTCATTAGTACTCTGAAGTTTTTCTGTACTGTCACTTATGGCACAAACTGGAAAGAAAAAGAAAAGACACTTTTACAGGTGAGCTGGTTTTCTACACAGCCATAGGGTATGTAAAAACTCAGGATATTTGGTAGACTTGCTTCCCTGCAGCTGTCCTGCCAAGTAAGCTTTCATGCTTCCCCCCCCCGCCCCGATATGATTCTACCTCTGACTTGTACGTGGCTCTTCCTAAATTCTCCCAGTTTTAACATCGTGCCCCCCCCCCCCACACACACACACCAGTTGAGGCCAGAAGTCCGTAAGGCATTTTACCTTTTTGCCCTCGAGTGTGGGACAGGCGCAGCCATGAGGGCCCAGCAGGGAGAGCCACAGGGCAAGCGAGGGGGGCTTCTGCCCCCGGCTTCTCCCTCGGCCCTCCCCGGCAGCCTCATGAGCGCCCACCCGCCTGCCCGTGAAGCACAGGCCGGCAGCAGCCGTGCCGGCTAGGGCTGGCAGCAGCACTGAGCGCTCCAGATTTGAGTGTCAGAACTTGGCAAACTTTACTTTTGCTTCTTTTGCTTGGTACTCTTATTCAACTCTCTTCTGCTAAAAATGTAATTTTACTTTAATTGCAGGGGGCCTGAGGCTTTCTGTTTTCCCCTAAACCAAAATCTCATCCTGAAAAGATGAGCAGCATATTCCAATGAGACTGCTTCACCTGTCCCCCCATAGATTTCTTTAAATGCTTATTATTTCTGAGATATTTTACCTCTGTTATCTGCCTTGCTACAGCATACTAAGAGTTCGACGCTAGTTAGCAAGTGGCTGTGAAAAGCAGCCAGTGGACTGCTAAGTTCTCCCTCCCAGTTTGGCTTTTTTCTCCTCCCAAGGATTAATTCTGTTTTATGACTCTTTTCTGATAGTATGTGGTTTCCTCTAGGCATTCAGCATTCTTGGGTATTTTTTCTTTTTCTTTTTTGAGAATGTTTCATGCCATGCATGCATGCAAACCATCCATCATGTCACATTCAAGCTTTCATTGTGCAGTGTGGATTGTTTCTGTTGACTATTTTCCTTGAGCCCTGTAGCTACAAGCAATGTATTTTTCCTGTGGATGAATTAGAGTAAGCCTTTGCTGAGTGATTTTGTGCATTAGTTCATTCTTAACTGAAGCTTGCTTTTTGGTCTCATAGGCAAGGTAACCTGTGTCGATCTACTTCATTGCATTCTCACCTCTATGAAAGAGCAAAGGGAAAGGAGTACAGTAAAGGCATGTAAACTATTTCCAAACATATAATAACTGCTCTTTGGAGAAAAGCTGCTACCTGCCTCATCTGTTTGTGCCTTTAAGACACCATCTACTATAAAAGTAAAACCATCAGAATCAAACAGGCCACACATTAGGTGTAGGCATGTGTCAAGCAAACAACTGTAGATCTTTAATAAGATTTATTAACAAAACAGATAAAACTAAAACCAGATGGGCATAAAACAAGATAGGACTTAGGATGCCAATAAAGGGCAATCAGAAGACATACGTCTCTCGAATGGTTTCAGGTGCAGAGCATTATATTTGAGGACAGTGGACGATAAGCAGATTCAGATACCTCTTGGAGCATGTTGCTGACCAGTTCAGAGATGAAGGGGGGGGAGGAGAAAGAAGGAAGATCCTTGAAGAAACTGGCCAAACTTAGGGATTGATGGTTTCTGAGAAAATTGGGGAAAAATTATGAAAGACAAATGAAAGCATGACAGGTTGGAACGAAGCCATTCAAAAAAAAAAAAAAAAAGTGTATATGGGTAGAGTGGGAAATGACTGGAAATGGTGGCTTTTAAGAGCAAAGTCTCCATGTCTCCTAGGGAAGCTGCTAAAATGTCAGCTGCCATGTAAATCAGTGAGTCATATTGAAACATCCCCAGTCTGTTAATCAAAATTTTCCCACTTGAATTCCCAGGTGATAAGGCAAGTGTGTTTTGCTCTTCAGCAAAAGTTGTAGCTTGTGTTGGCTTTGGTTTTTTAATTGATCATAACGTTCCTCTCTTGCTTTCATCAGTCAGATGAACAGCTTATTTCATTTCTCCCTGGAAACCTTCAGAGAAGTACTGTTGCTGGCAATGGTGACAATGGGTGTAAGGTGTATATATGTATTTCTTTGATAAAGAAGTCATTTAAGACACTAATCACTGCCCATTCTTAATTTATTATCTTCTTCAATGGATCTTTCTAGATTTGTGCAAAAATCTATACGTCAGCTGAGGTGAAAAACTAATTATAAAGCCTAAGATATGGTTCTCTGAGGTAGCAATGGCAGCATGTAATTTAGAATTAAAGAAAGTTAATTCTCAAACAGTTTGGTCCTTCTGTTAAGGAGATTGTTTACAAATTGCAAATATTTGGCTGCCAAATGATTTTGGGCCTATCATAGTGATCTGAATTTTGAGCTTTTTGGATAAAAGCCCAGGGACCTTAGTAAGAGTGTTAGTAAACATATTACTTTTGCAGGGCAACTTTTATACAGATTATTTTCATAACATAGTTGACTGGTATTACACCACATTCTTTTGAACAAGAACTTGAGGAAGAAGAAGAACAGAACTTTCCTCTACATTCATTTAACAGCAGTAAAATAAAAATGGGATTTCTAGGTAAATGTTTGCTGTCAGGTAACATATCCTATCTCTGGAATGAAAAAATTATGCTATGATGAGAAATTTATGCTAAGTTCATTCATCATTTCACAGTAAACATGATGGCCACTTACTGCTGTTAGACTGGTTGGTGATGACCAGTCAGCAGACTCTACCCCATCAGTAACAGCCAGTATTGCTTTTGCTGTTGACTAAGGTCACTGGTGAAATTTCTTCTGCAAACCTGTGCAAGCCTACAAAGCTAAGCTGGACCAGGTTCAGACTGCCCAGTTGTCGCCGTATTGCCTAGGTGCAGTGTGCGTGCAGTAAGAAGGTGCCGTGTGCAGTGCACGTGCAGTAAGATGATGATTTCTACCCCAGAGAACTTGGCATTCGATGAATAAGAGCAGTAGACAGGAAGGAAATAAATGCAGCCATTAATAAAATATGGTCATAAAATTGTAAATTGCTGGTAGTTGGTTAAACACAAGTCTCAGTAGGCCAAGGAGTGTCTGTAAATCTCCAAGAGAGAATTATTCACTCCGTCCACATTGCAGAAATTTTCACGAATACAGCTGCAATGAAATTTTTACCTGAGGTATTTACTAAAACTAGATACTCTGAAATTATGAAAAAGGGAGTTTACATTGGTGCAGCTAACAGGACAACTGCTGCAGTACAAGTCGTGTTTGACATGGGTTGTGGTATACTTCTGTGAGAAGATGGCACTAGTATTGCTACAACACTGTAGCTGAATTTATGCCAGGGTTTCGTGAAGACTGCCTTGGGGATTTGAAATGTGTATTTCTGTAACACAGTTCTGAGTCAGCTCTCGTAATTCAGTCTATTCTGTTTTAATAAAAATAGTTGAAATATATTTTAGTGTAACTTTTTAATGAGTTTTTGAAATTTGTGGAGAGAATTACACTAACAATATTTTAAAGAACAATTCTCCTGAATTCTGCATAGCTGCAAATCCCATAATGTAGATGAATGTGTTTCTCTGCTGATTAACTAGAGAACTGAGTTATATACTGTCATATTGGTGGGACATAAAATATTTGGGAATAGTTTTGATATGTAACTAAACACAACACAGGTTTCAAAAAGGTTAATATTAAGGGTTTTCTTCGAATAACATTTGAAAAAAAACAAAGCAAAAGCTACAGTATGTATTTGTCTTTAGTCAGACAAAACAAATCATTTTTACTTTCTGCTTCTCCTGTTACCTCACAAAGTTTAGGTCAAAAAGTGCACAGAATTATCAAAATCACTATGTGATCTGGTTTCATATGATATTTTTAATAAATTATTAAAAACTATAGTAGTAATAAGTTTTAGAAATGTAAATAAGCGTAAATGTAGGGTCTGAGAACTTGAATGTCCCAGTGTGCTAGTTAGTAACTGCCAGATTGTAGTGAATAAGGAGGAAAAGCGGATTAAGCGGCACAAATCTATGTTGAATTATTTTCATGCTTAAAATACGTGGTCAGATTTGTGTTAGTATAAATCAGTTCATTTTGAACTTGCCTTTACATTCATAAAATGACCTGCTCAGAATTCCCCATCTAGAGGACACACTCCTGCTTGTCACTTTGCTAACGGAGGGGTGAGCCACAGCGGTGCCGTCCTTCTGCAGCCCCTGATTTAAGAGACTTTCTCCAGGCTCCCCCTGCCCCCCTCGCCCCCACCCATGCACCAGAGGGACACTAACAGCTCCGGGGCAGCTGACTGTGAAGAAAGAAGACAAAGTATGGATGATACCGTTAAACACTTGAGACGCTTTGTCAGAGAGCGCTTCAGGTGCTTTATCCAAACTTACAGGTTTGCTGTGTCCATCTTTGCAACACCTTTCTAAACTCCTGAGCTGCAGCCTGCGGGATGCTCTCCTGCTATTGATATACCTGTAAGCAAACCAACACGCTGGGCGCACTGCGTGGAAACATTGGAGACACAGACCAAGAGCAGACTTAGAAAACCAAATATGCTGATGATGTGTTTGCACCCATGTTTCACATCTCAGGGAAGCTTATCTGCCTATCTTGTCCTTTTAATACTTGCTCAGACTTGTCTGATACTTTATTTTGAAAGAGAACAAAAGAATTGAAATGAAGATATGCTAACAATAGCATTAATGCTCCGTCGTGGTCTGCTGAAATTATTAAAGCTACTTTCACTGGGATCTGTATGCATGAAATAAATACACTATGCAAGCAGGCTCTTCTCCGTATGCATTCCTCTATCCTAAAGTCTCCGATATGTTCGCAGCACCTCCCCATCCTTGAGCAAGATGAATATCTCTATCTAATCTAGCCAGGCTACAGTTAAGCTAGTCAATAAGAGACATGAATTGGAAACCGTCCTAGTTTCCTTAGAGATGTTAATGAGGATGACAACTAGGGGATAACTACAAATCCCAGCATTAATTCAGGGTAAACTTAAAAAAACAAAACAAAATAGTGCACCGATTTTATTTTTTTAACTTGATTCTGAGTGTTAACAAGTTTTGTTTTATCTAATCATACAAGAAAATGAAAACGTTTAATAGGGCAAAACTTTGCTATTTTTGTAATGCTGATTTTGTATTAGCTAATTAAACTAGTTTTAAGAAAAATACTAAGCAAATTCAAAGTTACTTATATGTTACAGAATCACAGAATATAGTTGAGGTTGGAAAGGACCTCTGGAGATGGTCTATGTTGCTTTCCATGTGACTAATAAGAAATGTGTAGTTAAAATATTTTTTAGAAGTGTTTTTCAATGTTTTATAATCAACTTTAAATCACTTTTGTACTTGGTAAACTACCTTGAACTTTGCTTCTGGAAGGAATTATCTTAGTGGGGAAGATGTCTGTATAATATGAATACAGAGATAGATATTGGCACCTCAGGAAAGCACCTCTCTGTCAGGAAACATATGGAACAGAAGGATTGCTTTGGGTTTGTGGATTTTGTTGGTTTTTTTTTCTTTATTATTATTCCTTTCATCTTATATGTTTGAAATGTATTCAAACTCAAATGCAGTTATGTTCCTTATACATATTTTATATGTAATGTTATTTAGAGCTGTTTATTGTTGCATATCCCTTTGTGAATATGCATGCACATTTAGTTGTCAGCATATCCTTGTGCCTCCCCATGAAGAGAAAAATCCTATTAAAAGAATATAGTGATAGTTGGGGTGAGGGGGTGGCGGGAGAAGCTAGACTTCTAGATAGTGTGTGAGGATGTATTTAGAGAAGCCATAATGCTATTTTACTGGTGGTAAAGAATGAATTTCATCAAGCTAATTGTTTCATTGTGACTGCCAATTTGTGGGCTGGTAACTTTAAAGATAAATCTGACACAATTTTCCTCTGAGACTTGGCAACAGAGACCCTGATTTCATGTCAGGGTCATGAAAACATTAAAAATGTGCTACACTTGAATCTAGTTTCGCTGCTGTTATTGTAGCTATTTAGCTGCTTCATATCAAGTTTCTGTGAAGTATAGGTATTTATTTGCCTTGTTGCATATCTGCTTTGTAATCTAAAACATCCACTAATTATTATTACTTTCTTGCTCTCTTTTGACAGGTCAATTCCACTTAGCATGTTAAGAACTGTCATTAAGTCACTAGTTTGTTTTTTCCTCTTCAACCTGATCCACGTTCTATTCATCATGCGCTTCCTACAGCCATCAGCAGTGCACTGGTCCCAGATACTCTGAGCTTCGTAGGATCTCCAGGTGTACAGAAGTGCTCAGCTCAACTCTTCGACAAATACTTGTACAATGTATTTAACATAACCATCTAAGTAACGATAGGAAGTCTGCCATCCAGAATATTTCACTGACTGCATTTGACTCTTGGCGCTGGTTAGGTTGGGGCTTCTACACTCAGATTGATGCTTTTCGAAGTACTCTGTTGCATCTGTAAATCCCAACTTCTGGCATCAAAGAATTAATTATTCAATGACCAAGTGCCATCAAAGGCAGGTGATTGTGCTCTGTCATGACTGATTTACTGTATAATATACATATTATTTTATATTTTTAGGGGATGAAAACGTGCTGCTATATGGTTTAATTTTACTGCTTACATTTTTGGAAGTAAATTTCCCCAAAGAACCATTTGTAATATCCTGGTAAAATCTTTGGACTGTATAAAATAACCTCTATTGCAGTACCTGGTAAAGATCAAATGGGATGCAGAGAAATCTGTTAGTATAGATCTAGGTTTTTGAAGTTTGGTAGTTACATGAATATATCTGTGTGACCTATCTTAAAATTAAGATCTGAGCTGCTTGTAGTTCTCCCTGCGGTGGTGGTTTTTCCTGGAATGTGATGGCTAGCCATGTGTTCGTAAGCATTGCTCTTGAAATTTTGAAAGCTTTCAGAATGCTGCAGAAATCTTGCCCCGAAAAGCTGACAGACATCCCCTCCTTTTCCCTTCCCGCATGCCTTCGGCAAGCCCTGATCTGTTCACACTGGAATTCAGGTGCAGGAGTGAACAGTCCGAGACCCTACCTTAAAAGAAATTATGTATAGAGGGTCCAAAAGGAGGTGAGGGTTATATACTCAAGCTGTCCTTTGCAGACCAAGTTTAGGAATATATGTGTTAAGAAATGAACAGCATATTGCAAGGGGAAAAGAATGTATTTATTGCTTGCATATTGTCAAGTTATAATATGCAGGTTGTCTTATGGATAGTATACTTACGCTCACTGAGTAAATGATGAAACCACTTGCCTTTCTTGGATCTCTTTAGTGCTAGATATAAAGTTTCCATCTTCTCAGCAAGGGGGCACTGGAATCATTCTGGGAGAAGTTAGGCTGGCAGGCTGAAGTTACTGCCCTAACGTGTGCCTACCGCTTGTGTGTCACACATACATATCCTCATCTTCAAATGTGCATATTATGCAATGTCATGTCTTAAAGAAGTGTGGATTTTAGGAAGGTTACAGCCGAGTATATCCCCCTAGCCTTGTTTGGCAGCTGTTTGCTCTTATTTAATTTGAGATTAATATTTTTTATTTCTGAACGTGTCTATCTCTTAGACATAAAAGTATTTAATCTTTAATTTAATTGAAATCTTTTGATAGATTGTGAATTGACTTTGGATTTTTTTCTACTGAAATTATTTAAGAGCTCTCAGTTGTTGCCAAGGAAGTTAGAATTAATTTAACTTTTTTTTTTTAACATTGCACTATTTTGGGGAGCATTTTGCTAAAAATATTTAACAAAGTTGCAAATTTGCATGTATTTAATTTATTTTGTATCTTCTGAAGTTTTATATTTTTCTTTATGTGCATGTGCACTGCCAGAAAAATGAACTGTGAACTTGCCATATGCAATCTTTAACAAAATTGCTAATTCAGAACTAGTCTGTACTCTCCTATCAGCTGTTCATGGCTGAAATTTCTATTATGAGCTAAATAATTATCCTCTTGTTTTGGTTCTAAAACAGTTATCTTAAGGAACACCAAACTGTTACTGTCAAAGACTTTGTATTGTTTTCTTGTACAATGAAAATACAAGACTATAAACTTTTGTTCTGTAAGCTAAATTCAAAGTTTATTATAGAATTGCATTTTAAATGCAGCATTAGCTTAAAAAATTTCATGAGTTCCCCATATCATCATCATTAACATCTGACAGTTCAGACAGTTATCCTGAGCTTGAGGAATAAGTTAGCTTTGACATTTCTTAGTTGCGCTAGTGCTGATCAGCCAGTCAGTTCATCTAGCCAAAACAGTGTAAGTTTCTCCAAGCTAACTTTGAGATCAAGACTGCAAGAGAACTTTCTGTGACTGAAATGTTGAAAAGATTTGTTATGCTGAAGTGCTCAAAGGAACACAGAAGATATTTACTAAATTGGAAATAACTTTCAATTACACTTATTCTCCTTATAGATTTTTATTTTACAAGCCTATTTTAACTAGGCAGTTTAAGTTTGTATTGCATAATATATATTCAACTTTTCTACCATTTTTAAGTCTTGCACATTTATATGTAGAAATAAAAACCAAACATCTGCTCTGCAGAGTTCAAAACCTGTCTTGCTATTTTCCACTACTTGATGCTATCTTAATTTTTCTTTCTTCATTCTTTGAATGTTCTCTTATATTTATTCTAGACTTAATTTTAAAATTGTGATTTATAGTGCAAATTAAATTACACATCTAAAGTCATGCATGGGACATATTTTGTTGGAAACACTGTTCACGAATGGAAAACTTACTTAAGATGAAGCTAAAATGTATATTGTTCTCTTTGCTAATAATTAACAACTATTTCCTGCTCACTTGAGCTTCTTTTATTGAATTAGTTCAAATATCTTGTGTTTGTCCTTGAATTCATATTTCATTGACTTTTCTTTAAAGCAAGGGTTTTTTTTAAAACCTGGAAAGATCTTGGCTGACATATTTTTAAGTTTGTACTTTACTTAACAAGGGTGAGAGTGGATTATCCTGAATACATTAAAAATTAAAAAATAAATCACAGACTTTACTACAGTAACTTCTGCCTACAGAACCTTTTAAATAACTCTTAAAGTTCATTTTATAAAGCCTAATGAATTAAGGTTCACATTTGCCTGGAAAAAATGATAAATAAGGCTTGGAAATAAATGCTTGGAAGTTATTTTTAGCTTAAAATTTAATTTGAATAAGTCAGAAGTTAAACCAAATGGTTGCGCAGGTCCCAAATGAACAGGCCTAGCCAGATTTCTGTTATTGGAGAGCATGAGGTTTAGAGGAGAAAGACCTTGTGAAAATGAAGAAGATATCAATTATAAGTTAAAGGGAATTAAAAAAATAAATAGGATAATCTTCATCTGCCCTTGCTTTGATGTTCACCTTTAATGCGACTGTATGAATTGAAAAATGCATTGGACAACATCTGCTATACAGGATGGAACACCACTCCACAAGTTTGTGTCTTGCTCTCACAATCTTGTCAATTTGAAACACTTTTCATTGTGGGAGAAGTATGGGGGTTGAAGCATTCTGTAGAATTATACATGTCTAGTTTGTAAAGTGTGTAATGTGTACTGCAGATGTGTATTCTCTGGGCTCTATGTATCTTTACAGTAGCGTTCATTTTAGGAAAAAATAAATTGTGGACACGTTTTGGTGGTAACAAGGGGAAATTTTTTGCCATTGCATCAAATGATGCTGAAATGTATTAAACTCTTACTAGCAGATCTGAACCCTTCTTCCCCCATCCCTTGGAGATAAGTCTTTTATCTCCGTTCTGAAGTTCTATCAAAGACGGATGGATACACTGGCAGACTGCATGATGTATCATTTGAAAACTGTTACAGTGGAAAATAAAATTGAACTAAACTTTCTTGTGTGCATGTTTGTGACTGCCAGATGGGCAAGAGGGGGTCGGATACCGATGGAGAGAGACACTCGGGTTCATGAGGGGTTAAACAGGACAGATTCAGTAGAGGACTTGCACTCCAAGCTGCACAGGGAGCCTCGGGAGCTGTGCGGAGGGGTTGCTGATGGGAGGCTGCTGGAGGCACTGCTCGGATGCCCAGGTGGGACTCGACTCGTATCCTAAGGGCCCCTTAAATGTGCTAGAACTATTTCCGTACCTCAGCTGTGCTAACCTTGAGACGCTACTGTCCGGGAAGCAGCTAGACGTTGTTGACAGAATGGAATACGCAGGCCTGGCCCTGAGGGGAACGGGGTCAGTGTGTAGTTTCATAGGCTGGGCCTGCTGCCACGGACTCTGCCAGTCACCGACTCCTCCCCAGCTCTTCTGCAGGTTGTACAACACGTACGTACAGCATCTCTGATACAGGGGAGGGAGTTCTGCCCGTGACCGGGCAGTGTAAGAGTTAGCCTTGTAATGGAAACTCCTCACATGTGCTGGAGTCCCCATTCCTAAATGTTGTTTGGATTTTAGCTTCTCCCCTAAATATGTGGAAAATAATTAGAAACCCTGGATGACTTGCTGGGAAATGAACAGAGGAGTTGGGTTTTGCTTTGTTTTAAATAATTGTGTTGTCTTTATTTATTTATTTATTTAAGTAGCCTAGGGGGTGACAGGGAGACTCTTCTTCTTATCCTTTGCACACATTTCCATTTTTATAGGAATGTTATTTTATACACAGTGTAATGGAGTAGAGGTTTCTGTATCCTTGCCACTTCGCTTAAGTCATACAGGAGCTTTGTAAACTGATTCTTTTCAGTAATTATTACTTTGAGTATGTCTCAATTATTTTCTTGAGTGTTTTTCTACTCAAGGCAAACTTACGGAACTCCAGAGTTTCTGTAGAAATGATAGTTCTATTTTTGCTTTTGAGTGGATTTCTAATGAGCATTATGTGGTTTTTGCATCCTTACTTACATACACTCATGTTGCTTTCACCGTGGGACCTACTAGGAGCCCAGAAGCATCTGAAGCCGCTTGCTGCTAGGCTGTATCAGTTTTGCTGATGATGGGTAGCTGTTGCCAACAGAAACCTCACAGTCAACATGACCAATACTGGTCTTTAGTAGCTACATAAGTGCCACTGAGCAACCAGTAATTACACAGATGTACTAACATGTTCCTGTTCATTAACCCAGTATTTCCGATATGACAGATCACTGTAATAGTGGACATAGAAATTAGTCTGTTTAAATTTGGAGAGTAATGGTCAATTATTTATACAAGTGAGTGTTTTTGATCTTACTACTTTCAGTGCATAGAAGGCACTTCTGTATGCTGGCCGAGAAGCTATTGCATATGGAATGAAGAACGCTGAAAACCTCTCCCTGCCTGCTGAAGCCAAATTTAGACAGTTTATATTAGGAAAGAAGCTCGGGAGTCCCAAGCGTTCTGCTCCAGTTTTGCAGACAAAGGCAAATGCTGTACAGTGCCACACCACAGAGATTTTTCCATGAGTCAAGATGCACGTTTCAGATCCCCTAGATAAAGATTGTGCCTGGAGGATGGATTCAATTACAGAGGAGACTGTTTGCAAGTGAATTCCAGCAATTTCATTTTCAGGATGTTGGATTGCATCAGTTAATTAACTTTGTATGAAAACACAAATTATTGTATCCATTTCAAGATTCAGCTTACGCAAAAGCACAGTAAAAAGGAAAGGACAGGGGTTTGCACCCCTAGAACAATAGTGAATGTTATAAATGAAAATATATTTTTGATAAAACTCAGACCTCAAATTTATCTTCTAGCAGTGCAGAACTTCGCCCGATGGAGACTTTATTCATTCTGAACTGTGGCCCCTCCACAGTTTGGTTTAATATACTTGAATGAGCTTTCCCTATTAATTGTAATGAAAATCTTTTTGTCTAGATAAGAGATACGATAAGGACATCGGCTTGTCCTTAAAACGCTTCTCGTACTTCAGCCAGACCCGTTCCTCGCCACAGCAGTGCTGCGGCAGTGGTGTCTCAGTAAGCTTAATGCCAAGCAGGCATTTGTAAAGTCCCAGCTGGTAAAAGTGGCTTTGGCATCTGCTGAATGTGTGTTCTTCAGTACCACAGTGGCAACACATCTTAATGCAGGCTCCTGGACTGTCAAACTTCCTTCTCAAGTACCCGAGTCACCTGAAAACACTGGCTCCTAAATCATAGCCTCCTTCATGCAGATGCTCAACAGCTTGAGCACTATAAAGCTCATACTATGGAAAATATATGTACATACCAGCTTACCGTACCATGTAACTAACGTGAATCTCTTAACTCCTACCTTACAAAAATAACTGAGTGCCCTCCAATATACTAATTTCACTACCTGCTTCGTGATGCGGCTTCGAGGAGGAAGGGCGAAGGGGGGTAGCGCTCGGCTTTCCCCCGCTCTGCGCCGGAGCCCGCGGGGCAGCGGCAGGGCGGCGGCGGCCGGGCCCTCCGCCCGGCCCTCCCCGGAGCTGCCGGGGGCAGGTGCCGGCAGGAGCCTCCGTGGCGGCAGGCGGCACCGCGACCGTCCCCTCGGATGCCCGGCGGCGGCGGGAGGCGCCGGCCGCGCTCCGCGGCGCTGCGCCGCCGCCCGGGGGGCGGGCGCGGGGCGGGGGTGTCCGCGCCGCCCGCCCCGGCCCCACCTCCGCGGGGCAGCCGCCTCCCGCGGCGCCCGGCCGGGAGGGGGAGGGCGCCGCCTCCCCGGGCAGCGGGGCCGGCCGGCGGAGCGCCTCGGGGGGCCCAGGGCTCCGCGGGGCGGCTCCGGAGCGCGGCGACGCCCCGGCGGAGCGAGCTGGTCCTCCGCGGACGGCACCAGGTGAGCGGCGCCGCCGCCGGCCCCGGCCCTGCCCTGCCCTCAGGGGCGTCGCGCCCGCTGCCGGCTGAGGGGCGGGAAGGGCGCGCGCGGCGGGGGAGCTCCGCTGGGGCCGGCGCGCGGCGGTTGGCGCGTGGCCGTTGGCCGTTGGGCGCGTGGCCGTTGGCCGTTGGGCGGGCGGCGGTTGGCGCGTGGCCGTTGGCCGTTGGGCGGGCGGCCGTTGGCGGGCGGCCGTTGGCGGCGCGAGGAGCTGCCAGGAGGGCGGCAGCCCGGCACCGTCCGCCCTTCGCCCCCCTGCCCACTGCCAGGTAGGCGCTGAGGGCAGATGGAGCCCCGCGGGGTGCGCGCCAGAGCCCCCCAGCCAGCCTGGGGGATTAAACCTGGTTTGGGGAGGGGGCAGCGGTGACACTTAGGGGAAAGAGCGAGAGTGAAGTTGTGGGAGGTGCCTGGGTTAAGTGCTTAAGGCCCAAAATGTGAACCAGAAACTGTGTTTTCTTGAGGTGTGTATGTGAATATATATGTTGCAAAATTGCGGTTATTACAGCATTACACTTCATGATCGTGCAGTTGTAGAAAAAAAATTGCTCTTTGTTCTGGTAGAGAGGTTAGCAGGCTTCCAGTGCTTTTAAAAAATTATTGTGTTAGGATTCAACATGGAAAATAACAAAGCGTTAAAATGCATCCATGATAAAGCAAGTACAAGAAAGTAATAATGACTGTAAAATTACAAAAACAAGTTTTCTGACCATGCCGATAGGTTGGGGAAGTGTTACTGTTCACGCAGCATTTCTCCTGAGGATGAGCACCTGCTTCTAGTGCTTAATTTGTATTTTTGAATATACTTAGGCTGAGTTAGGCCATAAACACTTTAAAACAATACGCCTCTGTGCCCGCGTGGTATGTAGCGCATTGAGGGCTTGGTTCCGTTTAAGGCCTATGGGTACTGTGGTAATCGGGGTAATAAAAACCATCCCAGGGTTGTTGATGAGTGTGCGCAGTTCACGCGAATGGACCGGGTTTGCAAGACTGGGCTGGTCGGTTCCTAAGGGCAATCTTCAGAAAAATACGTTCGTATGCTTTCCCGTCTGTCGGTGGGTCACGCGTGTAGAACCGGGAACTGCGGATGAAGAGATCAGAGCAACTGCAGAAAGTCATGTGCTGCAACCTCTTCCATAAATACAGTACTGGTAATCCAAGATGCTCAGGTAATGAGTCAAGTTTCCCTCCCTCAATAAACATGTTTGTGTTTAAAATATCACTAAATGCTGAGGTTGCTGTTTCTCATGTTGTTTTTGGACCTTTAAGGTTGAGGTTTTTTCAAGCTTCTTCCATAACTATGAGCCAAGTTTCCCATCCAGTTGTGGAACCTCCTTTTGCCTCTCGCCAGCTCAGTTTTTAAGAAAAAGATAAAAAACTGAAAGGTTTGTGGTGACAAAGGATAAAGAAAGCCCTTGTTCATGTTTGATAACAGATTTGCAAACAAGGGGAAAGAGAATTCAATGCTAAAAATGTCCGAATTTTTGTGAGTTTGTCTTACATCGCTAATGCCTAGTAGAAAGAGAGTTCAAAGCTGAAAAACAATGTCCTGATCTTGGTGTGTGTGTTTTGCATAGCCAGTGCCGGTTCAGTATCACCAGGTCACATACCAGCAGTATAGTTCTGCAGGTGAATTCCAGAGATAATTGTAGATGTATGTTTTATAGCATGGAGCGAGGGAGTTGTCCTGTATTTTAGAGCTGGGAAGGCTTAGTGATTCATGCATCTTTGCATGATAATACTTTTGCTCTTCCAGTCAATCCACAGATAACTTAGCTACCAACATTGCTGCTGAGAGTCATTCCCTCTTTATTAGGGCCTTTTGCCTTAGCCTGGTTTTGTCAGGCCTGCATCTCCAGCGCTTGACATCTGGCATTCTAGCTGTGCGATGTTAACTGTCGGGGTCTGGTAAAGCCTGTAAGCAGCTTATACAGGATGGATCCAGTGTGCCGATCCTTGAAACACTGCTGGTGAATTCCATCCCCTGGCTGGCACCAGATGCTGGATGCTTTATCTGGGAGAAAGGACAGAGGGAGAGCACAGTCAAGGTGAGGTGAGGGTGGATACGGTCTGTTTGTTGGAGAGGCATAAGGTGCACAGTGGGCAAGTGCAGTCTGCACCAGGTGCTGCAGGGGAAAGAACCTGTATTAGGAGAATGAGCTCCTTTTTCTGCACCCTTGGGAACTCTGCAGAAGAGACGACTTTATCTTGCTAATTGGTAGCTTGATTCATGCCACACAGTCAATTTATCAGGGCCTCTTCCTGCCCTGTTTTCCATTTGCCCAGGCTTCAGCTGTGGGAGAGGAGAGAGGGAAGGTCTCCTATTAGAGTTGATGCTGTCAGTGTAAGTTGCATCAGTTATGTAAGTTGTATCAATTATGTATGTCTGAAATCAAGAGTTGCAAATTTAGGTCATAAAATGAAAGTCATCAAGACTGGTGCGTGTGCTGCAGTATAACGCATCTTGCCCTTCCCTGCAGAACGCTTCCAGTGCGGAGGCTGGGCAAGCAGCTCCCTACGCGAGCTGAGTAAAAGAGAATGACACCGTCTTGCATGCTGAGGCATCCTGATGTCTGTCAGGGAGAGCAAGGTGTTTACAGGGTGAAGGGTTTACTGGAGTTTTCTCTCATTTCTCAGCCGCAACGGGCCCCTAGTTACACACAAAAACACCTCCCTATCTACCAGTTTGAGGGATTCTTTAATATGAGATTCCTCCATCTTAAAACAAATCCTGCTGCACAAGTTCTGATGCATTAGAAAATTTCCCCCTTTTTTTAAAAACTCTAAATTCCTCAGTAATTTCTTTGCTTTGTTCACATCAAGTAGCTGAATTTTGTTGATTCAAAGGAAAAGACTGTGACAGTTATTCCTATGTGTGGTTCAGAGGACTTCTGGATTCGGTACAAGTCTGATCGTTTAGAACTGGTGAAAAAGTACACGTGACAGTGCCACACGTTTAACTTTAGAGGGAACTTCTGCTTGTAGCTCTCCTCAAAGGCGGGGTTGTGTTTTATAATGCATATGTTGTTGGCAGTTTTTTTTCCCCTACTAATTGTAATGAAAATCTTTTTGTCTAGATAAGAGATTTCATCTTCTAGGCTTTGTATGTGCTTTCGGGAGACTTCTGATCACCGTGCTGGTTATTCTGAATTCAGAATGCTGAATTGAAGGTTTGCATTTGTTGCTTTTATCGCTCAGTCTCTGGTGCCTGTTAGAACCCCGAACACGAGGCATAAGGCACAGTCCGCGTACGGGACGGCAGCATGCCTTACCTGCAAGGCTTCGTTTTCTGGTTGCCGTAGATAAGGATGTTTGTTTGCAGTTGTTGGCTCATCTGAGTCTTACAGTCCTTTTACCAAGCGTGCTCATGATCTTTATGATCTGACAGTTTAATTCTTATGATAACGACTACAGGATTTTCAGTTTTTGGAAGAGACTCATATTTATATCTAGTGTGAAAAATCAATGTAAAAGCTGTCCCAGTGGGATAGAGTGAGCGAAAGAGGAATCCAGTTGATCTCTACTCTTAACAGTGTTCTATATTAGGGAAGTAAATCTAAAATTTCCTAGGACATGGAGCATAGCTATAAAAATTCTATTGACTATAGTCACAGATAACTTCATTTTTAAAAGACTTCTACAATTTCTCTTTGAAGAAACAGAATATTTATTGCCTGATGCATTTTAGCACTGAAATGGTACCACCATTACAGCTGTGCCAACAAGGCTGGATTTGGATTTCTTGCCTGAAGCTTGGGGCTTTTTGTTGTACCTGGGCTGAACTACAGTGTTTGGAGAGCAACCAAGTTTTGGTAAAAGGATGTTTATTCAGCGTTTTTGTCTAGATTTTGCTGAAATAAACTGAAACAAATCCAAACTGCAATGCTGAAACAAATCCAAACTGCAATGTGCAACATGCTGAAATAAACTAAGAAAATCTATTATTAGTATTTTTTCACTGATCTGGAAAAGGTGTAGTAAAAGGTTTCTTTATTCTCTATTCTTTTGTTTGTTTTGTTAAAAGAACTAAATTTTGGCTATATTCTGACTTGCTGAATGGTTCTGGACAGGTTATTTATCTTCTGTTTCCTGTCTCCTTAGTGGCAATAGTAATGACTTTTCTGTTTTAGAGGACTTCTGTGAAATTGGTCAGTTTGGAAAGAATTGTGAATGCTAACAGCACTGCACATGAACTGAATGATAACATTATTACAAGTTCTCACCCTGAGAATTCAAACATACTGAGCTTTCTAGTGTTTCAATCTAACCATGTACTGTAGCCTGTATGGAAGGTAGAATTCACTCCCGTTAAAGATGACAGTAAATCCAGTGGGGTCCTGGGAAAGTCTGAGATGAAGGTTTAAGCCTGACAGATTCTGTAAACCCCATAGCATGTCTAAAAATGCTTATTTTCAGTGTCAGGCAGTCCAGCTTTAATATAATTTGTCAGAGTATTTAAAAGAATTGTGAACTTTATTTTCTTTTGTCGGCTTTCTCCTCATCCATAAAATGGATTTGATAACAAATCCCATCTCTGAAAAGTGTGTTGAGAAAAAACTGCATAATTGAAATGCTGAGGTAAAAAGCATGGTGCAGTAGCACTGGTGTTTATTAATCAATAGGTTACCTAAAGACAATTGACAGTTGGGCTCGGAGCTTGCTAGCAGTCATAAATGTTATTACGAAGTTTACACATGTGGTATATTAACTCCTGGTTTCACCCCATCCTGGCCACAACTGCTCTTGGACTTTTAGATCTAACTGCAGGGCTGCGTTTTGCAAATGTTCCCTAACCCATTGCAGTCCAAATGTGCGGGGTGGCCAAGACCTACTATTTATGTGTTTAGGCTAACACAGCTCATTTCAGCTGCAGCAACTTATGGATCAATCAGATAACCGTCTGAGGTGGGGAAAGGAGGTGACTGCCGCTGCCGGGAGGGCTGGCCTGGGCCCAGGACGGCTTCCAGCGGCAGCTCCGACGCCAGAGCAAGGCCTGCTTTGTCCTGCAGAATGTATCTGCTGGCTAGCTTCATGGAAAGGCCTCTCTGTCCTTCATTTTTTAAAACAGGAGCACGTGCTGATAAGCAAAATGGCAGGACATGCTTGCAATAAGTACATGAGAAATCAGGTATATAAATAGATTGAATGTATTGCTTCAAAATTTGAAAATAAAGTTGTTTAGTGTATCTGTCAGGGTCATTTTGCCTGTGTCTGTCAAAGTGGTTTTGTTGTGCTTCTATAAATAAGTGCATCTGCCCTGTAGTCTAATAAGATTGTGCTTGTATTTCCAAATAATAGAGAAGCTAAGCCTGAAATCCTTAGTCATATCGTGGGTTATACGGGTTGATAACTAACATGAGTTGTAGGAACAATATTTGATTTGATTCTATATATATTTACCCTAGGTTTAAATGTAAGATACTGTGATTTCTGTCTCTTATTTAAATGGAAATTTAACACAAACTTGAAAAAAAAAAAGTCCCTTAAAATGCTCACTGTTTTTAGTAGATTGTAGGCCACTGATGTAATAACGTTCCATTCCACAATTGCTCCATGAAATCTTGTGACGTTCTGGTAGACTACCTCTGATCTGTAAAGGCCCACTGTCTTTAAACAAGGAGAAAATCATTTGTATCTGAAGTATAATGTAGTCTTCAAACTTTGCACTGCAGAGAGCATTTCAGAGTTTGAAAGAACAGGTTACTACTGTACTGCACTGGTTCATAATCTTAGATCTGTAAAGCAGCCTCTGGCGGTGATGAATAACTAATGCTTCAGGGAAGACTAATATCCTCTATTATGCACCTACCCAATTGGGCAATGTCAAAACCAGAAAGCTGGGAGTAAGATTATCTTCCTGACCCCTGCAGATCATGCCCTGAAGTGTGGTGATTACCCTTCCCGTAGTCTAAACATGCTTAAGTGCAGATGGTAGTAGTTACAGTCATCTAATCCCTTTTTTTGAAAAATGCTGCCCCAGCTTTGTCTTGATGTGAATGAACCTGTTGTGGCAAATTGCACTAATTCAGAGCTCAACTTAATATCCAGAAAAGGGGATAAAAGCTTATGAAACAGAGGGGAAATACAGGCATACCTTGTATCACTGAGCTTGCTTATGTGGTAAGCACTATCTGCATTGTCTCTGTGCTTAAAATCTTATTTGTAGGTACTGACCTTTTGCCATAATCTAAACTTCATTTAAGGACAGATACAGAATTTTGGTGTCTGCATCGGAAGTCTGTTGTGCGTATGAACTCAAGCGTTAATGTTCCTTCTTTCAGTTGGTAACCAACTGGTTAAGAAGACTAATTTTGGCTGTAGTTTCCTGTGGCTGTGTTTTCCGCACTTTCAGGTAAGGGCGCACCTTCCTTAGGCTCCTCAGCGCGGTTGTTGCTTTTGGAGCTGCCAGCTCTTCAGGGTTGCAGGGCTGCATGGCGTTATCCCCTCTTGGGTGTTGCATCCAGCAGCGGCAGAACGTTAGCAGATTCTTGATCTAAGCTGTCCAGGGTAACGTGGCTGCTCCAAAATTTGAGTCTGCTCAAAGGTAAGTCCTGTCCCTGTCCTTCTTTAAGTCTAAGCGTACAACTCAACCATTAAAAAATTAAGGTTACTACAGTTCTTCCCTCCTTTGGACCATCAAAGAACAGACTGGTTTGCAGACACTGGTGCACGGGCAAGTAAGTGGTGAATTTTATTTTGTGTGGTATACCTGAAAACATAGCCCTTTATTATGATCTCTTTTCGGTAAATGACAGTTGAATATTCTACTTGTAGGGTGCAAGTTCAAGGTAGTGGGATCCTGTATGCCTTATATGATTTATAGGATCGATTTAGAGGGTGTTTATTTAAATGTGTGAAAATAGTGTTTTTGAGGGATCCAAAAAAAGCAACAATACAAATTCTACAGAAGTGAAGAAGGCAATTTGTCCAAACAAGCTGGAGGTGAGGGATACTGGCACAGCAACTGTTATTCTGGGATATCAGTTATTAAAACACCATATGGTTGTAAGTGCTGGGGAATCTCTCTGTGCAAAGCTAATTCTGGCTGCAAATTTTGGCCTTGGGCTGCTTTATCTTCCTCTTAATTATTTTATTTTTTAAGATTATTACAACACAGCCTGATATCAATCTAGGATGATAAAATTCAAAATTCATAGCACAGAAGGGAAAGGCTATTCCAGTTTGCAGTTTCAGGAAAAAGCCCTTCTGTGATTTCTTTCTTTTTTCTTTTTTTTTTTTTTTTTGATTGTTCTTTGTCCCTATGAAGGACGATTGACACTGCCTCCTCACTGGCCCTGCACCGCCATCTCCCATCTCATCCTGTCATCTTATTGAAGACTGGCTTTTGTTGTCCTTTCTGACAGATGATAACCTGTGTTTAGGCCTGTACTTGCTCGCAGCTATTTGAATAGTGAACTTCTAATAGCACCTCACTGAAGCTAAGGTAATGACTACTTGTCACAGGCAGCTACGGTGTGATAATATCATCTGTTTCATGTATGACTGTTCACTTGGCTGTTGGACTTAAGCTAGTCTGATTCTTTTTTGCTTTATAATAAGAAATCTTCTCTGATTACACACCATGAAATCTACTCTATGCTCTAATTTAAATTATGTTTCATTTCAAGTTACATTGGTTTAAAAAATAGGTCTGAGGGATTTATTGCTTTAATATGTCTGTATTATTAACAAAACACAAATCAAACTTAGTATAATCATATGCATTGAGTTATGTACTGTAGTTTTACAGGAGCTATTGTTAAATACTAGAATTGGATTTGAAAATTATCATTTAGTATGTCAAAAAGAAAAGTGTAGGGTATCACTGTTAGGCCCAGGAAAATTTGCTGAGTTCTTTCTTTATGACATTTCAGAACTGATTATTTGCCTTCATTTGTATTAAAGGAAAAAGGTAGGAATACAATATTGGCTACTATCCTTAGGAGAGGTGACCAAAGGGAATGACAAGTAGTAAATCATATAAGGTTGTGCAAAAAAAAAGTAGGCCTCTTTAAATGAAATACTGATTACATTGTTTTACTTCTTCCCTCTCAGTCTGCTGCATCCAGAAATGTAATTTTTGTACTTTGTTGGTACCAGACCTTTCAGTCTGAATAGTCTGAGCCTGAGCTCAGCTGCTAATGGCCATATTCCACTAAGCTTTGTGTGGAAGTTGGAGTGTGTGCATATCTAAAACTATTTTGTGATATCCGCCTGGCACTGCTCAATTGATTCAGTACATTTCTTTTGTGGTGTTGTATTGTAAGATGGATTGCTGAAGTGATCCAAGTTAAAATAACCCTATTCAGAAAAAAAAATTCCCTTCTTTCCCTTTCTGTAATGAATCTTCCATTTTGGGAGATTTCAAGATTTACAAGACTGCAACTAGAAGGAATTTATGCTAACACAAATTGTCTAGTGTGGAAAAACCTAAAACAGGTGTTTCTTTATTAATGAAGTATAGAAGAGCAGCAGATTTACAGCTAGTTTGCACAGACTTGAAAATATCTTTTTCTTTCTGTGAAGTAACAAAATGAAGTTAATAATTACAATATAATTAAACATGAAAAACGTGTCAAGTGAGGTAGGATTTCTGCTTCATTAGTTATAGGAAATGAGAGATTCAGTATGCAGAACAGATGCATAGCTTTTTTGACAGTGAGTATAGGGCTGAGAATGTTATTTGAATTGTTTACAATAGTACAGGTGCTACATGATACTTAGAATAATATATTTTTGTCTGAAGCATCCTGTAATTTAACTAAAATCTGAGTGACTTTTTTAGAAACACAGCCGAAAGGCTATCATTGCCTACCTTGCCTGTGGAGTGCATTGAACCCCAGGCATCATGTATTCTGTGCTTAATCAAATTGGGATTGAGGGCATTCAGTGTTCAGGCTCACAATAGAGTCTCTATTTTTCCTCCCGCAATACTGCAAATAACTAGCTTTTTGAAGGTATTGGGTATTGAGACTTCCAGCTAGTGGCACTTTCTGACACCACTATACTGTCTTAATTTATGGGTATGTAATGTATGTACTCAACACCACATCATCTTGATCAGCAATTGTTATTGTAGGGTAACTAAAGTGATGAGTGGAGCACTCTTCATAAAAAGAATATTTGTTTAGATATAGCAATTTCATTCATGTTATCACAGCTGTCTCATTCTTCCTCATGTCTAATTTAGTGGGTTATGCTCATATTACATGCTCCTTTTTTGACATGGTTTGGTGGTAGTATATTTGGTTATAAGAATGTGCAAGTACTTTCTGGGTTCTGAGGAACTAAGCAGGTTATATTTGAAAAATAATGAAAATATTAGCATGGTATCATTTACGGATTTGGTTTGCATAGAATCAAAGTAGAACCGGTTTGTGTTAATATGATAGCTACTACCTTGGACGACGTCGTTAATTTTGAAGTGGAAGCCTCTGGGGCTAAAAACATGAGCTTGAGTAAAAAAGACCTGCTTAGAGGCGTGAGTGAATTCACCTTATGTGACCTGCACATGTGTAGCTCACTGGTGCCACGGGACAGTAGTGCCATTGATCGGGATGCTTGGTGAGCTAGGACTAGCAAGGGGCGTTTATCGGGATGTCTACCAAGAAGAAACAATTGCACCGCAGTCTATATTGGAGGCTGATGCAGTTTGACTCTGATTATATTAGCTTGTAAGATTTGGTGTTGGATTCCAAGTAGTAGTTTAGATTAGACTTGCAGGTCTTGGATAGCTTTTGGAACAGTATGAATGCTGAAGATAGATGATAGTGGTTGTTGTTGTTCACCTGTTCTTATTGTGAATATGGTTGTACTTGTTTCACCGTGATGTGTCCTTCCTTAATGGTACTTGCTGTTGATAGTTACTCCTCCTGTTCTCATTGCCTTGGAATCTGGCTGCCTGTACGTATATGAGTTAATATTGCTAGAAGCTTTTTAAAATTAGTGAATCTCTTTTGTATTTTTTTTCTAGTCAAAACTAAATCAATGGATGACAGCACTAGTGTTCTGAAAATGTTCTATTTTCACTTAATATGTATTTTTTGTACGCAAAGAGTATTTTCTGTGTATTTTTATGTATCTGTTGGTAATTGTAGCATTGATTCTTTTGTGTAAAAGCACTTTCTTAAATGTGGGATTTGTATATTCCACCTACTTGTCAGGATTTAAAATCTTAGTTCCTTAGCTGTTGTGACTATCCTGGGGGAAATGCTGGAGTAGTTTTTACTCCCTTTTCAGACCAACATTGACTTTAGCAACGCCCCAGTGATCTGACAAGTATTTAGTTGTCTGACAGGAAAGAACTGTTTGCTGTAGTTCAAGGCCAGATTTCATAGGCATAGAAAATATTTCAGTAAGAAGAGGAAGAAAGGCCTTTGACATGCTTTATTTTCACAGGATTTATTTTCCCTTGCTAGAAATTAGCTACCCTACCGGTCTAGTAGGGCAAGCTTTAAAAAGCGATAGTTAGTAGCTTTGAATTTTTTGATAGAAAGAAATTTCTTAGCTTTCATTGTTTGTGCCAAAAGATACACGGAAAAGTCACACCAAATAATTTAAGGCATTGCATTTTTTCTTATCAGGTTGTCATTTCTGAGTTGTAGCTAGAAAGAAATATTTACATGCTGGTACTCTTATTGGAGCTTGCTGGCGGGGCTTGAAGGCGGGAGAGGACAGAAGGAGGGTGAGAGACCACAGAACCTAAACTTCATGTTACTCTAGGTACCTGATTACTTGGCAGAGTAAAAATCCAAAGACTGTCTTATCTGTGTAAGGTAGGCACAGCTTCATGCAAGAGCCTGGACCATTCTAAATAGCTTTTCAAGTCTTACTCACTCTTCACTCTCCTTCCATTTGTGTGGCCCATTGGGGAAAAGAAAAGCAAACAAAAGTAACTCATTCGGAATGAGATTTGTAAAGGGACCGCTGGTGAGAAAGTGTGAGTAACCTATAGTATTTCATCTCTTACTTTCAGAAAAGAAGCAAGTGACTTTTTTGGCCATTTCACTTCTCTTTTGTATTTTCATTAAGGCAAATTTAAAAGTGACTAGGGCTTTCTGGAGTGTTAGACATAGAATAATAGTGGATAACGTGAACCTGCTGTACTTTTTATATTGTTCTAGCTGCTCTTGGATTTTTAAACCATTTGTTTCCACTGCTTGCAAAGCAAGACCTTTTAAGCCTTTAATAATTACAGTTGTAGAGTGGAATACTGCCTTCCAAAAAGCTGAATAACAAAGCTACCCTTGACTTGAAAGAGGCTGTTTTCACTTTTCAGGATTGCACAGAGCACACAGCAGCTCTTCTCATGCCTTAATTCAATAGCAAATGCTTGAAGAGCTACAGTTTAGGTCAGATTTTTAAGCAGAGATCAGCTGTGGGAGTCAGATTTTCTGAAAAATCTCTACAGAAACATAACAATAGTAGCTACTGGGAATCAAAAAGTATCAGGACCCCTTTTACATGTTTTTAAGAGTAGTTCTTTCTTGGAAAATTGTCCTGTAGTGTCCTAACACCTGAAAGTGCCATTGGACAAATGAAGAATTTGTATATGAATGTTCTGAGTGTTCCACTGTTAGAGGTACGTCTTGGGATTTTGAAGACTGAGTGAATGTGTATTATGGCATCTTGATAGTCCCAGAGTTGCAGGTAGGATAATTTGGGGCAATGTAGGAAGTGAAGGAAGCATGTTTGCTTTCCTTTCTTCAGTTTGGGCATCCTTGCATTGTTCTTGGGGACAGCTCTGCCTTTAGTATTCAGAAATAAGGGAACGAAAATGGTTTTAAGGTTGACCTCAAGGCCTAGAGGTCTTAGGAAAGGTGCACTCCGGGTCTGTTTCAGGTGCTGGTCAGGGCAGTAGTATCAATAGACTGTCAAACCGGGCAGTCAGCGTCTGTAGTTCAGATTCTCAGCTGTCTGTCAGTTTGGTGGTTCATCTGGCTGATGGCCAGAGGCGGTTACAAAGACTTGTTCAGAGTAAGAATCCAGGGTACTGCAGGGACTTTTTCTGGATGTGTACTCAAGAATAAAAGTAGTGGGAAAGACTTGTTACACTGACATGGTATTTTTCACATTGCTTTTTATAATTTTTTTTAATACCCTATGTCAGTGTGCTCAGTTGTGGCATTCTGTGTAAGCTTGAAGACCTGTGATCTTTTAAAGCATGGATCAGTTAAGCCTCTAGTTATTGGCAGGGTTTTGGTTGTTTTTTACATATTTACATCTTCTCTAGTATTGCTAAGAATGCAGTATTGCTTCTGTGATAACAAGAAAATCTAATGTGTGTCAGTCTTTTGGCAGGAAGGTTTAGTTTATGTAGATGTAAAACTTTTTTTCTCTGGTAGTGTATAGATAGGTGCAAGGTATAAGCTTATGAAAAATGTACTTCTGTGTCTTGCATTATGAGTTGTCATTGCAGTTTGACCACCACGCTGGAGTAATTAGGGGGTTGACTGAAGAAAAATGTGTAATTGCAAGAGAAACCTTTGCTTGTACGCGTAGTTGCTAAAATAAAGGGAATTCAGAACTGCTCTGAATTGTCAGGATGCATTCTTCACTAGCTCAGTCCATGTTTACAGCCTCGCCAGTGGTGAACCATCACTAGATAAGATCATGGACTGTCTTATCCTGAGTGCTAAGATGCAATGAAGTAATGATACAATTCACATGTAAACTAATTTTCTTTGTGCTTTGTTTATTTTTTATTGTCTTTTGCTTTGAGAGGAGCTTTCTGTGCTGTGAGGAATGTAATCAGTTCATTAAGTGACTGTTTCTTAGAATAAACTATTGTAGCTGGAGAGATAATGATAGGCCTGCAGTAATGCTACCCTGTACTGCTGTTTTCCTGCAGTGCTTCCCTACGAGAGGCCTCGATGGTGGAGACTGCCCTGATAATGTGCTAACTCACATGTCTGGACATATGCAAGACATGACTTGAAACTTGGCAGAATATGTATGCTTTTAAGTCAACATAACTAAAAGCAGCCACAGTCCAGTGGCTCTCTTGGTTGCATCTGTGCATTTATTTATTTATTAACTGCTGTTACTGTTTCTTAGTTATGATGGAAAAGCAAATAGAATTTATTTCAAGTATCGCCTTAATCTGGGCTTTGTCCCAGTTGTGAGCATATATCATCTTCAATTTTCACTAAGGTTTATCAGGTAAAAATGATATTTGAGCTGGAACATTTGGGTATGCCACCTGGTTTATCATGTTTTACTGCTTGTTATTTTAACAGAGAAATTGCAGTATATGTGTGTTTGTCAAGAGATGTGTTACTAGCATCCAGTCAAATTAGCTAGACAGCTGAGTGGTTTGTCCTCCCCCAGACTGTAGCCAGCTGCAGAATTGTTTTGCAGAGTCTGCGTGAAAAATAAATCTCTTTGCAGCTGAGTTTCCAGGCAGTCTTTATGGGACGTGGTAATTAGATGTATCCGTTTGAACTGGACATCGAAATAAAGGATTTTGTTTTGAGCATTTAGTTATTCCTGAAAACAGTGGTGGTAATAGGAATTGTATGGATTGTGGTATCTTTCATTTTCATTTCTCTGCTTGTTAATAGGGTTTCTTTGACCCCATCTTCCTGTACCTTTCCACTCCAGATACTTTGACTGGTTAGGACTGTATATAGGATTTGTGTGTCTTTTGTCAGCCACTGCACTGCTTCTTCTTTGCATGCAGTGATCAATATATGTTCCATGGAGCGCCTCGTGGGCCCATATGCTACGGATAGTAGCATTATCCATTGGTGATTTTAATGTCAACACTGTGCTTGGAGTAGGATGTAGGCATCAGTGAGAGATGAGCTTTCTGCTTGTAAGGGAATAGTTTTGCATGCAGTGAATATGGAACAGCTTCCAGTTGAAAAATTTCTACGCTGTCTAGAAAAATGTACTGCGTGATGGGAATAATAATAACAATAACAGTAATTGTTTTTTTTTTTCTTAAAGATGCCGACTGGAATCTGATCCACTGGAAATTAGAGACTTATTCCTGCAGAGAATTTGCATGTCTGTAGTTACTGCTCAGCAAGGATGTTCAGCTCTACCAGCACTTAAATACAGCCTGGCGTGAGCTTTTTTTATCTGTTTGGTATATATGTGTTTGTATATATGTGTACACACACACACGCATATATATGTATATATGTAGCAGTCCTATCTTTATTTTACGGTACTTATAAAGTGGCCAGTGGTGAGCCTGTTTTTTCTTAGAATACCATTCCTGTGGTGGCTTATGTCTCCGTGTCTTATTCATGCTATATTTTGTTTCTCTTCCATACTGCACTTTGTGCCAAAGAGCACGTGCTGAAGAAAGTCTTTGTGCCACCATATGGGATTTGGCATTCTGCTGCAGGGATTACTGATGGGAGATGCTTGGCTAATTCCCAGCGCATACTGTTCCCACGGACAGCCTGGAAATGGGTGCGGCTGACGTGAGGAGCAGTAACAAAGGCATGAAGCTAAGATTGCCTTCTGGAATGGCAGCTCATCAAAGGGCTAGGAAAACCTATAAAGTGAGCAATAAAATTACTTGGAAAGCTTCAGGTTTACTGATTTCAGTACTGCAGGAAAACGCTTATGATGTATTTACAAGTAAAACACGTTAGTTTAAATTGTGAATGTGGTAAGTGTATCCTTTGAAGAGGCAGATAAGGGGCAATCCCTTCAGAACTCCTGCAATAGCTTTGCTCCTGTAAACTGGTCGTTCTCTTTGGGAGAATCTTACCGTTCTGTTTGTTCAGGTTTCTTTAACTGAATTGTTTCCCTTTTGTGTAAAGAATGCAGTAGTAAATCAACTTCCAAATCTACTTGGAACAGAATTTAATTGTTAATCATTATCAACAATACTCAAGTGTCTGAGCTAATTTGCTGAAATGCATTTTCCTGTGAGCAGTAAGTACTGCATGTTTTTAACAGTCTACTATAATAGACAGCAATTGTAATGCTTTGACACAGGGCTAAATCCACAAAAACTTTGATATATGTTTTAAAAATAGCCCTGAAGTGGTACTGAAATCAAGACAATTGTACATGGGACGACAGTATTGGTAGAACAGTGGCTACATTCTGTGCATCTTCCTGTTGAGGGCCTGCATTCTACCTGTGGGAAGATGCCTGAAGGCATGCAGAAGAGGTAGGCTGGGGAAATACAGGTTTTTAAACTGTGACTCTCTTGGAAATACAGTGCTTTATTCTGGTTTACTAAAGGTGTTTATCTTCACTAAATACTTCAGATGTTTTATATGCCAGAGTTGTTGGATAAGAGTTGATAACTGAGACAGACTGGAATGCAGATCCTCCTCCTTCTCCCAGGTGATTGTCTGCTCTCTGCGTGTGCAGCCTTTCTGTCTGGCAGGATGGACCTTTGATGTTGCACGCGAGGTATATCGGTTTCAACAAGAGAGATCAAGAGCTTCCTCACTGTAAACAAGCTGATCGGCTGTTGATCAGAGCACTTTCCTGCAGAAATAGTGGTTTGAATCCCATCAAGTGGTGGAAAGAATTAACCCAGATCTCCCACGTCCGAGGCAAGTACGTCAGTTACTCCAGTTGAATGGAGCTATTGAGTGGGGGAAAGCAGCCCTACCTCTGGTTACTCCACCCCCCACCAGCCTTCCTCCCCACAAATGGAGTGTGGTGTGGGTGCCAACTGGATCAGCCCCCCTTAAGCTGTCAAAAGAAGGGCTTGTGAATACAAGTGAGACTAAGCTGCAAGATAGGCTGGTAAGCTGCTCAGGCCTGCCAAATTTGGATGTGCCTGAAAGCAAAACTTTAGAGAATGGAACACTTTGAGGTGCCTGTGGACTCCTGGTAGCAGCAGCAGGGGAATGTGAAGATTGCAGTCTCCACTTGTGTCTGGTGTGAATTTTTTTTTCTTTTTTTTTCCCCAGACATGTAAATTCCTTTGGTGGATCTAAATGTGGGTGCTTGATAAAGTTGCATTTTGTTGACCTCTGCAACAAAAATATTGCATCAGTCCATCTCATCAAAATCAGTTTAGCTGTCTAAAATCCAATGTGAGAAATAATTTCTGATAGTGGATTTACATGTATGAATGCCATAAAATTCATGGCCGATACCAGTTCTAACACAGGAATGGTTCAGCTAGAGTTTGGTTTAGTTTTTGCTACTCTGTCTGTGAAGAGAGATTAAAATTGAAGGATTAGCAGGTTGTGCTTGGATCCAATTTTCCATCCAGAGTATTGACAAATCACTCAAATGTCTACCTCTGCTGGACATACTGACCTGTCAGTGCAATGACCAGTGGTTTAGAAAGCAGGAATTTTTACAGTAAATTTTAATAGCAAAGCCTAAGGCTGTGAATATGCATTCTGCAGTGCAATAGCCAATAATGTGTCAGACACACAGGGAAGTTCATTGAGTCTGCAGCTATAACAGTATGTTAAATAGCAGGCATATAAATCTTTCCTCAGCTCAGAAATTTGTATCCCACGTATTAATGGGTTTCTGTATAAGTTTTAATTGCTCAAACATATAACAACTCAAAACTTAAGATCCTCTTTCTCACTCTGACCTGAATCTAGAGACATTGTTTCTACTTGAAAGCTGCGAATCATTATTTTGATTATGTTTACAGTGATTATTCCTCGTTTCTTATGGTGAGTCTTTCTCTGCCTGCATATATAGTCCAAAATCCCATCGCTTTGTTTCAAGCTGTAGAGAAGACTACATAGTTTTCTTACTAATATTTTCTCTGTGATGCTAAGGTTAACTCAGATGTGTGAAGAATTCTATGTATTGAGGATTGCACAGTGTAAAGTACAGGCAGTAAATGGTCCCTAGAAATTCTTTAAAAAATGCAGTGGGAAGATGGAAGCCTTTCTAGTGCATTTCTTTTTGTTTTGACTTCTAAATAGGCTAGACATAGACACTCATGATATGGCATATTCAGATTGTATCCAGTGCAGTAATATTCAAGACTGTCTTAGATTATGTGTGCGGTAACTTAATATTGTAGTAACAGTATCAAATTTGTAGATGTAGGACAGTATCTGTGCAAACGAAAATGAAGGGGTTGTTTTGTAAGTAAGTGTAGCATTTTTGCTGGACCTGGGTACATTTGTCTCTAATGAAGTTTCTGAACTGGTGTCGAAGAAGAGTTCCAAAGTCGGTGCTTCCCCATAAGTGTGTAATAGTCCGAGGTATAAACCTTGTGTCTTATAAAAGACATATTTGGTGTCTACTGGAAGATGGCAGTTATGGCTGGAGGTCTTCTGCCTTTCACCCACTGTATTACAAAATAGGAGTATATGACCTGCCAGTACACAGACTGCTTTTCCTCTTCTGTAGAACTAGGAGGCTCATGATCACTTATTGTTTCTCTGGTCAGAAAGCCCTTACTTGGAGAGCTTTGTGCTTTCTGGCTTGGCTTCAATTGAGGCAAGAGATCTCTGAAGGAGGAAGACACTTTCCAGAGGCAGATAGAATAGACACTACAGCGTATCAGAATACTTTGTGAGAATTAGCTACTGGATGAAGATCAAGCAAGACTGAAATGATGCTTGTGAGAAGGTCAAGATGTTTGTCCTAATTCCTTACAGAATGGGCTTTACCTTAGCTGACCTGTCCATGTTCAAACAAGTGCAAAGCTTGCCAACTCCATGTGATTTCTCCTTAAGCTGAGATGCTCGCATACTAAGAGCTCCCCCCCAAAGCCTCTCTCTACCTACAGTTCTAGAAAGGCGGCTCTGTTGCTGTGAGCAATCCTCAGATGAGCGTTTTGGAACTCATTTTCAATAGCACACAGGTTCATCTGTGCTTGCTCGGAAGGTTAAATTGTAATGGGAGGTGTTGAGTGGCAAAGAGTAGGTGTGTACTGTATTTAGGCGACCCCGAAAGCCTGTTGGTCCCTGTATCTCAGTCTCTCCTGTGATGCTGATAAGTATGTTAATATTCAGAATGTTAGACCTTCTGTAACGAAGTGAACCATTGGGATATTCAGTTTAATGTCTGTTCTCCATAGTAATGAGTGGTAGATGCCTTCCATGGAGTCTTCTTCCTTTCTTGGATAATGCAATAAACATAATACCCTAAGAAGAAATTACTGTTTTTGTTAAATCGATAGAACTCGTTGAGCGCTTCAACATCACACCGTGCAGTAATGTTAGTGAGCTGACCGAGACCCACAAAGGTGCTAGCATAGGTGCAGGAGGCTGTTTAGCAGCATTAGTACAGCTAGTCAGCTTCCTCTGCTAGAGATAGCTCACTAAGTGCTAACTTGGGAAGCTTTGGACTGTGGTGCACTGTGTGTAGTGGCACAGTTTCAGACCTTGTAATTTTGCCTTGAACTCGTTTGAGAACTTTTGGGAAAGAATAATATCTGATGTCTGAGTAAGAAGTACTTCAGCACATCATTTCTCTGCAGGGATGCTGCTGTAGCACTGCTAGATCTCGAATTGCACGGTGAACTAAATCTAGCTTATTTTAACCATGTGCATAAATTTAGTAAAGTCCGTGGCCTGTAAGCCTGTGGTAGAGTGTTTTTGGTGGTCTGGAATCCGAGCGAGGTTGGATACAGAACATATCTGGGAATTTACATTTCAGATGAAATTATTTATTCTTTCATTCATCAGTGTTTGCTTGTATGATGTACATCAACACTAGCCCTGAGGGTAAGTCAATGTTTCACAGACAAGTGGAGCCCGAGCCACAGACTGGGGCTGTGATTTGCCAAAGGTCAGATAGCAGCCGGGGTAATGCTGGGATGGGAACTCCAGAGTTGTGGCTTCCAGCACTTGACTTGAATCATGTCAGCACTATATTCACTATCTTAAAGAAGGTACTACAATAAAGCACCTTATTTTTTATGTTAACATAGTCGAGAAAGATATTTCTTGCAATAAAATATGATTAGACCTGTGGAAGAAATAAGAGTCTCTAAATTATCTTCAGATGAAGGCAAAGTGTAACTTTTATTGCATGGTTGTGGCTTTCGGGTTGCATAATGTTTATTTTAAAAAGTTAGAAAAATTTTAAAAGGTTAGAAGAATTTTTAAAAGGTTATGACAATCTGTCATCATTGTCTTCTCAAGAATGTACGCAAGGTTTAAAAAAAATAAGTAAAAAGAGAGGGCTTTGTTGAATGGCATTGATCTTTGGAGTTCTTGTTTGTTTTTCAGTTCATTAAGCTCCTGACATAGAAACAGATTTGAAAAGGCTGAGAACTATGACATTAGATGTTGATTTTTAGGTATAATATCAGGTCTAGTAATATATGAGGCACTGAATTTGGTGCTCTCTACAGCAAGAGCTAATATTTGAAAGTAATGCTTTTCTTTCGTGCCTCTCTTCAGTTTGAAGTGCAACACCCAGCATATCTTCAGAAGATTCATAAAATAGCTTACTTTCACAGTTCCACCTTAATCTCAAAAATTAGTTTAACTTCTTTTAGCCTGTACCAACAATATTGTCACGGCTCAGTGCATATCGTTAAAAAGTGCACAGCACAGGGATGCAAGGAAGAACAGGATAGAAATTCCTACTTGGAGAACAAACTGGTTGATATAAATGGAAGTTTTTATATTGGATGACAAAAATGATACACTGTAATGCAAAAGGGATGAAAAAGAGATGATAGAACAGTATAGGAGGCGTAAATCATGTGCTGCTTTTTACCTTTTCTCATAAAACAAATATAAGGGACAGTATAGTTCATATAATTCAAATGCTGTTTATAGTACACAAAGCTGACGAATTCATTGTCAGAAGTCATCACTGGACAGTATAAAAAGGGGAATCTTCCTTTATTTTTATCGTATACAATGTTATAAACATTGCGAGGTCTCATATTCTCAGTACAATCGAGCAGTCGATGTGGGCTAGGAAGAAAGTGCCTTATGGGCCAGTTGCTCCTCTACGGTGAGTGTTTGCAAGTTTCTTTGAAGTATTTGGCAGAGATTGCTGTCTCAGAGCCCGATGGCCTATTAATTGGCCATACCTGTTTGCTTATATGGTGCCTTTGGTGGCAAAAATGTCTTGTATGTGTACCAGCGGCATAGTAGGAGGGATGTTTTGTTTGTTTTTGGTATTATGCTGAACTTGCTCAGAAATATTTAGAATACCCAGCTCTTATACAACTATCTTCTTTCTTTAATAGAGTTTTCTAGTACATTTTTATATCCAACCTGGAAGAAATCCAAGTATCTTCTTATATAGACCTTTATATCTTGGTTTCTGTAGTGGAAGGCTATAGAAAGGCTTGCTTCTAACTACTGTGCTGGTGAGAGGTGCCTGTGGTTACCAAGTTCTCTGTGACCTTTACAGGTCTTCTGTGGCGACAATACTGGAAGTATTTTACATGCTTGTCACGATACTGTTTGTGCATAGTTTTTCTCACTGTTCCATGCCTTAATTTGTATTATGGAAGTGAATTGGGGTAGTTAAAATATTTTAAATACGTGCCTGTTTATTTTTTAATAGGTGAAAAAATGCTTTTTTGTTTTGAAAGGCTAGCAAATATTTCCTGCAAACTAGATTCTGTTAGACACTGTATTATAATAAAAATCTAGAACTGGACTATATATTTGTATTCAAACTCATTTTATTACAAACCAGAAACTCGTTGGTTTCACTGGAGCTTGCCAAGGATGAATGGAAGCCAGTGAGTGTCTAGATGGAAACTGTGAAATTAGAAGAGGCATCTGAGAGAATGCGCTGAAGCCCTCTCTTTAAACTAGTGCACGTTCAGTGCAAGAACTTGTCCGAAGTGGAACTGTGGCCTTTCTCAGTACTAGAAGCCAAGGGTATGCGTTTATTTATTCATGTCTCTGCTACACAATTCTTGTTTAGCTTCATATAAAATATAGCAAGAGGCTTGCTAAGACGGCAGTTAAGGTAACGCTGGTCTGAACCGCTGTTTAAATCTATGTTGAGCCTTTCAGCATTTTTGCCCTGCATTTTCTTTGATTGTGTTCAGATTTATAATGATCTGAAATGATGAAAAAGTTTATAGTATAGATACTATATAATGCAAAGAGTTAGATGTGTTACTGAATATGATGATGAAATTGCTGTCACCAGGTATTGCATGTGAATTTTGCAACTATCTGTAAAGAAATGGCATGCTTCTTACGCTGTGAGATAACTAGCAAGAGCAAGTCCCGGTGGAGAGCAAGCTGAACGCCGGTCAGTGCTGTGGCCTCGCAGCAAGGGCAGCAGCCACCTCCTGGGCTGTGTCAGCGCGAGCG
The DNA here is from genome assembly GCF_036370855.1 of Dromaius novaehollandiae. Lineage (NCBI taxonomy): Eukaryota > Metazoa > Chordata > Aves > Casuariiformes > Dromaiidae > Dromaius > Dromaius novaehollandiae. Next base: position 3,182,400 of record NC_088104.1, on the reverse strand, counting down.
CAGGCAGCAGGCTGAGGGAAGTGATCCTTCCCCTCCGCTTGGCACTTGCGAGACCACCTTGGGAGTAATGTTCCCCATTTTGGGTCCCCCAGTACCAGAAAGACACTGACAGCCTGCTGCGAGTCCAGCAGAGGCCACCGAGATGGACAGGGAGCTGGAGCACAGGAGAGGCTGAAGGACCTGGGGTTTGTTCACCCAGGAGCGGAGAAGGCCAAGGGGAGATCTTGTATCACCTCTTCCCTCAGCTGGAAGCACCAAATTATTATTGCTCACACAGAGAGTGAGACTCTGGAGAAAAACTTGGTGATACAGAAAATACATAAAGTGATTGGCAGAACCAGGGAAGGGGAGAAAGTATATTCTGGCTGAGTCTGGCAGGCTGTGTGGCAGGTTGTCCAAATCCAAAGGTGTAATCAAAAAGTGCGGCAGGAAAGAGTTCTTTGCTAGGAATGTGTATGCAGAATTGAATTGCTGATGCACCCAGAATTTGTTAAAATTGGTAAACGTGGGACTTCAGCAGATTCTTCTCTGCTCTGGGAAATGACATGTAACTTAGGCTTTTCTCTTCCAACTCTTTTTTACTGAGTTTCTTTATCTCTCTGTCTTAATTCCTTACGTACTATTTCTCACCCAGGATCATTGATCAGTGCTGCAGAAGAGTTGTTTAAAAACAGCTCTCATGCAAGCCACATTCAGAACCACACTCCTGTGTGGCAAATAATCTTTTTCAACCTGTGAAGTGCATCTTTTACTTAATGAATAATTCATCTTTCACTAAAATGTGCAGTTGAATCTTTAGTGGATGTTCTGGGATGCGAATGGTAGCCCAGTTTGCACAATGATAAGATGTATTTGTCCAGAAATAAATTTTACAGTTCATAGTATTTTCAGTTACTTGTATCATCACATCCTTCTTGCACTTGATGATGTTTTTCTTTGTTTCTGTTAATCTCAACATATTTTACATAGTTCATGCTTTCATCACTTAAACCCCAAAAAACAAGCAAACACTTACTGCTTTTGCTAGGTAACCGAATGCCATGCTCCTTGGTGAAGAAGGCTTTCTTGTCAGTTGTCTGCTTCAAAATGTGGTTCCAGATTATAAAAGCAAAGCAATCTTTCCCCAGGGATTAGTGATCCTGCAAAGACTTCTCACATTCTTTAATATGTAGTTGCTTGAAGTGTGTCAGGAACTCATGTGAAACTGTGCTGCTGCCACAGCTTGTTTATTGTCTTGATCTTCATTTTCCTAGTCAGAGAGAAAATTGAGAACTTGTTTGTTTTAGTGTGTAGGGTTTTTTTGCAACTGTAAGCAATTGTTTGCCTTAAGTGAGCATTAGATATCCTGTTTTACTTTGCATAAAACAAGTACTTTGTCTCTTTCCCTTAAAGGGAAAAATTTGTTCTTGAACTCTAACTATTTTCTCCTTGTTCCTGAATAAGAAAATGAAGCTCTCATTTGAATCAATAACCAATAAAAATGTGTACTTAAAATGGAAGGCGTGCTCTGATACTGGGAAAGGAGGGTCCTTATGCTTGATGCGCTTTAAGTGCAAAGAGTATGACTTACATGTGTTGAATTTACAGTAATTCTACTTGGCTTTAGTTCATTAAATTAGCCACCCTGCTTGCTTTAGCTTGCTGGGAAAATTGCAAATGCACTGGTTCGTGTCTGCTTGGCAGTTGGGAGTTCAGCAGGACACTGATTCATAGTGGACTTCCAGACAGAGTGCCATTGTTTGTCATTAAACTCTGCCAAGAGCTTATCAGATGCAGTGTAATGAACCCCTTTCTTTTAGAGATGCTTCAGTACTGCAAAGAAACTACTAACAATTATTGACTTTCATTCTGTAGAAGTCATTTGGAAGGAGGACAGCCTATTCTATTTTAGTCTCTTTTTTATAGTTTCACCTGGAATAAGTGCTCTGGTGTATCTGAGGACACTTGTTCAATGAGCTACTACTTGCAGCATTAATGGGTTAACAGTTGGCTTTTTCAGTCATGAGCATTTTAAGCATTTGTTAAGTGAGTGGTAGGTATTCATTTGTCACCGTTAGTATTGTATTTCTGAGGTGTGGTGTGGTTTGGGGATATGTTGCTTTTGGAAATACTGGTGTGCTTTCTCTGTATCAATGTGCCAGCTCCTTAGGTAGGAACTGGATAGGGGAACCGATTTGGTCAAAAAACCAAAACATGATGCATGAGGATGTGTTACATGCCCTTTTGTCACAACTGATGAGATGAATTAAAAGCTCACCGCTACCCAGAGACACTTTTATTTTTCCCCTGCTCTCTGATTCCTTCTCCCCCTTTCCTCCCCCTGCAGCTCCCTGTCTGCTCGCTACGTGTTTGTTTTCTGCTGGAAAAAACACGTTCGGGGGACCCGGCAGGAGGCAATTTCCCAGTTGTACACAGAGATCCCCATTAACTGGAGCTCCATGCACACAGGTTGTCCCTATATTTCATTAAGTAACACACATAGGAGAGGCGATACTGATGCTTTCTGCAACTGCTTGTACTTGTCAGTGAATTATTTGAGCAATGGCAGCTCTGTGGTGGTAGGGATTTCTGAGTGCAGCAAATAGTGGCCAAGATGTCCCTTGCACCCTTGCTGATTCAGTGGCCTGGTTTAACTCTTCCTCTGCCTGCCGTCCCCAGCCACGGCAGCAGCTTGACAAGCGCACTGAGCTGGCCCTGCTACAGAAAGGCAGCGCTGCTGTTGCTGCAGCGTTGGCACAGGTGTTTGGGAGGCTGCGTGCACAGGGAACTGACCTGGGTTAAAGCCCTCCTGGCCAAAAAACAAAAAAAGACCAAGGTTCATTTGGAATAAGGCAGCTGAGGACTGAGGACGGGCTTCATCTTCTTTCAACGCAGACACCGCCTCAAAGCTCGTCAGGCTTTGGTGTTGGTGTTTTGTTAGAATGCTTTGTAAAAGTGGCCATTCCTACCGCGGTGGCTTCCCCCTCTGCCTGGCCGCCACGGCTCTGTTCTCATCCTAGAGGATATTTCATCAGCTTTAAAATACAGCTCTCCCAGACAGTGTCACAGCTGCAGCTGCAAGTACTTTCTAAGACTGGAGATGAATTAGGCCATCTAATTTTCAATTGGCTTCGCTGGTGCTTTAGAACATGGTGGATAATAAATTCAATACGTGTTCTGTGGCTAACATTTTTGGTTTTGCAATTATAAATCAGAGCACACAGGACTATCAAGCTCCCCTCCCCCCCCCTCCCCCCCCCAGTCACCTGGATTAGCTGTTTGGATCGCACAGCAGTTACATCTACATCCACAGAATTGATTTGTATTGCCTGAGAGCTCTCTCTTCAAGTTCACTGGCAGGACTGTATCTGATGTGTCACATACCCCTAACAACAGTGTACCTATGCGAGACCTGCAAGCAGCTGCTGGGGAAGGAGGGCCAGAAGTGAGAACGCTCATTTCTGTGATGGCACCCTGAAAAAGGAATCCCAACGGTATTTGCATGTGCAGATGCTCATCTGCTGCATGGGGAACAGTTTCTGTTTGGTTGTTTCCTTGCTTGTTTCCCCCTTCAATATCTTTGCAATATACTAGGCTTGTTAAATCCTTGAATTCTTGAAGTTCTTTAACAACAAGAGATGCAAACACTGTTGGAGGTCATAGCCTAATCTTCAAGCTGGGCATTCAGACCAGGAAATATATTCTGTTTCTTTACCACACATGTATGGCCCATCCAGGAGATGGGAATTAGTCAGACAGTCTTACTGCAATTCCATGGCCACCTAAGCCCTATTTAACTATTGACTTCTGTGGAGCTGTCGTCTTCCCTCCATCTCATGCCCTCCATTCCCAACTCCCTCTCTTGCTTCAGGTCTGCGACTTACTGGATCACGTGCTGAGCCATTTTAGTGTGCTTAACCTGGCAGAAAGCTAATCTGCCAAAAAGTTCCCTCAGTGTGCAGAACGTGGGGTCTGGTGGGCGCAGAGCCAGTGCCAAGGAGGGCGAGAGGTTTCTCTGGTCCTTCTGTATTTTGCTCTGTCACCAACTTAACCCAGGAAATTTTTTATTATTATTACTTCATTTAACACCAGAACTTGTCTACGTACGTAATCCCTTCAGATGAAGGTGAGGGCCATGGAAGAGGGGTCATAGCCCAGCACTAGCATTGGTTTAGCTGTGAAACCAGCAAATCTTTGGGTCACTTTTATTTGGGTATGTTTTATTGTGCACCAAGACTAGAAAGCAGGATCACAGATCAACTTATGAGTATACAACTATTGCTTTATTTTCTGGCTAATACACCTAGAAATGGACAAAACGAGCATGATGCTAGGTTAACTGTTAAAATGCTTGCTGTCCCTGGTCAGTAACCTGATGGTATTTGGTAGCCAGGCAGGCATCAGTCAGGTTGCGAATGTCAGCCTCCCTCACTCACTCACCCCTTACAAGGGACTGGTCCCTGATCTTACTGAGTTGCCTTCTGACTCACCACTACATCTCTCAAGGTTTTGTGTCTTTTCATGTTGGTGTTTTTCCTCCGAATCTTTGAGTTACTAAATTGTTATTAAACTGACAGCTTCATTTCTCCATTGTGTCCTTTCCTTGTGTTTACTTTCTTATCTTACCTGGCTTAGTAACCTGTGTCCTGTCTTGCACATGGACTAATGACAATAACCACGCTCAATGACGAATTCCACAGTGTAATCAGATCAAAGTCACAAGACTGGGCCTCACAAAACTGTTTGTTTGGCCTAGTCACACAGCCTTCCATGAATCTGCAGCCATAACCTGCAGGCTTTTGTACAGTGCAATTCACATTCATCTGTGTCTTGTGTTTACATCACCTAGGTGTCCAAATGCAGACATACCTGCTGAGTATTTGTTGATCTATTACCAACGCATGTGAGGACTGCAATCCAGCTACCCGAGAACCAGCCCGGAACAGCAGTGAAAGAAGGTACTTTATTTTGAGACAAACTGCTTGGGGGGTGGAGTTCATAGGTAGCTTTTTGACAGCATAAAACAGTAACCGTGTTGTCTGTTCCTGCTCATTCCTGTGCTGTGTTTGCATAGGCATTTGTACAGCTGCAGAACAGACTGAGCCAGGAAAAGCAGTGTGGCTGAAAAGAGATCTTCTCTGGGTTTGCTTCAATGTGAAGCAGTTTCAGATTTTGGTTTATGGTGTGGCCACACAAGGCCTTGTGGGGAGCAGCTGGGAGGTGGGCACGAGCAGCTGGAGGTTGGCAGGGGGCAGCTGCTTCGGCTGGTGGAAGAAGCAGTGCTGCTAAGTGTCTAACCTGCACTCTCAAGACGTGGTTTCACGCCGCTGCTATGCTGAGCTAACCGCAGGCTGCAGTCGTCACCCGAAGGGGAGCGGGGTTTTCCCACTTCCCTTCCATTGTCTTCCAGCTGCTGTCGGGATGTGAGCTCTCGCATGCGTCTGACCTCAGGAGGAGCTACTTCAGGCAGAAAAAAGGGGCTATAGTTTTGCTTAAATTCTGGAAGTGTGGTTAGTGCTAAATAAAATATATTCCCCATTCCAGACACTTAATGGGAGAAAATGTCACAGTTGTATGCAGTGTAGAGTATTAGTTTCTTAGCAGCTGTGACATTTATCATGATACCTAAACCCTTGTAACTTCTGTTCAGCATTTTTACAAGCTGAACAGCACACTTAAAAGTGGATAACCCTGCCAACAGTCGGACTCATGTAAGTAAAGGGATTATGAAACATAAGCATTTGCACCCTGGTTTTAGATTGTCTGTCAAACCTGAATAAGCTGAGACTGATCAGCTATACTGATTTATATACTTTTATATCCAAGATTAAGTTTAGGATGACTTTCAGAATGGAAGATATGTGGGATATGTTTCTAAAAAGAAAGTTTTAACAAAGCCTCACAACAGTGTGGTATTCCACAGCAGCTGCTAAGCAGAAATTTCTAGCTGCTAAAACTGGTCAGATGTTAGAGGAATTAGATCCACAGTGTCTCAGAAAAGGGAGAATACTATTTCCATGATTTGTATAATATCATGATGGTATAATGTAAAAGACAAAGAAAAGATTTGGTCTTAAAATGTGTGATTTGTGTGTTCTATCAACGCAGAATACAAGTTCAGCACAGGCAAGGGTGGTACAATATCTCCTGTTGAAAGGAAGGTGAAGAAGCAGAGTAAATAGTTTCCAAGACTTGTGATCTTTTTCTCATCCAATTTGTGAATTAGGCAGATTTCCAGTTGTCACACCCTGTATCTGTGATTCAGAAGCATTCAAATGCTTCCTGAAAGCCACCTTGTCTTGGCTCAAGTAGCAGTTGCTTTTGATTCCAGATTTTTTTTCTCTAATAAAGCTTTCTCTTTGGTTCATTTGCTGTTAAATCATAGTTAGTCTGTGGCTTTGTACCGGTAGAACGGTTCTTAGGGTAGTTTATAACAATTCTCAGTGTGAAATAAGCCATAAGGACAATTTTTTTTTTCCTGGTGTATTGGTGTCTGTACTGAGTCTATATTAACTATGCTGATACTTAAGGAAATCATAATTATACGTAATATAAATTTAAAACCTAGAGCTAAATGATTCTCAAAGCATAAGGCCTAGCCTGTGTAGTTAGGTCTGTGTAATAGATCACTTTTATTCGCTAGTGAAAGTCCACTGGCTGGTCCTTTGTCGGAAACAGTATTTTTGTCTGAAGAATGAGAAGCTTCAACTAATCTCTCATTCTGATTTTTTTTTTTAAGATTAAACAGAAAATATTTTTCAAAATGTATTATTCCATTCATAAGTGGAGTGAGCTCTCAGAATATTCACAGGGTCATTCCAGCTGGATGAAACTTTTTAGGCTGCTATGATTTATACTCTCTGGAGTATCATCTTGAGTCTTCTTTCCCTTCCAGCCCTGACTGCTGCTTCTTCCTCTCACCCATTCCCTAGAGGAGCAGTTAAGAGGGCTGAACCTGAAAATGATAGCACCTGACCAAGAAAGAGTAAGGAGAATATGGGAAAGAGAGGAATGACACCCAAAAGCACAGGTGGTTTGATTTCAGAGTCACGTAAGAAGGGGAAAGCTTTTGGACATTGGAACAGCAGAGCAACAAAGTGTTTTATGGGTCATTTACTCCTTGTTTGCTAAGATTGCCAGTGGGATAGACTAGTATGTCAGTATGGACTACAGCCCTCTGACGTGGAGCAAAATAACTAATGATTCTGCCTGTCTGTTGAAGGAGCACTTACTAGGAAATATTCCCTTGTCCTCTTCACATGACAACCACTTAAGAGCCACTCACAAGAGAATTTTTCTAAGTGTTTTCTGTTCAAGGCAACTTTCTGAGCCCTGGAGGTATTCATGATATAGAGCAGGAGAGCTTTCACATGGATGAGATTCTTAAGCTGTATTTATAATTAAACTGGGATTATTTTTTTATCTCTCCACCCCTCTTTTCCCCACCCCGCACTTTCAAGCCTTTGAAGAGAGGCCAGCTTTCTGGCATGTCTGTCATAGTTCTCCTGTTTCTGGAGAGCTTCCAGGGGCAGAGATTTCTGGCGGGTTATCGAATGCATCAGGCAGGGACCACGAGATGCTGCTCTCAGCGGCATTGCTGCATCCCTGCTCTTCTCTATGTGTCACCAGGGTAAAGCGCAGGTGAGAGACTAACTTGCCTAGTTTCTAAGCTGGAAATGGGAGCCAAATTGCTGGTATGAACAGTCTACCTTAAATTTATATGTGAACATAGGTATATGTTTGAATGTGCATGTAAGTGTACAGAGAGCATTTCAGCCTCCTCTGACTCCGTTTGCTGAGGTTGTAGGATGCCCTCCGTGTGTTACAGCTGGGGCAAGCCTGTGGACGCCCCGCTTAGGTTTTGAAGTTTTTTATATAGAGCAGCTCAGAAAGGGAATGGAGAAAGAGACTGATACTGGCTTTGATACACTTTTCTACCAGTGCTGAACTCTGACTGACTGTTAAAGGCAAGCAGCCAGCCGTTATTAGATTGAAGGGCGTATCTGTTTGTAAATCTGGGTCCCTGTGATCACCAACTGGATACTTTTGCTTCTGTTCTGTAGGAAGACACCTTGGTACGTAATTTTTCTGTACGTAAACCGTGGACTTTTTCTTTTTCTGCAATATGCGTCAGAGCTGGTTATTTCTGTTCTTTAAGGAACAGAAATGATCACACTAAATCGTGTAGCAGATTTTGAAATAGGGCCTGATGTTTGCTGTTTGGCTGTGGGTTTCAACAACCTTGCCTCCTTTGTGATTATTCAGGGTAAAATTGAAGTCGTATCTATAAGTATGCAACGGTTCTGTCTGTAAAAGATTAGTATAAGATTAAATATTTTTAAGGTATGCAGTTATCATCCTTTTTTATGGTGGAAAAAGGAGAAGGCTAGTAACTTGCCACAGATGCTAGAAGTTTGTAGTGGACAGGAAGTTAGGCCTGCATCTTCCAAGTCTTTGGCTAATAATAATATGGTCATTCTTCCTTGCTTCATATACTTCTGTAAGTCCAGTTAATTGATTTTTGAGGGTACTTAGCTCTTATTATAAATAACTTTTAAGAATAATAGTAATTCCAGGTGGTGTTTGTCTTTGGAATCAATTCTGGAGAGGACAGTACAGCAGTTCATTAATTTTCTTGTCTCTAGTTATTGATTACTCAGCTTTGAGTAAGCTTTTCTTGGTTCAGCTTAACTGGTCCTTTACATTGCCTTATCTGTTGACTTTGACTGATTGACTCTCTTCTATGCACAATATTTTTTTTTTCTCCAAATGAATAGTAATATGGCTTCATTCTTAAGGGGCTTAAGCTATAAAAACCTCATGCATAAACTGGGTGAGTTAACTTTTGACCCCATTTTGGCTAACAGTAGCAACCATCAGCCGATGGAGAACTTTATCTTTCCATGGCAGTTTATAGTGTTTACACAGTGTCAGATAAGAGCTGGAGGAATTTTACCCCTGTTTACAGCATCACTTGACTGTGTTCAGTGAGAAATCCTTCTGCAGGACTAAAAGGATACTTAGAATGCTGTATAGGGCAGAATGTGCGTTACAGTGTTTTTCCCCTCACGCTTCACCCTATGTGGAAAATTTAGAATCTTTTGTATTCTCTTTTAGACTAAAGAGTTTATTTTTTGACTGAAAATATTACCCACCATGTGTTTATGATAGTTTTTTTGTTGTTATGCAATTGGCTGACTGGGTTTTGAGTTCTTTGGAAAACTCAGTGGGCTAATGAGTGTTCGAATTGGGATTTTTTTTTTTTAAAGGACTTTATTCTAGAGCTGATAAATGAGAAAAAAATCCTTGAACAGGTTTCAAGTTTTATCTCTGTCTTTGACTTGGAAGACTGGGGGATGCATGTGGAGTTGGTACTTTGCTTGCTAGTGGGAAATTATTGCTACTTTCTTGTTTTTAAGGGAGTAGTTTATTTTGTGAATTGCTATTACACTTCTGCAGGAGACATGGTAGAAGCATTTAATTTCCATGATAAACAGGCAATATGAAGGTATTGCCACTCCGTTCTACCTGTGATGAGAACAGCAGCTAGCAGATGTCCCTTGTAGCAGAAGTCAGAGACCTGTCTGGGGGGGGAAACGTGTTTAGTTCTGACCCCAGGCATGTGGGTTGGGATGTGTATGTGTGTGTGTGGTTAGATGTGTTGCAAGTGTTTTCCTACCTGCATGCTTGGTGTCATCTGACTGTGTTTCAAACTTGCAATCCACTCTTCAAGGCTATAAAGAAATAGTACAAATTAAAGGTCAGGCAGAGACATACACATTTCTTGTGGTAGAATTACAGGATGAAGGGCGTGGGTTGGTGTATTGCTAGACTTTAACTGCAAAACATCAAGGAGGTAATTCACAGTGGTGTGGCAAGTGCAGGAAGTGACATACAGATCATACTTGCAAATTAGCATAACACTCTTAGGCATTTGAGTTAGAGCCTCTTCTGCAGCCTTTTATATATCAGATCGGGGTGGATCAGCAGTCTTCCCTGGGACTGGGAGGATTTGAAGGTCATTCATCACTGAAATGTTTTCTGAATGGAAAGTGTTCTTTGCATTTAACTTTTAATCTTGTTTTGCATTTCAAGTTTCAGTGTACTTTGGTGGCAGGAGGGTTTGGAAAAAAATGTTGCTGTAGAAATCTGGCTACAGTTATCCCCAAAGCTTAATACAACTGCTTGTTGTTTCTGGGTTGTAGGAATTGAATGATAGAGGAACTATATCTCTCTTTTTCTCTACTATGTTCTCCTGCTGCAGACCTGGGAAGTGCTTGAACTCTGCTGGACAGCTTTGCGTGCAGGCAGGCTGATAATCCCACCAACTGCATGCTGGGGCTGCTGTCACCTTAAAAATAATGTTGGGGAATCAAGCCCTCTGAACTTTAACAGAAGTACACTTATGATAAGTATCTATTGACAGAAGGAGTATGTGTGGGAGATCTCATAACTAGGTAGCATAATTATCCAGATGGTTGCCCTGCTTGTTTCTTTAATCGGATGCCCAGTGCTTAAGAAACCAAGGGTTTTGGGGAGCGAATGGAGGGAGGGAGACAAGGGAGAAGGAAAGTAGTATCACTTTTTGCGATGTGCTTTATCTTGGTCCATGTTCAAAGCTTTTAGTCTTTCTTTCTCTCTTCTGCTAACCTGCATTATCTTTTATACAACTTTTTGCCTCTCAGCACCTTTCAGCTCAACAGTTTCTCAGCTGCTGATTTATTTTAACAAATATCTTTTATACACTCTAATCAGTTGGTATGATCATATGGCCTGTTTAAATTTTATTAAGATCATATCAATTAAGTTACAGATTTGTACCTGTTGTACGGGCAAATCATGTGTATTAAGTTGCCCTCTGATGCTTGTATATGATGTATGACTGCATCTACCAATATGACAGTAACTACTTTAAAGGAAGAAATTCTGTTCCGTCGGAGTTGTAGGGACCAGATGTATGTTGTGACGCTTCTGTCCTTCAGGCAGCGGCGGTTGTTGGAGATGCATCCCTGTGTTCCCTTCTCTTGGTGCAGCCAGTACGTCGCGTATAGTGTTAGGTTTCTCTGGTAATGTATAAAGATACTTCCTGAAAACAGTTGTATGTTTGAGAACCTTTTGATGATGTGGCATCCCTTTAATACCCTATTAAAGCATCAACTAAGAACTGATCAGGAATTAGAACAGCTGGAAAGAAGAGAAATGAGATTGTGGGGCCTGAATCTCCATGCCAGGGTGAAAGACATGCAAGCTTTGCTGCTTTGCTTGGTCTTCAGTCAGCATGCTCAATCTGGAGACGTATGCCAGTTCCCAGGTGCAGGTGGCCAGTTTGGCCACCACCTGATTTCACGCCTGGATGGGATCTGGCTGGAAAGGAGTCGCTGCGAGCGCTCTGGGGCAGCGGGCAGCCGGGGAGGTGGCGCGGGGCAGCGGGGCCGCACAGCACACCACCCAGGGTAGCTCCCCTGAGGGCAGCGCTTTGAGAGCTGCTCTTAAGGGTGGTGCTTAGGTTGTCTCTCTTCTTCTTTTCCTGCTGTGGCATTTCAGTCCAGCCCATTCATGATAGATAAGTGAGAACGGAAAATTGCAGCAGGAAAGTTCTCTTATTTCAAAAGACTGTTGAACTTCTTTTTTCCTGTAATAAAGTTAATTGCTTCCTATGCATTTGCATGGTAGCATGGGAGGGCTAGTTTGCCATTTGCTGTGTAATTTAGTTCCATAAAATTCTTCAGCTTACGCTTAGAGCTCTAAAATTTGCTGATTCAGCTCACTTCATATATTCTCAGCAACTTAACTTGTCCTGGCTCTTCTGTCAATGATTTTCATTGTCTAATAACACTTACTGATTCAGCCCATCCTGTTTTTCCTACCTTTCTTTCCCTCTTTCTGTCTGCATATGTAAACATTTTCTGATAACCTGTGTTTTTCAGTGTAGTAATGATTAAGAGTGTGAAAGGATGTTCTTTTTGAACCTTTCTGTGCTTTGGGGGTTTAATACTGTAACTCAGGCATACAATTTTTTGCAGGCTGACACTTGGAATAGAAGATCTGAATTTGGAAATGTTTCATTTGTGCTCTTATTTTGTTTACATACACCTGTAAATCCTTGAAGTAGCTAATTGATTTTCTATTTGCATCAATTTCTGTATCATCCATGCAAGTGTCATGTTAGAAGTATCAGAGTAAGAGTGATAATCATAAACTATGAGTTTGACTCTGAAACTCTTCATTCCCCTGTTGATGTTCAGAGGACACATTTTGAGGAATTGCTGGTTGAGCAAGTAGGACTTAATCAAGCACTGAGCAACTTTGGCAAGTCTCTCAAAGTCATTTAACCTCTAGAAGATATGTTTCTAAACTATGGATAACTGATGTATTGGGTGCCCTATGTTATATAACACCACAGGTGAAAATGAATGTAGAAAAAATGGAAATTTAGTATATTATAAGCAGCAAAGAAAAAAAAAAGTTCACTTGTAATAAGAAGTGTGGTCTGTTGGAGTGTAGAGAACAATATATGTGCATACTCATATATATCCCTGTAATGTACCCAGGCTTTGTTCAGGGCTGATCTTGCTTCTCTCTTGATTTCAGAATATATACTTTGAACCAAAAACTGTGCAGAGGACAATAAAATAAACAAAGGTCTTTGACTTCCTATGGAAAAGGTTTATGCTTTTCGGCTAAGAAAAGGAAACAACTGAATCAGGGATATGGCAGAGGTCCATGAAATCATGAAAAAGGTGGTTAAAGGAAGTAGGGAAGGTTGTTCACATTTCACGCACGGCAAGGTGCCATAAAATGGAAAGACAGCTGGTCTAAAGCAAACAAAAGGGAGTACTTTTTTAAAAGGCACAGAAATGTATTTTGCAATTTATTGCCATAGGATGTTGTGATGACCAAATTCTAGATGGGTTCATGAAGTGACTAGATTAATCTAAGTACAGTCCGTCAAGACAGCTGAACACCAAGAAATCTGTTACTGTCTTTGCCCTAGGAAGTCCCTGAGGTTGTCAGAAAGGAGGAATACGTGCAGGAGGAATTATCACTGTAAGCTGTTATGTTCTTTAGTTCTTTCCTAAGACATCTCATTATGGGGAAGTTTTGGAGAGCAGAGGGGAGTGTCATAACTCCTGCTTCCAAAAGGGGGAAAAAAAAATCGGAACCATCTCACAATGGAAATAGCTAAATGAAACATTTCCTTGTTTACAGAGAAGAGCCTGACAGGAAAAATGTTAAAAAATGTCTTATCTAGCAGGAGAAAATGAAGTGAAAAATCTCTTGCACTCATCCATTAGGAAAAAGTATTGAAAGACGCATTAAAATACTTTTGTATTGTCAATCCAAAGAGACAATAATTAAACCAACCAAAATCCTGTAAAATCCTACAAAATGAAACGGCCTAACATTAGTGTTTCCTTATGCTGCTGCTTCTTGTACTTTCTGTATAATGTTTGCAAGTGATGAGGAAAATTTGTATAGCCTGGTGAAAGAGTGTAAAACTGAGGAGGTAAATAATAGAAGTATGAAATACTTTTTGTCATAAGGGATTGCATTATTTTTCTTACTAGTGGTTTTTTTCCCCCCCTTATTGGTATTTTTTTTTCTTGTGTCTTAATGTCTAGTTTATTTTATCACTAATTTGATGATGACATATGTGCCTGAAATACACCCAAGGTTATACAAATAATTTCTGCAAGACTCTGAATATCCTTATAAAAAGCCTGTGGTACCTTCGATTGTGGAAGAAAAAGCGAGCTTCCAGACACAAAAGGAGTAAGATTTCTTCTTTCCCCTAGTGAATTGCCTTCTGTTTAGAGGGGAATAGTAGCAAGGTAAGTTTTCATCTGTGTTCATTTATAGGGATAGCTTGCTCAAATGGCATCTGATAGTTTTTGGAACTGGCCTATAGTCTGTAAGAAGCATAATAAAGAGAAACAGCTACAATAAATAATTTATCTGCCCTTTATGTTGAATTATGCACCTGTTTTGAAAGCCAGTGTGCATATGTTGCATGGTTTGCACATAGTATTTTATATGTGTTCTAGCTGGCAAACTTTATCTGTAGTCAAAGAAGTTAGTTTTTTCCAATGGATGCAGCGTTGGGTGTCTGCCCCTATCTGAAAGGGAGAATTACCAGGCTACGTGGGAATGCATGGGAGGGTCTGAAACAGAAAAAGGCAGGCAGAGCATCTGGCTCTTGACTTTGTGATTAGTCCACCCATATCAGTTCATAAATATCTGAAGGAGCTCTGCTGCAAAACCACAGGTGGGATTTCAGAACCAGAAACCCCATTCACTTCTAAAACACAATGCTTCCTTCTGTGTTTTTATTCAGGGTTGTCTTAGCTGCCGGGGATTTATTGCTTTCAGTAATCTAGGAATTTTTTTGTCTGCTGGTGGTGCTTTCCTGTTTAGCATTGCTCTTGGTTTGTAAACAGGAAATGGAGGAAACAGAAAAATTGCCGATTTCAATTTGCTGAATTTAATCCTGCATGTTACAGGCAATATATATATAGTAAATAATTCTCACCATGCAGAGGCACTGTTCACGTACTTGTTACTGTACTTTCAGTTTATTAAATTCAAGAATATGTTGTTGTCTTTAGGGCAGATAGATGCAGAGCTAGAATGTGCACTCTGTCTCTTCCTATTGCTCTTTTAATTGGATGAAAATTACCTTTTAGGTCAGATTATAAATTACTTCCCATTTTTTGTTTTTATTGCATTGACTAGAATTAAAGGAATAAACAGTGAGACTTTATCAAGGATTGGACTTTCCAAAGTACAAGCCTGTCCTCGCTCTGTAGGAATATTCAGAAGCTGAAGATGGTTTATTCTCAGAGAGCAGGACTTCAGAGATGAGGAGGTGGAAGCACAGCTTTACTGTGCTTGGAGAATACCGGGAAGAGCTGGGATGGTACTGCATAAAAGCTGTTCAGTCCTTTAAATTAATTATAACGATGTCTAGGGCTGCATTTTTTTGATAAGAATTTTGTTTGGTTTCACTTAAAAGTAAAGGCCAGAAAGGATAATAAGTAATTGATGGATCACTCGGGCTGTTTTATTTGCCCAAACTCAGGGTGATTGGAATAGTGATTTATAAAACTCTGTCTGTTACGGTGGTGAGTAATACATTCTGCCTTTCTGCACTTATTTATATTGTTTTCCCATAGACAGATGTATTATACAATTTTGACTTACATGTTCACAAAAAAATAAAGTTCAGCTCAAAGCTAGGCCCAGAGTAAGTCCAAAGCCTATATTATGAGGGGTTAAGATAGCATGATCTACAGTTTTGAGTCTTTATTTGGAAAATAGTTTATAAGGGAATTCAGAGAACTTGTAAATTATACCTGAAGAAAGGTCCTTGCAAATTGAAGCTGCCAAGTTTTCAAAAATATATAACCTGACTAAGGCTTAAATAGTCATAGTGAGTCTAAAAAATAATCTTTTAAACTTTTTTTGTCTTGATGATGCAGCTTGTAGTAGCTGCGTTTGTTGTTGAGAAACTTGGAGACAGGAGACATGATCCTGCTTTTTTATGCCTCGGTTGTGGGAGTCTCAATACCCTCCAAGAATCCAAAGTTAAGCAAAGTTGTACATTTCTCAATTTTTACCTTCCTCTATGGAAGGGTTCTTATGATGCCGCAATTTCCAAAGAAGGAAAAGCTTTTTCCACAAAGGTGTGCAGTGAAAGTGAGTTCTTAACATTGAAACAAATACTGCAAATGGAACAGTAATCTTACTATGAGCACCCCTATATGAAGGCTTTTCCATTAATACCAGAGCCACTTTTTGTAGGTCTCTGGAGGAGGAACTGTGTAGTTTGGCTCAATTATTTCTAGTTTATGAGGGGAAGCAGAGCAAGCATGAATTCTTAGGTGCCTCCTCTAGGAAGTGAGAAGATTTTGATGCCTTGATAGCATCACGGTAAAGACAGGGAAAAATGAAACAGCTGGGAAATGGGAAGTGTGTGTTGGGGAAAGGGAGATCTTGCTCTAGAGAAAGCCAGCATGTTTGGATAATTTCTTCAGAGCGAAGACCGTGAATCACACGCACAGTTGCAGTGTCATCTGCCGTGTGCATGGATCGTGTCCTTTTAGTGATAAAACAAGTATTGATGTTGGATTTCTACAGGCAATAGACTTGTTACCTCTTTCCTTCCAATATTAGTATGCTACTAAGCTGAGGATGAGACCATTCCAAATGGCTCATTTATACTTAGTGCTGTTATTAAATTCAGAAAGGGACAGGGAGCTAAGCAGGAGCTAAAGAAGCTGCAGGCTAGCTGAAGGGGCTAGCCTGACGCCCTCCCGACACAAAAGCCTGGCGGTGGGAGCACAGGGCTCCCGGTCTTATGCACCGCTTCAGTTCAAACTTTCACTACAGAGTCACTACCCTTTTTAAAAAATTTTATGGAAAAATGTTATGGAAAAAAAAAATGTCTATCCTTGACAGTGATGAAGAGGCCAGAAGTGGTGGCAAATAATAGGAGTGGATGTTCAAGTAGAAGGAGTTGCAGAAACATGAGTGTTGCAAACGGAAAACCTCATCTTGGAAATGGGATCATCATTATCTTTCCTCAATCAGAAAAATTTTCATCACTAGTTTTAAAAGTGATATTTGGAGTATCCATTGCTTCAGGCCTACAGTAATCTGAAACTTCAAAGAGAAAACCAGGAGGAAATATATGATTTGAGCTGAGAACTACATCTGCAAGACCGTTTGCTTGAGATGCTTATGACCTTTGTAGGGCAAGGCAGAATACCAGGAATTACTCGGATACTTGGTCAGTTTTCAGTGACTGGAAGTATCTGCCTTAGAAATGTGGAAGAGGTTTTTGAGAAAAAAACAAAACAAACAAACAAAAAAAAACCCTGAGAAGTGCAATCAGTGACATTATGATTAATGCCCTGTTGCACTGCTAATCAGTAAACTGGGGTCCCAGTAGTGCAAGTACAGAGAGGTGGGTTTGTTTGCCCTCTATCTCTCCATTAGTACTGAGGACTGACTAGTTAATAACGTTTCTGATACACTGTAAAATTCCGTAAAGTTAATATTTTAAACTGATTTTTACAGAAGTATTTTGAGGTAAGAAGTCATCACCAAGCCTAAAATGTTAAGTCAGCTTTAGTACTTATTAATACTTTGGACTCCTGTAGTGCTGTTCTTATTAGAGTGGGTAAATGAGATAACTGAGAAAAGCATAATCTTGTTAATATTTTAAGTGTTGTCAATTTTAAGTTTTGTCAAGTTATGGGAATGACAAATGCAGAAGTATATTGTTGTAGGTAGGATATACATATATATATATATATATATATATATAAAATATATATAAGGTGGAAGCAGTTTTAAAAGAAGTGTAAATAAATCCTTTCATCTGATTTTTTTGGCAAGGAAAGAAAAAAGGCTGCTTATTCCTATGATCTCTTTTCTCGTGAGTTCCCATTTCCAGTCTTGTAGAGATAGAGGAGAGAGATTTAAAACCATTACGTATATGATCTATAGAAGTTGTTACAAACTTAAGTGTAAATCTTCATCCATAGCTTTGACAGAATGCAA
Organism: Dromaius novaehollandiae; assembly: GCF_036370855.1. Classification (NCBI taxonomy): domain Eukaryota; kingdom Metazoa; phylum Chordata; class Aves; order Casuariiformes; family Dromaiidae; genus Dromaius; species Dromaius novaehollandiae. The sequence goes on along the minus strand of NC_088104.1, from coordinate 3,164,856 downwards.
TTCTTTGAGGAAATTCTATACTTGCAGAATGGAATAGGAAACTTATCTCTCATTAATAAATGACTCTCTTAGAGTAAATGACTTTTCAAAGATGATCAGGGATTCTGAAGGTAAAAATAAATTACAGTGCTCAAGACTCGTCTTTGTGAAGCAGTTTTGACTGTAAAAGGAATGAGATGTATCATCATGTAATGCAATTTTCATTCCATGTTTCTTCTTTTTTGCCAGCTTAAAAACAAATACATGCTTTATCCTTGCAAATAATTCACTTTAATGGGACTTTCCAGATTTATCACATTACTCATACGTTAATTCTTTCAAAAATTGTTGCTGTTGTATGTATTGGATAGTCAGTATTCAGACACCTACGTGTCTCTTGCAATCGGTTTGCTTCATGACTTCTCATGCCAGCATAATACCCCAAGCTAAATGGTGGTGTCATTACCAGATGTCTACACGTTTTATTTTTATAAGACTTTCTTAGATAAAGAACCCTATAATTTCTTGCAATTACCACAAAATTTAATTCCACGCATGGCTAAGTGTAACATGGGTGAAGATTAAGAAAACTGTTTAAAAATAATATTGATAGTTTAAATTTTATTCTGTCAGTTTTACTAGTTGCAGATGTGTCAGTGTAATGTAAAAACTTTTCCCGTGTTATACTGTACTAATGCTAACGTCATGGGGAAAAAATCAGAACAGAAACTAGAAGCTGCAACTTCGTGGAAAAAAGAGAGAGCTTGTATAAGAAATAATTTTACTTTTGGGACAAAGCTGTAATAGTGCTTGTTATTTTTAATCCTTCAGAACATTTCCTCTTCAATTATAAGTGTACTTTACCTATTTCCCAAGAAAAAGGAAGAGAAAAGATTTCCTCTTACTCTTTTCCATCCATTTATTCACTCTGAGTTTTGAAGTGGGACAAATCGTGACTTACAGATCAAATTAAACAGTCTCTAGAGAAAAACATGAGAATGGCAACATTTGTCTAAGAAATGGTGAAACGGGGAAGCCAAAGAGCTGTTGTGTTAGATGTGTCGGAGTGCCTTTCTGATTTGTTGTGGGGAATACCTGATGAGTGTCAGGTACTGGTTGTAGCTTTTTCAGCCCTTGACATACATACCTTTCTGCCTATGTATTTCTAACTCTTATGACCTGAAGAGGTATTTAATAAGCTTAATGTAAGCATTTGCAATTATCTAATAGTACCTGAAAATTGCTAACTAAATGACAGGAGGAAGTTTCATTTGCATTCCCTATCTGATGTTAAATCTGCTAATCCTCCACAGAGTCTGCCAGGAAAAACAAGGCAGACAGACCTGAATTTTATTAAAATCAGAAATCAAGCACACTGCTTCCCTCTCTCCAGTAACACGCTGCAAAAGAAAGCTTCAGACCTTCTGGAATATATTGTTTCAGTCATTATTCTCCTCCAGACTCTCTCGAAATGTGTCTTTGTTACAAGTTACTTGCAAAGCATACCTCGAGTCCTTCCCTCTTGGGTCTTGTTCCCTCGCCCACGAAGGCTGTGCTTCCAGCTTTTCTCCTGTTTGCCGGAAGGTAATCTTCTGTATTGTGACGGTTTTTTCTTTCCTTAATGAGAGTTCCTAATTGTTCATAATTAAATGTTTTCTCATGCTACTGGATAATTTTTTATGAAAACACAACTGAGGTAAGAAGCTATGAAGAAAACATGCATTTTAAAGATTTGGGGTAAGATATGCACGCCAGTTTTTTTGCTATTTCAGCATTTTGCTCTTCTGTTTGAAAAAGACTCCTGATGCGGCTGTGTAAGCAAGACCATGTCAAACAGCTTTCATTATTTATCAGCCCTGTTAATAAACAAGGACGCCTTTGACTATAGTAAATTGTGAGGTCAGTTGACTGCTTCACACCAGCTGAGGACTACCTTTTTTGTGTTTGTATTCTCTAAAATTTTCCATTTGGCATGAGCTACCCTGGGGAAAGCAATAGGAACTTGGGGGAGGGGAGCAGGAGAGAGCTGGCACAAGTGTAATTGTGCCTTTTATTTGCTCTCCAGGTGCGTCAGATCAAGTTACAGACCAATCTCCCTGTAAAGGCAAATTTTTCCCGACCTCTTGTAGAATTTGCAGAAAATGTGTGTTAAGGAAGTAAGCTTCGCAACTGTTGTGCATTGAAATGATTCAATACCCCATCTTCCTGCAGTGTAAATATAAAAGAGCTAACTGCCATTGACCTGCTGGAGATGCACTGAAAGTTGCAACCATTTGATTGAAACTGGCTTGACAGGTTAAAAGTAACTTTCTTGTGGTATTCAAAGAGCATAAATAGAGCTATTTTGCAGGGGAACCATAAAGAAGGATGTTGGCGTTAGAGGCACAAAAAAGACTCTTCTCATAGGGTGGCCCAAAAGTCTCATAGCGGCCTGTGGGCTTTCAGGGCCTAATACTCCTGGTGGAGTGAATGGAAACTTTTATCCCTGATTTTCCAGGGACACAAGAGCAAGCAAATTAGCAGCAAGAACGTGTGCCTCTGAAAACTGGTACCACCTTCCATCAGAGGAGTTATTTTTATTGCATAGGAGTTGCTGTGTTTTTAACTCCACACGGCATCAGCATCTGCAGGTCCCTTTTTGTCTTGTTTTGTTTATAATAACATCAGATATGTAGCTGTTCTTATTTTTGAACAAAATACTCATTCTGTATATGCAGACATTTATTGCTGTCCTCGCAAAGGATGCAGAGTAAGATGGTAGCAAAAACTTTGTCCCTCTCTCCCAGGGCTTGGTGGCCAGATGACGGTGGCGCCGGTAGCAGTAGCTCCAGAGCGGGCTTGTTTCAGTGCTGCGCTAATGGCTCTGCCGTGCCCTGTCGGCTGTCTTCCGCCGAGTGCCATGGCTGGGCAGAGGGAGGTGGGAGAACAGGGCTCCGTACAGTACAATTCTGTATTAAATACAGCTTTAATCCCCTTCTGCAAACTAGTGGGATAAATGGGCTGAATATAAGAATGGCTGTACTGAGTCAGACCAAACATCTCGCTGTCCCACAGTTCGAGTCCAACAGTGGATGGCTGGAGATACCTATGGGAAAGAATAGGAAAGGACAGTGTTTAAATAGAATGACAGGGAGGATGTGTCTTCTACATGTGAAAAAAGGGGGAATTACAAAACAACTGGCTAATTCAATTGTGTAGAATTAGGTATCGTATTCTCCCATTTTTTGGTATTTTTGTTTTTTAAATTGCTATATAAGAATTCTCATCTGAGTGGGAGAGGAAGAGCTCTCACATGAGCCTTGGTGCATCTTTAGTTGTTAAGGTGTTTTTAGGTGGCTCTTTTCATGCAAAGTCTAGTTTTACAGGAAACATAGTAATGTTGTGTTGTTTCCACTACCTGTGACATTCTGTAATTACATTGACTCTGACTTTGCAGCTCATCCAGAATAATAGTTGAGGTATTAAAGAGTTTTGGTGCCGTGTGGTGGTTCCTTTCCTTGTGCAGAGCGTTGAAACCTGATCCAAAATGTCTTAAAGTAGAACTGTGAGCTGAGGTAATATGCGGGATTATTGTCCACAAAGAAAAGAGGAAACTTGGCACTTGGAATTTCTCTCACCTCTTGACACTGGGATAGAAGGTTATTCTGTGGGCAAAAATTGATCTGAAGAACCTTAGATACAGAGGATAAAGGGTATAGCTTTAAGGCACTAGTTTAAAATAAACTTTGTGTAAATTAAACTTTTTGTAAAATAGAAGGAGCTTGAGGGGAGAGATGTTGTCTCTAACATAAACTGTTAAGCTAAGGCTAAAGGAAGGAGAAATTAAGTGGAATAGTACTGGATCATTCAGCAACTGTCTCTTCTTCCGCTTCTTGTCTTTTCTTCCACTGAGTCTTCCTTTCTTTCCCTTCCTTTTTTCTGTCATGGATAATGCCGTGTTCTGCTAATCCATCTTGGAAAATATTTAAGGATCATGAGTAGACTTTGGAGGCTGTGCAGCAGCTCTGTGATAGAGGATGGCATTGATTGGCTTGTCTGCCACAAAGCATACGGTCATGATGTGTGCATCTCGACAAATTTATGAAAAACGCCAAAACTAAGAGCGTGTTTGAAATGCGTCTTAGGTGTATATGTTAGACCAAGACAAGTCAAATGATTTATAAACAGTCTGTATTTAATGCTGCAGAATATTACCAAGTAAACACTCATGCTTAATTAGAAGAGACTGTAACTACATTTTAGATTTACTATGGATTTTGTAGGAAGGAATGAACTGTGGGGAATCTGTTTAGCTCATACCTTGTTATTAACCTCTAATCTCGAGGCTGGTAATAGTCTTCACTCTTTTAGAATACCTTGCTGATGATGAGTGCTTCTCTTTTCATCATGGCATGTGCTAATAGTTTTGATAAACATCTCCACAGTGAGAAATACATGTTCATCTGGTATAATCTGGTCCCACCCAGGTCATTTCCTGAATAATGTTTTTGCCATTACAGAAGAAGTAAATTTGTTCTTGTGGGAGGACTGAGTAGTCTCACTGCTTTTGTTTGTCTGCCATTTGTCTTGTATGAAATTGGGGTATCACAGCAAGTGGGAAATCTGTACATCTCTATTAGGACAGCACTCAAAAGGGCAGAGCCACACTGTATACCTCCGGTACTTTTTTTGATACTTTTTTAGAAAGCTAGAAATGTGGTTGGTTTTATATGTTTATTTTCAATATAAATAAGAATATACATTGTTTGAGCTAATTATTTTCTTCAGGACAGAATTATAATGATTAGTTGCTGTTTGTTTTCCCCTTACTCTTTTTCTTAATCCTTCTTCAGATCCTGGACTATTGTCAGAAGAAATCTGGGACATCTATAGAAAAGAATCCTGCAGGTGCACTGTAAGTAGAGATATGCTGTGGCATTCTCAATAGCTACTGAAATACATTTAGAAAAGAAATCTTTCTTAGGATTGCTAACCTCCCAATGCATGAAGTTAAATTTTCTGTTGATCGATTTGTTGGCAAAAAAGTTCTTCAAATAATTTTTTTCTATCTTTATCAAAAAAGAGGAAAAAGAAGGAAGTACTCTGATTTTTCTACCCTTGTTTTGTGAAAACCATTTTCAATTCAGTGTTTGGATGTATTCAGAACTTTCCAAGCACGCATAGCATACATCTGTGTAGCCCTGTGCAGGTGGCTGCAGAGACTCGTGAATGCCACGTGAATTCACTTGGCACCTCAAAGTCACGTGTCTGGTTGAACGTGGCTCTCCACTTGAGCTTGTTTCTGCTGCCGGGAATTTGTGTGGGCGGACTGTCATTTAATGTGATCCTACTTTTAAAATATCAGAGTTAGGTCCAGTATCACTGCATTTTGCCATATATACGTGTATATGTGTGTATGTCTAAATATCAGAACTGACCAGAAAGGTCATGGATTAGTTCTTCCCTAAAAAGCTTTACTTCAGAAGGCACAGAAGGTCCCAAAGAAATGCACAAAGTATGCCCAAACTGTATCTCTCGGTTCTCTGAATGTTTTATTTTGGAGTACTCCACAGTGTGTGCATCATCACCAGGCATCTTTTCTGGCATTTCCTTGGTATGCACCTTTTTTAAAAAAAATTTAATTTATCCTTATGATCTTTAATGCCAAGCCACTGAAAAGTGCACTTACGGTTTAGATGGTGTAGTAGCTTATCTGAAGTCAATGACATACATTGTTCTGTATCAGTTAAGGAACTGGTCTCGAGTTTCTTTAGGTTGTCAGTGTTAAAAATGACATTTGTCTGCATTTTTACTTCAATGGTGTTGTAATCCGGACTGTCTGTGTTTCAGGTAGGAAATAAAGGAGCTGTGTTTCGGTGTTGATTGTCAGGAATGCTTACAAGCAATCTGTAAGATTTGCATTGCTTAGAAAGACAAATAGATTAAAGAAGTTATGTTAACTTCAGTATTTGTGGAAATTTAGTTACTTTGTACAGGATCTTGGCCAGCAGAAGGCAGTAACTGCTCAGCTTTGAATGGTTCATCGTTGTTAATGAGATAGGCTTGCTTGCGGTAGCAATCTCTGCAGTGTAGATTTAGGGACTGAATTTTCCAGGTTTCAGAAGTTGATAGCAACTTTACTGTTCTGCATGCTCAGTTCTCTGTGGTTCCCACCTAATAATGTATTCCCTTTCCTTCCTAGGCCTAAGAGTTTTGTTTCTGTACAGTAATATTCAGCATGCTGTTACTCTGTCACATGCTGGTCGGAGCCTTTCTTCAGTTCTTTATCCTTTCTGGAAATTGGGTTTCATCTGAGAACATCAATTTTTATAACGTGAGACCTCCACTAGACCGTAAGTAGACAGTTATGTTTTTATTGTGTAAGTGACTGTAGCTTAACATTTTACTCAATTGCCCTGTTGTTTCAATCCTTTGGTTTTAGGGGTTTGTAGTAGAGCTTTTTCAAACATAAGGGATACGAATTTTAAAACAAAACTTTTGCTTTTCAACCCTTAGAGGTTCATTTTATTTCTAAGATTTTATAAGTTGACTAAATGAAAACAAACAATTGCATGCATTGCTAAATTAAAGAGTGCATCACTGCATTAGTTCTCACATTTTGAATGCTTTTATTGTACTTTTCTGTCTCTGAAATGACTTCCTACAGAGCAAATTATGCAGTGGATTTCTTATGAATAATACAGAACAGATGTTTTTGTCTCTTATCTTGCTGGGGTTTTTGTAGGGGAAAATAATAGGTGTGCTGTATGCAATTAATTCAGACTAAAGGTAATTAAAAACCCTGTGAGACCTGTGAAGTCAGTTGTCACTAATAGCATCATATTTTTGCCTCTTATCTAGCATCTAAAGTATTCTCTTTCTTCATCGAAGTGGAGAAGATTTTCTTGCTATATGATTAAAACAGTCAGAACAGCTCGGTATAATAAGTATATAAGTGCATCTAGGGGACTGTGTACCTTAAAACCATTTATATATGCATATAACATAAATAAGCTTTCACAATAGGCTGCTTGATCCCTTTGTCAGTAACTTCTTTTTTTAAAGTTGGCAATCAAGATCTGAAGCTGTTTTTGAAGATGTAGTTGTTTCATCAAAGGAATCAAAAGCCATTTGAATATAGATTGTGTTTGTGTCCTGTACAGACATACATGTGGGTGTATTATCATGTACATATGTATAAGATGTTCTCTCTTACCTTTCTTTCCCACCACTACTTAAATAATGTTTTGGGTTGTGAGAGAATGAAAAGAGGAGGAGATGTTTTGAAGTTCAGGTATAGCAAAAATAGTTTAAAATGTAAAAGCTTTCTACAAAACTTATGTCATAGCTTTTATCTAACAGTGATGTATCATTGAAAATACATACATGTATGTAATATGTTTTTGTAAGTATGTGTGTGTGTGCAAGCACTACAGTATTATTTTGGATATTTGAACTTTTTATATTTGCAAACTTACTATATTTTAATACTTTTAAAGCCACTCCATTTCCAAACAGTTTTAAGTGCTTTACCTGTGATAATGCAGTGGACAATTACAACTGTAACAGATGGGCTGAAGATAGATGGTGTCCTGAAAGTAAGTGCGTCTGTACTAAGGAGATTCTTTATGGCAGCTAATACTTGTTTCTCCCTGATTCAGTCATCTTGTACAACTCTTAACTGAATAGGATTAACATACCAACACACTGATGCCCTTAGTTATATAATTAGTAACAGTGAGTCATGTGATTTCTGCTGAGGTGCATATTCTGATCACTTCAGTGTGCAAAGCAGCAGTGCAATTTTTTTTATGTTCGTATATAGGTATAGGTATGTGTTTGTATGTATAAAACTTTAAAAGCCATCTAGTGACATCCAGTCACTAACTAGAAAATACAGAAACTGAACTTAGGCACCAATGAAAACACAACTCCTTCTCATATTTAGCTTCTCTTTATTTGTCTCTTTATGTATCTATAAGTGAAGTGTTGTAACAAGTATCATTGCAGCTGTGTAAGTATATACATTTTCCCTATCTTCTAGACATTTTACTTGCTTTTGTGAAGAAACATAATCTGTTTTTTATGAGATCGTCTTCACAGTTTCTAATGTTCTCATGCTCACATTCCAGTGTTACACTCATTTGTATTTCCTCTCAATGCCATAAATAACTTGTTTGAGACTAGGACAGAGCTGAAAATTTGCATTCTTGAGCAAGGGTTCCATGACAGAAATCTTTTGCTGATCTTGTGCTTTTTTGGAATATTTGATTCTTCAATTTTGCATCAGATCACCATAAAGTTCATCTTCAAATGAAGTTTAATCTACCAAAAAGCCTGGTACCTCTTTCAGAGTTAACATAGGAACTGAGATAATTGTTGTTGATACAGGTTTGCCTTGTGCTTTCCAGGAAGTGATTTTAAGGGAATTGTTAACAAACTTAAGAACCACCTTCCTGCCCTTATCCCCCTCCTTCTCCTGGATACCATCTCAAGGGATAACAGTCCATCTAGGTTATAGTCTTGCTTATGAGCAGCAAGGCTCAGAGTGACTATGGACTGTACTTCTATGAGAGAAAGATGGGAACATAGAAAGCAGTAGAAATATGTTTGCTCATTTTTCTTTGCAGTGATATTCAAAGTAAGAACAGTGGGAAAGGGGAAGAAGTGAACTATAGGAATGAGGAAATGTCTGAAGTGAAGAAAACAAGAAGACAGTATAAAAAAGAGAAGGGGAGAGTGAAAGATGTGTAGATTATAGTGCTAATAAGTAGTTTAAATGTCAGCAGCCTTTCTGGTGGTTTGAAGGGGCAGTTAATCCTAAAATTTCACCCCGATTAATTAATCAATGAATGGGATTTTGATCAAGTTGAAAAATAGCATTATACAGCCTGGACAAATAATATTTTTATGAGAATATCTTGCTAAATTGTGTGAAATTTTTGAACTCAATGAAAGAACTCATATTTTATGGAAATAAACCTTTTTTTGATTTATTTCGTAGGTACTCAGTACTGTTTGACCATTCATCTCTTCACAGAACATGGGAAGAGTATATCAGTCACCAAAAAATGTGCTACTGGAGATGAATGCCATTTTGTAGGCTGTCACCATCGCAGGGAAAGTAGTCACAAAGTAAGTATTATTATTTTGCATTATTTGTGTAAAAGAAACACATTAGTTTTAAGGTTTTCCATTTCAATATTTGTTTTTCATATGGTTGGAACTTGTGCTGTGCTGAAGAAGATGTGCCAAGAGATGCTGTCCAGTATTACCTGTAGAAATCAAATTTCTCCAACGGATGCATGGCTACCCCCTTCTTCCTCCTTTCCTATTTGTATTGCTGTGGTACAGTCAAGGATGTAATGGCAGCTTGTAAAGAAACATCTGAGCTTCCAGGGACATTGCTAGTGTGTATCTGATGCATGAGCTTTGGCTTCTGAGAGCTGCTGTTGCTTGTGGTGCTACAGCTGCATCAGTCAGCGCTTGGGCAAGCCAGTTGGGAAGTGAAGTACTCCAGTCATGTCTCTGGATAACATAGCTTGGGTAACGTTACACAGTACCTGAAGCAAGCCTGTAATCATCCATGAAGGTCATATTCTTGAGCAACATGCAGCTGAGTTACTTTGTTCCAAGACAAAAAGCTAGGACTCTTGCCCTCTCAGGTGGGATTTGCACATGTAGCCTTGAGCGACTATGTAAAAGTTTCTGGTTAATGAGCAAACATATCCCATCAAAGTATTGTCCACTGCAGTAAAGCTAATTCCTTAACAGTTGAGAATAGTTAGTGCTCAAAACTTTAAAATAAGTCTCTCCACTGTCTGCTGGCCTACCTGCTGCAATACTGGAATTCACACTGCAGATTGGTTGTCTCCATATCAGGTAGCCTACTTGTAGGAACAGTGGAGTTGCCTTTTGTGCTTCTGCCTCCAGAAAGACTTTGGTGGCTGTAGGCAGCCATGCTTGGCTATCTTAATCAGAGAATTAATTTCTGTAGTGGTAAGTTGTGAAAGAAGAGTAAGGCTGGCAAGAGGCTTGGAACATACTCTGTTTCATTCTGTAGCAGTGCCAAAAAAGAACTGTTGTGCTAAAAGGAAAGTATACGACACAAAGAGCGATGCCAAATAAACTGTAAAAGAGATAAGCCAAATTCGTTGTGCCATTTATCAGAGGAGAATAATTTCCAAATGGAAATTCATAAAATGCTAAAAGAAAACTATAGTTCACAAGTACTAGTTGGCAAAAATCTAGAGCTATGTAAAAAGTGGTTTTCTGTAGCATAAAACTTTCTGATTTTTTTTTTTTTTAAAGTCTCAATTTACAGACTTATGAAAGCAATGTCATTGGAAAGTTTCTCGAAAAAAGACAAGGCGGTACCACTAGCAGGCAGGCAGCACCCTGGTGCCATTTCTTTGACATGTGAGGAAGTCATACAAATGTTGATCTCAACTGGTCTTTTTGGAGCAGTTGTGTATTGTTTATATGATGAAGTCTGTGAGTAAGGACTGTAACCTGGCTCTCTCATTTTGTAAGGGAGGTTCTGATCGCCAGTCTCCCAGGTACTGCTGTCTTCCCATTCACTTTGCAAAACTCTTGAGCTTCCTCTAGAAGTTCTATCCTTGCCTTGAAAGAATTTCTGTGAAACTAATATGTTCTGCAAAAAAATTCTACTTTGATAAATTGGTATATTTTGATCTTTCTCCTAAAATTCTTCACAATTGTGGAAATACACATAAGTCATTTTTTCTATCCTAAGCCATTTAAGATTTTTTTTAGTTTTAAAATATACTCCTAAAATATTTTTGGGATTAATGCAGTCTGATTTTTTTTTTTTAGTGTTTTTGCAAAGAGATTGTATAGAGTAGTTCTGCAATGTTACCTAGTACTGAGAGAGTTCTTAAATATCAATGATTTCCTAAAATCTTTGGGTTGGAATTATTTTTAACATGAAAGATGTCAGATACCTAAGAAGAAGCAGACAACACCTGTTAAATATAAAAGGATCTGTATGTTATCTGAGCAGATTTTCATTGATTTCGACAGGTTTTGATGGATTGAGAGTAGGAAATGATCATGCAGCATTTGTCTTCTGCTGCATTTTATCTTACAAGAACTTTTGTTCCTTTGTTTAAAATGGAAAATGGCATTCTCCTGGCTTTTTTAGTAAGGAATATTAAGTAAGGAAAGTTACTTTTAGAGTCCCTCTTGAAAATCAGCTTTGTCAGTGGTTCTGTGGCACTGGAAAACTGAAAAAAAAGGAGATCTGAAGTTAAGCATGCAAGGCTACACTGAATACAAAAGCTTGAGGGGAAAAATAAATGGGAACAGAAGTTTTACAGTCAGAATATTTTAGTTTAAAAAGCTGGAACTCAAAACATTCAAACGTGTTTGTAGTTAATGTGTTAGAAGGGGAAAGCTGTGGAAAGCTTTCCCTATTTTCTATGACGTGCCGCATCATGTCCCAGTTTTGAAGCCCGGTGACCACACTGGGTGATGAGCTCCTGTCAGAACGCCGTGGTGCATGACTTTGGAAGAGGTGCTGTAACTGATACCCTCCATCTGCTGATTTGGGTCAGGGGCTGCCAGGTGGAAGTGATTAGTCTACTTAGTTGTAACCTTTGCAATAAGTTGAAAGAACATATAGCTTGAAAAACCACTGCTGAATTAGCCTGTGCCCAGTGATCTGTTTTTTCTCAACAGGAATGCGTTTCTTGCTGTGAAGGTATGATTTGCAATGTGGGAATACCAACCAATCACACAAATGCAGTGTTTGCTGTATTGCATGCACGGAGAACGTCAGATGGCTGCAGGTGGACAGTCAACACTGCATTGCTTGCATCAGTCATGATGGTTATGTTGTCCTGATGCAGCAACCTCCCATTACATCTGCTTGAGAGGGTTTGCCCTTCTGTGGGCCTGTAAAAAGCTGCAAGAAGATTGCTTCAGGATGTGCAAGGTGAAATCACAGCTACTTCTCAAATTACATAAGAATTTAAGAAAACAGTGGGAAGACGTGTACATCATGAAGTCCCTGGATACATTAGTGAAAATACTTCAAATGGCCTGCAGTATTTAAAAGAAACCACTAGTGACTAGGCAGCACAGTGAACTTTAAGTTATTATAGTCCACTATTTTATGGTGGAAATTCACATATGCGTGGCATGTTTCTTGAACAGAGAAAAGAAGTGTCTGCAGACAATTACTTTGCCACATGAGATGAAAGGGGACTTTTGATGGACCATATGCCAACAGGTGTCTTAATGGAAACTGGTTTTAAACTATTTTTCACTGTGCATAAATAACATGGAGTGTCTTGTCTTGATCAACAGGTATATTTAAGCTTATCCTTAGTTATGGTTTTCATAGAGTACATATATGAGAGATGTTTTTTCTGTTTTGATCAGAGCTGTCACATCTATTGGAAATAATAGAAAATAATTTTAAAACTGTATCTTTCTTTTCTGTAAAACATTGTCTCACCCTCAGATTATAAAATAATGTGAAATTATCCAAAATTTCTGTCTAAAGATCGTTACCTATTTGGGTTCGTAGATCAGAATTCTTTTTTCCCTCTCCCTCAAGAGGATAGTTTGCTTGTAATAGAGTCCCACCTCAGCTGCTCAGCTTCTGAATCTTTGTCCTTGTGATATTATTTAAGGTGTTGATAATAACATGACTTTTAAATTGCAGCTACGGTCAAGCAACTACTGTATCATAAAAACTGTAAATGGGCACTTGGTGTAAATAAGGAGAGGTCTACTCTTGGTTAGCAGAAGACTACCAGAAATGTTAGTGTCCTTGAGGGATCTTTAAATTGTAAGCACTTAGCGCTTTTCAATATCCCAGAACGCTGGGTATCACTTTTATCTAGTTTAAACACCCACATCTGAAAAGTTTGGGCCAAGATTCTGCTTTTCGTAACAATAGTGGGGGTTTAATGTGTATTTGCCTACCTTAACTCTGTCTTTTCATCATTTAAATGACTGTGTGTCAACTAGATGAACAGCTGCAAATTTGACAAATAGAGTTTAGTTACTGTTAGATGTACTAAAAACTCTCTTTTCTTTCCTTTGTCAATGCTGTGCTGCAGACCAGCACACCTAAGCTGCTTGTCTGAACTCTCGCTTCACCCGTTGTAGCTCAGTACAGTACATTTCAGGACTCCTGTTGCATCGACCTAAATACAGTCTGTAATAGGTCACATTTACACTGTGTATGTTGGCTACTTTGTTAATAGTTTAGCTTATGTTGTTTGGAGTGCAGACCCCCTAATTGTGGAGGCCAGCAGGCACTGATGTTATTTGATGTTTCTCAGGATGGTTTTAATGAGACTTTAAGTCCTAACAGATTTCAGATGGTCCTATTTGCCTGGCTGCGTTTTCTTCCATCTCCCCACCTTTTTCACAGACTTGCTCTGACAACCCTTATATATTGCAGCATAGCTAAAGATCTGACCTAGCAAGGTTGAAGAACTGCATTTCATTTTGTTTCTTTTTTTTGAACAAAATGATGTCTTTTCCTCTTCTTAAAGGAATTGGTTAAAAATTATCATAAATTGTCAAAATATTTTTCAGAGGAGGGATCGTTAAAACTTACTTTTAAAAAGAGATTCAAAACTGATCTCTGAAAAATACAGATAACCCTAGAAATTGTGGGGGGAAAAAACTGCTACATAAATATTGGCTTAAATATTAGCTATTTTAAATCACCAAATATATTTAAACTAGTGGCTGAAAATACTGATTTTGAAATGTTTATAGTTTGATCACATTCTAAAATGGCAACATACTATTTTTAGAATATGTAAATATGTCTAAGAGTCAGCCCGCGATTTGATGACAGGCAATTGCACAGTTGTAAAAGTTGGATGGAAACACTTTTTTCTTGCAGATGCAAGACAGTTCTTGCTGCCTAAATGAAGACTTTTCAGGCTCTGGGTTCTGATGGCTGCTGCTGCGCAGTCCAGCAGGCCAAGTGCCTGAAGATGTTCTGAAGAAATTTTTTCCTTTATTCAAAGATCATCCCTAGGTAACGTCTGTAGCATTAATCTTGGTGTCATACATAATAACAAACATAATTAAGATTGTTCAATATTTTTCATCACTAAATGTCATCTTTTTGTTATATGGTCTGTAGGGTTGTTGGATGTTTTTTCTTGTGGAATAACCATGCCAGGTTTGCCCTCTGCTCAGAGGGGAATTCCGTAGTAAAGTGAAATCAAGTTGTCTTCCACATTTTGGACCACGATATTTTTCCTATTTTTGCCTCCAGCACTAGGTAATTGTTTCTGGGAATAATTATTGCAGTCTTAACAAGGCCTTAAGATTGCTTATGGTCTTAAATGAGTTTACTGTAAATACTTTATAATAATCTAAGTGCTGATGCTTGTTTACAGTACAAATGCCATTCCAAGGCATTGAGGAGTGCCAGGGAGACCCGGGAGTGCTGCTCAGGAGATGGGCTGAGATTCTCTGCGACCTCCAGAAGAGCTGGGCTCTGGGGGGGTGTTCTTGGCTGGGCTGAAACAATTTTTTTCCGTTTGACACACTGAAAAGTTAAGAAACCTGCTCATAATTTAAATTTGGTGAAATTTCTAAGAATCATTTTAGGTTAAAAAAAAAAAATGAAGCATTCTACTGAAGTGCCAGAATAGTTTGTTTGATTTTAATTTTCTCCTTTTTAAAATAAACACTAAAGAAAGCAAGATGGGCTTAAGAAAGCATTGGGTGTTGACAAAGGTTTATTTTTTAACAGAATAAAAAAAAATACAGTAGTGCAGGATGTTAAGGATCAATTCTGGTCAGCCTTGATAGATCAGTATCTTTGTTGGTACAGAATTTAAGACTATTGTTTCTTAAAAAAAAAAAAATACAAAAAGCTGTTGATGCATTGTAAATACTGCACAAGTAGGCACTTGGATGAGGAAACAGAGAATTTAAGAGTGACTGTGCCCTTTGCTGCTTTTTATGTATGTAAAACCTTTATGTTTCTGATCACATTTTACTTTAGGCCAATGTTAAATGGTAACTTTGTAGGAAAAGTAATACGTGCTGATATTAGAGAAAATAGTGCTAAAAGTCAGCACAGTGCATATTTTTGGATTTATAAATGATTGTCTGCATAGGCAATCATAATGTTAATGTTAACTTATGCTAGAAATTTGTATTTTATTAAGTAGATTCAAGTATGGACTATATTTTCTCTTTAGATAGCTGTCTGAAATGCTCATTGGGGAACTTGTAAGAGAATAATTTGACTTGAGAGAATAATCTTCAGGAGCTCCATAATGTATGTATTTCATGCACATCAATTTGCTTCACATATATGTTATAACTTAAAAATATATATTGCTAGTTAGTGCCTACATTAGCTATGTAACTGCAAATGGAAGTTGTATAAATGCACATCCATCATTTTATATGCAGAACAGGAACATGTTTGCTAATGTTTCTATATCCATCCAGCTTCCAACAATAAGGCATTAAATATTGCATTCTCATTCAGTATTGGTATCGGTTTTATCTCCAGAATCAGCAGACACTGGATAACAGCAGTGGGTGCCACACTGAAGTGCATTCGTGGGCAGAATGATCCCTTTGCATTGCCCTTTCAACAAGAAACTGAAAAGAATTTTATTATTGTGCTTCAGTAATGGAAAGTAAATTACTTTGTGCAGTTGATGAAAGATATATGTTGTTTTGTGATCTATGTGTATAACGATGCATTTTTTTGCATTGCACTGGACAGCGTATGGAAGATTTATTTTTGAAAGCTTTAATACAGAATACCTTTTCCTCTATTCAGTGTTGGTTTGTATGATGTTTTCTTACCTCTGCATCACTGTATTAAATCTTCTTCAGAAATGGCACTTTTAATTAAAGTTATTAAAGTATTTGCTGGTGAAAAATATTTGTGGTGAAAAAGCAAAAATGATAAAAATCCTTTTGCTCTTTAAATCAACAAAACCAATTATGAAGAAGATTATTCTATATTTTATTGATTCTGGCCATTCAAGGAAAATCCATTTGTGAAATTTATTCAGTTTGATAAAAGTTGGCAAATTGGGGAATATGTTGAGCTGAAATTGCACTGAAGCCACATTCTGCTACTCCCTCTCTTCTGACACATGCTGGAAATTCACCGAGAAGGAGGTAAGGAGGTATCCTGAGCGCAGCGAGAGAGGAGGGATAGGCAGCCCAGCAAAGCCACAGGGTCGGCAAGCCTAGACAGGAGAATGCTGCAGCCCTGGGGGGAAGAAGGGAATGGGATTTCGACTTTCCCAGCTCGTGATGTAATTGTTTCCAAGGACATAACGTTTTTCATGGGGCGGAGATTCCTTTTTCCCCAGGCAGTGTAAGCGAGAACCTTTTAAGGATGTGAAAGAGCTCTGCCACTTCACAAAACTCGAGTAATGAGAAACTGTCTGTGTGTACGTGAACCAGCTATTGAGAGATATACAACGTGCTCTAGGTTTCTCATGCATATGCTAGACAGCGCAAGTATGCTGCGAATCAGCACTTGGGGTTTCAATTTCAGTTTCTGGATGACCGTGTTGTCTCTTCTTCCTGGCCTCTACGTTGCACGGTGTATGTGTACCCCCGTGGAAGAAAAGATCGCAGATACACCTGTGTGCTTTTGAGTACCCTTATGGATAATGTATATGTGCATATTTGTATATTGGGGAGTGTGATTGTTAAACACCTGCAAAACCTGAGGAAGCATGGGCAAAATCTTAGTTTAGGTGAAGTTCTGTGGTGTATTCAGTATTGTTACAATGTCATCTGCTTCGACTGTTACAGTTAATGGCTTCAGGAAACTTCATTGGTGCCAGTTCTCCCTTTTTGGAGGGCAACTTACCCTGAAAGACATGCTCTACCTAAAGGCATTTAAAGGCATGGAGAAAACTAGATGTTTTGTTTGTATTTCTGAAAACTTAATTGCTGCAACCATTAGTAAAGTAATTCCACAGTGTAGTACTGCAGTGAAAATGTATTTTTATTATTGCATTTAATCAGAAAAGCATCAGAACAAGAAATATGCTTCTATGGTGACTTCTGATTTGTCAGAAAAATTGAAGCCCAGGTGCAGATTAGAATTCCAAGTTAAGAAAACTATCAGCATACAGTCAGCTACTAGTATTTCAAAGAAAACTTGAACTTTTCTCATTTAAACAGGATAAAATGTTGTAGGAATTCTTTCTGATTTTTTAAAGCAAAAAACATCAAAAGAAAATTAAGATGTGGAAAAAAAACTGTAGCGCTTTCAGAGCAGAAAGCCATTCCTGCAGAAGGTATTTGTAAGTTTGACACAGTGTAACTCTGAAAGCAGCCCATCCCTGTAAGAAGTGGGTGGTTTTACAGGGCGTGCTATTTGCAGGTGTTTTAAATTAAGAAAACAAGGACAGCAGGCCTCATCTTAAAGGAGAAGAGGGAGCATGTTTCCTCCCCTGCACCTGAATAATACTGTTCCTGTACTCTACCTGATGAATTAGGGCAGGTTGATCTGAAGTGGGAGCAATTTATTGAGTGCTTGAGGATCTTTCTGATCTTCATGTCTGTTTTTCATGGATACTGTTTCTCCTTTTTCAGCTATGGGAGAAATATTGTCAGCTGTGGAGCCAACTCTAAATTTAGACTAATGAAGAACTGCCTTGTTAATCGTTAGCATAGAAGGACAGAAGAAGGAATAATCCTAAAATATCCCTGGGTAGGGTATTGCACTGTACTTTTCAGTTTTTTAGGAAGAATGTTCTGATTTGAAATTCTTAACCTCTTTTTCTGAAACGGGTGGGAGGAGCACCAGGTTTGACCAATGCACAATTTTGTTCATTTTGTTCATGGCCTGAATTTTTTCTACAGGTTGTCATGAAATGATGTGTTACTCTCTTACTTAAAGATTGCTAGGAATATCCAGTCAAATCCAATCCATCCCTCTTTGTTCTCCTCCTTTCTGAATCTTGGGGAACTGCAAATTATAATGTTTATTTCCTGGGATAATTGGGACCTATGGGATTCCTCAAGCTTGTGGTCAATTAGATGATACATTCAATTAAGTAGGCAAGCTCAGAGGAAAATTTAAAGACATTGGTGCCCACTGAAGACTTATGACTGGTAAATGCCTGTTTGGATTAAGGGAACAAAATGCATAAGCAGTGATAAAGATCAGTGCAACCTCAATGGGAAAACACTGTGTCAGATTCTCAGCTGGGGCAAATAACAGCCTGATTTAAAGGTCAGGACGGTTTAGCCTGTAGGAGTAAGGCAGGCACCAGGTAACTAATTAGTTTGTATTATCTCTCTGCAGAAAGTACATATCTGATGTTTTGTATGAACTTTTAACATCATCTATTCTACTTCTGCTGTTACCTTCAAGAAATCGAGAAGATACAGAAAACAGCTGTAAGTTTGGGGGAGAGGGTTGGAAAATATAAAAGAATGAATATACTTAGTATTCATAATTCATTATTTTAGACTGCTTAAATTTCATGGTGATTTGGCAAGGTCATTTTTAATGTCAAGTTTTTAAAGGAAAGAAAACTAAAGATGTTCGGTGTTTGAATGACGGAATATATTTATACAAGAATAAAGCCAGTGTTATTATAGAGAGGTTTGAAGGTCTCATTGCATAGTTCATTTGTGTTAATTTGTTCCAGCCTTAGAATTTATTATAGGTTTTCTAATTTCTGCCCTCTGTGTTGTGCCACTATGAATGGGGTGATAGGAGTGGGAATGCTGGGGCCAAGTAGAATGTTATTTACTTAGAAAATGTGAATGAGTATGGAGTGGGATAAACAGAATACTGATTAACGTGAAAATTAACTGAATGACAAATTGGATTAAACTCCCAGTTTCTTTTGTGGAATTTAATCAAAACGTTGGATGTCACTGGAAGAAAATATGTATGTGTTGGCTCTTACAAACTGTCCTAGTGCTTTCTCATGGTTTTTAGTTTCATGCCTTCCATTGCTTGTTCCCCTACTCTTTTTTTTTTTTTTTTTTTTTTTTCCCCCCCCAACAGTCTTGCACATGGGTGCATCCCACGGACTTTTTAAAAAATGTGCTTCCTCCTTCCTCTTAGGCTTTTCCATGCTTGTTCTGGGTTAGTGTTTAAAGAATTTGTTTGGAATAGTGTCCCCACAACATGTGCCCACTAAATGAAAGATGGAAACAGTAGGCCCCAAACTGTTCAAATTTAATTTGTGACTAGTCTGCAAAGGAGTACTAAATCTGAAGGTTCAGGGACAGAAGTACAGAGGGAAGAATAAGAACAAACTCCAATTTGTGATCCTCGCTAAGTATTTTGAAATCAATTAACCAAATTTACTTGCCCTTTATTCTAAAGGTACATCTTAAAAGATGGTAATCGCTCTCTTGAGCTATATCCAGAGTCTTAAGTAGCAGACTATCCATCTGTTTATTTGCAGTTTTGACTTATGGTGCAGTTGTCAAATACTGTTCTAAAATTTGCAATATTTTGGCTTTTCTTTCTGTCTATATGTTAACACTGTTGTGTATAATGTCATTTGTGCACATCTAAATGGCTATGACACATCATAGCTGTTTTATTTTCTTAAGGGGCAGAATAGATATTTCTGTGCAAATAGTGATCTTTTTGTTGTCCCCCCCCCTTGCTGAATGCAGACACTATTCAGATCGCTGCTGGTAAATCTGTCATCAAATACATTTTTTTGAGTTCACTTTGTTCTTTGATGGACTAGTATTTCCAGTCCGATATGCTTTTTGTTCTTTTCTGTTTAACTATGGAGAAAAGAAAATACTGGCAGAGAACCCAGTAATACATAGATGTTGTTGTGAGGTGTGTTTGGAAAAGCCTTGTTTTTCATGACCTGGGAAGGTCTTAAATACTGTGAATGAATGCCTGTTCCATTAAACATGCTGGGAATTTTATCATGGTTTCTAGTAGGACTGGGGTTTTAACCAGTATATGTGTGGTTATTGCTCATATGTGGGTCTTGCTGTGCAATTAGCTAATTTATATTATTGCTTTGATTAAATAGTTTTTATGTATGTGTGTGTGTGTGTATATATATATATATATATATATTATTTTGGCCTGCAACAACTTACTATGGAGATGAGTCATGGCGATCTGGTCATTAGGGTGGACTTTTAAGAAGACCCAATGATTTTAAATAAAACTGCTGTAGAGAAATGTGCTCATTTAATTTTTCCTTGCAGCTTGAAAACATTTATTTGAAAGATGGCCTGAGAGTTGACAGCCGAAGTGGCAAAGCAAAGTATTTTAAAGAAATAAAAGCCTAATTGTTGTCGCTGTTGAAGTGCTGCAGTCCTTCACATGGATCTGACTAGACATAGATCTGAGAAATATGAAGAACCAGACCTATAGATTACACTTAATATTAAAAAGATTAACACTTTTGGAAATGCTTAGGAATTTAAAAACTGGCTCAAATTCAGGAAAGAAAATGAAGTAATCTGAAAGCAAAAAAAATTCTAGAAAATGTGACCAGAATTAGTTTATTCTTGGAGGTTCATTTGAAGGTGTTCCTCATCTTTTCTAGCTCGTAGCTGTCATACTGTGGGTTGTGATTCTTCAGAGAAGACCGGTTCTCTCTTACATGTTGCTGGATCCTTGTTGGTTGTTTCTTTGAATCCTTTTAATTTTGGACTCTGACACTGTGGGGGTCTTCCCCCAAACTGTAAGCTCTTGGTGTGTTCTGTGATTCTTTGGGACAGTGAACTTTTCAGTGTAATGAGCATTTAAATTGCTGTGGATTTTGGAAGGGAGGGAGGGAAATGTGCATTTACCACTTCTCATTTTTTTCCCCAAACCTGTCGGACGCCTCCTCCACACTGCTTTTGGGATTTTGTTTATACACCGGGAAAAGCGCTCCCCCCACCCCTTTCCCTTCAGCATGGTGCTCACAGAGGAAAAATCTATTAAAGGAGTAGTCTGGGTGGGGTTGGGCTTCCCCCCCCCCCTTTTTTTTTTTTTTTCTGTTTTGACTGACTTTGCAGTAACAGCAGCTGTGAAAGTGGTGGGGGGCCTCCCCTTGCGTAGGTCGAATATCGGCAGGGGAACAGCCGGGGCGGTGGAGAGACATGACAAACGGGATCTCCCTGCGGAAGGGCAGAGGCTACATGAGTGTCCTGGCCTTGCGCAGGTTTTCGTCAGGGTTTGAGCTGCAGCTGAGGGTTGCCAGAGGGATCAGCTGAAGTTACCGCACGGAGTGGCTAGGTTCATTTACTGGAAACTCAGGAGCTCTCAAATAAAGAGCTGAAAGACCAAATACTCACAAGTCTCTTTTGAAGATTATACAGAGATGCAAGATAAAGTATAAAAGGCAGGTAGAAAGACTTAAAAACAAACAAATAAAAAACCTCAAACACTAATTAAAAATGCTGATTTTTGTGATTGTCTCAGTATTATTCTTCTTTTCTTGGAAAAACAGACTAAGGACTGGGATGTTCCAGAATTTCTGGAAAACTTTATTTCCACTCTCAGGGTCTCAGATTTGGGGAATTCATATGTCTAACCATTTTGCAAGGAAGAGTTGTTATTTTGTACCAAGATCTGTCTAAAATATATATATATATTTTTCTTGGTCAGTATTTCTGACTGATTGTCTTATGGAGACAGCTATACTCATGGATCTGTTGGAAAATAACTCTTTTCTGTAATAATGCCTTGTTACTGTTTAAAACCTTTTGAGAGAGGTTAAACTGAATAGAAACAAGTTTATTGTTTGGGAAGTTTTTACACACAGGAAATTATACTTGTGTGAGTTCTTCTTGACTGGTCTATTGGCAAAGCACTTAAAATGTGCCTGCTGATTCTTCCTGCCTTGGAGTTTGTATTGTGTCAGAATTAATTCAGACCCTCTAAGATGGTACTAAAAAAAAAAAAAAGAATCAGATCTTTTAAATGAAACTAAATGATCTCTACTGCTCTCAGATGTTCCATTCCTTGTTTTAGCAAGGGCGTGTCTTCATGTTGTCTGCCAAAGAGCCTTTACTCTTGCTCTTGCTATCAAATGAAGTTTTGCTTACCTTGGAATGATTGGACCTGATTTTGAACATTGCAGTAGAGGGGCTTGTGTCAAATCACTTCCGAAGATCAGCTGTTGAGTTTGTTGATTCAATTAAAAAAAAAAAAATCATTGCATATGTAGTATCATCATTTTTACAAGACGTCCTGGACCTTTTAAACCACTTCTGTGCATGTCACTCTTTAAACAAGGTGACAGGTCTCTATAAGAGAATGCAGTGCATCCTGCATGCCGTTAGACCTCGGTGGCACCAGCTGGTCTGAAGGACTCATTATAGCAAAGCTTTGTAAGTTCAAGCTCATAGTTTCTCCGCTTCTGCTTTTGTAATTCAGAAGAGGGCATTTTACCTTCCTATGTCTATTTCTTTCTTGACAGTCTCCCTTCTTACTGTTCTTGGGGGGGGGGAAAGGAGATATTTCTGCATTTTGAGGAGAGATTCTTATAATGATGTTGTAAATAGGAGGCTTCAAGTAATTATAATAGTTTCCTGTAACTGCACTTACATATGGAAGAGAAATAAAATTTAGAGGAATGTACTATATTTGAGTTCATTTACTGTCTGCTTTCCCGGCCAGGCACTCATACTGTACTTTCTGTGAGGACTCATCTCCATTTGAAAATTAATGCTCATAAAGTTAGGCTGTCAGGTTAAAGCACAGCTGCACTACCTGAATAACCCCATTTTAGGACATGTCTTGGAATAAGCGTGTGGTAATCTTGTTTAGTGTAGTTTCTTTTGCTAGATATAGGTAAATTATATGGGAATAATGCAGTGTATCTGCAGCTCATCTTAATCATCAGCAGCTGATCACACACTCTTGTGTAGGGAAGCTGGCAGCCTTACTGGAAGTGAGTCCCAGTTACTCGGTGAGGAATGTATTCCCCCATTAATACATTTCTTAAAAGTACTTGTGCAAATGGGCCGATGTAACCCATATACGCATACACGCATTGTGCTGTGAATTGGAGCTTTGCTATTCTTAGCACCGTCGGTAAATGACTTTTTTTTAAAGACATAGGAATAATTTTACATAAATGGTCAGGAGAATATGGTTACTTTATGCTATTGCTTTTTCTAATCTCCCCATAAACTGTACTTAAGCACTTTGTAAATTCTGTTCCTGGCAGAGTAGCATGTTCTGAACGCCATGTGTATCTACTTCGAATGGTATGTACTATCCAGATGTGCAGCACCGACTGTGGATCCAGAACTTCTCAAAGTATCTCTGCTGTTTTCAAACTTCTTTACCGCTTCAGTTGCGTAAAATAGATTTTCAGTATAACACTTTGTGGTATCTAAGTCACAGTGAGATGATTTGAAACCTGAGGATCCAAAGATGCACAGTTGTTTAAAATCCAGAAATGAAAGTGGTAGTATTATTTTTCTCTATAAAGGGCAAATATAAAATATTGGATCCAAGAATTTTTAAGCATCTGATTCATTGCTTATATTGTTGAATCCACGTCAAGTCTTATATGTTCAGCACTGAAACAACTAGAATAATGCCTATTCATTCACTTTGCCTGTTAGATCCCCTAATGAGGGGAGATCATATCCATAGTTACATTTTGCTTTGCTAAACTCAGCAGTGGTGATGCTGTGGAACTAGTCTTTCAACTGTGCACGTTTTTTTTTGTTGTTGTTGTTGTTTGGTTTTTTTGTTTCCTGAATGCCAGGAAATGGGCCTTTCACAGAAGCTGGGAAGGTGTCATCTGTTCAGCAGTAGAGTGCAGTCCTGGGTACTGGAAAATGGAAAATTTCTCACAGTAATTGATTAAGAACTATGCTGAGTGCAAATGCTTTAATTTGGTTTGAGAGGGCAGTGGTCATGGTTGGTTAGTCCGCTCGTGTTGGCACTAAATCAAGCTTTTTAGAAATACATCTCATGGACAACATTTTATTAATGAGTTTTCCCCGCAGAACCCCCCAGACTTGGACATTATTCCTCTACTCTGGAAAGTGGCCCATGAAACTTGTCAATGAAAAGGAATTCTTGGAATTTATCTTTTTCTCTTTGTTCTTGGGTCAGAGCAAGATTGATCCATTCTGTGGGTGATTTTTTTGGAAAGAAAATCATTTTGCTTTACTGGAAAATGTGTAACCTGAATTGGAGGAGATCCGAGAAATTGCTGCAATGCCTACTCCTGTTCTTAGTTTGCTTGTGCCTTGTTAAATGGTGTTGGGATTTGTCAGGGACAAGAAGTAGTGGGGAGAATAAAACTGGGTTTTTTTGCCAAATGAAATATACATATGCAAAAGAATCTAAAGCATTTTTTACATAACATACAAAAGTAAGAAACTTAAGTTATGCTATTTTCGTCATAATTAATGTTATCTTCTCCATAAAGAAAGCCAGCTCTAGGCCTGTGAATTGCTTTATTCCTTTTGAAATCGTCAAGTAAGGATTTAGGGACAGCTTAATTAGTGCCTTAGGACTTGTACTGCCTGAATTGCTGGGATAATACATATGCAAATGCATAAAACCCAGTCATTTGAGGATCATCTTTTGGTTCAAGAGGGCAGTTGCTATGCCTAGTTAGTGTGTACATATTGGCGCTTCCTTAGGTTTGTAAAAACAACACAAAAAACCCTTCTCATGGCAACCATATTTTACTAATGAGCTTTTTCTATTGTGTCATTGTTCACTGTTGTTTACCAGCTTTTCATTGGTCTATGGAAAATAAATCATCTGTTGCTTACTAGTGCTTTGCACTAGAATAAATAGAAAGAATAGATTGAATTGAAGAAAAAAAATGAAATTTCAGAAAACTACATCAGGATGTCAAGAGTTCTAATGACTGCCTGGTACTTTTTAAAAACCTGAGTGTCCTTCTCTACTCACTTCATTTCAGCCTCTTCCAGGAATTCCTTACTAAATTGTTTAGAACTACAAGCAATAACTGTTCAAAGGAAAGATGTTCGATATTACTATTTTATTCTTAATCCCTTGGCTAAACTAATTTGTACATTTGCAAGGAAGTTTTAGAGGGTAGGCTTCAACTTAATTTTTATTTTCCTTCGCTGAATAGTAAGTTGACTAAGATAGCTTTCGTCAAACTGCCACCTCTGAAACTGTAAATGGATATATTCATGATGGGGGGGGACCCCACCCACACCCCACCAATAAGGCATGTATAAATGAAATGCTGCTCCTTGTTTTCTTTTCCATTTGATTCAGAAGTTCTGTGATATGTTTGTCCTGGCTTTTGGTTAGATCAGATCTGTAAGGTGAGTAGGGTATGGCTGCAGATCCTGATATTGGAGATACTCTGAACTTGAAGCCATTGACTGTCCGCCTGTTTCCCTTTCCATAACTAGTCATGCAGCCTGCTGATCTCATATACTGGGTTTGAACCACACTGAGAAACTGCCTTTGCAGGAAGAAGAGTTTGAGAACTGTACCCTCCTCTTATGCTCTAGAGCTGCTTTGAGCAGGAGAGTGGACTGGATGACTTGTGGAGATCCCTTCCAAACCTATGTGATTCTGAGTCTTAATTAAAGAAAGATTGTTGGCTTTAGGAACATCTTGTCATTCTTGAATTGAAATATTAAAGGAAGACGATCTGGATAAATACTTATCTTGCTAGGGCAATTGAGAAGGACTATAGTGACTTATAATTACTTCTATCAGGAAATTCATTGCTTAGCCACATCAGCCACAGTAATACTTAGCTTTAAATCATTCTTGTCATTGCATGTTAATTATAGGTGAAACTCTTGGTACATATTATGACCTTGTATCTTTGTTTTTCACACATTGATGTTTCTGGCCCTTAAAGCTCTGTAGAACAACTCCTTGGACAACGGTCTTTCCAGGCACCTGGAGAACTGCACAGCAGGCTCTATAGGAAGTTCTGCCTATTCCTCCATGAAACAAGAGATTGAACATTTTTATTGATACGATTCTCCATATGAAAATGAGTTTCCTCAAGTCTAAGTGATCTGTTAGAATATGTTAGTGCAGAAAAAATTTTAATAGGAAAAACTCAAAACATCTGATTTTTCCTTTATTCCACTTTGGATGTACAAATATTATGGTTAGGCTATGTTTTCTTTTTATATTGCTTTAACTTTTCTATTTCACTACAGTATTCTATACCAAATTTATATTTATGTGTGTTAGATAAACACACTTTGCTCTTTTATGCTATGTTGTAACAGCTAGATGTTACCTAAATGGAATTTATGAATTAAAGTAATGTTACAGTCCCCTTAAACTCCATATTTGAAGAGTTAGTATAATTAAAAGTAACATTAAATAAAGATGCTACAGGGTAGCTGATCTTCAGACTTTTAGGGAGGTTCTGCAGCTGAAACTTAACATGAGTCCCAGCTGAAAACCTTTTTACAGTAACTGCAACAGAATGCAAGTCTCTTGTTTTTGCTTGCTTTTGTTGACAACTGGGTTACATTTGTTTAGTTTGTACATCTGCATGCATATAACCGGTCAGGGGATTATAGTGTCAAAACAGCGTTTGTGGCTGATACCTGTCTACAGCTGGGATTGCTGTTGGCATTAGCTTCTAGGATCCCTGAGTATCTTGTTTTCAGTGACACTGCCCTATAAGTGAACTCTGTCTCTCACGGAGAAGATTCTCCATCCCTCTGAAATTTCTTTCTGTTCAGTCAGAAAATGTTTTGACTAATCTGAGATTATGATAAATTTCTCTCTTAAACTAATATCAATCTAATATAGCTCTTACCCTAACGGTCAAAAATCATCTGTGCTAGGGAGTTTAGTTCAATGACATTTGACTCACAATTTATACTTTTCTGACTGTGAATTATTTCCAGAACCAGCTTTTTCTGTCATTGTAACTATAACTAAGAAATGCATTTACACACACAAGACATCTCAAAAATCCCTGACTTGGTCTTGACATGCAGTTATTCTTTTCTTCACCTACACTCTTAATAGTTTACTAACGAATGAGAGCTCTAAATCACATTCATATACCTCTGAGTCTGAAATTTCACACATACCTGCACGCCTGGTTAAATTTGTACGAGCATAAAGGCACTTCAGCAGTGGCCAAAGCTCTGTGCTGTTGCTCATTTATTTCCTGGCATGCTTTACAAATACGCGTGTACGTATGCACACCTTTAAACATTTGGCAACTTTATACCATTAATTAAGATTTACATTGTCTTAATATATGTTTAAGTATCCTTTATCTCTCCCTTAATAACTTTTTTTTTAACTAGTGTGGCTAGAGTAAAAGTCAGACCATCAGGTTTCTATCCTTATGTCTGCCAACAGCTATGTATTTCAAGTTTCTTTATTTGAGCTTATGAATAATACTGAAGGTTCCTGGGATCACCAGTTAGAAAAGTTTCTTTTAAGCTCTATGAACATTTATGGAAAGTTTGAGTTTATCTGAGATATCGTGATCAACAGCCTTTCTTACTTCATTTCTCCTGCTCTATTTTTTAATTTAAAATATGTTTTCTTCCTATAATAAGTTTTCCTAATTCCATTCTATTAAACTGCTTCGAGGCTAGATAGAAAATGAAAATCTCCAGAAAGACCAGAGCTTTGGATCAGCCGTTGGTCTCAGCCTGTGGCTGTGCACCTTGAGAGATCTGTGGATTCTTTCTAAAGGATCCACTGAAAGATAACTGTATGTTTTAAGGCGGGGACTGGACTGTTTTTCATAGGCTTAAATTGGATCTGGAAGTGTTTATCTCTTTGGAAAATTTAAGATATACAAAGGTCAGAAAAGATTTAAGAAAACAGCATGTCCCCCTTCAGGAACCACCTTTTTAATGCAGTGTTGCGTTGCGTTTTGTGAGAGAGGAACTGCTGGTTGCAAGGTTCTGCCCTTGGGACGAGCTGCTGAGCAAGGTCTGATCGCTGGAGTTCATTAAAGATTCTTTGACTATTTCACTTTTTGGAGGAGATCTTTATATTATTTTTTTTCTGGCAAGTGAGAGATTCTCTATCTTCTTTGCCTAAGAAGTGGTCACTTCATTTATTTATCATCCTTATCTTTCTCATGTCCCCATTCTAGGGAGCTCCCCATTCTTTTTTTCCCTCCTTTTCATTGCCATGTGAACATAATATGCCTTTTTCATATCATCCTATAACACTTCATGGTGTCATCTGTTTTCTGAATGTTTAGCATGTTAATTTTTAAGTAACTGCTAGATTTGGGGGAAGTTGCTAAGAATTTTTAGGTGTCTGAGAGCAAAGGAGAGCTGTTGTGAATATTGTTCTATTGAAAAATTAATCTTTTTGTTCATAGAAGCCAAAGGCAAACTACAGAGGACGCAATAATTTGTTGTTAGCCTTTTTATAGTAGATGCTTCCAAAAAGGCTCCATATAACCGTGTTAAGCTTATAGTAAGCTACCTTAAATAATTTTGCTCCTTTGTGTGTAGATTGTAAAAATGGGGTTCTATGGAAAATGTATTACTGATTAAAAATAATCAACATTAAGCCCTTTCTGTCTGTCCTCCTCCTCTATATGTATTGATACAAAATGGCAAAGGTCACTGCGAGGAGGCAGAGCAGGGTGATGGTGGACATGATGTTTGGTGCAGTAGGTAGAAGATGTTGCAGCACAGAGTAAGCAACAGATATCACCTCAGCCTAATCAGATCTTTGGATTATCACGAGAGCTGGCAAGACCTTTTGCTAGGGAGTTTATTTTTCTGTGTGTTGGGGGGAAGCATAGAGAAAGAGGGAACTCCTGCTGAAGTATGTGGCAGAATTAGGAAAAAACTAGCAAGAAAAGAGTGGTGGGAATGCAGTTGCTGAGATATTACTGCACAGCCAGTAATAGGGAGGGAGGACGGGGCAGCCAGCTGTTCTTAAAAAGCAGATTAAAAAGAAATAAGAGAGCCAATGTGGGGAAGGAAAGGCAAGAAACCATAGCTGCATGAGGAAACTTGACTTATGGAAATCAGCTGTGTAGAAAAGGATGAAAGAGCAATCTATGATAGTGAAACGGTGGTAGCTCAGCAATTCATAACTGCAGGGTGTAAATTTGATCTGAAACCTAAAAGTGTTTGGGCTAAGGCAGAGAGATAACACTTGCGTTAGAGTGTGTGTGTCGCAGCTGCAACAATGGTTGTGCTGAAGCTGCCTGTTTAACTCGGAAGAGTGGAAACTGCAGATGTTATACTGATGCTTCTTGAGACACCTCGATTCCAGACGGAAGGTTATCAAGAGGAAAATTATACCGTCTATAAGGACATTGGCATTGTGCATGAAACAGAACTTTTTTCCATCTGTCATCAGCACGTTCAAAGTAGTTATTATGTCTGTGCTCCAGTGCAGCTTCTTTGGAATTTGCTATCCTAAGGCAAGTAATTTCAGAGCCTTCTTAACTGACCTCCAACCCTTGCTGCCATTAAGTCCTGTAAATCTCTTTGGTATGAATCCAGCACAGGTAGATAATTTGGGAGATAGTAAAGGTGACTGAATTAGAAGTTTTCTGAAAAAGAGTTGAAGGATTGGATCTTTGCAGAAAGAGAATCATTACTGAAATGGATTGAAGAATTATCTGATAGATTAAAGTGCTTGATGGATTCAGAAGCTAATATCCTATGTAAAATGGTGAAGGCAATAATTAATTCTTTCAGGCCTTAGTATAATGGAGATGAAAATGTTCTGGCAGGCTTAGGCTAACTAAACTAATCACAGATCAGACCCAGAAAACAAACGTTTATGTGGTCCCTATAGATGTGTGTGCTTTTTTGATGAGGCTATGAGAATGTGAAAGGCTTACGATTAGACACAGTCCCAGGATGTACGAAAGACCTGCACCTATTCCTTACATGACTTCAGCTTCCTTTGTCTCGGTTCCCTTTCTGCAAACTGGGGACATAAACTCCTCTTCTTATCCCTGCTTCACTCTGGCTAGGTTTTGGGGGCAAAACTTGTTTAGTCTTAGCGATCATACAGGCCATGCTCCCTTTGGGTTTCAATCTTAGAGAAGCCATTTAGGTCCTACTTTAGTGTAAATATTAATAATTTAAACAGCACTTTGGGGCTTCTTAATCTTTATAAGATAATAATATTCTCAGATTGAAGACTCTGTGTTGAAAGTATGCATATAACACTTTCCCGCAAATGTCCTGCTTTTCATGAGCTCAGAACAAAATCTTTTTACTTTATCACAAATTGCCTGAGGTGTTTTCAAGACACTTTGAGACATCAGTTTTCTTTCCTCAGAGAAGAAGCCTCTATTAATAGCAAGACTGGTGCTGACTGAAATGGGGACTAAATTCCTTTCACAATATCTCTTCTGTTCATTTGGTTTGTCTGTACTGTCCATTGCCTTATTCCAAGGTGTTTGGATGCCCCTCTTCCCTGTATGCTGCTGGTTGGCCTGGGGCAGTGAAGGGTCTGCTGGTATCGCATTGCGGTAACCTTTTGGGCAGCACCCTCTGCTTGGCTTGGTAACGTGGTCATAGGCACCCGGAGCTGGAAAAAGGAGCAAGAATCATTGCTCTTCATTTCTATACCTCATTTATCTTTATTGGGTGGTTTTTCCTTCTGATGAACTTTGAGGGAACCTGTGAGCCCTATCCATTTGATTTTTGGTTGAAAGCTAACAAACCTTTTAGGGTGTCATATTTAGGCCCTGTGGGCTTTATTTCCAAAGCCTCAATGTCATGGCCCATATATGACAACAGGGAGCATGGAATACATAGACTTCTTCTTCTTTTTTTTTTTTTTTTCTTTTCCTTCCCTTTTTATCTTTTCTTTTCTGTCCAAAAGCTGGAGGTAAGCATCTGTCACATAAGGCAGAATTTATGTGAGGCCTTAGGCTAGAGATACTCAGGTTTCCCTGTTGGTTGCAAAGTGAAGCAAAAGGATCCATCTGACAAAATCAAACTTTCTCCCTAAAAATAAACTAGAGAGGAGTGTTGTGCAGGAAAATCCCTTTGCGGAAAAATGTCCTTTTTTGTTTTTTTTTCCCTACATAACTTGCTTTAATTTTTGACAAGCAAGTATCCTTACAGAAAGTGATAGTGTCCCACTTGTTTCTCCAAACTGCAAGTTGCAGTATCCCTGACTTTTGTGAGACGTTATTAGTTATTTATTAGGCACTTTTAGCCAGATTATACAATGTATGTGCACCAGAGTTGATTGTGTATGGCCATATCTTGCAGAACTGTGCAGCTGTTTAAACCCCTTGATACTCCCTAGGATTAAGTAGTAATTAGACCTCTAGCCACAGCTAATAAAGTAGCGCTGAAAAAAGGTGCGAGTCATAAAAGACTGGAAAAAACCAAACACACACAGAACTGAGTGTTTTGAATGCTTGGGTAATTCTAATTCTTCATCTTACACAATTGCACTGTGTAATTTTTCCCTGTCTTTGCTCTTCTGTAAAGTACACAATTCACGTATGTCAGAGGTATTATGACAGTATATTGGAAGAAACCTAGCATGCTGAAGATTTTAATACATAATAAATATTTCTGACCAGGGCTTTTGAGCCCCCAAAAGCAGTGTGGAGAGAATAAATTCCAGAGCATACAGTAAGGTGGAACATCACTGTTCTCTCAGTCAGTTTTGTGTGAACATGCAAGCAAGTGTAGTTGTGGTGTAGAAGCTTTTGAAGTTCTGGGAGTACCAATGTGTCCTTTCTGGAAAAAAAACAAAAGGAAGATGATGGCTAAAGTTCTTTTAACTTTTCAGGGCCAGATTTTTAAAACGGCTACTTAGTAGCATTTTTAAAAACATCTGTGTTCCAAAGGAATTTTACAATATCTTTAAAAACCTGGCCAAAAATACCCAAACCAAATTTTTAGAGCAGGCAGAAGTGAGTAAGCACACTTCAAAATACCATCCATGGTCAATAATAGCAATAATTATTTCTATTACTTTGTGGTTGTATTGCTAAAGCTGCTTAGAAATCTATTAAGGGACAGGTTTTTGAGTGTTTTAATTAGATGAGTAATTCTGAATGAATTCAAAGGGGTAAACTAGCATGAACATGAATTTTTCAGTGTAAATAAAGATGGTGTCATTTGTCTTTAGTGAAATGCAACTTCACTAGTTTTTGTACTCCTCCCTCTACTGAGCTGGCTATCACCAGCTATAATACATAACATCAGTTTTGTCTAAAGATCCATTAAAATGTGCTGGTAAGATTCATTGTGGACTGTTTGTTTTTTCTGGGTATTACAACTGAAGATCAAATAATGCTGCATGATTAATATGGATGTATTGAAATTGTCCTGACTGCTAGATAAGATGACTGCAGGTGACTGTTAGCACACTATACTTTTGTTTTGTGCCTTGTAAAGTAACTCAACTTGAAATACAGTCTCCTCTGAAGCTCTTAAGTGCACAGCAATTACATAAAATTTGCTCAACTCTTTCTTGTATCCTTTGAAATCTAAGCGAAGAAGAATGTGGCATTAGACATTAAGATTGATAGAATCCTTGATAGGCCATAGCAGCTCAATAGCTCTGTGTTTCCTCTTTGGTTTCTTCAGTATTCCCATTGTTAGTTTAAACTTGATAAATGCAAGGAGATAATGCAAATGGAAGGCTGGGATATTTTGTTTTATCTGGAGAAAAGACAGTGTTTTACCTTCTTGCTAGCTAATCAAAATTCATATTTTTGATTCTAGAATAAAAGCTAGAGTGAGATACAACATTAATTCTGTAGTATTTGTTTGATATGCTGTCATGTTTTTTAGAAATTAAACATGATGCTTGGTAGGAGGAGCAGTCCAAAGGCTACTGACTTCCAGAAGTAATGTAACTCTAGCAGAGGGCACTGATATATATGTAACAATGGAGTTATTCATGCTGGTCTTCAAAGATCGAAAATGAGCGACTAAATAGTCTGCCCTTCTGGGTTTGAGAAAATCAAGACTAGTTCCCTCATTATATAGGAAAAGATATTGGAAAAAATACCATTTTTTCATCCTCAGAATAGAGAAGCCAGGTCCATTGCTGGCTATTAAACAGTTTCAGAAGCACTGGGAAACCTGAAAATCGGATACAGAAACTGAAATTTGTAAATGGTATGTATCTAATAATATACTAGGCCAAGATATTGGTTTTGTTAAACTGATGTAAGCAATCTACTGGTTTGAAGTCCTTTGTTTTTCTAAACAGTGTTTTGGGTTTTTTTTTCCCCCTTACCATTTGAGATCTTATTTTCTGTGATGTCATAGGTAAAACTACTGATTTCACTCAGGATCAAGTCTGAGTGCTAAGATACCTTGTCTGACTTTATTCACACTGTGAGTGTTCGAGATTCAGGCTGACCTCTGAATTTATGAAACAACCCATTTCTGTTTTCCAGAAATCAACAAATGATGATAACCTAATCAACCCAAAATATCTCAATTGTACTTCCTCAAAAAAAAAAAAAAAAAAAAAACCAAAAACCCCCAAAAAACAAACAAACTTGTGTGTGTGTGAGAGAGAGAGATGGCCAAAGTGAGCTTACATAGCCTTCAGGTAGATTGTGGGGCAGCATTTCAGAGGCACCAACTAGTATTATAGAATGGATCTCTTGAAAATAATGATGTTTAGATTCCCGTTTTATCCTTTGCATCTGTGTTTCTGGGGCTAAAAATCTAAATCTCTGATTCAGTGTGGCTTTGAGCCACCTCCAACAGCACTCGGCATGTTCTGTTTAGTTTGGTCCTGTCCTATGTTGTGCTCATAATGTTTCAGACTCTGCTTGTTGGGCATAGTTTTCACATATTCTTGATATAGTATATACCTGCCCAGGCCTATGTCTACAAACCTGATGGTTTTAACCTTGCTTTCTATGATTTTTCCCCTCTTCACATGTAATTCCTCTGCTAATCTGTATCTTTGCATACAAGAAAGAGAAAAGTTGCCATTCTGATGATCTGAGTCTTATAAGTGTTCCTCTTCAAAGTGCTTCACTGGGCTAAGAATGATTCCTTGTTTCACAGCAAAGATAATGCAGGGCATTGTGCAGCCTCTCCATGAATCAGGACCTAAGTTTGGGACAGAAAGCAGTTTTTCCTCTCATGTTATGCCTTTTTTTTTTTTTTCTTTCTTCCCTCCTGTTTAAAAATATACTTTGGTTTTAAGAGAGATGTTGTGGATTGCCCAAGATGCCTTTAAAGAAAAACTTTGGCAACGGCCCAGGTAGGCTCTTTGGGTACAGTAGCCAACAGCTTAGTCCAAGTGAGAGAAGCTTGCTGATACAGGAACGTTCTCAAGAACATTGAGAAACGTCAGAAAGCCTATTTACAGAGATGCAGAAAGGCAAAGCTGCTGAGTTTTGAGTATATGCAGCATAGTGCAAGTTAAACACATTAACAGCAATAAAACAAGCACTGCAGGAAAAAAGCAAGAGAAATATAGGCCTGTGTTTTCAGGAGAGCATTGAAAAAAGGATGCTACGAACAGCTGTGGAAAGAATTACACTGAGCAGGGATATGAAGTCTGAACACTTTGGAAAAGGCAGATCTAATGTCTTCATGGCAAGCAAATAACTATTGGAAAAGACTTCCTCTAGGCACAGATTTTCTCTTCAGTTAAAGATTGGCAGGCTGTAAGCAAAGGGTTTGAGTCAACAGAAGTGTCAAAACACCGGTGGAAAGCACAGGGTTGTTACAAGGCTCTCAAAACCAGAGGAGCCAGCACAGATGAAAAACTGCGGCTTTTGCAGGCCTTGGGCCTCAAGGAGCAAAAGATCTGGTGACATGGGGAGATGGGGTAGAAGACCAACTCTGAAAGGAGCTGAGATCCTAAATTAATGCTGTGATTCAAGTGTGGGTTGAAGCACTGATGTCTATCTTGCTGCTGCTGAGACATCTTGCTGAACCTTTTCTTTTTTTTACCCCACTACGTAAAAAACAATATGTACGTAGAGCCCACAGGATAGGACACTCTGCTCTGAACCTGTTAAAATGCCTTATTTTGCATTTGCACGTATGATTCACTAGAGGATTCACTGGCCTGTCTGTAAAATCAGCGCTGAGGAATTTTTACATGTAAAGAGTTTGCTGATGGTTTTACATGTGGCAGAGCAGAAGCTGCCCGAAAGCATTTCTGCTGCAGTCTAACACACTGAAGAGAATAACATCAGGAGAGCAGGTATGGACCTGAGGGGAGCAAGGGAAGGGAGTGTGGTTGGGGAAGGCTACAGGCTTTCTCAGCCACTGGAAATTCATGCTCCTAGCCAGCTCCTGGGCATGGAAAAGCACCCCCTCCTCTGCAGGCAGCGGGGGCTGTCTGGGCACGCGAAGGGACCGGTGAGTGGATGGCAGGAGGTCAATCTAGACTGTGTTCGGACACTGGCGGACTTATGTGCAAAAGCAGCCATCAGCACTGTGTATTCCATGACCGGGCCACTTTCTCGTGGCCAGCCTGCCCGCTGCCTTTCCCCAGGATGCTGGGTAAGGCACTAAGCAGCCAGCCGCGCTTGGACGCAAGAGGTCTCATGCTTTGCCTCGGGCTGTTTTCACACACTTTGTCTCTGTGTGATCAATAAATCTAGATTTCGGTGTGGCCTGAGATAGCTGTCAATATGCAAGGTAGGGACCAGACATGGTGGCCTGTGATGCGAGTTCACAGCTGTCTGTAGAGAAAACGAGAGCCTTTGCACAGAGACCGTGATCCAGAAAGAGGTGAGGGAGCAAAAAGAACCTGCTGATGAGATGAGATGAAATCATTTTACCCTGGAAACAATGATTTCCCGCTATAAATAGGTTTTGGGCTCAGACACTGGGAGAAAGGAAAGTCAGTGGGGGGGAAAAAAGGGAAGGCTCTGAACATCTTCCCCATATAATACCTTGCCACGTGAACCAATAAATTTATATTTTAGATGAGATTTGCATGGGCTGTTGCTTTATAGGAATGGTTTTTGGTCATAACATAATTCATGTTAAAAGGAGAAGAACAACTTCTTTGACACTTACCCTTCATTGGCAATAATCTTTCTCAGACAGATTTTTGGAACTTAGTCTTTCCAGTACTCATCAGAATCTTCAGCTATGAATCAGTACATGCAGGTTCAGACACCAGCAGACTGATGCAAAGATTTTTACATGATTTGCCTGTACAAATACATATACATTTATGCAGTTGGCCTGTAAACTTGGAGTCAACATGACGTTTCAGCAGCTTCAGTAATGTATTTGGTTATGGGATAGTCTGCCCTTGTCTTGTGGGATTTATACTTCGTTCTTGTTGAAGTCTGCAAAAATGCCCATTAATTTGTATTCCAGGAGGATTGGCTTAATTGTGAAATCTTGAAAGGATACTTCTATTAATAGAATTTCATCCTTGTTATTAATCATATTGCATTAGCAAAATACGCTCTTGACGTGAAGGAATTTTGGGGGGGCGGGTTTGTTTTTACGATTTCTGCTATTAATCTTAAAGACAGCCTTTTCCAGTTTTTCAGATTAACAAGATAAAGTATTCTTTCATGAACTGGAAAACAAGTTGGAGCTCTCAAACGTTGTTTGGAGTGTCTTACACCTCTGAAAAGTGGCTAGAACAGACTGTTAAAGCTTGGTGTTGCCTGAGTGCCAAGAGGAGCAGAAGTTGCTCCTGACAGGCAGAGGCATGCTGTTTGCAGGGCATTACTCCAGTGGTATCCCAATATCTTCACGGTAGGGCAGTTACAGTCATCTAGCTAGTAGGTGTCACGCTAGCATAAGAAAGAACTGAATCATTTTTTGCAGCTTTTGTTCTGTAGAAGCTTGATGAAAGGCATACCTGAAAGTGTTCAAATACCCGTCTGCCTAGGGGTACCCAGTGATGATTAGGGGTCAGGTGATTATTTCAGTCTGTTCTCTTTAGATTATGCATTTTATGGATGTTTCCTATTGCTGCCGACAGCTGATGAGTGTACTAGGGACCTCAAGAAGTCTCAGCTAGGTAAGTATGAAGGGAACCATGCTTACCTCCCCAGAGGTACTTGTCTAACCTTGTCTTAAGGACCTCCACTGATGGCAACCCCAAGGAGAACTGTTCCTATGCTTCGCTACCCTTATTGTTAGGTTTTCATTCCTGTCTGGATTGAGTAGCTTTTTTCTATAGTGGAAGTGTTTTACTTCTCACCCTAGCTATCATGAACAGGCTGAATAGCTTGTCCCTCGACAGTCTTTAATGAAGTTACTATTTCATTCTGTTGGAAAACTTCCATAGGTTGAATAGCTCCCATTCATTAAATCTTTCTTCTAGGTCATGCTTTTCAGACCTCTGTTCTTTCTTGTTGCTCTCTTTTTGACACTTTTTGTCCTCTGCTGGCTAAGCAGAGGAGGAGAGTTGTTGCAGCCTACTCTGTCTCCTGTAGTGCTGGCCTCTTCTGCAGCCCTACAACGTTGATTCGTGTTTGCTCCTCCTTAGGAGCTTTTGTGGAATGCGAGTCTCAAGAGAGGCTGCAGATTTCCCGTGTGGTTCCCTGCGTGGTCAGGAGCGCGTAGAGTGAAGCAGCCAGCTGTGCAGCCTGTCCCCTCTTCCTGTTCCCTCTCCTATCTCAGCTGGTGGGAGGACCTGAGTGTCTCCAAGGCAGGATGTGAGAGACTGAAATGGGGAGTAGAAGGCAAAGATGAGCACAAGTGAGAAAACTGGAGGAGGCTGGGGCAGATGGGAGGAAGAGTGGGTGTGAGGCCCGAGGGAAGAGGCAGGACACGGGAGCCCTGTCCAGGCTGTCCCTGGCTTCTGGTTAGTGACTTCCCGAGTGCCATAATAACGTATCCTATTCTCGATAACAGCTCCACTTCAGCAGGTTTCCTTCAAGAAAGCACAGTGGTCAATGTAGTAATGATGTCCGGTGTGTCAGAAGAGCTACCGCTGCGCTCTTCTGGGCCTGTCGTGGAGCTCCCCACGAGCTCTCTGCAGGCTGCCAAAGCCAGAGCAGCGGCAGCTCGGCAAGGTGCAAACTGGTTTGGTTTTGGAGTTCCTCGCCTTTAGGAGAACCAAGAGAGCCTGGAGTTAATTCTACCTTTGAAAATGTTATTGTAGTTTTTCTTACCTGGTTACCTTTGTTTTTACTAGAAACAGGGATACAAATGGTGTTAAAGGTGCTTGCTTTTACAAACACTTGTACTGCAATTCTACCAAGCCACCTTCTGCATATTCCACTGCTGCTGCTCCCGTTGTATATTGATTCTTTAACTGTATATGGCTTTGCAGCATTTCTGGTGTTTTACCCTTAGCGCAGTTCTCATCTGTCTTTTGTTAGCAGTGATGGAGTTTGTAGTTAACCCCCTGCTGTGGAAGTGTTAACTGTGAGTGTTGCTTTCTGTGTTATTGCCTAGGGCATGATGCCTGCCAGCCCTGTATGTTATAGTTGTACATACTCAGCACCTTCTGGCCTTTCAGGATGAGTACACCAAGTCCTCATTGTCTCGTATAACCCACATTACCACAGTGAGAGTCTTTATCCCCCTCTAGCTGCTGGTCCAGATAACCTACTAATGAGCCTGTTACAGTTGCCAGCTGGATTAGATCCCAATCTAAAACTATTTTAAGCACACATGTAGCTTTAAGCATGTGAGTAGCCCCACTGAATTTGATTCACTTTTGGGGACTTGACCATGGAAGAAGAGATGGAGAGCTTTGTGAATGTGAATGAGGCATTCAGTTCTTCATTAAGATATGTTCTTGATTAATGTGCTTAGCTTTCCCAGCAGCATGAGTTGACTCTGAGCTCTAGCTGCCACTATTTGTTAGAGCATTAATTATTCCTGAATGGAGAGTTTGTATTGGTTATTTTGTGTGAAACTAAGCAGTAGTCTCAGTGATGACGATTTCTATGATGAAAATAGGCCAAAAATGATCATTGTCATTATATTGTTTTGTGAACAGAGTGGTTCAAGTGATAGCCAAGGAACTTGAAGAATACACAGAAAGTGGAAAGAATGTAAAAACGAGTATAAATTCCACTGGTTTCTCTTCAGTGAAGCAATATATCTTATTTAATATTTGATGCTCATAACAAAGATCTGGAGAGAGAACTTGAATTTTCAGTACTCTAGGAAGAAATGCACAAGAAGATTTCATATTTTAAAAAATATCCATGTATTCCAATGATTTGGAAGTATTTGGAAAACAGCATTTAGCAACCTGTTTACAAACATTTTGCACAGCTGTAAGAAAAGGACTAGATTCAGTTGGCTGTTTTCTGGTTTTTACAGTTTGGGGGAGTGTTCACGGGTTGCCCAGTTACTATCATCGTGGCACTTTGAGGCAGATCTCATCTTGCATTCTTTTCTGTTCTCTGTGGATCCCTGTCTCTCTCAGGTGACGGCATTTATCTTTACACTGATGCAATTTTAAAACTCCTGATTTCTGGTGAGAACCAGACTGCTTGGCTCCATCACTGTTAGTGTAAACTGGTTGCAGAAAAGTAAACAGATAGGAGAAGCTCTTTATTTTTCAGGTTCATTATAAATCCTTCAAAATATTGGTTATTCATAGATAAGAAGATTCCTAGGTCTAGCTCTAATCCCACTAACTAACTTAAAGGATCACTGAAAATTGTTGTTATTAAGCCAGTACAAAAGGAAAAGCGAAGTTATTTAATGACTGACAGGTGACATCTGGTAGTATTTCTGGATGGCCTTACATTTCCTGTGGTTATTTTTATAAGCTAATGTATTGATCATATATGTAGTGTTTTTTCTCCTGTTGAAGCGAAAAAATAAATCATTGCAGACCTATTCAAGCTGTTTTTCATGGGCTTCCGTGAATACTGAAAGCCAAAACTTGTGTGTTCAAGTAATTGATGTTAGGTTCTTCATTTTATGTGAAAAATCTCTAAATCCAAATGTTTGCTTAGTAAAAGGAGTTCTGCAGTGAGTATTCATAAATGCTTTCAGACTATTACTCTCCAAAGGGAGTGGGTTGAGTTCTACCGCTTTTAATTTTACCGATGAATTAATAGCTGAACTTTTGCCTCTAACTTATTTTTAGTGTTAGTTCCAGAAATGAAAGGAACTTATAAAGAACAATCATGACTCTAACCAGAATTAAATTCTGAGCAGCAAAAAGAGTTATGTGAGGGGAAGAGACATACTTAAAATAAGGTGTGTGCTTCTCTGGGGCATGCTGCCAGGGAGTCCCTGGGTGAAGAGAGATGCATGAATAAGGGGTCCAGGATGTAACAGTGCTGGTGAGGTTTGTTGTAAATAATTCAGCACCACTCCATCCTTGACTGCTTCCTTGCTCCCCCACCCCGCTTACAGGACCTCTTCCCTCCCTGGTACGTGTCCTCCTGCTGTGTGAGCAGTTCCGAAACGGAAGAGGAGGAGGAGATGAGCGTGGACCCAGTCCCACGGGTTGGGAGCACTCAGAACTGCTCTGTTCAAGGGCAGTGTTGGCACAAGAACGAATGGGACCTATTGGAGTCATGCACAGGCAAAGAAGTGCTGCCTTAGTCCTTCAGAAGAGGCACAGGAAATAACCTCAAGGTTTTTTTTCTTGATCACTTCCTTTTGTGCATGAGCTGAACTAAAAAGAGGAGGCCTGGTTTGAAAAGCCTGCACTACTGACCTTCTTTCCTGTGAGTCTTCACATCAGGGAGCAATCTAAACTGATGCAATACAGAATATGATCCAGCCACGGATACACTGAACGTGGGAGAGTTTCTGATGTTGAGCCGGTCTGTGAGGTTCTGGGAGCGCCATCCAGTTGGAGCAGCTGCGTTTTTAACATGCAACCTTTGTGAAACACATTTGGTGACCAAATTGTTTGCAATAGCTGAGGACTAGGTTTGCTGGCTAAGGAGGTTCTGTCTAGTCCCAAACTTCTGCTTTTTGTTCTTTCCCAGGACTGTTTTCAAAAGAAGAAAATTTTATGAAAACATCCAAAATCTAGCACTACTGTAGGCCAGGTATGGCCTCAAAACAGAGGGAGTCTTTGCTGCCACACCACATGCTGCTGTGGAGCTACTCAGCTCTAAGGGGAGGTACAGCCTTCCCTCCATTCACCTCCTTGGAGAATGTGCCACCCGCTAGAGAA
Source organism: Dromaius novaehollandiae (assembly GCF_036370855.1). NCBI lineage: Eukaryota > Metazoa > Chordata > Aves > Casuariiformes > Dromaiidae > Dromaius > Dromaius novaehollandiae. The sequence goes on along the minus strand of NC_088104.1, from coordinate 3,123,929 downwards.
GCTGCTCTTCCTTTTGTCTGCTTGAGCAAAATCCCAGTGTGCAGCAAACAGTGCTGTGAATGGAAGAAACCAGCAGTCCAGAATCCAGGCTGCTGTAACGTCCCTAAGAAGTGTGGTTTATAAGAGTAGGAGGCAGTACTCCTACGAAGGCACCGGAAGAACCCCTCCATAAATACCCGAAGTCGTATGCATTTGTAAATAGACACAACGCAAAGGTCTTGGAGCTAATGAATAACCACAGGAGCTGCTTCCTACTGTGTACCCCAACTCTTCATTTTGAGCATCTTCTTGATTTTCATGTGGCTAGGTTTTCATTGTCCATTTAGGACATGGCTACTCTTCAAAGGATTTTACTTAATCACATGAGAAAATTAATGAGCAGAAATAAACTGTTATTAGTGATGAAGTAATTTTCAAACCATGTTAACTCATTTCAGCCATCTATTTAGAAAGAAACAGCCTCACTCTGCGGGGCAGCTGTCCAAACAAACACCAGCCTCGACTAGCATCAGTGAGCATGAACTTGCAGCTACCCCACAGAATTACAATTGTTGCTCAGGATTGCTTAGTAGATAATTTGGAAAAATTATTACAATTCTGGAGAAAAAGAAGAGAACTCCTCAAACAGAAGAGAGGGCGAAATTTATAACAAATAATGTTCACAGCATTTGTAGTAACCAGACACTCTGTGCTCAGCCCAAAAGGATGCCAGCAGAGTGGGAGAACGATGTAGCTGGGATTTTATAGCTCTGTCTACAGTTTCTCTTCTACGGTGACTGGTAGGCTCATTTCACTCCAGCTCAGCACAACAGCAAAATAACTAGATCAGATCTGGACTGGGCATCTTTACATTCAAATTGTTGAAGTTTATCTCATCCTCTCTCATAAAGATTCTTTTTAGCCAGTTTGGGAGCAGCTTAAAAGAAAATTAAGAAAACAAAGATGCAATCTTGGAGTGATATGCCATAATGAGACCTTTCAGTCTCTCCAAACTTTCTCATTAACTTGCACCAAATGGAGGCTTCAAAATTACAAAAGGATTTTTCTCTCATAGCCCATAAATAGTCTGCGCTTAGAATATACCACATTGTCTCAATCTTTTTGGCTTATTCCCAAAGCAGCTTCTTTTGGCATGGTACAGTTGATGGGAATGATATTGTAGGAAGAACAAAGTACAATTTTTCCAAAGGAAATAATAAATCTGCTGTGGGCTTTCAAAGCAAGCTAACATAATCAGCAAGTGATTTCTTTTAAGAATGTAGGAAGAATACAGATGTTGTTTTGGACCATTTAACATCTAAACTATAAAGACCTTGCAAAGTATTTCCCAATGTTTTCCTCCTTTCTTTTGTTTATTTTATTATTTTATTAAACTTGGAGCTTTTTTTTTTTTAATCTATGTTAAACATATGGCAGCATTACATCACAGTTCTGCCAAACTGCCAGTATATTAGTATGAACAATTATTGTTTCTCTCTGCAGAATTGTTTTTATCAACTTGCCATTCTATTATTTCGTTTTTTATCTGCATAAAGTACAAGCCTAAAGAAGACATCCAGCTGAAAAGCAGCTTCATCTGCAAAACAAGGGAAACGGGCAATATAATTAGGTTGCTGACACTATATATCAAAGACCCATTACAGTAAGCTTGACCTAAAAGCAAGAGAGGTAAAAACCAAGATGTCTTGAACAAATCAAAACAAACTATTAATCCATTGGCCAAGTTTATCTACACAGTAAATAGAAAGGTTTGTGTTTGTTTTATAGCTTAATCGAACAACCACTGAAGTTGGTGGCAGGCTTGTATTAATTCAGCTTCAGTATGCACTGGATCAGGTGCTTGATAAAGTTAGGTATCTAACTTCAAACCAAACAAGGTTTGCTTTGGGGCACTGAACAGAGCAAATAGTCCTAATAAAGGCTGAAACTATCTCAAAACTGAAAGAAAGTACGTGTGATGCTGGCAAAGGGTGGAGGTTTGGGGATATTTGGCCCGTTGTCAGAATCATGCAAAACCCTTTAGGGAAAAATTGTGTATTAGTTTCTGCTTGGGATTTGAAAGGAAAAGTCGAGGCAAATCTGTATACAGCTACTCCTTTAACAGCTTTCTGAACTGGAATGAGTGAAATAATTTAATGCTGTTCTTTAGTAACACAGACAGCTGGTCCAAAGAAGATGATAAAGGGGATGTAGCCCATGGCTATGTGGCTCAGTGGGGAGAGGTAAAGCAGATCTGAGGCTAGAGCTACTAGGTTTCTGCATTCAACCTGAGTTTCATTTATGAAGTTACAGAACCGCTTTCTCTGTGCAGCTCACTTAGGCAGTCTGAAGCCACTTCCACAGGAAGGAGATGTGATTGTATTTGAATATGATTTTTGCTATTTTTTCCACTTTAATTTACCTGCAGAAGGAGGAGGAGAGAATCTTAGGACACCAGTGCAGACTATTTACAATTAGCTCTTGAGTGTGCTTTAACAGACAACTTCACTGCTGAACAACCACGCTCAGCAACGCTTAGATACCTCTTGCTGCCAGACTTGCCTCGGCCCTGCCCTCTGCATGACAGACCACGTCACGTTTGCACCTTCTGCTGCCTCCTGCTTATCCCTGCAGTTGCTTCAGACTTTTTTCCTCAGTAAGAATATAAACCATGTTATTTAAGCACCCTTTGCTGTTTTTCTAATCCATCTTTTTTTGTTCCGTCTCAGTTGAGCTCTCTGCCTTGTTATATGAACAGCTGAGGACTTGCATATGGGCATTTCTATTGTACTTAGTTAAGGATCCCACTGCTAGTCACTAGGAATATCAAAAATTATTGGGAATCTTCTTTAAATCATTTTTTCTCCTCCTAAGAAGCCATTATGATCATGTCCAGAAAGCCTACTTGTTTTGCATCTGAATATTTTGGTGCATTGGCAAAGGGACAGATATTCATCATGTAGTTTTTACCCAAAGTGATGCATTTGGTTTCCCTTCCCAGTTCCAACACATATTGCATTTTGCTGTGTTCTCCGAGATAGCGTTTATCTGTACTGAACAGGTTACTGAAGGAATTAAAGTTTCCGTGCACGGTGAAACGGCCCAGCAGATTTGGCTGCCCACCCGCTGGGGAGGTGAAGTGATTCCACCATATCCCACTACCGACCTGAGGAGTAGTGGGAGGCTTAATTAGTTACATTTTGTGACACGCTTTGACAGACCCTGATCAAAGGCACAACAGGAATAAAAATGATTATTATGTTGATGGTAAAATAATTTTAATGTTTTAATACTGCTATGTTAAACATAAAGAGGAAAAATAGCAAGACACCTTCTGCTGTGAGGATTAAAGATGTCAAAAAATCATTAGGAGCTCTCCTGGTAAGTAGAACAGAGTACAGACAAGTGTGTTTGCATTTTCACGCAGATCCTAGAGAAAGAGTTAATCGAGTACAGAGCTATCAGGTTCAATTCCAATTTTCCACCAGACTGTAATGAAATGCCACAATGCCTCAAACCAAACCTCTCATTAGTCTCCTTATTAGTTTTCACTCTAGTAAATAAACTAATGGTGCTACCAGCAGTTAATAATTGGCAATCAGGGTCTCTTTCATGGCTGTCACTTTTCTCCCTGCTCTTTGGGGGGGAAAAAAAATGTGTGTGGGGAAAAGAAATTAACCCTCTTTTTATTCCAATAACTTTTTTTTCCTTTTTAATCCTTTATTTCATGGTTCTATGCTTTTTATGGCTGCCGTTGATCCAGAAGTGCACTCTCTATGAGGCATGCTCCATCTGGCAGCAAGACTCCCGAGTATTGTTTTCATGGTTGATAGGTGCCTCTAGAATTGTCTTACTGAAGCAGAGGTGTCTAGTGACAAAGCTTGGCAGCGAAGAAAAACATGCTGTAAGTAGTTTGCTCAGATATTGTTCTTGGTGGGTATAACGGGCATTCCTACCCATAGTTCATAAAATGTGCAGCATGTTGTTAAAACATGCCACACACCTTTTACAACTTCTGCTAGGAAACATAAAGTTACGTAGTTGAGTGTGAGTATTTTGGTGGTTACAGTTTGGCTAGAACTTCTGTGTTGTATTCCTTAGTGACTTAGGCATTATTATTTTTTTTTTTTTTTTTACTCTAACACAGTTAATTGGCTCATTGGCTTAAAGAAAATTTTGGGGTGTATATCTATGCTTTTGCTGTAGCACAGACCATGCACTGGCTAATTAATGTAGTTTCTTGGCAAGTAGAGAACTGCAGTCCTTTGGGGAGGTAGGGATTTTCCCAGTCACCTAACTATGTCTTTTCTGAAGTCTTCTGTTCCCTTTCCCCACACACTTATTTCTCCATGTTATGCTTCCCCCTTGTCCTTGAAGTTGTCCTGATTTTTTTTCTCTCCAATTTTTGTTTACATCCTCTTCTTTCTGAAAGCCTTATCTCATTCTTTCTTATAGTACTTTCTTGTTTAATTGAAGTGCTGTTTTGTTTTATACAGACAGGTTAGTTGTGTTTGGTTTCTATTAAGCCATGATCTCTCCAAGGGGTGTCAGAAAGAAATCATATTTGTGAATTACCATTGAAAATGAAGGGAGGGTGAGTTGGTATAAAATCCTTTTTTGAAATTCCTCTGCAGACTGGGGAGTGAGACTGAATGCGCTTAAATAATATACCAGTTTTTTATCTCTCTTCAAGTAATATCTAAACCAAGAAAAGTATGAAGTCTAATGAATGACACATGAATGGCCACCCAGTGTGTCCTTTGTTCTTCATAAAATGCTGTGATCTAATGGTGTTCCTAGTTTTACGATTGGGAAAGTCATTTCTAAATGCTAGAGACCAGAATGCTGCAGATATTTACTTTAATTTCCTCCCTAGGACTGGAAAATTCAGTCTTTCTGCAGTCACAGAAAGGCACCATTTAGACTGCTCATTGAGTTTTCTGGCTCTGAATATCTTTTAAACGTTATTAAATGTTGTTAGTTATGTCACTAATTCCATGTGAAATGAAGGACTGTTTGGGCATGCAAGAACCTAAGCCTTACATCTGTAATATGATTATAAAGTAACGATGGCGTAGCATATGTCTCCAAGCTATTATCCTTGAATCTTCTATCAAATAAGATAAATGCAATTAAACTTGCATAAAGTTTTGAAATGTAATACTCTGTCTTGTTTCTGTGGCATAAGGTTTAATATCCTTGTCTTTGTCTTGATCTTTGATTTCTTCTTGCTGTGACTGCCCTTTTTAAGAGCAGTGCTTTCTGGGATCAGCTCACACACTTGGGTTCTCTCAGGTGTGTAGGAAACAGGTAATAGCTGGAGATTATCTCCCTGTGTCCAAACCTGTTTTGCGATGCCCAAGTATCAACTTCTACTACTCTTTTTGGAAATAAAGCAATGGAAAAAATGAACCTGCGTTACTCCATCAAGTGTGTTGTATGCACCTTTCTCTACCGTATCTAAAACACCTGAGTTTGCTAAAGCTTCTAGCTGAAAATTCAAGGCGAGAGCCTGACCTGGATGAGGTTAGTGGACCCAGGTATTCTTGTTTTCGGACCGAGATTCTCGGACAGTGGTAGACCTATTTCTAACAGCATGAAAACTCCTCACACTGTCCAGACAGCGTCCGGCTTCCTCCTGTGCCCGCGCACGGGGCTGGGCGCTGCTCTCGCTGCAGATGGATGCTTTCTGGTCGCAGTGTGTTCAGGAACCTCTGATGCAGAATTTCATCCTCCTGCCTCTCAGAGGATGTTGGGATTTGGTTCCCGTTAACAAGCAACATGATTACAGCATATACAGACTTAGGATACCCTGAAGCACTGTACGTACGTCACTATCTTTTTATTGTCTTTTTGCCCCAAATCATGAACAGCCAGGAGAAGGGCTGGAAGGGCTGCTCAGAGAGCAGTAGTGCAATTTGTGCAGTATGTTAGCATCTCTATCCTGCCCTGGCTTTTTCATGAAAATCCAGCCCTAACTCCATCAAGCCCAAAGATTAATGACAAAGATTAACGACTAATGATTAAAGACTTTGTCTTCTAAAATCTTGATCTCAGTGCAGGAGGTTATAGAAAATATGCAGTGTACCTACCAGGGGCTATCTGATATTGCAATAATTGAGCTGTTCTTTCAGAAACACAGAATGCTGGATGCTCTTGGCAAGGCTTCAGTAAAGATATAAAGCTGATTAAAACTGGCAGGAGAAGGCTTTTAAAAAGGATATAGCATAATTTTAGACAGACATGTTGCATCTGATGCTGGTAGAAGAGAACTATAAATAGTAATAAACACACTTTATAGGGGAGTTAATGTTCCCTGAGACAAGGATGCAAAGTTCAGCCTTTTGCCTAAACTAGACTAGTTCATGATGGACACAGAAAATTACAAGATAATGGCCCCAGTTTAGCTATTTTCCCAGTGTTTACAGGAAATTCGATGAATCTCATCCAGCAGTGTTAAGAGCCACAGATACATACTGCTGTTTGTATGAACTACTGCAGCTAAAGAAATGGCTTTCCTGTTCCCAGCTATGAAATGAACATTCATAACCATTGCAAGCAAGTGGATGAATAAGGTGCATTGAGAGTTAGCACTGAGTGAAGGGCTGCACTGACGATGCTGTTATATGGTAATGTGTTTTCACACCTAGCCAATGAGAAAGTGTCTGATGAAAATTGTAATCTATTTTTATATAGGGTGCCCAGGCAGTGTCACAGCATTCGATAAGCCCCCCCCCCCAAAAAAAAAGAAACAAAAAAAGAAAAGACAACCCATTTCTGAAGGAACAGATGTTACTGATTCATGAACCTTTGAGACAAAAGCAGGATTTAATATCAACAAAACTAACACTGTGAGCCAGTTTTGTCTGATTGTTAATTCTTTTATTTAACCTTTTAAATTAATGAACTAAAAATAATAACTACAAATTGCTGGCCTACACTGCTTTAGGATTATCAAATTTAACTTGGAGTTAGCTGAGGCAGCACTTAGTTGGAACAGTCTGGATAATTGTTGGTAGTGAACTTGCCTTAGAGTATCGTGTGTCAACATTCAAACTCTCAACAAAAGGCTACATTTGATGCCTTGGCTGTAGTGAGCAGTTCTCCTCAGGAAAAGAAATACAGGTCTTTCATAATGAGTTACCTGGATTTTTTTTTTGTTTTGTCACTGTCAGTTATTTGTTTAATCCTCTTTAATTGCTTTACAATTTATTTTATAACTTGCATAACTTTAGAAGTTATTTCAACAACAGTTTTATGTATGAACTTGCCAGATTGTTTGAAATAACTCTGTATTTTATACTTATACATACAGTCAGGCAGGTATACCTTTTACCGATAGAGGAGTGAGTTGAAATACACCGATTATTGATACAAAACCTCTTCGACTGCACGTTTTGACCTCATTATCTCACTTCAGAAACCCAAGGCTTTTATAACCTTCATGAGACATATGGCCTTATCCCAATACTGCTGTCTGCTTTCTTGCCTATCCTTTTAAACTTCTTTCATCTTCACCATGCTGCCTCATAGCCTTGCTGCTTCTTTGGTCTCCTATTTGTTAAACTCTTTAAAATAGACAGTCTTTATTGCAATTGATTCACTGGGATGATTCATAAATACTAAAAGCTCCAGTCACATGAGTCTATTTCTATTAATAGCATTCATGGGAATGAACATGGAAATAACTACCTGTGTGTTATTGAAGTCTATGTACCAGGCTAGGGTTGTGGGTTTTTTTTTTTTTTTTTTTTTTTTTTTTTTTTTTTTGATCTAAAGGATGATCTTTGAGATGAGTCAGGACCTCAGTCCTGGGGTGTAGGCCCTCTGTTAGTGATACTCAATGTCTCTTCCACTCTTTTAACCCTGTTTTCTTGTTAACTCATCAGAAGACGAAATTTCTCTCTTCACCTACTTATTTATAGTGGTAATACTGGCTACCATCTGTGACTAGATAGGACTACCTTTGGTATTGAATACTTTGTGTGCCACAGCTAGTGAGTTTTAGAACAACTGTCTGATGAAATCTGTAAGTAGTAAAACCCAGTGGGTAAATCTAGTCCTATTTATTAGCTCGACCAAAGCAATAGCCTGTGTGGAACTGGGGATTCCGTAGATTTCCTTCTCAGCTGGGCTTTCCTGCTCCTGTCCCACTCCACCAAAATGCCTGTGTGCTCAGCTGCAAGCTCCCCGGCCCTCCACACCCAGCCCTGATGAGGTCTTACCCCCAGAGCTTGCACCTGCCTTTGAGATCCCTTGCCACATCATCTCATCAGCTAAATCCTTTCCAGGTGAGTCTAGAAACTTGCTCCCTCTGGGCCAGCTGCAAGACAGGGAAGGTGATTTTGCCCTGCCCATGCAGAGCTTTGGTCTTGGGTCCCTTAAAAGGTTTCCCAGACTGGTATTTATTACTGGTTCCACTAGACCGTTTCTCTCTTTCCCAGTCACGTCTTTGAGACTTTTCTTTAGCCTTTACCTGATTTCTGGGATACAAATGATCTAAAGAGACCATTTGCATGATGCCATGCACGTAAATAATAAGCAATTAATTCAAAGACTTGGTCTGACTTTATGGCCGTTCCAGTGAGTAAACAACGCTCATACTCTAGAGATCAAAACCCCTTTCACCATGTCACAGAACTGTTTCAGGCGCTTATATTTTGTTGATTATATTCACAGAAACACTGCAACAGGAAACAGGAGCACCACCAAACAGGAAATACCAGTGTTGCCAAACTCGATTCCTGTTGCAGTCAATGGCCCCTGATTTGTGTAAAACTCGCCCAAGATTGGAATCAGGGGCAGCTCGTATAGCTCCCCGCAGCAGCAAGAGCATTCCTGGGTTTCTTAACAGCTTTCAGCTGGGAGCCAATGCTGACTTAATACTAATGCTTTTTTGATGAATTGTTCCATATTCTGTTTTGAATACTTTCTGCATGGCTAATGTACCGAAATAAATTGTGTCATTAAACTTTACACACTAAGATGTACAAACAGAGGGTTTGTAGTCATAGCTATTATTCAATATTTTATCTAATCTTAGCATTCTCAAGGACAGGGTACTGCTGTTATCTAAAAACCGTGCAACTGAGCTAAAACGTGATGTCATGCTTTTCTAAATACACGTATTTACGTTCAGTCTATTGAGAAATGGACTTAAGTATAGCGAGGTGTATGTAATTGCATTCTTCTAACGATAACAGAACCACTTGAAATTGGCAAGAGATAAAAACCTCGAGCCTCGTCTAGGGAGTTTTGCTCAAGGAAAGCCTTCTGTAATAGTATGCTGGAATCAAACAGCGTGATTCGTTTGCAGAAAGACACTCCCCTTCGGAGCAGGTACAGAAGTCTTGCTGTTGACCCTTCTGAACAGTGGCATCAACCCCTCAAGGAGCAGATCCGCTGGGATACAGTAACCAGTTATCCGCAAACATTGATGCTTCACATTTTAGTAATCCGAGCTAGGCACGCGATTTGTTATTTACTGAGGGTTAACAGTGGCCGTGTTGTGCTTAAGGACGCGATTCCTCTCTCGGCATCTGGACAGACTCAACTGTTTGGCAAACGGGAAGCGGAGGTGGGTCGCTCGGCATGCGCGGCGTGGCTGTAATTCCCCGGGGCCCCTAGCCTGGGATTTACCTGCGTGCGCTGGGGGCTTGCTGCTGCCTCTTCTGGTGCCGTCCGTGATCTCTGCCCTCGGCTGGGTCTGTCGTTCTAATCCTCCACGCTTCTGAATTTATACTTTATCATACCTAGATTTTCTTCATGAAACAAGGAAGACTTGACTAAGAGGGTAAAATAATAGTTTATATATATAATGCTTGAAATATTTCAGCATCTAATTTTAATGAACCCTGAAAGAAAATTATTTAGAGCTTTGCTTTCCCAGCAGACGGTGTTCAAACCTGCAGTAAACACACTCGTTCCATGCAAAAGCCGTGCGGTGCTGGCCTGAGAAGTCCTTTGCTTAATTTCAGCCCGGCGTGTGTGCAGTCCCGAAGCGCGGGCGCGGTGTCGGCAGAGGGCAGTAACCGGGCAGGCAGCGGCGCCGAGGGGCCCGGCGCGCCCGCGGGCCGGGAGCCGCCGCGGGGTCCCCGAGCTGCCGCTGCGCCGAGGAAACCCGCGGAGGAGGAGGAGGAGGCGGCGCACGCCCGCTGCAGAGGTACGCGCGCAGGGATGCGCAGAGAGAGAAAATACAAAACCCTCTTCTGCTTAACCTTTTTTTCTACCGCAGTAGAGAAGTGATCTTTTAAGCGTAAAAGTTCGGCTGATGTGCTCTTAGGAGAGTATACCATTTACGTTAACTACGAAAAATGCAAGTATTAGCGTTTTCAGTAATGTACGTACAATATTGTTTAAATTCAGTGTGTTTAGCGGTAGCTCCTTTCCAAGTGACTAAAGGGGCTGTCGGGGTACAGGAAAGCGAAAGCTGTGTTCGAAAGACGACGGGCGCTACATGCAGTCCCCTCTGGACGCGGCTGAGCGCAGGCACCGCCTCGCTGCGCGCACCGCGGCCGGCGCAGGTCTCGCCCCGCCGCGCTGCAGCAGCCGCGTGGCCGTGCTCCCCCCGCCCCAGGGCTGAGCGCGCTGCGCTGCGCTGCTGCCCCTTCCGCGCCCGCGGGCACCTACCGCGCGGCCGGGGCGCCGCCGGTACCGGGCAGCGCTGCGCGGTGCCTCCCCGCGCCTCGGCGCAGCGCCGGCCGCCGCTGTGGCCTGTGCAGGGCAGCGAGCTCCGGCCGCCGGTGGCTTGCGCCGCGACACGGGGAACTGAACGCGAGCGGTTGCGCGCCCGCAGCGCGTGGGCACTTGCACGGCTGCTCTCCCTGTGCGCTTTTTGCCGCTGCGGGCCGGTCGGGCAGTCGCGTGTGCAAACACGCAGCTGTGCGTCTGACTCTTGCTGTCGTACTCGCAGCGGCGGTTATTTGAATTTTGCAAGCGGATCAGGCGACCGTGTGTGTGATTTTGTGCGTCTACTTATGCAAATGTAGATTTTCACGAATTATTTTCAAAGCAAATGCAAATGGAATCGTTATATTAATAATCTGCAAAAGAGAACTGCATCCCAGATGAAAAAACCTCCTACTCTTGCTCTTAAGAAGGTATCACTATCTAAAAAAACTAAATTAATTTCTCAGAGAAATATTTTCCTTCCTAATTACAGCCACTGCATGTTCCCTTTTCTGCTCAAATATGCTTGCCTCAGAGGAAATACTGATAGTTTCTTAATGATAATTATATGCTACAAGTAGTGAGATGGAAAGCGCAAAATGATGCAGCTTGCTGCTATAATAGGCAAGCTACAGAATTTGTTCATACGCCTCTGTGATTTCTTTTACATCTTGCAGACGTTTTCTTAAGAACGGATATTGATAGGTCTGAAAAGCTGTATTAACTCTGGGACTCCGCACGAGTGCTGTTGAGCCTAATGTAATGTGTTGTTAGGTGCGCGTTCACTGATTTTACAGCGTTACAAGTGCCGGTCTGGCAGTCGCCCCGCGGTTAGGCTTTTTCATCCGTACGAGTTGCGTTATAAAGCCAAGATTGAGCGTGGGGTCGCGGGCTGCAAGCTTCCAATGGGCGGTATGGGCATGATATTTGTATTCTCTTAAAAAACTCATTACGTAGCCTAGGAAACCTTGTTCTGTAGAAATTAACGGTAAATGACAAAGACCATAACGTGCACCGGGTGAAGATCCCAAATGCTGACGTTAAAGTACCTCTACAACTATCTTTGTTAGAATTTATTACTTCCGCCGCTGTGGAAGTAGCGTTTTGCTCAGCGATGGGAAGACGCAGACTGTAGGCGACCTGCGGTCGCGGTCGTGTTGTGGTGTCAGGAGGCCAGAGTCGCTCCCGCTCGCTGCTCCGGTGCCGCGGCTGTGGGGCTGCAAGGTTTCAGACTCGCGTGTTTGGTTTTCCAGAGTGCAAACATAATGGTGCTGGCCACTGTACAGCGGGCACAAGCTTAAGGAAGGGCAGCTGAACAAAAATGTGGGTATTTCTGCTTTAGCAAGCTCTGTGCGTACATACTCTCCATGTGTTGGCAGAGAGGCGTCACAGCTAGGTTGCTTCATTAGATCCGCGTTCACTTTGGTCTTGGACAAAGTAGAAATAAAGCAGTGGTAAGGCACTTACGGGTGGATGATCACAGCAATAATAACGGAGATTTAGCTCATTAGTACTGCTTGGATAAAATGATTCCAAACACTCAGCTGATTAGCTATGCAAACACCATGGCCATGCTTTTAATCGGGCTTGTCCTCTGGTCTAACCCCGCTGGCTCCCCTAAGGCTCTGTGAAGGGCCAGTGGGGAGGGAATTTGACCCTTTGGTTTCCACTGGATTTTTAGGGCAGCGCTTACATAAAAACATTTGAAAAGTCGTCTCTGTCTTATTCAAATAGAGGATGCGTTTGCTGTAAATATGAAACTTTATTTATGCGTTAGTGGTCCATTTGTTTAATTACGTGGCATTCATGTCAGACAGATCTTGAACCTGATTTCCTCAAACTCTCTGGCATAAAAGGCAAAGTATAAGTTACAATTTAGTTTGAAAATAGAATGCATTCCTGCCTTGTGAGGGGGATCGGGGTTTTCAAATGGAAAACCAACTCTGAATTCCTGGATTGGTCCCAGCTTCCAAATACCGTTAGTTTAATGGACAGTTTAAGAATGTTAAAATAACTGCTGTACTTTCTTGGAGGCTTTGCTGTATAGCCATGTATGAACCTGAGCACAAGTGTGCTATGATTTCCCCCCCCTCCCCGGCCCCCACGTTGCATGTAGTTTCTGTCAAATCGATGTGATGGAAGAAGCAGAGCAACTCGCAGAGGTCAGACGATACAAGAGCCGGAGCCTGGGCTGTGGTGAACTCTGTAGAAAAGACTGGAAGTATATATTGATGAGCCTTATAGTCAGTGTGATAAAACTCGGACCTAGCAAGACGTTTTTAGTTAAAATAAGCTTTGTTTTCCTTTAAAGCAAACTCTCTTTCAATCCTAGGGTGGCTGACATGGTCACTGGGTAAAATGTGGTGCATCTGAATTGCTGATAGGTATCTTCCTTCTGTGAGAAGACCTTTACTAAATGAGCATAGAGCAAAGTAAGTCGTAGGATAGTGCAAAAGCTGCATCGGCAGTTCTGGATAGGTTGTTACACTGGACAATACTTGTTAAAACTGGAGAAGAGTGATACTAGCACAAATGTAGGTCACGTTGATTTCATCTTTTTTTTTTCTTTAATTTGGATTCCATGAGGTTTTGGAAGGACAGGTTAGTTTGAATGGCAAGCTGTCCGCTTGTTGGCAAGCCTTCTTTTTCTTATAAAACTAAGAGTTCTTCACGGTTTTCCTTTTTGTTGAGCGTTAGAATAGTTGCAGTAGACCTTATGCCTGTTGTGTTCCTTGTGGCGCGGGGTGACCTACTCACAGAAGAACGTAATTCTTATCCCTAAGTCTCACCATATGTTCGCAGCAATAGACGTGGTTTTCGGTAAGTGCCAGTATTTGTTTTGTTACGCGTACCCTGTACTTTCTTGTTTCTAATACAGTTTTTATATTGCTGATGGGGAAGTTGTGAGAGTTTCACAGTACAGATGTACATGGACAGGAGGGACTGTTTCATCACAGACTCTATGTCACTTTTAACCCCTTAAAATTTTCTGCATTTGCAAAATAAAACAAATGCAATGTGTTTTCAAATGTTTTTTTTTCACTTGGCACATACCAAAAGTGAAAAGTGCAGTGGCATTGCCATTCGTACTTCGCACGGCTTTGCGCCTGCGTGAGCCACAGTCGACGTTGCGCCTTGCTGTCGCGGGCTGAGATTTACTCTGAATCCACAATGTTGCTGTTGATTTGGAGCACGATAATGCCGTGCTGTGCTGTTAAGACTGGGTCTCTCTTAGGAGAGCCCCTGCAGATGCTCGCAGTAGGAGCTGCTCCTCAGCCAGGGCATACTTGGAAAATTCCTCCTGGAAACCTTGAGATTAAATAGCGGGATGTACTTAGACTGAGTGTCTAAAATACCTTCCAGGGTCGTGTATTTCCAAGTAAGCTATTGCAGGGGCTTGCTTTTATCTTAAATGGGAGCTTGTATTAAATGTGATAGGAAGGGATGGGAGGAATGGAGGAAGATGCAAGTAAATGTTTTATTGTCTCCTTTTTCCCTGTATGTGTTTATATAGTACATAAAATCCCATGTGCATTATATTTAAATTCTGGGGGTTTTATTTGACCTTTAGGTTTTTTTCTTTTGCAACTGCATTTCTTTAATAGAATTACATAAATTTCTGGCATCAAATTCTGTCTGCAATTACTTTGTATCAGTCAACCTACTGCTTTTGTAGGTACCTCCTTTCATCTCGTTAGCTGTTGTACAGACAAATTATGACTTGTATGTAGTTGATGGACTAGCTGTCAAATAACTCCTTTGTATACTGAATGAATTTGGCTGGCAAAAACGTTAGTGTAACTGTTTCAGCATTAGGCAGGATATAAAATTACTTGGTTTTGTATTGATGGTGGTGTATGTCTATACTAAGGCATATGCAGTGTGAAAGAAGAAAGAAGATGTGAACAGGTTAACAAACAAAAATATTGGAATTGGAATATTGGAAATTGGTTTATAGTGCAATGAGGAAAATGATTCTGAAAGTCACATAAATGTTGTATTTTTGGGGTATTTTAAATTCAGAAATGCTGAAGGCTCCATTCCCATGGTCTTGTCTAATTTAGAGCATATTAAATGTGAGTATTGTGTCCAAGGACACTTTTAAACATTCCTTAAAAAATTAAACTTAACTTGCATGCTTGAGTTTCATGATTAGCCTGTAATTTATCACAGGACCTTACAAAAACTGCCACTGTGTTAAAGCGTGTGATTCCCCCCCACCAAAATAGTTGGAAATTGTTGATTCTGGTCCAGTTCCCTTTTGCTGCTCTCATGCCTGTAGATGCTCGTGCGGATTCCCTGCCCAGCAGGATTCTGTGTCATCTTCCGTGTTCATCCCGCGGCGCCGTGGGGGCCCGTGACAGCTGGCTGTCCTTTCCTGCAACGGCGGTCACGTCACTGCTGCCAAAAGCGGTGGTTTTCGGTTTGGGTGGTGGAGGGAGGGGAAAGCCTCACGTCAGGACCGCAGTCAGCTGTGGGACTGTAGGACGCACGTCCTCCCCTGAATACCGGGTGTCAGCATTCGTGCCTTGGGAGCCCAGGCAAAGGTGCTCCAGAAAGACTTCAGTCGTCTGGAAGTAAGGTTGGAGGGAAGGAGAAGGGAAATCAAACCAAAATAATCTTCACTTAAACCACCGGATTTCTTAATGTTTTCCCATTCTGAGCTTTCTGGCTCACGCTTTTGTTTGTTGTTTCATATGGGTGTGCTAGATTTTTGAATTAAATAAAGTAGATTCAATTAGGTTATTTTGTAGGGTTTTTTTTTTGAATAGTGACATCCGTATTCTTTTTTAAGCTAATTTGGGTAATTGTGGGTTTCTTTGACGTATCTTAAAAATAGGGATATGTCTATAACCAGGTTCCCAAAATAGCACTGGTGTGAGTAGAAGCCACACTCTTGTCTCTAGAATAAAGAAAGTACTTTATAAAATCTTAGAAGTCTGAAGGTACCAGTCTGTGCCTCTGTTATTGAAGTCATACAGTCTTGCTGACTTCAAATCACCAACAATTGATTTCAAAATCCCCAGGAGCAACAGCTACTTTCAGAATCCCAAATAATTTAAACCTTTTCATCTGGCTTTCTTCCTTCTGGTGAGTGCATGCATGCGCTTTATTTAATGCAATAAGCAGAAACAATACCTGTTGCAGTGGCCAGTGACAAGCTGTGATAGGTTTAGGTATGCGACTCGCACATGGCGTTGAATGGTTAGGGATGACCTAGAGTTAAACTTGACATTCACGTGTGTTTTGGAGAGCCTGACTTCCCTAGGCTACAGCAAACAGTCAATTTGTTCTAGTAGATCAGGAAAGTATATTTAGACTGAATTATCAATTTGATGGTTTGATGTGCAAATGCAGTTGATTTAAATTGGATTCATGTATAAATACCCATGTGAGATGGTAATTGCATGAGTGTTATCGCATAGGATTTATGGCACTTTTGTTTGGTTAGATACATGTAAACAAAATCGACTGATTTTCCATAAACAAGGGAAACCTTCATGATTTCGGCATGACTACTAGTGGGTTTTCAGGTCCCATTTGACTAATACTGTTATTACAATATGGTGTACGTCTGAATATTCAGTGGCATTTAAGGTATTTTTACATGTTTTATGTTTGCTGCATCTATGAGATTGCTCATTTTTGTGGAGGCTGATGAGGAAGACATGTCTAAAGCAGTCTCAGGCTTTTCTGATCTTAAATATTTAGTCAAAGCAGTTTTTTTTCCTGGGATTCCTGTATTAGTGTAACAGTCTAAAGGTAAACCAGTATGGGGCAAATCAAAAAAGTAGAGGAAACCCTACTGACAGTATTTAGCGTGATTTGTTACCGTTACATAGCTCTTTTCGTAGAAATCCCTATGGGTTTTAGAGCAGTCTCCCCAGACAAACGCTTGGGGTTAAACTGCCGAGGAACCAGATGCCAGTCTGCAGATATTAAGAGTTAATATCGCTTTAGATGTGTTCATTCTCTTAAGGAGCTTCCAGCCCCCAGTGAGGCTTCTTGTGCTCGTGGGTGAAATAACAAGGGCTCGCGCGAGTGGTGCTCGGCGTGTTTAATCAGGGGTGCGACGGAGCCGAGAGCAAATGGTGCTGAGTGATGTTTGGGGAACAGGCAAAGGGCAGGGGAAGCATAGGGTATGGAGAAATTTTTTCTTGTGCGGAGCCGCCTGTAAATACTCAACTTGAGTCCTGTATCATTGTAATAATGGTCGTTACTTTTGGATAGGTTCACATAGCTTCTAAGCAAGTTCATTTGGTGAATAATAATTGTAGTGTTTCCTAGAGAACACATCTAAGGGAGTCAGACAGAAGAGGGTTTGGGGGGCAGTGAGAAAACTGTTGATTTGCTCCACTCCAGGAAAAGCTTGAGCGGTCTTGTCCTCCTCATTTGAGGTCCTGTCTCTGCTGAATGACAAGTGTATATATACATTTTCTTAGTTGGTCTTTAAGGATTGAAAAGATTAGAAGCTTTTTGTCAGTGTTAGGCAATCTGCTATGAAGCTATGAAAATTTCTTTGCTGTTATGTTGTAAGATTCTAGTTTGTGCATTACTTTAACATATAATAGCGTGGAGTTGCGTTTTTAAAAAGTTTTTAAAATGCTTATTTTAATTTCCTGGCTCTTAACTTTTTTCCAGATAAAAAGAGGTTTCAAACATGTTCTACTTCAGTGTACGTTTTTTCCTAGATCTGATATGTGAGTGACAAAATTGCAAAATGCTTTTCTTGCTGTTTTGTGTTCCAGGGTGTGTTTTTCTGTGGAACTGCTTTGTTGCACAAATCTCAGCTGATGCAGCTGCAGACACTGTTGAACCAAAGACTTTATACCCTGCTTAACAAAAGTCAAAACATATCGGTTGTAAAATAGCTGGGAATGATCCGGTGTTTAGTTTGGCGTTCAGACTTACAAAGGCAACAAACCCCTGGCTTTCTGGAAATGATGAAATAAAAATCTTTAAGTATGACCCATGTGTATTTTGAAAGCAAACTAGACAGCCACATGGATTGCTTCAAGTACTTCAGTGAGCCGTATGTCTAATGAAGCCTGCTTTCTTACAGCTTTGTGTCTTACGGTGGTTGTGGTCTGCAGTTGAAACTTTCCCATGGTCAGGACACTTAAATGGTTTCTTCTTCATTCTCTTTTTGAGTGTGTGATAAGGTGCTAGTAGAACTCTTTAGTTGAGGCACTTGGAGGATGTCTTCAGTGTGTATCTGCTTTTGTTAGGTTTCATGACCTCCACCTCTCTGTCCAGTCTGGCTGGCTTCAGCCAGTGAGCGTGAGAGTTGTTTCGGATCGAGGAGGAAGAGGAAAAGCACATAAAGACACACACCCTGTTATGATGACAAAAGCTTCCTTTCCTTAGGAAATCATGCTGAAAATACGATCAAAAGAAGAAAGATTAAAAAAAGGACAGATGTGATAACATAGATTGCATCAGATTGCTTTTTTGCCTGTCTCCGGGAAAAGGCTACTGCAACACCCCACGTCTACCGATGCCGACGGCTGCTCTGCTGGCGGGGTGGGAGCCGGGAGCCAGCCGTGGTGGCTTTCCATGGGTAGCATTGCTCTACTGTGGTGTGTGGCAGCCAGCCAAGGCTGTGTTACCCGCCTAGTTGGACTCAGCTGTATCACTGATACAAGACTGGCAGCACAGGGTTGTGCCAGAGGTCCACAGTCCATGTAGTAATTTGTAGCGAGGAGCCAGCTGAACAGTGGGTGCTCCAAGGACAGCGCAGGGTCTCTATCGGTTCAGTTACGAGGGAGGTCCCAGCGGCTGAGTGAAGGGAAGAGAAAGAATAGCGGTCTTGCAGTGGGGACGTGGGCCATATTTATGGGTCAGAGGCTGACTTGCGCCTACCTCCTGGAGATGCGTGGATGAGGGAAGGTAACAGCCTGGTGACTCAATGCAGTGGCGGGCAGCGGGGTTTGGGATGGGAAATCCTCGTGTGTGGAGCTAGGTGTTCAACGGAAAGGCAAGTTGAACGACAGACTGGTTCCCCTCACCTTGAGGAGTCTGCTGTCATTAAAACTTTTTACCACTTCTAATAATATAAAAATGCTTATTTCCTAGCTGGCTTCTAAATGCCTCTTAGTGGATTAGTTTGGATTGTATCAACTAAGAACTTGATCGTCTGCCAGCCGCTAAAGTTGGGCCAAAGCTTTGTAAATTAATGAGCTCAAGGTGATTAGTACTGGTTTTGGTGCTTTGGACTTCATGCACCAAATTGCTTGCCATGCAAGGTGTGTGGTACTGTATGTCTGTCGTGTTTTTCTTTTAATTCTTACACTGTGAAGGTTCTTGACTGGCTTGGCTATCAAAATAAACCCAAATATCAAAAGCAAGGCTCTGTCTGTGATACTAATGAATGAAAATTATATTGAGGTTCAAAAAAGTAGGATCGACATTATAACCAGTTCTTTGTTGTGGACACACTTTTATTGCTGTGATAATTCTAGCTCCAATACTGATTCAAGCCTTGTGCATTTAGCAGGCTTGTATCTGATACCCATTCACAGGCCACGTTATTGGAAGAAGTTTTAAAACCTTACAGCAACACTTCAGGCTCATCTGTGTTGTTATTACGAATGGAAAAATATCTTTCTTTGTACAAGTAAGTTTGTACGTGTAAGTCCGGTCGTGCAGAGGTGTGGAAGGCTATGCAGAAGTTCTGCTGGCAAGAGCGCCTCGTGTTGAATAACTGTTGATTGTTAATCGATGAATCAAGGTCAGGAACTGAGCTGTTGCTGTTACCCAGCAGGGCAAATTCTAATGAGGTCTTCAGAGGATCCGTTGTCTGTAGAACTTGTTTAAATATAGTAACTTGCATTAAAATGTAGCTTTTCTGTAGACAGGAAAGACTATCGCATTTCATGAGCTCCAAGATGGCTTTGGATACTGGAAAACTGATGTGCACTGGATATCCAAATTCACTTTGGCATCTGTAGTTCAGTGACATTTTGATGGATTTGGCAGGGGAAGCTCACATTTCGGAGACTCTTCCCGTACCGGCTTGAGAGCTCGCATGCAGTATCTTCAGGAGCAGAGGACACTTTGACAGTGAAAGCCATTTAGTTGATTTTTGTGCTCTTTGGGCTGGAATACTTGGTAACTGCATTCACTGATACCTAGAATTGTCTTTTGAAGCCTCAGTATTGCCGGTGCATGAGTCCTGATGGGTGTGCCAGCACTCATCTCTAGTATGTTTTTCTCCTTGATCAGTGCTGTACTGTGTAATTCTGGTTGCTTTTCTGAGATCCTTACAATCCTCTTCTTTCCATGGATGTCTGAAAATGGTTTGCTTCTGTTGGATGTCATAGGCTTTCTTGAGAGAGGATTACTTTCAAGGTGATTTGCCTTGAAATGATTGCATGTGCTTTCAGTAACTGTCAACAGCATCTGGCAGGGCTGGCCCACCAGTTAACAGTCTTAGTAAGATCTGTCTGAGTGGCATTCATTTGTTGGATTTTTCACATTATTCTCAAGCATTTCAAGTAAGACTTTACTATCTACTTGTTCTTTTCAAATCCTGAATACCTGCAAGTCTGTGTCAGTTAACCTGGAATATCTCACGATAGTTTCATTAAAAATAGTTCATTATTCAGGAATGAGATGGTATGTACCATAGTCTCCAGCGGGGAACTAAGTCTGCTTGTACTTCCAGGAGGTTAAAGCATCTTTATTTTTGTAGCCCTCAGCTGTCTCATCTGCTGGGGTTCGGGTCCCTCTTGTCAGAGGTTCAGGGAACATGGGATATAATCACTGTCCATACCCGATCGTGCGCACAGGAGCCACTTTGTGCTGCTGGGCAGCTGGAAGAGCAGCTAGATGCCTTTAAAATACTAGAAAAGCGATGTGCCATGGAGTGGCCATGCAAGACGTGAGATCTGACTGTGTAATACAGCACTTTCTATGTCCTCTGAAGTGTTCGTCAGTCCTCTGACACTTAAAATTAAGCAGAGAAGCTTGCTTAAAGAGGGCATCACCTTTACCATGTCTTTGGCTGTTTTTTGAACTGAGGCTGCTGTTGGTGAGCCTGGCCCAGGCTGCGTGTAGTAAACCTCCAGGGGTGCTGGCAGGGGAGGGCCTCTGCTGTGGCTGCTGGGAAGCATTCAGCCTCGAGGAGAGCACATCTGTACGCGTACAATGCATTCGGAGTTAAGCGGCAAATGGACTAGGTGCGAGTTGTGTCATCTGCTTTGCAGATGCCCGCTGAATCTGTTAATCGTCGTCTTGACTTTTAAGCATGTGTTTAACCATGTCAGTGGTGTGGGGTGTGGGAGGGTTTTTTTTCGCAGGTGGAAGGGTGGCATTCTGCTCCAAGCGGGTTGCTGTGGCTGCTGGTGCAGACCTCTCCCAGTCTCCGGGCACCCCCGCGTCGTTCCAGCGGAAACCTCTGTGGGGCTCTTCGACCTGCCACACGTGGAGCATCCTTTTCCCCACCTGCAAACTACAACCTTTACCTAGCTGTGCGTGCCCCGTGTGTCTGCTGGGGCTCAGCCGATGGGTTGTCGACCACCGCAGCCCGCCCAGGACCAACGCCGGCGTGTCCGTAGCTAGCAAGACCGGCTGGCGGTGGTGTTAGGTTATGGTCCAAATGGTTTCTCCTAGTTCAAAGCGAATAATAATTCTTCCATCTACAACTGGGGTTGTAGTTTACATCTTCTGTGCCTATGCGATGCGTTCCAAATTTGGAAAATGAGCAGCTGGGCAGGAATGTCTTGCGGCGGGCAGATCTGAGTTGGTGGTTTGTTGCCTGCCACTGTTTTGAAGTCTCTCAATGTCTGTCTGCACTGACTTAAATATAGCCATGTTATGTAATATCCCACGTTGTATTTCTGTTCTATGCATGTGGAAGCTGATAATATGATAAGATGGTAACTGTGTCTTGAATTGGGCATATATATTTCTATTAACCCCTAGGGCAACGCTGTAGAAGTGCTCTTTTGTTTCCAGTTGAGCGCAGGAAGCTCGTTTTGGCTTCGTGCAGCATTACTGCTCAAACTGGCAGAGAGTCAGGACTTCAGTTACATGACGTCGTGGCTCTGGCACAGTAGCGCGGTTTGAAGCTTCGCAGAAACCAAACCCTCCGCTAATAAGTCAAAAATTGAAGTGTCTGTTTAATTCTGTCACAACAAAAGATGGCTGTGTGTTACATTTTATTTCTGCTTCTGGAAGCCAAAATTTTCTGAACCGCTGAAATGATGTCGGTACCTTAGTGTAAGCAAGCTCTTAACCGAGGAGCTAAAGTCAAACTGGAAAAAGCATTTAAACAAGTGTAAATGCAGTTTGTGTGAAAGCGTTTATAGCGTAGCTTGTGCTGGCTTGTGGCGTAATCTATATTCCTTTAAGCACTTTCACACTGCGAGCAGCGTATCTGCGTTCCTAACGGGCGCAGCGATCCTGACCAAACTTGTGAACGGAGATGAAGCCTTAACCTGAACTTCAGAGGGTGCTGATGGCCCGCAGCAGGATCGGCAGCGTTCGTCTCTGCTGCCAGTGCTGCCCTCCTGCCCGTGGCACCGCGCGGGTTCAGGGCCTCGGAGGTGAGGGGCTTACATCCCTCGGGCGACTTCCAGCATTTCCCTCTCCTACTCCCTCATGGCTGAAAATTCACCTTCTCTCCTCTCTGCGGTGCCTCGGCTTTGACCTGGCTCTGCAGATTTATTAGAGAATTTTAATCATCGAGATTGCATGTGTTTCCAGTTAGGCTTAAAAAAAAGAAATCATAAATCTATAGTGGCCGATAAGAACATGTGCCAGCTCAGCTTGTAAGAGTTACAGCCACTTCATTTCTGGTGTAAAGTTGACTTTTTTAGTTGAAAGAATATAAAGAGAAGACTTAGCCCCCTGAGTAGTCTGTTTTCTCAGGTGAGTGGTTTTCGTGGCTACAGTGTGTGCACGGTTTTGATTTTCGTAGCGGGCGAGCCTGGAAGAAGCAAGCTGTTTGTGGAGGAGGGGGAGACCTGCTCTGCGCCTCCGTTAGTTTGAGCGGATGGAGGAGAAAGCATGGGAGGCTCCAGCTTTGCACAGGGATTAAATGTGAGAGCAGATTCCGCAAACTGGAATCATTTTTGTTCTCTAGCAGTTCTTTTCCCCTCTTTTTCATTTTTCTGACATTTTTGTCTTGAGCAGCGCGTGTCTCTCCCGCGGAGCGCAGGTGGGTTAGGAGGTGCCGCCTGTTCCCGCAGAGCCGGCGGAGGGGCCCGGCTGGCTTGCGGGCAAAGCTGTTGCAGAAGGAGCAGATACATGATCGGACACTCAAACCTGTTTTCTAATTAATTCCTGACGCTTCTAGCGCTGCTGTACAACTTTGTAAGGAGCTCAGAGAGATAATGTTCCCCTCGTTCTCAAGGTTTGGTTGGTTACTGTACGTCTTATCCTACCACATCTCGGCAGGCCTCGGTTTCTTTGGTTACCTTTGCTCCTCTGCGGGAAGGTGTATTTTGAAAAGCACCTGCATTGCAGCTGGTTTTGCACGTGGCAACCAAGGGACCTGATTCTGGGTGAGAGTGGGGTGATTTCGCGGACGCCAGGGCCCATGCTTCGCCGGACCAGCTCCTCTGCGTGCCGGGCTTGGCCCTGCTCCCGCGTGAAGCCGGGTGCTGCCGGAGGCTGCCCTGGCGCCGGACCCGAGGGCCCGGGAGCAGCACTGCCACCACCCCGGAGCAGTCTGAGCTCGGATGAGCCGGGGGCGAGGAAGCTGGCGTTACCGTGCGCCTGTGCTCGCCGCTGTGGTGGCAGGGACGAGCTCCTGCGCAGAACCGCCGCGGGCAGAGGGACGGGGAGCCCGGGGCTGGTGGCCCGGGAACCGGCCGTGCTGCGGCTCTTCCAGCCTTTGCCCGAGGAAGGACGTCTTGCCGTACAGTGCGAGAAGGGCTTTTTGGAGCAGTTATCTGAAGTCAAATGGGAAGCTTTCTACTGGCTTAGAAGTTGCTGCATCCAGCCCCAAAACCCCAGAGGAGAAGCAGAGCTGGTGGAACAGCGGCTTCAGAAGCATCTTCTCATGGGTGCCTGCGTAGCTTCCCCATGTTTTCGGAGGTAGCGGGCTTTAGAAATAAATACCTGAAAAGAGCCAAACCCCGTCAAACTTCCATGGGAAGAAGTGTTGCACGCGTCTTACGCCCTTGCAGGTTGTTTAGCTGGTGTAGCCTCGCGAACGAGCCCCATAGCAGCATCTGTGCAAGTGTGCAGCTACAGCAGGAACCCGAGTGCTGCATTGGTGCCCGCACAGCGAGCGTCCGGCTGCCTTTGGCGGCTCGTGCCAGCTCCCGGCTGGTGGCCATGGGTGAGCTGGGGGCTTGCATGGGCCATCGCCGCGATCAGCCGGCACCGTGCGCGTGGCCACCCTTCCTCGGCAAAAAGGATGGCTTGCGTGTGCGGACCTGAGCCGTGCCGTGGCTGCCATCGCAGTGGCCAGAGAGCCGTTCTTGGCCCGCTTTATTTACTGCTTATTTACTTACTTATTTACTTACTTTACTTATTTACTTACTTGTTTACCACTTTATTTTCATCTACACTGATTTTAGGAATAATAATTATTTGAAATGGAATCAAACAGCGAAAGAGTCACGGATAATGGAATAGATTTCATAGGAAAAAATAGGAAAAGGGGGGGCAGAAATGTCACTTCAAAAATTATTTGAAAAGATCCAGGATGCTCACAGGCATATTCTCTGTTCATGTAGTTTTAAATTTAGAATAGCTCTGCAGAAGCCAGTGAAGGTGCTTAGGAGTTACAGTACTACAAACAAGGGCAGAATTTGTGCCCTTAACAGTAAGGATTTCCGTGATGTTCTTTGCCGAGTAGTAATTTAAAAAACATCAAACAGATCTGTGGGAGCGCTCCGAGGCGAGTAATCCATAATCCATGAGCCAGCTAAGGAACAAAGCTCCAGGAACGAGACTTTTAAGTTCTGACAGCACCGTGGTTTGTCCCAGGGTTGCACTTTGGAGGTGTGACGCTGAGGGGGCAGCGGGCCGCGGACACCGCAGAGCAAGCGCAGGGCGGGCGCTCGGCCACCGAGCACCGTCCTTTCGCGGGGGATCACCGGCGACGGCCGCGGCCCTCGGCGAGCGGCGTGGGAGCCGGTGCTGCCGGCCTCGGGCTGGGCGGGTGCCGCGCTCTGGGAGGTGCTAAACGAGCATATAAAATTTTATGGGACGTATTTTAAAAGGTGCTGAGTACTCATGGTTCTCCCTGGCTGTGCCAATGTTGTAAATGGCCTGCAGCCACCTCCCCCGCCTTTTCTGGGTTTAGGAAGCAGTTATTCAGAAGTATTTTCTTTTAAAATATTATTTTTAATGCAGCAGGGATAAATATGGCGAGGTCCGCTCTGGATCTAATAAGGCCTTGCTTTGCTAAATGTACAGATAGTTTCTCAAGGGTACAATATTTTTGCACTGAAAGCCATATGTAGGACTCGTTTGGAAATTGGCAGCCGCGAGGATGAGCCCATGGGGGACAGTGAGGTCCCCCGCTCCGGGACCCTGCCACCTCGCATCTTCAGCACTTTGTGCCGGCGTGAGCGGCTTTTTGCAGCATGAGCCTTGGGCACGTGATCGTTTTGATCCCCATTTTCGCCGGAAGAAAATCCAGGGTGGAAAATCAAAGCGTTTAAACCCAAGGGTGGAAGCTGGGGCTCCCTGCTGACGTGAGCAGCACCGCTGCCTTCGGCGTGGGGACAGTCACAGCACTCCGGCCCAGCCGCCTGGGTCCCCCTCCGCCCGGGGCGGCTTGGCTGCGCGTCTCCCAGCGCCCGCTCCCGGCTCTCTCCACCGCTCCCGGAGCAGCGGTGCGGGGACGCGCAGGCAGGGACAGGAGGCACCGGGCTAATGTCAGACTCGTTTGTAAGAGCAGCCACCTGGGCTCCAGCCCAGCTCCGAGTGTTATTACACGTACTTTCTCCGGTGACCTGTCCTTAATAGGATACGTAATCGTTGAAATCAGCCAAGATACGTTAGCACGTGCGGAAGCTGCACCTTCGCTCCGTTGTGCAGGTGTAGCCATTCTGCCTGCCGTGCCCTACGCGCCTGCAATTTCTCTGTGCAAAGCCAGAGAGTCGTCTTATCCTGCTAAGAGCCAACTGAAAACCCCTGAAATTGTAGCCTGGTTGAATACGTTACTGCCCGTGGCAGCGCGTCACCTGCCCAGCTGGGGCCCTGCCTCCCGTTTGCTCTGCCCTCCCCTGCCCAGCCACCGCGTCCCGTGTCTGCCCCCCCTAAAGCAGTGCCCAGGGGGACAGGCAGACACACTCGGCTAAGTGGAAGGCGGACTGCTTGCTTTTACAGTCTTAGGCCCTCTTCCAAAGTGCGGGTGTTGGTCAACGTTAGGAGCAGTTTCCCAAACGGCGGAAACGAGGCCTCCAGGTGAGCACCACGCAGGGCCCCGGAGGAGCTCCGTGTCGGCCGGCAGCGTGATCTGGTGTTGCTGAAAGAGCAATGAGAAGTGTTTCCGTGTTGGACAGGCACTGACGGGAAAATGCTGCCTAATTCTTGATTTCAGCCTTAGCAGCGTCCTTACTTTCCAAATAAATCTCTTCACTGACATACGGGGTTTTTCCATAGGCCCTGGGGCATTCAGCTTGAAGCGCTGCTTAAATAGTTTTGCAGCCTTGCGTTTTCTTTGGGATGGAAATGCTAAAGAGACTGTTCCCGGTGGCAGCTCTTGATCTTTCTTTGGCTTTATTGTCCGCACAGAACGCCTTCATTCTGGGTATCATCAAAGTTGTCAGCGTTCCCGGGTCTGGTGGGAGCTGTCTGTGCCCAGAGCTTGCAGAATGGCCCCCTGTGCGGGAATTTCCTTGAAGTGCTGCAGAAACTGGGGCTTCTTATCTGGCTATAATACACTTCTGTTGCACTTTCCAGTGTGGAATTTTATCAGACACTCTTATTATCCATTTATAGTGTTGGTTTGCTCCATAATGTATTCTCACTTCAGGGTTTTTGTAGTTCTTGCTTTAATGTCTTTCTTGCATTGTATGTTTGAGATATTAACAGTTAATGCATGTTTCACCAAATGCTTGTGAAAAAGAGAACAGAAATTCCTGCCAGCGTTTTTCTGTAGTTAGAACCCGACATGGAGTTAAATGCATAGATGGTTTTATAGTCAGTGAATTGTGATATAACTGGATGTTAAGGAAATCAAATCAGTCAATTAATCATTTAAAATGCAGGAACGTATAGCTTTCGGTGAGTATTGTGGGGATGGTCATAGATGTCGTAATCTGTTTTATATAAAATATTCTTGGAGAGGCCATCATTCTCTGTAAGTACTGGTTTCAGTGCCTGACTTAATTGTTTGTGTAAGGCTGCTTTAATTGTTCATGAGGTCACAATTAAAAATAAAAGAGAACTTAATTAGAATAGTGCTGCGGAAACCAATTCGAAATTTGTCTCATTAAACATGTTCTAATGTATCCTTCCAGACCATGAAGATTTTTGAATTTTCAGTCCGTTTGCCAATTAACTTTTCTGCTGGTTTTCAGTGAGTAAACATTTATGCTACTTTTTTCTAGGTCAATTTAAATAATTTTTCTTCTCATTTTTAATTACCTGTGACAATTTTCAAATAACCAGTTCTTACTAGAGCTTGACATATGGTCTTTTCTTGGATTTCTTTTTTCTATAATAACTGTGTGGACCACCTTTGCCGTCCAGGTTGTGCTGTCAGCTGTAGTTCTGGTGCCGCAGCACTGGCCACGCTGACCCCCTTGCAATGGCTCGTTAATGCGGAGGCGGTTTCTCGATGCTTAGGGAGGCCTTTGGCTGGCAGTATTCTGGCAGGTGCAGTCAGCAGGTGGTTTTTGCCACGTATTTGGAAAAATTGCTGCAACATTGTGGAATTGCCCAATTGTAAGTGTGTATATTGAAGAAACCGGAGCAAGTTTAAAAGGTGAGGTCCTGCCTTCTGGACTTTGGGAGCCTTTCAGATGACTTAGGAATACCGGTCTCAACACAGAAAGCCTTTGTGGAAGTAGTAGTTCTTCTGGTAGTATGAGTCCCACTGCCTAGTGCTGATATAGGCCTGCTGCTTAAGTCTGGAAACAAAAATGCACAAAATTTCAGTTCAAATATTTTAAAGAAAATGGTTTTCTTTGGTGTTAAGTGTTCTTCTGTAGCGATTGTGATAAAAAATATAGCAGTGCTGTGGCTATGCTTGTGGAGTGCCTTTCCTGGAAGCCCATTTTCTCCCTAGGCCGGAGGAAGGGGATATCCTGTCACACTCGCTATTTATATGGGTATATGCTTATTGTCAGCATGGGAAGTAGTTGTCAACACAGGTCAATTTTAAGAGAAATTTCTAGATGCAGAGCAGTGTATCTTCAAGTCAGACCAAGGTTTCACTGATGAGACATTTCTTGTTCAGCAAGTTGAAGGCAGGTGGGACTGGTGGCGGAGATCAAGTATAAGGAAAACCAATAAATCATGATATTTTAGCAGTGAAAATGGCAGCTGTGACATAATGAAAGCTGTATCTCGCGACTTGTGGAATGCCCGATGATACATATGTGAAAATTAAGCAAAAGGTTAAACCAAGGGGGCAGAGTACATTTTGAAAAATACTTCTGCTTTTAGCATATTCTTCAGGTGAGTGTTTAAGGCAGAGGAGTTGGAGCACAATTTTCAGGTAAATTCTTCTGCTGTGTTGAAGATAACATCTCTTAATTGGCAGACATTTGCATTACTGATGATATGCCATAAATACTCCATATCTTGGGAAATTGGACTTTGTAATGCTAAGAAGCAGCATTGCCCTAGCAAAAGGCAGAGCAGAGGAAGGGAGAAAATAAAGCAGCAGAGAAGGCTGCAGTGAAGCTGGTTCCTGGGGAGATGGGGAGGTTGATGGAGTGGTCCGTACGGACCGAAGATCAAGCAGGAGGAGGTCTGGCTTTTGGATCATGGAAAGGTGGAACCTGTTAACAAAGGCGTTACGGAAAATATATGAGAAGTGAAGGTATGGAGCTGCTTACAACCGCAGGAGTACGATAGCAGGGAATCGACAGCAGGCAAAGTGATGGCAGGATGTCAAAACAGAGCTACGTGACCACAGTGCACGGGAACATGCCTGAGCTGGACTTGTTGGAGGCACCAGCCCGGTACAAGAATGAAGGGTAAATGATTCCTGCGTTGCAGAGGCATTCCAGGACGAAAGGAGAAATTATTTTTGAAATTTAAAGTGAACTAATACAGGCTAGGCAATATGTTTTTATTCATGAACTTGTGATAGGTGAAGTTGCCAAAGAACACATACTGACCCAGTGTAACCAGCTGCAAAATGATCTATTTGGTCCATGCTTGGATTTATCCCAGCTAACCAGATCAATTGAAACCCATACCTGTTTGCACAGGTGCACGTTCATGTGCGAGCAAGGCTGGAGAGGCAGAAATGGATCCAAACAGCTGCTTCATTTTCTTATGGGGCAAAGTGTGAAGAGACAGGGTAAAATGGTTCAATGAAAACTTGATTCCTAACATGTTTAATCAACTAAAGGGGCTATTTTTGCAGAGAAATGGGTTATTTTAACTTGGACTACCTTCCCATCCAGGGGGAAAAAAAAGTTTCCTTTCCACTTACTTTTCGTGCTCGGGAATGCCCTTCTGGCCTTGCCTTCCCTGCCCATAAGGAGGTATGTGCTTCATGCTTGAAATGCTCTGCCCTGTTCACCTGCACCTACCTGGTCCTCCCGCTCTCGAGCAGCTGCCGGGCTGCCTGGTTGGGATGCCATTCCTCCCCTTTTTCATACTCGTTTCTGAGTCCCATCCTGCCATCTGCCCCGGCACCGCTTGGTATTTCTCTTTTTTCCCGTGCAGTGGAACAGCTTTGAAGAGAGGAGTTCCCTGCTCTCGCCTGTGCCCTGTCTCCGTTCGGAAAGTAGCCTGGTGATTAAGGCGTGTTCCAGGACTGGGAAGGTACAACTGTACCCATCCAGGCAGAGGAGGAGGTTGAATCTGGTTTCTCTCTGTCCTGGATAAGCAGATCTTTTTGTGGAGGTAGAGCAGGGCAGCTCCCGCCATGCTGCCCTCCCCGGGTCGCGTTCCTTCTCTCCGCTCGTGCTGGGCAACTTCCAGCCCAGCATCCTGGCTCCGAGGCGCTTGCTTTAGCGTGCTTGGCTCTCCTGACTATCGTTGGCTCTGTTTTTGTTACTAGAACCAGGATCTACGTGTAGCGATGGGCACTGGGTGGGTGATGGGGTGGTGTTGACCTGCCTTTCAGGGTCTAGCCCACGGGGTCTTCGAGGAGAGCCTCCAGCGGTCTTCCTGCCCTCTGTTCCCCCTACCCGGTTTTGGGTGGCTTTTTTCACGTATTCATTATTTTTGTCAGGAGACAATATGAACATTGGAATAGAATTTTGTTGTTTTAGGAAGATATCAACCAGCAAGGTTGTAGTTTCTGGGAGATTCACTTTTTGTATCCTTGCACAATATTATTATTTGAAACTAGGAGTGAATTAACACACTAAATAATAGGGAAACTCACTAGCTCCAGCCAATTATTTCTGGCATATTTAGGTAACAGTTGTAAGTAATGGCAGAGGAAGGGATGTTTTTCAAGTGAATAGGTCTGCTTTTTTGAGAAATCCAGGAGGATGAGAACCTGCCTTTGTGTTTACAGTGGTTCTAGTGCAGCAGTGTGTACTCTGTGCAGTGTCTCGATTTACTATTATTAAAAAAAACCCAAATACTAATATATATGCATTGCATTTATAACATGTTTGTAGATAATTAATTAGCATGGGAATGTTTTTCCCCTTCAGCTGTATCACATATCACAGTATTTTTGATGAAAATGTTGCATGATGCCTGTATCCTTGCTTATGATATTTATGCATCACAGTAAAATAGAGTAATGATTGATAGCAATTAGCTATAAGTGAAATGTAGTGAGGGTACAGCATTTATATAAAAAATGCAAAACCGAATGCAAAAGGACACTGGTGCAATGCAGAATGAATTGGAGTTTTCTGTCTACCAAATTGAACTCCCAACAATAAAGTGATTCAGATGTAGCTTCAGGAAGATGAATTATAACTAGGATTAATTTGGCTATTCAGCTTGTTTTATGAATAGTATACACCAAGGCTAAACAGATTGTACAGAATGTATTTAATACACTCTGTTAAGGGTGTTTATCCTCCTCCGTCTAAATATCTGGCAGCAGAGCGTCTGCCGCCTTGGATGATACCAGGGATTGCTTAAACTACAGTTGAGCAGCAGGTCTGCTGCTGGTGGCTGGAGGACGAGGAAGCAAATCACAGCCAAGTTCCTCAAGCAGCTCGTCGTCGGGTTCGGTCTCGCAAGCGGAGCGGGGAGAAGCCGGGCGTTCCCGTGGGGCGGCAGGAGGGGGGCTCGTGGCCCCGCGCTGCGCTTGCCTGCGTCCGTCTGGGTCTCCGCCGTGGGGAAGAGCCAGCGAGCTCTTCAGGGCACCCCAGGATCTGCTCTGGCAAACGCGGTTGGACTCAGGCTGCGGGGTGAGTATTTTGTCCTTCTGAAAGTTGTGCGGGTGTTAACAAGGGAGGATGGCGGAGGAGTTTGGGGCAATCGGGGTGAAGCCCCTTCTGCAGGGGCAGGGAGGTACCACCGCTCAGCTTTGCGGCGGTCTGCGTGCAGCCCCGTACCACGAAGAGCGCTGGGGTCTCTCGCCCAGCAGAACGACAGCTGAAACGCAGCGATGGGGTACGAGCTTGAAATGCTCGTGGGAGCGGTGGCCAAACTGGAGATAACGTTTCATAGCTTCCCATCACGGTGGAGATGACCGTTTTCTTTCAATTGCCCCTTTTCGCCAACAAATTAGAAAAATGAAGGGATTAGATTGCTTTTCCTAGGAAGATAGGTGCCAGGTAATTAACTGGCCACTGAATTCAAATAACCCTTGCAATTCTTTAGAAGCAGAGGGGGGTGGTTTTGGGTTGTGTTGGGTTTTGTTTTTCCAGAAAAGCTATGGAAAATCTAAATGAATTAATGATGCTAAATAGTACAGTTTGTTTACTCTATGGACGAATGGGACAACTGAAAGTACACTAAGTGGTCAGTCCTAATTTGGGTATCTTTTACTTAACTTTAATGGTATGTAGCTTTTCTAAAGTTTAAACCAAATAAAATGCACATTAAAATCTGAGGGATGGTAGTTGAACAACTTTGTGCAAAGCTTTATGAGAAAAGTATTTGAATTTCAGTGGCACATGATAGAAAATATGAATTAGTTTTGCCTTTTTAGTTAGACTAAAAAACCAAAATTTGACTATGGAAATTACTGCTAAGGGAGGTTTCCTATGAGGTCTTTTAAAGTTCTTGTGGAGCAAAAAAAGGCAGCGCTAATAATAAAGCACTGCAAGAGAAAGGTCGTCTTTATTTGCATGCACAAACCAGATTTCGGATGCCACCTCTGACTTGCTGGCTAGACATGGATGGACCCAAATGGGAGCAGCTTTCTCCACCATGAGAAAAAGGAGAAGGAGAAACTTATTCTAGAGAATTGTTGTGCAAGGCTCAGTTCGTTGTTTATGAAACTCCGTGCAGGTGCCTCAAGGGTAGAGCTGGGCACTACTCAGCCTGCTTGCGGTTGCCCTGAGAGTTATCTGTGCAGGTCCGTGTGTCACCTGCTGCCCCTCCGCGCCGGGTGTTCTCTTTGGGAATCGGCAGCAGCAGTCCCGGCCTCCGAGTACACGTCCCCTCGCTTTGTGTCTTGCCTGCGGTTTTGGTGTGCTGTGCCAAAGGGATTTCTGCTGCGGGCTGGGAAGTGAAAAAACGGCCTGAACTCTGAGTGAACTGCCAGAGCAGCAGAACGTTTCTATAGACTAATCTATATGCTGGTCTAGGGTTGGAACAATACCACCTGGTGTTCATTAACTGCGGCATAAATATGTTAAATTGTTTTGGAAAAACACATGGCAGTATAGCATGAATGGGCAAAGCAAGCGAGTTCATTAATATCTCTCCTGTCACGAGGACTATTAATGGCCTAATCCTGTTTACATTAAATTCAGTGACAAAGCTCTCATTTGTCCTCAGTGGGGCAAGGCTCAAATTCTATATTAGTTACTATAATAAAATCTCATTTTCACAGTATCGTATTTTCAGAGCTTATCTCTTTTATAACCTCACTTTGGGTTGATACTGAGCATTTGGTGATTTACTGTTTAATCTAGCATGTCAAATGTGCGGGGTGATGTACAATAAGAACTGTCACAAATAGCTCTGAAGCTCTGAGGGTGAAGGCATGAGCAGACCGAAGACACAATGATGTAGATTGATGTATGGTTTTATTAAAGCACAGTTTGTTACATTATGGACAAGCATTTCAGCTCACTCTTTAACAGTAACGTCTTTGGCATTGTTTAATACTGCACTAACGCCTGCGTTCTCTGCACGTTTTGCCGGCAAAAGAGGGTTATTATTGTCAATGATGTTGATAAAAAAAAAATGTTGAACTAATCCTTGCAGGAGAGTAGGAAAAAAACTGTCTTTGATTTGAAGAGATCCTTTTTGCCAACTAGATTTTGAGATGTCACTAGCTGTTTTTTCTTTCTGCCAGAGCATGCTTGGTTAATTGGGTAGAATTCATTTTTGTAATCAGAAGGTTTTGGCTGTCTGCTTTGGTCTCTCCCCAATTATTCCCTGTAACAGTCTCCTTTCACAGCCGGGGCCGTAATCCTGCCCCTTCTAAAATGACACAGTTGTTTGCAGACCTGTTTTCCACAAAGTTGTACTGACCACCCTGTTGCAATTTTTTACAACTTGAAACTTTTGTTGATGTAGCACAAATAAGCTGTTCTGTGAGTTTATCCAGGAGTGACCGTAAGGTAAGCAGTCATTTGTCTGATCCTTTAAAAACAAGGAGTTTCTGCTGATGATCCTCCTGGTCTCCAGACTGTCACCATTTCCTAGACTTAATAAAAATGTAAACTTAATAGGTCAGAGGGGTAGGATGATTCTTTTAAAAGTCTTGGATAGATGCTAGCCTGGTTTGTAGACTAGAAAGCTATTTTAGTGAAGAGTTGCATGTCTTCCTTGGTTACAGATAAAACAGAGCGTTTGCCAGCTGTGCTGTCCTAAGAACGGGATACGCTCTCCTGTTTTGTTTTGTTCCTCCTTTAAAATTTTATGACCTGCGTTTTGCAGACCTGTGAGAGGCTTAGGGGTTTTACTGTTTCTCATATGTCTTATTAGACATATGTTTCTTAAAATGCATTAATATATTAAACTCTATTGGCCATTGTTATTTTGCTCATCCCTTTGGCATCTCTTAGGCTTTGGCAGGGGTTTTAGTGGGTAGCATGTCGTGGTTTACTTTCCCCTTTTCCTGGCCGCAGCATTGGGGCAGAGCTGTTGTTGATGGATGCTTCCACGGATCCTAACGGGAACGTTTCTGCTTCTGGGGATGACGTGCAGCCAGGGTGACCCCAGTTGCTGTTGCTACATAGGCTCTCGCAGAAATTCAGTTTATTCCACGGGCCGAGGCCCTCGTCTTGCTTTTTCCCTGAGACAGCCACGGCACCCTGCCTGCTGCCACTGCTGTTTCGAGGTACAGCCACCAACCCTGGGCTTCATGGGCTTCCCAGGAAACCTCCGTGTTCGCATGGAGCCTTCTGGCTGCCCCGGGTGTTTTTCTACACTGCTTTCATAAAAAGGCGTAAAGAGGCCACATGCAGTGCATGGTCCACATGAATAACATCCCCGCCTTGGAGACAGGAGCCCTTGCAGTTGGCTCAGTGAACCTAAACATTTATTTAGGAAAGAATTTAGTTTCCCCTCACCCCCCTTTGCAGCTAGAGGGGGGCCCAGGTGCTGGAACTGGCAGGACTTTTTTGCTTCTTATTAGGCAGAAAAATCCCAGGATTTCTGTGCTCGTGCACAGTTTCCTGATCCCCCGTCTGCGCGGAGCCGGGCTCCCCGCAGGCCCCCTGCGTATTGAGGTCAGCCCGCGGGACGCGGGACGCGGCGGGGCAAGCGCCCGGGTGCTGCAGCCGCCCGCCGCATCCCCAGCGGAGCTCGGCCGATCCCGGCTCCACCAGGCACAAACTCCCGTTGGACCGAGTCCCGTCCCGATATGCAGCCCGCTGAGTCCGGGGCCCGCTGCCCCGGCTGCCCCCTCCGCCTGCCACTCGAAAGCATGGACTATAGGTCTCGGCGTGATTTATTAGACCATCCACGTCCATCTTTCTGCTAATTCAGAATTGTTCACAGTCGCAGGTGTGAATACTATGTCTAATTTAAAAACCAGCCAGGGCCTTGTGCCACTGCTCCCCAATTCATTAGAGCTGCAGCGTGTTACAGGCAGCGGAGTGGGGTGGGAATGAATTGCTATGTCTCACTTGGAATTTCAGTTTAACCTTTTTTTTCCTGCCCTTTGTGCCATTTCCCATACAAACACGAAGTATCTGAAACATGCACGTGATAATGAAATATATCTCTTCCAGCTTTCTTCTGTGTTTATCTAAAGCTGAACTATCATCTGGGGATTTATGTCTATAAGTGATATTTTACTAAAACTCATTAAAACAACTGGGCCTGGATCAGGTGTTTGTACAAGTCCTAAGAAAAAGATTAGACTTTGGGGAGTCATAGTGGAAAGGGAAGTAATACTTGATGTGGGACTTCAAATAAAAATCATCTTGAAAATGCATCTTGTTAAGCTGTATCGGAGAAAAGACTGTGTGAGAGGGGAACATATTGTACTCCCCCCTTCACTTCCCCAGACCTAGGCTTTTAGCTCAATGAACTACAGGCTTTGTAATTAGCAGCAAGGAGATTAGATCGTCCACATTTATGAGAGTAATTTGTACGCTAATTGTGTTTGATTGTTTAATTACTCTTGCTTACTGTAATTGAGGAGTGGTAGTGAACCCCTTTGCGACAGCTCCTGCCGGTTCTTTAGATAAAAATTGCATGCGCTTCACTACATCGCGTATTATCAAGAGGCTAACACATTTTTAGCAGTTCCCAGGGCCGAACACCAAGGAAAATTCTCTAAAAGGCAGGTAGAAAGGGGCTAGATCTGAAGGGAGTTCAAATGAATCCTAGTTTCTATTCAAAACCTTTCTGTCGTATGTGTGCAAGGAATGAAAGGACAAGAAAAAGCAGAAAAGAGGAAAAAAATTCGGCAGCATAGGATGGAGGGGAAAAAAGGGAACAAAAATCTCAGATTTTTTTCCCAAGATGGTTCAAACTTGCCAAAGCGATCTGCTAATGAGCTGATGATGTGACAAAAGGATTGAGGAGGAAAAAGTGTAATGGCTTGTAGTAAAGTCTTGGTTTTTGTCTCGTTTTTAAATGCGTGGCGGCTGTGGCTTGGCTGCTTGTAA
Source organism: Dromaius novaehollandiae (assembly GCF_036370855.1). Classification (NCBI taxonomy): domain Eukaryota; kingdom Metazoa; phylum Chordata; class Aves; order Casuariiformes; family Dromaiidae; genus Dromaius; species Dromaius novaehollandiae. Next base: position 3,087,975 of record NC_088104.1, on the reverse strand, counting down.
CGAAGAAAGGTGGAAATCTGCCCGGCTCCGTGTGCGGTGGTGTCTGCGGCACCAGACTTCCCGTGGCCGTGCTCTCCCGAGGGGGCAGCTTCTGGCCTGCCCGCCCTTCTAGTAACGAGGGATAAAACAAGGATCCAAAGCCGTAAAGCCACCCGCGTTGTCTTCCTCAGAGACCCTCGAATCCAAATAGATTTTAAAAAAGTTTGTGGAATGAGGGAAAGGTGGATAAAGGCACTAGAGAGTGCAGAGACTTGTCCTGTGCCGTATAGTTAGTCCGTGGCAGAATTACAAACAGGGCTGGCCAAATTGGAGACTGTCTCCTGGACTGCTGTCCAGGATGCTGCTGGTCCCAGCACCGGTGCTGATGTTTACCTCCAGCTGAAGACTGCATTTATTATCAAATGTTAGCATGCAGCTGTCAGATGGGAAGTCTGTCACGGCAATTCAGATTTGTCTTTGGACAGTGGTAACAGTACAGATACAGGTTTGGGGGGTTGTTTTTGAAGCTATAAAAAATGAGCACCTATTTTGTAGTTGCAGTAGTGGAAACTTCTATCTGCAGTTTCTGTGTGGGCTGTAAGAAAGGCAGGAGGAAGTATAAAGAACAGTGAATTAATTCTTGTAATTGCTGAGAAAGTCACGTTGCCAATGTACATAAGGAAGAAGCACTGCTAGGTAAACTTTGCATCCTGGAACAGGTCGTCGAGCATTGTTAAACTGGTTGTAGCTCCTCTGACTTCATTTATCACTCGGGAATAATCATCAGAAAATAGCCTAGATAGCTGGAGCTGACCTTACGTGGTGTGATCTGCAAGAGCAAAGTACATGTGGTGTGGCTGCTGCGTTTACTCACAGCCCTTGCTGGTTTGACGTGCTGTGCTTGATAGGTCAGGGCTGGTATGTCTTAATGCTGAGGGCGGTTTTATTTGCTTTTGCTTTTTTATTTATCTCAGAGGAGAAATGTTGCTTTAGGGCACTGCGAGATGAAAGATCTTCCGAATGAAAAGGTATGAGAAAATGCGCTCAAGATGAAGTGAGATAGTAAGCTATAAAATTTGGAGATGGGGCCTGGACAGTGAGAAGGAGGTGTAGGAGGAAACTGGAGTTGGGATGTAGGCAGAAGTATAGCATAAACATCTTGTATAGCATAGAAGTATAGCATAAACATCCTGTATAGCATAGAAGTATAGCATAAACGTGTTGTGAAATGGGGCAGCCTCCGTCTGCGCCTGACATCCAAAGAGCAGAGCAATGTTTCGGTTCCTGCAGGACAGAGGCGGAGAGGCACTGAACACTACGGCATGTGCAGTGCTTGTATGTGGAAAGAAGAACCACAAAAATGTCCATAAACAAGAAATTCCTTCATAGCTTGCTTTAGCTGAGTGTTTATATGGGGAGAATTGAAGTGTGACATTTTTTCTTCAGTTTAGAAGAAAAAGCTGCAGAGGTCAATCAGCAAAAATGAGGACACCGGTGCCTTTCAGCTGGCAATAGCGCAGTGCCTGAGTCGTTCATAGCGTCCAGACGGAGACCGGCGAGGAGATACCTCCTGAGCCTGGGAGAAGGCCATGAGCAAGGGCTAGGTCACAGTCCTCACAAATGATCTTTGTCTCTGACAACTTGTCTTCCGGAGAACCAAACGTTTGATTTTGGCATGGCCTTTGCTTGCAAACTTCCCGGTCCTCTTTCGTCCGAGGACTTTGACATGCCATTGTCTCCGGAGGAGGTGACAAGTAAGGCGACATGTCGCCACCCTAATGAGACCTGACAAATGAGCAATTGTCCTGCTGCTCAGTGAATCTAATGGTTCATTTCCATAGCGCAGTGTCAGGGCAAAGGGCAGGAAGAAGTAATCCTCCTCTGTAACGCCAGTGAGGATGCCTTTCCGTCTGAAAGATGCTGCTGAAGCTGGAAAGATTGAGTTAACTAGGATTTCTGTGTCAGTGCCCAAGACCTTTTATAAACAGACTGTATGATCTAAATACCATGTGACTATTTCCCCTAACCGCGAGCCAGTGTCCAATTCAGGTTAGTCCATGCCATTTTCTATTACGTTGGTGCACGCATGCTGTTATGCACGAGAGGCTGCTAAAATTTAGAAAGCAACGGAGTTAATTCAGAAGGAAAAATGTGTTACCGCACTCTGAAGAGTAGATCTGTTCTGCAAATGTGCACATATTCAGAGTATTTGTAAAATATGGAGTACGCAGATTTCTGAGAAAAGCTACTTTATGTGCATTTTATTAGAGTTAGTGCTGGATTGTGAAGAGCTGCTTCCTTTTGGGGTGGGGGGGGTCTAATTTTATTGTACAGCACCACACTATTGCTGCTGATAGCATAGGAACCAACAGAGAGTTTCAGTGTAGCTCACCGATTCCTTGCAATGAATAACGAGGTTCATGAAGTCTGCCTTGTTTTCTTTGGGGTAAAAAATTCAAAAAAAACCTCATAATCTTTGTTTTTCTACCAGCATGAATATTGAGCGATTTCCACGTGCAAACAAGCGGCTGCCCCGAGTGTCTCTGCTGGGGCGGTACGGAGACGGGCTGGTGGTGTGCGTGTGCTGGGGGGACGCCTGGACGTTGTGCAGGAGAGGTCGGATTGGGTTAAGGGCTCTAAACAAGTTTTGTTTCATTGTGCTGAGGTGTGTGTATGGCTTCTGTTCCGTGTATTTATATATATATACACACACACATATACGTGCCTCCCAGCGAATCCCCCCAGGCTGGAGATTGTCCATCTGCTGCCACTAGTTGGGCAGTCGATGGCTCACGGCCCTCGTTTCCCTGGGCTCGGGCCCTTCAGACGGTGTCGGCAGCTGGCCGGGGCAGCTCCCGTTTGACGTGTATTTACCCACAAGCAGCTCCGTAGAGGCGGCTAGTCCTGGATCTGCGCTCAGCGCCCTGCCGTGCTGGGCTGGGGCTCCGCTAGCTCTGCCGGGGGCTGCTCTTCCAGACCGCACAGACCGCCCCTGTTGTGCTTCTCTCTTTCCCCCACGGCGCTGGGAGAGGCTGGCTTTATTTCCTTTCTGCTTCTAATCATGATTTAATTTTCCCCTGGCTTAGGCACATCTGTGGAGTAAAACCAATAGAAATTGGCATTTCCCTTTTTGAAAGGTTAAAACAACATAGTTTAATGCACCACACTACGTGTTATCTGTTTCCCCTCACTATTTTTATGGGTTTCACGGTGTTTTAATAAAAGGGCTGTTCTCGGATTAGAGCCAATCCTAGCGCCAGGCCCGCAGATAGCCATCGTGCTGTCAGGCCTCGGCGCGTCTCTAGTGAATACCGGATTCTCCGTCACGGGACAAACAGAGGCAAAGATGGGAAGTTGCATCACAACCCCTGGAACTTTTCATGCAAAAATGCTTAACTTACTAAATAACAGGTGTCACACTTTTAAAGGTGCTTAGGGAATATCTGTGTGCTGCAGATCTCCTGGTCAGTCTGCATGTAGAACACAGGGAAAAAAATCTGTGCAGTGGTTTTATTTGAAAAGCGCACATATGCACGCATGCCCACAAGTCCCTGGGGGGTGACCAGTCTGGAGGAGCTTATTTTAAGGGTGATTTGTAGGCGATTTCTCTTAAGCACTATTTAAGTGTCCCATCTGCTAATGAACTTTGGGGCTGACAGCAGAGGGGGTTTCTGCCCGAATTACGGCCACGGCTGCATGAAGAGAGTGGCAGTAGTATGAGTTGTGTATCGACTGGCGCTTCAGCTTTGCCTGGCAGGGAGCAGCAAGGCAGCTCCCGGCAGCCTGGTTTCGGAGGGCTTTGGGGCAGGTGCCCCAGCGGGTACCTTTTTTCAGAAAGGTGTGAGTGTGCGTGCGAGAAAGCCGGGCCGTGCTGCACCTGCGTGAGGGCTCGGGCACCCCGGCACGGCGCTGGAGGGAAGGAGGGAGGCTCCCCGCGTGGGGTCTTGCCGGTCTCCAAGCCCGAGGCCACGCTGCCGTGCATCCCCGCTTGCTTCAGCAACGCAGGGTAGGAGTTGCACTCCCTGCTGCAGTGGAAGGGGGCACCGGCTCTGGCGGATGCAGACAGCATGCGTGGTTACCAAGGTTCCTCTCTTTGGCTTGTCTAAGTCTCCAGTTTTCAAGTATTCTCTAAAACAGAAATAGTTAAACTGCGCTATAGTCCGGGCTCTCGCGACTTTAACAGTGTCCTGCTTGTGTTCGCAAAAAACACTCACAGACAGCACAACCGATTAAATTATAAACAATTTCCTTATCAGCAACAAATCTGAATACCTTTCCCCTCAACTCGACCGAAACTTGCTTTTTTGCAGCGTTATCTAGCTGTGAAGAGGCTTGGCAGGGTGCTCTTCCCCAGCCTGGTGCCGGGGGTGGTACTGGCTCTCGCGGAGCCAAGGGAATTAGGCTGCTTCCCAGCCGGCGCAGCGCGAAGGCGCACCTCTACTATGCTCACTTTCGTTTTTTGTTATTATATAGGTGAATTTTTCTTCCAGGTTTGGAAACGACTTGTTCGCAGGGAAGCCGCATGAGTAAGGCCTCGCTTGGCGATGGACTCCCAGCCCGCGCTGGCCTGGGTCCTGCTGCTGGGCCTCATTGCTGACTGCCTGAAAGCCGTTCAGCCCAGAGACTTCACAGTGAAAGACATCATCTATCTTCATCCTTCAAGTAAGACGCGTGTGCATGCGTTATAAGAACACTGGAAGCCATGGCATGAGGTCTAGCGCGAGGACAAATAGAGTATTAAGACAGCAGAAACGTCAGAGGGTTGAGTTGAATGCTGAACAAAGATTTAAAAAAAACCCCAGAATAGTCTTAAAATCAAATTGCTATAAGATGGAGCATTGCTTCCCAAAGGGATTAATGGACAGATGCTGTTACAGACAGTTGCTGAGCATGTCCGGGGTTTTTTTGTTTGCTTGTTTTCCCTTAAGGAGCTCTCTGACCCTGATGCCCAAGTGCCAGAGCAGCACAGTTAACCTGAGTGCATCGATACCTGTGAGCAAGGTCCAAACGCGATTCATTCCCAGCTGTGGCACCAACTGTTTGTGACTATTTCAGTAATTTGCTGAAGTAATGATATAGTAATGTCACACATCTTAAGATCTTCCATGGACTCTACTTTTGCTAGCTTTTTCACTTTAGCAGATATGAAGTCATATAGTGTCACAAGAGAAGAGCACTTGCAAAGCTGTGCCTACCATCTGTTCCCAGAGAAAGCTTACAGTCTTTCAGAATTTGGCTGAAAAAATGTGTACTCTATGCAAGCATGCCAAAATTTGCGTTTTATGTCATAACAAATGATTTTGTACATACATGCTTTGATGCAGGCTGTAGAACAAGGGAGAAGAGTCACTGAAGAAGTATTTGGGAGTACCTTGCTCTAACCCGGGTGGCCTGAGTCGATGGAATCATTGATTCCACTGTCCTGTGGTATTAGACAGACTTGAACTGTACAAGTAAAACTGGGTGCTGTGGAAAAAGCTCTATTGAAAGAAACTGAAAAACCTTCTATTTTAAAGTCAGATCTAGTCAACTGATTGTAGCTGGTCCCCAAATCTTAGTGTTCAGCCCAATATTTTCCTGGGTAATCTATTTGGGGAAAGCCTCACTGAAAATCTTCTTAATTTTGCTTCTCAAGCCAATACCCTTTTCCAGCATGTCTACAGTTGAGCTCTTCCATGTTGACATGAGTACTCCCCCATCCATTACTGTCCCCCCATAGGAGCTTGGGAACCAAGAAAGTCAGGGAATGCAATACGAATCAGACAGAGAATTTATGTAGGGTGCTAGTATGGGATATGTGATGTTTAAGACCATGTAGTTAATGGAAAAGAAAAAACAATACATGTATGGATTCAAAGCTCCACTTTAGAGAACACTGTGGAGTGGCCAGGCTGTTAGAGAATTTGTATGAAATTTCTTTCCTAAGTTGAGAAGCTGTTTCAAAGATAATTTTGAAACACCTGGAGACAGAGACTTGAGAAAAAATACAGGTTTGGTGCCTGCAGAAGAGCACTGTCTCAGAGCAGAACACCTTTCATCACTGCTACAAAATTATTTTAAAGTATGAAATTTAGTACTATTAGTAGCTAGTTATCTTAGTTCACTCCATATAAAATACCTAGATATTTTTATCAATACTATAACATCACTGTATGATATATAAGGTAATAAATATATGCTATTTTTTTTTGATCAAGCTGGCTTTCTGACCTCTGCCCCTAGAAAGCCTGAATTTTCCTCTCTCCAGGGTTTTTCGGGTCTTTCCTCTCAGCATAACTAGAGCTAAGCTAAGTATGCTATGATCTGTTCTCATGTTTAACTACTTAGGTTATTCACATTGTCATGCTATTTCTAATGTTACTGGTATTTAATATGTTAAAGCTTACTAGGTGGTTGGTCTGTAGCTTATGCTAAATCTACTTAGTTGCTCTCCAGACGCTAGATGAAGTTTAATGAAAAAGCAAATATGGATTGTGAAGACTTGCCCCTTAAAAAAAAAAAAAAAAAAAAAAAGAAGAAAAAAGGAAAGAGTTACATGAGCAAGCCAAAGGGAAATTCTGACAGGCTAGCGTATCTGGTGAAAAATGGCAAAACACAATCTAGTAAGTACAATGTCTCTTGTATCGCACGCATGTGTCTTTTACTGTTTAGAGGAAACATCGTCTGCTTCTCCTGTCTTTGAGGTGGGGCAATTGCTGTCACCAGTGGTAGTGAATACTGTGACCTGCTAGTTTTCTGGTGTGACATGGGTGAATTTAATTAATGCTGTTCTTGTTGAGTTGTGCACCCCAAACTCTTCATTAGGGCAGCATCAAACCCACCCGAGATGCTTCCATCTGACTTGCTAGGTTTTACCTGAGGACACGGGGAGAACAGGGAAAGTTCACCAGCAGCAAAACCCACCCCTGGTACCTGCGTGTGGTCTAGCACAGAGCTGACGGGGCAACTGCTGTGCTCTGGGGCTGGGAAAGAGGAAAAGGTTGAGAGGGGGTAGAAGTGAACTGTGGCTCACAAAGCTGCTGAGGTTCAATTTACTGCACATTGTGAAGATAAATGTGATCCCGTCACTGCCTGGCTTCTGAGATGGTGGCAGCATCTTAACAAATCTATTAAATGTGTTACAGAAGTCCTGCCAAAAGACCACTTAAAATGGTATGTTCTTCATTTGGCTAGATAAATTAGACCTGAGGCTCCTGCTGGTAAGTAGAGGCTCAGCAAATTGATTTTTCTTTCCTTTAGGGACATCAGCATTCAAAAGTGCTAGTTCATTTCTTCAGTGGGACACGTTCCAGAAGTGTTTAATCCATCTGATATTTTGTTATCAGCACTGATAAAGTAACAGTATTGGATGTGAGCTGTGATGCTAAGAAAGAAACGGGCTTACTTTTATTCACATTAACTCCCTTTGAAGTCAGTAGTAGGCACTTTTACTTGGTAAACACAGTTGAACTGAGTCCTTATTGTATATTTACGTGTCTTCCCTGCATTGCTATTGGTGACAGGACACTTAAAAATCAAAACCAAGTTTTGATGAAATTGGCAGGTGTATTTCTAGTAAGATATAAGCAAAAAGAGAAAATATTGGTACGTGCATTCGAAAAGCATAGTAGAAGCTGAGTAAGGGGATCATTTTAACTGAGTGTTGTTTATTCCTTTTAGCCACACCATATCCTCATGGATTTAAATGTTTTACCTGCGAAAAGGCAGCAGATAATTATGAATGCAACCGATGGGCTCCGGATGTCTATTGTCCAAGAGGTAACGAGCTACATGTTAGCATTTCAGTTAAACCTGCCTTGGGACAGCTTTTCAATAGCTCCACTGAGTGGACAGCACTGAGCTCCCATTATTCCTTAGGAGTACTTGAATGTAGGTGATTGCTGTTCACATTTGTAAGCCTCTTCAACACCAAAGATGTGTAAGTGATACAAATAATCCCTTAAGCTTTTGTATCTCTTTGCAGTGGATGTAGTTTAGAAATTCCATCTACTCTATGTACGCCTCTTGCTCAGTCAGAAATTAAATCAGTCTGGTATTTACTTAAAGTTTATATTTCTTACTGGTGAGTACTGGACCAGTTCTTGCATCCCTCCAGTTATGGCACAGGGCCATACTTCAGCAAGCTATGTCAGTGCTACTGAAACTACTTCTTTTCAGCCAGCATCTATGTCTTTTCACTTGCTTAGGTTCATAACTCCAAGCAGAAGCTGAAGATGGGGGTAGCCTCAAAAGGGATTTAGGTGCCTGTATCCAACATCTAGATATCAGTGAGATCCTCAAATCTCCTGCTCCCTTGCCACCTATGTTTCTGAGAAACACAAAAGGCATTAAGATTGTCTTACCTCTGAGTGCTTACTTAAACATCAAAAAGCTAAATCCCAACTATAGACATAACTGAATTTTGTTGTATTTGAAGGGATTTGAAGGGGAAAAAATCACATTTTGGTGAGTCTCTAATTCATTAGCTATGTTCATACAGACCAGAGCTACTAGTTATTGTCACTAGCTCTTCTACCTTTTAGATGCAAGTAAGAACAAATGCTTACATTTCCCTTACTACAGATTCAGAAAATACAGGATTTTAGAGATGAGAATGGGCTAGCTGGAAATCTGAATCTATCTTTAATCTTTATAACAAAGAACTTCTTATCTGCTTTAACTGGTGGTATCAGGTAACCTTTTTACTCAAGGCACAGTGTGTTCACAGTGCTGGGAGCGTCCAGACACCCTGTACCCTGGAGCTGGACCGCAGCCGTGTCCAAAGCCCAAACCCATTGCGCGTCCCTGCTTTCTGGCTGCCGGGGTAGAGCAAAGCCGCGTGTCCGGGCTCTGCCGCACAGCCGCCAACTCGGACGCAGGTGTTCGGTCGCAGCGAGCGGCAGCAGAGCACGTCACGCGCTGCTTCCCCACGCCCACCTGAAAGGGGACCCGCTGAATAACCCCTGCTTTGTGTCAGGTCAGGCACGTTCCTCATGTGGAGCACATCTAATTGTAGAGGCCAGAGCATACTGTTCTTTCCCTTGGAGCAATTTGTGTTCAGGTTGTCTTCAAATATAGCTAATGGCTGACCTAAAACCAGAGATTTTGGAACAGATATGAAGGAAGATGCAGACCGGAAAAGCATTCAGAGCACGCATGCCATATGATTTTACTTAACAGAGAGGAGAATTGTGCTTGTTGTTACTTAAAAATGGTTGTAAATGGATGGCACTTTGTTGGTCCTCATGGTTTACACTCTTGTAATTAAGGAGTAACTGCTGAGACAGTGTTACTGTTTTAAATGAACAGGGAACTGGGGAAGGGGAAGAGGCACCTGTGGCTTAAATGCTCTGTCCTAGTCTGCTATTGCAGTGGAAGTAAAACCAGAAGCAGGCTGATAATTTCCTCTGTTCATACTCCACAGAAGTCATTCCTTCTGGATGCCAAATCATTGAGAGCTTTTGGTTTTATGGCTCAGTTTTACAAGCTAATATAATTTAAAATAAGAAAGTTGCTTATTAAGCCAAGTTTTTCTTTGTTGGTTTAATTTTCAAAAGTAATTTCAAGTTCTAGTAAGGAAGTCTCATAAATATAACCTCAGAGTTGAAGTATGACTCCAGGAGTGTTCTGGAGGCCTGAGGTTATCTGCTCAGGTAATTACCTTATCTCTGGGAGTCAGGTGGGTACATTTATGGTGCTGCCTCCCTCACTGCAGTGATCTGAAGCCTTGCTCATTTGTTCGTGTTAGATGGTGGTGCAAGGCAAGAAAATTTCATCCTGACATTTGCTCTAATTTTTTTAACCAGAACGCTACTGAAAAGAAACAAAACAAAACATTTCCAGTAAACTATAAAGTAGGGCTTACTAAAAAGAACCACATTTTGTTGTTTAACAAAATTTATTAAAATGGATAGTTAAAACATTAATCCCTGTATTGAACCAGCATGAGAGAAGGCATGTCCTAAAAGGCAGACTTCCTGCTGTGCATTAAGCTTATTTTCTTTTATTTATTATATTCCTTTCAAGGAGAGACTGTTAGTGATCTAATTTGTATGGAAATACTGCATTTAAAATACTCCCAATACACTATTTTTGGATGGCTTGTAGGCGGACTGACAACTCGTGAAATAGATGATTGCTGCTAAAGCAGTGGCAGTGTTCCAGCTACTGTACGCTGCGTCTGAAAAAAGCTGTCAGAGACTCCAGTTTGGGAAGTCAGCTCTCAAAAGTCAGTGTGTGACTTTGAGCCATTCCAAATACCCGACTCAGAGCTTCAGTACCCAGTTTAAGGCAGAGAGATCAAATTTCTCCTGCTGGATGCTGACCAGGCCTGCTGTGGCTCAGCATTTGGGTCTGGTTTACTTAAATTTAGCCTGGGTTTCTGCCTGTGACACGACCCCTGGTTTCTGCAGCCATTTGCTCCAGTCATGCTCCCTTTCCGTGCTGTGGGAGGATGCCCATGAGGTGGACCACTGGCAGCGGGTGTGCTGAAGCTGCTGGGTTTTGCTGTAGGTCAGCACTGCTTCTGGCAGCCTGGGCTGGGATGGTCTATTCTACATAGTTTTTTGGAGCTACCTCATAGCTGCAGCACATCACACAGTCTTTGCAAAAGATTGCACCTCCACCTCTCCCTATAAATGGCATGAGTAGTTTACACAGCTGGGAGAAAAACACAGAAGATGACTTACGTTGTCACAGTTACGTGGGGGTAGTTTCCTCACCGGGTGCTGGGAGTCTGATTTACGAGCTGTTTCAAACCATCGTTCTTGGTGCTGGCCTGCACGTGCTGGTGTCCCTGGCACGCGGTGCCTTCTCTCGTCCCTGCTGCTCGCTGCCTGCCCACGGCCACCTGCGCTTTCCTTCTCCTCCTGGCATTAAAGCAGCTAATGAAAACCCGTTCTGTGCATCAGGAAACCTCGCTGCCTTTCTGAGATAAAGCACTTCTCTGGCCCGGTGACTAGTGCCTGAGGCGCTAACTAGAAAAGCCAGTTTTGCTCCTGTGCAGCGTAGATTGACAACCCTGAAAATTTAACCTCTCTCTGTCATGGGCCTGTTGGCATTGTGGTCCAGTGTGAAAGGAGCCAGGGAAGCAGCCCAGATGAGAGGAGTATGACAGCAAATTTATAGTCTCAAACAGCAATCTATAAATTATATCTGCATCCCCCAAATAATTGCATAGAGCTATAATCTCATTTTCAAATGCTGAGCTAATGGAAAGTGTTGGACAGCCTTAAGTATAACAGCCCACTCGGCCTGCCTCTGAAGGGCTGTTAAAGAAACGCTGGAAGAAAAAAAATAAATCCCTGCATGGTATGATACAACAGAGGCCAGGTTTAAGCTGACAGTATCTTCCTCCATACTGCACAGAAAGCCTTTTAAAGAGGAGATTGCCATTGAGCAGAGAAAAAGCAGAGTACTAGTCTATCCTTAACACCATGGCAGACACCTGCCTGCCTGGCTTGGACACCACAATAGTTAAAAGCATCAAATTTCATGCTACAATGTCTTATTTGAATTGCTCTAAATTTCTGTATTATTTTAGTTAAAAGTTTTACAGTCGATGGGCCTATCTGCTTCTTAGGCTCAGCTTGGAGCCCTCTTCCATGCCTCCCCCAGGCCTGACCAGCTCCAGAGCAGTAATTACAGGTTAGACTTGCCTCTTTACCTCACCTCTGCTTTGCCCCGGGCTGTCTCGGGGGCTCTGTGGACCATTCCTTTCCTTATCAACTGTCATCACTGCGCTCAGGCTGTTCGGAGAAAAGAGTCAGGCTGAAAAAAGACCAGACTAGTGCAAAAGTTAATAGCCTTGATGGCAGTCTTTTCTGCCAGGGTAGCAAAAGTCTGCTTCAGTTTCATCTGGGCTTGTATCGTCCCTGGTTCACGTGAGTGCTGGTAGGCAATGGAGCTGCAGCACGTCTCCTCTGTAGGATTAACGTTGCCCAGATGGCATTTAGGAAGCCAGTGGCAGCACGTTCTCCATTAGAACGAGGGGTTTTGTTGCTTGCTGTGGAGTCCTGCAGTTACCGCTGGTCTCACAGGAGATGGTCATCAGCTCCGTATGAAGAGCAGCATGCCTGTTTTCATACGAGGGGAAAAATACATATCTCCAGGATGACTGCACCATACTTTCTAAAACAGATGTTATTTTTTTTAGCCTAAACAACCTTGGGAGCGACTTTGAAAGAGCTATGGGGTGCTAGATGCTTTGTTTTTGCTGGCTCAGTGTCACCAGCCCAGTTTGTCCCCTCAGCGGGAGTAGAGCGTGCTCCCCTTCGGGTAAAACTGTGCGCCTAAGCTCGCCGTGGGGAAGCCTGGAACATGCATGAAGAGCTTTGTGCTGTAGCCCTCCCGCATTTGAAAGAGGGCAGTACACCGAGCGTTTCAGCCCTCCGATGATAAGTAAGTCAAGTCTGTTTGCTGTGGTTATCACACTTGAGTTAGGAGCAGGTCAGAGATATGACAGATGTCTGAGGGTTTTTATTGCCTAGTGAATAACATGTACATTCAGTAATCTCCCTCTGCTGTTGCCGAATGCCTAAAACACGACAAGCACGCAGGGCTATGCCTGCGAGAGAATTGCTGCACAGGAATGTTCACTTTGAATTGATTACACGCCTTTTTTTTGCCCTGTGAAAGCAACAATTGCATCAGTAATAATGTTGATTAATACGATGCAAGGTAGCAAATTAAGAAGAAACACAGAATGGAATGTTTCCTGTGTTGAAAATACAGTGTTTTCATCTTACAGTGCTGGGAGGGTGATAGGGCAGTAGCACCCTCCAGTTCCCTCTGAAAACTAAAGAATGAAATAAAACTAAATTCCTTTCAGCCTGAGCTCAGCCATTGTATTTGTAGCTGATCCTGGTTTGAGCCTTCAGGCTGCGGGAGACGTAGACATTAAGATGCAGTGGAAGTAACGGGGGCACAGTCACAGCAGAAGACTACATCAGTCATCCCAACTGTTTTGCTGGTCTTTCACCACTATTTTAAAAATGATAAATTGAGAGACAGAGAGGCCAAATAGTCAACTCCAGGCTATGCAGGAAGCTCTTAGAGAGCCAGGGTTAGAGTACAAACATTGAGGACAACTTGCACAGTCTGTTAAAATAAAGGGAAAGGGGATCTCCAATTTACAGTGTGTTAGGTGCTTCTAAGCACTTAGTGGTTGTACGTGAAGCTAGGAAAAATTTAAACCCATATAAATGTAAGAAGCATGAAAGCTTCAGATATAAACAGATAATGCAAGTGTTCATTTTTGAAAGTAATTCTTGTAAAACTAATGGCATACAAGGTTGTAGGGGTTTATCTGCACCTTGCTCCATAATTTGACTGTCTAGTCAAATTTATCTGTAACATATAAATCCATGTTAGTTTTGAGACAAAACTTCTTCCTGGTTGCAGGTAGGGGTGTGTGTGTACGCGCGTGTGTGCATGCACAAGTATGTATTTAGTTAGTTACACGTAGTTACTGTAATAAACACACACATCAAAATTCTTCCTGCTTTTTTTGAAATCCTAAGGTTTCAAAATCCTAAGATTTCTTTCCTATTTCTTTACTATTTGTAGAATATCACCAAGTTTGAATTTGCTGGGAAAACAACATTTTCTCTCTTTCTAGGTACAAGATACTGCTATAGCCAACACATGATGAAAGTTACTGGAGAAAGTGTATCTGTCACCAAACGCTGCGTACCATTAGAGGACTGTCTGTCTACTGGATGCACATATATAAAACACGAAGAATACAAGGTCAGAATAAAAATTACCTTTTTTTCTGGTATAAAGCTGGGCAGAATTAGCCAGAAGTCTGACTTGTTCAGTGAATCCATCACCATTGTCAAAAAAGGCATTTCTGTTCTTAATGAGCTCTGGCACTGTATTTATGGAAGCAAAGGAATAACCTCTCCTAGCAAAAGAAAATACTCTCTTTAAGCCACTATCCTGCCAGCACCTTAGAGGAAAAAACACTCTCTTCTATTTGAGAACTATTTTGCCTTTATTTTACTGTGTTTATTCTAGTCTATTCATCATTATTCTGTAACTGATGCCCACTGACAATCTGTTGCTCGTCTCATTGAAATGGGCAAGGGGAAACCCTGAAACCTTGGGAGTAGATACTTTATATCTGAATGAATGTTTATAAAAGATTTTTGGGGGAGGTTAATAGTCAACCTTTTTGAACATATCCAACAGATTAAAATAAACAGCTTTCTGAATTACCAGAGAAACTGCATTCCTCAGCAACATCTGTTCTGGAGAAACTCCTGTGCCCCTTCATGATGGGAGGAAACAGCAGAGGACTTTGCTGAAAACCAGCAGTGCTCTTTTTTATCTAGGGAAGGCAGAACACAGAGGTGCCAGCCTCGCGCGCTCCCCCTCCCCGCTCCACAGCGCTCCAGCGTACGCAGGAACCGCGCTTGCACGGGCGCCTTTGACGGCTGGCAGTCAGCAAGGCATCTTCATTCCCAGTCCCAACATAAATGGGGAAAAATGGGAATGACAACAGCAGCTGCTGCATTTTTCCCCCAAATGCTTAGAGAGAAAAATGAAATTGTAAGACAAACCATGGTTCTGCAAAAACAAGAGCACATACTTAACTTTATGGCTTCTTAGTCTCAGGTACATTAGTAGTCTTAGTACATTAGTAGTTGCTCTAAAACACGTGCACTCTGCTAGAATATTGTACGAGACCTCCAAGTAGATTTGATTCTGAACAAGAATTGTTGGTTAGCCTGGTGCCTAGATACTAGGTGATGGGCAAAAAAAGAGTCTATATAAATAAATACCGATTTCTTTGAGTTCTGGCCTGTGAGCTCTACTTCAACCAAACAGAATTTTTTTTCATCCATTTACTTTTTTGGGGTAAAAAGATAACTGCTTCAAAATGGATGTCCTCCTTGTACTAGACAAAATCTGACCTAAGAAAAGCTCCTGATCGGGCAGCTTCTTCCCTCCTGCCCCAGTTTTCCTCGGTTACTCTTGATACCCACAGTGGTGAATGTATTCAGAGCCTTCAGCCTGCCCAGAATGAGGCAAAGAGGACTGTAACTAACTCCACCCTGTCGTTATTCTAGCGCAATACTCTCTAGCACTTCAGGCAAGAGCAGGACACCAGTGGTCAGCTCCCGCACAGGTGAATGTGCTTGTTAAATTGTTGTCTAAATTGATTAAGTAAAGAAAAAAAATCCAAGTGGCCATTGCTGATTTGCAAGTATCATATTATTTCCACTACATCTTTGTTCAATAGCATTGGTGTTTTTTCAAATAATAACTGAGTTAACACCTTATTTCTTTCAGATCTGTACTTCCTGCTGTGAAGGAAGCATCTGCAACTTGCCACTGCCAAGAAATACAACAGATGCGGTATTTACAACACTGTCCCCCATAAACAAAACAAAAAGACTGTCACACCATGTAACACTAACAACAATGTCTCTCTTGTTGGTATTTATGTCATAGCATTGGGTTATGCTGCCACACGTGTAGAGTCGAGAAAGCTTAACTGGAGGAAAACATCTACATGAACATTCAACCTTTACATACATTCTCAGGACTTACATTTTGGAAATGTCTTTGAAAACCTGATTTTCCTTTATTTTTGTCAATGATGACCTAATGGCTCTGGTATGTAGCTCTGTCTGAAGGGATAAAACCTAAGTTTCTTCACTGTTTTCTGTAGCAACTCATGAAAAATGTTCTCACAATCTGTGGCTTAGACCAAGGCATAGACTTTTCTTAATGTCTGTCTTTTCTCTGTGAACAAAGTTTTATTTAAAAGTACCTTATCCCTGCCGCTTACCATTATCATCTGTTCATGTTACGCTTTCTTGTTGCAATAATTTGTTACAGCAATAACTGTGGTGTCTTGTTAACTTGGTTTGAGAGCATACAGTAAATAATACAGACATGCCTTTGTAGTCTCCCAAATCTCCCCTTATCGCCTTCTGTCAGAAAAAAACCCAGGGATTTATGGCAGTGCAGAAGTATGCTGGAAGGAGAGGCAAGTTCAGAAGGGGCTACTGGCAATAACAGCTCGGAACAGGCCACAGTCGCACGCAGATGCGTTCCCCGCGCTAGGCCAGGACCCGCGGGAAGCATCTCTGCCCCCGCAATGACTCAGTAGAACAACACACATTTGCATCATCAGATGGGTACAAGATCTGTTTCGTTTATAAAGCAAACCAGAAAAAGTCTAGGAACTCTGCTCTTGAAGCATAATGTGGAGAGGGAGATGGATATACAGTCTCTTAACCTTCCGTTAAATGGAGGAACATATATTAAAAGCTGTCTGAGCGTCAGGTTTGAGATAGCGGTGCATGCCAAGCAGCACCGTTCTTAGTGTTTCCGAGTTTTATGTTTTCACATTCAGGTATCCAGTCATGCAAGATGTTACTTTGGCCCCAATCCAGGAAAGCATTTAAATTTCAAGTATAATTATAAGCATGAATAATCCTGCCAAAGTCTTCAATTGTGGAAACATGCACACCACCCTGACTCCATATGCGCGCTTCCTAGTCACGTCTTTGTGTCAAATGCAGGGAATTCCTGGAAGGATAGTGACCGGATCAGCTCAGCTTTTACAACAGTGGTTTTAAAATGGACTAATACTAGTCAGATTTATTTCCAAACTAGGAAGCAAAACTAACACAGAGTTCATATACTCTGTATTCCTGTTGACTTCAGTCAGATATGCACAATAAGTGAGGGTATTTATTAGGAATTTTAAACTGAAAAGGCTAAATTAAAAGATATGAAAGGTGATGACAGTCTGGATGAGGAGACCGATGGCTACAGTGTGCGGAACAGTTCATTCTGAGCAGCTTTTGTTATTTTCTTTAATGCACTCCCATTATGTAGTATGGGATATTACTAGCTATGCCTAATCTGATGACTATTTCTTATTTTGCTTGGAAATAATTTCTGCAATATTTATGTTTGTATGTTGAGTAGGATCCAAAGTGTTTTAAAAAATTCTTAATACTGATATTGCCAGACAAAGTGGTTGTTTTGCAAGTGGGTAAGCCTGTAATATATAAATTATCACAAATTATATATAATATTTTACTATTGAAAAAGAATCAACTTTGTTTTGCAAGGTCAGTAATAAAATCAGGGTGTCCATGGACTTGTTTTAAAGTTAAACCAAACTTTTTTCTTTTTTTTTTTTTTAAGGATTTTTTGCAGCACTGTAGTTGTAAATTGTTCTTTTATGGACTAGGCTTTGGTTAGTGGTTTTCCAAGGTAACTTGCACTTTATGAAGTTACAGTATGCTTATGCTCTACAGTTATATGGTGAGACACAGAAAAAGGAAGTAAATGCTGGAATCTAAATGCTTTGTAAAAATCTCTGTCTACGACCTCTGTTACGCTTTGCTGCGCTCGAGGCTTAGCCCATATTGCACATGGCCAGTCGTAAGCAGAGCTCCAGGAGTTCCTAAAAGCTTACGTGGTGGCTGCAGCAGCAGAGTTGGACAGTTTAAGGATTTACATTTTGGATTTTGATTCCCTACTGTTAAATGTGTACATTTAAGGGTCAGTCAGTAAGGTACATAACCAGCAACAAGAAGCAGAAATTGCCTCCTGATCACACCGAATACCCTAGTCAACAGTTTGCAGTCAGGTTTCTGTTTGCTTGTTCTGTTTCCATCCGACTTCTCTGCATACGGTCTCCCTGTATTTCTCCATGTACTTGACAGTTCAGTTATTTAACAGGAGGATACTTTAATGTAACTCACCAAGTATAACCTGTGGTAGCTTTGAGCTAGGTGTATGTATAACCACATGGATTAAGCTGCAGAAATGGCTAGTTTTCCTCATAAGGAAAGAGACTTCTACTAACACCACCGAAAGGTTTGGTACCTACAGCTAGATGACATGTGGTCAAATGCTGTCTCACAGTTTGCGTGTGCACTAATAGACAAGAAAGGCTATTGGGGAGCTGTCTTCATACTGCGTTTAGGTCAACCTCAGGCAGACCAGAGCCCTCTCTTGGGCACCTTTACCCACAGAGCCTGGGACTCAGCTGATCAGATTTAGTTATCTGCGTTGTGGAGGTATGAAACCAAGCGAGTTATTTAAACTTCCTTTGTAGGCGATAGAGAAAAATAGGAACTTCAGAGCTGTGGTTCATTGTATGCTAAGGTAGATGGCTAAATGCTGTCAGCTCGGGCATACGATAGCGCCTACAGAAACTAGCCTGGCTGTAAATGCTACATCCCACCTAAGGTATTTGTCAGCTACTGGACTTGGCACAACTATGTCTTTGCAAAGTAGCCGAGCAGGAGCCATTCTTAAGCACGTCACCAGCATTGCTCTGAACTAATATGATACTGCTGCAGGTAGAGAGCGTCACGGTATTTCTGCTTTGCAGGTCCATCTCCCCCGACTGAGCCCACTGGTGTGCCAGAGTTATGCCCTGCCAAAAAGCCATAGCACTGTCAGACAAGGCCTCCAGCTCCAGCCCTGTCCCAGAAAGAGCCTGGCCTGCGTGTCCAGCAAGGCAGCAGCTGTCCAAGTAATCCGCTCTGTCCTAGGTGCAGCGTGAACAACCTAACAGAACGACTTAACAAGTAGGGAACCAGTACGTGATTCTGTGCTCCAGAGTGTTGGTGGCCCCTGTCTGCCTGCAGATTGACCCTTTTTTTTTTTTAACATATAAATGCTGAGCTGCGTCATATTTATTTGTAGGCTCTATATAATGTTATATTTCTTTTAAATGTCTAATTTTTTTAAACTATTGTAAATGCTGTACATTTGTATAAATAAATGTTTTAAATATTCAGATGAGGTGTGATATGTCTGATAACAACGCAGACTTACAACTGTCATCCTCTCCTCTTACTCTGGAAAACAACTGTCTCCTTCCCTTCATCCCTTTTTAGTTTCTGTGATGTCCCATTAGCAAAAGCAGCAAAGAGCTATATTTAGAGTATTTCCATTTCTGTTGTTTAAGGTTCTGCTGAAGCCAAAGAGGCTTTCCCTACATTTCAGTGGGAGTTGGACTACATTCCCTCCTATTTAACATCCATGGTCAGGGATAACTGAAGTTTGTAGCTGAGAAGCAAGAACACGTGTGCAAGATATTCATATGGCCTTGATTATCTCGACAACAGTTCTGACCCTGCATTTCAGGAAAGCAGCTGAGAGCCACAGCCCTTTAGCAGGTACCTCTTCTACTTCTTTTGCATTCCCTGAAGTGTTAAGTGCTACAGAAAACACAGCTTTGTGAAATAAAAATGCCAAGGCAGGCAGTTGGGAATTTTGGTGCTGTTATTTGTTAAGATTTTTATTTATTTTACACTGAACATTTAAAAAATAAGTCCAAGGTAGCTGCTGTCTTGTGTATGACCCAGGGATCTTCCTTTCCCTCACCTTTTCTTAAGCTTTAAGTTTTCCATAACTCTGCTGTCACTAATTTAATCCCAACACTGTCTGGTTGTTTTCATGCAGTTATTTCTAATTCACACTCCTAAGACCAAGACTTTTTTTGGATGTAAACAACTTAATGTAACTTATGAAATGATTCTGACAAAGTTATTGTGGACAATGTGAAAAAAATATATCTCAGAGTTAAAAACAAGTTCAAGTTCTAAAAAGATACATAAGTTAATGACATAAAGGAATATATATGTAGTATGAGGTAATGCTGAAAAAAATCCTCTGTTCTTCTCTCACGCTCAGCACGTAGAGAGGTAAAATTACTAGTTTCTCCAATTTCTTCATTCCCTAAGTATAGCAGTTTGTTCTTGGAAACATGAAGTAACAAGGCTTATCAACAGCCAGAAACCAGTCAGTAGTAACTAGATAATATTTAAGATCCTAAAATACTATGAGAGCACTTATCTTTCATATGAACAAACACAGAATCCTCAAACTTTTACATCAGATGTCCAGCTGCTACTAAGAGCCAAAGTGTCCTATGGAGGCCAGTAGGGGATTGGGGGGGGGGGGGGGCATAGGTTTAGCTTAGCTAAGCTTTACCATCAGAACAGTTGATGAGCATCTTGTTTACAGCACACCGGAGACTGCTGAGAGAGAAAACTCCCTCAGAAGGGGCGTGGAAACAGGAAAATCACGTATTCAGTGGAAGGTTTCCAGAAACTCCTAAAGCAGAATCTCAGTAAAAAATATCGATTTTTTTTTTTTTTTAAGTCCCCTTCTTGCAGGCATTTCTAATGGAGATGCAGAGGGTGATTCCTCCTCTTTTCTGCTATAGTTTACAGAAAGAACAGAGTTTAAGGTTGCTGTTGGCATGGTTTCCAAATACTATGCATTTCCCTGTGCAACGCTCATTATCCTTACAGGACTCGCGGGCAACTAGGGAACCTGCCAAAAGGGGGAAAGATGCTGAATAAGTAGGTTGTAAAAAGTCCTACTAAAGGTCATTACAGGTCACCAGCCCCTTCAGCAGAGGGAACGGCTGATCTTAGGTCTCCTGGCAGCACAAGGTGAGGCGCCAGCAAAGGGGCCCCAGCATTTACAAGGCGATCACAGCAAGAAAACAGTAAGGCAGGCGAGTGCACTGCGGAGCCTAACTAACACTATGTGCTTAAAGCACCAGGAAGCATGTTCAAGTGTCATGATGTCAGCGGTTTGCTCCCAGTAATGGAAAAAAACCTGATGGTAGCTTAAACTGGAGGGTCATTAACAGTTTGAAGCCAAATAGCAAACTCTTCAGTTAGGTTTCCCTATCTCTCCCCCCCACCCCCAAATGCTCCCAGCTAAAGAATAACGGTATCAGTCAAGCCCAAGGCAGCACTTCAAAACAAAAGGCACCAAAAAAAAACAAAAAACAAAAACAAAACCAAAAAAACCCCAACCAAACCAAAAAACCTAAGTTCTTTTAGTGCCTCGGATGCCATAGGGCACAGTCAAAGACAACAGGATTTACTGTCAGTCACCGCTGACAGACTGACCTGGGAGCAGCTGAGCGCGAGCAGGCGCACACGGCTTCAGCCCTTTCGGAGGGGCTGCACAGCCCCAATTAGCACAGCTTTGGCCGAATAAATGCAGTTTACACTATTGCTATTCGCTAACTGGAATACATTAACATACCTTCCCTTAATTTCACCCAACCCCGTTTTGCCCACTGAAGCTTCAGCAATCTCTGTACCTTCTACTTATAAACTTGCCTCCAGGTAAGAGCCTTATTTCTCCCATTTCTGCAGGTGCAGCTAGGGCCACCGCTCCCCATCATGGACAGGTTAAGGCTCAGTGCACGCCAGCCTTACAGCACTTACTCCAGCTCATTTCTTAAATCATAACGTTCCTGTATGTAGCCCAGGGATCTGAAGGCAGCTGCTAGTTCACAGATGCTTTGCTTCCACTTCTGCAGAGCACTTGAGTTCATTGACACCAAAGACGATTCAGCTTTACTGCGTAGCTCATGTGTCCTCGTCTTGGACATCACCGTACAAAGCTGCCGCGTGCTTTCTGAGGCAACCCATCAGACAAACCGCTTCCTGCAAAACCTGCCCTGCTCCTTTGACCTACACTGCCAAATCGATGGTTTTGGTGGCGTTTTTCTGTTTTTGTTTTTTTTGTCTGTCAGTCAGTAGTTGTAATCCTTGCTGCTTGTGACCTTACCTTTTACAGTTTCAGTTCTTGTTAGTCCTGGGGTTTATCTATTAATATTTATGACAGCCAAAAAAGACCCCAGCAGCCCTGATATTAACCACCAGACTTGTTTTACGTGAGCCGTTTTTGCCCTGAAGCAGTGACTCTGTGCTGGAATATATCCGGCCAGTGAGTTTGGGCAGCAAGATGCCAGACTTCAGGTAGAGGAGAAACCTGAGCTCAGGTTCCCCCCATCTCGGCTGACTACTCGCACTTTCATCTCCCAGTCTTTTCTTCGTGTGCCTTATCACTGCCGTGCTTCCAAACACTCACTCGGAAGCGGCATCTTTTCGGAAACCCCTTTTTTGTAGTGGGTTTGACCTGAAGCGCATTTGTTGTATTGTTTGTTTTAGAAGTATGGCAACTAACCCTCTAGCTCACCCCACACTGGTGTACTCCACGTCAAAACGCCCGTCCAGTTTTTGTTCTGCCTGGCTAACAGATGCTCTACGATGGGAACCTCATTAGGTCATTGCTTGGTTCTTGTACCAACTATTCTTTGCTCTTTTCCGGGTGAACAGAACAAATTTAATTTCCTTAAATTAATCCCTAAATCCACTTAGATCCTCCTTAAGAGCCAACCATTTCCCAGACTGATCTAATGAAACCATTCCATCAAGCATTCACTTTATGTATTTGAAAGCATTTTAAAATATATCTATTTCAACTTATATGTATTTATGGGGTTTAAGGTTTCTATCCATTATTAAGATTTCATCAGGTGTTAAACATGTAGCATTTACACACTTCATCACTCTAACCTACGAGGTTTAGACTAAAATAGCAGGATGTCTTCAGCACGGTAGAGCCTATCCCGTATAAATGCAATGAAATCTAACATACACGTGATACTGGAAAAACCAAGCAAGCCACCAAAACCCCTTCCACAGTACACTTTTCAGAGAGAGACAGAAGCAACCTGAAAGCGCCAGCTTTACTAAAGTTTATCACATATAAATATTTCACTACTCGCCAACATAAAATTAAGATAGGTTTTAGTTATGCTACAGATGTTCCCACTAAGCTCTACTGAAGATAAGTCAAGTCCAACCTATCAGTCCGAATGCCTTAGGAATTACTGAACGCAGCCTCCTGCCCGGGCTGGGAAGCCAAGGGGAGGCCGGGAGCCAAGTCGCTGCCACTGCGCGATGATTGCACCCGAGGCGGCTCGGCTCCCCCGCACGAGCCGGTGGGGTGGGAAGCTGGACGTGCAGAGGGGAAGGGGAATCATCCGGGAACGTTTCCTCGGCTACCCGAGTGCACGGCTGCAAGAAGACACAGAGCAAACGGCAAGATGCCGCCTTCCGCCTCCTTGCTGGAGACCTAGAGCCTAGAGCTGGATCAGGCTGCAAACCGCTTCTCAGGGGAGGGCAACAGGGGCAACATCTACGGGTCCAGCCACCAACACTCTCAGTTTGAAAATCACTCTTCACACCCAGCACTTTGGAGAAGAGTCTGCCATCAGTAGCACACACGTCTCCTCAGAGCTTTCTCATATCACGTTAATAAGCTTAAACCCCTAATTAATAATAATAATAAGGTTAAACCTCTGCACAGCAGTCAGCAACAAAGAAGAGAATACATTTTTTTAAAGTGGATTTGCGGGTGGAAAGAAAAAAAAAATCAATTCAAAAGTATTCTTCCTTTCCCCCATCATCTAAACTCGCACTGAAAACCATTTAAAACGCGCATACAAAGGTGCCTGTACTCAGACCGAAGGAAGAGCTGATGCACATAACCTGTCTCCCGACATGACGTGGGTTACCTGCTGGGGGGCTTCCTGTAAAAATTCCAGTAATCCTCCTGCTGCGAGGCTGTGTGCCGTGCAGTACGGCATCTGCACAGCCAGGTAAGAGGTCCGCACCTAGAGCCCACACCAAGTTTTACTGGGGTAGAGAAAAGAGGGGGGGGGAAAAAAAAAAAAGGAGATCTGATCTTTTCTAACCAGGCAACAAACCAACCGAAATTGGTATTTCTAACATCAGTTGAGCACAAACAGTAAATCAGAGAAAGAGTTTGACGAAGGCAGGGTACACATTAGGAAAACTAACATCTTGTCTGAATGAGCATTTTTGTAAAAACACCTGCTGCGGGGAGCAGAGGGGGGCTCTGCCCCAGGGGCAGGGGGAAAACGAGTGCAAATATCCCCCCCCCATTAATCCCCTCTGGAGCTGCCGAGAGTGACATTATCTAGGCACCAGCAGAAGGGGACATGGATGGGAAAATGGGGTGGGAAGCGACACATAGGACCTCACCTGTTGAGAGGAAAAAAAGCCTTTTCTGTCAAGCAGGTAGTGAGTGCTTAGGTACCAATGCCACATCAGGCGGAGCACGCGGGGGGGCACAACACCTGCACACGTACGCGGTGTTTCCCAGCCAGACTGACTGGCTGTCACCTGAAAGTGTCCTACCAGACAAAACCGCGAGTCTCTCCTCCAGGGAAAATATATTCCAACAAGTTTTAGCTCAGCCATTTCTCAACAGCTGAGATTTCTACCAGTCATCCCATAGCCTTTATGGCTCCCTCTGTTCCTCTTTCAGACCTTTATCCAGAGGGCCATATTCAGGACAAGGACTTTCACTGATTTTAATGGGCTGTGAATCGGATGTCCCTAGCATTCCCCTCTATTAAAATATACCAGAAATAATCCTAAAACACTTCTGTATGAGGAAAAGGGGCTCGTGATTAGAGATCTATCCTTGCTCTGCTGTAGACTCGTGACATGAACTGGGGAAATGATTTCAGAGAACAGCAATGTTTGCCTTCCAGAATAGCTGTGAAATTTAATTTCAGTTTTTCCTGAGATGAGCAAGCTTCTGGGCTGAAACAATAATATGGGTGATATAAAATAGCTGACACTCAGCCAAATCCCTCAACATCACGTCACTCTCATTTCTGAGATGACTTTTACAACAAGATTAAATAGCATTACAGCATTCAAAAGTTAATTCACAAGGAATAAGATCTGCCTCAGTTATTTAGTTTTCTGACAAAACAGCATCATGCACAAGCTAAATATGAAGTTTGCTATTATCATTCAAACTAATACTTCCCCACAGTATTATGTTTTCCATTTCTTCTAAAGGGTGATCTTTGATTCTGTGCATCTTCTCCTCAAGTTTTCGACATGCTAATAAAGCACAGATCACATTCATACTTCCTATTCTGATGCAGTAGCTTAATTTTGACCAACAGCTGAAGTCAAAGCAGTGTGTTTAAAGCTAAGGACGTGCTTACATACCTCATTCAGCTGAGGCCGGACTGAAATGTATAGCTTTCCAAAGCCTAATGAAAGATCAGTCCTGTTCTTTGAGAGGTTATGTTGCTTTTGTTAAGCAAACAAAAAAACACCTCTCTTTGTAGCTTGATACAAATATCCTTGTTTTAAAACAATATGGCATTAATTACAGCATGAATAACTTTATTGAAACAATATAGCATTAATTAAAAGACAGAACCCTCCCCAAAGCTCAGGCCTCACAATACATTTACTTTCCTTAAAGCTTTTCCTATCTGTTGGACTCTGCAGTTTTAGTGGCAGAGATTACTTTCTCAGCGAAGCATAACACCCAGCTGCATGAAATTTCAGTCTCATAATCCTGTTAGTTTTCCCTTGTAAGAATCCACAGTGATTAGACCTTTGTATTTGTGCAACTCCTGAAACAGTATTCTAAGTCTTATTTCAAAAATAAGAGAAGAATTGCCATTGCCAAGGTGAAACATCATTACTTTAAAGGCAGTGCAGCATCTCATGGAAGCCATAAGCCATGATCAGTTTGCAACTATTACTTAGCCCAGGGTCTAATGCGGATTGCAGGTTCGTGTGTCAGTCTCGGAGACCTGCCACCAGCCCTTGGCTTTCGCCCAGGGGAGGCCACGTTTCCTTCTTTAATGGGAGATGGCAAATTCCACAGACGGACAGTTGTCAAGAGCATAAAGCCAAGATGTTTCTTATTCTTGCTGCAGGTACCGGTGGGTAGGAGAAGACCTCATTTGTTACACTAGAACTTTGGTGCTAAGTTAAATCTATTTTCATCGGTATACGACAGGTTTTCAGAACCATTTTTTCCAAGGGGTATGCAGGAGGAAGGATGGGAGGGGTTGATTTTTTATTAATGGCATTTTGCTTATTGACATTTCATTGAATTGCCATTTCTAGACAACCCTGCAGTGAGCAGGGGGTTTGGACCAGATGACCTCCAGAGGTCCCTTCCAAACTCAGGTCCCCAGTGAGTCTGCGAACAGCTCTTCAATGTCTGACACAGTAAAAAATCTGAATAAAAGAGGCTGACATAGAGAGGAAACATTCCAAAATTGAGTGTACCACATCAGTTAACCTGCTCAATTATTTTCATTTGTGAAAATATCCATACTTTAACTTCTTGTTCTGAAATGTTCTTGACAGAATACCAATTCTCCTAAATGAGGTAACATTATATACAATCCAATTCACACAAGAAGTGACTGGGGAAATAACTCACATTACAACGTGAAAGTGTACATCGAAGAAATACGCCTTTATAAAGGAGAAAGCATTTCTCTGTCCAAAAATGGAGTTTTAGTCTTTGACTTACGTGCACACACATAAAGCCTCAAATTGTATATGAGCCAGACAGGCACACTACTACTCATCTATCTGTAAATACCATACATATTTATACACACCATGTGCCATATAGTACATATATATCACTTCAGAACAAAACAACAATTAAAAAAACAGGACAGGACACCCATAGGGAGAAGAACAAGTTGACCACAGATAGTTGCTGGATATGCACAGTCTTTAGTGAAAAGCTGCTGTCCAAAAAGCCTAGGAAACATGCATTTAATGCCAAATAAATAGAATAACTACATTAGAACTAATACCAAGTAGAACAACTACATAGGTGGTGATTTTTTTTTATATCTGTTATTTACCATTAAACAATAGACTGAACAAATGAGCTTAATTGGATGAATCATTAAAAAAAAGACATAAAATCTGATTAGATCGACAAAACAGCCTGATCTAAAAATGACTATATCTGCTGCACACAGACTGTGCTATTCACTTCCCTGTTGTTTCTGGCAGACAGACTACATAAGCTTTCCACTCAATCTCCCCCCTCTTTTTTTCCCCCCTTAGGGTATTAAATTGCTGTCAGAATCAGCCCACGATAATTGTGGTTTTGTTAAAAAAAAAAAAAAAAATTGGCAAAGGCAACATGAGCTCTGTGGCCGAGCTGGAGAGCACAAATATGTTTGGATTCCTAATCTCATCCTGCCACAGGCACTGCACATTCTTTAACAAGATTAACTGGAAGAGCAGTGGCCTTGGAGGACTGCTAAGATCAAAACCCATGCCCTGGTGGGCCAGCCAATGTGTTTGTTCAAGTTTCTATAGAATACATGGGTCATCAAATGGGACCCTCCCAAAATGGTAACTCTTTCTTTGTGAGGGCAGAAAACACTGGAAAAGAATCAAGTCTGCATAATCAGTACTTTTCTTCATTGAGCTATTCTAGGAATCCCATTTTCACATTTCAGGTTGAGGATTATTATGAGAATGAGCACCAGCACAAAAATGCCATGAACAGCAGGTCTCGTTCCTCTGAATTTTACAGGGCAGAACCGGGAAGGATGTCATACTGTAGGCAAACTCCACTGAAGTGAAAACCATGCATTGCTCTGAAACTTTCATAAATAACAGGATGGAGTTAGCTAATTGGGATTGATTTGATTCTAACTCTAGATGACTGCTGTCTGTAAGAATTACTAATATAATAATACAATGATAATGTTTATTCCTTCCTATGTCTTAAAATCCTGAACTTTGCTGATCTCTTTCGCTCCTCTCTCCCTGACTCCTCATGCTTTAGTGGGCCAACCAAACACGCAGGGGCTACCAAGCTAGCAAGGGTACTGCTCTCCCCCTCCTACACTAAAAACAAACTTCCTTTTTCACACTTCTTTGCAAAGGCACCTCTCTCACATCTCTAGGTCTTCCCACTGTACTATTCATCATCATCTTTGCTCTCTTGCTATTCTCTGTTTTTTAATATTCCTGAAGCTTTATGCACTTCTGGTTTTAATACACATTAGCTGCACAAAGACTCCTGCTTAGTTAGAGGAAGCAAAGATCACTGGACAAAATTAAAGGGCGGGGGGGAAGCAAACAACCCCCCCCCCCCCCCCCAAGACCTATGTAAGTCCTGGAAGTAAACAAAGCAGTCTCAAAAATTATTAAGAAACTATATGTATTTGAGCTTGTTAGCTCCACTCTGAGGTTGAAGTTCTGTTCAAATTAGCAAAGAATCTGGTCTAAGATTTTCCAGTTTCAGGCTGTCTGAAGTAAAAACAACATTATAGTTCATAGGCTGCACAGTACCTGGCTGATCAGCAGCCAGATGGTTTATGCAGCAAAATCAGCCCTGAGGTGGTACAAAACCACCCAAGTACTTTACCAACACAAAACTTCACTGAATGTCCTCAGGCTTTTTCTCCCCTCACCATGTCAGCTGCTCAGCAAATACTGCATCAGATTTCATGCTTGAGTCTCTTTCCTCAAACTGCCGCTCAGACAGAGACAAATGAGGCTTGCAACCATTTGCAGACCAAGCAGGAATTTATGCTAAAAGCCTAGACTGCCCCTCATCTAAGTCCCGTCCTCCCCTTGAGCACGGCGTGTAAACACAAGCCCAGATGAACTCACCCCCAGGGGCTGTGCAGTACTGCTAGAGCTACGTACAGTCCCTCAAAAAGCTTTAGGACCTTCATGCACTCTTCCCTTCCTTGAGACCTAAGTGTTCATGCAGCAATGTAAGCTATCTTTCAGACTTCGCAGGATTCAGAATTGAACAAAATTTATCTAAATTGAGGCAATACCATCATATCAATCATATAATCTCCATAGAGAGAGGATTACTTTACCAGTTCAGATAAAAAGGTCCCACAGCAGATCCATGCTCCAGGAACACAAGCAGAGCAGGACTTCAGTGTGGAGCAGCTACCAAACAGCCCGGGGAAGCAGCTGCAGCGCTGTTTGGCCCCTGATTACCCACCTGGAACATTGCTGAGACCTGGTGGTAACGAGCAGGAGAGGGAAGGGGGTTGTTTAATTAGAAAACAGGTTTTTTCAGTGTCTTGCAGCAAATCCAGCTTCACTGTGCTGCTGCTAGAATTTGTTATTTTAAGACTTTTTGTGTTCCAGTATGTAATATTTAGGATGTGATCAAGAGCAAACAATTCAATCTTAGTCACCTGATTAAGGCACATGTGAGCACACACACACTGAGGTTAGACCCTGCATATTAACAGGGTACAGCAAACACTCACATGCCAAATGCAAACACTGCAACTCTGAAACGGATCTAAGTGGTATATATAATCAGTGCTGCATGCGTCCCCTTGCAAGGATTTGCTTCTGACAAAGAATGCTGTCAGATGCCATTATTCTCTTGGAAACAAAGAGAATTATAATAGAGGAGATCCTATGAAAAAGCCAATACATAACTTATTCTTGCAGCTGATAGAAGATGTTATTGTTGTCACCAAGCAGCTGCTCCAAGCTTTGAGTGCGTGGATGTGTGTGTGTGCGTATGTGCATGTAGCTCCTGGACAACTTCCAGATTTATAGAAAATTTCCGCTATGCAAGTGTCAGCCTGCACGAAAACTTAAGAGCACAAAAGGCTTCAACTGACTGACTTGGAATAGCAAGCAGAAAGCACCCATGCATGGAAATGCTTAACTTTCCTTATGTGTTTAAGTATGATGCATCTTTATTTGGTGGGCATTGAAATAGGTCTGCTGGCTTCAACAAAATGATTTAAAGCAGCTGATGACCTGCCCCCAGAAGATTAAAAAAAAAAGTTCATATTAATGGCAGTAATCAGTGCTGAAGTGCAGCACATGTCTTTGAATGCTGATGGAAGTTCTTTGGCCAATGGTTTATATAACAAGGTCAAAACTTCACTACTTCACCATTGCTATTAATATTAGAGAGTTAGCCCTGCTTAAGTTATGCTTGAAAAGCTAAGGAAAGGTAATTACTTAAAATAAACTGCAGGAATTTTACTGTATATTAATATCTTTTCCATAATTATGTTCCTCTGCGGGAAAATACTGAACAACCTTACTGCTCACTCCTGATACAACAATTGAACAGATTATACGTTTTTTGGAGCTACCATCTTTGTTTTTACAGCACACCTATCTATGAACAGTATCTGCCCATCTGATGCTTTTTCAAGCTAAAAGAATCAAGAAATCAATCACAGCCTCTTAGAACATAAAATGACATAAAATGAAATATTTACATTAAAAGGCAAAACAACATAGCCACCAATGCTGAAGTTTTAGGATTTTAAAAAGTCCAAAGTGAAATTATATGTATGCGTGTTTAATGTAGCCTCAATTTCAAGGCTGTTTTCAAGTGCTTTCATCTTCGATTCTACGACAGTAGCACTATCTGATCTGTGTTCTTGTCCACATAGCTGGTTCTTTCATTTCTCAGCCTACTTTCTACATTTCATTCCAACTATTTCCCCTGAAAAAGTATCAGAAGGCAATAGAATGCTGAATTCCAGCTGAACTACAGATTAGTTTCTTTTTGATCTTAAGCTAAATATTTTACCACCTTAGGATTAAATGAGATGATAAAGAATGGGCTATTCAGTGGAGCTATCAAAGACTACAATGAGTTGTTAGTGCTGCTAATGAACATACTGGGTTTACTCTATTACCATCATGTCCTGAAAACATTTATTCAGAAAGCTGAGGGACTGCAAATATTGCTCTATCAATGATGCCTCTCCTCCAAAGACTAATATGAAAACTTGGCAAAACATACACAGTAATTTGTGCAGGAAACATTCAGAATATCCAGCTATGTGAACTTGGCCCTACTAATAAGTAAATACATTTGAGCATATCTTTTTTCCCCCTGGAGGGACACTGGAGTAGAAGCATTAATGCATTCTGCCTTGTCTTCATTACAAAATAATTCAGATGCATTAACTTGAATTAAAGTCTTAGTGTTAGCCTGAGTTAACAACCAATTGAAGCTCTCTGATAAGTAGAATATACCTTGTTTTTGACATGAGTTAGCTAACTCAGGTTAAGAACACTGATACTGTTTGAGCTCTTAATCTACTCAGCAAGACATTATCAAGAGCCATGGATGTGGACGTGTAAGCTATGGAAATACAACTTTACAGGCTTTGGGTTATCTCTATGGATTTCCTAGTGGATCCTAACAAAAAAGCATAAAATCCACCTGTTTAAAAGGGAAGCTTAAAGTCCACCACGACTTTTAGGTACATAGGGACAGTTCAAATAGGAAAAAAAAAAATTTGATGCATGTGCAGCAAAAAAGCTACCTCAGAGAGAACATCAGTAATTGTATATGCATTCTGACTTTGTGTAAAAGTGTGTTTCATTTCAAAATAATTTTTTATGTGAAAATGTCCTGCAGAAAATGAATACATAAAAATATCTGTATATGAGATACTACATTTTGAATCAAGTGAAATGTTTCAGTCCTCTACTATCCACTCACCAGGACTTCCAGTTATTCACATAGGTATGCTTCAT
Organism: Dromaius novaehollandiae; assembly: GCF_036370855.1. NCBI lineage: Eukaryota > Metazoa > Chordata > Aves > Casuariiformes > Dromaiidae > Dromaius > Dromaius novaehollandiae. The sequence goes on along the minus strand of NC_088104.1, from coordinate 3,056,827 downwards.
TCTCCTTCATCAGTCAGTCTTCAATATCTTTGTCCTTCATTTCGTATCAAATGCAAGAATTATCAGTGTCCACTAAGAACTCCCCTGAGATCAAAAGAAGGAATTCGCTTAATGCACATGGTCACTTGAGTGATTTTGTGAAGTGCTAACACTGTGGTTTAAGAAGTTATCTAATTGCTGAAGTAGATGATTTCAAAAGCATGTATGCTGTATATCTTGTAATACAATGATGTCATGGTAACGTAACCTCCTTACCACATTCATCACACATTTTAGACGCTTCAATAGGCCATGCATCCAACGCTGCCTTTATAAACACTTAGAATGTGATTTTACAGACTCAGAAGTAATACTAAGGCAATTCCCCACACATATTTTGGACCATCAGAACTTCCACACTTCTTTCAGTCCAGCAGGCAAACTACATGGAGAGCTGCTCTATTGCCAAGGCAGAACTGACAAAAAAAGAGCTTACAAAGTATGCTCTAGTCTTGAATTATACTTATCACCGAGTGTATAAAAATTGTATTGCCACTCCAGACTTATTTCAGATTGTTTGAATACTACCAACACACACTGCATACGTATTCAGAGTTCTTCCAAATTCACACAAGTTTTTCAGCACGCAAGACTTCAGCAATTAGTTTAGCCTGACTGCACAGAAGCTTTTAGAGTAAAACAAGCTCACAGACCAGACTTTCTACATGTTACCTTGACAAAGTAGTTTCATTCGGAGGTCTTGCCTCTCTGGATTTGGTACTTGGAGCTGTCTAAAGTTACAACGTTCCTTTCTTGAAGGTTTATTAACCAGAGTATCTCTTGCTGAATGACACCTCAATTAACAAGAAAGGGCAGCAGGCCTGCAGTCAAGATGGCAGTCAAAGAAAAGGGGCCTTCTCCCTGAACAGATATCTTTGACCTTGTGGATTATTTCGATAGCTTTTCCTCATCCAGGTGGCTGCTGGTGGAAAGAGAATAGGATTCTTTACTGTTTATGCTTTTATAAAGGAGTGCTGTTTGATTACTTGGCTTATTTTTCCTGTGCTCTGTAAATGTATGCACAGAGAACACTAGTTTGATAGACAATTTTGAGGATCCAGTATAAAAATAGAAGGTGTGAAAGTGACCCTTAATAAAAGGAGGCTTTGAAAGGACAGGGCACATGAGGCAGGTGACACAGTTATTTTGCTACTGCAGTTCTGCATCACTGCTAATGGTATTTTTACTCATTCCTTCCACATGATATGCTATATAAAAATCATTTTTAACTTAGTCATTTGGAGAAAGAGTAGCTTAAAATGTATTTGTTCTCTCACAGGTTAAGCACAGTTTAGTATGAAGCTAAGTACTAAAATCTGCACTGTTATACATGAGGATGTATCACAAATGTATCAGCCCAATCCACTGAACTGAGCAAAAGGGGCTGAGTAAAAGATTTGAATTCGACTCTCCTGTACACAATCCTCAATCTACTAAAATACTAGGTTTTTGTCTAACCCACCACAAAATCATCTAGTGCTACTTAGCTAGCTGCATGAATCTTACAACTAGCTCTTACTGTAGCACAACTTAAATATGAATATTCACGGCATGGAGAACTGCTCAAGCTTTCTGCTTACTGAAGTCCTTGGCAAGTTAACTCTTCCTTCAGGGAGCAGACGCTTCTTTGGCACATGCTGCTACTTCAGGTCTACTAGAGCCTGCGTAAAAGCTACCACTGAGTCTAGACTTTAGGATGAGAGTCTTCAGAGGGAAAGATCCTAACCACTGTAGGAAGAGGATGCAATCAGGGCCTACGTGAGAATCCCAAAGCATTGAAGACCTCAAGATAATTAATTATTTCCCTCTACTGATTCAACTAATTGAGCAACATCTTCCCAATTTGGTCTCCGCTCAAACAGGTAGTGAGGGCTTTTGTCTTCCACCAGAGAAACACACACCTCTTTCCAGTTATGAACTGACCATTTCTCCCAATGTCTTGTTCTAGGTATTTAATCACTATTCAACTTTTAAGCCTGGTTACAAATTTATTTTCATAACTTAAAATCCTGTCAACACAACTGTCATCAGCAGCGATGCCATCAGCTCTTTTGGACTATGTTGCTGGAGAATTTAATCAAGTCAGTGGCTCACATCGGACTTGGTATTAAGTTATTTTAGGAGAGAAAAGCAAAAAAAACCCCCTAAAACCAAAAAAAAGTTCTACCATGGACTCCAATTAAGCATTTACTTGCCCTAAGCATAAGCTTTGTAGTAGCTGTGCCACCAAGCAAGAAACAGTAACTGATGTCAAATCAGTAGCTAAACTGTTTTTCAGTAATTTTTTTCTCACCTGTAACAGAAATTCCGTGAAAACTCACGCTTAGTTATTTCATTATCTTAAAGCACCTAAGCAACAAACATTTCCTCTATAAAAGTTCCTTGGCCTTTTGATTAATACAAGTAATTTATAGACTAGCATCATTTTAAACATATTCATTATGTATATTAATGTGTTTATAAGTATAACTACAGCATCATCACTTTAAATAACTTTTTATGGACTTTATTGCAAAAAAGAATTTCTGGCATATTTAGTAATAAATGAATAACTTTTACAAGTTATCAGCATCTTCAAGTTAAGACAAGTAGTATTTCCCATAAAACAGTAGTTTTCACTAAGAGAGATGTGGCCTTACATACAATAGCTCTTTTCATGTGTTTATTTTTCTTTACCATAGAAAGTCAGTCACTTTGTAACAGTAAAAAAGTTTTGGCTTTTATTATCAGAAGTTAATTACACTGTATTCAAGAACTTTTATTTCATAGTAGCAAGTTAACATACAATAATTCTTTTGATATGAGGGAAGTAGAACTGGAACAGTGCTATCCTCTTTTGAGAACTTCAGTAAATATGTATATATCAGAAAAAGTTATTTAGAAAAATATCAGGAAATCTTACCTCCCCTCAAATTCTGGTATGAAATATTAGCGTCAGTGATGTCAAGACAAAACTTCCACTATCATCAGTGAGGACAAGATTCTGCATCAGGTTGAAACCATCTTAAAAGCCACTGTATACCTTTCCAGCATGAAACTTGGAAGGATATGAATTCAAAACCTAATGTCCATAGTTTAATTTGGATAGCTGCCTGACAACTTTTTTTTTCTGCATTATAAAACATAAAAAAGCAAGTACAGCAAAGTCAGTTGAAAAAAGATAATATTAAGAGTCTCCAAGGCAGTTAAAATACATATACGAATTATTTCACAGATTTTATTTTTCTAGTATTTATCCAATGAAGTCTTCTACAACAGTGTATTTCTATTGTGCAGAGACACTAACCCTCTTTTGTCAAATGAGGCAATCTGCATTCTGCAAAATGATTGTTTCAATTGGTTTTGCAAGCAGACAAGACACTTTGCAGCTTCTCAATTATTTGGGTTTTTTTTCTTTTTGGACCTCATCCTCATGAATAACCTGCTTGAGTATTTTTGGATTTTCCTCTTGAGGATGAAATCAAAAAAAAAAAAGAAAGAATAAATCCCACCAAACTTCTTGGACAGAAGAGAATGTCAAGAACTGGGACTCTGGAAAAAACCAGCACCAGTTCCAGGACAAAGCAATAAACAAATCCTGCCTCAGCACCCACATACTTCAACCTTGGAATGTGTGCAGGCTGGAACCAACAGTGATGACAATGGTGGCAGACAAGCAAGATAAACTCTGAACTGGAGGCTTTGTGGCAATGATTTTAAAGTAGACAGCACTCAGATCTCCAGGGGAGAGATTCTTCATCACTGCTGTCTCCACAATAGAGGAAAGGTGTGGGCTTGCAGCAATCACCAACAGGGACATACACAGGCACTTAGTAAGGGATCTGGCTCTAAATCCATTAAAGTCAACAAAAAGACTTTGGTGATAACAGGGTTAGACCCTGAGCAGGGAATAAAAATAGTATACAAACCCAGGAAAAAAGTTTTAAATATTTAATTGTCAATATTGGAAAAAGACATGAATAACCCCCCTACCTTCCTGAAAGGAAGCTAAATCTCTCCAAGCATCATCTTATGCAGCCATTATCCAGACAAGAGGTGCATTAAATTTTGACTGAATCAAGACTAAAGGATCCCCATTGTTGCATAAACTGGCACAGTTACAGCAGTCAGGTATCAACAAATGGCCCTGATAATTGACTCTTGAGATTAAAATCTAGTTTATTACTTAGTTTCAGTAGTGAGGCAGCTGACAAAGGGTTTTGGAATTTCAGACATCTTGAATTTTCTCCTTGTTCTTTCTCCAGTAACTTGAATTGACCTGATGGTTTTTATAATGCCTAGAGACTGACTTGTTTACTGAAACCTTCCTATTGAAATACTTTTATAATGGATCATAATTGCCATTTGCTCAGGCATTTCAAAATTAGAGACAAATCCCAATTAGATCCAAGTACAGGAAAAAACATGGATGATATCTAACTATTGCTGTTACAATTGTCTTTTCTGAAAACAATGTATTTAATGACCTAAGAAAGTTACAAAAGTATCTTTAAATTGCCTTTGAATATATAAGCTAATTAAATATATTTAGCTCTAACACTGAGAAAATAAAATCCCAAGCACCATGAAGACAAGAAACATTGAGATGACTAGCATAATTTAAGACTTTTTGTCAAGTCTCTGGATGTAGCAGTCAAGTGAACATTTCCCTACTTAAGTATTAGTCATAGTTACAGATCACTGAGAGCTTATCTCATTATTCTCTTTTCGGAGCAGTGAATGAGTGATTAGTCCAACACTCACTGCTCTAATTTTTATTAAGTTTTATATTTTAGGATGACATTAGAAATCTTAGCCTTATTCCAGTAAATGGTAAAATTCCTAGAAACGTCAATGGCATCAGGATTTTTAATGCAAAGAACATGGATTTGTCAGAGACACTGAAAGGTAAAACAGTCACTTAAGAAGGGTGGTTTGTGATATAATTTTTAAAAAGGATACACAGATAACTATGTACATACGTTTTCAGACTCATTCAAGATGAAGGAAACTCACAGCTTAAAATTCATGTGACAGATGTAGGTATCTGTTAGAACACTGACAATGTTCTAAGTCACAAGTGGTGAATACATATTTCACAAAGACTAAAATAAATAACAGACACTTTATTATCTAAGTAAGAGTACTTCAAAGTGTGGCATTTCCTGTCAATGCTTATAGAGAATCACCAAGTAAGAGAATGCAGAGGTCATACACAAACTTGCGAAACTCTGATGGTTGCTAGTTTCCACTCAGTTTTCTCATGATTGGGCTGTCAGGTTCAGCATTAGTAAAAATACTTCCTACAACCACATGAGTACCCCAGATGTTATGACGAATAACTTTGCAGCAGCCAAGATCATCAATGCAGAATCCCAGGTGGCGGTAGCGTTCATCTGTTTCAAACAGAGTGTTGTTTGTATATGGTCCAAAAAACTAGGTGGAAAAAGAACAGAAGTTTTCACATTTCCAAGAACACTCTAGACTATAGGAGCTAACAGCTCAGTAACAAAGCATTTTAGAGTGTTTTTAAAACAATTAAACAATTTAAAACAAAGTATTTATATTTCAAAAGTGTCAGAATCATCTCTTTTTAAAACGAAAAGCCCAGAAGTACTAGTTACATCTTTTGAAATAAGTATAAATTTGTTCAGGAAAATTATACAGGAAAAATGAAGCAGAGGACCTCTGTTATACTGATAATGAAGTGAATAGCCCATATTTAAATATTCCCCTTTATTGCTGAAGATAGCCAAAGGCATATGTGTGTTTGAATGTCTAATCAATTAAATATACAAAAAACCTTAAATAGTCTTGAAAAATTCTACTAGGCATTAAGGATAGAACAGATGTTAAGTAGCAAAATGAAAACATGTTTTCAGTGAGTCCCCCATAAAGAAAGATGTTTTAAAAGCAGAGCATATGTAAATAAGAATCAGTTATTTCAGTTGCTTAACCTCAAAACAAGAGGAAGCTTAGTACTGACACAAAAGTCTATTCCTGATGAACACCTTATGCATAAGGACGTTACTACTGGATTGGAGCCCATAGACAGAATCCTGCTTTTATTAATCTGTAGCTATTCCTTACATGCATGGAATTTTCAGGGAAGGGTTTTAAGTACCACACACACCTTCGATTGTGTTGAATATAAACAATCCCCGTTAAACCTATTTGTCACTATAAACCTAAAGTGATTTTAACAAAGTACCACTAATTTGAGCTCTACCATGATTATATTCAACTGTGATGAGGTTTTAAAGATCAGTTCTCAGACTAAAAATACATAATGCATACATGCCTTGACAGAAATTCTCTCAGTTCTCTTACAGAGATCTTACAGATTTAAGACTATATTGCATTTCATAGATGTCTTGGTAAAAAAAAACAACAAAAAAAACCTTTCAGCTCCTGCAGAGAATTGGTTTAATCTGACAATGAGAGCCAACTTTGTTTAATAGGAACAGTATATTCACTTTTTCCACATATCAGATCTTACTGACTAGTGCAAAGAGATTTTAAAAACTTTTATCTCCACAAATGGGTGTCAGGGCTATCAAGTTATCTTTGGAGGTCATACTGGTGCAATGAACAAGAGTTTTTTGGTATACAACTCCTACAGTTATCTAAAATTCAGCTTCATTGCTGAACAACATTCTTTGAAGTGCCAACTGCAATGACAGATGACACACTATGGAAACTTGATCAAGGCCGCTACCCTATCTCCTTAATTTTTGCGGGGAATTATGCTATGGTAACAGCTTTTGGTCAATATGAAAAAGTTGAATTTGACCCATATGAAATAACACAGATACAACTGCCAGTTAGTACGTAGCAGTGTCCACTGCATATTCCATGCAGCACAGTAACTTACTGCCAGTCCTGAGGATGGATCAATGAAGTCAGCCCAATAGCCTTCAGAACAAATTGCGTAACAAATTTCCTTGGCACCATTAATGAACTTAAAAGAAAAAAAAGGAAGGAAGTTAAAAGAAAAATTTGATAAGTACGTACACATCAGAAGGCATATAAAACATTTTGAAAATGAACTACAACAGATTTTTTTTTTTAGCCTCTACTAAAAATAGGAAATTCAACATACTTTAAATAAAAATACTAAGAATAGTACTAAGAGGACTAAAATCAATGGTATGTATTAGGCTACTCAATGAAATTTAAGTGTTCCTTGTGCCAGTCAGTAATGGATTAACAGTATGTACAAGGAGTAATGCAATTGCTTTGATTATTCAAGCAGACTGTAGCCATACCTGTTATCCTCTTTAAGAGGTCAACCATTACTTCAGGTATTTCTCATCATTATCTCCACAAGTTTATAGATCTAATCTAAACTCAACAAATTTGACATTAAATGTGGCATTACATATATTGGAAACAAAATACGGTTTTGCTATAAGATCTTATCATGGCAAACAGGATGGTATTATGAAGTTCCTCTTACACTACAAGTGTCTAACCGCAAATGATTTTAAAGAACATTTTAGTTTAGCATCACGATATCAAACAGTTCCATAAGCATTTTATTTCAGCAATCTACATCAATTTTCACATTGTCATCTGACCGATGGCCAGGATGGATGATGATTTCAAACTCTCCCACTAGACAACTGAAGTTGTAGGTCATGTTTCAGTTACACTGGAGGACACTGGCTGATGTTCCCTAAAATACTTTCACTTACACAACATGCCTAGAAGTTTCCTATTCTCTGATGCTTTACCAGAAACCTCTTTTCTCTGAAGAGATCATTTAAAGAATCTGTATCTCTGTAGCAACTTCTTCACATTTGCTTAATACCACAGATTAGCTAAAGTTTTCACTCTTTGGTGTTGAGTAGCAGTTATCTGTTTGTCAGATACAGAAGAAAAATCAACCACAAAATTCAGGTACATTTAAAGCTGTGACACACACTGAGCAGACAAGACATTGTATTAACTCCAGTGATAGTACTATGCTCTTGTATTCCAATATCACAACACAGGACACAAAAAATTACATGATCTACAGATTATGTTATATAATTTTTTTCCACAGATAAGTCAGCAAGAGCAGGAGACCTCAGTTTTGTGCTTTCTATCACTTAGATCAGCAGGTTTCAAGCCATAATATGTGGACCAGCGGGGTCCAGGAAAAACTGCTAAGGAAGTCTGCAAAGGTAAGTGAGGAAAATACAAAAAAAGCTAGATCATGTGATGATGTTCCCAAGACCATTCATGCATTCTGAGGAAAGTATGTCCTGGTGCAAAAATCTGAACAGCTGAATATACTGATTTGGAGTAAAGCACTCATGCAATTCATTTTCTGAAAATAAAGGAAATTCTGTAGGCACTTTAAAAGATGCATCTCTGTCTAACTTGAAAGTAAACAATGCATTTGTTTATTCTGAACTATAAAAATTGCATTGTTCTCTAGAATTAGTGCCCTGAGCAGCTCACAGTTTTGAATTTTTAGAAAGATTAGTTATTCGGCCTCAGTTCCTTCATGGCCAAAATTAAAGAATTTACCCTTAACAGTAACCTGTCCTTCAGTGCTCTATTTTCATGTTCAATGGATCTGCAGATTAACTAGGTTTCAACCTTACGTTAAGTCACAAATGTAAGCAAGCCATCTGAAGACAGCTTTTAAGGCACACACTCATATCTTTTGATCCAGTGTTGTAACAATCCTGCAGCAAGCCCTTAGAGTGATATTAATAAACACCTGAGATTTACTGTAAACACTTAGGTCTGGCTGTAAATAACTCCCATTACTTGAACACAATCTTCTCACATTAAATTAGTTTTTCTAAGATTACTTCTAACCATCTATGAAGCAAACAAACAGTCCATTTTATTGTGAATTTGCTGTTAGTAACCTTTAGGCCAGGAGGTTACATCTAACATCCTAACACCCCTACAGTGACTATATTAGACTTGACAGGGAGGTGCACAAGGAAGAAAGATGCCAATTAACATATAATTAGACCAGATTACAATGCCAAAGACCAACAGACCATAAATAATCCAAAGAGAAGAACACACTAAAATGAAGGGAATTTTAATGTGTGTGTGTGTAATTTTTATGTTGATCCTTCAGACTGCTTTTTCCTGTGGTAATCCTTACTTTGCCTTTACTTATATTGACTGTGTTTGCAATTTACAGGATCGAAAAGCACATTACCAGACTATTTGCAAGCATAGATTTGACTTTGACTACACAGATTAAATTCCTACAGGGCAGTTTTTACTAGCTTTAGAAAAATTGTAGTAAAATTATGTAAAATTTTTATATTTGAAGATGTTAAGAAAAAAATGCCAGCAGTGGTAAGGAGTGACACCTGCTGGAGCAGATACTAAAAAAATCCGAAGAGTGTGAAAGAAGGCTATTTTCAAAGAGACCTCTAGTGGACAACAGAACTTCCAGAGTTCCGGATGAAGATTAACATGTAGTATCACTGCTATCCAGGCTAAAAGCATTAACCAAATCAATCGGCAGCATGAAGAAAAACAGAGCAATCACTTCTTACAAGTAAGAATGCACACATTAACAGACATTGCAGTGGAATCTCAATTACATTACGGCAAAAACAGAGTGCAGTGAAATCTTACAAAACACATTATACTACAGATGAAAGAGAAAATAGTTGCTGTTCCTTAAGAACTGTAACAGGATAACAATCAAGTATCTTTAAAAATTTACTGTATCATTTTAAAATCTTTCTGACATACTCCTGACTCACTCTACTATAAAGAATTCAATGGTTCTGTGAGACATTTCAAATAGAATAATACAAGTTAAAGATGGGGAAAAAAAATCTCCATTTTATCAGAAAGAGAGCATAGGTATGGATTAGCTCAGAAGTGTGCTTAAAAAAAAAAAAGCACAGTAAGTTAGTACCACAACTTGAAATGGATCAGAGATATAAACAGTTCACAGAAGTTTCATCTGCAAACAAAGTAAGTTGACACTATTGACAGCTACTTACATTTTCTAACAGCATTTCTCTCTCATCCTCCATTTCTTGACTCCATACAGTCATATCATTTTTAGTTTTCTGGGTAACAGTCAATACTGTTAAACGACTGGCAGTCACTTCTGGAAACATTGACTCAAAGTCTAAAGAAAGTGAAACCAGCATTTAATGGGTTTGTTTTACATTCTACTCAAGATTTTTTTGCTTTAGACAAATTATTCACCTGCTTCAGAGCCTTCAATTTCATTTAAAATGCATGTGTGCAAGTGTGGGTGAAATCTGGCAAATAGCTTGCTGGCTTGAAGTGCTAATATTGCTTTTTTAAGTAGTAATGTACCTTGGTCAGGTCCTCTCAAAAGTCACTTATGGACTGGAAGATGATAAAAGTCTCCCTATTCTGCACATTTTAGAGTTCACAAACAAGTAAGTATCTTTCTTTGCAAAGATGTATTATCAAGTACAGCAATATTTCAGTATTTCAAAGTGAACGACAATTTTTGTGCACAGAGGAGGAGACTCATACTTTCTGACTAAGCCATATTATTTATGCACACTTATTTTACATTAAGTTTTTCAGCAGAAGTTTCTCAGATCTTCAAAGAGAATGCTCCTAGGAGGTGACAGCCGACTCAGAATATTGGTACTGTACTGCAGACATTGCTTGTGACAGTGCTTCCCCTGGGGCAGAGAAGGGCCAAAACGAGACTTACAATGCTTCTATCTCTATGCTGTCTTTTGGACTAAAAACATGATTGCACATGCAGCAGCAAAATTGCAATTAGGCTTTATTAGCATAAGGACCCTTGTTTTCAGTTTGGCAGGAAGAAATCCAGAACCGAAAGTCCAAGGGTTTGTTTTCTCTTGCTCTCTGAACAGTCTCTTCTCTTCAGCTCCTAGGCTAAGGTTTCAGCCAGATTTCAGTCTCTTTCGAAAATTAACAGTAAGAGAAGATTTTATTTAAAAAAGTCAGAAGTTTTTAATCCCAATTTAATTTGAAGCATTCCCTTCTGGCACAAATCAAAGACACACACAACATCAATTCGTTCAATGGTTTTGTACTTTGTACGATCTGCTATTTTCCTAAGAAGCAGGGCAAAAGGCTTTCCTCCCAGGGTGGTCTTTGGAGAGCGATTCCCAGAATCTACTTGATACTAAAGTAGCAGCCAAAAGTTACTTTCTCCCACCCTCTACAGATAAGTTGATGTCAAATTTAAATTACATTAAATTTTATAAATAGTGTACTGTCAACAGCCAATTATTTATTTTTCACTTTACAATATGTTTTCTTTTGTAGAACATTAACTCTTTTCTAGTACACACTCTGTGACATCAGTTATATCAGAACCCTTACTTGCATGTTTTTACTTCTTAAAAGTTTATTTTTTTTAAACTGCCAAAAAAGTAAAGAAAATGTACCTTTTCGTAACAGTTCAGGACAGACTTGTACTGCACATTCTACATTCACATTTTCGAAGTAAGTTTCAGCATTATTTATTTGCTGTTTATGTGGAACATCAGTACCCTGAGAAAAATAAAATTGGTAACTTTCACATTTGTTTATATGTAACAGGAAGAACTTTATACACCACATCTTTTCGACTAAGTGTCCACAGAGAGACCCAAGTAGTTTCACAAAAGATGATTTGAAGTAAGATTTAAAATTCATTTCTAAAATATTACAATTGGAACAGATATAGCCTACTATTACTTAAAACTATGTAGAAATGTCAAACTTCCTTATACTGCATTGTAACTCTATTATCCCAAAACCTTCATACAGAAATTTCTGAAAACCATTCTTTCAAAATAATAGTTTAAGTATTCAACACCATAGCAATTGATAGCTTTTGTACATAAACACATTACCTCAGCCAGAACAAAATTTCAGGAAGTTGTGCAACAGTTCTAAGCATGGTATTTTCATTATTTTCTGTATTAGCTGCTGTAGCTTCAAAAATAGAATTTTTTCAATAATATCATTTTTGTTCTTCACAGGTTTTTTTTGTTCTAGAGTTTCTAAAAAACATATTGTGGGCACCTTACAAATGCAGAATTTGCAAGTTAGATATATAGCATTTAAGCTTAAAATGACCCTAAGAAGATAACAAAAGCTGTCTTCTTTGAGATAGCAACTGTTATGTAACATAAGTAACATAGGGGCAGAACCTCTAAATGTACCTTTTCTAGTTCTAGTTATGTCAATTTAGAGAAATTTACTGAAATTTCTCTAAGAGTGAAATTACAGCAATGAGTACTGTATTTCATCCTATCTACTATCTGTTTGTACAGTGTATTTGTAAAACCTCTACATAGAAAACCATTCCACTGAAAAGATGCTGTGTGGGTAGCATTTTTTTCTGGAAGTTAACAATCAATAGCAGCAAAAAATAAACACGATAGACATTAACAGCAGTTTGAATAGGTATGTTTCCAAAAGTATCTTGCATTATGATCACAAAGTCACTGGAAGAGATCAGTTAGTATCTTAAGTCCAACAGACTCATACAGTTATTATGGTTATTTCGCAGTATCTTGTTAATTTCTAGATTCCTTTCCCCAGGGATAAAGTATTCTCGCTTCCAACATTGTTATGTGTACCACTTGAAAGTTTCATCAAAGTTTAGTAGAAGCCTAAATTTATCATCTTTGGTGAAAACACTTGCTGCTGCTGTGCCATTTGCATGTAAAAGTTAAAGCTATGTATTTTCTCTCATATTATAAGCCTTGTACGCTCCCCTTCCTTTATTCCTAATTATAGGATGCTTCTCTTACTAAGAATGGTACTTCACTGTGATTTCTCTTACTTTTCTCATCTGCTGCTCCTATTCTATCTGGCTAAACATCCATTATGTAATATATAAGCTAACGAGGCATGTATTCATCAAGAGACTATAGCCATTTTCCATGGATCAAAACCACTTTTTTGTATTGATAGGCTGGTGAGTCCTTTTACCCTGTTTGGATAAAAGCAATACCTTAATCTCAAGTATACAGAGGTCAGATAGGTCTGACATTGCTCTGACTGGTTCAAGGACAGGTGACTTAACTTGAGGCACCCTGGACTTCTCTCTCACCTGGTGCTGCAATGCACAGGGGATTCTGCATTCAGCTGATCCCATCATGCAAATATGGATCCTTTCCTAAGGCAAGTAGTTTAGTATTTTCATTAGCTGCATCTTGTTCAGGACTTCCTAACAGCAGTGGTGTGAAACAAAGCTGACTCTTGTTGATTACCTTTTAAACACCACTGGAAAAAACTTAGCTCTGCTCTTGCCAGTTTCTCCCTTCCACTTGGAAGGGCAGCAGATGCACTGGGCATTTTATTATATAAGTAATCTGGTTGGAAAAGAGACATGCATTAAGTACACCTGGTTTACATTAAATAAACAAGAGACTGGAATACTCTGCTGGGTTTTTAATGGAAGGTAAGGTTTGCAGAACTTGAAAACAGAATTTAGGAAGTTCACCATAAGATTACATGTTCTGAACACTCTGCAATACAGATGTTACATTTACAGAGAAAAAACACTACATGGCATTTTTACAATGGAGATTTGTTAGTTAATTTCCAAAGTCTGAGCACGTCACAAATTCAGGCCGGCTGGAAAGTTGAGTTAACAGCTAGTGGCAATAAGTGTTTCTTGAAACATTATGATTACGCAAGCTGAACTAGTAATTATCAAGCTGACTATTGTTAATAAGGAATCTTACTCACTGCAAGTTTTGTCATTCCCAAAATGCAGTCTCAAACACTGCACTTGAGCTACGCTGGTCTGTTTTGCATGTATTAATTCAACAGTTGTCAGAATTAAACAGTCAGATCTAAAGGTCATTGTCCAACCCACTTAAGAACAGATCCATTAAATGAAATATTTAGGTAAGAAACTACCAGTACTATTTAATAAAAGCTGGTAAGTGAGAGTTGGTCAACAGCAAGTTCTGAAACAGAAGTTTTCTTCTGACATAGCCATACAAACAAGTCACTATTAAAATGCTACTTCACTATGCTTAGAAGTACAGTCAAAGAAAAATTGAAAATTTTTTTTCCTCCTGAAAGAAAAAAAAAAATCTCACTTAAAACTCATCTTTCAAAACCATCTAGAACATCATCAATATCTCTTTTCAGAGATTAATTATGTTTGTTTACTCTGGACAAGAAATATCAGCTTTATATAGAAAATGCCTGTTCTTACCTGAAATTCATTGATGTATTGTGCCATCACAAATTCATGCCTTTCACTTGGTGAAGGCTCTGCTAATACATCAGGCAGATTTTTATGAACTTGGATTTTCTTCTGAGAAGCTGTACCATTTAGGTGACAGTCAAAACCAATATTACCAGGCAACTGGAACCTCTGGTCCTGAGGGCCAAATGGACCCATTACTTCATCTGGCCATACAGTTCTTGGACCTGTAAAAGTCAAGGCCTTACATTAGTCAGACAGACAGAAAAAGTCTCTCCCCACTCAAATACAGATATTTGTTTTTTATATGATTGTGATTAAAATAACCACAACATATAAGTAAAATTAAGGGTCCTGCCATAAAAAGCACACTTCAGAACCCTCAAATTTATATGGGATGCAAAGTTCTGACAGCACATGAACGCAAAGAAAATGAATTTGCTTTTTCTTACATAAATCAGGAGGTGTAGCAGCAACATGAGGCTCATCTGAGCCAGAGGAACCTGCTGTAGAAAAAGCCTTGGGATTTACAACTCTTTTGACTAAGCAATAAAACCCTGGTAGGAAGGTGACCAATCTTGCTCTATTACAGAGCACCTGAGAAGGAAAAAAAACAAAAGCAAGTATTACATACTGCTAGCAAAAATACTAGTTTAAGTACAGCTTCGTAGAATACAGGATAAAACCTCACTCTGTAATTAAAATTGCCATTTATTTATCATCAGTTGTGTTTTTTTTAAGCCAGATTTAAAGTTTTATATATACACATATATTTAGTGTAAAAAAAAAAAAAAAACCCCCAAGGAAGAGCCTCAGAAACACACATTGAAAGGCTCCTCACTTGAGAAAGAAAGCAGAAAAGTTTAAATAGCATCACTGAAATACCAAAGTCTAAACTAAGTCATCGATGCGGAAAAATATTGCACCCAGTATTATTTCCATGACTGTCATAATTCAATAAATCCATGAAGTTAATTATTAAAAAAAACACCTAGAAATAGTATTAGGTCAGTATACACCAATATGCAAGATCTCTAACCTGAGGACTAACACAAATTTGGGTCAATACTCCCACTTCTCAGAATCACAAGTTAAAAAAAACACTACAGACACATCTTGTAGCTTTCATCTAGAAGCAAACATACATGTATACACACATACTTCTTTGCCAGCAAAGTAAACATACCAACAGCTCTGAACTACAGAAGGGATATACATATCAAAACAGGTGGGTATGGCAATTTCAGCTGCTCTATTTTGCACTTGAAATACTATAAATATTTATCATGCGCAAAACTTAATAAGTTAGTGCAAGCAGTGTTATTTAGATTTGCAAACTTGATACATTTACATATTTATAAATGAATATTGCTGCAAACAAATCAGTACCATGGGCAAACTGCCAACAAGCTACAGAACCTTTATGAATTCTACAGTCCTGAAATACATGAGAAAATCTGCTTCATGCCACAGAATTGTGCTGTCAACATAAGTTTCAACTGCTAAGGATCATTCTTGCAGAAGCTGATTCAGCCATTCAGTAAATAGAAAATAATGCAATGCTATCTTCCTGAGCATGCAAATGGTCTCAACAATAATGCTCCAAAGGGCTAGTAGGTTCTCATCATGAAGATTAATTCTGAAGCCCAGTGATGATACCTTAAACAGTAATATAATTATTACTGATTTTTTTTTGCAAAAAATACTCAGTTGATATGATTAAACTGAAAGCCCAATCTATTTTTTGTACTTCACAAATAGGTTGGCAACTTCTATGATGCAGCTACATACACAAAACAGACAAAAATAACCTATCATACACTCAAAATATAGAATTAAAATGTAATTAAAAAAATGAAAGGCTACCGAAAGCTAGCCCAGAACTTTTAATACCCTTGACTGTAGTGTTGCAAAATCATGCACTGCTGCAAAATATAAATCCCACCTGCCATAACACGTGTGCTTTTGCAAGCCTTCGTTTCCCAGGGGAGAAGAAAAAAATCCTTTGAGAAACTAACACAAAGGGTTTTTCTTAAATATCATACTCTTGATTCTATACAAGTTTATGCATATGTTTGCCATTAGATAGGTAAGAAAAAAGGTTACTTAAAAAAGTGAGAAGATAGTACTATTCAAATGCTTAAGGGCTCTTTGAAATATCAGGACCCAGGCCAGTAAGCATCGGCTACTTACATACCATCTGTGCACCAACACACAACATCTAATAAGTTACACTAACTTCATAAAGACTCAAATACATATCCACACATTTGATTTACTGACTTGTACCAAGGATTTAACAGTTGAGGCTTTAAGCTGCCTAGTCACAAAACGACACTAGGTTTAGAAGGCTCTTGAAAGAGTAAACACAATCTGTTGATTCCATTTTAATGTTTTTTTTCCTGCTACATAAAAGCTCTACTGAAACAAAATTTAATGTAGTCATTATACACACGAGATAAAACAGATGTAAACTGAGTTATAGCTGACATATGTAAATACAAAATAAATAAATGATTTTTATACTCAGGGTCACTTAACACACAAATGTTAAAAGTTAATTATAGATCTTAACCATGTTCATGTTGGAAAGCTCAGCTTTCCAAATATTTACATACCTAACATTACACAAGCGGGAAAATACCACTGAAAACAACCAATTATTCATATCTATGTGGCTAGACTAAATCAATAAACCATGTTTTAATCTTCAGTTTGGGTTACCGTGGGTCGATTATATGGTGGTGAACTTTAACATTTCATCTTAACTTAGGATATTAAAAAAATTAGATCCTATTTAACCCGTAACTGGATTACCTACATTATATCCACAGAATTTGCCTTCTAGAATTTAAACGGAAGAAGGAAGATGATCCTCTCCCAGACGGCTTACTTGTTGCTAGTAGTGGTTTTGGTATGACGGAGATTTTCACGAGCCGTTCCCCCATAAACGCTAAGACTTAGAAGCTGCCCAACAGGAAAGAGGAGGAACACCGAGCACCGCCCTCCTCCAGCAGCGCTGTTTCGCCTTCCCGCGGAGACGCGGCGCGGGGGCGGTTTTACAGCCACCCCGGCTCCGCCGGCCGCCGCGGCGCCGACCCCCGGGACGCGGGCATCGCCGTTACTCACGGTGGCCATGGCAGGCGGCGGGCTCCCTCTCGCTTACGCACCCGGCTCCCCCTGGAAGAGAAGCGAGCGCACCGCTGAGGCACCGCCGCCCTCCCGCCCCCGTTTCCACGACGACAGCCTCACAAGGCACCGCGGCGATGCCCGCCCGGCCGCCGCCGAAGCTGGCAGCACGGGGAGCGGAGGGGGAGATGTGGCGGAGAGCCGGGAACGGGAGGTGGCCACAGCCTGTCCCGAGGGAGAGCCCAGCCCGGCGCGGCACTGCCCCTACCTGTCTCCGCTCTTCCTGCAAAATGGCGCCGGGAGCCGTCCCGCCCCGCGTCCGTGAGGGGGGCGTCCCGCCCGCTCCCAGACCTAAGAAGTCAATCCACTAACACCTCGATTAGCAGGGCCGGGCAGCAGGCAGAGACAATCCATCGCCGCCAACCGGCGATTGATTGCTTGGGGCTGAGAGCGAGGGCGGGGGAGAGCCTCCGCTGCGGGGCGGGGGCCCGCCGGGCGCGAGCCTGCCGGCGCTGCGCGAGGGGGCGGGGCGGCGGCGGGGGCCCGCGACCGTTAAAGCCGTTGGAAGGCGGCGCGCGCGGGAGCGGCGCCTCAGAGCGGGTGGGGCGCTTGCAGCGGGAAGCGCTGCGCTGCCAGTAATGTGCTTGTCACCTCGGAGACCATTAAGATAATTTGGTAGTAATGACTTGGTAATAATATTTGTATAGCTGAGCTAGATAGCGTCCTTTTGTGTCAGTAGTGAGGAACGGTTACTGCTCTTAGGCTCTTTGTCTGGTGTTGAACTTCTCGTGTGCCCCAAAATGTTTGAAACTCAGTCCCTCAAACTTTTTAGGGAAGGTATATTTTCTAGTTAGTTGCCTGGTTTTGTAGTATTTAAAATAAAGCTGAGTTTTGAGTCAAAGTTATATTCTCTTTTCAAGTTTGTTAGTTGTTATTCTAATTGTGACTCTCCCAAATCTTAATAAATTCCATTTCAGTTGTATGTGTATTCTCCAAGCCCCATCTGCATTGTTTTACTAGTTTAAGTCAGTAAATACAAGTAGCTTTATCTGTTACTGTGAGAGTTTAGTTTTTCTGAACTGGTTCCCTGGAAATCTCTCGTTTCCCAGCTCACATCTGAGGGTAAGCAGGCCTTCCGTGTCAGATGGGGACTCCCGCAGCGCGGCCTGTGTGCCCAAATGTACTTGCTCCAAGTAAGGAGGCTTCCCTCTTTAATATGGTAAGTCTTTCTTTTTTGTAATTGTTATGCAGACAGGCATAATAAACTACCTCAGTGCAATTCCTGTTTTTGTATTTAAAGGACACTTATGTTTCAGTCAGAGCTTATTTTCTTGGTAGAGCTAAGGGTGCTCATCACTGCAACATATGAAGATTGTTGTTGGAGTTGCTTGGGATTTGGGTACAAAAGTATTAGCTTACATTTACCCGTGTTTATTATTGAGCGGTGCAGTACTCTTTAGAAGCACCAGATGTCAGTAACTTAACATGAAATGTGTGTTTGTGTGTGTGTACATATACACACACATACATAAACTAAAACCCTTAGTTACCACATTTCTAGGATTCAGAAATAGACCAAAGCAGAAAATGAATAAAAGTAGGCATTATTATTGAAGAGAATAAAGGAGGAGACTTTCAGAGACTGAGAAGGCCACTGGATGTGGAGCTTTCCTTAGAAGTTAATGAGAACTAGGAGCATAAATGCTATTTCTGCTAATGGAAATAGTCTTCAAAGTATGGTATGTAATTTCTTCAAATAACTGCTTTACAGAATAGAACATAACCCTTCTTCTTTGGACTAAAGGCTTTCTTCTTTCCCTTTGTTTGGTAATCCACTTTTCCTCCCTGGTTCTGCTTATTGGGGTCTGGAGTGGGCTTGGCTTGGGAAGCAAACTTTTAAAATCAGCTTTTCCATTCTGAGCTAGATTTGCGCTAAGGTAATTCCATGGGCTGTGTTTGTAAAGTTTTGTTAATTTATTTACTTGCTGTTACATAAAATCAATTAACTGCAGAAGTTATTAATGCAAATATGTATGTACACGTTGAACACATTTGTCTCTGTGTTCTGACTGACGGGCCTGGCACTACAAGTCCACTGGAAGTCCTGCTACAGGAGGAGTCGCTCTCCGGTGCCCCATGGCAAAGAGAAGGAATGATAGCTTTAATCCCTGGTACTCACAGTCTGTGGTTGAAGGTGCTCTGAGCTGTGTTTATGGGTGGGTCCTTTTTGCCCCAAGAAAAAGGGAGCTACAATGATAGCTTGTGGTTACTATTGGCTATATATATTCTACTGATCTCCCATCTACAGAATATATATCAAGTATGTATTTTATGTCAGTCAGGCTCAATTAGAATACAGATTCCAATGTCCCATCTGTGTGCGCTTCTTTCAAAGAATTCTACTGCTTTTCCTTTAATATTTCTGAAATCTTTCATATCTTCACAGTTGCATAATCTCTGTTCAGGTTTTCATCCTTTTTTTTAATCTGCCACCTGCAATATGGTGCATTTGTCCTCTCTGGTCTGAAGCGTATTTCTAATAAGAATCTTTTTAGCTCCTTCTTTTTCATCTTTGTGCTTACTTTTTCTACATCCCATTCAAACACTTCACCTTCTCTGTCGTGCCATATGTACCAGCTCCATGACTTCTCATGTGCTACATCTTTCCAGTTTTTCTAATAAAACTATTAAATTTCTAATTCTGAGAGCTTCTTTTGGCCTGTCCTGATTCTGAAATACCTTCCACAGGCACTGTACTGAACAACCTCCTTGTTTTTGTCTTCAAGTTTTCTCCTTTTTGTTTGCCTAGCATAGGTAAACCTTCTCATAATCTATCATTCAGCTTGTTTTACAATACCAATCTATTTGGCAGCAATGGAAAGGTGAAGGGAGAAATCTTTGTAGGTGGCTAAAGACTTCGTATTTTGTTTTCGGATAGCTTTTTCTGCCTTTTCTCAATACTGTGATTTAATTTAGATTATGAGGTCTTTGAGGCAAAAACCTTCCTACTTGTATATGTGAAAAGTGCTGTGCATACTAATGCAACTGTCTAAACACTGAATTAAAAATGCCAAAGGAGAGGTGCTCCAAACTAAATCTTCTTTAAAGCTAATCTAAAGAGCTGTATTGATGTTTCCTTCTGTGGTAGAGGGATTAAGATACTTCTTTCTCATTATTTTTTGCTATTTCTTTGCTGCCTGTTCAGAGCAGTTGATGCTGGTTAAGGAAAGGCAACTTTAATCTCATGCCTTCAAAATAAAATATTGGTTGTTCAGATTCCTCAGTGAATGTGCATGTAGCCTTCAGTTTACTTCAGTTATAAAACATATTTCTGGATGATTTTTTTTTCTTTGCTGCTGGGTTGTTAGCATAAACCAACTCTAAAGGTTTAAATTTGTAATTCAATAGCTAAGAATGAGAACATGAAATTGTTCAGTTTTGTTGTTCATAGCAATAATATTCAGTCCCACAGTGTTCCTATTGAATTTAATAGAATGTCTGATTTATTTTATTAGGTGCAAGAGAAAATTCTTATATTTAATTCTAAACAATAACATATAGTAGATATTTATAATGTTGGTATTTTCATTTTCAGATTTTTTTAATTAGACCATTTGCTCACTATCACATGTTACTTTTAACTACTGTATTAATTCCATGTTAGTATACCTAGTTCTCATTTGCTTCTAAATTAAATATTCATGTTGCATCTCTGAACTTCAGCAAAAAAGGCTAGAGAAATGCAACTTTAACTCTTTACAGAATGTAATTTATTTTCCTCTAATAGGAATGCACTCTAGATTACATTCAGTCTATATTAACTTGTCCTTAGGCAATCCCAATTTATCTTCACTCCAGGGTTAGCACTTCAAGATATTTAAATCAATCAATGAGTTATCATCCCCTGAAGTTTATGGCCTGAATTCATAAACATTAATTTCAACAAAGTTACTACCTCTATTCAAAAGAGACTGCAAAATCAAACGATCCAATTACAGATTTATCAAATATTAATCATGAAAATCTTCCAGATCTTTCTGATGCCAACATTCTTCTCCCCTGGTGTCAGGAAAGTAATTAGCAGCTGGCTTTGATTAAATTCTTCCCTCAGAGAGTACTTTCCTTGGTTGGAGAGAGAAAAAGGAATGCATACAAGATGATATGTAATTCATCACTTTAAAATCTTTTTAAAAAAATACATATAGGTTCAGTTAACTGATTTTTTTGAAAGTAAGACTATGTCAGAGCACTGGTGAGGTGCAGAAACATTCCTGATGAGCCTGTGTTTCGTTATATGTGGACTCTCTGCAGAAAGGTCATCTTGCACCAGCCAAGTCTGGGTCTGTATTGTTGCAGAATTTGGGACTGCACATGATATTGCTGCAGTAGGCCACGGGGGCACAACATAAAAATAGAAGGAACTCGGTCTCTATCCAGTAACCTGTAGTGATTTTAACAGTAAAATGTGAAGTTCAAAAGCTGCGTTTTCCTCTTACGTTACTAAGATGGTCTCTTTTCTTGTCAGTCACCCTGTAGTGACAGTGGCTTCCTCTCTGCAGTTTGTGCTGGATGCGGTATGAGAAGGAGTCTGAGCAGGGGCAGCAACATCAAAGTGACAGGGACATAAAAGTGAACTTTCCCAGTCACCACTCCCCTCTGTCTGAAAACTAACTCTAAACCCTAATTACTGTTTTCCTTCATCATCTCCAAAGTTACAGGATTTCGTTAGTCTGCAAGCCAAGGAGCCAGAGATGCTTCTGAAAAACAATTTTGGTGTCTAAGACAAGTAAAGTGTAAATTTTCAGCTGTTTCCTACCCTGCTCTTCATTTCCTGTACTCTTGTATCCACCCCAGCTCTCTCCAGATGCCTTTCAGCTGACCTGTACTTTATTACACAATGTGGGTGGAAAATTGGCTGGACTGCCAGGCTCAAAGAGCTGTCATCAGCAATACGGAGTACAACTGGTGGCTGGTTACCACTGGTGTTCCTCAAAGGTCAATCCTGGCACCAGTGCTGTTTAGCATCTTCATCAGTGATATAGATACAGGATGGATTGTACTTACAGCAACTTTGCAGGTGATACCAAATTGTGGGGAGCAGCTGATAGGCTGTGGGGCAAGCTGTTAGTCACAGGCACCTTGGCAGGTTGGGGAAATGAGCTGTCAGAAACCTCCCAAAATTCAGCCAAAGCAAATACCGAGTCCTGCCCCAGGCTGGAGTAACCCCCTGCCACAGGCCAGGCTGGGGCTGATCGGTTGGGGAGCAGCTCTGCTGCAAGGGACCTGGGAGTGCCGGTGGACAAGTGGAATGGGAGTCAGCAGTGAGCCCTTGCTCAGAAGGCAGCCACGTGCTGGGCTGTATCAGTAAGAGGGTGGGCAGCAGGTCAAGGGGAGCGATCCTTCCCCTCTCTCTGGCACTCGTGAGAGCACACCTGGAGTGCTCTGTCCAGTTTTGGGCTCCCCAGTGCAAGATGCATTGACGTGCTGGCGTGAGTGCAGTGGGGGCCACCAGCCTGGCTGGGGGCTGGAGCACAGGGAGTGCAAGGAGAAGCTGAGAGGGCTGGGTCTGGTCATCTGGGAGCAGCGAAGGCCAAGGGGAGATCTTATAGCTATCTGCAACTACCTGCTAGGAGGGAGCAGAGAGGAAGGACCCAGACTCTCCTTGGAGGTGCACAGTGGAAGCACAAAAGCAAGAGGCACAAGTTGGAACAAGGGAAATTCTGGTCAGATATTAGGAAAACAGTTTTCACCATAAGGGTTGTCAAACACTGGAAGAAGGGTCTAGAGAAGCTGTGGAAACTCCATCCTTGGAGATATTCAGAACTCAGTGGGATGAGGCCCTGAGCACCTCGTCTGATTTTGAATTGGCTCTGCTTGGAGCAGGAGGCTGGACCAGAGATCTCCAAAGGTTTCTTCCACCTGAATTAGTCTGTGAGTTTCTCATCTTGTAGCATTCCTCTTCCTGAGCTACCATATGGAAATGCAGCTTTTCCTGTGGTCAGGTGCTTCTGTTTTCATGAAAATCCATGGATTCTTCTAAACACACCCACACCCCTTCCTGACACTTGAAAACAGGTCAGAAATAGTCTTAATGATTTACCAGCTGAGCAGTTCAGGCAGAGAAAACATCTAGTTGAGTGTTACACCTTGCTTTTTTCTGGCCATCTCTAATTATCTGTAATTAGTACCACTCAATGCAGTGTTGCAAGTCACTGTCTGGTTTGGATGGCATCTCATCCAGTGCCAGTGAAGGGACTCAGCTCTTGCTACTGGCAAATGGGAAGCTGGTATTGAACTGAGCACCCTGGGGATAAGGAGCTGGGGACGGAAGTGGACCATATAAAGGTGAGTGTGTTTATGACTGGAAAACACCCCTTTTCTGAGTGTTAGCCAGCATCTGTACTCATTCAGGTTGATGTGGTCTGCTTCAGTATCTTCTCAGCTCCATGGCACCACTGTCCTAATCTTGTTTATGTGGATCATGAATGATGGATCTGTCTTGCTCAGTATGAGGGGAAGCTTGCTTTTCTGCTGAGAAATGTGCTGTTTTCCAAAATGTGTAGACTGCTACATAAGCCCAGGCCCAAGGGTGCTTTGCTGTTCTTTTCACTTTTTGCAGGAATGAGACCTTAAACAAAAACTCTTTGGCTTCATTTTTATTTGCTATCTGAAAAGTAATTTTTTTTAAGCCTGTCCAAATAGAGGCTTTTGTGATTTTTTTAGTGAGCATTAGAGGTGCAGCTCTCACCTGTTTTTTCCAAAGGCAGGGTTTCATTGTTGTTGTGGGTCTTTGTTGCTTGTATCATCTGCAAAAGGCCAAATTCACCTTACAGATAATCAGATGTAGTTCTTCTGAAGACAGTGGAATTGTACCTGACTGTGTGAGAGGTGTGTTTTGGCTTGTAGCTGTTTAGCTTAGTATTGCAGGGACTTGTTAAGTGGTTATAAAAACAATGAGATATGCTTTATTTCAACTATGTTTACATAAGAAATTTTAAAACATTTTTTGCGATATCTCCATTTCTGTGCAATGGTGATTAGTGCTGGTGTTCACAATTTACCTAACAGCATCCATTTAACTTCATTAGGGCTTGGTTAAACTGAAATTAGGATCATTGACATTGATTTTTGGTCTGTAAAACCTGTTCACAGCAAATCACTGCATAAACTAAAGAACATCTGGATCTCATTGCAGGCCAGCCACATTCCCTGTAGCCCAAATGTGCTTACTAAGCAAAGGAAGAGGGAGAAGGGTCTCAGCCTGTGGCCCCCCCGATACTTAGAAGCGCCAGGAATCTGACTCACAGAGCTCAGCCCTGTACTAGTGATTTTTGAACTGACAGACTTTGGGTGTCCTGTTGCTTTGCCTGTGTGTGTGCCACTGCCCCGATTGGGGAACTTCTAAACTTTAAGCTCTAATTGGCCTTGTTTATTCATTTAATTCTCCACATTAGTCTTTTTCTTGAATATACAACTGCTGCTCTGCCTTTGCTTGACCTGCTAAACCTTGTGTTTGAAATGAGGAATGTCTATGCCTAAGTGCTAGTGAAATGGTGATGAAATAGAAGGGAAAAAAGGTTTTAACATACTCTTTTTCTAGAAATGTAAACATCCTCTGGCTATAGGAAGAGCAAACTTCCCCTGGAATTGTGTGTGTTTATATGAACAAGCTTTTTTTCTTCTGGCATTTCCAGATACTAGGCTGCAAGTAGATTTATTCACTGCCACTGGGAAAATAGGGGTTTTGTTAAGTGGTGCAAATGAACAAGATAAGTCTTATCACATTATGTTTTCTTTTTGGAAAGACCTCCCAAGATTTATTTCCATGAATTTCAAAGGGATTTCCTCCTTTATTTGTGGGACATTGGTCTGTATCTCATTCAGCTCTCCTGCCTGTTAGAATGCGCCTCCAAAATGAACAGAAGGCAGAAGCGAACATTTCCTGGGACAACAGACTGGGATCTAACTCTGCTGGAGGTGAGGGAGCTTTGCTGGAGATCTCTCAGCGTGCCTTCCCCTGGATCTGTAAACTATCAGCATACTTTTTTACCTAAGGGGAGAAATGTATCAACCATATTAACCTGGGATATGTAGTTTCCAAATATGGAGATCTCCTTCGAATAGCAAACCTGATGTATGGTTATTCAAATGTAAAGGACTTTGTAGTCTAAGACAAAGACATATCATAAAATCCACTGTGTCAGAGTGTCTCTAGAAAAATCCAGAACAGCAGTAGAGAGACATTCTTTG
Organism: Dromaius novaehollandiae; assembly: GCF_036370855.1. Taxonomy (NCBI): domain Eukaryota; kingdom Metazoa; phylum Chordata; class Aves; order Casuariiformes; family Dromaiidae; genus Dromaius; species Dromaius novaehollandiae. The sequence goes on along the minus strand of NC_088104.1, from coordinate 3,031,278 downwards.
TACTGAGGATAATTAACTGTTAGAAAAATTCTAGCTAAGGATATGGATAGTCTTCCAGGTGCTATCTTTAAATCAATGATATCAGCAGAAAGGATCAGGCAGGGTTATTGCCTGCCTGTGGTTTTGCAGGGGCTCAGTTTGGATTCCTTCTGCCTGTTAAAATGGATTTGAGGGTGTAAGGTAGACATTAATTCATCTCAGTTCTTATTGTTGCTTTTAATGCTCAGTTGAAGAGGGGGAGTTGAACTCTGAAAGCTTTATAATTTGCTTGGTAGGGATTAAACAGACATTTTTATATGAGGTGGCTCAGGATGGCAGCATGAGGTTCCTGGTATAGTGCTCATGCTGCTCCTGGCTTCAAACCTCTCTGCTCCCTTTTCCTCCAAGTGTCATGTTCTGCAGCCACAGGCACCTCTAGGACACTACTGCATGCAACATGGCTGGGATGCCTGCAAAGCGGAACTGGGGGATGTTCTCAGGGTTGATGTTTTGGGAGGTAATTACATTTACAACCGAGGGATGCTGCTACCCCTCTGAATCTGCCTCTTTGTGGAGGCCGAACAGGAAATTTAGGTATTAAGCTTCCAGTACTCAGAATAGCACCAAAGATGGATGCCAGAAGTAGCTTTTGTGTAACCTGAATTTGTTCCATACTGAACTAGAACTTGAAAAGGGAGTATTTCAGATCAGGACTCCTTGGATGCACTGCCATTCTGCTCAACCAAAGTCCACTTGTCCCAGGAGTGCCCTTCTTGGATGGAGAGATCTGAAAGGAGGAGGAGGGGGTGGAGCTCTTCCCCTCTTTCTCATGGTGGGAAATACAGAGGTCTGAGCAGGCTGGAAGCAGTCTGTGTCCCAGCTCCTGGGTCCTCAGCCACGTATCTGCTCTAGGGTGTGGTCTTCAAAGCTCCAGGCTCTTTGCTTGGGGTTTGTGAGCCAGATGTGCTAGGTGGTGAACTGGCAGGTAATGAGACAGCTTCCCATCAGAATTGTATCAAAATCAGTGTTTTCACTGGACACTTCTATTTTGGTAAATCTTTATTTCTCTATCTGGAAAGTATTCTCTCAGAAAATTGGAGAAGTCAAAATTCATGCTTAAACACAGTGCCATCAGTGATGGACTACTTACCGCACGAGATTCCTCATTTATTGTTTTTTAAATATGTGGGTTCATCCTTTTTAACCCTCATGGTTATGAAGTATGTCTCACAAAAAGGTTTATGATATTGTGTATTGCTTATGAGTTATTACACTCTATTCCTGTCTGGCAGTGAATGAAAAAGCCCAGCATCTGGCAGTAGGTAAAATCAGGTACCACAAAACTTCCCACTTTGAGGAGATGGGAAATATGATGAATGCTGTGATAAACTACCTCTTTTGACACACAAGACAGGACAGTTGGAGGCCCTTTCTATAAAAATTTACTGAGCTTAACCAAACCTCCTGGCTGGAAGCTTGAGGAAATCAGTCACTATGAAGCACGCTTTGTGTTATGCCATGCAATAGCTGTTGTGTGAGCATATCCATGACTGAGTTTTGCAGAGAGGAAGATAAGAAGTGTCCAGAATTTCAGGGACTGATCTGTAAAAGGTTCATAGAAAGTTTCACCTGTAGTTTTGTTGCCTAGATTCAGAGCCTATTAAAGTCAATAGAAGATCTTTCAATGATTTCAGTGAAAATCAGAATAAAATACAGACATTAAGGTATGTTGCATACTAGTAATTCTCGAAATATTTCATAGTGTGGGTGAGTGAGACAGAATCTGCACGTGCCCAGGCTCCACAGTTTCAGTCTCATACTGAGAGGGTGAAATTGGCACTATAGAACAGTGTTGGGTAGAAACAATGAAATGAATAATAATGCTAATTACAGGACTGCTTTAGTACATTCTGCCTTGTAATGTATCTGGAGCTAAACCTGCTAACTTGGAGAGCACCTTTTTGTTAAGAGCAACATACTTCTGCTGACAAATCTGCTTGGTAGCTATTACATATTTCTGTCACTAAACTCTCATTCCTACTTTGCTATTTTGCTATGGTATTTTTGGCCTAGTTCCATGACACAACATCTATTTATGCTTTAGAAAGAAAAAGAAATTGTATAATTTTCATAACATGTTCTTGGTAGGTCTAACATTCTCTTTTACCAGTTTAGGAATAACAAACACCTACTAATTGGCTGCTGACAGATTCCTTTTTTCTTGTTGTAATGACTAGAACAAATGCCTGAAAACTGCATTTTGCATGTGTCAACCTCTTCCTTTTTAAAGGTAACCTAAAATTTAGACCCTTCACTTCCTTGCATGAACTTCAGAAGAGAAAATCAGACATCCTTTTTAAAAGTTACGATAAGAAAAAATGAGATCAAAGGAAGACTAAAGTTAACTGAAAATGCCATGTTTATATGATGAAAACCTTAAAATGTTATGGATTCATGTGCTGCATTTGAAATTTAAACCTGCAAAGAACATCTTAAAGCTTTCTTAATACAGATCTTGTTGTATTTTTATTTGTCAGCATATTTAAAGCTACCAAAAAAAGAAAATCGATGGCATAAGTGTTCAGTTGATCTTATTTTCCTCTTGGAGAAATACTGATCAGAAGAAATGAGTCTAGCAGGGACAAAATTGCAAGGTTACTCTGGAAGTAATCATTCCTAGCACATATTAGTGATTCCCTGTTGAACCTTTAATTGCATCTCCAATTGCTTCACAAATAGGCTGAAGACATAAATACACAACTTGGACGGCCACAGCTTTTGCTAGTGTAGGTGTAGAATCTGTGGCTGAAATATCATTTGAATGCAGCTGCAGTTGAGTGAATATTTGTTCAAAACTTATAGATGAACTATGTGAACTAGAGACACATCAACATGCATACCATATTCTTGAACAGCAAATTGCTATCTTTAACCTCATTTTGACAGAGCATATAAATCAGTGACTGGGTTGTCTAACAAAAGGCATCATCAAACATATCTATGTATATTTGAATATTCAAACTTGCATCTTTATTCATCTGCGTAGAACAGTTCCGAAGTTGTTCATCACCAACTATGGTGATAAACTATACGAGCTATGAGCTCATTATTGGGTTCTTCACAGACAGACAAAGAACTCCCATAGTAAGATCATAGTTTCATGATGCTGAAACCAATCTGTCGCGTCCCCTGGGAGCAAACCCAGCTCAGCTACTCACAGCCTGTTCTGATCAACCTATATAACAATGTATAGCTTGAGAAAAAGGAGATGGAGACTTGTGCTCCCACTCCTGTTCTCCACCTTGCCAGTGTTAGCCCATCCTTTCTGCCCCAAATAAATACGTTTTAGAATGAATTAATTTGACAGAAAACTCCTTTGAGGCAACATATTTAAATGGGTAAATCAGCTTGGTGTGGATACAGTGGAAAACCAGCAGAAGGGCTGAATCTAATCTGCCTTTTGGAAAGGGCTTATAAAATTTTGCCCCTTTCTGTTGCATTCATGTACAGTGTTTTTTCACCAGGAAGAGGCTTATGGCAAATGACATGGAGCTATTTGATTATGCTGTTCTCTGTCACTGGAATGTATGGCATGCACCTATTTCACATGACTTTGTTATTCCTTTGAAAGCCTTTCGGGAGTGAAATAAGTTGTGGATAAAATGAAATTTCTTATAATTATGGGCACAAGTGACTGACATTAGAGAACTCAGGGGAAAAAAATGAATGTATTTTGAAAAGTCATGGAGACTTCTCCATGCACATCTCTTTTGTAGCACATTATCACCTGGCAGACTCCTTTGGAGTTTGCCTGTCCCTATGGTCTTCCCGATGATGTACAGGAAGTCTCCATAGCTTGTGCAGGGCAGTACTGAGTGGCCAGAACTGTCATTCCGTTAGCGAGAGGGTAAAGGAAATGAAAGGTCTGTTCCCTGGAGCTGCTCTTGAATATTTATCATGGAAGTGCTAAGCATTTCTATCAAGCTGCTCAGCCTTCAAGGGTCTGGAATTGATTTTGCTGCTGATGTTTACTGTAGAAAATGCATGAGAGGAAATATCTAAAAATGCAGATGAAATGTTTCAGTGCACAGTTGTGACAGGGGGCCATTGCAGACATCAGCAAAGATCCCATGTCCGTTGTTGCATTTGTGGCAGATTTTTGCCCGTAATGAACCTGGTCAACAGCTCTGGGGATAGAGGCTGCACAGCAGAGCTCATGACAGATAGACTAACCACCCTCAGGAAGCCTCTAAAGTGCAGGTAGGGAGCAGGAGCGATTTATGCTGGCCAAGGATCTAGTTTGCAAACTAAGCTCTTGGCGGGAGGATTTGTCTCTGTGCAGTCTGCTGTCAGTACCACTACTGACCCTCCCTTATAGCTGATCAGGTATGTCCTTCTCTTCAGTTTGACTGTGTATAGATGTCAACTAGTTTAAATAATTTCCAGAATACGGATCTGAGCACATCGGCCTGTACCAGTAATAAATGTCCTTCTGCTGTGAATGAGAAGCAGAGAGGGGCAGATGTAACTCTGAGCACTGTTCATTGCCTCTCTGCAGGGGGTAAGGAGTTTTGTTTTGCAGCAGTGCTTGTTTTGGCCGGATTTGGCAGAGGGTGCCCTGGGAGATTTGCCTTCTTTCTCACTGCAGCACTGCTGCTCACAGCTCACATCTGTGAGCTGGCAAAGCCGCTCATGTCCTGGTGGGCTGCGTGCCCTGCACCAGGGACAGGCACCAGCCTTGCACCACAGAGCTCTGCCTGGCTCTGCACTGCTCTGTAAATCAAGAGCAATGCTAATTGTTTGCATCCAAGCATATTTGTGTGTGAGGAAGCTGGCATGTGCCTGAGCTAGGGTTATCTGGAAAAAGTGTCCCAGGAGGTGTTGAAAAGGAAGGGCCAGATTTTCAGTGTGGTTGAATGCTATGCGTCTCCAATGAAATCTATAGACCTGAACTAATTTTCATCATAAAACTGTCCTTCAGTGTAAGGATCTCGCCCGGGGTTATGTTATAGGTTATGTTATTCATAAAACCTGTTATTCAACCTATGAATAACCATGTTATTCAACCTATGGCCAACCTCAAATTCATAATGTTTTCATAATTGTTTTGAACCCATGTAGGAGAAAAACAACTTCTGCAGTAGGTTCCAGTAAATTAAATTCAGTTTTATTTGAATTTTCAGTATTATTTGAATCCACTATTTCAAATTCTTTGTAGAGTTACAGAGATCGGCAGTAGCTCAGAATCTTGCATGGGATATTCAAAATGGGTCTTATAATTCAAAGACTGGAGAACCGTCAGCGATGTGTTTTGTGAGCCGACTGCAGATAGGACAGATAAAAGAAGTGTGGGTTAGATTCAGCCTATTGCCTTTGTCTACATTATTGACCTTTTGCCTTTCATATTGCATGGCCTGCGGGTAAAGGAATGAGGATTAAAGGTTAAGAAACCTCTCTTGAAAGAGTTAGGATGCCTAAATGTTTAAGATGTTTCCTTTCCCCAGTAATTCCAATATATATTAAAGCTAAAACCCTTCTGAGAGGTAATAAAACAGAGCAGTAGAGAAGATCATTGGGAAGATTAGGAAGGGGAGAGTTAAGAGCTTACCCTTGATGATTTCAGTTTTATACTTTGTTCCTATTTTACTCTGTCAGTCTCTTCTAATGGTTTTCACTGTGATTTTTATTGTATTTTTATGGAGCAGAGATGGTGTTGCAAACTACTAGAGAAAAGTTTGTTGTTGTTGAATGGAGGGGAAAAGAACATTCCTTTGCACATTTTTCAGTGTTCCTGTTATATATCAAATTTAAAAAGTAACAAGAAGTAGCATCCGGTTTTCATTAATACTTTGGGGGTTTCTTGGCGCATATGTTTCTATTTCCAAGTGTTCATATAAGAGTCAAAGGAGAATATGAAATTCCTCATTCTTTGCCATCAATGGAGTATATATTTCTTGTCAAAACCATGGGAATCTCAGGATCTTGCTGTCAAATAGCAGGCTGATAGCTTACTTTTCCAGTTTGCTGTACCTCCAAAACCAAGAGCAATGGGAAATACTACCATGGTATATTAGGATAAAGGGCCGCAATGTGTCCACTTTCCTTATGCGAATACTCCTGTTGACACTGTTTGGCTCATGGCCCATATTAATTTGCTCAAAAAAAGATGGTATTCAGATTCTTGGAAGAGTTGTGTATTCCATCTGGATACTGTGAACCTGCTAAGCCTGTCCAAATAATTCCCATGTTCACTCTAATGAGTGATTTTTATGTGTCTTGTCAGTTAAATGTGTATGTAGTCTTCTAGTGCAAGAACTGAGCGTGAGGGCGTCTCATGCCTGCCGCTGCTTTCTTGTAGTCTGAGGAGTATCGTTGAGGAGTGGTAACATAGTGTTTGCTCAATGATTAAATCACAGCACTGTAGAACTCCGTTCAGCATGGGTCTCAAATCAGTATTGTGATTAAGTTTGTAAAATTATCATGGGATTAGTCTACAGCTATTTGTACATGTACATTTTAATTTTTTTTAAATCCTTTTCTTTCACTTTAAAAGGATGAAGCACAGTGATTGACATAAGATCACATTACCTTCCCCTTCTCAGTCTGGTTGTGATCACCAGTGCAAACCAGGCAGGGAAAGGGCTGGGGCTGAGGCTGGGATTCTCAAGGGATGCTATTTTCAGCAGGGCCAGGGAATGGTTTTAGTACTTAGTTAGGAAGCACTGGTAGCATTTAATTAGAATATTACACGCTATAATCACCAATGTTAAGAAGATACACTTAAGTAGGGACACAGAAGGGCTAAAAGGATGATATAAGGAATGCAGAAAGAAGATTAAGAGATCTTGGCTTATTTAGTCTAATAAAACAAATCAGAGAGAGAGATGGTGTGCTGATGAGTGTGGCCTGGTGCTCCCAGAGGTACGAAGAAACCTCCAGTGCCTACCAGTGTGTTTTGTGAGCTTGGGTGTAAACAGGTCTCCAGATCTGGGATCAAGCAGTTCTTCCCAGATCATGGAGGCAAATATCTGGGAATATTTTCCTTGCTTTCTTTCACAGTGTTGGGCATCGCCCAGTGTCCCAGGATCCTTCAGCCTAACCAACTTGAGGCTATCACTGGAGCCTTTGACGTTGATAGTGCCCTCTCCCACTTTCCTGTCCTGTCATGGTATATTTATGGTTTTGCCCTGCTACCACTGGGGACAGAAGAGTAGTCTTTATTCTCCTAGCTGGCCATTACACTATGCTACTGGAATAGACAGTAGAAGCTAATGTGGACTATACATAAATCTCTTCAATTTCTAGAATAGTCTCTCTCTCTCTCTCTCTCTCTCTCTCTCTCTCTCTCTCTCTCTCTTTCTCTCTCTCTCTCTCTCTCTCTCTCTCCCCCCCCCCTTTTTTTTAAGTTTAAAGGCTTCCATACAAGATGTCCTGATGATAAAATATCAAGAAATAGAAGTAGTGTATTACTGCACTTCTAACTTGTTTCCTTAGAAGAGGAGGTGTAGGAACCATGTGAAGCATTTAATTTGGCCCTTGCATGCAAACCCAAATTCTGTAGTGTCAAAAGCTGTGTTTTAACTCTCAGAAAAAAATGACTAACTTTGGGTATGAGAGAAAGCAGAGCAGTGGCCTTCTGAGCTTTGGAAAGCCAGCTAAACTAAAACTTAATGGAAAAGAGGTAGGTTCATTTGCCTTTTTAATTATGGTACAATTAAATCACTTTAACAGTGAGTTTGGGTTAATCTAGCCTTTGCGAGTCCAGCAAAGGACTACTAAGATGACTGAGGGATTAGAGCATCTCTCATATGAGGAAAGGCTGAGGGAGCTGGGACTGTTCAGCCTGGAGAAGAGAAGGCTGAGGGGATCATATCAATGCATATAAGTATCTGAAGGGAGGGTGTAAAGAGGACGGGACCAAACTCTTTTCAGTGGTGCCCAGCAATAGGATGAGAGGCGACGGGCACAAACTGAAGCACAGGCAGCGCTGTCTGAACATGAGGAAAAGCTGCTCTACTGTGAGGGTGACAGAGCAGTGGGACAGGTTGCCCAGAGAGGTTCTGGAATCTCCATCCTTGGAGATGTTCAAAAGCCGTCTGGACACGGTCCTGGGCAATGTGCTGTGGGTGACCCTGCTTGAGCAGGGGGGTTGGACTAGGTGATCTCCAGAGGTCCCTGCCAACCTCAACTGTTCTGTCATTCTCTGATACTGAATGAAACTGCAGGACTGTTGCTGACTGCTGTGCGGGCAGGTGTAGGGACTGGATGTTGTTAAGTGCTTTGTATCTCTTAATTTCTGTGTTTCTATGGAAACAGTTACTGAATGGGAATTGTTCTTTCCTGCCTTTTGCTCTTTCTCATCATGATTTCATTAGTGGGAAAAAGTGAAACTTCAGATGAAAGCCAGAGCATCGTAGTACTGTATGATTTGATTGCAAACAGTGTTTAATAAGAGAGGTGCTGCTCTGGACCAGTCCTCGGCACCCAGGAATATGTGTGTGCCAAGAGTGATCCAGGTTGTTTTACTGAGAACAGGACTGCTTCCTTACTGCTTCACTCCTGTTTTCATTTTCAAATCTAGGAAATGTAAATAGAAACTCACAAAGCTTTGGTTCATCTGTGGGAAATTATTTCTGACCGTAAAGCAAAAAGTAGCCTGTGTGACCATGGTTTCAGTCGAAGCATAACCACCTGCTTGAAATGAAACATGCTACAGAGTTAGGACTTCTGGTTTGCCCAGACTTCTCATAACAAATCTGACCTAAAGCACCTCATTCTACCTCTGGTTTGGGTTTCAGGTAGAATAAAAACATAGGCAGATAAGCTCTGAGCATTGTACCATTATAGAAACAAAATGGTCGCTCAAATAAAAGGGAGTTTTGCATGAAAACAGCTTAGGGAATTACGGACTGGCCTGTATGTGCTGGTGAGGTGAAAGCAAGCTGCTTTCTACAGTCTGGGGACATTTGGGTCTCGTCTGCATGATGATCCTCCTGAGTAGGAAGTATTCTAGGGTGACCTGGGGATAAGGAGGTGGCTATTAGGGGGTCAAAGCTGTAAAAAAAATGCCTCTAGAAGTTGCCAATAAAGTAGCTTCTTGGGAATAAGACTTTCAGGAAGTTAATTCCTTTGGTGACACACCTGTATGTCTGGAAAGCTAATTTTTTCCGTTTTGGATCCCTTCATTCGAGGAGGGGAAATGTCATACACAGTTCTTTATTTTTATTACAGAGACAAGGAGGCAACTTTGTATAACAAAATAAGAGATCTGGTCCTGTGAAAGGAACATCCCTATTCTCAATATGAGTTCATTTGCTGCTTGGGTTTGGCTTTCTCCAGCAATTCCGCAGCATTGATTGTGCAAGGGAAATCCAGTTTTCTTGTCGGTGATCTTAACTCAATGGACTTGGCACTTCTAAGTCATTTCTAATACTCTTAAATGCTGTCACTCAGCACCGCAGCAGGGTGGCAAGTTCCGTGGTGGTCTTAGTGTCCTTATCTTTATTCCAAAGTGTTTCCGCTATGGACAGCACACTTATTTCATACTGCTTTGTTGCGGCAAAAGATGGCAATTGCTTCAAGACTAACTTTTACAGCACCTGTTGGAGATGCACAGTGGAATAAAAAATGATCATTTAGGATGTTACTGAACAAGTTATTGGATTTCCTGGCTGCAGCGTTATAGAGGAGAGTCTGGAGAAAGGAAAGCATCATGGTGAGCAGGTGAAGAATAGGTTCTGCTGTTAATCCTGAAAACAAAATAGAGGCAGATCACACTGGAAGGTCTGTCACAGGTTCAGTTGTGAATAAATTACTTTTTAGAAGATTACTCATTGCTATGGCATTCAGAGGCAAAGAAGAGATCTCAGGAATACCGTCTGGTACTGGTATGTGTGGTGAGAGAAAAAGTTATCCGTTGCCCTCTTAGCCACTGTATGAAGGGGAAGCAGAATCATCCAATACTTCTGAGGGTTTTCCCCGGATTTCTGTATACAGAGGCGAGTGCCTGCGCTGAGACAGAGAACCTGATCTGATCTAAGCTGGTGTAACTCTCTCCACTTCAGCCACCTGTATCATTGATTTCTACTTTTTTAGCAGGTTACAATCTCCAAAAAGAGAGATTTCTCCTGTCTTACTAGTGCTTTATCTATTTCTGCCCTAAGTACTGTGTGCCCTGCAAGTGTGTGATATAATTCTGTAAAAGCTAATAACATTTGTAATGGTAAGAATAGAAAAGCTGTGTTAGAAATAGGCTGTCCAGTTAGCACTGGGGAGGGAGTTCAGAAGGAAAAGCTCTTTTGTATGCAATGAGTTTCTTGCAGAAGTACCACTATATTTGAGAAAGCATCACTGCACTCTGAACGGAGAGGATGGGGTGGACTGTGGTTTGCAACAGCACAGCTAGGTGCTCCATTCTTTTCACAGCAGCGCAAAATATCGACATTAAGAGTTTGCTGCTCTGTGAGTATGTTGTTGTACTTCTTCCGTCAGAGACGAGGCCAAGGTCCTATATCTTTCCCTTATGAAGACGGTTCTGAAGTGACTAATCTATCTGGCTGTTAGATTTGCAAATTAGGAGATGTTAACAGATGCAGAGGCAGCTGGTACCAGTTAATAAATTCTTCTGACATTTTGTTCGGTGCAAGAGGTCAAGATTCCATCTTCCTAACATGTTTACTTCCTCCGAGGAGGAAAGGGCAGAGCAGTAAAGGGCAACTGAGATGAGGCTGTGCTGGTAGCAGAGAGGATGAAATGGAGAACAGGATGAGGTGAGGATTTGTCCTGTAGCTGGCACAGTGTGGTTTGTACACAATTATCTGCACTCTGAGACTTCTGTGATCCTTAGTAGCCTTATTGAACTAGCTTGTTCATTAATCAAAGGAGTCTTATTAAGCACTGTAGGATCTGATCATCCCAGGTGAGGTTGGCTCACAGTCCTGCTTTGCCTCTCTTTGCAGAAACAGGCCTGTTTTGTCAGCCTTGCGAAGTCTGAAGTCTCCTATGGCTCACAGAGATGTGGGATCATATCTTCTCATTTTTATCCTTTTTGTCATTTTCAGCAACATTGGATGTATTTGTGAAAGCCATATAAGGGACTGAAATGTCTGATAAGTTCCCTCTCCCCACCTGGAGTCATTAAGAGGTTGGAAGTTGCTTTCTAGTTGTGCCTAGATACAGGCATATGCTCTAGTGTTTGTCAGAGGGGACCTCCCTTCTTACGCACTTCAAATGCCCCTGAAAAACCCAAGAAAAGCCTTTTCTCTTTCTTCCCGTTTGCAGTTTAGGGCTATGTTAAAAACTGAGGCAGTTAGGAAAATGAAAAGTTGTTGAACTGAAACAATTGAGATGAGCATCTAGCCGCAAGCCCAGGGCCAACATTCTGACAAGGAAAACAACTAAAGCTGCTTGCAGGCTTTTCAAAACACTCCCAGCCCCAAATAAGTACAATAAAAACTACCAAGCTAATCTTTAACTTTAGCTCATAGTATTGGGATTATTAAATTTATTAACAGACAGTCATTGGAGAGCTGGGGGACTCCGTTAAGACATCTACAGCTCATCCAATCTCATGTAGGAATTTTGCCCAGGGGATTTTCTTGTTAATGCTTATGTTGACTGGCAAATTGCTTTCTGTCTGCAAATCTGGCTGGGTGACTAGATGGGATGTTTCCATATGGAGGCACTACTGCTGCTGATTGAGGTGAAGAGGACAGAGTGGGGGAAACAAAATAATTCAAAACCCTTGTGTGATTTAGCCTTCTGATGCTCTAACCAAGATATAAATATTAAACACGGGCTTTGAATGGAATTGCATGTTGGCCCACTGGTTCCCCTTCCAAGTAAGCAGCAACCTCATCAGTCTCAGAGCTGCTGGAGTGGCAGGCTTCTGGCAGGACAGCAACATTTCAGAAGAGCAGGACTCCTCTGCCCTCTCCTTACCTGATTTTTCTCTCCTCCTGTTGGTCTCATTAATAGGCAACTGGAGAAAAAGAGTTTAAAAATCTCTGTTTGCAAGAATGCCTCAGAATTGGAGCTGTTTCTCCCTTTACTTGGGGCATCTCTTAGCTTGCAAAGCAAAGCGAGGAAACACAGAGGTGCTGGGGCAGGGAAAGCACCAAGGTAGAAACACACAGTTCAAAGTCTGATGGATGGAGTATCGCCTGCTGCTGTTTGTCTGCATGAAGGTACAACCACCTGAGGGTTGTATAGAGCCACAGTACACTGGACTTATTCCTTCTGAGGGCTGTAAAACACCCATGCAAGAAGTGCATTTGGGTTATTAGTTGCATTTCAATGCAGAACTGTATTTTCCCTAAGTACCAATGACTATATACAAATATTTCCCCTGTTCATTGTAACTATAGGCATGTTTGCATTAAATAGGATTTAATTAATAGGAAAAAGCTTAGAGAGCCAGGACTTTTTGTGATTAGAAGGGTTAGAGCAGAGGAAGAGGGCCCTGCTATACTCAAAGCTGACCCCGATGTAATGCACAATCCATGCTGCATGGGAGGTACACGTAGAGAGAGCACGGCATGGTCAGGATTGCAGCGCAGGCTATGGCTCAAAAGGCAATGGCAAGAGGTTAGCATAAGGTTATCATAATGTAGACACATCCTCCAGCTGCTTTATTGTAGGGGGATGAGCATGACACAGCTGGAGATGGCATAGCTCTGTAGTGGCTGGCTTAAAGGCTTGGGTGGGCTCCCTTCTGCATGCCCTTTGGAGGGGCGGTACAGGATTGTCTGGCTGATGCCTAAGGAACTACCATTTTCAATGGGTTCAAATGTCAGGCATTCACATCTGAGAGGGAAATCTTGAGTAAGATTTTTTCAGGGATGGAGAATGCACCCCAGTCCTGTGTAAATTGTTCCCTTTATTAAGTGTATTTGTGGTTGGAAATAAATCTGTTCAATGTAAGGGACACTAGACTGAATTTCAACTTCCAGCAATGGTATCTTTTGATAACTTTACCTGTTAGATTGAAGAGCATCTCTTATTAGATTTCTGAGCACCATATATGTGCTTAGAGATTATGATTAAGTTAATCTTTTCCTTGATGAGAAGATCAATCTATTTAGCTTGTCTTTTGCTATTTAAATGCATTTTACACTCTCCTCTGAGTATATCTCCTGAACTTTTTCCGTGTACCAACCAGCATGCTTGTGTCCTTGGCTCCAGAAGTGGGGCATAATTTATTGGGTAGCAGTTTTGCAAAGTTTAAGTGCCAAGTTAATACATTTTCATACCTCCCACACATTAATGCTGTTTACACATCCACGAATCGTGCTAATCCTTTTAGCCACAAACACGCGCTGGGCTGTTGTATTCACCCAGTTTTCTGATGTGGTGCAAAAGTCTTTCAGAGTCGCTGCTAATTGGTGTAGATTGTACCACCTTATCTAGGCCTTCCACACCTCGTGTGGCCTGACTTCTAGATGTCTGCGTCTGAGCTGCCTGTATTGAAGTGACTGCTGTGAACTTGCTAAGCTTGCTGAGTGAGTGAGATACTTCTGCATGGGTGATTCATCCTCTTTATGTATCAGCCCTCCAGGTTCTCGTTAGCTGCAGGTTTGATGAGAAACAAACTAAATAGCTATGGCAAGTATGTGTTTTCTAGATTAGCCCAAGAAATCTTTGTTTGGCATTGGCATGATAATCTTTGAAACATACAATCACATTTTCTTCTTCACCAATCCCCCATACCCCAAACCCATCTAATTCCTGCCATCCAATTTGGATAACTGCAAGTAGAAATTCAAATTAGTCAGTGCAGTGTGGATCCCTTAGCTCTTCAGAGCATATCGATATCTAACATCACAGAAGAAGCAGATCTTTTCTCTGGGCCTAGTAAGTGCTAAGTGGGAGGGGAGGAGAGATACTTGTACAACAAATGAGCAACATAGGCTCAGCCTTCAGTTTGTGTAGAGGGCAGATGCTCTTGCTCTCTCACCAAAAAAATCACCTTGGAGTGGAGATATATTTCTGTGTGTGCATGTGAGGTGCTGGCGGAAAGTTTGGGGTTTGAAACTTGCTGCTGTACAGCCCGGGAAGCCTGCCGGGGAGGACTGGGCTCCCACTTGTCTCCCCAAGATCAGTGAACCATGTTCAGGATAAGGTATTGAACTAGCGTTTCAGTAATAAACTGACTATTGTCTGTCACGATTTACCTTTTCTTCTCTTTTAAGAGGCCTTATTGCAACAGCAGTGACTGCCTTTTGCTTGAAACGAGAGCAGAGCGAAATCTCTGTCAGGGTGAGCAAAAGGCTTTGGCAAGTGTTGCGTTTTGGGAGGTTTCCACCCACAGCTCTGTTTGCCCCCCTCCATTCTGGAGGCTTCAGCTTTGCCAAATGCGCAGTCAGCTGTGCCTGCGGATACGCAGTGCCTGGGGGAGGTGGGAGCCTCCAACGCATCGTGGTTTATTTTTTCAAATCAGTTAGTGGTAACGCTCGCAAGCAAAATCAGCAGCCCGGCTACTGCCTGGGAATGTAACGCTCCATGGATCTCATCCACCTTGGCCATCACGTCTGCCTAAGGAAAAGACAGTTTTAAGGCTTGCGTCAGAGGAACCCCAAGAGCCGGGTACTCCTTGCCTGGGTGAGCCAGACTCCTTGCAGGTCCCATCTGAAGAGCGCTGTGAGCACGGGGGAGCTGGTGGAGGGCCAGCGAGCACCGCGCTACGCCGTGTCCCGCAGCCCTGCAGGCCCCTGCTTTTCAGCCGTGTCCCCGAGCAAGCCACTGCTGCCTGGGTGCTTGCGCCGGGGAGCTGCTTGCGGTTCTTCCGCAACCTCTACAGCCCGTACAGGCTCTCGAGACCCCATCTCAGCTGTCAGATATTTCCTGTTAGAATTGTTTCGAATAGGAAAATTTGACTTTTGATTAAACGCTGCTTTAGAAAGAGAAGCATATGCTTTTAACAAAAAATACTGTATTTTGTCAAAACATTTTTCAAGCCTCAGTTTTTGATTGCTTGCATTGTTTGGTCAGCGAACTTGGAGTTTTCACTGAAAATGCAAATATCTCCAGACAGTTTTATAAAGCCTAAATTTATTTAACTTTCTTGGGAGACTTTTTCAGGAAGAAAAGTAGTTTGGAACAGCTTTACTGGCTAAGCATTAGACAAACTGTAATAGTCTGTTACCTATTCCCTTGTACCAACTGTGTTTAGTTCTGCAAATGCAAGTTCCAGTTTTGCAGGTGTGTTACTAAGTGATAAGTGCTGTTCGTACACACAGTACAATGTGAAAATAAAGGACCACATTTTAGCTTATTTTAAAATTATACTCCCGACAGGTACCGTATGGAAAGGAAACAGCCAATGCAAAAGATTAAGCAGAGAATCTGTGTTTAATGTATCCAACAGAATCTATGTTTAATGTATCCAATTCTCCTAAGATTTCTGGTGTTAAGTGCTGCATGAGAATGCAAAATCTCATGTCTTTGAACTGAATCATTACGACTTTGAGGATTTTGCGGACAGAAATGCTAACATTATTGTATTGCAACATTCTCCTTTTCTTTCCCATACTCGCAAAGCCTCTGTGATACATGCACATCATTCCCGTATAGAGAACATCTCTAATGGTAATGAAAGCATGCCATAAAGCAATATTTTTTGGCAGAGCTTAATCATTAAGATGTTTTTTGAAGCATAATGAGATGTTGCAGAGTACAGATCCATTCAAAGCAGTTTAAATAATGTTAACATTGAATATAGTAATCTTACAGAGAAATAAAATCCCTCTCAGGGTCTGTTTCTGTCCCTGAAAGGAAATCAATTTCCTTTGCCTGATAGCTTCCCCCAGCACTTAACATAGATGAGGGAAATAAGTTATTGTTAGTGTTTCCCGTGAATTACCTTGTGAAGGTCAAAGCTTGAGCAAAAAAAAACAAAAAAACCCCAAGAGGTCGTATGACCTCTTCATAAAGGGACCTCTGAATGCATGGTGCTATCTTCCTGTATAATTATCTCCCCCCTCTTGGAGAGCCTGTCGAAAAGACCCACTACCTCCCTGATGTTAGAGATGATGTGCTCTGTGGCTTTAATGGCTGCAGACTGTGCTAGCTAATTTGAACTTTTGTTTGCAGCCTTCTAGCTGCGATGGGGGGAATTGGATGGTTTCATGCCAGTTTGTTTTTATGTTTTTGCTCTCCCCCATTTTTTTTGAAGGGGCGGTGGTGTGTTCTGCGTATGGGCACGTCAGAGCAGGTGGGAGAGGAGCCTCAGTGCTTCAGACAGCATAAAACAGAAATTCCGTAAAAATCACTGATTTGTTCGACTTTTGTTTACTGTGCGGAGAATAACAGTGTGCAAGAGAGCAAGAAGCGTGGCCGTGAGCGGTGTGTTGTGGGGGTGAGCACAGCGTAACAAGCCCCCTCAACTTTTAATAATACACAGTGTTATCTCTTCAGGAGGGAGACAGTCTGAAGTGCCAATAAAAACTGTAATTACGTTCACAACGGGAAGCTGCATTTAGAGTGACAGCAAGGCTCTTTCTTAAACCCTGTTATGGTAGGTTGAGATTGCAGGTCTTAATTATATGTATGAGGAGTTTGTGTTTGTCTCTCTTAAAATACTAAGAAGGAACCTAATTATATCCTGGACCAGAGTAAATTGGGCCCTATTTAGACAGTGACTGTTTGGGTGTCTTTCTGTCTTAGCTATGGTATCCTTGACTTATGCAGTTCAAGCCAGCTAGTGCATCCAAGCATGTGGTTTCTATTGCTTTTGAGACAAAGCAGCATAAAGAATAAATATTAAAATTATATATTCTTTGCTTGTAAACCTTCTGAGCTGCCTGCTCTGTACTAAGAGCTTTCTTGCAGTAAGAACTGCAACCTATCCACTCTTTAGGTCATTTAGATGGAATAGTTTCTGATCGCGTTCCTAGAGAATCTGCATGGCTTTTTCTGTTTGTAAGCATACAGGAACAGGTACACAGGTGCGGAGAGGTGCAATTCCAGCCAGCCTTTTCAATGAATGCTTAAATGAATGTTGCAGGTATGCGGCCGGTGTACCCACAGAGTGATAACTGTGCCCTGCATCACCTGCCTGCCTCAGCTCTACCTGCATTACTAGGAGCATCTTACGGTGGTGGTATCAGGGCAGCATTTGCTATCAGGCTGGGTGGGGAGGCAGGCTTTAACTCTTGATGGTAATAACCACAGACATGAGTTCCTACTGGCAGGTTGTGGCCAGGCTGCTGCACAGACCCCATTTATTTTCTCGTTTTCCTGGCTGCTGCGGGAGGGAGAAAGGGACAATCTCCACTTGGGCAGCTTCATGGTCTCATGGCAGCACACACCCCGCGGGATGCAGATATAGCATGAAGAAGTGAATTAGTATGACTTTGTAAGTCCCTTGGCACCTGAAGGCGAGGTTCTGCAAGGAGAGAAAACGGTGGGGAAGCGATGGGCAAGGCAGGCAGCTTTATCCGCCTCGCCTCGAGCCTTGGGCAGAGCGATCCCTGCAGGAGTCATGTATCCCAGGCGGAGACTGATCTGCTATGCAGGCGTCCCACGAGAGGAGAATTAACAGCACTGAGGCACAAACTGACAGAACAAGCTACTGTTTGTCCACTGTGACTTTTGAGGCCATGCTGAGGAGGCATGAGAAAGGAAAGGTATTTGGTTTTCCTTGGCTGCTTGGAAAAACTGTGGGTTAACATTTTCGGGTGAAACCATGACTATTCAGGCCAATTCCTACCCTTAGTTAGCTTACTGTAACCCCAATGAAGTCAAGATTAATAATCTTTAATGTGCTTTGCAGGGATAGAATAAGGCAGGATTTGGCCCACAGTGTATATTTTACAAAATATAAAGACTAGGGGATGTATATGTTAAGTAATGAAATGCCTACAGTTGTCAAAGTGGGAGTTCAAATAATATAGGAGGAGCATTTAGCATAAAAATACAACTCGGAAGTAATTTTCCCCATAAAATTCCAACTGCAGAGTGTCACTATAATGCACTGTAATGACTGGGAGGGGGTGTAATTTTAGAAAGTGGTTTTAAAATGCTGTTCTGGAATACATCTGGAATCTCTTAGGAACAAGCAAAATCTCATCAGGGACCACTTCAAAGGCCATTTCCTCATGGTTAAATTATCTTGTGTGAGCCTGCTGTTGCATGTACATTGTTACATTATGTATGATTTTTGACTGCTCCTAATATGAACAAACTGCACAATATTCCATTAGTGATTTTCAATTTGTACTGAGCCTTAAGTCATGTAGACAGCATGCTTTGCTGGGTTTACTTTGTAGATATGCGTTTGAGAAATTTTCATAGGCCTCCAAGCTAGTGTCCTGCCTAGAGATTCTGGAAATAGGAATTCATTTTGTTCCTATTAAACATACTGGTGTTATGATTATGGTGATGTTTAAATGACTTTCTAATTTAGCATTTTTATAAAAATGAATAATAATGAGGCTAGTGTATAATATGGATAACTTGCACAAAGACTGATGGCCGGGCTTTGGATCCTCTGTCTGGGATTTAGTTACAGTATGCCAGTGTCATGCTAGATAATGACTGCTAAGATTTTATTTTCTCATTTCCCCCTTTCAGCCGGCACGCCTGTGGCTTTTGTCTCTAAGGAAGGAAGGTGGTTCTGGGGCAAAGCATGCATTCTTGCAGTGAAGAGGGAACTGCGTTGTCTGCTACCCGGTGAGATACTCCTGAGCAGTAGAGGCCTCTCTTTTATGCCAGCACCATGATTGCACAATAGTGCATCAGATTAAAACCATGTAGCTGAATAAAGCATACGATCCACTCATACTACTCAGTATTCTTGTGGAATAACTTTCTTGTCGTTTTGGGAGATTAAGGGAGTGCAATTGCTGCGCTAGATCTCTTCATACAGAACTACCTAGAAATTGCTGCATGCTATATAGTAGCATTTGAAAATGAAATATAAATGTGAGATCTAAGGCTAGATTTTTGGTGGGAATAATGCAGAATAACTCCATCCTATTATTTGTACCACCAGTTAATGCCACTGGCTTGCTCTTTAAATTAAACCCAAATCTTTTTGTGGGCCAAAATCACTGGGAAGTTTAGTAAATTTACGAGGTAATTTTTAGCTTCATTTTCTTCCATTTTTATGGGTATGCTATTTCATTTTAAATTTCACCCTGTAATGTACAACTTGCACATCTTGGGTCCATCTTCATTCATAAATTGCTAATGCAAACATGTCCTTGGGTGACTGAAAATTCCCTCTGGACGGATCTGAGTTCAGCATCTGCCTCATTGTGTGGTTTCGCCCCCTGCATCTGTCCAAGCATGGAGAGTATAAGGAGCTATATTACATAGGGTAACTTATACTTCAATAGTCCTGAAGAAAGATTTTCAGGAAAACAAAGAAGCAGGATGTAAAGAGTATACATTAAAACAGATCACTGCTTCTTCATTTTATAGGGGATTTCCATGGTCTTTGGGGTCATGTGGAATTGCTAATACAAATCATCTGGTCATCTGTTGTTGACGTCTCTCACTTGAGCCAAACTTTTGCAATGCTACATTAAAAATAGTTAAAATACATCAATGCTTTCCTAATATTACTCTTCCATGGAAGCAATTGCTACAGCTGCTAGAGGGATATTATTCACCTGCCAGAAGGATAGGAGGGCAGAATATAAAATAGTCTTTCTCTGAAGATGTAGCCTGTGTTACAAAAAAGCTTAAAAATCTTGACTTACATCATCTTCTGCCTTTTTGGCATATAATCTGCACTGCTTTGTATCTTCCTTTTTATCCTCCTTGTGTATCATTCAGCCAGGGCAGTAGGTCTGCCAGTGTGCACCGCTCGCTTCGTCGCCTTGGTACTGGCCACAATTTTCATTCTAACATTCAAAATCTCCCAGCTCTTGCCTGACTCAGAAAGGTACTTGCGCTACCTGCAATGTCGGGACAGAGTAGTTATTTTAAATAACTCACATGGTAGATAGTAGTGATTTGTGCTAAGCTGGAAATGAGAAAATCCTTACTATTGTCTGGACCCAGTTGAATTAAATCTGGCGCCTTGCACAGATGGTGCCAAACGCCGCAATGTTATTTTTCTTTGTGTTCATGCATAAGCTCAATCAGTCTGACATCCCAAAGGAACATTTACATGTGCGCCCAATTTATAAAAATTTTATAGGAAAAAAAAAAAGAGGAGGAAAAATGATTCCTCTCATTTTTCATCTTTTCAGCTCACCTGTTATTGAAGACACAAAGCAAGTGTAGAATAGAGGGGGTTTGAATGTCATTTTTCATGCAGATGGATTGAGGAAGGGCTGCACAGACTGTGTGCTTAATTCATTATTAGTTTTGCCTTGTCAGGTTTTTTCAGTCTTGCTATTGAAAAATGGCTCTTTGAGACTGCTGTGGTCACTGGCGGAGGAGCCGGCCTGTCCCTGACGATGCTCTGTGAGGGCTTCCCTGGCTGCCCTGTGGTTTTGGGGGCATCCCTGCAGCCGTGCTGTGACGGCAACCTAAACCCTCTGCCCCGGCTCAGCTCCTTTCGCACTTGATGTATTTATGTAGCAATGTACCTCTCGGATCAGTTCTGCACTAAGAAAATAAATGCCTCTTCCTGTGGCCTGCTTTCACACCCTGTCAGGGTGGGCCGGGAGAGGACTGCTCACTCCTCGCATGTGCACACAAAGTCTTCAAAACCAGAAGTTAAAAATATGGTGTTGAAAAGCTGAGGTTAGAAATAACAGTTTAGGAAGGGGAATAACAATATTGAGTAATTGAAGTAATAAAAGTCAAACTAATCTCTTACTACCTTGAAAAGGTTTCAGTTGTAACCAGAAGGATTTCTGAAAATGGTTCTGAGATGGAAAGAAAAATAATTTGCAACCAAATGCAACTGCCTCCCCTCTCCAAACATCTCCGAGCAATCTCCTCAAAGCCTCCTGCAAGGAAAGGTTAATGGAAACTTGAGAAAAGCCTGCTATTTGCTTTGAATCATTCTTATCACTGTTCTTCATTACTCTCTTTGAATAGTGTCTCCGCAGAAAAGAGAACTCCTGTACACTTTTAATCATGCGGAGTTAGAGCAAAATACGGACAACCAGTACATCAAATAGGAGAGGAACAGCTCTGAATGCTGCTGCAAACATTTTCAGTTGGCGTTTAATAGGTTTCTAGTCCTGCAAAATTTTTCACATCAAGATGAATATGAGACTGGAGCAAGAGAGATGAGAGTAGTTCAGTGGTCAGAGCAGTCAGGTGAGATGCAGAACACCCGTTCCCAGGGCTGCCCCAACACTGCCCTCCCAGGCCCTGGGTGGCTGCCCTGGGCCATCTCCCCACTTTCACAGCCTGCTGCTGGCTGTAATTTGTTCTGGGACAGTATTGCCAAAGAAATGGTCAAACCTGGAACATTCCTGAAAGAAGGTTTGGGTTCAACAGGAATATTTTCCTCTAAGAAATTCCTGTTTGCAGTATGAATGGAGAATAACTCTAGCTGCAAGAGAGAGAGTGGAGGTGGAATTACTCTCCTGCAGTGCAAATTGCTATGAAGCTGCAGAAAGAAAATGACCCTCTTGCTGCTGACCTCTCTTCCCATGTAAACCCCTCATTTTCCTTCTAGTCACTGACGTCTCAGGCAGATTTGATGCCTCCTCCTCCTTTACTGATGAAAATAGTGTATTTGATAGTAAAGAATCATGATCTTGTAGTTGCATGAAGAATGCCTTGTTTACATTTGTGCATTCCATTGTGTTTAATAAGCCAAGATTTCTGAGGTTTTTCTTTGGGTCCATGTATAAGAAAATAGGACATTCTCAATGTTGGAACAGGATGCAGTGAAATAATATTTACTCATTATTCAAGACAGCTAAAAGATAGCAGGCTTTAACATATATTTATTATCTCCAGAGAAGCCGCAGTTGATCATTTTTTCCTTCTTTAAGCATATACAGATGCCTTTGATAAATATTTACACATCAAAAAACCCCGCTAGTCTCCTAACATTCGCTTCTTTAGCAGCCCTCACAAAAAGATGTGTTGTGCGGCATGCTGCTAATGCTGATAGATGAAGGCTATTTCACATGAGGTGAGGAGGGAGGGGAGCCTCGGAGGGGGGCACGGGCTCCGGCCTCGCAGAGGAGCCCCCCACATAGCCGCAGCCCTCCTCTCCAGCTGAGCAACGAGTCTGGCAAAGTTTCAGAGTTTATTGTTTATGGCATTCTACAGAAAAGGCCTGGTGCAACTGGGGTTGTTGGAGGGCTTTGCTCAAAATGAAGCACTTCTGCTAACCAGGAATGGGTGATGGCAACTGGGGGTTTGAGTCAGCTGCACTGGGACCCTATAACTTCAGTCTTTGAGAATATCAGTAGCTGCAGAGTTTAACTTCTGTTAATAGTTAGCTTCTTTTAATAAAGAGCAGAATATCTGATGAGAATCAAAGAAAATCTTGCAGTGTAATTTTAATTACAGAGGATATGTTCTCTTTTTATGAGTTAATAATTTTGTGTGCAATCTGAGTCGGTTTTGTAGGAATCAAATATAGCCATTACAATAACACAAAGTAATTAATTAAATCATAAAGCGATAGCAATCACCTTCTTTCTCTTTGGGAAAATCTTATCCGGGATTTAACATACCTGGGTCAACTAACTCGCAAGAAGCTATTGATTCTGAAGACGACCATCGTGTGTGCAGCACTGCTAATAGATTAGAAAATGTTACAAGGCAGAGGACAGGTTGGAAGGGCTCTCCACATAAGGATGTTCTTCAGTTTAGCTACTGTCTTTAAAAAGGAGAAATTGAACATGGAATAGTAGAGGAAATGTGTAATTATTTTGTCAGGTCTTTCAGTCTCTGTGCAGGCCATTCACCTCGTGGTCACTGCCATGTGGAGGAGGAGACGGAGGGATGTGCTTAATGACATTAACCAGTAACAAAAAATAGTAACATTAGCTAGTAACAGCATTGGGCTGAACTGGGGACTAATGGCCAGATTCTCCAAAAGTATAAAGCTACTTTAAATATCTAATGGAGGAGTGCTCAGTGTTAGAGAAACCTCTGGCAGCCTTGGATTGCTGGAATAGGATGAAGCCAAGATGTACCAGTATTTTGGCAGTGACCAGATGACTTCTCTGAGGTTGTGAGTTGTCTGCCCACTTCAGGCTTTGTCTTTTAAGCTAGCTAATAATGCAGTGTGCTGGCAGGGTAAAAAGAGCACTAACCTCCACTGTTCATCATCCCAAACGCTGATCTGACCCATTCAGGGAGTGAGTCCAGCTAGCTGATGCTGCATCCCTTGCTACTGGGCGTAAAACTCTGGTGTTACAGGAGCACCTAATGTTGCTGCTGAGGGTGGTCAGCTACAGTCTGAAGGGCCAGGACTAAATGGGCTACAGAGAAAGAGAAAAAAAAAATACCCATTACTTTATTTTATAGGTATTAAAGAAGGTACTTTTATAGCATGTGAATACACAAAGCTGCTTTGTTCAGTGTACTTAACATGTGCGGTATATGTATCCAGCAAGTTCGGCTATGACATTTCTCAGGAATCTAATAAACCCAGAGTAGATTTTTTTTCTTTGACTCAAATATAGCTTGAGGTACACATTTGATATCCTGACATTACTTCTCATTTGATTTCATATGCTATTTTCTAAAAGCTATTTGACTTCCAAATCAGCACTCTAGGCTATGCTTTGTTTTTCTATCATTGGTGGTTTTGGGGGGAGTTTATACCCCCCAAAAATCTGCTACACCATAAAAATCCATGACTTCCAAGCATTTAAAAGCATTAGATTTCCAGGTAGCTCGGGTTTACTCAAACTGAAAGCTGAGAGTATAATTAAAGCTGGATGGATAATGTTTTTTTTTTTTTTAATGTACTAGCCAAACCAAACAAAAGTTGGCTCAAGTGTAGACAATTTTTTTCTTCTTGTTAAAGAGAAAAGCATTGTTTAGGGTCAACCCAAAACATCTCATTATATCCCAGATGATATGCTTTACACAGTTTGGGGGTTATTTAATCTCGTTGTTTAATCTCTTCTCTTTTTAATATGAGACAATTTTCCCATTTGGCAATGGAAAGTCAGAAGGAAACATTCTGTCATTTCTGAAGGATTTTGACATTTTCATCTTTTTAAAGCCAAAACACTCTGCTGAATTCAGCCAGAATTCATGGATCATTTTGTTCCTCCCAAAATTCTGTTTTGCTGGTAGTTTTTCCTCAGTCTCTGAATTTATGTTCCACATAAAGAAACAAGTGGGAAGAAGAGGGTTTCAGTTAATTTTTAGCAAGACCTAGGAGATACAGCAATTGCGAGAAGCTGCAAAGTGCCGTTTTTGATTCTGCTGTGCCACCGCTCAGCTGGCAAACACCATCCTCATGCTGGGAACGGCACTGGCACCCTGCGAAATCAGAAAGAAATATTGGTGTGACCTGCGCGAGCACAGATTGGAGGTCTCAGCGAGGTCTGGACAAGATATACTCCCCTTCCAGACAGGAATCAGAGGTCACCCATTGATTAACCTTGCCCCGAACGGTCCGCAAATGCTTTGTTGTGTGATGCTTTTCCCAGGAAGGGTAGTGAGCGCAGCGCACCAGCTGCTTGTCCGCTGAGATCTGACTTTGGTGTCCCGTTACCCCCAATCCTTTCATGACGAAAGGAGAAGAAAATATAGCAGTACTTGTACCTTGTCCTAGGTTCCGTGTCATCTTGTGACTTTTGCCATTCTGTTGCATTAATGGGCTCACAGGCAGGTTGAATACCATTAAAGCTATAGCAAAATGTATGTACATCAATCCGTATGTTATTAGTTTAGGACTGTTGTTACTGCAAGGAGTGCTGAGGAGCCCTTGCTGTGGAGGGAGTCTCTAGTTATGCTGTTCTGTCAGCCCTGGTGTAACCTAGCTAAAAGCAGAAAACAGCAAGTGTAAACCTGCAAATGGGGAGTGCAGAAAACACTGAGACTGTTATTTACGTGATTTTATTCTGTGTTTGTGTAGCATATAACACAACCAGATCCTCGCAGGGCAGAAATACCCTCCTTCGTTCAAGGGGTGGAGTGGCAGAAACCCAAGTGATTGCTGACTGAATCTTCACAGGTATTTAGTGCAAGTCAGAAAATTAAACCATAAAAACCTAAATAAATGTACAGAGCAACAGCTCTTCCCACTTTATGGTGCGTACAATGCTAGTGTTTGCATCAGGGCCAGAGTAAATGGATTCTTTCTCTGGCACAAGCCACCAACAGCTTGATTTTGTTTTCCAAGACATTATCTCAGTTCAGTGTATTCGTTTGCCATTCCTTCCCTCTCAGGTCATTGCTGGGGTTTGCCCTGCAGTTTTGGAGAGAGGCCGGGAGCCTGGCGGTGCTGTGTGCCGAGCGGGTCCTCCAGTTATTGCTGCTCTGCAGGGGAGCTCCATCCGTCGCCTGAGACCGCAGGGTTTGATGCGAGCGCGGTCCTTTCTCCCTGTCTGGCACGAGACCTTTCCCCATAGCTGCTTGAGCGTGCCAGAAATCAGGCTGACAGCCCGTCTCAGGAAGCTGGTGCAGACACCCGCCCAAAGAGAGGCGGAGTGACATTTTGCAGGCCGAAGTGTGAGGCCTACCCTCCATCTTCTTCATCTGGCGGGGATTTCTGCGGCTTGCGGGCCTCCCCGTCAGACAGGAGAGGGCCGGGGGTGACACAGGCGCGGACCTGCTCGGTAATTGGGACTGACAGAGTGTTTGGATGGTGCACAGACTTATATGTGACAGGAAGCCAAATTTAATGCATCCCTCGGGAGTCTGGACACACAAACATAATGCTTATATTTTCCACGTTGTAATTCTCAGGCAGATTTTGGCATGAGCTTCTCATTTCCCCCTGTCAGTGGTGACAGATTTCATGGCATTCAAATAAGGTTTTCTTCTTTATCATGCGTAATGGCCCATCATTAGGAGATGCTCTTCTCATGATAGCAAACAACTGCTGTGGTCTCAGCTGAAGAATCCTTGAAACCAGTTTGCTGCGAATCAGTGAAATCTCTCTGCCTAAAGTAAGAAATGATTCACAGCATCTTCAAATTACTGCCCTCAGTCAGTAGATTTACTCACTCAGACCTGCGCATCCATCACCTGCACAGTGACTTGCCATGTACCGCGCGTTCATTGCTTGCCTTTCGGTCACCTCTCCTCTCTCTGCCTCTGTGAGAAAAGGACTCAGAATTAATTACAGGGCAACAAAATCTGACTGTAGTGTTCATGTGCGCCTAAAACAACCTCTGTTGAATTTTAAAGAGTACAGTTGGGTCATATTCCCTATAGATAATGGTGCAAACAATTGCACCAGCATGTTGAATGAGCTGTGTTTGGCTCTGCATGTCCAGAAGTCCTGGCTTGCTAAAACTTAAGTCTTAAACCTCAGCAGACCAGAGCTGACTGGTTTGCACGACACTATCCTTCTGCTGAGCCTGGGGAATATTTCATCCAACCTTGTTTCAACAAAATTGTCAGATCTTTTTGCAGCCATGGGAGGTATGAAGACGTGCTCCTCGTGTATCTAAATAGACTTCAGATGCTGAGGTGCCGCCTGATTTCTGCCTACCGCCATGCTGCATTCCTGGTCCTGAAATGTGAGCATCTGCCACCCGGCTACAGTCTAACCCTTGGTATTTTAGGATAGTTGTGATAGGTCCATTTCCATGCGATGATCTTAAAACAGCTTTCTGAGTCGGTACATCTGAGGGCCGGTGAGTGCCTGGAGCAACATCTGCTCCTGTCCTGGCTGAAGGAGGGAGATGAGACTGGGGTTGTGCACCAGAACGGGCTGGCACTGGGCGTTCAAACCGGCCGAGGATGTGGTCCTTCAGCAGCACTGTGGGCTGGGTAATCCCCAAGGATTTGCCTCATTCCACTTCCACTCCTCGTATTTGTCGCTATTAACTCACAACTCCGTGGAGTGGAGTGTGGGTCCTGGTGCAGGACCAGATTGTGGAGCAGGCGATGGAGAAGTGATGGGACTGCAGACGTGTTTCTCTGTGCCGCTCGCTCTTCCTGCCTCCCCGTGCGGGTGCCCGGTGCTGTCACAGCATTGTCAGCAGTTGTCTTTCTGCAAGGAGCAAGATATTCCCCCTTTTCCTCGGAGGCCTTGCTTCTGTCCACTCTTACGGCATGATGTCTTGGAGAGGAACCCCTAGGCACTGTGTATTAAAATTAATTATTTATTATTATATAAAATTATATAATGATTATATTACATTATTATTATAGTAATGATTATATTAATGATTATATTATATTATTAAATGATTATTTAATGATTATTAAATTATTAAATTATTATTTAACTGATTATTTAAATTATATATATATATTATATATAAATTAATTATTTATTATTATAATTATTATCTGTAATTAAAAGAAAAAGGAAAAAGAAAAAATGTTCCAAATTCCAAATGTTAAGCCTCAAAACCAGAAGCCACATTACTGGAAAACATTCTTTTCATTTCTGAATCTTTTGGCAGTGGCAGTGTTGGTGGGGTCCCCATCCTCTGTCCCCTCAGCCTCGGCATTCAGAGGAGTGGTTGCGTGGTTGCTCGTGGCACAGGCGTTGTCTAGGGATTGGGCACACTTTCCCCCCTTTCCATATCCACGCGGATATACACTCTCTCTTTATCAGAGTCCCATTTAGAAAAGCAAACAAACGAGAAACATAACATGAACTCTGTCTTGAAATATGAACTTTGATGTCACCATCCACTGAAATAACCTGATAAAATTCACATATTTTGGATAATGTATTTCAGCTGTTATTTGTGACCTGGATATTCATTAGGTACTGCATCACTAACCACACTGAGAAAAAAAGAAGATAGCAATGAAATTTATCACAGCTCTTTTTGCTCGGTAAAAAAAAAAAAAAAAAAGAATATGAAATATTTGTGATCTGTGGCAAATCAGTATAAATTTGGAAAATCTTTGACACATTTGTATTTTTTTGTGAAAGAGTATGAGAGGATGGAGAATACTGAAAAAATAATATTAAAGAACGCTGACACATTTGTTTGTGATATGATACAATGTGACTGATCTAATGTCAGTTGAGAAGCCTAGAAAATGGAAATGGAAAACAATATATTGAGAGCCAAGATGAAACCAGCTCTCTGGTGGATTTCCTCTTATTGAAACAAATGATGTTCATGTTTTATGAAGTGCATAGCATAAGAAACAGTAAGATGATTTTCATTCTCTGACCTAAGAATACTTAGTTTTATTTCACCTAGGTAACTCAAATTTTGTAAAAGAGGTAATTGGACCTCTAGTGAAAAGGCATTGTAATGCTTTGAAAATCCGCATTCCTCAGTAGAACGAGCTGCATGTACAGCTGGATGCAGAGCGTATTGAGCACAGTTTCCGAAACTAGTGCTGGCTGAGCATTTTTAACGAAACAGCTTCAAGTTGGAAAATACTGATTCGCTAAAATCCAAATTTGGCAGAGTTTGAAAAGCATTCTTTGTAAATATTTTTCTACTCAAGCTTGGAAAGGAATCTTGTCAACTGAGAATAATCAGTCCGTGGTGAATAAGGCAATCCTCTGGGCCTCTGGGGACCATGGCAGAAAAATAAAATGTTGTTCTTTAAGAGTCAGTTGAAATTGTGGTTACACCACATTGCCCAAAACTTGACTATTTTGGAGGTTTGTTGTAAAAATGTGTGCCTCAGAACAGTTTTAAACATTTTTCATAATTTAAGATCATTTTGTAATTTAACATTTTGCGCTAAAATCAGCCAACATTTTGACAAGGTTTGGGAAGATTTTTTGACAAAATGTTCGTGAAGTTTGACAAGGCTTTGACAAAGAACCAAACAAAATCAGCGGTTTTGGCTGAGTTTTACTCTGAGCTTTGTTTTTTCATTCAGAGCAAGGACATACAAACAAGAGCAAAATAACTGTTCTTTTGGACCTCTGCAAATCAGAAAAGGAGAAACTGCTGATTGTGGGCTACCTTCTTGGAAAAGGAGGAGAGGAAAGAGCAGTTGCAGCTTTGCTTTTTGGAAAAAAAACAGTGAAGGGGGCACTTGACTGTGGAGTCCAGTAGGTCTCCTTGGGCTCAGAGTCAGGTTAGGAAAGCTTATGCCAAGCTTAGTGCAAGCTCCCCGAGGGAAGGAAGGGGGACATTCAGGTCCAAGTCTCTGAGAAGATGCTACAGATAAATACTGTATGTGGCAGATTCTCAAGTACTCTTCAGTGTCATACGAATTCTGTTTGTTATTAATGCAAATCAAAGGGTTTGAGCAATGCCTGATACTTATCCACTGCCCCACACCTGCTTTTTATTTGCTATTTTAATTTAGGCAATTCTGAGTCTTATGATGCTCTCATTGCTTTGTGGACTGAGCATTCATATGGTTTTGGTACGTCTCAGGACTTTTCGGCATTCCTTCTCTGTGTTGTGATATGAATGACGTATTTATTTCAGTATAGCGGTGATGAAAAACTTTGTTCTTCGGAGGCGTTGAAGGAAAGTAGAATGCAGCGTGGATTGCATTTGAAGTTCATCTGATTTACGTAATGCATATTACTTATGAAAAATGCAGTACGAACAGACCATGCGAGAATTGAGGTACGCTTTTCCCTTTTGTGTTTTGTCCTGTATCGTTTTGAAAAACTTAAGGCTGCTTAAATATATCCTGCAATTGCCAATGTCTTTGTTTTCTGTCAAAGAGTTGTATGGCTCGTTATGCTCTATACTCTTGGCTTTCCTACAATCTTTTGGCTGTTTAGCAGGGAAATAATGTAATCCAATTTTCTTTGTTGCCATAAAGGCCTTAATTATGGCTTCACAGGATATTGTAATCAGAATCTGTTGGATTTTCTCATATGTCAAAGTGACGTCTGCTTCAAATTCATCAGTGTCCTTGTGTTGTTATAAGCACTCGGATAGTCTGGAGGTCATGCCTCACTTCATATGCCATTGTGGAAGATGAATTTATTCAGCATCAGCTTCTCCTACCGCAAAATAACATATATGCTTGCTTTGAATTTTTATTTTTATCTTTAGGTTATTGCAGCAGAAATGTGATAATCTCTCATTTGTGCCAGCGCTGATAACGTCTCGCCTGCTTTGATTTCTCTGTTGACATTTGGAGGAACAGTTTTAATTTCGTTCTAACATATTCAGCGGATTGACCTTTCACGGTGCGGTGCTCGATGTGCCCCTCGCCGCCCCCCGCGCAAGGTGAGCTGGCGGGGAACGCCGGGAACGCCGAGCCACTCCAAGGAAGCAGTACGGGAAAGGTCAAAGTACAGCACAACGTGGTAATTTGCAGCCTTGCTTAATTAACACAGGCACTTTATTTCAGAAGTAAACAAAAATGATTTTTTTTGAGAGCATTATTAACCCGTTCTTTCTCCCCTGCGATGCTACGTGATGGATTTTCCACTGAAGCAGCATCTGGTGGCTTTGGGCGCTGCTGCCACTGTTTGTACAGACAGCAGCATCTTTGGCCCTGCCATGAGAAACCCTGGCTTCTTCTCCTGCCCGTTTCAGCGGACCCCACTGAACCACGCCAGCGTAGCTGCTTGGGGCGAGCGCTTTGCCGCCCGCCTTCGCGCGGAGGGGAGCAGCCTTGGCTGGGCCGGGCACTGCTCCCCAGGAGAGGTGCGGAATCAACGGGAGCGAGCGCTGCCCCGGCCCCCAGCATCTGCAGATGCAACAGCGTGGAGCTGGGGTGTTTGGGCACCCGCAGACGGCGTTCCCAGGGCAGTGGTGTTGTGATTGCCTTGGCGTCAGTGAACACGTTCCCGGGGAGCGCTCTGCCACGTCACGGTGTGTGGGAGTGTGAATCTGGGTCTGTACGGTGCTTTAAGCAGTCTGCGTTACTGAAAGGTGTTCCAGCTAGGGCAGGGGCACGGAGGCATCACTGTCCGTATTTTGAAGATTATTTGCAAAATTGGCAATGTTATTTTTCTCACTCAGATGTCAACCCTTTTAAGCGTTAAAAGTGATTTTGCAAAATTGCACGCTTTCCTCGGAGAAACCTATTACTAATGCCCTTTAGGTGAGCTTAGAGCTCTGTGCGGTCAGGTCAGGGTGTGCTTGGGCAGCAGGCTGCAGAGGGACTCAGCCTGCGCCTTCATGCAAATATGCTTTTTGGCTAGTCTCCAGCACATGCATTTGCAAGCCAGCTCCCCAAATTTCTTTTGAACGCACCAGACAAAAAAAAAAAAAAGAAAAAAAAGGAAAATCATATTTCTAGTAGTCGTGCCCCATGTTGCAGATCATTTTTCAGAAGGATGTTAAAGCCCCTACATTCGCTGCTGTGCCATCTCCCTCCCAAGCAGCCCGCAGAGCCGCTGTGCACCGGGGCATGGCCCCAGGGACTCGAGGCACTTCGCGGCGCCGGGATCGCTGCCCTCGCCCCACGCCTCTGCTCCCCTGTGCTGCCGTCTAGCCCGGGCGCTGCTGGCAGCGTTTGGCGTGATTTGGCCTGGACGTAAAAGGCGATGCAGGGCGCAAGTCGGTGCAGAGCTAGGCTGTGTGGAAGGCTGAGCGGAAATCGCTGGAGCAGAGGTGTTCTGCCAAAGAAAGGAAAAGCTTTTCCAAGAGCAGAATTTTCAGCGGCGAGACTTGCTGGTGTGGAAAAAGCCTGGGTTTAGTGCTGAAAATGAATCCTGCTGGTGAGGCAGCAGATGCTTGAGCAGGAATGATGCGCCTGAATGAGGAAACTTTGCTTAGGGCAATGCATTTTTAAAATTTAAAACAGTGCTTTTCAAGCCTAACTGAGGACAAAAGACAATAAAAATGTAGAAGCAGCAAGCCTGCGACTGCCAGATAGGGCTGCGGGGCCTGGGATGCCAGGGATACGTACTCGCTCTACCCAAACTATGCTAACCGTTTTCCTTCTGGACATTAGCTGACAAGCTCTGGGCTAATTTCTTTCCTCGGAAGCAAAATTAAATCACTTCTTTTATTTGATCATTTCCAACATATCTTCACCAGCATGGCTCACATTGACAAAGGAACTGATCTGTAATTCTCTGAGCATATATGAACAGACATCTAGCTTAGTCACAATTTGGAGGGTGAGAGTTATTGTTCCATTAAAATACTACAATAAGATTATCCAATAGGATTTCCAAAACTATTCAAACCTTTTTTTTTAAAGAAAAGTGCAAGATAGTTTATAGCTGTTTTACAGGTTCAGTGACTAAATGTATCGCGAATTATTTTGTTTTCCAGAAATAAAGTTGGAGTGGTGCGTGTCTAACCCTAGGGAGCCCATTAGGAATGTCCTCCTCATAGCAAATCCAGCTGGGCATAAAATGAGCCCTTTTGTTTGGAGGAGTCACTGGAGGGGGTGCGTAACGGGAGAACCGGTATAGCTGTGCCTCCGAAAAAGCCCAGGCAAAGACCTTGTGACAATAGGAAATATGTTTTAAAAGCTCAGCAATGAATGCAGCCAAATAATAGACTATTTCAGCAGGAACTACGGGCAGTTCAGCCAAAGCCCTGAGCCTGGAGTGGTGCCCTTGGATGTCGCTAGTTTTTTCCTAATTTAAGTGTGATAGTAAAATCACAGCATTATGCAAATTCATAACCTTTAGTATATTTGTAAACAAGTCTGTCTTTACCTTCAAACAGACTTGCTCTTATTACTTGAAATAGTGCTATTCCGTCCTGCTGAACAATCATCCCGTTTTAGTTAATAGTGTTGTACCTCATCCGTATTTTTGTTCCGTGTTTAAAATTAAGCAATCAGCATTTCTCATAAGTCCTAATGACTAATTATTTGATAGCATGTTCTATGAAATACTGCTGCACATATGATGTACATTTTCTTTTAGCTTCCGCTATTTATAAATGTTTATCGCTGAACATTGTAAATGCAAAAGTGGTTGGTACTTCCAGCAGCGAAAACACCGATTGTTGTTTGCATATACACAAAATGAATGTCTCTGCAGGCATTTTTTTAAAGGGAGACAGTAAGGAGGAGAAAACCTCCAGAAAAGACGATATGAAGTATTTCTCTCCCAAGGGAAAATTCTCCTTGCAAAAACCCCTCTTCAGCCCTGTCTCCCATGGGTGCTGGAATTGCAGCTGCTGCTGAGGCAGTTCAGCTCCAAGGGAGAGTGTGCGTGGGGGGAAAGTCAGATTGAGACCTCCTGCGGTCTACAGGGATAATTTTCAATGCATTTCTAAGCCAAAGATCATTTTACTTTTTTGGAAAGAATCTGCGCTCCATCCCAGGTAGTGTTGCTGTAAGCGCGCCTTCGGGGGGATCTACCCTACCGCTGACACCTGTGCTAATACAAAGAAGGATTAAAGACATGCTGTCATTCATTTGCTTAACATAGATTTTCAGTGTACTCAGTGGAAAATTGAAAAGATTGATTTTAATACACATAGGATGTCTGGATTGATTGAAAGGTAGGTATCTGTGTATCATCGCCTTCAGCTGTCCTTCGCATTTGCAGTATGTGGCCTGCTAAAGGGATGTAATGTGTCTTCACTGAGCTTTGAACCATGGTCTTAATATGTTCCCAAGTCGAGCTGCGTGAAATATATTGGTCAGATACTTCATTCTCAGAGAAAATATAAAATCAGATCCGTCAACATTATTTGCAAATTCTTCTGTAACTCGCCAAGGTTTTTTTGGCTGAAAAGAGCCCTATAAAATTCATTTCAGCATTTCCCAAATGCATCATTTTGGATTTTGTTTTAGGACAGCATTTTGTGTGCCTGTTTTAATCCTAAAATGATAAAAGGAACTATGATGAACCCTCCCCCATCTTTTGTTTTGATACTTCATTTTCGTGAAAAAAAAACAACCAATTAATTAATTTATTCAAAATGATTGTTTACTCCCAGTTTTTCAGATTAGTAGCAAGGGGAAAGGCCAGCTGTACCTGACGTCCCCTCGTAGCAAGCCAGCCCGTCCAGCTGGGCAGGCTCAGGGCAGAAGTGTGTGCATTTCCATGAAAGGCACCAAGAGAGGCTTTGGGAACCCCGTGACTTGACAAGTCCTGCTGTGAAAAAAATGCAAAGAAAGTTCAGGATGTTATTTGAAGCCCGATTTCTTTTGGAGCTCTTGGGGGGCCTTAGTGGGTATACAAGGGGCCTCATGTCACCCCATTCCCACTTTACACCTTTCACCTTTGTCCCTCGCCATCTCATGGGGGGTTTGGGGTCCTCTCCCTTTCTGCTACGCCCGCGTGCTCCTGCAGGGAGTCCTATCTCCCCGGGCAGAGCATTGGCAGCTGCCGGCCGCAGACCTCCTCCTCTCCCAGAGATTTACTGGTTGGACAGATGGGAATTCAACACAAGAGCCTTATAAATAAAAGTGCCAGCTGGGGGTTACTGGGATTGCCACCTCTCCAGAGATTTATTCTATTTGTGGTGTCACTTTATGGGAATTGACTGCTTCGGTCGCACATGAGGGGTTGCCCTCATTCTGCTTTATAGCAGGTATAATTTAAGCCTTCACGGAACGTGAATCTTACCAATTCAAGTGCGTTTCCCTTGCCTTTCTCTTTAGTTACTACTTGTTGGAAAAACTGGTCACAGTTGAGGTTGCAAACATCCCTGCCTTGGCTGGCCCACCAAGAGAAGTCAGCAGCCGGGATGCGGCTCTTTGGTTCTGCTCAGCCTGCCAGGTCCCTTATAGCTCAGACACTTCCCCGTCGTAAAACCTTGAAGGATTATTTTATTTTCTAATTAACCTTTGATTCGGAAGTTGTCAGATGACAGTTTTGCCTTTAAGCAAGAACTTAGTATTTAATTTATTTTATTTGAAAACAGTTCCCATCTTTTTCAACTATCATCACTATCACCAACAATCAAAATATCACATGTTTATTCTGAGTTGTTTCTCCTAAAAGATTCTAGGTTTGTTTACTCATCTCCTTTTTGCCTTTCGTTTGATGACTGCGCTGTTTTCTTTCTTTTTCTACATGTTGCACTCTTCCATTAAATCTTAAGATTATTAAATAAAATCATTTCTACTTAATGTTTTTTCCTCTCAGTTTACAGTGGTCTCCTCTGGGAGATGGGAATCTTTCTGTGGATAGCCTGTCTCTTGAATAACGCTTATAGTAATGCTCAGAGAACATGATCTACAGTAATTGCTGTCGTTAGCGCGCTAATGTAACTGACAAATTAGATTGTAAAAGCTTTGTCGTTTGCTTACACTTGGGTTGCAGCATCTTCTGCTGGAGCTGCAGGCCGGGCTGCTGGAGCACTATCCGCAGTTCATTAGCTCCGTTTCCTGTGCGACAAATACATTACTGCATTTAGACCGTATTAGAAATACATTAACGAGAAGAGTAATATAAATTTAATAAAATTCTATTGAAGTTACTAAAGCTCTTTTGCGAGACTATGCAGCCATTCAGGGAGAGACACGCAGTGCACGAGGGGTTTCGTTCACCGCGCTCGGGAGAGGGGAGCTTTCCCTGCTGCCCTCCCAGCAGCTTCCCTGGGCTGCAGGGCAGCGCAAAATACCCTCGTTCCCCCAGCGGCAGAGCTCGTGGGGGCCCAGTCTGTGCAGGAGACCTCCCTCTGCCTTCACTCCCCCTTTCACCGGGCGGAGGAGGAGTGTGCATCCGTGTGTCATTCACTGCTTGCCTTTTGCCTGCTTCCCCCCTTCCTGTCCGCTCCGCTAAAAGCTTCCTAAGATTTCAAATGTATCCGCTGTTTTCTACACGGGGCTGACTATAGTACGAGTTTTAATTGCCGAGTGGCTAGGAGAGAAATCGGCCTGTAAAAGATTAATAGCTCTATTGATCCATTGAGTGTGCTTCAAGAGTTCTGCGTGCAAAGCCGTTGTACACATCTGAAGGCTATCGTAGTTCCCAGACATGAAAGTCAAATCAGACACGTACATTCGTCTGAATGACATTGTTTCTTGTGTTTTCCCCCCCTTTATATTTTCATTTATGTTCTGCATATGTAAAATGAGGCTCTGCAGAAGGATTTGTAGAATACCGAGTGTCAGATGGCAGACTTCTTATTTATGAAGAGCTCCCTTATAACCTTCAAAATAATTTCCAGTGTTACTGGGTAATCAAAGCCAAGGATAAACATCATAAAATCAAAAGAAAAAAAAAAAAAAAAAAAAAGAACTAACAAAGTTCTATATATATATGCCAGCAAATGTCAAGAAAAAAGGGTCCAGTATGTGAATGCCACTCAATTTTGCTACCCAAGAAATGTTCAGAGAGGCTAAAGGTCGCCTTAGACATTGTAGATGGGTATAAAGAGATATAGGCAACAGGAATCTTTCTGTTCTTTGCAGGATTTGGTGCCAAAAGACCTTTAAATCTGAAATGGCCTAGGGCATAAATTCAGTTATGAGACGTAAACTAAAAGATGGCCATAGCCATCAGTGGCGAGTTGATGGGATAGAGGGTACCTTTCATTCTGGTGGCTAGAAGCTAATCTGATAGCAGTAAGTGCGAGGGAGGGGAGAAATTATTCTAGCTTCTGAACATCCCAAAACAGGCTCCGCAACATCTTTGCGTACAGCCTCAATTAACAGAATTATTTAATGGTACACTGGAGGAAGCACTCAAAAATACAAGGAGCAATGGTGCACTGACAGTGGGGATGAATTAGATGACCTAAATCTCTAAAATATGAGAGTTCAGTTTGCTTTGTCAGCTGCATGTCCTAGAGTAGTTATTTCATGCTGTATCTTAACAAACTCTTTTTCCCAGAATTGTCCAGGAAAAAATTGGCTACCAACATGCACCTTTTTCTGTCTGAGTTTCATGTGAGGCTTTGGAAATGTACCTGTATGCTTCTAGATACTAAGACTTTTTTTTAAATACATCTCAGAAGATATCCCGATGTCTCTGATGAGCACCTTGAGTGACAGATATATAGACCTTTTAGTTCTCTCGTTTATAAACAGCCTAAAACACTCTTCTGAGTGACCTGAATGCAGTGGATATACTGCAGATATTCACTGGTGAAAGCAAGACTGTACAACAAAAGTAAATCAATACCTTGCTTAATACATACTAAATACATGAGGGAGAAAGCTGAAACCTAACTCGGGTCTAGAGGAAGCCTCTTTTTTAATCTGATTTGTGTAGAGGCGAGTTCCTGTGAAAGACCACTCCAGAGAACGAGGCAGACTCAGCTCCGGTGGCACTGCCGGCAGCGATCTCTCCTCCCAGCACTTCTGGAAATGCTGCTGGAAATCCATCTTGGGATGCTGAGAGCAGCCAGTTGGTCTTCCAGCACACTGTCACGTCGGCATGCTGAATTAGCTGTTTTGGAGAGCTGCAGAAGAAAACACTGTGACCGAATAACTTTCAAAGCAATGAGAATCCCACAGCATCCTTGGGAGCGCTGTGTGCTGCTGCTCAGTGACCTAACGAGCCGGGACCGGGGCAGCTTTACCCTTGGTAGGAGCTGTAACGGGTCAGAGGCAGGGATTGAACGGAAAGGCTGTCCAACAGTCATCCAGGATAGGGCTTGAGCCATACAGCAGCATCTTCGTAAAACAGTCAAGTTGTGGAGTCCAGGTCGCGGGCTCTCTCTTAGCAGAGATTCTTGTTGAAAGCCATTGGGATGCCGAGACCCGGAGCAGTTTCTGCTGCGTGTGAAGCAAGGCCCAGGAGCAGGCTAACAGCAACGGCTGCACGAACAGAAGCTGTGCAGTGACAAAAGGCTTAAAAGCTGGAAATCCCTGGAGTAAGCAAATGTCAGTGGCTGAAGCTGATGAAAAGTGGTTCGAGCATAAGAACAAAGCCCCAGTGTAGTCGGGAGGGGAAGAGGGAGGCCTCTTGGAGGCAGAAGCATTGATTGTGGCTTCCAAAGCAGGAGGTGACCTGCGTGCAGGGAGCCCCGACGTAGCCATTTGCTTCATGCTTTATCTAAGCTACCCTACATGAAGAAGAGAATTAAGAACAGTGAAGCATAAAAATGATGGGCGATGTGGCCCCGGTTCCCAAGGTGCAAACAGTGAGCGACTGGTTAAACTTTGCATATTGCCATGGTAAGTAAGTGCTGGAACAGTGTTTCTGCACAAAGATAGTACATAAATTCTTTTGTTGAAAACTTATGAACCTCTGTGTTTCGGAAGGAAATGTGGATTGCAGAGGTGTCAAAGCCTATTGAAAAACTGACATTGGCCGTGACCGTTATTTAAGTGTGGCAGCTGATAAGGTTCGTGAGAAACAGCTCTCCGTCCTCAAACACACACACAAGAAAATTGATGTAAAAGATCAGGAGACAACATATTAGAATAGCAACTTCAAATTGAATAGATTTCAGATACTCTGTGGTTTAGGTCACAGAAATCAATCCTGGGTGCAGGAAGACATGTGGCACTGTGTGAGGAACCGAGAACTGAGTCAATTTGCCTTGCTTGGCCCTGGCGCACAATCCCATGGCAAAAGAAATAACGCTGTGAATTGGCTAAAGGGCAATTGCATTTACCAGCTTGAAGAAAGTTTGTTAATAGATCCTCTATTGGATCTTGAGGACCAAATGATGAATCTTAACTTCCAGTCCTCCTTCTTATTTCTGTCTTTGTATGTGAACTCAAAAGCTGGAAAGGCAGCACAAACCCAACAGAGGTCTGCATGCCTTCAGAAACAGATACCTTGGAAAACTATGACCTGTTAGATGGAAAGGATTTGTGAGAAGTGCCAGGATGTGTTGGGATTCAGCAGTCACTTTACCTCTGGTGTTATCTGGTGTTACCTGGAAAAGGAAAGGGAGGGATGTAGGATACCCTGTTATGGATGAAGTCAGGGCTGTGCTAAGGCAGCCACGCTTCTGGCTGCAGGTGAAGGAGTCGCCCAGAGAGGCGACCAGGGAGAATCCCTCTGTCAAACTGGGAAAACGCAGGGAATATGCAAGGACTGGCCAAAGCTAGATGCAGATTGCATGTGCTCTAATCACTGCCTGGTGGTTTAGAAAGGTTTTGGAGTTGGCCTCGGGGTCGTATTAGGGTAAACACACTTCTGAATTGATGACGACAGCTCATAACTGCAGGACCCCTGATGGATGTTTTCTCAGGTGTGCTTTGCAGTAGTGGCTAAAGGGATATATATATTTAACTTTTTCTTTTCTCTGAAATGGCTGGCACACCATTTGGTGGAGCTACAGAAGAGTAGCTAAAACTAGTGGCAGCAGCAACGTGATCTGGTCTGGAAATGTGCCGTTCTCAGAAAGCATTCAGCTTTGCTGCATGACCAGGTTGCATAGTTCAGGGGATGTGTATAAAAAGGTGCACAAGCCCTTCCTCCTACTCCGTGTCACCCAGTTGCTGACGTGAGGACCAGTCGTCACCCTGTGCTGAGCAGTGACAAACCTTTAGAGCCGCAGGGCTCCCCGGGAGCTCCATC
The DNA here is from genome assembly GCF_036370855.1 of Dromaius novaehollandiae. Classification (NCBI taxonomy): domain Eukaryota; kingdom Metazoa; phylum Chordata; class Aves; order Casuariiformes; family Dromaiidae; genus Dromaius; species Dromaius novaehollandiae. The sequence continues at coordinate 2,991,986 of NC_088104.1, read as the reverse complement.
CTTGCCCCTGCTGCTGTTCAGAGCTGGGTTAGCAAAGGCACCAAGGTAAACAGGAGCAAAAAAACTTCAGCGAAGTTTTTCTTAGCACACTACAAGTTAATTATTGCCTTGCACATACCTCCAAAAAGTGGCTTGCCAGGATGCGCCTCGCGCCCGGCACGAGTAGCTGTGCCAATCCGTCACCCTGCAGCCCTGGAGGAGTACACGATGCTTCCCAGCCTCACAGCGGCTTGATCGATTCCCTTCGTTATGCAACTCATGGAAAATTTTGTTTTTTGAAGCTGTTATATTTCAGGGTGCCGTTCTGACAGCCTGGGAGCCATAATGGAAACCTGTGTACATTTTGCATCAGTATGGATGACGGTGCCAGTCGTGAGTGGAGTCTGGTCTGCGTGGCTGGGGAGGCGATCGGCGGCATACATCCGTGTATCGAGGGTTTCACTTGGAGCCTCTCATCTTGCAGAATTCAGTCTGAAGCAAAAATGCGCTGTGGGAAGCGAGAGAGCAGCAAGCACAGCTTCCACCATTGCAGTGGTCGAAGCTGAATTTTTTTGTATGCAATGTTGGTCTTGTCAAATAGTCATTGAACATGTTTCTACAAAAATGATGGTCACATTTGCTGTGTTGCAAGAATTTATGCCAAATTTTTGTCTATATCTCACCCAAAATTTTAGCAAGAAGGTTTCTAGTTATCGTTTACTCGGCCATCACTAAAAAGGTGGTTTTAATAAACAAAGCGTTTCTGTAAGTATTCAAAATGGTCCAAATTCATATTCTGATAGAATATCAGTAAAAGGGATTAAAGTACCAGGAGTGTGTGGAAAATGGAAGGAATGCCATCAGTCTGAATTATTTTGTGTGTGGAGCTTTTTCCCCATTTTTTCGACTTGATTTTCCCTTGCTCCCTTTCTGACGGTATTGCCAGCTTCATCCTCTTCCTCAGCCGAGCCGATGCGATTGTGAAGGTGACCTAACTTAGCACAGTCAGATTTCACCACCTTCAGCGACGGAAAGATCTGCTGGTCATAAACTCCTCTAGGGGAAAAATAATCAACCCCCAAACTTGTATTCAATTTTCACCTGCACAGGCGGGAAGCTCTTGAGAAGCCCAGCAACGCTTTGGCAGCGGCCCCGCCGTACGCCCTCGCTTGCCTCGTTATGTGTCTCCGTTTGAAGGACCGTGGCCTCTCCTGAAGCGCTGGCTGCACTGCTTCATTACGCCCTGCATCTGCTTTCCGAGCGTGCTTGGTGTCGGGAGCGGGGTTGCTCGGATATCGGGGCAGGTATTCGCCGCGGGGGAGAAGCGGCCGGCCGCTGTCGAGCATTGGAGCCGCAGAGCTCGCTGCCCCGCTCGCTCGCACGCAGGGGCCGGAGCACCAGCGTGCAACCCCCCGGGCGGCTCTGCGAGGGAGGCATAATATTTCAGCCTGTATTTGTTACAAACATTAAGCTACCTCTTGGCCGCTCTCCAAAATGTAAACATACTTCAGTGCTGGGACTTGGGAAGTAATTTAAAATGTGTTAGCTCTAACGTTGGGAATTTGGGACTGCTGAAGCCCAAGGCCTTAAAGGAACATTGTTTGCCGTCTCATTAGCCATTTGCTGAACTCCGGTAATAGCCTCCCCGAATTTTCCCACCAGTATCTCCTTATCTAATGGAGCTGAGAAGGAAAACCTGTTGCAAACATTAAATATTTTCTGATCAGTCATATGCTTAATTATGGCTCTGTAGGATCGTATTTTTGGTCTACGGAGCGATTACGACCGTTTCTTATATTACAACTGGAAACTCTAAGGACGCTGCCATCTGCAGAGACTAGCAGCCATTTTTCTGTGCGGCCGTTGCAGGCTCTACCGGGGCGTACGAGCGGGATTTTTCCTCGGGAAAGATTTCCTCCTGCTAGTCCTGGTGGCTAGGAAGGTCGTGCATGGAAAAGCAGGGCTCGCGCGGCGCGGCCGCCTTTCCGGAGGTGGCTGCGTGCCCTTCAGAGCACAGCTACACAGGGGAAAAAAGGGAGCTTTGAGAAAAGCTCAGAAGCAACGGTGCTGCTAAACCACTGCAGCTTAAAGGCGGCAATAATTCAGCAAGTGCTTATTTAGCAATACCATACAAGTTGTTAGCGCTGCTTGTTGACCTGGTGCCCGACCAGGCTATAGGGCTGAACAGATGACTGCGGCATCCTTTATTCAGACTTCCCCTAAGAGCAGAGAAGCGGAAAGAGAAAGATCCTTTAAAGTTTTTAGCCTTTTGCAATGATTTAGGAGTCCGTCCCAGGCTTTCGGCAGCAGAGACGCCTCATGCTGTGCTGTGATCCGTCCCAGCGCCGCGCCGTGCTGCGTCGGACGGGAACGCTGCGGGAATGCTGCGCTGGGCTGGGAGCATCGGCGGCTGCTGAGGACACGGCACTCACCTGCGCGCAGTGCCTCGGTGGCCTCGGGATTCTCCCTGGTCTTTCCGTTTTGGAGGATGTGTCACCTGCTTGCTGGTTGCCTCCGCTGTGCCCTCACACAAGGAAAAGGGCTCTGGCTCTGAGAGCCCAGGTGCAGAATTAGCACATGGACAAGCGACTTGGTTTCTTCTTCGTGCAGATGTGACACGCCGTGGTCATCGCCGCCCTGCACCGCCTGCCAGGGACACCACACCAGGCAGCTTCTTACCGGGGCCCTGGGCCGAAGCCGAGCAGAGTTCAAGAAATAAATGCAGATACGGGCAATCCGCTGGGCTTCCGGACCTCCGCGATAGCAGCACCGTGGGCGGCACAAGCCCTCCGTAGCGGTGCAGCACTGCAGCTGGCGTGCCACGCTGCGCTCACCCCGGAGCAGGCGTTGGCGTCTCGGGGAGGCACAAACACGTGCGGCTTGGCAGTTCCTATGATACCGTAACTTGGTAACTACTTTTTATTTCTCTGGGTTTATTTACTGAGCGGCAGGGTGAGGAGTCGCGCGTGAGCCACGCAGCTTGCCTGCGCGTAGCGAAGCGTGACTCGCGGCCGCAGAAGCACGTAGCACTCCCTGCGCGCCAGCCTTTCCCGGGCTGCAGGGCAGCGGGAGGATTGCCCCCTTCCTCTGCCCCGGGCTGCCTTACCCGCCCCTCGCCGTTGCTCACCGCTGGCGCTCGGTTTTGCGTTTGTTCTTGTGCAATCCAAAGGGAACGAGCGTGTTTAATAACAGTGATAATGTGTCCCGCGCTTCCCGCTGCTCGGGGCACATGCACTTGCTGGTCGCTCATCGCAGGCCCTGCAACCAGGTCCGGCGCGGAGTCGGTCGTGCTGCACGGTGGAGATAGGGGACCTGACGCCGTTAGCCGTGACCAGTTTCCCAATAATCATCTTGCAGTCTTATTTGCTGAAAAATTGAATTAAATTGCATCATTTCAATGCAATGCTGGAAAATTACTTTAAAATTACAGCCAAGCTGTTTTAATGTATGTCAGGCTGACTGGATGCACTTGAGGGCACTTGCTTTCCCTTCACCCCCTCTCATGTTCTCACCAGAGCAGGACAGATGTCTGAATCCTAAAATACTCTATTTTCTAAAGAAAAAATGAGATTGAATCACATTACTCGTTGTTGCGTTATTGTAATTACTTGCTACACATTATTTCAAATAGTAGTAAATTCTACACAAGTTAGCTGAAGTCATTCGTGTTCATTATCTAGCTCTTAGCAAGCTCAAAATCAGGATTCATTCAAGGTTGACTGCTTCTCACTTGTTTATGCAGTGCATAAAAAGAGAACATAAGCTGAGTGTGTCTAACCTACACTCGGCAGTCAGAATGTAAAGCAGAAATCAGAGTATTTGTGAACAAAAGTTCTAGGTTATAAAGAGCAAAAATTAGCAATACGCTGCTTTTAGTTATGATTCCTTCTCTCCACCCTCTGGAAGTAGCATGGATACATCCATCATACGTGCTACTAATGCAGCAATATTGAGTGCTACCTTAAAGAAACCATGGGCCAAATCCCTGCAAAGGGAGAAAAAAAAAAAGAGTAGGCAGGCAAGCCTACAAACGTTAGGGACTTATGTGTATGTCTTTTGAAATTTAAGGTGAGGAAGCCTTCAGGAGTTGTGGGCTGGGTCAGCTGTGTTGCAGCACTGGTTTGTAGGCATGGGAAGCCTCGGTGTTTGAAAGCAGCACAGAGCACTGGGCCAGCTGTCATTCGTGGGGGAGAGAGACACGTATGGGTTTGTAGACTGTTGAACAGTTTGAATTTCTCAATGCATCGCAATTAAAAAATGTATTAAATAATTTTGTGCTGTGTCTTATCTGCTGTGATTATGTGCAGTGCTCAATAAGCCGTGAAATTTCTCATTTCTCAGCACCAGCGCGGTGGGCGAGTGCAGCATGACGCGCGGCAGGGACATCTCTTCTCTGCCGAGGAGACTCCGCGAGTGTTTACATACCACCGTCGCTGCGCGGAGACGCACGTGTGTGTCCTGCTCCCCAAAACAGCAAAATTATCTTGCACGCGCTGTGCCTTTACAGGAATGGAGAAAACCCTATAAAAAATGAGACTAGCTTCAAATGAAGGGAACAAAATACAAGTTTGGCCCTGAGTCAGGGTTCGCCTCTTCCTGTGGGCAACTACTGCCAGTGTAGTGCCGGGCTCCACCAGCTCCGGGCCCGGCAGTGGGCAAGACCGCGTCGGACCATGAGCACCAGCCCCATAAAGCCTAAGAGTAGAGGTAGTAGGTGGTGACATTTCGAAACTCCCTCTCCTGCTTCCCAGGGAGGGTTTGAATTCTCTGATAGAAGAATAGTGGAGGTGGTCGGTTGTTTATGGAGTTAAGTCTGGTTACTTGACCGTGGCAGGTAGCTGCTGCAAACATAGGGAAGTGACTAGGTGATCTGGAGAGCCGTGCAGGTTCTCAGGTTCTTCAGGTCCGTCTCTGGTTCATATGGAGAGTTGTTACTAAGATACCTAAGTATCACAAATTTCGTCTCTCAGGTTTCTGGACTGCGTCTGATCTCCCATGAACGTAGATCTTTTGCTGCTTCTAATTTCATTAGCGATGCCTCTTGAGATGCCATCCAAATATCACACGTAGCAGTGGGTGAGGTACAAACATCCAAATGACTTGAGCACAATTGATTGTGTGTTCTCCTCCTGATCGCTGGCGTTTCTCGTGATTATGCACTTCCACTGGCTTGAAGCAATCAAGCGTACAACTATCAAGGACATTGACGGATTAGCCTCATCAGTCCCCTGCTGTGACCGCCAACTTTCCGTATATTAATCAGAAAAAATAGCTCCCTGATTGCCATTTAAATTGTACAAAAGATATATTTGTCTTGTGGTAGTCCATGACATTTCAATGTGATGTAAGACTGCAACTTCTTAAAGGAGCTTCGCTGCTGTATTTCCCAAGAGCTTAGAGAAGCAGAAAGCTCATCAGAAGTAACGTTTTGCTTAGTTCTGTTGTTCTCATGCTGAACGTGCATCGCTACAGCAAATGCAGTACCTCTCTGAGGCTGCAGCGCTGGCAACTAGATGTTAATGAGTAATATGAAATATATTTACTAGTTACTGTGACTCAGATTCTGCCTTGGGTCCTCCTTGTCCTCCTCTTCTGTTGACATGGTATTTGTACTGCCTCGGTTATTTTTTAGAATTGGTGAGAAAATAAGCCTTCCCCCAAACTGAAATTGGAGTGCATAGCTGCAACCGCGTTTCTTCTTCCTTCCTGCCGCTGGGGTTAAGCCTTAGTCACACTGTACTTGTTTCTTGACACTTCGGGAGTTCGCGATCCCCTCCTACCATCGCCACGAACGCTGTTGTACATCACAGACTCATCACGCTGATCAAAACAGAATTTGATGTTTCACCATATGTCAGAAATTCAGATTTTTTTGCACAACCGTGGGCATGACTGGAGGCTGAGACAATAGGCTGCAGAATTAGCTGTGCAGAATGAATAAGCCTGGTTTAATAGGTACGGGAGCACTCATGACACAGGCAAAGAGAGGCGGGAGGGGGACCTGGGGTAAACGTAAAATGGGCTCCAGATTAATGCTTTTCATTGAAAAAGGACCTAAGCTGTGCTGGAGCATTCCCAGCCTATGGCGGAGCTGCCCCCTCCCTTCCCACCATCTCCCTCTCCCGGGATCTTCATGTCTCTGCTGCTTGGGAAGAGGAAGAGGATGGCGCAGGAGGAGGAGGTGATTTCCCTTGCAGCGCTGGCCAACACGTCCGTGGTGACGACCCACCAGCGACTCCGGGTCCCCTGCCCCAGCGTAGCATCGCTGATCCCGCCGGCAGTCGGCATTTCCCCCCGGCTCCCTGCCTCTCGCCGAGCTGCCGGAGCTCTGCCCCACTCCCGCTCGCTCCGAGGAAAGGGAGACGGCCTCTTCCCGGCAGCCGGAGACGCGAGGAAGACGGGACACCTTTCCGTAGGCGCCAGCGCCTTCCCCAGAGGAGCAGCGAAAGGAAGATAAAGCGACATGACTGACGACGAACATCTGGCCACGGGCTGAAGGAGGACGTGATGTACTGTCCTAAGACAAATGAAGCTCAATTAACCCCTGGTTGAATAAACAAGGTGCACGTGAGCTTTCCGAGATGAAAGGGTGCACGCGGGAGTGTCAAGCCGACTTCCTCTAGCAAAAAGTGCCAGAACGGTTCCGCTTCCACCAAAGTCCATCGGCAGCCCGAAAGCGGGAGCCCCGCGGCTGTGGCCTCGTCCGGGCCATCTGAACATGCCTTCGCGGGCGTCAGCTGGAAATCGTGGCCCTTCCTGCCCTTCGTCCGCATGCTTCGCTGTGTCGCCGGGTTTTATCCTTCCTTTCTGCGTTCCCTGCAGCCCAGGAGCAGCTGGCTGCTGTGACCCCCAGCCTGGCCTTTGCAGGTGGATTGACTGAGCTTTTCCTCCAATGTTTAAGTTGTCTGAGCTCTCATTTCTCCTTTAGTGTACTTTCCTTACTGCGGTAGCACGGGTGATTGCAGGATTTCTGAGATTGTGCGAAGGAGTCCTCAACTTCTTACCCAAATCGAATAGGGGACCAAAAAGCATCTTTAAAACTTGTGGACTTGTCAGAAAAAGTTAATAACATTTATGGAAACATCCTCGGAATTATGTACGGGAATTAAATTAATGAAAAAAGCATTAAGCTACCAGAGGAACAATCCAGTTTCCAACCTGTTGTGATGACATTTCTGTGTATTTTAACATTTGTAGAAATTCCTTATCTTTAACAATAAGGCTGTATTTACTAAAAGTATTTTCAAAATACTGTGAGTTTTGAGAAGGTATTTGCAGTCTTCTGTAAAAATGGGTATGCGCATTTTAAGATCATTAAAGGTTGCATGTGCTTGCCATCTCCAAACACTGTCACTTGAAAACAAGACAACAGTGTTTTCTCTTGTTTTTGCTTATAGACTAATTCCCCTCTGGCCTAAGACAGTGAGGGCAGTGGCTTCAGTTGACATCAGATACAGCTTCACGTGATGCACTTTAGATTGCTGGGTATTTCTTATGTAGCACCATTTATAATTACATTAAAACTGAAACACCAGCATTGTAAATACCTTTCTTCAGGCTAAGGCTTGCATTCATAGGGATCAAGTGACACTTTGCGTGTGCTCCGGAAAAGCCTAGTGCAACATCTTGTAAGCACCTAATAAAACATGCAAAATTTTGCAAATCTGTTTGGAACAGCACCATCTGTCAAACATCTCTTCTGACTTCTGCATGTGTCATGAAGGTGTGATACAAAAGGGGTTTCATTTCGTGTGGCTGTTTTCATTGCTACCTTGTAGAACTGTTTGACAACTGAAAATCTAAAAATTCTACTATTAATAATCCATCTGGGGTATCTCGCACTTCCTTGTAAACCAGCTTAATGCGCTCTCTTCAGATGGTAATAGGTGAGAAATTACAAGTAATATACTTCAACCCACCCGTATAAATTACTCGTTTGAAGAATGAGTGCACCTACAAGAACACAACAGCCTTGCCCTGCATTAATTACCGTGGAAAGTAATGGCTCTGTAAGACGAGCTGCTCGGTTCCATTAATATCACATTGTCTCCGACAACACGGTATTTCTCCGGCTATTTATTCTGCGATCAGGTCCTGCCCTGGGTAAATCCGTGGGAGCCACACTAATTTGCGCAAGCCGAGGAGCTGCCGTCTGCCAATTTTTCAGCGTATAAAGCGAAATTACTCTGAAGGCGTGCAGAAAACACTGGGAAGCATCTAATGGGAATTTTCTAGGCTCCCGCAAAAGACAGACGTGTCCCAAGAGCGCACGGTGCCAGCCGCAGCTTCAGGGAGCTTTGCTCCGCAGTGGAGCCCCGGGCGAGCGGAGCCGTATAACTGCCTGCTTCCATTCATTTGGGGATTTGCCCATTTGTTTTCCTCCATTTCTTGCTCATGTTTGATTGCTTCATTAGTTGCTTATGTGCTCTCATCTCATTTACTCACTGTCCTTCCAGACTCCCACAATTTCCAGAAGATTACATTGCAACCTTATTTCAGATGATCTTTCAAAGATCCCAGTCGTAATGTAAAAATTATACGCTAGACCCAGCTATAATAATGAGAACATTTTTTTTCTGGTGGAAAACAGCTTTCAGCAAACTGGGAAGTTATGTGAGAGAAAAGATCAGTTTTCATCAATTTTTCTTTATTTTGCATATAATCCAGAATAAACTACTGTAGGTTTTTGCTTTCTTGGACTTTGCTTTCTTTCTCCTTTCCCATCTCAGAATTTTGTTTATGAAGATTTTGAGGATTTTCCACATTTTTCCAAGATCCTCCAGATGTACTGTAGCCCAGATGGAGCTACGTGTGTTGGACACGTCCACAGCCTTTGCGCAGATCCACTGCAGAACCCCGGTGCTGGAAGCGCGGTGAGGTTTGATCGCCGGGACTGGCCGTGCAGCGCAGCGGTGTCCACCTTACCGTGCGTGGGCTTTCTGGGGGTCCGGCCAAGATACCCCAGACACAGACATAGTCCTCTTCTCCAAAAATCTGTAACGAGAACTGCAAATGCCAGTCAGTTTTTTAAGCAGTTTTGTGGGAACCTGTGATTTCCTGATTTCCCCAGATGCACTCAGGCACAATGCTGTGCGTAGCTGCAGGCTCTGATGAGACATGACAAAATCTTTATGTTTTCTTCTGAAAGCCAGAAAGCCTGTTTAAAAATGTTCTGAGTGCATTGGTCGTGTTAGTGAATGCTTTCCCCACAACCTCCAGATAAAAAGCAAAGATAAGAAACAGATTCAGTGCTTAGCACCTTGGAAACCAGGGGAGCATATCTGGAGCACGAGTTAAAATATTGGGGCTTTTGTTTTGCCGTTTGCTGTTTGAGAGCCGCCGAGCCATCCCTTGCTGCCATCTGATCTGCTGCCCGTTATCTGTGAGCTTCCCGCGTGATTGATGTGCTTCCTGGATGCAGAAAGGATTTGCCGTTTTCGGCAGCAGAACTCCCATCAGGCCGTTTAAATTGCTGGTAATGCAGTGAGCGGTGATGTATGATACGTGGGGAATGCATGAAGATATTTTAAGTGGATGGTCTGCAGTCCAAGCACACTGGGAGGGCTTGGTGCTTAAGCCATCCATGCGCAGACCCTGGCGAGAGCAGAGACGTGAAGCGCGCTGGAAACCGTATAGCCGGTACGAGAAAACGTTTCCTTTGTTTGCTGAGAAAACTACGGAAAATAGAGTAAAAAGGAGGTGAGATTTAAGGCCGTCGCAAGGTCCCTGGCCGTTGGTGGCTGTTTCCAGCGGGTTGCGGGGGACTTGGCCAGATCCAAAGTGAGGGGGGAACCGGTCTGACACCGCTTTGTCCATGATCTGCTCCCCAGGCCCGGGGAAGCGTGTGCCGACGTTCAGGGCTCGTGAATGCCCAGCAGCACTGAGGCGGTGTACCCACCACCTGGTTAATACCCCTTCCTTAGGTACATTTTCAGCCAGATTTGCTAAATCCCATTGCTTTTGCAAAGCTGGACATGCGGATGTGTCTTCTGCTCTAGCGCCTGGCTAACCTTTCCTATCGCTTTCCGAGGATATTAAATACGTGGGGACTGTTCCCTTCAGTTCTTCAGGGTTAAAATGTCTCCCCCCACACCTTTTTTTAATAGACTAAGTAAAACAAACTCTGAGGAAACCAGCAGTAAATACCTGAATACTGAAAGAGAATCTGGGAAGGTGAGTGCCTGATGGGTTGTCTATAAATACAAATATTTATGTCCTAGGAAAATGTATTCGGAAATCTGAAAAGCTCAGGATCGTCTTAGAGCATCACACTGCCCCCAAGTATTTTAAAATTTGGTTTTATCTTACAGGGAGAAAATCCTCTCTTTTACTGACTGATTTTTCCCAAGCTGTAGACTCAGGCATTTATATTGTAAAGAAGAAAACATGTTAAAAAATAAGTAGATCTCACAGCTGAGATCAGCTTGATTCAGCTTAGGTAAACTTGATTCTTCTTTTTAGAGGTGACATGGTATTTGGTATTAGATGTTGTCCGTGTGCGCTCTTGCAGACACCTGACCGCTGCAGTCCCCGGTCTCGGTGGTATTGCAGCCTGTTAAGTCCTTCGCAGAGGATCAGGGCGGCTTACAGCAAGGTAGTCCCTGTAAGCTCTTTGCAACTCTCGTTTCCAGCCAGGGAAACCGAAGCACATTGGATTTGAAGATTTGCCGCTTTCGGATTGCCGCTTTTAGACCTCTTTCTGAGGTGCGTTCGGGCGTCGTTGCTGCTGGCGGGGAGAGACGCGGGATGGCTGCGCTCCCCCCTTTTCTCCCTCCCCGCTTCGGGCGTGCTGAGGTCCTTGGCACTCATCTCATTTTCACAGACGTGAATTCTTGTTTCCCTATGTTTTTTTCCATTCATTATCCCACCTTTACCTTCATGAAAGCCAGGACAAAATACTTGTTGTGTTTTGGGACTACTTCTGGGTTCTTCTTAATTTCTATCCAGTTTCACTTCACAGTGAAACTCTCCTTTTATTTATTTTTTATTTCTTTCCTTATCTGTGTGACTAAACTAGCTTCTGCTGTTTGTTTTACTGTTCAGTGCAAAGTCTAAGTGAGTTTGACTTTAGTTAATCCTCTGCTTATCCCAACACTTTCTAACTGCGAGTCTTATTTGCAAATCTTCATTGCCTGTTGATTATCTGCCTGCTTCTAATATCTTACTTGAAATGGTAAATCCAATTAGCTAAAGCTTGTGCCTTTTCCTACCACTTTTTCTACCTTGTTTGAGGAAAAAATGTCTAAGTTGTTCTTCCATCCAGCTGTTCTCTTCATGATACTCCAATTTCAGAATTAAAATGATTTAATGTGCTACAAATTTCTTTGCAGTCCTTCCATTATGAGTAAAGATTTCGGCTGTGTGAGCTTACACGTAGTTATTTCAATCTGTGTTATGTCATTCTTCCTCTTGCTTTTTTTATACTTGCGTGAATATGCCGATATTGGGATATACAGAGAAGCACGGACACATGGACACGTGCACATTGTTATACTAGTCATAAGTGAAGCTTTTAAGCAATTCACTCCGAGGTCAAGAATACATTTGTGTATGCTGGAATTGCAACAATATGTTCAAAGTAGCTCTAAAATGTAAACGCAATTAAAATCTATTTCCATCTATCTCTGTTCTGTTTGTTAGTGAACTAGTCCTAATTTGATTAAAGGTTTTAACAACAATAACAAAAAAGTAAGATTGATTTTCATTAAGGTTTTTTGTCTTGCTGAGTATCATTTGCGTCTGTTTATTTTTGCCTTTATGGGTTCGATTAAGGCAGTAAAAATGCCTTAGAATGAATATTTGTATTTTTAAAGCTCTGAGCTCTGTTGGCTGAACTTAATGGATGCTTCACCACACATAGCTGGGAAAACGCAAGCAAGTGGAGAGCTGGGCGCCACGACCTTGGTGTTAGCAATGAGCAAGCCCTGGGGACGCAGCAACCAGCCCTCGGTGCTTTGGGCCTCCAGACCAGCGCGGCCCTGCTCCGGTTCACCCTCCCAGGCTCCTGCAGCTCGGCGGGGATCCTGGCATCCCCATTTCTCCGGGGGCCGCAGGGTGGTTTCCTTCCACGTTCAGTTGTGCGGGAAGGGAGCAGATGGGCTTCTCCTATTTACCTGTTTTTCAATTTAATTCAAAATGCTAAACAATCCCCTTTGCTGGTTCTGGCCCTGAGCGTGAGCCGGTGCTATGCGGAGGTTGCCACCGACATCCATCTCCGTCAGACCCGATTTTCTCTCTGGTAACACCTTCCAGCGGCAGCTCTCGTTAGCAACACTAAAAAGCCAGAGCATCTTCTTTGCCCTTGCAAACTGTTATGCAAATATCTTTCACTGACAGCATAAATACATTCATTTTAGTGTCGCGCTAATTGATTTTAGCTCATTAGGAGTGATTTTGCCCTAATTTGATAAGGAAGTGTGAAACTATTTTTCCCAACAGCAGGTTTGTTATTTGTTGAGGTATTAAGAAAGTGCTAATTAGACACAGTTCTTCTGTCATGTTGATGGTTTTCGGAGTATTCGCCATACAGAGTGAATAGACTCTGAGACAACTGTGCCTGTTGCTTGATGCAGTTAGTCAAATTAAGTTAATTATGCTAATGCAGGAGGCATGTGGCACATATGGATGTGTGTCAAAGACAGCAGCACACCCCTTTGTTTCTATTTTGTATGAATTTCTTGAAGAGGAGGGATAGAAGCCTTTAGAACCTCTTTTAGATAGATGAATATCTCGTGTGCTTCCTAGCGAGGCCTTTTTCCTTAGAAATTGTTCCGTGTCCCATTGAACACATGGAGACTGAAGTGTCTCTGCAGAAGTGACCAAGTTATACGCTCATTATGCTTAGCTTGGGCAGACTTTCCTCTTCCTTCTCTATATTTCCCGGTGTCATAGGTCCATTAGGGTTGCTTCCATCTTTCTCCAAGAGATATGCAGAGGGCTTTAGAGAGAGAGGTACCGACAGAGGTATACAGAGGGCTCTGCATTTGGTGGATCCGTTGTTTGCACTGGCACAGCAAACCCTGTAGCTTTGGGGGCAGAGAGATGCCCAAGGAAGGTCCTTGTTCGGCCACAGCAGTAGTGTAGACCACTTGGCTCAGTGCCACTGACGTGGATTCCCCCAAGTGTTTCCAAGGACCTTTTGGATCCAGAGCTGTATGAAGGCTGGAATGTCTATTTTACTGGAAATCTTCATTTCATTTGAAATAAAGCCAAGTATTTTCAAATTTCTATGTGAAAGTCAAAAAAGAAAAGCTTTGAAAGCATTGTTTTTTTCCAAAAAGAGAATTTCCAAAAGAAAGTTATTTCATTTTTTTTCTAATGCATTCATCACCGACATTTTATTTCATGAAAAACAGTTACCGTTATGGGCAACAAAAAGCTCAGTGAAAATTTGTATAGATGAAAATTACCAGATCAGCTTGTGTCATACCATGGGATGTAAAGGAGGGAGGGATGTGTTGCGGTTGGGTTCTGTAGGTTTATGTCTGTCACTCTTTTTTAAGACCAAACCTTGATGCGGGAGGAGCACGTCTAGCCCAGCACATCAGCAATGTCCGGCTCCCCTGCTCCACTTTCTGGCTGTTTTTCATAGAAGGGTGTGTAACGAGGAAAGGGACGGGCAGTGGGGTGAGGCTCGGGTGTGCGCGCCAGTGCGGGTGCACACGCGTGGAGGCCCTTCAAGCGCTCCTCAATCTGCGTGAAGTATCTGCCGCTGGTGTAGGATTGCACAGAGCTCAAGAGATGACACAAATTAATGATGAGGCTGAGAATATGGATTGCTCGCAGATGGTGACTGGAGACAGGAACAGCAATGGGACATAGACTAATCGAGATGAGAAAATAACAGAGAAAAAGCAATAGCTTCAAAAACTGAGTAAAAAGCAACTGAAGTGAGAGAAACGGGATGTGTTTCTGCTCTCCTTTCCACCGGTAATGCCATGGAGTTTGGTCCTGACTTGTGTGAGTGCTACCTGAGGTGAGACCAGGTCTTGAGGTCCCTTCTGCAGAGATTACTGTCGATCCATGTCATGAGCTTTCTGCTCAGCCGCACTGGAGACAAGGCTACGGGGCAGGGGGTCGGTACGGGGCACTGCGCCTGGGCAGCCTGATCATCCGTGTGAGCCCCGCTCCGGGCTCCTGACAAAGCCGAGCTCCAGACGAGAAAGGCTGATATGAAAAATGGCTGGAGCAACCAACGCCATAGCACCGTTGTTGGCATTAGCCATCGTTGGGCCTTGACATGATGACCTGAGGCCGGCTTAGACTTTGGGCAGACAACGGTCTGTAACAGTGGTGGGCAAAATATCTATTTCTCTCCGTTATATACTCTTTGAAAGCTAAATTTCAACTGTAAGTGTTTCCTGGATCAATGTCTTCCTTTGTTAGCTGTGTTTTTCAAGTTCTAAAGAGCTTCGTTTGTATTGAGGTGCAAGAAAAGATTTAAGCATCCGTCACCCCTTGCGAGGTACCTTGTCCCAACCTCTAGACTGATTCAAGCTAGACTACAAATATGCCTTATAACAACATGTCTGAGCTAACTGTGTGTGACAGCCTTGTGCAGTGACCCCAAACATCTCTCTTAACAAGTTTATTTGTTCTTTTTTCAGATAATTTTTTTACAGCAAACATGAAAGGACTGAAGCCACAGACTTCAAATCCAGGTTGAGATTCAAATCTGAGTTTGGGGCAGGTCAGGAATGCCTGGATTGGGTTTCCTGTCTTGATCACTTGCAGGCCTGGGCTCCAATTTCAAAAATCTAAAGTTTCACTAACTTTCTGCATAGAGGCTGAATCCCGTGCTGCCCCTGGCCTTCCACAGCGCGACAACACTGCCAAATAGGCACAAATAACCGTGTTACAACAAGTGCACAGGGACCGTATGTTCAGACAACCTCCATTTCATCCATTTGGTAGCAAACTAGAAACATAAGGCTAGGAAGGACTTTGAGAGGTCACCTAGTCCTTCCTTTGCCGTAAAGGAAAATTGGCAATGCCCAAGTCATTTCTGACACAGCCTCTTTTAGCTGGTCCCTAAAACCCAACATCTCTTGCTAGATCGGAGTTAGGGAGAGGACAGTGCAGCAGGCGTTCGTTAGAGGCTGGACATGCAGTAACACGATAGGTAGGACAGGACGCCCAGGAAAGAAAAAGATGTAGAGCACTAAGCAGCAACATATTGAAGAAGAGAGAGTTTTTTGTGATAGATGAGCCATTTTTACCACTAATCCACATAAAATGTTCCAAACAGTGCAGTAATACAATATCTAAAATGACATTTAAATACTTCATGATGTTAGCAGATCAGTGGCTTTTCACTATTTTTTTTTCAAGTTTTGATAGCTAGAAAATCCTGCTGCCTGGGCCTGCATGAGCATTTCAGTAAAACGGGAGATTTTCATTACGATGACCCTTTGGTCCACCATGGCAGCTCTCCCGTGCAGCACTGCTGGTAATTTCCTATCATATGCTCTTTGCAGCCTTATTCAAAATGGTTTCAAAGCATGAGACATCCGCAGTTACATGGTGTATCACTCGTATTATTAGCAGAGAATTCAAGCTTTTTGGACCTAGCTGTTAACACTCTCTATTTTTTAATCTCCTCTGCTGTTCAGGTTATATTTGCTTGACAATGAAATGACAGGTATATTTTTATGACTACTACTTTTAGCTTGACAAAATGCCTTCATTGCCAAATTGAGTACGATTGGTCAAATTATCATATCTCAACACAAAAGCTACTATTATTAGAGTAAATTATATTTTTTTCCCCAGGATTTCCAGTTCTAGACTTTCTAACGTGCTTTATAAGTCGTAGTATTCTCTTGTGAGGGCAATTACTTCTAGTAGGTCAAAAGCGCCGAGAAAGGGGCTCGAGAGGCGACACAGGCAACGGGCTTATGGAAACGGCAGAGGCATCGCTCTGGCTGGGGCTGCTGGGGGAGCTCGGCTGAGCTGGCTGAACTCTGCTCGCCGGGTTAAAAATCTCTTTTTCACAATCCGTGCCATAAGCAGCAAAAATGATAATGAGCATACACCACCAGAAGTGGCTTCCGTCCGTCCTGTCTTCTACAGGGCTCTAAAAGTGGTGGCTTCTTAGTTCAAGTTCATGCTAATTGCCTTCTGTATTATATCAAAAATTATTTGAATGAAATGCATTTGATTAAAACATTTAAAGGAATAGCTAACAACGTCTCCATCTTCACTATGAGCATATAGATCAGATGAGCACAAAGTCACCTTAAAACACAACCCAACGGCGATTTAGACTTAGCGCTAGCAAAGTCCGAGTCAGTCTATACTGCAAAACAATAATACAAGGATAAATTTACCCTTTTGTGAAACAGTATAGAATTGTTGAAAAATATTTAAAAGTAAATATTCTGGAAAGTATATTCCAAATATATACGTTCAACAAAGTGCATTGCTAATAATCCAAAAATAAGGTTGCTCGTTTGAGTTGAATTCATCTTTCGATTGTTCTGATAGTGGCGGAGCAGCTTTAGCGCTGAAATTTCTCCTAGCCGTTCCTGCAGAGCAGCATTTCTTGAGTTTAATCTTTCTAACATACACCGGGTATTGATCCACTGACGATGTAGCGATGATTCAAACTGAAGGTGCCTAATCCTGATCTTGCTCACACCTATAACTCCATTTATTTGGTCAGGTTACTCGGGATCTTCCTCGAACAAGTAAGCAACTCTGAGGCGGCCTTTTAGCTTTTGTACCACAATATTTAATATAATGCATTATTCCAGAGAAGTGTTAAACCTTTGGCATTCATGACGGTATCTGCTAAAAAATGCATTTAAACCTACCAGCTGCTACGAGGCAGCGAAACGCAGCCCCTGAACCCCGCAGCGCGCTGGCCCGCGGGAGGGGGACGCGGACAGCACGCCCTCCCAAGGCATGCCGTGCCCCAGATTTGGGCATAAAACCCGCGACAATGGGAAAACTGCCTTCGGAAAGAGCGAGCGCTGTATCAGAGAGAGAGCATCGCGAGTTTATTATCCCATCAAGGATTTGAGTGTGCCCAATTTTCATCAGCTGAGAGCATAAGCCGTCAGTCCTTGCTCAGTCCTTTTTTTTGGAATGTAAATTTCTTCTAATTCGGCAGCGGTAATCTCCCGGCACGAGAAGCCTGCAGCGGTCCTTGTCCCACTTTCCCTCTCGGAGTATTTGTTCCAGGCAAGGCCAGAGAATTTTGTATCAACATATTGATCTGTCTAAATCTTATTAAGAGGGGCAGCAGGTTCAGGCACGTCTCAGACACATGTTTGCACGCTTCTCCTCGTTTCCAGTTTGTGTTCCTGTTCCCCTTTTAAGCTTAAATCTGAAAATAAACAGCCTGTAAATACCTGCCATTTTTTCGGCAGTGTTTGGACTGAATCAGAGTGAAAGCCCGGGTTAAATGCGGTTACCCACGATGGCTCCATCTGTGAAGGGAGGCTGGTATTTCCTTTTCCCCGGGAGGCAAATTTAGCTCCTCGTCTGTCTGCTGCGAGGGTGCAGTCCTCTTTGCAAAATGCAAAAAACGGGGCGGTTTTGCGCTGCCCCTCTGCCCGACACCCGATGCGCAGAGACGGTTGCGCTGTGCTTTGAGATCCCGGCCCAGAAGCGCTGCCCAGACGCAGAGCTGCCGTGTTTGCTCGGTGGTGCTTTCCACGCGCGGTATGGTACACGTAATGGAAACGTCCCCACCAACGCAGGAATACGGACACCGGTAATTACAGATGTAGCCCTCTGGGCACATTTCAGCACGTTTCGCTTGGCAAAGTGGACGCCAAGACAAGCAGCAGGTAACAGCAATAACCGGGCAAGCGGGAGACCCAGACTGCACGATGTGTCCCCTCTCCCTCACGATGCTGCGAGGCATCAAACACCTCTTCCACAGCTCGGAGAATTAATAACAGCTTGGGGAACCTTCCGCCCTCCTGTGACAAGCCTCCCCCCAGCTCAGGGCGACGGTGCCAGCAGCGCGTTTCCTTCCGCTGATTAATTTGTGGCAGTAATCAGCACCTTCGCTGGTGGCTCTAGCAGCGGGGCCAGGGCTGGAGCGGCGGTGGGAGCTCGCTACGTCGCCCGGCCTGAACCTCATTTCCTCGTGAAGTGACGCAGGAGTGCGGTTTAAACTCGACGGTCGCCCCGGTTCACTCTCTTCTTGCTACAACCCTGAATCCTTCCAAGGAGGCAGAACAGTCACCACCTCCAGCGCAGATCTGCACCTGCGGAAATGAACTCAGTTACCCCCGTCAGCTGGGGGAACTTGTCCTATGTTGTGTTGCAGCTGAGCCGCTGCCTCCTGCACCAGACCCGTATCCGAGACCCACGCTCATCCTTTCCTGGAAACACAGCCCGGAAAAATACGCGTAAAAGCAACCGAGGGCACGTCCTTCCCTCCCCCTGAGCACCGTGTCGGGACGCACAGCCCTGGCTAAGAAAGTCTAGGATGCGGAAAGTGCTCAGTCTCATGTCTGCTAAAACAACCAAAACCCAGCACCTGCAAGAGGAAGCAAAGGTGACCTGAACTGTCTCAGAGCAAGATATAGCAAAGAAGGGCGGATTTTAAGCATTCACGAAGACGTGCTCATTGGCAAATTTGGTATTCAGTGCTTTCGAAAGCCTCACCGGGTGTCTGCAACCTTTGGCTTGTAAAACTGTTCTGAAGAAAAATCGTTTTTTAGTTAATTAAATGTCTAACTTAGGTATTCACAGAGCATCACCCACTTAAAATACGACAGTGAGTAAACCAGAAATGATAGCCGTCCTCACAAAACACAAAATAAATCTGTATCAGGTTTTACCTTCAGATAGACATAGCAATAGCATGACTTCAAGGGGACATGCACAACTTTGAGCAGAGCCTAGATCCTAAAAACTTATTGCCTATGGTCTACTCTTTTAAACCGGTCCAGTCTCAGCAGTACATCAAGGACATAGGGAATACATGGTCGTCAGTAAATATACGTCACTAATTTGATCACATAAACCTTGGAAAATGGTCATCTTACCCCACCATAAGAGCAACCAAAAATTTGACTTAGAAAAGGCAAGCATTAAAAAAATTATCGTCAAAGTCTCTAAACATTTACCCTGTCTGTCCCCGTCTCTCCACTGCTCTTCCATCTATACGTTTTCCATAGAAAGCAGCTTGGTATGAAAAAATATGGATTAAAACGTGATAAAATCACCAGATGACCTATTACAAATGACAAGGTTAATACTCTCTTAATCAATCACCGTACATTTCACAACATGACGGTTCAGAGAGCTGCAAAATGGGTTTGTGCATTCCTCATAAAGAACGCAGAGGCTCTTTCCAGATCTGTGCGGGCCATCTGGGGCCAGTCTGGTGAAAGGGGCCCCTCACATCACGCAGCCTTTCACCAGCGCTTTCTGGAGTGCGTTTCTTTAACGTCGCGGGGCAGCTGGGCCGGGATGCTCGACATTCTGAATCTTTCCCCCGATGGCTAGCGAAGATCAAATTTCTGTCCGCCTGTGAAATAGTTGTAATGGGACGAGTCCACGTATACTGGGCAAGTCCGTTTTATAACCGTAAAATGTTCAGGCTGCAAGGGCAGTACTCGTGCGTGGCAGTTTCACCGCCACACCAAAAGTAGCTCCATCATTAGCTACCAAGCAGCGAGGAAGGGACCTCTTATTTTTTTCAAGATTTGTTTCTCTAGGAGGGCTCGAATCAGCAAGAGAAAAGAAAATATTGGGAAAAAACGCAACACATCTGCAATGCTACTTGACCAGATCAAAGCGAGGCGGCACCAGACCCGGGGGTTCGGGTCCCACCTCCCCTTCCCCGCTGAGCAGCAGCTTGTCCCGCCGCTCTGACCCCACCTGCGGAGACCCCTTGGGTCAGGCTGCCGAAGGGTTTGCCCGGCCCCGGGGACTCCCTTATTGCCATTACTGTTGTTGTTGTTATTATTACTAATGTTTTATTTCATTTATTTCGTTTAACTATTGACAGTGCAATCACAGCAGCTGACCAGCCGTCGCTTGTTACCCCTAGCTGAAGCGGTATTTGGAAGCGAAGCGGGGAGAAGCTGAGATGCGGCCTGGGCCTGTAAAATCCGACCTTGCAGGACTCGGCTTCCAGGCCCACGCGCCGCCGGTAAGGATTGCAAACGCAGCGACCGCAGCAAGCGCCGCAGTTTTAGATCGTAATGCAATCGGACACGTAGTTACTTCCATGTGCGTCTGCCAGCCAAGCGAAGGGGAAAACAGAAAGCGACACTCTGAGCAGCTCTGAAAGCTCAACTGGTGCAAGATGTGTGATCAATAATTGGAATTGGCAGGGTTCGTTGGAGACGGGCGGGAGTCCGTTGGCGACGAGGCAGCATCCCTGCGGCAGGAGACGGAGGATCACAGCGAAAAGTTAATCACTGTTCTGCGCATTATGCATGAGATTTGATTTCTGCAGGCTTTAGTCTTTTATCAATGAAAACGTGGCAAATAGGGTGAGAGAATATGTATTGTCCAACGGTAGGAACAATAGTTTTCCTCCCAAGGTGCCCAGACTGCTACAGCCGGACACGTCAGTGACAAATGACTCACGTTCCTTAACGGCTGCGGGAGTGAAATTCTTCCTCTGCATGGTGCCGCTCTCCTATTCGCAGAGGGCAGCAGCGGAGAGCAAGAATCTTAGGTAAAGAAAACGGAGATTTGGCTGCTAACAACACCAGTGGAATGGTGCTGGATTACGCCAGGGAATAACCCGAGCAACGTTGTACAGCGGATAAGAGGGCAATCCTCTGCTGTGGCAGGAGCTTGAAATTACAGTATTATTCTTTTAATTTGTGGGTCTTGCTAATCGTTATTCGCGTGTATTTGGGAAGAGGTGGTGGCAGTGGGCAGTGGCAGGTTTGCTGTTGTTTTGCTTTCTGTAGTCCTTACTGTGGGTTGAAGTCCACCCGCAAGCGCCAAAAAGTTCTGCAAAATCTCTCCCTGGCCGTGCTCAGCCTGCGTGGGAGCTTAAAGCCCTGGAAATCGTCTTGCAACCAGACCATAACCTGGCAACACCGTTACAGCTGGAAAAGCATTGAGTTAGTTACGAGTGGTCAATTAGATGTGACTAGTTAGTGTCTGTCTTCCCGCTCTCTCTGGGTATGGCACCTCCCCGGCCGAATAAATCCGTCGTAACTACGGAGGTGCACCGCGCTGACCCGTCCAGGCAGGTTTATGGTCCCTCACTGCCTTTTTTGCACCCGCGAGCACAGTCCGGTGCTGCCTGTGGGCTTCGTTTGCACGGCAAGGCTAACGAAGGCGCTGCACGGAGGGCGTATTCACCATGCAAGCACTTCCTAGCCCTTCTCAGATCATGTCGCTGGATTAAAAATACCTAGAGTATAAAAAGAGGATAGATTTACAATTTAGGTAAAATATATAAGCAGGAAACTGGCTCATAATATTGATCTGGTTAATGCAGAAAGATTTCGGAGCAAGGGAAAACCAATTACCGCGGTTAGGCTGAGGTCTGTCCGCAAGACTTATGTGCGGCTCTTAGGTCGCGGGCGCTCGGGCGCAGAGCTCGGAGGGTTTATTGCGCTGCTCGTTCTGCCAAGGCGTTGCATTAAATGAATGAAAAGCAAGAAATTACTCATCTGTAAGTGGCAGGACGCATCAGAGCCGCTGCGCTGACCCAAATGAGTATTAGCACAAGGGCAAAGGGTGGAAGATAAGTGATTAAGACATTTGTATACAGATCAGCTCTCGATTCGGGTGTGTGTCTGATAGAGGTATTATCCTTTTTCTCAGCTCCTGCAAAACTCTCCTTGAATAGCTGGTCCCTGGTTCTTGCATTATCTGCGAGGTGAATAACAGCCGATCCGTCTTGTCTTGGATTATTCTGTCTTTCTTGCCATCCATGTGGTTTCTATCCTGTGATGAAAAAAACAGGATTTCATTTAATTGGGCTGAAACACAAGCTTTTTAGGACCCTGCAGAGCATTAGGCAGGGGGGCTGCAGGGGGGAGGCGGGGGGCTGGCGGGCAGCGGAGCAGAGGCGGACGCCGCAGAGCTGCCCCCCGCTCCGAGCCCCTCCGCCGAAACGCTCCCGCGGGGCCGGCGTCTCGGAGGAACCCCCTCCGCGGCAGAGGAGCGGCCGCGGGGCCGGGACGCAGGCGGCCGGTGAGACGCCAGCCTGCCCCGTGCCCCGCTCGACGCCCCTTCCTTTCGCCTTGCCGTCGGGTAGGGGGCCGAATCGTGTCCCCGCGAGGGTGAGAGCTTGCGGCAAAAGGCCGCCGCGAGGTTTCCCACCGGTGCTGCTCCGCGGCGCCCGGGCAGGACGGAGGAAAACCTCACGGCTGAGCGTCCCCAAAACGCGGAGGTGGCAGATATTGCTGAGCAGCTCGTTTTATGCAACTCGGACACAGAACAGGGAAGTTCGGCGGTTGCCGTCCAAACCCAGCTGAGCTGCAGCTGATGCAGCTGGGAGGCGGGAGGCCTGCTCCCGGCAGCTGCTCGGCGCCGGCTCAGCTGGGTTTTCCCCCAAAGAGGAACCTTTCTTTAAAAAAAAAGGAAAATTGCATGAATGTAGGAGAGAAGCAGAGCAGTCTCCCGACGTCTGCAAGTGTCTGCTCACTGCTAAGCCGAGCACCAGCCTGAGCTCTCCGGGGGGGGGGGGGGGGGGGGGGGGAGGCGTGCGGGCAAAATTCGCATTCCCGCTGCAAGTCAGCGCTAGAGGGAGGCGAGCAAATACCGGCGGGACCTTGGCGAGCCGCAGCGTCCTTTCCCGCTGCTGCGGTTTGTAGCTGTTTATCTGTGTGCGAAATGGAGGGAATCGCTTTTGGCCGCACGCTCGAGCTCGCCCAGGGAGCGCGGGAAGAGCGGGCGGCAGCGCCGGGGAGGGGGTCTGCCCGGCCCCTCTCCGAGCGCCGGCTCTGCCAAGGCTGACAAGTGTTTAAATGGAAACAAGTGGGGTTTTACTGAAACGAGAGCTCAGCTTTTTGATCGTTAACTGATGCTCTTATTACCGAGTGACATGTTTTAAATGAAAATGAAAAGTTAATGGTTGCCAGGCACTCCACCGCGTAGCCTGCGTGCTTCTAATGATAGCACCAGCGATCTAATTAAAATAATGTGCGCACACATAAATATACATGCCTTGGAGGTAGGTGTTACAGAGTATTTTGGGGGCTTGAAGTGAAAGCTATTTAATGTGTGCTGATTCTTGCAACTAAATGCGCTGTAATATCTAATTTTCCGTGCAGAAGTAGGAGCTGCTGATGAAAACGTGATGGTACTGCGGGAAAATCCAGGAATT
The DNA here is from genome assembly GCF_036370855.1 of Dromaius novaehollandiae. NCBI lineage: Eukaryota > Metazoa > Chordata > Aves > Casuariiformes > Dromaiidae > Dromaius > Dromaius novaehollandiae. The sequence goes on along the minus strand of NC_088104.1, from coordinate 2,968,738 downwards.
GCTGCTTTGAATCAGGTAGGCACAGTATCAAGACGGATACAAAGGCGCTCTTTTCTTCAAAGCATTTACAAAAATAGATGAAGAAAGGGTGAAATAGAGTTAAAGAGGTGATGACCGCATACTTCTCGGCCCTCGGTGGGCGCGGGATGCCGAGCAGCAGCGGGAGCCGCGTCGCGGGCGCCGGGATCTCACGCCCCGGGAAGCGCCGCGAGTTTCCCAGCTCGGCGCGTTTCGTGTTTGCTCTTCCCAGCTGTGCATGTGGGCAAACAAAGCCGGAATAACTGCTGGTGGTTAATCAGAAAAACATCTCCGGACACACGCTGTAAACAGCTCGAAGAGTGCGTATGTTAATGGACCGCAGGAATGAAAGCCGTGCGGATGCCTGTGCCAAGACGGCCTCGGCAGACGCGCCGAGACGGAGACGAAATTCCCTGCGTTTGGGAGGCAACCCGTACTGGGGGCAACGTGCAAGCGGCTCCAGCGAATGGAAACGAAAATAGAAGGAAAAATCCCACCGCTGTCCCTTTGTTTCGTCTCTCCGAGCGAGAAGCAAGGCGGCGGGAGAAACGAGCAGGGCAATAACCACGCTGCCGCAGCATCCAACGCGCGGTGGGGAGATGCTCCCCTCTTCCGCCAGCGCCTCGTTACCGCTGATAGTCCAGCGAAGTTAGACGTGCAGCACCGAGATCAAGGGCCCAAAGCGCTTTGCATTCGAGTGGAGCGTGCGGCGTGGTGAAAGGACCCCTCGGTTTTGAGCCTAGTTGCACGAGCGATGGTGAATAGGGCTCCCTTTTCTGTACGCCTCTGGTTCGTGGCTTTCTTTTCGCAGGAAACTGGAAATCCGATGGCAGAATGGAAGAGGTTTACATGCAAGGCATCACTTCAAAGCAAAATCTCTCTGAAACCCTCCAAAACCTTGATTAAAAAAAAAAAAAAATCTGGGAATCTTCCTTTTAACCGCTTCTTCCAGGTCCTCGCTGTGCCAAATTTCTTGCATGTTTTGATTCTCAACCCATTACGGCTGGTGATTGTCGAGATCAAAACGCAATAAATGTGCCACTGGCTTTGTGCAGGTCTGACGTCCAATTTCTTTTAACTAAGCACGGGAGACGAGACGGATGAAAGGAGAGACCCCGGCTTTATTCCTAGGGGAGGATATTCAGGGAAGAGAGAGGCACTGTAGAATAGAAGTGAAACAATTTGGGGTGTTTGAAATGGCGATGAAAGGTGGAGGGGGTCCAGGCCCAGGGAGATGTGACGAACGGGGGACGGCGGGACAAGACAACAGAGGCGGCATGAAAGGGAAAACGGGCAGAGGCGAGAGAAAGGGAACAAGCCAATTAAATGCAGGTACCAGCTCACAGGAGCTGCCTACGTCTGCGTCTGCAGAAATCAATGAGCGTGTGTGCCGGCCTCAAAGGCAAGGGGGCCCGTCCCCGTCCCTGTCCCCGTCCCCGTCCCCGTCCCCATCCCCGTCCCGCGGAGCCGGCTGCGCCCCGGCCAGCCTGGCCTTGTCAAGGGTTTCGCCAGCTCTCTGTCCCCACGAAGAGCAGTAGGGATCGAGGCTCCTGGAAAAACTCCAGAGAGGCATTTGACACTTGCATAATTTGGTTCTCCTTTTGATAATTCGGGCTATTTTTTCGTTTCTGATGTCGCTTGGTTTCCCAGCTCAGCAGAAGGAGACGAAGCAGCCGCGATTCCCGGGCAGAGCCGCTTGCAGCGTGGGTCGCGCTGACTTCAGCCCCGCTGCCCAAAACACCGCGAGTGCGCACAGTCGTGCCGATACCGGACCCTTGCTCTTTCCTATGGCAGCTTGGGCGTTTTCCGTTTGCTAGGCACTTTTACTGCTTTTTCCATGAAATTTTCCAGCGATCCATGGTAAAATCCAGTGGCAAACAGTTTGCAAGAATGCCTGAAATACAGGCAGGACACGGTGGGTTAATGCCCTCAAAAGTTCTGCATTGAAAGCGAATTAAAGCTAATGGGAGGATTTACTAAAGACGGTGGGAAGATTTTCTTTTTGGCTACCAACGTGAAGTGCTGATGAGGAAAGAATGGGAAAAAGCTGTTTTCGGAGCTAAGTTCTGAGCGAAGCACAGACAAGAAAGAATCGCAACACTGGGTCGGATGAGTTGCTCATCTAGTCTGAGCATCCTCTCTCCGACGGCGGTGGTTTCAGGTCCTTCGAAGGAAGCAGAAAAGCCTGGTTAAGGCATTGCAAACAGGCCTTCTGTTGCTGTACAGATTGGTAGGTGGAGCGTACAACCTCTGCTTTTTTGCCTTTTTTTTTTGAGTTGTAGGCACAGCCCGTGCAGCTCTTGCCGCCCTTTCTCGCCCGTGCCCTTGCCCTCCCCAGGCCGGGGTGAGTGCAGAACCCGTTTGGGCTGGGACCGCCCCAGCAGCACTGCTGGGACCACGTGTGTGGGGCGGCTAGAAGGCCCCCCGGATCCCAAAGTTGGCACAGCATGACCTTGGCGTGGCTATTTCACACCTCTTGCTCCCTTCATCTTGCGGCGGTTAGGGAATAGGTGGAACGCAGGGATGCGCGTTGCCTCCTTCCCGGTGCCTACGAGGGCATCTGGGCAGGCGCCAGGTCCCCCTCGGAGGGGAAGGGTGGCTGGGCAGAGATGGTGCTCGAGGTGAAGCCCCGTGGCTCGTTGGAGCTTCAGGGCAGCCAGGAACCTCTCTGGTATCGGCTGGTACGGGGTTTACCCGTGCACCTGGGAGCTCTGTGCATGCGGGCACGGAGCGGTGAGCCCAGAAAATTGAGATTCGGGCTTCCAGACACCTGTTTATAATCAGAAAACAAAAATGAGGACCAGAAGGTCGCTGAGGACACATGCCGGTGAAGTCCCTGGTGATTACGGGAGAGAAAACCAGCGGCTGACGCCCAGCGACGGGCTGCCAAGGCCGGCGGGACCGGCGGGAGAGCAGGACGGGGACCCGGCGGGACGAAGGAGATCTGCACAAAGAGGGAAACGCCGGCACGGGCCGCCAGCAAAAGTAACCCCATCCTTGCTGAGCCCCGCGGCTGCAGACGCTAGCGGGAGCTACGGCTGGGAAGCACCCGGATTTTTCTCCCGCTGGAAGAGAGGGACACGAGGAGAAAGCTGCAAATAAAACCAGACACCCGAACAGCTTTTTGGAATGACGTGGATTTTCTTCGTATTGGGAACGGACAGGCACTGATTCTGAGTGCTAAATGTGCTCCCACTTTTTTTAGCACTAGCAGGCTTTATTGCATATAGATGCAACGGACAGTTTTTACGGCAGTCCTGTACCTACGCGGCACGGGAAAGCTCCCGGGAATGCCTATTTCCCACCGCGCCGGGATGAGCTGGTGCGCACGGAGCGCCGACGGAGCGGAGAAACGCTGCCGAGCCTCTGCTCTGCTGCCTCTGCAAAGCCTGGCCACCCAAACTGGCTCGTTGTCTTTGAAGGATGGCGTGTGAAAAGCCCTGGGATTCCCTAGACGGTTAAAGACATGGAGATAAAAAACAGAAAATTATGACTGGACAGTATGAATGGTCTGGTTAGGCGATTTATTACTCTGCGCAAACCCTTTTTTCCAGATGTATTCCCGGAACGTGAACACGTCCGTCAGGGACGATGCAACCCCCTAGTTCTCCAAGACCCCCTAGTTCTCCAAGGCAGAAGTAGACAGGCGGCACAAATCTCACCACCCCGATGTGACGATAGCAACGTCGAGACATCCCACGAGGGATGAAGGATGTTGGTATCTGTTTGATTTACGCCCCGCCTGGACCACCGTAAAAATGGAAATGAAGCTCGTGGAAGTGTCTCCTGACAAGAGCCGGTCTCGTCGTTGCAGCAACGCCGAGGGCACTTGCTTCTCCCTGGCAGCCGAGAAGAAGACGGAGATGGTACGTGGGCCAACCGCGCCCTGGGCCATCGCTCGCTCCACGGGGACCCGGCCGTCGGGACCGGGCCGTCCGCACGCCTTTTCCTCAGCCGGCCAGCCAGGGAAACACCGTGGGTAACGGCTCTGAATAACAAAAGTTAGCAAACACTACGTTAGGGTTTCCGTGGAAACCGAGCCTTGGCCCTTAGTCACATATTTTCGCGGGATTCGTTATCCTCTCCAGATTTCACGCGCCGAGTTGCGCGCGATCGTGCTGATTGATGCCTGGCTGTCTGCTTGCTGCGTAAATAAGAGGTATTTATTGCTTCCTTTCCCTTTTCCAGCAGGGAAAGCCTTATTCCACAGGTCATGTAAGAGCAGTTGTTTGCATTATACCATCCATAGCACATACGGGTTTCTTAAGCTGGCTGCATTATTAATTATCCATAGAATGAACAACATTAAACAGGTCTTAATGAGTGTCTCCTGATTAGGATTATCTGCTCAGATTTCTGCATGGGTGACTGCGCCTTTGTAGCGCCAGTTATTGCTCCAAGCTGGAATACATAAAGCACAAATTTTGGAGCCAGGCCACGGTTACCGCAGGATCCTTTCTGCAGTCGTTCTTGCCTCCTGCCTTTTATAGGAGACCCCCAGGAAATCCAGCCCAGCTGAAAAGTTCTTGCTATTCAGAATTGCTTTGTATAAGTGTAGAGGTGTGATAAAAGCTGGATGAAGGCGTAAAGCGGAGGCCGGAGCAGCGCCGTGGTTAATGTCCCGGGGGTCCGGCGTTCCCCGGGGCCGCTGCCTGGTGCAGGGGGTTTCGTGGACAGACCGAACCCGCACCGGACGGACCTGCCGCCTCCTCCGGGTATTTGCAATATCTGCACGTTGTGCAAAACAGCCGTTTATCGCCGTTTCCGACAAGGCGAGGAAGCAGAAATGCAAAGAAAGGGCTTCCCCAGGGAGCCGGATGGCTAAAATCACAGAGGGCACCTGCTAGTATCCCCCGAGACAACTGTGCAGCGGGAATTTAGCGCTCCGAAAAAAGCGGCTGCTCGTTTAAAAAAAAAAAAGAACAAAAAAAATCGGGCTCTAACCGAATTCCCCGAGGTCACCTAGGAAACCTGGCAGGCCGCGGGGCTGCTGGTGGCACCTAACCATAGGCTCATTCTTCCCCTGCGCCACCACGGCAAGCGCCGGAAAAGCACAGGCGAAGCAAATCCCCCGTCACTGCCTTTGTTAGAGAAAAACCAGTTTTTTGCAGTGAGTTTCGAATGGGTTAAAAACCGCATCGAGATGCATTAGCAGTAGCATTTAAAATTTTGAGGCAATATTTCACCGCAGGACTGGAATTGCCGGTTTGCTTTGACTTAGTACTTTTTAGAGTTTAAAAAACCCTTGGAACATATCACAAAGTCATTTTTGGCTGATGTTTCAACTCCTTCAAGCTGCTTGAGCTGAAAGCTGAGAGACAGCATTTTAACGTGAGGCGAACGTTTTGGTTTCAAAGTTTCCCATGCAATAACGCAGCCATATTTTCAAAATCAGAATTGACATTTTCCCATGAAAAAAATAATCGGACTAGTGTTTTCTCCATAAAAGCAGTTTTTTGGAGTGGAAAATCACAGGCGAGTCCAGAAATAGCTGGTGCCGGCGAGGGTCTCCCCGGAGCGCTCCTGCAGCGAACCGAGCCCGGGCTGGGGCGGGAGCCCCGACACCCCAAACCACCACAGCTTCTTGCTTTCCATCTTCCACAGATTCAGTCCTCAAAATGCCTTGACTAGTCTTGGCCTTTATATTTTTCTCCTTTCAGATGCATATATTCAACTCATGGCAATGGCAGTTGTGGCAGAGTAGTGATGGAGTTGACCTTACTTGGTCAAAAAGACTGACCTGAGCACCGCCAGCTGCTGCCGATCGGCTCGTTAACCTTCACTGTCAACAGTTTGGAGGTGACCTTCGCTCTATGTCCTGCTGAGTTTCCAGCTCCAGGTTTTTTTGTGTTTTATGCTATATACAGTATATGCTCTAGGTTATTATTTCGTATTAATATATGATTCTGTGCATTCTGGCATCTGAAGCAATGAACCTATTTTACTGACACTTCAGACTTCTTCAGAGATTCTTCATGCTTTAAAGTAAATATCTACTTTTTCCCATATTTAGTTTTGGAAAAAATAATAATATGAAGGAAAGCACAAAGAAAAAGTACTCACTCTGCAATGAGGGGACGCAGTGACTGCTCCAGCAAAGCTGCCATAGGGAATTTCGCAGTTCTGGGGTGCTTGATGGGACACGTCCTGAAGAACATCCTCCACGAGATTTGCTTTTTCCACATTTTGGTATGTGAGCGATGGTCTAGATTGGTGAGGAAACACAGCGAATAACAGGGTCATCCAAAAAACACAGTTTGTACCTGGGGACGCGGAGAACTGGGGGGCCAGGAAGGGCCCGGGCATCGGGTAACAGCAATGCTTCCCCATCTCCTCCTCTTCGGCAGTGCTGCTCCCACGCTTGCCCAAACCTGCAGTTGCCGAAATACCGCTGGACTGTTTACAGCATTGTGAGTTATTGCAACCCTTGGGTTAAATTTTGGTTCCTCTCTATCTGAAATTAGCTTTGGAGGCTGGGGCTCCACACGTCACTTTACGCAAGAAAAAACTGAAGAACAGAAAAAAAGGATGATGTTCTTTCAATCTGTGGCCACTTCCTTGGCCTTTTCTCTTCTACAAACGCTCCTAAGCAGTTATTTCCTGCAGCATTTTGCAGTGTGGGCCAAGGTCTGACAAGTGACTCATCACTTTGAGTGCCAAGGGCGAGAAATGTTATTTTAGAAATTAAATGCTCAACACATTTGGAAAACAAATCCCCTTTAAGGTGTCTCGTGAAGTGGACTCCAAAAGGAAAGTATCTGCAATTAAGTCATTTCAAAAATATCTTGGCTTCTGTGCTTACTGACTGAACTTCTTTCATCTTATCTCAGTAAATGTTGGTAGTGGATTCTGTAAATTCTAACAAATTTACCATTTCGCCTCATAAATAAACTGACAATGAAACAATATGCTTCAAAATATAGGTTATATTTTCTCAGTTAATTATGTGGCTTGTGATGGTTGGAGTAGCCTATAAAATCAGAGCAGACCATAGAGCTCTGGTCAAATATGGTCCTCATTTTTCGACACATATGGCCGATGTCTCTGCGCAATTAGAGCTAATCCTAGAGTACACAGTTTATTATTCAGTCTGGTTCTTTTATGTTTCCCATATGTATTTAATTTTGTAAGCATTACGTTTCTACTTCTCCTGATTTTGTACATTTTTCTCATAAAACCCGTAAAATATTTAAGCATTAAAAGGATACTCATGTGATGGCTTCATTTTAAAATAATGTCATACGGGCAAAGTTCAGTGCAACCCTCACCTGCTCTTAATTATTGTAAATATGATTAAAATTTTATCTAAGGGTTTTTTCCCTATGCTTAGCTCTTCATTCCGCAGGTTATTTCTGCAAAAGTCCTTCCTCGCCTTCAGGCTCACGTCAGCGGGCTCGTTCATAAGCGCACGAAGTTGCGTGAAGCGTGTGAAGATCGCCGCCGAAACGTGACCGGTGCAGCACGTTGGCCAGGCTTCCCAGCGCGGGTGATCCCTCGCTTCGTTTGAACCTGTCTCAAAGGGGAAAAAACGATGCCCTATTTCCGCTGGCCACTGAAGCTTTGAAAGAGAAGCAGTGCAGGTGCAGCATCTGCTATGATGGTCGTGAAACCGTGCAGCGGGTAGACGGCAAGACTTCTAAAATGACGGTGAAACGACGGTGCGTATTTGACATTTGAACGCGAAGGTTAAGTGACCGCGACCCAGCCGAAGAGGTTCGGATATGCAGGAGGCTTGGAGGGTCTCGATATTTTCCCATGTCTTGTGGTGCTTCTTCTAATTACTTCAGTCGATCCATCAAAGGAATGACTGACTCCTCTTGCTGGAAATCTTCCTCAAATGCATCTAACCAGATTATTTCTTCGTTCTAGCAGCTGAAGGTATCAATCTTCTTTCACAGCACTAAATGCTGCTTTCTGAGATGAGCACGTCAGCACTCGCTGAATGCAGTAGTGGGGGATTTTCTTTCCATTTGTTTCCCATCCGTAAGGAGAATGGCTTTGTCCCATTGTCCAGGAAAAACTCATGCGTAGCCTTAGACTAATTCAGAAAGTGAAGGCTAATACTCTAATTTTCTTCAAGTTATAATTGGATCTGCTACAACGCTCCCGGGATATCAGATGGTTGAATAACCCGGAGCAAAATACACCGAGTGGAGCTTGCACCGACGAACGCTCACGGCAAGCCGTCCCTCGGTTTCGGGGGTAACTCGAAGGGCTCCCGTAGCCCCTCACGCCGTTTTGTTCAGCCGGCACCCAGAGGGGTGGACAGTCCAAGTCAGCCTGCAAGTTATGAGCTGCCTGAAAATACCAGACGAGTTATTAAATAGGCTATGCTTGGAGCTTGGAGCATTGCCCTGCTCCTCTTAGGTCCGAAAGTGATTTTCTAATCCCCTTTTTTATAGATCTCCAGACCTCACGTTGCGAGGGTGTGCGCCTGTGTCCTGGGTTCTCTGCTTTAATCACCGGTGCTGAGTACGTTGGCTGCTTTTCCAGTCACCTGGCTGCAGAATTAGTATATGGCGTTTGGGAAATGTGAGAAGTCATCCTGAGGAGTGAGCTGGTCCCAGGTACCCACCTGCAGCCGGACCACAGTCTGGCCTTCTGTCCTCTCCCTGTCTGGGAAACGCGTGTGCTGTGCTGGCCCTGGATCGGGGCAACCACCCCGGTGAGCCCGGTGCCTTGGGAGCTGTGCTCCCATCCAGCGACCTGCTCCTTCCCGGTAGCCGCGGAGCCTTTCCAGCTGCAAGGGGTGTTTGCTTTGGAAGACGTGTCTGCAGGGCTTGTGTCCCGGGCTGCCGCTTCTGGCCTGCTTCTGTCTTTCTCCTTGCAACGTGCGTATTTCTTTTCTTCCCCTTCTCCGACGGACTCAGGCTTTGCCCGGAGTGTCTCTGCCTCCGCAGAACCATCGCTCGGCTTTTAACCTCTCAGACGCTCTCCTGGGCGTATTAAACCTGACTTGTCAAAGTGCAGCTATTACTGCTCTGCAGAGTATTTTTATAGCTCAGAAGAACAACCAGGATCGAAGGAGGACCTGGAGGTGCAGCAGAGGACGCAGCGCTGGCAGGGACAGGCTGGCCAGGACTAAAGGGGGCAAGGTTTTAAATGTCCCTTAGCTAAATGGTTTATAATACCGCCACGGCACGAACGGCATCGCTTGGGTCTAGTGACATCCCCGGTGCTGCGGTGATGTCCTGGGATGGGCAACGCGCTTTGGCAGCGCGGCACCTACCTGGCCCATGAGAAAAGCCCCCAGAGAGCATGGTCTGCTGAGAACCGCAACCCCTTGGCTCCTGGAAAGGCAGCTTTGCTCTCGTTTGGGTGAAAACATACTTCAGTATCAAAAGCAGACTGGGGGAGCTGGTGGATGTCGTTGCCGGACCATTGCTGAGGGAGCTGGCAGATGTCGTTGCGCGGCCACTCGCGATCATCTTTGGAAGGACTTGGAGATCGGGAGAGGTGGCTGAGGGCTAGAAGAAAGCAAATGTCACTCCAGTGTTCAAACAGGGCACGAAGGACCCAGGGAGCTACCAGCCAGTCAGCCTCACCCCCGTCAGCAGGGCGTGGGACCGGGTGGTCTCCAGAGGTCCCTTCCGACCTCAGCCGTCCTGCGAGTCGGCGACGCTGCGTTGCCGTTGGCTGGGTAGCGGCTCTGCACCAGAGGTGTGACGTGAGGGCTGCCGTGGGAACAGGCAAACAAAAATGCACCACCTTCACCATTCCTGTTCTGGTGCACGATGAAATACAGGCGAATTCTGCCTGAATTATGTGCTTTCCTCAGACCCACAGAAGGTGAATTCCGGACTTTTTTTACCAAGGGCTATAAGGGTTTAGCAGTAAAAATGCACTCAGGCAAGAATTTGCTTTCCGCAGTGGACTTCTCTTGAAAGCTTTCAGTCAGTTCATCACAATTTTCCCATCTTAAAGCAAAAAAACCGGTGGGCAGTAAAAAGCAAGAGCTCCTAAGTGCGGCACATCTGAAACCGCCGTCCTGTAAAATCCGAGCGAATTGCAGCCAGTTCCTCCCTACCGGAGCATTTTGTTGCTTTCCAGCCCCAGGTATGTGGGCAGCCGGGGTGAGACGTGCGATGGGTCTCCCCGGGGTTTAACTCCCGCCGTGTGCTCGAGGTTTCTGCAGCCAGCCAGGCGCGTGCTGTCCGTGCTGCCCGCACCGCGGGAGGCAGCTGTGCCGTCCTCAGTGACCCCGACCTGCATCGCAGCGATGAAAGAAGAACGGTTTGGGGATATAAATAGCTTTACAAGCTGGTAAGTGCAAAAGGAGGTTATCCGGTAGAACATTTGGTGGTGTTTTGCCCTAGATATCAACTGAGGTGGGCCTGAAGATTAATGACTTTCACAGCTTTTGCTGGGAAAATGCTGCTCTGGCCAGTCTGGACACATGTCCGGCATTTGACCGACAAATCTGCTGTAAAGCTGCTCTCATTTGTGTAAGTTATTTTTTGCCTCAGTTTCTTTTAAATGGGCAGCACTGATTTTTTTTCCTGCTACATCTGAGGCTCTGTGGTTCTTCCCTGGCAAAGTTAGATGACATTTATTTGTATGGTTTCCCATTAAGTTTTGCAAACCTGCTAGTAAGGTGAGCTTTGTTCACTCTCAGCTTCTCTTTTAAATCCAGACCCTGGCTTGGTTACACGTGACATGGGGTCGTGCTGCTGAGAGGGGGACGACTCGCTGGGCTTAACCTCCGACCGGCAAAAGTCAGCAGCTTAGACTTGGTTTATCTTGATTTTTCTTTTTTAACTCGTTCAAATTTCTGTGCTTCAGAGTTAAGCTCTTTTCATTTACCTTTTTATTTGTCCTGAGGGCAGCCAAGCTCTCTTTCTTTCGTTGCTTCATTTGCACATCATCACCATTATTAAAAATGTTAGCTTGGCTCGAAAAAGAAAGCTTATAAACTGACTTGCTGTGTCTGTTTTTGGGCCTGAAAAACGGTAAAAACCCTATGTAAACAGTAGGTAAAAATGAACAAATGAAATGGCAACAATTTAAAGAATCATTCTGCTTTTTAACGCTCCCGGCTAGTATCACTTTGGATTGCTGATGTTACGAGCTAACCTGACCTGAGTTACGTTAAATTAGTGGTGAAGTCTGTAATGGGATTTGTGCAGGGGCAATTACAGCTCAGCGCATCCACAGAGAAGCTCGTTTTGCCTTGCTCTGAAGGAGCAATAACTGATCCAAGCAGGAAAACGCAGGTGCTGTTGTGTGCCCCGGCCGCCGGCGGCTCTCGGGGGAGGCAAGGCCACACAGGCTTAGCTTCACCTGGGAGTTCCTTCTTCTCACGTTGGTAGAAGAAAGTTGGAAAACGCGAACAAAAGGAAAATAAACAGTGAAAAATAAAAAATAAACAGAAAAGGAAAAACTCAACATTTTTTGTATTTTTGGTCTTTAATCATAACCTCCTGAAGCCGGTAGTATCATCCTCAGCCCGGAACCCGTGGGGATGCTGATGCTGATGCCCCATTTCTGCTCCCTTTCCCTCTCCCCCGGCGTCAGGGCTCTCTCCAGCCCCGTGGGCCCCGGAAAGCCCCGTCTCTTAATTCTGCATCCGGAGTTTTCCGATCCTGCAGCACCCCAGGGCTGCTGGGGAAGGGGAGCCCGAGGCTGCGCTGAACTCCCCGCGACCGCGGGTGCAAGTGCCAGGGCGCTTGGCAGCACCGCAGAGTTTGTCGTGGGAGAAGGCAGGAAGCGGCTCAGCCCGCAAGAAACTCACGGTTGTTTGCAAGGAGGGGGATTAGCTGGCTGTTCACGCAACGAGCCGGATAACCCAGGCGTGACGGGTGGCGTTCAGATCAAGTGCAACTTGGAGAATGTTTTTAAACGACGGCGGCGGCGGGCCGGAGGCCGAGGGGGTCCAGGGGCCCTGGCCCGCTCGTGGGGGGGTCCCCGGGGACGCGCCGTGGAGGCTGCTGTATCCCCAAGGGCCTCCCACAGTAGGCAAAACACGGGAGAGGAGCGTGCGCCGGGCCCGGGCTTTTCCTCCCCCCAGCCATCATCTCTCTGCCGACGCAACGGGCTGATGCAGACCTTCGCTTCCAGCTAACCGCAAAAATAAACAGGGAAAATATATTATGCATGTACGAAGAGAGTCTGAGTTAATGAAACATAACTGTGGTCTTCCAGCCTAACGTAACATTTGCATTTTTCTAACTTTAGTAATTTGCCAGACTTTGGCTCTGGCTTCAATGAAAGAATAATTACTTGTTTTCATAAAGACGAGTGCTGATTTAAAAATGCGAGCTTCACTTTGTGAATTCAAGGGGAAACGCTTTACTTCATATCAATCAAGCTCTTTTAAGCAATGCAGGTTCATTTCATGCACTTCTTGATTTCCGCACCCTGCGTTCAGCAGTAACAGCAAAGCGTAGAAGGAGAAGGATGCCTGTTACTGCAGAAACACCTTTTGCAAAAATCCTTGAAGAAATTCAAGGTTTAAAGCTTTAGCTTTGCTTTGTCCTGCCTTGTTTGTGAGAAACACACAGGATAGTCCAGATCTGCACCAGAAATGGTGACTATCTTCGCCTTAGGCACTGTGGGCCCAGGCCAGGCAGCTAGCACAAATGCCACTCCAGCCTTGCCGTAGTCCGTGGGGAGGATGGAGGTACCGGGGGAGGACGAAGGCCCCCCGGGTCTTTGCCGTCAGCTGGGAATGCGCTTTGAGCTGGGGTCAGGGAGCAGGGCAGGTAGCTCCCTCCAGGGCCGGGGCTATGTAGACACAGCCTAAATGAGAGGTAAGGACCGTGGGGCAACACGAGCGTGAATCATCTCGCTGGCTTGCGTTCTTCAGCCTTGGATAAGGAAAGGTCACTGCTTCCACCCGCACTAAGAGTGGCAGGAGCTGCTCCCCTCATTAAGAGGTTTTTGAGTTTATTTGCTCCTTACGAGCCTCATTTGGCCTTAAACTCTAAAAATAACTGCAAGCTTCAGAAACGTAATCCGCAAAATTGATCGATTTGGTTCCTCAAGGCATACATTTGGAGGTGAACTGGGAACGGTTCGGGGTGGTACCGTGTGGAAGAGACTGCTGAAGCCCAGTGGAAAATGGCAGGAGAGCCAGTGACTGGAAAGACAAATTCAGACTAAGAACAAGGGGCAAAATTCTAACAGAAAAGGTAAAAAATTGGCCTAAATAGGAAAAAAGAAACTTTTTTCTAAATAATTCCTTTTCAATCCAGAAAAACCTTATTAGATCAGCGAGGGTCGGCTGGCAATGTGCAGACTCCAAGGTGACCTTCAGACATCCCCTGGGACCCCCTGATGTTTTGAGGATGACCCCCAGCTCCAGGGCTGGATGGTACACGGGCTTCAGGGCTGAATAATGATCTTTGTGAACACACATTTCCGAGAACCAAGGTAAGCGACTCAATTCTGCTGAATAAAAAGCTTGCCTCCACTTTAGCTTACCCATACATTAGACGATGGTTCTTTTTTTCTGGGTAACCCTCACTTTGCGCACTGGGATATAGGATGCATGTTCCCTTTTCTTATCCTTATTTATCTTGGTGAGATCCTAATTGCTCATATAAACCCTTATACCCATAGGGCATGCTGCGGAAATGAAAGGACTCTCTCTGCTTCCAAACCCAATGGCTGCAATGTTTTATTGTGTTTTTAAATCTCTTTTTTTAGCTATTGTTCTGGAAACTTGCAGTTCTTTAAAGGGACTTCAGGTTGATATTCCTGCTTATTGCCCATGAAAGCAAAAAAATAAAAAATAAAAACAAGACGGCTCATCTTCATTGTCTCCTCTTCCAAGGCACAAAATGAGCAGCCTTCTTACTCGCTTTTGTAAATGATCACCGGCTGACACTTCATATCAGCGCAACTCCGGGAGTGACATAGCGTAAAAAATAAGAAAGGACCACGAGAACAGCCACCCATTCAACGCGTCTCGGCGGTGGCAGCAGCCAGGAGCACTCAGCACCCACAGATCGATCGCTGGCGGAGAGGTAGCTTCCCTAACGGGGAGAAAAAACCCAAAACAAAGAAATTTGCTGCATTCAGTGCGTTGTTCATTTCAGCAGTTATGGAACAATAATTACCTTTATTGCCAGTGGTCGCTGGGGTGATGGTTGTACTAGATACGGGCCAGAGATTACAACTGCAGAGCAATTTCCCTGTGTCCTTAATGGACTCGTACTGCGCTTGCGGGCAATGGATTAGGACACTGAGTCTCGTCTCGCAGTAGGGTCATTGCAGGGACCCTCTCGGCTTTGGCTTGGATAGCCAACTCCTTATGGGCCAGATGCTGCCGGCTTTATCCCTGCTCGGTGGTCCCTACCCTGGGGCCCCCCGGGAGATGGGAGGGAAAATGGGCAGCGTGAGGGAAGGCAGGGATTCGCGGGGCAGAGCGGGATGCTGCCGGGAGGCTTTCCGAGCAGCACCGTCTCAGCCGCGGCTCTTAACGGTGATTTGTTTGCGAGCTAAGCAAACCGAGGAATTCCTGCTCTTCCCTTAAGCGAAGACCCTGTCAGTCTTTTTTTTAAAAAAACAATACTATACCAGCTAAAGAATACTTGCTTCCCAACCCATGTCTTCCCTCATGGGTATTTTCCCGCAGTCTTGCAGGAAAATCAGCAGAATTGCCTGCTAATCGTGTTGTGAAAGACCGAGCGCTCATCCCACAAACCTTGCTGTGCCTTTCCCCAGATATTCTTTAAAAGACTCAGTGGTGTTTTACCCTTACGCCTGGAATAAATCCTGCAAAGAGAGCAAAGCGACGGGAGGACAGTAAACCAACCAGCCTTTTTGTTATTGCCCTGCATTTTTACTGCAAAGTGAAAATTTATGGAAAATAGTAAGATTCAGGACGAATTGTTCTTAACTCTCCACCGACACACGGAGAACATGATGCATGACAGCTGTTTGCAGGCATTTAGCACCACTCGATGCCTTTTTATGGGGAGCAAAGTCCTTCCTTCAGCTCCGGGCTAGCTGTCGTTGCAGAGGAAGAAACGAGGTCAACGGGGAGGCCTCGTCGGCGCGGTCACAGCTGCAAAACCTCGAGGTTTTGAGCAACGAAAATAGCCATGAGGTCCTGGAGCGATGCTGCTCAGAAAGCCAACGGAGAGAAGCCGTGGCTTTTGGAGAGCACGTCGTCTCCTTCCTTCCCACTTATTTACGTGTTTAGGCTCCGTCAGTCTCATCCAGCGTTCGGTGTGGACGTAAGGAGCTGAGATATTCAGGGATTTCACCAGCCGAGCTGCTGGGCACTCTGCAATCTGTAAGGTCCATCCCGTTAGGTTGGTTATCCATTATGGTTTATGCAAACTGTGAAGGAAAAATTGGACCTGAAGAGCATGTGAAAAACACTGCCTGAATGGCTGACCTTTCTTTTTCCTTTTTCTTTTTTTTAAATTTATATATAAGACCCTAAGAATTAATAGTGGAATCAAAAAGAGAGAGAAAAATTAGGATGAAATTCTAAAATCAGCCGACCCGTGGAAAAGCCAAGAAAGAAAAAGCTGGTAAACATGTCACCCTTGTCCTTTGTCATATGATGAGATGTTAGCTACCATTATCTCCAATTCAGGGAAACGTTTAAGGGGAGCTCATTTTATACAGCATTTTCTTCCCTTTTTTAAATGGATATTTGGCAGCACTTTGAATATTAACCCCGCAGTGTAGCTACAGTTGGTATTTTTGCTGTTCCCCCTGGTATTGGACAAGAGATGTGAAGTCAGAGTTGGATTGGATTTGTAAAGTTTTGAAAAGTTAGAGCGAGCTTGTATGTTTAAAATCGATGCTGCATGAGCTCAGTGGTTGTTTGTTAAAACTATTCCAACTCATCTGGGAAGAAAACACATGTTTTCTGTGAGGCGTGACATCGCGTGGCTTAGTGTTGGCCACATCAAGTGTTTAAAGCCCCGATATGTTTTTCTTCCATCACATCGTGATGGAGCGTTGGGATGATAGTAAATGGGTCTTGCAGCGTTATGAGGAGGGAAAAATGGAGCTGTCCTGTCCTTTTAGAGTCGTTTATGTCGTATTTGTGATTGCCCTTTGCTTTGCTGACGAAGTTCCTCTCTTCCGAGCCTCCCAAAGCCCACGGAGGCGTGCATTGCTTGCGTATCCGCTCGGGCGCGCGGGATGGCATCTCGCGCGTCATGTTGCACCGTTGCAGCTAGATCCTGCCGTGCAAGCGAGCGTTTTTTCTGTCTGTCAGGGGCCTCCTCTCGCGGAGATTGCCTTCGGGCTGAACTTTCGCGTAATATATTTTGACACCCCATATGGTCCCCGCGGTTCTCGCAGGCGCACGCTGAAATCTTGCTTGTGTTTTTGGCAACTACCAGGATCTGGAGGCAGTCTGTCTTTTTTCCTTCCGTGGCGACATTCGCATTTGGGAAGATTAATGCGGTGATCAGGCACTGGCGAGGAGATGGAGCAGATGACCTAATAGCTCTTTACCGCCTCTAATTCCTGTGTTTAATAACGAGGAATTCTTTGCGGCGGTGGCACTGATTTCCCTGAGCTGTCGCCGCAGAGGGAACGCAGAAGAGGTGGCACTAACAGTGTCATCTAAATCCATCTTTTTCTTTGGCACCTCTGCCCTTGTGAATCAAGCGTACCGTCTGGTGAGCGGGCAAACTGCCATCTCGGCAGATGGGCGTGAGCGCATCCAGCTATGGGACCGCGTACGATTACCAAATGTGCTGCTGAGCGAGGATTTCCAGCAGCACTATCAAAACACCCTCTCCTAATGAGCTTCTGGGTCCGCGGGCAAAGAGACGGGCCACTTTGCTCCCCGGGGACGGTCCCTAAGAAACTGGCCAAAATGCAGTAGCGTCGGCTGGAGCAACCCGCGGCACCACGCTGCGAGCCCTGCTCCGAGGAGGCTGCAGCGACGCGGTACCCAGCCCCTCTCCCCTGCGCCGACACCCATTCCCGGAGATTTTTACGATGAAAAATGCGCGTTTTGGCAGAAGGTTCTTCCAAGCGCGACTCAGAACTCTTGCAGCTAAAACCATGGCGGCGATGTGCAGATCGTCCGCGTGCCTTCGGGTCGTGCTCGTGTCGCTGCGACACAAGCAAAGACGAGGCGCTCCGCCGTGCCGCCGAGTGCTTTTAGCAGAGCAGCTATTTTTGTAAGATCGTTACTTGACCATGAGATGCGGGAAGCTATTTTTCTCTTAATTTATTAAGAGAAATTATTCCTTTTGGTTTCAGAATCTCTACCAAGCCCAACTGCTCGTGATGTGAGGGGCAGCTTCAGCGTTAGCGTCCACCTCCTCCTTACGTTGGTGCCCCTAGATATCCCCAAGCCGTGCAGCTCCGGGGCAAATGCCCAAGCTCCTAAATGATGCTCATCGCTTGTCGGCTCTCCGTGTCCGGGGCTGCGGGACCTCCCTTACGCGGGTTACGGAAAAGACTGGAAAACCAAGCAAGGCCAAAACGAGAAGCCCCCCGGCCCGGGCGTGCTCTGACCGGCTCCGCAGGAATTCACCCCGGTCGGCAGGGTTAATCGCCCGGCGCGAGGCTGGGTGAGATGGACCGGCCCAGCGTGGTGCCGCCAGGCAACCTGCACTCATCCAGGGGAGTTTATAAGAGTACGGGCTCCTTGCTACCCAAAAATGGTTAGATTTCTCCTGGATCCAAGCCGGTGCGAGGTGCGGTTGTCCAGCCTGGCCGCCCGCTCGCAGCCAGCTCGGTGCGAAGCCACTTCTGCTCCTCGAGATGTGCTGCAGTTCATCCAAAACCGGGCAAAATACATGGGAATCATTTCCAAATGGAAATTCACTGAATGGCTTCTTTAATATGCAGCTGCGGAGCTCAAAGCAGCTGGATAGATGGTGTAGACAGATACTGATGAAATAGAAACTGCAGCAGGAAAATCCACGGTCACTTCATCCCCATCAGCCTGTACCACGCTCCAAGACCCGCGTGAAATTTTGACCAACTTTAGTTAAAAGCAACCCCCGCACTGGTTTCGACAGACTCAGGATTTCATGCTAGGCCTGCAGAAAAAAAAGGGGTGTGAATTCAGTAAGACACCAAGAAAACCAGCTGAAAAGGCACAGGGAAGTATATGGTTCACGTGTTTGTCTACGAAGGGAAACGGAGAGGAAGCAGCATCTCTGGTGGTGCCGGTGGCGTTGGCAAACTGGCTGTGCTGCGAAAGTACTTTCTTTTCTTTTGCAGCACCCGAGCGGAGATGTTTTTGATACTGCGGGAAGGCGATTTCTTGCCTCGCGATAGTCAGAAAGAGGAACGTGGAACCAGATCGTGTGATGTAAATCTTTTCTAATGCTCTCCAGATTGTTTTTACTGTGGTTTCAATGACTGGTCTTAAGGTCTTTTCTTCCAGATCCCCTTCTTCCAGACTGCAAATCCCGGTGCCGTAGCATCATCCCCGCGCCCGAGGCGATGTGCACGTGGGAGTAGGAGACGTATCACGTTGGGGAGTACGACTTTCCTTGGTGCAAGCACCATGGGGAGGGAAGGTCGCTAGAAATAAGCTCAAATACAGCTCAAAATGTGGCGTTTCTTACATAGCAGAGATTGCTGCGCTTCCCCAGCAATGGCCAGCATGGTAGGAGGCCTGCACTGGTGCACCGCGCCGTTTGGAAGGAGGACAGAGAGCAGCTTCTGGAAAATAAAGCAGAAAGAGAGACGGGACTGTGTCAAATGCTTTCCATTAGCACCACAAAGTTGCCCAGCCAGGGCTGATCTGTAACCGATACGGATTTCCCAGTGGAAGTGCAACGAGCCTAGTTATGTAGAAAGGCCGAGGTCATGTCTTCTGTAGAAATGCCGAGGACCAGAAGAAGGGCAAGTTCCAGAAACGCGGCTGTCCTGCAGCTATAAATCTGCTGAAGGAATATCTTTCTGAGAAGGAAAGCCAGATAAATCTATTTTTATTCCTCAGGCCAATGGAAAGAATGGTCCTTTGTGTGGGATTAAAGTACAGAAAATATTTTTTCGTAAGAAATTATTCACTTTGGGGAAGCAAATAAGAAAAAAAAATGCTATAAAAGGATCTAAAACAGCCTTTGGATGAAACAAGAAGGTAAACAGCGTGACTGAATCTTCACAAATAAAGCTCCTCCGTACTGTTTGATTTTAATTTCAGATCTCAATTAGAGGTTGGCCAAAGGTAATTGAAAAATAGCTGAGAGGCGGAATTAAATGCCAACTGCCCACAAGTCTACAGACTTCAGTGGACCAGCTCCTCAGAGCGGGCAGGTTTTCCTGCCACAAGCTGGGCAGATTTGTTCTTCTGGCCTTAATAGGAATAATGCTCCCAGAGCGTCTGATCCCGTTGCTACAAGCAAAGAGTGCAATTATGGTAAAAGACCCCTTGAACATCACTACGCTGAGTAAACTGGAAAGAAAAAGTTGTGTTTGGGATTAGGGGTCGTTCTTAGCCGGGCAAGTAGCTTCACATCGATCAGGGGATGAAGCTGTGAGCGGACTTTGTGCTCCCGTTTGGTTTGTGAGGCCATGCCCAACGCAAGCTCTGCATCAGGGGCTTTACGTGCTTTCTGCGAAATGGCCATGCTTATGTGTGGTGTGATATACTCTTACTTAGGTTTGTACATAACAACAAACGGCCTGGATGAAAAAACACAGACAAACCCCTGCAAAGCCATTCATTAACAGGAGTCCTTCCTCTAGCTTTTTTTTCAAACTCTGCCTGCTATTTTGTTTTGGGGTTTTTTTTCAAAATTCATTTTGTGATGTTGAAAACCAGAGGGTTTTTTTTCCCCTTACCAAGATAGTCATTTTCCACTTGGCAAACACCGCGTTTTATTAGTTATTCCTAATGGAGCCTGAAATGATTATGGCTTTTTGGGGTATACTGTTTCCCTTGCGTGTTTGTCCTGACTGCAATCAGCTCGGTTCTTGGAGCTGATGGTTTCGGTGAGTATTACCCCGGGGCTGGGGCTGGGAAACGCGAAACGAGAGGAGTGGCCTCTTTTTCTCCGGGGTGCTGCAGTAATTCGGAGCAGACTGGCCACGGCCGGGGACGTCCCAGCGGGTTAGACCGACCTCGGCGCACGTCCCACCTGCGCGATGCAGCTCCCTGCAAGCGAGCCGGGAGAAGGCTTGTTTGCAAGGGTGGTGGGCTCTGCACGTGCCCCTTTTCCCCCCTTTTCCTGGCACACAGACGCGCCAGGGCCGCGTCCGCGCCGGGTGGAAGAGGCAGGCTTTGGGGAGGGCGTCCTGGGTTAGCTGCAGGGAAAGACCGGGACCCGGTTAATTCAGGCGCCACAAATAACGGTGTGCAAAGACATAGCAATAGAGCTGGGCTTCCCGGATCAGGAAAAGTCTTAAATTTTGGTCTGTAGCCTGAAATAGCGCAGCACGCTGCCGGACACCCACCAGAGGCATCCTCCGACTAGCAGAAAAAATGCCGATAATGGATCTTCTGAAAGCAGGAGCTGAGCTTTAAATCCCGATGCCATTCCTCCATCTGTACATCATCACAGCGCTTTTATGTATGTTACCACTCTTAATGGACTTTGTTCCAGGGCCGGTAGGATACTGCAAGGTGTCTATCATGGGTAAGCAGCTAAATCTTTGCTGGTCCTCATGCGCCTTCGGTGTTCACCTTTTGTAAAGGGCAGGGAGACCATGCTCTCCGTGCGTGAGAAGCAAATCTAAACGTTGAATTCTGAATTTCTGAAGGAAATACTTGTACTTCAGACTTCTGAAGGAGTTCTTGTAGCAGAAGTGGTTTCTGGTTCATTTAAACGGGGAAGGAAGCGACAGCGTGCGCAGCTCTGCAGGCGAGACCTTGGGGACCAAAAGGCTTCCAGGGAGCATCCCGTGCTCCCGTACCACCTTGTGCGGCAGAGCCTGCTTTGGCAGTCCGGCATGCTGGGTACACCTTCTCAAGCCCGGGTAGGTCTCCACAGCCTCTTGGTTGCCGTCGTGAGGCACAAGGACCCTTTGAGGAGCTGGGAGAGCCGTTGGCCATGGTCTAGATGAAGGTCCAGTGCTGGTGCTGAATCAGCACCCGGCTGCTTCCCAGCTGGCTCCTCCCCAACGGCGTCCAGCCCAGGATGAAGGGCAATGAGGTTTGGGTTTGTGAGGATCCCTGCAAAGCTCCTGCACCGAGGTGTGAGCAGCAGGGCTCCCCTCCCGCCTGGGCTCGCCTGCCTGCGCGACGGGGCCGTGCCTTGCGCCGCTCTCCAGCGGATTCCCAGAATAAAGCTCATTTCCTTGGGTGGAGAAAGATGAATTCATCCATAGCGAGCATGCAACTCTATTTAGGCCTTTACAGAATGAGTCATCTCGCTACAAATTGCAGCGCTTGGAGGCCGAGTCTTTCATCCGCGCGGGGCCCAGCGAACGCCGCGTGCCCCCACCTTGCCGCTGCAATCAAGAGCCGTTGTTTATAAAACAAAGAACCCAAAGCCAGAGTCGAGTTTCTTGGATTTTCTTTGATGCAAACAGGGCTTTCAAAAACCGGATCGGCTTCGTGCTACTCTGGCCCTTTCCTGCCCCCACCCCAGCACTTCTTCCTAATGCAAATTTTTCGCTGCTTGTAAAGTGGCCTGTTATATTGCTCCAGGGCAGGAGGAGATTAATGTCAGGTCGTATTTATGCATCAGTTTGGATCAGAAGAGCTTGGCTGGCGCTTTGTAATGCTTCATTCTTCTGCGGGGGAATTAAAAGTTTACTATTTCAAAAAGTCCTGCATTGTCACTGCCTGCGATACTGTTTTTAGAGAAATTCCCTTTGTCATAATAACTGATTTATTTTGGTTGGCTGGATACGAAGTGGTTGAAGTGGGTGATCTTTGCCAGACTCATTAAATTATTCCTAATGTTGACGGAGGACTTTATACTGCGGTTATAAAAGCAGAAGTTTCGGTATTTGCTGTAACAGACTCCTTCCCAAGAGTAAACGTGAAGCACGGGAGGAAACGGTCCAAGGGTATCAATATGTAACCAATAAGTACAGGAATGTTTTTGTGAAAGCTGCAGCTTGAAGTATTTATTTTGGCCTCAATTTTGGTTGACTGGAAAGTGAGAGAAACTTTCAGGGAAGTGCTGGAGTGCTGGAAGCGGGGTTTCTACTTTATGTCTGGGGTTAGAAAACGAGAGCTGAAGGCCACCAGTTTCCAAAGCCTGGAGGACCCCAGCATGGTCAAAGGGAAAATCCATAAACTGAGCAGCTCAAAGGTAAAAACCCAAAGTGCCTAATGCAGAGACGATGGATGGCCCGTAAGAGCCTCGGTCGGCCGCCGCCGAGGCCGCCGGCACGAGGGCAGGCTGAGGGACGTCGCCGGGGCCGTGCAGAAGGCAGATGTGACACGTTGGGCGCCGCTCCAGCAGCCGGCACATCTGCACGGGCGGCGTCGCTGGCCGCAGCCCTTCCGCCAAGTCCTCCCGGCGAACGGCCCCCTCGGGCGCGCGAGGGGAGAGCTCAGGCACTGGGCCCTGGGAGCGCTCGCCTCGATGGATACGCCGGGGATTTATTCCTTCGGCGTTAGCGGGGTTCTGGACCTGGAAGCAGCGTGTAGTACAACCGCGATGCTGATCCGTCCCCGTCGTGCTAACTGCTGCCAGCTGGATCCGAGGGGAGGGCAGAAAAACGCCAAGGACCTCGTTTCCCTCTGAGACAGGTCTTTGCAACATGAAATACCAATGCAGTCATGCCAGAGGATGCTGCTTCTGGACACAAGGGATTTTGAGTAGTTGTGTATGAAACCTCGTCACGGTTTGCCGATACACCGTGCTCTCAGCAAACGGCGTCGACTCCGGGCAGAAGCGTCAGGTCTGGCGCAGCTTCGATCCCGGGAGCAGGATCCCGAAGGACTCGTCCCCCCGCCAGCCAGGCGACTGCCCTGCGCCTCGGCAATCCTTGGGGACGGGGAGCCGCTGCAGGGAGCTACGGGAAGCTCTGGAAAACCGGCAGTCTGAGTAGAAAGCGCCCATCGACACCAGCCGAGCACGGGGCAGAGCCGGGAGCCGGGAATCGGCACGGATACAGGACTCCTCCGCGCTAAATCCCGGCTAGAGCCACCCAAACGCTGCGGCTGCTTTACCCCGCGGGCTGCCTGCAGCCGCAGCCGCGGGTGGCAAGGAAGCGAAAGGATTTAACCCGCTTCCCGCTGGCGGCACAAGTGGGCTTCGGATGGGCACATCCCATACGTTGGGTTTTTCAGGCCACTACGATTTAGGTTGTAATGATAGAGCACAGCCTTTGCGGGCACATAAGTGCTCTTAAGTAATGGTGATGAGCGATAATAATAACTAATATAATAGATAATATAATAATATATAATAACAACAAGGTAACGCTCTGCTTTTGGTCTTCTGAAGTACGTTTTCTTCTCTCTTCCCCTGGATCTGGGATTTCCGCATCGCTGAGGTTAATATCATTTTTTTGCCCTCATTCTGTTTGCAGAAGATCCTTTCTCTACCGGCAGGGATGATGATATTTGGCTGGCGGACCGGCAGATTTGAGCTTTAGTATCCCATGACCAGGCAGGGACGTTTGCAAGCAGGCGGCAAGGCGCTGGCCGCGGCGGCGGAGAGGGGCCGGCGCTCGCGGGGCTTTGCCGGGATTCCTGGAGAGCCGGTGCCAGGAGTATCCGCAGGTCCTGGAGGTGTGGGAAGCGCGATGGACCCCGGCTAAGGAAAAAGCCTGGAGGAAAAATCTCCTGTTAAATGCACTGAAAGGCAAAAACACAGGCAGTCTGCAAGATCCCGTGTTAAATGGAGAGTATTAAATCTTCATCTCCCCTCTGAATCCTCTACGGCACGATTAGCCATTGGAACGAGGATAAAGTCAGGATTTAGCAAACTATCCTCTCGCTTTCACATGCACATGCATATACAAATGTATTTATACAAAAAAAAAAAAAAAAAAGTGCTGAGATTTTGATCTGTCTAGAGGATTTCCAGTCTTAATCAGCCTCTCTTCTGTTTGCTGAAAACACTTGGGTAATTGCCGTGGTTGCTGAGTGCAGCCCATCGATACGTCTCCAACGGGAGCTCGGGCAGCCGCGATGCGCCGGCTGCCATAATCGGGTCATTTGTAGGATTTTTTTTGTCATACTCATAAAAAAATCCCCAGGTTGCCCTATCTGACCGGCTGGGGCGGTGGCTGGTGGCAGCTCGGAGCCTCCCACCGCTCCTCGTTTCTCTCCAGGCTTGCGGCTGCCCCACGTCGCTGCTTCGGATTTGTTTGGATTTGTCGGCAGACGCTGGTTCCTCCGACGTCTGTCTTTGCGAGATGAAAGACGCCGTAATAGCCGGCTCCTTCCTGCGAGCGGGCTGGCACACGATGGCCAGCGCTGATCCCCACCGCCTCGCTCCTCCGCGTTATCCCTGGCGGAATCGCTTTGGTGCTCCCTTTGATCGCCCTGTTTCAGCATCCTTTGGCCCAAATAAAATGTGCCTTAAAAATCTTCATTTTTAGGTCGAGAATGTGTTACGTTGCAGCCAGCCAGGCTTTTTTTTTTTTTTTTTTTTTGGTGATGATGGGCTGTATGAGCACAACGAACCCAAATCAGGACCTTTAGGGTACCTTCAGCATCCTCGGCCGGGTGCCGCGGTGCCTGGGCTCCGGTGGCACATCTCCTTGCTGCTAATGCCGCTGCCCCCGGACAGCATACCGAGGGGTAAAAAATGCATAAAAGAGGGAAAATAAGCTTTCAGAGATTAGGCAGAAACTGGGAATGTCCTGAAACTATGAGCAGCTGATGGAGTGCAGGTGTGTGCCCGCGGCGGAGCGAGCGGGAGCGCGGGGCCCTGCGCTGAGCGTGCCAGCCCCCGTGCACGAATCCCCCCGGGACGCAGGGTTTCCCTTCCGATCTGGAGGTGAAGCAGGGAAACCTGACCTTAAAATACAAGTTTAGCTTTGCGAGTAGCGAGCCTCAAAAAATGGAGGGAAAGGGTGGAGTTTTTATGGACCTTGAAGGAATCCCCCTTCGTATTTTAGCGGAGTATTTCAGCTGTTTGTTTGAATTTATTAGAGAGCGTTTTTGAAACTGCAACTTTTGTTTATCAAAAGAAATTCCTTTTGCAATTGTTTTCTGTTCCCTTTCCTCCTCTCTCTTCCTCTTCCGTTTCGTAAAATGAAGGTTTAAAAAAAAAGCTTGCTTTGTCGAGCCGCATTTCATTGCAAATAAAACGGTGAACTCTTGAAAATGCTCACTTTTCTCATTCCAAAAATTGTGACCACCAAGGGGTCAAACAACAAGCGGCTGCTAAAGTTCACGTGTATCTCCTTCCACTAAGAGGTGGGACATGGAAATACGAGGCTTTACTGCCGGGCGCTCAGGAAAAGCCGACCTGCAGCTCCGGCACAAGAGCATCACCAAAACCTCTGCAAAGCGAAGAGGGAGAGCTAATAGCTGCCGACCGGCGTGACGGGCTGGGCCAAGGCCGGTGTCTCCGTGCTGGCTCGTCGGCGAGCCCTTGGTGGCTGCAAGCGCTTTCGCTAACATCCAGTAGCATGTTGCATGAAAACGGGTTCGGGCTGTTTTTCCAAGCTGTGTTTTTATGTGCTCCCGAGGCGAGCACGCTGCTCGCGAGGTGTCGAAACGGGCCGCGGTGCCAACACCGCGCTCAGGTCTCGGTCCTGCAGCCCAGGGGCCGGCGGGGAGCGGCGGGACGGGGACGACCGACGTGGGCAGCACGGGAGCAGGACGCCGGCACGGGGCTGGATCCGGCCCCGGGGCCGCGCTCCTCTAGCCGAAGGGGAGTGCTCCCTGCCCATTCCTGCTTTTATCGCAGGAAGGGGAAGGGGAGGCATGCAACAGGCTGGGGGAGGGATGTCCTTGGGGGTCCTGCCTGGCTCAGGACGGGGCCGAGGGCCGTCACCCCAAAAAGCAAACGTTTGCTCTGTCTTCCTGGATGTGACTTCACAGCTTTGAAAGTGTTTCAAATTTTGTCAGTGACACGGAGGGATTTATTATTTTCTGTTATGGCCTAACTTGACTTAACACTTCAGAAAAAGCCGTGGTGGACGACACGTTTCGCGTTGAAAGCAGGCGTGGAGCTGGTGTGAGGTTTTACTACCTGCAAGTCTGCTGCGGAGTGTCCTAAGAGCGGAAATGGAAAATGCACGTCGTCTTTCCCAGCCATCTCTGAAGATATTTACTCGGAAAACCATGCTGTGAAGCATGAGATGAATTCAGAAAATCCCTGGGTCTGCAGACCCAGCGCTCACCGGGCACCTGCCTTTGATTTTCCCTTCAGACATAGTCCTTTTTTCTGTTTAGAAGGTTATTAGTTTGCAAAGCAGGAGCTAAGAGCAAAACTTCAACATATACCTACATATGGAGTCACTCCTTAATTAGCAGCTGTCTAAAAACAAGGTGTAGTCTGGCTACAGAGTGTCTGCTGGCTTCTTCTTTTTTTCTTCCTTTTTTACTGCAAATCTCTTCAGTCCTGAGCCCTCCAGCAATTTTGCATCTTCTTCCCTATTCTTACTTAAAGATGCTGTCACCCAGCAGTGACTTTGTGCGCAGGAGGCGGCGGTTGGGTCCCGCCCGGGAAGCGTCCGTCTGCCCACTGCGGTGCAGGGGGGACTCAGGCCGCCTGAGGCGACGACGGGTTTTGCATATACGAACCCGTGGGAAAAAGGAGAGATGTTTGCACCTCTGCTACCAACCCTCTTTCCAACCCGAAGTAGCTTCCTTGGTTCTGGGCTTCCTACATGTCCATTGGGAGAAGTTCTTACAGCCGGAGCCCGTATTTGAGTTCCACATATTAATGTTTTAGCACAGTCTCTTCTTATAGAAAACCTGAAAAAGATGTAGAAAGAAATAACCCAAACAAATTGTTCTCCCCGGCTATTTTCCGAATGGCCGTAGTGCCGCCGTTCCCGCTCCGATCTCTTCCCGTGGCGGTGGGCGCGCTTGCTGCTCGCTGGGAACTGCAGAAAGGACTGCGGATGCTAACAGCCATCGCAGGAAATATATTTCAAATTATTCCAAATTATTGCCGTGGAAGAGAAATCTGAGCCCATTACCTTTAGTATTAGAGCTGCAGGAGCATCAAAGAGTCCCATTTCCATTTTCCACCCCCAGCTGAAAGCATTAGAGAAGCACACACTGCGCCCACCTGCATTAAGCCGTTTTCCTTCTCCCCTGCGCGTGGCTCTTCGCCACCGCCTCCGCTTCGCCCGTGAGCCCCGGGGAACTCCCCGCCGGGGGGGACGGGCTGCCGCGGTCGGGATGGACCGTGGCGATGCTCGGACACGTCCCGTCGCGTGGCGGCACCCAAGCCCCCGTGGTGGCACCTCTCCTCGCCGCCGTGGCTTCCCACTCGCTGACGACCTGCCTGGTTTGAGCCTTCTCCTCGTCTTGGCTTGCTTTTGGAGGCTGCAGAGAGGCCGTGCCGGGATCCGCCCGGGACTGAATTAAAGCTGGGCTTTGGTGCGTTAGCCGAGCCCGCGGCGGCCCCGCGTTGCTCCCCCTTCCCGCGGTGCCCCGCTCGGAGCCGCAGGATTTGCAAAACCATACCATTTAATTTGGGGGAAAAAAATAGGAAAAAATCCACCGGCCAGAAAAAAAAAAAAAAAAGCCGCGTGTGTTACATGCATAATGGCTCATTAGCCGAACATTGTAAAATCATTATTTTAAATAACTGCTTCATTGCGGCGGCGAGAACGGGGAGCGCTGTGTGTTTTATGCAAAACAGATTTGCATTATTATTTATTCATGAGTTTTAAAAGGATCATTATTTTTGATGGACAGCCTGTGTCAAAAGATTTATACGCGGGAGCTCATGTTTTCCCATAATAATGATTAATCAATAAACATCTGAAAACGGTGCTTAAAATTCAGTGTCACCGGGACGCGTGTTTACCTCTGATTAAAAGCCGCGGTGCGTTTTGGAGCCCAGATTGCTTCCCAATTAGTTTTAATCGCCGCGAGGCACCGCGCTGCCCACGGCCGGCGGGACGAGCCCGGGACGCGGGGACCCCGGCACGGCGCCGGCAGCGCCCGGGAGGGCAGGGCCCAGAAAAAGCGGCTTTTCGCCCCAATTCTGCCCGCTCGCCCTTGGGGATTGGGTCTCGGGGTGGAGGTAGAGCGAGCTGCAAGGAGGAAAAGGTGTTGGCCGCTGGCAGGTTGCTGGCCCGAGACGCTCGCTAGGGTTGCAAGGAAGCGATGCTTTGGGAAGAGCTGCTCCCTCCGTGCTCCCAGGCCGGGTGCAGAGCCGGAGCGCTTTCCCGTGCTCCCGCGGCTTCGCAGGATCGCGGGGGTGAAGATGGGCCTGGAAGGACCCGAGCTGCTGCTCCAAGGGAGGGTCTGTCCCTCCAAACCCGGCAGTGCCGTTCCGCGACTCGTGGGGAGCAGCAGGAACGGGGGGCGGGCGGGGAGCACGTCTGCGCCGCGGCCCGTCCTGCCCGGGGCCCCCAGCACGGCGCGGGAGGCAGCTGGCCAGCGCGAACGGTGACGTGACCAGTGCGAACGGTGACGTGACCAGTGCAAACGGGGTGATGTAACCGTTGCAAATGGGGCGATGTGACCGTTGCAAACGGGGCAATGTGACCATTGCAAACAGTGATGTGACCATTGCAAACAAGGGCAATGTGACTGTTGCAAATGGGGTGACGTGACCAGTGCAAACAGGGGTGATGTGACTGTTGCAAACAGGGAGATGTGACCATTGCAGACAGAGCGATGTGACTGTTGCAAATGGAGCAAAGTGACCATTGCAGACAGAGCGATGTGACCGTTTCAGAGTGACGTGACCATTGCAAAGGGAGTGATGTGGCCATTGCAAACAGGGTGATGTGACCATTGCAAATGGAGCCATGTGACTGTTGCAAACGGGGTGACGTGACCATTGCAAACAGGGTGATGTGACCGTTGCAAACGGGGCAATGTGACCATTGCAAACAGTGATGTGACCAGTGCAAATGGGGCAGTCTGCGCATTGCAAACGGAGCGAAGGGACCAGTGCAAATGGAGCGATCTGACCACTGCAAACAGAGCGACGTGACCATTGCAAATGGGGTGACGTGACCATTGCAAACAGAGCGACGTGACCATTGCAAATGGGGTGACGTGACCATTGCAAACGGAGCGACGTGACCATTGCAAATGGGGTGACGTGACCATTGCAAACGGAGCGACGTGACCATTGCAAATGGGGTGACGTGACCATTGCAACCGGAGCGACGTGACCGCTGCAGACACTTGCACACACCCTCAGACGAACGGCAGCCAGCCATTTTCTGGCGACCAGCCCGAGCCCTGCGTTTGATCACCAGACAATTCCTTTGTTCCTCCTCCACCTTCTTTCTTCCCTTTGACGCAAGCGTTGTTGGGCTTTTCTGCTTAAAAGAGCGTCTCATTTTAAAGCAGCGTCCCGTGGCAGCGGGCTCCGTGCGAGGCCATCGCCAGCCCCCTCCCGCCTCTCCGAGCAGCACCCAGCAGCCGGGACGGGGCTTTCAGGAGCCCTCGATCCCACCGGCTTCAAAGGGCGGACAACGAAACCACTTCCCGAAACCTAACTGCCTGCATTAGCCAGGATTGTCCGGAAGACATGGGAAAAAAGCATCTCACGCAGCCGCATGATGCTGCGAATGCATCCCTGAGCGCACTCGTTTTGCCGGGAGATGCCACCACCAGCAGAAGAAAAGAAGAGAAAACAAATGCGGCTTCAAAGGCCACCACAAAATTTTCCATGTTTGGTTCAACCCCTAATCTCTGAAATGAAGCAAGGATTAAAACGCAAATGCTGGCTGTGGTGCGGGATGATTTAAGGGCTTCGCAGGGTGCGGGAAGCAGCCGGCGCACTTCATTTCCTTCCAGGCAGGCCGGCACGTCGCTGCCAGCGTTTCTGTTCTTTGCACATCTGGAGGCAGGAAAAGGCACAGCTGGGAAGCGCCGGGAGCCGCTGCCGATGTCGCGCTCTCCCCCGAGAGCCCAGACACCCCCTCGCCGCATAGTAATTAGGCAGGATGGCTAATGAAGTTACACCAAACACCGCGGATGAAGTGCGGGTTGCGGTTCCACCAGCCCCGGGCGTATGGGAAGCGGTTCTGCCCCGGTTACTTTTCCGAGCGTCTCGAACCGCGGGAACCGCGGGGCCAGGGCGCGATGGGAGCCTTGGCCGGCACCAGTAACGCAGCTCACCTCGGTGTTTCGTGTTGCCCTACGCGACGGTCGGGCGAAGGGCAGCTCCCCAGTGCCCCGGCTTTGCGTTTCCCCCTGGAAAAGAGGGTAAAAATCCCTCTGGTTTTTGGAGTATGCAGCCAAGAAACCTCGTCCCTCCACGCCGGCCCAGTCTCAGAGGTCGAGGCGGGATGCAGTCCTGTCCCTGTCCCCATCTGATCCCCTCCGATCTGATCCAATCCAACCCCAGCCCATCCTGCCCCAACCTGTTCCCATCCCTGTCCCCATCCCATCCCAATTCTCCAAGGCTTTATGTCGCTGTCCCATCACATCCTACCTCCATCTCATCTTGTCCTCATCCTCCTCCCATCCCATCCCATCCCCATTCCCATTCCTATCCCATCCTGTACCCATCCCCATCCCCATCCCATCCCTGTCCCTATCCTGTCTCCTTGTCCCTGTCCCCATCCCTATCCCCATCCCACCCCACCCCATCCCTGTCCCCATCCCATCCTGTCCCATCCCCATCCCCGGCATCCAACCCCACACCCCGGCAGCAGGCTGGGGTCGATCCCGGGGACAGACCCCGATTTGGGGAGTGGGAGCCGAGGAGATGGGGTTACGGCACCCAGCGAGGCGGTCACGCTGCGGTCCCCGCGCTGCCGGAGAGCCGCCGTGGGCGGCTGTGCCTTGAGCCCGCTCCAGAAACGGGAACTTTGTGGCAGGTGAATAGCGGCTCAAAATGCGGCTTTTTAAGGGAGGTTTTTATTTTTTATGCTTTATTATTCCTGGCATTCATTTCCTGTGCTTTTGAGACTAAAATTGCAATATTTTCACCCAGTTTGGGGCGAGGGACCGCAGGCTGGCTGCCTCCCCACAGCCTTGCCCTCGGTGACACCGCTATCCCTGATTTCCCAGGAATTCCCAGTTTCCCAGGAATCCTCCTTGGCAGCAGCACGGGTTTATCACTTGCCCCATCTCCAAATCCGGCTAAATAAGGGCTGGGAGCAGCCTGGGAAAACCAGGTTCCAGACCCAAACGACCCCGGTTTTGGTGCGAGACGGCTGGTCCGGGTGGCCGGGTCCGCGCAAGGCGGGGCGGGGGGGGGGGAGCGTTTTAACGGCGAGCAATGGAAAAAATGCAAAAATACAAGCATGAGCGAACCCAGAGCGAGGGGGTCCGCGGGCCCAGCCTGCTCCCAGCTGCGCTTTTAACGGGATTTATCAGATTTCTGGCAAACGTGTTGCTTTTACAAAGAAACACATGGTATTTCTCACCTTCATGGGCTGGGAGAGAAGGGCAGGCTCGAGGCCGGTATCGCCCCAACGCGCCCGGCCTTCGGGGCAGCTGGGCAGCCGGCGAGACCCTCGCAAAATAGCCTCTTTTCCACTGGGGTTGGAGAAGTGGTGCTACTTTCCTATCCCTTTTTTCACCATGTGTTTCGGTGGAGCCGGGCAGCGGCTGTGGCAGGGACGGGGCTGGTACCGTCAGCAAAAAAAATAAAAAAAAATAAAATAAAAAGAGAAGATCGCAGATATGAGCACAAATGGTTTTCTCCCCCTCGCGCCGCGCAAAGAGCCGCTTTATAAATCATTTCAGATAAACAGCCACAATCGAATCTTTGTTTCCCGGCCCCGCTGGAGAGGCCGTGCAGGCCCCGACAGTCCCGGGCCGCTGCGCTCGGTGCCAAGAAATCTGCCGTTTGCAAGGCGAGCGCTGCCAAGCAGATCCCCCCGGACCCGCTCGCCTTGCGGCAGAGGATATATGGAAAAGACGGCATAAATACTGCCGCTTCATCCCGGTTCCTTTTGCAGACTCGCGCGCGTTGCCTTGCCGTGCCCCGTGCAGCGGGGCGGCCGTCGGCGGTGCCGGGTCCGCGGGTCCCGCCGCGGCGGCGGCAATGTTTGAGCACCCAAGGCTGCGGGGAAAGCGCGTTTTTGGCCAACCCGAAGGGGACGTTGCAGCGTAAACTTTGCAATGTGAGTCCGGGCGGTGGCTGTTTTTGTGGAAATGTTGTAAGTTGGAGAGATGGTGGATTTCTGCCCACCACAGCCTTGCTTCCAGGCTTGCCGAGTGCGTAGAGGGAGGTGGATTAGGAGCCGCACGGCGCGTAGCTGGTGGTCGGCACACGTTTAGATGAGCTGGAGGCCTGCGGAGAGCGTTTAGAGGCGAATACACTCCCTCCAGACCCAAATCTGCAAAAAATCCTTCCTCACTGCACCAAAAAGATTGCACGCCTACAAACCGCCATTTATCCATTTCTGGTTATATTCGAGAACATTTCATCTATTTTTTACCCTGGCGTTTACGTAAGGATGATGGCAAGCAAAGCAGCGTTGGCAGTGAGCGGGGATCCCCCGGCTGTGCTGCTTCTCCCATGGCATCTTGGGGACAAGCAGGGCCACCATGCAGGGACAAGCAGGGCCACCACGCAGGGACGAGCAGGGCCACCACGCAGGGACGAGCATCGTGCTCCTCGGGGGCTCCCGCATCCCGGGAGGGAGGAGAGCAGCGTCCCGCTCACACGCCGAAGGCTGCAGCACCGCCGCAGCAGGGCCTCGCCAGCAGTTTGTTTTTAATGGGAACAAAACATTTTTCCCCCTTAATTTAGGGAAATGAGGCACTTTTGCCGCGACCTCCCTAGGAAACCTGCCCGAGGCGGACACCTGCGGTGGGAAGCTCCATCCCAGCAGCCGAAATCCAGCAAAACCCTCTGCAGCTGCAAGGGGGGGTCACGAAAGGGGAGGAGATGGGAGCCCTGCGGGGTGGGCGTTGCTGGGGAGGGGACGCAGATGCAGATGCAGATGCAGATGCAGATGCAGATGATGATGATGCAGATGGACCACTGTGGCTGGCACTCGTGGGACGTTTCTCTCACCTTCCCGTTGCATTAACTGCGGGGCCCTGGAGCTCCTCGCCCCGTGCCGTGGGATGCCCTGTCCCGCGCGGGGCTTGCAGAGCCGTGCGGTGCTGGGGGGATATAAACCCGGGCAGGCGGTGAAACGGGGCCAACTAACGTTAGCTGGAAATTTTCTGTGGTTCATCAGGCCTCGAAACGCCCCTTATACGGAGGCAAGGCTGCTGTGACGGAGCGCAGAGGCGCTTTCCCTGGAAAACCCCCGGGCTCGGCTGTGCTTACCTTTGCAAACCCCACGCCTGCCCTGGTAAAGCCTTCCAGGACGGGGAGGGTGACACAGTAATGTGTCCTTAGTCAGAGCCTTCAGCCTTGGCACCTCTTCGGGCAGACGTGCAGCTCCGCGTTGCGCTCGAGGGCGCCGGCAGCCCCGTAAAGCTTTTGGCAGCATCTCCCAGAGATGGAAAACGAAGCCGCGCCGTAGCACGAGCTGTGCAATAGAGGCACCGTCCTCCTGGCACGCACAACGTGCCGTTAGGGGTAATCTCTGAAACCTGCCCGTCAGAAGCGCCCGAGCAAAGGTCGAAAGAATCATTTTGCTTCCTTCAGAAACTTCTGTTTAAGGTCTTCTCGTTGCAGATGAGCAGCTGGTGCCTCCTGGTCTCCAAGCGCTCCATGAACCTCCACAAGAGCTTTCAGTCCCTAACCCCGTCGAGCAGATGAGCTGCAGGTGGAGGGTGGCTCGGGGCCGCACCAGGGCTGGCCCAGGACCGTGTCCGTCTGTCCGAGGCCGCGATGTCCATGCGTTTTCCTTCCTGGGGAGGGTTCGTTAGCAGAAAACCCCATAATGACGTCTATGGGTTGATTCTGGAGCTGGACGTCCCCCCAGTGAGGGTGGACGCGTGGTAGCTCCTCAGGGTGACCAGCTATGGTGAGAACGTCCCTGGACCGGGGTAAACGCTGTTGTTTTTGGCCAAGTTGAGCTGGATCTTGCTGTAGAAGGGTCAATAGCTCAACGGGGCGCTTGGGGCACGGTGCTGGGTTTCCTGGGCCAGATCTCCTCTCCTCCTCTTGTGGCAGGTACCCGATTAGAGGACTGTAACTTGCATCCTTCAAACCCATGAATAATCATATCAGCAATCCATTTTTTGTCCTAAATGTTTATGTGGGCAAGATAAACCCGCTTTTAACCAACAAATTCTAAACATGACTTCTTTTCTTTTCTCTTTTCAAGAAGAGGCATTTTAGTTTTCCCATATATCCTTGTGCTGTGGATAGAAAAGCCCATGGCTCTTCCGTGATGCTCTTGCCGAAACGATGAACGTTTCGCCTGCTCCTGCCTGCGGACAAGCCGGCCGCCCCATTTTGCCTTTGGTCTGCACCAACCCAAAACGGCCCTTTTTACCATTTCTCAGGGTTTTTGCTGGCTCCCGCTGGGAGCCGAGTGAAGCAGAGCCGGCGCCGGGGACCGTGCCACCTCCCAGAGCCTCCCCTGGCTGCAGCCAGGAGGGAGCGACGATAAAAGGCATAACGAGCTATCAGCCCTTAATTAATTGCAATAGGAGGAGGAGTCCAAGAGGGTATGGAGAAAGAGCTCAACTTGCTGGCGAGCGTTATAAAAGTTGCTGCTTGCTCAGAAATGCAATCGGTAAGTGTGAGCAAAAGGGGTGTTGCTTGTCCTAGCAAAAAAATGCCTAAATTTACCTCCCTGTGTCTTTAGTGGCCCCCCGGGATGTGCTCGGACACGCCGTATCCCCGGGGGCTGTGGCTGAGCGTGGCCGAGGAAGCCCCACCGCGGTTTTGCCCCCGTCGCGGGTTACCCCGGCGGTGGGAGCAGCTCCGAGCACGAGGCCACGTCGGATGACGGGTGATTCCACTCTTACAGAGGGTAATCTCCTTTTTTTTAATTATTATTACTCTTAATAAAATCCTGGCCTGCTTCAGGCAATTACTTCCACTGGGAGAAGACACACTGGGTAGATTGCAATTGCTTTTATCAGTATAAATGAGTTTGCATCCAATTGCACTAAATCAACCCTGAAATTTTTTTTATTTTCTGAGTGTGTTTTCTGGCGTGGCCGTGGCTTTCTGCTTCAAACGAACCCGGCAGACCCTGGCCTCCAAAACCCAGCTTTCTCCCAGACGTGGTGGTGGCGAAGGGTGCCGATGGCCGGCGAACACAGTGGCTTGCTGGGCCAGCCCCCCCCGGGCGAGGACGTGTCTCATGGCAAAGTCCCCAGCGCTGGAGCGTTTCCATACGGCCGCAATTAAAGATGATGATGATGGGCATGTTTTGCAAATTGGCTCTTTCTGCATCGCGGCTTCCAAAGTGATGCAAAGTGCTGGTGAAATATAACCCAAGAGCCAGCGTCTCAGTTCACCTCTTCAAGAGACAGATGAAAAATATCATCGGATAGGGTTTCTTCTGAATCTAAACTTTGCTTACTTTATAGAAATTATGGCAACCTGTTTTCTCTCTGAATTTTACCAATTTACTGCTGTAGCTAGATACTATTTACATTTTTTTTTCATTTTTCAAAAAAACAAAGCCTATACAATATAAAGAAAAAAATTTTTAAATTTAGCCTGCAAGACCTGATGGAAGGGAATAAGCTGGAAATTTAACAGGAAACGCACTGGTCGGTTCTTCTCAACTGCCGGTTTTGTGGCGGTTCGTATTAGCAGTGTAAATGCAATTGAGCCAGGGATGCTACAAAGAACGCAAACGCTGCTCTATACCAAATGCACAGGAAAGCTGTGAAAAAACCACCCGCAGGTGAGGACCACCTTGTCTTCAGGTCTTCAGGGCAGCCAAGGAAGAGCCTTTCCTCTACCATCCAACCCAAGAGCAACCTTTTCCCCCTCTTGGGGCAGGAGCCCATGGGCGGTATGCGAGGGGCAGAAGCGGGGAGCTTCTCCGCTGGAGGAAACCCATGGAAGGTGTCCCCTACGACCTCCGTCACCCTGCCCTGGTGGGCCGCCATCCCCACGTGCAGCCCCAGCTCCACCCGACGTCCCGCTCCCAAACGGGGCTGCGCCGGCGTGGAGCTGGAGGAAGGGGCGAAGCCGGGCAGCGTCCTCGGCCGAGGCCCAAAGTGGTCTTTTTTGCAGGCTGTGCTTTGCCGTTGAGTCTTGCAGGGGCAAAGGAAGTTGCTCCTTGAGTGATCTGGACAAAAACGCGTTAAACGGCAGTTCAGCAGAGCACGTAAGAGCGCGGATGGCATTAGATGTGTGAATAATCTTAGCCCTACCATGCAAAATACTTAAGCATGTACTTAAAGCTAAATGGGGGCATTAAACCTCGATTCGAAGCGGCACTTCAGCATATTCTTCAGTCTCATCGAAATCATAGGGATGGCTCATACGCTCAATATTAAGCGTGTGCCTCGTTTTTTCTTGGCTGCGCTTTCATAATGAAAATAACTGCATATGGTGATGAGTTCAGTGTTATATTACTTCTCTAGGAAATCAGATAGTCACTTTAGTACATATTTTTTAAAAAATGGTTCTACTGATAATAGAGAAACATTAAATGTAGAAAGAAAATACTAAATGGATTAATCTTCATTAACTGCATTGCCTATTAATAGCAACTGCCATTTGCTGTTTCTCCTCTCGTGCAACTGTTTCAGGGAAGTAAATGCACTCTCCTAATTCCTTAACTGCTTACAATAAATAGGTTTCTTTTTAGCTTAGGCTGAATTAATTCAATTTCCCTGTGGACGATTTCAATTTTTGCATTAGCTTCTTAGAGGGTCAGAGCTGGGGGTGAGCGACCGGCTGAGCTAAAAAGACCCCAGTGAATTTTGCATTCGGTGGGAGGAGCAGGATGCTGAAGATTTACGTTAACCCCGCCAAACGCTGGCTCAGGCAAATTTTTGTGTGCTATTCCTCCGGGATTAGGCAGCCAATGTATGCAAAATCTGCATGGTTTTGTCGCTTGCTGGTTCCTCTCGTTGCCAACGACACACGACAGGTCGTGCACAGCCGCCGACTCCAGTTTCGCATTGCCAAAGCAACGTGACATTTTAAACAAAAGCCAAGTGAAAAGAGCTGTGTTGACATCTCTTGCAGGAATGAAAAAAAGTATTAGGCTGGAAGTGATATTTTCCCAAGACAAATCTTGCTTTTCCTGAAACCATATGTTTTGGAGGAACGCTCCACACATGGCTTTTGACCCGCTCACCTTTCCATGCAGATAATACCTCCGAGAGGGAATCCACCTCTGCTCGGCTCTAATTTATCAGCAAAAAGAGCGCCTGACAGCGCCCGAATCGATGCTAAATAGAGACGTATGTGTCAGCGTTCACGAGCGCGCTGCAAACGGGCCCCGGCGGCTCGTGCTGCTGCGAGCGGCTCCGCTTTCCCGCGCTGCCGGCAGCCGGGCTTCCCCGGCCCGAACCACGACACGCCAGCACGTCATCCGTAGCTCGGGTTTAACATATTCCCATTGCGGATTTCATCCTTAAAAATCTTTTCTCTTGCCTGTTTTTAGCAGCGATTGCTTTTTAGTTGGAAGGCGACGAGAACTCTGCTTGCGTTGGAGGATTTCTGTCCTTGGAAAGACGAGGTGTAGGGATTATCCGAGCCGAGACGAGGGGAAAATAAAGGTTTTCGCTTAGGCTTTCATGGCCTGGGTAACATCAGCCTCCAAAGAGCACTCTTTCCTGCTTTTCTATCATCTACCGATTTTTTTTTCACATTCCTCAGCTTTCCAGACCTCTCTAAAACCGGCTCTCCCAGGAGCTCCGTTTTCCTGAGTTATGGGTCACGTCTGAAGCAGGGGCTCTGCCGAGGCACGGAGAGGCTCGCTCTCCTTGGGAAGTCCTTCGGCTAAACGGTTCAATCTGTTTTCTGACCGAGCACTTTGAAGGCTACAATTTGTAGTGATTTAACCGCGCTGGAGGGTAAAAGCCCAACAAAACGCCCGCTCGCGACGTAACGCGCGGCAGCGTGCTTCGAACATCCCACTGGATAAGATGGTGTGGAATAGCAACGTGAAATGGGGGAGGCACGCTTGCACTGGTAAGGAAGGCAAAACTAAAGTGAAAAACAGCATTTTACGTTGCAAGAAATGCCTGGTGAATGGAGGGCCCCGAAAAAGCTACCCCAACGTTTGGTTTTATTCAAAGCGGGCTTGTTTTGAAGGTCTCGCTGACAAGGCGTAGGAAGGCTTGAAGAAGTCCCTTTCAGCGCTACGGTAATTTAGCTAATCCAGCTAACGCTTCGAGTCGGTGTACCGACACCTCTGCACGGGTTTACGGCGATGGAAACCACACACAGGTCGCATCAGCACTTTTCCCCCCAATATTGCCTCAGTCGATATTCACAGTTCTTCGATGGCTCTTTCAAGCGTTCACACTTCTTCTCTAGCTTTCTCTCGTTAAGATAGTTGCAATCACGTTTTGATTTCAGTCGTGTCATCGGTTCATTAGGTCATGGAGTCCTCTATTAGTTTGTTGATTAAACCAAGTGATATGTCACCCCCCCCCCCCCCAGATATACTAAATAAAAGCCACTTTTAGGAGAGGCGCGTGCCCCAGGTCAGCAACGCCTGCTGCGGGCATCACTGCTTCGCAGCAAGGAGGGAAATGGCTTTTTCTCGCTGTAACTCTACAGATTGCAAGATAAGAGGCAAATTGCAGCTGATTCCCGGGCACGTTTCACTTTGGGGCTTGTGGAGCCAGCTGCGCCCCGGCAGCGTGTCCGTCCTGCCCAGCATCTGTCCGTCCCCGTTGGCAGTGCATCCGCGGAGAGCCCGATCTGCAAATCCGGAGGTCATCACTCCTCTCGGCTCTGGTTTAATGCTCTCGTTTAAGCACCTGCTCAGCAGCACCCAGACGGCTGCGAGGCAGCGGGTTTTCCTAAAGGGCCGCCCGGGGCCGGCTCGAGGGGGGGAAGCGCTCCCCGCGACCGCGGCATTTCGGTTTCGCCATTCTCTGCAAGGGTTTTCTGCAAGGGTTTTTCTTTTTAATTTTCGGTAGCAGATTTTTCCAGGTTTCGGAGCCGGGCAGAGCGTGGTTTGGCCCAGGATATAGTCTAAAGTCACGCTGAAGCGCTGGGGAGCAGGAGCTCGAGCTGGCGTACGACATATGCAGCTGATTAAAACCGCTCTTAGCAGTAAAACTGGTGCTTGCAGCGAGTTCAGCGTCACGGCAAAAGGCAAACTGGGAATTATTTATAATTATTCAAATTTTCAAACGAAAATTGGAAAGAAATAGCAATCTGTTTTTGGATCATTCATATTGAGAAAAAAAAAAGCAACATTTGTTAAGCCGGACGTTATTTCGCCCCGGATCGGGTTAAGGGGGTACTTCGGCGCCCTGTCTGCGTTCGATAAAAAGGGGCTGCATGCACGGGGCTCCCCGGCGCTGGCCCGGCAGGGAGGTTTTGGCCTGGGCTGTGTTTGCAAATGCTCTGCATCCCCCCCAGGTCTCTGCATCCCCCCAGGTCTCTGCATCCCCCCAGGTCTCTGCAGCCCCCCCCGGTCTCTGCAGCCCCCGGGGTCTCCGGCTGGCAGCGGCTCCCAGCCGCCTGCCCGATGCCCGGGCACGGAAAGCCACCGGCTGTGCAGCACCTGCTCCTGCTGGCAGGGGACGAGATGCCAGCTTTCATGTTTCCTTTTCTTTTTGGCCTTTTTGTTTTTTTCGCTAGGACGCACGCGGTTCGGAAGAATAAACCACAACCGCTCATAACCACAGCAACCTCCAGCTTCTCAGGCTGCTTAAAACCGCAAGAGCGGCATCAGCGAACGGGCAGTTTTAAAGCAGAGCCGGTCTCCCGGAGCCGGAGCACTCCGTGCAACGATGCCTCGTGCTTTTGCCGGCTGCTCCATGCCCGGAGGAGGGACGTCTCCCGGCTGCGGCAGCCTCCGGCCCATCCATGGGGAAGGCTGGTGGCTCCTGGGGGTTTGGCCCGTCGGGCTGCGGAGACGCGCGCGCTGTGCAAATCAATTGCTGCGAAACAGTTGTTCAAATGCTAAAAAGCACATCATTAAAATAGGTGATTAAATACGAATGTAGACATGCGCTTAAAGGCTGGGTTTTAAAACATAGGCCTAAATTAATTTATAACATAGATGTGCTGCTTTGCCACCCAAACGATTGCATGCACGGCTGCAGGCTGCCCATACGCAGCAGCAGGGATGGGACGTTCAGGGCTTTTCTCTTCAACAGAGATTTGCAAGAAAAAAGCATTTAGCAGCATTGGGAGGATTTTTCAGAGTTTCTGCTGCGCTGTGCCTAACAGTGAAGGCTTTGAGCCGCCCGCACTAATTTTTGTGAAGTGCATGAATCAGTGAGCTAAAAAAAGGATTTCCTGCTTCGCAGTTGTAGGATTGCTTCCTCTTTCACAGGTCCGCTTCAAAACTGGCCGCAGTCTTTTTCTTCGGCTGCTTATGGCTAATCGTGCAAGCTAATTTACGGAGGGAAAGAGCGACTTGGCAGGACATTTCCCCTTGGATGCGGAGCAACTTCAGTTTTCGTAAGACTCTTGAGCAATTCCCCGGCGATAAGAGACTGGCCTGGAGCTTCCTCTCCCAAGGCTCTGGCAGTGTCAGAGCGCTGTCCGGGATGTCGGGATTTCCTGCACAGCTGAGCGAGCTGCTCGGTCTGCAGGAGGATAGAAAAGGTGCTGTGGTTTTACCGCGACGTCAATGCCCTTCGCTGCTCTGCAAGGCTGCAGCTCCCAGGGTGGCCACAGCTCTTCCTTAACTGCAGGACTCTGGGGGGCTTTTGTGCACAAGCAAAAAGAGGTTTGAACGAGACAAAATCTACGGGGAAAAAATGTTCTTTTGTAAGGGAGTTTGCTAGGAAGCACCCCAACAACCTGAGAATTAATGATTTGCTTTTCAGCAAACGTGTGCGGATTAGACAACACGTGGGAATGGAAATAACTGTGCTTGGGGCCGCCCGGAGTAACTTTGAACAGCTATCGAGATCGATAGGCAGAGATATCTGTATCCATCGAATAGCACGCCTGGGAAATTTTGCAAAGCAGACAGTTCAGCGAGGAATTTGGGGAGTGTTTGGTTTTGCTGTCTGCGGTCTTGCTGCTGGGTTGGTATCCTGCTGGCTGCTCGCTCCTGATTTGGGAGGGATCCCGCTCTAAGGGCTTCCCAGTTAGAAATATCCTACACAACAGCACGCTGCTGAACCGCACGTGCTCCACGCAGCGAGGATTTCAAGCCCCGCTGAAGGTCGCTGGCGGTTCGGCTTCAGCACCGCAACATATCGCAGCAGGTTTTGAAGCGCCCTTCTCCTGCGGATCCCTCGCTGCTCTGCCGCAGCGCATGGATTTAGCAAGCTGCCTCAATTACCGTAAGCGATTGCATAACCCGGTTGTGCAAGGAAAGACCAAAAAAAACAAAAAAAAAGGCAAAAGTTAAATGCTTCTGGAAATGGACTGAGACATGAAAATCTGCCAAACCTATTTTCCAGGGACAAATGCTACTTAAGAGAAACATCTGACCAAACCACAGGCTGCAAATGAAAAAAGCTTTGGATTTACTGCCTTGTTGACTCGAACAGGCAACTATAGGGTTGATGGGGGCAACAGTCCCGCAAACATCAGTCTCTCAAAAGGCAAATAAACCCAGTCTTCTTCAGCTGTGGGTGTCACCGCAGGACAGGCCACTGGCTACAGCTGCCCCGTTTCAGGAAAGCCAACCTTTGATCTCGCCTCTTGTCCAGAGGTTCAAAACACCATTAGCCAAAGCTACTAAGAGCAGTTTCAAATGAGCAACAAAAACATCCTAATTCTGCTCTGATGGAAATGGTAGAACTAGCAGCAGTAAGAGAAAAAGCAAGCTGGACTCTTCGGTGAGAACTGCTCTCTTTCTGGAAAAAAAGATTATTTACTTCCAATCACGTGGCGATGAAACACTTTCTGTTCCAAGGACACACAGTGCATGTCCAAGAGCTGGCTAAACAATTTGTGATTTACTAACACTCATTTTCCATATGTGCTGGAGCGCTGGGGAGGCTGGAGCAGTCACAGAGAAAACTTACGTTGTTCCAGCGTGGGTTTTTTTTAACGTTAGAAGGAAACTGTAGATAAATCAAAGCACCTTCATCTTCCATCCACCTACAGCAAAATAAAGAAGCGACTCAAAAGGACCGAGCTAGTACGATTAAAGCAGGGTAACACATCCAATGATCAAAGCGGTTTAATGGAAAACAGACCTTTCTTCAAGCCAGTATCTGTTTTTTGTAAAATTCCAAGCGGGGCTGAGACGGTTAATAGGGCCTCGGTAATCTAAGCCAGTTCACTTGTGACCACACAACGTGAAACAGGAATGACAGGAAATCAAGACTGCACACACATGTAAATGGACCAAAAATGACTCACGAGCCTGGAGCGAGCTCAGCAGTCAAATGTGACCGTGGGATCATCACCAGGAAGGTACGTTCCTAGGGAGGCTTCAGAGAGATTATTTCTTAGTCCGAAACTACTTTGCAATTTTACCAAAATCCAGAAAACATTAAATGAGGAGATGAAAAAAAGCCAGCAGGGTTTATAAAAAATGGGCGAGGAGTAAGCAATGGAGAATAAACCACATTGCTCACCCAGCGCCAGCAAAACCCACCTGCACGTGACAGCCGAACGTCAGCAAAACGGACAGAGCGCACGCGCGGTGGGTCACCAGGTCTCGCAAAGCAGCGCAGGCGAAGCGCGCCCAGGGCCTCGCCAGCAGCTCCGCCGAGACGCCGTGGCCAAAAGGGGTACGGTTAACCTGGACGTAGAAACAGCAAAGTGCTGCTAGCAGAAAGGTTATATGGCGTAACTACAACAAAAATACTGTGTCCAGCTCTGGCATCTGTAATTCAGAGATGCAAAAAAACTGAGAGCACAGAGAAAAAAGCCACACAGATGATTAAATGTGAATTGAAGAACATTCCTTGAAGCAAGGCCCACAAAATTATTGATAAAGGACTCGGTCTGTTTAGTTTAACAAAGAGAAAGCAAAGGGGCGACTTAATTACAGACTGTAATTACCTACGAGGGGTATTTTAAACGTAATAATAAAGAACATGTCAGTCTAACAAATACACAGCAAGACAGAAAGACTGGAGGCTGGAACAAGACAAGCGCAGACTGCAAATAAGACGCAGCTTTTAGGTGTAGGGATCATTACCCACTGGCAAAACACCCCAAGTCTCGGTGCTTGGTCGCACAAGGGGAATTTTTAAACCACAGCTGCAGGCTTTCGTAGAAGACCGTCTCTAGAGGCGCGAGGAGCTGATGAAGGGCCCGTGCTTTAAGGACGAGCGGATGACAGTGGTCCTCGGGAATTTATGAATTGCTGAAAGACCACTTCACCTCCGAGTGACATCTCATGCACAAACCAGTGCACTGTCTTACAAATAAGGGCTGCCTTCTTATGCAGTGAAATTATTCACTGATATAATTATAGCACACACAAACACTGAGGGAACAAAAATTCCTTTGATTATCATCGGAAACAGAAAAGGATCATCAGGTGCCACAACACAGGGCCATTGCAAGCATCAGTGATAAGCAACTGCCAGGACTTGATGACTCCAGAAACAGAGAGCAAACACACGTGCCCCAGCAGACCCAATCCTGCCCCGATTTTGCTGGGCAGGAGCACACCAGCTGTGGTCAGGATCGCATCCCCTAGGCCCCCTGAGCACTCACATATTGGCACTCCTCTTTCAAGAGTCATAGCAACGCCTGTGTCACACGACAGCAGAAAATATGCCCGTCTGCTGGGGAGAAAAGCCTGCCTTAATTCACAGAGCGCAGTAAAGAATGGCTCAGAGAACAATGTATGTGAGACCTTTCAAAAGCAGCATTCAATGCTCCGGAGAGCAAAGAAAGCCACAATTCACTTGTTTGCTTGCTCCGCTTTCTCCAGTCCCTGTAATTTTTGGGAAATGCAGCTCACATAAGCCCGCCACACTGCGTACTTTTATAAATGGCAAAAAACCCCAAAAGCTTTTGCGAGAGTCAGTGAGACTGATTTCTATTCAAGTCACATTCAAATCCCAAGCTAAGCCTGGCCT
Source organism: Dromaius novaehollandiae (assembly GCF_036370855.1). Classification (NCBI taxonomy): domain Eukaryota; kingdom Metazoa; phylum Chordata; class Aves; order Casuariiformes; family Dromaiidae; genus Dromaius; species Dromaius novaehollandiae. Next base: position 2,924,790 of record NC_088104.1, on the reverse strand, counting down.
ACAGTTCTGTACAATCACGTCCACAAAACATACAAGTAACAATGAACTAACACACGAAGGCCATTTACACTACAACTCAATTACTTTTTTTTTTTATTCAAAGAAAAAAAGGTATTTTAATAAATACTGCAGAAACATTAACCAAACGTACAAAGTGACTTCAACAATAAAAAAAAAGTAATGGATGTCCTGTTTTGTAACAGTTATAACTTATTTTCTTTTCACAATATTTAAATACAGAAAGCACTTACCAGCTATTTTGTAATACTGCCCTAAGCGCATGGTTGCATCAGTCAAAAGCTTATTAATGGTGGTAAAAATGCCTTTTTGTTGGAAATTGGATTTTTTTTTTCCTCCTTTTAGCAGATGAAACAAAGTGCTGGGAACACATGGAGCTGAGTATTAACTATGGTAATCCTTTACCTTTACACAAGTCAACATGAACACAGCTTTAATACTTCAAAAACGAAGCATTATCATTGGAAACAATGCTTGTTCTCAACAAGCTACAGCCACACTGGTTCGAGCTTACAGTATCCTTTCTTTGAGAGAAGCCATGAAGTGAGGTTGGTCAGTAAACAGTTGCAAACTATTTTAAAGGCTGATTTATTTAACAAGAGTAATCAGTAAGCTAAAAAGAATTCGACTCATCTGGTTCACTGAAGTTATGCTTAACGATCATTGTCTGGATATGTATATATTCGTCTTAAAGACTAACTGCAGTATCTAGTTTCCGCTGGGGACCCCTTAAGGCGTCACAGTTCTGCAGACTCCATTTCCTCACAGTGCTCGCTGTGAGCAAATGAAACCTGTAACAAGAGATGGTTGCCCCAAATCACCATATGAGAGTGTATTGCATACAAGCTGATTTGGCTCTGCTGGCTCATTTGCAGATTTGTGGTTTTGTTTAAACATAATTGCAGAGAACCCTATCACAGAATAGCACTTCTCCAGAGCGTTTGCAGAGGGCTAGATCTTGGGAACCGCTGGGCTCTTCAAGGCCTAATAGAAGCAGAGGAGTCTCAGAGCTTCCCCACAAGGGCAGTAAGGCTTAATGAATTACTTTTTAAAAACTAAGGACCATTTTTAATCATAGCTCTTAGCACCTTTCATTTGATTTTGTAGTTGAACCTACAGTGACATACCCATACAGTACACCAGAATTTGAGATCATTTCCATTTTAAATTACAATCACAAAGAGGAATGGAAAGTCAAGGGTCCTGTAATGGGCAGGTTGCCCCCACATGCCAATCTGACCTGTAGCGAGGGCACCTGTAATACTGGGAAGTCTCACACGGTCATCTTCATCACCAACTTGCTCAAGTTTAGGTTGTGCTGCCATCTCAGCAAGACAAACGCCAAACTTCTCCCATACAGTGTTTTCCTCTAGGTGACCCATGGGCCTTCATGTAATTTCCATTTTAATGGTGAGCTACTAGAAAGTTATATCATATCCTCTGGAAAACCAACTATAAGTCACAGGGATAGCTTCCTAAGGAGGAGGGCATATTAATAGTAAGTCTGCTAAAAAAAAAAGTATTATTTTATCGAAATGAAACTGGTAGCATCCAGGAGTAGAGCATTAACAAAACAAACAAGCACTGTCAAGGACATCTCTCTTCTTTGTGGTGCTATTTTTCCATTCATTCTCTCTTTTCTTAGCACATTCAAATGTTTTCCTTTTTTGGCATTTTCTTCCATATAACATTTCTTGATGCCACCTCATTTAGAGCCATTTCTTCTCACTGCTTGGTCTACATGCTCAGTTCCTAAGTACAGTCTCACACAACAGGTGAAGAGTATCCTTTAAAGCACTGGCATAAGCCCTCATTATATACCACATGGCTGCATACTTCATTGAGTCTTCTCTTCTCCCAAACACACTCTTCCTCCTTCTTAAGGTAATCTAGGTCCTTCACATCACAGTGCAACTCTTTGCTTTGTCCTTTCGCAAATCTGTAGCCACTGTGGAAAGTTCTGGTCTGCCAGGCATGTGTGAAATTCGCTTCGTTGCCCTCTGTGATTTGTTTCGTTTAACATTTTTATTTGTTTTATTCACGCATGCCAAGGTGGCAACATGAAAAATGTCTCTGACACTGTTTTCTGACTGTAAGGCTGAGCATTCAATATACGTTGCTGCTCCAATCTGTTTGGCCATATTTGTACCCTAAGGGAAAAAAGAACACACAATCAATACTAAGCCTCCACACAGAGCCAAAGCAAACCCCAGAATTACTCTTCAGCACTGTTTCCATACACAGTGCTTTGAGAAAACCAAAGCTAAAACACCAGTGTGACAGCCAGCAGCTCATTTCGCAAAATAAACAGAGCTTTGGTTCCAAGATGTATTATACAAATTTTCAGGCATTATTCCCTGCGAGGGAAAACACAATTTGAAAGAGAGACGATAAGCTTAATGACCTGCAAATAGCTGCAGAAACCCTGAAGAATATTTAGTAAGGCCCTTCTGCAATTACACTCTTATGCCTTACTTGCATTGGTGAAGCACACGCTCACTGCAAAAGGTGTGGATTGGGCAGCTTCCAGATTTAAGCCTGGTATTTCTAGAGAGAAACGGTATTTTGACTCCCTTACAGGCTAGCCAATATGTCTTTGTCTGGAGCGGAGCATGCAAGATAAGTCCTGGGGGTGGGGGTGGAATTTATCCGAGAAAAAAAAAAAAAGTGTTTTGGGTTTCTGGGCGAGTCACACGAACTTGCTATTAGGAGAAGGGGAGAAATGGACAGTAGTTACCCTAAGCCCTTCTTTTGCAATTTTAAGTGCATTAGAGATCAGAACAGAGAGATTTGTTCCAGCAGGACAAGAAAAAAAGCAAGCTATTTTAACATATGACAATACTTCAGTATCCTGTGGTGGATTTTACTACAGGAAGATGATACAACATTGTTTAGAGAAATAAAAAGGAATCATTTTAATGGACTTTTACTTCTGAGGGACAGAAGTACAGAAGCCTTCCTAGTGAGTTACTAAACCCAACCACAATCTTGATGGGCCACTCCTCACATAGCCACGTACATGAGGTGGACAAACAGAGCACTGAAGTCACCCCAACCCCTCCTCTGCTCCCAGCTGTAACAGCCAGACTGATGGCACTTATGTGTTTGGACCACATCCACATTATGTACTGTTTGCATTGCACTGATGCAGTCAGCAGTCATTTTCTTATCAACAGTAAGCATGATCCATTGATAAATCAAGACCAAGCCCTCCCCACTGTTTAATACCTTAACTCCTACTAAGCTAAGCCTACATGTTAGTGTGTCAAAAGTGTTTGCTCAGGTGTAGCTGACTGGAAACTGGCTAGCATACCTGGAGACAGGGTGTCACCAAAGACTAAATTCATCCTCCAAGTACTTCCTTGGGAAATTAAGTGAGATGGGAAAACCCCCAAAGTCTGAGCCCATGCTGACTTAGCAAGCAAGGGAATATAAAAGAGTAAGTTGTATCTCTTGACCCCAGAAGACACAGCATGGAAAATCCTGAGAAAGTATACAGGGAAAAATCACATTTCTTCCCCAACCATTGCTTACAGCAGTGATTCATTTTAATATCAGAACAGATTTAATACAGTCAGACTGGATATTTTCAGGAATGTTTTGACCCACGAAAGAAGAGAGCAGTACTAATGTTATGGGAACTTGAAAACTACATTAAATCATTAAGTTTTATAAATTACAATGTGAACTCAATTTTTTCCCCATTAATTTCATATAGCTTTGGCATTTAGCTTTCATGCCAAACAGGCTATGTAATTAAGCAAATGAGATCAGGAAGACTAACCCCTTTAATACCCTACTGCTAAAATCTGCAGTGAAGCAGTCTTCTCTAGAACTAGTACATGAGATCATTGGGTTGTTTTATGCCACTACTGGGCATTAGCAACAGCAAGAACACAGAATCACTGCTCACTAAGCTTTCATTTCATGTAGAGTGCAAATAAAGTTGTGCGAGTAGGGCCCTCACTGTACCATGTACAGTTTTTCCTTGGCTGTTCAGCCAATTGGTGTATGTAATAGCTTCCCAGTCCTTTGTCTCCATCTGACTCCTGTTGCTAAGCAGTACAGGCTAAGCTGTGACATCAGAAAATGTGAACCTCCAACTCCTAGTGTCAGAAGATATTTGTTGGTGGACTTTTAATCACTATTTCTCGAAAATGGTGAGATTTAGTCATGTTACTGAAGTACTATTAAAAAAAAGGAAGTTTAACATATGAACTTCAGATTGGGTATGTCAAATGGCAGACAGGATTTCCCTTTTGATTTCCAAAGGTCTAATATTCCTCCCCCAAAATAGTATGGAAAATTGCAGCTCCAAGGCTGAACATGAAAATACATCATAAGCCACCACTTTTATATAATCAAGACTGCATCTTCTGCAAAAAGCAGGATTTAAAGGAAACTTCTGAATTCTTAAACACTGGTAAAAAAAGGCATTTTAGCTTCAAAGGGTATCATCTGAAATTGGAGAGACATATTTATGAAGTTAAGCACAGCAAAAAAGTTAATGAAACCAGCATAAGCCACCACAGTAAAACCACCCATGTTATATTTTAATTAAGATATTCAAGTTTATAGCATCTCAGCATTTTTAATTTTAAACATGCTGTAGGAGGCCGTATTATTAGTAGTTGCATGTTAGGAGCTGTTGGGTTGGAAAACCTGAGGCTGTAGCATAAGACATCAAAAACTGATGGGTAGGATAGGCACACTAGCTCAAATTACCTATGCAGGTATCATTTTCACTCTTATACCCTGCAGGGTATAACTGAAACCACCACTGTGATTCAGTGGCAGTGCAGGATACACGTGTGAGTAACAAGGGGAAGTCTCTCTGGATCCTAGTTCTCTCCTCCATCTCCTGTCCTCCAGTGGCCTGATTCCTTTCCCTTCAGTTTCTTTATCCCCCTCCATGTCTGGCTCCAGCCTTCTCATTTCCCCAGCAGCAGAGGACTTCTGCTAGGATTGAGGAAGCCTACTGGAATTGCTGCCACCTTCAGAGGGAGCTAAGTGATATAAGAAGGTATTTTCAAGGAACAGGATTAAAGGAGTTACATTATATACAGTATTTGTCAGCATGCTAAAGTTGCATGTATGACATTAAAATTTGTCTTGAGTTTGGGAAATGTCACACCTCGGTTATCAAACCTAATCATTTATAGTTGTTTTAGTTTCTCTGCAGTCTCAGAGAAGTGGTAACCTAAGTCTCCATTCAGTTCACTTAAAGTCTCTTTGCAACCATTGAGGCTTCAATCATGTAGAAACTCATGAAGCTTAAAGCACACTTTGTGGGACTACATGTTTATGTTTTTGTTTTTGTTTTTTTACTGCATCCAGCCAACAAGTAGGCTTTGCCTGTACTCATTACAGCTTTCAAGTTCACCTCCAACAGCTACTAGGTAATGTGTTGTCTTCTTGGATGCATCCATGGTAAAGGGAAGCGAGCAGATGTTCACAAAGACGAACGCAGTGACAAAGCAGTCTTATCCTCCACCCCCAAGTACAGCAAATGACAACACTCACCTGATCATAGGACACTGGTGTCTGCCTGTGATTGGAGAGCTCTACTAGCGTGCTCACATCTGTGCGCAGATCTGACTTGCAACCGACCAAAAGCATTTTGGTGTTAGGGCAGAACTCCTGGATCTCACCTTTCCACTGTAAAATTTTAGCTTGTTATTATACTGGAATCATTAAGTGTCTAGATTTATTAGAGAAGCAATAGAAACAGGAGCAAGCTGGAAAAAGTATTTCCACATAAAATTGCATGACTTAAGTTTTACATAACTGATGGATGTTTAGCTTGAAGCTAAGCTCTAAAGGCACTAGCAATATCTAGTCAAGGATGAAATCTCACAATCCTATATGCTCATTAGTTCCGCTAACTTACTAATCAAAAGAGAATGAATAAGATCATGCTTACCTACATGAGTAAAGACTTGCAGTTATGCCACTCCCCACAGGGCAGTAAACAACTGTATATGGCCATAGTCATATACAGCCAGGAACCAATGGAAGCTGGTGTCATTACATTCAACAGTTCCTCAAAATTGAGTTATGGAAGCATGTCTGGTATGAGAAAGTATTGCTATATATTGGCTCTCAGCTACATTCTAACACCTAAAAATACATTAACCTGTGAAGTGTTCAGGTGTGGTTATCCCAGTAATAAGCCACTCAGACAGAAGACTTGTGATATATTCTCTGTATCCTTCCCCACCCATACAGGGTTGTTGTGAGAAAACTAGAAAGGCAACAACTCTGCAGCCAAACTTAACTTCTACAGGCTTGCTGGCATAAGTAACTGAGAGGATAATCTTTAGTATTTTTTGTGAACTATTTAGAGCACTGCATGCCACTTTATGGCCACTGAATCAGGAATCACAGAAACAGTAATCCCAAGTCATTAAACCTCAGAGGCAACACTGCAGAGTTTGAGTTATGCCCAGTGGCCAAAGAGAGTAAGACCACCCTGTGAATGCAAAGCTTGACTCTCCAACTAGAGAGTTTTAACTCAGCTGAGAATCAGGCACTGACTCCTGGAAAAGCCAAGTTTGGTGGGGGGTTACATTTTATGCTATTGTTAGGTCTTCTTGATGCCATCCAGCATCATCCACTACTGGCTCCTTCTAACTTAAGGCTGAGGAATAACAGTCACGACATAGGTCTAAACACTTAGCAGATATATCAACTTCATCTTTTAAAGATGAAGTTTTTTTTTTTCTAGTCCTGTCATATGAGTATAGCTTCAGAGACAGCTTCTTGCTACATCCAGCCTGGTATATTACTTTATCCTTAGCTACTCATTGGTGTTAAAGGGCAGAGGAAGGACAGTTTTGCTTCATACCTAGAGCTTTTATTAGGCTTTTTTTGTTTTAAGTTAACTTTCATTCCTTTCAAAAGAAGAGCTTGTGTTCTAGCAGTGCAAAGCAGTCTGGTCTGGCTCCATTAAGAGAGGAAAAAACAAACAGGTTTTCAGTGTAGGAAACAGCACCACTTTGAGTTTTAGAGGCAGGCTACTTATAAACAGATCTGTACTCAAATGTTTCTCAAGCACTTGCCTTTTTTAGCACACTGTCAAGAGTTTCTGGCCGACTAATGTCAAAACAAATCAAGACAGCATCAGAATCTGGGTAAGAGAGTGGACGGACATTGTCATAGTAAGGGGATCCTGCAGGGAAAACAAAACATTATCAGTTTTATGTTTTTTTAACTTTTCTACAGTCATTCAAGTTTTATTCAGTTTAGTAACTGTTTCAGTGAAGCTCTTTAACAGCAGCCAGCTACCATTTTCTCTTCAATACATCAGCATTCCCAAAACATTATTTCAATTGCTCATTTCCCCACTTTTGTTTCTTGCCTACAAAAGGAACCGCTCTCCTAAGCGGAGAAGAGGGATGGTGCCCTAGTGATTCATGTCCCACTGAAAGCTTGTGATGCTCCCCAGTAACTAGAAAGGGAAAATCAGGTCAAAGCAGGTTTAAGTCCCAGCATTACTCTGCAGGAATTTGACTTGAGAAAAAGAAATCTTAACACCCCCCACCTCCAGCTTCTTCAAAGTACATTTGTCAAAGTCTTGACATTATTTCTGTAGACTGTAAAGAAGTTGTCTGACTTCTGAGATTGGCTTATTTCTGTACTCAAATTAATTGTATTTTCCCTGAAAGTGTTTCATAGCAGGCAAATATTTTCAGATATTTTCCCTCAAGTTCTGAGATCAGTGAGTTCTGATTTTTCTAATATTTAAAACACAACTTAGGTGGAAAAAGTGGCTTTAGTTGTCATGACTACTGGCAGTTTTTAGAAGACTAGTTAGAATTACAGCACTTTCTAGTACTCCCAACAGAAAAGGATTCCAGTCCTGCAAGCATGCCTGAGTAAGCATACCTATAACAGACTAGTTTGTACACCAATATATACGCTTGCGGTAAACTTCCACATTTAGCCCATAAAACAACTTTTGATCAGTGAAGATCACAAGCTAGTTTTATTGATGGAATGCAAGCATTGCTTTGTGCATATTTTACTCCCAGCACTGTTAGGAGGTATGCTGGTTTTCTGCAAAGTGCAGAGTTACACTAGTATCTGCAGACTCAGATCTCATTTTATCATCTGTTGAATTCTGAGAATGCATTTGGGAAAAACTTTTCCTTTTTATAAAGTGTTCCCATCACATAACCAGCATTCAGTTTGGCCTGAAACCTGTTAAGTTTTACTTCCCAAGTACAACACATTTCTCGTTCAGAAGGATACATAAACAGTGGTCCAATGGTGTAAGGGCTCTGACTTTGAAATGCATGCCTGTAACTTAAAACTGCATTGTTAGCCATATGTTCTGTCTTCCATGCACCTGTAATTATGCTGTAACAAGAATACAGCTTTCAAAAATATCAGACATGAGTTTGGGGGTTATCATCTAATTATATCACCAAATTTCCTCCAACTATCTAAAACTAATAGTCTGTAAGGTCTCTGAGGTTAAACAGATTATTAACAGGATTAGAGAAGTTCCTCAAGTTTTTAACTGACAGGCAGCTCATGCTGTTGCACAGAGCAGAGGGGAATGGTGTGAATGCACCACAGATGACTTCGGTTGGGCAGCTTATGCTAGGAGGAAGGAGTAAAGAATCCCAGGAATGTTGTTTTTGAAGTGAAGAGTAACACATGGGGAATGAAGCATTACCAAACTAGGTAGCAGAAGGTAGTTTGTTGAACAAGACTTTTATTCAAATGCTCATCTTGATAAATGTCAGTCTAACAGAAGCAACTTCCAAAAACTGCTTTTCAGACGCTTAGCTGTCTTCAACAGTAAATAGCATGTTAGGAAGACATCTAAGCAAGCTGACCTGACTAGTTTGAATGTTCAGCCTTCTGGGCCAAGCTCTGCTTGCAGTTACAGTCAAACATGCTCTCACTAAATTATTCTCCAGTTATCTCCGGCACTACTATTACACTGCCTAGACCCCCAGGGCCAAGCTACTAGCCTGCGGCAGATAATTTGCTGAGGAGGGCACCCATTAGCCAGCCACCCATGCTGCTCTGCATTGGCACCGAGCCAGCGCAAGGACAAGCTCCAGCCCGAGCACCTATTCTGTGCTTCATCTGGTCTGAGCACCACCACTGCCTTGCAACGCTCAGGCAAGTAAGGGCAGGATTAACTCCTTGTCTTGAAGATCATTATTGTTAGGCCAAATAGTTGCTAGCTAAAAAGCAGTCTCAAAGCCTCACCCAGAAACTAATTCCTTAGACACATACCTAACTTCTCACTCACCAGTCTTCAGGGACACAACACACCATATATGTCCATCAGTATGTATTTGTGTATACATACAGTCACCAGCTTCAGCCTAGGCTCCACTTACTGTTCAGCCATAGCTGTGTTTGTTTTGAGGGTTCTTCTAGATTTTCCTTCTGAACCTCATATAAAAATGCTGAGCACTAGAAGAACTACATGTAGAAGTGCACTTTCTTCCAGGCAGTGTCATTTAAAGCACTCTCACTACACTACCAAAAAGATATATTTCCTGGTCACATTCAACAGCAGCAACCACCTTTGTTATTGCACAAATAGAGCAGCTACAGACTTTACTCCAAGTCCATTCAATACAGCATTTCACTATTTTACCCAGAGAAATCCTCAGAACCTAGGAATCTTAGGAATGAGACTCAAGTCTAAACAGACAATGTGAACACAGCCCTGTAAGACTGTTCAGTCTCAAGTGAGCCTGCAGATTTGAAGCCATGCCAGCCCACAAGAACATGAGGAGAATGCACAGCTACAGCTATGGTATGCCTGAAAAAATAAGCCTATTTGTTTTATCTTGTAAGAACAGAAACAAATGCATTTTTTGTCACAGACAACTTCAGTAACTTTTCTGATTTACCAAGAAATTGGAGGATAATGATGCAGTCCATCCTATTCTGCAGGAGAAATTTGAGGCTTCTTCTGTTTGACAATTTAATTTAGACCTAAATAATCCAAGCATTTTAATAGTGGTCTACCTCCAAGTCTTCTGTTTTTACAGAGTGAAATGTAAGAAGTTCAGTTCCTAAAGTGAATGAGAAGCCCTGCTCAGAAGTATGCTTGGCTCTGGACTAGAGAAGACCCCACAGCTTAAGCTTGAAGTGTTGCTAATTTAGCAAACAGTAACAGAATTACTCATAGCTAAAGTTAAGCTTTTTTTTTTTTTTTTGCTGGCTTAGAACTGCTTGAAGCCACTAGATCATTGAGCACTGAAGCCCTCTTTGCCTGCAAGTCGCAAAGCCACCACAAGCCACCCCAGAAGAGGTGACTCAGCCCCACATCCCACACAAGCTGACCCCAAGCAGCTCCTCCCTGCATTGAACTGCTCACGCCACACCAAACAGCCACGTAATAGTGTTTGGAGCCTTCTGGACTCCGGTCAACTGGATGAACAGCAGATGAGCAGCAGTATTCTCACTCCTAAATCCTTGGGCTTACTAATTATCAGTTCAATTCATAGAAATTATCAATAGAAGTCAGAAATCATCAACTAATCAGTTTCAATTGCATAGGAAGTATACCAAATACTACAATGGCAACTTCAAGTAGCTTATTCACTGTTGATGGCCTTCCCCTTTTCAAACTGCTCTTGGTTATTTATTGTTTACCAATTAGCATAATGTGCCATCTCCAAACACAGGAGCTTTACAATATTCATAGCATTTTCTGCATTTAGGTATGTAGACCTCCAATAGGGCTACTGGTAGGTCATCTGACAGTTTTCTCAATCCTAATTGTTTCCTGCCCCCAAAGGAAGAGAAATTGAAGATTATTTATTGTTATACTACCATGAAGGAAAAGAGTCATCACATGAGTCAGTAGAACCAACTTGTAAACAAACAATGGCAACAATAAAAATTTGACATTTCCCTTGCGATGTTTACTGTCAGAGATCTAGAAAAATAGTAACTTGAATTCTTATGTTACAGATTTTCTGAGATTTCAGTAAGCGCTTTCAGCAAGAACTACACTCATACAGACACTGCATGCATTCAGATCACAGTAAAGCTAGTGTGGTTCAAAGCTCTAAGACCCTCCTGGATTTAATTATATGCTAATCCCCAGCAGTGCCCAAGTATTCCTGGCCCTGTTGATTTTTTTTTTTTTTATTAGAGTACCCAGCACAATGTCCACAGTTCAACCAATAAAAACCCTGAAATAAGACAGATGTCTGTCTAGTTAGCTAACAGCATTTAATTTCTATGCTGCAGCCTTTGTTGAGCTAGTAAGAAAGATGATTATCAAAAAGTAGTCACTTTTAATGGAATAGGACAAAAACTTGGTAATTGCATGTTAAACCACATCTTCATAGACTTAAAGTCATCTTATATATAAGTATTCCTCATTGTGTCCACGGATCACATGAAGCCTCTTTAGCTTAAAGCAATTTCTTGCAAATATTCTATCTAAGAAAATAAACATACAGCTGCCAAACAGCTGAAGACTGCCATTCTGTATTACCAGAGTGGAATAATTTATAATAGAGTTATTGCAACCAGACATTCCTGCTTTGAATAAAGGGTTGGTAGTCTAAAAAACCAATTGAAATTCAAATTGGCAAGTGCTGTCCTTAGTGCTGTGGACAATTTAAATCTTTATAATGACTTGCAGAACTAGATAGTAGCAGAGTACTTGGATAAAGAATCTTTCCATTCTGCTCTTACTTACATCTTGTCCCATATTTTTGTTGATTTACCCAATATACAATAGAAATTCCCAACAATTTTACAGCTAGCTTTAAGAGTTTATATAAAGATCAACTACATGATGCCCTACATTTTGTAGTTACAGCCCTCTAATAAACACCACATTATTATACAAGCAAATATTTTATAAGTAAACCAAAACCATGATAGCGGTGGGGCCCATTTCCACCCTGATGCAACACTTATTTTACCAAGGCTTTCAACTTTTTCCCCCCATTTCCTCAAAATGGCAGTATACTGCAACCAAACTCAGCTAAATGGCATCTTTTAAGAGATACAGAAGTACCCCAAATGACATGGCCACTGTCTCCCTGTGTTACAGTGGACATTAAATTCAAAATAAGACTTAACTTCCATTAGTATTTGGCAGTTAGACAGACCTTTTCCTGCTTTTAAAGTCATGAAGAAATTTACTCTAATTCAACAAAGGACTAGGATGAAGACTAGGACAGATCCTTAAAAAAATGTATTAGTAAGAATTCAAGGTAATGCTAACACACTACCTTCTGTTGTCTCTTATCTGCTGATGTGATTTTTGTACCTAGTTCATAGGTTTGTTGCAACATTTCTTCTTGCAGTCAGTGGGAACTGCTGTTTACAAAGTGACACTCGATCTGCACCATCCCACGGCCAGAGGAACTACTGTTCAACACCACTCTATGCAAGACCAAGCATTTGATCTTTCAAACATTTCCTCTTCTAGTTTCAGATTGCAGACAAATTAGCCTCTTGATCTTAATCCTGACTCGGAGAAGTTTTCTGCTAGTTCCACAATGGGCCTCAAAGTACCACACGCATGCCAGGACTGCCAGGTGTTTCTTCTTCCAACATTACCTGTCTTTTGAAATGCTACAGAAGATTTCATACAAGGTTGTCTCCAGCCTGTCATTTCTTTTATGTACAGATTCCAAGTCTCTGCACATCAGAGGACTTAATCTGCAAGTATGCTGTATTTTAATAGCAAAAGATGTGTTTTCCAGAGTAACTAAGTAGTTATTTTTCAGATGTTACACCATAGTTTGTTACAGTGAGCCCAATAATCAGGATAAAAAGCTCAAAATCAGACATATTCCAGGAGTCTAGCTTGGCATGAGATGAAGAAAAAGAAAGTCAGTTTAAAACTATGCTGATACTGGATGTGGGCAAAGACTGCCCTTTCCCAGCAATAGTGTTGCAAGAATCTGGAATCATCTCCTGAACAGTAAAAGGAAAGCCCATTCAGATCCTAGACTTTAAGAGGGGATACAGGTTTGATTCCTGGCAAGACGGACAGCTTCGCATTTAGAAGAAACTCCCGGGCTCAAATTCAGCATTAACCTAAGCCTGCCACAAAACCTGTAAGCCTGCTTAAAGAAGAACAGACTTGTATATCCTGTCAAGTTTCTTCAGCTTCTCCTCCATCACTTCTGCAGAATTAGGGGCGATTCATGTGCTACCTCCAACCACCTCTCCCAGCACACTCAATTCTCTAACTGCAGAGACTCACTAGCTGTTTCCACCTCCCTCCAGCACTGGAGTTGGTGAAACTCAGTGGAAGATCCTTGTCCCCCAGCAGCAAGTCTGGTCCAATTACCAAGCACTGCAGGGTCCAGAGGAGTTACTGGCTTAACAGGAGATCTAGCCACAGAGCTGCAGGCTGAGATTCTCAGCGCAACAAGACAAAGAAGCTCAACCTTTGCAATCTTCTTAATAGGTGAAGCAATGTAGGAAATTAAGTCTGTCAGGCATCTGAGCTGCTATTTTATGAAATGGCCACTGAAGGCACAATCAGAAGAGCAGAGAAGACTCTAAGTACTTCTCTTCTGATGCTAGCATGCAAGAAGAGATCAATCCTGCTGCATCCCCAGGAGGCCAGAGATGTCTGCTGACCTCCTAGTGCTTCTGCTGCTCTAAAGTCTCAGCCAGGGGAGAAGAAAAGGTGTCGTATTTTGTGTTTTTAGAAGAAAAGCCTGCAAGAAACAGCTGACTTCATTTAAGATTGGCTTATATAAGCACATCTTATCACTCTACTAGGGGAGGAAAGGATTTGTACCCGTGGAGGACTGGAGCTACCATCTGGACCAGTTCAGATGGCCCCTTCAGGCCAAGCAAGGAGGGGGGAAAAAAACACAGACCACGACCACATGGACCTAGAGAGTGGTCAGGGTACACCGGGTTTGCCCACACCCTTCCTTTCCCCAACTCATAAAAGTCAAATATAGGGGTAAGACTATGTTTTAGGAGATAAGAGATCAGAACCAGATACAGCGGCCCTTCACATCTGGACACACATCCCACGGGGTGGTGGCGGCGAAGAGGGCTCCGCAGGTCCCGGAGGGGTTTAACCCCCCGTCCCCGAGGACGGAGCTCCGCGGCCGGTCGCCTCAGAGGCGGCGGCGACCGTTGGGGCAAGATGGCGCCCCCGCGGGGCGGGGAGCACCTGCCGCCCGAAGGGGGGGGGGGGGGGGGGAAAGCCGGGCAGAACCGGCGGGGGCCGGTTTGGGGGGGGGGGGAAGGTGGCTCACCCGAGGTGTCCCAGAGGCTGAGCTCGATGCGCTGCGCGTCGATCTCGAAGCTGGCCGTGTAGTTCTCAAACACCGTCGGGACGTAGCTCTGCGGGCAGCGCACACACAGCGTTACGGCGGGCGGCGGACACGCGCGCGGACACGCACCCCGCCCCGGCCCGGCCCCACGCACCTCCGGGAAGCAGTCCTTGGCGAAGACGTGGAGCAGCGCCGTCTTCCCGCACTGGCTGTCCCCCACCACCACGATCTTGCACTTCACGTTCTGGTTAGGATCCATGACCGCCTTGCTGGATAATTTCTGGCTCGCTCTTCTTTCCTTCATTGAGGTCGCCTTAGTCCCGCGGGCAGGAAGGCAGATGGGGAAAAAAAAGAAAAAACCCAAAAAACAAAAAAACTCGTTTGTCCCCCCCAAAAAATAAATAAGGAGGCGCCAGCGCAGATGGAAGTGGCCGGACCGCGGGACACGCCGGCACGACCAAACCGCCGCCGCGCCGGTCCCGCGCACACTGCTTTGTCCCCCGCCGCCGGCCCGCTTTTATAGCCACGCGCCCGCCAATCGCTGCGCGCCGCCCGCCACGGCCCCGCCCCCTGGGCGCCCGACCGGCGCGGCGCGCCTCCTAGGGGCTCCTCGGGGAGCTGCAGCCCTGGGGGGGGCGCTCCGGGGCCGCCCCGGGTCCTACCGCCGCCGCCTCCCCAGCTCCCCCCGGGTCCTACCGCCGCCGCCCGGCCGCGGCCAGAGCACCCGGGGCCGGCTGCGGAGCGAAGCGCTGGAAAAAGGCTTTTCTTTCCCTTTTTTTTTTCTTTTTTTCCCTCTTTTTTCTTTTTTTAATTCTTTTCCCTTTTTAATTTCATACCATCTGCAGCTAAATTCCGGTGCTCCGGGAGGAAACCTTGGCCGTGGGTGACTTTCACCGCAGGCCTGGCTGTGACGGCCGGGCTGCGCAAGCTCTTCTCTTTGGCTCGGAGGATAAATAAATCACGATGTACTCGGCAGCTCGGCGTGGACGTTCTGCATTTCGTTCCTGTGTGTCACACCTTCAGCCGGCCCAGTTACTCATCTCTCATAAATTCCACAAAGAGTTCAAGCCGCGATTTCTGCTCGGGACTCGTGCGGGAAAAGCAGAAATCCGCAGCGTGCGCTTTGCCCCGAGCGATATCCCACCTCTTTTTTTAAATGCAAAGCTCGTCTCCAGAGGTGCCGCGGTCCTGAGCTCCTCAGGAGCCGAATCTGCCGGCTAAGGGGTGTCCGAGCATCCTGGCTGCTGTCGTTCCCGGCACAGCCGCTCCGGCAGCGTTAATCCCTGCAAAACTCCTGTGCACGCCCTGCTGTGGAGCGCAGCGCCTTTCCGCATGCCTCCAGAACCAGGGGATAACCCGGAGCGGGCAACGTTTCCCCTGGCATTTTTCCCGGGTTTTGATTTATACGTCGGGGTTTCTTGCTTTGCTCCATTCAAACTCGCCACTTTTCTCCTCATTCCTCTCTAGACTTCTGTATTTTCTCTGCTTCCCATCCAAGAGAGTATTATATGCATATTAATAATACATATATTCTGGTATTATCTCTGGTAACGACTACCGATCTCGCATAAGATTTTATGGGAATATCAAAACACCCTTTTTCCCCCTTGAAAGTAATCTGCCTGAGCAGCCGTCGCGGGGGTAAACCCCAGCTAACCGGGACCGAAAACGATGCTCCTGCACCCCGGCTTTGGCAGTTTAGAAACCTTGCCAGAATGACCATACTGATAAAAAACATTGCATATAAGAGGTACTTCATAAAATCAGTCCAAGATGCCCATAACTTGGGGAGCGCAGCTCGGCTGTCCCAGGCCTCGGCAACGCTGCGGCTGAGCTAAAAGCACCCAAGGTGGTCCCAAAGCAAGACCTGGCAGCAGCAGAGCTCCCCCCGCTTGCACGGATGGGTTTGAAGCAGGAGCAGGCCTGCATTAAATAACCAAACGAGCTCGTGCGAACCTGCTGCCGGCTGCTTCGCCGCTGCGTTATGCATGATGCGCCGGTGCACGCGGCAAAAGCCCCCCAAATACCCCTCTAAGCCAAAAAGGAAAAAAATCCAGAGTTGTGTTAAATCGATAAAGGGGATTTTGAAATCCGTGCTTTGCGTTACATTTTCGGGCGGAAAAAGCAAGTGAAATTGTGCAACGCCCAACTTTCACCCAGCTCTGACTGCTGCAGCCGGTGCTGGAGGTCCGATGCGCCAGCACAAGCCGGGAAGAGCTTCCCAAACGCTCGGATTAGGCGGATTTGGGGTGTCCGTCCCCGGGGTCGGACGCGGTGCAGCGGAGGCAGCGGCACGTTGACCCGCGGGGCTGGCGAGGCCGTGCCCAGCCCTCCCGCGCCGCAGCTCAACGCGCAGCTGCAAAGCCAGAGCGCAGCCTCGTTTTTTACCCATAAAAGGTAAGAGCCCGAATTCCAGCGCTGAATTTACATGTCTTGCTGCTCATCAACGTGGGAAAAGAATGCCGCTTCCTCCTACGTATCTGCTTCCCATCCCAGGTCCCTCTGCCGCCCTCGGGCTTGTCCGGGCACGCCGCGCGCTCGCTGGCACGAGCCCACCATTAATTGCAAATATACAATAACCTCCCGTAAGAGAGAGACAGGCGGGAGCAGGGCCCGATGCCCTCGATGCCTGCAGAGTTTTTCTCCCACTATATTTCCCAAATTAACCGAGCAACCCCTACTTCTTGCTGGCCTCCAGGCCAGGACGGCACGACTCAGGTTGCCCCAGCCTCTCGTCCTTCTCCCTCTCTTCTCAGTCCTGATCTTTGATTTCTGCATCCCCTCCACCTCTTCTGGCCTCCGGCCTGGGGGGGAACGTGGGATGGAGGTGGTGGCTTTGGGGTCCCGGCTTGTCCAAGCCAAGGACAAGCTCTTCTGCGTTGCACGCGCCGGCCGTGCCGGGTCCGGGGCACCGCAAGGTGCTCAGGAAGCACAGCCGAGGACAGCACTTCGCCATCGTTGGAGCCATCGGCATGGCGCACAGGGGAAATCCTCCCCAAAAAGGGGCTTTACGCTGGTACCTGGCTTTGCAGATACGTTCAATGGGGGCTGAGAAGGACGTGCTGGTGTTCTCCTACCAGAATACGCAGGAAAGCAAGAGCAGTGTGCTGATGAGCTGCGGTAGGCGGTTATCCCGGCTGTACCCAGGCCTCCTTTTCCCATGCTATGCTGCTTTTTCAGCACGAGTGCCCTGTTCTGTCCCGCGGAGGCGGCACCCAGGCCGGTCCGTCGGCAGGGACCAGCTGAAGAGCCCAAGCCCGGCAGCTCGGAGCCGTGCAAACCGCCGGCGCTGCAGGAACCCCGGGCGCACGCCGGGCTGGATGGAAAAGCAAGGAGAACGGCGTGGGAAGGGCGGGATTCGCGCCCGCGTAGGGGGGCAGAGGGTGCCCCGCCGGCGCCGGCGAGGAGGAGGAGATCGCGGCAGATACGCTGGCACCGCGTGGCTTCGCCCGTGCAGGTCTAACCACACCTCGAGCTTGCGGTTGAGCCAGGCAAGACCGTTCACGTCCGCGGCGATCGCAACGCGGCGGTGAACCGAGCCTGGCCAATTCCCCGTTTCCTCGAGGGAGGATTTACCGGGGACGGGAACGGGGGGACGCGGCGGGGCGGAAGGGCAGCGGTGGTGGAGCAATGCCACCGGGACCGCCGGGCTGGGCATGGGCTTAGTCTGCCAAAGACCCCACGAGGTTACTCCCCGACGTGCCCCATTTTTAAGCGACTTTGCATCAAGCCCTAATGAAGGAGCTTCTTAGCGTTGAACAACCAAAGCTGCTGCGTGGACCTCCCTCGTTCGCCGAGACCTGCACGAAGACCTGGTCCTCTGCGGGGACACCACCATATGGCACGAGGAACATCTGGAAAGCCACAGCTGGGACCTGCCGGAGGGGGCTGCATCCCACCGCCTGCCGGGAACCCCCTCCCCACGCCCGGGTGACGCCGGCGGTGACGCCGCGGGCTCCAGCTGCGGCAGGCGTTGGCTTTTCCACTGAGTCACCCTTCAGCAAACACGGGCGATAAGAAGGACGGCAGCGGGCCGGTCGCACCTACGCGGGCTTGTTTTGACCTAGAGAGGTCATTACCTGGGGGGAGGTGATGGCAGCCTGTGTTCATCACGGATGAACGCTCATCTTTCTGACGAGCACCGCCCCGTACCAGGGCAGGCAGCGTAGCGAAGCGGTGAGTCCCTCAAATGCACGCCAAATTTTTAGGAATAAAGGTGCTTTGCAATGTGCACACGCAGGGCTGCTCCGAACGCGATGCCGCAGGGAGACGCGAAGCGGGGACTCGCCTCCCCTGACGCCCAGGTAGCTGTGCGAGGACCGGGGCTGACGTTACGAAGTTAGGGTTTTTTGGAGTTGTTCAGTTCCTGCCCCAAAGGGGAACCCCTGGAGCCCCCGGACACCCCCGGGCCCCTCTCCTGCCCCAGCCGCGGGCTCTGCCTCCCGGCACCTCCCGGCACCCGCCGGGAAGGGCTTGCCCACCACCCCTGCACCCGCACTCCTGCAGCTAGAGCACATGCCGCATTGCAATTAAATTCCGGAGTATTTCAGCACTTCTCATGGCGAGGCAGACTGATCAGGCCTGGCACGGATTATGCCATCCTACCGGGCGCGTGCTGGTGTATAAAATACCCCGGCCTCTTTATCCGCTACGCTCGTTCCTCTCGGAGGAAATACCCCGCAGAACTGGAAGAATTCGCACAGCATTTTTCCACGGTCCGCAGACCGACTTGTACAAGTTTGTCGCTGCTCTTTGAGCTAGAGCTCATTTTGGCCGCAAAGCTCCAGCTGAATGTGAGAGGAACGCGTATCTGAGCGCTGTGCTCCAGGCTCTTCGTTGCAATAACGAGGGAGAAAATGGATTGCTTGTCCGCCGTTCCCGTTCTTGCAGCCCGCGGTGCATCCTGCCTCCCCGCCAAACCACGTCACCGCGTCCGCGCTGCCGAGGACTCGTAAAACAGAGCTACGCTGCCCTCCAAGGCCGCGCTTACTGCGTGGTCCTTAGGGTGTGTAGCAACCACCTAACACGTGTTATTACACTTAGGAGGGTGCCGGGGCGCGAGACGGAGGCCGGCTGCAGCGACCTGCCGCGGCACAGGCAGCCGAGCGGGAGCGAGCCTGGAGAGCAGCGTGTGCCGAGCTCGCCCGTAACGGGCCGTACGCAGTATTTCCCTCCAGACAGCAACATCTACCCGTATAATATATAATGCATATAGTGCATAACATACATCTTATATAATACATACATTTTCCCATTATATATACATTTTCCCATTATGTATATATATTTTCCCCCCATTTTTCCATATAATGCACAAACAGAAACATGCATTATAGGGAAAAATGGGGGGAAAATACATGTACATATGAGGAACGACGATAATCATTGACTTCCAAGCAAGCGGCTGCTCTGGCACTGCCCGGCAGCGTGTTGGAGGCGACCTCCCGCCGGGGAAGGGCAGAGCCTGCGCTCGAAGCCTCCCGTTGCCGGCGAAGCCTCCTATTAATGACAAACGCACAAAAAAATGTGAAAAATGTTCTGCAAACCACCTCTAAAAATTTTCCCGAGTCTGGTGGTACTGCTTGTGCTGCGTGGAGCAAATCCACCCGGGCTGGCAATAAGCAGCGGCTGGACTCGCGCAGGTCCCCGCTGCCCCGTGAGCCTGTCCCTGTCACCTCCCTAAGGAGCCTTCGTCCCCATCACTGCTGCGCCCTCGGTGCGGGCCGCGCTTCTGTGGGACACTTGGGGCATTGCGTTGCGTTCTGGAGGCGCGTGGAAACTCAGGACATTGGGTTGTGCTTTGGAGATGCGTGGACACTTGGGACGTTGGGTTGCGTTTGGAGATGTATGGACACTTGGGACGTTGGGTTGTGTTTTGGAGACGTATGGACACTTGGGAAGTTGGGTTGTGTTTTGGAGACGTGCAGACACTCGGGATGTTGGGTTGTGTTTTGGAGACGTGCAGACACTCGGGATGTTGGGTTGTGTTTTGGCGATGCATGGACACTTGCGAAGTTGGGTTGTGTTTGGAGATGTATGGACACTTGGGAAGTTTCGGCTGGAGGCGTCCGGCTTGGGGCATCTCGCTTTCGCCGTGGAGTCGTGCTGGTGAGGGCCGTGTGCTGCTGCTTCGGGAGACAGCTCCCACCCTGCCCCAGAGTCACGGCAGAGCTCATCCGCCGCTACGAACAAACTTTAAGAGGCTCCTCTTGTCTTTGCAGACCGCTGAGTGGATCCACCAGATTGTTCGTTTGGGATCTCAGATGGAAACGATCCACAGCAGGGTATTGAGATGCTCAAGACACCTTGCACCAGAGCCAGCTCTGGGCTCCTCCGCAGGCCCTGCTCCCTGTTTTCCAAGGACTCCAGCAAAAATCACGCTGCTCCAGCTGCTAAATAAGGGCTTTTGGGCATGGATACGAGAGCTCATCGGAAGCCCACGGAGGAGCTCGCTACCCGCCGCGCTTGGCTGCAGGACGGTGCCGCCGGTGAAGCAAAGCCCCGTCCCCGCTAGCGCGCGACCGCCCGGCTTGCAGGGAAAGCTGTTATCCTTATGCATTGCGGGGGTAAAATTCGCACTCGGTTTTCCAGGGGTGAAAAGCCAGTGCTCATCCCCGAGTGCTTTAAGGCTCTATCGAAGAGGTTTATGGAGCGTTTTTACCTAACCCACAGGGAAGAAATACAGCGCTGTAAAGAGGAGCAAAGCAGCTCAGTCTCCAAGATTGACGAGCATATCCAGAGCATTATAGGTTTATCCAGGTCACCTTTTTCATTCTCGCCCAGCAAGGAAATTAATGAAGCTCCCGGAGTTATTACCTCTAATTCATGACCTATTAATGGCAGTAAAGCTTTAAGAAAGCACGAGAAATACTATCCTGAAGGGCAAAGGAAACGCCGGCGCACGGTTCTTCGGGGTTTGTCTCGGGGGTTCGGACCTGCTGCCGCGCTTTGCCGGAGAACAGCACAGGTAACACCAGCACCCAAGAAAAATGGTCATCGGATAATCAAAAGCCAACTAGTCCAGCTTTATTTAAAAAAAGGTATGAGAGAAGGAGCCGTTACTGTTGCGGAGGTAGATGGAAAATGACATAAAACTGGAGCAAAGGTGAAAGAAAGGTTAATTGTGCCTGACTTTGCTAAGATAATGGATTTCGTAGACAAAGGAAACAGAAGATTGCATCTATCCAGGCCTCAGTAACAGCATTTTGTGCAGCGGTACAAGGAGAAGATGGGAGAAGGGGCGGGTGGTGACCAGCGGAAAGGAGGAACGAGCCGTTTCCTTACAGATCCTTATCGAAACGAGTCTTGTTTGAGATTTACACTAGTGACCATAACAACGAAAAAAAGGAAGGGGAGGGAAGCTGGTGAAATTTGCTGATGGCACAACTTTAGGGAGAAGCGTCGATAACTAGAGGGCTTTGAGAGCTGAAATAGTGGGGAGGAGATGAGGTTCAATAGTACAAAAGGAATTTGGGATCTCAATAAAAACGCCAGTGTGTTGGCTTGAAGCGATCGAGGAGGAGAGCTCTTCAGCCCTCTCCTGAAAGGCCACATGCAGTCCTGATGGTGCATGTTCGAGAAACATGAGCTCCCCGCATGCAGAGAGGGACTGCAAGAACCTGGCACGTTTAATCTACCAAAATCGCAGCAAAGCGAAGGCTGAGAAAATTTGCTGCTTGCAAAGACATTTAACGGCCACGTGTTAGGCATTTCAAGCGATGAGTCCTTGTGCACGTGTTCTTGCGTTCTTGGCAGAGTGCAAGAACCCAGCGGGAACTGAAGGCATACATGAAACACATGAATATAATAGAATAATCTAATTTAATACATGCAATAAGAAGGTCCCTTAACCATCACAGCAGTGAGGTCCCCAAGACGGAGAAACTGTCTTGGTGGCCAGCTACGGAAGCTAGGAAGCTGGCTCTGTTCAAGAGAGTGGGTGATACCTCCTCGGCTTGGAGAAGGAGACTATTTGAGGGGCCTGGAGCAGCAGGGGACTGCACGACAAACCTGAGGATCCTTCAGGTCAGACCAGAAAAACCTGAGATCACCCCACCCACCCTGCTAGCTGATCTGATCAGCGCGTGTGATAGCTGACGTGTAGAAGGAGGGGGAGTGCACGGAAGGTCTGGACGTCGTCAAGCGTTTCTCTGTTCCCGCGGCCAGCGGGACGGAGGGGAGATGGGCACGAATCCTTGTCTTTCTGAGCCTCCCGTACCGTGACACGGCCTTCCTCTTCCTCCCCAACAGCATCGTACGATCTGAGTTGTAGGTGCTGTGGGTCTCGGTGATTGCCTGGGTTTTGGGATGGGGAAGGAACTGAAGGATTTATGGGCAGTAAAACTGTTAGCGGTTGCTCGCTATTTTTTAATGTTTTCCACTGCATTGGTGAGTAAATCGGGTCAGAGGGATGGGATTTGGAAGCACTGAGTACTTTGGGTGATCGAAGGTTTCACTGCAGCTTGAGGCCAGTCCTTAGGGCAGACACAACGCCAAGAGGACAGGCCCCAAAGCAAAGACCCAGCACTGCGCGAGGCGGGGAGGTCCTCGGCTTTGGAGCCCGCGGGTTCCCCCGGGAGCCTCCTCTCCCCAGCAGCAGCTGGAAGATACTGCTGATTACTTCCAAAACCTCCAACCCAAATCTACCTCCTATCTCAGCTTACTGGTTATTTGGGATCAGCTTGCACGCTGATAAGGTGGAGGCCGGCTGCTTTGATCCGTTCTGCTTCCGTCTCCAACCAGGGCATTTCCCATTCAATGGGAAGACAGACCCAATCAACTCACTAATCAAAAAGCAAATGAGTGGTTGACCAAAATGTTTGCAGAAGCGTCTACGGAAGAACTGTCTTGGGATGGTGAGGGAAAGGCAGGAGGGTGCCCCACTGAATTGCACAACTCCTTTCTCTGCAAAAACTCGTGCAGTGCACATGCTCGAGTAGCCAAGTGAGCGTATCACAGAGTATATCACTTCGTCTTCATTTTTCAGCCAGGAACAAAAAATCCGTGTCTTTCCAGAAGTAAAATTATATGCTTAATGCTGGCCAATATTTCAATTTTGTTAGAATAAGTTTAAAACCAATAGAAGCATTTTAAAAACTCCGGTAGAACGAGCATTTTCCGATACATAAACATTCAACTAAAATTGAATTTTCGTATATAATATGATCATACTCAGAAACCGGAGTTGCAGACGCACCGCACGCAGAAGTAGATGTCTCCCAGCTGAGGTGTTCAGACCAGAGACGTCACCCCACACCGCCCAGGAGACCTCTGCTGCGGCCGAGGGGACTCTTCACCTTGCAAAATAAGTCGTTGCTGAGTAACTTGGCGCAGACCCAGCAAATGCTTTGCTCAGTGACGGACAACCGCACCAGTAAAACAACGTTTTCCCTTAGACACACTGTACTGCAGTCGAATACATCAAAGCACCTAATGGGTGGGTGGGTGTTTCACCGCAACCCCCTCGCTCTCCCTGCGCAGGCTGGAATGGAAAATAAATACCAGCCGACGTATTAAAACGCAAAGTCAGATGAAATCCTCCACTCTTTTCGGCTTTATTAGAAATGCCTTCCATTCACCAAATTAAGCTGAGCCAATCGAAACTGCATTTGCAAAACACACATTAACAAATCAGTAACTGTAAAAACAGCCATCAAAATAGCTTTTAATGTCTCTAAATTGACTGCAGTGAATGCAGATCATATGGTGCTCAATTGAGTTTAGGAATGAGCTGTAATTTCTGCATATTTATATACCAACAGCTGAATTGCATCTCTCAGTTTTTAAGTCTGTGGCTTTCCAGCCACAATAATTCCAGCTTTGAGCCTCCTTTGATTCAGCCTCTGACAATGCTGGGCAAAACATCAGGCAAATCCTTGACTTATGCAGCAGGCAGATTCCCAAGGACAAACGGGAGAAGGACTTTTTGCTGCTGTGAAAAATCCCTGCCCCGGTACCTTGGAGACCCTGGTTTCCCGTCCTTGCATCGGGAGGACATTTGTCCCTCCAGCTGAACGCGGAAAGCTGGAAGTGATGTGCTGACAATCTGATTCGAGCTCCTTTCATCTAGGAGAAAATTCCAGGTGCGATTTTTTTTCCCAATAAAGTTTGATCAATGCAGCCATGGAAGAAATCATCCTGCAGAAAATGAAAGGGCAGCAAGGTAACGAAACAGGCTGCTAAAGCCAAGTCCTACCAGCTTGAGCTGTGTGTCCTTCACAGGGATCATCCATCGGGATGGACGGGCCTAGCTGTAACCGCACCTTCGGCGGTGCATGGGGTGAGGAACGGGTGACACGGCGAGATGGTGGCTGCTCCCGGGAGCCAGGGACCCGGCTTGGCTGGGAAACCCTGGCATCCGAACACCCCCGAAGCTGGGGAGACGTGGAAGCCAAGGCGAGCGTCGTGGTCCGGGCCAAGGGCTGCTAGAGGGTTGCTCCTGGTCTCCGCCAGCTGCACGCGTGGAAACCCTCGGAAAGGCTGCAGGAACACGGAGCCGGGGGTTGGGTGGGGTTTTGCGATGGATTGGCTAAATGATCAAATGAGGGGTCAGGAAACACGGGAAAATAGCTGCTAGCAGGCCCAGGAGGGCATGAACCCCCCCGGGCAGGCTGCTTGAGGGGATACCGAGGAGAGGAGGGTCACTGAGATGGAGAGGTGGTACGGGCTATCCCCACGCAACCACGCGCCGCGTGCCACCTCGGTGCCGCTTCCCGGGGGCTAATGGGACGTTTCCTACTGGGAGAGCCGGGACCTTTCCCACCGGGAACACGGGCTGCCCGGCTGCTGCCCCGGTGCTCCGGCTGGGGCAGGAGCCTTCCCATCTGCACCCGCTCTCGGATGGGGAAACGACCACATCCAGGCAGCAGGAACATGGGGGAATTTGGAGGATGTGGAACCGTCCTATGGTACAAACTCACGTTTAGATCCAACATCACCTGGTCCCAGACATGCCCAGACAGACCTCAGCACTGGATGCCTGCACATATTGTAAAGCCGAAATAAAATCCTTCGGATAAAAATGCTTGGATTTAGTGCTTCTCTGCCGCAGAAACAACCTTGCTATTCCCAAAACTGCTATTCTGCTTCCTCATATAGCTCGACCTAGAATAATAACCGCATCAGTGATTTTAAATTAAGATACATACACTGTCACACTTGATTAGCCGAGCGCTCAGACTCTCTTTTCATTTGGAATGAGAAGATAATCCAAATAAATGAATGTTAACAGACCTCCGCGATTAAAGGACTACTGCAAAACTCAAGAAAGAGCAGAATTAGCCAAGCAACCAAGTGCCCTCGCAGGTGAGGGCCAGCAGCGAGAGAAAAACACAGCAGCAACTGCAGCCTAGGGAGGAAACTCTGCTTAAAAATATAATGCTCCGCACAGGCTCTAATGACACAGTAAAGGTGTCTTGCACGACCACGCGCGTCCGGGTGATGCTGTTTATTTTGCTATGTAAAATGCCTCGCGCCTTAGGGACAGCAGCTTGCAGGGAAGCAGCCCAGCGCCGCGGGAGAGGGGTTGAGCAGGGAGACGGGAAGGGGTTTCCCGGATGCTCCGGCACCGGTCTCCCACCTCGTCTCGCCGTCGGCAGCCGTAGCCTGGCACAAGACCCCCGGCACACGGCGTAGTGGTGCGGAGAAAGGCTGAAACCCAGCTGCTGGTGCACGGCTGTGGTATGCCCGACGCGCAGCTGCATCGGGTGCAAGCGCAGCCCAACGCGACCCGCTACGAAATGCCACGTTTCCGCGTACGGCAGGGCGTGCTTGTAACACACCAAAGCAGCGCGAGGCCCGGCCGAGCTGCCACGTGCTCCGCACGCCTCTGCACACCGAGAAGCAGCTGCAGGCTGTAGAAAGCTTAGCCATTTTTACTGCTATTTCTGCTAATTTATTTCAAGTCACATCTACACGAGACGGGTTTTGGCCTGCAGAAGGAATGGGGATACAAGCCAAAGCCTATATACAACTGCAGGATGTGAGGCTGCGCTGGATTTTTTTGCTTATAGGGAAAAAGCCAATTCAGTAGTTCAGTTATAGCTGTTCCCGAAATGGAAATTCCCTCTCACAAAGGTTTTCAAAGATTTCACATCAAAACTTGATTTCTGAACTCTCCGTCTCCCAAAGAAAAACACTATATTCTGATCAAACTTTTGTGTCATTCGGAATAAAAATCTTCTGAAAGAAAAGGTGATTCAGAATAAACGGTGTTTTATTCCAAATTTGTGCAAACCGGACATTTTAGCACTGTCAGACTATTTCCCTCCTTTTTTACTCTGGAACAAAACCTAGGTAAAGTCAGTGTGCTTTCCCAAAGGATTTTGAAAGTACTATATTCTCTTAACGTTCACATCCATCACATCCATCAGCACTTTTCTTCATGCCTGATTCTCCAGCTGCTCTTGCCTAGTGAGAAAGACCAAAAATACCATAAAACTGCACGGCACTTAAAGCATTAAGGTCTAGGGAAATGCTATCAATATTAATTTGGAGAGTGGAGCCGTGATAGAAGAGGGATTTTAAACGCGCCCGTGTGCCCTTTCAGCTCTCCTGCTTGCTCCATCGTGCCTCCAAAGCGTCCCGCAGAAGGATCCCACCACGGAAGGACCTTTCTCAAGGACAAACAGCAATTATTGCTCACACTCGGAGAAATGTGCTATTTTGGAACGGTGTCTGTGTTTCCATATGTTTGTTAGCACCCATCTATAGCTACCATAAGTTACCACAGATGGAGAGAAAATCGGGATTCTCCGGGACTCGCGCTGCCGCGTTCGGAGCAAATACTCGGCGCCTGAGGACATCAGCGCAGCGCGCAATTTTCTACTAGCAGAAATTCTGCGTTCGACACTCAGAATCTCCCTCCTAAAAAAAAAAGGAAACAAATTGGCAGACAGAAAATGTTTCCATAATTTATCCAGGTAAAAACCTAAAAGGCATAAATGGGAATTTCAGATGGCCGGTCCTCCAGGTTCGCGGGCATGCCGCTAAGCAAAGTCACACTGAGCAGGATTTAGCAAGGCAGGCTTAATTCCAGTTTTATTGAACTTTGGGGGTTGCTTTCCAGCGTGCATGTGCCCAGCCTTGCTCCCGAACCTCAGCCAGGTGTAACTCCTGATGGAAGCGGAAAGCTCCTGTGAGCCAGGGACTAGCAAGGGACAGAAGAAAGCTGACTCAGTCTGTCTGCTCTCAGCAGACGACACGACATTTCTTTGTATTATTTACGAGTTGCAAGGTTGAACTGCGGAAAAAATATGTAGTGTCAGATGCTAAAGGAAAACCCTAGGTAACAAGTAATTTTGAAGGTATGAGCTACACAGCGTGAAAGGGGAATTAATCTATTTCCTTTACGCCTAAACAATGCATTAATATTACAGCTTTCTTGAAAACCACCCTGGATATTTTCTATAAAATGCATTTAAAAACAGCATCTCGAATTCAGCTCGGGTTCGTGGGTTTTACTTTCAGCACTAACCAAAAATGGGAAATTCACAGGGTTTTGCAGTGGGGGATGAAGAGCAGCGGGGCCAGGAGTCATCGCCCGGCCGAGGCGGTCCCTGGGCTGCTGGGAGCACCCAGCACCTCCGCCGGCCGTCAAGGGCCTGGGCACGGTCTGCTTAAACAAAATACTGGTTTTCCTAAATTTTTTCCTAATTTTTTCCCCTGAGGTATAGGTGTGTTCTTCCAGCAGAAGAGGAATGGGCTGTGGGCTTGCTCCAGAGCACCCGTCCGTCAGCGACGGGTCCGGGGTCCCAGGCTACTGCAGGTTTTAATGCATAAAAGGGTCAAGTTCTCATTTCCTAAGAGTGCCTTAAGAACGAGAACGAAGGAGCTGCTTTATTAGCTATTCCTGGAGACGCTTGCCCAGGCTTCTCCCCTCCGCGGAGCCTGGGACGAGGACGGCGCGTGCTGGGGCGTCTGCGGGAGCCACCAAATTATTCTTCTCTTCTTTCCCATTCCTGCAGAAGACGCAGTTGAGCTTTGCGGCTCCTTGGCCGCGCTAAGGACCAGCCGCCTCGCGCGACAGGGGCTCCGTGCTTTGGGAAGGGGATTTTACGAGCTGTGGCTTTCCCCAAAGCCCCGCAGTCACAAAATTCGGCATTCCCACCGGTTTTCCGGTGTCAGAAGTGTCTGGGAAGACGGCGCAGCACTGCCGTGCCATTGCTTGAAGAGCGGGGTGGAGCGTGTCGCCGAGATGTCACCAGACCCACAGCGAGACGTTTAGCAGCGGTCGGGAGCAACATGCACCAACCCACCGGGGAAACGAAACACAGCTCCTACCCGTCCAAATTGCTGAGGGCGTTTGAAATGCATTTTCTCTGAATCAGCAGTTGGGGGGATTAATTCCTTTTTCCAGTGATTCATTATTAAATCATCAAGAATTTGTGTTCCTTGTCGCATCCAGACCGCAGTGCTTGGACCAGAAACGCCGCGGGGCCGCGGCAGGAACATCTCCCCGCCGAGCAAACACCGCCGATGCTGGAGGACCAAACGCTCCTTCACCATCTCCCATCGCAGACGGGTCTCCAAACCCATCGCGGCGGGTGAGTCCTGCCTCGACCACCGCAGAGCCGGGTAAAGCCCCGGCTCGCAGAAGCAAGCAAATTCTAGAAAACATACGGGTCTTTTTATTTTAAATACATATATCCATTTTCCAGATCTTCCCAAGAACACGGACCAAAAGAGACGTTCAGGCAGACAAATGCAAAGTCGTCAAGAGGAGGCTGACTCACACAGTGAAAAAGAGTACTTTGAACGGTGCTAATTAATCCAGGGATTCATTTACCACTAATAACCTCCTGTAAGATCATTTTTTATGGCAGGCCTATTTCTGGAGTAATGAAAAGATGTTTTCACTAGTGCATCCTCTAATTGGCGGAGGAAACAGGCGGAGGTGTTTGGGGCGAGCGCTGCCCTCAGCTGCGCTGGATTAAGCCTGGACTATTCTGCAGATTTCAGAAGAAATTTTAAATCGGCATGCTCTCCCCAATGCCGCTGTTTTACCAAAGCACCCAAATCTTTGCTGCAAAAACACTATTTAGCAAGCCAATATAACAGCACTGAATGCAGCGCTGCTGTCTCAGAGCTAAATCGGATCCAGCATGAAAATATCTATTTAGAAAAAATAAAGCTATTAGTATTAATATCCACCATTCACATATGCCCTTGGATACCGCCAACGACTTCAGCTGCATTGTAACCCCAGAGATCGCTTGTAATTAGGAATAATATGGTCAGGAAATCATATTCCTGCCCGCAGGCATGAGCGGCTTATTAGAGGGCTCAGGTATGCCTTATATCCTCGCGGAGCATCTCGCAGCCGACTGAGGCGCTTTAGAGGGGATTTTTGCCTCCTCCTGACTCCTGACTAAGGCAGCGATGGGCCGAGCGGCTGGTGTGAGGTGACAAGTGACGCATTTGGATGCTCCCGGAGCGGGACGGGCCTCATCGGTTCTCGGTCCGCGGGGCCCGTCCCGAAACGCTCCCGCGACAGCTCGCGCCTTGTTCGTGCGTTTGCAAGGACAAGAGCACGGAAACTCGGGGAGGCGTCCTGGAACACAAAAATCACTATAACCTAATTCCCGGATTTTTTTTTGCCGAGAAGCAATTGAATTTAAATGATTTTTCATTTCCTATTTACCCCAGCCTATGGCTCAGGTTTCCCTCTATAAAACCAGCAATGCATTTATTGAGTTTTGGGGCATTTCTCCCTATTTTACGGCACAGTAAAATAAAACGGGCCCAGTTTTCAGGCGGTATGAATCACCGCAGCAGCACGCAGCAACACGCTGCTGGTTTTCGCCCGCGGAGGATCTGGCCCCAGGGCCGCGATACGCTCTCGCGTTATACCGCGTTTTGTGTGCAAGCCGAATTCCCACCTGCGCTAAAATGACAGCAGTTAGGAGAAATTAAGGCATGATGGGTGAAAAGTTCTGTTTGCTTTGCTGAAAGAAAACCGAAAAACGCTGCCAGCTTTTTCACCTCCCTCTGGTCGAGGGCAGCTGGTGTATTCAGATTTTTTTTTTCTCTTTTAGCCCAAGTAAGCTTGTTTCAGCTGTGGACTATTCCCTGCTGCTTTCAGGCCGTGCGCAGTGCAGGATCCTCCGACCTGGGCGGCACATCTCAGACCCGGGTGATGGAGAAGGCACCCAGCCGTGGGTCTAACTTCCAGGGATGCCGCAGTTTCCAGCCTCCCCGCCGCTGGCTGCCTGGGAGGGGGCACAGACGCTGAAATTCTGCAGGGAAAGACACGCACGGCACTTTATTTTGCTTTCTTTGGGTGCTATTTGCTGGATATTGAACAGCAAAATTCTTACGTTCGCTCCCCTCCGTCAGCCAGGGACGGCCGCGTTTTCACGCTGAAAATGAAAATTGGGGGAATTGCTGCCTGCTCGCCGGGGGCTCTCGGGGTCCCCGTGCACGGGCAGACTTCGCACTCCCGATGCACCTCGGCTCTCCGGAGCCCCGAAAATCCCAGCTCCCGGGAGGGCTCGGCTTGCTGGAGCACAACGTGCGTTTTCCTGGGTACCGTCCCAGACTGCGCCCAGGTGAGGTGCTCCAGGGCTTGCGCTCCTGCCCCGTGCAGAAGGTGACAGAGGCAAATACTGTTTTCTGGACGGGGAGAGCGCTGGTTTTGACGCCCTCCGGAAGCAGAAATGCTTCGTGCAAGTGCAGAGCTCCTGCAGCACGTCGCAGCTGCCGGGGAGAACAGCTCGCTCCGGCCAGGGGGTAAAACACCGGCGTTTTGCCACTCCGGGGCGCGATGTCGATCCCGCATTCCTGACGTGCCTCCCTGGTATGGGGGATCCCACGGCCCGACGAGCAGCCGCCGTCTCTGCCCGCTTTGCTCCCACGTGCGCAGAGCCGAGGTTTGTCAGCAGCGAGCAGACGGCTCGTTCTGGAAACCAGAGCTGCCCGGGGACGCGGGACGCGGGTTTGGTGGAGAGGCTTTACAGCCACCCAGAAAATTGCCACTGCTGTTTAGCCTGAAGAGGCGGATTAAATTCATGCATCTGAGATACCTTAGCGTTGGACCAAGAATATCCACACGCACAAGTACGCCCAGCCTTTTTTTGTAATAAAATGGACAAGCCGAAAAACCCACGAGTTCATCAGAGCTGTCAGTACGACTCAGTGAAATAAACGTTCCCTTTTTTTTTCCTTCATTGTCACATATTTTACTCATCCAGCACCGCGGTATGAGAGATGCCTTTCAGACCCATTAGGCCAGAATGCCTAATTTCCACTTTTCTTCAGACCGTCTCTTGCCAAGGAGCTCGAAGGGACCTCTTTAAGTTCGCAAAAAGGGTGTTTCACACGCCTGGAGATTTTTTAAGTGGCCGTTTTTGAAATGAGAATCAGCACGCAAGTCTGGAGCTCAAAGAATTTGCAATTTAAAGACCCAATCATGCACCATTAAAATAATTAGTTGTAGACTGCAGTGGGTGAAAACTCGATATTTCTCTAATAAGAAAGATAATCCCGAATATCCAATAAGTGATCGCTCAAGAGAGAGACAACTGCATGTCAACAGGGCTATTTACTGGCAGTAGCTACCTGCGTAGGATGTTGGGTGAAATGGCCGTCTAAA
Organism: Dromaius novaehollandiae; assembly: GCF_036370855.1. NCBI lineage: Eukaryota > Metazoa > Chordata > Aves > Casuariiformes > Dromaiidae > Dromaius > Dromaius novaehollandiae. The sequence continues at coordinate 2,892,930 of NC_088104.1, read as the reverse complement.
TAAACGGAGCCATTTCACCGACTTCACTCAGGCCACGCATTTTCAGGTGGATTTGCCTCCGTCCTTGCATAATAAAGGCCACAATCTCAATTCCTGCCTCCCGCCCAGTAAATTGTGATGGAAGGCGTAGATACTTTGGGGAGAAGATCCCGTCTCTGGCGAGCTGCTGGTTTCCCTCCGCTCCGGCTGATGCAATCGGAGGCAAACGGCACTAAATGAGACTCTGAGATGCGTGTTATTAGGTTACATGGCATTATATCAGGTTATTACTGAAATGTTACTGCAGTATTGACATGGGAAGTGAAAGGCATGATGAAGGCGTCAGATGAGCGCAGGGTGGCCAAGCGTGGCTCTGGCTGCTCCAGAAGCTAGGCAACCGCGCCAGGTAAAGCCGTTACCAAGCGAAGGAGACCAGCGGGTGTTCAGCACTGGTGGGTTTGATTTGCCATGCAAGTGTGGAGGCCACAACCCCCCATACGTCAGCGGAGGCGAGGCTCGCGCTGGGGACAGCAGCAAGCCACCCCAGGAGCAGGGACGCTCAAACGGCTGCGCGCTGCGACTGCGTTTGCGCTAGAAAACTGATTTATGACCAGCCAATAGCCGGGATAATTACTGAAGTCAATGACAAGGGTAAACATTTAGCAGGAGCCCAGCCACCCTCCGAGGCCTCAAAGCTCGGCGCTGCTGCGTCTGGCCTCTCTTGTCACCGCTCTTGCATTAAGCAGAGACCTACTTTTTTCCCTCAAAAAAGCCTTTTTCATAAAGTCCGTTGGAAAACTCATCACCGTCTGTCTCGGAGCTCAGTGGCAAGCATGCACGACACAAGTCATGCTGCTAAGTGCAGTAATGATGGACTTCTTTTGTGGAAACGGGAGACTCCAGCCTGTTAGAGATGCTGGAAGACCCCGAGCAGGAGATGCAGGCTTTCCTGCCTCCCCGCTGAGGGTCTGGCAGCAGCGGCTGCTGCCTGGCCGTGCATAAAGCAGACGCCACAGAAATCAACAGCAGTAATCTGTTTCAATGGTAGGGCATCTATTCTTTGGAACTGCAAATTCGTCGTGTCGCGCTCGCGCTGCCGGCTTGTTCCTCGGAGGAAGGTGCTCCCCGCGCCGCCGGCCGTGCGGGTCTGCAGCGAGGGCAGCGGTCCCTGCTGATGCCGCGCTGGGAAAAGCAGCGTTAGGATCGGGAAGCCCAGGCAACGCGAGCAGAAGCTCTCCCTGAAATCCATTACTGCCATATCCGCGGTGACGGCCGGCAATCACCGCCCGTCGCTCCAGCCCTTGATGGGAGAACGCTTCTGCAGCGTCAGACCGCAGCTACTGCAGCTTCGCAAGTGAGAAAAAAAATGCCATCCCTGCTGTTGCACAGATTTTGGGAAGCACGACGAGGAGTCGAGTCAAAATATTAGGAGTTTTGCATTATGTGACCCACTCGCGCTGACAGAGCGTCACGAGACGAATGTGATGAGCAGCGCGTCTCTCCGTGCAGATTAACGAGGTCCGTGGCAAGGCATTCGTGATGGACCGAGGCACGGTGCCGCAGGAGCACAGGCACCGATCTCTCCTTTGCAGTTCTCACACAACCCTGCGCAAATCATTAAGGCTTCGGTGACATGAAACACCTGTGACGGGAGAGAAACCAGGCAGGCTGGTCGTGGTGGGGCTGTGATCGCCGCCAGTCCTGCCGCAGCGGGAGACCCGGCACTGCCGGCACAGCCAGCGCGGGGTAAAACGGCTGGGGAAGGGGCGGGAGGAGAGGGGAGATTCTCACCATGGTGGCAATCCACCACCTGCGCCAAAGCGCAGTCCTTGGCTGGAGTGAAACCCAACGGACGGTTAAGCGGTGGAACAGGTTGCCCGGAGCAGATGCACCGTCTCCATCCTTGGGAGTTTTCAAGACCCGACTGGATAAAGCCCTGAGCGACCTGGTCCAGCCCCACAGCTTGGGGCAGGAGGTTGGAGCAGACACCTTCAGAGCTCCCTTCCATCCGGAATTATCCTATCATCCTACGATCCCATGGAAGGTCCGGGGACTTGTGAAGAGCTGGTTTTCTGATGAGGTGATGTGGCTGAAGATTTCAGTTCTAACGAACCGGGATTTTCGCTTGACAGAGAAAACGGCATGGTTGTCCTCTGCGTCTGGAGGGTCTTGGTGGGTGCAGCCCGTCCCGGCATTAATTTTGCACATCCTTCCCAAGGTTATGGGGCAGCCCTTCCGCTCCCGCTGAATGCAAAGAGCCGTGGTCCATGCCCCCACATCACGGTACGCTGCAGCTCTTGGCCCTGCGCGGTGTGGCCGTGGGACGGCGGTGTGCCTGTCCTGCCCCTGCACACTTCCCTGCTGCCGAACCGTGTAGAAACGCTGCCGGGTTGTCACAGGGCTTGACCCCTGCTCGGGTTCGAGGCGTCCCTCCCCGTGCCCTCGTGGGCATGGACCGGACCTCCGGGTTGCAGTGAACCCAGCTCCAGGCAGGAGATGGTAGCTGCGAAGGTGAACACTCGGAGGATGGTTTTTGGCTACTGCCGAATCCAAAGGCAGTGAATATTTGCAAAAGTTATATTTTTAGACCAAATAATTGATTCAGAAGTCAGTTTTTAATGTGTCACCTGCACAGTCTTACTAAAATCCTCTTGCGTCTCCTATAATCAGACTTTCGGTGACCTCTGCCCTCCCTTTCGAAATGTTTGACATCAGCATTTTTGTACTTTCCACGTTACATGAAAATACCCTTTAGAGCTCTCCACCCCGGCTCCTCCTGTAAACTGACTTGAAGTGAGTAATCTTTGGTGCAGCTCAAATGCGGGATGTTTCTATGGGCACTTTTAGGAAGGCTTTCGTGAAGCTGGCTGGCTGCCGTTCCCTCTCTGCGCGGTCCCAAGGTTTCTGCTCGGTTCCTGGGTCACTTCCAGCTCAGGCCCTCTGCACAGGCGATACCCTTGCAGGGAGGGGAGGACGCTGTCAGCAGAAGCAAAGTGCAGGGCTGGTTTTTCTGCAGATCTTAGTAACGGGGGCTCTTTGTGTTACAGAGGCTATTACTGTTGTTATTAATACCTCAGGAAACGGCAAGTACTTCACTGGCCAGAGGCCGTTAGGCAAACAATAATGTTAGCATTTCATTTTGCATAAAATCAAAACTTTTCAGCCACTTCAGATAACTAGATATTGTTTCCTCAGCATTCGCTTAGATAGCAAAGCAAATACTGAGCAATGTTATGTTGTAACTTAATAGGAAACAAGAAAGAATTCAAGGAAAACACGATCTGGAGATCTTTCCCGCAGATACCGCAGCGTAAGAAGTCATGCATGGAGCTGAGTGGATATCTGAGAAGACGGGAGGGTTTGCTCGCTGGCACGAGAAAGCCTGCCCCGTTCTCCCCTGCCCGTGGAGCAGAGGACGGCACGGCACGGCCGTGGTCCCACCGAAGGGTATAGGCAAGTCCTGAGAAACGGCCAAGCCGTTGGCACCCATGAGTTTGTCCAGGCACCGCTGCACGGCGAGGAGAGGGGCACCGCGCTGGGCAGCACTTGCTTCCCGAGATGGGGAATCCGACGTGGAGATGCTGGTGTCCGTGATGGGGATGCTCTCGGAGGGGACCCGTCCGCACCAGCGGGCTTGCTGCGTCCACTCGCGGGCACTAAATACACACCACGAGACTCCAAGTCTCGTACCAAAGCAGATTATTAAGGCCTAACGATTTTCAAAACGTCCCTGCCGTGGAGTAACAGCAGATTTATATTCTGAAGTGCAACCAGGTGCATGCATTTTGGAAGTATTTTTCTTAAATAACCTATTGCATCAATCATTCCTTTGTAGCAGAGTGTTGACGTTTTTCCTTCCCCAAATCCCTCCCAGCGGGTAAAACGTGTACTGGGTTACAGACTAATGACAATTAAAACGTCCCTCTTATAATTTATAATACTTTCATAATGGGAATAGCAGAAGTAGCTGCACCGCTGGAACCCCTGCGATACCAAGCTGAGAACTCTGTTAATAAAATCAGAGGAAACGGGCAAAACAGATGAAGAAGTCATATACTTGACTGGCTCAAAATAAAAAAGAAATGGTAAAAGAAACTGTAATAAACTTGAAGAGTTTGTGCAGAGAAACAAATCTAGGAAAACAAAGTGGAAACGCCCATACCTTTTCCCTTTCTTCTCAGGGGGGGACAAGATGTTAGCGATGACCCAGAGGGACCTTCTGCTGCGCAGACCACAGGACACGGCAGCCGGGAGGAAGCGATTGCCTCTTCATCACCAGCGCGATCTCTGTGGATCACCATGGAAAGTGAAGGTCTAGGATCACCTGGGCTGCCACGGGACCGCTCCACCGTCCTCTGTCAAGCCCAGCCTTGTTCGGAGCCTTCTTCTGTAGGGAAAAGTGCCGATGCCAACGCCAGCTTCCCCATCCCTGGGATCATCCTGGGATTTGATGCTGGGAAATGCTCCTTCTGCAGAAAGGGAGCTGCCCGTCACGGCTCCGAAGGTATTCCTGAGGAAGAGTCCGCGGGTGGAGAACAAGCCAGCCCGCTACCTTGGAGCAGCGAAGGAGAACTCCAGCCAGTGCCCGTTCCTGCTTTCTGACGTTGCTGTTCACTCGCCCAAGACGAGATGGGAACTTTCCAAAATTCTGAGCGTTTTTTTCAGCTAATACCATAAAACTGCACTCAGTCAGATTAGTATCCATCTTGCTGTGACCGTGCAAGAGTCAAAACGTAGGGAGCTGCCTTAAAAAGGGGCTTGGGCGGAGATACAAGATATGTTGCTTGCATACCTGAGCTGTAAAAACGCAATTTTATTTCTTACCTCTTACCTCACTCTCTTTAAATTAGACTTGCTTTCTTACTCTCTTAAATTAGGATTAACAGCTATCCCGTTGCCATTGGCAGCTGGCCCATTGGTGGCTTATCGTGGTGGAGGGGTGCCAGCATGCGAGGCCTCCCTGTGCCACCTCCCGCCGCCGAGAGCAGCAGCCCGCGACCTGAAAAATAAACAAAAAAATGAGTTTTCTGAGATGTCACCGCTGATCATTTTCACTTGGATGGATTGTTTCAAGTCCGTTTTGCTTGTGTTTTATCACGTTCACATATGAGAAGAAACAGTGAAGGAAAAGCAGAAAAAATAATGGAAATACCACCAGGTAGTGTGTCTGATTATATTGACTCCAGGTATTGGCAAAGCTGAGCATAACTTGCTCGGTCGTGATTTTTTTTTCTGCCCAAATCTAGGCGTGGAGGAAACGCTGCCCTTGGCCACGTTTCGAAAGATTTGCACGTGGTTACGTGGGACAAGACCGGCGTAAAGGGCAGGTTTCTGCGGTCGGGGCAGACCTCGGGGTGCCCGTCGGGTCGGCGACCTGATGCACAGCCCCGGGTCAGCCCCTGCGGTCCACACGCCGGACACTTACGTGTGTTTATCTCCTTCTCTTCTGGGTAACTGCAATGTTTATATGGACGTTTGTGTCAGTCAGGAAGGGGCATTTGCTTCCTTCTCACGTATTTGTGTTCATAAAGCAGAATTAGTAGGAGCCCCTCAACAGTGCTTGCTGCTCTCCACCTCGGAGCGGGGTGCATTTGTGTGTTTAGGTAAACGAAACATGAAACATATCTAAAAAAGGTAAGTATAGTGGGCATTGTTTTCTTTCCGCCTACTGATCACGAACACGATGCTATGGATACCATTCTTCTAAAGCACACGTTTTGCCGTGTTTCCCAAGTGCCCAGACCACTGGGGTCGGCAGGAAAGCTTCCCGTGGTTGAAATGGGGTTTTGGTCAAGCCCCAACACCGCACGTGAAGCAATTCCCAGATTTACAGCCCTTGCTCCAAACAGCAAGCGAAACGCAAGGAAATCCCCGCTGCGCGCTGTCGCCGGAGGAGAGCTGCGCCGGTGCCGGGTGCCGGATACTCTGCGCTCTGATTTTTAGCACAGTTTCACCCTTGGAGAAAGGGCTTTCCCCAGCTACACAGCACTGTTTAGCTGAAGGTCACTCGTGACCTGAAAAGGCCAGAGACCGCGGCTTCTCTCCCTGACTGGTATGTAGAAATGCAGATATATAGGGCACATAATAAAAATAGCAATGCTTTTGTTTGTTTTACAGGGCAAAACAAAACGAGGAAACGTTTGCACCTGGCATTAAGAGCTTGTATGAAGCCAGGGCGGATGAGAGGCTCTTTCCTTCAGCAGAAATGAAAGGGAAATTCAGATTGCCAGGGAGACGCAGGAAGAGATGGTTGGCTTCGTCCCTGCATGGTGGCAGCGTCGGATAATGTTCTCCTGCAACCAGCACGGCGGGTGTAAGGGATGCCCGCAGCCTGCTCGCCGTCCCTGCGTTAGACGGGGGGTTGCACCACGGTGGGTGGAAGCAGATCCCGGGGAAGCCTTGCGTTGTGTTCATGCGCGTAGTCGCTCCTCTCCTTTAGCCCCTCAGGGCGTGTTCCTGCTCCCCAGCCTTGCAAACGGAGCACGTCCCGGGGCTGCACGAAGCTGTTTGCAATGTGAACATGCTTTCACAGCAGCTCCCTTTTCTCTGCCCAAAACAGAGTCAGAAAAAACATCCGGCTGCAATCCTGGGCAGCGTGCTGTGGGTGACCCTGCTCGAGCAGGGGGTTGGACCAGGCGATCTCCAGAGGTCCCTGCCGACCTCAACCGTTCTGTGAAAACGTGTATTAAAAGTGTAATGACTATATTAATGTGGGATCTGAAACTTGCCTCACTCTTTTCTCACCTGTGATCGCGCTCCCGGCGCGGTGGCCGGACCCCGAGTGCACGAGTAAGCCTCAGCGGCCCTGAGCAGCCTCACCCGGGCCCAGGGGCTGCGTTTGAGCTGGGGCCCAGGCTGTGTGGCAGGTTTGCCCGTTTCACGCTCTGTCTCCAGCTTTATCTGGCTGGCTGGACCTCGGACGTGCGCCGCAGCAGCTTGTCTCCGGTCCCTGCTCTGTCCCCGGCCTTTCCGGAGCGCGTGCACCTTGCACCCGGCTCCTCTCCTCACCCCGTCGCGTCCTGCGGATGCAACGCGCTAGCAGCAGCCTGCTCTGTGCGTGGGGGGCGAGGGCATCGCCCGCATCCCTGCCTTGCGCGAGGGCATCGCCCGCGTCCCTGCCTTGCGCGAGGGCATCGCCCGCATCCCTGCCTTGCGCAGACCGCTCCCCGCTCCCGGTTTCCCTGCTCAGTAACACGAAGAGCGTCCAGAGGTCTCCGCGGGCCGTCGCTGGGCAGGAGCTGGGCTGGCTTTCCAAGGAGAGACGCTTGGCTCTCTTACAGACTTTGTGATGTGACTTTTTACGCGGGAAGATTGATAAGGATAGTGTACTGACTAGGTGGAAACCGGTTGATAGCGATTTCCTTGTAATGTAACAGCCCGCCGTGGGGAGCGGGTGTCAAATAGCAGCCGGGATGATAAATGTCTGGGGAACGTTTGATTTAATCCCTAACTGAGGAAGGCTGCAGGGACGGTGGGTGTGGAGGTCTGGAGAGGCAGGCAGCGGGAAGGAGGCTCCATGGCTGACAAAACGACCCGATACTTGAAATGGGAAATTAAAGCTGCATATCTAACTTCTTGGCGGTGGTTGCCGGGGGGCCTTGCCACCACAGCCTTGCCTGCTACGAGCTCAGGCCGGGTCTCGGGCTTTGCCCAGCTCAGTCTCCCAGGACGGAGCCAGCGCTGCCCTTCCCCTGCTCCCTGTCTTCCTGCCCTAATGGGGACGTTTTCCCCATTTCCAGTGCAAACTCTCATTTCAGTTTTTGCCCCTTGTCTCACCTTCCTGCTGAGAGCAAGCTCGGTCTGTCTGCTGCGCCCTGTGGTACGTGGCCTTAGGAGGGGCTGAGCAGTCCCTTTAGGGTTAATCAGAAACTTTTCACTGCAGCTTCTTAAGAGGAAAAATGCCGTTTTTGCAAGCCTGAAAGATGAGAAGTGTCATCGTCATGGATATTTGCTGGAAAAAAATGATTATATGATCACTGGCCTCTCATATCATATCATAATGTAATAGACAAGGAATTAAACTCCCGCTCTTCAGATGATCTGTAACACTAGCTAAAGCCAGGGTATGAAAAATTCCACGTTGAGAAATGTGAGGTTATTTCCTGCTCTGAATCAGAATGGTATTCGGAGGAAATTCCCAACTTTCTGCACGCTGGGAATTGTGCCTTGCAGCCAGCACTGCTTGGCACTGCTTGTTCTGGCCTTTAGTGCTTGCGAAACAGCTGATTAAGGGTGTTTGGGGGTGGGGGGGGATCTGAGTGATATTGAGCAGATACCAAGCTTTTCTCCTCCATGATGGAAATGGTGTAGAGCAGCGTGATGTGGGGCTGATGCAAACCCACACGTCGGTGACTTGAAGGCAAAGGCAGTGCAAATGCTCCGGGCGGTCTTTCACTTGGTCCTGATTTCATTCGGATTGATTTGTTCTTGAAACCCCTCTAGCGTGATGACGGACACCCCACATGCAGGGAATAGACTGACCACGAGATGCTTTTCCGTGAGGTCCCCTTGCTCCAGGGTCTCGCTCCCTGCCTTTTCCTGGCAGAGATCCGGCTTGCTGCGCTTCGGAGCCGGCCGCCGAGCTAATCTCTCCTGTGCGGTTCTGCTGGCAAACGGATTAAAGAGTATTTATTTACTCGGGGGGGAATGAGTGCTGCTGTCACAAACAGGTATTACTCCCAGCTGAATGCCTTTCTGTAGTTTGCACGAGAAATTCATTTTGTCTTTGGCTTTTGGGTTTATTTTGATTCTTTTTTTGTGTTTGTATGTGTATATTTGTATGTGTATATATATATCGCATATTTTATTTCTCGCAGCAGATGCCCCAAGCTGTAAGGATAGAAGTGCTGTATAACCCCAGACAAGGACAGGCACTGCATTTTCGGCTAATCTGCAGAAGCAGGCCAATTTGGGGCAGACTTCCCACGTGCAGCTCCCCCCGCCCCAGGGACCACTCTGTGCAAATAATTATTTGCCATCAGCAGCTGAAGTATGTGATTTTGTGCAAACTGTGCAGCTCCAGCCTGAGCAGCCTGCGACGGGCTCGATAGCTGATGCGCGTTGGTAGCCGGAGGTCTCGGACGGCGTCGGGTTGTGCGATTCAACGCTCGCGGGCTCGGGCAATGGCCAAGGTGGGCAGCAGTTTTGACATCACTATTTTGCTGCCACTCCTGTAAACCATATGCACGTTTTCCAGGGAAATGATGTCACGATGTCAGCCACCACGTAGCCTTTTGTGGCAGGCAGGAACTGCCCGGCGTTTCCAGCCCGGCATCAGGTTAAACCGAAGCGCGAGCACGTGGGCTGCTCGAAACACCCCCTTCCTCAGCTCTGCAGTCTTGGGCAGGTCTAGTCTGCACTCGATTTGCACTTGCAAATTAAGAGGTGTGCAAAATAAAACGACAGCGCGTAAGCCGCATAATCTTCCTTTTCCATGAAGCGCCGAGAAGACTCTTAGGTAAACACTGTGGTTTAGAGCGTTCTCTGCAAGTGTGCAGCGTCCAGCGTCTCAGCAGGCAGAGCTCTGTGCTTGGGACGCTTCCAAACTACCTGAGGTCCTGTGTGAATAATCTCTGCCGGATTTCGTCTCTCTCCTATCGCCTTTTGCTTCATCTGCATGTTTACGTTATAATGCTTAAAGCCTATAAAACTCAGAGTTATTTCTGGAGATATGAGAATATGGATAAGAAATAATCGGTTCCTCTGCTTCACGGGCTCTCCTGCATGTCAGGCTTCCACGGTGGGTGGGAGGCAGGAAAGCAGGAAAAAATCATGGAAAACTTCGACTGGCTTGGAAGATAACCGTACTAACAGACTGAGCCTCAGGGAAAGAATATGTATTAGTTAGTGCCTACTTATGGCTATGACATTGTGCAACTTTTACATCACGCGACCTTAACCTGAGGGTGATACTTCATCCGTGTCTCTTTTGCCCGAGTTGCATCGCTGAGCGCTATCAGATGCTTCCGAAAAGGCTGCAGCAGAGCCAGGCGCTAGCGCTTACGCTTCCTCCTTGTTAAAACAGGCGGCTGTTTCCCAGGGCGTAGCCCCGTGCTCGTCTCACTGCAAACCCTCTCGTTTGCACAGCGCCCGCTGCAAGGCGCCTTGCCAGCACCGCCGCTCCGGCTGCCGCCCCAGCGCTTGGACCGGTACCAAGGAGTCCTAATCTCGCAACTACCAGGCACCTGGGAAATTCCGCTTACGTTTTGAAGTACCGCGTGGGCACTGCGCACTCTGGATTTCAGTAGTTACCGTAACAGAGGTTTAAAAGCCCAGCTTTACCTCCCAGGTGCCCATCTCGGCTGCGGAGAACAGGTATACCTCTATCGGCGGCCAGCGTTGGGTGCTGCGTCGGGGCACTGTGGCTGCGATAGCTGAATGCCTTCTGGGCAATTCAGGCTCCTTTAAATACCTCCAGCTGCATTCCTTGGCAAATCCCTAGTCTCTGGGCTGGCGGAAGTCATGTTATGATTAATACTTCGGAGCAATTCAGCGATGTACTATATTAAGCAGATTAAGATCCAGCTCGTTTAAATTCCAGTTCCTCAGAAACAGACTGTATTTCTCAGCCCTGTCACAAGCAAATGATGGGCTGGTCCTTGTGTCTGCTGAGTCACACGCAGGAGTCTGAGCACAAGTAGTGTGGAGACATTCAGCTTCCAAAGAGTCGGGCTCCGTGTTTCTAGATGCTATAAATCTCTTCTACGGTGTAGGAAGCAAGTGTTGTCTGACACCTGCGGCTGATTTTTTCGATAGGAAGCTTGTCCTGGCTCTGTTTTCTTGGCAAACCCGATGGAAGAGCCGGTGCTTTCCCATCCTGTTGCAAGCGAGTGCACAAGATGCAAAGCACATGCCAAATTTATGATAAAGTGCGGGGTTTGGGGAGGAGAGAGCGGAGAGGCCAGCCAGTGCCATCAGGACTGCGGTGGGGATCAGTGACTTAAACACTTGCAACTATTCCCCGTTACGAGAAAGGAAATTGGGATAAAAATCAATCCTTATGACCACAGCCAGGCTGCATGTGCTGATACACTTGTTCACATCAGTCTGTCTAATTCTGCTTCAGTCTTTCAGTGCCTCCAAAGCTCTTAGTCTGCCAAAGTGCTGGAGAAGTCGACCCACCACAAGGGAGCTCGTCCCGTTTCTGATGGATCGTCCCGTTGTCCGTGTTCTGGTTCTGACCGAGACTTATCAGTCCAAATGCAGGAACTGGCCTACGGTTACTCGTCTCTCACTTATCTACAGAGCATCTAAAGAGATGGTCATATGGCCAAGGTGAAGACAGCTGTGTATTTACATCCAGAAGTTAGGTCTCTCAAAGCTAGCTCTAAAATCTTGATTGTGTAAAATGCTGTGGAAAAACAACTTGAAAATAAATGGGCTGTTTATGGTAGACCCTCTTAATATGATAAGAAAAGACAAGGAAACTAGCATTGACTTTGGGATAAAACTTGAAAAGTTATTGTACTGAGGAAAACTGAGCTTTCCATGTGCTTTCTATGCCAGTAGAAAGTGAATTGGTCGTTCTCTGTTATCCTGAGTTGGTACAAGCAGCAGAATCCAACCCTCAGACTAAAACCTTCAGTGCTGCCAACAGTGACTGATTCTTAAGCTGCTTTTGACAAGGTAAAGACATGGTAGAAGAGTACGTTTGGGAACAGACAAAGCACTTTTGGACAATGGATAGGATGCTGAAACCATGCTCTTTGCAACCCGCGGGCCCAAGCACTGAAATGTCCGCAGCCTGTTATTTCCCTTAAATAGTCAGGTCATGACCAACACGGTGATGCTGGAAATAATTTAGGGTGCGACAAGACATCAGGGGTTTCAGTAAAATACTCCCAGTGCCTGTTGTGTGTAAGCCTGGATCTCCCTGGACGCCAGAAGCACCAACCCGCAGAGATCCCCGTCCAGGGAGCTAGGGGCTTCGCTCGGGCCGTCTGCCTGGTGCCTCACCCTCACCGCAGCGACCAGGCTCAAAGCGCAGTGGTTCAAAGCGGTTACCCTCCAGCTCTAGCTGCCACTCCTGTCCATGCAAAGAGACGGGCACAAAACCAAAATAATCGGCTGCTCCATGCAGCAGAGAGGAGCATGCAACATTTTCCTTCCAAGTACCAGCTGGCCTTTTCAACACCTCGGAGAGCTTTGCATGCGTAGGTACCTTCATACTACTATTTTTGCAGTGTTGCTGGGTGCTGGAGCATGCTGCGTACGGAGCAGCCGCTCTCTGCGTGTGACCTGTGAAACGCCAGTTTCTCTCAGCGTCGGAGGAGTTCCCAACCCGGATCTTTCGTTGCTGCCCTGAACCTGGATGCTGTAGGAAGCACCTGAGCTCGGCGCTGGAGCTATGGACGCTGGGAAGAGCTCTCAGTCACTTTTGCAGCGGTAATAGGATTTCAGCTTTGAAGTCGCATAGGCACGCTCGGAAATTTTATCGCGGAGAATATCCTGTAGAAATTGCCTTTTAAGATCCTTAAGGACACCGTTAATAGCAGAGACCTGTAGATGTCTACTGAGACCTGTCAGAGGTTCAGCTAGTAAGGGGAAAATTATTTTTTTCCCAAAGCTAGCCTAACTCATTTTGTAATATATAACTCAATGGTACTGATGAGAGGCAAGAGAAATAGGTAGATACGGCCTGCATTAATTCCGTTTACTCTCTTAATGATCTACTGCACAACCGAAATTACACATTCCTTTCTCTTTCTTTTCATCTTCGGTTACCTCCCAGACTGAGTGACCGTCACGAGCGATGTAATTCGTGTGATTCATCGTGTTTGCAGTCGAGGGCTGGGCCGTCGCAGCTCGCGGGATTGCAGCCCTTTCCCCGCTCTCGTCGGAAGAGGACTCAGCTTTAACGAGCTCTCTGGGGCGCAGAGTCCAGTTCCAGCCCAGGCCAATTCCTGTGCTGCCTCCTCCCTCCCAGGCTCCCCTTACGGAGCCGTTCTGCAGGGCGCAAGGCACGGCGAGACGCGGCCGAGCTGCTGCCGCCCGAGCGGGGTCAGCGGGAGGCTTTGGGCTGAGCTCAGTGGAAATCCTGCGGTCTTCAGCCAGGAACGTTTCTTGGACAACGGGAGCAGATGTCGGTGCTAGTTACGGCTGTGTGTTTGCAGACGACAACCGCTCTTGCGAGCACGCTGCACAGGGGTTCCCCTCAGCAAGACGGGGGCCTGCGTTTGCCCCCCGCTCCATCCCTTTAGGAACAGGCCTTCCCGGTTGTTCTTATCAGCAGCTCGTTGCAGGCAGATATTTGCAGCAAACAAGCAAATGCAATGCTATGTGCAGCGGAGCAGAGCATGGCTTGGCTTCTGCCAGCTCTGCTTGGGGTCTGTGTTAAATTAAATCAGAGACCACCTGTGTGGAGATGAATATTCCTGGAGCAGGAGAGCATCAGCAAACCTGTGGCTCATTAGGAAATACGAGTTGCCAAATTATCCCTGGTCCGAGACTCTAAGTTCTACCAGGATTTTTCTGCCAGGAGTGTATGGTTTGAAAAACTAAGCATCACGGGCAAGTCTCTCAAAAATTGTCTCCTGTTGGTGCCCATGCGGTTGGGAGCAAAGAGTTTCTGCTCCCTGCGGCAGGCTGCTCTCGTTGCTCCTAGGCCCTCGAGCAGCCTTGAGCTGCCCTCCCCTCCCACCGCGCGCAGGGGCGTCAGGCTGCGGCAATGGGCAGGACTGGGGCTAAACTGGGGAAACACGGAGTCCTTAGCCAGGAACTGCATGAGGGAGCCGACCCCGAAAATTCAGAGTAGTGGGTTAATCTTGGGCGGGGGGGAAATGCTAGGAAATCGAACCCCTTTAGTTGAAATATCATCTGTCCATTGCGGAATGAAGGCATTTTCCATGTCCTGGGTCTGATTTTGTGGTATATCTCAGTTTGTCCCCTTGGCCGGACCTGCGATGTCATTTCCATCCATGCCTTAGTTTCCATGCAGAATCCCCCGCCCGCATTACAGAACAGACACAGCTTTACTAAGCTCTGCATGCTCCAGATCAGACTTCATATATGCCAAATATTCCCCTTATTTTCTCCTTTGGTATATTTAGAAATGCAGAAGCTAGTGCATTTTGGGGCAAGTTGCCTATCACGCAGGCAGGACGAATCGCTGTGCTATTTTCCTTGGTGCTTTTGTGCAGTTTTCCTCAAGTTCCCAACCTTCCCCTAATCTCCGATCTACGGCTGGCTGAGGAGCTATTCCCTGTTTTGTGTCCGCGTGCCTTCTATTTTTCCTTCCTGCTATCCTGCTCTGCATTTCTTGTAGCACTCTTCGTCTTGTCTCAGATCTCCGTGCCGCACGTCCCCTTAATTTCTCCTGCTTGTTTTGTGATCTTGCGCTGTCTGTGGGTGTGTTTGCTTTCGGCTCTACCTCTAGTTGCTCATATCGCTGATAACGTCGAAAAACGAATGACTGACTCACTTATTCTAGTTCCCACTAATATCAATGTATATTTTTAAGTGCATACATGAGACGGATGTATATACTGTTTAACGCATTCCGTAAAGCGATAGCGGGAAAATTCCCCTACGTGGGGCACGTGGGGCAGCCAAACGCGAAACGCCATCGCAAACCGTGCGTGGAAACGGGTCTGAAATGATTTACATCTTCCTGAATTGCTAAATGAGCTTGCTGATAGCAACCATTAGTTTTACACTGCCAAATTGCAGGAGACAATATTTTACACGCCGATACGATGGGATGTGCTTCATACGCTGCCCTGAACACGCGTTACAGAAAGAACCGGGACAAAACCCTCGGAGACGATTTTTCAATTAATAAATAGAGCAGATGCCTGGTGACTGAAAATGTGTAGTATGTAAGAGGCCACGGTGGCAGAAAGCAGATGTTGGGTATTTAGGAAAATTTTTGCAATTTATAACCCAATGAGGTATTAATGTACACAAGCATTTTGTGGATCCAGTCTCGCAAGCCCGAGGGGATAAATCAAAGCGACTTCTCTGCGCGTTTGTCTTGGCTGGGCAAATGTTCCTGAGCAACTCTGTTTTTGCAATTTCTGATGTCAAACAGTGACAGGAGAGGGCGAGCCGTGGCGGCGCGATGCAGGTGGGCGTCGGGCGTCGGGGCTCTGCGCAACGGGGACCCGGCTAAGGCGGGCGGCGGGGTTGAGCCTTCGTTTGCGGGGACGTTCGCTTGTCGCACGGTTTCGCTGTCGGCTCATCCTCTCCCAGGCCCTCAGGTACCACCTCCCTGGCACGAGCCGGCCTGGTTTCGGACAGCTTCCCGGCTCGGAGGGCGTCACGGCGTCCGTCTCCGTCGGGGTTGCGGCAGCTCCCGTCCCTCCCGGCGAGCTTCTGCCAGCAGCACGGCGTCACCTCTTCACGAGGCAAAACCAGAGAGACAACAAGCAACGCTCAAAGACGCTTTGGGGTTTTCACTACAAAAACATCTCAGACTTGACCTTTAGTCTTTGCATGACTCACTTCCTTGTCTCTTGGATCGGGCTAGTAATATTTTTGGACCTTACGAAGATAACAAACAAAAGATTTGTGGAAACAGCGCAGGACCGATCTCCAGATCCGGTCCCGCTTCCCGCTGGTGGTCGGCAACACAGCTCCTGCTTCGCCGCACGATCTGGAAGGATTTCTGCAAAGCCTTTTCCTGAAACCCCCCATATTTAAAGCAGCTTTTTCTCCACCTTTGCCTTGCTAACTCTTCCATCTATTTTAAATTCCATCCATAATAGTATCTGCTTCCTCCGTGTGTTAACAGATGCCTTTTTCTTGGTACTTTTTTTTTTTTAAGCTTAACACTCCAACTTTTATTTCTGTATGTGTTTTGGATAGACATGAAGTGAAGCTTATGTCCAAAACGAAGACGTGCTATAGAACGGAATATGTAAATATGTAAATAGGACATCTTGCAATATATATCTTCTCTCATTGCAAAGTCACCCAGGAAAATGCTAAAAACTAGCAGAACGAGTGTCCCCGGGGAGCTGGCCACCACTTGTGCCGGGGAGAGGGCTGGCTGTTGCGGCAAAATTGGCCAAAAACCAGCTACGGAGAAAATAGGCAGCTGCTGTCGCTTGCTGTTGCCTTTGGCTGCTCTTCCAGCAGAAGCTTATGACCCTCTTTAAGACCTCACCTAGGAATACGCTTAAGCGTGTGCTTAAGTCTGTGTTGGGCAGCACTTAAGGACATGTTTGCTGTATAGATAGATGTCTCTATAGATATCGTGGGAGCAGAGATCGACCCTTAAAGCTTCAGAAGTAGCTCTTGCTCTGGGTATAGCGGGTCGGTGAGCAGAGTACTCCGTGAAACCTTTCTCCGGACATCTATTAATTAGGTTTGTTTTCCAGTGTGTAGAGCTCAAGTTGGCTATTTTGTTTAAAAAAAACCAGAGGGTGAAGACTAGGTGATAGAACAACATTTCCAAAGTTTGTCTGCGAAACGTCACGTAGGGCAGCGTTGCACAACAAGCTATCTTCCTCCCGGTGTTGCAATCTGGTCACCACCCAACTCGGTAAAAATAGGAGCCGCTTCCTGTGGTTTGGCCGGCGTGGTGCTGCGGGGGGCTGCTTCGGGCCCCCGACGGGTCCCCCCTTACGCAGGGGCAGCATCGGCCTCCCGGCACGGCTCTTCTGCCCGCTCGGGACAGTCCTGGCTTATTCCTTGTGTCTTTTCCAGAAAATAGAAGCAGTTAGCTGGGCTTTGACCTTAACTAACTTTTTTTTTTTTAATAGGAAGTCGTTATGATCACAGGGCTGGCAGATCGGACAAACACCCCGCAGCTGGAGCGCTGCTTGACGGGGTGATGAATTGCAGATGTTGCCGCTCGGACGGACTGTTTTTTGGAGCGGCGTGAGATTCCCGGGGGGGCTGCAGAGCCGAGCGTGTTTCTTCGGGGAGTCCGCGGGGAATTTTTCTTTTTTTTCACTCTAAGTGAACTTTTAACCATCTGGCTTTAACCCTGTATATTAAAGAAAAGCAACATATCATGGGGAAGGGAGAAGCAGGAGAGCCAGGTCCTCAGGAGAACAGCTGTATTTTGTTGGCACAGGAGACCTACCTGCTCCAGCACCCCGTCTCCAACAGCAGCCACCTTAAAACAAAAAACAAACAAACAAAACGTATGAGAATATATCAGAAACGTCACTTCAAGAGCTGGCTATCTCCTCCAGCAGTGGTGGCACCTGGGACCATATTATCCATAGAACCTGTAAGCCATCGTGCTCCAGAGATATAAAGGCTGAAAATAATTACATTTATAATTATTATAGTTATGTCTATTACAACTATAAAATAAAAAGAGCAGCGTAAAATATATTGACTTTCAGCCACATTTTACTGAGGCCAGTTTGAAAGCACGGTGACGACTGCTCCCCAGTGCTGCTGGAGGTGTCGGCTTTGAGCCAAACGCAACGGCAACGCATCCGTGGCTTTCGGCAGGTAAAGCTTACAGACCGTACGCATAGACCTACAGAAGTGCTGGCATCCTCACTGCCTTGTCCGCAGTTCAGCACGGGCGACCAGACTTTGCACCTACATCGCACTTGCATTTTTAGAAGAAAATGCAATACTTAACATTTTTTTTTCTATATTTTCTTGCACAAATACTTTTTATTCTTTTCTTCTTTCCATTTTATACCTAGAAACCAACTTTGATTTTTGCATACAAGCTTGCTGTTCAGAAACGGTTCAAGCACATTGTAGTGAACATTTTTCGCCACTGGATGTGTTCACCTTTATGTCTTTTAATGACTGCTTTTAATGGTTATTTTGGGTCCTGATTCCCCGAATTGCTCGACGCCCCCGGCCCCGCACTGAGCCCCCCTCGGCCGCTCGCAGAGCCGGCGTTTGCAGGCACGAGGCGAGGGTGAGGGCCGGGGCGGCCCGATGCCGCCAAACCTGCCGCCGCGGGCTGGCCGCAGCTGGGCGTTTCTAACCGGCTTCCTCCCTCCCCGCAGAGCAGCGTTACCGCCCTGCTCCCTCGGCAGCCTGCCTTGTCCTCGCAGTTAGATCCCTGACCCGCTTAAATCCTTCCCGAACACCTTCGCGATACCTTTGCAAGATCTTTGCAAGATGTTTGCAGACCCTTGGCGATACCTTGGCAGACCCTTTGGGATACCTTGGCAAACCCTTCAGGATACCTTGGCAAACCCTTCAGGATACCTTGGCAAACCCTTTGGGATGCCTTTGCAGACCCTTTGGGATACCTTGGCAAACCCTTCAGGATACCTTGGCAAACCCTTCAGGATACCTTGGCAAACCCTTTGGGATGCCTTTGCAGACCCTTTGGGATACCTTGGCAAACCCTTCAGGATACCTTGGCAAACCCTTCAGGATACCTTGGCAAACCCTTTGGGATGCCTTTGCAGACCCTTTGGGATACCTTGGCAAACCCTTTGGGATACCTTTGCAGACCCTTTGGGATACCTTGGCAAATCCTTTGGGATGCCTTTGCAGACCCTTTGGGATACCTTGGCAAACCCTTCAGGATACCTTGGCAAACCCTTCGGGATCCCTTGGCAAACCCTTTGGGATACCTTTGCAGACCCTTTGGGTTACCTTGGCAAACCCTTTGGGATACCTTTGCAGACCCTTTGGGATGCCTTGGCAAACCCTTTGGGATACCTTTGCAAACCCTTTACAAACCCTTTGCAAAATCTTTGCAAACCCTTTGCAAGCCCTTCGCGACACCTTTGCAAGCAGCCCATCCATGTCAGCGGCCTCTTCCCTCACTGCTTGATGCTCTGCATCTGTCTCATCCCAGCAGCGCATTCATTTTCCCAAGCCTGGTCGGTTATTGTTAATTATTCTAATTGCAGGGGGAAGGCTGTTGCGGGACGAGTGCAGCCACGCCGGGGCTCAGACCGCGCCGGGGCAGCACCTCCTCCGGCATCGTGTGCTGGGAGACCAGATCGTCCCCTCGGACCTGCTCCATTTTATCGAGCCTATAATAAGGATTTCACCTAATTTCCAAGCAGCCACCTTCATACGGGAGCAGAAACTAGTCCACGCTCCCCCGCAAACATTTACAGGAATCCTCTTGGGTAGAGACTGAGCATTTCAGGGCTTCTGCAGGGCAAACTTTCTCTTCTCTTGTTCCGCAAACATCTTTATTTGAAGAAAATATCATGAAATCACAGGCAAAATACAGTCCCTGTCGGATACACCGTGGTCTCGCGGCGTGAGCGAGCGAGCGAGCGGGGAAAATGTGCCAGCTTTAAAGAACGGTTTTATCACATCTAAAAATAACGTTTATATAACCACCTCGCCCGAGCTTTCACATCGCAAGCGGCCGGGACTGCCTCGCTCAGCTGTATTAAATATGCAGACGCAATGGGATTTCAGCAGATTTGGTTTCCTGGGGCGAAAAGGAAAATAAAAGAAAATGCACGGCTCAAGCCTTAGATGCAATAGTTGTTTCCTCGTCTAATTAAAACATGCTGCATGGCACTGGCAGCTCACAGCGACTGCACTTACGTGGTTTTGTGTTTTTATGGCAAAGCTTGAGGCTTGGGCTGGCCACGGGTCCCAGCGGCAAGGGGCAGGGGAAGCCTGCGGCAGCCGGACGGGAGCACCGGCCGCCCCGGAGGGAAGCTGCTGCTCCGGGCGGGAGGGAGAGCACCAGCGAAACACCGTGTTGGGAAAGGAGTAATTCGGCGTGGAATAGCTTAATGCAAGTCCCCAGGTGGGGAGATGCAGGGCAGGACACCCAGCTCGGGAGACGGCATTGCAACACCCAGGCGGAGCCGGCGGCTCCTTCCCTTGGCCGCGCTCCGGGCAGAGTCCGGCCGGGCTGACGTCCGGGAAGGATGGCCTGGAAGCCCTCAGCCTTGAAGAGCAGAAAAAGCCACCAGCGGTGAAGAGCCTTCGGGAAGGCAGCGTGAACGCAAGGCGAAGGGAGAGGGAGCGCGCTCAACGCCTTGCGTCTCTTCCCAGTGGGAAGCGCACCATTAATAAACAGGCCGTTTCCTGCAATTCTTTCAGGAAAAGGCTTTTTTCCATGCAAGAAAGCTGTAGCTGGGATAACCCATGGGCCAAGTTTGAAACGCATCTTTTGCAGCTCGAAGAAACCGTTTCACTTGCTCCTTCCCGGTTTGTTTCCTGTACTCTGCCGCAGCCGATTTCCCTATTTTTATGCCCAGAGCTCGGCTAAACCCGCTCCTGAAACGCGGAACCAGGAGCAGCGGCGTGTCTGCAGCTCTTCCTCCGCAGCGGCTCCTCCGGGAGAGACGTAGTTCTCCAAGCAGCCTGGGGAGGCTGGTGGCTATTGCTACCCCCAGTGCAAAAATGACCAAAACGAGGGAAAAACGACCAAATCTCATCCCTGAGCCTGGCCGGGGCGTTTTGCCCACTGCCGGTTGTGCACGAGGCGGCTCTGGCCAGAGACGTCCCGCGCCGGCTCCAGCCGCTGCACCCGAGAGCTGGGGTTTGCATCTTCCCGACTGAGGAACCACCCCCATCCCTAACAAAAACCGCAGGGAAAAACCAGTCTAAGACACCGAAACAGAGGGGTTTTATAGCATCGAAACCCATTTCAGCTTGACTTCCGAATTTGCCTTTGTATACACTCCTATATTGTTAAGCGTAACCCATGTGCCTCGGTTAAATAAACTCTAGCTTTTACAGCAATATTTTACCGCAGAAATCCAAACAATTTGTTCTGACAGCATTCAACTTATCCTCTTCTCCTTTGCTTCTTCTTGTCAAAATATCCATCCGAGCTGGCACAGTCTCCCAGAATATTTAGGTTTTGGGGACGTTTTTACAACCTATTTGCATCTTTATGGAAACCCGGTCCGTCTGTTTATTCCTCTGCAGCCCGCGGGGCTCTCGGGGTGCCCTTGGATGCCCGGGAGCGATTTTCCGACCCGCTCCAAGGTCCCGACCACACGATTTGCACCACAATAGCTAAATAAAGCGAAACAGCCTCAAAAAGCATCTCTTTGCCCAGCTCTGCGTTGCTGGTGGTACCTTCCAAAGCTGCCGCCTCCTGCACAGCAAAATGCACGTTTTGCAGCAACATATGAGAAATTCCTTCTCCCGGGGGATAAACGCGGGTGCAGAAGGCACCCACCTGGGGCTGGGGGCAGCCGGTGCAGCCAGCGCTGTTTCTCCCGGGGCGGCCGAACGCCCCGTCTGGTTCCCGTTGCCGCCGGCCGCGCGGGCTGAGTGACGAAAATCCCGGGGGATTCGGGCTTCCGCCAGACTTATGGATGCCTGGAGGGCAATCGCGAGTTAATAACCTTTTCCTGAAACCACTTTAGGCTCAGCAATTTTTATTTATTTATTTATTTATTTTTGCTGGCATTGTTCCTGCTTTCCCGAAGGAAATCTCCTGGCCCTTGCTGCAAGGATGCGTGCGAAGGGGTCAGCGCGGGGAGCTGTGGGGCTCGCGGCTCGGGCCAGAGGCAGCTAAAACGAGCGGTGCAACATCTGGGCGGTTGTTTCAACATCTGTATTTGTGCTGAAATCGCACGTGGGGTGAAGAGAAGCGCCGAGGAGCCACGGGCAAAAATTAATCTGGAAGGAAGACGGTAAAGCAAGCTGCTGCAGCCACGAATTGCTTGGAAAAGGCTGTGCCCGTGAGGCAGGGATGGCCGAGCCGGGCGTGATTCCCGCGGCTTTCTCCAGCTGGCTTCCTCCCCTGCACACCTTTTCCCGCTGGTTTGGGGCAAAGCTGCTCCCTCCTGTGCTTGCAAAATCCCGGGAATCCTTGGGCGAAGGCCACGAGCCATTCCCCGTCCTCACCCAAGGATTTCCAGCGGGCGTAAAGATGAAAGGTCGTGTGCCTGGAAATATTTCTGCTAAAATGTGATATGGATCTGCCCCAGCTTCTGCACTCTGCCTGCTTGCTCTCCGATGAGGCTGCAAGTTGTTTGGACCAGCAAGGACCTTTCACTCCACTCACACAAGATGTCACACCTCGAGCCCCACATTTGGGCTGGTTTCTGGTCTCTATTGGATTGTTTTACAGCATTGCATACACATATTGACTGCAAAAATAATTTCAGGAAAGCTGTACTTCAGCATGCTGGGGATCTCCTGTGCAATGTCTGTAAAATTGCATTTAGCTCCGCGCAGACTGTGCTTCCCAAAAGGATGTCCAGATCCTTTCATTTCTTTCCAGAATAACGCTGGTCTACGGAGCCGAGAGGAAAACGTGGATTGGTGAAGTATTTTAAAGTCTGAAAGTTAAGTTTATAGTGCAACTATTACCTCAGGTTGGACCTGCAGTTTGCCTTTTCTCCCAGCTCCGCGGTATTAAAGTTGCTATAAATCACAGATTATAATAGCGGGAATAACGTTTCCAGAATAAATGATAACATAAATCATAGATTTGCAGGTCTTAGAGGGACATGGAGAGGTCGCCCAGTCTCTGCAGAGAATTAAGCACATGAGGCCGTTTAAAGCCCCCCGGCCTGCTCCTCCGGCCGGCTGGAGCAGCGCGGGGACTTCTCCCGGCGCAGGTCGGCAGTGACACGGCCCCAAGGCTCCCGTGGCACAGCCCCATCTCGGACGTGCCTAGGACTTCTTCTCCCGGAGCAGCCAACCGGGGCTCAGCTCTGCGTTTCCTCCTGGAAGAGCAGAAGTTTCATCCGAGATGTTTAAGCTTGCTGGAAATGATCTCCTGGAGATGTCCACGGAGAAAAGTCGAGGCTGGCCCCCGCTCTTCGCCGTTCGTCGTCCCACCTCTCCGCGTGGCCACCGCGAGGAGAGGACCGGGGAGCTGGGTCCCTGCGAGGAGCCCCAAGCCCCCCCAGATGCCTTCATCACCGCGCGGCTGGAGCCGCCCAGCCCCATCTCTGGTGGGCACCTGATGGCCCGCGGCCACCGAGGCTCACCCGGGGCTGGGCGTCTCTGCAGACCACCCAACGCACGTGGAAACACACGTGGAGTCCTTAAAAACCGTTTCTTACCAAATAACCAGCAAGACAGCGTGATCGAGACGAGTGGCTGAGCGTTCACGTGCAGCTCTCCAGCAGGAAATCCTCGGAGAAGCTGTAATGTGCCTTGTAATTACAGTTAATTAACACTTTTGCAAATTGGTCTTTATTTAAGACCAGCTGCCGAGGAAAAAAAAAATAAGAATCTATAAGCCCATAAAATATTAATTAGCGCGAGGCTCTCGCCTGGCGGCACCCGCTCGTGTGCGGCTCAGCTCTCGGCACGGGCAGCTTGGTCCTCCTGGAGAAGGCACGGAAAAGCAAGACCTTAAAATGAACGGCAGAGTTTGGTCCGGCAGGAAAGGCGCAGGTTCCCTCCGTGGCTCCGGAAGGAGGGTATGGAAAGGTCCCCAAATTAGTTGTCAGAGCTGACAAAAGTGTTTTGCCTCGAGGCTTTTGTTTGTCCCCCAAATCTCACGTTTTGGGGGCCGGGAAGCCGCCGTGCTCCAGCAATAGCTGCCGGGAAG
Organism: Dromaius novaehollandiae; assembly: GCF_036370855.1. Taxonomy (NCBI): domain Eukaryota; kingdom Metazoa; phylum Chordata; class Aves; order Casuariiformes; family Dromaiidae; genus Dromaius; species Dromaius novaehollandiae. Next base: position 2,869,571 of record NC_088104.1, on the reverse strand, counting down.
GCAAAATGAAACGCGGAAAAAGCCCCGCTCCCGATGGGAATTTTCAGACTGGTTTTACTTCGAATTCCTTGAAAACGCATCAGCTTTTTAACCAAATCGGTGCTATTAGCGGTTTGTGCTGAATTCGGTGAGCGCTGCGGCAGGGAGGGAGAGATCTCCCCATGAAGGGAGGAAGCTTTGATTCCAGCCTGCTTTAAAAAAAGGCGGCTGCTGGCGTTGTGGTGACGTTCTGCGTCCGGTGTAAATCCGTAAAAAGGTTTTAAAAAATTAAAACGGCGCAAAGCTGAAACAAATCACTTCAGATCGAGACGATTTCCCCCCCCAGTTGTTTCTTTCCTTGCTCTTGGTCCAACCAAGCCGGGCTGAGCTGCGGGACCGGCCCAGCGGGGCCAGCGCCGGCTCTCCAGCACCCGCGGGGGCCGGGACTCGGCTCCGAAGCCCTTGATGGAGGAGGCCCCGTTCGGTGGGGAAGCTTTTCCCGACGAGCTTTCGCAGCATTTCGCCCAGCAGACCCCGTATGGGTGGTGGGACGAGGGATGAGCGAGGGAGGAGAGGCCGCAAGCTGCGTGCTACCAGCAAACCGAGAAGGTTGGAGGACCCAACGTGCAGCACGGGAGACTCCAACGTCCGTGTTTTCAGAGGGCGAAGCTCCAACCTGAGTCACATCAGCGTAAGACGGAGCATCCCCCCTCCCGCCGCGCTGTAACCCCTTCCTCCGGCCTGGACCTTGGCTCCAAAAGCTCCAGAAGAATAAAAAAGACTCCCAAAGGTTTCAGGAGGCTTCGGGTCAGGCCTTGGGCGCCTTCTCATTTCCCTCTGTCCATATGTCAAAAAGAGCTCTTTGCTCTGGATAATTTCATCTTACCCGCTGAAAAAGTAGCCTCGAAATACAGCGATACTTAATTTCTCCTGATGGCACATACAGCATAAACGCTGGGTTTTCCAGCAATAAGAAAAAGCCTCATTTTCCCCTTGAAATAGAATTTACGATAGGAAACAGTGGCTCGTAAATCAGTGTTTCTCCCGGCGGATTTTGCTCTGCCCGCTGCTCCGGCCGCTCCGCGGGCTGCTGCTCCCAAGGAGCTGCGCGGGACAGGAGCAGCTTTCCCTCCAAGAGCCACCGGCATCCCTCGCAACACGATCTGCTCCTTGCGACGGGGAAGTTTTGCACATCTAATTAATTAATTTGCACACCTAATGAAGCAGTTAATTCCACGTTCGCAGGTGCCAGCTTTCCGGCTGCGGCGATCCCCGCGGCAGGAGCTGCCCCGCTCTTCCTCCAGCCCTGGTGCGATGGGCTCCCGGACCGGCTCTCCGGGCCTGGGGGGGGCCTAAACGGGGGGGCTGCCAAAATTTCCCGAAAAACACTGCGCCTCTGCACCAGGCTGAGGATGAGAGGGATGGAAACAGCAGCACGGGGTGTTTCCCTGAAGCATCTGCACATTGCAGAGCTGCAGTCCCAGGCCCTTTTCCGATGGTCCTCCTGGACCTCCTCTCTGGTTCAAGACCTTTAGCATCGCTGGCTGATGCTGGAGGGATTTAAGCGGTGCAGGGAGCATCTGGCTTCTGCTGGGGCAACCCAAAACCCCTCCACGAGCCACAGTGCGAGGCGGCGAGCGCAGCACTGCATCCGCTTGAAAACTCCTGTTTTCAGCCACAAAACAATTGTGTGCGTCAGGGTTTTTTCCCCTTTAAATCTTGCGATATGACTAATGCGGCGAGGAAGGGCGCATCTCAGAGGAGGTGTCAGCTGCGGAAACAAGAACCAGATGTGGTTTGCGGAGGGTGAAGGAGGATCTGAAAACGGTTTCTGCTCGTTCAACGCCCGGCTGTATCCCGCTGCCGCCCCGCAGCCCGGCTCAGGTCGGCGGGTTGGGCATCGCTTTGCAGCCTGGACCCCGGCAGATGTCTCGCGCCCGCAGGGGTGAGATGCTGCCAAAGCCGGCGTACAAAGCGCGTTGGGTGTTCCCGTATTCCCGGTATGCCAGGAGCCGGTGCCGGGGCTCTCCGTGCACAGCCCAGCAGTGAGCGGCATTGCAAAGCCTCGCCAAAACCGTGCGAAAATGGAGCACTGCAAGCCCTGAGTGCAAAAAGAAGCAATGTCCCTCCGTCCGGGTTCCCCCCCCCCCGTTTGGGGACCATTTCCAGGCAGTTTCCCCACGGAGGACGGTTTGGGGAACCTATCCTAGCAGAGCCTTGCCCACCCGCGCTGCGAAAGCTCGGTTGCATCCGATGACACTTGCACGAGCCCTGGGTAATGCGGAAGCAGAGGGATTTATTTTGGGAATTTTAACGAAAGAAAGCGTTCCCAAAGCGCGAGCAGCCAGCAGCTAGCAAGGTGCGCTTCGTGTGACTCGCTTTGTCCCTTTGCACGTGTAAGGGGCAAGCCCAGGTACCAAACTTTCGACATTCACCGCCGTTCCCCGGCTCTGCAGGTGCTGCAAGGTGCACTTCACCTCCGCGGCGGCCCGTGCTCCCCGAAACGCCCCTGCTAACGCCCCGCTGCTCTTCGGCTTGGCCAAAATCGCACGGGAACATTAAACACCACGTTGGGCCGGAGCTGAACCCGATCAGACTGAACAAAAGCAGAGCTTGGGAGAACCTCTCCTCCAGGTCCTCCAGCACGTGTTTTATTTCTCCAAAGACAGGCAGAGCCCACAGGGTCTGCAGCCGGCACCGTGCCGGGGCGAAGCCTTCGTGCGCCTCGTCCTCCTCTTAATATTCCCATGGGGGGAAATGTCCCGCAGCAACTCCGTAGGTTTCCCAAGTTCCTCTCCATGGGATTGTCTGCGGCCTGCAGCCCCATAAATGCCACCCGCTCGGCAAATGGGTGTCGCCTGCCTTGAGGCACTGGAAGGGTCAACGCAACGCGTAACCAACAGCAGATGTATTTAATGACCTCTAAAATTGCTTCGGTGAAGCATCCCCATGGATTGCTCAGCTGGAGGGTCTCCTCTCCTTGCTGGTGGGTCCTGGGAGCTTTGATTTCCTGGTGTTTTTGCTGTTATCTATTCAGCAGCTCGGGATAACTTGAGGGGAAACCTGCGCCCAAGGCACAGGCTTAGCCATAATCTGCTTCAGCTAAAGGCGCTTTGCACAATAATCCCGTAACCGTATGTTGAAAAAGTAGTTATCAGTGAAATTTGGCTTTACTTGCTTTCTTCTCCTCCTTATCATCAGATTACAGTCAGCGAAACCCTAAAAGAGTCGAGACAAAGGAAAGCTCATAAAGAAAAAGCGGATTAGGTCAGGAGGGTGAAAGGACAGCATTTTTATGTCGTACGAGGACTTAGGAGCGGAGATCTGATGTTGGGTCTCTCCGCGTAAATGAAAGTATGCGGCGGCATCGTGGTGCAAAGTGCATTAAGCTGTCAGAGCGAAGATCCTGTCTTTAATCACCCGGAGTCCCTTAGGCCGTAACGTTACATATTGCATCAAGACATTTCCTGTCCAGCAGGGAAAAAAAGGAAGAAATAAAAAGCAAAAAGGTACCTTCACCCTGGGAAAAGGTGAAAAAGGTGGGTAGGAAAATAAGAGCCACCGAGGTGATGCTGGACACGCACCTCCGACGGGGGCACGGCGCGATCAGCGTGCGGGCGAGGAGGAGCACCAGGGACTGCCCCAAACGTGGACATCGGGTCCACCTCTCCCAGCGACTCATGACCCTGCTCTCACCGGCCGGGCCGTTTGCCGTCCCGTCTTTGCCCAGATGGTCCCTCAGAGGTGACCTGGTTGAGCTGGATCCCTCCCATGGAGACGGCGTCCTGGGCTGCTGTTGGGGCACTGGACGTGGTGGCCGTGTACCAGGTCCTCCCAAAACCCTGCTACACGCCAGCGGCTGTTTCAAGGAAGAGGCTGCAATTCTTGGATCACGTTCCTCCTCCTCCACCCTGGATGGACTTTCCGCTCATTGATTCAAGCTCGAGATCCCTCCAGGTAGGACATTTCCAGTGAAAAAGTGTCTTTCTGCAGCAGGCCAGTTTTGGCGTTGGCCAAACTCCAGCTCTAGGAGCCCCGTCCTTACGGCCAACCATCAACTTAATGCTCCCACCCTTGCTGAGGCGGTCACCGAAATCCCCTCTCCTCTCCTCCTCAGGGCTTGCCTACCTGCGGATGCTCAGGGAAGTTAATCTGCATTGGTTTCCAAAGTGGATTAGTTAAACCTCACCAAATCCCCGTGTAGACAGCCTTATTCGGAATTAAGGTGGCCTTAATCTAATTGACTCTGGAACTTAATTGAGCGCAATCTGGTTAGGGCTCCTGGTGCACCTTGCGTAGACGGTCCCCGAAGGTGCCGTCGGCGAGGGACGGCGTCAACCGTCCACGCTCGGGTGTTAAATTCCCCGCTCGTGGCTGGTGTCACCCAGCGTGGGTGTGCAGCAACCCGCGCTCAACGCATGCCGCGGCGGAAAGCTTTCCGATGAGCGCTTCAACTCCGCTTCACTTGCTGCCCACCTCGGAGCTCAGGTGATGCTATGGACGAAACTAGAAAGCCTGTTTTTATTGTTTTTATACCAGTCTCGTACCAAGTAGCATGAATAACTTAGCCACCGCTTTTTAAAAGTTTTACAGCCTGCTTCAAGAAAAATGCCAGCAAGTTCTGTTGAAGAAGCAGTTTCTGACTCCGGATCGCAGTCTTTCTTCTGCTGCTTTGATGGCTATCTGTGAACATGAATTAAATTATCTCCAAGCCAGCTCTTTTGGTCCTAGAGAGCCTTAAATCTCTGCTAGTTTTTCGCACATGCTTGCTAAGTGATAAAGCAGTATTCGATCCACACTCACATTTTTCTCTGATTTGTGCTCGCTTGCACATGCTGATAGGAAGGTCGCGGCAAGCCACCGATTTGGTGCAACCTGGCCCCTGGGGCAGATGTTGCTTCTGCAGACACCCCAAAGGACGCCTGGCCATGCTGTTTCTTTACCTTGTGGAGCTGCTTTTGGGAGGGTCTGGTCTCATTTTCCGGGCCGGCAGGTAGCAGAGCCATGAAACGGGTGATGGGCAGAAGTTGAGGGTCTTCCATTGCAGTGGTGGGTGGATTTGCATCGCTCCTAGCTCTGGGCATGGGACGGGTTGGGGAAACTTGTCATCACAGTGATGGCTTGTGGGAGGAAAGCAAGAAAACCCATTTTTTCCATTCCACAGAGGAAGGTCCACATTTTTCTAGCTCGACAAGCCAGTAGCAAGGCATGAAACGGGATTTTCCATCCTCTTTGGTAGCATTTGCTCCTGGCAGATGCTGACGTGAGCCTTGTTCCTGAGGCAGGTGCAGCACCGGCCCCCATTGCCCGTGGTCCGAGCTTTGCGCCGGGGGCCTGGCCGCACGCCGACACCGCGTACGTCAGGTCTGGCTGCCCGCTTGGAGAGAAGGAGGATGGCTCTTGACTTGACGGTCATCCTCACCAAGGCGGCAGCCAGCGACAGGAAAAATAAGGGCCTAAACGTTAAAGAAATGCTGCTTGAATACCCTCCCCAGAAGGCAGCGAAAAACATCGCATCTTGTTTCCTCAAGGCCGTAATTTAGCGTAGCAACAAAAGCTGGAAGAAAGACAGATGCTTCCCACAAATCCTGACCATCAACAACCCTTTCTTTGCTGATACAATATTTGTATTTGCTTGTAAAGCCCGTGATTAAGGTACCCAGGAGCTGTAACACCAGCAGAGACACTGCTCCAAACAACTCGTACAGAAACACCCCCGAAAAGCAATTACAGAGCGATGCCCAAGCAGCCGAGATCAGCGCCAGCGTTTTGAGCCGCGCTACCTGCTCGTCGCTGGCTTGGGTCTTTAATGAAAGCCGGAGCCGTACGGATTAGAGCATAATGTCGCAGAAGGGGCTGAGAAAACTGAAAAGATCTATCAGATTAATTACCAGGCTTAGAGGGGCTTGTCCATTTATTAGAAACAAAAGCCTTGGGCCACTAGGTATTGAAATTATGATATCTTCCCTCCTCTGATCTGAGGCCAGCCGGTATTTTCGGAGTCCCAGCCTGCCCGTTATCATTAGTATTCATCTTCGTCCTTTGTAGCACACACTGCTTTTCATTGAAGTATTGCAAACCAGCCCCGGCTGCTTCCCGGTCCTCGGAGAGACCTGCTTGTGCACACACTGTCTGAAACACTGCATCAATATTTATCATGGCTGTTGAAAATAAGGAATATTTTAATCTTAAAACACCTGCCTTGGTGGGATGAGATTAAATAAGTGCATAAATAAAAGATCTGGGCGGCGGAGCTTGTAATCCTGGAACGCGGTTGATGCTGTAGGTAAACTGGGGAAGGCTGAGCAAGGCCCCCTGGACTGGGCTCCCCCCCGGCTTCTGGATTTGCACCTCGCAGTTTCCTCTTTGCTGGTAAGGAGGAGCACGGCGTGTCTTTCCCGGGGACGGCGAGCATCGCCCCAGGGATTTCCACGTCCAGGGCTCCCCCGCGCCCTGAGCCTGCAAGGGTGCCCGAGCGGGCGGCGTCCCTGCAGAGCCAGCAGCAGTCATGTTTTCAGCTTCCTCTAAAAAACCCTTAATTACAATTTGCTGAATTTATACCAAGCACAATAGCGGGCACCTAACGGGGGGTCTCAGTGTGGGAGTCACAGCTGGCGGGGCGCCACTGCCTCCAGATGTGCGCCCAACAGCTGGACGTGCTCGGCGTCACCCGTTCCCTCCGCGCTGCCGCCGTCCTCCTGCACGCTTTAAAACACATAGATGAGTCTTCCCGCCGCCCCTGCAAACCACGGCTTCTGGAAAAGGGACAAAACCCCACGCTTGTTGCATATCGGGGCTTAAAAGGACTAATTTCTTCCTTTATTAGACAGTTGCTTGGATGCTGTTAGAGGAGTTTTTCCTCCGAATGTGAATTGCAGCCTGCGCAGCGCGGTCCTGGGGGGAGGCGTGCAGCGGGCCCACCGCCACGGCTGCGCGCCCACAGATGACCCAAAACACCAAGCTTTCGCCTCTGTTTGGTGTACCAGTCCGTGCTTCGGCCGGAGCCGAGGGCATCCCCTCTCCCCGCGCCGAGCGTTCGCGGTTTGCCCCGGAGGGGCATGCCAGACACGGAGCGGTTTTCGCGATTTCCCCCCAAGACGTTAAGAAAGGATTTTCCCAGCTGCCAGGATAAACAGGCGTCGCCTGGCAAAGCCAAGCCTGCAATTAGCTGTAGCGTGAGGAAAGTCAAGGGAGTTAACGCATCAGCGCCAGCAGAGATTTGCCTTCCAAACACCTTGCGTGATCCTTCGGTGACGGTTTCCCCCCGCAATGCTGATGCGCTGCGCAGCGACCCCGACGCTAACGTACAAGGGCAAGTGCAACCCTAAATTTAAGGGACAAACATCAGGGGACGCAAAGGACAAAACAACCCGGCAGCATGCAGCTTATTTTTAGTACGTTGCATTTTTCCCCCCTTCCCTTGGAAATCAGCACTGTGCAGTAACCTGGCCGTGGATGAAGCAGGCAATGGACCCGGCCCGGCCGTGTCGGCGTTAATTTTGGATATCCTGCCGGTTGCAACACCTCCGCGATGGGAGACGTGGGACCGCAGGGCTGCAGCGCTCTCCCCGGGCTGCCCGGGGCCGGTGCCCAGCGCCAGGAGCTCCTCCGCTGCTCGGTAAAGCGGATACTACGGCGGGATAAAGCACAGGACGAGAGGGACGAGTGCTGCAGCAGCGAGCGGCGGGCGGCTGCACCTGAGTGCTTGCCCCGGTCCTCGCCCGCCTGAGCCGTTCGCCCACAGAGGGATGATGTTTATCACGGTGCAAGTCAATATAATGCAGTATAATTCAGGAAATGTCAAAAAAAGGTGCATTCCTGGCTGTTTTCCCCATGCGTACTGCAGTAAAAGAAAAATCACAAGACATCATCATCATACCCTCAGGTGCTGGACGGAGACAAAAACATTTGCTAGCACTTTAGGAAAGACCAGGACAAAAAGCCCAGAGTCTGGTCCCTGCCGAAGCAGAGGTATTCTGGCTTTAATTACCTTCCTGTATGAATGTGTGTTACACCAAAACCATGCAAAAACAGTCAAAGCAAAGGAGGTGCTGACATTCGAGACAGCAATTAACTTGCACCTCGAGAGCCCCGGACGGCAGAGCCGGCCGGAAAAACGCTGGGGATGGATGAGCTCTGAGTTCACAGCTGGGTTTCTGGGTAGAGGAGGGGAAAAATCTGGTTTAAAGAAGTGCTCAAGAGCTGTAGTGGAAAGGACGTCTCACCTGTAGTAGCTGCTTCACCGGACAACGGAGCGCAGCACGCGGCAGGGCAGGACGGCTGTGTTTAATGAGCCGAGCAATAACCACCAGTTCTCCCAGGTCCGAGCGCAGAAACCAGGGATTTGGGCACGTCTCGGCTCTGCCCAACAGCTTTGACCTTTTCCAATGAGTCTTTGGAGACCTCCAATGACTTCAGCCTTGTCTGATGAATCCTTGGAGACCTTCAATGGCTTTGGCCTTTTCCAGTGAATCCTTGGAGACCTCTTCAGAACAAGAGCAACGTCCTCTATGATTCACTCTAGCTTTCTCTAAAACTGATGCCGTTTCAGTTTTGTGGCCACTTTATGGCAACAGCAGGATTAGGGATCTCGGAGCTGCGCTGGTGAATAAGGGCACAACCCTGCCTGCAACGTTTCCGCTGTCGGCTCCTGGGTGAAGCCCGCGGAGGAGCCGGTGCGAGAGCGGACAGGTGACTACCTGGTGTTTGCTGGGACTTACAGATCTCCTGGACGCTGAGGAACCCCAAAATGGATTTTATTTTTTTTTGCAGGTTTTTGGCAATCAGTGCAATGCCCGTGATAGTTTTGCGGACTTACTGGCCATTTGCTTTGTGCCATATGTTACGAGCCCATTCCACAGACTTTTTAGACTTTTTTTTTTCCGCCATGGCCAAAAACATTTCTGACCACTGAGGAAGACAATTTTAATGCAAGTTTGTTTTTTCATACAGACCGAACTGCATCCCAAAGAAATTCGACATAAAGCTTATTAGCATCAGATGGAGACAGCGTACAGTTCTGTCCACAGAAACGAATCAAAAGGTTAATATGTAAAAATCATTCATCACAATATCATTTTTTTCCTTAGCAGTATGATGAAGGCATTCCAGATAACCATTTTCTATATATTCCCCAATATAAAAATATTGGTTTCAGCATAAAAAATGGACCCAGTAAATCAGACAATTAATCATTTCAGTCTCGGAAAGGCCCAGTAAATCACCCCCGTTTTATGTCTCTGTATTCCTGAACTTGTGCCCAAGAGCACGGAGATGGAGCACATGTGCTATTAATTTGAAAATAGGCAGTTCACATATTTGCTTAATGACCTCAGCAGCGGCCGCAGACGCGCAGACCCAGGTGCACCGTGCAAAGGGCTAAAGACATTAGGGCAGGCTCCATCGTCTCCCGCGGACGTGAGCTGCCGCCCCGGGCCGCGTTTCTTCCGTTGCCAGGGGACTAGATGGACCTCACCTAACACCGGAGTGTGCTTGCTGCTGTCGAGCGTATTTAAGAAAAATAAAGGCAGCCACACGCTTCAGGCACACGTTGGCTGGCCGAGGGCCGGGCCGTCGGCGTCGTGCCGATCCGCAGCCCGTCCCTGCACGAGGCTGAAGCGCGGGGCCGCGACTCCAGCGCTATCTGCGGTCTCGCGTCTGAGACCAGGAAAGACCGGAAGGAAAACAAGGGTTTTAAACCAGCTGAGGTGCAGACGGAAACTTCAGCACATGTATTTGATGTCACGGGGCTGCAGAAGAAAGGTCCGATGAACAGGATCAAAAGGGTTCACGATGAGTTTGATGTTCTTCCAGTGCTCGGTTCAGCAAACCGTTTAAGAAAGCACCTAATTTTAAGCTAGCGAGCTTGCTTTGCCTTTAGATGATCTATGCAAACATGCACTTCGCTGGGCCCTCCCAAGCTTTTGCCCCAGCTTCTGCCTTGTTTGTGCATTTCTTCGACCCAGAAAAGCTGGGTTTGCGCGGAGCAGCCCTGGCGCATCTGCCCGCGGGGATCCAGCCTTTCGCCATCAGGAGAGCGCGCAGGTGTCGAACCTTCCTTTCCTCGCGGCCGTGCAGACGCTTAATCACTTCTTCCCTTTTTCCTTTTCCCCCCTCGTAAACAAAACACTTTTGTCGACCCGAATGTGGTTGTAAAAACGCAGTCAGAGAGAGGTGAAGACACGACATTTAGGGCACCTTGGTTCTGGTTTTTATTGGGACGCAGGTAGTGGTAGCTGCCATCAACTGTCAGAAACAGTGTCTTTCCAGGCAGGAAAGGGAGAGATGGTCCGAGAAAGTCCCTCCATGGGTAGCAGCCTCAGCAATTAAGAAGAAATCTAAGAGCAAAAAGGCAGAGGTATATTCTCCCAGCTAACCGTGTTTCTGTATTTGGGCTAGGAAAAGTCTATCCTATATTTAAGCATCTTTTTCACTCTGTCTCGCCCTCGATGGAAAAATGCAAATTATTAACGAAGGGCTTTGGCTTCCACGCCGTAAAAATAACTTTTGCTCGCGTCTTCGGAAGGATGTTTGGGGCTCTGCGCTGGTCCCAGGCAACGAGCTGTTTTTCTGCTGTCTCGCTGACAGGCCCGCAGCACAACTGTGCAAACCTGGAGTTGCAATCAGACAAGCCGAGGCCTCAGGAGATGTCAGACGGATTCCTACTCGAAAATTGGATTTGGCAGCAGAGCTAAAATTGGACCAGCTGCAGACACTGCAAACACCTAGCTTTTCTGAGCAACCAATGTCATTCCCGGGAGAAGCGGAGCATGGCCGGGGATTCGAGGATACCACCAGCACATGAATTACCTCCATCGCAGCTTCTTCGGTGGCCGGCAAGGATTAAATGCTCTAATGGCACAAAAAGACCGCAGAGTTTAGGCAGTCTGGAAGACTTCATTAGTCTGCGTCAGGCAAGTGTCTGTCAGGACCTCAAGGGCATGTAGACTTAGTCCAGCAAGTCATTAGACACTGTCGGGGCGGGCAGATCTTAATGAGGGCTCAGGGCTGCAGTTTGCAGAGTGGAGACTAAGTGGAGACAACATGAGTCAGACCTAAGCTGTACCTTGTGCCGCCTGCGCTGTCAGCTGCGCCTGTCCCGTCGGGATGCCAAGGGTAACGGGGACACGGGGCAGCCCGCAGAACGGGACTTCTCCAGATGTCTGGAGGTGACCGTTTCGGAGCCGCCGTCCCCACCACCTCCTCAAGGCCAAGCACATCTTGGAAGACCAGTGCACTGTATTCGTTACTATATAATTTCACTGCTTTCCAGGCTTGCATTTGGTCTGAGACCAGGCGACAACACAAAACTGAGGATAAAAGAGATATAAACGGTCTGCTTTTATTTAAGAGTAGTAGTTTTCATATTACTCCCCGGTGTGTTCTAGTGCAATCGCAAATAGATGCTTAAAGGTGTGTCTTGGGAGAATTTCGGAGGAGAAAAGAGTAAATTATTAAGCAAGTATGTTGCACATCGCACATCCGTATGCCACTTGAGTCCAGTTTGGGTCAGCAGACGAAGGGTCCAGTCTTGGGCCTGGGAATAAAAATGAACCTCACAAGGCTGGACCTGAGCCTTCGGCCTCCGGCTTCGAAGCCCAAGGACAGCACTGCGTTACTGAAGCCACTAGCAGGATTGCGGGAAGAACGGCCCACGGAGACGGGAACTTAGGTGCAATTCTTGTGCTGATATTCCCCGAGTTTAACAAGGAAAACTTCAGGATACCGGCCAAGAAAAAGCAGATATAAAGGCCCCTGGCCTTGCAGCTGCGAGCAGCGGTTTCGCTTGGGCAGCGGGAAGCAGGACACCAGGGACTGCATCCACGGATGCGGGGGGACAGGAGCGGCTTGGTCTGGGAGGGGGGCCTTGGGCGAGCGGGTGCGGGCTGCTGCGGTGCCTCGGGTTAAGGAAACCGCAAAGCCTCCGAAGCGAAACGCCGAGGGAGGCAGGGGCAGGCGCGGGTGCTGCACGCCCTTGGGAGCACCGGCACGTGCATCGCTCTTCCGCGGCACGTTAACGGGTAACGAAGTCACTCAGCCCTCAGGAAACCGTACGAACACGACGTTAATAAATAAGTTTTTCCCATCGTGGCCCACAGCTGAAACGCTGGTTTGTAGCCGATGAGTTGTCCCACTTGGCGAAGGAAACCCCCGCCAGCTCTCCACGGGGAAAAGCTGCTGCTCGGACGCGAGGAGGAGAAAGAGCGGCGTGGGAAAAGCCTGCGGAGAGCACGTGGCCGTCGCGGCTGGTGGCCGAGGGCTGCCCAGCGCCGGGCTTTCCCCGCGGCTCCCGTTGGCTCGCCTGCCGTTCTCGACAACGCGCCCTTGATCTTGCATTCCTGACGAATGGCCAAAGTACGGACAGTGAATTCGCAAGGGCATGCAGAAGCCGGTGTGTTTCGAACAACCTTGCAAAGCTCCAGGGATGTGACATAGGAAAGGGTTCATCCAAATTTATAAAAAAGGGAAAGGCTCCTGTTCGTTGCACCTAAAATTTTTATAGAATACGAGCTGGAATTAAAAAAAAACGTGAAGATAGTGGTCCCCTATGCATATGCAGCATGCACCGGGCATATGCAGCAGGCACCATGCCTAAATGCCCGGCGGGATGGGTGGAGGGGTGGGATGCCCACCGCAGAGACACGACCTGCGGTGCCAGGCGTCACGTCTCGCACGAGCTGGGCCCGAACGAGGACAGCAAAATTAGCTGAAACGTGAAGCAGTGGTGGTTTTCCTTAAAAACCTATCTGTAAGGAAATAAAGTTCTCACCTAGCAAGGGGTGGGGTTTGCAGCGGGTAAAAGCTCATCGTTGCATCCCCATCCCCAGCTGCACCCTCGGACGCGCACCCGGGGCGGTGGTACCACCTCCATGGCCTCTCGGCGGGTGTTTCTATACGTGGCCAAGGCAGGATTTACAGCCTTATTTCAATGCAGCTGTGACACAGCATTGAAAATCTCTTGATTTCCCCAAATTGCTCGAGGTTGCAGCCCAAAACGCCGCAGCAGGCAGCACCTCGTGCGTTCCCCGGCCATGCGAGCGTGCTACCAGGTGCAAAGCCGTCAGCAACACCGCGGCGGCCGGAGACACCCGTCGCGGTGCTGCAGCGTTTCACGACCACGGAGCCCGGCTCCTCGCTCGCGCTGTTGCAAGCCCCTTCCCTGGGAAATCTCCCATTTCCCGAGTTCAAGCCCAGGTCCCGTCTGCTCCTGGAGGGATGAGTTTATACAACTTGACAGAGTTGGCTTTTTCTCACCGCAGAGGAAGGAAGTTCCTTTAAGCTTAAAAAAGCGGAGCCATCTGGCAGCGCGCAGCTGTGGAAATATTATCCATCTAATTATTTATAGAGGTACCTGCGCGGCTAGTTCAGTTCTGCAGCAGTCCATAACTGCATCAGAAAAAGCTTTTTTCATATATAAATAATACTCCGCAGCTCTCCACGCCAATGGACAAAATAGGCATGCTGGGATTTGGGGGTGGGAGAAGTGGTACATTTTGCTTTGGCATATGTAACTTCAAAGCAGCACCTGCTGCTTCTTCCCTGCTGGTGGTCTTTGCATCGGGCACAAGCCGATAATAAACCCTCTGGCACGTGAAGCCTCTTAAACAGCACAGATGCAACAACGAGAGCCATTAGCAAAGACAAAACGAAGATGAACACAGCCACCGATAATTAGCCGGCTCTTGCTTGTCCTTAAATCGATGGCAAGAACATCACAGGGACAAACAGCCCAGGCGATCCCCGAAGGGCAGGACTCCGAACGGCGATGCCTCTCCCGGGCGAATTTCCAACGGGAACTGCACTAAGGTTTGGGGCTTTAAGATCAGATTTCTGTATTTGCTGCTCGGGGCTATTTTGACCTTAATCACAGGTGAGGCCTTGGGAGGGAGCGGGTGGCAGCTCGGAAAGGTGTGAAAAGCTTTCCCTCCGCCGCAGCGGACCCGCGAGACGGCTCAATCCACGACTCCTGAAAGCCCAAACACATCATTCCTCAAAAAAAAACAAACAAAAAAAAGAAGTGCAAAACCACTGCTGGAACATAAAAACGCATTTTTCTTTGGAGAAATCCCTTCTGAGGGCAATTCTTCTATTGCATCCGCAGAGCAGCTAGCACCAACGCTAACTGCAACCCAGCGTGTCTTCGCGCGCAGCAGCGAGGGGGCCGAGCCTCCCCCGTCCCGCCGCTATCCCCCGAGCTTTGCAGCTGCAAACTCCCTCCCGTCTCGCAGGGACCCCAGGGAGGGGCAGGATATTTTGCAAACGCTGCCGCCGCGCTCGATACGCCAAGATTTGTGATTTAATCCCGCGGAGGGAAGCGGCTAGTCCTGGGTTTTCTCCGCGAGTGCTCGCACACCCCGGGTCGCCCATTGAAAACTAACGCAAGAGAGGGCGTCAATTTGGGGGCGTTAATTTGGGGCGTTAACTTTGATCATCTTTTACGAGCTCGGGGAACTCGACATCTTCCTTAAAAATGTGGTACCCCGGTTTGTCAGGCTAGTACCTTGCAGGCAAAGGCGCAGAGCTGTCAGACTGCCAGCAGCCTTTCGGCAGACGGAGGGAAGCCCAGAAAAGGCGCTTTTGTTTCTTTTTAACGTCCAGGTCTGTTTTCTGCCACGAGAGGCCACGGCCACGCGGGACGGGCCTCGTTCACCACCAGTCCCTTCACTGCCAACCGCAGCCCCAGCCTGCACCTGAAGTAGTTTTCACTTGATTTTTGCACGCTGTGAATCAGCCCCTGGTCTTGCATTAATTCAGGCGAGAGGATTTCTTTGCAATTCCCGCTTTCGTGCGTGCGCTGCTGCATCCGCTCCCACCGGACCCGGGGCGGCAGGTACCCGGAGCGCCGGCGTGCCGGCTGGGAGCCCCCGCTCTGCCGCTGCGCGGGACCTGTCACCGCTCCAACAGTTTAGCAGCATTAAATCACCCCATCTGCTCTTGCAGCTTGCAGCGAGCCTGTGCTTTATACACCAGCACGCATCTCTCGCTCCTTTTCTTTTTTTTTTTTAATAAATGAATGAAAAGTTGCTTTGTAAATCTGGGGCCAAAGCTGACTCATAATCTCTGCTGACAAATCTCTGTCAATATTTACTGGCATATCCAGAGATCTGCAATGTTTAAAGTATCAGTTTTTATGAGAAAGCTGCTTTCAGGAAGCGTCTGGAAAAGCGTAACGCACTTTCTCACGTTCCCTCATTCATTTCTGCTTGATCCCGATAATATAAAGGTGGAACATGTATGCTGGTACCACGGGGAAAGGAAAAGGTGCTGGAGCGCTGCCTGTGAAAACCTTCCTGGGTGGGTCGGGGCTGCGAACGCAGAAGCAGGGCAGCCGGCAGCGTCCAGCCGCAGCGGTGGGGGCTCCTCGCCCGCGGCACCGCCGAGAAACCAGGGGCCGCGGGGGCAAAGCGTGGTGGGTGCCGTCGCGCCGGCCAAACCCCGTTCGCTCTTTGCAGGAACGAGTTTTTGCAACGAATCTGCTTCAGACGACACCGACAGAGGAGGAATAACCCAGGGATGCTCTCTGCATGCACAAAGTGCGGCATGGGGACGGGGCTGCAGCAGCTCCCGGCGCGCAAAAGTGGTGCAATTACCCGGGAGCGCAAAAAAACCCAAAAAAGCCGCGTTTCCCTTCCAAGGCCTTTTAGGTGTCACACGGGCCCAAGCACACAGCGCTCCGGCTCCGGCCGTACGGGGTGTGAGTGTGCAAGGGTTCCTTGGATTTACTGCCATCAAGTACACTAGAATTTAGCATACATTAACAACACGGGCTTTAAATCAAAGCAGCATTTCTTAATACATTATTTATAATGGATCAATTATTAATGGAAATGGCTTTTTTCTCCCCTAATACATTATTATAAACTCTGCTATAACATGCTGCAGCAATATGTACTATATAAATAAAGTTGTGTGCTTTGGTTTATGAGGACAGCTAAACAGCTCGCTCAAACACTGTCTACCACCTCTCCCGACGCGTTGACTTCGCTTCAAGCTGGGCCGATCAAACCTCCTTATTGCAGGTGCTTTCTTCGGTGAGAGACAGATAGTTCTGCAAATCGCTTGATTATTATTGTTTTCTCTCCCTCAGCCCCAGGTTTTCTCCCTCTCCTTTCTTTGCCATTCTGGATGTGTCCTGATGTTTCGTTCTGCTCTCCCGGCGTTGCTCTGCCCTCCGTCTCGGTGCCTTCCCCGGAGGCGGCAGCGGCCCGGGCTCTGCTGCAGACACGTCTCAGAGCCTCGGCGCAGCAGGACCCGCGGCCGCGTCGCGTAAGGCTGTCAAAGAGGATGAGATAATGCTCATGAACGTGGTACTTCTTCTCACCTGGGGACGCGCTGAAAGGAGTTACAAACCGATGGAGCGAGAAGACGACCCCCAGCTGGGTCTTCTAGGCAAGGAAAATCTGCACGGGAGCGGTCTGTGCACGAGCACAGGTACTGAGTCCCTCTTTTTGGCTTCCCACTGAAATCATAGTCCTTTTTCAAGGTGTTTCCACTCCATAACACGAGGCCAGCGCAGTCGCGTTGCTTGCTATGAAGCATCCGCTGCTGCTGTCGCTCGTCGCTGGACCTGCTTTGCCGCGTCTGCCTTACACCTCCTGGGGCGAGGCGGGGAATAGCAAGGCCTTGCTGAACAAATTGCTTTCTAAATGAGAAAACACGAAGAGAAGCTTGCAAGCCACTGGATTTCAGTGGCTGGAAGAAAGGTAAGGTGCAAGGTTTTGGTGGGAAATAGGTGTTTTGTTGCTGCATTGCCGACAGTATCGCTGCTGTTGCATGAACCCTCCGCCCCAAAGCCAGCGCTTGCAGCTCCAGCCAGCCAGGCAGCCCGTGGGTCAGTCCCAGGCTTTCGGTTTTATTTCTTTTTTACACTGAGAACTTGGAAAAACGTCCTCTTTCCTGCCAGGCCTGTGTGGGACAGGGCGATGCTGGTGAAGGAGACGTGAAACGTCTCAAGCCAACTTGGGCGACCGTCGCACGAGCCCACGGGCTGCTGCAGCCACCCGCTCCGGGGGTTTCCACCAGGGCATCATTAATTTCCCATTAATTTGTCACTAATTGGTCGGTGCGCCCCTCCTGGGGACCCTGGGGGGTCTGCGCCCGGCCGCCTCCGTCCCGAGCAGGGTTCTCCCGTACCCGGGCTCCTCTGCAGCGCTTGCCATCTGCAAGCGCCTCCTCCCCGCTCGCGGCCTCCCCCTCTCTTTTTCCTCTTCATTTCCTTCCCGCTCTGCTATTAGCCCGGTGACTTCATGCTTTAATTTACGCGCCGCACAAAGGCCCGGCTCCTGCCCCCGGCAGAGCAGCGTTGCCTGCCCGGCGGAGACGGGCGCCCGGCACGCCGCCCGCATGCCAAACGCCCCAGGCGCCGGTCGCAGCCCGCCCGGCGCGGACACGGAGCCGAACTGCAACAGCAGGTGCAGGCTCGGGGACAAACGCACCAAATCCGAGCAATTCCCCCGCTGCGATCTGCCGCCGTCTCGCTCAGCACCTGGGGGCACAGATTGCATCGCTTTCTGCCCTGGATGCTTAGCTCGCTAAAGCCCTTTCCTCGGACGGAGGTTTCGCAGACGCAACTGCCCTATCCCGTATCTCATTATTTCCCACTTAGGCGCTTTCGGCCAGCAGATGTTGGGAAACATATGTCCTTACTTGGGGGAGCAGCTCTTCTCGCAAAATCAAGTACTAACAGCTGCCGCCGCAGAAAACCGCGGCGCCGGTTAGCACCGGGATGCAAGAACAGCATGTCCAATATCCAGCACCTAATATCAGAGGTGGCGACACCTCCACACATCGCTCTTAAATTCCCGGTGCTTCCGCAGAAAGAGCCCGGGGCAGCGACGTGACACCGGCGCCTCTCGCACGCGAGCGGGGAGCCGGACGCGGGCACGGCCTCCCGAAACGAGCCCGAAACTCCAGACGTGGAGAAACCCAGCGTGCAGTATGATGCGTGAATATAGTGAGGTGAAATATATAAAGTGGAAATAACGAGGGTGCCGGCGGTGACCCTCTGCACGGCACGTGAACGCCGCGGTCATTAAAAGCCTTCCAAAAAGGGAGAAGAGCCCCGGCTGGCCGGCCAAAAAGCACCACTAAGGAGGCAGTTTAGGCTGTATAAATCTTTACAACAACCATGTTGCATAGAGCAAGCAGTAGCTTCTTGCTAGGAAAAGCCAGTTTTGCTGCAGATGACAGAAATGAAGGGAAAACTGCTTTGCAGTGATGCTGTGTATTATTTATCAGTCACTACATTTGCCTGGGGGTTGTGTGGATCCCGCTTGTGAGGATGCAAGATTTACCCTCTCCAACACGCTCATTAATTATCCTGCGTAAATATAAAGGCACAATCTTTATTTGGCCTAATTCCACATAGCCCTAATGTGCGAGGGATCCGCACCAAAGGCTTAAAAATCCCAAATGTTTCCCTGTGTCAGTGGCAATTACCTCTGGGATGAAAGAGCTGCAATCAAAATTCAGTTGGTATCATAATATCAAAGCGAAGTTGAGAGACCTCATTTCAATTTTAATGCAGCTCTTTCTTTATTTGTAGTCACTTTTGTTTTTAATAATACCATCTGCATTTTAAATCACAAGCGAGTTTACTGCTTTCAGGTTTCCTCTTGCGTGAACTCGAGTAATTGTGGGTCCTGCTCCAGTACAATATATACATTATACGCCTCTTTGGAGAGCTGTAATTACGGAGTCTCTATGACAACAACGCACCAACCTGCGACGGGCCAGCGCTGTGCTTCCTCCGCGCACAAAGCAGCGCATCAGGTCGTGGAGGAGATCCTTCCCCCAGCTAAGCTAAAAATCAACATCTCCCCGCTGCAAACGTCCGCGAGCTGGACTGCATTGCCTTCACAAGCACGACGGACGGCGTGAAGCAAACCTTCCTCGTTTATTGGTGATAAGAAGTCCGTAACTACTGCAAGGATGGAAATTGCAAAGCGTTCGTGGAAAATGAGCCACAGTTGCCACGGGCTACACTGCGGCCGGGCGCTGAACCTAAGGCCTCACTATTGGAAGCACGTTTGTCCTGAAGAACCGTGATATCTCCCTCTCTAAGCCACAGCCTTGGACCCCAAGGGGAGCGCTCCGGCCCGGGGGACGCGCGGGGTTTGGGCCGTCAGCCACAAGCCCAGCATCCGCCCCGCTTCCCCTCGTCTTCTCAGCAGCATCCGTGGATGTCGATAAGGACGGCTTCCTTCGGAGCTCTTCCAAGAGCAGAAAACTGTGTAGAAAATATTTAAGTTGCCCCAGCGGTGGCAGGGTCATTTGGGACATCTGGGTCCGGGTGGCGGGTCTGCCAGGGGCTGGGGACGCGTAGATCCTGCGTTTCTGGGTGACGGGCACTTCTCTTCTCGGCCTTGTTTTAACAAAATTGAATATCTTTAGTTGAGCTCTAAACCATTCTTCCCTGGGTTTATTTTCCAAGCCTGTTAATGCTCCCTGGAAAGCTGCCATTTTTCTAAATCCTTCAAAAGCCGCGGTTTGAAGACCCGAAGCCCCGTTCCAAGGGAGACCAGACTAGCACGAACGGAGAATAGTAATCTTCTGGGTTTTCTACAAGGCCACCTGTATTAGCCAATATAATACATACAGATTTTGCAAAACACTCCTACTTTTCCCCAATTTTTTGCCCACTGTGGCCCAGATCCTTCTGCGCTGGCCACCATAGCCCAAACGTGGTCATACGTTTGGTTATTCCTTCCTCCTCTCACGTTGCTTTGGCTTGCAGTTGTTATCTTTTGTGTTTCTTTATCCCCATACGGTCTGCTTTTTCTGACACAACATTAGATCCGAGGTCAATGAAACGGGAAGGTTTGTCAGGATCTTCCGAGAACGTGTCCAGAACGTTGTCCCTGCTGTCCCCTGCCACTTCACGGCAGCACTGTGTCCCTGCCGTCGCCCATAGGAAAACGCTCCGGAGTCCCCACTCGCCCCTCCGTGTGCCCAGGGTGTCTCTCCCTATACCTAAAGGATTATTGAACAGGACACGCTCATAAACTTTTGCAAACCGTGTATTTTCTTGGGCCACGCAACAGCCAGAGACATATTTCTGATTCGGTCTTCTAACAAAATGTGCCAGGATGACACAAAAAAAATCTCGCAGCAAGAAAGTTTCACCTTTTTTTTTTAAGACAGGGCTTGATTTTTCTATAACTTAGCCTCAGCAAAGGACTTCTCGCCCCACACTACCTAACCAGTTTTTCACAAAAGCTAGGTTGTGCCGGGGTGTGGGCTGCAGCGGAGAAGCCGGTCTCCGGCTGTCTCGGGGTGCCGGAGAAGAGCACCCGGGCTGCGCGGGCGGACGGGGCGGAAGGGTGACTGCCCGGGTGGAGAGCGCTCATCCACGGCATCGTCCACCTCCCAGCGCTGCCTCCGCCCGGCCCTGGGGCCCACCGCTGGGCCAAAAGGCGAAGGGCTCCTCGTCTTACGTAAGGCACCGCACGGTTTCCAAGCAACAGTATTTGGGCCAAAATCTTCATGTGTTTATACAGGAAAAAAAATCCTTTTCAGTATGGTAGGAACTTCTAGATTTGCATCGACGGCGGAGAGCCAGGCGTGGGTGCAAACGATGGAAATGGTTACATGGGGCCAGTTTTGGGGAAGAACCGTAGGGACGATGAAGGAATGGGGAAGCGCGCTCGGTAAGGAAAGACGCAGGGACCTCGGCTTGTTTTCCTCAACAAAAATACGGCTAAGAGAGGACCGCTGGCCTCCGATGACATCTCTGACGGCCGGGCACAGGAGAGGACTCGCAGCCCGATGCCGGCAGGGGCAAACGCTGGTGTAAAGACAGCGCGTTTGCAACGGTGCAGGTCGTCACCACCAAAACGGCCACCAAGAAATCTTCATCCCGCTGATCTGAAGAGGGTTTTTTTTCTTCTAAACCCAAAGCTTTAGTGCAAACAGAGAAGTCCCCAGGCGGGTTTTACGCAGACGTTCAGAGGAGATAACCATTATGGCTTTTTCTAACCTTGCAATGTGTGAACACGCTGTCACCCCTCTGCCCTCCGCTTATTCTCCGTTCTTCAACCAATAATTTTCTCAATAAACACACACAGGGTTTCTGCAGCGTGTCACCCCGAAGGCCACTTCTTTCACTGCGAGCTTCCTCCGCGCTCGTCTAGCTCTGATGAGCCGAGGACCACGTCTGCGCGACGCTCGGATCTGAAGTCTGCAGGCAGAGTGATTAGCCGCTGCCACTGCTAATTGCCCGGCCTGTCAGCAAAGCTGCATCGACACCACGATTATTTTTTTTTCCACCCAAACGTTGAGCGTCTCTGGAAGGAAACTCGGCGTTTGGCGCGTCGGCCGGGCAGGGCGGGAGGTGGCCGGCAGCACCGGGGCCGCGGCCGCCCCGGCAGCGCAGGGCTCCCGTCCCGAGCCGCGACGGTCTGCGGGTCGGCCAAAGCCACGAGCGAGAGCCGCCGGGGCTGTGCCGAGCACTCGCTGCTCGCAAGGCTGCAGAAAGCGAAAGGCTGGAGGAAATCACGTTCGCAGCCTTGTCGGCAGTAAGCCCGAGCTGCGCGCATCCAAGCCGTAAAACCCGCTGGAAATTCGGGCGTTTGCAACGCCTCCGGCACTCACGAAATTGCCTCTTTTTTTGGCCTGTTTGCCCTCCACCTCCCTGGTCCCACCTAACCGAGCTTCCAGCACCTCTGGGCAGCCCCGGACGGGGTGCTCACAGGGTTCCCGGGCTGAGGTTGCTGCTCTCCACCGCAGCCTCTGAACGTGCCCGTGATGCAAAAAATAGGTACCAAATAGGACGGGAATCCGACACGGGGAACAGCTTAGAGCAACCCAATCCCGGCTGCCGGATCAGCTTCACATGCTGATTTCCAGCATATTCGACAGAAGCTTCTCAAAACCCCCCGGCAGCGAAGCGGCCCGTGATCCGGGTGCTTTTCCACCAGGCAGAGCGACGGACACGGGCGCAGCAGAGTTTCGCAGAGGCAGCAGCTCTCCGGCTCCGTGTCCGGGTACAGGGAGCAGAGGGATGACATGCAGCCCGGCACGGACTTTCAGCAGTATATATACGCATATTCCTCCCCAATTGCCAATGTACATGATGCTCCGGTTATTCACCCGAATGCCTTCTGATCGCCTCATCTTAATAGTATCAGGTGGCGCATTATCCCTCAGACTACTAGATTTTACCTTAACAAAAGCCCCTTCTTTTGCCCCTTTTACTTGGCTTCCCAGTTCACCTAATTCTGTCTTGTGCACGCAAAAAAAAAAGAGGTCTGAGATCTGCCTTATCAGTTTTAAGCCCTCCTCATAGCGTTTAAAATATCACTTTTTACCAGAACATGTAAAGTAAAACCAGCCCAATATATGTCGTAAATCAATCTCTGCAATAAGGTGACAGCAAAGTTACCTCAAAGCATATATATGTGCATGTTTGTTTTTCATGTGACGCCGCAGGAGGGACGGAGTGACAGGGAAGTTCAGCACCTTGGTACAAGCCATTTACGTGAGATTTTCACCAGCAAAGGATGCGATCGAGGAAGTTTTCTGTCTTGGAAGGAAGTGCACAAAAATGACACGTTGTGCAGAGACCCTCTACAACAGAAGCCACCACTTCTTTTTATACCTGGAAGCCATCGGAGGCAATACGGCACCGCGACTCCTTGGGAATTACCAAAATGTGGGAAACGCTGGTGCTTTCGCAGGCTGCAGGACCACGGCCTTCGGAAAGCCGCAGCAGCAGCAAGAGGGCCGCTACGCTCACCCGCGAGAGCTAGGTCACCGTTTGCACGCTGAGGCCGTTCTCGCTTCATGGAAGAGCAAATTTGGCTCATCTTCCCATAGAGAAGTGACCGGGAAGTTTATTTTTCCAGCCTGCTGCTGCATGAAACCACACTCACATTGCTGCATGTCAGATGCTTTGCATCCCGCTCGCGCAGCGTTTGCACCTGGCAGTTACCTGCACTAGCAAAAGCAGTGAAAACAGCGCTGAGGCTAGGAAGAGCCTCCCCCAAATCCCCTCTGACCCACCTACCCGGGGCAGCCCCCGTGCACGCAGCAAGCTGGAAGGCTGCAAAGCCTGTGAGGGGTCAGCGTGCTCCGGCCGGAGCACCAACAGACTGCTGCCGCTTGCTTCTCCCCCTCCGACTCCCGTTATCCGTAATTCAAATTTTTCCTTTCTGCAGTTCCACTTTTTGCATTAATTTTCTACAGGCTTCTTGTGCCTTTTATGTACATTTAATTACCGCGTTAATCAAAGAACTCAAAGGAAGTTCCTATGCAAATGAAATGCCGAATTGGGGATCTGGAGAAAATTTAAAGCCTACTCATTCTATTTATATTGAAATATTTTAAGGTGTTTTCAATAGCTTGGCCCTGACAAAACGCATTTTCATTCAAGCAAATACACTGAACAAATATTATTTTCCCTGGCTTATTTATTGTAGAATAATTGATTTTTTCACAAAACCTCTCCTAGTCTATAGATAACATTATAGAAATTGCAGCAGGGAGTTGTTCAGCTAACCTGGATTCTTCATGAACGCCCGATCACTATTATAAGCCACATTTCTATGAAGCAGGTTTCCGCTGCCAGGACATTTCTCCCTTGTGCTGCTCTGGGGTTCACCATAAATTCACGTAAGCATGCTCCGTTTAACGGAGCGGTATTATCTGCAGTGGGCTCTTCCCACTGTTCTTGTCCTCAGTCGCTATTCCAGCGCCAAAGGAGGGGCCGGTTCCTACCTTGGCAAACGGGGAGATGCAGAAACAGCCCCTGGGATGGGCTGGACGAGCTCCAGTAACTAAGAACGCAAGCGCTTTCCACAGCTTTAATTTACAGCAGGCTGCCGAGGGCTGCCAGCAGGGCGATCTGCAGCTTGGGCAGGCTGTATTTCCATCAGGACGCCTGCAAATTTTCCCCTTTCCCTCTCCTACGCTTACACGAGAAAAATCCTTCGCTCACCTCTCACGGCACATTAATAGCCTCAGCACAGCAGATGTGTAGGCAGGACGTATCGAGCACATTTTCCTGCACAAAATTTAAGTGCTATCCAAGGATAAATGCTGCTATGCATTAAGGGGACAACTTGGGAGCTCAGATGCAAAGAAAATGCTCTGCATGGCTCAGACGGAGACTTGCGGGTTAAGCACAAGGTACTTACAGAGCAGATATTCCTTCTAAGTAACGGTATATGTTGAGAACCACCTATTTTTAACCCAAGGCATGTATAGAAACTTTGCTAAGTCATGGTTAAGATGCCCTTTCTCAGCATATCTCGCTGCCCTGAGCTACTACCACCTGCTCCAAAGACAAATCCGTGCTATCATCGCAGTAACTTGCTCCTAAGTGGCCGTGCACGGGGTCAGAGTTGGCGAAACATGGAAAAAGAAATAACTAAAAGAAAAAATTATCTGTGGATAGTGCTTGCCCGTACAAGGTGTGAATCCAGAATCAAGGATGATGGGACTAAAAGTCGAAAGCTGCCTTCATGCAGACTCAGTGGGCGCTGGGGTGGGCGAAGCTGACCGCACGCCGCGGCGGGGACCTGCGCAGGACCATTCGCTGTCCGGGTTGGAGACCCGCAGCCAACACGCACAGCTCTCGGGAAACGGCAGCTTGGTTATGGTAAAAACTACAAACGGGCTCCAAGGAACCGCTCGGGAAGGAGCTGGGAGCCGGACAGAAAATGGCAGCAGAGCGTTTCTGATGGTCTTGGTCACGAAGGGGCTGGGCACATCCACGGAGAGCAAGTTGTCCATGCTAAATACTGGCGAAACCGCCTGCTGCTAGAAGCTGGGAGAGATTGCAAAGAAAAGCACCACTTCATGCTGTTGTTTTTACTTTTCCCCTGTCCATTTGGTCAGCCCAGCCGATGGGAACCTGGACGACTGCCTCCGGCGCGTCCCAGCGCCGTTCCTCTGGCCTCACCTCCCTATGCAATTTCCTAGCTACGCTAGCTAAAAATACTCCCTCGTATTGTACTTTCTAACTTCCTGCACATTTTCTCTTTAGACAAAAGTGGAGATCGTTGCCAAAATGAAATGCTCAAGGAACTCTATTACACATAAAGTCAACTGTTACCATGTGACATCTGCGAACATCTGGAATTCATCTCTCCCTGGTCCGGTCTCTCTCCGTGTGGGACTCCGGCGCGCTCAAATATCAGCCCGGAGGAGAGGTTACGCAGCTTTTTCAAAGCTGACACAACTCCTGCAGGAAAGGTCTTGCAGATAATTGAAATTTCAATTTCCTACAGTTCAGAAAAACTGCAAAAAAATTAACGTTGTCAAAATTGACGGGGAACAGACAGATTTTAAGCATATTTAATGGTATGCCTTTTAACCTAAGGAATGCGTTCTGCTTCCAGGATTTACGAGATTTTTTTTTCTCCTTTGTCCTCAAAGTCAGATGTGAAATGTTTTTCGTCTGTGTGTTTCGACAGAAATGTTTGAACCAAAATAATATTCCCCAGCAGTGCTATGAATTAACCCGCACTTAAAACCGCTCCCCTGGGCCGTGTACGAACCGAGCAGGAAACTCGCTTCTCAGGGTATCTGGTGTCTTCGCCTCCCGCCTGCCGGGAGCGGGGGGCTGCCCCGAGCACGCCGGGGCCCCCGGCGCCGCTGCGTTTCCCGGCGGGCTCCACCGAGATGCTTCTCTCCTCTTCTCCCAGATTGCTAAATTCGTGCCCCGAGCAGAGCCGCGAGCGTTGGCCCGCGTGCGGAGGATGCGGGGAGCAAGCAGGGCTTTGGAGCAAGGTCTTCCAGCTCCACGGCTTTGGTTGCTCTTCGGCACGTCTCCTGCAGGCTTCCCAGCTGGCGACGTACAGCCGGACCTTTCCGCAGAAAATACCGAGCCGGAGGAGAAAGCAGGGGAACAGCCAAGAAGCCCCGGGAGGGAGGCATGGAGAAGCACGCGAGGGAAGATACCTGCCCTGCAGGCCATCTCCGATCAGCATTGCTTCCTGCCCGTCCCGCTGCTCGCATGCTAATTGCACCGTGCTAAATTAAGAGGGGAAGGATCAATGCGCAGCCCCAGCCGGAGCTGAGAGAGGCACACGGTTTCCATCGCGCGGAGGTGGCAGCTCGGAGGAACACGGCTGGTCTGCTGGCCGAGATGTCCCACCGTTCGAGCACGTCACGGGCGACTGCAACGTGAAGGCCTCTCTTGGCGTTCAGAAGCTCCAGTTTCACCCTGGTTTACATCCCCAAAAGCCACGTAACAGCTTGCACATCCCTCCCCACGGAGCGCGATGGACAGCCCGGCAGCGGCATTTGATGAGCGAGGGCAGGGACGCGGTGGTGGCCCCTCGCCTTCGCTGCACCTCCACGCGTCAAGCGGGGCCACCAGCGGCATCACCAGCCGTCTTGCCCTGGGCAACCACCACCGCTCCTTGCAAAATAGGGGTCCCCGTCAGAGGAATGCCATCCCGGCGGGAGCGTGATAGGAAGACGGTGGCGTCGACGTGCTCTCCCCTTCCCGGGAAGCAGAGCCGCGCGCCGGACGTCCCCGCGGCCACCGCGCTCCCCAGCAGCGCTGGCGTCTCCCTGCCCTTCCGAAGCTGCCTCCGCCTCACACGAATCACAGATTACACGCCAAAATCCTGCTGCAGGGCAGCTGGCTGGTTGCTCAGCAACCACGCTGGTACTGAAAAAAGCTGGGGGCTTTGACCTGCTGTCTGCAAGCTCGGGCGAGGGAAGGAGCAAGCTTAAAATTGGGAGAAAGATATTTAGATGAGAGAACAACCAATACTTAGTGGAGGCTAGGTAAACTGCAGTCCTAGCTAACAAAAAATCAGCGGTGGTGTCACAAGAGGAGTAAAATCTGCTGAACTTTGCCACCAGCAATGCTCCTGGTGGGAAAATGTCAGTCATCTTGTTTTTCCCGTTCTTCATTGCTGTGATTAGCTGTGAAACGGAGGGGAATAGCATGCGACATACCTGCGTCGCCGCGGTCGTGTCGAGCGGCCGTTGCACGAGTGCTCGGTCTGCGCCAGCCAGGGAAGCAGATAATCCGGCATGTGATATGCTTCCCCCGCGGGCTGGTGCACGGCGAGCGGATCTGCTCCATCCTAGGAACAAGAGCGGCATGTTCAGGGGACAAGCTCCTCTTCTGCAGATGCAGGAATTCAGCATTATTTTGCGTGTGAAATAAATAAAGTGAGCTCTGGGTGCACGGGGGTCCCTGCCCAGGGTCGTGGCGGGCTTGCTTTCCCCGCCAGCCTTGCGGGTGACCCTGCATCTCGTGCGTCCTCTCTGCAGCTCCAGGGCACCACCGTGCCAGCGGCGATCGGGTCGATCCTGGCATCGCTTTACAGTGTGCAGAATGCTCTGCTTAATTATTAAATACCACTTTATCGACAACCCGTGACTCCCGGTGGCCTTTTAACTTTCAGCTGACCTCTGTGCATCCTCTATGGCTGCCTGAGACGGAGCTTATCTCTGGCTGCCTCTGTAGGCAAAGCAAATCCTGCGGGGTCCTGGACCCCCGCACGTGCGCCGGTCAAAGGCCGCACTCTTCACACTTCCAAAAGCACCCCCCAGACTTAAATTCGTCTTTTTTCCACCCTGTTATTAGCTTTCCCACCCAACTCCGGTCACTTTACTGTTTGCATTTCTTGCATTTAAGGAGAAACTACGTTCAGTGACTGCTACTATTGGTTAAGCAGTCACGGATTTACTACAACATGAACGAAGCACTGTGTTTTCTTTCCTCTCAAAATGTACTTTTTGAAGTCATAATATTTCAAAGTACATTTATAATATGTTTCCAATACAGGTAAAAAGATTACTTTAGTCTCCTGGAAAATGTAATTTCCAGTAATTGGTGTTCTCCTACAATATCTCATATACATACATTAATCCCTCTCCTCCAGCCTTGCATGTATTTTGTATCCTATGTTATATAAAACAGGCTGTTAAACTTCCCCAGTAGCTCTGATTTTAAAACTCCTGTTTTGTAAGAGTTTGCTAGTAGCTCCTTGTAAAATCAGATATCCACAAGTGCAGAGAGTTTCCAGTTATCAATTACGGGCTCTGAGATTCAGTTCTAGGCCCACAGCACAATTTATGGTCCTCCCACTATTCACAAAATTGCAAGCTCTCCACTCCTCAGGAGCATCAGCTCTCCTGAAAACAACCCGTTACTTTTCCAAAAGGTCTCAGACTTCAGGATAACGATAATGTTTTTGGTGTTATTAGGTACATATTCTTCAAAGCGAAATATTTTCTCTCGCAATTGCTGTGTATCTATTATCAATAAGGACAGAAAATCAAAGAATAACATTTTAAGAGCTGATTAGACTTTGCTTGTACTTATGGCTTGGACTCTTGTGACTAATGCACCTCTGCCATCTTCATGCCAAGGAAGAGACCTTTTTTCCACTGCTCAGGCCGATAGATTGGCCTGTGGTTTTTGCGTGTTTCCGTGTCCAAACTTCAGTCCTACTATCGCCCTCTTCTCCCGCTTCTACCTGTTCCAAGTCTGTGGCAGGAAATGGTAAGTATCTGCTGAAAATTTAATCAGTTCGTCAAAACCTTTTGGACATGCTATTAATAGTTAATTCGACATGAGTCAACATAATTCAACATAATCGTGTTTCATGGAATAATAAAACCCAGAGACAGTAAAATCTATTAATGCATCTACATCCTCCTGCTGTTTGTGCAGGGTTGTTCCATACAGGGTATATTTTTCTCCACTGCATGTTTAATACTCACTTTCCAATGTTATGGCTGATGATTACTCCTTTTAGCTGCCACTTTTTACACAAACGGGCAGCTTAATTTCTCTTGCATAATTCAGTCTTGGAGCTCTTATATTGTGTTATCGGTCCATTCACCAGTAGTAAAAATCTTAACGCAAGGAAGGCTGAAAGATCGTGGAAGCCTTCAGTTCATGTTCTTCTTACAATTAAACAACTTGGCCTGTCTTCGCTTTGCTGCAATATTTTGAAACCCAGCTCCAAGTCCAAATGCCGCCTGTAAATCAAACCAGCATTTGCAGATCCAGATGCCATAAAGATGAGATGCGTTGTGAGATCGCTGTTTCACTGTTAATATGTTCCAGAAGTATATTAAACTGAGTTTATTCTCTTCTCAGCGCCAGCATGGTGCACAGCACCCTCACCCACTGGGTCCCCGGAGGTGAGCTCACCGGTAAGCATTGAGTCTGGGCTGCAAGAAGCTTGAGGAAAAAGAAGGAAAGGAAAAAAAAAAAAAAAAAAAAAGCATGGAGCTAGAGAGCTTCTGCATCCTGCCAGGGTGGAAAATCATATCTGAAAATGTTCCAGAATCAGTGGTGCACCCATGTATGAGCTGTCCATCCATCTAGATATTTTAATTTCATACATCACCAGTTTCTAAGTGAACAAATAGGCAGGCTTTCCAGAGTCCAAACACCCTAGTATATATTCTGCTCACTTCGCCCTGACTTTGCTATAATACACTGCCGTGCTAAGAGTAAAGGTCTTTTGTTTAAAAATTGAACATCTGAGTTCTCTCAAACCCATGTGCTGAATTAGATTATGTTGAAAGTTTCTGTGTCTCATGGGGTGCACGGTGGGGGTCAGCAGCCCCTGGCATGCTCTGAGCAACTCTTTCATCCATCCTAGCCGGACCTCAGCAGCGTGGGCTGTGCTTCGGTGCCATCCCTGAGCCCTTGCTCTCCGTCCCCTCGGTGCAGCCGTGAGCGGTGCCGGAGGGCACGCAACGCTGACGGCTTCCGAGCCGGGCATGCCCCACGGCACGGAGATGATAGCCCCCTTCCCCACGGCTTGTCTCCTTTCCCCTCGCTCCGGCGTGCAGGGACCACCTCGGGGCCCGGCATCCACCGTGCTGCCCCTTCCCTCCATGGTGCCAAGGGGTGCAGGGAACCAAGGGGGACGGGTGCGTGCACCTCTCCTGCAAATCCGCCCAGCGACCACTCGGAAGTAGAGCTTTCCGAGGCAATTATCTCCTTATCATTTGTTTTGCCATCCAACAGCCTCAGTTCAAAGGTCAGTGCACAATAAATGAGATTTCTGGCCCAGTTGTCTAATCACTGTTAATCTTGTTTGAGCGATCCTCTGTTCCATCTGCTCTCCTACATCTCTTATTAACACTATCCTCATTCCTTCCATCCTTCTTCTTCCCTTCCTTTCATTTCCTAGGCATTCCTCTAAGCGCTCCCCTTTTGGCATGTCCAAAACACTGTAACGTCTTTCTCTGAATTGCGTTGACATATCTTGTCATCTCAACACTTCCCCATAATCACTCATTGATTATTTTTTTTCCTTTGCTGTATCTGGAATTATCAACATTTTTTTATTCCAAAACTACATTTCAAATGCTTCCAGACTCTGAATCTCCCTTATTTGAAGTCCAGCAAAACTGTGTTGAAAACGTTCTTTGTTTTCAAGCTGACTTTTCCATACTTCCTAAATCTTTGCTAAATTATCAAGACCTCTTTTTCCCGTGTCAAGAGCTAATTTTCCGGTGTCCTTTGAATAATCTGTTCTTTATCTTGGGTGTGACTGAGCCGAGATTCAGAAGCTCCCCAACCCCCTCAAGATCTTTCAGTTCTTTGCTTTTCCACTAGAATTCTCAAGGCTTGTGTATCTTTTGTTTTGTCGATCACTTTGATTTGAGATATATTAACTGACAGTCTACACTCATGCTCTTTTCTACCTGATTTTATGTTGGCATAGGTGTTTATGATCTTCTCCTTATTAAAAATAACAAACTGTCTGCCTGAAGAAAGGAAGCATAATTATACTCTGTTCTATCTTAATATTTCAATAGTTTTGAGTCAATCGGTTCTCTAGTGGGATTTTCTCAATTGCAGGAGAAAGAGACGCTTAAAAGGTAAAAAAAAAAAAGAAATATTTAAAGCATTTTGTAGAACAGAAATGGAAGTTATGAATCCTCAAATATGCCATTTTTGTGTCAAATGCTAAAAATCCCAGGAATTATCCATCCGACAGTATATTCACATACGTCTCTATATTTAGCAGTGAGGAGGGAAGTGTAATAACTGGCTTGCCTTTGCCATCAATAGGCCGTACGCACGGGACTGCTCTGCTTCTGCACAGTGAACTTCTGTTGCGTTATTTCATTTGTTTTAAAAAAGAAAAGAAATCACACCTCAGATCTTACTTCATTTCTTAGTATGCCTTTCCTACAAATGTTTGAATTAGGGATATTAGGGTTTTCTTGATGGCAGCTTTAGGGTTATTCCGTAGGAGGGAGGTGGGAGAAACAGCCTTAGCTACCCTGAAACCACATATAAAATATTAACAGCTAGCAATATCTTTCTGTCTTTCTATCACAAAGACACTGGTACCCTGTTCCTTTATTATTACATCAATTCTGAAGGATTACTGGTGAGATCAAAATTGAAATCCCTGTAATATTTTTTCGCCCTCCCCCTGCTTTTCATCCCAGCAGTAGTAGGAGCCTTGGTCTCTATGTGACTTTCTCCCCATGAAGTGAGAAAGATGTCAGGTGTTTCCGAGCTGCTCTTCCATTACCTGTTCCATTATTCAGAAAGGATACTTGATGGGATATGTGGTGTAATAAAGCATAATCCCAGAGAAATTTCTTTCCCTTCCCATTTTTTTCTTGCTTGAATACCTATTTTTCTCAAAGCCTTGCACTTTGACATGGTATTTGTGCCTTTCTAGCCTTCTTACATAGCCATTTTCATGGGGAAGAAAATAAAATGGAGCTAATAAGAAGCACAGCCTAAATTGAACACCCCTGAGATGCACTGATGTGACCTCTAAGCAGGGATAAAATGTACACTTCCTGCATTGTTTCATTTTCCACCCATCCTTTTTCTCCATGGTGCAATAGTTACACGTGCCATTGAGTAGGCGAGGCTTAGGGGACGGGTAGATGACTGGTGCACTGGGAAGATGAGAAGTGTTTTTCCCTACTTAAAGCCTTCATCTTGCAAAGAACTGAGCAGGAGCTGCGGGAGAGAGTGGAGAGACCCAAACCCTTCCCTTCTGCTTTTTGCAAGCAGAACGCCAAACACAGCCAGACAAAAGCCCTGGTGAGATGCTAGGGCTGCTGCATACATTCAAGTCATTACGGTTTATGCTGCGAAGGGCAAAGCGTGCCGGGGCAGGAGAAATCTCTGCTCTTCCTCCTTCTTCCATCCCCTTTTCCCCTCTCACTATCCTTGTTAAGAAGAGACAGAGAAGCAGAAAAGCTGCTAATATCCATGTTATCAAGACAGCGTTATGTTCTCAAGATGTACCCTCCTGCACTACACCGGTGTGCCGGCTGGCTGGCTGCTCTCATTAGGAAGAACGAAGAGCACATCATTAATACCCTGTGGGTCCCCCAGAAGTGGGAAGGACAGGATTTTGCCAGTAATGCTTCTGATGTTGAAGTCGAGCAGATTTTCAGTGGTATATACTGACTTGCGAGATAAATTCCTTTTCATTAACCAGGAAGGGGAATAAAGCCTAAATTAGGATATCAGATTTCAGGAAAATGCAGTAGAGGCCATTCAGCTTTGAGGTCTGGAGCTCTATATACCTAAATGCTAACTGCTAAAAGCAAATGTGCTAAGCATCATACATTCTGTGTGACAGATACGAAAGGTTACAACTGTCATGTTATTTACAAGAGGAAAAGTGATTACAGGACAGTCCTCGGGCAATCACTTACATACCAGTAGACGCCTTCTTTTCCTGCTGGACTTCTCTTGTTTTAGGACGCTGTTCAGGTCAGGCAGTTTACGTGTCTTTCTTACTGAAAAAAAAATCATCTTTTCAGTTCCGATTCTTTTAAGTTGTTATTCTTGGTTCAGAGCCATTTCAAGAAAAGCCAGCTTTATCTCTTCGTGACAGACAAATAAATGTGGAATGAAGAAATCACCAGCGAGTTCCACTTCTTTAAATACACTGTTCACATAATCTGTGGCTTTCCCAAGAAAATGTAAGGCAGTTGAATAAAATAAAATACCTAGTTCATCAAAAAGACACAGGAAATACTGGCCACTGGCTAGCTGATCTCCAAACACAGTTTTGATGCTGACATATGGTGAGCCATTTAGCTCATCTAAATGAAAAAAAATTCTTGGAAATCCAGAAAGACTGTAGATGTTTCCATCATGGCTATTCTTTGCTCATACAGTTTGTTTCAAAAATCTTGTATTTTCCCCTTTAGGCACATGCAATCGTTTAGCGAGCTCATGCAAGGCTCAGAGTTTCAGCCTCGACCATTGAGTCATTTCGTGAGCTTCTCTCCAAAGACCACTGAAGTCAACAAAGGTTTCTCTATTTTGGATCAGATCCATGGCCCAACCTCTCACAACTTTTCTTATCTTTATGAGTAGATTGTAATGTATTGATTATATTAATAGAGTGCTAAAAAATTATTTTGCGATCTTAATAATTCAGCAATTTTGCTCAGATTTTTGGAGACAAAATGGTACATACAGGTATTTCCATGTATTTCATCTCCATTTTAGCAAGTTGACATAGCTCTTGTATGACTCGGACCGCAGTCCAGACAGCTCTGACTCCAACACAGGGATCATTTTGCCTCCTGTTCATTCTTTCCTATCTCTACCGTGTCCCTCCTAGCTTATCCTCCTACTGTATTGCACACGATAAACCTAATGAGGTCTCTGCTGTGTTGTATAAATTGCTGTAGTTTCAGCAGATATTCTCCAATCCCCAAAGATATTTGAAGGCATAATCTGTCTTTTTTTTTTTTGGTACTGCTAGTCAGATATCTGTAGACTGCTTAAGGATGTTGTTAAACAAGCACCACTTGCACGGTTCTCTTCTGATTTGTGTTCTTTACTGCAGCTCTAGCCATTGGCACATTTTATTCCCAGTGGCTCTCATGACTTACATTTCATGTATTGACTTTTCTAAAGCAAACCCACGAGGGATATTGCAAAGGCTGATAAGCAGTTACTGGGTATTGTTATCAAAATGAGACTTGTGCTATGCTGAGAGCTGGCTACTCCTTTTAAATAGATCAAACACTAGCTGAAGTGCAGCTAGTTACAGCTAGGTTACAGTCTCGGTCTTCTGCAATTTCTGTTTTCTGGCTGTCTGCAAGAGCTAGAAGTCGAAAACAATAAAGAATAGAAGATAAATGTTATGGAAGAATTACCTTCATTATATAAGTGGAGTAGCTGGGTAATAAAGTTATGTGGAGAGCCAGGGCAACGCTGACCTTAGGCTATGCAGTATGCGGAGCCGGGAACGGCTGCCCGCGGTAACACGCGTGTCTGAAAGGGTCCTCCTTATGAAAGCCCAAGGAAAGAGCTTGCCCTCGGCACAGTGACTTCCACACAATTTCTCTGTCTCCAGCAAATGTTATTTTTCGCGGGTGTGATTTATAAACCAGATTTAACAAAACCTTATCAAATCTACCTCTGCTCTCCATCAAGTTAATACAACTAACCAAGCTCCCTGGATATTCAAATCCAGAAGGGTCTCAGGCCAGAGATGGATCATTTCTTTTCCACGTTCAAAGGGAAAAAGATACTGCTTTTCTTTCCCATATACCTAGGATCCTTTTAGGAGGAGAAGGCAGCATGGCAGGCATCAAAGGAGTTTTTGCCCTCCACAGGGTCCATCCCACATTACACACAGCTCAGCAAGGAAGAGACAACATACCTTGCAGTGGCAGCACATCCCTCTTAGGTGACGCAAGTGGCCCAGGGGAAGCTGCTAGGGAAAGAGGCCTGAGAGAGCCCTAGACAATGAAAGGAGGAGCTGTCAGTAGGAAGACCATCCCTGCAGAAGTCATCAAACCATCCCAAGCATCCCTCCTCCCCACAAGGGCATGACTATTTTTCTGTTAAGATGGAGGTAATTTGGCCCAAATTAGGAATTTCATATAGCGCTGCTAGATGCAGTCTGCTGCAGAACGGAGTGGCTTAGGCAAGCACTGCACTGCAGGTACTTACAGTAGTTTTAATACAATGTGCCCAAACAGCACCTGAAAGTTGCTGATGAGACAGAGGTGGATGGGTCTAGTTCTGTTAAAATAACGAGTCTCCAACCTTGGAGGTTTTCAAGACCTAACCCCTAAGCAGCCTGGTCTAACCCCATAGCTGACCCTGCCAGGAGTAGAAGGTTGGACCTCCAGAGGTCCCTTCCCCCTAAATTAGCCTATCACCCTATGATCCCACCAGAGACAAGACAGTGATGTTCAGGAAGTTTGGGGTAGACTGTGCTCCAAGAAACAAGTAAATTTTCTGCTACTGGGTTCTCCTTTTGCACTTTTCCTCTGGGCATGCTTCTAGTTGCTCTGAAATGTCTCATACCATCAAAACTGACTGTTTTGGCCATTAACTTCCCACTGTACTTTGACCGTTTGGGAATAAAGCTTTCTCTTCACAGTCTAGTAAAGGTATTTCAATCCTGATCTGAAAAGAAAACCACATTTTCGGCAGCCACTCATTTTCTCTTAATATTGCCAGCTGGAGAGAGCATTTGATGGTTGCTTTCATGAGCAAGGGCACGGTGTCCTGGTTTGGACTGAGACCATTAACTCGCTTCGCACAGGGCACATTACAGCCTTTACAGCACCGACTAGCTCTTGCAGTTCTTTGTTTCGCTGCAGTCCCCGAAGCCACCCCGCGCTGCGCGTCTCTGTTTAGAGGGCTCCAAAGCTTCTTAGCCTTTGCTGTCACTCCATGGTGTTGAATTACGACACACCAGTCCTCGCTGGGGAGCTGTGTCCCAGCACAAGCATACAGCAGGTCCAGAACAATGCCATAAAGCGGGCTTCATCGCTCCTTCTCATGCAGTACTGGAAGGGTTTATTTATGAGCAGCACTGTGTTAAAATCCATACTGCCAGCCAGTCCTTTGGTTCTCTGGGGCCACTTAGTGACAGACAGAGAGAAGCCAGGGACCTGACAAATCTGGCCAGATAGAAATAGCCTTCACTCCAACCTGCTCTTCACGGCCACTGCAAAACCCACCTGATGCCCAAGCAGGCCTTGGCACTGCGCCACTTGGCTCTAATGGTGGGAGAGAAAAACAAGGAAAAAACATCACAGGGCATGATTTCACTTGGTTCCCATGCGAGTCTTCCTGTAGGAAATAAACCGTGACTCTCACCACGGTGAGCTGTATAAGAGGAGGTCTCCAGTAATAGGACGAGTTGCTCTTAAGTGGAAGATCCTTCAAAGTATAATTGGCTTTACTGTTTATGCCTTGCATGTTGCTTCTATCAGCCTTAGCGTCCTGTATCGCATTTAACAACCTGTTACTGAGACTTATGCAGAGAGAAACATTCTTCCTGGCCAAAGTCACAAGCGGAGGAGGACGCAGAGCAGCCTTCCCCCTCCCTCGGCAGCTCCACCGGAGCAGGCGCAGCAGCACCAGGCTTTGCGAGGCTGTGCTACTGCTGGCTTGCAAGCCGGACGGGAGGACCTCTCACCAAAGCTGAACACGAAGCTGAAACCAGGCTTCTCCGGTGAAGAGCCCTTCTGCTAGAAATCCAAGGAAAATCTGCGTGAGGCCATGCGGTACCTTGTGGGCGCAGAACTGGAAGCACGCTGGAGCCCTCAGATGGCAGGAAACAAGGATAACCGGGGTCGGTCAGGAAAGCCTGGCCAGCACACCTGGACGCAGCTATGCACGCCCTGGATTAAGCCATAATGGACTATATTGTTTACTATGATTAATTTTTTCTTCCTTTTTCCTCTCCCCCTCCAAGTTGCAGGTCAGAGCATATACAGCCTGTTACTCTCTTGCTCCCAATGGTGCCTAAACATTGCATTTTGACTAGATTTTTGCTTTACCTTTTTTGTTCAGGGGTCTCATAAAGGAAACAACGTGCAGCTTTGGGATATGAGCGCTCTCAGAGGGTGGAGGAAGGCATGGGTTTGGGCATTTTTGGTGTTCTGTCTCACTTTTAACACACATTCTGTTAATATTTGCAATTATTTAGAGAGAAATACTCAGTTTATCATAAGAGCTCATTATGGGCTTGTAATGGTGGAATAAAGAGCAGAATGATTTCATCCTGGCTATTGGTGATGGGCTCAGACAGCCAGAAAGAAGGTCCCTGCCATGCACATGGGTTTTGTTCAGCTGCAAGCACATAACGTGTCTGCAGTAGTAGTAGGTACTACAGCTAAGGTGGCCCTCGAAGAGAAATTAATCCTTTATATAAGGAATAGATGTGGAAGCTTTTGGAGAGAGGGGAGATGAGAACCCCTCCTAGGATCCTGGCTCAGGTCAAGGATTTAAAGTCTGGTGTGTTCAGCCCTGAGGATGAAATCCGGCCTGACGGGAGGAGCAGTGCATGAGTTCACTTGTACACAGCCGAAAAAAGACGGTTCTCATCGCTGCCAGTCCTATTGCGAGGGGAAGGAGCAGGGGGAAGGGAAAATGAGATATAATCTGGTGAAAGATATGATTACATAGATTGCTGAGTTCCCTGACAAATTGAGAAAACCACATGGCCTGATTACCGTTAAAAAAAAAGAAGAAAAAAAGACGAATGCGAGCATCAATGCTTTGGGAGGAATATGGCAATACATGCGTGAGTATATGATTAACTCTTAAGCGAATGCTGTGTTGATTAGAGCAATACATCTACGTTGCAAGTGTGCTGGAACACCATTCTTGGGGACAGGCCACCACGGGAACACGAGCTGGTGGTGGCATGCATCGCAGCACCGAAACAGCCGAAACAAGGGTAGCAGGGCAAAGCTGGGCGGCCCCAGGGCGTGCTGCAGCCCCGGGAGCCAGAGGGCAGCAGCATCGAGCCGCTGGTGGGTCTGAGCAGCAGTTTCCCGGCTAAGCTCCATTTCCATGCCGGTGTCCCCGCTGCCGGGAAGGGGGGGGGTAGCACCCCAAGTCCCTCTCGCCTTGCATTTCGGGCAGCCCCTTTAGATACCCCGTGTCACAGCACAGGGTGGCTCTTCACAGCAAACAGGAGGCCTTGGGCATCCTTTGGGACAGCATCCCCAGCCCTGCCTTCCCCGAGGAAAACCTCACCCTGCTGCAAACAGGACAGCAGAGTCACTGCATTCAAAACTATTTGGGGGCAGAGGGAGAAGTTAAATCTAATTCCTTCTTTAAAAGAATGGAAAAAATATATGAAACTGTTGAAACAGCTATTGCCGTTTTCTAAATAAAGACGTTTCAATTTGGGGAACCAAAGGGCTCTTGCATGGTCTGCAAAATTCAACAGCGGCTTTAAAAAGATCTGCAGCTTCTCAAAAAGCCATGTTCCTTCAAAAGAAAGGCTTTTCGAAGGCCACAATGGCAGCTCAGATTGGCCTTACTCTCTAGTTTAAAAGTCAATACTGATAAGGCCCCAGCCCAGCAAGTGCTTAAGCATGTACTTAGTGTTAAGCATCTGTTTTTGTTAGCGCTGAGCGAACATCGCAGGTTGGACTGTGGCCTCATTAACATGGAAATGAGTGACTCATTTTCCCCTTATTTCAAACTGAGCACTAACAACTTTTTTTTCCTCCGTCTGACTCTGTAAGCCATAATAATGGAGGGCTGAAAGCACTGAAAATTTAATTTTCCTTTGTGTCTGCGATGCCAAGGGGCTCAGCCCATCCTCCCTAATGCCCCATTGTAGGCTCGGATGGGTCTGAGGGGCCACAGCGCCTGCAGCCCCCGCAGATCACGCCTTTGGGCTAAAAGCCAGCTATTGCAAGTGCTCTGAAACACCCTGCCGTGCCACGGCCTGGCACCCTTCCAGCCAGGCATTTCTGCTGCTTGCCGTCACCCCTTGGTGGGGGAAAAGAGCTTCTGGCATCTCACAATTTACCAATTTCTTTGTGCACCGCTGCAAGAGAGCATGTGGCGCTCGGGGGCCCTGATGGTCCCAGCT
The DNA here is from genome assembly GCF_036370855.1 of Dromaius novaehollandiae. Lineage (NCBI taxonomy): Eukaryota > Metazoa > Chordata > Aves > Casuariiformes > Dromaiidae > Dromaius > Dromaius novaehollandiae. The sequence continues at coordinate 2,830,797 of NC_088104.1, read as the reverse complement.
CTGAGCCACCAACGCTTGCCCGGGTGCCCCAACCACTCGCGGCATCAAGCTGCAGCTGCGGAGGACGAAGACGAGGGGGGACAAGGCGATGGCATGGGCAGGCAGCAAGAGGGACGGGCGAAGGAAAGGCCACGGGTCTTTGGGTCATCAGATGGTCAACACCTTGGATGTCCACCTTAACGCGCCTCGGCCCGAGCAGGGGTGACCATCGTCAGCAATCTGCTGCTACGGGCGGCCTGAGAAAAATACCTCCTCAGCAAAATGTCACGCTTCACCTCTCTCCAGCAATACCTGCATACAAAGAAATGACATCAGAAACGACTTCCCCTCCATCTCAGTTAAAGCACATTAGGAAAAACTTCCATTTCTAGGAAAAGACTTGACAGCTGTGTTGAAATTACCTCTGGTAATTTTAACTGAGTGGAAGCTTTTATATTCGATTGCACCAAAAATGTAAAGCACGCCACTTATTAAGCTTTTATATCTGACATTCAGCCGGGTACCTGACGACATCCTTCCAGCAATCTGCAGATCATGCAGCTAATGTACTTGAAAATGGTAGAATTAGATATGGTGGAAAGTCATTAAACTTGAAATTAAATGGGCTCTCTTGGTTCTTGAAGGAAATGTTTTAAAAAAAAGAAAAAACCAGCAATGCCTCTGCAGAAGTCAGAAAACAGCTCCCCGATTAGCTGTCTGAGCTTTCTTCTTCCTCCTTTAATAGTGACAATTAGTGAACTATTGCACCAGCTTTGCAAAGCAATGAGCAATTTGCATCACGATGAAGGGTGGGAACCTGCAGGCTCCCCCTGAAATGAAACATCGGGGCCTTTTTACTACCGGCACTAGCCTGGGCCCTGTCTTAGTCCGAGTGTTTTCAGCCCGATTTCAAAGATGAAACAAAATGCCAGGCAAGTATGCTGAAGCTTTGGCAAATCATAAGCTATTTTCTACCCAAGGTCCTTAGTCAGAAAACGATGTCTGCTGGTACATCATAAGGCTTTGTTTGGGGGATAGTGTGAAGAGAGACAAAAACTTACTTCCATCCATTAAAATCCATATAAAAGCAAGTATACAAAAATAGCTGGATGAACAATGCCTGTGAAATGTCTAGGCCAAATTAAATGGCCTACAAATACTTAAAACACAGTGTTGCCATGGTATCGTACACCAGCAAGATGCTATACAATCTAAGTACTCCGTGATTCAAAAAAAAGCAGTAACGCAGGCCACGGGGAAATGAATGGGGGCCATTTGGCTCCCGGGATAATAGCGATGATTAATATCTGCGCCATGGCACGTCCAGGCCAGCCCGCGGGCTTGCTGACTCCGACTGCCGCAGCTCAGCAGGGTTCTCCTGGGTTTTGCATCCGGGAGGCTGATCCGGGTGAGAAAAGGGCAATTCTGCAGCACGGCGCACAGGCACCGGGAGCCCCTTTGGGTGCAGCTAAGGCCGAAGGCAGGAGAGATGGGCGCACAGGACGCGTAAGCCAGACTTGTGTCTTTACCCCGCGCTTTGCTGCATAGCATCGCTCCGTGCACAGCCTTTACGTCCGCCCTTTCAGGGGACGGGATCCACCAGACCTGGCCGCATTAACTGGAAGGTTTATTATCTAGTCAGGCTTTAGAGTTCCCCAGGGCAGGGATTATAACGTTTTATGCGTTTGCGGACAAGTGAAAGAATGGGATTGCAGTGCTCCCCCGAGATCCGGCCATGCCTCGAAATCCCTTACGGCACCAAAGCAGCCATCAGTGCAACATAAAATGTGCACGGGGCAGGACGAGCTCCTCGCCGCGTGGCCTGTCCGGACGCAGACCGAACAAACCTGGGGCTTATTTGTGTGCAGACAGCGTTAGATCACACGCTCACGCGGCATCCACTTCTCCTCCGTCATTCCCGTAACGCGACGGGTGACCACATTGCCTTATAGCTCTAGGTACAGCAAGCCAAAATCACTCACATTATTTCACTTGTCAGGTATTCTGAGATCGGTACTACTCTGGCACCGGCAAGCAGAGGCAATGATTTGTAGAGCTCACTGGAAAACCTTGGTTTTAACCTTATTACTGAACTGAGACCTTGCTTACCTAAGCATGTGCACCCCCCCGCCCCGGTTCATTAAAGTGGTAATAATCTCTGGGTACACATTAATGGTCTTTGTGTGAGTTTAAAACAACACGTTGTTGCCAAATATCTGGCTGCAGTTAACAGCTTCAACTCTAAAGGTAAGCACCGCAGAGGAAAATACAATTGCATTGTTGGGAAAAAAAAAAAAAAAAAAAACCCCACTCTCAAAATAACCATGAAGAACAGTAAAAATGAAACAGCTGCAATATAAACACACCCTTTTGTGCATCTATACTGTGCACCTATTGCAGAACATATGGCGCACGAGATCACCCACGGACCAAGGCTTCCTGCGCAGGCAAAAGGCAATTTGAGGCAGTCTACAGCCAGACTTGCTCGCTTTTGCTGCAGTTACCGGGGAACATTTTTGAGTTTTATGCGGCCCTGAGTTTTTTTATACCTTGCCCTGATGAGAAGGGCTCTCGTGAACCGCCACCGCCAGCCGCTCTCGCTAGTGTAGTTCACATTAAGTGCCAGCGGGTCGTAAAATACTAATTATTCCTATGCCCCTAAGTTTTCACGCCTCCATTTTTCATGCAGAAATTCCCTATTTCCTTTTACGAAGTTAATTCTTTTTTTCAGGCGAGCAAGAGCGCAAATATAGTTTGTTACACAAAATAAACTGTTATGCTCCAGGATTTGGCTACAAAATATGCAAGTTATGGGAATGACACACACCGCGTACAGCATAAAAACATATTTTCACAAAGGAACATGTCAGACTTAGCAATTTCCCTCTCTAAACAAAAACAAGCTTTGTTTGCTATGGCAGTTTTTCATCTTTGGCCAAGCAGAATTTTTCAAAATTCTTCATTTCTATTCAGCTTATACAGTTTCTGCAAAATATTTTCCAGTTCCACGAATGGCCCAAAGCACAGGCTGCAAGCAGACAACGCTAACCACAGGAAGAACTCCGAGGAATGCTAAAATTGGGGAAAGTCTGCGCTTAGGCATGCAATTTCAGCGCTTGGTGAGTTTGACACCAAATATCCTTTTTTAAATTAACAAAGCTTTTGAGACTGATACACCACAGGAATGACTTCTCAAGAATTCCCAGACAAGATTTCTCGGGATCATCTGAAGATGCGATGTCTCTAGACTCCAAGTTACTTAAATCAGCTCTGCGGGTCCACCAACACCGGCTTAATCTGCAGCTGCAGCCGCTTGGGACCGGGCAATGCCCCCGTCCGAGGCGAGGAGGTGGCCACGAGCTGGTGGCCAGGGACTTCTCCCACCTGCCGACACGGCAGCCTGTGGATGAACTTGCCACTGTGCCGGCTTGAACCTCAGCCCTAACCCCGCGTGAAGAAGTACTGTCCCTATTTTTACGTTTATCGCCTATCATTCCTAAAAGACCCCTCGTTGGTCTACGAAATGGATGCCTTTTCAGCACGTGCAGCATGATTTAAGCGTGGGAGGCACGCGCGGTGTCCTACGTGCAGGAACGGCCATGGAGCTAGGACATCTCAAACTTAATTTAATTAAAAGCTAACTTGATAAGCTTAAACACCAGTGTAAAAAACAAGTTTTGCAGCTCTCACAATGTTATCATTAGTCACAATATATCCCTTTATATCCTGTTTATATCCTGTTTGTATCCTGTTTTTTTCTTAAGGCACCAGCTTAGATTCCTGCAAACATGAGACTTTCAGCCATCATTATTTCCAATGTTATTTTCATTTTTAGCCTCTTAATCTGCTTTTCAGCTAACGGGCTGAAAATGTGCACCTGAAAAATTCAAAGGCAAAGCATCCTACATGAGGGTTTTTAATACCATGATCTTAGCAATATAATAATGACATAAGGTCTCATGTCCCTTGCTTTCTGAATGCTTAAAGCTGACAAAGTGCTAACATTTCAGTGGCCTGAGTGTATTATTGTCAATTTTTATTCTGCTATTGAACCAATGTGTAGCCTCAGGCAAAGATTTGCCCTCTTTGCCTCATTTTTTCAATCTTTAAAACAACAAAAAAATTACAATACTTTGACAGTTATGAAAACACATGACATTTACGCTCATTTTACATAATGCTTAGTTATCAAAAAATGGATGCATTACCTCAAATTTCATGTTAATGTGCTGAACGATCATGGAAAATATCTCCAGAGGCAAACAGAAATAGTCTAAAGTCCATGACAGGTGGGACCAAAACTTCACAGCATGAGGCTCTAACACAATCTCTGTATCTAAGGAAAACCAAATCATATTATAACCGGAGTCCCAATGAACCAAAGAACACTATTGCTTCATCTGTTCAAAATTTCCTAAGCCTCACGTGCCACAAACACATTTATATGAACGATTTTAGACTAGATAGATGTCTTAATATTTAAAATGTCAGATGGAGTAATATGTAAGTAATTTCGTTTTGCCTTTCATTCAGTCTTTGTCAGCGGTACAGACTGATGGAGTCTGGAGATTGAAGGCTTCTGTCTAGGTAGCGAAAATACTCATTTTTAACACGAGTGCGAGCTTTCCCTGCCACGCTCTTCCAAAGGGACCAGGAATAAGACTGAACTACCAAGCTGTGGTTGAAGCTGGCCCAGGAGAGACAGTCTTCAGGCAGACTATGGAAATACGCTAACACATGGAGCACGTACAGCTGGTTCCATGGGCGGAGGTGAATCGGCGTGGAGCGCGGCTCCGGAGGGTGCCTTGGCAATGTTGCGGAGCTACGTATAGGTAATATAAGAACTGCTATCGTGGCTGCCTCTGCCTTCACAGGTCTACCACGGACCGGCAGGCTGGGGTCACATCTCCACCGGAGCTGGGGCGTGTGGACTGCCAAATCTCGGTCTCTCCCTGACCTCCTTCAGGCAGCAGATGTGCTTGAACTGGGGGAGCTTCTTGCTCCGCTAGCCTGAGAAAAGGGGGAAAGCGGGGCAGGGGGAACTACCAACAACTGCACAAAGAGACAGAGGTGACAAGGATGATTTTAGAAAGAATTTTGCAGGGAAGGAAGGCAGGGCGAGCCAGGGTTTCTTGCGTGGAATAGGAAGCAGCAGCCAGGCACCTGCCAGACCTGAGGCACCCAGGGACGGACAAGGAAATCCAGGTCCTTCAGAGCTGAGGAGCAACTCCGGCTGACTTCAGTGGACCAAGGGCTTTGCCCATCGCCCCGTCCGTTTCCATGCTCGGCTGTGCACGTTCCTCCCTCACAGGCAGCCTTTAGCAATGTTACCTATGGACAGGCAAACCAGGAATACATATTTCAATAGCAGGACACTTAATACCCACTCACGGATGCAGCACAGAAGATGAACGAACGTAATCATGTTATCTATTCACTTTTGGCTGTTGCCAGCCTCGTACAGCTGTGAAAAATCTGCAGAGACCGTTTAGCATCAATATTTGACGACTCTACTTCATTTTGGCCAGCTTTCCAATTAGAGAACATCACTTACGCGCAGTGTCATTTCTCTGCGAAAGCGTGGATGTGCCACAGGACGGGAACGCAGCCATTTCGCACAAACTCGCACGCCTGCTCCAGACCTGTGAAAATTAATTCAGCCTGTGAAAAAGCAGGTTTCAGTAAACTAGATGATATAAAGCATTTTTCTTTCAGAAACTCAGAAGCCTCCTGGCCCGTGCTTTCCCCTTCCCCTTTGGTGACTTTGCCCCGATTTGCCCTCTCCCGACAAGCCGGTTGCGTGTGTCACCGTTACCTAACTGGATTACGATGACTGCCCACTGTAAATATCTTAAAAGGAAAAATTTCACAGCACAACAAGCGGATTTGTGCAAGCTGACATAATGACAGTGGGAGGAACGCAAACCTTGACAAAATACTAGTCAGAGTTGTCAAAGGGCCTTTGCGTCTCCTGTGCCTACAACTACAAGCAGCCGGCGCGGTTTGCCGATCCCGAGGCTCGTTAGTGGAAACAGCTGCTTTCTCCAGGAAATTGCCTGCCTCCTGATGTAATACTCCGCTGGTGGGGGGGGACTGCTTTAATTACTGCGTGGAAATAGATAGCAAGTGTTTACAAGCTGCAGTGGGCTCACCCCGGGGGGACAACACAGAGGTTTCCTAACACTTCAGTGCTGTGACCCAGGTATTTATTTACTCATCCTCGTCCTTGTGCAAAGCCTGGTAGTGGCAGCGGATACGCCTTAGGACTGGCTGGTGCAGAAGAAGTATAAATGTCAGTTGACAGGAGCGTAAGAACGCAAAATTTGATCGGCTTAGACTAAAGCGTCGAGCAAACACAGCTCGCTGCAAAGCCTGTGGCATGTTCGTGTTTAACACTTCAGGGCAGCGATGCTCTCAGCAAGCAGTTTTCCTCCCTGAGCACAGCAGAAGGTCAGGAGCAGACACACCTGCCTGGAGGGGTCTGTCTCAGACAGGAGGGCAATCACAGGCTCCTGGCCCCTGCAAGGCTGAGACTAAGCCACGCTTGAGCTGTGGTGCTACAACCAGGGTGCTTGTCCAAGAGCTGAAGGAGATCTGCAAGAACACTGAGCAAAAGTTAGAGAATTTTGTTTCAGCTCCTTACATATTAGGAGATGGTGTTTCCAACAGCAGAACCAAAACAGGTGGATAAAAATAGCAGCAAAACCCTTAGATAAAAATAAGTAGCAAGGATCCAGAACTACCTCAAGATGGGATGAATTATCCTTCAGGGGAGTCTGTCTATCCCCATCAGCTATGAAAGGGGTTTAGGTGACTGATTCAAACTAGACATCTAAACTTTGGTAAGACAAACATCACTCCTAGGGCTCTTCTATACTTCATTACATATTCAGTATGCAATTCCTATGGTAGTACTAAAAATCTGCTGGCTCTTCAAGGTTATTCACATTAAAAAACTGAGAACATGGCATAAAAACCTGAAAACATAACACAGGCCCAAGCTTGCAAGAGTTCACTGCTGAAATACCTTTTGGGGTTCCTGAGGCTGATGCCTCCCGCAGCAAGTTTACTACTGTGCATATCTCACACCCAAACAGCCACAGCCCACAAGCAAGCTGTGAAAGTTAACCTTATTTACACAGTATTGCTACCACATGCTCAAAAAAAAGCTAAGCACCACTCTGTAGCAGTGCATGTGCTACAATATAAATGCAAAGTGGTCTGTGGGAAGGAGGGGAGGGAGCCAAGCAGCTGGCTTCAATTAATCATCAGTTCTGGAGGCTGCTGGGATGACTCTGGGTCTGGCATAAAGCAGAGCCCATGTGCTAGCAGGGAGGAGGAGGGAAGGTGGGTAGTTTAGGGAGGCTGCAGTGTGGTGTAAGTAACCCCAAAGCATGCTGCTCAGGTGTGTTGGAGGAGCAGCAGCAGGGAGGGTAGCTCTGCAAGCAGCATCCAACCAGCCGTAATAGCCATTATTTAATGTTGTTTAAATAAAACTGATTATTTGGGTTCTGACTTCAGGAGGCTGGGGTAGGGGAGCTGAAGCTAAACATAACAAATGTAATTCAGGCTAGAATAAATACTGCTGACTTTTTTTAAATTTATTTTTAATCTTCTTATCTCCAAGCTCTCTCCTGTGTTTCTTTCCTTTGTGGTTAGTTCACCCTCCCTCGCTGCCTGGAGGTCTGCTAGCTGTGGGATGGGCTGCATACCTGAATGCCAGCAGCTTCACTGCGTGCGTGTGAAAATGCCCCAGCTGCTACCCAGGCCAGGTATTTAAGCATGGTTTTGGAAGCATAGGTTAAGCTGCGTTTATGTAAGAGAATGCTCCCCATTCCTGTCCCTTCTGCATCTAAATGAGACTGCACCCCTGAAGGGACATCTCTTCTCTATGTAAATAATATTGCGCTTCCCTCAAGGCCTGTCTCTGCTCTATGTAAATAAAATCACAGCCCCTCCAGGCCTGTCAATGCTATACGTTAATGAGACTGCAAAATTGTTTCTTCTCTCATTTGGTTTGGCAGTGCAGATGCTTAAGTCTCTCAATATGTTATTCAGAAAGTTTAGAAAATGTAAAGTATGCCTGAGAGAAATGCCAAATCCCTTAACTCATGGGGAAAGTGTTCATAAAACTTAGGGGGAAAAAGCTCTCAGCAGTGTTTACTATGTTCATTAAAATTTTCCTGTTGTAAAGAACTGGATGCATCTGCACAAGAGCTATCTCCTAATAAACAGAAGCAACTGCATGGTGATAAAAATGGCTAGTTTCTGTGGTATGCTGTGCAGTTAATCGCCCTGTGCCAGCCTGGCAGGGCACTTGCATTTGCAAGATGAAAGAGGTATGTTGCTTTTACTATGATACTAGGAAAGATTTGCCAGAATCCATGTCAAAATGCAAGTGTGAAGGGAGTTGGGTTTTTTTGTTGTTGTTTTTTTTCCCCCTAGATGTGTCCTAACTAAAAGGCAAACCCATGCTGGACATACACCAGCGCTGCCCACTGACTTCAGCACTAGTCATGCCAACAGGAGATGGGACTAAACCAGTCACATCTTTCCACTGCTGCTCCTCAGCTCTGATGGGCCAAAACCACCAGGAAGGATCATGCAGAAAGGCCCAGAACCACTGGCATTTTCAATCTCTTCCTTCCTATAACCCCCTCTTGGTTCAAGGTAGTGGTAATGCGGTGGTCATCCCCAACAACTCATGTGACCACCAAGGTTATTTCCTCCGTGTTCCCTCTTCTACCTCCATGCTGTGTTGTGCTCCTGTGATTCAGTAGGCTGAAGTGAGAATTTTTAACAAGGAATTAACTTCAGCAGTGATTGGGCTTCTGGGTCATCTTATCCATTCATAATTTAAGTGTAAAATCAATGAGTGCTTGACTTGCTTGATTTGCATCCCCATTTTTATATAATCTTGAAAGAATCTTCTTCAGATGGGTATTTGATGCAACTGTCCTCCATGTGAGTTTGTTCCCTCTGAACATCTGTCCCAAACAAATATAATCTGAACTCCATTTACACCAGCTATGTAACAGAGGACAACTTATTTCTCACAGATCGCCCTTCCTGCGCCGCAGGCAGCTGCTCGGCACTGCCTGGGGAGCCGCCAGACAGAGCCCCGAGCGGGGAGGCCGCGAATGCAGCTGCACAGCATCTGGCTCCCTCTTGTGCTCCCCAGATTTATGGCACTGCGGTTTGGCGTTCCTGTCGTTGCTTCCCCTCCCAGCAGCCATGAGAAAAAGTCGTTTTGGCCAAATCTGGCTGATACAACCTGCGGGGGGAGGTGGCACCTGCTTGTGTCCGGCCTGTGGATCCGTGCCCATGAAGCAGGTAACACCAGTAGCTGTTAGCCAAGACCCCACCTTGCACAGCCCATCTCCACTTTCCGCTCTTGAACTTGCCAGGAAACATCAAGCTGTTTCTGGAGCATGTCTACGGAGTGGGGTATGTAGCTCCATATGCACTATATGCAGCCTGCTGCTTATAGTTTGCTTGGGGATGAGTTGTGACTGTCAGCTGTAGCTTTTACCTTGGAGAAAATGCCGGGTGGTTCTTTGGAGTGTTTCAGTCTAAGCGACAGCTTTGCCATCTGTACTTACTGCTCAAGATGGGGTGCGTTTCCCACTCTGCGGTGTAAGGAATCAAGGGAGTATCGAATGCAATCCATTGCTTTCATGAGTTAATACCCATTTCTTCTTATCCTTGTAGCTAGACAGTTGTATGGGAGGATGTGAGCTTGGATGCTTTTGAATTGTCTTTGAAAGCGGGGGCACGTTGCTGGGAAAGCTGAATATGCTGAGTTTATTGCCTTGGGGGAACCCCTTCCCTGGAGCCTTCCTGAAGCAGAAAAAACTGCAGCAGCATCTTGTCCATCCATGCCTGCCTGCCTCGGTTCCCTCCTCAACCCTGGGTCTCTGCCACTGCAGCAGGACTTACGAAAAGTGATTTTCTGGACCTTACTTCTTTGGATTTTGAATCAAATCCTCATGTTGTATTTCTAGAACAAAAAGCCTGAGGTGATTTCTCGAAATTTCTGTACAAAGAAATCAGAACCTTGTTTTTCCAGTATTTTATACATTTTTTGCACTTTTTGTAACATACTTAACATAGTAGCAGTACAGATCAAGATTAGCTATTACAAAGGTAGTAGCAATAAGGAGGGGGGGAATCCTCCTGAAAAGAATGGTTTAAATGGAATGTCCCAGCAGCAATAGCTTCTGCCATTAGAGGTTGTATTTCATCTTAACTGAGTTACTTTCAGATTTTTTTTAAGCTCATTAATGGGTATCAGGAGACAAAGGAAAGCTGTGTTAGGCTAAGCAGAAAAAGCAACTTGTTTTCTGGCAGGCATTCTGCAGTTCCTTGTAACGAAGGAAAAAATAAGTACAACCAGACTGGACTCTATCAATTGTATATTGTGCAGTTTTGACTTAATTTTTCTGTGTTTTTAATCAAATTTTAATTAAAAAAAAAAAAAATTTGACTCCTGGCAGGTTGTCTGGTTATCTTCACGCAGCCTGTCCCAGAAGTCAGGGAAGACTCCTACCCCCTAATGCTAAGTGAAAATGGTAAAAAAAAAAAAAAAAAAACCACATTTGACTTCATTATTCATGTTGTTATTCTTAGTTTAAAAGAGGTGATGGAAAAGGTTGCTTCCTCTCATCAATAACCAATGAAGGGTAGAAGTCCCAAAAAACAAGGAGGAATTAGTTGTTTTCAACTAAACCGTGTCACCCTCATAAATGTTTTCTTGTATGCAGCTAAACAGGCATCAGTGATAAACTGGAGAGAAGCCACATACCCCATAAACACCCAGCAGCCTCACTGAAGCTGAAGGGAAGAGTCGCCACAGAAACGCTCTGCAATTGAGAGCAATTTTCCCAGTGTGAGCTTGGCCCTGTTGCACAGCTGCGCTTCTCTCTCGCACAAGATGTACAACAAAACAGGAACGTGTGTGTTTGTTTATGGAAGCTTCCTGAGGGCTGAGTCGGAGCCAAGCGAAAGCGTCAGCTCCTCCGGATACACAAACTGCTAAGTTCATCTCCTTCTCTCCTGGTGGGAGAGGTCCGTCGGCGCCCAGCCCCAGCAGGCTGCAGGTACCGAATCACTCGCTGTCCCTAGCTAACTCCCAGCTGACGAGCCCTGTGTGTTTTCATCCTGCGTTTTATGCTCCTAAGTCTCCAGTGTGGCCAGATGGAGAGACGAGCCCAATAGCTGTCCTAAAGAATGAGTTATTTGATAGTAGCACTATTTATGTTTCCGAAACCTCAGTTTTTTTTTAAATAAGACAGATGGTTTCCAAAAGTAGCAGGATTCCCCCTTTTCTTTAAGTAAATGGCATTCTGGCATTGCAAGCTTTCAGGAGACGTGACAGGTCTTTGTAGTATGTGTTTGTTAACAAATGCACAGAGAAAGCTTCAGCGCAACTCAGGCGTTGCAGAGGCAGTTTTGATGACAGCAAACCTGCAGGAAGGGCCTTTTTCTCATGTAACAACCTCCTTCCCATAGGAACTGAGAAAGTCTCTTACATCCTGTAGTCAGACACACAGGTACAAGGGAGAATAAAGGAGGCTTTGTCCTCCCTTTGCCGTTCCACAGTAACGTATGCTTTGTGCCTATGAACAAATTCCCAGTCAGATTTTCAGATGACAGAAAATGTTTACCCCACTGACTTTAGCGGGGGGCTGCCAGGAACTGAGATCATTGGATTGTGCTGGTATTTGTGACTTTTCTTTTTAAGGCTTTGTCAATGGGAATTCTGCCTTAAGTCAAAATTAGGCCTTGTATTTTTACAACGCAAACTGTTATGTATGCCCTTCTGGTGAAAGGCAGCAAGTGTCAGCACAGCGATAAGGAGAAATATTTCGTTGAGGTCTCATGGGCAAATTTTCTATTCAAATTAAAAGCGCAAACCTGATGTTGAGAATATTGAGTCAGCACCAATGGTTTAGATTAGGAATAACATCTAATACAACTTCCCAGGTAATTTTCAATATACACAAATATTAAATGCCTATGTCAAGTGGAGCTTAATGGATATAGCAGTGCTTTGCTTGCCATAGAAAACAGCTGTGAGAATGAGAGCTGGCAAGTGTTAGCAGACCTAAAACTGACTCCTTTTGTTGCATGTGTTTAAGTAATCACAATAAGGATGAAATGGGGCTGTCTTTTTTTGCTAAACATCTATTGTTTTCCATGCGTCATGAATGCAGGTAAGAAATACGGGCTGCACTCATAATGTTATTTTTCTGCTGAAATGCTGTTATGCACCTTACAGCAAACACTGGTCTATCCCAGCAGATCACAGCTGACGTTTTCCTTCTGCTACAGAAAGCAGGTTCCTCTGTGGGGTTAAAGCCTGAAAGAGCAGCTCAGTCAGAGTCACGGGCTCATTACCCTGCCCTTGCACAGCCTACAACAGATTATCAAAGGTGACAAGTGTGAGGCTTCCCCTTATGATGTTGCTGCAAATCTGACATGAAAAAGTAGGCCCCAAAACCCTGAAACACAACAGATGTTATTTGCTAATGCACCATGCACAAAGATCCCAGTTTACTAGACCCTCCATAAACACAAAGCAACAAGCAGTGCTCCTTTCGTCCAGAGAAATTACATCCTTGGTGTAAGACCAGAGACAGCAGATGGGAGAGCACCAGGAAACAGAGAGACAGCGCTGGCCAGTAGCGTTCGACGGGAGCATTCAGCAGGCAAGCACCAGCGAGGACACTGTGGCAATGAGGAATATTAAAAGTGGACCTGAACGGGAACTGTTACAACCAAAGTCTGGTCAGGAACCAGCTCCTCAGCTGCTCTGACATCACCACTTACTCCCCCCGAGCTGATGTAGGGTACCACTCTGGAGCAAACGAAAACCACAGAACTGAAGCGAATCAGTCTGTCATGGCCTGCGTAATGCACGACAAAGCCATAGCAGAGCCCATGGAGACAGCAGCATAGTTGGTGTCACTGTTTGCTGAACTATTTAAATGAGATTGGATTTGTAAGTGAAGCAGCACTTCACTTTGGCTTGGAACTTACCTGTAATTATTTAAATTAATGATTTTATTTAACTGTGATCTTCTCAAGATTCTCAGGTTTTGACTTAATACCCAGGAAGCAAGAACTGAACAATATCTGTACCAGTGCTGTGAATGGTTCTGTTGTCAAACTTGATTCAAAAAGCAATGTAGCTCACTGTCAGTACTGACCTGTCTGTCACTATTCCAAGTGATGTCAGTGATGTGAATGCTTACCGTTCTAGCCTTAAACAGTTATGGAAGTGAATAGGAAATACTAACGGTGTGAGTCCGAAAAAAATGAGGCCCTGGAAAAAGACCAATCCACACATGAGAAAGGAGCACTAATTTCATTAAAGGATTATCCCTCATAGAGGATTTTCTTTTACAAGATTGAAAAACTTCCTATCTTTGTTTAAGCTCTACAGGGAGTATTCGGAAAAGCAAACTGTTGGCGAACTGTCTACATGGCCAGTGGGGACCAGATGAGGGGCCCTTCCAGGGCCTGCTTCTGGGCTCCTGTGTTCAGCTCCACCTCTGACTCCCTCTTGGTATATCTACTGACTACACAGGAACTTGGAAGAGACTACACCTTTAAATACTTCTCCACCACCCCCACTTCCAATTCAGCAAAGTACTGAAGCTCATCATCTCCCCACTTTGACAGTATATTTTAATACACAGCATTGGCACTAGTTCAACAACTTGATCTTCCATTGGCGTAACTGCAGTAAATATTCAGTCACGGCAAGAAAATGCCTAAAGCATGGTGGGCTTCCAAACAAAAAGCTGGGAGTTGGTTCAAGGAAAACAAGGAGAACACACACAACATTTTGAATAACTCATTTCTTTAATGCCTTAAAAATATAAAAGCTTTGCCTGCACGTAAGACAAAAGAGCACATGTTCTGTATGTTTTGACAAAGTATTCTGAACATTCTCACATCACAAAAAATAAAACTAATTTAGAAAAAGAGTTTTCAAAAGCCTAAATTGGGCAGGGGGAGCATTTGGAACCTTATAATGAATATAGAAAAAGTTAAACTTGTTTTTTAAAAAAATACTAGACTGTGCTACTGTGGACTGGCTTGGTCCCTAATTTTCATGAGTGAGGTAGAATTCTGTAACGAGCATTCAGGTTTAACAATAGTCATTTAACCCCAGGAATGAAAGTGAAAGGCAAGACTGACAGACAGATACCATTCTGATAGCTCTGTAAAGTCAAAATAACAAATATAAGGGTGATTTTTTTTTAAACTATATATATACATTGAGACCCATCAAAATCTAATTATCTCTGTGCAATGTATGGTACCTCGCAAAAGGGAAATTCAGTGCTCCAAGGCGTTCAACCTAGAAAGTAACTAATGTTAACTAATTCTTCATTAGATTGTGAAATTCTCATGAAGGTAGCAGACACCCCATTGTTTGGAACCTCTAACAGTGGTCTCGAAAACACAACTGGAAAGTATTAGTAAAGCATAAGGGTGTTTCTGTCCTTAGTTATTATATTGACTGACCAGCTTCACACAGAAAAAAAAAATGCTCCTGTTCAGAGCATCTATAACTGAAGATGACTTGGACTCTGTATCACTATATTGGGTATAAGAATTGTATAAGCAAAACCTGATTCAAAACTCTAAATGCCCCAAGATTTTCACATCAAAACTTTGGATATGCTCCCATGTCTAAATAACATACTGCTAAGGGACACTGCAGGTGCTGTTACTGCTGTCAATTAAAAAACCTGTACTGCTCCTATGAAAACAAACTCACTCACTGTTTTCTTGTGTCAAGAACCTCTAGCGCCAGCCTCTAAGGTCTTTCTCAAGATGTGAGAAGCCTGTAAAATTAGCATGTGTTCCCTCTTCTCAAGTGTCAAAGCCCTACCTTCTTCGTGCACTTCAATGACAAGAACTTTCTTGTGCAGATGAAGGCAACAGAAAAAGGCCACCGTTCCTGTTCTCAGTGGTCATCTCCTTGCACAAAGAAAGATATCCTAACTTTGATGTAGTATTTCATATCAGACTGGCTTATCTAGCTTTGTAGGTCTAACTTCCTATGCTAATGATAACTCTCTAAATATTCCTCTTTTCTCATCACGTCACAAGAGACACAGAGATGATTTGTTTCCTGTTCTGAATGTAATTTGATATTTGCATGAGATGCAGGTTTTTCACCCTGATGCGCAGACTTCCCAGACTGAGTGGGAGAAATGGTGACACAGGGTGCACAGGTTATACCAGTACAGCCTGTATGAGAAGCACAATGTGTAAAGAAAGGCCAAAGGTAGAATGGGGGTTTTATATGGAATAAGAAACTGCCCATGGCAAATATTTGGTGCAAACAAGCTTGGTTCTTGTTCAATAAATTGCTTTGAAATCCTATGAGAAAGGTTACAGAACTGAAAACATCCTTATTCAGAGGTCCGAGCAATAGGGCTTCCCTATTGCCCTGCTGTCCTTCACTGGGAATCAGAAACGACTTGTTTCACTTGCAGCAGCCACATGAACATGATCTTCCAGCTGAATCTTTTGGCTCTGAATTTTTCTGCTTACTTCCTCTGTGAACGCAAAAATCTCAGAAGAATTTCCTATAATATCAATGTGAGTATCATAAGGAATAATCAAAACATAGGGGTAATGGGATTTTACAGTTTCACACGCCTGTTTATATTTCTGCTTTTCATCTCCCGTGTGCCCCTCAAGATAGATCCTTTCTTTACGTAAACTGTTATGAAGTTTTATAGAGTTATTTTCAATTTCCTCTTTGACTCTTAAAACCTGTCCAACGCCAGATCTACTTCTGGCATTCTCAAGATACACTGTAGTTATCTCACCATCAGTAATGTCAGAAATGACAACATTATAATTTACAAGGAATTTCTGGAAAAAAAAGTGTTTCATGTAGTGGTATATATCTGTGTCAAGAACGACCACCTGTTTTTCTCCATCTGGATCAGGAATGAAATTATTTGTCTCCATGGAAAGTCTTTGCTGCTGGAGCCTCCTCTTTGGTCTCTGATGGGTCTTATTTTCCACTCTTTTGTCCTTCTCTGAAAGGGATTTTGCTTTTAATAAGAGAAAATCTTTTAGCAATTTGATTGCTGGAAATGGCCCTTGAACAGAAATAAGCCCATTGGACTGCAAACGACCAAAGCTCAAAGCTGTGATGTTCTTTTTAAGTTCTTGTATCAGATCTTCTAAAACAAATTGATCTTTGAAAACAGACATATTGAGGACAGATGTGACAGAGCTGAAGACCTACAATTTTAAGTTACAGAAGTTAAGTAATAGTTAACATAGCAATGGATGTACGATTAGATAAATAATGAATGAGCTTACGTTTTCACAGTAGCGGGTTACTTTCAGAGGATAGTATCTGGACAGCCTCTTGTCTTCTAGTTGATGTTCATCCTTCTTTAGAACATTCTCTACAACTATAGAGAAAGTCAGATTCACTTGTTTACAGAAAGATAACATGCTATTGCCAGTCTGATGGCTGGAGCACTTCACAGGTGTTTTTCTCTTGATGTTTTCCCTAACAATTTTCCATACATATAAACAAGCAATTTAATACTCTTGCCTAATATTTCATGCATCAGTCAAAATTTTTCAGAGGAGAGAGACGGAAGCCTGTCTTCTTAGAATATTAATTGGCAGAGATTTATTCCCAGAGGCCTGACTATAAAATTCATGTCTGTTATGCAGGTTATAAATTTATTCCTAAAACCAAACCAAACCAACACTTTGCATGAAGCCTGTTCAGAGTTATGACTATTTCTGAACAGAAATAAAATCCTAAAACTTGACTGACTAAAAAAGAGGTGTTAGTCTTCCAGATATACAAAATGCTAGTATCAGTACACAATTCGAAGTGGTTTGTTTTAAGGCTAACATTCCACAGCTAATTCTTTGGGTGACAGCTATGATTTCTACAGTTTATTAATTTAAATACCTTCTGGATCTTCAAAAGTTACATATGCAACTCCTTTTTTCATTGTTGGATACGTTACTTCTTCCACATCTCCACCATTGTTCTTCGCCATTTGGAAATGAATCACCAGTAGATCAGTCATGACATCGTCGCTCAGAAGGCCATCCGGAACACCGGAGATGACAACCGTCCTTGCTGATTTAGCAGCTTGTCCTGGTGCCTGGGTACAGAGACATGACACACTGTAAACACAGGTAGTACCAGTGGCGCATTTTACCATTAGCTGATTCTCTCCCTTACATTTACCCAAATCCACCCTGACAGCTACTGTGACTTCCGTTCCTTTAGCACAGACAACATCCCCATTCAGCAGATAAATTAGGAAGACTGCTGAATCAGATTTTGATTCCAGAGAATGCCACACTTCCCTCAGGCACCTTCACATTACTGTGGAGTAAAAAATAGCCTGACTCTGTAAGTAATTTGCACCCTTTCAGTATCTTCTTTTGTTGGAGCAGTAAAAATCATAACTAAATTTAACAGCTTCCCAAATGAAGTGTTCAATGTCACACTGTTAAGACTCTTTGCTCCACTTTGATTCTAATATTTAGAATTTTAAGAGAATGAAAATTGTTAATTGCATGTTCATGAGAATAAGGATTTTCATTTCAGAACGGTAGGGTCAGATTCAGATAGTCCTTCCTTGTTAAATTCATGAGAGCTGGGATCTAGCGTTATGCTCTGACTCATCCCTCTCCACTGATTAAATGGATAACCTTGTTAAACTGGAAGAACATAATCCCAGTCATCTGAGATTTGCTGTGTATAACATAACTAAATACACATATGATTTTCATCAGAACCAAACCTCCCAACGCTGCAAACATGAAACCCATCCTAAATAGGATTTGGATCTATGTCTCGTAAAAAAACCCCCTATTTTCCTTCCATTCTTATTACACAGAAATAAACAGTAATATTTCACTGGGAATATCATGACAAAACTACTGAACATTGAGTAACTTTTGTAACAGTTCATTGATTTTTTGGAAGAAAGTAAGTAATTTAGTACGTCTGCATAGAAGCATTTGTGGGAACAAACTGTCAGTAACTTCTGAGTGACTGTACTTGAGGTTAATTTTTTTCTAAACTCTTTAGACTTCTCTTAAAAAAGTTTCTTCTGGATCGGTGCTGCATAAAATATCAGGGCCAGCGCAGCAGTTAGAAAGCCTGCAAAATGTGCCATAGGAGACTAATTTTTCACTGACATGCATCCAAAGCTTTGTGGACCACCACTACAGCACTTCTGCAGGGAGCAAGGAGCCAGATTCAAGGAGACAGTGTAACCACGCACTGCTTTTAATTCAGGAAGATATGAGGCCTACTTTCATCATCCATCAAATGTAAAGAGCAGAAGGCAGAGCCTAAATTATATTAGGTGCTTTTTTTTTTCTGATGGTAACATTCATCAGAACGGCAAGCTTCAGCACCAGTCAGACAGCACACAGGTAAAACCAACGGGGTGATTGCAAGACGAGGGGGTTTCCGCAGCTTTTTCAGTCGTGCCTCACACAAGCAGCGCATCCACTGCAAGAGCAGGAGCACGCAGCTGCCAGGCAGTATCTCACACCTCGCCAGCTGGCATTTTGGAGCAACGCTAAGGCCTTCTATTGGGGTTAGGAAAAAAAACCCAAACAAACAGGACGGTACTGTTGCTAGGTGGAAATGTGGGCCTGCAAAAAGTGCCACAGGCAAACAAGAGAGGAGCTCCCTAGGCGTAGCACTAGCTGGGCACATAGGCATGCATGAGGGCCACGTCCTCGCACAGTCATGCCAGGCGTTTGCTGTATTCCTGGTATGCCATTTCCACGGAAAAGTCTTTGGAAGCGCCCTTTTGGCACCTCCTAACCCAGCTCATGGGAGACAGGGAGCTGCGCAAGTCCCTGTCCCGCAGCTGCTAATGCCCCTGACGTCCAGGGATCGAACCTCCCCCCTCAGCTCAGAAGGCGGCCCAGAGACAACTCAAGAGCTCGGCATTTTGTTAAGCTGTCTAAAAAGGAATATCGCTTTCTTCCAAATAAGCTACAGCGTGAACGGATGTTGTCATCGCTGTTGTTGCCAGGGCAGTGAAACGCTACATAAACACCCAAGAGATGGTTCAAATCACGTAGGAAGACACGAGATCTCATCAGTTCGCGTTGCTATTAAAAAAAAAAAAAATCCAAAACATCAGTACAGGGGGGAGGAAAATCAGACCCGTTAGCAACACTAAAAAACCGACAGGCTGAGACAAAAGCTGCCATAAAATCCTCGCTGCCGTTAGAGCACTTAAGCGTTACTTCAGTTAAGGAGTCGAACGAATTAAGCCGTTAACGGTGCCGTTATTCTTAACACAGAGCAGCTTTTAACGAGCCACGCAAGGGAGGGACGCGCCGTCGTGCGGCGGCCGGGCCGGGCAAGGCCACGGCGGGGCGGCGGCTCCGCGCCGGAGCCCTGCGCGCCGCCGCCTCCCCTCAGACGCTTCCCCTCGCTCACCTGCGCCGCAGGAGCCCCCGCGCCACGCTCCGCGCCCCCCGCCGCCGACACCCCCGCCATGGCCGCGCCGCGGGCCCCGGTTTCGCTTCGCCGCCGGCCCCGCCCGCGCTGGGCGGGCCCTGCCGCCGCCGCCTCCTCAGGGAGCCGCGCGACCGTTACGGCGCGCGGTGAGGCGAGGGCGACGCTGCCCGCGCTGCTTGTCGGGGGCGGCGGCGGGGCCAGGGCAGGGCTCCCCGAGGAGGGGGAGGAGGAGGAGGAACACAGCGATTTGGGCGAGAAAAGCGGCAGGGAAACCGCAGAAAGGCTTTAGATTACTGCTGCTCCCCCCAACAGCTGTCCTGCCTCGGCTAGTTCCGTGGTTGTTCCCATTAAGAAAAGCCTATGAAATGATTTTTTTTTCCCACGCACATATGCTTATTTACCAGACTTTAATCTTTTTTTCCCCACTCCAGCATCGCAGCAGTGAATACACCTTGGGCTACAGTTGCACGCTTTTTCCCCACATCTTACTTGAGCCCCAGCTTTTCCTCAGTGTCCGCATCCCCCCTCACCGCGCCGGGCCTGCGTGTCCAGGGCAGCTGTCTACCCCTCACTCCACCACCTACTGCTATTTTACTATATATCCCCAGTAAAAGGCGATATAACCCAGCTCCCAACATTACAAAGCATACACAGGCACACAGAAACCGCAATGCAAATACTTTATTGAATTACTACAGCGGCATCCAAATGTCTCGCTCTAAGGCCATTTCAGCCTTAAGGTTTGCCTCATCATGAAAGCTACAGCTATACAAGTAGGAAAAAAAGCTCTTCTTCAAACTCCCAGTCAAAAAATAAATTCACTTCAGTAGGCAGAAAAAGGATATTGCCGTTTATAGAAAACTGACCTAAATTGTTCTTGTTCTTCCATCACAAAAAATGATTTCTCATTACCTTTTTATGGCACCTCTACTGCTTTATAATTTAAACAGCATAATCAATTAATCAGATAGAAAATTAAGATATTTATGAATTTATTAAAAATCTCATCTTGATTTTAAGTACTTGAAACCTGCCTCTTCTCACTAGTCCCACATGCTATGAGACCTTATGAGAATTTTAAACTTTCTCCTTTTTTAAGGAGATTAATATTTATCAGGGAGGTATGGTTAAAATTCCAGACTTTTTTTTTTAAAAAAGAAATCTTCATTAAATCTTTCCCCCTTCCTTTTTAAGGCATTTGATCTTATCAACTACTTAGTCTTAAAAAACAAGAACAGCTACAGGCACAAGTACGCAGTCCCCACAAGTACTCCAGTACTTATCTATTTTTTTTTCCTCCACAGTTGTCAGATAATCAATCCATGCCTTTGCATGCACTGAACAGTAAGAGGAGCTAAGATCACATGTATCTTCTTCCAGTAACTTAAAAATCAGCTGTGGTGGTACTGGCCTTTTAGTTGTCCCTATTCAACCATATTTATTGTTTATTAATTGGAAAATACAACTTCCCTAGAATAATAGTATCTGAGGTGTATTTGTAGTGCTCTTCTTACACTAGAGTTAAGGGCATATTCCTTTTTTGCATACTAAGATCTCAAATATTATTCCTTCTCTGACTTTGCACTTCCATTTTATTTCAAAGATCTTTTAGAATGAGAACTGAGAGGATGAGCTGGAAACAAACGGAGTTTAAATGCTGAAAAAATAATTTACCCTAAATTCTTTATGTTTTTTTCCAATTGACTCTATACCTACCCTTCTGGAGTTGGAAATCTGGCCAGTCACATGCAACAAAATACCTGGACACAGTGTTCATCATAGCTTTGTAACAGTGCTGGGGAAACAATCTAATCTGTTTTAGACAAAGAATCATCCAAATTTGTAGCTAGCACTGGTAGCATTTTAAATTAAGCAAAAAAAAGAACACAAAACAAATTAAAAAAATATAACTAGAAACAAGAATAAGAAAAAACAGCAAACCAGGCTGTGAACTTATTAGAAGTTCAGCAGAAGTTGGATCAGAACCTCGAGGAAGTATCAGCATTTCAACAACTAAAAGCAGGACTGCTGCATTTCTCATAAGGTGCAATTTCTGGAGTAAATCTGTGGCACTTTTACACTCTCCCCTTTTCCATCACGACCACCATTTGACAGATATATATACATATACATATATACATACATATAGCTCCTTTCCCTATTGCCATTTTATCACTAATTTGTTGACGGAAATTTTATTAAACTACAGAGTAACTGCTTTAAAGTATTGGAGGTGTGGTGGTACCTTCTAACCTAAGTAGGACTGGAGTTACATCAGAGAGAGGCTTTTTGAAGCTAAGGCACTTAAAAAGCAGGTTTGTGAGGACGCTTTCAAGTGGGGTTATGGCTGGTTTTCCTAACCAAAATTTAAGAAGGAATAGATTTATCCCACTTTGGAGTATATCACCTATCTAAAATCTGAAAAATACAAAATCTTCACATTTGCAGAAAGCAATCATATTAAGTTTCAAGTGCTGGTAAAGGTCTTTTCCATGACTTTCATCAGGAATCTCTGGAACCACGAGCACTCATTTTCACTGAATTTCTACACTTAGTATATATCATTAAGTATCCTCCTCAAAATAAGCCCATGTAACCCCTTTTGATACATATTTGATGTTCTCTATTTCCCCACCACCATTACTAGGCTTCTGAAAATGAATTTCAATCATGTCCTGCACACTTTCCTCATCATCTTCAGTCTCTGGAATGCCTTTCAACAGAATGGTCTTCTTAGAAATCCCAGAACAGATCTATTGAGGAAAGAAAACCAAAAGAACTTGTATTATGTATCAGCTGTTGCAGGTACATCTTAAGGAACTGACAGATACTGGAAATAAACATATCCCTGAGAAGCTATGATCTTTGATTACATTTTAAGATTTTGGACACCGTGGTATATTTTAAGTCACTGAAACTAACAGAAGTTCTGAACTCCGCAGGCTGCAGAGTCTGACAGGTAACGCACCTGACAGGTGTGCATCTAGCCTCTAACTTGTGTCTCCCACATTCCTTAATGCACACACTGGATTTCTACATCTCTGATGATTCTAGCTGGTATCACTCAATCAATATCAATGCCAACACACTGATACACACCTGCAAAGGACGTTGTCAAATCTCACAAATGCACATGCTTTAGTTAAAGGCCTGATTATATACAGTATACAATACTGACTTGATTACAATCTATTCATACAAAGGAAAAGACAAAGAATTTCAGTGCGAATATGATGAGCAAGTAGAGCAGTTACCGGAAAAGGGGACATTATTTTGGTTGAATGAAAAAGTGATTGAGCAAATGTTTCCTAGAATAACAGGAGTCTCTGCTGATGCAATCAACCAGGCATCTGATTAGGGCTGCATACAATAGTACCTTGTGATTTGGAAATACATTGTTGTTGTGTCTACTATTAACCTACTTCGCTTCATAAACAATTCAATATCTGCCTCCCACCTAGCATAGACATTATAGTAAACAGTGATGCAATCTGATCAAGGAAAAACAGGCACATCCTTTTAGAATGAATTACAGCTTTCATACTGCAAAGTGTAAGATTATCAACAGCATATTGCAGGCTCCCAACTGCAATGAAGTTTCACAGTTCGAGTGACAAGAAAGCTTTTGCAGTCCTCCAAACAGAAAATTCTGTCCATACCTTCTATTTATGTCGTAGTGTGAATTAGATGCTTTTACCTGAAGCTTCTCCAAGTGTTTTTCTGTGCTTGGGAACACAGAAACCATACAGAACCTTCCATTTACAAAGAAAGGACATCTAGTGCGTCCCACAAAGCCGCTAGCTGCTGTAATGGAGAATGAGAAAATGGGGAACAACATTAATGTAATCTAAAATACATTTTTGTAATCACATCAAAAACAGACTAATCTTTTCTTAATACAGATTCAGAAACTAACATATGATAGCACATTTGTAGATTCCTTCTATGCAATATGAAAGTTTATTTGAAAACTGGAATTTGCATTTCCAACAAAGCAAACTAATTAAATATCCACAAAAGCTTCTGAAATAAATCTAAAGCAGCTGCACTAAATGGATGTGGCTCCACTGATCTTAGTAGAATTTCGTATACTTAAACCAGAATTCCTAAACTTAGGCAATCTGAATGCCTTTCTTAACTTCATTGTCATGAATGACAGCTAAAATCAAACATATTTTCTCTCTCCAATATAAGCGTCCAGCAATGCAAAGGAAAAATAGATTTTTGACAAAGTTAAAAAAGAAACAAAACTCACAAGCTACATAAAGTCATGTCTGATCAAAAAGCAATGTGATGAAATACTACTTCATTTACAGATAGACCAGTGAAACCACAACTCTTCTCAGGGAGATTAAAGTAGAACAGGAATAATTTGATGCGTTTAGTGGTTAAGTTAACATAGAAAGAATGTGAGAACATGGACAATATGGCCCGTAACAAAATGGCTAATAAAATATTGCATAGAGTACCTTCAGGTCTGAGGAACGTAATAACAGCTGTTTTAGACCTCTTGTCATATTCTACACTCTCTACTTCTCCTCCTCCATGTTCAGATTTGTGGAAATGCAGCTCTAATTTGTCTCTCATCCAGTCATCAGGAATTGACAGCTCTGGTATTTCAGAAACGTTGATCTTCTTTCCGGAAATAGTGACATGGAGCTAACAAAAATATTTTTTGTGTATTTTGTGACTGAAAGCCACCCACAAAACTGAGCCTAAGTACTGCTAGTTTGTATTTTCATAGTTCTATATTTCAGTCAATTACCTCAAATTTAATTCCCATTTCAAGTGTAAAAGGCTTCACTCTCAGATTTGCTGTTTTGCTGTCCAGGTTCACAGTATGCTTATCCATTTTTATCAGCCTCTGGGCAACTGTAAGGAAAATCACAAGTTTTCAGATATGAAAAGCCTTGTGTAACCATTACGAGAATTAGACTGTTCCCCAATCTCATAAGCAAAAATCTATTTTGGCCTCAATAAAGGAGAAATAAGTAACAGCTAGGTATCCAGATCCCACTCTCCACGTCTTCAGACATGTACATTTCTGCAAATTTAGCTGGTTATAGGCAACAGGTAAAATATTTTACTACTTTTAGAATGAAAGTTTCTGTCAAAAGATGCTCTCTCTATATAAAACATTAATACTAGACTTTACATATTTTACTTAAGATTCTTGGATGAAAACCACATCGTTACTGGCTGTAGAGAATGGCTATTAGATATGTTAGTTTCCAGCCAAAACAAATGAGTCTGACACTAGCCCTCTGTCTGCAATATACTTGCATAACGTAAGGCTGAGTTACCCACCAAGCAGGCCCAGGCAGAGTGCCTGCAGACTCTTTGTAAGCAGCCACCAGGCTGTTCAAACAGCAACCATCTCAGGGAAACAGGCAAGTTACAGACCGCTACGTCCCTCCGTCATCTCAGATCTACCCATCAGTGACATTCATTTTACATTGAAAATATACATCGTACCTTCCTCATCTTCAAAAGCAAGCAGTGCTTGGTTTTTATCCAGTTTGAATGGGATTTTTGTAGCTACGTGAAAAACACAGTGAGTATTCATATCTGGATAACCATCCTTCATGTCTTCCATATGAAGGAACTTCATGTTCATTTCTGCTACCTTTTTTTTAATCTAGTATTTTAGAATCAATACAGAAAAAAAATCTGTCATTTATTATATAACAGAAAAATGAACAGTACGGTCTCACCTTGAAGTACAATGTATATAAAGTTTAACAATCAAGCAGATTGAAGTTACTGCTCATAAAACAGGTATGCCTCTTAACTAACTATAGTTGCGCATGTCTACTTCTGGGATTTTTGTCTATGAGGAGTCTTTTTTAATTCATTTTGAGCTTGGGCTTCACCTTATACAGAAAAGCTTCAGTTGAAGTCCATGGGGTTTTCTATCTGTAGAATTAGAATATTTTTGGTAAGAAAAATTTGTATAGTGCAAGTATCAGAGCCATTCATGTTACCATTTATATGTGCCTAATTCCATCACTGCTCTACAGCAATAGGAAGTCTGCTAATAGACAGCCTTCCATGTTATCGTCTTAGTAAAACAAGAAAGAATATCCAAGTACTTTATAACTAGGATAGGTTAAAAGTGTTCATGAAAATTTCTGGTTAGGAAAGGCCATTTGAATATCCTTGGGGAAGTTTCAAGTATCTCTTTTTCTACCTTTACTAACTCTTTCAAAAGAAAACCCTGTGTGGAAGAAACAAAAAAAAACCCAAGAAGTTTGTGTCAAGATAAAACAGCCCGAGTATTGAAAGCATTCCTGCCACCCATCTTCAAAATGCTGAAATCAGCATCTTACCTAGGAGCCTGCTTTCCTTCTGTTCCTTCTACTGCCAATGGAAAGAGAGACATTCTTCCTGAAGATAATTCAGACACTGAAGGCAGGCCCCTGTCCACACTGAGTCTCCCTCTAGAAGAGCCTTGCCCTGTCCAATGACTGTACTGAAAACTGACAACTCCTAAACTTAGAAATCTATTTTAGGAAGCTACGGTTAATATTGTAATATTATTAACATTAAATAACACTGGAATAGAACTTCAAACTCTGAAGCAGAAGTTTGTATAAAAAAAAAAAAGATCACAGTTTTCATTTTATTGTAAATTCTCAAAATATTTAGTTGTGTTCCAATTCAGAATGAAATCAGATTTTTAAAAGCTGAAGTTTCCAAAGGGAAAGTTCTAATCTCTGAACAGCTCAGAGTCTACAGCAGTAGCTGTAGCTATAGCAGTAGCTATGGCTAAAAAAACACTCTGGATTCTGAACATACATCCATTTAGTATCAGTGATACTTAGTTGGCTGCAAATTGAGTTATTTCTGATTTGGAGTAATAAGAGAGAGGCTGATCAAGTCAAACTCAATACAGGCTGTAGTAAATACATTTGTCTTATAATGGACATACTCCCTTTCTTGCATCCTCTTATCCCCAAAATTTTAAATAAAAATACTTGAAAATTACTAATGTTATACATATGTTTTATTCTAGTTTTCCATTTAATCATTTTCTGATTTTCTTCACACTTCTCATGTTCCCAGTATCTCACACTTTTGTATTTGTTTCCATATTCCTGGTCTTCCTCACATCATCTTGCCAGATGAAATAAGAAAAGAAAACTTAGAGCTACATTTTCTATTGAAATCAATAGAAGTTGACATGCTGAACAACTGGTCCAAAGAATATAGGAGTAACAAAATAAAAATGTAGCGTCTTAAAAGACTAATTGCAAAACATTTCAGACATTACCTGACCAAAGCGTGAAAGCATTGATTTATTTGTTGCAAGGTCTTCTTTGAGCTTTTCAATCTCTCTCTTCAGCCCAGTATTTTCTTGATTTAGCAGAGAGAGTTCTATCTACAGCATGAAAAATATTAAATGCAAAATTAAACATGTAGAAGATAAAATAATTTTAGCAAAATCTACAGACATTATAAATTATATTTCTACTTTTAATTATTTTTCTAGATGACAGCCACACATGAGACATTTTTTGCACAGCTTTAACTTTACACAAAGTAAATTTACTCAGCAAGGAACAGTTTCAGTTCAAGTAAGTTACAGTAAGAACATTTTCAGAAATAAGGCATTAGTGTTTTCAAGCATATACAATGTACCATAATTACACTCTACTTTGCATAGTCGTGTTAATTCCTTCTAAATGCAAGACCAGAACCTATGTTAACACACACACATTTTATTATTTTTGTACCACACATGATCTTAAGTAACTGTTATTCCCTTCCTCTTGTCTGCGACATACTTCCTCTACATATATAAATCCTATACGGGCATAAAGCCCATGTAACTAAATCCAGTATCTCCTGGATGGAGAACACAACAGAGGAGAAGAAAACACAACAGAAGTAATCAGGTCCAGCCATACACAATTCAAATATCTTTCCTTTAAAGCCATTAACCACTTAAAATATTTAGACCAGTTCCCATCAGCTGAAGACAATGTAAAACAAAAGCCAGATGCTGAGAATGACCTCTTCTGGCTATAAAATCAAAACATTTATGACTGGAGAGCCAAAAAGAGCTCTCAGAAAAGCTCATGCAGACCTAAATGGGCAGAACATTATCTAGACATGGGTAAAGTTACTTGCGCATATGAAGTTCCTCTGCACAAATAAGACTAAAGATGTGAAAATAACAATGTCAGAGTACACTGATAACCAGTGATGAGATAAAACATGACTTGAAACAATAGTTTAAGAGGGATTTCAGAGAGAGGAGGGAAAAATAAGCAGTTAACGGAGGGAAAAAAAAAGCACTTTTTTCCAGGACTCCAAAAAATCAAAAGTCATATTAAAATTGGAGGACCAGAATGAACACAAGGAATAAGGAGTGAAGGAGGCAGTAGGAACAGATGAACCAGCAGCAGCAGAACCAAAGTTATATAGAACTCTATATGTGAGGACAAAAAGTTTGAATTTCATAGTTATGTCTTCCTCAGTTTGAGTTATCCCTGCAAATAAATAGCTTTGGATGAAATAAGCCCTGTCTGTATTATTTCTTTGTACTTAGCCTATATTATAATAGCAACATAAAAGCTGTGATTTCTCATCAGTGACTTATAGACCAAACTAAACTTCACTGAAACGCCTTCTTCACAGTCCATAAAAAATTCTCTTATTACAGAACCAACAACTGCATGATGACACACTGAGTTAATTACCATTTAGTTCTAGAAAGAAGAGCCATCTGGCTCTGGCTCTTGCCAAATTAGCTCCAAGCTTTCCTAGCTCACAGTGACTTAAGAAATGCTAGTACTCTTGCATATTGTAACCTTTTGTAAAACATGCTGGGATTCAGGGAAGCTGTGGAGCAAGCGAAGCAACCAATTCAATGTCATCTGTGTCACACAAATCTGCAACTTATCTGTAAGCAGAGAATCTTGGAAGAGGAAAACCAATTTTGTCAGCCATCATTTTCTACACAAGATGAGTCTAAGTTTTGCCTTCACTCTACAAACATTACTGTAAGATTTTTTTAAAATTGCACTGGTTCTTAAGTTGCCATTGAAAAATTATGTGTAAAATATTCTAGTCATACAGACTGCAAACTGATAAAGCTGTTTAAACTGAAAGGGAAATATTACTCTCATTTTCTCTGATCAACACCTCCCTCACCATTCTGCAAATATTGAAAGCTATGAGTAAGCCCTCTCCATACCTCATAGCTTTCCCTAGACATAACGCCTTCCTTATGCTGTTTCTCTTGAAAGTCTTTTAGCTTTGCCAGCTCATCCTGTGCTTTAACATGCTCTTCATCAGCACTCAATTTACAAAGGAGAAGAACAGCTTTTGCTTTCTCAGCTTTTTCAAGTCTTCCCTGGAAAAGAAAAAGAGTTTTAGATTTTTACATGAGAACCAACAAAACCTGAGGTAAGCCCTATTTATTTATTTTAATTCCCCTAAGGGATAAATATTTCACTTAGACATACAAGTATAGTTACCACCGAGGTCAACACAAATGTGTAACACTGAAGAAGGAAAAACAAATTAGACGAGCATCTGCTCTAATAGGGCTAGAGTTTCTTTAGATTTTCTTTAGAAGGAAGAAATAATGGTCTTCCAAGGCATATTTCAGCTTGTTTCCATTATTCTATGCACTTTATACAACTTGCCTTCCATTTCTCCAGTTCTTCTTTAAGACTTTCCATTTCATCTGTTGATGGGCCAGAAGGGTCAGTGGTTTCCCTACTCTGGAGAAAAAAAGAGGCACACAGTTTTTGTTTGTTTGCTTGTTTTTAAATAGGGAATAACTAACTGAGACGCACCAAACGGTGTTCAAATTATTCTACAAAACTTAAAAGAATAAACACTTTGCAGTTGGATGAAGCATTTTGCCATGGTAGCTTTCAATGTATCAGCATCAATGACAGTCCAATTTATTCTGCCTGTGTGCTCATTCTCTGTTTATCTTCAATTGTGCAGGCAAGATAAGTGGCAAGTTAACATTCTGAGGGACTCCTTTAACTTCATAATTATGTCTTTCCAGCACCTGCATGCCAGAGGATAGCATACAGCACATAATCTCTTTAAATACATTCTCACAATCAGACCAATTCATTGAATTATTTTTTATGGCTGAATGGGACAAAAATCTAAGAAACTCAATACTGGTCAGTAATCATTATTTGTTACCTATTCAACTGAAAATATTCACAGTGATGATTCTATGATAAATCATAGAAGCAAATTATGCCTGAAGGGAAGGGAATCACGTCTGAAGGGAACTAAGATCCCCAACACCACAAAGGTTTAGCTGTACACTCTCTAAGCAGTTCTTCTAAGACAACATATAAAGAATATACAAATCTAGGGAGAAAAATCTGCAATTTTTTTTTTTAATAGGCTTATAGAGATTGGAGAATACATGGTAACATCTAGGGGGAGAAAGGTGATAAAAGTAGTATTTCAGAATTAAAGTACATCAGGGTAGAAGTTCACAAGTGCAGGAAAATGACAACTGGATAAAGCCCAAGAAAAGAGAAAGTCTTCTTTGTTCTGTTTTGTTTCTATGGCTGCAATATTCTGCAGAATAAAAAGAAAAAATCCAAAGAGACCTGCTGAAACAATCCCTCCCTTTTACGTAAGATTACGTAAAACTTGAATGTGAATCATGAAATTCAGGCTTGGAAAGGACCTGTTAGATAATCTAGTCAATTCTCTTGCTAATACTGGGTTTTTCCTAATAAATAAATAAACAAAAGTAAACATTTCCACTACTTTGTCCAGTTTCAGATGTCTATTAAGCAACAGGGAAATCCACATCTGTATATAACTTAAAACCGGAAAAAAATTCCTTCACCCAAGGGATTAAGTGCAGGAAAACAGATGGATGCACATGCTACAACTGGAAACTCCTTGTTACTGCGAAATGTTCTAAGACAACAGTTTTCAACCTGAAAGAAAGAAAAAAAAAAAAAAGAAAAAAAGAGGGGAAAACACAAGAAATCCCAGGAGAAGTCCCATCCAAAGTACTTGCCATGCTGCAAGAACTGAATGAAGGGAGGCACTGGGAAAGAGGAAATGCTTTTATGATATCTCTACAGAGACAGATTGGCAAGTGAGTAAGGAAAGGAAAGCTCTCATTGAACCTATCGTGGGACTCTCCCTACAGACACAGGAGCCAGCTGCAAGGGAAAGGATGTCAGAAGACCGTGCTAGAAACTGAGGTAAAAGATTTGGGCAAAGAGTTTTATATTGGACAATGACATCTGGAACTTAAGATGTGCTGGGGTAGAGAGGAGGGCAGAGGACAGGAATGAGAAACATCCAAAGTATTAAAGGGTGGAAGAAGATTATGCAACTTAAAAAGTTTCAGAAGCACCATCCTTGCAGTCCAAACACGTGTCTTCAGTGAGAGATTCTACTGTCGAATACAGATCCCTCCAGGTAGGAAATACTTCAGGAAATACTTACGAAACCATTATCTTGTAAAGAACACGGTGGACTTGTTAAATCCATTGAAACCTGAGGGAACAGAAAAAAAAAATACAACATTGAGGGTATTTGGGCTCTTTTTGCAGCAGAACACTCCAGAATGAAATACCAGAAGTTCGATTTGGCTAATATTTTTTTTTAATGTGTCATTTTGTAAACGAAAATGGCATATACTGGGTTTCTGAAACCTCCTTCCTTACAAAGCATAAGAGACATGTGAAAAATTCTACATTGCATAACTTCATGTTTTTAGACCTGAAACTTAGGTATGTGCCTACCTTTATGTGCTGATTGTGCTGTTACAAACACGCACAACCTTCTGTATGCTCTGTGCTTAGAGAGATCACTCTTAATCCTGCTTAAAACAAACAAATAAAAATACCGTCCTACACAGCAGACAGTGCAAAATCAGGCACCTGTTGCCACAAGATTTTGTGGTGGCAGATGAGAAGAATTCAGGTGAATTCACGGGCAACGGGCCCAAACAGGTGCTGGGAGCGCAGACTCCCAAGCAGGTCTCGTCTGTGGGTGCTGGGGGGTGACGAGGAACGCGGTTCCTCCGCGGGACGGCGGCTGCCGGCCTGGCTGCGCCCGCCCCGGGGCGCTCCCATGGCGGCCCGGGAGCCCGGAGGTGCTGCCGGCCATGGGGCAAACGAGCGAAGGGCAGGACGGCGCCTTCCTCCCCCCGCACGGGCGCGAAACCCCGCGGGGCAAAACGCACGGCGCGGCGCAACGGGAAAAGCCCCCGGCCGGGGGAGGGCGGCCAAGCGCGGCGCCTGGGGAGCGGGGCGGCCCCGGGCACCCGGCTCGCTCCCCTCACGGCCGCCCGGCGCGGCGCGGCTCCGCCAGCTTTCGCTCTCCCGCTGGCGGGGACCCCCGGCGGCGTCGCACTTACGGGGCGCGGGTCCCGGGGCGTCCGGCGGCGGCTCCCCGCGGGCGGCACCGCTCCCCTTCCTCGAAATCACGTGAGGGAAGATGGAGCTTTCCTGCGCCGCCGCGGGCCCTCCCCGCCGGGGGACGGCGCTTTCCCGACACCGGCGCGGCCCGGTCTCGCCTGCCCGCGCCGGGGCACCGGCGCTTCCCGCTCCCCTCGCAGCCCGCCGGCGTCCGCGGACGCGGAGCTGCCTGCCGGCGCCCCCATGAGTAGCCCCGCGGGCAGCCCCGCGAATCCCACGGGAAGGGCGCCGGTGGAGGCCTGCTCGTTGTGCTCCTTCAAGGACGGCTTGAGGGCTTGGAGTCTGCCGTCATTTTCTTCCGTATTTACCCTTTTTTTTTTTCACCCACGTCTAACTTGTCTGGAAACTTCGGGTTTTGCCCCCAGAATTTTATATGCAGTCAAGTGAGCAAAGCTGGGTGCCAGCAGGCTCCGTTTTGCTGGGTTTGTTTTTGTGCGTTGTTAGGGACTAGGTCAGCGGGCTGTGGCAAAAGAAAAACATCCAGTGACAGAAGTACCTGGTGCCGATGCAGGTGCCACGTTCAAACTACTACTTCCAGAAAGCTCAGAGCTCTGAAGACAGTGCAGGCAGTGGCCCCAGACCAGCCAGAGCCCCAAATTCATTCCCTTGGGGTGAAGGCACCCGCCATCTTAGAGGTATCTGCCATCTTGGGGTACCCGCCATCTTAGAGGTATCTGCCATCTTGGACTTACCGCCATCTTAGAGGTACCTGCCATCTTGGGCCGCAGGAGTGAGTTGGGGCCCTGGGGCAGAGCGCTGGCTGTGATCTCTCACCAAGCAGAGGGGCTGAGCCCCATTCCTAAAGGAACATGGTGCTTTTATGAACCCTTCGGTATATAAATCTTCCTATCGCATAAAAATGATCAATGACAGATGCACCTAGAATTGGGCAACAAAGTCATGGACAGTGTATAGGCAACGCCAGCTTCGTTCTGTGGTGGCTGTTTAAGGCTGCAGTCTCATGGCTGCCTCAAGTTTGTCTGTATCTGTTGCGCTCCATTACATGATCCCGCTGCATCCTTTGACAGGCCAAAATGTTCATTTGATGAGTTGGATTAGAGCACCGATCTGATTGAAAACTGCCTCCCTTTCTCCCTCAAAAAAATCAGTCTTTGGCCAGATCAGTTGCCAGATCTGTGACTGCACAACAGCTAGTGCCAGCACAAGGAAGGGGGGTGGGTGGGTGAGCAGGGTGGCCCTTTCACCTTCAGCCTGCATCTAAGTCAGCATAAAGCAGTCATGAAAGGTGGCCTGAGGTGAGGTGACTTATCTTTGCAAACAATGGGCACTCATTTCCTAAAGAGATCTCAGGGAACAGCTTCTTAAAGCGAAAAAGGCTTAGATTTCCATGATGACCAGTTTGAGGAAGAGAAAGCGCCAGCTCCCCTTTGAATGAGTTAGTAAAGGGCTTTGGGTAGTGAGTGGTTCTTCATATAGGTAACCAGAGAGTTGCATATGAACCCTGAGAGGGGTGGTATGACGCACTTCTTTGTGCAGATCATGTCAATAGCTGGACAGACTGACCTTGCCATGGGAGTTGTCAGGTGGGAGATACACCAGTACGTGCGCTTAAGGTTGGTAAGTGAAAGAGTAGCAGCACCACAAGCATCATTCGTGAATAGCTGTTGGATTCAGGAGCGTACAATGCATCCAAGATTGTAGCCAGCCAATCTGGCACAGGTGATTGAATTCAAGACTGTAGATACCAATTTAGAGACGCATTGTAGATGTGTTGCAGTCATGAGATAAGTTTGGGCAATGTCTATATCCAAGCAAAAATGAAAGCATACTGCTTGCAGAATTATACGAGCAGGTGTCTTTTAAGACTAAATTGTTTAATCTTTTAAATGTTACCCTCAAAATTGCAACCAGACTTGTATTCATTGACCATAGCATTTGTATGCTTAGCAAGCAGTCAGCACTGACTGTTAGAAACATTTAATTCTCAGAAATTCAAAATATGCCAAATGAGTTGGACAAAAAATAGAAGCTGACTTTGTCACTTACTGAACATGGATTTCTATTTTCAGGGAAAAGCGGAAAGAGCTGTGTAGCAGTGAAGCCTTGAAGCATGGAATTGGTTGGGCTCTGCATACGCACTTCAGGAAACCTGCACAAGAACAGCCAGGTCAAGGTCTTCAGAACTTCTGCTTTCATTGGCTGTACAGAGGAGATCTTGAATTATACCCTGCTTGGATACCAGTCACCTTGTGCCACTGAAATCAATGGGAGTTTTGCCCATAAGGTAATTATTATTAGACTAGTTTCAAATTTCCTTCTCTGTTTTTTAAGATAACTGCATGAAAATATGACCCTGTATTCATGAGACTTTTTTTAAATTATTTTTCAGATATTTTTCTGCCTTGACAATGCATAACAATGTTTACTATTGCTTTGTAAACATGAAGTTGGTTACTAATGAGATGAGTAAAAGGGAGAGGTTTAGCTAGAGTAGCCAGGGAGGAGGAGGTGATTATGGTATGATCTAAGTACATCAGATTTCAGATTTAAATGTCAGAGTGGTATTGGCAGGCTCCGTGGACAGTGGTCACGTTGGGAAGTCACTGCTGATCTGAAAGAGCTTTATTTCACTAAACTCCAGGGAATGCAGTAAAGTCAATCTGTTTACATGGCCTTCTGCTCTGGGATTTGAGCAGAACAATGTGTTATTTACTAGAGATACTAAACTGGACCAAGTCCCTTAACTGAAGTAGAGTTGGCTTGGAGTTGATTTGTTAATTGATTTCTATGTGTTGTAAATTTATAGTGTTAACCACATGTGAATCAGAGAAATGGGAAAAGTACCCGTTTCCTCACTCTGAAGAGTCTAGCTAAATGGGAAAATCAAGGAGTAAAATACAACATAGAGTACAAGAAGCTTTAAAACTCTCAGGATTTCTCTGAGCAGTCTGCATTGATACCAAACTGGTTCTTTAGGAGTCTGAAATGCTCTTAATAAACCTAGGAATCAGATTTGGAAACTTAAAAAAAACCCAAACTTCTAAAAACTTCTGCCCCTCTGGCACTGTAGGATTAGGACTCATCTACAGAAGGAAATACTCACATTAATCTGGAAGAAGGTTTACAGCCATAAGCTTACCTTTTATTTATACCAAAAACAATTTGACCATACCTCAGCATCTGGACAATAGTCCTTAAGAATCTTGCGGCATTAGCTTCAGAGGTAGAGTATTTTGGTTCTTTTTTAGGTTAAATTAGATCCAAAGAGAGAGGTAAGTGGAATTTAAGTGCTTAAATCGGAACTGTGATCCTGAAAACCCTTTCCAGTGCCTGTCTAATCCCTGCGCTATCCTGACTACAAAGGAGCCTAGTTCTCCAGACAGGTCTCGTAGCATCTTAATGTTGGCAGTTTTGAGTGCCTTGACTTGATAAGGCTCAGAAGCCAGATTCAGTCATTAAAGTGTTCCAATGGCACATATGGTACTTGGATACTTTGACAGAGTCATGTTTTACAGCTGTCTAACATATCTTGTGTTTCTTTTAAAACTGGGCCAACAGAGGCATAGTGATCCCTTCCCTCCTTATAATCAAGATTTACAAAGTCTGGAAAAGTATGCATGCTTTTATAGATTATTAGTGCCTGGAAAGAGGAAATTAAATTTCAGTCCTTCTTAAGGACCTGCTCATGCATTCTGTGCATATGCTAGTACACAAATATATTCCTTAATAAGCAGGGTACACACTCATGATTCCTGTGTTTCAAAGCTTTTTTTTCCATACTCTTTGAGAGTTTTCACAGCCCCTTTCCAATCAACCTAGGTGTCTCAATCCTTTGCACTTCTTCCAACAGCTAGGCTGTCTAACAGGCATGATGGTTCCTGTTCAACCTCCTGCATAGTGATCCCTACTCAGTTATTGGAAAAAAAAAATAACTACACACCCTGAGCAAACAGAGATGTCTCCTTTCCATCCTTGGTACAACACAAGACCTTGGAGAGGAGCTGATTTGAAACTTGTATTTATTGTGGTTTTGGTAGCTGCAGGTGATACTTTATGCAGTGTGCTGGCTTCTAAGCAGCATCAAAAATCACCATGCTGATTGTTCTGAATCTCATTGCTGAGATACCAAAGTCTTCCTCAAACTTTAGTATCAGAGAGACACCGAGGACACACAGATGGTTGTGTCTCTAAAGAAACTGTCCCATTTACTCCTGCCATTCATGTCTCCCCTCCCCTGTCTTGAGTAAGTATTTGTGCCATGTGGCTGCCTAGATTGGGAAATGAGCCAGCTAAAAACTAACCACGAAAAAGGTTATTTTTAAGCTGGATTACTTCTTCAAACCATTTCATCCTGTGGTCAAAAAATGGTATGCTATCCCAGGAGGAAGATGACATGGAGCAAGGGCAGTGGGCTCGGTGGGGGGTAAATGACAGCTTATTTCAGCAGTGCTGCTAGCGTAACGTGACTTAAAGCGCTCATCACAGCCTTGTTCTCTGTAGATACCGTGTATAGAGCCTCAGTGCCAGAGAGGAGGCTCCAGATTTTGTTTCAAGGGACCTAAATTTTAGGCATTGCAACATATAAGTCCTTTTTTTCAGTTCTAGCAAGGCAACAAACAGAAATGTTCCCGAGAGTGAACATTCAGCACTTTTCGATGTCAAGTATCTGCCTGTTATAAAAGTACAAGTCCTTTTCCAACATAGAGTTATGAAATAAATAGTCTATAGGAATTGACATTCTTTACAGGAAAGATTCCGAAATGTGTTTGAAATGATTTGGGAATGTTTCAGCTTTCCTAAGATGTGTGTCCCTGAACAGTGCTATGAGGCAATACAGTGGTTTAATAGTAGAAAGAGGAAGCAAACAATGAAGAACAACATACACATTGTTACAAGCCTAACATACATGTTGTTAGGCTTGAATCACGTTCCAGTTCTTCAGCTATAAATCACTGCATGTTAATGAAATACTTTTTTCCAATAAAGTTGTTAGCACTTCAGTGAGGATTATCAGTTTATAAAGGCAGAATAAATTCTAGCATGCAAGCTATTTTATACTGAGAGATCGCAAATGAGAGGAAAAGAAGAGTAGGAGAGGGGATAGAGGAGATGGCCCTGTCAGTAGTATTAGTCTGTGCTTTTTTCTTTGATGAATGAATTCAAATTGTTTGTTTATATTCCTTAGGAATAAAAAACACTGCCTCTGAAAATCCCGGGCGTGGCTAGGGATGAATTGACCGCTGGACATAGCGTAGAATTAACCGCAGGGTGTAATGTTTCATGGATGTGTCTCTGGCGTGAATGACAGATTCTGAAACTGTCTATATGAAAAACAGATCTTTTCTGTTTCTTGCCAAACTTTGTAGTCAGCAGGATTTTTTCATGCCTCCACTGAATATTTTACATAGGTCGTGTTTTGGGGGATTTTTAAATAAGTGCCTTAGTCTCTGGAAATGATTTTTGGAAGAGATTGTGAGTTTTTTCCCTTTTTTAATTTCCAAAAAGTATTTAATGCATACCACGCTTTGTTAAGAAACACTGAGTGTAAAGAAAATCCTGTCTTAAATAAAAACCTATGGTACAGCTGAGATTAATTAAAAAGTCAATGTATGTAAGTTAAAGCATGGCGACTGCTTATGTGGAGGATATCTCTGGGAAGTAAAGTAATCTAAGTATTATGCAGTTTTGGCCTTGAAAGATTACTGGAAAAAGCTCAGAACTCTTAAATGGTGAAGGAAGGTCACTTTGCCTGAAAAACTATTCACAGGAATTTAATATATTAGGTTTTCTTTATTAACACCACTGTTTTGGTCAGTTCATCTCAATCTTCAATGCAGACAAGCCCAAAGATGCTTGGTAAACCACTATTCCAAGTATTATCTTCTGTAAGCTTTAACCAACCTAACCTAATCAGGACAGTTATTAAGTATGTAAAAATGAAAAGCACAGATTTTTAGAGAATGCAACTTCTCTTTCCAACTTCTGTCTCCATTCTTAACTCTTTTTGGCAGAGCCCAAGTTGCTGAATGCTGAAGAGACTGCCAGCAGATATTTCCATGTAATTCATTTTCTTTTACCCTTTTATTGAAACTCCCAGCGTGATGCAAAAGATCAAGTAATGGCTGTCTCAGATTATTCTATTCTCCTGTGGAAATTGCACTTACCTTCTGTGTAAAGATATCTCCACAGGCAGGCCCTCCAGGAAATAGACGGAAGATTTCATGTGCTGTTTTTTCAGATTACCCAGGATTTAATTATTTTGGATGAATTTAGATTTCAATTTCTCCCTGTGTTGTTATGCTCATATGGAGCTCTTTCGAAGATACAGACAGACACAACAGCTGCTAACCCAGCTCATTTCCAAAGAAGTGTTACCAACTAAGGCATGTTGGTCTAGTATTTTGGAGGATTTTTTTGAATTATTATTTTTGTATGTCTTCTGAATTAAGATGTTTTGCTGTATCCAGTTTTATATAAATGGCTCATATTCTCTGATACTCTGTTTCATATCTGACAAACAATCATGATTATATGTTAAATCAACATTAAAAATGTATAGTTCAGTGTAATTCACAGCTGAAGGTAGCATTAGAATACAGTGTACACGTGTATTTTTATTATTATTTACTCACAGAAAATTGCGGTTTTATGGAGGAGAAAACTGTCAATATATTTGTGTCAAAAACTTGTGGCAAGTAAGAATATATATTGAAGGAACTGATATATTTTGTTTCAGCTCTTTCAAAATGAAACCCTTTAATTTTTTTAATTTCAGACATTTTGGAAAATAGACATATTTCATAATAAAAATGTTTAAAACCTGAAATGAAAATGAAGTTCTTTAAATCAAGCAAAATAAGAAACTTGACCCAAAGTTATTTTTGTTGTTTCACTAAAAAGATCACATTTTATTTTGAAATTACAGAAATCTTTTTTTTTTAATCTTTTCTTCTTTGTGTTTGGCCAGCAAATTGAAAATTTGTCTGTTTTATTGTTTTAGTTGGATCTTTGAACAAATG
This sequence comes from Dromaius novaehollandiae, assembly GCF_036370855.1. Classification (NCBI taxonomy): domain Eukaryota; kingdom Metazoa; phylum Chordata; class Aves; order Casuariiformes; family Dromaiidae; genus Dromaius; species Dromaius novaehollandiae. Next base: position 2,791,894 of record NC_088104.1, on the reverse strand, counting down.
TTTCTCAGTAATTACCTTTCCCAGCACCAGCATGCGGGCAATAGCTGTCTTGCATCAGCGTAGGATTTTCGACATACAGTAAAGTTTGGGTAAGATTTATATCATCCCAGCTTTTTGGGAAGGATGATTCATTCAGCAGTATGGCTTTGTTAGAGTGCTCTGAATTTGACATATTGATTTTTGATTATATGCAGCTGTTAATATTCAGAGAGGACAGAGCAGACAGCTTCTGGAATGACAACCAGCCGTTGTCCTTCCACTTAAACTGCCTGTTTGTTAGCTTTTGAAAGTGTCTGCCACTTTCAAGTCAGTCTGGGATTCATATAAGATACCTGGAGCCTGTTCTGCAAACAACTGAATATCAAAACCCACACGTATTGCTGGCAGACTACAGTTTTTGTCACTTGAATCAGCAATACATGGTTTGTGATAGTTTGAAGCTTTTTTTAAAGTTTACAGTCATGTATATCCATCTTGAAGTACAGAAATTTGTATGGCAGTAAGACACTTTCTTTAGCACTGTTTAAAGACTCCTTACACTGAGAAAAGAAATCTTTATGACTTCTTTGTTAGAGGTAAAAGAATTCAGTTTTCACCTCTTCATCTTCAAGTGCCAAGAAATTCTTATTTTCCATTTATATTCCCATTTTGATATTTGCTGTAGTGTCTGACAGTGGTATTTAGTAATATTTATTGTCAGCCATTTTTTAGCAAGATGAAAATCAAATGAATCAGTCAATTATACTGTAAATAACTGGGAGACACAGCAGCAGCTATAAAGCTGCTAAAGCCTCAGAATGACGAAGACTATGTAACAGCAAGTAGGTGGGTTATATTTATCCATTCTTTACATTGTGTGCAATGTGTATGATGCTGGTGTGAAAAGCTAGCTCATAGATGTAAACGTGCAGTTGAATTAAGCAAGCCTTCGGAAGCCTCCTGAAAGGGATTGCTTTGCCTGTTTGAATTGGTATTTATGAGGGAAGTATTCAGACGGCATGAAAGATGGCCCAAAACTGAGAGCTGGCAAAGGAAGAGAAGAACAGTCAGAGCATGAAAAACAAGGAAAAATAAATACTGTAAAAATAAAATTTGATAAGATGCAGTCTGCCAAATACGTGAACAAAGCCAAAGAGCACTTTCATAAACATATAAACAGGAGGAGACAGAAACTACAATCCTGTTAAAAAGACCTAATGGAGAGATGTTACTATGGCATAGGATAGTCCATTTTCCTTTTCTTTCATAAAAAGAAAGGCTGGAGAGAAAATGTAGCTTAAAAATGTAAAGCAAGGAGAATACCAACTCCATAAAAACAATCATTCATCAAAATAACCTCGGAGGGATACAGTGGCCCACAGCCACAGGACTTAATTAAATAGCACAGAACAATTAAGAGTGAAGTATGACACTGTCCACACCAAATAACTTATTCAGTACTATTGTACATCAGCTTGCAAAATCTGGGGATTGCCACTTTGATGGGTCTAGAGTGCTAGTAGGCCATTTGTTTGGTGAAGATGCCCATCTGATTTTCAGTGACAAGAGGAAAGACTCCGAGCGTTGTAATTTCAGATGCAGTGGGAGTAACCTGTACCGTTGTAACACCATTTCAAGCCAACTTGTGCAACTGGGCATTCCCAAGGTTAAAACACGATGACAGGAATATTTTCTACCACCATACTGAATGTTTTAAGCATGGTATTGAATGCAGTCATCAGAAGCCAGCTTGTTTCTCTTGAGTTCACAGGATGTGAACTGTACCCATGTATATAAACAAATCCGTAACCTAACTATTTACAGAAGAGTATAAAATGGGTGACAGAGATTGATCAAGTGCATGATACTAAATTGAATAAAATCAAATGCAGAAAAAGCTGGTAAAAATATTGAGGCACAATGGCATTAGTAAAAGACAGAAATCTGATTTCCTCAGAAGATGAAGCAGACAGCAGGAGGGAGGAGGAGAAATTGAATATGCAACGGGGTAGGAAATGAGTGTTGCAGACATGAAGGGACATCTTAAGCAATGACTGCTGAGACTAATCCACTGAGTATGTTATCACTGTATTCATCTCTTTGGGTTTCAGGAAGGAATTTAGCATAATACTGCAAAGCAGATTATTGCATATGATTAGATGATGCATGGGACTAGAGACACTGCCCTTGAACTAACAAAGCGACCAGAAGACCAAGGACAGATTCTGCCACGACCATGACAGTGTCTATGATGGGAAACTAACATTTGGTTTACCAAAAGACACTCCTTTGAAAGAGCCCTGTATTGAATTACAAAATCTGACATGTAACGCAAAGTGAGGAGAATGAGATAAAAAGAAAGGAAAAGTAATAGAGGGAGAAATCAGGAGAAAAAGCAAGTAATGGCTGATGGCTTTTGAAAGCAGAAAAGTGCAGAATTCTGCTGCTGTCCAGGTGAGAGAAGGGGTTTGACTCCAGAGCTTGTCTGAAGGGAGTACTAATGCGTGGTGAGTCCTGGGAAACAATGTGGGACACAGTGTGGAGGGAGGTTTGTCCTAAATCCTAAACATCCTTTTCCAGTTCTACATTATTTGTCTGCAACTCCAAGCCAGTGACCTCTGTCCACTTGGGATTCACAGGGTGGATAGATGCCTTGCCAGAGTGTGGGGATCTATGTATACGCTTTCTCAGAGGAAAGCAGACTTCATTCTTCTGTTGTAAACTGGGTTGCTAGTGGTGCACACTTTTTATATGTTAGCCTCATGCCTGAGGTTCAAACCTTCAGGTTTTTGTAGGTGCTGAGCTTAAAGAAGAGGTTTCACTGTCCAATTCCACTGATAAATTCCTTTTCGAATCTTATGTGTTAGGAATATTGAACAGAAACAACGCATTAAGGACACAGAGCAGAAGACATTCTGATGAGAACCTATAAAGCCATTTTTTTCAAAGTATTCAGGTGCCTGGTAAGATTTTCAAAAGCATCTGTGCACAAACTCATGGGAGTATTTTGCTTCTGAAAGTTCACTGCCTGCCTATGTGCATCCTTGGGCATGTAAATAACTTAAAATCTGACTTGTTGGAGATGTTATGAGATGGATGTACCAATGGGACTTAAAGTAACACAGGTGAAAAATAATGGTCAGATATTCAACGTTTATGTGCTTCGAATTGCATATTGGAGGCTCATTGACTGGAAAGGCTCCTAATTCACACATTCGCATTAGATGCTTAGAGTTAGACAGTGTGAATACCCATGTTATGTTACATGCCAATGAAATAGCTATAAACATAGAAGATTAAAACAAGCCATTATGAATGCTTAGTTACTTTAACTATAAAGAAAAAATCATTAACAATAGTAAGGATAACTATTTATTTTGTAGGTAATACTCTGACAATTTTGCAGCAAGTTATGCAATATTTCACTGAAAATGTAAAGAATTTTTAACATGCTCTTTAATTTAGTTGTTAGTGGCATTCTGTTAATTTACTGTGTTCCAACTCTTGGCAGGACAGCGTCATTCTTACAGTGCCATAAAACTGACTAGTCAGTGTGATTAGTGTAGATGCATAAATTGTGAGAGACGGAAAATGTTTCATTTCTGCAGAAGTGATTATTCACTGCAGCTTATTAACTGCCCTTTTTAGGCATGAGTAGTAATCTCTACTCCGCCACGCATGAAAGGATTTCTTAAAATTGCGTATTTTTTAAGAATTAAGTTGTAGTCAATCTTACAATAATGCTTGTTTCCCAAAACACTGCTTGGAACATGCAGTCTTGGAAAAATTGTCTCCATGTGGCTGAATGAGCACCAGTGATTTGGCTCTAGTCTTGTTTTCACCAGTGTAAAAATAGATAATATGTAGTATTTTTATGATAATATAAACTATTGTAATATAAATACCAGGTGCTTCTTGTAAGTCTGCCAGACACTGATATTTTTATGGGCATGTTTACTAAAAAGAAGCACACCATCTTTTAAACCTCTAGTTAATATGCCTTGTGTGAATATGTTACAGGCATGTATACATCTTTAATTTTTTTTTTTATGTAAATGTGAGAGAAATGATAATTTGCAGGCTTTTGAGAGATTTGTGCTGTATTAAGTTGAAGTGACAACCCTGATTCTGTACTTGTTAGTGCCTTAGGAAAATCAACTGCAATCTGGTAAATACTTTCTGAGCTTCACAGCACTCTGAGGGCACGAGCTGCGCAATATCCCGCAGCTTCCGAGAGCCTCGCCATGGAGGGACACTCACTGAGCCAGAGCTGACTCTTAAGGTTGGTTCTTGGTATTCAGTAGTGATTTCTAGTTATCAGTATACTTTTGCAGACATCCTGGTGCTCAGCATACCATAAGTGCTTAGCTGATTTGCTGAAACTTGTAGCATTTTGGTAGGCAGGTTTTCTTCTGGGAACCAAACTCTCTGTCTTTGAAGTCAGATGTGACTTCAGTGTTACCAGCTGCAGGAACATGGAGCTCTGTGTACCTGTGATTCATGCCGCGAACCCTCTCTAGGAACTTTCTCTTAGAACTGAAGCAAGTTCATTTTCCCAGAAGACAGGAAAACTTTTCTCTCATGGAATCATTGGGTAACAGCTTGCGAAACACAGGTTCACTGCTCTTGTCTGCTTGAGAATATTTGGCCCTACGTAACATAGCGACGAAGGATGTGTGCCCGTCATCAGTCTGTAGATGTTCAGGGTAACTCTCAGGGTTCCCCATTGGAGCTGCTCTGCCTTGCCTGGGAAACTAAGTACTTCTTGTATCTAAGAGGAGAAGAAACGTGTTGTTCTACGAGTGCTAGAAGAACCAGGCCCGGCTCATGTTTTTTACTACATTGGCTGTAGATATTTACTATTCCATGGAAAACCTGGAAGCCTTAACAGGGTTATAAGGGACTAAATTTCTTTGTATCTGACTGCTTGACTCTCTCTGTACATTAACTTTGCAATTGAATATTAATATATTCACGTACACACATTCAGTGTGTTGTTGCAGTTTCATTTGAAATGGCTGGAGTTGTGAGTTATTTTTTCTTTGAGGAGTTTTTTGGCAGTCTTTGGAAACTATTTATCTTGGAGTACCCCTACCGTGTTACTCATTCTTCAGTATTATATTGTAAAGACTGTGTTCACCATGTTTTGGGAATTTTTTTTTATATTTATGTAGTTTAAAAATGTAAAGACAGAAGAATATCCATGAGACACTTGTAAATTGTATGTCTATCTATTTTTTTAACTGTGATAGGCCCAATTATTTTATTTGGAATTACTGTTATTATAGGACTTCAACTAACAAATATTTTAGCTTGGCAAATGTTCAGATTTTCTTAGTAAGTGAATCTATTATACTCTCCTAACATCTGCTCTTAATTATCACAAATGCTTTTGGTACTTTCACATGAAGTTTTTCATTTGCTTTTTTTTAAACTAAAGTACTGTTATGCAGACTGGTTGATTCTTATCTCATTGAAGTCACTGATAAAATGGGCATTGATTTCAGTAAGAATTAGACTAGAAGACAAAGGAGAATAAGTTTAAAAAATATAGTTATGAGACAAAATACTCTGTTAAAAATAAACTTAACACTGTGACAATAAATAGTAAAATCTTCGGCCAAACACGTTCTCACGTTATAAAATTCTTCTAGACTTGCATCATCTGAAGCATATAGGAGGCAGAAAAAGTTATGGATTTTGGTTTGAAATTCCCTCCATCTCTCAAGTGCAATAAATGTGTGACAACTTAGAAAACCTGTTTTGTAAATTCATCTGAAAGTAAGTTCTTACTAGCCCAAAACATGGAGTCTCATCAGCTCTTTTCCACCACATAACATTTCTGTAAAGCTTGTCAGCTTCCAATGAAACAGAAAGCACACAAGAAAACAGAGACTGGAAAACATGGAAACATGGAAAGCAAATTCATGTAGGCCTACCAAATCTCATTGGTTTCTTTTATTTTGAATTCATTTACATACTTTAGGCATGTTCTTTGAAAAGATATTTTAGATGGAATAGATATTTTAAAATTTTTCTGGTTATTTTTAAAGGCAATCTTACTATTGGCAAACAGCAGACTGGGATTTTGTGTAAACAGGGATGTCATCTGGAAAATACATGCCACAATTCTGCACTATTTGACAATGCAAAAGCTTTTGCCAGAGTATGTTTGGTTTTGGCATGGCACTTCAAGAAGGATGCAGCCCGAATGGAAAGAATACAGGAGAAAGGAACAAAAATGATCAAGAGTCTAGCAGATACGATGAAAGATGAAAAGAAGGGCCTGGTCATTTTTGAGAAAAGACCTAAGTGAGATACAGTAGCAGTCTTCAAGCATGTAACTTTCCTGCTACAAAGAGGCAGTAAAGAATCTGTTACCTTAGTCTGCTGTAGCAGAGAGAAGCAATGGGCTAAAATTGCAGCAGGAAAGATTCTGGTTAATGGAAGGTATTTTGTTATGGAAGATGTTTAAAATATTGGGAAGCATTAAGCACCAAGAGGTTGTGGAATATCCATCACTGGAAGTTCTGAAGAACAGGCTAGACAAGTATCTCAAGAATAATGTAGTTATTCCTGCCGTGTGGAAGAAGGTTGGTGTCTGATGACTCTTAAGGTCTCCATGTAGTTCCTTGAGTCTGGGATAATCCTTTGTCTTTTACCTTGACAGCTCAGTTCATGAAAAATAACAAAAAGTAAATAGAGAATAAAATAAAAATAAGATAGAACAGCAAGTGGCCTTCTTTCAAAGGACATCAAATCCAAACTCCTGCTCAAATATCATCTCAAAATAAGTTAGGTGTTTTGTTTGTTTGGCATATGTACTTGGGGTGTTCCAAAGCTTCTCTGCTCTTATGATTTTAAGTTGTCTTTCACTTTTCAGCCTAAATTTATCTCTATATAGTATAGTATGGTAGGGCATGGCATGGCATGGTATGGTATTATTGTTGGGCCAGCTTTTTGCTTTCTTTAGGTTGAATAACTCTTCTTCCATTCTTGGATTTCCTACCATGTAAATTCAGTCAGTGAAGTCATATTCCCCTTTTTAGACAAGCCCTTTTAGTTCTTTCTCAGAAGAAAAACTTAGCTTTAATTTTTTTCACTTTTTCCCTGCAGTTCTCTTTTCTATATTTTTCACCAAGCATTTTTTTTCTGCAATGGGATTATGGTGTCTTGTCTTCATTAAGATGCACTGCATGCCTTCTCATTTAAATACACCATTCTCAATATCATTCTCAAACCTATCAACAATATAATTGTAATTATTCTGTACTACCTATAATAAAATTCATCTTAGAATGCAGAAGCTATAGATACTTTCCTTTTTGTTTGTTAATAAAAAAGGAGAGAAATCGAAAAGTTTAGGTGCTTAATATTTAAACTAATGTAAAAGAGATTTGTCTCCCGGCATACACTACTGTTACTTTTTAAAAATTCCTTGTCCCCAGTGGTTCATCCATTAAGCCACTGGATTGCTTTTTCTTGCTGTCGTGATCAGTTTTCTTATATCGCAGTACTTCTACTTTATTTTCTGCACTATTTTCCCCCAGTACTTCCCTGTTCTACTCCTGCCATTTTTTCCCCCCCTCAAAGCAATTATGGTTTCTGGCTGAAAGACTGACAGCTAACAAAAATCAAGCACATTGTAGTCTAGCTGGTACCAGACCAGCAGTCCCCATATTTTTCATATAATCACAGTCAACTTCTATTGAATCTTTCTGGCCAATGTGCATCCCCATCATTAAACTGAAGTGGAAAAGCTATTATTTTTACTGTGTAATACAGTGCTGTGCATTTCCATTACAATGGCATCATGGATTGCAAGTAAGCTTCAGACCACCACTTGAGAACTAGAGAGTTAGGTGTTAACTTCAAACACTAGTCAAACAGTGTTTCTTAACATATGTATGCATGGAAAGAGTTAAGAAAAGGCCACTAAAAATCTGTATGTTTTATTTAAGATGTGTCTGGGATATATTTAAATGTAGAAAACTTGGAGGAAAACTTAAGAAAATACTGTCAGATGAATGTCTCAAAGTGCCTACATCCAGCTGTGAGATATCGTCTTGTTGGTGAGAAGGTCTGCTATGATTTGCAGATGAAAATTTTCCTTTCCAACTCACTTGGGAGCCAGATGTATAGGACTGAATGTATTACTTTATTGACACTGAGAGCTGCACAGATTTATGCCTAGGCTGAATCTGGGCAATATGTTTAATGCAAAACAATAGCAAATATTAGGTTATTTCCTTGGATATCAAAATATTCACCATACCAAATTACTCCTCACTATAAAATACATACTGGACCTTGTAAAACTGTTATTAACTTCTAACAAAAGATGAAGTTCATTCGTTTGAGGGATTGTTGAGAGGATATTATGGTAGACATCTGAATCCTAACCTCAGGACTGGATGACCTCCAGAAGTCCCTTCCAACTTCAGTTATTCTATGATTCCTAAGCCATTGTATTTCTTTGGAAATAGTAACAGATAGTATAGTTTCTCCAGAAAGAAATATATTAATGTTGGGAATTATATTAATTATATCTCCAGAGAGATGCATATTTCATTATATATAATTAATATTAGAACTTTTATATGTTAGAAGAGGTGCCATCAAATACTGTTATTATCAGAACTGTTTGTCACATTATGCCCTTTATTTACTATGATACTTTTTCTAACAGGCCTTTGACAATAATAGTCAGCTTGAGTAAAAAAGTATTTTTTGCTCATTATTGCATGAGTGTCTGTCTCAAGAATTTCACCATAGTTGTGTATTACAAATCACCTCTGAGTTGGTATGCACTTCTTGCTTTCATGAGTTAGTCACTATTAACACATTTCTGTGATCTTGTGGGATTGGCACCCACCTTACCAAAACAGAACAACTCCCTGTGGTTTAGACATGTGGTTCTGAGCTATCAACTCATGTTACAATATCATTCAGAGGAATTTGAATGAAATGGTAGAGAGGAAAAGTGACCTGTGCAAAGAAGGACATCCACAACATAATTCTCTCTTTTCTGAAAAAGAGATCTTAGTATCACTCTAAGAGGATTCTCTTCATCTGAAGTCCTTTATCTTTTTAGTTTACCGATGTATGATATTACTGTTGGATTTTCACTTTCCTTTTCTTTCTGATCCTTCCCTCATGCCTCTTTATTGTTTCTAGGTCCCAGGAAGACAGCATGAATATATCACAACTCTAAACAAGCAATGACTTAAGCATCAGTCTCTTTGTTAATGAGACCTGGATACTCCAGAGTAATGCTCTCAGCAGTGTCTCCTTCATTCATCACCACCCTAAAAGGTTGTACTGCCACTTTCACAATTCATACCCCAGGTAAGTTCATACGCGTATCTTGGATATCAGTGTGTGGAAAGCAATAGACTTCTACCAACTTGTTTTGGCAGAATGATGTTGAGCTAGACCTCATTCAAAAAAATTGGACTCTTATCTTATCTTACAATTAAAGTAGCAAGAAAACAAGTATAACTAACATATGCAATCCTGAAATCTCGGGATGAAGAAGAAATATAGTAGGGCTCCTGTCTCTATGAAATGAGCCAAGTCTGGTGGATGTTTTTTTGTTTTGCTGACAGAGGAGCTGTAAAGTGTGGTGGGACAATCAGTGTGGCAGAGACTGCTGAACAAACTGGCGGCAGCATTCACAGTCCCAGCATCCCGTGCTGTGGGAGCTCACTAGCACAACAGCAAAGAGGACAGCAAGCGTGTCCGCTATGCTGAGGATGCCTTAGGCTGACTGAAGGAAACCAGTGGGTTGCCATCGGCTTTCTGTGATACCCAAGTGGGAAGTCCCATTGCCAGACCTTGAAATCACAGTGCACCTGAGCTTCATCAGGAGTGAGATGACATACATATATTGTACAGCTACTGCTGCACACCAAAGGTTCAAACCTGAATGTGTAAAGCATTCATATGCACCACAGGAATGTACATTTAGGTGAACTTTACCAGAAGAACTGGTTTGCTCTCTCTAGTGAGTGCTGAACAAGATAGGTCGAGACACTGGTATTTTGGTGCAAGTTGCCTCGCTCTTCTGTCTGATGCAGTGGAAAGGCTTTCGACTCCACTTCCCCGCAGCTTTCCTCTCCCCCTTAGCATCTCTGTGTGTTGTCGGTGGGAGGAATAAATGTGTGTGTGTGGATATGATGCAGCTATGTGTTCATTACCTTATATGAAACTTGGAGTGGTGAAGAATCTCTTCCTCCGTGACGCAGCAGATGTTTATGTAAAATATTTCTGAGTATGCACAGAGTCCTCCATCCTTTCATTTTCATTTTTGCTTTTCATTTATTTTAACTTGATTGTCTCTTGATCATGCTCATGGTCATAAGCACATCTTTCTCCACAGCTCCTGACTTGGAAATTACAGAGGTTATCAGAACTGGAGAGCAGAGTCCTCCAATGGCGGCTCAGGAGTGTGGAGCAGCAGATAATTTTCCATACTCTCATCCTTATTCCTTTCTACTCTCCCACTCATCCCACTCATCACAAGGAATAGCTGCAGAATTCACTTTCAGCCAGAAGGGAAGACAGGCAGACAGCTGTCATGCTATGAATCAGGATCCTAAAATGTGGTTTGGAGGGAAAGATTTTAGCTTTAGTTCCCACTCACATAACAAAGAGCATCTGTTTTTGGCACTTGCAGTTTTGTGCTGTTCTTGAAAAACTTAGGAGTTTGACTTGCAATTACAGATTTTGTGTGAGGAAACTGAATTCAAATATCCAAGGCAAAATGTTGTCCTGACATTTTTTAACTGATCAGGTCACTATGAAGTTAAATTCAAATTATCTATGAAAGAATAGAATGTTTAAATGAGAATGTGAAGTAGTATGCGTGATTCTCTTCAATCCTGTAAATCGTGTGAGTAGAAACATTACATGCAGCTACATTGGTTATTAGTTTTACTGCTCTATGGAATTTGAAGACAGTGAGTGCTGAAGAATGAACAGACTTTGGCTTGAAAAGTTTTCATGTGTGCTCCGGTAGTTAGGGATGGAATGATTCCTTGGACACACTGGGAATCAAGAAAGCCAAAAGTGAGTCACATGGACGAATACAGACCTCACATTTAATTGTATAATAATACTACAGCAAGCACAATTGGAGCAGCCTTGCTGACCTCACAGCTGAAAGCACTATTTAAGATCTGGCTACCAGATGTTCCAACAGAATCTAGCCAGCTGCTAGCAGAGGTTACCCTGAGTGTTTTAACAGAGAATATTTACAGCCTAATAGTTCGGAAGAGATGATTGCACTAATTTTCTTTTCTGTCCTGCTGTGGGACAAGGCTGAAGCATGGGGATTCAAGGACGGAGTGCTGCATAACTCTATTTGGTTAGGTAAGAAAGAATTTCATCATGAATGTTTTTCTGCAAAAATCACTGTGTTTCTCTAATAATATAAAGATGAACCTCCAGGAATATAAAACCATGCATTAAAAGAAGCAAAATCCTGCACTGAAATTGGTTATCATTTATCTGGTTAATGCCTGTAAGTTTTGTCCTTACAATCTTACTGTTTTTACTATTTATCTGATGTGCAGGAAAACGTAGTAAAGGAATATTTTGTCTGAATGTATTTGCTTAAGCATGAAGTTAAGTGAAAGCAGTATTGAATATTAGTTCCTTCTAATGAAGGAAAGAAGAGTATGAAAAGAAACATTTGCCACAGGAATGAATTAGTTTCTGCATGAACATACTTCAGATGCCTGGGGTCCCACATATGAAACTAAATGATCTGGAAATAATAGCAGTAATATTTCCTAGGTTTCTAGGAAAATACAGAAATGTATATGTTTTGGCCATTCGTTTGTTCACATCATTAAATAGTGGAGAAAAAAATTCCAAAGGGGCTATACAAAACGCTGTGGCAATAGTTTCTTATACCCCAAGTGCATTTAAATAGCTCTTAGAGTTCTTTCAGAGTTCTCTATTATTCTCCAATACAACAACAACAAAGAATCAAAACATTCCCATAAAATACGACAAAAGAAATATATGCAATGAGTGCTCTGTTTTAGAGACAAATATTTATAGACTCCTTTATTGTCTCTGGAATATTGCATATTTCTTTATGAATTTTAAGGAATTGCCATAGCCAGAACTCATTTCTGTATTGCTCAGATGTTTCATGAAGAATTGAGACCATGCTCTATTAGCTGGTATAACAACCACATGAATCTAAGTCCTCCTCAGAGGACCTTGTAAGCTAAAAGGAATGTGAATGAGAAGGAAATTGATCTGTAGTATTTTCCAGTTAATTGCACATTTTTAATTACTTCCCTTTCCTTCTAAACTTGGAGCGTGCCTGCTGTGTCCTGTAGTTACTGAAGGTGTTCAGATAGAAGGGAGCTCTGAGGGAGGATAGTTTGGCACCTTCTTGCACCACCACAAGGAGGAAGTAGTCAAAAAAGGATGACAGAGAAGAGGCTCGTGTGAGAAATGGCAAAGCCTGTATTCTTGGCTGGAGTAGCAGTAAGGAGACACAGAAGATAAATAGGACTGAAGCTGTGTTAAGCCCTGATAGTAGGGACAGAAAAGTCAAATTTGCTATAGTTTGTGATGGGTATTCCCATACAGAAAGTATGTGGTCAGAGCAGTGGGCAAAGGGATATGCTGAGCCAGGCCTCCTGTTTATCACTAGTTTGTACAGGTTGTCTCTGCACAAGTAAAGAGTACTTGGCTGTGGCACAGGTCGGGTCTGCATTTAGCTGTTTGCACGCTTCTTGGCACGGTTTTCATCTCTGCCAGCCAGTGGTCTACTGAAGAGTGCCCGAGCGGCAAGAGCAGGGCCAGGACGATGCAGGAGGCAATGTGGATGAGGCCCCCCGACGTAGGGAAAGGGAGTTCAGCCACACGGCACACCAGTTGCGCTCATGGCCAGAGAACGGGAGCTGGGCATTTTATTGGCAAATACTGGCATATCCATGTGACTACTGCTGCCAGTGCTGCCCTGGCTGTGGCCTTTAGGGGCTTCTGCAACATAAACGTGACCTGGTGATGATACTAATCATTTAAGTGGTTGCACTTCATAGGACATGAGGTCCTTTTGCATATTAAAAAAAAGTTCAAATTCCTTAAAAGCAAAGAACAGAGTGTTAACTGGAATGAATAATAAAATAATGGTTTGCTACACCTTTAGCGTTTACCATGTGAGTAAATAAAAATGAAGGACAAAGGTAAAAATTTGACTTGCTGCAAATAAATAAATACATGCAAAATCTGGAAGCACAGTGTATAACTTTCAAATAATCACTCTGCTTTCACAGCTCCAGGACTCCATTGGAACACCTTTAAAAATGCACTATTTATTCTAAGTACTGCAATAAAATTACTGTAACAAAAACCAAGTTGCAGTTAATTAAATTAGCAATGGAATTCAGTGCAATTATATAAAAATGAAGAAAAATTTGGTGAAATCACAGCCATCCACTTTATACATCTTTGCATTAAAAAAAACCCTGTAATTTGAACAATAAAAGGAGTAAATCCAATCTCATACTAACTGTGCACAAGCATTAAAGCAAGACCCTCTCCCCAGGATAAAACCTAGGAATGCGCAGTGACTTTTGAACTTTGCTTATCTTCTCTTCTTCTGATAAAGCACCCTCAAGACCAGAGTGAAAATGAAGGGAGTTTTCCATTTTACCTTTTTTCCTCAACAAACTATTAGAACAAATATTAAGTCTTCAGTTAAGGTCAGGCTAGAAATGTTCATGTCTTTTACCTTATTTCTGTAGTAGAAAACATCTTCTGTTTTCTCACAAAATACAAAATCCTGATGCAGCTGAATATTCCTTTTAATGTCTTTCTTGTTTAAATGGAATATTATTGGGGCTCATTTTTGAAAGAAGCACATTATAACCACAGGTTTATTATAAACTGATGAGAGGATCAGAGCAATCTTGCCCGAATATGCTCGCAGTCTTCTAATTCTAGTGCTGATTCTTACTTCCCCAAAACAGGAGTTTCCCAGGGCAGCAGGAGCTCAGGATCAGTAAAGGGCCAGGGCTCCGCTGCCTGCTTTGCTTGTGCAGCCCCCTGGAAAGCAGGCAGGCTGGATACGGCTGCCCTGCTGAGGGGAGGGTCAGGACAGGGAGCACGAGCATCCCTGGCAGTCAGCAGTCACCAGACCATGCCAGCAGAAATAAACACCAGATTTCCTAGGTGTCCCAAGTCCCAGCTCTACCCTTCCTTGGGGGCCTTTCCCTTCCAGTGGCAAGAGTAGGTAATCCTCATTCCTAGTCCTTGGGGCAACTGAATTTGCTCTTGGCTTCACTGCTGAGAAATACTGAGTCAGGGCTGAACTTCTCATAATCTTGAGTAGATACGGTGTGAACAATTCATCCACTGAGGACAGTGGAGTTACATGGGGTGATATTTTTGCTAGGAATGAGAAAGAGAGAATGGGCTAACTTCTGACAGCAACAGAAAATAACATAAGGAATTTTTTAAAAATTGCGTCAGGTGGATTCTTCATCAAGAAAATTACTCTGTTCTCCGCGACTTAAAAGAACCCCCATACTCATCAAGAGCAGTGGGTGCAAGAACATTGAATTTTCACTTGACAGTTTGGGCTATGTTTACAAGGAAATGTGTAAATAGAGAATATGAATTTTATTAATGGTGTTTCATCCCGCTGAACAGAGTTGATCACAAACTATTTGCAGTGAACAGTTAAAACTATTTCTAGGAAGAGAGGAAAGGACAGAGAGCTAAGAAATTAAGTGGTCTTGCAAAAATACTTAACAGCATGGACTGCCAGGGAAAAGTCAACGATGGCGTTAAAGGACTGAAGACACAACCAAGCCCTGCTCCCAAGCCCTACTGTCAGCACCTTTGCCACTCAAGGCATCCGCTTAGATCAGTCCCTGGAGTCCCTGTGGTGTCCATGACAGATGCAGCACACCACAATGCACAGCTGAACAACTGGGAGCAGATGGGGAACATTCCCTCCAAGAGAAGCCCCAGCAAGTCATGACTGAGCTGGCACCACAGAGACAGGGAAATGGGGCTGTTCTAGGCCTCTGGACTTTCCTAAGGTGATGTCGAAATATCAGTCAGCAGCAGGGCCCAGGATACGTATTTCATGATCCAAACTGTCTGGGGGTAGATGTACCCTTCCCTGTGTGTATGGCCTAAGCCTGTCATATAAGTATAGTATATAGTGTATAGAGTATAGTGAGGAAGTCCCCACTCTTGTGTGCAGAATTTTGTTCCCATTCACACGCCACGTGTCAGTGAGGTGTAGGGACCATGCCCACGCTGTTGGGCCATACCTACACCATTCAGTGGAGTACTCTGAGGGTGACCGTGAGTTACCAGAGACCTGTGCCAGCAACTTTACACGGCAACACCCCACTTTGAAGTTGAATACTTCTGTTTGTCCTTTATTATATAACCATGTGTCATGCATATTGATGGAACTTTATTAGGCCAAATCTCATATTTTTTGTCCTTGTGCAGAAGAGGTTGGCTGCATTTTAATATCACCTACTGCTGTGGGTGACTCGAGGGTCACTCTTCTCACAGAATCCTGCTGTCTCTGGACTTCAAGGAGAAATTTTAAGAAATATGAGCTGGAAGGAACATGTCCTGTCAGCCCTGTAAGCCATGTTCTTTTGTGTAAGAACCAGAGGAAGAAGTGGGTAGAGAAATCCCTGAGAGGCCAGCCCCAATATACAGATTTTCAAGCAGATAAGGAAGAGTCTAGTTGGAAGTTCTTGCAAGGAGGGCTAATGCTAGCCAGTGAGTCAATTGAGGTTGCTCCTCCACAGTTTGAGTCCAAGGAGTTGGACACTAAGTAAATTTTTCAAGTATTTCAAAGCCATTATTATTGTCCAGGAAGAGGAGATTTTGGAGAGGTCAGATACTCTGGTAGCAGCTTTCAAGCAGTGTTCTCCATCAGAGAAGATGCCCAGCTGCAGCGGGGACACGCCGTACTCTCTAGTGCCAGACCCTTGGTATATGAATGGCACATACATACAGTGGTAGGCATGTGCTTGCGCTTGCAAGTAAAAGCAAAATTTGATTCAGGTTTGTCTACACAGCCATGATCTTGCCTCCATAATGACTAATAGTAATTTGTGCATGTCTGTGTTCATGTATGGCTGTGAATGTGTGTATATATATGTATGTATGTATGTAAATATATATTTTTAGATATATGTATGACGCTTTGACCTAGGTATGTTTTTGTAGCTTATCATTCTGCACAGTCCCTAATGTAGTTATGATGGGAAAAAAATGCCTGTGAAAGATCTGATCAATTAGTTAGGATATGCGCCTCTTAGGGAATACTGAGTCATTAAACTGTGACGCACTGATCCAGCAGCAAATGTCCAAGGTCGGCGGAGTGTATGTGCATGGTGTATCCTTCCAAGAGCTACTTTTATCAAGTTACAAAGGAGTAACAGAGATACAGATTGGCGATTGGTCTCAGCAGGGTGATACCAACCACCAAGACACTGCATGAAAACTCAGTGTTGCTGCTATCAGTATAGCAGCCCTTGCAAAAACTATGAAGGGCAAACCTTTCCAGCAATATTCTGGAAAACAGGACAGTGATGTCCTGACATTTTAGCATCAATAAATAGGGATAGATACCTCTTGAAGGATAAGATTTGAAAACACTATTACCAGGAGAGAAAGTCAGAGAAATTTGAGACAACTGCAAATGATAAGTTTTTACAGTCAGCTGCAAGTCTAAACCATTGGTGATTCCCTCTGAATGCTAGGTGTTACATCCAGTGCTTTTCCAGGAAGGGAGCAGAGTGGGTCTTGCAAAAATAGCTGCCAGAACTATGGGAGCTTTTATCAGCAACTGTCACTTAAAATAAGCTTTAAGACTGCTTTTACTTCAGCAGTGACTGATCACCTTTGCCGCCCAAGAAAGCCTGGAATGAACTGCCTCTTCCCCTTTGACTCAGCGTAGGTGGGACAGCTTGGCTAATCTCAGCAGAGCTGCAGTAATCAATAATCTCATTTCCAGGTTGTCCCCTGAGTGTGCAGTGAGGCTATTTTGTGTATTACTTTCTTAATATTCAGATTTTCAATTCATGCATACTGAATTTAATATAATTATGCTGTAAGGAAACAGTGACTAGATATATCAGGCTAAAAATGATAGATCATTATGTGAGTGAGCAATAATACTTTCTACAAATGAAATTTTGATTTAAAAAGATTTTTTTGAACATACCGTATATTATTGCATAGCTGTTTGTTATTATGACTGTTCTTTGCACTGGAACTACCTTGGCTTCTTAGAAAGCTGTTTCCACACAATATATGTTATTCTTTGACCATGCCAGTGACACTTCTGGCAATGTTACAGTGAGAACTCTCAGTCTTCTGAGACTACTGTCAGCAATATCATTTACTTCATTGGGAGTGAGTCCAGTGACTGTGGGTCCAAAAACTACATTGGCAGACGTCATTCTGTATCTAATAAAGGATCTCACCATAGCTAACCACAATTCAGTGGTTAACATTTTTATAAGTATCCTAACATAGCCAAAACTACTAAGTAGAATCAGTAGAACAGAGAGCCATTAGAAGAGACATTCTTTTTTTCCCATGGTGCAAATAACTACTATAAAAAAATGCTTCCTGTTTTGCTTCTTTTCTCAATTATGTTGCTTAATGATAGCTGCAGACAACCATTTTTCTCTGATTTTACGGAATATAAAAAAAATCTTAAAAATCCACCATTCAGATTAGACTTGCACATTGGTATAGAGACAGATTTCTGTACATATGGCATCAAACAAGTGAAACAAGATTATAAAACTTCTCAGTACTGTAATAGTACTGACAGTTTCTAGTTTTCCCTGCAAAGCTGCTGTATATTGGACTTTGAACAGCAAAAAAAAGATATATGAAGAAAATGTATTAAATTTCTGTGTAGCAAAAATATCAGCCAACAATTGTTCTGGTCTTTGTGAGACAAGTGCAGATATTTGCATTTTATTCCCTTTAATTTTTGCCTGTCTTCTATCCAACTAGCTCTCATTTAACTTCTCTGGAGATTCAAAACAAAGCTCTGATTCATCTTACAAAAGCACTTGAAGTTATATCCAAAAGTATGCTGTAATAGCAATCCAGAAGGAGCTTCCCTGGACTTTGATACGGTCCCACAGATCCAGTGATACTGAACCAGCTGATTGTTCCCATAACTGCTTTCTGAGTAATCCTATGGGACTCCTTCCCTGTGTTTGTTGATTTTCTGGTTTTCAAAAGCTTGCCCCAAACTCTGACCAGCTCTTGCTCAGAAACTTCTCCCAAACAGAAATATACCTTTGTGTTGCATATTTTCCTGACACTTCCCAAATAATGCAGCTACTAGCAGAACATCTTTCTGTTCTCACCTGGATGGTAGCCCAAGGTGAAGGTCTTGGGAAACTGCTGAAGCTGTGAGACTTGACGTCCTCCAAGAAGGTAGGTCAGCTGGGATCCCATAGTCTGCATTCCAGAAGTAAAGCAATACTGAACTTGTTTGTTGCTTTGATCCCCCAGAACGAGCAGCTGGAGTGTATCACAGGGAGTCACGCACCGGAAAGTATCAGCTCACCTATGCAGAAGCAAAAGCCGTCTGTGAGTACGAAGGAGGACATCTAGCCACCTATCAGCAGCTGGAGGCAGCAAGAAAAATAGGTTTGAAAAAAATAGCTGTTCGCATTTCATGTTGCTCATTGTGTTGCCAGTCTCTCATTTTCATGAGTGTTATGAATCTTGTGGAACTTACAAACTCCCTGGATTTTTGCCTGAGTTGCACACAGTGTCTCCCCACAGTAACAGAGCATGGCTGTGCTAGCTACGGAGCTGTCAGGGAAAACATCAGGACATGGCGCTCAGCAGCCCTGAGCTCTGCACGCGACACTCCTGGAAGCAGTAACACAAAGGGGAGAGCCGTATTCCTCAGCTGGGAAGCAGTGGTACCTGCCCAGCGCCCTCCTGCCATGCTGCAGCAGGGGCACAGCAGGGGCCTGCAGGGCAGGGCATTTGTCCCTAGTGAGCTTTCTTAGAAAATGAGAGTTGTTCTTTTTCACATAAGCAGTCAAGGTGTTTTCATAATGTTTATTTGAGCCTCGTTTGGTCTAAGAAAGAGTGGTTGGTGTGCTCGGAAAGAAAAAGCCGATCTCGGCGAGGACACTACTGTATTTCTGTTTGATTCCTGTTGAGAAATGATTAATTCATTCAGAGCATTAGGAAAACAATGGAAAATATCCTCCACTCTAGAAATATGCAGGCTACGCTGCTGAGTCACAAGCTGGCACTCAGCACCAGCACACATATAAAAAGGGTACTTTTGTCTCTTCTGACTAGCTCTCAGTCCTGGCACGCCACAAGTATGTTCTAGTTTGTCTCCGTGAAACCATGGAATTGGTCTCTACCAGACAGTGAATAACAGCGCATTCTTTGGCTATTGTTTCTAAGTTCCCAGCCACACAATGCATTAACAGGATCTTTTTGTTTTGTAAGAAAATACATATTTTAGGTATTTAAATTTAAACTGTAAGCATTTTAAGTGAATATTTTGTTTCCTTAGCTGTCTTCTGTCTATAGTATTTTGTTCGCCCTCAGAACTTAATACTGCAGACTCTTAGATGAGATATGATTGAATAAATTTGTATGGCTTTAAAAGGGAAAGAAAGAACACAATTTATTCACTTACATGATTAATCCAATATATAATTTGATTACAAACGCTGGTACAGTATTTAAAACTCACCACCCTGGAGACTATATAGTCCATCTGCATTTGATTTTTGTTTTCAAATGACAAACCAATAATCATACTGTGGAGAACATAATACATCCTGTGTTTAAAATCATCCACTCAAAAGACTGTTTCTTCCTTATAGTACAATTTCTATTAGACCAATGACATCTAAGTCATTGATCAGCTGGAGTGAGTCATTATTTATTTGAATAAAAAGTGAAGTTTCTTGCCTAGGATTAATTTATCACATCTGTGCCTCATTTTCTCCCCATCTCAGGTTTCCATGTGTGTGCAGCTGGCTGGATGGCAAAGGGCAGAGTTGGTTATCCCATAGTAAAAGCTGGACCCAACTGTGGCTTTGGGAAGACTGGCATTGTTGATTACGGGATTCGCCTCAACAGAAGTGAGAGATGGGATGCCTACTGCTACAACCCTAACGGTGTGTTTAAAAAGAACCCATTGCTCCTTAGTTTTGAGAATGCGGCTACACGGCATGATGTCTGGCTGTGCAAAGGCACCCAGACGCTCAGTGATAATTACCCCTTTGCTGGCCTTTTACATTTTTTCTCAATTTGGAAACAAAAAATCAATAGAATTACTTTTTGCAGTTCTGAGTCTTCTAGTTGCAAACTGCTGATAAAAATTGGAAAAAAACCATGTGAGTTCAGCAAATAAAATCCAGAGAAGTTCTCCAGATTGTTTTGTGTTTGGTAAAGTTCTAAAAAATTCTAAAAAATTAGAATTTGCTCAAATCCAAGTTGGGGAATTTCTTTGTGTTCCTTTTACTAGCCTGACATTTGTGGAGGAAGGCTAGCTATAATTAAATGCTGCAAAGGTAAGCATGTGTGTTTTTACTTACATGGAAGACCTTAAAGGGCTGCAGATGTTGCAGGAACAGTATCACCTTGCTGGTGAACTGCCAGTATGGGGAGTCTATGGAAGTGAAAACATCATCTGAGAATCTGGCTTCTAAGGCTAGATGCGACTATCCAGATGATCTATATGAATTCTTACCAAAAGAGATAGACTGTAGGCTATGGTTTTAAATACAAACTAGGAAGTTACACTCTTCAGTTGTTTTATTCCTTTATTATCAACACAATCCTGGAGGAAAGCAGAGGTGTGTGTGCAACTGCTGTTTAACATCTCTCTAATGCATATCTAGAGATATGAACAAAAATAGAGCGTTATGACATAGGAACTATTTTCCAGGTATTTTGCCTATGAAGACATATAATGTTTACCTGTCTTCCTACTCATGAGACCTTCTTTCTCTTGCCTGTGATAGAAAACTCTTGAAAATGTATGCTCTGTCTGAGACTGAAACACGCACAGATATAGCTCCCAGCAGTGTGTGTGTGTGTGTGTGTGTGTGTGCGCACGCACGCGCGCGTGTGCCTGTAACTAGATGGAGAACAGTGGATCTCTGAAGCAGATTGAGAGAAGTGATTCAAACACGAGTGCCAAGACCTCATGGATATGGGGCATGTCTCTTCTCCTGGGGAGGGTGAAACAGGTTGTTCGTGCCCTGTATAGCTACATGTGGGCTGTTGCTGCTGCTCGAGCTAGTTGGCTGAGTCTAGCCAGAGTAGCCCCACATGACACTGCAGGTGACTGAAATATGAACGTGGCCACTGCTCAGTTTATCTTGCAATCCTCCATGTAGCAGGAAAGATGCAAAAAGTGGGCACCATAAAGAAAAGAGAAGCTTAACTTTGTGCTCTGCCTTGCACTCCTGCTCCTCCAAGTGTACTAGCCTGCATGGGAGAGCCAGGAATTGGAGTTGTCCATGATGTCTGTACAGCTGTGCACATTTTGTTTGTGCTTACAGGGTTTGAGCTTGTTTATGTTAGCTGGGCAGTTGTTAACCAAATAGCTCTGCGGGGTGGGACTCTCACAGATGTTCAGCATACAAAGAAAACTGTGAGAGAGACTACTGCATTCATTACTGCGTTTAAATGGTCAGCCCAGCTTTCTCCTTTGTCAGCCCTCTCTTCTGGGATGAAAGGTGATTACTTCGCAAATGCGTTGGATGGAGGACAAAAGGAAACCAGAACTGCCTACACTCAGAAGGTGGCCTGAGCCTCTTCCATCATAGGGATATGTAATCATGCTCCATGGCAGTCTGCTTCAAAACCTGGCAGTTTTGTCTGTTTGCAGGTGGGAAACCATAGCCTGGGGAGGCAAAATTGAATCGATTGAATTGAGCCTGTGCTCTTCTCAGAGATGCTAAATATGTCCAGCAAATTGTGAAACTACTTACGTGTTTGAGATCAGATCCATCCTACCTGTGTTGTGGTGCTGAAAAATACAGGACTTGTAGACAGTGTGCAAACTAAGAGGGTTATTCCCATTATTCAGCTTAAGGCTCCTAACACATGTGCCCTGAATCACCCTTGGAAAGTACCTACCTCTCCCATAGATCTGAACTTAGGGAGCTATGACAAGGTTCAAGTCAGGCAATGTGAGGCCCCCAAATCAATTGGTCCCACCGACAAGGTAAGGCTCAAATGGGCACAGAATCTAACGGGAATGTGTGCTTTTCTTCCCAAAGGAGACCTTCCAAAGGGAGGAGAAGAGCTGCAGCAATAAAAGCAGTGCAGCAAAATAAATGTAGTCACTAACCCCTATAGGGTTTTTGGAGAAGACACACTTTAAAGAGGTATTTGGAGAAAAAAGGATGAAAGTGAATGTGAGGGCAACTTACAAGAACAGCTGTAAAGCTTACAGTTTGACAGAGTCAGAAACCTGAAATGCCTTTATATAAAGCCCTTAGCTCTGGCCCAAAGTCCACTGAAGTCAATGAAAGCTTTTCCTCTGAGTTCAGTGAGTTTTGGATCGTGCCTCATTTCCAAAGTGAGCGTCCCAAAAGTGAGGAGGAACTTTCCTAAGTGAGCTCCGGAAAGCTAGGAATGACTGACATTTCTTCTGAATGCTGAGTGCTTAAATATATGAACAGTGATATTTCTCTGGGTGTTCCTACGTGATTTTCTACAAAAGATCTACTGGGTCAGAGTGCACAAGGAATTAAAACATGGCCATATCCAAAATGAATACTTGAACTCTGATGTTTTTATTTTTCTCTTAGGAAAAGAGTGTGGTGGAATCTTCACAGATTCAAAACATGTTTTTAAGTCACCAGGCTACCCAAATGAGTATGAAAATGAGCAAATTTGCTACTGGCATATTAGAGTAAAGTATGGACAACGGATTCATCTACAATTTCTGGAGTTTGATGTTGAAGATGACACTGCTTGTATGGCTGATTTCTTGGAAGTCTATGATAGCTATGATGATATCAATGGCTTTGTGGGCAGGTAAAGTAATTCCAGCTTTAATAAGAAAATACTCAAATATTTTAAAAAATTTTCAACCATAATACTTAAGAAAAACTGTCTCTCCAGACAATTTTCTTTACTAAAATTAACACAGATCTGTAAAGCACTTTTGAAAATTATGCTTTGCCCTTTTCTGCTTTGTTAAATCACATGGAAAAGATCTGCAACACTTTTTAGTTAGCTGCTTATTTTTAAATGAGTCTTCTATTATTTTGCAGGAAGAACCAGCAATCTCAAATAACATTTTGTATTTGCTGTAATTGAAGGGAGGAAGGAGAGGTGTTAAACTATTAGCAAAATTGTATTTAATTCAAGTTATTATTAGCCACAGAAGTGAAATATTTGTAAGAAAATCAGAACAGAACAAGTGTTATATATCTTCTTCTAACATTTAAAGTAGTTTCCCTCTTCTTTGCTTAATTCTCACTTTCTTTTATTTAATATTATCTTTTTGCTTGTTCTTTAGCAGTCAAATTTTTAGTATGAAGTGTGTCAATTTTCTAGTGTAACAAATAAACTAGAAAAAGTGATAAAAACACTTCCTTATTCCTGCCACTTTTCATATCCTCTCTACAAATCATGTGTAGCAAAGCAAGGGTATATTCCATTTGTTTCTCCTTTAGAGATCATTTTAAATATTTTTCTTGATGAAGTTCTTGCTTTCTCAGTTTTGGGCCATTATTCCTTGCCTTAATGCTGTGTAAAATAGTGTTTTCTTGTTTTACAACATTGACTTCCTGCTTATATTGAAAATTCTGTTTCCTGCAGCTTTCCATCCCCTAAACCTTACTATAATGAGAAAAATCCTTGAGTGAATTGCTTTAACATATAGAAAATCACATAGACTGAACACCTACAACCAATTTAACCCCATGAACCACAGCTCTCTCAAAGGAGAGTACAGCCTGAGAGTCACTATTGTCAGTGTAGGTCCCCACGTAACAGGGATATGGCATATTTGCTGTGTCAGTCATAACCATTTATAATTTTTTTTCAGGTTCTGTGGAGATGAGTTGCCAGATGATATCATTAGCACAGGTAATATTATTTCCACTTTTTGTGGTGAAAAGCCCAAATCATCTCTTCTCCCTACTTTCTAAGTCACAGCCAGTATGTCATAAGCCAGTGTACTCTTCCATCACCATAGTTACTTTTAAATAAGTGTAAAAGAAAAAAAAGTCTAGTTAGAAAAATAATCAGGGAAGGATCTACTCACCAAGTTTTCTTGTTTTCATAGCAAGGATTGCAAGAACATTGCCAAAGCTGGATATAGAAAGTATTTTGTATGTATGTATAAACAGCAGTCCAAGGTCTGAGTCTATACAAATGAAAGCCACTTTTACCTCTCTTTGCTCAAGTATTGCAAAGTTGCTGTAGCAAAGAAGTCAGTGCAGGCTAATCATACAAGGAAGTAGTCGTGTTCCCTAGGGAACGTGTATAGTCTGGTGCAGGAACTCATATTACCACACTTCCAGTGTCTCCAGTACGTAAACCTGCAGAATTCATAATGGTTTTACCATCTATGGATGGATGATCTCAGGGATGAATTGACAGTGCTGCAGATGCAAACAGGCCTCACATATCTGGACGTGCCTGTCATACTGTGCTGCACTGGCTCACGCAGTGACCCTTCATTCCTACATTTTACCAGGCTATGATCTCAGAGCCTGCCTGCATATGTGTTACATTGTTAGTGTTTTCTTCCTTACCTGGATGATCCCTGATTAAGCAAGGAGAGACTATTAACCAAACATAGACTCTTGCTGAGAGGCTCCTAAATGTGCCACAGTGCCAGAATCACAACCCTGACTGCGAATACAGCACAGTCTCAAGCAGAGGTACATAATCTAAGGAGGAATCACTGGCATCAGAAGAAATACTTTTTAGAATGAGGCATCATTTTAATCACCTGAAAACTATGAGCATTGCCATTTGTTTGCAAATAATTCTGTTTTCAGTCTCTTTAGTCTCTAGCAATAAAATTATCCTAAAGTAATTCTAAAGAAGTAGAACTGAAAATAAAGCAGTTTTCCCCTCCTTAAATATTTAAAAGAGCCAGGGAAAATACATTACAATGGAGAGAGAACATTACCATGTGCAAAAAGAAGAAAATAAAATAAAATTAACGGGAATGGGAATGAAATCATGGTGAAAGAAATAGAATGTAAACAAAACAGAATAAAGGAAAATGTGTTTGTCAGGCCAGATTATGCCACTCTTTTTCATAATGAACAATGTATCATTCCATACACAGTTTGTTGGATTACTCCATGCAAATAAAGAGGGCAGAATCTGAAAAATACTTGCTGTGCTCTCATGGTTAAGACATGGAAAATGGGATTCTACCCAGCTCCAGTGCAGTTTTCTTGTTTGACATGGGACAAATCCTGAGCTAAAGCTAATCTAAGCTTTGACTTTTGCTTTGCTTTCTGTGCTCACAGCCCACAGCTCTAAGCAGCAGAAAGAGAAGAGAAAAGCTGAATTGTCCTGTGCCTGCTCTCCCCGTTTACACTGGCCTGGCAGAGATGAACAGATGACAGTCATGGGAGAGTGATGTAGCAACCTCACCCCTGTGTCACCTAGAGCTGCCTGAGGCTCCATGCCTATTTCATGAGCCTGAGTGTTTTCTTTTCTTAAATCGGGGTGACTGCCTAAGTCGAGCAAGTCCAAAATGAGCCTAGTTTTTCACAGGGCTGAAAGGCCTATTCTCAGCTCAGAGGTGAACAGACCAGGTGGATCGTTCTGCAGACCTCAGTGTTTCAGATTCCCCAGTATGTCCCATCCATGCCGCGGCATAGAGACTCCCTCCTGGAGACCCAGGTGCCTGAGAGAAGCAAGAGAGCAATGTAAAAATAAGTGAAATATCATGTTTTTATGCCATCCAAAAATGTAATCCTTGTTTTTCTTTTTCTTGTCCTAGGAAATGTTATGACCTTGAAGTTTTTGACAGATGCCTCAGTGACAGCTGGTGGTTTTCAAATTAGATATGTTACTATGGACATGCCTTCAAAATCAGGTGACGGAAAGAATACAACTTCCCACGGAAAAACAAACTTTTTATCTGGAAAATTTGGTATTATGTGAGCAGATTAGCAAGGTATAATCATTAAGAAACATGTTTTAGGACCCAGTTCAGATATCTGTTGCTTCAGATAAGACAGAGACATACAGTCATTTTCTTCATATCTTTCTGACTTTTTTTTTTCTGCCTTATATAAGTTTTTTTAATAAAGTAGAATAGGAAATAAATTATAAAAGGTGCTTACATAAATAATGGAAGACTATTTTTAGATTACAAGGATTGTATAAAACCAAAGGACTCATCGTTACCAAAGATTTTTAAATTATTTTTCTATATGAACTGTTCCTTTTCCTTATTTCTTGCTCCACTTGAACAAATATTTTGTGTGACAGATGTTTCTTTTTAAAAAAAATTAATTTGGTCTTCTTATTTTTCTTGATTTCTACATATTTATTTTTGGATTCTTGATTTATTTCTTCCTGTTCTCTACACTATTCTTTTTTTTTTAAATTAACTCATTTCCCTGAACCCAAAAGGCCATTTGAGTAAACTCCTTTTTAAGATACATAGATTCATCTTGTGGGTGGCCTAATAGCCACCTATGTAATTGTCTGAAGTCAGAAGATTATAAAGCAGCGTGAAAAGCACGGAATCAATTATATTACCATCATAATTTTGTTGCGAGATAAATTAAAAACTACTCAATCAATTTTGTCAGGGTTTCCTCATCCAGAGAAGAGATGCTCAAACATTTAACTTCTCTGATTTCACTCAGTAAAGAATCAAATTAAAAACTCTGTAATGGTAAGAAAACTGGTGATATGAAGCATCAGGAGAAATTATTTACTGACTACCAGCACATCTGTTTATAAGATACTGTCAAGATGCTATATGTTGTTTACACAGGCTTTAAGACTGTACTATTTTGAACTGATAAACATAAATCATTCTCCATATGTTTTTAACTTCAGTTTAAATTCCTCAGTCTGAAGTGTCATTAAAGCTACCTCTGTTTTAACCTTGTCCAGAGTTTCCGGTGACTGCTTTTTTATTTTTGCGAAAATTTTCAGATTTTTTATCACTTTTCTTAATTTAAAAAAGTAAATAAGTTTTGAGAGAGTTTTTTTTCTATACTGAAAATTTTCCTCACCCCAAACCAGCTGAAATCTAGTGCCCATTGAGCATCTTCCTGTGAATTTTTTGGTCTGGCACTTTGTGAATTCCCCAGAAAGAGTTTTGTACAATAGGAGGAGAATCTTAAGCTAATCAGTCCTGTCTTTGCTTTACAACATTTTCATTCTCAGTACTTTAAATTGTTTTCAGCTTTGAGCTTTTATTGTTTTAATTTCACTTGGAATATGATTTTGTTTTCTAGTTTAAACAACAGTGTAGATAGCAGATGGCTGGATCAACACACACACAATTTCACTTGCGTAGGTAATGGTGACAGGGCTGGCACATCTCTCTCTTAGCTGC
Organism: Dromaius novaehollandiae; assembly: GCF_036370855.1. Taxonomy (NCBI): domain Eukaryota; kingdom Metazoa; phylum Chordata; class Aves; order Casuariiformes; family Dromaiidae; genus Dromaius; species Dromaius novaehollandiae. The sequence goes on along the minus strand of NC_088104.1, from coordinate 2,764,323 downwards.
TGAGTAAATAGTGTAGCAGTAAGTCATGACACCATACCACTGGGGAGAAGAGAGGTTTCATTCTTTTAATAAGACACCATATTCTGTTGTAAACATACTACAGTTTTTTTTTCTGGTTTAGTTTGATATTCTGCCAATGAGCTCATGGCGTTTAATATCTTCTGCTTTGACTAGTCCCTCACATGATACTTATCTCTGAAGATAGGTATCTGAAGATACCTGCTCACATTGCAGTCTTGTTTCTATACTCTTGATACTTGCCTAGAAATACTGTATCTGACATCTCTTCAAAATTTTTACTCATGTATGGGGAGAATGACCACTCTTTGTCCAGGCCTTCCCCACCTCCGTTAGTTTCCTTGTTAGTTCAAGGAAATGTATTTTATTTTCTGCTTTTGCAGTAGCCAGCTTTGTGCTTCTCTATGAGAGCAGACCTGAAGCTCAAGCTGCAAGGGTTCAAGACCAGCTTTTGCTGGGTAACCTGACTCCCCTGGTACTCGCAGGAGAACATCTTAGCTATTGCTGAGTTTTAGACCGTGATTGAGGCCATACTTACCTGCTATGTATCTGGCTTTGATCTTCCATCTCTGTAGGAAAATCAACTGATTAAGGTTGAATCTTGCCTATAAGGCAGCCTGCCAGTGGGATATTCAGGCAGGCAGGCAGGTCTCAGACAAGGTTTGCCTGCTCAAAGGCAAATATGGGTATAAGCACTGGGTTTCAGGAATACTTTGCTTTCATGCTGTTCCCAGGACTAGCTGACCCAGGCGGGAATATGAACATGATTACATTGTTGCCAGTAAGTGTCACTGTATTTTTTACAAACAAATAAATAATATGTATTTTTAAATACAGGAAATATTTCTTCTGGGGAAATTCAGATCTTTGGTGTACATGAAAAGTGACAGTGTTTTATACACTCCACTCTGGTTATCTACACTTACCCTTGACTATACTGACATTCCTGTATCGTTCTTTTATCCTTCTCAAATACACTCCAAAATACAATTTCAAATTGCATAACAATGGAAAAGGATGAATTAAGGATCCTGCTAGCAGAAGTTATTGACATTTTTCACATTTTTGAGACATATAAGGAGCAGTGGTAATGACAGGAAAATGGAGAATCAGAAAATCTGACATCTGGAATCTCCTTAAAGTGGGCAGAATACTATAGGTAAAATGCTAAATATCTTAAAAGATTCCCAGTTTTACTGGAAAACAGTATCACAGCTAGAACTGCAGCTACTCTCTCTTTCATTTCAAATACTCTATTCATGCTTCATCCTAATGGGAGGAAACAAAGTTCATATCACTATGTTTAAGGGAATCAAGCTGCACCTAAGATCAACTGGTATTTTTTAATCCTGCCACCTGGTGGACTGAAAAAAAGCTATTCACATGTTCCTGTGAATGTTTCTCTCTAAAATCAGCAGAAGTATTTAGCAACAAGAAGCAAAAAGTCTGGAGAGGACTGTTAGTGTTTTATTTATGGCCTGGGGTTCTTTTGGACTGAGAAGCAACAGGTCTTAAATTGTAACGGAGCAGAAGCAAAACCTGTACAGGAAACATCTACATGTCTAGAAAACCCTCCTGGGACAGTCAGTGGAGTAACATCATTTTAAGAGTTACTTTACAGAACAGACTCCAGATAAGTGTGTCAGAAACCACTACAAAGCCCTGCAGGTGATGAAGAAGGACGACTGAGCAGTTGGTGTAACTGTTAAGGCCTATTTTTATCCCTGAGAAACAAGGTTCCTCTGCACATCCAATTTACTGCCACAGAACTTGAGTTATTTCGTATTACATCCACAAACGCTCTTGATATAAATTATTTCACACACTCGTCGATAACTCTTGTCGCTTTTCTGTGAATTTACCATGATACGGAATGAATCGTCCCTAATAGGTGCTAATGTCTCCTCACCCTGAATCAACTGTTGTGCATCTGCAGAGTCCTACCCTGGGGTGCAAATTTCCTGTTTGTCTGCGTGCCCCCTGCCCTTCCCCGCCACCCAGCACCGGCTCCCTGCTAGCACCGCTTTTAACGCTGCCCTTGCTCAAGTTGACACAGGGAGCCCGATGCTAAAATCCAGGATTTTTGAGCCCAGTGTGCCATAGGAGAGACAGTCTCGGAGGCTGATCAAGCACCTGGAGTCTCAGCCACAGGGACCACACTGACCGCAGGTGAAAAACACCAGCTTTCAGTCACTTTCATGCAATGCTTTATCGCGCAGTCCTACAGGGGAGCTTAAAAACTCAGTGGAAACGTGCCAGGGCACTTTTTGTTAAACTAGCTCTTTTCTGCTTTCTAGAATCCCAGTCCCTCCTGCAGCTGCGGGGGGAGCTCGGCCTCTCCACGGCTGTCCCAGAGACAACCAGAAGCGGCTGTGCTGCTACCCCGTGATCCCGCTTCACAGTCCTCATCCGCCTAGCTAGGTCTCAAGGAACTTTAGGTTTCCGTGGCGCGGAAGCACAAGCCTAACACCCAAGCAGCTCTGGAAAAACCAAGAGATCACTTCTCAGTTACAAACATATATGATTTGCAGATCGAATGCGCCTCTGTGAATGACGCGAGGGCTGAATGCCCGCTCTGAGAGGTGACAGGAGCGGCAGCCAGTCACACACCAGGCCACTCGCTTTAAAAATGGTAATAATAAAAGCGCAGAGTCAGACAAGGCTCGGACTGTGTTTGAGCACCTCGAGCCGAGAGGGCCCGGCAGGCGGTCACTAGAGGAGGACCGCAGAGCGGAGCTGAGGTAAGAGCAGCAGCGCGCCCCGCGCGGCCGCCGACCGTTGGGGCTGGGCAGGCGCCCCTCCCCCTCCCCCTGCCCCGCCTCCCGGGGCGGCCGCGACCAATCGGCGGCGGAGGAGGGGCCCGGCGTGGGGCGGGGCCCGAAAGGCGCGGGAAGCGATCCATCGCTCCGCGCTCCGCGGCGCGCGGGCAGAGACACGTGGTGCGGTGGGCGGGCGGGCGCCGCTCGATGTCCTCCCGGCTCGGCCGCCGGCCCTGCCTCCTCGCGCCCCCATTGGCTCCGGCGAGCGCAGCCCGGATCCGCGCGGCCGCGTCCCGCGCGCCGCCATCTTAGCCCGGGAGACGGCGCGGGGCGTGCGGCGGCTGCGGCACGGGGCTTCCCCCCCCTTCCCGCCCCCCCCCGCCGCCGCCGCCATGAGCGCGCCCGCCGCCGGCTCCAGCCTGCTGCCCCTACTGGAGACCCTGGAGGACCCGGCCGCGCCGCCGGGGGACCTCACCGACGCGCACCTCACCGTCGCCAAGTGAGCGCGGCCGCGGGGGGGAGGGAAGGGGGGCGGCGGCGCCAGCCGGGCCTCGGCCCCCTCCTGCGCCGAGGGGCCCGGCCGGGCCTGGCGCGGCCTCCTGCGCCGGCGGAGGGGAGCGGAGCGGCGGCTGGAGCTGGCGGGGCAGCGCGGAGCCCTGGGGGCCCTTCCCTGCCGCCCATGGGGGTGGGCGAGCGCGGGGGGCGAAGCAGAAACTTCCTCCAGGCGGAAGGAGAAAAACCAACTTACTTTATAGTGTTCTGGTTAGAACTGCTAGAATTGTTTTTTTCTCCCAGTTTTGGAGTGACCGTGTGTCCTCTCAGTTACTTTTTTTTCCCCTAAAGGTACCTGTTAACCCCCAGGTCCCACTTTTATCAGGGTCCTTCACATCTGTTAGCGTGTGCAAGGGCATTATTATCGCTTGCCACGAGCATCTGCCTTGAGTCCCTGTCTTCCTCCTTTCTAGTAGCTTCTTAAGCCATAAGTGCTCAGGTATCAGTGATTCTGCTCACTGTATAACAGTTTGCAGGTTTCTAGTAAAACTGGCCAGAACTAATGCCCCAACTTGGGGATCATACCAGAACAGCAGGAAACTTCTCAGGTTGTCTCTTGGTGATTACAGTGTTAAGCCTGTTTCTTGCAATGTGAAACTGGTTATTAACACTTTATCGGGAAACACAAGCTCTCCTATATAGATGTTCTTCAGACATGTGGGGAGTTTCCACTGTTAGCTGGGAAAGCAGAATCCTTCTACTGTCAGGGACCTGCATTCTAAAGCTTTTTTTGAGTTATGTGCTTTTAGCTTGTTATATTGCTGTGTAAACTGTATTTAATTTTCAGTAGCCACAGAAAGTTTGCCCATTAACTTGTGATGTTTTTATCAAAGATGAGAAAAGATGAAAACCCTTATGTCTTTTATGTTCCATACACAAAATGGGTCATTAGTCATTTTACTTTCTCTAATATATTAGGATATATGTGCATTAAAAATACTGTTTAACTTTTATGGCAGACTAATTATGTGGTGATTAGTGGCTTTGTCCTTTTCCTTTTTAAGGGAAAAAACTGTTCTATAACCACTATTTTTAGACCAGTTAATGGATTGTGTATAAAAGGAAACGTATGTTGATACCACATTTAACTTTTGTGAATATTGCTTATTTTCCTCTCTGCTCCTTGAAGTCGCTTGACTGGTGAGGATGGCAAAGAATTCACTGCAGAAGTCAGAAGACACTTTTCCCGACTTTGCAAGGTGTTGAAGGTATGTCTTTTCCATTAAATTTTCTGCAGTTTATTTTAATGAACAAACCAAAGGTGTGTTTAAGTGGTCATGATACCTGGCCAGTCTAAGACTTGAATTTGAATTCGTGTAATGCTAATTTGAACTAGTGACATGGTAGTAACGCTTTGTTGGTAAATTGTTTCCTTTGTGTTATAGAAATTAGTATAGAGAAATAAATTTGAGAGTCTTGGATGAGTTCATGCTGTGTTGTGCAGTCAAATTTAATTTTCCAGAAAAGGCACAGTGTGTTCTGCCTGTCCTTAGAAACACTTCGGAGAATTGGAATATGAAGTAAATCTCAAGGGATTTGGAATGTAAAGGCTGTTGTTCTAGCCACTTTTTTTTTAAAAAAAAAGTCCTGTTGTAGATATTTAATAACAATTGGAGAGTTAGGTAGTAGTACATGCACAGAAAAGTAGTAAAGGATTTCTGATGTTTAGCACATACTTAAGTAAAGATGTCTAAATTACAGAGAGTAAAAATGTCTTGAGAACCCCAAATTCTTTCAGTAATTTGGGTTGTATAAATAGGGATGGCTTTATTATACCAGTGTATCTTCCATCAAGCATTCCGTTTTGACAGCTCTCTTCATTAAGCAGAAGTGTTGGAATTAAGACAGTTAAAACCTTATAGCCACTTCTGTGACTTGAGACTTTAATAATTTATTTTTTCAGGCACACATTTCTAGTCAAAACTCGGAGCTAAGTAATGCAGCATTACAGGCCTTAGGATTTTGTGTTTTTAATTCGAAGATTACATCTGAGTTATCTGGTAAGCAAACTAAAACTTTCACATGTTTGGTGGTTAAAAAAATATAGCAGAGCTCTTTCTGTATTTCTTTGTTACCATATACTTTAGTTTTGATTAAGTTTACAGTTCCCAAGTGGTCCAGTAGTTTTGTTTTATCTCTAGCATTAAGCAATGTGAGCTTATTTCACTAATTTCATTTTGTGCAATAAATTGTAATATGTTTCCATGCTGCTACACTAATACTATTGTACTAATTTCCAATTTCAGTAAACACTTTGGTAGCATTTAGGTCCTGTAATTTGTTTTTGTGGAATTAGTAATGAAAAAAGATGCCAAAATGGAAAAAGAATGGACACTTTTTGTTTGTGGAATGCAGGGAGCTGTAGTATTGTGTTTGAGTGGTTTTTTTTTTTACCCCTTACTTGGTGGTTCTACCTTGTCACATTGGCACGGTCTCTTAAATGTGCTGGTAAAGTCTTTCAAATTAAACTAATTTAAAGTAATCCAAAACTTCATGGCCTAAATTGCTAGAAAGCGCTAAACCCTTTTAACAACAAGTTTTGCTGCTGAGAACTTGAGGGTATGCATCAAAGGTTTTTTTTGTTTGTTTGTTTGGTTTTTTAAGATTTTTTGTTAATGGAGGAGAGCTAATGTCTAAGTTGGCTGATCTTCAGAAGGTGCCTGTTCCATGTTCCATTGGTCAGGCATATCCATTTGCAGTAAAAGCCATTCTGTCGGATGGCCTGCGATCTTTGTGTGCACACCCTTAGCTTTAGTGGGTGGTAGATATGCAGGTTGTGCAGTAGTGAAAGGTGGTTAAGCTAAGATTGCCTTTCATGGGCACACAAAGACAAGCAGTGTAATTCAGCTGTTGCTGGTACCTTGATGGTGACTCAGCCTACAGTGGCTGTCAAGAAGAAGAATGACAAATAGCATACTGTCTGTTTCCCCGCCTCTGGTGAGTGCTGAATGGTTTTGGACAAATGCACTAGAATGATCTTTAGCAGATGAAAAACTTAACTCAGGCAAGACTGAACAACATCCTATGGATGGATGTGCAGACCGAATTTTTTCTCGCGTGTTTGAAAGGACACTGCCATTCTGCTTATTGAAGCTGATTCTTTGCCTCAATTTTTCTACTGTTTCCTGAAGAATGTATTCTGCTTCCCTCGTACTCAAACTTCCTGATTTCCTGTGGAAATGAGGCATCTATCACAATGTCTGTGTAGTCCCTTTCTTCTCTCCCATAATTTTTTTTTTTTAAGCAGTTGGTCAATTGCAGTCAATTTGGTAGAGAACTTGAGGTTTCAGAGATATTTAAGTCCTGAAAATAGGTTGACAGGTGGTTGGGGCAAGAACTGTACGTAACTCTGAGGAAGGGGCTATATGTGAACTTATGCTTCTGAGATACTGAGATCACTTACGCAGGAAACCCAAATTTGGAAGAAATCAGGCTTTATTCAGTCTGAATTTCAAAGAAATAGATGACTTCCCTGTCTGTCTTCCTAGTTGCATTTAAGTGCTTTGTTTATCTTACTCATTCTTTTGTGTAACCAGCTTGCTGTTACCTCTGTTCGAGCTTTGCTGCCTTTTTTAATGATAAAACCTCTTGTAGTCCTTAAAATGAATTTTTTGTGTCAGCATAGCAGTGAAATTAACTGGACAAAATGCTGCTGAATTCACTTGAAATCCAGAAAGTTTTAAAAAATCAAATACTTAATCTTTAGCTTTTTTTTTAAGATAACATTCTTTGTTTTATGTTTTTTTGCTTATAATGATACTGTAGATATATACATACTATTGACATATTATGTCAATACTTTTTGCGCATTCTTGCTAATTATTTTGAAAGGAATTTACAAAAATTGCTGAAGAGTAGTGTTTAAGGCATTAAATCATAACTTTTGGGAGCTTTAGTTGCATGGATCTTCTTGCTTTAGTATTTGTTAGCTGAGCAAAATGACCTGAAACTTGCTAAGAAGTTGATTAGAATTACACAAACAGAATTTGAGTACTATGCATTCTGCTTTCAGCAACGGAAGTACAAGAGTTGCTTTCAACAGTGAACAGCATTGCTGTAAAAACTTCAGACAAAAACACTCGCACTCGAGCACTTTGGGTCATCTCTAAGCAGACGTTTCCTTCTAAAATTGTTGGAAAGGAGGTAAGTTTCTTAGGTTTGTTTTCCTTTTTTTTTCTTCTACCCCTTGTTTCCAAAGAAAATGAGGTTTAATGCAAGTTCATGGTCACTCTCCACCTAGTAGCTTTTGAGTCTGAAGGCCATTTTCCCTCAAATTTGACAGGCAAGTAGAGGGTTCAATTATATTAAGTTCTTAGAAAATTTTTAAGCATGGATAGCTACAGAAAGAAAAAGTTCACAAATTATTGCTCCACTTGAGGGAAAAGCTGCAACATTTAGACCCCAGTGAAGCTGCATAGGAGAGAAACATTACAAATGCTCTAGTTTTCTCAGATTTGTAATCTTAACTGGATCCAGGATAATCCAATCACAGTCAGGCAAAACCAGATTTCAGAATTCCTACTGCTTATGGAAATACTCATATTTAATACAATGCTTGCCCTCATATTGTTTCCTCAGGTGTCCAGCATCATTTCTACACTGGAAACAATACTTACTAAAGGAGATGTACATTCTATGGTGGTTGAATATGAAGCACTGAATGTTGTTATACGGTACGTGCACTGCAACATTTAATGTTTAAAATAAGTGCTTAGTTTTTTGAAAAACTATTGGAACAATCTTAGTGACCTTAAATATTCTGATGATAAATATTTGGAATGATCTTCGGATTGTTAACTACATTCGATTTTTTTTTTCTGTAATATTTTGTATTACGGTCAGCTCAATAGAGTGATATTGTGTGAACTACTGCTCCTATTTCTGACCTTTTCCCAGACTCCTGAACCACTTCATCTGCAAAATATTCCATTAATGATGATATGACATAATTGATTCTGACACAGAAAGTAGTCAGTGTTCAGATAAACTTTAATTGCTTTAATTTTTAATGGTTCATTAGGAATGCTAAGTTATTTCCAAAGCCTCACTTACCCTTCACAAGTCATGTTCTTTTCATATTCTGGTTTTCTTTTTCAAAGTCAAGCTGGTTGAGAGATTTTCAGCTCTCATATGGAAGGATTTACATTTAGAAATGTCTTCTCATTGGTGCTTTACATGTTTATCACTACACTGTTCCTCATAACACTGTTGAAATACTGTTTAATTCCAAAGCCAACACTTTAGACTAATACTGAAGAGTGCATTCTTTCAGTCGGTGCTGTCAGAATAGTCAAAATAATAGATTTTATCTTTATTTGGAATTAATTCATCTTTTTAGTAGTAAATGTGTTTAAGCTTAAATCTTTATTTAAGTACTGTCGGGGAAAAAAATTCTTGAACTGTATGTACCTGTCTTGAACAGCAAATACATTTTTAAGAAAAACAGTTACTGTGGTAACTTGTTTATTTTCTCCCCTCTATTTTAATACATCAGATTTCTATAGCAGAGAAATTGGGTATTACTTTTTCCATTTACTTGGTATTTAGCAGCTTTTGACATCTGGATAATTATACTCTTTAATGTTAATCTCTTTTTGCAAATCTGAGGTGCAGTACAGAATTACTTCTGAAAATTGCACACATTATTAACGGTTTCATATACTTCTATAGGATTACAAAAAAAGATTCATTTACTCTCCAGAGCAAGAGTTGTACTTGAAAATAAATCTTAAACAGATATTGGGTCTCAGGTTGAGTGACACCATTGGCAAGAGGATGCTGTGGTTCAGAAGTCCCTTAGGCTGATGGCAAATTTAATGGAAAACTATTGTCTTAAGCAGTGTTTGCCCTTCAGCCTTCACCTCAAAGACGTGAAACCTTTTTTTGAACAAAATTGTTGAGAGGCAGCAATTTTCCTTAGTGTGGTAAGACATTTGTTAGCTGTAATGATAGGGATATGACATGGCTGGGTCACAGAGAGCATCTGGGAAATTGTCTGTCTTCCAGAGAGACAGCATTCTTCCTACAGACAAATTTGAATACATGCCAGGTACTCCTGGTTCTCGTCATTTTCAGTGTGGGGTTGTATAAACATACTGGATTTTTTTTTGTCTTACTGTGTTCAGGCAACTAAGCACTAGAGCAAGGATGAAATAAGGATACTTGACGAATCTACTTTGGGTCTGTGCAAACCTGTGCTGCTTCTGGGTTCAAGCTGTCTTTCAAAAGCAAATGTATTGCTTTCAGCACACGTAGCCTGTTGGACCTGATCTAGTCTGTGTGAAACATATAAGGAATGGTTAATTTGCAGACTGTACTTGGTCATTAATGACAAAGAAGTGATTATATGTTTCTTTCAGGCTTTCAGTTATTGTGCTAGATTTGCCTAAAAAGTTGTGATAGAATAAGGACAACTGTAAATGTCAGTTTGTTGCTCTGCTCTTGGAGAGGGACATCTGAATTACTGTTTTTTTTTTGTTTGTTTTTGTTTTTGTTTTTTTGTTGTTGTTGTTTTTTGTTTTTTTTGAATTCAGCTTAGTGGAGCAGGCACCAGCCCAAATGGGAGAAGAGGCTGTGAGGTGGGCAAAATTGATCATTCCCCTGGTCGTCCATTCAGCTCATAAGGTGCAGTTACGAGGTGCCACTGCGCTGGAGATGGGCATGCCGCTGCTGCTTCAGAAACAGCAGGAGGTCGCGGCTGTCACTGAACACCTGATGACCACAGTAAGTGGACATGTTGTGCATTCTCTCTGTTCTAAAGGCAAAAGCACTGGTTTTCAGTTTTTTATAATCTAGGTAGAGATTTTTCAAGCAGCTTTTTGCTGTCACTGTGTATTAACAGCAACTATGTAATGACAGTTTTGACAGAAAAAATGAAGGTAATGGCAATGTAGTTATAGGACCACTGTAAAAAAAAAAAAAAATTTTTTTCTCATATGAATCATTGATCAGGATAATAACCTATCTTTTTAAAATGACCTTCAAGCACCTGTCTTGATAGCCTTAACTCAGATGTGGCATCATTAAACTCTGTTTATTGCCTCTTAAAATGAATTTAGTTTACTAAGCTATAGCAAAATTTAGAGTGAGAGTGACCCACATTATCTATCCCGGCTTCCTACTCAAAGTAGGGATAGTTAGATCAGGTTGCTCAGGGCCTGGTCCATCTGGTTTTTGAACATCTTAAAGGATGGAAAATCCTGCAGCCTCTCCGGGCAGCCTGTTCCAGTGCTTAACCATGTTCACTATTTAAAAAAAGGTGTGTGTGGGGGGGGTAGTCTTTTTTTTTTCTTCCCCCCCCCTCCTCCTTTTGCCCAAGTGGAATTTGCCGTGTTGAAACTTGTGACTGTTTCCTGCAGTGCTTTCCTTGGGTGCCTCTGAGAAGTGTCTGGCTTCTTCCTTATAACCCTACTGTAGGTAGCAGAGGACTTTGCATTTACCTTTGAATTTTGTGAGGTTCCTGTGAGCCCATTTCTCAGGCTTGTTGAGGTTCCTCTGAGTGGCAGCCCTGCTCGCCAGTGCTCCAGCCAATGCTTTCCCTTCCCAGCTTAGTGTCAATGACAGACTTGCTGGGGGTGCGTTCCACCCCGTCATCCAGGTCATTGGTGGTGTTAAAGCATGTTGGCCCCAGTGTTGACCCCTGATGAATGCCACATAAGTTGGGCTCTGAACTGCTAGCCAGGGGCCTTTGAGCCCCACAGTCCAGACACACCTTGTAATCTGTCTGACTAGTTTGTATCTCCCCATTCAGCTACAGGGACAGTAGAGGACACTGTGTCAAAGATTTGCTAGAGTTGGAGTGAAGAACATCTGCTGCACTCCCTGGGTCTGCGGAGCCAGTTATTTCCTCATAGCAGGCAGGCAGTTTGGAAAAGCAGCATTTGCTCATGATGAAACTGCTGGCTGTTTGTAGAGACCTTCTTGTTAGTTTGTGTGCCTGAAAGTGGCTTCCATGGGAACTTCCTCCATTATTTTTCCAGGCACTGAAGCTGGGTTGGTTAGCTTCCAGGTCTTCCCCCTTGCTCTTTTTTCGGAGGTTGGCATAACATTGCCTTTTTTTCTGCTGTCATTGGGGACCTCTCCTAATTGCTGTGACCTTTCAGAAATGATAGTGTGGTCTCATAGTGTCATTGGTTTTCTCCCTCAGCGCCTTTGGATGCATGCTGTACAGTTTAATGGACTTTTATATGTAGTTTACTTAAGTGATCCCTAGCTCAGTTCTTCACCATAGGTTGTACCTTTGTGCCCAGTAGCAAAGGTTATGGGGGAGAGAGAGGTTGAAGGCCTGAGAGCAGACCTACCAGTCAAGAGAGGAGAGGAAGGCACTGAGTACCTCCGCATTTTCCATGTCCATCAAAGGGTTCCCACCCTATCCAGCAACAGCCCCGTGTTTTCCTTGGTGATCTTGTTGCCAGCATACCTGTAGAAGCCCTTTGTGTTACACTTAACATCCCCTGCTGTTAGCTTCAGCCTAAAAAAATAATCAAATGTTAGCAAAGTTTGACTGATTTACTGACAAATGCAGCATGGAACAGAACTGTATCTTTCCGATCTAGAAATAACATAGTTAATTCCAGATTGTTTGTGTTTTTCCAAGAGTCATGAATACAAGTACATGGTTTTTAGAGTATTGTGAGTATATTCCTTGCTAAAAATATTTTTCTTTTTGTTTGCAGAAATTAATTTCAGAACTCCAAAAATTGTTCTCTGCAAAAAATGAGACTTATGTGTTGAAATTATGGCCGCTATTTGTGAAACTACTTGGAAAGGTGAGTAGAAAAGGAGTAAGTTTACTTCCCAAAGGATTCATGATTGTAGATTTTTGACAACATAAATATCTTAACTCTGTGAACATCTTTATCTTCAGACTCTGCATCGTAGTGGAAGTTTTATTAACTCATTGCTGCAGCTGGAGGAACTTGGATTTCGTAGTGGCTCACCAGTGGTAAAGAAAATAGCCTTCATTGCATGGAAGAGTCTAATAGATAACTTTGCTCTAAATCCAGGTAGATTTGAAAACAAAAAGCTAACACCTGAACTGTTTTGTCTATCATCACATTACTTAAATGGAAGAGAATGTATTTTTTCCTCAATTTGATAGTGATCAACTGTATATGCATATGTATAAGTAAAATTGAAATATGCTTTTTTTTTTTAATTGAGGACTAACTTTATTTGATCAGTTCTATCTTAATTTTGCTGCTAGGAGAAATTGTTAATTAACAAACCTTTGTTTTATAACAGTTTGAGCCAAACAGCAATGAAATAGAGAGGAAAAACATTATTTTGTAGGTTTTATTTTGTGTTGTATTGGCTAATTGGATAAAAGCAATGCTTCAAGACTCCAGTAGTTGTTCTAAAAAAAGTTACTTGGTGTTATTGGCATTTGTGTTGTGTGTCCTAATGCGAATAACAAGGATTACCTACTGCAAAAGCAGTCTGAGCAGTTTCGTGTTAATTGCAGAGGGATGTGTTCTGCTGCTGCTGAGTTGGCTAAAAGTTTCTCTTCTTTGGGCACTTGGATAAAGCAAACCTCTGTCCAGACTTGCTTTGCTATTCCTACATGGTAGGAAGATTAATTTAAATAACCTGTAAGTTATATAAATGTAAGTCATATAAAAAAGTGGTAAACTACCATTCATGACTCCAGTATACTTTAAAACCATTCAGATGCTTTCAGTAGTTAATGTACATACACATTATATTATTGGTTTCCTTTTTCTGTTCTCTTTAAATTATCAAGCATGAGTGGATATCATTCTTCCATGTTTACATTAGTATTCAGCAGACTTCATTTCAGTCCTGATATTCAAAAGAAATGCTTGCTATTTCTGGAGTCATTCCATAAAACTTTTAGAGCAATAAAAAAGGTCAGAAAGATTGGTGTATACATAATGTGTTTCCACAAATTGTTACTCACTGTATTTTAAGCTAAAATACACTAGAAAGAGACATATGGTTTAAAAATTTTCCTTTTTTGTTCTGCAAATCAATTTTTAATTGCATTGCTTAAAAATACGGATTTTTTTTTTTGTCCTCAAGATATATTGTGCAGTGCCAAAAGGCTGAAATTGCTAATGCAACCACTGAGCTCTATCCATGTGAGAACAGAGGCTTTGGCGCTGACAAAACTGGAGGTCTGGTGGTATTTACTTATGAGGCTGGGACCACAGCTGCCTGCGAACTTTGAACAGGTAAAAAAACCTGAAAATAGTCATGGCATAATCATTTAGACTGTGTTGAGTGTGCGAAGCTAAGTCTTCTCTCTCATAACAATTTTTTTTATACCTGTTTTGTTGTTCCCTAGTTCAGTATTAAAATGAAACTGTCATAAGGGACTAAATCTGACTTACACGTATGTGGTTTTTACATGTATATATTCTATATAGAAGGAGTATTTGGGGCTATGCTTGCAATCTTTTTAAAGTTGTGAAAGTTGAGAGCATATCTGCATGTCATGTGAGCATCTTAATGAAAATCTCTGCTCAGTGCATGGTTGTAGTAAACCTAAGTGGGTTATCTAAGGACTGCTTTGTCCTTTCACTGTGGAAGTATATGCTTTGCAAAGTCTATCATAGGAAAACATACTGAAAAGAATGCAAAATATTTAGAAAGCAACATAGAACATTGGTCCAGGTGTACTTTTCTCTACAATTTGCAATCAATCAGGCAGTGCTTTGCCCTTCCAAAGGAACATTCAGTGAACAAGGAGAAAAGCTATTACGATAGCCCGTTCACAAAAATATTGTGAAAGCCTTCAATTTCATGTTTATAAACTGTCAGCAGATATGTGGGATAGTGAAAAGAATGTCTGCATCTATTTGAGCAGATGTTTTACAGTTAGTTAAGGAACCTCGTGTATGCTCTAGTCAGTTGTTAAGTGTGTACAGTTTTCTGTAAATTCGTCTATTTTCTAAAGATGCAAATAGAAGTTAATCATAAGAGAAATAAAGGGCTCTCAAGTGTGTTGTGCACAGAACAGAGACCAACTTTTTAATATTTCATTTAACAGTAATGGAAATATTTCTTGTGAAAGTTGTTCTGAGATGTGTGCAACTTGGAGGGGCAGGGGGATTAGCTTTTTTATTTTGTCTTCCTGAAACACTTGTTTTGGGTTGTGCTGACTTGAAATCATATCCAGATAATACTTCAGGAGTCATCATTGTCTATAATGTGCAGACTGATTTCTGCCTTGTTCAAACAGGATAGGCCTGAGTGAAGGTTTCTGTATTCTGTTCACTATGGATTTGAAGGCTTAGACTTTTAAGCAGCGCTTAGGTAGTTGAGTTGACTTTAATAATAGTGGTAGTTGCACTTGTTCTGGAAATGCAGTTTGATAGAAAGTTTTCTAATGTTGTTAGCACTCGCATTACAATTGGAATGAATAAAGTGTTACTGTTAGGTTTCTGAATTTCATTAAATTAAACTTCACAAGGTGAGAGAAGGGGGGAAAGTTCATCTAACTTTTTAATTACGGTACAGTTAAATCACTTCTACAGTGGTTTAATCTAGCCTTCGCAAGCCCAGCAAAGGGCTACTAAGATGACTGAGGGATTAGAGCATCTCTCATATGAGGAAAGGCTGAGGGAGCTGGGACTGTTCAGCCTGGAGAAGAGAAGGCTGAGGGGATCATATCAGTGTGTATAAATATCTGAAGGGAGGGTGTAAAGAGGACGGGACCAAACTCTTTTCAGTGGTGCCCAGCAATAGGATGAGAGGCGACGGGCACAAACTGAAGCACAGGCAGCGCTGTCTGAACATGAGGAAAAGCTGCTCTACTGTGAGGGCGACAGAGCAGTGGGACAGGTTGCCCAGAGAGGTTCTGGAATCTCCATCCTTGGAGATGTTCAAAAGCCGTCTGGACACGGTCCTGGGCAGTGTGCTGTGGGTGACCCTGCTTGAGCAGGGGGGTTGGGCTAGATGATCTCCAGAGGTCCCTGCCAACCTCAACCATTCAGTGATTCTGTGAAGTACCCAGAAACTCTGGAAACACTGATATTGTAGACAGCAGTAGTCTACACTGAAATTTAAGAGTTCTTTAACTGCTCGTCTATGTCATTCCTGTTTTCACTGAGGTTTGGTATCTTTGCAGGTTTGCGTACCATTAATCCAAAGTACTCTAAGTCTAGATTCGTCTGCTGTGTTGCAAGGAACACCTTCACGTGGACCAGCCAACCAGAGTTTAGCCTCAGCAAACCCTACGCAGAAATCGGGTATTAAAACACAAGCCTCTTTGCAACTATATTTCAGAAACAGGAGCTATTCTGTTATAGTAGACACTGTTATGCTTTTTCACTTGCAATATGTCATTAACAAAACCTATTTAGAATATTGCATGCTCATCTGAGAGCTTAGAGATGGGACTTAGATTAGTTAATACAGACTGTTGTAGTTGGAAATTTACAAAATCATGCTAATCAAATTTTGTTGAAATCCAGCTTTTAATGTCCTGAATTGTGTTGCCTTTGGTGAGGGAGCTTTGATCCTCAGTTTAAAATTCTGTTTCTTAGTATTTGTTGGTATAGGCACTGTTTATATATGTCATTTTCAGTTCTATAGTATTTTCACTTTCTGCTTGAATGAGTCACCCCGTGATCATAATATATACCTATCTAATTTTGATTCTTTAAATGCATGTTAAATATCAGCAAGTTGAGCTGTGTATCTAAATGTGTGAGTTACGGAACTGCCTTTGTTTTCTGTATAGAACATCTAGGAGTCTAGGCCTTATGTAATTGTAGGATGCTGTAATTAGAAGCCTCAGGTATGTTGTATGAGTATCCCAGATGTGTAAATCTTCCTGTTGTTCCATTTAACAGGAAAATTAGTTAATTTTAACTTTGTAAAATCCTCTGTGAAATCCGTCAGTATTCTTTGTATCTGGGACCTTTCATGCTTGAGTATAGAAGTTTCTAATGGAAATGTTTTCATAGCAATAGAATTATTAGTAGTTGCTGTGTAACAGCAACTTTCATGGAGAGACATTTTAAAAAAAAAAAAAAAAAAAAAAAGCTTGCAGTCTGAAACTTTTGGTTCTTCCAAGAGATCTTTGGAAGATATGTATGCTTTCAAAATACATGCTTAACTGATGTTAACCTAACTTGGAGTGGGAATTTGTACTAGATGTCTGACTGTCACAGGTCTCTTCAAGCCTATATTACTCTGATTTGGGTTTTTTTAGTGTTAACTTTGGGGTTTTGGTCTGTTGAATCTTTGCCTTCACTTGATTCTAGATGAAATACTTGATAATGTAATTTTTCAACCCTCACTCCAGGTTCTTACCCATTTGCAAGTCCAGTCACACCGAGGATGAACTTGAATTCTAGTACAGCAGGAATGGTGGTGATTCCTTCCATTCAACTTCTGGGAATCGAAATGCTGCTTCACTTCTTGAGGGGCCCAGAAGTTTTGAATTTTGCTAAGCAAAATAAGCTGGTACTCAGTTTAGGTATATGAGTTATTTTTTCAAAGTATTTTTGCGTAATCTGAAATTACTATTTTTATTAGACTTAATTAATGCCCATTAGCATGAAATGCTTGAAATATTTAAAGGTGTTAGTTGTCATCTTTAATGTTAGAAGATGTTTTCAATTGTATCAAGTGCTTAGAGTTCATATTTATGCTTGATTTTCTTTTTAAAAAGATTTGCCTTAAAAATGGACCACAAAATAACAGATTTACGGAATATGTTTTGTTCTTCTCGTAGAGCCTCTTCAGTACCCGTTGATCAGTAGCCCTTCTTTTTTTTGTAAGCACGCCAGCACACTTATAAATGCAGTTCAGGATGGCTTCATTGCAATTGGAAAAGAGGTTCCTGGTAAGAATTTAATGGTGAAATTAGATTTTTCTTTTGTTAGAAACAATCTGGGGGAAGGGGGGGAAAAAATAAAACTACTATACTATTCCAGTGCTGACATTATTAAATAGAACTGATCTGGCTAGGTTTGAAAGATTTTGAATTGTAGCTTAAATCAAAGTCTGTAGTTCAACACAATTTGTACTTCAGTGTCTGTTTAATGTTTTTATTACAAACTGAATAGAAATATGTTATGTTGCAGATTATATGCTGAATATTATATGGAAGGACATTAATGGATATGTAAAAACAGCTATTGAATCAGGTAAAAAAAAGTACATGTTATGTTGGTTATTGCTAACCAGTTAATTTTTTAAGATTAGAGTCTAAGTGTTTGCTTCATTGCTAGTAGTTGCCTATTTTTTAGGCATCATCAGTAGTTGTTCTTAAAGAAACAAGCTAATCTTACATGATGCCTCTGTGTTTATTACAAAAAAAAAAAAAATCTGATCTGGTCCAGTGAGGCTTATTAGCGAAGGCACAGTACCATGTGACTACAGCTGTCTTGTCTTTTAGCAAGAAGATGTAGAAGCTCTGCAATTGCTTGAGGAGTTGTGCTTTTCTTACTGAAAAAATCTTTGCCATATCAAAAAAATAATCCCACCCAAGTGTTTGTATTGAGGACAGCTTTTAGATTTTTCAGAGTCTTAATCAAATTAGTATAAATTCTTCCTTGTGTGACTACAGCTATGATTTTTTTAAAATTAGATTTTTCTCATAGTAAACAATCTCTTCACAGATGTATAAAGAGAAGTTCTTTCATATTAAATAAAAAAGTCCATTACTGTATAAAGGCCTTAAAAGTCCAGAACATTCTTAATACTGAAGTTTTTTTGCACTGAAAGGTCTAACTGAAAAGCATAGCAAAAATCCACTGCCAGATATATTACTTGGATGAGGTAATACTTCACAGGGTTTTTGAACATGTCAGTTAAGTGTGTACAGAAGTCCATGTAAAAGGTAGGAAGATTTTACGGTTTTCATAATAAAACTTTTTTCTTTGCTCTAAAGAACAGTGTAAAAAGTTTAGAGACTTGGTGACTGATTCCGTAAAGTATCTAGCATATGTTTGTAGCGAAATACAGCATTTGTTTCAGCTTACAATGTGTTATATTTAACGATGGTCAGAGTGACTGTTAGTCTGTTCTGCTGTAACTGTAAATATACATTGTTCTAGGAAATAAGAAAGAAAAGCAAGGGTCCGAAGTACTGACTATGTTGCTCCAGGCCTTAAAAAACACTGTTAGATCAAATTCTCTTCCTATGCAGAAAATACTGGTAAGTCAGAGGTGTTCTTTTAATCTTGTTTTTTATTTATTTTCTAAATTGTTTGGTGGCAGTCTTTTGCATTTTATGCATCAGAACTGTCTCTTAAGAGCCAGCTTTTTTGTTGAAAACTTCATTAAGTTAGGCGATTGTAATCAGACTACACAGTGTTCCTTAAGGGTTTCTTAGAAAGTGTTTTTTAGATTTATCAACAGTGCTTACAGTATAGGATATATGATTCCTCTCCCAGAGCCTTTTGCTTCAAAGAACAGCTACTTCTATGATGGATTTTCTTTTTTGACTTTTTACTAAGGAGGAGCAAATGTTACAATTTCACTAGTAATTTGTACTGTTACAAAAATATCTTTCCTAAAGTTCCTAGTATATTTAAGTACATTTTCTTCTTTTTCCATCCTAGTCCCTCATTGACATTACTGTTAAGGAATTGCCCCCAAAAGTATTGGGATCGCCGGCTTATCAGATTGCCGATATGGATCTTTTAAATGTAAGTCTGACTTTATTCCAGATCTTTGTCTTTATTTATGCTTAAAGGCATTAGGAAGTCATATGTGCGCAAATGTATAGAGTGCTTTAAGTCATGACATCCAGATCTTTTGAAAATTTTATATTATTCAGCTTTCCAGAACGCTGACTGTTTTCAGCCCCTGACTTCTCATGAATAATTTAACTGTCTATAGCTAAATAGGGATGTGCTGAAAATACTGAATGAAGCAAGGTTTCTCCTCTTATTTAAGTCACGATTTATATTACGGATTGCAGAGAGTTTTCAAGGAAACTACATAGTCTTAACTGTATGGTACTTGTTATATACTGAAAAACGAAGTTTTGGGAAAATGTTGTGAAGTCTAATTTCACTAAAGAAGGGTACAAGTGTTAAACTCCTCAGGAAAAATCGAATGCACAGACATGAAGCAGAGAATGCCTTGCTGGACAGTGTCACTGCAGAAAATGATCAGAAGTCATAGTGGCCTAACAGCTGAAAATATCAACCATAATCTACTTGAAAAAAAAGGGGAAAAAAAGAAAAAAAGCTGGTTTCCAGCATTAGAAAAAAATACTCTTGTTCTGCGTGAGTCCTAGTGGACCCTGACTGGTGTTCTACCCTGAATTCTGTGCACTGCCTTAGAAGGGAGAGCTAGATGAAGGCAGTCTAGAAAACAACCACGGAAAATAGCCTGTGAGAAAAGGCTGAAATAAGATTTTTGGTTGGAGTGAAACAGACTGAGGGGGAACATGCTGCAGTCAGTTTTTTTCTTTTAAAGGTGTTTTAGGGCTGTTTAGAATTGAGGGGTGATCAGCTCTTCTACATGCCTCAGTAGATAGGAGGTTTCTCATTTATTTTGCAGCAGCGGGGGGAGATGGAGCTTTCTAGCCTGTGAAAGCAGCTAATTGTTTACACTCTTCGTTGGGGAGCGCACGGAATTCTTTGGGGGTATTCACCAATATCTGTGAGAGAATATCTGAGTATAACAGCAAGGGAATGCCGCAAGTAGTGTAAATTCTGCTCAGCTCTCATGGATGTCTTTTTGTTTTGTTGTTTGGAGGTTTTCTTAAGCTGTAGTTGAAATCAGAGCTTCATTAAGGCTGATGAAGTTTTAACTGGCAGATATTAAATGTGTTTTGTTAAATGGCTTAGCATTAGCAAATATGAAATAATTCTCTGACAGATTTTAAAAGATTCAAGGTTGTCTGAAAGATGCCTTACTGAAACTTTAAGCAAATCTCACATTGCTCCATCTTGTTCAAGGAACTGTAAATAACTCATAGCCTTCTAAAAAAGAGAAGTTTTTAGCTTCAGCTATAGTATAACTGGTATTCTGCTAAAGTACCAGGATCTTTCACCACTAGTTTTTATTTTGAAGTGTTAGGATTCAATTTCCTATAGTTTGCTTTTAATGGTTATGGATTTCTGGCTTGCAGTTAAATACAGAAGATAGATACACATTTAAGTGAATCAGCTATTTCACTTGTTCGAGGTATAGACCGTTTTGACCTCTTAAATTTCTTTTACAAGGGAACGCCAGCTTTGTTCTTAATTCAGCTGCCTTTCCACAATAACCTCTTGGAACAGTGTGTAACAGATGAGAGGTATGTGTTCTTAAGTAAAGATTACTGTTTTTTGTTTGTTTTTTAAACAAGCTTCCCATAGTCTAAGATTTTATTGAAGGTTCTTTCTAACTTCAGTTAAAAAGACAAAACTTACCTAAGTAACTTTTCTCCCCTAGATTCTTCGTAATCCTAGAAACTCTTGTGGGTTATGTTTTATCTGGTCCTACATCTCCCCTGGCTTTCAGTGAATCTGTGTTCTGCATTATTAATCAGAGTGCAAAGCAGGTGGAGAACAAGGAGCATCTTTGGAGGATGTGGAGTATTGTTGTTAATCCGCTGACGGAATGGATTAATCGGGTATAGTGTTGTTTTTCCCCCCTTCCCTTTGCTCCTCCCTCATCCCCACCCCTCCCAAAAGAAAAACACAGGGAAAAATTTTGTGCTGATCTTTATCTTAATATATTTTTAGGAATTAGATGTCTTAAAGTGATGGTGAAATTACATAAGCCGTGGTAGTATATGTGAAAGTAGGATGTGTACAGCAATTTTTAAAAGCTCGTAATTGAAGGATGCACATTGCAAAGTGAGGCTGCAAAAAGGAGCAGGAAAGCAGGAGTGCTGATCAGAAGTGAGGTTTAAAATGATTCCAGTCAGAAGAGTAATCATTTTTTGGACAGTGTGCGGTACAGTGTTCGGATTTTTTCCTTTTTAAAGATTTCAGATGCTTATAGATGTCCTTTGAGCCTTTAGTGTAGCCTGGTTGTTGCAAAGGATGGAAATTTGCCCTTCAGGACCTCTTTGCCTTTAATCTTGTTTGCTCTGTGTGAATACTGAGTTGCAAGATTTAGGTTGTAATTAGAACAGTGTTTTCCAGTAATGTTAGACTACTTAATTGAAAGCTCTAATAGAAGCCATATAAACTAATATTCAACTGGTTCTGCAGGCTGCTTGCTAGGAATACACTGACTTGAACGTAGGAATTGTTGAGCTAATCACCATGTAGTCATTGGACCTAAAAAAAATCTTTGAATTTTTGAAGGAAGTTATTTTTAGGTGCTTTAAATAGGTTGCTAGCATCATTTACTGCAACTGAAATAAGTAAAAAATAATTTAAATTCTAACTGTTTTTCCACTGGGGTTAAGGAGCTATTTTGGAATTAAAGAGTAGTGCTCCCTGTCTCCCCCCCCCCCCCCCCCTTTTTAATACTGGCTTCTACTTAAGCTCTGAAGGAGCTGAGAAATGGCTAATTTAAAAATACCGTAAGTTATTTAATTTGTGCAAATTTTATGTACAAAATAAATGCATTTAGAACAGTCTTATTTATCATTTAAATCTTGCAGGCTGCTAATCCACAAAAAATTTCTCATTGCAGACTAATGAAGTAAATCAGGGCGATGCACTGGAACACAACTTTAATGCTGTTTATAGCGCATTGTTGCTACCTGTATTCCATATCTTCCCGGTTCAGGAATTTCCACAGGTAACAGTGAATTCCTAACACTGATTAGAAACAATGTGGGTTTTATGAAAATTATGGCGTACTATCTAATAATCTCAGAGTTTCATTTACCAGGGTGTGTGTGTATTGTGTGTGTGTGTGTGTGTATACATGGCTACTGTTTGAAGGTTGGAATTCTCAAGTTGTATAGGTTTTACAGAAGAAGAATTTTTATCTCTGTGCATAGACATTTATATTTATAAACTTTTTCTTTCTATTTTAAAGCCAACTATGAAATCCTTGCTGCGCACTTGGTCAGACCTGTATAGAGCATTTGCTCGCTGTGCTGCTTTAGTTGCAACAGCAGAAGAAAACCTATGCTGTGAAGAACTTTGTGCAAAAATAATGTCTGGGCTAGAAGGTGAAACTCCAGTAGTGAGTATAAACCAGTGATACTGAACTGTATAAATATTTTAGCAAATATATTTTAAACTAGGTACGTGTGCAAGAACATATTGGAAGTTTTAATGTAGTGTTTTCTGTAACTTAAAAGTTGGTGGTGGGGAGGACTTAAATAAAGCAGCAGGAAAGTTCTTTTTACTAGTCAGAGTTATTGAGTTGATCCAAATATGGATTGATAGATGTCAGTAAAAGTAATTACAATGCTTTAATATTAAAATAAGCAAGTTTTGCATTTGGCTTCTAAGTATTTAAATAATGCTGGCTTAGTGAATGTCATTATTATGATAAATATAATTTGACTAGTTGAAATGAATATATAAAGTAACTTAAGGTCAGATTAACCAATACCAAAAAACCAGATGCTTCCTTTAGGAAGGAGAATAGTGTCATAGCATTCAGAGAATGTTTTCCCTATATAGTTTGCTCTGTTCCTGGCAGTGTCAACCCTACACACTAAAACTGAGACCTTTTAACAGTAAAGCTTTGTAAAAGAGAAACGTTTGGAAGATGGAGGTATTACATTACCTCTCTTGTCTCAGATCCTCCTCCTCAGATCATCCTCTCAGATGGGGAGAGTAAGAGTGTCAGTAGGTGTCAGTGAATATTACCTTTGGAACACAAAATCTTAGATGCTTCAAAGTTGAATGTCTTTTGGCGGGGGCGGGGAGGGGGGAGCGGGGAAGAATACTGTGAAAGGAACAAACAAGAAATGACTAAGAAAAGTAGAATCTGAAAACAGGTAGTTTGGAGGATTACATCATTATAACTTCTAGATGCTGCTGTATACAGTATACTAATCCTGATGATAAACTTCAATTTTCAGAAATCAGTAATTATTTGTTAAGCCAAACTTAACTTACATACTGAAGCTCTTAAATGGTTATGTTGAAGCTAGACTTTTTTGGCCTTCCTTTTAAAAGGAAGCACAACTTTTTGTTTAGAAGAAGGTGTGGTGGATTGGGGAAAAAGAAAAGGCTTGACACTAGTCTCTTCATCTCTAGTAGAAACTGATTGTGCTTTCTGAATGTAGTGTTGCTAATGAAAATCTTGCTGTTAACGTCAACAGTGGCTTTTCTAAAAATCAGGTTTTGTGTAGTAACTGAAATTAAGCACACACTGAAATTTGATGACAGTCTGCTAGACAGCTAGTACCTTGAACCTTTACATTTTTGATGCATCTTCTTAAATCTAGTATCTTCCTACAGCTGCCTGTTACTGTTTTGCCTCTTTAGAATTATATATGTTTACATCTCATTTGTGTAGAGCGGGAAGACTGAATCTTTACCTTATGCAAATCTGCTTATTTTAAATCGTAATCTTTCTTCCTGGTCTTACCTGATCATGCAGTCAAATTTCGTCTGTTTCCCTACTTCCAGATTTGAAGCTTTTGCATTGCTGTCCTGAATGGCCAACACATCTTGGTTTTTGTCACTGTAACCTTGTATTTTTTAAGGTTTGCTAATGATGTCGGTTTCTTACTCAGATCCTTTCAGTGGTGGATGGTCTCATCCATGTTGTATCAGTTATGGTGGACTGCATCAACTTTGCACCGTATGGTACTAAATATCAACCAAAAAATAGATGTAAGAAAAACTTTCGAATATTGCGATTTTCTTTGCCCATATAATATACATATTATCTAAGCACTGAAGAGATTTTTAAAAAGTCCCAGAAGAGAACTCAGAATTTCAATGTATTTAGGTATCTTTTCTTAATTGTTGAGCAGTTTAGTAAGCTTTGTTAAGCTAGCTAAGTTTAGTAATTACTAAATTTAGTTACTAAATTTAGTTACTAAACTTAGCTTGGCAAAATACAGCACGTGTGAAATTCATGTAAACACTGAGGCTGCGTTCCTTTTCAGCTTACTCTAGAATATAGCTCTGCTTCAGCCTGAAGATGTATTTGATGTTTCAGCTGTAATTTTATTTTTTGCCCGTGAAGTCTGCCTCTTTTGCTCTGTTTAAACATACTTTGAAGTAGTAATGCTTGATCATAAACCATAGTCTATATAATAAATACCTGCCTAAAACGAATGTTAAGCTGTTAACATTACAGTTGAAAGGCTACTGCTCATGAAGCCTCTTCGCATAGCGTTAATCAGGAATAGGATTAATAGATTTGTAGAATGGTTTCCTGCTTTGCATTGAAATCCATGGTAATATATGAATACAAAGGGACATTGTATGTAAAAGATGCTTTGTGCTGTTGCCTATTCCCATTTACAACTATTGAAGAAAAGATTTGCAAAGTAACTGTAATTCAGTATAAAACCGAAGGCTTTTTTAGTTTCTCTGCCACATTTCAATATTAGGGTAGCAAGTCACTGTGGTGGTGGACTACTGAAAGAATGAAATGCTTTAATTGAAAGTCTTAATGAGGGAAAACCGTGATCAAACCTTTTCACTTTGACTGAAACTTCCCCCTTCCCTCCCTATCCCTGCTCTAAAATTTATGCATATTGACTAGTATCCATACTGTGGTTGCTATCTTTTTGCAAGTAGATATTAAAGATACTTAAAAGCATAGTCATTTGTATGAGCAACCTTAAGTACAAATGAAAGGAATTGGAATTGTATTTGTAGTGATATCATAAAGTAATGCATTGAAAATGTAAGTCTTCTGTTGGGTCTGTGTGTTAAACTATTTTTCTGCAGATACAGTTTAGGAAACAAAGTTCTGTTTCTCATGTAGAAAAAAAGTTCTAATATATTTTGTTGTAATATATGTAGGTTAGGTAGGAATCTTAAAGTGTGGAGAAAGGGTGAAAAAATAAACTTTTTAAAAATCTTTTCTTTTAGCTCCACAGACACCTACGGATTGGTCTAAGAAGAAAAAGGAGCCTCTTGGAAAGCTTGCCTCTCTATTCAGGCTCCTGGTGATGTTAATAAACTCTTTCCATGCGTTCAGTTCCAAAGAAATCTGCTCAGAAACACTGGTCTCCGTTGGTCCTTCAGTTATTGCTATTCTTCACAATATCATCAGCCGCGTTTCATTGCCTTCAGTGATTGGGACTATGTTTGCAATTTTTTCAAAACCTCTGGCAGTGTTTTATGAAAAAACAAAGTGAGTATTTCAGGAACGACTGGAAAACTGGATTCATTGTGTTGATGCTTATTGGTGTAATTTTGTGTAGTCTGTAACAAGCATTATATTTAAATATAGCTCAGGGTTTTTCAAAGCATCAATCATGAGATACTAAGAATTTTCAACTCCTGCTAAATTTCTTTTAGAGCAGAGTATTTTGCTAGACAACCTAGTTAGTGGGTACCATTCTTGTAGCACACCCAGACACTGCAAATAAAACGTGTCTGTCTGGGACAGTTGCTGAGAACCTGCTGGTTTCTGTAATGGCTGTGTATAAACTGGGGTGCCGGGGCTGAGGGCACAGTAGTACCCGAGCTGGTACGCGCTGCTGAATGTAGACGGGTCTGGTGCTCTGGCCTGTGTGCACAGTAGTCTGCAGTGCAGCCGAGGTTCAGTGGGATTCCAAAAATGCACATGCAGGTAGTAGTTCCCATTGTAAGGCTTTTCTTTAGAAATGAAACCAAACTTAATTCCATTGCAAAAGGAAAGCTGTATAACCTCTGAAAGCTCAATGTTCCAAATTGTTGTCTCTTTGGGGTGAATAACGTTATCTCCGCTTCATTGTGTGCAAACCGAAAATTTCAGTCATGATCTGTTTCTTTTGAAATGGCCACTGGAAATAATACTTATCCAAAACAAGCTGCACATAAGTAAATGTGGTCTGAAAATCACTTAGTACAGCTGTAAAAATCTTAAAGCTTGAATAAATTCCTCTATCAAGGTTGAGTTGAACTACACCTCCTCTCTCCACCTTCCGTGTCACCTGCCTCTGAGCATTGCCTGTCTCAGAATTACTCGTTAAAAGGGAGATGTTCGTGTTGGATATGTCTTTGAAGGGAGGAAATATGCAGGCAAATGTAAGTTTGGGAACCTCTGTCTTCAGGTTGGAAGTTGTAGGCTTCACTGATTTCTCATTTTTTCAGGATTGTGTATGTAGGGATATATTTACATGGAATTAGTTTAGGTACTGCTTCAGCTTTATATGCAGATGGGGCCTGGGAAAAGTGTTTGGAAAGAGAGATAAGAGCATTACAAGGCAGGTAGAAGTTACTTTATCAGAAAACATTTTATTATAAAGCTGAGCTGGTTAGTACTCATTTTTGCCATTGAGTTGTTTAAAGAAATGTTTAAAGCATGTGGGTATCTGTGCTGTTGAAGGGTAGGCTCCCTGGAAAGTCTTTAAGTCAGGAAGCTTGTAACTGTCCAGGGAGGAGGGTGTTTCCCAACATACCTACATTATGTATGCCTCAAGTTGTGTATTAAGACTAGTGTGCAATGCTCGGGAGTGTGTGTGTTTAATTCTTATGTTTGGGATAGATGAGAGCAAAATATTTCATAACTTCTTTTTGTTTTGACAGGCTTGCTGATGTACCTAGAGTGTATAGTAATCTTAACAACCAGGTAAACTTGCGAGAACAATCGCTGGAAGGAGGGAAGGGAGGGGGGAATGTGACATTCCAGAGGGATTCTTTTGCCATTCATTCCGTATTCTAAACAAAATTGTAGCAAAGGTAGAGGTTTAATTTTTAAACTATTTGTATTTTACTGAAAATATAGCTAATGTGAGAAGCCATTAGCTTAGGTGTTAAACAGTTACATCTGATTTATTTAGAGTGAGACTCTTCTTGTGGCATGGTGTTCAGACTTGTTTATTCAAACCATAATATCCTATAGGATAACAACTCTTTCTATTTTTAGAAAAGCCTTTTTTTAAGTAGTAAATATGTGCAACATTTGAATGAAAGACTAAAAATGCTGCTTCTTCCTTCCTTCAGCTTGAAAAACTACTGGCTGAGATTATCCTGTGTTTACAGTCTCACTGCACTGGTTGTTATGACAGTGAACTATTAGAGCAGCTTTCCCCATTGCTGTGTGTAATATTTCAGCATAAGAGCAAACAGATACGCAACCAGTGTGCCCACTTCTGGAACGCAACATTTGCTAAGACTACATCGTTAACATACCCTGAAGAATTAAAGTAAGAGATATTTTTGTTTTGTGTGGCTTGGACTGTGCAGCAATGCATAGTGCAATTGTAAGCAGATACTCTTTCTGATCGTAAGAACTAGACTTAGTCAAGTATGTATATGTGGAAGAAAAGCATTGGTAATAGGTTGTCTAAATTGTGGAAGTATCTTCATCCTTGAAGTTAACTGTGCAATGACTTAAACATTCTTCTAAGCATTTGAGGATAAAACTGTATATTTGAGAAATATTAAAATAGGTCTGGAAATCCATGTGTAAGGTTACTTGACTGTAAAAGCCATGGATTGTAAGACAAGGAAGAGAGATCTTGAGTTGGAGATGGGTGAATTGGCATTGTTCTGTTTACCTTATACGTTTTGCCTGTTACGAGGGCTGCTGTGTCTGCTGGTCTTGTTGCGTGCTTCCCTCCGCTCTCCCCCAGTAAGTCTAAACTTTTGTGTTAAGCAGAGCTGTGTTAAGTCAAGCCAAACAGAAAATTCCACTCCTACTGCCTGGTTTTGAGAGCGTTGAGATAGCAGAAGAATACAGCGGCCCATTTTCTGATGCGGTAAGTATTTTGTTGACTCCAACGGGTGCTTCATTGTGTATAACTGGGGGAATTGTTCAGAAGGTTTCCTAGGGCAAGGTGAATTTCAACATTTCTTTTCCTTTCCATGACTGACTTGCACTTGCTTCATATTTGAAGTGGGAAACTAAGCTGAATAAGCACTGACAAGAGACTGACTCTTAACAGTTCTTGCATTTTAAATTTTGGTTACTACCAGCTTGTTCAAAATAATTTTTTAAGTTGTCCTCTATGTAACTTAAAGAAAATGGGAGAGTGGGAAGAACAAACACATCTCAGGATGGATTTATGAAACTTGAGTTCAGTTTCTTTTTAGCAATGCATTCAGTGTATTGTTATTTAAATAGATGGAAAATTCACAGTGGGATGCAAAGATAAGTGGAATGGAAGTAAAGTCCGGTCGAAAACGAGATTCTCTGTTGGCACAGACGAGTGAACTAAAAAGTGAAGTAAAAGACAAGACCAGTAATGTTCAAGTAACATCTGCAAAGGTAAGGTATTTATGGATAAGTGTAACGAATCGGATCCATTTTTTTTCTGCAGTGGAACATTTAATACCGTTGCGAGTTCTTAGTTATTGAATTGTGTAATACTGAATTTATTCAATTTTTTCTTTCAAATTTAAAATGAATAGGATGTTCATGTAAATTCTGTTCAAATTCTGTAATAAGTTTAGAGACTGCTGAGGTTGAAGGAGGGATTATGGAAGGCTGCCTGATGAACAGGAAGAGTGGCAATCGGGCACACAATTCATGCTTCTGGTTGCAGGTTATGACAAACTCTAATGTTGGGGTGCATCTTGAGTTTTGGTAGAGCTGTGCCATGTGCTCAGAGTTTAGTTTTTGAGTAACACTGTTAATCCGTGTGACCCCGGTACTAGAGAATGAAGGGTAGAGTATTTCTTCTCTTTTTTTATCCATAAGATAACAAAAGATGTAAGATGAAATGTGCCAAGCAGATAACTGTTCCTTTCCTTGTGTCTGGAATGTAAGTTTTTAGACTCTTGTCTGGTGAAATAATTCTTTCTGTTCTGTTTGCTATACCTTTTTCATCTGGATGTTCCTTAAACCCTATGCTGAAAAATGAGGTGGTTAACTCTGGCTTGAGTTCTGACGTGGTCTTAGAAGGGGCGTAGCTGCTGTCATTTCTCCTGGGGGCGAAGCACATCCCCCAGCATCCATTCGCTTGGTTCCTTGCTGTTGACAGTTTGTACTTCTCTTTAAGCAATCAATCACAAAGTCTTCAAGCCCTGAGCAGATGCTAGAAGGATCATCCTCTCCACATTCCCCTGAAGATAGATGATGCTCTAAAGAGATAAGTCAGTTGTAACTGGCCTTGTGACCGTCAACATCAGTTTACCTTACATTGCACTTGACTGTCTTGACAATACTTCTCTGTGTTGGAATTTTTTGAAAGTCAGTGCATCACCATTCAACTAATACTGAGCATTTCCCTCCTGGAGGTTAAACAGGCATGTTACTTTCTCAGTGTGATCCTGGTGTCAGTGCTCACTGCTATTCACCTTTACATGATGCTCACGCAGAGGAGACGAGTTCTTCAAGCAGCCTTACAGCCACACACTGCATCACTGTGGTGTAACTGATCCTTCTGCTTGCCTGTGTATTCAGCAGCAAAGCACCTTCTGGTAGATCCATAAAGCAGCAGTGATCATGGTCCTTAAATACTCAGAGCTCCTGCATTCCCTCCTAAATCTGGAGCTGGTAGCTGTTGAAACAGATAAACCTGCCCAACAACAGGAAACTTGAGAGATCTAGAGGGATACTAGCATTTTTCTGTCCTTTGAATATGCTGGAGACAGGAAAAGGATGGTGATACTTCAACTGTCCAACTGGGGTGATGCAGTGGTACTTGTTCTTGTCATCCTTTGGTGATTGCAAACAGTTTTTTTTAAATGGGATCCCTCTTACCATGTGCTCAGGGAATCATTGATTAATTAAACAGCACTAAACATTAGTCATCCTGAGTATCAAGGTGAACTCACCTGTTAAGGGCTTTAAATTTCAAGAAACTAAAGGAAGTGCAGAAGCTAATATGTTTGTACAAGCGCACAGAGGAGGGGTTGCAGAACCTCTCTCACAGGTGGTGGTGGGGGGAAAAACACTCATGAAGTAAACCAGCACCTGCAGAGGGATCTCTGCTGACTAACGCAGAAAGAGCCACAGCTATTTGAGAACTGTTCCATTTAGGATGGAGGTACCTGAACTGTGAAAGCACCTTTATCTGCACCTGAATCTGTCTCATTTCTAATCCAGCTTTTTTACTTTCCACAGCTGAAACTAGAATTTTCATCTTTGAAGACTAAAAGTGAGATAGTTTTGGAAGAGGAGAAATCTGCTGATTTTGTGTTTATTCCTCCAGAAACAAAAGCAAGAGTATTGACAGAACATCAGAAAGAAGTGCTTAGGTCAAAGAGGTCTGTAATTCGTTCTGTTTAAACTTACTGTGAAATGCCCTTATGAGTAGAGTATATCAAATGGACATAATTAAAGTTATGTGTCACTCTTTCATACAAGTTAAAAAGCTGAAAGCTAACAAACTTCCCTGCTTCACTATACCAAAAGCAACCTAATTAATCTCTGATTTACAGTTCTTATTTTGATTACCTACAGTATGTGTGATCTGGCCTTAGTTTGATAATTTAGGCTTTGCAGTTTCATTTCATGACTCTTGTTTGGAATATAAAATAGAAGCTGTCACTTTTCTGAAATCATTGAAATAAAAGGATTTTCTCTACCTGATCTGAAGGAAAGAATCTAAGATGAAGAGAAGTCTTAGATTCATCAGCAGCACATAAGAAATCAGAGTATTTCTGAAGGCTCCTTTGTAATTAAACAAGTTCTGGAGTTATCCCCTTTTATATGAGAAAATAATACTGCAATATTATTTTGTGGACTCAGTCAGCTACCAGAGCTATTCAGACATGTGGTTTGTAAGCAAAATCTGTGTGCAGCGTGGCTTGATGGGAACGCACTGGGGTTATATGGTCAGCATGTGTTAATGATTTTTTTGCACAGTGGGATCCCAATCACAAGGGGTGGTTTTTCTCTGTAAGCACGGTTGAGATTCATTTAAAAAGCTTTAATACAAGTGAAAATAGTGATCTCTCTTCCACTTTCCAGTTTGCTTTGTCACTGGGACTGTGAACTTCTAGTAGTTGATTGCAATATTATGTCTTTTCCGCACAGGATGGGGAGGGGACTGTGTGATTGTCTAGTGTCCTTACCTGAATGAACGCTGCTGTGCTTCTTGTACAGCAGTCCCTGCTTTGTTTCACACTGCAGTTTGAGTAATCTTGTGAGTTTGGAAGTTTGGTCTGCTTCAGACAAGAATCAGCTGTGTTGTGATGAATGTGTTAGCTTACGCGATGTCATCAGAATTTCTTTTATTAAAAACAAAAAAGTCAGACTTGCTTTTTTTTTTTTCTTTTTTCCCCTCCCAGAACTGATATTCCTGCGATGTACAACAATTTGGATACTTCACAAGACACTACCTTATTTTCTCAGTACACTCAGAGCCAGGAAGAGTCTTTGTAAGTAAAGGTGGCCAGTGCATACATTGAAAGTATCCCCTTTTCTTTGCAGCACTTCTAATTTAAGTAACTTTTATTTTAGGGAAAAGTCTTCTTTAATAGAAAATACAAAAGAAGATACTGAAAAGAAACCTCAGGTAATTTCTTATTATCTAATGGTGATAAAGATATCAGAATCATAACCATACCAGTGATACTCTCTTCGTATCAGCAGTTCTGATAATGGGTAGCAAAACTTTGATTACTGGCTAGGATAAATATGTGCTTTTTTGATTGGACTGATAGCTTTTCAAGCAAAACCCCCCAAATGTAGCAGCTCACAGAAATCTTTTTTTCTTTCTTGTGGAGTAACTTGTAAGACACTTCTGTGTGAGTTCAGCAATAAGCAGTGTTGCCCTGAAGTTTTGAGAATATCTTGTTTCCCTTGTACTTCCCTTATTTTTTTTTTTTTTTTTCAAATCTGAATAATGTTGATATGGGTGACATGAGTAGTGTAGAAAATGCACTGATAGCTGGCTGTTTCGACTGTAGTGCCAAAAAAAGTAGATAAAATACAGCAACATTTTCATTAAAAATATTTCAGTTGTAGGCTTGTTAAATACCTCTCAATACTTTAATAAAATATTCTTGCAGTTCTTCATGTTTGGCGTTTAAAAGGATTTTTTTTTTTTTTTTTTTTTTTTTTTTTAAATCTGTGTTCTGCCTTCTGTAACTACTAAAGGACAGATCCTAGGATAATTTGGAGGAAGGGTAGCTTGAAAATCCTTGTTTTTTTGTGTTATGTTCTGCTACAACTGTTTTTTTATATTGTATTTATAGCAAAATTACAGCACTCTTCTTACTTTTGGGACAGGAAGAAAATGCAAAGAGTGAGGGCTGCATTAATGAACCAGATGAAATGATGGAGGACTGCGAACTGGATAATCCTCTGGAGAATGCTGACTCTGTGAAAAATAAGTCCCTTACTCATGCAGAGGAGAGCTCAACTTCAAAAAGCGAGGGAGAGTTAAGGGTTACAGCTGACGCAATTCTGAAGGAGCCATCATTTGGAGAGGAATTAGAAAAAAGTACTATGGAAACAGCTTCAAAGGAGCCCTTAGTAGCAGGAAGTGAAAATACTTCTAATGTCAGTACTAGTTCAACTTCAAGTGACGTAATTTCTGGAACACCACAGCCTGCAAGCCGACGGCAATCTTTCATTACATTGGAAAAATTTGATAGTTCAGAGAACAGACCCTTCAGTGTTTCAGCGTTGAACAGTTTATTGGAAGTGTCTGGAAGTGCTTCTATGCCAGATAAACAAGAAAATACAAATATACCCAAGACTGATGCTAAAGTAGAAAAATCCTGTGAAGGGAATAAAAATTCTTCAAAACCTGAATCTGAAGAAATAGTTATTGCAATACGAAGGCTGACTCGCAGACAGAGTAAAATTGAGCAACTAGGAAATAAGCAGCCCAAATTGTTAATTAGGCCAGACAAAGAGAAAAGTACACAAGACTCTCTTGCTTCCAACAATATGGAAAATAATCCTGAACCAATGGAAGAGACAGAACGTGTTCTGTTTGCTCAGTCTCAAGCTCTCCGTTCTACAGAGGCAGAAATTAAAAAAGTTGAACATGCTATAGCAGAAATGGAAAAGACCAGGGCATTAGATGCAGACTCTAAAGAAAATACACCCCCAGAGACCACTGTATCATCTGACCAGATAACAAGTGATGATAATCAGGTTCCACATGTGTCTCCTAATCCGAAAACGCTCAGACGTTCTTCAAGACGACGGTCAGAACCTGCAGAAAGTACAACAGGTAGTCAAGATAAGGAAAACAGCCAGCAAAAGAAAGACAAGCGTAAAGATGATGAGAAACCTGCGCAAAAGAAGGTGCCGCAGATTAAAGATGATGTATCCCAAAAGCAGAAAGCTGTTTCTGGGAAAACTACAGAAAATGGAAATAAAACAGAAAATCTGCCTGAGAGAACTGCTGCAGAAGACTTTGGCTCAGAGGAGTCTCGTGCTTCAAGGGGTCTTGACGAGGAAGTGAACAAAAGTGCTAGGAGGCCAGAAGAGAGCTTGAGGGCTGATACGGAAGGTCAAGAAGGTAGTTCAGATACAGTAGGTCAAAAGAAGGTAAAGGAACACCCACGATATCACACAAGAAGAGCTTCACAAGGATTGCTCTCCAGCATAGAAAACTCAGAGTCTGATAGCTCTGAGACCAAGGAAGAAAACATAAGGAAGAAAAAATCTGGAAAAATGAAAAATAGAAATGATTCTCTTGAAGTTAAGTTGAAAGAACAGCTTCCAGAAAGCCATAGCCATAAGATGTCATCTCAAGAAACTGAAACTAAGAATCTATTGGAAATAAAGAAAGGTGAGCTAAGCTGCAAAGTCAGCACAGATACTGTACTGACATCTGAACCCTGTGAACTGAAAAACCAGGTAACTGATACAGATGTTAGTGAAGCCATGGGACCTGCCGACTCAAAGGTTTCGCCTGATGCACAGAACCCAGATAGGGAACAAAACAAACCTGCTCCGTTGACTGAATCTTTCATCAACCCATGTGTATCTGAGCAAATTTTGAAAGCAGAAGAAGAAAAATCTGTTGAAAAGCGAGCAAACACAGAAAACACTAGCTCAAGTGCTCTGTCTGAATTTGTAGCAGGAGCAAATGTTTCAGGTAATGTTCTTTCCTCTTCACAAGTGCTTGAGTGTCAGCACAAGAGAAGCAAAAGGATGAGAAGACTAAGGAGCTGTGATTGCTGTGGTGGAAAGACAAAGCAGCAGTTGAAGTCATTCACTGAAATAAAAAGTGAGAATAACCATGAACTGAATGAGCCCCAAACAACCCCTACTCAGGCAGTTGCAAATACATCAGAGATGTCTGGTGATTCTAATTTTGAAGAGAGCTTGTCCATGGCACCGTGTGCCGTGAGCACCCCGTTGCTTCCCTTTAAGGAATGTGGTGCACTTCTCTCAGAAGGAGAGAGAGAATCCAGAGATAGTTTGCCAGGAAATCCTGTTGCAGTGGAGGAAGATCTAGAGAACGTAGCATGTACAGCAGGTGAAATTAATGACTCTGTGGTGGAAGCGAAAGAGCCTGTGGATCAGAATGACAGAACTGAGCAGTGTCTACCTGAGTGTGCCTCACCAGATGAGCATGGTGACGACTGTCTAGCTGCCAGGGATCACAGTGACCAGCCAGCAGCTACAGAAAAGGAAGAAATAAGTCAAAATGGACAACTGGGGGAGATACCTGAGGTGCTGACTGTTGTTAGCCAACCTGAGAAAAGAGAGATGAATGAGCTAGAAGATAATCAGGATGATGAAGAAAAAGATGAAATTAATCTAGGAGAAACTTACAATTTTCAAGATAGGGAGATGAAAGAGGAATTGGTGGAAATGGAAATTCTAGTGCCTGAAAATGTAGCTGTAGATAAAGAAGGTACAGAAGAAAATAACAGCGTGGACTCGCCTGAAAAGCCAAAAGATCTTGATTCTTTAGTTAATGAAAGTCCTAATGGTATGCAGGCACGCTGTATATGGTCTCCTTCAGCTTCTCCATCCACTAGTATTTTAAAGAGAGGTATAAAAAGAAATCAAGATGATGATTCCTTGTCACCTGCTAATAAGGTATTGTAATGCAATTCTGTGCAGTAACTGGCGTATGTAATCCACTGTCTGGAATGTCGTGTGTGTTGAATTACTGACTGTTTTCTTTTGTTGTAAATGATCTCATGCTAAAAGTGAAGACCTGCAGATTTTTTTCTAATAAACAGGCACTGACAGACTTGTATTACGGGCGGGGAGGGGATGATGATGACTTATTTTTGAAATAGAGCACCTGTCTGATCTGCCTGCTTGGATTGCAGGGGAACAAACGCTACTGCAAAACCAGTGTACAGTTAGGATCTTACCGCTGCATTTTGAGGTGCTTTTTACAAATGCATTTAATGTTTTCTTTAGCAGTAAGAAAGCCATCTTTTCTGTCCTTGGGTGAAACATGATCAGTGGTATTCGAGGACTTTGTATCTATTTCAAACTGAGTTTTTTGTCTCCTCTCACTCATTTCACCAGAGGGTGATGGATGGTTTGAGTTCATACTACAGCTTAACCGTAAAAACTACTTCTCTCTAAAAACAGATTCGGCGAGTCTCTTTTGCAAATCCAATTTATCAAGAAGGACTGGCAGATGACATAGATAGGAGGAGTCCTGTCATTAGATCCCATTCTTCAAATAGTTCACCATCTTCACGAAGTCTTAAAATTTTATCTAACATTCAGGCTAAGGTAAACTATATCTTAAGTGTATTCTGTATGTTGTAACTGCTTGGTTTCTCATTTATAATAGGTATGATGCCATATGCACTACAGTGCATGTTCGTAGTAACTTGCACGCAATTACAAGAGCAAAGACTAGAGAATAAGTTTAAGAAATACTGTTGTAGTTTGTCTTATTCTGTTGAGTGAGATGCTAGTTCTCTGAAAACAAAAATACTTCGAGATCAGGGTAGCTAGAATCTTATGATTAACTGAATTCCTACGATCCTGAGAGATTTTTTTCCTCTTTTTCTATCCAGCATATTACCACTCCAACCAAAGGATTTCTGTCCCCAGGATCTCGTAACCCTAAATTTAAGAGCTCAAAGAAGTGTTTAGTAAGAAGTGCTTTGGTTCATGTATCTCTTCTAATTTTCCTGTATTTGGTTGTGTGATAGTTAATTTAATAATTTTTCTGTATTATTCAAGATCAGTGAAATGGCCAAAGAATCGCTGCCTTGCCCAACAGAATGTGTGTATCCTGCCTTAGTTGGCTGTAAAGCACCAGTTGATATAATTTTACCTCAGATTACGTCAAACATATGGTAAGTGGATTATTGCTGGTGAAGATTACATTTTAATAGAAATTAAATTCTCTTATTGAAGCTACAAAAGTACTTTTTCTGATACAAGATGTGATGACTTACGGAGATATCTTTGGCCAAATTTTTTTTTAAGTGGGGGTAGGGGGCAGGGAGGGACTTAACTATTGTGAAATTACTAGATATTTCTTTTTGTAAAGCTGTGACAAGCTTGCTGCTAGGAACACAGGGAGTCTCTCCCCGTAGATACGAGCAAGCAGACTGATCTTCACAATCTGTGGCAATAGCAACTGGAGCTTTGTGTGTATTTCTCCTGATTGCTAAAGATAGCATCTTCCCTGTTGCTGTTGGGAGTACTGCAGAGAAAGTGGGATGCTCAAAAACAGCTATTTTACATTTGCACGAGATTACATGAGCGTTTGTGCTTAGTTCCTGCACCACTAAGCAGGAACACATATCTCACCTTTCGTAAACTTGAAACGCCTCTCTTCTGAGCATCCCCCTTCCTTCGCAGTACTCCCAGCAAGCTCAGTTAACTGGTTTCTGATAATGAATTTAAAATTCTGAGACAAACATAGACTTATAGTGGGAACTGTTTGGGGTGGCCTTTTTAGCGTATTCAGCTTTTTCTTGTCAATCGTACTTGAGCTTTAGAATGTCATTCTTTGGATGTAGGGTGAATTGCAAAAAGATGTACCTCTTTGCAAATAGCAGAATGTCATTTCCATTGTGTTTTTCCTTCATTTATATGTGTGTTAATTAGCATTCATATAAGATTTCTTCCTGCCCTCTCATCCCAGGGAGAAGGGACATGGATTCTACCACAATAAACAGGATAACTTTTTTTTTTTTCTTTTCCCCTGCTGCAGCGCAAGAGGTTTGGGGCAGCTCATTCGAGCAAAGAATATTAAGACGGTGGGTGATCTCAGTAATTTGACAGCATCAGAAATCAAAACTCTTCCTATCCGTTCTCCTAAAGTTTCCAATGTTAAAAAAGCTCTAAAAGGATATCACGAGCAACAGGTAAAGTTCAGTGTTAGTACTCCAAAAGTCAATGTGACAGCCTAATGAACTGCTCTATCTGCTGCATCTGTTGTGAGGAATAATATATTTTTTTCTAATAGAAAAAGCTTTTTAAACCATAATCTCCATCTGTCAAAGTAACATTGACATTCAAAGTACAGATCACTTAATTAAAACATTATTCACAGGATATAATGACTCTGAGTTTAAAATGTGTCCCATCATGCAATTTCAGTGTGGTTTGAGGGGATTTTTTTTCCCCCCTGAAAATGTCTCTCTTGCTCTCTCCCAAATAAATCTTCAGGTAAAATCTCGAGGGTTTGAGGAAATAGCAGCCCTTGAAGACACAGAAAAGCCAGTAAACAATATAGAGGATAAATCTTTTTCTGTAGATGAAGAAAAACTTGCAACAGGTAACTGTTAGACTTTTTGCTTAAGATTTAGATATTTCTGTTATTTTGTTGCTTTCATCTTGTTCTAACAGGAACATTTGTTTTTTAACTGAGTTAATGCCTAATATTAACACATTAGGTGGTTAATTCTGTTAATCACTTAATGAAGCCATATAGTAATTGCTTTTAAAAACTTGCTGTATATTTTAAGGGAGAAGTGCTATTTTTTGAATGTCAACCAGCTTGTCCTGAGCTGCTTAATACTATAACTACTGGCTTCTGGGCACCCACAGAAACAAAACAGCATGTCTAGAATAGGTTAGCATGAAACTGAGGTACTTAAGAGTTATGTCATCCTCGGGCAGAGGGGGCACTTCAGGTGTTTCCCAGGAAACCCATTCTGGATTTGGGTGCTCAGATTTTTATCTGAATTCTAGTGTTCATTTTCGGAGTTTGGCCTGACAGTTTAAGAAGAAATCTGTATTTGTTCTTCCTACAAGATATTTTGAAGCATTTGGTTAACTGGAGAACCCAGAATGCAGAATTAATTTCTCCTCAGCTGTCCAGTTTAGAAGTCGGATTTCCCTGGGATTATGCGTTACTAGCAGTATCTGAATACGATCCCCTACTTCCATTTTTGTCATTGATCGTGATTATACAATATAACTAAACATAGCAAAGGTCACTTGCATAAAGAAGGGTAGCCTTTAGTTCTGAGAGCTGCCTTTGTCAGACGCTCCCTCATATTGTGTGTAGACTACTTGAATACACTATTTTGTATAGAAGAAACTTGTAACCTTCCAGTTTAATTCTGCTTATATTTAAACCAAAACAGACCTATTACACTGTCCTCCTTACTTTCCTTTTTAGATTTGATTGAACCTGTTGTGTTGAATACAAATGGCCAACCAACAACAGATCTTCTGAGCCAAATTGATGCACTTGCTGCTCAGCTAACCTCTGAGGATCTTCACAGCTATTCAGGAAGCCAACTTTTTGAGATGCAGGAGAAACTTGTTAGCATGACAAACTGTATCATGAAAAACCTGCAGTCCCGTTGGAAATCACCACCCCATGAAAGTTCTGAGTAGCTGTTTATAATTTCTAAGCAAGGAGGACTTTGTTACAACGATTTTTCTGAAAACCTGCTTTTCATATTTGAATTATTCCATAAACTGTGCATTTGTACTATACAAGATTTTTTTTTAATGAGCAAAATGTATCATGTGTGTCTTGTTTTTTGTTTTCGTGGGATTGCTTATTCCATTTTAGAGGTATTTGTATCATATTGCTATGCATATTTCTTTCAGGTAGTGAAAGAAAACTTGATAAGGTGTGCAATAGCAAACACTGTGAAACCAAACAGAGTAGTTAAATTATTTTTTTCAAATCCTAAGTGTTCTTACTGCTGCAAACTCTTACTATATGGTTAGAGATCAATCTTGGCTCCGCTGATAAGCTGTCCATGTTGTTTCCCTTTTAAGTTGCTGAAATTTTGATAGATAGTGCGTCTCTTTTGGGCCCCATTTTATATTGAGCTGAGCTTGTCCAAGAACCTGGTATTTGACAGCTGGATGGCATCTATTTTTGCATGCATTTTTTTAATAAGAGTCACACTAAGAAGCTGATAATAAAATGGACCCTTACAGGCACAAGACTTTGTAAAACCTCTCAGGCTCTTTCCCATGTTCTAACAGTTTTGTTTGCAGCAGTGTTCTGCTTCTGTGGAGAAGACTTTTTCCTATGGGGAAAATGAATGGATTTGACATGAGCTCTTTGTATATTATGTACAGAGTTATGATTGCAAATGTTGGTTAATAATTTATGATATTGAATTTTAATTGCATGGAATGCATTGCTGCTTCTCAGAGACCTTCAGAGAGAGTTTTGGGTTTTACTTGGGAAAACTAATTTGTATATATTGTACTGTAGCTATCAAAATGGACATTTATTGAAAGGAATTGCTGCAGGTGTTTTTAGAACTTACACATGTGCAAATAAAAGAGTAAATAGTTCCCTAACTTGTTAATGTCAGTATTTCTTTCATTTAAACT
The DNA here is from genome assembly GCF_036370855.1 of Dromaius novaehollandiae. Taxonomy (NCBI): domain Eukaryota; kingdom Metazoa; phylum Chordata; class Aves; order Casuariiformes; family Dromaiidae; genus Dromaius; species Dromaius novaehollandiae. The sequence continues at coordinate 2,724,385 of NC_088104.1, read as the reverse complement.
TAAGATTTCCGATACCTCTTCGCAGGTGATGCCTGGAGGGTCCGTTCAACCCTCTCAACATCGTGCTGGAATTACAAAGTTGGAAGGGACCTTGGACAGTCACCAGTAGGTCCTCAAGGACAAGGTAGTATAGTGTCTTGTCATCAAAACTGTAAATCTTCTCTATGCTGCTCTTAAAGCTCACAAAGTAAGTAAAAACAGGACAAAGGTGTCTTGTAGCAAGAATGTAAACTGCACCAGTGATGAGTATTTTGTTGGCTTCCCTGCTTTTCTGAAAGTGTTCTTTGGTTCTGAACTCTGCCTCCTTAGGGGTTTGTTCATCTGTTGTATCCAGTGCTAGCAATCCTGCTGATGATTGACTTGGCCAATGTGAATTCCACTTCAAAGAGCGATGCTGCCCCATTCAGGCTGGCCTAGATGTGCACAGTCGGACTCACTGTGACTCCTTCAAAGTTAAAAGAAGTTGCAACATTACTAGTAAATTATTTTTAATCTTTAGTGTACTCTGGATACAGTATAGAAAGTGCTTTCTTATTTCCATCTTATTCTTGATACTTGCCAGTACCAAAATGCTTCAGTAGATGATGCAAATAACTGCTGTGTCTTCACATACAAATAATTTGGCCAGCTTATTCACTTTTGCTGTTGTGGCTGTTGCATCTTGTATAAATTCTTGTGACTTTTTCCCTTTTTCAATTCAAAATTTTCTGGGCAAAGCCAGTATGAGCTTGATTCCTGCTCCTGAACATGAGTTAATACATTCAACAGACTGCAGAAACATTAGCTTTTATTTACTCACTAATTTACAAGAAAACAGCTTTTGACCCCAGAACACTCGGATGAAAAACACATGCATGAGTGCTCAGCAAGCAGAGGAGAGGCTTTTGCTGTGTGATTTTTTTTCCCCGCAGATGAATATTGTCTGGTTTGGGATACTAAGCTTAAATATTGCTTACATGGAAAAGAAATAAATATATTCAAGCATTTTAGAATAGCCCAGAAAACTACTATTTCTCTTCATGGGAAAACCAATAAAGTAACATTAGGTAGTCTTAATCTTAAATACCTGAATAGAAGTTCCGTAATGTTTACTAGATTGCGATTCTAGCATTGCTAAACAAATGGGTGGTATTCATAACATAAATATTTTATATGAAAGTCCGTCCAGGCAATGTAAAAAGATTTTGGACAATGGAAAAAATACAGTTCTCCCATGAGCAATGACTGGTAGTGTTTTTACAGGCAGTTTTCAGAAATGTTTTGGAAAGATATTTTTAAGAGTACTGTAGTAGTTACTGTAGTATGTTGGTACTTTTTGTTGTTGTTATTTTTCTCTATCCTCCCCCACACCTCCCAAGAGGATGGTCCATAAAGCATTACCAACATGGAAAACAAGGCATGTTGAGAAGAGCTTACGGTATTTTTTTCCCAAAGGCTTATGTTGTGAGAAGTGCCTATGTGTTTTTGCCATGCAGATAGGCTTTATGGAGAGATGTGGTTTACTTTAGACAGCTTCTACGTAGTTGGCTGGCAGCATGCCGGTCTTGCCAGTTCTCTGGACAGTCCCATACATCCAGCCTTCATCAATTGCTTGTACGTTTACGATTGTGTCACCATCTTTGAAGGAAACTTCATCAGCATCAGCTGCCATGTAGTCATACATGGCCCGGTATGTCTTCTGTTAGTTTTTAGGGGGAGGGGGGAAAAAAAAGAGGCACATTTATACCAATGCTGTGAGCAGGCACTGACAGCCATAGTTGCTGGTCAGAATCAAAACGTAAGTGGACAGTAGGGGCAAGTTATGTTTTGACTTATTTTAATACTCTAAAAGTACTGCTGGTTGTAGTATCTTTAGCAGGTCTTTAAATAACCTGATTTCCTATCACAAAATTTCTTTTCAATATGGACTCAAATGTCAATTCCTGAAATGGTTGTAGGATATTTTTTCCTCTGAAAATGCTCTGTTAGGTTCATTTTTCAGGTAGAAGCAGTCTCCTTGCTTCTAAGGTGGTCAGCCAGCACAGTATCTCAGCTTAGAGCCTCTGTGTTCAGTGACACTGAAGCTAAACAAAATGTTTTCAGAGTGTATTATTTGAGCAACATCAGCTCTGGTTAACCCCAGCCATAACTTACTTAAAGGTATTGCCTCCCAGCACATCTTGCATGGAGGGTGATGCTGTACCATGGCTTTCTACAGCTTGGTCTCAGGATAAGGAAGAAGAGTCATTTTTTAAAGTTCTTGAGTGCAGGCTGGAATCTATCTATCTCACTTCCATGGTGTTACAGTTTTGCCTGGCTTGTACTAAACTTCAGCCCAGAATGTATGCAGGCTCGTTAGCTAGTCAATCCTAACGCAAGTTGAAGCATGGTGATGTGCTGAAGGCGACATAGGGGCTGCCAAGGCTGCACAGTTTGAATTCATCACCAAACTAATTCATGCTGAGAAAGCCAACCCTAGACACCTTCAGGCTGGTACTGCACTGAGCCTGGGATTGAATGTCTGCTATAACTGGATCAAAGTTACTTACGCCAGCAGTAGATGGGTGAGAAGGAACCGAGGATACAGTTGTCTGCTGGGTGGCAACTGAAGATGATCTTTGTTGTGGCAGCTCTATAGTTTTAGCATGTTTGTAGGCCACTAGGAAAGGAAAGAAATATTTTGTAATTTATACAGTGGCCTTAATGCTTCTATTTATTGTGTAATTGTCAATAAGGGGAGAGTTTGAGATGGTCTGAATAAAGATACTGGCATAGAGAGTTAGTTGCATCAAATCTGCCTTATTGCAATTTACGGTGGTTGATTATGTATGTCCATAGCTCAAGATTTTATAGTTGTACCTTTGTACTTTTTTTCATGGCTAAAGTCAGGACCATGAGCCATTACAGAACATAATGACAAGTGCTGGCCAGCAAGATGGATAGGAGGACGAGGGTTTGTCTGCTTGTTTTATTTTGGTTTTGTCCTTTTTATCATATGTGAGTAAACTGCAGTTTTGTCTTCCTCATACCTGTTGCAGTTGTGGTAAAAAAGCCCCCACTGCTGTAGTAGGACAAATGTTGATCCACACCATCCGAGGGCTCCGATTTCTCATCCCCACCACTGAGGCTTAAGGCACTGGCAGAGCGGGAATGCTCCCTGCTACGGCGCTGGGCTTGGACTGCAAGGAGAGTGCATGTAGTTACTTTGCAAGAAGGTGCACACAAAAATATGTACACGTGTGTGTGTGTGTGTATATACATATACAAGCACATACATATACACGTGTGTATATTATACAAAAAAGACCCAAAGCCCTCTACCATCAGTGTACTGTTACCAAATTCACAGAAGTCTATTTTTATGGTTATGCAATATTTTCCACTATTCAAAGCAATCTCGAGACACCATGCCAAAGTTCTAGTCAGAAAGACACAGTTGTGATGCCCTTATTATTTTTAATACTCAAGATTTTTTTTTTTCTTTTCCAACCTTCTTGTCTTTTGTGCCTACTGCTTCCAGACTTTTTATTGGAATTATTCCTTGCTTCCCCTTCTTCGGGTAACACAGATCTGAGACAAGCCTAATACAGGCTTTTCTATCATTCAGGATGCATCTTTTCTCAAACAATTAGCAGGAAAGGAGTAAAAAAGGATACTAAGGAACAGCATTTTTGGACATAGTTAAAAAGGAAGCACATGTTAATATTACAGGTAAGCAACCGTATCATGATATAACCTGTGGACATATAAACAATCCAGTATAGCCCTGTGTTAAGAGGTAATTTGTATATGATACTAAGTTGAATTAATTTTATGGTTCTTGAGAAATAGCTATATTAAACATCCAGCTATATATGAAATGATAACATAAATATATTTATGATGGTGCAGAGGAGCTATAGAAAATTTCTCCTCAAATTTCCATTAATTTTTCACAAGAGCTAGGTCCCTGTGTAGCTTTTGAAATCTTGTCTGTGTGTAATACAGCATCTGAAGTCAGCACAGAGGACTAACGCTTGTGTTCTTGGCTAGGTGGAGTACCAAGCTGTACTTCAGTATTCCCAAACTGTGAGTTTTACAGATTGGCTTTACGTAAGTATAACAGTACAGACTGAGAAACAAACCAGAGATCATGTGTAAGCTTCTGGACTGAATGTTGTCTTCTGCTGGGTCATAGTCAAAGACCGACCCAGGGTTAGTGCGCCACACACGAAGACCTGTAAGAAAAATGATGGTTTTCTGAGGAGAAGCATGGAGTACAGCAGTTTAGTCTAGAGAGCCTGAACAGTGTATGTGTCTGGGCAGGAGGGGAAAGCCAGACCGCAGGTGGTTTATAGCTGCTATTGGAGAATATATGCAACATTTAATTTGATAAACACTTCATCTCAAAGTAATGATAAGTTTGAATTGATATGGCTGAGCTTGAAAAATCTATAAGACAATGTATCAAGGTCAGCTTGTGTTTTGCATATAAGGAAAAATCCTTATAAAACCTGGCTTCTGCTTACCTGTGAGATTCTCTTGATCCTGGTCCACACGCTTTCGCTCCATTTCTACTACTCGTCTTTGAATGCCCCTATAGCTAATGTCACTGAAGTCCTGCATGTTCTTTTTCACACGTTCTGTAATGGGGTCGGTAACTACAGGCGTGAAACTACCTTTGCTTTTCTCAAAATCTTCATGGTATTTCACCTGCAAATTAAAATGAAATGACTGTTCCACCCGTAGCTTAGATAAATAATTGTTTTTATTCCTGCTTACCACAAGTGAATTTCTAGTAGAGACGTGAACTGCAGTTCTGAACTTCTGCTTTCTCTGATCCGAGGAACAATGAGAGACAGAGAGAGCGCCTAATCCCAAACATGCCTTTCTTGCGAAGCCTCTTTTATCATTTGAAAAACTGCATATCCAAACTTGCTCTATGTACACTGTCTTTGAGCTGGAATCCCTGACATGTCTCAGGACTAAGGTTCCATTTCTATTCAATCACTTTCCAAGTTAAAAATACATATATAAGCGTTCTTACCGTAGAGATGTGTTTCTGGGTCTCTCGTACACGCCGCATTTCAGGTGTGTCCAGCACATAGGCAGCTTTGCCTTGTACTTGTTTTCGGAAACTATCAGAATAAAGAACCTGCCAAATGAAAAAAGGAAGTGAGCACAGAGCAGAAAGGTACTTCTATATCATGAGAAATGAGCTGTGCTGAAGCAACACAACATGGCAAAAAGTGTGTGTGTGGGGGGGGGGGGGGAACTCAGCACCTGTATTAGTGAATAATGTTAGAATGTAAAGCAAAACTTTTTTTTCATAATTATGAAACATGGACTTCACGGGACTTGATTCCATACCTTCCTGTGTCTTAACTAAAAGAGCTTTACTTTTTTCAGCCTTGTAGTAACAGGGAGAGGTAATGCAGTAATACACAGTTTGGGGTAAAATTTTCATACATTTGACATGCCACTCACTGACTTTAGTGAAGTAGAAAATTTAACATTGCAGTATTACAATTTTTGCTGGTTTTGCAGGGTTTCTTTTCTCAATACCATCTGCGGCATGCTCCTATAAACATTTGTTTGCAGATATAGTCTGCCTTTATCAAGGGAGTCATGAAATATGTTATGTACATGAACATTGACAGGAAGGGGCATGACAGAACTTTTACATCTGGAATAACAGGTTAGCAAAGACTTGGTGCCAAAGGAGGCCATTTCCAGGTTTGGCATTTTTTTATATAAATTGCAGGATACCATCAGCATCTAAAACAAAATACACTGTTAATGAAGAATGCACATTTTATAACTCATGTAGTCCACTAAACACAAAAGATACTTTCAAAAGATTTGAAAGCTATGTTATTTGAAATTCACTTGTCGCTCTTCAAAAAAAACGTAGAGAAATTAATTACACAGAAATAGTCAATTGCAACAGGAAGTAAAAAAGCAAGTATTAAAGGGGTTTATTTTCAAATCATTACTTAATACTCCAAAACTCGGTAGCTAGGGACTAACGTTAATATCTGCACTGTTATTTCAAATTGAGTAAGGAAAAGATTCCACATTTTCAGAAATTAAAAATGGTATTTGTTAATACACTCTTATTTATTGGCTCAATAGTAAATACCGAGCTAATGTTTTCTTGATTGCGTTTAGCCCTCTCCATCTCTGGAGTGATTGGTGTTGGAGTTCCTTTTGCCAGATGTTCCTTGTACAAAACCTGGAGTGTACAAAGAAAAAGTCCACAAATCAAAGGCTGGAATTACTCAGAGCTCACTCCGTAAATGGTGTTATTGTGTAAGCGTACTCATCACTGCAAGGGATAGAAAAGATCTTGGGAAATAAAGCAGTTAAAAAGTTACTTGCTTGAGTAAAAGGTAAAAATCAAAAGGAAAAATAGGCAAAAATAAGGTAAATGGATAAAATAAGGCTAAATTAGAAGATTTTTTTTCCAAGTGATTATTCTTTTTAATATAAAGTGATTGTCTTTCCTCTTTCAGTACCGAGCTAATGTGTTCTTGATTGCGTTTGACTCTCTCCATCTCTGGAGTGACCGGTGTGGGGGTTGCCTTCCCTAAGCCTTCTTTGTATACAACCTACAGATCACAAAGTAACCCAAAGTCACAAACTTTTAAGTTGAATACTTTACTGTTACTGGTTTTAGAGTAAACATCATTCATTAGGAAAGAAAAAAAAAGGAGATCAGAGGAAAAATGGTATTAAAAAAGTTAATTACCAACAAAAAAAGACGATTCTTTTAAGTACTGTGATTTTAAATGCTGAATTTCTAAATTTGAGGGGAAAAATTAAAAGGGTTAAGTAAAACCAGGCAAACATAAGTTATTCAGAAAAAAAAAAAAACAACTCTATCATATCCCATTTTGCTTCTTCCAGACAATACCGAGCTAATGTGTTCTTGATTGCGTTTGACTCTCTCCATCTCTGGAGTGATAGGGGTGGGAGTTGCCTTCCCTAAGCCTTCTTTGTATACAACCTACAGATCACAAAGTAACCCAAAGTCACAAACTTATAAATTGAAAAGTTTACCGTTACTGGTTTTAGAGTAAACATCATTCATTAGGAAAGGAAAAAAAAAAAAGAGGTCAGAGGAAAAACGGTATTAAAAAAGTTAATTACCAACAAAAAAAGATTCTTTTAAGTACTGTGATTTTAAATGCTGAATTTCTAAATTTGAGGGGAAAAAAATTAAAAGGGTTAAGTAAAACCAGGCAAACATAAGTTATTCCAAAAAAAAAAAAAAAAAAAAAGAAAAACTCTATCATATCTCATTTTACTTCTGAAAGACAATACCGAGCTAATGTGTTCTTGATTGCGTTTGACTCTCTCCATCTCTGGAGTGATAGGGGTGGGGGTTGCTCGCCCCAAGTTTTCTTTGTACAACACCTGTGGGATACAAGAGATGTATCCAGTTTCTTTAAAAAAAAAAAAAAAATCAAAAGAATTTGAACACAAATTATTTCTTAGTTATCAAGTTTCAAAAAAGTCATGAGGGATTATGGTATGCAGCACTGCACAAAAGGCAAACGGCTAATGGTATAAAGAAGGGTAAGAAAAATAAACTGTAAAAGAAAAGCTTGTTAAAAGGAATTTTTTTTTTCCAATTAACGGAGAAGGGCTCTATCCAGCTACAGATACCATGGCTCCATAGGCCTTGGGAAGCTGCCTGTGGCCCTGGAGAACTACTTAAATACTTGTTTTGCCTTGCTGAAAAATAACCCCCCCGCTTCTCCTCTCTGGCCCCAGGTATAACGTACAACAGGGTCCGAGGAGGCCGAGAAGCTGCTCCTCGGCGTTTGCATCCCGCGAGCAGCAGCAAGGGCAGGGCCCCGCGGGGAGGCCCTGCCGCAGGGGCTCCCTGCACAGCGTGGGCTTTCGTGGCTGCGCTGACCTCGGCGGCCTGAGAAAGAGATGCCTTGGAGGCTGGTACAGCTCACTGCACCCTCACACCGACCCACCTCGCTGTCCCCAGGCCACCCAAAAAGGCCGCTGCCCTACCATCCAAACCAGACGCAGGCGCTGGCTAAGGCAGCCTCGGCCTTGAGTCACAGCTGGGATGGTTTGTGTTGTTCAGGGGTGTGTTTTTTTAGTTATAGCCAAGCACCCAGTTCCCTGAAAAGCCAATGAAAGCTTAAATACTAACCACATAGGTATAAATCTGAATTTCTTCACCTGCAGAGCAAGGGAAGCTTGGCTGTCGCCGTCTGGATAGAGCCCTACAGTTGCAAGAACTGAGCCGTGGAGCAGGCTTAGCTCTCCGGAGCAGAGTGTTAACACCAAAACTAGGTTTGTTTTAGAAGAGGAGAGATTAATTTGCAAAAACAGATGTATCTATTTTTAAAATCAATTTTCAGTAATTTGTTAGAATGTTACTTCATTAAAACACAGGATTAAAGATGGGGGGAAAACAGTTATTTTTAAGGTACCGAGCTAATGATTTCTTGATTGCGTTTGACTCTCTCCATCTCTGGAGTGATTGGTGTTGGGGTCACTTTCCCCACATTTTCTTTGTACAAAACCTAAAGGATACAAGAGAGTATCCAAATATCATTAAAAAGGTATCACCACCAAAAAACAAAAACAAAAAAAAAACCCCAAAACCACACACACAAGAAAGTGAATTCTGACATTTAGAAAGGGTTAGATTTGGGGCCCACTGCTGTTCCCCCAAGCAGCAATGGGAGCATTGCCACTGTTATACTAGGGTGCAGAAATGGACCCAATATTACTGCAAAATAGTCGTGACAAAGGGTTAAAAAAATTGCAAAGAAAAGATGTCTACCGAAGAAAAAGGTCAAACCTAGTTCTAATAAAATAGTGTTAAAATACAAGATATTACAACTTATTTGTAAGCACAGAAAGGTAGGGGGTTATGCTAAGTGGTGATTTCATTTTATAAAGTCAGAAAGCATAGATTATTAAAACTGCTACAGTTATGTTAAACACTGCAGATTTTAAGATCTGATTTTCTGTTAAATATACCGAGCTAATGATTTCTTGATTGCGTTTGACTCTTTCCATCTCAGGAGTGACAGGTGTTGGGGTTGCTTTCCCTATGTTTTCTTTGTACAACACCTATGAGACATAAGACAGGAGCCAAAGAAAGGAGCAATAAATAAAAAGCCATCTGTAGACAAACGTGAAGCCTTAGGCATTTTTTTCTTGTATTTAATTTCACAGGGCCTAGGTATTATATACATTTTTAAAAGAAGGTACTTAGCAATATTTTACTAGAGATGTAAGGTTTTGCTTTCTTTTTTAACTACAAGATCACTCTTTTAATAGTGTAAGTAAGTACTACATACACAAACCCACAAAAAACTATATACAGGATTTGAGGATGTTATGAATATATGAACTATAATAATAAAAAAAAGTCAGCATTGCAAAGAAAATGAAGGGTGTTTGTTAAAAGTTCTTAGGATTAGAATAGGGCATTAAAATAAGTTTCTAAAAAAACAAACTGCAAAAAGTTAAAGTAATCACTGTAAAACATGGGTAAGAAGAAATCATTTGGGTAATCACTTGACCTACAGTGGGCATTATTTTGGAACAAGTGTTAAAACATTCATTCATAAAAACTGTTAAAATATTCATTTAAAGAGTTAAAGGGAACTTTTTTCCTTGGCAAAGTACCGAGCTACAGATTTCTTGATTGCGTTTGACCCTCTCAATCTCTGGAGTGATTGGAGTGGGGGTCCCAGTCCCCACGCTCTCTTTGTACAACACCTGTGTAGTAACAAGGAAGCATCAAAAAAAAAAAAAAAGATTTCAGTAATAATTACATCCAACATGAAGTCTCCGGGGTCTTAAAACATTGAGTCTCCTGCATCTCAGCCTGCTCTACTGTGCACTAAAAGCTTTCCCTGAAAGCAGTGCGGGCTGGGATTGGACCAGTTCAGTTCGGAAGGCAAACAGGTCTATGGTTTTGTTTAGGAGGTGCAAATACAAGGGAAATGACTATATTTCATGCTGGAGGGGAGACTACCATCGCAGCCTGCAGGAAAGTCAGACCCGCCCTCTTCTAGAAGAGCGTTACAACAGAAAATGGTAGGATTAAAAAAAAAAAAAAATCACAGGAGAAGGGAGTTGGAACAGGGAGCAAAATGGTTAAAGATATTTAGGATTACATAAATAATCATACTTATGAAGAAGAGGTAGGTAAGTAACCTCGGAAAATACAGTACAGTGAAGAAATTAATAAAGGTTAAAAAGTTCAATTTAAGTGGAGTTAAAGGGGATTTTTGCTTTCCTCCACAAAATACCGAGCTAATGTGTTCTTGATTGCGTTTGACTCTCTCAACCTCAGGAGTGACAGGTATTGGGGTTCCTGTCCCCAGATCCTCTTTGTACAACACCTGTGGGGTAATATGGCTATATTAGAAAAAGAAACAAGCAAAGAGAAGCTTGCTGAGAAAGCCCACAATGCTCTTGGTGCTTTGAACCAAACAAAAAAAAAATACATCAAATAAAGCTAGACACTGGTATGCTGCAATAACTTCTGGCAGAAATCTAGACTTCCTTCCCTACTTCCTTAAGTGCTTCCCAAGACATAAATAAAACACCACCTTTGTGCACCAGTGTATAGTTAAAGAATTCCTAAAGGAAGGAGGTATCAAATACAAAACAAGAGGAACAAAGAAGTAGGCTCCGTCTCACCGTTCCGTGAACACCACAGCAGGTTACACTGCAATATATTAGAGCACTGTTACACTGAAGTCATTTCCACAGATTTATAGTTTAGTTCTCATACACACTAAAACTGGGGGGGGACCACAAAACAAAACCAAGGACTGATGTGATTAACAAAAGGAAAAACTGGATATTATTTAAGAACAAGAAAAATTAAAGAGAGATTCAGAGTCAAAAGAAAGGCTGAATCTTAAAGTTATTATTATAAAGGTGATATAATCAAAACAGTGGAGCAAGAATGATGTAAGTAACAATTATGGAGGAAAAATGTCAAAACAAAGGGAATAGGGTAATCTTTTTGTGTGAGTTGCTGATAGGGAAACACAAGAATAATTTTTTGGTGTTAAAATTATTTTAAAATAGGTCAAAAAGGAAATTTCCGTTTTTCAAGTAAAAAAATACCGAGCTAAAGTTTTCTTGATTGCGTTTGACTCTTTCAATCTCGGGAGTGACAGCTGTTGGGGTCGCTGTCCCCAGATCCTCCTTGTATAATACCTGTGGGGTAACATGGCTATATTAAAAAAAAGAAAAAGGGACAAGGAAACAGCAGTAACATTCAGTTTGCTGAGAAAACAAACTGAACATAAGAGGTTTTTTTCACAGCTGCCCTGAACAAAAACAGTGGGGAAAAAAAGCCCTTAATCTATGAAGACAGCGTTAAACACTACCACACTGCAATGACCGCTAACAGAATACTAGAATACCTTCTCTATTTAGTTCAGTGCTCCTGGTGATATACATTAAAAACTGCTTACTTCTAAGACTAAAGTGTTACAAAAGATATAATGAAGTATATTACTGTCTTTTCACCAATAGTGAAAAGTGGGTAACCTTTTTCTTGACTGTACTTGAGTCACTGGAGGAACGGGTCCTACTGCTCCTTCCTAAAAGATTTTCTGTATATACACACACATCGAGAGAGTCACCCATTCCCCGAGTGAAATGCTACAGATTGTTCAGAGTTTATGATTAAAGAATCCTACTTGCTTCTTATGGGAAGGACGTGCAGATGAGCTCATACTAAAGGCGTATGTATGAAAATGATACCTGAAAAATTATTAGTGCTCTTACACGTTCTGCAAAAATTTCCTCCCGCTGAGGAAAACACTGCTGTTGCTCATTTGTTACCCTGCAAGCCTGTGCTTCCACCGAAACCAGAGCAGCTCACCCCAGCTAGGGATTTGGGCCACCGTCTTTGTGCACCAGTGTATAGTTAAAGAATTCCTAAAGGAAGGAGGTATCAAATACAAAACAAGAGGAACAAAGAAATAGGCTCTGTTTTGTTCATCTATTCCATAAGGTTACACTGCAATATATTAGAGCACTGTTACACTGAAGTCATTTCCACAGATTGGTATCAAGCCATTTATAGTTTAGTTCTCATACACACTAAAACTGGGGGGGGGGGGAACAAAACACAAAACAAAACCAGGGACTGATGTGATTAACAAAAGGAAAAACTGGATATTATTTAAGAACAAAAAACATTAAAAAAATATTCAGAGTCAAAAGAAAGGCTGAATCTAAAAGTTATTATTAGAAAGGTGATGTAATCAAAACAGTGGAGCAAGAATGATGTAAGTAACAATTATGGAGGAAAAATGTCAAAACAAAGGGAATGGGGTAATCTTTGTGTGTGAGTTGCTGATAGGGAAACACAAGAGTAATTCTGTGGTGTTAAAATTATTTTAACACAGGTCAAAAAGGAAATTTCCGTTTTTCAAGTAAAAAAATACCGAGCTAAAGTTTTCTTGATTGCGTTTGACTCTTTCAATCTCAGGAGTGACAGCTGTTGGGGTCGCTGTCCCCAGATCCTCTTTGTACAACACCTATGTAGTAACAGGGGAGTGTAAAAAAAAAAATTAAGAACAAAAAAATTTCATTTTATAGAGGCAACCCGTATATTATTATGCCTACTAAATCCACCAGAAAGCAGGAAAAACTAAGAAATACAAAACAGTTAACAGTGGAGATAAATTCAGAGGAAGCCTTCTGAGATTTTGAAATACCATAATCCAGTTCTTAGATATGCTTCAACAGAATAATAAAGCACTAGAGGAGTGAAATAAAGCAAATAAATAAAAAAAAGGTGTTATTTTTTTTAAATGTAAAATACTTTAAGCTTCACAAAAGCAAAAGTAACTTTAGAAAAATGAAGGGATATGAAGTGTTAAGTGTTATGCTTATAAAAAAAACTTTTAAAAAAGTACATAAAATGTAACTAAAAATCACTGAAATTCTAATAGTGGAAAGGGAATGCTTGTACGTTTATATGTTAATCACAAAGCATAGAACATCTACAAATGTTAAAAAGTTCATCGGAAATGAAGTTACAGGGAACTTTTGTCTTAAATTGCAAAAAGGTACCGAGCTAAAGTTTTCTTGATTGCGTTTGACTCTCTCCATCTCGGGAGTTACAGGTACTGGGGTTCCAATCCCCAGCCCCTCTTTGTACAACACCTGGGTGGCAAGAGGGAAGTTTAAAAAAAAAAAAGAAAAAAAAAGAGGATGGGAGAGAGAGAGACAGAGAGGGAAAGTAATTTAATACTGTGAAACTTTTAAGAATGAAGAACACAATTTTGTCAGCCCTGTTCCAAGGCTTGCCAAAATAAAAATGAAAGACTCAGCTAATGTTATTATCTCACCTGGGCGCACATAAGTTACATCACCAAGAACTGTAGGAGTGGTTTTTGTGAAAGCATATCTTGAGCCAATTTACCTGAAAACTCTTTTGCATTTGTCCTTTTCCCCAAGGAGTTTCATTAGCCTAACAAAGGATCTTCAATTAGCAACTTTCCCTCTAAGATTTCTAAATGGGCTCACCAGCATAAAAGAGAACTGTGATGCTCTTGGGGACAACTAAATATAGCAAATAGTGTAACAACAGTGTCTTTTCTGAACTGGCATAGGAACTTTAAACCAAGGCTAGATTTCACATCAGTAATGTCTGAATTGGGTCAGAGTGAATCAAAATTAGTCCTAAGCGGCTCCAATTAAAACAGAAATATACCACTAAATTATGGCACAAAGCACTTGGAACTGTGCATGGTGATTCAAATGGAATGGGTCAGGAGCAGCAACAAGTCTGGATAGAAACTCATTACTACAGTAATTTCCTTAATTATGAAATTTTCTTCATCTTTTATATTACAGGGATCTGAGGGTGCTGCCCACGTTTTCTTTACAAAGACCTGTAGGATAGAAGAAAGCATCCAGCACAGCAAAAACAAGAAAAGAGATAACACACCAGTTGCATTAAATTGCTTTCCTTCAAGAAGTGTTAAGAGTTCACGTTTATGATTGCACTGCACCAGTGTGGTGAGTCTGAAGACTGTTAGAAGGACCAACTGTGTTACTGAGGAAGAGCGACATTCACTCCAAATATTACTGTTTCAGTGGGTAAAAAAAGGAACTGCTTAACTGCTTTAAGTAAATGAGGTTAAAATTTCACAGCTGGAACAATTTAATGACAATTAAGTTAGACTTAGGTGAAAAATTAAAATATAAGGATACTAACAAGCTTTTAGTGACTTGATTAAGAAAGGGCTGTTTAGAGTTCAGCAAAGAATAAAAAAAAATTTAATATGGAGGAGTTAAAGGGAACTGATTTAAGTTCGAGGTGGTAGTTTTTGTTTTATTTAGCAATACCGAGCTAATGTGTTCTTGATTGCGTTTGACTCTCTCCATCTCTGGAGTGACCGGTGTTGGGGTGCCAGTCCCTAAGCCCTCTTTGTATAACACCTGTGAGGTACAAGAAAGTTTCCAGAAAAAAAGTGCTCAACACAGGCAAAAATCATTAAATCTGACTATTTTGTAAGTTATATTTAGTGTTAGGATCACTTTTTTTTTTAAATTAATTTCACACTTTTTCTAGAGCTGAATATTAAAGACATGGCTTGTGGTTGATTATTCTGTAAATATATGAATAAAAATACATAGGAGATAAAGGGTTAAGATAAAACAAACATGGGAAGAAGCACCACGTTAATTTCACAGCTTACCTCTAGTTTTGGTTCTCAAAAGAAATGCAGGTAAAGTTGTAAGTCACCCCCAAAAATTAAAGCACAAAAAGGCAGAATAAATGAGTTAAAAATACTGCCAGGGAGAAAAAAGGTGCAGTGTGAGATTCTAAACCACTGAGGAAAACCAGAAAATGTTAGGATGTTATTATGCAAAAAAAAGTTATTATAATCTTTTTTTTTTTTTTTTAAATACCGAGCTAATGTGTTCTTGATTGCGTTTGACTCTCTCTATTTCTGGAGTGACAGGTGTTGGGATACCTGTCCCTACGTCCTCTTTGTACAATACCTGCAGAATACAAGCACCCAGAAAGGTGAGAAGATAATACTCCTTCCACAAGAACTCAATTACAGTACATTTGGACAGGTAATTCACCTGGTTTATAGGTAAATATAATCTGTGATTATGAGTAAATATGTGCACAACGTATTTTACTCAGCATTTTTTTTTTTCAAGTGCAGTCACCAACTCAGCAAAGTACTTGAAGTCTGTGTCTAGGCATTTAAACACACTCAAGTCAATGGATTATGTCATTATAAGAGGACACAAGCTTCAATACTATGCTATCGGGGGTGAAAGGTTGGTATCTTCTGCTCTTCACTTTAGTTTAGAAAATTTAATTGTATTACTTTTCTGGTAGTTAACATTTCCAGGGCTTTTGTTACAGTGTTAACAACCAAACCGTTTACAGACATGTCTAAATACATAGATACTTAGTTGTGGGCTCCATTTTATTTTAATCTTTGTGTCTATTTGTTTGGAACAGCACAATTTTATCTTGTTTTAGGTCTCTAATAAGAAAACTCATTGAGTTTTAGCTCTCATACTATTACACTTAATTTAACTTGCAATTGTTTGATAAAAAATTTGCATATTTTACTAAAGAAGTTGCACAGAAGATGCCCGGGTTGGTTTAAAACGTAATCATGTAGAAATACATTATGAATACAGTGCTCATTCTTTTTGCAAACTAGTAAAATACCTACAAAGCTGCATCTCACTGCTTAATGTCATTGAAACAAAGAATATAAAATAAAGCATTCAAAGCAAAAGAAAATAAATGAGGTAACTTGAAGGTTAACAAAAGCAGGATCATCTGAAAATACAACTCAACGATGCAAAAGTGAACTACAAGAACCATTAATATTGGGAACAGCTCAAAAGGAAAAAGGTAGTCATAAAATCAGGCATGGAAAATCATAAGATACTCTTTATATGGGCGTCAGCTCCTCATCATTGTATAGCTGAGGTACCAATAATCAAAAGACCATATCCTGCCTCAATTCAGTGTGCAGAGATCAGAGTAGGAAAGCAGGACTCAAAATCAGGAAAGCAAGGTGTAGTTATTAAAACTTACACTTAACTCCTTAAGGAAAGAGTCAGATACTGCTTCCACTTAAAACTGTCACCAGGTTTTGTGACTACAAAAAAAGCTCCAATTATGTTTTTCACAAAAGTTCTCTCTGGTGCTCCATTTTTTTCAGGATGATTGTAAGAGATCATCTGGGGATTTTTTGTTCCTAGCTCTGCGTTTAGAACAGGTCACAGAAATAACACTGGGAAATGCCTGAAAGTAACAATTACTGCAAAATTCAGGTATTTGAACTACCTCCTGCTAAATATAGGGATTTAAGAGCTCTGTTCTCTTTTCAGTGAGTTATACCCATGGACACCAAAAGAGATTAAAGCTTGAGCTCTGCAAGAATATTTTCTCTCCAAGTCCTGGATAAAAATGACAGCACCATTAAAAAAAATAAAGGACTTTTTAGGAGTGGAAGTAAGATGATACAGCTTAGCCGTTTACATAGGTAAGTAGAAAACATAGGCCACTACCGTGCTGATGTGCTTCTGGGTCTCCTTGACACGCTTCACTTCTGGGAGATCAGGAATTGGAGTTCCTTTGCCAATACTCTCCTTGTACTTAATCTACAAATGCAGAGACATCAGTAAAAGTTAGAAGGGTTAAATTAATGCACAGTTAACACATGTATGGGTAAGAAGTTGCATGCACAAAGAAACATAGGTCATTTACATGTTACACACACACTGAAATCTCAGGTACTGACTGTGCTCTGATGGAAGGAAACCAACAAGGAAACAATGAGAGTTATTTCTATTATCACAGCACCCTTGGCCATCTTAGTGTGTACTTCATAGACATTTTTCCTACCGAATCTCATCCTCCTGCCTTTGGAAATTACCTTCTTCTAGCCCTGGACTCCTTAGACACCAGGTGGGCAGTTAGCCAGGAATATTCCTCTAAAGCAGAGATGAAGAGTTTCTCTGCTTTCATGGTTTTTAAAAAAGCAACATTGCCCCATTTCTACGAAGCAATTTAATAACTGAGCTCAGAGTAAAAAAGCAGGGAGTCTTGGCTGAGCCAGAATTTTTCAGCTGAAGCTCCAAATTCTTGTATCTAACATCTCCCAGGACCTTCATCTCAGCAAGAGCACAACTCCTGATCTCTAACAGATGAGCCATTTCAAGATATCTCACATTTGGTTCCAAAGCAAATTGTGATATTAAAAATTAAAAATAATTTCTAAAAATCTTAGCCTAATGGCATTAAAAAAGCACCTTGATTCATATTGTAGATATATAAAGAGCATTATCCTGATTTCAAGGAGGCTGAAGACTTAAAGATCTCACTAGCTTCAGCATGAGCAGAGTTGCTATTAAAGTATTCTCATCATCTTTACAAGCAATCTGTTAGTAGATAACCGGAACTGTTGATGAGATTTCACTACTAATGGCATTGTACTAAAAGAATTTTTAAATAGGCATAAATACCTTTTAATAGGTCTGATACCATTTGGTCTTGCATTCTACCAATGAAATATATTTAGTTTTGTATCTGTAAAAATCTATCATTTTCAACAGAAGTGTGTATCACCATCCAGCATTATAACAATTAAAGTGTTCAATATCAATGCTATTCTCACTTCTACTTTAGCATAATACAAAAATAGCATTTCCCAAGAACATATTTAACATACTGTGCATGAAACAAACAGCTGAAATGTTAGTATCTTTTATACTAAAATGATGTCAGCATTCAAACAAAGCATGACAAACACAATTTTCAAAGGAAAAATAATACATACTTATCTCCTTATTCCAATTTTAGAGTATTAAAATTTTTATATAACATAAAAGTTTTACAAGAAATGTGCTAAATAAACTACATTTGGGATTAGAATTATGACAAGAACTTTAATGCTTTAGAAATGGATTAAGTAACAAATTTGATTGTTAATCATTAGAAAAATTATTAAGTAATAAGAATAGCAAAAACTCTTAGAAAGTAACCCTTAACTGGACAGATTATTGCCAAACCACAGTTAGCAACATTTAAGAAAAAAAAGAGGGGAAAGACTACATTATTTTAAGTTGAATTAGCACTGGTAGAGTATTAAAAATCAATTGTTTTGTACCGAGCTAATTGCATCCTGGGTTCGCTTAACTCTCTGCATCTCTGGTGTCTTTTCAATAGTAGTTCCAGTTCCAATATCTTCTTTATATAAAATCTTAATATTTAGAATCAAGACAACAAGGTTAAGCATACAAAACAGCATTATTTCTTCTAGAGAGTGAATATAGGCTGATGACAGTGAGATGTACACAATGGTGCATCTTGAAAGCCAGCAATGGGGGATCACCTCTACTCACTGCCGAATAAGGACAGTAAAGCTTATTTTGCCTATCTGAAGAATGTCCTGCTACGTAAGCATCATTTGTGCAAAGAAGGGACTGATCATTTATATTTGCAGCAATGCATTTTAAGCAGAATAACAATACATTTGTAGACTAATTTTAGGATTGAAAACTATCATTTGCTGTAGTTTTAATTTGTTCTTTTTCTGATTTGTTAATTTACACAGATTTCTTTTATTTACTATGCTAATGATGCTAGTTGCAAAACAATACAGCAGACATTCAACACTTCATGGTCAAACATGAAATGTGAAACAAATCAGGAGAGACAGTTCACTTCTCACTGAAGTAAGACATTTGCAACACAGCAAGACTGCACTACCTACAGGCCCACATGAAAAAAAAAAGGTGGATACCGGTCATACTACTTTAAGCACAGAACTGATTGTTTAACTACCTCAAAGCTATGTACATGTGAAAGAGGTCAATCTCTTGATTGTGAAAAAAAGATAAAAAGGGGTAGCAAAAATCAGGTAAATTTACTTAGAATAAAATTAGCTTTGCTTGAAAAAGCTCTTATATTCATTTAAGCAGGTGAAGAACCTAACCACTTGCAAGGTAAGAGCCTAAAATAATTAAACATATTAAAATTTTTTTTTGAAATAAGCATTGAAAACAGAAAATACCGAGCTGAAATTCTTCTGGTTTTCTTTCACACGCAGTATTTCTGGTGTGTCTTGTACCACTGTAACTTTTCCTTTACTGTTCTGTAGGTCCCACTGATACTGAAGCTGTTAAAAAAGTTAAATACCAAATGTTGAGTCTAGGCCATAAAAACTTACTCTCAGTGTTTTTTTTTTTTTTTTTGAGCATAAGAAAAATAGAGAATTTACAGGTTTAAAGAAGTCATTTCAACATCACTATTTGTGATATAAAGATGTAGCACAGTTACAAGTATTTTCATTTAAATTAGCAATAGGAAAGCCTTTACTAAATTAATTGAAAAATCTTGAAAGATGCCAGATGGTATCTAAAAGAATTAAGTCTCAACACTGAAAGTTAAAGATTTCGAGACAGATTTTGATTGTGGAGTAATCGTTCATGTTTCTGACCATAGGGTCTTGCAGGTAATCCCACTGGCATTACCAGACAACCTCTGTAAGTATAATTTTCTATTATTAGCACAGAATTGTCAAAGCACTGCAGCAGCAAGGAAGTTCTTGTTCAAGAAAATCACTACATCATTTTGGTTGCCTGTGTAACACATAAGTAGGCTGCTGTGTACATAGAAGATCCCTTGACTGACAATCCCTGAGAATATAAAGCCTATTTGGGGTTCGAATGTGATACTGGGACCTTCTTAAACGACAAAAAAGCTGCATATTTTTGCTATTCGGCAGTAACAGCATTTATTATGCATATACATACTGTGCTAAAGTTCTTTTGATTCTCACGGACTCTCTGCATTTCTGGAGTGTCTGCAACAGGCACAAAGTATGGCATGGTCCTTTCTGCATCTTCCTTATACTTTTTCTGATACAAAACACAGAATTCATTCCATTAATATAAAAGTAGTAATAAACAACCTGGCATTGCTTATTGCTGCATAATGCCCATCTCTATAGAAATGTGAGACTTCTGTGTCTGATATAAACTCAGGTTATATCTCTATATAAGTGCTTAAAATAAACACTTAAAGTTATTAAGGGTTAGGAAAATTCAGCTACATCTACTTAGAACAAAATTAGCTTCAGTACTGCAAAAATCAATGGAAATTATTATTCCATTTTATGCATATTAGAATGAATTAACAACATACTGAAATGGAATTTCAATGTAAGAGATGCCCCATCACAGCTCTAGGAAATCTGGTTTGCCAGTGTATCTCCTGAACAGGTAGTTATTCAGATTTATTGAAGAAAAAATGTGCTAAACTAGTATCTGCTCATGTGTTCCCAAATGAACAATAATTAAATCTCTTCACTCAGCTTACCTGGCTTGAAAGGTTCTTGACTTGCTGGGCATGAATAATCTCTGGAGTATCAACAACACTGGTGTAGTTGGCTTTCTCCATTTCTGCCAGCTGTTTGTATTTGATCTGTTGGGGAAAGCTTACACTTAGCTGCCTTAATCACATGTATGACAATTTTCATCTGGTTTACACAGAAAAAGACAGCAGATAAGATATACGAGTTATTTGCACAGACCTGGCTGGCAATGTCAGTGGCATTCCTTGCTCTCACAAAATCTGGTGTCTCCAAAGCCAGTTCTGTCAGACCTCTTCCTTTGATTTCCAGTTCCAGTGCTTTTTTGTACTCTTTCTGCAAATGAAGATAGTAAATAGATACTTTTAAAAGGTCAATGAGAATGCAATCCCTTTGGCAACTTCAGACAGTCTCATAACACCACAAAATAGGAATAACAGTAATATAAAATCACAATTAAAAACACAATGTCATTAAAGTTTATATTTTAATACTAAATTGTATCTACGATATACTAAAGTGTAAATACTATATACTAAAAAGTGTATCCCTTAAATCTTGAGAACAAACTGCACTCCTGCAGCAGTAAATGGAGGCACACTACAGACCAGCTATATCAAGCTTACTCTTCTTTCTCACATCAGTAATCTCAACGTATAAGTTTCTTCAGGTCATCAGGCTGTGGCAGCACAAAAAAAATGACTTGTACAGAAAAGCAGCAATAGGGAGGGAGCAGCGTGCAAACTGCATGTGGTAGTGAAAACCGGACACAGAAGTATCATGCCTAGAATGTCTAAAAATGCAAGGAGTCAGGATTCTCTGAGATATTTGGATCCTTTTGGAATGAATATCCTCCCTAAAAACCTCAGTGCAACAGCAGCTGCTCTCCCCAAAGATGGAAAAGATTTCCACTAAGGTCTAAAAGACTTATTTTGTATAAACTGCTATAATTCATATCTCTCTATGCCAGCTCTGCTGAACTGAGCCGAATATGTCTGCTTCTAATATTCTGTGGTAATAATATATAGGCTCTTTGAATAACTCTAAAACACTTGCTGCATTAGTAAGTACAAAATACTGTTGTCAATCAGCATGCTTATCTTATAGAGTATTTTGTTAACAAGCCATATCATCAGTAACATTTAAAAAGATACTTTTTCAGCTTTCAGCCTCATGAAGTTAAAGCCCTTAAAATATGAGCTTAACCTACAAAAACAGTCACTATAAAATATTTATTATACCAGTCCACTATGTAAATAAAGCCACTGCTAGGCTTGCATCCTGACAGTCTGCTGGCCAGCTCTCTCCATCAGTGCTTGGCAGACCCTTCCTCAGCCATCAGTCCTGCAGCGGCAGACAGTGGGCTGCTATAGCAGCTTAGCATTTGTCAGTCTTGGGGAGGGAGAACTGCCCATAAGCACAGCTGGTGTTTCTGACATACCCATTTAAGTATAAAGCACCTGAAAAGAGCTCGTTGTGCACAGTGTATCTCCCAGTTGCGGAAGTATGCTACTCTGCTTCCCTCATTCTAGTCCCTTTCTGACCTCTCATTTTCCCTCTTGTCTCCTCAGTCTTGGTTCCCAATCCTTGGTAACTGCTCGTGACCTAGGACACCCAGCTTGCAAAACTGGCAGCTTCAGTTCCTACCCTTAGCCTTGCTGCATCACCATCTTGATTTAGTTTACCCCTTGACTGATCTGGCTATTGATCACAGCACCTGATTCCCATCTATATCCCTGACAGCGACATAAATGTTACTGCACAGCCAGGAACAGTTTGCTACAAGTTCAGGCTCCCATTTTCAAGCTCAGCCAAAAAGCAGTCTTTTTTCTTTCTACTCAAGATTTTCTAGTGACTGATTAGTTCATATTGGTGTTATACCATCATGTGCACTTATCAAGTGAAGGCTGTTATATCCATCCATATTTTCCAAGCAGCTTTTCATTTACCTCATTTAGGATTTGAGTTGCATTCTTTGCTCTTAACATGTCTGGAGTCTCTTCTAAGGCTGTTAGACCTTTGCCTTTGACACCTTCCTCCAGATCCTTCCTGTACTCTTTCTGCAGAGGAAAGAAAACAAAACTGCAAAGCCAGACTAGAGAGAGTTCTACACACCACAATTTTGTTGCAAAAAAATGAAAAAAAAAAAAAAATCCGAAAGGATCTGGGGAAAAAAAAAAAAAAAAAGAATATGGTAGAGGGTTATATACAAACTACAGAAACAGAATACAGGATGGTAAAAATTGTTCCACGTAAATTGAAAAGGCACACACATACATCCCACAATGGAACAGTTACACTAATGAATGTCAGAAAGAGATACAGTAAATATGAAAACAGTTAATGAACAATGAAATTAATGTCCACAACAAATTAGGTCACAACACAAAAATATGAGTCAACATGCTTAAATGTGAACGGTTAGGGAAAAGAAAGTGGTGAAGAAGAAATGCTGAGGATAATTAGTGGAATTATTTGACAGAGGATTTAGAGACAGAGTCACCGTTACCTCGCTTGCTATTTTGGTTGCGTATTTGACATGTAATAAGGATGGTGTAATCTCCAAGCCAGTTAGGTTTCTGCCCTTAATGCACTCTTCAAAGTCCTTCTTATATTCTTTCTAATGAGAGTAAGAAGGAGAAAAAAAAAACGCAAAATAGCAAATATTTATTACATTTTTACTTTTAATTAAGTGAAAAACTATTGGGAGGATGGAAAAGTAGCAGCAGTTCAGTATTAATGTCACAGTGACAATCTGCTACATTCAGTGCTGCAGGCAGCTAAAAGAATAAATCTTGTTTCTATTAAAGTCCATGAAACAGAGCATTGGTTCCAATGGAAATATGACCAGACCCTGCATTTGTATTGTTTCTGCTAATTTATATATGTAGAGAAAACATTCAATGGAATCACTCAAACATAATCACTAAGGGCCTTATACAAGTGTGTAAGTCAACATGTATACGCCTTCATCTGTGAAAGAACAGGATAAAACTTCAAACAAACAGAAAATAAGTGCTTGAGGAAACAGAACGACAGGTCAGTGAGAACACTGTGACAGCAGAGACAAACAGGCAATAAATGGCTTTCTCAAAACTAGAGTTCTCAGGTGAAAACAATAACCAAAGTACTTACACAGACATCTAGAAAAAACTTCCCATGGACTTTGGTAACTGACATACTTAACATACTCTGTTGCAAGAGCTTAAATGAAATGCACTTCATATCACATTTCTTCTACAGACTCAAAACTTTGCTTTAGCTTCATTTACTGACAACTTTTTCAAGAAAAAATACAGAAAATATATACTTCAGGGTTGCACAGGGAAATTTCATGAATTTTAGAAGTAGTATTTCATACCTAATGTAAAGAAACATATGATGTAATGTAACAACTTTTTAAAGTCTATCAGCATACACAAGAGTATAACTGCCTGTCTAAATCACTGTGAAAGTTTAACTGTGAAAAATACTTTTATAAAGGTTTTTCAGTCTAACAGTAGTGATTTTAATCCTACCTCACTCTGCATGAGCTGAGATTCTTTTGCAGTAAGGTACGTTGGAGTTTCAAAGTCCAACATAGGTTTTCCTTTTTCCTTCTCATACTTTTCTCTGTATTTCACCTGAGAAGAAATGAAAAAAGTTACCCTCCTGAATAATTGAAGAACGAACTCATCAACTAGTATAAGCTTACTTGAGTCAACAGACCTCAGGTAAAAAACAAACTGCTAACACTGATTATCTTCCTGAGATCCACATTAATTCTTGTCAAATGTAAAATCAAAGGTCAAGCTCAGTAAAATGTGTGTGGCCTCAAATTCTACTAATTTATTTCCTGTTGCAAAGGATAAGCAGTATCAGCTCAGATTTCAAGAAATAAGTGATCACAAGAAGGAAGACAGGCAGCTGTAAAAATCTAACCTGAAGACTCTCAGGCTGCTCCTGAGCCTGGCTGAGCTCAGCCAGGTATACATCAGTGGATCGCTAGAGCGTTAGCAGCAGGGTTTGAAAAGATGCAGTTCAGTGACTTGCTACCTAATTCTGCACGTCAGTGTCCAGGACATAAAATATCTACCAGGATGAAGATATTCTTGATTCAAGTTTTAGCATTCTGCCTTTAGGGAATCTATTTTTAGACTGCTGCATGAGGTAATGGTAAGACTGGTCTTCAGCTGAGGAAGATGTAGATCTCAAACTAGAGCAACAAGTGGTGACTTACACTAAATGCAAACTGATTAATGACCTTTTTCTTATACTCCTTTGCTATGCAACCTTTTTGTCCTTCTGTGCCATGCAGCAAAACAATTACTATGGCACTTTGTGATCTAGCAATAATATTTCTCTTGCTGTAGGTTCAATAAATATCTGGAATAAAGAGCAAAGACCAAATCAGAGGATGGGTTTCTCTGGGGTGGATTTGCTGTATTCCAGAGGGGAAAAATATCAATAGACACATCTAACAGTAGGTATGGCTTTGGATTGTTAGCACAATTATTGTAGCAGAAGAAAAGAGGCAGAACTCTCCTACCACTTGTGACTAGGATGAGTAAAGCAATAGAAAACATACTGCCAGCAACAATCCTACTGCTTTCAGTCTCCACTTTCTGTGATTATCTGTCTCTTTTTTTCTACAGATGAAATCATCCTGACAAATGTATTATACTGTGCAACAAGATCTAGGTACAGCAGAAATAAATAACTTCATGATCTACTCCAGAATGTGGAAATCATACAGACATTTTGTATGTGTTCTGTAAGAGCAAATGAGCAAATATTTCTCCTTGACTTCTGTTCTCTCAGTTCTGCAGTGTTTGTAAAACAGACAGGCACAGAGATGGTTATATATTGGAGAATTTGCTAGGATGACTTCTGTGATGGAGATTTTGGTACTGAATAAGTGAGGTTAATGAAAACGTGACCAACTTACTTGGCTCTGTAGTTCTGATGCCTCCCTTAGATGAACCTGTTCAAGATTATCTGGCACCACATGGTAGTGACCCTTACTCTTCTCATACTGCTTCTTGTACTGGTACTGAAGGGAAGGTGTCAAAAATCATCTCAATAAAAAAAAAAACCCTCAGCAAATCTGCTTCTTAGGTCCAATCAATGCAACACTTCAAGGGATCATCAAAGAGAAATTAGAAATGCCAAAAAAAAAAAAAAAAAAAAACCCAAACCAAAACAAGAAGTTTAACCCCCAAAATCAGATATTTCTAAATATGTGGGTGAACACTTATCTTTTCTGATCATTTCAAGTGCAGCAAAGATTTTTCAAAACCAGGATTAAAAAAGAGGAAAAAGAAAACACAGGGGAAACATGAAGAAGCTTTGTCAGGCAATAATGACTTTTGTCTTTTCTCAATAAAATTACCAAATATTTTGTTAGGAGTAATTCTGTACTTCTACAACAGGGGGATGTTAAACATAAAAATGAAAGAAAAAAAGAAAAAAGTTTTAAATCATAGTAAGCAGGAAAGAAAAAAGAAAAAAATGAAAAAAAATTATTTGTTAGTGAGATGCAATCAGTTAAAATGTAATAAAGAAGGATTCCACTAAAAATGATTAGAGGATTTAAAATATTAGCAGTTCTACAGATAATAAAGTTTTCACTGCCCAGCAGATAAATGTGGCAAAGTTGCTAGTTGACTAGGAAGTACTAATTAGAAAGTAGAGGAAGAGATCACTACCAGGCGATGTCCCAGGAACAGTAAGAGAGGGAGTAGTTGTTACAGAAATAGTTAGCAGAGATCAATTCAGAATTGAATCGGTAAGAACGGAAAAATCAAATGGATCTGGGGTTAGCTGATGAGCTTACAGCACTGGCGAGTTGGCTTGTACTCAGGACATGGTTCATAATCAGCGATTCAGACATGTCTGTGACAGGCTTATGAAGCTTCTTTAAATCTGCCTTATATTTCACCTGCAGGTAGGAAAGGGCAAACACTATCAGCAAAGACTGTTAATAAAACCTGTGATACCTACTGTATTAAAAATATAAAGAAGGTCTTCATTAATGAAGTCTGAAATTTTTAACTTCTCTATGGGAAATGGATAAGTAGACATACCTCACTAGCCATGTTGTGAGCATCTTTCATGGTCTTGTAGATTTTAGCCTCCTTTAAATCATACTTTGGCTTTTTACCCTTCTCTCTGGAAAAATTCTCCTTGTATTTAACCTAAATTCAAAAACAATCAAGTATTACAAGTACTCTTGAGTATTAACTTGTTTGGTTGCAGAAGGCAAAGAAACCGTATCTCATGCTGATAGTAAGCAGAAGAACAAAGAAGCAGTAACTTGAAGGCATCCTTTGGAATAAAAGCTATTTTAAAGATAACCTGACATGGAAAGAAAATCTACATCTGTATTTACAAAATATCAGTTGCAATTTTTCATTCAGAGCACAAGTAGCATCTCTTCATTGCAAAAATAGTAGCAGACACAGTGAAGAGAATTATGTTGGCAAAATATAGCTAAATTCTGACCCTTTGAAACATGAAGATTTTTCATTTGATGTGAGCTGTGCCTATATAAGAGATTATTGCATTTCACAAAGAGACAAACTGACACAAGCATAAAGAGTATTTAAAAGAAAATTTTACACATCTCTCAGAGCAATATGAACTATAAAAACTACCTCAAGACATACAAACATTAAAGACAGCAGACATACCAAATGCTTTTTTATATATTGTTATATACATAGTGTTCTATATAAAGCAGAAATAAATAAAGATGGTAATGATCACATACAGAATAATGATACAATCAATTATTAGGAATTAGGTTACACAAGAGGCTCAATAATGCTTCCAAACCACAGCAGATTGACATCAGCAAGATAAACCATATTCATAAATACGATTGTAAGTAAGTCAGGAAATTTCAGGAGATGTAGGTTGAAGGCACAGAAATATTTATACGAATGGGAATTTTGCTAATGACTTAAACGAGGTCCCTCATCCAGCATGTCTTGTCCCATCACACTGCTTCAGCTACAGCTACAAGTTAATTCCTCACTGCTTCTTGTGAACCTGCAGAAGGGACTATTCCATCAGGAACATTTCTTTAGTGGTCTTTTTTTTTGTTTTTGTTTTTTATTTTGCTATCAGAGATTCATGAAATTGTTTCAGAAGAGTGCAAGAAAAACTCAAAGAATTAAAGATTTGGTCCTCAAAACAGTAGCCTTAAGTTCTGGCTTGTCTAAATTGAGCCCACAGTTAGCATGTAAGCTCACACCCATTTGAATAACCATCAGGATAAAAATTCTGATTTTTTTTTTCACGTCTTCCCTGCAGTAGTATTCTAACTGGTATGGAAAGAGGTCAGGTGATGACGTTTCTTTCCACTTGCCAATACACATTTCCTCGGAGATGCTTTACACTAACAAAGCTAGCAGCCTTCACCCCTGGCCTAAAGAATAAGAACTCACCAACTGTCATCAGTCTTTCTAAAAGAGTCTGATCTTGTTCAGGACCAAAATAATATTTTTAAAAAGCATTCAAATAATATAAGACCGTGGCTGATGAGGAAAGAGTATGAATAGTTTTTCAGTAAAAACTGATTTCCCAAGCCATATTTATATAAAAATTGAAACAAAACAAACTACTGAAGAACTGATAATTAAACTGAGGAACAAGTGAACCACACTACAGGTTTTTAAATTATAACGACTTTACAGAAACATAAACAGATAGTTTTGTGTTAGTCTAAAAAAAAAAAAAAGATGCTTGAATGCAGAGTTAAATCACATTCCACAGATTTTACACTTTTGAATTCACTGACACACTCGTCCATATAGCACCATATCCCTCATGCTGTACAGCACTGCTCCTTGTTTGTTTTGCAAAATATGCCAACATTCAGATAAAATAAAACACACAGTGAAGCAGGCAAGTCCAGAAGTTACACAACTGCTTAGCAAAACAATGTATATCAACATTTTTGACATAAAGGGAATCAGTATTGATTCTGACCTCACAAAAATGAAAATCAAAAATAAGTTTACTAGTATCTGTGCAGTTATGTGAGTGTAATATTAACATATGATCAAGATCAGACCATCATGCCAAAGAACTCACTTTTTTAAACCCAGAAGAAATCTTATTGAAACATCTGTGCAAAATTAAAAGCAAGCACTGCAGAAGGCAAGTGGAGAAACAAACTAGATATAATGTTGTATAAAGATAAAAGATGTTGCTAGTCTGAGAAGAAATGCCCAGAAGAAAAACAATGTTAAAGATTACACCAATTGTTATTTGCTCCATTATTTTCTCTGAAATAATTAATTTTCTCTCAGGACCTCCATAATCTTATCAAAGCATGTTTACAGTACTAAGAGGAGAACCAGTGAGCATCAGAACAAAAGCATGGAAGAGGAGGAGCTCATTATCACTGAATGAGAATGAACATCACTTCTTCTTTTTCTTGTACTTTATTTCTTTGGACTAGGTGCCAGTTTAAAAGTCCTCGTCTCAGTGAAATATTTCTTTTTTTTTTGACAAATATAGTAGCTGGCATTCAAACATGCAACAGTTGCATGCAGCAGTCATGGCTAGACATAGAGAAACAATAAATCCCTTTTTTCATTTGGAAATACATGTGCAAGACAGAAATGGCACAAATCTGTCTACTGCTACTTCAACTGCTACGCAGCCATAGTTTTTCTGTTTTGCATAACTTTTGGGATGGTAAGAAATAAAAGAAAATATTTGCCCTTAAATCACTACAGGGCAGACTTCTCTGAGGCTCTGGGACTGATTTACTCGTGCACTATGCTTCCATTATGCCACTCCAGCACAACATGAACAGAATAGCTTGAAATTCTAGTGGGAGTATCCTGCATAAGGTATGAATGTTCCCTGAAAATGACCTGCACCATCGTTTAGGCTTGTCATACCAAAGCACGTATTTCCATAAGTCAAGCTTATTTGGCTGCTTTTGGTATTTTTATGTGAAAGATGTGAGTTTTCTGTTGCATGACTGCATTGGAAACTTCCATTAAAAACACTGCAAGCTCCAAGGCCAGAATGAAGGCTGCAGTAAAGTTTCAAGCTTTGTGTGCTCTTTCTGGAACAGACAAACTCTCCAACCACAGAATTCCCTTGCACTGTCTTTCCATAGGAAAAAAGAAGGTCATATCAAGATGAGCAGCCTCACAAGTTTTGCTACATTCAACACCTTTGACGCAAAAAGATCCAGTGCAAATGCTTCATCTTAAAATCTTAAACGACTTGTAGTTATAAAAATAATATGCAAGAAAAGAGAAAGATGCATAAAAATGGCATTCCCAGTTGTCACTTAAATTTATCTTACATGACTACTTAGCATATTAGCTTTCTTAAAGGTTCTCATCCATGGTGTATCATAAGATGCAGCTCCATGCCCTCTCATGTGTCGTTTGAGGTATTCTGCCTATAATGCGTAGCAAGAAAGCAAGATCAGAAATGCAAACAATTAAAGGATTAAAGCATGAAGTGGTGAGAAAGAACCAAGTAGAACTGAGAACCTGGTGGAAAAAATTATCACAGGGAAGAGCAAGCATGTGCTTCACGTTAACTGCAGATCAAGGCTACTGTATAAAAGTACACAAGCTTATATTAATACAGCATATTAATGTCAAAATAGAGGATTCTTTTAAAGGCAAAGAACAGAAAGGAAGTGGCACAAAGAAACTGAATATCCACCTCATAAAGATGGAAAATAGGAGTTAGGCAAAATGCTGCTTCTTTGAAGGCCAATACCCAGAAAAGGAAACAAAAGAGAGTACGACTAACACCTCAGCCTTAGTATTTGAAAGATCTTGTCATGGCATCATTTTAAGGAAATTCTATACCTCCATTACCTACATTTAACAAGCCAGTAGAAAAGTTATTAAAAATCTCTAATGTAAGAATATTTTATGCTTATATGTGTAAGTGCTGATTTTTATTTTACTTTTTTAAAAATATCACACAAGTGCATAAGCAACAAATTTATATCCATTTCACTGCTGGAGACAAGGGAGGTACTAAGAGTTTCTAGGTTTCTTCAACAAATGGTGTCTAATTCTGGATTACTTCATTTTTAGGCAACACTTTTGAAAACCATCAGCTGGCTTTTAGAGGTACCAGTTGTCCTTTGTTCTATCTTTAGGACATATAGACTTACCCACTGGACCAATAGCGTCTTGTAGGAAGGCCAGTTTAATTCTGCTGCATACCAACTGTTTTCATAGAATTTATAACTTCGTAAGTTGCAAAACTATTCAGGTACCTGTACATTTCTACATTTTAGCTTTTGCTATTCCCTAAAAATATTGATACTGGCCATTATAGAAGAATTATAAATGACATTTTTAAAATGATGGAAACATAAGAAGAATTTAGAGATGACAGAAGTATAGAAAGTGAAGGAAAGAACACAAATAAAACAGGTTATAAATTCCCTGTCTCCCCCTTCTATGAATCCTCTCTCCAACTGTTACAGAGGGCCACTTCTGCTCTCATTAAAGCCAGGAGAGTTTTAGCATCTGAGCACAATTCTCGACCAGCCTAATTTTTGAGAAAGTGACTTGACCAGTCTTGTAGCCATTATGCAGATATAAATGACTGCAAGACAAGAAAGTTGTGAAATCAGGTCTCACTGATATCACTGTAAGCAGAATCAAGCACTCAATCCAAACAGCTGTTGTTTATTTAACAAAGAAATAGCCTCATATCAGGATTTAATTTTTCAATGTGTTTCCTTTAAAAAATTCCCTTAACCCTTAATCTAGAAATAATTCCAGCAATAATACTAATATTATTCTATAAATTAATATCATGTCTCAGGCAATATGACCTCATTAGTTTCACTGCTTGAAAGCTTCACAAAGTTTTTATTATTACATTTTTTATTATTACCTGACTAGTTAGCTTTGACACCTCCTTTGCAAGTTCAATATCCGGACGTCCCAGCATGCTTACACCTATGCCAGCTTCTCCACGCTTCTTATATTCAATCTAACATACAGAAAACATAAAAAGTGTATAGCTTAGTAGTGACCACATACCCTTCTAATTACCTTTACTATTTTTTTTATACTAAAGTTACTGCTAAGTAGTTATACAGAAGATTAAAAAAACCACTCACATCGCTAATTAACTTGGCAGCTTGCGTTGCTTTTTTAATATCTGGTCTATCTGCTATAGGTGTGTAGAGGAGCTTGGATTTGGCATCTTTCTTGTATTCAACCTAAACCGTGATGACAGACAGAGGAAAGCAGATTACTGATGTTTGTTCATGAGGAATATACATAAATAAGGACCCAACAGTGCTCACGGAAAAGTGCTTACGATATTTTATTTAATCATTTCACAAAGAATGGATTTGGAAACCAGTTTTTGCAAGTCATCTACAAATAAACAAGCACATGCAATTCTGTCTGTATTTGAAGGAATGAAAGAAGTTATTAAATTTGATTTGCAAGAAATTACTTTAAATTCTATCATGTTATTAAATATAGATATGATTTTCAAATAAGTCCTTTATTTCTGTACAATTTTACATCTGTAAATATTCACATCTTTGTCCTCCAGAATTACACCTGAACATAAAGGCTGGGAGGAAATCCCGAAATAGGTAAACTTGTGTTTCTTTCCGCTGACTTTGGTTTCAATTTGCTTATACAAACTACTCAGTTAAAGAAAGCACAAGATAAACTTACGGTACTCTGTTTCTTAGCCACTTCCATGGCATGTTTCACTTCAGGAGGCTCCAACATCACAGAATAGTCAGACTTGCCTTTCTCCTTCACAAACTTCTTTTTATAATTTGTCTGTTGAGAGCAAAAAGAGCCATGTGTGATTTTGTAATCTCACATGAACATAAATGCTACTGAAACTTGGAACTAAGCCCAGAGAAACTGTTAAGACAGATAAAATGCAGTCTTCTAAGTTTCAAAATTTATTGCCTCCAGCCTGCTGGTCATAATTTACATTTTAGCTAATTAAAACTTGCTATTTGCAGTTGATGATTTGAGTTTATATTGTGCTCTATGTGAAGTGGAACCTGAAGCAAGGCCCACCCCTAAGCACTTAACCAGCTTGCTTTTCTTCAGAATATTCCAATAGCTTCCCAATAAAACAGGTTTAGCTCATTATTAAAGTTTCCTTCTGGCAGGGAATTCACCTTTCCTGACTCCTTGGGCATTTTTGTGATGGGACTATACCATGTACTCTAAAGCATGCAACAGTCTAAACAGTCAGAGGTATCAGGTAACAACGTCACCATAAATCATTATCACACTAGTTACTTACCTCACTGACGTTCTTGGTCACCTCTTTCACATGAGCAGTGTCTCGTGTCTCAGGCAGGGTTGTGTAAGACCCATGTGGAAGCTGCTTCTTGCTATGTTCTTTGTATTTGTTCTGAAAGCACAGAAGGAAAATAGGTTAAAAAAAACAAAACCAAAAAAGAAACCCAAACCCACACAGAATATTAAAAGGACCTATTTAAAAAAACAATGAATGTCAGATGTTTTACCTCAGACACAAGAGAGCTGACACTTTTAGCCAGGAGGATCTGAGGTGTATCTGGGACAACATGGTATGTTCCTCGCGCTTTGTTATGTTTCTCTTTGTATTTTATCTAGCAGGGAGAAAAGATATGTTAAGTAATATGTATCTTGTCTTGTGATAATCTAAAAAGAAATAACTAAGTTGTGACCGCTTGTTAGTGCAAAAGTTTGCAGGTGATCCCGTAGTTTGATGTTTGCCAAGATTTTTTCCAGACTATATATTCCTACAGCTATCAGGCAGAATTTTATTAATATATTGAATATATTGCTAGTAACTATTAAACATACTTTGTCTTTTGTGTAAGTAACGTGTTGCTTAATTTTTTATTTTTCTCCAGATAGCATTTGCATTTTAAAAACAGGAATCTATAAATATACTAAAAATCTAGGGTGTTCAGGCAATGTTAAATCTGAATATTTATCTAGTTTGCAAATCCATAAATCAGGTCACTGACATTTACAAGACCAAATTTATTCTGGTTTTGCCCATTTGTTAATGAAATAAACACACCAAACCGAATAATGAAGTCAGACTGAGAAAAAATTTTCAAATCTTGATTATTAATGAAATTAATGCATATTTAACATTCTGAGAAAACTGCAAATTCTATTTAGGATTCAATTTGTTAGAGAAAGGCTTAATCTGTTTAACCTCTGTTTAATAAATCCTCCTTATCATTTCATTTTTTCTGCAAAATGATTCTATTGAATAGTATTCACAAGCAAGATTCTGCTTTGAATATAGTGTATTCATAGGAGCAACAAGCCAATAATGTAGGATATGTAGCATGTAAAGTTCTAGTAGAACAGAAAAAGTGGGTGTTCACATACTTACATCACTTGCCAAGATGGCATTATTTAAAGCCAATACTGTGTTTTTATCATCTGTGACAGAGAGTTTGCATCCTTTTAGGAATTCACGGTCCAGCTTGTATTCATACTGCAGGAAGAGAAAATAAGTGACAACGAAAATGACACCAAACCTTCTACAACATTTTTTTTATTGTGAAAAGGGGAGAGGTCTCAGCTTGTTGTAATTTTCTTACATCACTCTGTTGCAGAGATGACTTGGCCGCTTGCACAAAGTCAGGCCTGTCAGCAATCCAGTGCCAATGAGCCTTAGCTGCTTCATATTTTTTCTTATAATCCAGCTGTTTATAGGGAAAAAACAAGAAAAAATAAATTAATCTGAGGTTGTGTATCAAATTTATACAAGATGCAAATTCTCTTTTGGTCAGGACCAAATAAAGAGAGAAGAGGTTAAAAAAATTTTTTAAAAAAGCATCTACATCATATTAGTGCTTTCCTCTGAATAATGACCAACCCAGTGGGAGCCCATTTGCTTTAGGTTTTCCACTGCTGGGTGGAGAAAGGAATATGAGGGATGGAGATGTCATGACTTTGAGGAAAGTGAGTGTTTTCAGTTCCTTGCCTATCACAGTGGATGCAAGAACACAAATAATAGAAAACAAATGAGAGCTTCCTAAAAAGAACTTGCTCTTTCTATAAGAACATCATCAAGGAGAATTTCAGAGGCAGTTATGCCTCTTTGTCAGAGAAATAGAGAGGAGCTGGAAGAATAGTAGATGTCCGTGTGACATACAGGGAACCTCATGTGACCTCCAGGACAATCTTTATAAATGAGCATTTTAGTGTGAAATAAATTAACACATATGTTATTCAAGCAGTGCAAGAATTAGAAGGAATATCTAAGCTCACTGAATTTCAACAGAAATGAAAAATAATTTCTCTTGGTCTCCTTTGCTAGTCTCAATCCCTAGTCCCAACCCAACAATGAAAGTATTAATAAAACAGAACTCACATTGCTGTTTAGCTTGTAAGCATGCCTTGGAGTCTTAATATGAACTGAATCAGCTATGACATTGCAGTGAGCTTTATTCCTCTCATACAGCTCTTTGTATTTCAGCTAAAGAAAGAAAAACATCAAAAATGTTTACAAAGATAACACATTAAAGTTACCATTGTAAGCAAGAAAAGCAGGAAAATATGAAAAACCTACTATTAACTAATTTGCTCCTAATTGTCAAGATAAAATCTTCACAGAAGAAAAAGAAATCATATCAATACAACTTGGTATTAATCATCTGCCTGAAAGAAGGGTCCTCTTCAGCAGCAGTTCCTTTGGCATTTGAAAATACGTAGGTACAACTCACCATGAAGTGTAGACTAAAATTTACCAAAATCTCCAAGTGTACAGTAATTTTATCTATTTTTTGGCACCCAATACAAATGATTTAAAGAAACTTATTCTCTGACAGCCACACTCAATGCTTTCTGAAAATCCCTTTACAGAATCTCATATTCAGCACTCAAATTTGGAACAAGAAAATGTACTTCAATTCACAGGTCACTTTTGAAAATCTGTCTCTTAGGATCCACATTAGTATCTGGACAATTTTGTTACTTTTTCCTCCTAGTCTTATTCTTTATACAGATAATCAGTGCAGCATCTGAAGCACTCAGATTTCAAGGTGCTTACTCTCACAGTACTGCCCTGAGTTATGAAAGTGCTAATATCCTCATTTTATTTAGGGAACTCTTATGAACAACAATACAAATGTCATACAGAAAGCATAAGGTCGAAGATGGAATTAAGACCAGGACTCCAAAGTCCTACAGCATTACTCCATCCACTTCATCTTCCTCTTTTTCTCTTCTTATTAGCTTTCCATTGTCCCCTATTCAAGAATCTCTATATAATTATCTTAGAACAAAACACTTACCTTACATTTTCACAATGCCCACAGAAGAACTGAATAACGAGAGTAGTGGATAAAGTGTCTAAACCATGGCTCCACAAAAGTTATTAGCCAAAATAGGAAGAAAACCCAGAAACAGACTCACAACATCCTTGCTTTTATTAGATACCAGTTCCAGCTCATGGCTTTTATTACTAGCAAAGGCTGCTCTATCCCAGCAAAAATGTTCCAAGAGCAACAGCAGAACTTTACGTAATAAAACTTCCTAAATACTTCCAGATTCTACTGCATTATTGGAAAAACATTAAATACAGAAGGAGTTTTACATGAAAATAAAAACACATTCTAATAAGAAGCTAATTTTTATTACAGCATTACATCTGGGTTTTAGAAATACCATATATCAAACTAAAAAGTTAATTATGTGTCTTTCTGACATCATAGACAAGGATGGTTTACTTACATCACTTATTCTGTCCTTGACCTTGCGCACATGCAATAACATAGGTGTATCATGGATTGTGGTATAGCCTTTAGGCTTTGCTTTGTTATATTCCAACTTGTAAATAATCTGAAGATACAAATTATTAGATCACATTATTTCTCGATAGTCTTGGTGTAAATTGAAAAAAATCAAGATGAGAAATATTTTTTAATTGACTATTGAAATGCCATATTGTTAAGCATCATACTTCAAAGGTCAGAATTCACAGAAGGCATGCTTGCAAGGAATTGACCACACTTACATCACTGATCTGTTTGTTCACTTTTGTAGTCCGTAAGTGTTCTGGAGTATCCACAATTGTAGTATATTTGTCTTTCTTCTTTTCATATTCCTTTTTATATTCGACCTGGTAATAAGGAAGTAGAGTATGTTAACCACACCAAAAAAGACAAAATATCTTCAGGAGATATGTTTATGTTAAGACATGAAGTTGCAAAATCCTTCCACCAAAGCCAAGGAAAGCTGAACATGCACAACAAGCCAGACTTTGTAAACCCCTTATTTGCCTGAGAGGCTGCCTATCTATCTGTGTGACTAGTTTTACATTTCTTTCACTCAATGTAAAAACTTCACTTCTATCCTAAATCACCAAGATTGAGCTGAAAAAGCAATCTTCGCAGATCAAATGCTTTTAAAATTTTTAACTGGACAAGATCTCATTTTAAAATACTCATCATAACGAAGAGAAATGTAAAACATCTTACACAACAGAAGAGAAAAGAAATTCACTGAATATATAATAATGCCAAGCTATTTTAAGGCATTGGTAACAGAATTGTACCTCGATCATTTATTTTTTAAAGATCATCTTGTCTTACTCAGGAGTCCAATCCTGTTTTCACAGAGTTCAGTGAGAACAGAGTGTATACAAAGAATGATAATTTATTGCAGATAGCCTCAGGGCAGGTGCAGGAGGTCACAACACATTTCTAAAAAAGAACTTGCATGCTATATAGTGCATAAGAAAAAAATGGCACACTTTTGAAACACAACTAAGACAGACAAAATACAGAAAATTATATACAAACAACACAAATCAAAACATGAAGTCAACTCAGATGAACATACAAGTCAGGCAGAGTGCTATTTTTTCCTTCGAACACACTCAAACTTACCTGCAAATATTTTTAATCAGAAAATAAATAGAAATCCACTGACAAATTGAACAGATAATGTCTACTGATGATCTTCACTACATTATTGTAGAAGGATTTTATTAACTGTGCTTACAGCAATCAAGAAGAGCATCCCCCTCATTCTCATGTAATTGCTTTCTACTGTTGCGTTTCCTGCATATAACTTACATGTTATAAGCCAGTTTCATTTAGTTCCATCAGGCATTATTTTTGCCATTGAAATAAATAACTCATGTGTTGGGAGTAAGGTCACTGCTAGCAGATCTGACTCCAGAGCATATACAAATATGTATCCGTTACTTAATGAACTGCATTTTCATCCAACTGGTACAACCAACATGTATATGTAGGAATCCAGACTAAATAAAGGTAAACATGGAAAATTATCTCTTGGCAATAATACTGGAGTCACAGGCTGCTGAAAGGATCCTTTATGTAATCAGAACTGTTAATAGGTAAGAATCTTTGATATCTAAGAACAAACAGATGTATCATACTCACTTTCTACCTTCCAACTCCTAATATAACTGCCCAAAAAGGGAAATTATTTCTTTTTATAATCTCTTAGTATTATGTGGCTGCATGAAGTCTGCTTTGCTTAAAAGCAATAGGTAGAGCAAGAAATTAATGAAAACACGATTTCCTCTTCAGACCTGTGTGCAGACCTGTGTCTCTTCCTGTACCTCTTCCGAGTGCTATGAGACATGACTCTGTTCTGTATCTAGACACAATCGGACTCCACCATCAGGCAGAGTGCTAGATAAACATTGTAATCTTCTCTCCAAATTACTTCATTATGTTCATACTGAATTTAGGAACTTACAGGGGGTCAATATGAGAAACGGTCTCAGAATAAGTATTTGGTTGGGAAAATATGAGGAAGAGCTAACACGCTTTCTTAAAGGTTTGGGAAAATTGCTCTATGTAAGTATCTGGATTATTGTAAAGAAGTATATACATAACTATTATTTGTAATGAAAGGAGAAAATGGAGGGCCAGATCAGCCTGAGCTGGGTCAAGTCCAAGTCACAGCAAACACTTTCAGATATTGTGTTATCAAGACTATTTTATCATATCCAGCACTAAGCACATGTACAAAACTTTGGAGTCTGGTATCTGTGGAAATTTAGAGAACTCACAAGCATTCGCGTTAAAAATCCAAGCAGCTAAACTGTATATATAAGGCTTCCTAAAGCAGCAGTTCTTCATTTTACCTGGCTCCATAAGTATGTGTTGTAGAGTGCTCTCAGCATATCTGGCCTCAGAATTTCATTACATCCTTGTTTCAGCAACATCTTGGCAAAGGACTTATATTTTTTCTGTGCATGCAAATGGCAACGAAGCACAAAAGAGACTTATGAAGACCATAAACAACAGCACAGCTCTAGATCCCAGTCACTTTTAGAGTGGAGAGATTTAGGCAAGATACTGTATGTATTCATTCAGATGTGCATACAACTTACATCTATATAATTAAGAACGGCAGGAGTATATATTAAAAGTCTCATTAAGAAAACAGTGGAAATATTTTGGGGGATATTGGAGTAAGTTATAGATTAAGGAAGGGCATTTAAAAGCCAAATATGCCACTGTTGCTTTATTTAAAAATGCGTAAGAAAATAATCTTTGTAAAAGTCACTAAAAGAGAGGCAATAAAAAAACGCATGATACAACATCCATTTTTTTAAGACCTCTCCAATCATTTCAATAGACATTAGATGAGAACCTACTTGAAGATGATGTCAGTTGATGCACAATATATGAAACTACATACGGTATAGATTAGCTCACTCAAAAAGTAATAATGCTTTTTGGGTGGCAAAACAGAGACTGTCTGATCAACTGAACTAAAACATCACAATATCACAGGCGAGACCTACGATACTGCCGCTATAGACATTTCAGGCAGACAAAGATAGTAGCTGTGAGTGAACCAGGCACTTTCTGACAGCACTGGCCAGCGTTCCTACAGTACCTGACTGCTCAGTGTGGTCCCCCACTTGGCCAGGAGGTTCCTAGGATCATCCACAATAACGCTGTACCTATCTTTGAGCTTCTCATAGGCAGCTTTATATAATTTCTGCTCAGAATAGCATAATACATTGTAACAACGTAAAAGAAGAAAGTGAAGACACAAAAAGATCCTGAGATCATAGTTCTAACCACTGAAATTTCATTAAATGCAATATTTAAAGGCTGGGATTAAAGTCTATATCCAAAAGAGAGAAATGTAAGAAAAAACGGAAAAAAAGAGAGAAAATGTTTCCAATTAATATATACATTTGTAAATCACTCCTGAAAGGCCTAATATACAATTTAAGGATGCTTACATCCTATTCCTGCCACTCTTCAATAAGCCAAACTGTTTTTCAAACAGCTTTGAACAGATATACAGCAGATGTACAGCATTACGTCTAGAAACTTTGTTGGTGATTTATATCCAGGGGCATTTGTTACTCTTTTGCTAATACACTGCACTTATTTTTTCTTTAAGTCTACAGGAGAGACCAAGTAAGTTAAGAGTGAGAGAATTCAGGCAGAATATCCAAAATGGAACAGAGTTATGATAACTTTGGAAAAAATACTATCCTCCTAACACTGATGAAATTTTGTTTGATATTTCAAGAAAGCAGCTGTGATTCTCTCTATACCTTTTGCACATGACAATCAACAGTCAGTTTTTTCTCAACAGTTTTACTAAGCAAGTAGCATTTTTTCAGTTAGCATTTGTTTACTGGTCAGCAAAGAACTTTCTTTGCAATTTCACTTTTTAATTACTGTAAACCTGCTCTGTGCAACTACTCAGGCAGATAACAGGAACATCCTTGTCTTTCCTCATTTTAGTCTGACCTTAAGACATTCTTCTTTTAACTCTCTGCGGGTCTACTTCGATTTATTTACCATTTCATAACGAAGACAAGCCTTTACCTCAGTGTTAACATATACAAAGCTATTAGTTCAGTAGGAAGGACTACTGAAATCTTTTAATACTTACCTCATCCATCAACTTAGTGGCATATTTAAAATGCCTGTTAATAGGAGAGTCAGCTACATACTTAAAATGAGACTTAGTCTTCTCAAATATTTCCTTGTACTTACACTAGAGAAAAAAGAAAGAAAGAAAGAAAGAAAGGTTACCAAAGAAATGTAAGGCAATGGAAACAGAGAACTGTAAAAACTATATGCAGCAAAAATATGGTAGAATTAGTGCATATGTGTTTTTAACATATTTACAAACAAAAAATATATCTTAGGTCAAAACAGCTGTAGATGGAGTAGTTTGTGGGATGTAACTATCATATTTGGAAAGCAATGGAAGCTTCAAAGCTTCATAATTTTCAAAGTTGGACTTAGAATCACGAGAAAAATTACTACAGAACAGATCTTCCCAAGGAACAGAAGGGATAAGTAGACGATCATTTTGTCTCCAATTTCACTTAAAGCAAGCCTTCTATTTTTAGATGTTGCGTTCTATGTTCTACCATGAGATATTCATATCCATGCCTTGACCAGACTTTGATTGTCTTTAGAGAAAGATACAACTACGATATAAGCAAACTTTGAAGAAATACTTAGCAAGAATGCAGACTGTTTTACTTACCCCACTGTAGAGCACCTTATTCTTTTCTGCCAGAGCAAAATCTGGAGTATCCCATGCATAACAGCCAAAGCCTCTGAGCCATGATAAGTCTTCCTTGTATTTAACCTTTAGAAAAGCAGTAAAAGGTTTCAGTTTTAAATGGCATCAAATGGTATCTGATCAATACTGAAATAACACCTCAACATAAGGTGCAGCAAACAGAGCTACATTCATTATTATGCCATTATAAAACAAATTGCGAATACTTATATTCTCCTGATGGGCTGTGGTTTTTTTCCCACATATCTAATCCAGCACTAGCTATCTGAGTTCCTGCATGAATTAAAAAACATTTATTCCTGCACAATTAAAGGGTCACTTTGTATTTCGCAAAAAATCAATGGGATTACACTGGTTTAAATACAACCAAGCAAGGTCACCCAGAAGTCACAGAGTAAAATTCTTAATCTATGGTAATCAACACTCCCATGATTTTACACATCTTCTTGTGCACAGCCAGGATTCTATATACAAACCAGAAATCTCAGGAAAAAACTCCTTTTTTTCAGTGCTGCTAAGGATTTTACATATAACCCAAGTTTTTATTACAGTGGTAACAAAAAAATTCAAGCTAATACTACTATTGAAATTAATGGAACAATCTTAACTGATTTCAGGAGACGGACTTCAATTTTAGCCATTTGATTTGCTCTGTCATTTCACAGATCTGTCAGGCAAAAGTGTACATCACTTTTTCATTTCCATTGATATTGCCTTGGTTTTCTTAAGAAATACGGACTTTTTTTTTTAATTTTGGAAACCTCCACTTAGGTTTCACCATCTCAGATTCAGGAGCTATTTGAACTCACATCACTAATAGCATCGGTGACTGCACGATGATGGGAATGTTCTGGTCGGTCTGGGATAGATCTCCAGATACCCAAATGACTCATGTAGTTTTCTTTATATTTCACCTACAAAGAAAGACAAAAAATAAAGTAAAACAATTTGAGAACAGAACACATCAGCCATGCAATTTTAAGACATTCCTCTTTCTGAAAGGTCAGAACCAAGAACATGAAACTGAGATTTACCTGCATTTGTATCTTCTGAAGGAGGACAGAATTTAATTTAATAGTGCTAATTATATATTTCTGATTGTTTGACATAATCAAATAGAATAATAGTACAAATGGCATATTGTAGAGTATTAAATGACAAACAGAAATTAGGACTAGAAATGTTGTATACATACACTGCTAATATCATCAGTGACCTTTCGGTGATAGACAATATCCAAAGCATCTTTCACTGTGTGGTATTTCCCCTTTGTGCTCTCAAAGGTTTCTTTGTAGCGCAACTGGTAAGAAAAATAATATATATAAGAAGAGATTATATTTATCTGTCAGGAATTGTTTTAGTTAAATATCCTACCTCTTAAGAATGATATCAAGGGATATGTTGCTTTTCAACATGTTAATGTAAGCCCTATGGAATTTCAAGGGGATTCAGTTGCCTAAGATCAATTACAATTTAAGTGAGACTCACAGTGAAAATTAGAGAGAAAAGAAGCTGGCCCATCAAAAGCAAAATTTTATCCTATTCACTTTCAGACTGAGGAAAAAACATCCCTGTACCACTGGGCTACTTTCCAAAAGAGCAGAAGTACTGCATTTGCCATTAAAAAACACTCATCTCTTCCTCCATGTCCTGGTCTAGAAGAAAGCAGGAAGATCATTGGCTTGGGCAAATCTTCTCAGATGACAAATTCAGATGTGCAAAAGAACTGGGACACTCCTTTACAGAATTTAAAACCACTCTTAAGACAGCAATTGGACAAATCCATAGGCCAAAATGCCAGCCCAGTACATACCTTATCAGGCTTTTCCAGAGCCCCTGGGAAATGTGCAATTTGAAATACATAACAGAAGTCTCACTAACGAGTAGATTACTCTTAGCCATTGCCTTAAAGCATAAATCGCTATTCCACACTCAAAGGAAAAATTAATTTCATCCTCAAATCCTTACCTGCAGCAACTCAGATAAATTTTCTTCTCTAATCTACTCCTAAGTGAAAAATGAGTGAGTTCCCACTGAGATGCAAGTTTACTCCTCACACTTAACTGAGATGAAGATGTCTGCTATATTCTGATGTATTCTATTCTGGCTCCAGTATCAACCATTTCACTCTAGTCTGCACTATTTGGAGATTTCATGTGTAAGCAATTTATTCTGAGCCTATTTTTCCTCTGTTCTAAGTCTACACTTCCATGCAAAAGAAAATGAAAATAAATTATTAAGAATGAAAGAAAGCATTACAGTGCTCTCAATCTGAAATTAACTAATCTCAGTAATATCAAACTCAAATATACACACAAATGGAGTGATCAAGCTCAGGACCACACTGAGATATTCTGCTGTTTGCATGCATTCTCCCCATTGAGCCTTTTCTTCTTTTTTGTAAAGAAACCGAAAAAAAGTAAGCAAAAGTGTTCATGGACTACGTACATCACTAGCATTCAGGTATGCTCTCTTGGCTCTGATCAAGACTGGTGTGTCAGGGACAGGTGTGTATTTGTCCTTCATCTTCTCATATTGGATTTTATACTTTTTCTAAAGAGAGACAACAAGACGGAAAAGTTATACCTTTAGCTTCAAGAGCATTTGTTAATCTAGCATTATGTTAAGGTGCTACACTGAGTGCACAAAGACGTCACTCCTGCAAAATGCTTCTATCAATCTCATAGCCCATATCCCTCGGATTCTGCAGACAAGCACTTAGAAACAAGTATCTTATAAAATACTGAAATGTATAAAAATGTGTATTGGTTTACCAAGCTAACATAGGAAATGTGAAATTTAAGCATAACAGGCACAAAACCAAAGAGTAAACAAATTTGAGCCTTGAACCTATCACTAAAATCAGAAATAAAACTTCTAAACAGTTCAGCATAGTGGTATCAGACAAAAGAGCAAATATCTTACCTCACTAACCATGTCCTTTACATGCCTAGCATGGGTAAAAGCTGGAGTCTGACCACCAGCATGGTGATGGGGTCTCTCTTTTGTGGCAAGCTCCACATACAAATACTGCAGTAAGAAGAGAAGAATCCAAAAATAAACATTTCAAGTAAGTTTTACTTTATCCTCTGAAAAATGATTGTAAGTTCACAATGCATACATAACCACACAATTTACCCCAGGAGAAAGTAATGTGCCCTTTCATCTTCTACATTCTCTCAGTTTATCTTTCTCTATCAGTACTCTCGATATTTTGTAAATGCCAGCAACACACTCACAAATCAAAATGTCATATGCGTGTGGCATTAGTGACCTCTCTGCTCTGCATCCAGACCTAACTTTAGATAAAATTGTCCAAAGTGTCTGTTTCTCTCTGGCAGATAACATCATTTTGTTCTGTGAATTTAAAAAATCCACAAAATTTGTAGATAATAACTCAGTTAAAGAACTCTTATATGAATAAAGAAGTGATGATGGGTAGATGAATAAACGTAGATGAATAAAAGTTTATTTCTCTGAGAAAGCCAAATTTTCAGAGAATTTGAACAAAACTCTGACAGGGCTCAGTGTTCTATTTCAGATAGATAAAGCTGGATATGTCCATTATAGAGATGTGGTCAACATGAGATTTTATAGCCACTTGAAAATGA
Source organism: Dromaius novaehollandiae (assembly GCF_036370855.1). Classification (NCBI taxonomy): domain Eukaryota; kingdom Metazoa; phylum Chordata; class Aves; order Casuariiformes; family Dromaiidae; genus Dromaius; species Dromaius novaehollandiae. Next base: position 2,679,895 of record NC_088104.1, on the reverse strand, counting down.
GGAATGGCCGATTTTCAAAGTACTCTCTAGGAAATATATATTCTTTTGAAATGGCCTGGAAAGTTTTTGCTGTACTTTAATAGAATGTTAAGAGGGATCCCCCAGATGTTTTCGCAGTAAAAATTTGTCACCTGGCTCTGTATTTTTTGTCCATGCTTGGCTCTTAAGAAATCAGGTGTATCAAGGATGGAAGTATATTTTGTCTTCAGCTCCTTGCCTGCAGCTCTGTAAACCAGCTAGAAAAAGACAAGTCCATGAATTACTTCTTCTGTTACAGATGTCCATTTAGCAGCTAGACAATTAAAGCTTTGCATCCCATACATTTCAGGAAAACCAGTAAGAGGATCTGAGCTTTTTTAAATTATAACAAAGATGGACAAAAATAATACAGAACTTACTTCACTCAAATGTGTTTTTAATTCTTGAACTGTCCTGTATCCAGGAGTATCCAATACCACACTGTATTTATCCCGCATCTTCTTTGCATTATCAGTGTATATATAATTAGACTGAAAAAGAAAAGCAGTATCACTTAGGAAACTGTTATTATTCTTGATAGTAAATAATTTTACAGTGCAACCTAACAGAAAAGAATCATACTCTGTCCCTAGTACTTTGAAACAACTACCTAGCTGCATGGCAAAAAATGTTGTCACAGGTCTTTATTCATTTTTATGTACTTAATTTCTCATAAGTACTTAGCACGCACATCAGTAAATCAATCGTTGTTATACACGCTTTTCAGAAGAAAAATCTTACCCAAAGTTTACGCAGGTGGCGAGCACGGACCATGTCAGGAGTATCATATAGGAAGCAACCCAAGCCCTTCAGCCACTTCAGATCCTCTTTGTATTTATTCTATAAGGCAAGTAAAAGAAGAGAAATCAAAAGGTAACTGTTGGGATCAAGAATCCCAACTGTTGGGGACTGATCAATAATCAGTCCCCAAACACAGTCACGAAGTCTTTATCTATTAAAGAATAGAATGCAAATGATGAGTCAAATCCCACTCCCACTGGCAAGCGAACATGAATCAGTAGAAAGAAATTAGGCCTGCTATATTCAGGTACCACGTATCTTAACAGAAGCTGCTTACATCACTTGTGATGTCCCCAACATAGCGGCAGTGTAACACCTGAGGTGTGTATGGCAGGGAAATCAAGTGTCCCTGCATCCTAAAGAAATCTGACTTGTAGATGAGCTGAAAGACAAAGAAAAAATAGCATTTCACATGTTTGATCATGCTGAATGTTCTAAATCTCTTCAATTTTTAAATGTTAGAAAGACACGTACATCACTGACAGCTTCCTGCGTAGCTCTGACTTGACGGATTTCTGGTGTGTCAGGAGTGGTATGAATCTTGTCCTTGTATTTGTGGTATGTTGCCCGATACAACCTCTGTACCAAAGGAGACAGCATTCTACTTGTTAAAAAGTAAAAACTTAAAACAGCAAGCATGTTGGCAGAGTGTAAGTACTTTTCTCTTTAGTACTTAGTACTTAGTTCTGCATGGCAGAACTAAGGGAGAAAAGGGAGCAAACCTCCTGGCTTCTAATTAGACAAAGATTTTCCACAATCAGTTTTGATAGTAGCATCTCAAACATATAGAGAATCTGAGACTCTAATCCTACAAACGTTTAAATAGGCATGTTTAATTTTCACCCTGCTGAAGTCAATGACCAAGCAAATCAGTACATATTTATAGCCTGTAGACCTTAAAGTATATAGACCCACTGGTGTAAAGATACAATAATTTCTATGCAACTTTAATCAAATAGCAGCAGAATGGTTAATTATGTCACTATTAATTTTATATTAGAGTAACAGTTTTATAGGATTATAGAAAGTTTGGGCTTTTAAGAACCTCAAAAAGCCATACAGATAAACTCCAGCTTTGGATCAATGACCCCTTGCCATTCTTGATAGAAGTTTGTCTAACCTCTTCTTGAAAGCCTCTAACAATAGGGATCCCACAACCTCCCCAGTCAATGTATTCTCATCCCTACTATTTTAGGCATTAGAAATATTACTGAAAACAAATACATATATTTACTGTACCTCATTAATGACTTGATTCACTTTCTTTACATATTCAAACCCAACATCTTTAGGTCCCAGAGTATAGCCTTTAGCTTTCAAGTGTTCATAGGCTTCTTTATATTTCAGCTACAAAGTGGAAAAAGGAATTTTTAGATAGTAGAAGAACATACAAAAATTAAATTTGCTTGTGATTCTACTTACATTGTAGTTCTGGAAATAATTTATGCAGTATAAAGAATCAAATTTTTGGAGACACTCAAGTGAGATTTAGCTGTATCAGAGTCTTTAAAATACCTGGGCCTCACCATTATTTTTATCTTTATAATGTGGCCCAAGATTAATATTCTAAATTTCTCCTGTATCTAATAAGATACTAGTAGCTGAGGAAAATTACATCTTGACATTAATTTATTCAGATAATTGTGGAGTTCAGTAACATTTAAATCCTGTTAAAACAAACATAATCAAAGTCAGGGCCTGGAGTGCACTAACAGGCCTTAATTGCCCTGCCCAGCCTCATCTGGGACCTCAGTCCTTGCCTGAGCTACGTTGTAGGTGTATCTATCTGCAGCCCTGTCTCTGGCCTCATTTCCTGGATGGATATTGGACCTACATTTTAGGTAGCTTGTTTCTCATCCTGCTTCTAGCCCTGTCTTCCGGATATACCTTGGACCTATGCTGCACCCTTATCTTCCGTCTTATCTCTGGCCCTGTCTCCTGTAGCTCCTGACTGGACCCCCTGGATGGCTCCTGGATCTGGTTCCTCACCTACCTTGTCTAGGACTGTTGATGCAACCTGTTATCAGCATCCTGCTCTGCCCACCCTGCTCAGATACTGTAGGACTGCACCCTGGTTGGTGAGGACACTGCCTGGGCCATGGGCACCCTTAGCTCCCAGCTCATCCACCAAAGTGGAACTGCCCTACTCGTATTGCTCTCTGACAGTCAATCTCGTATCTGAGAAATAACTGTCTCCAACAGTTTTGTACTCATACAAGATTTCTGATGAGCACCAAATAGTCTCTTGCAAATCATGCTGCAAAAGGACATTACTTACATCACTGCCAATATATTGCACATGTTTGGCATGCTGAAAGCTTGGGGTATCCGTAGGAAGTTTGTATCCAGTAGGTAGAGCATTCAAACCAGCCCAGCGATACAAATTCTGCAAGGAGAGAGAGAGCTTGTGACAATCATGTGAAATCTTTGAGACTACTCAATAGCTGTGTAGGAAATACCTTATTTACAATTGGCAAAAGATTTCCCACATGTCCATATTATTAGCTATGCTTGTAGTCTAAATGAGGACATTCCCACTTTAATTCTAAAGCAGTGAAATCTAGCTTCTTTATCTGAAAAGCTAGAGAAAGACATTAACTTTTAAATAATTTGCTTCTTGAATATGAGACAAGTCTGTGGACTTGCAAAAAGAGAAAGATCCAGAGGAAACAGGAACATGCATCAATCACACAGGAGAAAAATGTGTCCATTGCTTTTGGTGTCCTGTTAGAAATAGAATTTTTATACTTACTTCACTCTGTATTTTGTGTGCATGATTTGCCCGCTCCAAATCTACTGTTTTATCAGTAGGAATCATTTTGCCTTTGACATTGTGCACATATTCACTGCGATAGACAGCCTGAGAAAAGGAAAAAATAATTACAGGAGAGTCAAAGTAGCCATCTTTTCTCATAGTATATATTATTTGCACACCTATGGGACTCTCTTCCAAAAAAACCAGATGACAGTTTTTCCTATTTAGGCAATTCAATGATTGTATTGATTGTGTTCTAATCTTATTAATGGCATAGGCAATGAGTTGTAGATATCAGCAAAGAATTAAAAAATATTACACGTTACTTTTCTGGAACTTCTAAGGTAACAGCATACATAATATTGTAGATGAAATGTAATACAAACACTTACTTCACTCAAATTCATGCCACTAAGGACATTCTGGACATAGACAGGAGTGTCCATGACCACAGTGTAGTCATTCTTCATTTTCTCTGCCTTAGATTTGTACTTAATCTGCAGAGGGAAATTCAAGAGCTCTTATTAGTAAGGCTAGCCATTGTTAACTTATTATATTATTATATTTACCATTATGTTATTTACTTGTTATATTAGTGAACAAGTATTAAGCAGAAAGTGTATTGAAATTATGACTTAATGAATGAACTTGGCACCTGACTAAGTAAGAACAGTTAGAGCATTTCAAGGAATATTCAGCGAATATTAGGAAACATCAGTACTCTTTCACAAAATACGCATGTGCACCGTATGATGAACAGCCAACATAACTCTGATATAATATTCTGGAAAACCAGACTTACGATTCCTCCATTTTAATAGCTTAATCCTTGACAAAGGATGGGCCATAAGATTTTGAGAAGGGAAAAACATCATAAAATCAACATCAAAAGACTTCCTGTCTGTATGAATTCTTAATCATTTCTGCTGTGTTCTAATGGCTCTGAATGAAGAATTACTGATTTCAAGCCCTCTTCTGAGCAGACATGTATTTAAACATACGTTTAATGCTTTCCTGAATAGGACTTAACCAGACAACATCTACTTCTTCCAGATCAATGAAGTTTAAATAACACAGTCTGAATACTTCAGTAGAGAAAGATATATAACATTTTTGCAGATTATATCTAGAGTAGAAAAAATATGCACTATTTTCACACTATCCATCATTTTAATACAATAGTGTGAAAAAAAAAGCAGCAGGACTAGTGCAACCAGCTCAGACTCACATCACTGCGAAGGTCATATGCGTGTTTGGCATGGAGAATTTCAGGGGTGTCCCAGACGAAGCAGCCAATGCCTTTCAGCCAGTTGAGATCATCCTTATATACCACCTAAGGTATAAGAACAAAGAAGCAACCTGTAAGACTTCCACTATAGTCTAATCCCTTATTGCTAAGGTCAGTCTGAAACACAACTGTCAAATGACAACACCCAAGGTTTCTAGTATTTTGACTTTCTTTTGGTTTGAGAAAATCAAAGCAATTCCTTTGGAGTGACTTGCATCATTTTTCTTCAATGTTTCAGTTTGACCAATGAATAAAAAACCTCAATGATTTTTAAAAATTTATTTGCGTATCCTACAGGCAATGATTTACTGATAGATCAATGACCTACTCTTGGGCCTACCTACGCAGGGGAAGTTTCCATATCTTATGCAACCAAATGATAAAGGACAATTTACACACAGAGATGGCTGAACTGGTAGAACTGTAATGTTACAATCCAATTCCTACACAGGTAACATTGAAATTATGCAAGCTTAGCCACATCTCAGATTTATACTTATTGGCAAGTATTACGACTCATGATAAAGGTGCTGTTTAGTGGTGCATAATCTAATATCCACATGTACCAACCTCAGAACACTCTAAGTTTTTGCAAAATCATTTCCTCTAACAGAGCATAAGTGTAAAAATCTTTTTAAAAAGTGAGTCATGAATATACGATTTGTGCACTTACATCACTAAGTTGATCAGTGACTTTTCGAACATGGGCATTGATTTGAAGATCTGGTAGACACATCCACTCATGAAGATGTGTGCGGTAATCAATTTCACTGATTTTCTTCTGTGCATCCTTAGCAGAAATTATGTCTACCATGTCTGGAACAATGTGGATTTTGGCTTTATTCTTTTCATAGACTTCCTTGTACAGGCGCTGCAGAGTAAAAACAACACATTAATGATGGAAAATATTCAAAGCATTCACTGCTGATAAATATATGCTGAAAAATTTTGCTGAAGCAAAATTATTGACATTTTCATGGAATGGTTGTTGAATAGCAATCACTATGGCTAAGACTAAAATTTACAACTTGCCTGCTCTAAAAATCTAAAAATAATTTGCAGATGGGGCACCTCCCAGCCTATCATACTAATTAATGATTGCTAAAATACGATTTGTCAATTTTTCATGGTACTCATGTTTTAAAAGGAGGTAGACTAGGTAGTACCCTGTTTTACACATAAATATACCATACCAAAGGTTTAGTTGTGCAGGTGATTTAACAGTTGAGTCAGAAACTTCAAAAGCACATTCAAAAGCATAATACAGAATTTAACAAATACTGAACACTGCCAAATGCATATTAAAATATGGTATCTGGATGAATTAATGAACGTGGGTTCTTTGAGCATCCTCTTCTAAGATAAGTATGGTTTTATGAGGAAAACATACATTAGAAAATACTTACATCAATATTAAGCTTTCCAACTCTCAAGCACCTTGCTGTGTTGGGATCATCTTCAACACCTCTGGGTAGTGTGTACAGTGCTTTAAACTTGTCATATTCTTCCCGGTATTTTACCTAAGCAGACGCAAATAAAGGCAACAAAATAACTTACTCCCAATGAGACAACTGTATTTTTGGAACCAAATTCACCAGTGAGCAAAAAATTCAGTTACGCTCAACAGTCAGAGAAAGCTGTTCAGAGTGAGATTTTAGTTTTCTATTTTACTTTAAGCTGCAAAGAAAGCACACCATAACTATGATGTTATAAAAAATAACAAGAGATGCTGGGAGACTTAAATAAAAAGCTGGAATAAACATTTATTCGTTGTTCCAGCTCCTTCATTTAAAGGTATCCATGAAGAGAGTGATCTTGTATAAGCCTCAGTTCATTGAAGCATATGTTTACATTAACCTGTACTCAGTAAAGCATCACTTAAGGAAATACATAAAGTTTAGTGTTTTTTGTGACCTGGACCTGTGCAACTTAAACTATAAAAAACCTAACCAGTAATTTTCAAGAAACAGTTTCTGTTCCTATAAAATGTGGATTTTTCTTCCATGTAAAGAGGAAGCAAAGGACTATCCAACTGTTATCCAAACGATTATCACAGAAAAGTCTTTATCCACAGATATATGTATTATATTTAAAATTAAATTAATAAAATTAATTTAAAATTAAATATAATATAATTTTATTTAAGAAGATAATTTTAAGAATCTTTTTGATACCTATGGTATATGCAAGGCATGAAGGATTTCATTGCCAGAAATGATGATCTGATTGAAAAAACAAAGTATTTTATTCACTTACTGTACTAGCATTATGCTTCAGTTCTTTTGCACGTGCTAAGGAGACTGCATCAGAGGGCAACATATAGCCAGTAGCTTTCACTTTATCCCAGGCTTCCTTGTAGAGATTCTATGGCGACATAAAACATCTCTGTGAGTTTGAAAAATTCTTCTCTATACATTAGAAATCAAAAGCCCTCCTGTTTTCATTTAGACACCTTAACTATTACTTCACATCAAGAGACCAGTTTACTTGTTTAGGATAATCTCCCACCAGACTTAAAAGCATACATGAAGGGTGACGAAAGCCCATTTATCTATTTTTGTCCAATTTCATACAACAACTGGCCTTGGGTCTGGTGCAATTTTCTTCAGGGAATACATTTATTAATGCATGCGCTTTGACAAGACTTGAACTATAGATAGGAAATATGCCCTCTGTCTGAAACGCAGTACTAGCATCTTCGCCCTATTCAAGCAACACAGGCTGTCACTGGCTTTAATAAGCTCTGTGTCTGGGAGTTTATCTTCAAACAGAACGAACAAACAAGCTAAACTAAAAGTCCCCCACACTGAAGAGAAACAAAAAACGTAAAAACACTTACATTGCTAAAAAGGTGTTTCAAATTGTGAACTCTTTCAGAATCCACTGTTTCAGTCACAGTTGTATACTTGTCCTTAGTTTTGTGGTAATTTGCTTTGTATTTCACCTGCAAGACAAAAGACAGATTTAGTGAACTTGTTTCAATTCTCAGAAGGAGCAAGGGGAAAAGCATGAGGAGAAAAAGTGGAGAGACTCACATCACTAGCATTTACACCACTCTGCACTGCAGTCACGTAGAGAGGTGTATCAGTAACAACACCAAAGTTCTGCAAATTCTCTTTTCCTGCAGCTGTGTATTTTATCTAAGGAGACAGAAAAAAAACCCCAAAACATTAATGATGAAAAAGACCAAGAAATTCTCTGTCAGCTTCCTGGAAAACCAATTCTGAACAATTGAAGCACCAGGATTACAGCCCAGTTTAGACCCTTCTTAAAGGTGACAGGTGATATAGAAATACTTAATATATACCAAGTATGAACTGAGGCATCCTGAAAATTGCATGATATCACTGTATAGCATGTAGCAGGCTAGGAGTACTCCCAGCAAGGCAAGAGACACTGTTATCCCTACATATATGTTTCACTGAGCTATCTTGTGCACAGTGGGATACAGAAAAACAGAAGTGTATCTTTTCACTGCTAAAAATCACAACTGTGATATCCTTTTCTCTAGTTTTTCTGTTCCCTCAATAACAAAAGTGATGAAGTCTCTACAGATCAAACTGAAAAATAATACTATAATATATAATAATGTATTACAATAGTTTTTGAAAAAAATATTTCTGATGTAACAGCAATTACATCATTCTGCTCTGGACCGGGACAGGTGTCAGTCCCAGCGAATAATAGATGGAAAAAAATCTTACAGGTATTTACTTATTTGAGGAAAATATGCTTACTTGGCTCTGGAGGTCATATGATTTTTTAGCATGCAGGATTTGTGGAGTATCCCAGACATAGCATCCAAGTCCCTTCAGCCAATTTAAGTCATCTTTATATACCACCTGTATGGAAGAAAACAGACTAATCAGTTAGGCAGATACTTGCCCTCTGTTTGAAGAAAGTAGAATTTGTTTCTTCTCTACTTAAACTATCCTCTACTGCTGCAAAGGCAAAGCACAAGATTACTACTGAACCTGACCCAGGCTCATTCAATAATTACAACTATTTGGAGGTTTATATGCAAATACAAAGAAGACTAGCCTATCTCACAGTCAATCTGATTGTTTTTCCTAAAGGATTTACAAGTGAAACTAAATCAAATAACCAGACCATTAAAATGTCCCGAAGAAAACTGAAAAAATGTAATTTTTGCTACTATCTACTGCACAGTCTAGAAGCATGGTTAATAATTCCACATTTAAATTCTTTGAAAATAGTTGAAAGTATTTCATATTTAAATACTTTGAGAAAACAGCATAAAATGGTACTAAAATGTCAAACAAATAAATGAAATTTCATACATACATCACTCAAAATCTCCTGGGCCTTTCTGGCTTGAACAACATCATTCTCTTCAGGCGAACAATTCCACTGATGAAAGTAAGTTCGGTATTCTAGATCACTGAGAATATATTGGCACCTTTTAGCTAGCACATGATTCATCATGTCACTTGGAATATGGACATTTGCTTTGGTATCTTCATAATTTTTTCTGTATGCCAACTAAAAAGCAAAGATTGGGGAGAAAGCAAGAAGAACAAATAGTGTTTTTCTCTAAGACAATTTTGACTCTAACAGCATACAGGTTATAGCACAGTCTGAGGCATACTTTCTGAAATTAATGGCTGAACTCTCATAGGCTTCAGTAGGAGGAAATGTTGATTTAGAGGACTTAGTAATTAACCACCATTTATTCTAAAGGGGTGCTACAAGGACAAGAATGATCTTCTTCACTTGCAGACTAAATAGCTGGTGTGAAAATTTATAAGACTCCAAGATAAAAGAAGTCACATGCTACAAATGTGGTTTTAGTTTAGTTGAATCTCCCTGTGCAAATGAAGATAATATCTGGGATCATATTAACTTTATGTCCAGCATGACATGCTAAATGTGCAGTGGGGATGATAAATGCACATTGGATGTTCTGTTACACTTCTAGTTCTTAAAATTCTATATCAATACAAAATTGAAACAAAACTGGCAGTTTTTTATAGAGCAAAAGTATCCCAAGTCATATGGTACTTCTTACTGCTCACATTCATAAATTGAACTAGAATAAAGTAGTTTTTTTCTATTCTAATTTGTCTAATCACTGAATAACTTCCTTCATCTCCTAAATCATTTCAAGTTCAATTATGCACCTCATGTACAAAATAACCATTCAGGAAACATAAGTGTATTGAAAATACTACTACTACAATAATTATTAAGCATGGCATTATTTATGTTTAATATGAGAGTCACACTAAAATATAGATAAAATATAGAAAAGGGAAAATATTGCAGCAAGAATAATCCTCTACTTACCGCACTTCTCATTTTCTGGAATGCTAGCGAGTGAATGACACTGGGGAAATCACCGATATCCTTCCCAGCCAGGTAATGGCCTTTCAGCTTCTCATATATTTCCTTATATTTAAGCTGCAAAATATTAATGTGGAAATTGTAAAGTTCACTCTAACAACACACAGCAAAAGAGAGAAAGAATGGAAAATTCATACTAACCTCACTATTAATGTAATTTGCATGCTTAGCTCCAACAAGCGGAATGTATTTCTCATCCAAAGTATACCCAATGGGCTTACTGATTTCCCAAGCATTTTTATAAAGTTTCTAGACAAACAAAACACATACAGGTTTTGAGAAAAAAATCCACTACAGTTTCCAAGAAATGTATTAATATTAGCAAAATATTTAAAATCTTATTCATATTAGCAAAATATTTAAAGTTTGAATCTGCCATTTTTACTCACACGGGATAGGGCTACTTTTATAGAGTAGTCCCTTATTCCATGATTGGCCCCAATTAAGTAAATGGAGAACATTCATTTCAAACACTTTGTTTAGTGTCAGTAAGGAAACCAGAACTAGTGTGCCAGTTCAGGGAAGTAATTTAGCATGAATGTGAACTGATCTCTGCTTTCTTCACCAAATTTGCTTTCTTGAAAGATGACCTTGAATTTGACATTTCTCATCCAGAAGCGTAAGAAATATTCAGAATATGATGGATATGAATTCTTGGTTACAAGTGCCGTATAAAATTCTACAGATATATGTTCAAAATTTTGAAAAATTCCCGAGTACTATTAATACTATTATTTACTGTAATAGCATTATCTGTGTCAGTGGTATTTTTCTAACAAATCATATATATGTTAAATAATAAATATATTTACATTCAGACTAAACTGTAAAGCCCCTATTCACACGAATGAGTAGTAACTACATTTTCAAAAATAGAGATTTAGTATTAAAATTAATGAGACTACTCATAAGTAACTGCTTAATACTGTAAATGATCTACAGTTTTCTCTTACCAAAAAATAAATGAAAATTTCACCAGTAGTCTAGGGAGACATTATTAAATGGAATTATAAAGCATTTTTGTCACACAAACACTACTACTACTACTACAACTACCCAATGCCATGCAGCACTGCTTTAAGATCAGGTCAGTGAGGAAAGAAGTTATCATTGTCCCCATTATCCAAATTGGGAAAAAATGGAGAACAAACATATTAAATGACTTTCCCAGTGTCACCCAGTAGATCAGTGACAAAACTAGAAATAGAACACAGCTTTCTGAAGTCCAGTCCAGTGTTCTTTTGTTTTCAAAAAAATAAACTAAAACTTAATCAGATATTTATCAAATCTTACATCACTATATAGTAAGGCCATGTCTCTGGCATGGTTCAGCGCAGGCGTATCATCAGACCCAATGTACTGGCCTTTCTCAAGGTTAAATGTTTCTTTGTATTTTAGCTAAAAAAAGAAAACAGATACTATGTTAATTCCATGGAGAAGAGAAATAAATTAGCCCAACTAGTCTATCTATCAGAAGCAGATGTTTATTTTCAGTTACATTATCATATCTTCAGTGATGCTGGTAGTATCTTCCAACCACTATGGTATGTAGGCAAATGTCATCACATCACAAAATCCACACAGTATTCTAGTGAAATTAAATATTCTGATCAGCAAACATAGGTCAGCAGAACTGCCATGAACTCAGCCAGTATTATAAAATATACTGCAATTCATTGTGAACAGGACTCATATTGTGTTATTCACTTCGATGACTTTTACTGTGCAACTTATTTACCACAATAAGTCTATTATTAATGAAACATGCACATGCACACAAACGTACATACATACTGCTACATATATAGTCTAGTAAAAGCAATTAAGTCATTTACTAATTCTACTAATATAACAGTTTCTATTAAAAAAATAAAAGTACATACATCACTCTGATTGACAGAGTTAATCTTTGCCAAAACAATGTCTGGAGTGTCAACCACGCTTGTATAATTGGAAAAGTTATCAAGGGCTTCTTTTGTATATGCTCGCTGCAAAGAGACGAAATATTTTCTTAAATATTGTGCATGAGAAATAAGAGCTAATCACTAACCGCTACAATATTTTCTCTCACCTTATTTATCAATTCTTGTGCATTCTTAACTTTCTTGTGTTCTACTGAATCCAGAGGAATCCAACCACAGCCACGGAGCCATTCCAAATCAGATTTGTAAATATTCTAAATGATAAAAAGGAATAAAAAAGAAATTACTTTAGCTAGGGTGACACTTTTCAGTCTTATGTATTATGGACAATACACTTAGACTAAACAAAGTGTATATTACATAGCATGTATATAGAATCACTTACATCACTTTGTAGATCATAGGCTTTCCTTGCCTGAATACAGTCATTCTGATCAGGATGACATGTCCATTCATGCAGGTATTGGCGGTAATCAATATCACTGACCAAGGTCTGACATTCCTTGGCTGCCATAACTGACACCATATCCGGAGGAATGTGAATTTTTGACTTAGTTTTGTGATAATTTGATTTGTACAATCTGTCATTCTGGATCTCGCCTGCGTGCTCAAACCACACCAGTTTGGGGTCATCTCTCATAGTGGGAACTCCAACATAGTGTCCTCTTTGTTTCACATACTCAGCTTTGTATTTAAGCTGATGGAAGAGGGGAGAAATATGTAAAAACCAACACAGATTATATCTACTCTTTTTTTTTAACTTGTGAAAAGCTACGTTTTTGTCAACACAAAGAGCAGATTGAGACCTTGTTATTGAGACAAGGACCTGTCAACTGCAGTCTTAAGTTTTCAGTACGTGACCAGATAAAAATGTTATGATACAAACAGTAATGTTAATCTGTATACTCCTTCAACTTCAAAATATATAATTTTCTAGATTAACATGCTACCATTTTTAGTAAACAGTATTTTCAACACAAGAGGAAAGTCTTGTTAGAAAATATTTATTAAAATGCACTTAACTTCAGTTCTGTAACAAATTCTTCTAATAAATTATTTGAGACTGTCTGAAGAGTTGCAGTTTATTGAAAGTATCTGCACCACAGTTTTGTTAAAATGCATGTTCAGTAGCTTAGTGCCATGTAATAATTTCAACATCTATTATGCAAAAATTTAGAATGCAATATGCATATCATCTTAAAGTTTTTCAAAGAGGAAGCCTCCAGAATATGCCAAAAAGTGTTATCAGAACTATATATTATAAACATATAATTTAGGTATGTTTACAAATAAAATATGAAGGTCTGTACTTAGTTGATTTCAAAAGGACTGCGTCTGGACAAGGTGAAGATGGAAAGGGGAATCTGATCTTTAAGCACCAATACTCACAATACCCATAACATCATAAACAGAAAAATTGTTTTGGAGGACAGTGGACTTCATGGGTTATGAAAACTCTACTGGGTGTTGCCCCTAACACAAAACCTTATAACCTCTCAGTGGCTGAATTTGCAAGGCTTTTAACATTCCAAGGCTTCCAAGCACTCCCTTCCTAATGTGATGAGAAAAAATTATTACCTCACTTTGGACATCATTTGAGTGTTTGGCATGAGAGATCTGCACAGTGTCAGGAGGTAAGAGGTAACCAGTGGCTTTTTCTTTCTCCCAGCTTTCCTTGTATAAATTCTGTGGAAAATAAAAGTGAGGAGGAATTTAAAACTATTATAATCATTGCTATTACTGTGTATATGTAACCTGTATTAAAGTCTAAGGAAAATGAATCCTTCCCTTAGGATGTTCTTAGCAAGGCAAGTTTTGTAAATTGCCCTATAGAGCTACTAATGTGATTAGAAATTGTCAGACGACAAAGAATACATACCTGATTAAGAATTCTGGCTGCCTCTCGGGCCATATCTAGCTGTGGCGTGTCTGTTAGAGTGTAATTGGACTTGACCTCATTCCATGCTTTGTGATATTTAATCTAGAACACAGAAATAAATGACTGCCTTGCAACATCATCACATTTGCAAAACATAGTATCAAGACCCACATTTTATGCACAAAATAATGTAGACAAATTATTTCTCAAGGCTACTAGATACGACACATTAAATATGCATCCAAATAGATTTTTTTTGAAAGGAAGTTATGCAAGAAAAGAAATTACAAAATTGGCCAGAGAAATTTTGAAAGCTTGTTCCAAGATGCCTGGATGGATAGGGGCAAATCCTCAGAAGCCAAAATTATGCTGGCTGTTTGATCTACCAGGATCTACAGCCAATAGCCCAGCTACAGCAAGAAGTGTTTGAAGCAGGACAGCAGATTTTGAGCATTTGAAGACCGAATCTCCTGTTTCTCTACTCAGCATGATCTCTAAGTGAATGCAGCATTTTAGCACCTCCCAGCCACACACACACACACACACACACACACACACAGAGAGTCATATTCCCAAACACAGGACATGCCCAAATATTTGCACGTGGTTGCATGGCAGCCTGCCTGCCATTCATTTCAACCGTATCATTGTCAGTGTCATCCTTTTACCAGTGTTTGAGCTAATACAGGTGTTTAGCTTGCCCTGTTCTCCAGGGGGAAGCATACTGAAAATAAGAAGCACAAACTCATGAATTGAGGGCGAGTCATGTCATGTTCACAGGCTAGCTTCTCACATGCTAGCTTTCAAAAAGACAGTAAGAAAGGCAAGGTGATTGCACACCAGCTTTCCTCATGTTTACTGTAACACAGTAGTAAGCTAAAAAGTGGGTAAACTCGTATTGGTGTAAGTGAAAAGGGGTAAATGTTATGGTTGCCAGAGCAGAAGTAGATATTTACCCACAGTCTTCCCTTGACAACACCACTAATAGACACATTCACCAGCAAAGCTGAAAGATGATCATACTGACATCACTAAAATTCATCACGTTCTCGATGATCATCGAAACTTAAAGAAGGGACTGGTCACAGAACTAGCAATGGCTTTTCACATGCCTAAGAACAATGCAGTAGGTGTTACTCTGCTTGAGGAGCTTCTTCCCTCATAAGCCATTGAGCTAATAGTGTCCTGTTCATATTAACCCTATACAATCACAGAATTCCCAGAGATTGTTCCAGAATTCCTTTGCATTAATCCTTTTTTTCTTCATAACAATAAAATCCTACCATGTAAACACGCAGACCAAGTTAACAGCCTGGAAATATGCCAGCGGACTTACATCACTAAGAATTTCACCACTATTCTTTGCTGTGATATAATCAACTCTGTCTGCCACTGGAGTAAATGGAAGAGTTTCAGCTTTTGTACGATACTTTTTCTGTACAAGAGAAAAAAGATGAAATTACAATCAGATTATACTGGAGTATAGCAATTCTGAATATAGAGAGCAGAAAACAAAGATTACATGGAAAGAAGATCTCTCCATAAACAATGAACACTGTGGAAATATTGAAGTTGTTGTATTTTTCATAATAAAATTAAATGAAATATTGATGTACTTAATAATTAAACATACTTAAAATTAAGAATACTCTTGAGAATATTTTACTACTGAAAAACAATTTTTACCTCATTCAAGAGGTCTCCAGCATATTTGACATGGTTGATCCCAACTGAATCATTTGGCAACCATCCAATTCCACGTAGCCATTCTAAATCAGATTTGTAAATAGCCTGGGAAGACAAAAGAGAGTCCATATTGTTAGCCACACCCCCCTGTATGATCCAACAAGTTTCATAAATAGTGACACTTACTTCCACTGGTTAAAAGGAAAGCAAGACTTCCAATATCAGCACTCTATCTAAATTTATCACACTTCAAACTTGCCAATAAATAATAGTGGTATACACTATGCATTCTTAATAAAAGGCAAAGCTAACTCTTACTGAAATCAACAGAAGATTCCCACTGGCTCCAGTTAAAGCTGAAGCAGACCAATAAGAGACAAGAAAGCAGTAAGATAAACTAAGAATTTGTGTTAACTTACATCACTCTGAAGATCATAGGCTTTCCTGGCCTGTATGACATCATTCTGATCGGGAAGACAGATCCACCGATGCAAGTAATGACGGTAGTCAATATCACTGACTAAAGACTGACCATGCTTGGCTGACAGGACGGATAGCATATCAGCTGGCAGGTGGCACTCTGTCTTCCATTTGGCAAAGTGCTTCTTGTACTCTAGTTCACTCTGAACCTTGCCTATGCCAAGGGCAAACTTCATTCTCGTATCTGCTTTGGCATTTGGAACTCCAACATAATGTCCTTTCTGTTTCTCATGATCTAATTTGTATTTATACTAGGGTAAAGAACAAAGATCACCATTACTAAAAGTTATCATGAAATAGCTCTAGGGAAGCAGGTGAAGAGCTAAATGCCTCTTTTTGCACTTACATCACTGGCAATTTCTCTGGAAGCTTTGGCTGCCTTGATTGGGATTGCATCTGCTCTCAAATCACAACTCGTCTTCAACTCATCCCAAGCTTCTTTGTACAGTTTCTGAAAAAAACAGAAAAATGTCAGACATACGCTTAATAATATTCTGACATTTGCCATTAAAGGAAAAAACAGTTGAGTGCCATTTGTTTCTGAAGTACTGCGTGAATTATTTGTGTTACTCCTGCTCCCCGCCAGAAATACTGCTGTAAATCTTACTGCCTTTCAAGCATTTCCAGTACCTGTAACACAGGTTTTGCAACCTATACTGCACAGAGGGCGTTTGTAAAAGTTTAGTAAATATTGATATGTCTTAGGCTCTCTTACATTTCAACAAAATATTGTATCTCAGTGATGCATTATATTAATCATTTTTAAATAGCTGAATGCAAGCACAGTGATGGGAATGCTGCAAGCCCTGTATGAGGACTGACTTCAATGCGATCCACGTGACTTAACCTACAAGTTCATAAATAACTTCTTAAGAAGTTAAAATTCACAGGATATCATTTCTATTTTATAAAAATGTAAGAAATTAAAATGATAAACATACCTGGCTATAATTAAGAGCATTAGTCCTGGCTAGGTTGATTGCAGGTGTGTCTGACATCATATGTATCATAACCTTGTCCTTTTCCCAGGCTTCTTTATATTTTGGCTGTTAAAATAGTTTAATTTATTATATTGCAAAAATAAAACTAATTCCACTTGTCAATAACATAAAATTCCATAAATCCCTCCTGAATTATTATCTCTAAAAAATAAAACGTCTAGACAAACAGTAAACTTGTCTTAAAATACAACTGATGGATTTTATATTTCAGCAGTGAGATTTCTCCTTAATTATTTATACTCCTGAAACAATGCAAAACTTTAAAAATGTTGCTACGTACAATGCTGACTTGTTCAGCATTAACTTTAGCTTGAAGAACATCTGGAGAATCAACAACACTGGTGTATTTCAGGCTTTCTATAGGTGTACGGTACACGTTGTCACTCAGGAGATTCTGGGCATGCTTCACTCTCTTTACATCAGGAGAGTCATTTGGCAACCAGCCAATTCCACGGAGCCATTCCAGATCTGACTTATAGACAGCCTGTATCAGAGATGGTTAAAAAGAAAGAATATTTTGTTTAAAAGGACTGTCTTAATTATTTTAAACTATACTAAGCAGTAAGTGTTCTAGAAAATGTCACATCAGCTAGAGCTAGAATACCTTTTATATACAAGGGACTTGTGTCAGTGTCATAAGTAAAATGCAATCTGGGAAACAGACCTTAAGTAGTTCATTTCTTAAACATTTTAAACCTTATGCAGTTAAATAGAGGGGAAACAACTGAATGCAATGGCTGTTAAAAACAGAAAGGGGAGGGTCAAGATCCTCCTGTCCCCTCCAAAATACTCATTTCCCTACTAACGTAAATGATTTATGAGTCCAAACATCAAAACAAGCTGCCCACCAAAGAGCCTGACAAAAAGAAGTAAAAAACTGGTATGGAGAAAACGGGGACTGGAGGTACACAGCATACCTCCTAAACTAGTATCAGATCACAATATTTAAATTTTAATCGAGCAAAATCTTCAATGAGGAAATCTCACCCTGTAAGCCCAAACTGGAAACAGAGGAAGAGTGACCATTGAGCAGTGACTGCTAAGCAGCAAAGCCAAGAAAGGAAATCAGCTGCACTGACTCCTACTTCCATGGTATCAGCCACTACAACAGCTTACTTGCTGTCCTACATAGCTTTCTTGGTCATTAAAAAAATTTCCAAGAGGACTCTCACAAAGAGGAGTAATAAAAGCCATTTGATTCCAAAGAGAAAAAAAGAGATGCTATAGCATAAATCCCATCAAGAAAAATAAAACCATCATCATCTCCAAACCACAGCTCTCCAAAACCATACAGTAACACAGTAGACACTAATATGAAAGATTTTCAGAATTCAAAAACAATATCCATACTTTGAAAAGGACAAAAACATTAAATAACGAAGAAAGTTGTCTTAAAAGAAATCTTCTGTGACTGTATAATACCAAAACTTCTAAATGAGAATATAATAAATTAAACAGCAAATATAGTAGAACAGTATCTCCCATATCTCTAAATATACGCACATCACTCTGCAGGTCGTAGGCCTTCCTTGCTTGGATCACGTCATTCTGGTCAGGCAGACAGGTCCACTCGTGCAGGCGATGCCGGTAGTCAACATCACTGACTAGCGTCTGGCATTCCTTGGCTGCCTGGACGGACATCATATCCACTGGGATGTGGACCCGGGCCTTCGAATCATGGTACGCCTTCCGGTAGATCCGGTCGTTCTGCAGCAGCATCGCGCGTGCAGCCCACGACAGTTTGGGATCCTCCTTTGCAGTTCGGCACCCAATGTAGTGCCCTTTCTGTTTCTCGTGCGTTTCTTTGTACTTGTACTGATAAACGTAAAAAGAAAGCAAATAGCCTCACACTTCTCATCTAAACGTGGGTGACAGATAAAGGGCCCTGAGGCTCCACACTTGCCAGCCCTTTCAACCGAGCTCCCGGAGGTAGCTGACTCTACACAGGCAAAACTCAGGTCCACTCAAAGTGCAGTCACGCAGGGATCCAGGAAAGATACTCCCCAAATCAGTAGGGATTCCTGAAAAGCATGGCTGGCTTTTCTTTAGACTTGCAAACAACAAAAGATGGCAGTGAAGTGGACACCTGTGCACATCGCAAGATCACTCTGAGCACCAGCCACACTTCACACCTCTACAGAGACTATGTTTAATAGTGGGGATTACAAGAACGGCTGTTTGTTCAGCAGCAGCAACAGCCACAGTTGCGCCCCTCCTATAATCGGCTTTAAATTATCGCTGGTGCCTGACAGTTGACGGTTTCTTACCTAGCACTCCTAGCAAGCTCACAAAGACATCACACACCATCCCCTTCACAGAGCACTCACCAAGAGGCAGTTGCAAGTTGCAGAAAGACAGACGTGCTCAGTACAGCTTCAGAATAACACAGCGGCACAAAACACCGTGCTGCTTCTAGCTGAACTGGACTTCTCTCAGTTCTGCTGTGCTTCACGCACAGAGAGACAGACAGAGCAAAAACTTGAAAGGAAGACTGTACCTCACTCGCAATGTCTCTGGATGCCTTGGCATGCTTGATGGGAATGGCATCAGCTCTTATGTCGTAGCTTTTCGCCTTGGCCTCGTCCCAGGCCTTCTGATAACGATTCTGTAATCAAAATTAATCACCCATTTTACATCTAGTCAAGACACTGGAAGACTCATTTTTATTCTTAAAGCCCACTGCCTTGTGGCTTTACCGCTCAGACGCCTTGTTTGCCCCCCAACCCCCATAACTCTGAGGGTTACAGAAATGAGTCTCACCAGTCTCTTTACAGAAAATTCCTGGCTTACAAATTTATACAGGCTCAAAAGCCAAAACATTAAAGGGCGGCTGAAGCATCCCTGAAAAGGTGCCACAGCACCCCACTAAGCAACCAGTTCGGACCACGTGCACGGATTCACCATTCATGCCTCAAACGGGCACCTACGTGCTGCTGCACCTGTGAATTCAGCAAGACCTTGCAAAAGTCAGAGGTTCTGGTCACATGCACCTGGCTGCACCATCCGAGCTTCTGAAGAAAAACACCTGTTCTACCTGACAAAAAGCATCCAAAACCCTGGATGCACTGCATGCAAAGCAATAGGATACCATGGACCCTATAGGTCCACACCTCTGACTGCTTTGCTTAATGAACAGCTGCTTCAATAACAATACTCTGTGCTTAAAGAAGCCTTAAGTGAAGTCTATGCTTTACAATGCAACCACGACAGGAAGCGGGATCAGTAAACCACCATTCACAGCAGCCTCTAAGAGAGGACAGGCCAGAAGTTGTGAGAATAATGGTGACACTCTTAATTTAATAATGCCCCACACAGATAATGTCATTCTCTTACATTGCTGATGTTCTGAGCATTCACTTTGGACTGCAGCAATACAGGCGTGTCAGCAGGTATGGAAATCTGCGTCTTATCTCTGTCCCAGGCCTCACGATACAGATGCTAAGGAGAAAGGAAGCATAATGACATTTCATCGCAGTCTGAACACTCAAAAAAACCCACATGCAGCAACTTTGTGGTAATGCCAATTTCCATTAGTTTCAAATTAAGCATTCTCACAGTAAAGGCTATCTTGTTTATTAGTTTTCCATATCGTGCTTTGGACAAAACTGTAGGATCTACCCCAGAAGAGAAGAAAAGGAAAAAAAAGTCACCACATAAAATGAAAGGTATATGAAAAGTAAGCTTACGTCACTGATCTGCAGAGAATTGATCTTAGCCTGGACAACATCTGGCGTGTCAGTAATGCTGGTGAACTTCAACTCCTCTGGCCGCGTGCGATACAACCTCTCATTCAGGAGCTCCTGGGCTCTCTTTGCTTTTACCACGTCCACGGAACCTTCTGTCAACCAGCCAATGCCACGCAACCATTCCAGGTCGGACTTGTACACGTTCTGCAAACAAACCCAGGGTTACTGCAAGGGCAGCAAGAACGGCAGGCACGGGGAGCTCCCGTGCAAGGCTTCCCCCAAGCTGCTTCTCCCAGCAAGTTAGGCAGCAAGCAGTCAGTACTCACACTGCCATATCGGGCCCTTTGCATGCTCACCTACACCCTGCATTTGCACAGCAAGGAAATTAATGGTCTTCGGAAAATACATGCTACACACAAATAAACGTCGGAATTCTGCAAGCTACGCATGTTTCTAAAGACCAAAACCACATTTGAAACATACGTTTCACTTTTATGGGAACTGTCCAAAATACTTCTGGCCCCCACGCTGTAAACACTACCCATTTGGAAGCAACCAGCCACGTGAATTTAAAAAAAAAAAAAAGAAAAGAAAACCCTACAGCAGAACTGATTGAAGGGATCTGAACAAATGTTTGAAAGGATGTCTGCCCACTCACAAACAAGCAGGCGCTCACACACACGCCTTAAAGCTTCTGTACAGTTACTCTCACTCACATCACTCTGCAGGTCGTAGGCCTTCCTTGCTTGGATCACGTCATTCTGGTCAGGCAGACAGGTCCACTCGTGCAGGCGATGCCGGTAGTCAACATCACTGACTAGCGTCTGGCATTCCTTGGCTGCCTGGACGGACATCATATCCACTGGGATGTGGACCCGGGCCTTCGAATCATGGTACGCCTTCCGGTAGATCCGGTCGTTCTGCAGCAGCATCGCGCGTGCAGCCCACGACAGTTTGGGATCCTCCTTTGCAGTTCGGCACCCAATGTAGTGCCCTTTCTGTTTCTCGTGCGTTTCTTTGTACTTGTACTGATAAACGTAAAAAGAAAGCAAATAGCCTCACACTTCTCATCTAAACGTGGGTGACAGATAAAGGGCCCTGAGGCTCCACACTTGCCAGCCCTTTCAACCGAGCTCCCGGAGGTAGCTGACTCTACACAGGCAAAACTCAGGTCCACTCAAAGTGCAGTCACGCAGGGATCCAGGAAAGATACTCCCCAAATCAGTAGGGATTCCTGAAAAGCATGGCTGGCTTTTCTTTAGACTTGCAAACAACAAAAGATGGCAGTGAAGTGGACACCTGTGCACATCGCAAGATCACTCTGAGCACCAGCCACACTTCACACCTCTACAGACACTATGTTTAATAGTGGGGATTACAAGAACGGCTGTTTGTTCAGCAGCAGCAACAGCCACAGTTGCGCCCCTCCTATAATCGGCTTTAAATTATCGCTGGTGCCTGACAGTTGACGGTTTCTTACCTAGCACTCCTAGCAAGCTCACAAAGACATCACACACCATCCCCTTCACAGAGCACTCACCAAGAGGCAGTTGCAAGTTGCAGAAAGACAGACGTGCTCAGTACAGCTTCAGAATAACACAGCGGCACAAAACACCGTGCTGCTTCTAGCTGAACTGGACTTCTCTCAGTTCTGCTGTGCTTCACGCACAGAGAGACAGACAGAGCAAAAACTTGAAAGGAAGACTGTACCTCACTCGCAATGTCTCTGGATGCCTTGGCATGCTTGATGGGAATGGCATCAGCTCTTATGTCGTAGCTTTTCGCCTTGGCCTCGTCCCAGGCCTTCTGATAACGATTCTGTAATCAAAATTAATCACCCATTTTACATCTAGTCAAGACACTGGAAGACTCATTTTTATTCTTAAAGCCCACTGCCTTGTGGCTTTACCGCTCAGACGCCTTGTTTGCCCCCCAACCCCCATAACTCTGAGGGTTACAGAAATGAGTCTCACCAGTCTCTTTACAGAAAATTCCTGGCTTACAAATTTATACAGGCTCAAAAGCCAAAACATTAAAGGGCGGCTGAAGCATCCCTGAAAAGGTGCCACAGCACCCCACTAAGCAACCAGTTCGGACCACGTGCACGGATTCACCATTCATGCCTCAAACGGGCACCTACGTGCTGCTGCACCTGTGAATTCAGCAAGACCTTGCAAAAGTCAGAGGTTCTGGTCACACGCACCTGGCTGCACCATCCGAGCTTCTGAAGAAAAACACCTGTTCTACCTGACAAAAAGCATCCAAAACCCTGGATGCACTGCGTGCAAAGCAATAGGATACCACGGACCCTATAGGTCCACACCTCTGACTGCTTTGCTTAATGAACAGCTGCTTCAATAACAATACTCTGTGCTTAAAGAAGCCTTAAGTGAAGTCTATGCTTTACAATGCAACCACGACAGGAAGCGGGATCAGTAAACCACCATTCACAGCAGCCTCTAAGACAGGACAGGCCAGAAGTTGTGAGAATAATGGTGACACTCTTAATTTAATAATGCCCCACACAGATAATGTCATTCTCTTACATTGCTGATGTTCTGAGCATTCACTTTGGACTGCAGCAATACAGGCGTGTCAGCAGGTATGGAAATCTGCGTCTTATCTCTGTCCCAGGCCTCATGATACAGACGCTAAGGAGAAAGGAAGCATAATGACATTTCATCGCAGTCTGAACACTCAAAAAAACCCACGTGCAGCAACTTTGTGGTAATGCCAATTTGCATTAGTTTCAAATTAAGCATTCTCACAGTAAAGGCTATCTTGTTTATTAGTTTTCCATATCGTGCTTTGGACAAAACTGTAGGATCTACCCCAGAAGAGAAGAAAAGGAAAAAAAAGTCACCACATAAAATGAAAGGTATATGAAAAGTAAGCTTACGTCACTGATCTGCAGAGAATTGATCTTAGCCTGGACAACATCTGGCGTGTCAGTAATGCTGGTGAACTTCAACTCCTCTGGCCGCGTGCGATACAACCTCTCATTCAGGAGCTCCTGGGCTCTCTTTGCTTTTACCACGTCCACGGAACCTTCTGTCAACCAGCCAATGCCACGCAACCATTCCAGGTCGGACTTGTACACGTTCTGCAAACAAACCCAGGGTTACTGCAAGGGCAGCAAGAACGGCAGGCACGGGGAGCTCCCGTGCAAGGCTTCCCCCAAGCTGCTTCTCCCAGCAAGTTAGGCAGCAAGCAGTCAGTACTCACACTGCCATATCGGGCCCTTTGCATGCTCACCTACACCCTGCATTTGCACAGCAAGGAAATTAATGGTCTTCGGAAAATACATGCTACACACAAATAAACGTCGGAATTCTGCAAGCTACGCACGTTTCTAAAGACCAAAACCACATTTGAAACATACGTTTCACTTTTATGGGAACTGTCCAAAATACTTCTGGCCCCCACGCTGTAAACACTACCCATTTGGAAGCAACCAGCCACGTGAATTTAAAAAAAAAAAAAAGAAAAGAAAACCCTACAGCAGAACTGATTGAAGGGATCTGAACAAATGTTTGAAAGGATGTCTGCCCACTCACAAACAAGCAGGCGCTCACACACACGCCTTAAAGCTTCTGTACAGTTACTCTCACTCACATCACTCTGCAGGTCGTAGGCCTTCCTTGCTTGGATCACGTCATTCTGGTCAGGCAGACAGGTCCACTCGTGCAGGCGATGCCGGTAGTCAACATCACTGACTAGCGTCTGGCATTCCTTGGCTGCCTGGACGGACATCATATCCACTGGGATGTGGACCCGGGCCTTCGAATCATGGTACGCCTTCCGGTAGATCCGGTCGTTCTGCAGCAGCATCGCGCGTGCAGCCCACGACAGTTTGGGATCCTCCTTTGCAGTTCGGCACCCAATGTAGTGCCCTTTCTGTTTCTCGTGCGTTTCTTTGTACTTGTACTGATAAACGTAAAAAGAAAGCAAATAGCCTCACACTTCTCATCTAAACGTGGGTGACAGATAAAGGGCCCTGAGGCTCCACACTTGCCAGCCCTTTCAACCGAGCTCCCGGAGGTAGCTGACTCTACACAGGCAAAACTCAGGTCCACTCAAAGTGCAGTCACGCAGGGATCCAGGAAAGATACTCCCCAAATCAGTAGGGATTCCTGAAAAGCATGGCTGGCTTTTCTTTAGACTTGCAAACAACAAAAGATGGCAGTGAAGTGGACACCTGTGCACATCGCAAGATCACTCTGAGCACCAGCCACACTTCACACCTCTACAGACACTATGTTTAATAGTGGGGATTACAAGAACGGCTGTTTGTTCAGCAGCAGCAACAGCCACAGTTGCGCCCCTCCTATAATCGGCTTTAAATTATCGCTGGTGCCTGACAGTTGACGGTTTCTTACCTAGCACTCCTAGCAAGCTCACAAAGACATCACACACCATCCCCTTCACAGAGCACTCACCAAGAGGCAGTTGCAAGTTGCAGAAAGACAGACGTGCTCAGTACAGCTTCAGAATAACACAGCGGCACAAAACACCGTGCTGCTTCTAGCTGAACTGGACTTCTCTCAGTTCTGCTGTGCTTCACGCACAGAGAGACAGACAGAGCAAAAACTTGAAAGGAAGACTGTACCTCACTCGCAATGTCTCTGGATGCCTTGGCATGCTTGATGGGAATGGCATCAGCTCTTATGTCGTAGCTTTTCGCCTTGGCCTCGTCCCAGGCCTTCTGATAACGATTCTGTAATCAAAATTAATCACCCATTTTACATCTAGTCAAGACACTGGAAGACTCATTTTTATTCTTAAAGCCCACTGCCTTGTGGCTTTACCGCTCAGACGCCTTGTTTGCCCCCCAACCCCCATAACTCTGAGGGTTACAGAAATGAGTCTCACCAGTCTCTTTACAGAAAATTCCTGGCTTACAAATTTATACAGGCTCAAAAGCCAAAACATTAAAGGGCGGCTGAAGCATCCCTGAAAAGGTGCCACAGCACCCCACTAAGCAACCAGTTCGGACCACGTGCACGGATTCACCATTCATGCCTCAAACGGGCACCTACGTGCTGCTGCACCTGTGAATTCAGCAAGACCTTGCAAAAGTCAGAGGTTCTGGTCACACGCACCTGGCTGCACCATCCGAGCTTCTGAAGAAAAACACCTGTTCTACCTGACAAAAAGCATCCAAAACCCTGGATGCACTGCGTGCAAAGCAATAGGATACCACGGACCCTATAGGTCCACACCTCTGACTGCTTTGCTTAATGAACAGCTGCTTCAATAACAATACTCTGTGCTTAAAGAAGCCTTAAGTGAAGTCTATGCTTTACAATGCAACCACGACAGGAAGCGGGATCAGTAAACCACCATTCACAGCAGCCTCTAAGACAGGACAGGCCAGAAGTTGTGAGAATAATGGTGACACTCTTAATTTAATAACGCCCCACATGGTAACATCATTCTCTTACATTGCTGATGTTCTGAGCATTCACTTTGGACTGCAGCAATACAGGCGTGTCAGCAGGTATGGAAATCTGCGTCTTATCTCTGTCCCAGGCCTCATGATACAGACGCTAAGGAGAAAGGAAGCATAATGACATTTCATCGTAGTCTGAGCACTCAAAAAAACCCACGTGCAGCAACTTTGTGGTAATGCCAATTTGCATTAGTTTCAAATTAAGCATTCTCACAGTAAAGGCTATCTTGTTTATTAGTTTTCCATATCGTGCTTTGGACAAAACTGTAGGATCTACCCCAGAAGAGAAGAAAAGGAAAAAAAAGTCACCACATAAAATGAAAGGTATATGAAAAGTAAGCTTACGTCACTGATCTGCAGAGAATTGATCTTAGCCTGGACAACATCTGGCGTGTCAGTAATGCTGGTGAACTTCAACTCCTCTGGCCGCGTGCGATACAACCTCTCATTCAGGAGCTCCTGGGCTCTCTTTGCTTTTACCACGTCCACGGAACCTTCTGTCAACCAGCCAATGCCACGCAACCATTCCAGGTCGGACTTGTACACGTTCTGCAAACAAACCCAGGGTTACTGCAAGGGCAGCAAGAACGGCAGGCACGGGGAGCTCCCGTGCAAGGCTTCCCCCAAGCTGCTTCTCCCAGCAAGTTAGGCAGCAAGCAGTCAGTACTCACACTGCCATATCGGGCCCTTTGCATGCTCACCTACACCCTGCATTTGCACAGCAAGGAAATTAATGGTCTTCGGAAAATACATGCTACACACAAATAAACGTCGGAATTCTGCAAGCTACGCATGTTTCTAAAGACCAAAACCACATTTGAAACATACGTTTCACTTTTATGGGAACTGTCCAAAATACTTCTGGCCCCCACGCTGTAAACACTACCCATTTGGAAGCAACCAGCCACGTGAATTTAAAAAAAAAAAAAAGAAAAGAAAACCCTACAGCAGAACTGATTGAAGGGATCTGAACAAATGTTTGAAAGGATGTCTGCCCACTCACAAACAAGCAGGCGCTCACACACACGCCTTAAAGCTTCTGTACAGTTACTCTCACTCACATCACTCTGCAGGTCGTAGGCCTTCCTTGCTTGGATCACGTCATTCTGGTCAGGCAGACAGGTCCACTCGTGCAGGCGATGCCGGTAGTCAACATCACTGACTAGCGTCTGGCATTCCTTGGCTGCCTGGACGGACATCATATCCACTGGGATGTGGACCCGGGCCTTCGAATCATGGTACGCCTTCCGGTAGATCCGGTCGTTCTGCAGCAGCATCGCGCGTGCAGCCCACGACAGTTTGGGATCCTCCTTTGCAGTTCGGCACCCAATGTAGTGCCCTTTCTGTTTCTCGTGCGTTTCTTTGTACTTGTACTGATAAACGTAAAAAGAAAGCAAATAGCCTCACACTTCTCATCTAAACGTGGGTGACAGATAAAGGGCCCTGAGGCTCCACACTTGCCAGCCCTTTCAACCGAGCTCCCGGAGGTAGCTGACTCTACACAGGCAAAACTCAGGTCCACTCAAAGTGCAGTCACGCAGGGATCCAGGAAAGATACTCCCCAAATCAGTAGGGATTCCTGAAAAGCATGGCTGGCTTTTCTTTAGACTTGCAAACAACAAAAGATGGCAGTGAAGTGGACACCTGTGCACATCGCAAGATCACTCTGAGCACCAGCCACACTTCACACCTCTACAGACACTATGTTTAATAGTGGGGATTACAAGAACGGCTGTTTGTTCAGCAGCAGCAACAGCCACAGTTGCGCCCCTCCTATAATCGGCTTTAAATTATCGCTGGTGCCTGACAGTTGACGGTTTCTTACCTAGCACTCCTAGCAAGCTCACAAAGACATCACACACCATCCCCTTCACAGAGCACTCACCAAGAGGCAGTTGCAAGTTGCAGAAAGACAGACGTGCTCAGTACAGCTTCAGAATAACACAGCGGCACAAAACACCGTGCTGCTTCTAGCTGAACTGGACTTCTCTCAGTTCTGCTGTGCTTCACGCACAGAGAGACAGACAGAGCAAAAACTTGAAAGGAAGACTGTACCTCACTCGCAATGTCTCTGGATGCCTTGGCATGCTTGATGGGAATGGCATCAGCTCTTATGTCGTAGCTTTTCGCCTTGGCCTCGTCCCAGGCCTTCTGATAACGATTCTGTAATCAAAATTAATCACCCATTTTACATCTAGTCAAGACACTGGAAGACTCATTTTTATTCTTAAAGCCCACTGCCTTGTGGCTTTACCGCTCAGACGCCTTGTTTGCCCCCCAACCCCCATAACTCTGAGGGTTACAGAAATGAGTCTCACCAGTCTCTTTACAGAAAATTCCTGGCTTACAAATTTATACAGGCTCAAAAGCCAAAACATTAAAGGGCGGCTGAAGCATCCCTGAAAAGGTGCCACAGCACCCCACTAAGCAACCAGTTCGGACCACGTGCACGGATTCACCATTCATGCCTCAAACGGGCACCTACGTGCTGCTGCACCTGTGAATTCAGCAAGACCTTGCAAAAGTCAGAGGTTCTGGTCACACGCACCTGGCTGCACCATCCGAGCTTCTGAAGAAAAACACCTGTTCTACCTGACAAAAAGCATCCAAAACCCTGGATGCACTGCGTGCAAAGCAATAGGATACCACGGACCCTATAGGTCCACACCTCTGACTGCTTTGCTTAATGAACAGCTGCTTCAATAACAATACTCTGTGCTTAAAGAAGCCTTAAGTGAAGTCTATGCTTTACAATGCAACCACGACAGGAAGCGGGATCAGTAAACCACCATTCACAGCAGCCTCTAAGACAGGACAGGCCAGAAGTTGTGAGAATAATGGTGACACTCTTAATTTAATAACGCCCCACATGGTAACATCATTCTCTTACATTGCTGATGTTCTGAGCATTCACTTTGGACTGCAGCAATACAGGCGTGTCAGCAGGTATGGAAATCTGCGTCTTATCTCTGTCCCAGGCCTCATGATACAGACGCTAAGGAGAAAGGAAGCATAATGACATTTCATCGCAGTCTGAGCACTCAAAAAAACCCACGTGCAGCAACTTTGTGGTAATGCCAATTTGCATTAGTTTCAAATTAAGCATTCTCACAGTAAAGGCTATCTTGTTTATTAGTTTTCCATATCGTGCTTTGGACAAAACTGTAGGATCTACCCCAGAAGAGAAGAAAAGGAAAAAAAAGTCACCACATAAAATGAAAGGTATATGAAAAGTAAGCTTACGTCACTGATCTGCAGAGAATTGATCTTAGCCTGGACAACATCTGGCGTGTCAGTAATGCTGGTGAACTTCAACTCCTCTGGCCGCGTGCGATACAACCTCTCATTCAGGAGCTCCTGGGCTCTCTTTGCTTTTACCACGTCCACGGAACCTTCTGTCAACCAGCCAATGCCACGCAACCATTCCAGGTCGGACTTGTACACGTTCTGCAAACAAACCCAGGGTTACTGCAAGGGCAGCAAGAACGGCAGGCACGGGGAGCTCCCGTGCAAGGCTTCCCCCAAGCTGCTTCTCCCAGCAAGTTAGGCAGCAAGCAGTCAGTACTCACACTGCCATATCGGGCCCTTTGCATGCTCACCTACACCCTGCATTTGCACAGCAAGGAAATTAATGGTCTTCGGAAAATACATGCTACACACAAATAAACGTCGGAATTCTGCAAGCTACGCATGTTTCTAAAGACCAAAACCACATTTGAAACATACGTTTCACTTTTATGGGAACTGTCCAAAATACTTCTGGCCCCCACGCTGTAAACACTACCCATTTGGAAGCAACCAGTCACGTGAATTTAAAAAAAAAAAAAAAAAAACCCTACAGCAGAACTGATTGAAGGGATCTGAACAAATGTTTGAAAGGATATCTGCCCACTCACAAACAAGCAGGCGCTCACACACACGCCTTAAAGCTTCTGTACAATTACTCTCACTCACATCACTCTGCAGGTCGTAGGCCTTCCTTGCTTGGATCACGTCATTCTGGTCAGGCAGACAGGTCCACTCGTGCAGGCGATGCCGGTAGTCAACATCACTGACTAGCGTCTGGCATTCCTTGGCTGCCTGGACGGACATCATATCCACTGGGATGTGGACCCGGGCCTTCGAATCATGGTATCCCTTCCGGTAGATCCGGTCATTTTGAAGCTGCATCACACGCGCAGCCCACGACAGTTTGGGATCCTCCTTTGCAGTTCGGCACCCAATGTAGTGCCCTTTCTGTTTCTCGTGCGTTTCTTTGTACTTGTACTGATAAATGTAAAAAAAGGTATTACAAGAAACAGTCAATCTGTGATGACTATTTCACATCATTTCATATTGCTACTGATCACTAATGGATTTTTTCCATGTGATGAGATATATTTATTTAGAGTTTAGATATACTTAGTATATTCTTGCTTTGTAATTACTGCTATATTGCATAGTACATTATTATTTTCTAATAACAGCTTAATGTAAGCAATTGTATTGCAATGTTTGCTTTGGAAATTGTTGCCCTTTATCCTGCACTTCCTTCCATGGAAGTAGGCCTTATGGAGGAATCTGATTTATCATAATTTTTTTATGTGGCATGCAGCTGGTTACTTGATTTCCATTTCACGAACTAACTACAAATGAATGCAGAGGAAGAACATACATCGCTTGCAATATCTCTTGATGCCTTTGCACTTCGGATTGGAATTGCATCCGCTCTTATGTCATAATCCTTCGTTTTGGCCTCATCCCAGGCTTGTGTATAAAGTTTCTACACAAAAGAAGATGGAAAACACCTGTTGAACATTCAGAAAGATGGAACTTCCACATTTCATTATTTTTTTTCTTATGAATGTCATTAAAGCATGTTTTAAAAGAAGATCTTTATGGTTAAAGAAATGCTTACTTCTATCTGAATTTCAGTTATTTTGCTATATATTTAAATGGTCTTACATGGCTAACATTAGCTGCATTGGCCTTCGCTAACAGAATTGTCGGTGTATCAGGCATGACATGAATTGAAGTTTTGTCAGCATCCCAGGCTTCCGTGTATAATCGCTAGAAAAGAAGAAAACAGATTGCTTTAAAAGGTTTCTTTATGTGTAAAATGATAAAAAAAAAAATTTGAAAGCAGCAATTATCAAAAATATGTGTACCAATGACTTTTTTTTTTTAAAAAAAGGAAATCTTGAAGCAGGATAGGATATATATATACAAACTAATACATTTTTCCACCTGCCAGGGACAGTTAGCAATCTTTAAATATCCTGATAAAATAAAGCTTCTCAATGTAAAGCTCAGGCAGAAAACTTTATCTTTCCTCCTTATCACTCAGTCTGAGTTGGCACAGCAATTTATTGGTTTAGTGTTGCCGGGAATCTGATGTAGGAGGAAAACTATATTCATTACTCTGCTCAATTTGTAAGGGATGTTAGACTTACGTTTCTCAAAAAAGAGAAGGGACTGGTACTTTGGGATTTTGTTCCTCCAGGTCTGAGATAAATGGCAGAAGCCTCATTGCACAAGCTATTTCCTCATAACTTGTTCATTTTGCAGTATCTGATGTTCAGTCAACCACAGAGCACTACAGCAGCTGCAGTTAAATGTCTCAGTATTCTGCTGCATCTTGTGGTATCATCATGACACGTCATGTCTCCTCTAGACATACCCTTACCCCTTGTCTGGAAAATCATTTCTGCAGATTTCACAGTACTGTTTAAGAACTGCAAAGACATTCAGCCTGTTCTACCACAGATGAGTTTTGCATTGTGAGCTGAAATAACACTGAAGAAACAGAAAAACTATACTCAACAGACATTTAGAAAAAAATAGGGATTCAGATGGGGGGAAGAGAAAAGGGAAATTAACGAAACATTTTATTATTGCTCTTCACTAATATCTGATATAGGTGAAATTTTCCAGCTATTTTTGCTAAGTGTTCAGTTCAGATAGAGCCCTGAGATATGACATACTGCTCCTGTACAAAGGCTGAATTTGGCTATTCATCGTCTCTGAGTCCAAAACAACATGGTGTGTAGTATTACTTTGATTTTTGCGTTTTCCACCTCCTGAACAAGTTCTACTACATAGTAATACCAGTGATGTAAACAAACAAACAAACAACTCACCTTGTTCATATTCTCAGCATTTTGCTTGGCTAAGACCATAGCCAAAGAATCTGTCACACTAGTAAATTTAATCTGGTCTGCTGGCTGACGATACTTCTTTTCACTCAGGATTTCTCCAGCTTTCTTAGCTTTCTCAACATCCATGGAACCAATAGGAACCCATCCAATTCCCCTTAGCCATTCCAGGTCTGATTTGTAAACGGCCTGAAAAATTTTGGAAGTTCATCAGATACGTGCAGATGTGATCAAATATTAAAATAATTGTGAGTAAATATAGCCTATTTTATACCAGCAATTCTATATATTTATAGACAGTTTTTATATATTTATATTACAGATTGTATTTATATTACAGTAGCAAAATTATATATTTATATTACAGTAGCAAGATATAGTTTTGATACTGGGTTTTATTTTTGAAGGATGTGTAAAATAATCATTAAATAACATAAAGAAGGGAGGGAAGAACTCCACAAATATCAGTGTTACACAGAAATTACAGTTAGGGTAAGGTCTCAGAAAATAGGATTCTGCAACATACATTTGATGACAGGATATAAAATATTTCACCTCTATGAATACATCTGACATGAGAGATCTTATTTTTATGCATCTTTTAAAAATTACATTGTACAAAACAGTACATTTAATTATGTATTACAAGTTTAACAATTCACTCACATCACTCTGTAGATCATAGGCCTTCTTGGCATGGATAACATCATTCTGGTCTGGCAGACAGATCCACTGATGCAGATAGTGGCGGTAATCAATATCGCTGACCAGCTCCTGACATTTCTTCGCCAACACAATGCCCAGCATGTCCACCGGGCTACTGAAGTGGGTCTTTGTCTTCTCAAAGGCTTTCTTGTACTCCCTGTCACTCTGGACCTTGGCTACGTGCATAGACCACATCATCTTGGGGTCATCCTCTATGTTCCGCGCTCCAATATGGTGGCCAAGCTGCTTGCGGTAGCCTTCTTTGTATTTGTACTGAAATATAAATCAAAGTATTATATCTCTTTAACCATATACATCTCAGTTATTCATTTTAAAAAGTTCTAATAATAAATCTCCAAAGTTCTCTATAATCTAGTCACCAAAAAGCTTTTAAAGCAATTTTTGCGCTAACAACATGGATTCTTGGATAAAATTTCTGAGATTTGAATTAGAACCCTAAACAGAATAAGAATAAATTTTGAAAAATCACTTTTCTCTAATTTTAGTGAGAAAGAATTCCAATTTACACAGACTGTATTTTTTTCCATTTTATTGAAGAAACAGGTTTGCAAGCTAAAACATTTAAGATCATAGAGGCATTATACTGTCCATATAACTTCTTTAATTCATTTAATTTTTACATTCATGTCTTCAAATACATATATATATATATATAGTAACTTACTTCCAAAAAATACTTTTCAATACCATTGTTTAACTGAAATGCCTTTTACAGAATCTAACAATTTCCAGGTTGCCAAGATCAGACATCAGCATACAAAGAAACCTAAAAGTATAGTCACTTACATCACTGGCAATTTCTCTGGATGCTTTGGCAGCTTGAATGGGGATAGCATCAACTCGCAAGTCATGGCCTTTCTTTTTTGATTCTTCCATGGCATGTTTATAAAGTTTCTATTGTGAGGAATTAAACAATGTGATTCTTGTAACTAAACTCCATATATTACATTCTCTGCAAAACTGATTGCTGGTCAGTAGAGTAGGTAGAGCAATGTTAAGATTTATTTTAATCTAGCTTCACCTAACTTTATTGACGCAAAGGTCCAGATCATTATATCAAATGAAGATCTTTGCCAAATACATTAGCTAATATTTTTTTTCTTTCAATTCTTTAACTAACTTAACACAGAATATAATTTTACAGATAAACTATTCCTCTGATACAAGTGGATTAAAGCTTACTCTTAAAAGCCACCTCTTATTAACGTGAATTTATTTGCCTAAACGAACGCTGAACACTGGGATCACTGTTCTTCAGAATTCTTATGGAAACAACTTTTTTGACATTTCCAATGCTGGAATAAATTTTGCACCTTCCCAACAAAATGCACAATGGCAGAAAGGACTCAAAAATTCACTGGCAACACACAACATCTCATAGAGTATGCGCTAAACACTGCTCACCGGTGCATGCATAGATTGTTGTACAGACATGCAAACAATGTTTTTAAAGACAGAATTTTGAGGATGATTATGAGGGCTAACTAAAAAAAAAAAAAAGGCACCATCTATATCAGGTTTATCAAAGTACTGATGATGCAGCCATGATACAGACTGGATATATTTGGAGAGCGAATACACTCACCGCACTGTAGTTTTGCATGTTCTGTTTTGCCAGCATGATTTCAGGTGTGTCAGGCATTACATGGATTTGTGTCTTGTCTTTATCCCAGGCCTCAGTATATAAACGCTGTGAGAGAAATAACATACGTTAAAGAAAAAAAAAAGATGACTACCCAGAGATCTCATAAAAAATAAGGAGAATTACAGAGCTTTACTCCATGCGAAGTCTAAAAAAACCTTATTCTTTCTATAGCAACAAGATTTTGTATTCACTCCTCTAGATAATTTATCTCCAGATTAAGATTTTTCAACCTAGAAGGGCTTCTGTTTAAAAAAAAAAAAAAAAAAAAAAAAAGGCTTAGAATAAGGTTTTCCATGGAAGGCTAATCAGATACACAGAGATCTAAACGCTAAGAACAAGGCCGGATCCAAAAAGAAAATGGTTTTATTGACATAAATAGGATTGATATCAGGCCACAGATTCCAAAAAGCTCTTAAAAATCTAAGTAATACGCTGAGCTATTTTAAAACACGGATATTTCAAAGACAGCTCTAAAACAATTAGTTTATTAATTGCTAGATTACTGGATAAATCTGACATATAAGAAGATTTATTACACAAACAAATTATTATATAAATTATTAGATGAAAATGATCACTAGATAAACACGAGTATGTGGAAAGGTTCACAATTAATTGATAATTACAGTTTAACTTGGTAACTTAGAACAGATTATTAAATTAGCACATGCTAAAAATAAGTTTACCCACTGATTATCAAGAATGTAACTTACACTTTTAAAGCTTTGCAGTGCTGAAACCTCATGCAGAAAACAGACTCATATTGCTAGTCCTGTGTCTCTATGGTTTAGCCGGAGAGTGCCAATATGTTACTCAACAAACCAAGACTCACCTTATTCATCGTGTCTGCGTTCTGCTTGGCTAAGACCATCTCCAGAGAATCAGTGACACTAGTAAACTTGATTGTGTCTGGAGGCTGACGGTACACTTTATCACTCAAGATCTGTCCTGCTCTCTTGGCTTTTTCAACATCCAAGGAACCAATTGGGACCCAGCCAATGCCCCGCAACCATTCAAGGTCTGACTTGTAGTAATTCTATTACAAAAAAGTACAGAGGAAGTTGTTTCATTAACATTTCGTATGTCTCGTCTCATACAAATAAAGCTTATTCTCTGTAAGTCCCCTCCCTCCTACTTCAATCTGCCGAACACTAATTGTTAGCAACCTAGATTCAGATCCTAGTCCTTATCTTCAACAGGTATCATTTACCCAACAAAATGTTGAGGAATGGTTGAAAAGTAGTGATGGGATTAAGACCAAACCCTGGAAGTCAGCAGAACCTTATACTGGAAGGATTATTCCCAGCAAATACAAGGCTCCACTAAGAAAACCATGTCCTCACTTACACCATTTGCCTTGACAGGGAATCAAGGATTTCTGTCCACTACAACCATAAAAAAAAAAAAAAAAAAAAAGTCATACTATGCCTTTTCCACTCTATAGGCAGTTACTCTGTGCATAAACCTTCGTAACAAAAAATGATTATACTTCACAGATCCATTCATTTCTAAAAATCTTCTAACCCTGCCTTTAAACAGGCAAACAAAAACAACAATGTGGAGAAACAGTACATAGGAGAGAATGTTCAAGGAGCTTCTATAGTTTATATTCCAAGCAAATTATGTATTCTTAGAAGGTCAACAAGTGAGTACTCACATCACTCTGTAGATCATAGGCCTTCTTGGCATGGATAACATCATTCTGGTCTGGCAGACAGATCCACTGATGCAGATAGTGGCGGTAATCAATATCGCTGACCAGCTCCTGACATTTCTTCGCCAGCACAATGCCCAGCATGTCCACCGGGCTACTGAAGTGGGTCTTTGTCTTCTCAAAGGCTTTCTTGTACTCCCTGTCACTCTGGACCTTGGCTACGTGCATAGACCACATCATCTTGGGGTCATCCTCTATGTTCCGCGCTCCAATATGGTGGCCAAGCTGCTTGCGGTAGCCTTCTTTGTATTTGTACTGAAATATAAATCAAAGTATTATATCTCTTTAACCATATACATCTCAGTTATTCATTTTAAAAAGTTCTAATAATAAATCTCCAAAGTTCTCTATAATCTAGTCACCAAAAAGCTTTTAAAGCAATTTTTGCGCTAACAACATGGATTCTTGGATAAAATTTCTGAGATTTGAATTAGAACCCTAAACAGAATAAGAATAAATTTTGAAAAATCACTTTTCTCTAATTTTAGTGAGAAAGAATTCCAATTTACACAGACTGTATTTTTTTCCATTTTATTGAAGAAACAGGTTTGCAAGCTAAAACATTTAAGATCATAGAGGCATTATACTGTCCATATAACTTCTTTAATTCATTTAATTTTTACATTCATGTCTTCAAATACATATATATATATATAGTAACTTACTTCCAAAAAATACTTTTCAATACCATTGTTTAACTGAAATGCCTTTTACAGAATCTAACAATTTCCAGGTTGCCAAGATCAGACATCAGCATACAAAGAAACCTAAAAGTATAGTCACTTACATCACTGGCAATTTCTCTGGATGCTTTGGCAGCTTGAATGGGGATAGCATCAACTCGCAAGTCATGGCCTTTCTTTTTTGATTCTTCCATGGCATGTTTATAAAGTTTCTATTGTGAGGAATTAAACAATGTGATTCTTGTAACTAAACTCCATATATTACATTCTCTGCAAAACTGATTGCTGGTCAGTAGAGTAGGTAGAGCAATGTTAAGATTTATTTTAATCTAGCTTCACCTAACTTTATTGACGCAAAGGTCCAGATCATTATATCAAATGAAGATCTTTGCCAAATACATTAGCTAATATTTTTTTTCTTTCAATTCTTTAACTAACTTAACACAGAATATAATTTTACAGATAAACTATTCCTCTGATACAAGTGGATTAAAGCTTACTCTTAAAAGCCACCTCTTATTAACGTGAATTTATTTGCCTAAACGAACGCTGAACACTGGGATCACTGTTCTTCAGAATTCTTATGGAAACAACTTTTTTGACATTTCCAATGCTGGAATAAATTTTGCACCTTCCCAACAAAATGCACAATGGCAGAAAGGACTCAAAAATTCACTGGCAACACACAACATCTCATAGAGTATGCGCTAAACACTGCTCACCGGTGCATGCATAGATTGTTGTACAGACATGCAAACAATGTTTTTAAAGACAGAATTTTGAGGATGATTATGAGGGCTAACTAAAAAAAAAAAAAAGGCACCATCTATATCAGGTTTATCAAAGTACTGATGATGCAGCCATGATACAGACTGGATATATTTGGAGAGCGAATACACTCACCGCACTGTAGTTTTGCATGTTCTGTTTTGCCAGCATGATTTCAGGTGTGTCAGGCATTACATGGATTTGTGTCTTGTCTTTATCCCAGGCCTCAGTATATAAACGCTGTGAGAGAAATAACATACGTTAAAGAAAAAAAAAAGATGACTACCCAGAGATCTCATAAAAAATAAGGAGAATTACAGAGCTTTACTCCATGCGAAGTCTAAAAAAACCTTATTCTTTCTATAGCAACAAGATTTTGTATTCACTCCTCTAGATAATTTATCTCCAGATTAAGATTTTTCAACCTAGAAGGGCTTCTGTTTAAAAAAAAAAAAAAAAAAAAAAAAAAAAAGGCTTAGAATAAGGTTTTCCATGGAAGGCTAATCAGATACACAGAGATCTAAACGCTAAGAACAAGGCCGGATCCAAAAAGAAAATGGTTTTATTGACATAAATAGGATTGATATCAGGCCACAGATTCCAAAAAGCTCTTAAAAATCTAAGTAATACGCTGAGCTATTTTAAAACACGGATATTTCAAAGACAGCTCTAAAACAATTAGTTTATTAATTGCTAGATTACTGGATAAATCTGACATATAAGAAGATTTATTACACAAACAAATTATTATATAAATTATTAGATGAAAATGATCACTAGATAAACACGAGTATGTGGAAAGGTTCACAATTAATTGATAATTACAGTTTAACTTGGTAACTTAGAACAGATTATTAAATTAGCACATGCTAAAAATAAGTTTACCCACTGATTATCAAGAATGTAACTTACACTTTTAAAGCTTTGCAGTGCTGAAACCTCATGCAGAAAACAGACTCATATTGCTAGTCCTGTGTCTCTATGGTTTAGCCGGAGAGTGCCAATATGTTACTCAACAAACCAAGACTCACCTTATTCATCGTGTCTGCGTTCTGCTTGGCTAAGACCATCTCCAGAGAATCAGTGACACTAGTAAACTTGATTGTGTCTGGAGGCTGACGGTACACTTTATCACTCAAGATCTGTCCTGCTCTCTTGGCTTTTTCAACATCCAAGG
The DNA here is from genome assembly GCF_036370855.1 of Dromaius novaehollandiae. Taxonomy (NCBI): domain Eukaryota; kingdom Metazoa; phylum Chordata; class Aves; order Casuariiformes; family Dromaiidae; genus Dromaius; species Dromaius novaehollandiae. The sequence goes on along the minus strand of NC_088104.1, from coordinate 2,640,716 downwards.
AACCAATTGGGACCCAGCCAATGCCCCGCAACCATTCAAGGTCTGACTTGTAGTAATTCTATTACAAAAAAGTACAGAGGAAGTTGTTTCATTAACATTTCGTATGTCTCGTCTCATACAAATAAAGCTTATTCTCTGTAAGTCCCCTCCCTCCTACTTCAATCTGCCGAACACTAATTGTTAGCAACCTAGATTCAGATCCTAGTCCTTATCTTCAACAGGTATCATTTACCCAACAAAATGTTGAGGAATGGTTGAAAAGTAGTGATGGGATTAAGACCAAACCCTGGAAGTCAGCAGAACCTTATACTGGAAGGATTATTCCCAGCAAATACAAGGCTCCACTAAGAAAACCATGTCCTCACTTACACCATTTGCCTTGACAGGGAATCAAGGATTTCTGTCCACTACAACCATAAAAAAAAAAAAAAAAAAAAAGTCATACTATGCCTTTTCCACTCTATAGGCAGTTACTCTGTGCATAAACCTTCGTAACAAAAAATGATTATACTTCACAGATCCATTCATTTCTAAAAATCTTCTAACCCTGCCTTTAAACAGGCAAACAAAAACAACAATGTGGAGAAACAGTACATAGGAGAGAATGTTCAAGGAGCTTCTATAGTTTATATTCCAAGCAAATTATGTATTCTTAGAAGGTCAACAAGTGAGTACTCACATCACTCTGTAGATCATAGGCCTTCTTGGCATGGATAACATCATTCTGGTCTGGCAGACAGATCCACTGATGCAGATAGTGGCGGTAATCAATATCGCTGACCAGCTCCTGACATTTCTTCGCCAGCACAATGCCCAGCATGTCCACCGGGCTACTGAAGTGGGTCTTTGTCTTCTCAAAGGCTTTCTTGTACTCCCTGTCACTCTGGACCTTGGCTACGTGCATAGACCACATCATCTTGGGGTCATCCTCTATGTTCCGCGCTCCAATATGGTGGCCAAGCTGCTTGCGGTAGCCTTCTTTGTATTTGTACTGAAATATAAATCAAAGTATTATATCTCTTTAACCATATACATCTCAGTTATTCATTTTAAAAAGTTCTAATAATAAATCTCCAAAGTTCTCTATAATCTAGTCACCAAAAAGCTTTTAAAGCAATTTTTGCGCTAACAACATGGATTCTTGGATAAAATTTCTGAGATTTGAATTAGAACCCTAAACAGAATAAGAATAAATTTTGAAAAATCACTTTTCTCTAATTTTAGTGAGAAAGAATTCCAATTTACACAGACTGTATTTTTTTCCATTTTATTGAAGAAACAGGTTTGCAAGCTAAAACATTTAAGATCATAGAGGCATTATACTGTCCATATAACTTCTTTAATTCATTTAATTTTTACATTCATGTCTTCAAATACATATATATATATATAGTAACTTACTTCCAAAAAATACTTTTCAATACCATTGTTTAACTGAAATGCCTTTTACAGAATCTAACAATTTCCAGGTTGCCAAGATCAGACATCAGCATACAAAGAAACCTAAAAGTATAGTCACTTACATCACTGGCAATTTCTCTGGATGCTTTGGCAGCTTGAATGGGGATAGCATCAACTCGCAAGTCATGGCCTTTCTTTTTTGATTCTTCCATGGCATGTTTATAAAGTTTCTATTGTGAGGAATTAAACAATGTGATTCTTGTAACTAAACTCCATATATTACATTCTCTGCAAAACTGATTGCTGGTCAGTAGAGTAGGTAGAGCAATGTTAAGATTTATTTTAATCTAGCTTCACCTAACTTTATTGACGCAAAGGTCCAGATCATTATATCAAATGAAGATCTTTGCCAAATACATTAGCTAATATTTTTTTTCTTTCAATTCTTTAACTAACTTAACACAGAATATAATTTTACAGATAAACTATTCCTCTGATACAAGTGGATTAAAGCTTACTCTTAAAAGCCACCTCTTATTAACGTGAATTTATTTGCCTAAACGAACGCTGAACACTGGGATCACTGTTCTTCAGAATTCTTATGGAAACAACTTTTTTGACATTTCCAATGCTGGAATAAATTTTGCACCTTCCCAACAAAATGCACAATGGCAGAAAGGACTCAAAAATTCACTGGCAACACACAACATCTCATAGAGTATGCGCTAAACACTGCTCACCGGTGCATGCATAGATTGTTGTACAGACATGCAAACAATGTTTTTAAAGACAGAATTTTGAGGATGATTATGAGGGCTAACTAAAAAAAAAAAAAAGGCACCATCTATATCAGGTTTATCAAAGTACTGATGATGCAGCCATGATACAGACTGGATATATTTGGAGAGCGAATACACTCACCGCACTGTAGTTTTGCATGTTCTGTTTTGCCAGCATGATTTCAGGTGTGTCAGGCATTACATGGATTTGTGTCTTGTCTTTATCCCAGGCCTCAGTATATAAACGCTGTGAGAGAAATAACATACGTTAAAGAAAAAAAAAAGATGACTACCCAGAGATCTCATAAAAAATAAGGAGAATTACAGAGCTTTACTCCATGCGAAGTCTAAAAAAACCTTATTCTTTCTATAGCAACAAGATTTTGTATTCACTCCTCTAGATAATTTATCTCCAGATTAAGATTTTTCAACCTAGAAGGGCTTCTGTTTAAAAAAAAAAAAAAAAAAAAAAAAAAAAAGGCTTAGAATAAGGTTTTCCATGGAAGGCTAATCAGATACACAGAGATCTAAACGCTAAGAACAAGGCCGGATCCAAAAAGAAAATGGTTTTATTGACATAAATAGGATTGATATCAGGCCACAGATTCCAAAAAGCTCTTAAAAATCTAAGTAATACGCTGAGCTATTTTAAAACACGGATATTTCAAAGACAGCTCTAAAACAATTAGTTTATTAATTGCTAGATTACTGGATAAATCTGACATATAAGAAGATTTATTACACAAACAAATTATTATATAAATTATTAGATGAAAATGATCACTAGATAAACACGAGTATGTGGAAAGGTTCACAATTAATTGATAATTACAGTTTAACTTGGTAACTTAGAACAGATTATTAAATTAGCACATGCTAAAAATAAGTTTACCCACTGATTATCAAGAATGTAACTTACACTTTTAAAGCTTTGCAGTGCTGAAACCTCATGCAGAAAACAGACTCATATTGCTAGTCCTGTGTCTCTATGGTTTAGCCGGAGAGTGCCAATATGTTACTCAACAAACCAAGACTCACCTTATTCATCGTGTCTGCGTTCTGCTTGGCTAAGACCATCTCCAGAGAATCAGTGACACTAGTAAACTTGATTGTGTCTGGAGGCTGACGGTACACTTTATCACTCAAGATCTGTCCTGCTCTCTTGGCTTTTTCAACATCCAAGGAACCAATTGGGACCCAGCCAATGCCCCGCAACCATTCAAGGTCTGACTTGTAGTAATTCTATTACAAAAAAGTACAGAGGAAGTTGTTTCATTAACATTTCGTATGTCTCGTCTCATACAAATAAAGCTTATTCTCTGTAAGTCCCCTCCCTCCTACTTCAATCTGCCGAACACTAATTGTTAGCAACCTAGATTCAGATCCTAGTCCTTATCTTCAACAGGTATCATTTACCCAACAAAATGTTGAGGAATGGTTGAAAAGTAGTGATGGGATTAAGACCAAACCCTGGAAGTCAGCAGAACCTTATACTGGAAGGATTATTCCCAGCAAATACAAGGCTCCACTAAGAAAACCATGTCCTCACTTACACCATTTGCCTTGACAGGGAATCAAGGATTTCTGTCCACTACAACCATAAAAAAAAAAAAAAAAGTCATACTATGCCTTTTCCACTCTATAGGCAGTTACTCTGTGCATAAACCTTCGTAACAAAAAATGATTATACTTCACAGATCCATTCATTTCTAAAAATCTTCTAACCCTGCCTTTAAACAGGCAAACAAAAACAACAATGTGGAGAAACAGTACATAGGAGAGAATGTTCAAGGAGCTTCTATAGTTTATATTCCAAGCAAATTATGTATTCTTAGAAGGTCAACAAGTGAGTACTCACATCACTCTGTAGATCATAGGCCTTCTTGGCATGGATAACATCATTCTGGTCTGGCAGACAGATCCACTGATGCAGATAGTGGCGGTAATCAATATCGCTGACCAGCTCCTGACATTTCTTCGCCAGCACAATGCCCAGCATGTCCACCGGGCTACTGAAGTGGGTCTTTGTCTTCTCAAAGGCTTTCTTGTACTCCCTGTCACTCTGGACCTTGGCTACGTGCATAGACCACACCATCTTGGGGTCATCCTCTATGTTCCGCGCTCCAATATGGTGGCCAAGCTGCTTGCGGTAGCCTTCTTTATACTTGTACTGCAGGTAAAAAGATGTTCAGTCAGATTCTGATGGGTTTTCTTCATCTTTTAAGAACAGACCCCGTGGCACAATCTGCAAAGGACTTAGTGTCCAAAACCACAGAGCATTCAGAGTGAAGAAGCATTCAGCTGATGAACTGCAGCTTGCAGCTAAAAAAGGATTCCTCTAGCATCCTCTGCCTGATATCGCCTTCACATTTCCCAAGGCACTCCCCGACCTCCTGATTAAGAGCTACTCCTAATATAAATGAGCATGTAGGCGTATACAAAGTCTCCCAACTCTGACATCAATAGAAAAGGTGAAAAGGTTAATAGTTTTATTAACTTACCCTATTCTACTCCACACACAATCAGTTAGTACCTGTCAAATATTACAGCCAAAAAAGGTCCTTTTCAACCTCTACAAATTAAAGGCAAAACTGGAAGATCTTAGGGGCACTACTAGAAGACTAAAGATATCGAAAAAAATGGAAGAAGATTTAATATCGATACCTAATTATCAAAGACACTGACTGAGACAGAGAACAAACGACAATAAATACATTTCTCAGAAAAACTATATATACTTTACAACTAATAATGTATTAAAACACTGGAGCCTACCAACAAGATATATCTGAAGATTTGCATGAAACTAAAGGTGAAACTACAGGTCAAAAGTACAAATTCCTGGAGACTATACAGGAAAAACATACAACGAAACAGTAGACTTTAACGGCAAGCACTCAGACAGTCCCAGGAGGGGTGCCACCAAGGGCTCCTGTGCACTTACATCACTTGCAATATCTCGGGAAGCTTTTGCAGCCTGGATAGGAATGGCATCTGCTCGCAGGTCGTACCCCTTCTTCTTCTCTTCTTCCATTCCAAGCTTGTACAGTTTCTGAAAGACAAACAAGCCTTGCCCACGTGCCTCACACAACACTGCCTCCTGGGCCACCACTGTCCAAGGGTGGCCATTTCGCTCCAGCTGAACCACCTACCTCACTGTAGTTCAGCCTGTTCTGCTGCGCTAGCAGAATATCAGGTGTGTCTGGCATAATGTGAACGCTGGTTTTATCTTTCTCCCAAGCCGACGTGTATGCGCGCTGAAAAAGGGAGCGCCACGTGAAGTAAGATCTCACAAGCACAGCCAAATACACTCAAAGACTGAACCAGCTGAAGCCCCTGCAGCAGGGGCCTCTCCTTTGCACTGGCTCATGCACCCAGGCAGCACCCATGCGCTGCAGGAGCAGGCAGCCGGAGGCAGGAAGAAAGGTGCTTCCCTCCGCTGAACACCTCCTCCCACACAAGCCCACACATCTGCTCCAGGGCACCCCGCGGAGTTAGGGACTGAACAGCACGGGCGCCTGCTGATGGCCCCACTGAAGACGCTACGTGTTGTCCTACTGACTTCTGCAATGCCCTGCTGTTGTAAACCCCGCTGCCCCAGCCAGGTCAAAAGGGACAGAGTAGGAGCAAGCCATAGGAAATGGCAGAAGAGCTACACTGAGCAAAGGCAACTCAGCCTTTGCTCTCAGCAACAAAGCTCGACCGGGATGCTTACGCAACAATCCCAACCAATCACGCAGGGGGCACTGGAAGAGTCAAACTCAAGGATAACTGCCCGCCAGCCCCCGTAACCGTAACAGCCACCTACGTCAGGGTATCTCTGCCGGGAACAAATAACCCCTTTCCTTGCAGAACCAGCCTCCAAACAACTAAAGCCACGTGCAAGCCCCTCGGCACACCTCTTCCTTTCCAGAGGCTTTCTGATGCTTAACCCGTTTCTGCTCAGCGTGGCGCCTAATCCCTCTTTTGAATAATTTGGAGCACAACATGCTCCAAAATGGTGAACACAAACCCCTGTCCCCCAGTAGGACACAATACCCCACTAGCAAAACCCAGGCCCTGGCAGGAGAGCGCACTAGGGTCCGGGTAAAGGCACCCACTTCCTTCTAACTCCAAACATAAGCAACTCTCACCTGGTTCATAATTTCAGAGTTGTGCTTTGCCAGAACCATTGGCATAGAGTCAGGAAGGCTCGTGAATTTGATGGTGTCCGGGTGCTGCCGATACTTCTTGTCACTCAGGATGAGGCATGCTCTCTTATTCTTCTCATCATCCAACGAACCACTCGGCAACCAGCCAATGCCCCTCAGCCACTGCAGATCGGACTTGTACACAAGCTGAAAGCAGAGACAAGGACACAAAGCAGCTCAGCAATCTCCTCGACCCACACAAAAACTCCTTCCTACCAAGGGAAGCTAAACCCAGCAAAGCAGAGCCCCTGGGTTCAACCTGCTAGCCAGCAGGATGGAATCCCATTAAGCTCAGCACACACAAAGAAAGGTGCCTGAGGCAAACTGGGACTGTGAAGCACGACCCACGCAAACTTCCCCCTCACCGGGCCCAGTCAGAAACACCCCGCAAGTCTGGATGGGCACAGAACAGGCCCACGGAATAAGCCTAGACTTATGCCCCTCCCCTGTACCTTCTGCACCAACGGAACAAAGCACAAGGGAGACACCCGGCTGGAACAAGTCCAGCAAAGAACAACTCACATCGCTCTGCAGGTCGTACACTTTCCTGGCTTGTACAACATCGTTTTGGTCGGGCAGACATGTCCAATGATGCAGAGGATGCTTGTAATCAATATCGCTGACCAGCTCCTGACATTTCTTCGCCAGCACAATGCCCAGCATGTCCACCGGGCTACTGAAGTGGGTCTTTGTCTTCTCAAAGGCTTTCTTGTACTCCCTGTCACTCTGGACCTTGGCTACGTGCATAGACCACACCATCTTGGGGTCATCCTCTATGTTCCGCGCTCCAATATGGTGGCCAAGCTGCTTGCGGTAGCCTTCTTTATACTTGTACTGCAGGTAAAAAGATGTTCAGTCAGATTCTGATGGGTTTTCTTCATCTTTTAAGAACAGACCCTGTGGCACAATCTGCAAAGGACTTAGTGTCCAAAACCACAGAGCATTCAGAGTGAAGAAGCATTCAGCTGATGAACTGCAGCTTGCAGCTAAAAAAGGATTCCTCTAGCATCCTCTGCCTGATATCGCCTTCACATTTCCCAAGGCACTCCCCGACCTCCTGATTAAGAGCTACTCCTAAAATAAATAAGCATGTAGGCGTATACAAAGTCTCCCAACTCTGACATCAATAGAAAAGGTGAAAAGGTTAATAGTTTTATTAATTTACCCTATTCTACTCCACACACAATCAGTTAGTACCTGTCAAATATTACAGCCAAAAAAGGTCCTTTTCAACCTCTATAAATTAAAGGCAAAACTGGAAGATCTTAGGGGCACTACTAGAAGACTAAAGATATCGAAAAAAATGGAAGAAGATTTAATATCGATACCTAATTATCAAAGACACTGACTGAGACAGAGAACAAACGACAATAAATACATTTCTCAGAAAAACTATATATACTTTACAACTAATAATGTATTAAAACACTGGAGCCTACCAACAAGATATATCTGAAGATTTGCATGAAACTAAAGGTGAAACTACAGGTCAAAAGTACAAATTCCTGGAGACTATACAGGAAAAACATACAACGAAACAGTAGACTTTAACGGCAAGCACTCAGACAGTCCCAGGAGGGGTGCCACCAAGGGCTCCTGTGCACTTACATCACTTGCAATATCTCGGGAAGCTTTTGCAGCCTGGATAGGAATGGCATCTGCTCGCAGGTCGTACCCCTTCTTCTTCTCTTCTTCCATTCCAAGCTTGTACAGTTTCTGAAAGACAAACAAGCCTTGCCCACGTGCCTCACACAACACTGCCTCCTGGGCCACCACTGTCCAAGGGTGGCCATTTCGCTCCAGCTGAACCACCTACCTCACTGTAGTTCAGCCTGTTCTGCTGCGCTAGCAGAATATCAGGTGTGTCTGGCATAATGTGAACGCTGGTTTTATCTTTCTCCCAAGCCGACGTGTATGCGCGCTGAAAAAGGGAGCGCCACGTGAAGTAAGATCTCACAAGCACAGCCAAATACACTCAAAGACTGAACCAGCTGAAGCCCCTGCAGCAGGGGCCTCTCCTTTGCACTGGCTCATGCACCCAGGCAGCACCCATGCGCTGCAGGAGCAGGCAGCCGGAGGCAGGAAGAAAGGTGCTTCTCTCCGCTGAACACCTCCTCCCACGCAAGCCCACACATCTGCTCCAGGGCACCCCGCGGAGTTAGGGACTGAACAGCACGGGCGCCTGCTGATGGCCCCACTGAAGACGCTACGTGTTGTCCTACTGACTTCTGCAGCGCCCTGCTGTTGTAAACCCCGCTGCCCCAGCCAGGTCAAAAGGGACAGAGTAGGAGCAAGCCATAGGAAATGGCAGAAGAGCTACACTGAGCAAAGGCAACTCAGCCTTTGCTCTCAGCAACAAAGCTCGACCGGGATGCTTACGCAACAATCCCAACCAATCACGCAGGGGGCACTGGAAGAGTCAAACTCAAGGATAACTGCCCGCCAGCCCCCGTAACCGTAACAGCCACCTACGTCAGGGTATCTCTGCCGGGAACAAATAACCCCTTTCCTTGCAGAACCAGCCTCCAAACAACTAAAGCCATGTGCAAGCCCCTCGGCACACCTCTTCCTTTCCAGAGGCTTTCTGATGCTTAACCCGTTTCTGCTCAGCGTGGCGCCTAATCCCTCTTTTGAATAATTTGGAGCACAACATGCTCCAAAATGGTGAACACAAACCCCTGTCCCCCAGTAGGACACAATACCCCACTAGCAAAACCCAGGCCCTGGCAGGAGAGCGCACTAGGGTCCAGGTAAAGGCACCCACTTCCTTCCAACTCCAAACATAAGCAACTCTCACCTGGTTCATAATTTCAGAGTTGTGCTTTGCCAGAACCATTGGCATAGAGTCAGGAAGGCTCGTGAATTTGATGGTGTCCGGGTGCTGCCGATACTTCTTGTCACTCAGGATGAGGCATGCTCTCTTATTCTTCTCATCATCCAACGAACCACTCGGCAACCAGCCAATGCCCCTCAGCCACTGCAGATCGGACTTGTACACAAGCTGAAAGCAGAGACAAGGAAACAAAGCAGCTCAGCAATCTCCTCGACCCACACAAAAATTCCTTCCTACCAAGGGAAGCTATGAAAATGCATGAGGGAAGCTACATCTAGCAAAGCAGAGACCCCACGTTAACCATTCAGTCAGCAGAAATGGACTTCCTTTAAGCTCAGCATCCCTTCTCCTGGCCCCCCCAAAGCCTACAACAGCACACACAGGTGCAGAGCCAACACGCAAAGCTGTCCTCCCCCACCTCTTCTGAAAAGACTTAGTCTGCCAGTGTAAGACCTGCCCCATTCATTAACCGCCAGCTGGCAGTGATATGGGGAGTTCTTATACCTCCCATATAAACACTCTTTATACCATTCTCAGCTACACGAACAGCTTGCATTTCCCAACTGTTGCTCATCATTAAGCAGATATTTGATTCTTCTCCCCTCGGTCTGCGAAACAAAATTCTAACCAGCTGGAACCACCACTCCCTGAAATGGGTCAAGACAAGACACAACCCTCTGTTCTCAGCACACCCAAAGAAAGGTGCCTGAGGCAAACTGGGACTGTGAAGCATGACCCACGCAAACTTCCCCCTCACCGGGCCCAGTCAGAAACACCCCGCAAGTCTGGATGGGCACAGAACAGGCCCACGGAATAAGCCTAGACTTATGCCCCTCCCCTGTACCTTCTGCACCAACGGAACAAAGCACAAGGGAGACACCCGGCTGGAACAAGTCCAGCAAAGAACAACTCACATCGCTCTGCAGGTCGTACACTTTCCTGGCTTGTACAACATCGTTTTGGTCGGGCAGACATGTCCAATGATGCAGAGGATGCTTGTAATCAATATCGCTGACCAGCTCCTGACATTTCTTCGCCAGCACAATGCCCAGCATGTCCACCGGGCTACTGAAGTGGGTCTTTGTCTTCTCAAAGGCTTTCTTGTACTCCCTGTCACTCTGGACCTTGGCTACGTGCATAGACCACATCATCTTGGGGTCATCCTCTATGTTCCGCGCTCCAATATGGTGGCCAAGCTGCTTGCGGTAGCCTTCTTTATACTTGTACTGTAAGGTAAAAGATCACAAGTTTCATGTTAACTGCTCTCTCCTCCTATGACACTACTCTGTGCAAAGCTCTGCAGACAACCGCTTTGCTCTATGCACCTTGCAGGACTGCCAGGTGAACAACCATCCTAGGACAGCATAGGCCTACAAGGTGCAGCACTTCCACCCCACTCCACGTCTATGCAGGGCCATGGGAGGTCCACCCGGCAACTCCAACCAAGCTAGCTTTGGAACCAGGAGCAGGACATACAATCTGGCACAGAGTGTTGCCACCCAACCTAAGCATCCCTGCTGGGGGGCCAGAGGAAATAGCTGGCATGCAAAATGGGGGGAAAAACACCAGAGTGCTTCAACAGGCAAACTGTACTTCAGCCTGTACTGCCTCACTTGCACTCACCCACACAGCCCACAGTAGCTGACACACTGCACTGCACCAGGTCCTCTTCCACAGTGCTGAGGGGCCTTACCCTCCCAGGCCTGGGGTGTGTCTTCAGCTGCAGGCCTCCAGCTACTGCGCTGGGAAAGTGTCACGTCACAACACATTTCCCCCCAACCCTCCGGTTTCTGAAGTGTCCGCTACGTTTCATCAGTCACTGAGCTCACCTGCTTACACTAAGGGAACAACCCTAAACTAAAGAGCAAACTACTAATTCCTTCACAACACAGCATGCCCACACCACACACGCAAAATCACAGGCAGGCCCTCCAGAAAAAAATATGCTCACAGACTAGCTGAAGGCTAAGGACTGCTGAAGCGCTGTATGGCCTCAATTATTCTAAGGCGACAGACCAGCAACTTTAACGGCAAGCACTCAGACAGTCCCAGGAGGGGTGCCACCAAGGGCTCCTGTGCACTTACATCACTTGCAATATCTCGGGAAGCTTTTGCAGCCTGGATAGGAATGGCATCTGCTCGCAGGTCGTACCCCTTCTTCTTCTCTTCTTCCATTCCAAGCTTGTACAGTTTCTGAAAGACAAACAAGCCTTGCCCACGTGCCTCACACAACACTGCCTCCTGGGCCACCACTGTCCAAGGGTGGCCATTTCGCTCCAGCTGAACCACCTACCTCACTGTAGTTCAGCCTGTTCTGCTGCGCTAGCAGAATATCAGGTGTGTCTGGCATAATGTGAACGCTGGTTTTATCTTTCTCCCAAGCCGACGTGTATGCGCGCTGAAAAAGGGAGCGCCACGTGAAGTAAGATCTCACAAGCACAGCCAAATACACTCAAAGACTGAACCAGCTGAAGCCCCTGCAGCAGGGGCCTCTCCTTTGCACTGGCTCATGCACCCAGGCAGCACCCATGCGCTGCAGGAGCAGGCAGCCGGAGGCAGGAAGAAAGGTGCTTCCCTCCGCTGAACACCTCCTCCCACACAAGCCCACACATCTGCTCCAGGGCACCCCGCGGAGTTAGGGACTGAACAGCACGGGCGCCTGCTGATGGCCCCACTGAAGACGCTACGTGTTGTCCTACTGACTTCTGCAGCGCCCTGCTGTTGTAAACCCCGCTGCCCCAGCCAGGTCAAAAGGGACAGAGTAGGAGCAAGCCATAGGAAATGGCAGAAGAGCTACACCGAGCAAAGGCAACTCAGCCTTTGCTCTCAGCAACAAAGCTCGACCGGGATGCTTACGCAACAATCCCAACCAATCACGCAGGGGGCACTGGAAGAGTCAAACTCAAGGATAACTGCCCGCCAGCCCCCGTAACCGTAACAGCCACCTACGTCGGGGTATCTCTGCCGGGAACAAATAACCCCTTTCCTTGCAGAACCAGCCTCCAAACAACTAAAGCCATGTGCAAGCCCCTCAGCACACCTCTTCCTTTCCAGAGGCTTTCTGATGCTTAACCCGTTTCTGCTCAGCGTGGCGCCTAATCCCTCTTTTGAATAATTTGGAGCACAACATGCTCCAAAATGGTGAACACAAACCCCTGTCCCCCAGTAGGACACAATACCCCACTAGCAAAACCCAGGCCCTGGCAGGAGAGCGCACTAGGGTCCGGGTAAAGGCACCCACTTCCTTCTAACTCCAAACATAAGCAACTCTCACCTGGTTCATAATTTCAGAGTTGTGCTTTGCCAGAACCATTGGCATAGAGTCAGGAAGGCTCGTGAATTTGATGGTGTCCGGGTGCTGCCGATACTTCTTGTCACTCAGGATGAGGCATGCTCTCTTATTCTTCTCATCATCCAACGAACCACTCGGCAACCAGCCAATGCCCCTCAGCCACTGCAGATCGGACTTGTACACAAGCTGAAAGCAGAGACAAGGACACAAAGCAGCTCAGCAATCTCCTCGACCCACACAAAAACTCCTTCCTACCAAGGGAAGCTAAACCCAGCAAAGCAGAGCCCCTGGGTTCAACCTGCTAGCCAGCAGGATGGAATCCCATTAAGCTCAGCACACACAAAGAAAGGTGCCTGAGGCAAACTGGGACTGTGAAGCACGACCCACGCAAACTTCCCCCTCACCGGGCCCAGTCAGAAACACCCCGCAAGTCTGGATGGGCACAGAACAGGCCCACGGAATAAGCCTAGACTTATGCCCCTCCCCTGTACCTTCTGCACCAACGGAACAAAGCACAAGGGAGACACCCGGCTGGAACAAGTCCAGCAAAGAACAACTCACATCGCTCTGCAGGTCGTACACTTTCCTGGCTTGTACAACATCGTTTTGGTCGGGCAGACATGTCCAATGATGCAGAGGATGCTTGTAATCAATATCGCTGACCAGCTCCTGACATTTCTTCGCCAACACAATGCCCAGCATGTCCACCGGGCTACTGAAGTGGGTCTTTGTCTTCTCAAAGGCTTTCTTGTACTCCCTGTCACTCTGGACCTTGGCTACGTGCATAGACCACACCATCTTGGGGTCATCCTCTATGTTCCGCGCTCCAATATGGTGGCCAAGCTGCTTGCGGTAGCCTTCTTTATACTTGTACTGCAGGTAAAAAGATGTTCAGTCAGATTCTGATGGGTTTTCTTCATCTTTTAAGAACAGACCCTGTGGCACAATCTGCAAAGGACTTAGTGTCCAAAACCACAGAGCATTCAGAGTGAAGAAGCATTCAGCTGATGAACTGCAGCTTGCAGCTAAAAAAGGATTCCTCTAGCATCCTCTGCCTGATATCGCCTTCACATTTCCCAAGGCACTCCCCGACCTCCTGATTAAGAGCTACTCCTAATATAAATAAGCATGTAGGCGTATACAAAGTCTCCCAACTCTGACATCAACAGAAAAGGTGAAAAGGTTAATACTTTTTATTAACTTATCCTATTCTACTCCACACACAATCAGTTAGTACCTGTCAAATATTACAGCCAAAAAAGGTCCTTTTCAACCTCTACAAATTAAAGGCAAAACTGGAAGATCTTAGGGGCACTACTAGAAGACTAAAGATATCGAAAAAAATGGAAGAAGATTTAATATCGATACCTAATTATCAAAGACACTGACTGAGACAGAGAACAAACGACAATAAATACATTTCTCAGAAAAACTATATATACTTTACAACTAATAATGTATTAAAACACTGGAGCCTACCAACAAGATATATCTGAAGATTTGCATGAAACTAAAGGTGAAACTACAGGTCAAAAGTACAAATTCCTGGAGACTATACAGGAAAAACATACAACAAAACAGTAGACTTTAACGGCAAGCACTCAGACAGTCCCAGGAGGGGTGCCACCAAGGGCTCCTGTGCACTTACATCACTTGCAATATCTCGGGAAGCTTTTGCAGCCTGGATAGGAATGGCATCTGCTCGCAGGTCGTACCCCTTCTTCTTCTCTTCTTCCATTCCAAGCTTGTACAGTTTCTGAAAGACAAACAAGCCTTGCCCACGTGCCTCACACAACACTGCCTCCTGGGCCACCACTGTCCAAGGGTGGCCATTTCGCTCCAGCTGAACCACCTACCTCACTGTAGTTCAGCCTGTTCTGCTGCGCTAGCAGAATATCAGGTGTGTCTGGCATAATGTGAACGCTGGTTTTATCTTTCTCCCAAGCCGACGTGTATGCGCGCTGAAAAAGGGAGCGCCACGTGAAGTAAGATCTCACAAGCACAGCCAAATACACTCAAAGACTGAACCAGCTGAAGCCCCTGCAGCAGGGGCCTCTCCTTTGCACTGGCTCATGCACCCAGGCAGCACCCATGCGCTGCAGGAGCAGGCAGCCGGAGGCAGGAAGAAAGGTGCTTCCCTCCGCTGAACACCTCCTCCCACACAAGCCCACACATCTGCTCCAGGGCACCCCGCGGAGTTAGGGACTGAACAGCACGGGCGCCTGCTGATGGCCCCACTGAAGACGCTACGTGTTGTCCTACTGACTTCTGCAGCGCCCTGCTGTTGTAAACCCCGCTGCCCCAGCCAGGTCAAAAGGGACAGAGTAGGAGCAAGCCATAGGAAATGGCAGAAGAGCTACACTGAGCAAAGGCAACTCAGCCTTTGCTCTCAGCAACAAAGCTCGACCGGGATGCTTACGCAACAATCCCAACCAATCACGCAGGGGGCACTGGAAGAGTCAAACTCAAGGATAACTGCCCGCCAGCCCCCGTAACCGTAACAGCCACCTACGTCGGGGTATCTCTGCCGGGAACAAATAACCCCTTTCCTTGCAGAACCAGCCTCCAAACAACTAAAGCCATGTGCAAGCCCCTCGGCACACCTCTTCCTTTCCAGAGGCTTTCTGATGCTTAACCCGTTTCTGCTCAGCGTGGCGCCTAATCCCTCTTTTGAATAATTTGGAGCACAACATGCTCCAAAATGGTGAACGCAAACCCCTGTCCCCCAGTAGGACACAATACCCCACTAGCAAAACCCAGGCCCTGGCAGGAGAGCGCACTAGGGTCCGGGTAAAGGCACCCACTTCCTTCCAACTCCAAACATAAGCAACTCTCACCTGGTTCATAATTTCAGTGTTGTGCTTTGCCAGAACCATTGGCATAGAGTCAGGAAGGCTCGTGAATTTGATGGTGTCCGGGTGCTGCCGATACTTCTTGTCACTCAGGATGAGGCATGCTCTCTTATTCTTCTCATCATCCAACGAACCACTCGGCAACCAGCCAATGCCCCTCAGCCACTGCAGATCGGACTTGTACGCAAGCTGAAAGCAGAGACAAGGACACAAAGCAGCTCAGCAATCTCCTCGACCCACACAAAAACTCCTTCCTACCAAGGGAAGCTAAACCCAGCAAAGCAGAGCCCCTGGGTTCAACCTGCTAGCCAGCAGGATGGAATCCCATTAAGCTCACCACACCCAAAAAAAGGTGCCTGAGGCAAACTGGGACTAAAAGGTTATTTCCTGTTGTTCTACTGAATGATATGAAAAGACTAACTGGCATTTTAATAGAGCTTGGTTAGCTTCAATCTGTTCTATATCAACATCCAAAGAGAGTTATTAAAGATACTTTTCAGTATCTTTCAGTAAATATCTTATTAAAAGGAAAAAAGAATTCATTCCAGAGAAAGCTTACATCACTCTGTAGTTCATAGACTCTCTTTGCTTGGATGACATCATTCTGGTCGGGCAGACAAGTCCAGCGGTGTAGCATATGTTTGTAGTCTATATCACTAACAAGTTCCTGACATTTCTTAGCCAGAAGGAAGCCTAGCATATCCACAGGCATGTTAAACTTTGTCTTCCACTTTTCAAAATCTTTTTTGTATTCTCTCTCACTCTGCATCTTAGCTACTTGCATAGACCACATCATCTTAGGATCATCCTGTAAACTGCGGAATCCAATGTGATGTCCCTGTTGCTTGCGGTAGCCTTCTTTGTACTTGTACTAAAATTACAAAGATTGCATTACTGCAGTTACATAAGAATCAGGCAGTGGTAAAATATACAAGCAAAACATCAATATATTCACTTAATGTTGCACATTACCAATATAATGAGCAACTTGTTATGGCATCTCATGTAAAAGTTCAGTAGCCCCTTGATTCATGTGCATAACCTCATTTGGTGTCAGTGAATGGCATCCCTGGGAAATAAAGCCCCTGGAGAGGAAGAGTGCATGGCTCTGAGAATGGTCTCCTGTGCCATCTGATTTATATAGTCACACTCTTCTGAACTCCCAAAGGCTGACACACTGCAATGTTTTGATGAATAAAATAACCAGCAATGGAAAATGCAGATACTTCACATTCAGAAACATTTCTGAATTATCAATAAAATCTCTTCCATAAATGCAGGAGTTGTATTTACATCAAGTTACGGACAAATACTAGTAATACATGTGTCACCAGATCTATTCCAGAGCTGTAAAGAGGATTTCTCAGGACTGGCGCTGGTCAAATTTGCTGTTGCTTTAAAAATGTAGCATTCAGAAGAGCACACAGCTCCAGTTTATATTGCTCCTAACTTTGTATGACTAGCTATTTCACGGATGGACCACAATCTTTGGAAGTCCCAAGGTGAAAGAACAATTCTCCTCAAAATGTTTTCTTCACTGACTACAACATATCAGGGAAAGAGTCTTTTTAGGAATTTTGTGTTTTATTCCAAGGCACACCTTAGCAGATAGATGGACCTGGATCTAGGGAGGCCCAGTAGGTTATAGCAATTACATAAAGTGCACAGAGGACTGAATTAAAAATGTTGCTTACATCACTTGCAATGTCCCTTGAAGCTTTGGCAGCTTTCACTGAAATGGCTTCAGGTGTGAGGTCATAGCCCTTCTTTATCATTTCTTCCCAGCCAAGCTTGTATAGTTTCTAAAATTGAAAACAATTTTAATTGAAAAGACTTACTAATATATCTGTAACCTTCTATTTAGATACATCAGTGATCCATGTTACCAAATTCTGTTCACCACACAGGCTTCAGTTATGAGAGGAGGACTACTAGAAAGGGAACTGAAAAAAGGGAAACTCTGATAGGCAAGAAGCTCAAGTCTTTCAAGTCTTAGGCCAGCGATTAAATAGTTTTCCTGATGGCAGCAGTTTTCTATTATAGCTTATCTTGGGGATTTGAAACATATCTCGGGAATTTGAATTCTGTACATCTGGCATAACTGAAAAATTTTTGATTGGCTTAACAAAATTTTAACTAATGAGGATGTCATGTAGCTGTTAAATAGTCAATTCAGTTTGTGCACAGCTAATTTAAGTACAAGCACTTGCAAGTCAAAGATTCTCCTCTGAACAACAATGCAAAGCAAAAACTAAGTATTTTATGCTGCACAATTGTCACTTACACTTAAAAGATGAAAGAAAAGTTAAAATCACTGCATGTACTTCTGTTAAAAATATGCACAACAGACTTGTATTTTTATAACAAAGTATTTGTAATGCGACGGATTTCTATGGTAAGCATAGAGCATGGATTAAGCACTTGCAGAGTTCTAAACAGGTCTCAATTCCCATATATTTTACCCTAATTTAGGCTATTTGCTACCCTGAAGATGGGACACACTGCTACTCTCAGCAGCATCAAAATTCTTGCCTCTATTTTAAAACATCCCTTCCCTTCTTCTAACTTAGACAAATTAATTAATTTTTACTTTGAAATGGGAGGGCGCCTTTACATTTGAAGAAAGCAGACATTAATTTAAAATATAATAGAAAGTACTGAAAAACCCTACCTGACTGTAGTTCGTACTGTTCTGTTTAGCCTGTAGAATATCTGGTGTATCTGGCATCACATGAACCTGAGTTTTATCCTTCTCCCAGGCTTGAATATAAGCATGCTATTGAAAAAAAGTGACATCAGATGTGTTAATATAAAGGACAAAAGAAAGCTCCTTGGAGGTTTTCATCTTTCTGTTTGTGCACTTTGGTTACTGAAGGGTAAAAGAGGAAAATGTTGACTCAGATGTGTTTTACTATGTAATGACCTAATCCAGATTCAGAAGAATTAGCATCCAGTCTTCTGGATTAAAACATCCTTGCTTCTAATGAGGTCTACATATCAAGATTTTCAGTGTCTGTGGAATAGTAATTTTCAGCTTGCTTAACAGCTCTTGGTTTAACACTCTGACAATTTACCATGAGTCAAGCTAGTGAGAAATACACTAACATAGGAAAGTTTCATAACGAAATGCTGATTTATCCGAATTTAAATGCTACACCAAAGTATGTCAGATTCAATACATTTTTTTCTAAAAAGAAACAGTGGCTCCTTGATAGTGAACTAGGCTACAGAGAAGTCTAGACTCCCAGCATTAACAATTCCATAGCAACTCTGACATGACCACTAGCCCAGCACAGGGACAACAGGGCCTTACAGATTTCCTGACATGAAACCATAAGACTCGATGCTCTGATGGTCTCTTAGGAGTCATGGTTTCAGGGTCCTCCCTCCAGGGTTTCAGGAGCTACAGTTCCCCCTCTGTATTCAGAGGCCTAAAACCTCTTTCAACTTCAGTGCCATCCCACAGCACCCCTATGAGCCAGGTTAACACTTCTGCTCTATCACTGAAAAATCAAATGAAATTATTTGACTTTTGCATAACAGTTGTTTTTCTAAACAGTCCTTCCAGCAGCATTTTTTAGATCAGAATTACAATGCTTTTAAATGCTAAAAATACTAAAACTTTGAATTTTGTTTGTCAACTAATAAATATAACAGGATAAAGTACATACTGTCTGAGGTAAATATTTTGATAGTACATCATTGGTTTGTAGGAAAAATTTTGTATTTCCTTTCCCCAGAATTAAAAATCATTTTTATATAAGAATGAGAAGAATA
Organism: Dromaius novaehollandiae; assembly: GCF_036370855.1. Taxonomy (NCBI): domain Eukaryota; kingdom Metazoa; phylum Chordata; class Aves; order Casuariiformes; family Dromaiidae; genus Dromaius; species Dromaius novaehollandiae. Next base: position 2,621,592 of record NC_088104.1, on the reverse strand, counting down.
GAGGATAGAGAGGTGGCCTTGAGAAATATGAGAACAGATTTATCTATCTGTACCATTTATCAGTAATTGAGTGATTCAGTTAAACAAAAATTGAAACGAGGAATCTCTAAGTGGTACGTTTGGTTTTCCCAGGGAGACAATGCTACATACAGGTGGTGATACAGGCTCATGCAATGTTTATTAAAACAGATTATATTTGATGCCTGGTTAATTTTCCCCATAAATACTCACTTTATTCATTATCTGTGCATTCTGCTTTGCAAGCACCATGTCCATGGCATCATTCTGTTTTGTAAAGGGGAACGTACTGGGATGCTGGCGGTATTTCTGGTCACTTGCAATTTCTGTAGCTTTCTTAGATTTCTCCACATCCAGAGAACCAGCAGGACTCCAGCCAATACCCTTGTACCAGTCATTGTAATCCTGCTTGTACTCATTCTGCCAAACAGATCATGAAAGGCAAGTTTACACTTTTCACATAGTAGATTCTAAATAAGTCTGTTGTTTCCAAAACACAGTCATAATGACCAAACAGGAAAAGAAATGTCACATCTGTGAATCATAGTCAGAAAGAAAACAGAATCTTACATCACTTTGTATCCGATTCATGTTTCTGGACAGTTCTAAACTCATTGCATCTGGTAGAAGCATATAGTGGTGAATCAGTCGCTTGTAGTTAGTATTGGTTACACGATCCTGTGCCTCTTTTGCTGCCATGATACTAAGTGCATCAGAAGGTGTTTGGTAATGTGTCTTGCTAATCTCATAGGCTTTCTTGTATTCACGATCAGACTGCATCTTAGCCACTTGCATATAATGGACAAGCTTGGGATCATCCTGAAGACTGCGGAAGCCTACAAGTTTTCCCTTGTCTTGTTCATAACCTAATTTGTACTTATACTGTGAAAAGAACAGAGACAGAGGCTTTAATTCTGCATCACTTGTAAGACAAGCAATATCTTGGAAGGAAGAAAACAAAACACTTAATTTAAAATAAGACTTTAAAGTTGTTAATCAAACACCACAAAGAATATGGGAACGACAGCTCTTATTTTGCTTTAAAGTACACCCTAAGAGTAGATGTCTCAAACTTTAAAGTCCCTTTTAAAAGCAGTATATTTAAAATTTTTTGGAACAATGGAATTTCCTTACAACAGTTTATTCTGCCTTTACATGAGGTCAAAGGAACATATAAGATCTAGTTTGCTGAAGCCAGTTCTTTCTAAAATGTGTACTTTTTACTCTTTTCATGCTCTTGTTTAGAGATACTTATACTAGCTCTAAAATGAACTATTTATTACAAGCACTAGAACCGGGGCCATTACCATTGCCATCCTGCTTCCAAAACTTAGCTTAGGTAACAATCCTTATGGTAGTCTGCGGCATACTCAGAATACTTGAGTTGAGATCTAAAGACTAGCCATAAATTCAAAGATCTAATCATCATTTCCATTAAGCTCAGCTGTTTAAATGATCTAAAAATTCAAATACAAGATTTTTTGCATTTGCTTGCTTAACAAAAGCAATGGTTCAAATTCTTCACCACTTCCTCAGTCCCTAATCAACCCTGGACAATGGAGTACACAGAACAAGTATTAATCTTTTTTTCTTTCACTGCTTACCACTTGGAGATAACCGAGAATGGAAGAACCTTCCTCTCAGCCTTAGAGCAGTGGCAAGGAAATTGACTTTGCAGAGGCTACTACATCACCTATGTTATTGAAAAAAATGGAGGTCCAAATAGCATGTCCTTAGGCCCTAACTTCACCCCTATCTCAGGCCGGCTTTGTGCCCACCACAGCCAAATCCCCATCACTGATAGGCAAAGGAATTCAGAATGGTCTGGGATTCCAGAAACCTACATCTTCTGCACCAATAAATTCAACAGGACTGCCACCAAAGGAGCAAAGATAACTGTACAATAGCACCAAAGATAATTTATTTTAAAGCTTTATTTGTTCTTTTCAAATATTTATAAGGCTGACCTCTGAACATTCAGTATAAACTACAAATATCCAATGTACATTTATAAAGTATCCAAGCACCATCCCACTGCGGAATAAACTGTGTAAGTATTTTCTTCTAAGAAGAGGCCCACATATATCTCCTCACCTGTCTAATGAAGAAATTGTTTTTCAGCCCTGCTAGCAAAATTATCAGAATATTTATGTCAAATATACTGGAATTATTTACAAACAAAAGAAAAAGGAGAATCCATATAACTGGCATATAAAATTGTATCATGTCAAGAAATGAGTGCTTTATAATGGCTGAAATGAAGTATTTTCTCTTTTAAAAACTTACATCACTAGCGATGTCCCTAGAAGCTTTGGCAGCTTTAATAGGGATAGCATCAGCTCTGAGATCATACCCTTTCTTCCTCGATTCTTCAAAAGAAAGCCTGTACATTTTCTGTGAAAAGAAAGAAAAGAAACATTCTTTAAAAAGCAAACCACCCAACACTTATATAAAAACTATTCATTATACAGTAACTTGAAACACAGACTATTCATATGTTTTAACACTCCCTCAACAGCTGTTTAAAGCACTCGGGCACTCAGAGAGCTGAATATTCCTTCAAAATTAACTCGGGTCCTAGCATTTATACATCAATGCAGTTGAATCAAACTATAGATAATCTATAACAAAAGAGGAAATAATTGCATTTGTTTCCCACATGCACAAATTTTGGTTTAGTTGCATCTATAAGGATACTATCTTTTTAAAAAATGTGATAAATATGTCTACTTATGTGCACAATTAAGATTTGCATGATTACAAACAAGTCTTTATTTAGCATACACAGATTTAACCACTAGCTACTGAAAAACTGGCTATAGTATCATTCATTACACAAAAATAGATTCAATCTGCAAAAAAGAATTTTGAATCCTCTAAAAAATTTTGTGTATTAGTAAATTTAAATAATAAACACAGTAACAAACATGGATAACATTCAAACTCTATTACTTTGTTAATAACTATTATATTTTAGTTACCTACATTTATACTTCATAATGTGTCTATAAATACTATGTTTTTTTCTTTACAACATTTGGTATTTAATTTGGGGGAAGGAAGAGGGGAAAAGGAAAACAAATAGCTTTTTGTGCAAACTAGTACAAGTTAGCAAAGCGAGAATTACGGACACCTTCCTATGCTGTCACATCATTTATTCCTAATAAAAAATAGCAGCAAATCATTAGCCTTACAGACAGTACTTACATCACTTAGATTAAATGCATTGACTTTTGCTAAAGCAATCTGTGGAATATCTGGTGTGATATGAACTTTCTTTTTGTCTTCTTCCCATGCTTGTTTATATTTGTGCTGGAAGGAGAAAAGAAAGATGCCAACATAACAATCTCAATCAAAAAAATAAATAAAATTATTTCTTACTAAAGTAATTTCCTATTTTAAATGCAATCTTTCTTTTGTGATATGAACATTATAATGATGCAACTGCTAGTATGGTAGAAAGATATGTATTTTAATTTTATCACTTAAAAGCAGTGTGAATCAGGAATAGCTCATGAAGTTAACAGTGTAAGGATGAAATAAAAGTGGAAGAAATACCAATCTTGCCACAGTATTCTCCTGCTTTTCTCTTGCTCAACAGTGTTAGCAACAATCATCAGCATAAAACAATAGGTTTCAAACCTAAGTCAGAGGGTATACAAAAAAAATTGTTAAAAGAGTAGGCTATTTGCTCTGAAATAGAGGATTATTACTTATCTCTTGGAAAAGAGAGGTAATAGAGCTTTTCTTAGCGGAAGTTGAGCTAAGAGATGTGCACCTAAAATTCTGGTGGTCCTGTAACTGCAACACACATGAACACTAGACACTTCTAATGAACACCAGTGGATGATAGTAGTTCAGCAGGAGAATCAGAAATTAAGTATCTCATCATAAACGCATTCACATCATAGAGCAATTTCATAACAACGTAACAGGCATTAATGAAACAGACCATACATGATGAAACAGACCATACATTTAAAAGTTTAAATCCTTTTTTCAAAAGGCATCACTCCAATACTTTCAGCCCCTAAACTCTTAAAAGTCTAAAATCTGCTATGCTGGGCAAACTTTACTGAACAGTATGTGACCCCCAGGTGTGTCTTTGCATGTATTTCTCAGAAATACTTTGGTCAAGCTCTGCTTTCAAGTATAGCAAAGCTCTACTAAGGTTAAATACAACAACAGTCAAGCATATTCATTAGTTGCCAAAACTGACAATTTCAGAAGTTGCTCATACAGTAAGACTGTACATTAGATCAAGTATACTTTGGTTTTTATTCCTGCAAACTTAAAAACACTTTCTTACCTCATCCATGATTTTTGCATTATTCATAGCTAAGACCATGTTCATAGAATCCATAGGAGTGGAGTACTGCAGCTTGTCTGGATGCTGACGGTATTTCTTTTCACTGACAATTTCCATCGCTTTTTTGTTTTTCTCAGCTTCCAAGGAGCCCAATGGCATCCATCCAACGCCCTTCATACTTTCATCATATTCTGCTTTGTATTGATTCTGGAAGCAGAAAGAAAAGAAAATAATCAGATACATGAAAAAGTCTACAAATCACGATACTTCTTGCATGTACTTAATGAATATTAGATTTTGAATGCACTTATTCTAAAAGGAACCAAACAGTACTAAGATGTATCCAGGGTTTATTTAGAAATACGTTTATTACAGTGGTATCTCTTTTTTATTATCCTGTCTTTCACACAGTGTTCAGATCCTCCTGATGACAGATTGCTTGCATGAGATTACATGATTAGGCCCTCCTGAAGAAGAGGATTCACTTGAACCATTATGCATAAACCTGAAGAAAAAAAATAATCTATCTCCTCTAGAATTTAAACATCCCAGGAACTCTGGGACCACAGCTACTACTTAGCTGGTCTCCCCTTTTTCTGAAAGGGCATCTTTTTGGAAAGTACAAGATAAAACTGTTAGTGAAAAGTGAAGCTTTTCCTGCCTTGGCCGGCACACAAGTATTGCTCCTAAAGAGCATGACTGGACATATTAGCAATAAACATACACTTTAATTTATAAATAAAATTACATATTTCCTAGCCCAAATTCTTTAGCAACAGACGTAAATTAATACTTCAGAGCAGTCTGGGAGATATACAATCACTATCACTGCTGGAGGTCTCATTTTATGTACTACATACTAATATATAATGAATTTTGCTAAGAAAATTCTGCTATTTATCTTACAGTATTAACTTATAAACTAAGCATCATTTGATTGGCAATGCAAAGGTTGAAAAGTCTCTCACTTACATCACTCTGTAACTGCATCATGTTTTTGGCTAATTCAAGACTCATAGCATCGGGCAAAATATTGTAAGTATGGATCAAGTTTTTGTAGTTTGCATTTGTAGCCACTTCCTGTGCCTTCTTCGCTGCCACAACACTGAGCATGTCGACTGGGGTATGGAAATTAGTTTTTGCCTTCTCATAATCCTTTTTGTATTCACGATCAGATTGCATCTTAGCCACCTGCATGAAGTGCACCAGCTTGGGGTCATCTTCAAGGCTGCGGAACCCAATATGCTTTCCTTTTGCTTTTTCGTAGGCTAGTTTGTATTTATACTGGCAGGAGGAAAGACAAAGAGCAGCAAAAACTTTAATCAAAAAAATGCATTATTAGGCTCAACTTTTTCTCTAAAAACTTAAAAATGCTTGTTCTTTTCCATCACAAGTTCTTTTTCACTGGTCCTCAGGTTTAGTCACTTAAACTTGTTCAGTCTTACAAAATAGCCCATTGAACAAATGCATGTGAAGCTCAGCAAATGCACTATTCAGTGTTATTCTACTGGAGACAAAATACCCCTGAGAGCAAGTACTGGAAAGGTTTATCACATCAAGCATATAATTGAAAACTAGATTATTCAAAATGCTTGAAAAATCACACTTGTGCATAACATAGCACTCTGAAAAAGATTTGACTGGCTTTTAGGTCGAACAATCAGCTTCTCTGAGTGCTACCAGACAATAAAACTTACATCACTTGCAATGTCCCTGGAGGCTTTGGCTGCTTTTATTGGAATAGCATCTGGCTGCAAGTCATAACCTTTCTTCTTGTCTTCCTCCCATCCAGCTTTGTATAATTTCTAATTTAAAACATAAAAGAGAACAGTTATTCTAATAAGAAGGTGAAAGAATTAAGTACCCTATATCTGAATTTAAGTATTTTCACAAGAGACATAAAAATTACACCAATTTTTGATTCATGCATTTGTAACAGGCATTGAATGTCCACTTTGAGTATGATTGCTCACATCACTCATGGTGATCTGGTTCACTCTAGACTGCAGAATTTCTGGAGTATCTGGCATAACGTGAATGCTGGTCTTCTCTTTGTTCCACTTATCAGTGTAGAGCCTCTGCAATTACAAAGTGATATTTAGTATTAGAAAGGCATCACACTCATAAAACAAGAGCTTGCTTTCATTTTGTTCATGTGTAATAAATAATATTTTGCAGTACAAAGTTCCATAAGCACTACAAATAATCTTCACAAATATAATTGAAAGACAGCAGTATTACGTGCCCCGTCTTTCTTTACTACTTCATCTGAGAAATCTGCAGTATGTTTTGATAACTAATAAATACTGAAAATGAAAATTTTCAGTCTACATTTTCCCCTGCTTTGTATCCTTAAATGCAAAGTGTATTTCTTTCCTGCACCCTCTTTCCATGGCAAACACAGAGTAAGGATCTGCGGTGTTCCAAATACTGAGGGTACATGTCAAAGTATTCCCACTTTCAGAGTATACTTATACAAAACTTAACAGGCTTTTTTCAGTTCACTGATTATTAATACTATTTCCTACAGAAAAAGAGCAAAGGTTACATAAGTGCTATAAATCTGGAGAGGGTATCTCTAATCGTACACAGAGGGGAGAAAGCTCTAATCTTTATAAATAGAAAGTGAAACACTTGTAATTATGGGTCCAGTCTGGGGCTTCCATCTGTGTACAGTGCACAGTCCTATCCAAGTGAATCACTATATCCATTTGGAATTCTAATTACTTCAGTGGGAATGCATCCACAAGACAATTTTGCACAATGAAGGCCCTAATACTAGCTCAGTCATGACCATCTGAAAAAATTCTCACCTTATTCATGGTCTTGGCATTTTGTTTAGCAAGCACCTGTTCCATTGCATCCATCGTAATGGAGTATTTCAGCTTGTCTGGGTGCTGGCGATACTTCTTCTCACTAAGAATCTCTGTAGCTTTTTTGGCCTTTTCTACATCCAGTGATTGAATTGGCAGCCAACCAACTCCTCTTAGCCAGTTATTAAAATCTGCTTTGTAGGCATTCTTTTAAAAAATAAGCAAGGATAAACAGAGTGAGATAAAGAAAATTAGAATGCCCAGATACATAAAAACAGATGAGGTCTTAAAATTTCTCCTGGTCATTCATTTTTGAAGGAAAATGTAGACAATTATGCTAGAACAGTTAATGTTTTCCAAATCCTTAGCATAAAATTAGAAACTATTGATGTGTTAGGGACAAACAAATTCTGTTCACTAAACCAATGTGTAGAACTCCCACTAGAAAGCAAATGCACAGATTTTAGAAAAAAGTTTGAGTGGTAAAGATGAAAAACTGACAAAAATACAATCAGTTTTTAAATGATAGTCTTGTTTGTCAGTAGATTCAGTTCTCAGTGGAATTAATTCACCATGAAATTTCTTCCACACCTTCTGCTTAATGGCCTGGTTCTGCATATTCTTGAATAGACACCATTCCAATTTAATCATACTTTACAAGTCTTTTAAAACAGATAAAGATATGAAGATGGTATGAAAATAAAGCATCTTCCTGAAGTTCAGTGTTAAAAACAATGAGACCGTCATATTTACACCTGACAGAAAGACCACATACTTCTATAGAATACGCATGCAGGGCAAAATTCATCCCAAAGTATCACTCTTCTCTCCTTGCAAACATCTGGAGTTTGACAGCCAAGCAAGCTCAGCCAGCTCAGCAAGAACAGGTAAAAATACAATGGGGAAGCAAAAAAACCTGAGATGAACATTTCTGTATTTGGAAAGAATACGATGTCTAAAGCTCAGATCACATACTTGCTGGACAATACGAATAAACACATTGTCCTTAGCTAAACAAAGCTTAGAATGTGAAGAACACTTTCAATTAGGCTGTTCAAGCTTTTTTGGAATTTCAAATATGTCAGAGGACTTTTAAAAATGCAGATTAAACTAAATACTGTCTGGATAAACCAAATGCAAGGCCCTGAGTTACATCAGTGGAAAAAATGGAAATGAGTCACAGAACTTAATGGAAACTTCCACTAAGCTTTTGTATAACCTAATCATGAATCCTTAGAGTACATGGCATATGCACCTGTTGGAGGACACAGACAGGAAGGAAAAGGGAGGAAAATTCATCAGTCCTAAAGCCTTACATATAACCTATCTATCTATGTACATAATGTATATTTTCTGTAAATCTAAATATTTTTTAAGTTGTTATATATGTTATATATTTATTTATGACTAAATTATAGTCATAATTTAGACTCTGTACATAGCCTAGGATCTCTGACATATATATGATATCCTCTAATAGGTTAATACAGTAATACACTAATTCTCAGAAGATAAAATTAGCATGATTTGTTATTACTTACATCACTCTGAATCTGCATCATATTTTTTGATAGTTCCAAGTTCACAGCATCAGGCAAGAGTGTATAATCGTGGATTAGCTGTTTATAGCCAGTGTTTGTAACTGCTTCCTGGGCCTTCTTGGCAGCTGTCACACTGAACATATCCAAGGGAGTGTGGTATTTGGTCTTGGTGACTTCATAATCCTTCTTGTATTCACGATCTGATTGCATTTTGGCCACATTCATGTAATGAACAAGTTTAGGATCATCCTGCAGGCTACGGTATCCAACCTGTTTGCCTTTCTCTTTCTCATATGATTCTTTGTACTTATACTAGAGACAAAGTAAAAGAAAGCTTTATCCACTTTGGAAAGGAAAGACATACTTGTGGTAAGTTTAATGCTTTGAAATTCAATGTTGTAACAACCGCAATTCATTCTATAAACTCATAAATTGTTTTTCAGACAGCTCTGGATTTTTTAGGTCAAAAAGAAGAAGGTTACTGGATCGCTCAGCTTGTCTTAACCCCTAGCATAGATATAGATCTAGATATGCAATAAAAGCCCTTTTCTGCCATTGCCTCTGCCATATTATATTTTACTGCCATAGTCCTCTAATTCCCAGGAATATTTAGTTTTTAATTAAAACACTAGCACAACACTATGTAACTGAAAAGCCTAAAACATCCAGTCAGCTAGACAACCCAACATGCAGATACTGTGGAGAGGTAGGTGTAAGTGGGTTGGAAGTGATTTTTAGCCTTTCGCTAACACTAGTAAATTTATTTCTGGGTTCCCAATCTCCTTTCATAGCCTGCATCAGATGGCACACTGACCTTTCCTGCTGCCAATTGACTGAGGTTGACTGATAATAATCACATTTCTGTACACTTGGTGAATGCCATACAAGTAGACCTACAGCTCTCCAGCAGTTATGAATGAAGAATAAATAAGTTATAAAAGAGGAACTTCCAAATAAGCTGGTGCATACCTGAAGTACATTAAGTTTCCATATAACAAAAAGCCCCAGCTCACCAGCACTTAGCTACATTATGACTCATTTCTGAAAAAACAGCTTTTTTCTGAGGTTCACAAACTTCCAGTACTTTCACAGTACCATAAAAATTTCAGTTCTCAGAGATAAGCTTCTCTGTTTCACTGTATGGATACAGAATGTGCTCTATAGCATAATATGCTGCAGAAGCTTTAATATAACAGATCTTTGTATTTCTATGTAAATTATACTTACATCACTGGCAATGTTTCGAGAAGCTTTAGCAGCAATAATAGGAATGGCATCTGGTTTCAGATCATATCCTTTGGCAATAGTTTTCTTCCAGTCTGCTTTGTAGTTAGCCTTAGAGGGGAAAAAAGGTACAAGTTAGCAATGTTACAAGTAGCAATTGTAACAAAGTTCTTTAGACTCATATTTTTATTGTAGGTATTCAGTTTAGTCTGTGCAATTGCAAGGAAAAGAGTTGACCTCTACACAACTACATTTATATTATGATAAATAAATTTACTACAAAGATAGCAAAGCAATTCAAGACAATCACTTTAGTTCATGTAGCTAATTCATTAACTCCTTAGGCATTTTTTGCAATTTCTATGCAGAAAAACTCTGTCAGCAGTGCTTTTGCCCTTGCTTAAGCAAAATTCTTTTTCATTTCACTGGACCTTTAGAAATTCTTTTCTGTAGCTCCAAAATCAGGACATCTGGTCTTATGTGACTTAAAGTAGTCTGACTGGTTCTTTGTTAGTGGATAGCATCTGGACAGGCTAACGGTACTTGATAGCTTTCTACAGCAAGGGATAAAGGGAGCTGTCAGCTTTTACTCACTTCCTAGAGGTCTGATAATATCACCAAAAATTTACTATTACAAAGGCAATAAAGGTGATACTATCAGTGGAGATCTCTACAGCCTTGGAGGGATGCAAGAAAAACATGGAAAGCAGGCAGACTAGTAACTGAATGGTGCAGAAGCATTACATAGCGTATCTCTACACTAGGTGAGTTAATTTCCTTTGAAAGCCCAGCAGCAGGAAACATCGTACAGAGAATTTGTACAACTTGCCTACACAATATGTGTTTTACACAGAAAGAGACGACATAAGTCTCCAAATTTACAGGCATTTGAATAATAAAAGATATGCTGGGTTTCTAATTCAGTCTGTCCAAACACTTTGGCAAAAAGCACTGAAATGTGTTTATGTTCATTAGTACTCAGAGAAGCATTTTAAAAATTTGCTTAACAAGGATAAAATCCATTGACTTCTAGAAGCAAGAATTCAGCTGAACTCACACCTGCATTTCTATATTCAAATATAGTAGCACAAATAAACAAAAGGCCATTTTTCTACTAAGTGAGTGATAAATATATTATTGAACAAACTATTGGTTATGCGCTCACATCACTCAAATTGTAGGCATTGACCCTGGCTTGAATAAACTGTGGAACATCAGGATCCAGAGTGTATTTGTGTTTTACTTTTTCACCCTCTTGCTTATATGTTACCTGAAAGGAAGAATAAATAACATATTTGTTGACAATATAAGGTAGGTAACATTACTGTTAACAAATAGGCAAAGTCATAATGCTTAATTCTTACCAACAAACGGCAATTTTACTACTTGTACAGTTTTTAGAATTTAAATGTTTTTAAGATGGAATATCAGTTATTATGCATGTATCATATGTACAGTAAAAAATAAAATGACTATACCGCACAAATAATGAAAAACTTACATCACTCAGTTGTTTGGTATTGTGCTGAGCTAAAACCATTGGTATTGAATCTGGTATACTTGTAAATTTGATGGTGTCTGGGTGCTGACGGTATTTCTTCTCATTTAGTGCATCTCCAGCCTTTTTAGCTTTTTCAACTTCCAGAGAACCCAGGGGACTCCATCCAATACCCTTGAACCAGCTGTTATAGTCTTGTTTGTATGCATTCTGAAGGAGAAAAAGCCAACATGGACCAAGATTTTCCCACAGAATTACAATCTTTCTGTTTAAAACCATAATCACATAGTCTAGCCAATGTGTTCTACATTAGCAGGAAATGCTCACAAATTCTTAAAGGGAACAAACTTTTTTAAACTTCTCTGTGATTTTGCAAAGATGAAAATTAGCTAGCATAGTTTTTCCTTCATGATTCATTTTTTTTATAAACAGTGACATCACTTCAGTATTTACTAAGCTCTTTTTCACTTACCCATGTGAAAATTTTCACCGTATGGTGTCCACACATCATGGCTGAAATTGTTCTGTGTTGCAACACAGTCTAACAGACTTGGCCTTATACAGAGGTCTACAGGGCAGAGACTTTTCTACTTCTAGTGAGCCAATGGGCACGCAATCAATGCCTTTCATCCAGATATTATAATCTGCTTTGTAGGCATTCTAATTGAAAAGTGAAAATAATATTTAAAAAGCTAGGGATTAAAAAACAATTCAGGGACCTCTCCTGAATCTCTATAGTTTTTGCTTGAGGTGCCTCAACAAATTCTGTTCAAATGAGGTTTTACTTACATCACTCTGAATCTCCATCATGTTTTTGGTCAACTCCAAGTTCATTGCATCTGGTAAATAAGTATAGTGGTGCAGGAGGTTCTTGTAATTAGCATTGCTGGCAATCTCTTGAGCCTTCTTGGCAGCCGCAACATTGACCATATCCAGTGGGGTGTTGTACCTAGTTTTAGTTTTCTCATAATCCTTTTTGTACTCTCGCTCAGATTGCATCTTGGCTACTTTCATATAATGAACCAGTTTTGGATCATCTTGGAGGCTCTGGAAGCCAATAAGTTTACCCTTGGCAAGTTCATAGCCTTTTTTATAGTTAACCTGTTAGAACACAAGAGAACACAGAGAATATCACCTTAATTGCAGGAACATAGGAAAAAGTAAATTAAAAACAAAACTATGCCTATGTTTCTTTACAAAGAGTATCCCTCACATATAAATCAGTGACCTATATAAAAAAATCATAATCAAACTGGACATTATCTCTTCAAAATTCACTGCTATACAAGTATCAGTTAGTAAATTTACACAGTATTATTACTTCAATTATACTGATTGGAAGAAGGAAGGAGTCTTAAAACACTAGGGGACCTCCCCGAGGCCATCCCCAAGAAGCTACTCCAAAATCCAATGATGCCTTACAAGGTTTTTCATCTGATTTAGGATCAAGCCTATGATCAGGGACAGAGAGAATTCAGGGGTTCATTGCCCATGAAGCTGTCACTAGTGACCTAGTCCTCATGATTTTCCTCAACCATACTGGAGTGCAAGATATTTTATTTATTCCCCGAGAATCACATGAGACAGCCTTTTCTAAGTGTAATTATATTATACAAACACTTTAGCGAAGCAAAAAAGTAACAATAAAAAATAACTGTGTTAATTAAGGTTCATCTATGTTTCGATAAAAAGTGCAATAACACACTCCATAAAGGTAATAAAGAAGTTTAACTTCAGATACCATAAATAATCACAAACATTGTTTAAGCAAACTTTTCTAAATTAAACACTTCCTTGAAGAAGGACCTACTTACATCACTGACAGCCTGTCTAGCAGCCTTGGCAGCTCTGATAGGAATAGCATCACTTCTTAGATCATATCCCCTTGATTTTAATTCTTCCAATCCAATTTTGTAGTAGTTCTAAAAGAAAAGGTGAATTTAGAATGAACAGTTTCTAGCTAACTGAATCTTAAAAATATAAGCTGAATCAAGAGCTCTGGATTCAAAATATACTTACATCACTAATATTATAGGCATTAACTTTAGCCTGGATAAACTGGGGCACATCTGGAGGAAGGTGATACTTGTGAATAACTTCTTCACCTTTGGCTTTATATAGTACCTGCAGAGAAAATTAAAGAAACAAATTTGGCAGCTCAATATTTATAGACTACAAATACTTAATCATGCTGAGCGATACAGCTTAAATATTTCATTTTATCTCACTCATGAAGAAAGACAGAGATGAAATACTAGTCCTTGCCAAGCAAATGGCGTAAACCACATTGACTTAACTGGTACAAAGCATATATTAAAAATGATGAACATAAACACAATTACACATTTGCATACTGAAACCTAATATGAACAGTCACTTGAAAAACTTAAAAAAAAAAAAAAAATCAGATTCCCAGGTGATCTTCCACTAGAACAGAACTGCATATACACATAAAATACTTGTATGTGTGCGCACACACACATGCACATATGCATTCATTTCAGGAGTTCTCTTAAAACCAGATGACTAAGTGAAGGTGGCAACAGTGCAGAAATGGATAGTCTCAGAGTATAGCAACATGCGAGTCTTAAGACCTGGATAAGTTTGCTAACTGCCTCCAACAAGCTTTGAAAAACAGAACCACCTGGATTGCAAGAGATGACAACCACCACTGAATACCAGGGCATGATTAGTTCTACAGAGGTTTCAGTTTGGGGCTTCAGGTAATTAATATACCTATTATATCCATACATGAACCAGAAATGTCAACACTCACGTCACTTCTCTGAGCTTGGTTGATTTTAGCCTGAACCATAACAGGCTCATCTTCAATCTGCGTAAACTTAATAGTGTCTGGATGCTGGCGATACTTTTTCTATTCAGGAAAAGAAAAAAGTCATATTACCTTTCCACATGGATAAAAAGAGATTTTATTATTGCTCTAACACATCTATTTATTAAAATGTACACAAACATAAGCTAATACATTCATTCATTATGCTCTTTCCTACTCCTACTCCCAGATGTTAATCACATGTCATTAAACAGACTTAGCAACTGAAGTATGAAGCTCTATACCATCTAAAAATTAGGCACCCGGATGAAAGGTGGTATTCACAAGGTTGGCATAGGTGACTAATTTCTCTATAAGCTGAAGAGAAAAAAGTTAGATCTTCTAATTACAGCATTCATAACATTCAGCACAATAAACCCCAGGGTAGCTAATCCAGACAACAGAAGTGTTGATAAATAGTGCATGAAATTCTGAGTACTGCTAGGATTTAGATACCTGAGGTCTGTAATTAGGCATCCCTTGTGAAATTAGATTCACAGCTTAAATCCACTGCTTTACTGATGTGCCTAAGTCTTATGTTTAGGTACAGGTGACTAGATCTTTATTTTGATCCAAAGAGCCAAAGGACCAACAGGAGATCTCAGCAGAGGTGTCAGTGGATTTTTTGTGTTTTAACTCCAAAGACTGCTTATGTAAAATGCATAAAATGTAGTGCCTTGAACTTATGCTTCCACAGCCACAATTTAATTACAAGGCAACAAAGACATGCTTATCTTGTTACTACCTTTATTCCAAAAAAACAGCTGAGAGCAGAATGAATCACTGAGAAGCCAAGTAAATTAACTAGTTTAAGTGAAAGCTTTTTGGTTAGCGTACAAATTAATATATTACTTTTCATAAGCCAGGAGTGAGCCCATAAAGAATTTCCATTTAGTCAAAGAATGGAAAGAGCATTTCATATTAAAAGACAGCACGATAGATACAGCACAAAGGGTCTCTCATTGCTTTTTCCCCAGCAAAGTGCTCTCAGCTGAGTAAGAATTTGGTTACACTAGATTTCATTACCTCATTCAGAATGTCTGAAGCTCTCTTAACCTTCTCTGCTTCCAGAGATCCTAATGGTATCCAGCCACAGCCTTTCATGTCACTATTGTAATCAGATTTATACTCATTCTGGAAGAGAAAGAGAAAAACGGGGAGTCCGGGGAAAAGAAGATTCCACGTGTCTGAATTACCTATACAAAACTACTTCAGTGACACCAGTAGGAAAGCTTAAACCTTAAAGCTTAAATACAACATCAATAGAATTGATTTTATGTAAAATTCAAAGGAAAACCAAGAAAACATCTAGCTTTAAGAGAAAGATATCCAAAGGCTGCTGGAAGAAAAAAAAAAATCTGTTCTCCCTCAGACAAAGCCCTTGTTAAAATTAATGGACATAAGTACATGCACTGAAAAGATGTCAGAATATTCAGCCTGCATGCCTTTAAAAATATGGACTTCAGTGTTTTGTTTTGCCTTTCCAGTCTGGTCATTTCTCAATGATAAGTTATTTGAATGAAACTACTGTGATTCATAAAAGCTATTTTCTTGTCAAGATTAACAAATTACAGGGTTTTCCAAAAAGAATTTTGAACACGGTCTGCACAGGTATTGTATTCTTACTCAACCCAGAGCAAAGAACGTGTTGTGTTCACATCAAAACACCTCATCAAAAGTTCAAAATTTGAACTTTTTCAACTTTTCAAATTGAAGGTTCAACCATCACTTGACTGATGAACTTGAAGGGATCAGTTCGTCACCAAATTCATCAAAAGTTCAAAATTCTTTCCATAAACACTGTTATGATACAAAACTTCAGCTACATCCCACAGGCATGACAGGTTCAACAGTTCTCAATGCAGCTGTGTGTAAATATACTTGACTTAATCTAAATGAACTAGTTTGGGTATTGTTGCACTAACATGATGCTCTGCCATCATCCTTTCAGCCTGCTTTTACTCTACGCATAGTACTTTGCTAATATGCTACAGCTTTACACTGTACAAAGCTATCTGACACAGATTTCACTGTAATATTTCTGCATGCACTGCACTGTAACATGTAGAGATACCCTTACAATTTTTCCACTATTGTTTGTGAAGCTTCTCCGCTAGCTAAACCAGTATGACAGTTAGCCATTTAAATACCTGATCCAAAACATTTAGCTGACCAGTACCTAAGATATAGTCAGTGTAGTTGGATGTCACCTGTATTTCCTTGGACTAAGACCTTCGTGAGTTAAAAAGGTTTCCAATTCTACCTGCTGTTTCTGGAAAGATGCAATGTTACTAGAAAAACATTCTAGAAAAAAGTATCTCCTGAATTGCTCAGTTTCTTGAAACATGGTAATTAGCTTTGTAAATCTTCAAAGTTCTACAAAACTAACAAAAATACTATGAAACCCACTGAGACCTCATTACTTTCTCAAGATTTAAAATTTTTGCAATGAATATTCTGAAACTATCCATTAGTGGTATTAAAACTGACTGAAGTTCTTAATGAGAAAAATAAATAAAACACATTTGCTTCTTCTGAACCAAATCATTTGTGACTTCAAAAGAAACCCCAAAAAACTAGAGTTGCAAAAAGAAACAGAGTTCTTGTCAAAGTATTCTGTATTAAAAATGGTAAGTTCAATTACCTAAAACTTTCCCCCAAAGTTATCCTAGGGCTAGCAAACACCGTCATCACTTTGGAATTGTTGTTATTAATTAACAAAGAGGATAACTCAGTTTATTATACATATATATGGAGTGAATTCCATACTGACATTTTAAAGAAATACACCCAAAGAAGAGATGATACTCCTGGTATGTTTCCCTTCACAAACTCCTGAAGAACAAAGCTATGATCATTTGTTGAGAAGCAATGGTTAGATCCTTAAACTCTATCTGCTAAATGAGTTTATCTATAAATATTGCAGCCCCTGTAAAATATTGACAAGTTTTGGGGAGGATGTCAGCTATTTGGGTAACTGAGGTCAACAGCCATATGTAAACTACCTAACCATGGGTAGGAAAGATATATGCGTAAATTATTCATTCACTCAATCCTTTGTTCTCGTGTTGTACTCTATTCTTTATTGCTAAGATTTACAACACTTGTTTTTAAAAGGGTTGTTTTGCTCATGGGATTTATTACTTGTTTTCGCCCCCGAAAAGAGGGTTCCTACATATGGAACTTCACCAGACTCAGTAAGTAATTCATATTAATGGGTATGGTATGCAGCCCTCTAAAATACTCAGACTGTATTAAGGAATGTCATCCCAGAGAAGCAAAGATTTAATGCCTACAGCCTCGTCAGGGAGCATTTAGAGACCAAAGAAAATGTGCTGCCCTGAACTATACCAAATAACATTTTAGGAAAGAAGTCTAAATTTGGGGATCAATTTAGAATAGGTTTATCATTGTGCTGCTGAAAAGCAGTCACTATTGTAACTCCCTAATCTATTCAAACTCAGTTCACTGGAAATATACTGAATACCAGAAAATAAAGTTAGCAGCTATAAATTCCTCTTTAAAGATTCCTACCAATTTCTACTTCTTGCTTTGCAAAACAAACAGCTCATCATTTTTCAGAGCAGATTGAAAGTGATTCTGTTGGCACACATTATTTGCAGCCAGAAATGGTTCTACTTTAGTTACAATGACAACTTGGTCAGTGTTACCACAAACACAAAAATACAAATTCCTTACGTCACTCTGAAGAGCATAGGCTTTCTTTGCAAGCTCCACATTAATGCTGTCAGGAGGATAAAAGTAATTATGAGGGATGTTCTTGTAGTCCACATTGCTGGCAATTTCTTGAGATTTTTTTGCTTGAACAACTGGGACCATGTCCAGGGGTGCTGTATAGTTGGTCTTTGATGTTTCATAAGCCAACTTGTACTCGCGCTGAAAAAGAATTCGAGAAATACTTTTTGCTACTAGATTACTTCAAGGACAGTTTTGTACTCCTCTCAGAGAATGCTGTTTTCTGATATGACAATATGTGCTTGCTATTCTATCTAAATGTTCAGAAGTTCAGACAAACTAGAGATACTAAGATTGCAAACAAACATCATTATTAAATGCAGGGTATAATTATGTTTCTCAGATATAAACTATGGGTTATTTATTTTCATTAAACCAAATTTTAAAACTATTTTTATGTATTATCTGCAAATGTAGCATGTCCTACATTAGTACCTGGTAGGGTATAAGCTGACACACAAGCCCAACACTTGATTCTGTGTTAGACTCATAGATGTGTTAATTCATGACACACAAGCTTAAGGACTAACTTCAGTAGGTGACAGAGCTGGTAGATTTTCATAGTTTTTGTGTGCTATCCACTAGAGAGGAAATAGCACATATTATTTTACTAGTGTATTATACCTCATGAATAGTAATTAATACACAGTAAATTTGAATTGACCATTAAAGGAACCCTGCAGGTGTTAGCAAGAACAGAACAGAAATAACCAGCTGTGTAAGGTTCCCAGGGCACATCGCAACTTTGACTTCAGAACAAAGGCATTACACAATGTAAATAACAGGAAGAATGGTAAGAGTGGATGACAGATGGATCTATTCATACATTAAAGCTCTGAGTAACCTGGTCTGACCTCATAGCTGACCCTGCTTTGAGCAGGACGTTGGACTAGATGACATAACGAGGCCCCTTCCAACCTGAATTATACTATGAGCCTATGATTTTTTTAACGTAGATTTTCCTTATAATAGAAAGACTTTTCCTTCATTTCTGTAAAAGATCTAGCCTACAAACCAGAAATGAATAAATAGCAGGAATAAAAGAAATCAGTGTAAGGATCTTACATCACTCTGCTGTTTGGCCACCTTCATGGAATGTAGTATCTTGGGATCATCATGAACACTCAGGGCTCCAACCATTTTCCCTTTACTCTGTTCATATGCTTTCTTATATTCCACCTGCACAGCCAGAACAAAAAAGTGAAACCAAGTTCCATTTAAAATGTAACCTGTAAAGCTATTATAATCAAAACCCATACTTACATCACTTGCAATTTTATTGTGAGCTTTAGCTGCAAGAAGTGGAATTGCATCAACTTTGATTTCAAACTCCTTATCTTTAGACTTTTCCCATTCATACTTGTAACAATTCTGGAGAAAATAAACAAAAATGTTTAAGTCATAAGAATCTAACTCATTCAGATGCAACTAGATATTAAATACAAGCCAGCATTTAAAACTACTGCCAGTATTTTATATTACAAACTAACATTATGCTTATTTTGAGTATGACATAAAGAATAATGCACAAAGACTACTATAACTTTCCTAGCAATGTGAAGTATCTTTGCAATGGATATTTTAAGTATAAATGTAAGTTAACCCCATTTCACAGCCCCTTAATACTCCCAGAAGAATCATTTTAACAACTCCATTCTCTCTGCGTTTTTACTTAAAACACTAATGTTTACTACATTAACAATTATTGCATTATATGTCAGTTACACATAGTTTTGAATTTTCTCTGTGTGAGAACTATTTTAGATGCTTAGAATTTTTGCGGTAATCCTAACATTTATTCTTACTGTCAACATAATTGATTACTTGTATTCCACATTCCTACACAAAGTGTTTTGCTTTGAACAAATCTTGCTATCTGCAGTACAGTATAAAATTAATACTTACATCACTAATGTTATATGCATTAACACGGGACTGGAGGAAAAATGGAGCATCTGGTGGTACAGAACATTTGAACTTCTCACTTTCATGTTTAGCTTTGTATTTCAACTGAAAAACACAGTAAGAGTGTCATTTGGGAAAGGCAGAAGTCAATCTTAGTTGAGAGGTCAGAACAGAAGTGAACAATGGGACAAAATTTAGTTTTTGTTAAAAATATCACTATACTTCATAATATTATGACTATTTTCCTATCTGAATAAAGATATAATCTAATTTTATTGGTGGAATCCCCAGACAATAAAACCTAGGGTTCACTCAGCCTACTAGTATCAGCTTCATTTGGAGCAGTATCAGTTGGCATCAGTTAAGGAACTGGTTTTCTCCTAGACAGGCAAATTTTTGGATTCAGTCTTTCACCATTAAATTAATGGATTCCAATCACAATGAAGTCGCAAGTGAAAAGCAGGCTGATGTCTCACCCAAGCCCAAGCCCATGCTCCAAATAAAACTCATTTGGAAATAACTGCTCAGTAGAGATCAACGATTAGAACAGCACAGGTGGTGTATTCCAGGACTGAAAAGCATTGATTGGCAGAATTGTTCGTTATAAACTTACATTATACTTGGCCTCTGTGTGTCTGGCTCTAACTGACTCATAAAAGCAGAAAATTAAATCATTCCAATGTGTTTAACAGTCTCAGTGTTTTGACGCAATTTTATTTAACCATTACTCTGTTGCCCACGCGTGCAGAAACAGAATCAAAGATTCACACTACAATTGTTTGCAATCAGTAAACATACAGGTTTACTTTCGTTGGAAACAGTACAATAAAATTTAACAGTTCACAGACTCATAAATTACGTAAGTTAGACATTACATGTAAAAAATAGTGATATTTTTATAGAGCCATTGGGCAATTTTGATAATGCTTCTTATCCTAAGTAATTATAATTTGAGATGTGTGATGGAGAATCATAATAGAACCAAAGCTGAATATTCACATACAGCCTGTCACAAGGGGTCCTACAGCCTGTCACAAGGGGTTCACTCTTCAGCATGAGAAAAAATATTTGACTCTTCTGCCTAAAGATTCTGAACTTCTTTCAATCCATCAAATCATCTGTGGTGATGAAACACTATTTAACCACAAACATGATATCCCCAGATGAAGGACAACTATTCCAGATTAATAAATCAACTGTTAAATGATTTAATTTATTAATACATTTCAGTTGTAAAATGGGCTCATACGGGCCAAATTCTGTTCTCTTTACAGACGCTGCAGACAGAATAAAAGAAAAATGACAACATGACTTACCTTAAAATGGAATTTAGTTTATAAACATTTAGTCTCTTTATACTGGCCATATCATATTTAGATTATTACTGGACTGACCTCTCCATTTCACTATCTATAAGAAACCAAAGGAATTGCTGTCTATTTTTTGATATTTTTGATATACTGCCTTCCCTTTCACAGCCTTCTAATGCATTTGCCATTAAAGAGCAATTTTATTGGAGACGGGGGTAAAGATACTGTCTCTTTTTTTTTTTTTAAATACACACTGAAGAAGAATAATAACTAGAAACATAGAATCATGTAGGTTGGCAAGAACCTCTGGAGAGCTCTAGTCCAACCTCCAAACACAGCAAGTCCAGTAAGAGCAGGTCATGTAGGACCTTATTCAAGTGAGTTTTTAATATCTCCAAGTATGGCAATCCCAAAGCCACTCTGCACTATTCCAGTGTTTGAGCACTCTCAAGGTATAAAGAAAGTTTTCCTGAAGTCCAGTCAGAATTATGTCCCCACTGCCTTTTGTCTTTCCACTGTGCACCATCAAGAAGACTCAGGCTCCATCTTTTTCTGGCTCCACCTCAGCAGGTCCTGTGCTCCAGCCCCCAGTCAGCTCAGCAGCCTCCACTGGACTCACTCCAGCATGTCAACGTGTCTTGCACTGGGGAGCCCAAAACTGGACAGAGCACTCCAGGTGTGCTCTCACGAGTGCCAGAGAGAGGGGAAGGATCGCTCCCCTTGACCTGCTGCCCACCCTCCTACTGATACAGCCCAGCACGTGGCTGCCTTCTGAGCAAGGGCTCACTGCTGACTCCCATTCCACTTGTCCACCGGCACTCCCAGGTCCCTTGCAGCAGAGCTGCTCCCCAACCGATCAGCCCCAGCCTGGCCTGTGGCAGGGGGTTACTCCAGCCTGGGGCAGGACTCGGTATTTGCTTTGGCTGAATTTTGGGAGGTTTCTGACAGCTCATTTCCCCAGCCTGCCAAGGTCCCTGTGAAGAACAGCCTGCTCTACAGTGTATCCCCACCTCTGCTTTTAGTAATGTCGGCAAACTTGCTGTTAGAGTGCACACTCTCCTGTCATCCAGGTCATGAATGAAGACATTAAGCAGTATTAGCCCAGTATTAATCCCTAAGGGATGCCACTGATAACCACTCAGCATTTGGACTTTGTACCTCTGAGCACCACAGTCTGAAGATATTAGTCAGTTTTACACCATATACACAAATTAAAAAAAAAAAAAAATTCCACACACAGTTGATAAATACATATGGACTAAATCCAGAATTCCAGATCAAATAATTTTTAGGGAGGCTTGAAATTTGCAACAAGATCAGAATGTGTGACTCCAATTTACCTCCACTTTTAACTACTATAACCTCTAAATCCTGCACTGGATCTGTCTTAGAATACATGTCACAGAGGAAGTCACAGAAGAGACACTGCAATACTTTCTACCAGATACATGGAAATTTAAGATACCTAAGTGTCTTGATTGTTTAGTAAGTTTACTTACATCACTCAGCTGTTTGCTATTGATCTCTGCTTGCTTCTGCACTGGAGAGTCTGTCACTTGAGTAAATTTGATTTGATCAGGATGTTTTTTGTAGGTGTGCTAAAGGAAAATAATGAATATGTTTACAGTACACATACATAAGCAAAACTTTTTACTAAGACAGCAATGGAGCATTACTTTGCTAGGATTTACAGCACAGGTGAAGATAAGCATTGTTCTATACATTTGTTCTCACATTACTTAACAAAATCAGAGAGCAAATAAATTTTTAAAGCATTTACTGTAAAAAATATATAGACTTAAGCAGGTAGATGTTTGAAGTTCATTCTGCATTTTACTACTCCTCTGACTTTACGTTTTTACTTGTTAAAAAAAAGATTGTGCTGTATCTGTCTTGATCACTAGATGTCACAAAAGGCTTCTAAAATATATATGAATTTGGCTTTTAAATATATGCTAAAAAGGTGAAATTCAAAATCACAGAAGTTAACAGGAATCACTCGAGATTTCCACAGGCCTTAGAAGAGGTCATTCTGTATGATTCTCATAACTGACGACCTGGTAGCAACTACTTACATCTTTACACTGATCTAACTTCTTAATAGCTTCATATTCTTGAGTTATGGTCTGAGGGAAGTAGCATTTTGACTTGTCCTCCTCATAATCTGCCTTGTAATTTTTCTAGGGATAAAAACAACATTCCGTAAGAAAGCAAAACTGATCCTTCTTTGAAATGAAAGAAAACAGAAATAGTGCCATACTTACATCACTCTTCATAGCTTCAACTTTCATACAGTGTGTGTGATATGGGTCCTCATAGCTCCCTAAATAGTGTCCTAAAATATTCTTTTGATATGCATCTTTATATTTTACCTAGGAAAATAATCACAAATTGATAAGCAAAAGTAATTAAGAGTGTCCAATACTGAAATACACGAACAAATGCAAAAATACATACATCACTAAAATTCTTTAGAACACTGTCAGTCTGAAACTTTGGAGTGTCACAATAATTCATGTTTGTTCCTTTTGATTGTTCATAGGCTTCTTTGTATAATTTCTGCAAAAGAAAATAATGACAGTGTAGAAGATTCAATTGAAACTCATTCACAATGCATTAAAAATGACAACAGTAACATGGTGAAATGACATGAAGAACTATGAATAGGCCATCTATACAACATCTATAACACGAGGATATCGAAAGAATGACAAAATTGAGTTCCAAAGCATGGATGTATATATCCTGACACTTCCATATGTTCAGATCAAGGCCATAAATTTCACTGCATTATAAAATCAAAGAAAATAATCAAACTAATTTCAAAGTCAATTTCTTTCCAAAAAATCACAGTATTCTAATCATGCAGCTCAATATGTGCCGATCTTTCATGAAAATTATGGTAATATACTATAAAATAGTGCAGGAAAACCTATTCAATTAAATGATTTCCCAAATTATCTTTCATACTTCTTCCAGGAATAAAATATTTGTTAACTCAAATGTTAAACATCAAAGTGCCTGTGGTGGCACTTGCATTTCTGAGGACTGTATTTTTTATTAGAGATTTGAAAGCCAGATCACGGGTACAAAGGCTCTACCTAGTATTCTTAAGATTAGAAGAAGAGGGCAGACTGCTTAGCCAGTACTTCTATTGTCATCGTGAGCCTTGTGCATAGATTGCAAAGAAAAGCTTTCCCATAACATTGAAAAACAGATGGCACATTTTTTCCCAATGAATTATTTTTTTTAACTTTTTTTAGTGACTCTTGGGATTATAAGGGAAGACAGGAAGGTCTGACTCACAATTTTTGAACTTCTGACACTGAGAAATATGAAATCTCTTTCCATACAGATGAAAACAGCAAGAAGAGATAAATCAAGAAAGCCATTACATTCTTGAAGTGAGTAAAAAGAATGCAATATGTATGAATATGTGAAATTACTACATCTTTTATCACTGTTGGCATCACTTGAAGTTCCTTGAAGCAGTAAGGGAAGAACTGTCATCTCCTGATCCATTTTTCACAGGGACCCAAATGCCCTATATAATAATTAGCTATTCCTGTAATACACCACAACTATTTTCATACTCTGCTGTGGAGAATTGACTTCCTAGCTAGTAAAGAATTACTGTTCTGAGTGGTTGTATCTCATGACAAATAGTAGGTCTGTAATACCAAAAATGCTGAGAGATCCAATGGAGAAGCCTTGTAAAGAAATTATGAGTTTTGGTTTATTGTACATGATTGAAAATAATCCAAGTGAACTTTGATAATACTTACATCACTCAGCATATTTCCTGCAGCTTTTAATTGCCTCAGCAAAGGGTTCTCTGTAGCAGGAAGTACATTATAATCTGCAATAGCTTTGTTCTTTTCATAGTCTGCTCTGTATTTTATCTTTAAAAAATAGAAAGAAAAAGGTGAGGTTTTAAAAATCACTTATCCAGAGTTCTGAATTTTTATGGTGTCAGAGAAAGCGCACGATCCCCACCATGCTCATTAGCACCAGGAAAGGGTAACACTCAGCTAAGCTGCTGCTTTCCAATAAATGTTTCTAGGGAGCAGGCCAAAGCAACTTTCCTCCATTTAACAGACAATACTGAAAGCCAGACACCCACTGACCTACATCATCTCTAAAATTTCAGGAAAATACTCTTCCCGTGTTTTTTAACTGGTGATTCATCATGACAAAGGACCATGAAAGGCACTCAGACCAACAGAGTGCAGAGATGACAAGGTGGGAAGCAGGGTTACAAGATAATTGTTTAATAGTTATGATGAAGTTTCCCCACCAAGTCCCTCTTCAAATACATTCTGATCTTTCAAGTATTGGTCAACATCTCAAAATAGTCATATTCTTCAAATTAATGATACAAGATTATCATTGTCTTTGCTGATACATATACTGTTACAGAAAATGCAGAAGTCAAACAAAATCTGGACCTTCAACAAAAGATATGCTAATGTGACATCACTGAGACATACTGAGTAAAAATGAACAAATACGAAAACAGTGAGCCAGAGTCAGCTACTTTAAGATGGTCTTGGTTAATAGTACTGATTTATTCTACCTAAAAATCAGGCATGTAACATGATCAGAGTGAACAATGAAGAAAATTCTGCTCACAGAAGTAAATTCTACTTCATGGGTACTGTTGCTGAAGGTCATAAGGATGGCTAGGAGTCATTAGAGGCTTTGCAATGGAAAGCATAGAAGAATACACCTTTTGCAGGTAGGAAAATACTTTTGACATTCAACAGAACAGATTCAGTACAAACTGGCCTGACTACAGAACTATACTCAAACTAAACTAACGGGAGCATGCTTAACATACCTTACTGACATTACTTCCAAGTCGCTTATTAGCTTCATATTCTGGAGTTTCAGTTTGCATAAAGTAGATTTGGTCTTTTATGTTTTCAAAGTCTTCCTGATATTTTCTCTGTTAGGAAAAGAGAAAAACATATAACAATGTATCACATGCACTTACATTATAAATCAGCCACCCATGAAGTGGCTTAAACAGAGAAAGAGAAATACCACAAATGGAGCGGGCAAAATGAATCAGTTTTTTCCAAGTTAATACAAACAGAAGATAAAGTTGCACATTTCAAGATTTTCTGAAGAATTCACTTACCGTACTTATATTTTCTGAATTCATTTTTGCAATTGCAACATCATAGCATGGAGTTTGACTCCACTTGCCTTTGATCTTGTTTTTATAGTCTTCATGGTAGTTAATCTATAACGAAATGAAATAATAAAAATTAACCCCAAAATATCAACAAAAATAAAACACTGACTTCTTCAGATACAGCTCAATTTTCACAAGACAGATGTGTTTTTAAAAGTCTTCCTTTCAACATTGTGTCACATTTTATATCTGCCTTATAACCACTTTACCAGCTATTGTCAAAAACACCTTAAATATGATTTAACCTAATTACTTCAATATTCAGTTATCCCTCTTTATACCTTCTCTGGCTAAATGGATGAATGGATGAAATAAGTCATCTGTTCTAAAAGACAGTAGTTACTAACACAAAATTTTCTCTATGGAATATCACTAACATATTCCTTTGGTTGAGTTATGTTTTTCCACTAGTCATAATATGTTCCACTAGTTAAACTGGAATTTACGATTACTACTGCTGCAACTTGTTACAAAGCACACATGGACAACGCTGTTACTACAGGGATTGCCTGGTAGATGTGATATCTATCGGACTATATTTAAGTTCATGGAAATCAAGTACCAACTCTTTCAACCAGCTTATTTCTGTTTAATAACAAAATGTCTTCCTGAGTTTTGACTCAATGTTCCAAATGCATTTCCAGACAAGTTCTTTGCTTATCACAAAAGATTTATCTTCTTCCGTGCTATTTCAATTGTTACCTCACGGATAAAGAATGTTCATGCCCAAAAAACCCTTACAAATTCTTAGATGTTATTATATTGGAGATACATGTATCTTACTGACTATATTTTATTCATGTCAAAGAATGATCATCATCTTGTTTTTTCTACATCTAAAACTCTTCTTGATGCCAATTTAGCTTTTCAGCTATAGAATTAGGTTTGAGAATTTTTCTGCAAGTGAAATACTACCTCCTTTCACCTTCCAATTGATTTCATTACTATATTCTCTTAATGGTTTTACAACCACAAGGGTATATTGTAATTCTCTAATCTTAAACAGCAGATAATTTCCAATACACAGCAACAAAATCATGTATCTCCTCCTCTTCATCACAGCTAGATTCTAAATGGCGTTAAAATCCTACTTCTGGCTTAAAAGACTGTCACTTAGCTCCAGTTACTTCAGTGAAAGTGGGTCATCCTATATTTCATTTCACCTCCTGCATTCTTCAGTTGTGCTTTATTCTAACTACAACTAAAATGCACTGGTGAGGACTGGTGTCAGAGGATTTGTTAATCATGCCACACAGTTATGGAATTTACTGCTGAACATTATGTGCTAATTCAGCATGCAGATCAGGAAAAGGTTATCTAATTTGCCAAACATTTCCACTAATTGATATCTATGAATTTAATAATGCTTGGCATGTGTAAGCGTACAGCAATTTGACACTGCAACGAACATTTAGATGTATTCTGTGCCACTAAACTAGGAATCATCACAGATGAGATGTCTGACTTTTCAGCAAAATCAGGTTATTCCTTGTGAGAAAGTAACAGACTCCAAACACATTATATATATTCCTACTTTTTATGATATACATTTCAAAGAAGAGCAAAAAGGGGTGCTGTTTACTATTCTCTCCTGTAAACATGGGAAGTGTAAAGTAGGAGAGGAAAAAAAGAGGGAAAAAAGATAAATAATGTATCTGTATGAGAGGGAAAGAGAAGCAGAAAAATTTTGTGAAATCTAAATTCACTGATATAAACAAAAGTTTTGCATTTTACATGAGACTGGCCAGGTTTTTCTCTCCTATGTTTCAGAAAGATAGTGAGAAAAGGTAAAAATTGACTTTTAACACTGAAAATTCAAAGGAATTTTCATATGAGGTCTGGTCTTTTCTTTTGCTCTCCCTTTCTTTAGGTAACAATTTGCCTCTCAAACTCCAAAACTGAAATTCCTACACAAGGAAGAACACCGCATTCTACTTACATCACTGAGTTGCCTTGTCACTTTCTTGGCTAGTTCCACATCAGGTGGATCTGGCAGAGAAGTGTATTTAGATTTTCGTTCATCATGCCCTTTTTTGTAGACGATCTGAAAAAATGACAGAAGCCAGCTTTTACACTAACTGTCTGCTAATAAGTGACAGAATATTTACTCGGAATCCTACTAATGCTACCATTAACAAAAGTAGTTACGTTCATAGCTGCTGCAGTGTTAACTCTTTCAACCAATGTATTCTGGAGGACTCCTGAGAAGTCTCTCAGTAAGACAGTGAAAAAGAGCCAGTTCTCTGTGAAAGTTTTTAAGTCTATTAACATTACTGCCCCCATAGATATGAACAAGTGAAGCTCTGGACATCTTCAAAATTCACTGAAATGTTAAAGTGAGACCTGAAATTGTTGGTTGAAGAGTGCTTTTTCTTTTTTTTTTCATCAGCAAATCACACAGCCTCACAAATTCCTGAGTTTTCTTACCACTACTTTAGAGACACAGGCTTACAGAACTACAACAGAGAACTGGGCTTATACTAAATATGGGAGTTTCTTCACGTTTTCTGAGATACTCGAGGTCTTCTTATTGGTTATCTCAGAAGACCTTTAATAAATTATTTCATTCATTCATAACTCAACTTCAAATTGTCAGTCCCTGCCAGCTCTCTAACACAGAGTACACACTTTTCTATAAAAATAGCAGTACTGTCAGTGCTATCAGTGCACATTTATGCACTTTTATTTCCTGTTCCATTACAAGGATTTTATACCTAGTCTAAGCACACCTAGCAGTCTATCAAGTTACGCCGTAATACTCATGTGATCCAAGGGACAATTAGGCTTTGACACTCACATCACTCAGAGTCTTTTGGGCCTGTGCCACCCTCCTGAGCTCTGGACTGTCATTGTATGGATAGAATAATGCTTTGTCTCCTTCCCAGTCTTCTGTATAGAGTTTCTGAAAAACAGAAAAATACCAGAATACTCATTATGAAATAACCTCTGGCTTGAAATGCTTCTTGCACTTCAGCTCCTTAAACCTGTGATTTTCCTTACCTTACTGAACATCGCTGTATTTTTTATTGCATTCACAAGTTCTGGAGCATCAGGGGGAAGTAGGTACTTGTCTTTATTCTCCTCCCAATTTTGTTTATATAACACCTGGACAAAAAAAATCAGCATGTTGGTTATTCTATTTTTAGAAAAATACTTACATTTGCTAACAAACAGCCTGCTTTAAAGATATTTTTGAAACGCAAGTCTCAAACCAGTGCCATTTAAAGACATCATCAACAGGAAACATCAAAGATAATGAGATTTTTACTGCTTTGGTCAACTCTGCTATCTCTTCCTGTCCTTCTAAATTGTTCTGTAAACATTGTTTTAGCACCCCGAGCTCAAAATTTTACTCATATTGTTAACTTCACGATCCATTAATGTTCAGAACCCTTACAAAAATTCACCCCTCACTCACCTTGCTCACTTGCTGTGAGACCTTCTTTGCATGTTCTATATCCTTGGCCTTTTCATCAACATGGCAAATAGTTCTAGCAACTTCACCAGCCATGCGGTATTTAACCTAGATCAATGCATACCAAGAAACAATTATTTTCACATCAAAAACTGACAGATTTTTTTAAAGTAGAATATTGTTATCTTGATGCTTAACATAGTAAACACCCAAAACCTGAATTCAAGAAAACACTTAGGCATATGATCAGCCTTTACCATGGACTAGATGTTCCTTAGAAATGAAACCTATGGAAACAAATGGATTTTGTGAACTGAGACATGCAGCTTTGAGATAGTGTCAAGAGCTGTGAATCCTAGTTAGAGGTAGTGCCCTTCTGTAGTCACAGAGTTGTCTCTAAGAGTACTCCTACCCTGCAGAATCAAGAAAGAGTGAGAGAGAGAGACAGAGAGAGATCCCTGTGCTAAGCAGTGTACCTGCATTACTCAGTCCATTACCATGTAAACACTAGCTGTAGTCCCAAAAGCAATATAGCCACATCACTGGGGCAAGCAAGTAGGTTGGTCACAAAATCATCCTAATGCAGTTACACCACTCCCTGCTCAAGAGCAGGCTCAGTCAGCATTAGCTCATGGATTGCTGCATCACATTCCTCAGTACCTCCTAAGTCAGGAAAAGGGCAGAATTTAATACACACTCATCTCCTGAACACTGGTTAGGGTTAGGTGACCCCCCTCCCCGCCTCCAGCTTCCCATTTTTAGGCACTTAACTCTCCCTATTTACTGCACAAAGAACTAAGATAACTTTCTATGTGGATTTTGGTTTCCCAAACTGTGATACTGTCGAAAGGGAAAGTACAGTTGCTTAAAAGAAAGAGGAGAGAGGAAGAGTTAGCTTCCAGAACTGCAGGCATGGCATTGTTGCGGCATGGCTAATGCACCTGAGCTAGCTTGGGAAGGCAGACCACACTGTGAGATTCCCACAGAGGGGACAGAGGGGGAAAAACATCTTGGAAAATCCCGTAATAAATGACAAGATGCATAGAGTTCATTTTGCAATGCTTGGGGAGGGCAGGCATCATTTTTGCAATATCTCTTTATAAAAGTGACTTTCAGTTGCTCTATGAAAACAAAAATATGCTTAAACACATTTTACAAGCAAAATTCTATGGTTATTAATCCAGAGTTTAACTTAACTTCAACAAAAAATTCATCAGACACATCATGCATGATGACTGCAGGATGCGGTGTGTGCTATATTCAAATTCAATGATACAGACCGTCACCATCTCTCATGTTTTTCTCTGTAACTTCTGATCAGTATTTTTCAAACCTCTTTCGCCACAGTGAAATTGAGCTATTATTCAGCTGGTCAAGAACCTTCCTGAGAGGCCCAATTCCATGCAAAATCCTAGAACTAAAATTCTTCACAGTCTGTAGTCCTCACTCTTGCAAACTTGCTAACGTTTCTACTAAACATTCAGATTGCCTTATCATAACACTATTAAAAAAATCAATTCTTATTTAGTATTCACAATTATGACTCAGCTTGCTTCTTTACCACTCAATAATTTTTCTTATGATAGCTCACACCTACCTCACTGAGCTGGTCTTGTACTTTCTTGATTCGCCGATGTTCTGGGGTATCAGTTGTGGAAGCATATGGCTTTCCTTTTTCTTTTCTAAATTTTTCTTTGTATTTGTTCTGAGAGGAAATAAGAACAAATTTAACTGAGACATATCCTAAAGCTCTGGCAGGGATCTATATAGCAATTATCGATTTATTTACCTGATAGGTATAGAAATTTTTGGCAGATTATTGAATAGTAAAAATTGGCATTACTCAAGTGAAATTTACAGAGTTATGCTCACTTAAACCAATTGACTTTCTTCCATCTGACACAATAGAGAAAATCTATGTCTACCTTTAGCCTGTTTTAGTTCACCTCCAATTGATTTTATTCTCCTTGGGAGTTTCAAATTGGTGTATTTCCAGGTGTTTCAGCAGCCAAAGATGAGGAGAATACGTGGGTGAGGGTAGCAGTCCTAGCTCACACATAAGCCTTTTAACAGTGAATATTGGTAGGTAATAGACATTAAAATTCAGGAGAAGGGAGCTGACACCCTTTGCATCTTTTCAGAGCAATCTTTTCCCACTTTTCACAACACAGTACAATATTGGTCTACTTTGGTCTTTGGTATCCCAGAGCAGAAATTTAGATTGGTGCTTGTTCCCATACTGCGTACAGGAATTTTTCTTGGATAGACAGACAGGTAGAAAAACATGCTATTATAAAAATGTTGAGATTTGCTGTTCAATAGACTTCACACTCTGTATCTTCCTTCACTTGCATATCTAAGTCAGATAGTGCAGGAGTCCTGTTAACTGACACCTCTGATTACCTTCTCCCATCTCCCTCAAGGCACTTTTTGTGTCTTTATAATTACCTAACACACTTAAGCAGGAAATGGGCAAAAGATGGGTTGATTCAAAGCTATTTGAGGTAAACAGCACTAACACACATTATTAAATGAAGTACAAAAGAAAACAGAAGAATAGTAGGAAGGTTTGCAATGATACTTACTAAATATTTTTGAAATCAGTGTTACTAAAGAATAAAAGACACAGATGGGACAATTTACCTCACTGAATAGGTCCTTCATTTTATTACTGTGTTGCAGATATGGTGTCAAAAACTTAGATGGGTCCACTTTTGTCCGTATTATCTTCTTTCTGACTGGAGGTGCTGCATGCTCAACAGAAGGCCTTTCATGCTCAACTGTATATATGGTGGTGTGGGGACTCGTGTATTCTGTGGTCTCAGTGATCACCTAGGAATAAGGAAAAATAATTATTTGCTTTACAATCACCTAGGAATAAGGAAAAATAATTATTTGCTTTATAATTTTAAATCATCGGTTTATTGTAAGCATTTCTGAACTCCTCTATCTAGTAAAAGGATGCTCACCTCTTATCCAGTAACTACCTACAATGAAGAAAAAACGGTGACGCTTTTCCCACTGGGATTGCCCAGTGTACCGCCTATGCATCACCCAAACTAAAAGCAGGAGGAATTAACTGATTGGCTGACTTCTGTATCAAGCTCATGTAATTACTCTCCAGAAGCCCTGGGAGACAGTAGCTCCTGCTGCCTCTGTTCTGCATGCATAACTTCAACCGGCATCAGGGGGGTTCTGAGTGGGGCTACTGGCAGCTAAAGCGTAGAAACGTTGTCAGTGCTGAAACTGTGTTGAAAACACACATGTTGCACAGCCAGGGCTCCTAATGATGTCACTGAAAGCTGTGCAAATGGGCTAAGGGTGCATACGGTCCTTCAAAAAGAATATCCTCTTCTTGCAAAAGGAAAGAACAGGATCCAGGAAGACAGACAAGACTAAGTCTTTGAGATCTTTTAATAAGTACATGATTCACTAGCAGACTGAACAAATGCCTAGAATCCACCTTTCCTAATAATCTACATTTTCTCATATGGATAGTCAGATCATAATCATGGCAGAGACATATTTGAGATACATATATAATCAATGGATGAAGTGCATCCATTGGAAAGAAGCCCTTAATTTAAATCTTTTAAATGCCTATTTATCAATATATTCATGCTGTAAGCAATAATTTCAATACTACTAAGAGTCTAATTAGAAGAATTTTAAAATAATTATTAAAACCAAAAAACACCAGAATTACGTGAGTAAGAAAGTATCAAGGTTTATTTCATATCAGTTAGCTTAAAAAAGCAAAGGCCTTTAAAAGGGAATGCATGAAGCTCAGATTTCTGATAGCTATTTGCATTAGTATGACACAGACCAGAAAATACATCAAGCATTAACTTGAGAAAGAGCACAAGACACTTAAATTCTCAAAGTTTTGTTTACTATGGGACCATTACTTGCATTTCAGTAATGCTGTCCCAGTATGTTATTAGTCACTTCTGCACCACCGCAAGTTAATGTCTTAACTCCACTTCAAATACACAAGGTTTCAATTCATTTTGGCACTGAACAGCACTGGAGAGTTTGAAACTTGTCTAGATGAACACTGTGAAAAGTACTACCCACCATTTGCTTTATAAAAGAATAGTAAAGTTACATGTTCTAAGGAAAAGTTGTAATAAATTCCTAAAATTTGGCTTCTTCAAAGAAAATGAACAAAAAAGAGAGGCTTGATTCTGAATATATGGTATTTCATGCAAAAAATATCCTTTTCATATGATAACTCACAGGTTCGCATGGTGCTAATACATCAGACTGTATCTACAGTTGCTGGAAAAAAGTCTAATCACATTAGCTAGATAGACATTCTTCATTCCACAGTGTTACTCTCGAAGACTGACAGAAGTCAGATACAGAAATAATCAGTCATCCTATTGCTCCTTTTAAATGCAGTCTGGCTATAGATTTTTAAAACAAAATACCTGATGAACTCAGTGGTTGACTTCATCTTAAAAATGTATACATGACAATCTTTCTTTGAAAGTGTAGTCCTAGATTACTTGCTCAAAGGGTATTCATCAATTTATATTTTAGTACATAAAAAATTTAGGAATTTGGTCTAATCCCAACAAAAAGTCCAGGAAACAGACAGGACAGACATCCAGAACAAGCTACAAGTCCTCTAGATCATCCCACAACAGGGCCTGGCATAGCAGATAAAGTCTTTAAGAAGCAACTGTCCACCAATATTTGTGTGTTTAACAAGAAAAATTAGTCCTCAGAATGAAAAAGTTTTATCATTTAGCATTATGCATTAATTGCATGCACATATACACCAGCAGCAACTTCACAGGGACCTTTACCTCATGTGGTTCACCATCCTCAATAACTGTCTCCTCAATGTAGTACTATAAAAAAAAAAAGGAAAAAATATTGTTAGGCCAGATCATCCTATTTCTGAAGAAACAGGACTGTAGTTCATAGGTACAAATGTAGTCTCATTTGCTTTTTCACTGACCTGAAGATCTGTTCATTTTTGCGCTAATAATTTGATTTTTTTTTCATATGTTCTTTAACTGCCCTGCCTTAGAGTTGTTCCCACCTAATGACCTAAACCCCTTAAATCACGGCAGTCATACCCAGGAGGTGATAGTGATTTGTTATCAATTATATTTTTATTAAGTAAATAGAAACAATGATTTGGTGTTTGTTTATTTGTTTCATTTTGGTGAAAACACTTCAGTCTTTCTGATTTTTTTCAGGATATATTATTCAACATTACTGCATATCTTTGTATATTCAGTGAGAAAATAGGTAAACAGGTAATTGTGAGGGTCAAAGTTTAACAGATTTTTTTTCCACATACAAATTCTGCCTCATATCTGAAAATCCAGGCTTACGCTTTTGTCTCTTAGTTAGAAATGACAGAAATGAAGCACTTAAATGATTTCATGAGATCACCTAATCCAAATTTCTGCTCTGACACATGATGAAATTTATCTAGTCTATGCACCCTGAGATGAAATTGTCCAACTTCTTCTAAAAACTTTCCAACCATTTGCAGTTTGTTAGTCTGTAGGAACCAGCTCGAGCACTGAACCATCTTTATAGATAGGAATTTTTTCTTAATGCCAAAGTGACATTTTTCTTACTAAAAATTAAGCCAACTGCTTATTAATTTACCTTCTAAAAAAAAATGGAAATAATAGATCACAACGGTGGATCTCCATGATGACATTTGTGTATTTCAATACTATCATTATGACCTGACTCAAAAATTTATTTTTCAAACTAAATAAACCCAAATCTTTCAATCCTTCCTCATAGGTTTCATTTTCTAATTCTATCATTTCTTACGCTTCCTTCTGAATTCTTCAAGTCATTAATCTTTGGTGCCCCAAACTGCACTTGGCACACCTGATGAGGACTCACGAGTACCAAGTAGAGTATATTCTTCCTGTGCCTTACCTATAGCACTCCTGTATCTCAAAACAACATTAATCTTTTTGTGGTATTATCAAAACATTTACTCATGTTTCATTTTAGTCCATTATACTGTTCCCACATTTGACCACCCTCATGGTGGAAAAAGTGTTTTCCTACCATCTAATTGGAGTAGCTAATCAGAACCGCGATATCTAATTGACTCCCATCTTCTCTATATCCTCTGATCAGGTAGTTGTAGATAGCAATAAAATCTCCCTTTAGCCTTCCTCTCTTAAGGATGGGCAATGCCAGCCCTCTCATCCTCTCCTTGTATGTCCTGTCCCTTTCCATATATTCCTTTTTCTGGGTTTGAGCTCAATCAGGAGCTCCACCTGTGCCAGCCTCCTGCTGTGCTTGCTCGGGCTTGCTCACATGCTTGTGCATTGCCCACACACGGGGCTGCACTGCTCTCAGGCTCTGAGGAAGCTGTCCTTCAAGATCACCCAGCTCTCCGGGGCCCCTTTGCCCTCTGGGGCATTTTTCCAGGGGATCTTGCCAAGCAGGTCCCTGAACAGGCCAAAATCTGCTCTTCTGAAGCCCCAAGTTGTCATTCTGATGTTTGTCTTGCTCACTCCTCTCAGATCTTCAACTCCACAGCCTCCTGGTTCCTGCAGCCAAGGCTACCCCTGACCTTTACACCTTCCACCTGTTCTTCCTTCTTTGTGAGCAGCAGGTCCAACAGAGCAGCTCCTCTAGTCAGTTCATCTATCACTGCATGAAATTATCTTCAACAAATTCCAGAAACCACCTGTGTTGTTTATGCCTGGCCATATTGCCATCCTTGATTACAAGAGCCCATGAGGCTTTCTCCAGCTGCCTGAAGAAGTGCCACAGGCACTGCAACTACTCTGAAGCTGCAGATCTGCAGGTGGGGCAGGAACCTCCCTCCTGTTGCCAGAAGTCACAAGCCTCCTCCATGGCCATCCTTGGAAACCCTTCTCCATCACTCCCTTCCTTGCCTCGTGTGGCTCAGGCTCCCCTTTTTCATGAGGAAATCGGACGATCTCCTCGTCGTTTTCCCTGATGCTGCAGCTCTTCCTCCAGCACCTCCACCCGCCATCTCAGCGCCTTGCCCAGAGCACGTCTCCCAAAGCAGAGCCGCGGCCGCCCTGCCCTGCCCCGCCGCGCAGCAACCACACCGCAAATGGCGGCCGCGCGGTGGCGCCGCCGCCGCCGATCTCGCGAGAGCTGCCGCCCGCCACGGCGCCGCGCCACCCCTGCAGCAAATGGCGGCCGCGTCGAGGCGCCCGCGAGGCGAGGCTCGCTTCAGACCCCGCCTCCGCCCGGCACGACGAGGACACGCCGTGAGAGGTGTTGAGCCATTCGCTGCAGGAATCCGCAGTTAGGGGACCCCGTCGGCCCCGTGAAGGTCTGCACTGGGTCTCAAGTCTCTCGCGGACCCCTCCCAGCTGTGCGGCGACCCCTCACGGAGACGTTTCCCGCCCGCGCTGAGGTAAGAGGCTGCCGGCGGCACCACCCTCCCCGCGGTATCACAACTTCGAGGTTTTCTGCCTCTGCAGGCCCTTGAAAATTAATTCAGAAACGTTAGGTCGCTGCCGGCAGGCTTAAATTCTCCACACCGAGGTGGCCAGCACCTCTATGTCCAGGCCCCACGAAAGAAAAAGGGTGGAAAGCCATCCTTTCCCCTGCGGGCCTCTCCAGAGCTTGCCCACCGTGCTGGGGCACCGCCTTGTCTGCCCTGAGGCCGAGGAGGAAGGAAAAAACAGGACATTTTCAAAAGGTACCCAACTTCCATTGGCTTCCAGCAAGGAGAAAATGTAAAAAAACATCTTTGAAAATCTCCTCTGCAGTAATCTGCTCAGGGTCGTATGCCAAAACTGCAGAAAGCAAAAGCCCTTGAAATCAAGCCCTAATAGAATTATAATTAACACTCAAATCTTTTTTTCCAGAACTGTTCCTCAGAGTTAGGTTCACATAGCTAGACTACACTTTTCAAACAATCTCATTTTGACTATGTTCTGGGGCAGTTTCTGCTTTCTGGCCCTACAGTCCACCTGACCGGCCTGTCACAAAGTCTCCGGTTAGCAGGAAAACGTTTGTGTGATTCACTGTATTTCTTGCACATCACAAATGGCTACAATATGGCAAATGGCAGCCTAATACCTCCAGAGAAAGGAAAAAATAGCATCTTAAGCAAAATACTCAGAATTTTCTGAGTCACTCATTATTCAGTAATAATTTTCTATTCTTTCTGAAAATGAATTTCTGACAACTCAATTATATATTTAATTATTCAAAATATGCAATTCATTTAAAAGTGGAATTCTAGTTTAAACAACTCTGGAAAAGGCTAAGCTGCTTTAAAATTACACTGGAAGCTGTTGTTCCTCTTTTAAATATTCACTATGAATATCTAAGGAGGAACCACTGTAGCAGAACCATCTCAGTCAATCCTAGTGATGTGGTTACAGGAAAGTATTAATTCAAAATTAAAAAAAAAAAAGCTGTGTAAACAGAAAACCCAACATAATTCCAGCATCAATAAATAAACACTGACAGCAACTAAAAAAGAAATTATGATTAGCTAATAGAAGAAAAGATAATTATGGAAGTTGGTCTGAATGTAATACATTTTGTTACACTGTTAAAGCAAATAATGTTCAGGAAGTGTAATGACAATAACAAGTAACACAGTAATAGGAAACTTAATGAAGAACTAGTGTCCTTATGACTCAGTTGCATAACGCCTGTTAAAGTGGACTTTATGAACAGTAACATTTATTTCCCAAAACACATTTAACTAACTCAATAGCGAACCATTTGACTTTACTTCCTTGGTTATTTGAAATTCATAGAGTCAGTATTCAGGGCTCAGTGCTGTAATACTGCCTGAAATCCACAATCCATTGCATTTAGCATGGAGATAAGAGTTATAGGACAATATCAACATTTGCACTCCCTCCTTTTTTCCTCAAACAAGCACTGAGCAATTTATTATGATCACATATATATTTCATAATGTGTTATTGCATTTCAACATAATCGTAATGTAACAGGTAAGACTATACTGTCTATTAACCCGGTATACTCCTCTAATAACAAAGTCATTCCAGTGGCCCTCGCTCATAATAATAAGCTCTAGTTTCCCTAGTTCTTGGGGATTCATTTAATCGAATTGCAGGGACTACATAATTAGGCATAGAACTGTGAGTTTAAATGACCTGTGGTCAAATTAATCCCTGATGAAACTCTGTTGACATCTACAGGTTTAAATCCAGCTCCATCTCTGCAATTTGTAAGGCGAAATACAGTATTGCTTGACTGTACATTGGTGGCACAAAACTTTTCTGCATTGCAGTGGGCACAGATGCAGAGGCTAGCCTAAAAAGTGGCATCCAAAGTCCTCCTCTCTAGTATGGATTGGATGACAGAGGGCAAGCCAGGAGGGAAAAGAGATGACCCACTGCAGCTATAATTAAGCAGAGGCGTAAGCACAAAACCTTGCGATAGGTTGTGGAATGGTCACAATCCTTATTTAAACAGAGAGACTGACAGGAAGCAGAGAGGTTTTGCTCCTCTGATAGCAACTATATATATTTTTTTAACTGATCAGACCAAATAATGAATATCTAAACATACCCTGAATTTCAGAGACCAAACAGCAAGAAACCATCTCTGTCCATGAGCAACATCTCTTTAAAGTAATTAATATATTCACAAGGCAGCAAACAAATATTTCTATTTTCAGATTTTCTTCTTACCTCTACAACTTCCTCATATTCTTCCTCCTCCATTTTTGCAGTATTCTGCCTCTCACCCACTCACTGGTCATGTAACAGAGAAAAGTGTGAATATATCATATTAGCCCAAGACTGAAAGTATAATAAAAAGCTACTTGTCAAGTTCGCAGTAAGCTTGGGTCACAGTTAGTAACCAGCAATATTGTTACATTGTTTTATTAGCTAATCAGTAGCAGAACTTGAACAACTGAGAGAACAAAATTTGCAATCTAACATTACTTTGTTTCTGATTATTGTTGGAAACTGTTGGATTAAGTTTCAAGCATACTGATACAAATTAGTTTTGGACAAATATTTTACTCTGATAATTACAACACCAATACTGGAATTCAATGAAAATTGAAAAAAAAATCTGAGGAAGAGATTTGTTGAAGTATGACTTGATTTCTTTTTATTATAACAAAGTTATTTGAAGAATTTTCCTTTTCTCTGGGACTGTTCTATACTACTTCATTACATTTTAAAACTCCTGTTAGAATGGGAACTTTATCTGTATATTCTACTATATCCACTTACATGTAAAAACATAATGTAGGGAAAAAAAATTTTTTTAAGTGACCTTAGGTTAATGAGGCAATTCTTCTCTTTGCAGCATTAGCCTGTACAGGTGCTCTGGGGCTTTATTTTAGCTCTTGTGGCTTTTTTATGTGTATTTCTTCAGACCCAGAAAATATGAAAATCCATACAGTTGGACCTAACTACAAAGTACAGAATACTATCAAAACCTTTAAACAAATTAATTAATACAGTGATTTTTGCTATGAGGCAAAGTCATAATTTTCTACCAGAGAGTACAGTCAGTTTCTAATGTTGGTAGGGGATGAGGTTTTGGAACAGCT
Source organism: Dromaius novaehollandiae (assembly GCF_036370855.1). Taxonomy (NCBI): domain Eukaryota; kingdom Metazoa; phylum Chordata; class Aves; order Casuariiformes; family Dromaiidae; genus Dromaius; species Dromaius novaehollandiae. The sequence goes on along the minus strand of NC_088104.1, from coordinate 2,581,233 downwards.
GTTCCTGAGTCCAAAGATATTTGCCATGTAAGTTAATACTACCAAATGACTGGGTGGTTTTGTTTAGCTGGCTAAACTGCAATTCCTTCTGAGGCAAGTGAAGTCTAGTAATGCAGGTTAAATATAGGAACATAAAATACTGTCGCTTTTTAGTGCCAATGTGTTGAGAAAAATTACCAGAAACTGGTTTTGTTAAACCAGAATTTAAAATAAATAAATAGTTACTCAATTAACAAACAGCAAGTCAGGTGAAAAAGTAGGCCAGTGTTTATGCACAAATCCCAGAAGCAGGGACTTGCACATAAGGAACCTCTCTGTAGAAGCTGTCATTATTTTAACCTTCATTTGCACTTCCAAAACACAGTTGCAGATCCTTTTCTTTTACTAGCAGCTAGCCAGCTATCCAGTCAGACAGAACATCTGACCTCCATTGACAAGGAGCAACTCGTACTCTCAAAAAACTACAGAGTTAGGAAATAGCTCCAGGTCCTATTCTGAAGAAAAAAAGCCAAGTATAATTAAATGATCTTACCAGCAACATCTAGTAAATATCCTTAGGAGCAAAGCCTCTCCAGTCTGCCCTCCTGAGCAATGCTGGGCGAGAGCGAGCCTGATGCATCAGCTCCTAATTACGCATGTGGCCAGGGCAGCCAATCTGGCTCCAGCGCGCTCGGGTTTCAGCCCTAAATATACTTGGTGACCCTGGGGGAGGCCACCTGTTCTCAGCACCATGAAGGAAAAGGGAGCAGGGCACTTCTGTATTCCTGAGGAAATCCAAAACATACCACAGCTTGACTAAATTTCATCAGATCTCTACTGAAATGGATCCCTAAGCAAATAGAAGGGAGTGTTCAAATGGAAAAAGCATGCACATTTTTTCCTGTCAGAGCCGATAATTGTAATGAATTTAAATAGACAGAGCCTATTTCATTCCTGAATTGGAATTCAAGAATTTCTAAATTCCAGGGAAAGGAATCAGTTTTTTATCAGTTTAAGTGGAAGGGAATCATGTGTTAATAGTTTTATGATTTCTTTATTCACCTCAGATTCTGCAGTGTTACATTGCTGAACATACTGACACACGAATATGTAAAAACTGACTATTTGCAAGGAAAAACTAGAAATATACAGGTGAACGCATAAATAAAAATGCAAATAACAGCCAACAAGTCCTATGGAGAAAGACTAAGGATACATGATAAACACATTAAGTAACAGTGGAGCAATTCTAATACATGCAGCATTTTGGAAAATCGAGAAATAAATTGCATGATGTATGCAGTAGAATGACGGAGATGATAACAGAAGAGACCTCTTAGGTCATCTGCCCACCCTCAATATAGAATGAATTGCTTTAGTTCTTCAAGGAGACACATTTAAAAGCCAATACCAACAATGATCTCTTCTCATATTACTGTATCACATAATTCAATAGATGATTGTCAGGAGCCCTGGAGAGAGACACCTTCTTGTTCCTTAACTTTTTCCAGAAGTTAATATTTATATCCAGTTGAAATATCATATGTCATTCAGTACTGCCAAGGATTTTATAGCCTTCACAGAGCTTTAGATCCTTCCTTTTCCCCTTTAGCCAAGCTATATGCATTCAATTATTCAACATTTTGCTTTACTAGGCAATCCTTCCTCCTTTTAATCTTATTTCTATTTATTTGAACTCCCTCAGCTTCTTGACATTTTTTGAAGATGTCCAGAAATGATTGTAGCATGTTGATGGAGAGCAATGTTGGCTTAGCCTTCAGCTCTCCAATCCAATTCCTCTGTGTGTGCATCCCAAAAATAACTCATGGGGTCATTTTTCTCTGAAGTACTGCTTTTCAGTGGATCAGATGCATAATGTGACATGTAGGCAAGTGATGACAAATCTTTTTGTAGTGAAGGGGTATTTTTTTATTAAGTATGTAATTCATTATATTTGTTTCCAAATCTCTGTTGACGCCAAAATTAGCGCCATGGGCAGTGACTCACCATTCCTCTGCTTGGTTCTTTTCAGCAAGTCTGGGTTCATGGCCTCTTTTTCAGACTAAACAGTTGTATTTTACTTTGCTTTTACAGCGAATGTCATTGCCCCATAGTCACTGATTAGATATTATTGCCTCATTCCAATCACTGATCTAAATCAAGTTTACCAGATAATCAGAAGCTTGTATCTTTCTATCTTGCTTGTTATTTTGACAATATTAGCAGGCATTTTCAAACAGAATGTCATTTTCTGTACAGTTCTCTCTCAAGTTCCTGCAAATAATCTATCTCTTAGTGATATAGTCTACAACTCCTAGGTTACTAGTACATCACCTTCAGCTTCTATTACTGTGCTGTTTAACCAGCTTATTTAGGCAGATATTATACAAGGCCAAAATTACACACAAGCTGCAAGTATCACCTTTTCTGCCACTGAAACCCAGCTGTCTCAGTGTTTAGGAGCAGAAAATTCAGGACAGGAAAGGAAGTACAAAATAGCCAATCAAAATTATGGGAAGAATTTAAGAATCAAAAATTATTACTAAAACTGAAAAGTGGACAGAACATAGCATTTATGTTCTAACAGGCCTTAGAACATGAAGAGGGCAAAAGAGTGCTCTCAAGTCACCTAGAGCTGTCAGCAAATCCTTTCTTTTGACTCTTACATTTTGTCCCTTACTCATTCAGTTCCAAATCTTAAGGAACCACTATGACAAAACTATCAGTTAGCTTTGCTTCTGTTTACAACTGAAAAAAATCACTGCATTTTCTATGATTTCTACCCAAGTCCACAACAGTTCTTTTTTGCTCAAAATTTAGCATTCATTTACTTGAGTGAGTTTATCTACATGCAGTAGACAAATAAGTGGATATTTACACACACACACACACACACACACACACACACACACACACACACACACACGCCTACATATAGATAAATTATTTATATACGTATATATAATACATACACAGAGGGAAAGGTGTAAAATTTGTAAATAATTATCATTATTGTTACTTTTCATTCTTTTCTGCCAACTAGATTTTGCACAGGAAAGTTGGAAAAAAAAAAATCCTGTACTTTGACAGTGAGGTCAGACCATCTCTTGTACCATTCAGGGGTGTGTCACTTAAACCAATTATTTTATGTCTAAAATTTCCTTTAGAATCTGGTCTCTCTATAAAAAAAAAAAAACCTAAAAATGCAAAAAACTACAAGATGGATAAAATATGTGTTGCTTATGAGATACAATCTGCAAGACTTTGTAACATTCAACCTTAAAAGTGGTGTAACAGTCAGAAAGTCTTAAATGTGCAAGCTGTTTAGTCTGGGAAGAAAGCTTTCACTGGAGAACACGACATAAGCATAGAGCCCTAAAAATAAAGTAATTCTTGTCAGATGAGCTGTTACCAGTTTCAGGAGGGAGGCCCACAAGCCATAGTTGCATTTGCATTCCCAGGATGCAAACAATAGAGGAAACCAGTGCAGAAAATGCGAGTTGTAGAAACTCCACTAATAATGAAAAGGGGAGGGGTCAAGTCCAGGGAAAAAAGATAAGGAAGAAGAAGAAAGTGAAACTTAAACACAAAGTACATAGAGGACCTGAAAGGGGTGTTCAGAGTAATATATCCTCAAAAGAGCGAAGAAGAGAATATGGTCTAGTTTGCCATCACCTAAACTAAATTTCAAGCTAAGCAGTCATCTGAGAGATAGATGGTACTGTATTCAGTATCTTTCATTCAGGGTGCTTCCTGCCAACCCCTTATAAGTCAGTGCAGTGGAGCATATCACCCGGTCCCAATGACAGAAGAGGCATCTACATTACCTGGGCATTAAATAGAATACCACAAAAAGAGCAGACAGCTGAGGGTCATGGTAAGGCTCCAGGCAAATCCTGATGTGACACAGAATCTTCTTATCCTAAAGAACAAAGACTAAAAAACAACAAATTTGAAATACTGTCTTCAGCTGTCACTGACTGCTAACAGAAATGTCTTTGAAGCTGTAACAACGTCAGTAATCTCTCATAAGTAGACTAATAAGTCAAGGCCCTAATTTTATTTACAAATTTCCCTAAACAGAAATATAATTCTCCAGATTTCAGTGATCCTTGTACTCCTCCACCACTTACAAGCACTTTTAGCTTCTAACTTAACATTTATAGCTGGTGCTATAATTGCCTTGAAATGCACTATGCTCGTGTTTTATTGCTTAGATGTAAACCACAACAAAATGCATTGCAGAGTAAGCCATTATGACTCAGAGGCTGTTGTTTACAAGCCAAAAATCCTGGAGTAAAGCAACAAAAAAAAATGCAGTTTTTAATTTAAAAATATCTTGGAAGATTTCTTCTTGCCTTCTATGATTTGTTTATGTTTTCTATCAGAAAATACTCTCTATTTTCCAATAAAGCACATGGGTAAACAAACAAGCAAAGCTCATGAGTCAAACTCCAGAAACATCCTGGAGCTGGCTGATATAGCAGTCCAGGGTCAGCAGGACCAAGTTTTTCTCCTTCAGTCCTTTGATACGGGCTCAGGCGCATCTAAGCTGTCTGTAGATGTCAACACTATTACAAAGCACAAAATCTGCAAGAAACAAGAAGTTCCGTTAAAGTGAATCATAGAATCACAGAACAATTTAGGTTCAAATGGATCTGTGGAGGGCATCTAGTCCAACTCTCTGCTCAAAGCAAGGCCACCTTCAAACTTAGGAAAATAAGAGGCTATTTTTGTATTCAATTCATAATTCAAAGTATTTAACTCAGAACCTTTGCTTCTGAACCAACCACTAGAGAGGAAATCCTCCTCCTCCACCATCACTGTAAATGTTATCTGCTGTCAATGAGTTATTGTATCTAAAAAATGATCAGTGGAAGTCCTTTCCCCAGATGTAGTTTATAAGAGAACACATATATCTCTGAAAACCTCTTGGCTACAAAGTTTGAAAGTGCTGATCTCAATCACTTAATCAACACATCAAAGGAAATGAGAAGAAGAATCAGAAATAAATCATTCTGGACTGATACCACATTTAAATGACCAGAGCTGCTCAGCTGTAAAAATGAAAGCTGACTGAAAATCCTGTGCAATTTAATATCTATTTTCCCTAGGATTTATTCCCTGAGATCAGCCACTGGCAATTTTCCTGACTTGGTTGTGATCTCTAACTCACTTCGCATTAGGACTGAGTTGGCAGTCTTAAAATTCAGCTGTCTTGACTGAGATGTTGAAAGGACATTGCTCCCACCAAAAAACCCTGGGAAAGTGTACTCCAGTGGTTTTGACAGATTTCTAGAGTGTCCTGAGTCTAAAGGTGTCCAAAATTGTTAGATCTCTCTATGCAGATTTTTATTTAAAATTCCAAGTTTTGCTACCACAAAATATGTATTATATGCTCAGTAACAGAACCCAGTTTGCATCACTCTTCATGAGAGCAAATTCACAGGATTTAGTCTTGGCTTCTGTGTGACAATTAATCTCTGTACTTTATAGTACTGAACTCACAAAGGAGAAAATAAATCTGTAGTATATGTTTAAAATTATTATTAATTGTGATAGGACTATAAGCACAGAAAAATGCAATTTGTATTTCGTAGTCTAAATGCCTGAACTTATTCATAAATCTGTCTTCTTAAACAAGGTGTTAAAATTGACTCAAATCCATGGAAACATTACTAGAAAGTCATAGATGTTACTAACTGCTAGCAAATATAGGGATATAGCAAATCTAGCATTGTAGCATTCTGTAGCAAATCTAAATGCCAAATAAAGGGCACATCTGCAAAGAGTACAGATCTCTTTTACTATAAATACTGTTTCATTTTGCAAACTCTCTATGGAACTAATGCAATTGCTAAGCAGAAAATGCAACACAGACTTCTATACCAAAATCAAACACAAGACAATGAGGTGAATCTATCTACACCATAGAACTGCTAATGAAATTTAGCTGATATTTACAAAGGGAGATGGATGGGAGGGGGAAGATGGTAAGAATTACTATCAATTGTCTCTATCTGCTACCTTTAAGTGAACAATATAATGTAGTAGGTGCCAAGGCTCTCCATGCTTTGACTGGGGACAGAGTTGGGAGTCTCAGAACAGAGGCAAGACAAGAGAATCTACTCTTCTGCTCCCAGATAAGCACCATGACGTTGTCCCTCTTTCATTTTCTCCTTTGACACTATGAATCTTGCATTCTTTATTGAAAACGACAGAGCACTTCTTCTACCCCTCTCTTCCCTTGCCATACTGTGCCTTTTTAACGAAGAATGTTTGATTAACTGGGTAGAAGAGAAAAGCCCTGAGAGAAAGGAGAGCTGGAAGGAACTGAAATCTAATTTTGATTTCCCAATGAATATTCTTACAAGGGCTTGTTGTTATCCAGTATTTACTGCAGCTTCGTAGGAGGTGGGAGAGAGTCCCCCTGGGTAGATGGGGAATGAACCTTGAGCTATTACAACCTCAGCAAGTGCAGTGATCATGTCAGTACTGTACACGTGCTACCAGGGCTAGCACAATTTAAGAAGAGGCTAATGCCTGCATCAGCATTGTAGTAGACTGTTATCTTTTATTTTCCCCAGAAAACATTTATGAGATTGAGACCCTATACAGACTATATACAGACTATACTATACATAATTTCTAGATCCCAGGTGGACTTAATGATCAAGTCAGGATTGATCAATACCAGGACCAAAACAACTAAGGGAGCATTCTCCATATTTAGGGAACCTCAATGGATTTGGGCTTTCTCCAGTATTAGAAGCATCTGAGCAAGGGCTTCCAGGGTCTCAGTATTGAATCTAAATGTCACTTAAGTTGGCAGCATAGTGTTGATTGAGCAAAGAAATAGCTGCACTTCAAATATATACCATATATGTCTGCAGTTTCAATAACTAACATTCCCTCACAGCCTAATACCTAAGACTTGCATTTAAGTGTAAATTCAAATAAAAGGCATGGTCTCCTAGGATTAAACATCATTATTTCCTCAGTATTTGCCTTATTTTTTATCCTACTGTTTATCAAGTGCTAAAAGTGACGTGTCATTTTAGTGATGACATGTATCACTTTAGCAGGCAAAAGCCTTATCACAAGAATTTCAGCTATATTCAAGGAATGAAAAGCTTACAGAAGTAAATTGAACTTGTCACTCTTTCATGGTTCATCAAAGCTCTCTCTTCATAAATTTCTGGTGCAGATGCAAAATTAATATGATGATGTGAAACGTGGAGGATATAACAATGTGTTTCCCTTTTTAAAAAAAAAATCAGATGCACTCTATGCTGCAGACAAACATCTCTGTCTTGTAACTGTTCTGAAACTGCTGGGCACGTTTATTAGCATACGAAGCAGTGAGGTGTGTGAGGCGTGAGTGGAAGTCTTAACTTTTGCCACATGATAAACGCCTCTAAAAATCAATAGAAGTGCTAGGATTTTTATGTGTTTTTGACAAAGGTCACTGAGAAGAAAGACTGTCCTAGAAGGACTTTATTTAGTACAGAGTCAGCATCCACAGTAGCAATCAGTCAGGCTGACCTTTTAGAACAGTTTATCCATGGGATTGTTTAACTGCAAGGATCCACTGTCCAGAAACTGCACAGCAGAGCTAGAAAAATTTTAGTCTGATATGTAGAAAAATTGTGGCAGGTGGGGGAAAAATTTTACCAAAAAAGTATGAGATGAAGGGACAGATAAAAGTGGTTGTCTTAGAATGACACACATTTCTGTGTGTTTCCCTGGGACCTCCCTTTGCCGTGTGACAGCTGGCAGTAGATTAAGTCAACCTTTTTTACTTCTGCATTAAAACAGGCTAGGAGCACATGCACTGTCAGTGATCCTGTCTTGGCTAAGGAATGAACATTTCCATCTGACGGGGAATTCAACTGTTTAAACTATGGATAAACATAGGAACTGACAAGATGTAAAGCACCAAGAAATAAAACCCACAGTCTTTGCATGATAGATGTCTAGCCACTAGACAATGACCTGTTAGCACTGAGTCACTGCCCACAGGCTGTAAATCCATCTACAGCCACAATGACGAGACAGGCCTGAGCTACGACCTCGGTGTGCCACTGTCCCAAGCTTTGAGGCATTTGAGAATCTGAACATTAAAATGTCATGGAATCACTATTTTGTGATGATTCCTGAACACAGGAGGAGGCAAGCTAATATCTAATGATATAATGATGAATGCTTTCGTAACTCATTAACTGCTGATTGGTTAACTCCCTGGAAAGTTCAAAAAAAGGGATGGGGGAGAAAAAGAAAAACTTTTCTTGCTCCTGTTCACTGCAATCAGAAATATTCATTGCCTATAAATTTGTAAAAGTAACATGGTCATTTTAAAAACAACAGTTAAGTTTTCTTATATGTGTTAGTTTATCCAGCCAATCATGACAAATATTTGCAAACACTATTTTTTAAATAGAAGCCCTGTACAAGTTTTTTTCATTGTTTTCTTTTTCTTTTTAGGGAAAGAGATGTGTTCTAACAAGATGAACTGCACTTCTACTCTTGTGCTGCTGATCATTTTTCTTAAGGTAATAATAGGAAATATTAGATCATAACATAATATACTTAGAGGCAATGCAATCAAAATGCAATGATCAAATCATCTACAGTGCTTATTTTCCTGTTTATTTTTGATACTGACAGTTTAATATATGATGAGTAGCACCACAAGCTACTAGCTTTATGATACTTAAACTAATCACTTCGCATACTGCCATGAGTCAGAAAGACTTTGCCAGAAGACGGGGGAGGAAGGGAATAGTGGTTATGAAACCAAAATTCATTATATGCTTCCTATGTTTCTGGGCAGAGAAGGAATTGTCATCTTACTGATGAAATTGCTTGGTTAGGAAATCTGTCTACATGTCAAGCTTCTGTTTACCCCCAAAAATAACATATTAGTGAAATTACAATCAGTTTTTTGTCCTGACAGGTCCAAGACACAAATTAAAATCCAGATAAGAGTTATTCCAGTGCTTGATGGTCTTTGGGTATAGGACACAAGTTTTTAGTAAAACACTGTTAGTGAAAAAATCTCCAAGGTAGTTCACTTCCTTCATCTTACATCTAGGTAACATACAGTCAAGCAGCATTCAAAATTAGCACCCTGTACTACTTCAGCCAGAATGAGTTTGTCTGAAGTCACATGGAAACACATGTATACCAACATACTGTTTGCTTGCTGCAGACATATGTGCTCAAAAAAACAAGTATTCTCACTTACACAGAATATTTGCTTTCTTTGCACATTCATGTTAATCTCACATGACTACCTCTGGTAGTCCCCAATAGGGATAGTTCAGGCATGGAATCAAGAGTTGATTCAAAGGGGAAAAACCACTACTGAGAAGGATATGACCTGGTTGCCAAATATTTGTTAACATTTTTTCCAGAGGAGATGTCAGGAAGGAAAGAGAACTCAGACAAATAAATGCATCTCAGCCTTGCTCAATAAGTTGTAGAAACTTCAAAAATTAGGATAAAAGAAGAATTTTTAAAAAATGAAGATAAGAAACCACAGTGCAGCAGATAACAGTATATATTGCTATGAGCCATTTACTCATAATTAACAGTCATCAGCGGCCTTGTTTTGTTTTTTTCAAACTGAATCGGGTCGTTTGCATTAAGGGTAGTTTTCCTCACTTGACAGCATCTGTCACAGCCTCCACTGTTCTTTACTTAGGTTCTTTGAGAGTCTTGAAAGAAAACATTAATCAAAGGGATGATGTTGAACAGCCTAATTTATCCCTCCTGCTAGTGTTCAGAAAACAGGAACAGGCATGGAGCAGAAAAGAGGCACTGAGGAAAGATTCCTCAAGAATACAAAGCCAGCTCTGATTCTACTGATTCGATCTCCCAGTGTGAGCTTTATAGGGTAAACTTTTATATTTTTAGAACAGAGGTACAAGTGTCACCTGTAAATGCCAGTGAAAAGCCATATGGCAAGTGACACCCAGAATTTTAGGAGGTCTTATCCTGCCTCCAACACATGTAGCTTTGGGCAAGCCTCTGCCTTTGTGTTCCTATTTATGCGGCAAAGGTAACACAGATCTTTTACCCTTCAACAAACCTTTTCGTTATTACCATTGTTGCAAATTCTTAGCTTACAGCAACTGCTGTAAAAACTGTAGGTGATATCTTATAAGCATATTAATCTATATTTTAGAGCCATAGACACCCAATAAACAGTTGCAGAGGGAAAGTGTTGCAGTTGCAGACAACAGGTATACTCTGACTGCAAGAGCAAAGAAACTCTGGAGTAACACAGGGGTATTATCAGTAAATAATTGCTATCCCCTTTTAAGCACTCAGTAAGAAAATAGTGGGATGAGGGCTACACAACATCACACCTCCTTTTTGGTGCCTACTGCTTGATAATTTGTCCTTTTTTCTTCCACCCTCTATGGTTGCTTATGTTTTTGCTCATGCTGAGGGAAGAAATACAATTTCTTCTTGTCACGCCACCTCAGGCACACACAGAGTCGCTCCACCTGAGTAATCAAAATGCAGTTGGCCATAAACAACATGGTCCAGTTTGCTCACAACTCATCAGCTTAATTTTTCCTGGACTTTTCAGACCTGTTAGTTTCAATATACATGTGTTCTCCCCCAACCCCGCTTCTTACTGAACTGAGCAGAGCCTTGCAGTGAATTTAAACGTGTGATTGTTGTGGTTGAAACAATTTCTTGAGAAAGTACAAGACAATCCAGATTCATTTATATCCCAGTCCACATTCAGTATACTTATTAAAGCTTCACATTAAGTCTACTATTTGTAACAAAGCTTGGCAGCAAGAAAGTTTCACGTGGCTTTGGATAGCTTTGCCAACTTTCCACATCACCCCAGCAGCAACAGATAAATGCATGGATAAACATGGCTATGCAAAAAAGACATTCCTTGTCATTAATCATCTGGGAGGAAGAGGCAGACTGAACACATTTTTTGCCTTCTGCAAAAAAATTATGATCAATCCCTCATGATTCTGAAATCTTCCCTGCTGCCTTTTTAAGTTCAACAAGAATTGCATTGATATTACTGAAAGATATTCATGCCCTATGTGTTACAAGGGGAATGAATCAATTCTTTAGTTCTTAGGCTCCAATATCTTTTCTCACCAAGAACATGTTTTCTTCCAAAAAGTGAACAAACCATGAACAGAGAGGTGTGATTTAGAGAACAGTCCTTTTAAATTTATTTTTTTTTCTTAAGAGAAGTGCTACTATCAGTCTCCCTTATGACATCTAGCCATTTTGAGGAATTTTCAAAGTCAGGCAGGGTTCATTAATAAGGCTTCTAGTAGGTCATACACTGCTACTTGATCATTTGCCTTCTTAACTCCTCTGTCTCTCCTGTATTACAAACCAGTTTCCATAGTAATTGGAAAAGGCAAACATGCAATTTAGAAGCAGACCTGGGCTTCTAAAAGAATTGTCCCAGGGCAAGATCACAAAAGCTGCCATAAAAGAAGGTCAAGATTTAGATCAAAGTTCAAAGCAGTATACCCAAGAAATACTCTAATAACTAGAGTAGTCTGGTGAGTCTTCCCATCAATATGTAATTCACTTATCTCTAGTCTCCTTCACGCAAAGGATGCCAGCTAGGTAACGGCCTAATAAAATATATGACTTTATTAACAGTATCCTTTCAATGTGATATACCTACACTGTAATGATTTAGTACGTGTCTAAGCTTCAGTGTTACAGACTTTTGTTAACTGTAAGTGGAGTCTTAGCCTTTTTGAGAAGTTTTTCTCTCTCTAACCCTGCTCTTTAAATGGAACACATTTATATAAAAGGATACTAACACCTCCAACTATAAAGCGAAGGGGAAAGATTGCTACATGCTTTGTATTCCTAACTTACATTGTTGAAATGATATCTTATATCCTGAAATACAATCTGCAGTAGTCAATAAAATATTAAGACTACTAGCCAGTTGTGGTCAGTAGCATTTTGTAGAAGCAGTTCCCAGTAGCAGAATGCTCCATGAAAGGTCATTAGCACAGCACTCACCATGAGAAATTCTTCTCTGGACTGTTACTAACAGCACTAGCCAGCCATAAACAAACTTCAGTTTCTCTTACTGCTTGTTTCCATAATGGTACTAGACAATAAGATAATCACTTCATTGCTAAAATCAAGAAAACCGTGTTTCATTGCAATCATAAATTATATCATCACAAATACTATAACTCTTCTGCCATTATGTCATTCAGTATTAAGAGCAATATCTTCAGTGATATGATTTGCAGCAGTTCATAACCTAACATTAACTTCTGCAAACTTAAGTCCTCTCATTGATATCCCCATGACATAAATGGAGATTTTACCTGAATAACTCACACTAAGGGACATAACAAAAAGACGCAACCAAAGAAAGTATAAATTGTAAAAACTAAAATTCAGTCCCTTGGAGATAATTTATTTTCTTCACCCTTAGGTTGCACAGCATTTTCAACATTGCAGATTATGTCATCAGGAGCAAAACTGCAAGCCCTTCACTTGATTTTTAAGTTCAGGTAAGTCACTGTACTTCCGCTCGCCTCCATGCCTATAGGGCTGTAGCTGCCCCCTCACTGCCCCATGTCTCTCCCTGCTCACACACAGACATGTATTCTAGTTCACTTGTTCAAAGTCAGCTGTACTGATCCTTTTGTGTTCTCTCATATCTGTCAAAAATGACTCAGATTTGTTGATACATTTTCCCTCTGTAATAAGGGAACAAGGGGGAGGAAAACTATTTGTTAAATAGTTCTCATTTCAATAAGTCTGGCAATCTTTCAGCTCATTTCCTTGAAAAACATTACATGGGAGGCTAAACTACTGATTACTTCATGGATCTTTTTATAAAACAAAATTATGCTAGTGGATGGACAGAAACAGCTGCAGAACTACCCTGTCTCTGGAAAAGATACCCTGGGCGCTGTGGCCTTCAGTAAGTCAGCCTCCACCACGTCTGGCTGTCCGCTGCCTTGTAAACAACAGCAATGAAATGCATGGTTGCTTATCATTGCAAGATACAGAAAGTTAGTACGAACACTACATAGGAAACACCTATTTTCAATAAAACAGACAACTGAAGATCTCTTGTGATAGCTCTTGCTATACTTTAGCAGATTTTTAATTTATAATCATTAGAGCTGACCGTTTATTGAAAGATCATGTGATTTAATGAAGTCATTCACTTCGCAGTCTGAAAATTTAGTGTAATGATCTAACACAAGAATGAGGTTACATAAAGTACAAACACTTTTCATTACAGTACATTATCTTTGGTTTTGACTGGTGCACATTAAAGCACTCATCTTTCTTCAGATTACAAAGTGAATAAAAGTGTAAATATAGGGTCACTGAAAAATCGAGTAACCATATGACAATAAATGCTATTAAAGTATCTTAATAATTTCAGTGGAGATACTCCATAATCTGAAATCAAAACTGAGAGCAAGTTTAGTGGACAAGTTTGCCTAGGGCAAATCTGAAAACTAGCTTTTGATCACCACGGGACTGGGGAAAAGCATCCTGAGGCAAACCATGCCGCTGCCTCCGCTTGGGGACACCGTTTGGGGCCAGGTGCTCATCCCGCACAGAGCGGGGTGGCAGGCCTCCTCCTCAGTGCTGCTCCTCACCTTTCCTCAGGCTTGCAGCAAGTCCTTGCTGGGACCTACGCCAGAGAGGGCAGTGGCTTAGGCCCATGTGAGGTTGAGTAGTGTTAGAAATATACAGTAAATAGTATCTTGCTGAAACATACAGTAATGAATCAAAACCAGTCTAACTCCTGCAGTCGTATTTTTACTCGGCAGATCTCTGAGCAGTAAAAGTAGAATACCCAAATATTTTCTCTTTTGTTTACTTTGTTGCCTTTCTTAGCTTTGACACTGAAAATCGAGTACATCATTTTCAGTTTTGAATGGAGTCATTCCCACAATGGAACTGTCTGTTTAAAACTATCAAAGAACTGTGTGTTTGAAAACAGTCTATTTCCTTCACCGTTTAAAAATACAGGGAAACGTATTGATTTCAAATTTGCTGAAGAAGGGCTTTTTTAAAAAGAACCAAAAAGAGAGAGATTAAAGCATACGGTTTTCACAAACTAAGTGCCTTAAGTGTCTACATCCCACTCCCAAAAGCGACATACATCTGTCAGTGGGGCCTACATTATTAATCCTAGTTTTAAAAGGTATCTGAGTATCCAATTGCCAGTGAAATCCATTGGAGTTAAGCAGCTACTTATCTTTAGGGAACTGGGACCTAGATGCCTAACTCACATGTTGACAACTTATTTTAGAGCTATAATCTTTACCTCTCTGCTGTGACATCAGTTTGAGATGTTTCTATCCCTGGCTGCTTATTCTGTATACCAAACCACAGTTTGCTGTTTCCTCAGTGTGCCAATGCAACTGCTGGTAGGTTCACATGTGAGAGCTGATCACTGAAATGGTTCAGATGTAAAAAACACATATTTTGAGCGTTATTCACAAGCAGTTGGATACACGCAGAAGGGAGTAGGAGAGAGAACAAACTGCTGCACAGAGGAAAAACAACAGCTTGGCAGTAGGGTTTTCTTAACCTGGCTCCCATAGCAGTGGCTTTATGGTTTTGAAAGTATTCCTGTTACAGAAACACTGCATTTCTGCAGAACTGCAGGTTGAAACCTCAGAAGAGGTTAAAAGCAGCTCTTCTTTTAAGTGCAGATGAGGCTGCGCCCAGGCTGCATTGGGCAGGGTGCAGGCAGCAGGCTGAGGGAGGGAAGTGACCTGTCTCTTCTCTCTGGCACAGGCAAGACCACATCCGAGTGCCACGTCCAGTGCTGGGCTCCCCAGGAAAGGATGTTGAGAAGCAGGAGCAACTCCAGAGAAGGCCACCAAGCCGGGCCGTGTTGCAGGACACACCACAGTGCCTGGAAGAGATGGGTTTGCTCAAGCTCAGGGAGAGAAGGCCGAGAGGTGAGGACGGACCTTATTGCTCTCTGCACTTACCTCCTGCGAGAGTACAGAAAAGAGGGAGACACTCTCCACAAGAGGTGCACAGCGACACGGGCAGCAGCCACAAGTTGCAACAAGGAAAAATGTCTAACTAAGCATTAGGAAAATGATTTTGACCATGAGGGTGGTTAAATACTGGACTAAAACAGGGGCCCAGCTTATCCATTAGTTTGACTCAAAGAATAAGAACCAACCTAACACCAGTCACTGCAGCAAAGATCTAGATTTATAGAATTATTGCATGGCTTATAGTTAGTCAGACTTTTCTAATGCAGGTGCTAAGTATGTCTAAGCAATGTTTTTTTTTAAGTTAGAATTTTAAAAAATTCTTCAATCCTTGCTTCTTATTTGTTTTTACACTGCATTGCCTAGTGGGAAAATTTGAGGCAAGTGTCCTGCAGAACACACAGCAGCTGTCTATCACCATGGGCTTTCCTGTCGCTGCCAACGCC
Organism: Dromaius novaehollandiae; assembly: GCF_036370855.1. Taxonomy (NCBI): domain Eukaryota; kingdom Metazoa; phylum Chordata; class Aves; order Casuariiformes; family Dromaiidae; genus Dromaius; species Dromaius novaehollandiae. The sequence continues at coordinate 2,565,794 of NC_088104.1, read as the reverse complement.
GAGACAGCAGCTGCCGCGTTCGCCATTACGCAGCATACAGCTTTTACCGCGTGAGCTCACTTCACATTTAACAGAGAACATGACCTTTGACTCCAGCTCCTGAGCTGTTAGCTCGTACACATAAAAAAGCACCAAGCACTATGCAATAAAACCAGGAATGACATTCATTCCATTAGTTTTTTAGCTTCTACTCGATTGTAATTTGCAACAGACTAAGCAGAGTTTGCCAAAACCTAAATCCTCTAAACAGCACAGTGGTACAGGGAAGCTGCTACTGCAAAGATATTAAGGTATTAACCCTTGTGATAAAGGCCACTCTTATGCTTAATGAGGAAAGATCACAGCCATATGGCAGACAGTGGGAATAGGAGGGTGTGGGGTTTTTTTACCTGCGAAGACAGCTGCACCTGGCTCCCAACACACTTACCACCAACTAGCCTTAGGAATGCTCTGCAAGAAGTACCCCAGATCCCTGCCCTTCTGTCCTGCTGTGCTTTTAACCCTTTTCCTTTCCCTATGTTTTCAGCTTAGGAAGCAGGGAACTACGACTCAGTCCTTCGGGGCAGCGGCGGAGCGAGCACGGCGGGCTCCCTACCACCTCGGCACAGCTCACACCTCTGCGTGTGCGTTCGCGAGGCAAAAATGCATTAAGTTGGCATCACACCTCCCGCGGCTCAGCAGGGCTGGGGCAGGCCTGAGCCTCGCAGGCCCTGCTCAAGGGCAACGCTGGGAAGCCCACACACGCCACGGCTACACACGTGGACACGCTCTCAAAAAGGTCTCCGAGCACCCTGCACTGTGCAAGGCAGGGTTTGCCGGGAAGCAAACAGGAAGGACCCTAGGGTGCAAAGATGGGAAGAGTATGCATTCAGTTTAAATACTGAAGTAAGCATTGAGTTTTTAGATTGGATTCAGTCAAAACTCTACATTCAGATTTCTATTTTTGAGACAATTCTCAGACTCTGCCCTTGGTTTTGTCACAAGAATTAAATTGCAATTTGGGTGGAATTTTGTGACTGTTTTAGCACTGTAAGCAAGAATTGACCAAACTTTTTAAGACACCCGCATGCATCGTTTGCAGCCAGATCACGTGCTTAAACACCATCCCCAGCTTAAACTAGAGGGGCAGTGGCTTTTCTGGGGACACGCAGGATTTCCCCACCACAGAGAGAGGCTGGGAACAAGAACGGGAGCAGCATGAGGGCCAGCTGGGCAGGGCTGTTCCTCCATTGCCCCACAGAGGTGAGTCTCTGCTTCGAAGGCGCTGCCCTGTCATGCCTGGCTGGTTTGAGCTCTGACATCAGGGCTTGGGGGCTGGCGGCGTGCTTATGTCGGTGGAGCAGCGAAAGCTGCCCCGGTACATGGCCCTGCTGCTCCTGCTAGGAGAGAAGGAGCTACCGATACCACCGTTAACACACAGGGCACGGCGCAGGGGACATGCGCCTCTTTCTGCTGCCTCCTTCCCAGCATTTCCCCCTCCGGCTTTTTAAAATGGAATTTTTTTTATTGTGACAGGAGTTCAGCTGTCGTGGCTATGCAGCAGGAACCGCTCTCTGCTTCCAGCACGCGCACACAGAGTGCGAACTTACCCTCAGGTATGACACGAGCGTTTGTAGTCTAGCAAAGCAGGACTTACCAGGCAGCGTGGGGGCATGCAGCCCTCCGAAACCTAGTACTAGAGAAACCTCAGGAGATTTCTCCTCCAAGCATCGCCCGACTTCCACCTGGGGGTAGCAGCTGTTACGGACTTACTGACAGTAGGACTGCATTTGGCAAAATATGATGATATTGCTCTTGACACTCTTCTGTCATTTGAGACACTTTCTGCTTTTCCCTCTGAAGTGCCTAGTTACTAGGGAAACCAATGGCATTTGCCTAAGCAAGGCTTAGTAACGGTTAAGTGCAAAAGAAAGTAAGTTTATGTATGCCACAGTTTGGGAAATGAGGCAGTTTATGTGACACATCCTACCCACACAGATGGTATGACTCAAAATTGCATCTCGTTTAATCTGATCCTATTTATTCCATTCTCTTCTGCGTAACAGAGAATCTGTTCAGACAGGCTTACACACGAGGACAGCAGAGCGACAGCTCAGCACTTCAGGCACACGCGTGCTTGCCGAAGCATTGGGGTGCCCGTCGCTCTAGCTGCACTGCAGGACGGGGCTGCGCATCACAGGGTCCTCCCCCAAACACAACACCGCAGAAGGCACTGCAGACCTCCTCTCCCCCGTATGGCATGCCACGCATGCCCTAAGCGTCCAGGTCAGTTCCACATCACAGCAGGGCAGAACGCCACAGCGCCACACAAAATTAGAAACTCGGCAGCGATAAGTAATTCTGCTTCATATCCATGCTTTCATGGGAGTCTTCTGTCCCTAACACCCACCATCAAAACCATCACATAAAACCTCACCCAAGACTGAGGGCTTTGTCCCAAGACTTTACCCTTAATTCTACCAGATTTACATTAGTAGATTAATAGCTTATTATGGCTAGGAATCATGAGAAGAGACCTCAAATGGATGCACTTCTTTTGCTAGGCAAAGGTGAGCCACCTCACATCTTTAACTGATCACTCAAGTTTGAAATTTCAGACTTGAATAAGATTTCCTTACCCTCTTAACATGCTATGCAGTTACATGCTTTGCGCCCCTAACTACTAGTGGGTGCATTAAGAAAAATATACAGATCTCATGACCGCTGCAGTCTAGGACAATCTAATACGTCAACAGTTTGAGCCGATGTCTTCTAATCAGGAACCTCCTTACATTAGTGACAGCCTGACAGTTACTGATAACTATTGTCCCCTAGTGCGATGGATCCCTGCAAGCAGGATTGGAAATGCACCGGTGTGGCGGCCTCTGGAGATGGAGAGGGATCCCTGCGTAGTGAGAGGGATCGATAGCTCTGGACGTGGTGCCCTGGCGATAGGTCGGGACGTGGGTGCTCGTCGAGGCCCGCCGGCCTGAAAAACGGTCAGTGTCGCTAGTCGGCGTCGCCTCCCCAGAGCAACATGGGCCCCAGAGCCAAAGCTATGCATGTCTGGGGAGAATGGGCGGTTTGGGGACCGATCGATAGGGTTCGAGATCGATATATCGATCTCGAACCCTATCGATGGGCCTGGAATTGGGCAGGCTTCGATGCGGCTCAGTTTTGAGAGTGATCGCTGTCGATGGCCTTCGATGGCTCCCAAGCGCAGAATTGTCCCCCGAGCGAAAGGCGCAGCTGTCTGTGGCGAGCGCGAGGTATCGATGGCTATGGGCAGGGATGGATCTCCACAGCTCCTGAGACCTCTTGTCCCCTCGTGCGATGGATCCCTGCAAGGTGGATTGGAAATGCACCGGTGTGGCAGCCTCTGGAGATGGAGAGGGATCCCTGCGTAGTGAGAGGGATCGATAGCTGTGGATGTGGTGCCCTGGCGATAGGTCGGGACGTGGGTGCTCGTCGAGGCCCGCCAGCCTGAAAAACGGTCAGTGTCGCTAGTCGACGTCACCTCCCCAGAGCAACATGGGCCCCAGAGCCAAAGCTATGCATGTCTGGGGAGAATGGGCGGTTTGGGGACCTATCGATAGGGTTCGAGATCGATATATCGATCTCGAACCCTATCGATGGGCCTGGAATTGGGCAGGCTTCGATGCGGCTCAGTTTTGAGAGTGATCGCTGTCGATGGCCTTTGATGGCTCCCAAGCGCAGAATTGTCCCCCGAGCGAAAGGCGCAGCTGTCTGTGGCGAGCACGAGGTATCGATGGCTATGGGCAGGGATGGATCTCCACAGCCCCTGAGACCTCTTGTCCCCTCGTGCGATGGATCCCTGCAAGGTGGATTGGAAATGCACTGGTGTGGCAGCCTCTGGAGATGGAGAGGGATCCCTGCGTAGTGAGAGGGATCGATAGCTCTGGACGTGGTGCCCTGGCGATAGGTCGGGACGTGGGTGCTCGTCGAGGCCCGCCGGCCTGAAAAACGGTCAGTGTCGCTAGTCGGCGTCGCCTCCCCAGAGCAACATGGGCCCCAGAGCCAAAGCTATGCATGTCTGGGGAGAATGGGCGGTTTGGGGACCGATCGATAGGGTTCGAGATCGATATATCGATCTCGAACCCTATCGATGGGCCTGGAATTGGGCAGGCTTCGATGCGGCTCAGTTTTGAGAGTGATCGCTGTCGATGGCCTTTGATGGCTCCCAAGCACAGTATTGTCCCCCGAGCGAAAGGCGCAGCTGTCTGTGGCGAGCGCGAGGTATCGATGGCTATGGGCAGGGATGGATCTCCACAGCTCCTGAGACCTCTTGTCCCCTCGTGCGATGGATCCCTGCAAGGTGGATTGGAAATGCACCGGTGTGGCGGCCTCTGGAGATGGAGAGGGATCCCTGCATAGTGAGAGGGATCGATAGCTGTGGATGTGGTGCCCTGGCGATAGGTCGGGACGTGGGTGCTCGTCGAGGCCCGCCGGCCTGAAAAACGGTCAGTGTCGCTAGTCGGCGTCGCCTCCCCAGAGCAACATGGGCCCCAGAGCCAAAGCTATGCATGTCTGGGGAGAATGGGCGGTTTGGGGACCTATCGATAGGGTTCGAGATCGATATATCGATCTCGAACCCTATCGATGGGCCTGGAATTGGGCAGGCTTCGATGCGGCTCAGTTTTGAGAGTGATCGCTGTCGATGGCCTTTGATGGCTCCCAAGCGCAGAATTGTCCCCAGAGCGAAAGGCACAGCTGTCTGTGGCGAGCGCGAGGTATCGATGGCTATGGGCAGGGATGGATCTCCACAGCTCCTGAGACCTCTTGTCCCCTCGTGCGATGGATCCCTGCAAGGTGGATTGGAAATGCACCGGTGTGGCGGCCTCTGGAGATGGAGAGGGATCCCTGCGTAGTGAGAGGGATCGATAGCTCTGGACGTGGTGCCCTGGCGATAGGTCGGGACGTGGGTGCTCGTCGAGGCCCGCCGGCCTGAAAAACGGTCAGTGTCGCTAGTCGGCGTCGCCTCCCCAGAGCAACATGGGCCCCAGAGCCAAAGGTATGCATGTCTGGGGAGAATGGGCGGTTTGGGGACCGATCGATAGGGTTCGAGATCGATATATCGATCTCGAACCCTATCGATGGGCCTGGAATTGGGCAGGCTTCGATGCGGCTCAGTTTTGAGAGTGATCGCTGTCGATGGCCTTTGATGGCTCCCAAGTGCAGAATTGTCCCCCGAGCGAAAGGCGCAGCTGTCTGTGGCGAGCGCGAGGTATCGATGGCTATGGGCAGGGATGGATCTCCACAGCTCCTGAGACCTCTTGTCCCCTCGTGCGATGGATCCCTGCAAGGTGGATTGGAAATGCACCGGTGTGGCGGCCTCTGGAGATGGAGAGGGATCCCTGCGTAGTGAGAGGGATCGATAGCTGTGGATGTGGTGCCCTGGCGATAGGTCGGGACGTGGGTGCTCGTCGAGGCCCGCCGGCCTGAAAAACGGTCAGTGTCACTAGTCGGCGTCGCCTCCCCAGAGCAACATGGGCCCCAGAGCCAAAGGTATGCATGTCTGGGGAGAATGGGCGGTTTGGGGACCGATCGATAGGGTTTGAGATCGATATATCGATCTCGAACCCTATCGATGGGCCTGGAATTGGGCAGGCTTCGATGCGGCTCAGTTTTGAGAGTGATCGCTGTCGATGGCCTTTGATGGCTCCCAAGCGCAGAATTGTCCCCAGAGCGAAAGGCGCAGCTGTCTGTGGCGAGCGCGAGGTATCGATGGCTATGGGCAGGGATGGATCTCCACAGCTCCTGAGACCTCTTGTCCCCTCGTGCGATGGATCCCTGCAAGGTGGATTGGAAATGCACCGGTGTGGCGGCCTCTGGAGATGGAGAGGGATCCCTGCGTAGTGAGAGGGATCGATAGCTCTGGACGTGGTGCCCTGGCGATAGGTCGGGACGTGGGTGCTCGTCGAGGCCCGCCGGCCTGAAAAACGGTCAGTGTCGCTAGTCGGCGTCGCCTCCCCAGAGCAACATGGGCCCCAGAGCCAAAGGTATGCATGTCTGGGGAGAATGGGCGGTTTGGGGACCGATCGATAGGGTTCGAGATCGATATATCGATCTCGAACCCTATCGATGGGCCTGGAATTGGGCAGGCTTCGATGCGGCTCAGTTTTGAGAGTGATCGCTGTCGATGGCCTTTGATGGCTCCCAAGCGCAGAATTGTCCCCCGAGCGAAAGGCGCAGCTGTCTGTGGCGAGCGCGAGGTATCGATGGCTATGGGCAGGGATGGATCTCCACAGCTCCTGAGACCTCTTGTCCCCTCGTGCGATGGATCCCTGCAAGGTGGATTGGAAATGCACCGGTGTGGCGGCCTCTGGAGATGGAGAGGGATCCCTGCGTAGTGAGAGGGATCGATAGCTCTGGACGTGGTGCCCTGGCGATAGGTCGGGACGTGGGTGCTCGTCGAGGCCCGCCGGCCTGAAAAACGGTCAGTGTCGCTAGTCGGCGTCGCCTCCCCAGAGCAACATGGGCCCCAGAGCCAAAGCTATGCATGTCTGGGGAGAATGGGCGGTTTGGGGACCTATCGATAGGGTTTGAGATCGATATATCGATCTCGAACCCTATCGATGGGCCTGGAATTGGGCAGGCTTCGATGCGGCTCAGTTTTGAGAGTGATCGCTGTCGATGGCCTTCGATGGCTCCCAAGCGCAGAATTGTCCCCCGAGCGAATGGCGCAGCTGTCTGTGGCGAGCGCGAGGTATCGATGGCTATGGGCAGGGATGGATCTCCACAGCTCCTGAGACCTCTTGTCCCCTCGTGCGATGGATCCCTGCAAGCAGGATTGGAAATGCACCGGTGTGGCAGCCTCTGGAGATGGAGAGGGATCCCTGCGTAGTGAGAGGGATCGATAGCTGTGGATGTGGTGCCCTGGCGATAGGTCGGGACGTGGGTGCTCGTCGAGGCCCGCCGGCCTGAAAAACGGTCAGTGTCGCTAGTCGGCGTCGCCTCCCCAGAGCAACATGGGCCCCAGAGCCAAAGCTATGCATGTCTGGGGAGAATGGGCGGTTTGGGGACCTATCGATAGGGTTCGAGATCGATATATCGATCTCGAACCCTATCGATGGGCCTGGAATTGGGCAGGCTTCGATGCGGCTCAGTTTTGAGAGTGATCGCTGTCGATGGCCTTCAATGGCTCCCAAGCGCAGAATTGTCCCCAGAGCGATAGGCGCAGCTGTCTGTGGCGAGCGCGAGGTATCGATGGCTATGGGCAGGGATGGGTCTCCACAGCTCCTGAGACCTCTTGTCCCCTCGTGCGATGGATCCCTGCAAGGTGGATTGGAAATGCACCGGTGTGGCAGCCTCTGGAGATGGAGAGGGATCCCTGCGTAGTGAGAGGGATCGATAGCTGTGGACGTGGTGCCCTGGCGATAGGTCGGGACGTGGGTGCTCGTCGAGGCCCGCCAGCCTGAAAAACGGTCAGTGTCGCTAGTCGGCGTCGCCTCCCCAGAGCAACATGGGCCCCAGAGCCAAAGCTATGCATGTCTGGGGAGAATGGGCGGTTTGGGGACCGATCGATAGGGTTTGAGATCGATATATCGATCTCGAACCCTATCGATGGGCCTGGAATTGGGCAGGCTTCGATGCGGCTCAGTTTTGAGAGTGATCGCTGTCGATGGCCTTTGATGGCTCTCAAGCGCAGAATTGTCCCCCGAGCGAAAGGCGCAGCTGTCTGTGGCGAGCGCGAGGTATCGATGGCTATGGGCAGGGATGGATCTCCACAGCTCCTGAGACCTCTTGTCCCCTCGTGCGATGGATCCCTGCAAGCAGGATTGGAAATGCACCGGTGTGGCAGCCTCTGGAGATGGAGAGGGATCCCTGCGTAGTGAGAGGGATCGATAGCTGTGGATGTGGTGCCCTGGCGATAGGTCGGGACGTGGGTGCTCGTCGAGGCCCGCCAGCCTGAAAAACGGTCAGTGTCGCTAGTCGACGTCACCTCCCCAGAGCAACATGGGCCCCAGAGCCAAAGCTATGCATGTCTGGGGAGAATGGGCGGTTTGGGGACCGATCGATAGGGTTCGAGATCGATATATCGATCTCGAACCCTATCGATGGGCCTGGAATTGGGCAGGCTTCGATGCGGCTCAGTTTTGAGAGTGATCGCTGTCGATGGCCTTTGATGGCTCCCAAGCGCAGAATTGTCCCCCGAGCGAAAGGCGCAGCTGTCTGTGGCGAGCGAGAGGTATCGATGGCTATGGGCAGGGATGGATCTCCACAGCTCCTGAGACCTCTTGTCCCCTCGTGCGATGGATCCCTGCAAGGTGGATTGGAAATGCACCGGTGTGGCAGCCTCTGGAGATGGAGATGGATCCCTGCGTAGTGAGAGGGATCGATAGCTGTGGATGTGGTGCCCTGGCGATAGGTCGGGACGTGGGTGCTCGTCGAGGCCCGCCGGCCTGAAAAACGGTCAGTGTCGCTAGTCGGCGTCGCCTCCCCAGAGCAACATGGGCCCCAGAGCCAAAGGTATGCATGTCTGGGGAGAATGGGCGGTTTGGGGACCGATCGATAGGGTTCGAGATCGATATATCGATCTCGAACCCTATCGATGGGCCTGGAATTGGGCAGGCTTCGATGCGGCTCAGTTTTGAGAGTGATCGCTGTCGATGGCCTTTGATGGCTCCCAAGCGCAGAATTGTCCCCCGAGCGAAAGGCGCAGCTGTCTGTGGCGAGCGCGAGGTATCGATGGCTATGGGCAGGGATGGATCTCCACAGCTCCTGAGACCTCTTGTCCCCTCGTGCGATGGATCCCTGCAAGGTGGATTGGAAATGCACCGGTGTGGCGGCCTCTGGAGATGGAGAGGGATCCCTGCGTAGTGAGAGGGATCGATAGCTGTGGATGTGGTGCCCTGGCGATAGGTCGGGACGTGGGTGCTCGTCGAGGCCCGCCGGCCTGAAAAACGGTCAGTGTCGCTAGTCGGCGTCGCCTCCCCAGAGCAACATGGGCCCCAGAGCCAAAGCTATGCATGTCTGGGGAGAATGGGCGGTTTGGGGACCTATCGATAGGGTTCGAGATCGATATATCGATCTCGAACCCTATCGATGGGCCTGGAATTGGGCAGGCTTCGATGCGGCTCAGTTTTGAGAGTGATCGCTGTCGATGGCCTTCGATGGCTCCCAAGCGCAGAATTGTCCCCCGAGCGAAAGGCGCAGCTGTCTGTGGCGAGCGCGAGGTATCGATGGCTATGGGCAGGGATGGATCTCCACAGCTCCTGAGACCTCTTGTCCCCTCGTGCGATGGATCCCTGCAAGGTGGATTGGAAATGCACCGGTGTGGCGGCCTCTGGAGATGGAGAGGGATCCCTGCGTAGTGAGAGGGATCGATAGGTGTGGATGTGGTGCCCTGGCGATAGGTCGGGACGTGGGTGCTCGTCGAGGCCCGCCGGCCTGAAAAACGGTCAGTGTCGCTAGTCGGCGTCGCCTCCCCAGAGCAACATGGGCCCCAGAGCCAAAGCTATGCATGTCTGGGGAGAATGGGCGGTTTGGGGACCGATCGATAGGGTTCGAGATCGATATATCGATCTCGAACCCTATCGATGGGCCTGGAATTGGGCAGGCTTCGATGCGGCTCAGTTTTGAGAGTGATCGCTGTCGATGGCCTTTGATGGCTCCCAAGTGCAGAATTGTCCCCAGAGCGAAAGGCGCAGCTGTCTGTGGCGAGCACGAGGTATCGATGGCTATGGGCAGGGATGGATCTCCACAGCCCCTGAGACCTCTTGTCCCCTCGTGCGATGGATCCCTGCAAGGTGGATTGGAAATGCACTGGTGTGGCAGCCTCTGGAGATGGAGAGGGATCCCTGCGTAGTGAGAGGGATCGATAGCTCTGGACGTGGTGCCCTGGCGATAGGTCGGGACGTGGGTGCTCGTCGAGGCCCGCCGGCCTGAAAAACGGTCAGTGTCGCTAGTCGGCGTCGCCTCCCCAGAGCAACATGGGCCCCAGAGCCAAAGCTATGCATGTCTGGGGAGAATGGGCGGTTTGGGGACCTATCGATAGGGTTCGAGATCGATATATCGATCTCGAACCCTATCGATGGGCCTGGAATTGGGCAGGCTTCGATGCGGCTCAGTTTTGAGAGTGATCGCTGTCGATGGCCTTTGATGGCTCCCAAGTGCAGAATTGTCCCCCGAGCGAAAGGCGCAGCTGTCTGTGGCGAGCGCGAGGTATCGATGGCTATGGGCAGGGATGGATCTCCACAGCTCCTGAGACCTCTTGTCCCCTCGTGCGATGGATCCCTGCAAGCAGGATTGGAAATGCACCGGTGTGGCAGCCTCTGGAGATGGAGAGGGATCCCTGCGTAGTGAGAGGGATCGATAGCTGTGGATGTGGTGCCCTGGCGATAGGTCGGGACGTGGGTGCTCGTCGAGGCCCGCCGGCCTGAAAAACGGTCAGTGTCGCTAGTCGGCGTCGCCTCCCCAGAGCAACATGGGCCCCAGAGCCAAAGCTATGCATGTCTGGGGAGAATGGGCGGTTTGGGGACCTATCGATAGGGTTCGAGATCGATATATCGATCTCGAACCCTATCGATGGGCCTGGAATTGGGCAGGCTTCGATGCGGCTCAGTTTTGAGAGTGATCGCTGTCGATGGCCTTCAATGGCTCCCAAGCGCAGAATTGTCCCCAGAGCGATAGGCGCAGCTGTCTGTGGCGAGCGCGAGGTATCGATGGCTATGGGCAGGGATGGGTCTCCACAGCTCCTGAGACCTCTTGTCCCCTCGTGCGATGGATCCCTGCAAGGTGGATTGGAAATGCACCGGTGTGGCAGCCTCTGGAGATGGAGAGGGATCCCTGCGTAGTGAGAGGGATCGATAGCTGTGGACGTGGTGCCCTGGCGATAGGTCGGGACGTGGGTGCTCGTCGAGGCCCGCCAGCCTGAAAAACGGTCAGTGTCGCTAGTCGGCGTCGCCTCCCCAGAGCAACATGGGCCCCAGAGCCAAAGCTATGCATGTCTGGGGAGAATGGGCGGTTTGGGGACCGATCGATAGGGTTTGAGATCGATATATCGATCTCGAACCCTATCGATGGGCCTGGAATTGGGCAGGCTTCGATGCGGCTCAGTTTTGAGAGTGATCGCTGTCGATGGCCTTCGATGGCTCCCAAGCGCAGAATTGTCCCCCGAGCGAAAGGCGCAGCTGTCTGTGGCGAGCGAGAGGTATCGATGGCTATGGGCAGGGATGGATCTCCACAGCTCCCGAGACCTCTTGTCCCCTCGTGCGATGGATCCCTGCAAGGTGGATTGGAAATGCACCGGTGTGGCGGCCTCTGGAGATGGAGAGGGATCCCTGCGTAGTGAGAGGGATCGATAGCTGTGGATGTGGTGCCCTGGCGATAGGTCGGGACGTGGGTGCTCGTCGAGGCCCGCCGGCCTGAAAAACGGTCAGTGTCGCTAGTCGGCGTCGCCTCCCCAGAGCAACATGGGCCCCAGAGCCAAAGCTATGCATGTCTGGGGAGAATGGGCGGTTTGGGGACCGATCGATAGGGTTCGAGATCGATATATCGATCTCGAACCCTATCGATGGGCCTGGAATTGGGCAGGCTTCGATGCGGCTCAGTTTTGAGAGTGATCGCTGTCGATGGCCTTCGATGGCTCCCAAGCGCAGAATTGTCCCCCGAGCGAAAGGCGCAGCTGTCTGTGGCGAGCGCGAGGTATCGATGGCTATGGGCAGGGATGGATCTCCACAGCTCCTGAGACCTCTTGTCCCCTCGTGCGATGGATCCCTGCAAGGTGGATTGGAAATGCACCGGTGTGGCGGCCTCTGGAGATGGAGAGGGATCCCTGCGTAGTGAGAGGGATCGATAGCTGTGGATGTGGTGCCCTGGCGATAGGTCGGGACGTGGGTGCTCGTCGAGGCCCGCCGGCCTGAAAAACGGTCAGTGTCGCTAGTCGGCGTCGCCTCCCCAGAGCAACATGGGCCCCAGAGCCAAAGCTATGCATGTCTGGGGAGAATGGGCGGTTTGGGGACCTATCGATAGGGTTCGAGATCGATATATCGATATATCGATCTCGAACCCTATCGATGGGCCTGGAATTGGGCAGGCTTCGATGCGGCTCAGTTTTGAGAGTGATCGCTGTCGATGGCCTTTGATGGCTCCCAAGCGCAGAATTGTCCCCCGAGCGAAAGGCGCAGCTGTCTGTGGCGAGCGCGAGGTATCGATGGCTATGGGCAGGGATGGATCTCCACAGCTCCTGAGACCTCTTGTCCCCTCGTGCGATGGATCCCTGCAAGCAGGATTGGAAATGCACCGGTGTGGCAGCCTCTGGAGATGGAGAGGGATCCCTGCATAGTGAGAGGGATCGATAGCTGTGGATGTGGTGCCCTGGCGATAGGTCGGGACGTGGGTGCTCGTCGAGGCCCGCCGGCCTGAAAAACGGTCAGTGTCGCTAGTCGGCGTCGCCTCCCCAGAGCAACATGGGCCCCAGAGCCAAAGGTATGCATGTCTGGGGAGAATGGGCGGTTTGGGGACCTATCGATAGGGTTCGAGATCGATATATCGATCTCGAACCCTATCGATGGGCCTGGAATTGGGCAGGCTTCGATGCGGCTCAGTTTTGAGAGTGATCGCTGTCGATGGCCTTCGATGGCTCCCAAGCGCAGAATTGTCCCCCGAGCGAAAGGCGCAGCTGTCTGTGGCGAGCGCGAGGTATCGATGGCTATGGGCAGGGATGGATCTCCACAGCTCCTGAGACCTCTTGTCCCCTCGTGCGATGGATCCCTGCAAGGTGGATTGGAAATGCACCGGTGTGGCGGCCTCTGGAGATGGAGAGGGATCCCTGCGTAGTGAGAGGGATCGATAGGTGTGGATGTGGTGCCCTGGCGATAGGTCGGGACGTGGGTGCTCGTCGAGGCCCGCCGGCCTGAAAAACGGTCAGTGTCGCTAGTCGGCGTCGCCTCCCCAGAGCAACATGGGCCCCAGAGCCAAAGCTATGCATGTCTGGGGAGAATGGGCGGTTTGGGGACCGATCGATAGGGTTCGAGATCGATATATCGATCTCGAACCCTATCGATGGGCCTGGAATTGGGCAGGCTTCGATGCGGCTCAGTTTTGAGAGTGATCGCTGTCGATGGCCTTTGATGGCTCCCAAGTGCAGAATTGTCCCCAGAGCGAAAGGCGCAGCTGTCTGTGGCGAGCACGAGGTATCGATGGCTATGGGCAGGGATGGATCTCCACAGCCCCTGAGACCTCTTGTCCCCTCGTGCGATGGATCCCTGCAAGGTGGATTGGAAATGCACCGGTGTGGCAGCCTCTGGAGATGGAGAGGGATCCCTGCATAGTGAGAGGGATCGATAGCTGTGGATGTGGTGCCCTGGCGATAGGTCGGGACGTGGGTGCTCGTCGAGGCCCGCCGGCCTGAAAAACGGTCAGTGTCGCTAGTCGGCGTCGCCTCCCCAGAGCAACATGGGCCCCAGAGCCAAAGCTATGCATGTCTGGGGAGAATGGGCGGTTTGGGGACCGATCGATAGGGTTCGAGATCGATATATCGATCTCGAACCCTATCGATGGGCCTGGAATTGGGCAGGCTTCGATGCGGCTCAGTTTTGAGAGTGATCGCTGTCGATGGCCTTTGATGGCTCCCAAGCGCAGAATTGTCCCCCGAGCGAAAGGCGCAGCTGTCTGTGGCGAGCGCGAGGTATCGATGGCTATGGGCAGGGATGGATCTCCACAGCTCCTGAGACCTCTTGTCCCCTCGTGCGATGGATCCCTGCAAGCAGGATTGGAAATGCACCGGTGTGGCAGCCTCTGGAGATGGAGAGGGATCCCTGCGTAGTGAGAGGGATCGATAGCTGTGGATGTGGTGCCCTGGCGATAGGTCGGGACGTGGGTGCTCGTCGAGGCCCGCCGGCCTGAAAAACGGTCAGTGTCGCTAGTCGGCGTCGCCTCCCCAGAGCAACATGGGCCCCAGAGCCAAAGCTATGCATGTCTGGGGAGAATGGGCGGTTTGGGGACCTATCGATAGGGTTCGAGATCGATATATCGATCTCGAACCCTATCGATGGGCCTGGAATTGGGCAGGCTTCGATGCGGCTCAGTTTTGAGAGTGATCGCTGTCGATGGCCTTCGATGGCTCCCAAGCGCAGAATTGTCCCCCGAGCGAAAGGCGCAGCTGTCTGTGGCGAGCGCGAGGTATCGATGGCTATGGGCAGGGATGGATCTCCACAGCTCCTGAGACCTCTTGTCCCCTCGTGCGATGGATCCCTGCAAGGTGGATTGGAAATGCACCGGTGTGGCGGCCTCTGGAGATGGAGAGGGATCCCTGCATAGTGAGAGGGATCGATAGGTGTGGATGTGGTGCCCTGGCGATAGGTCGGGACGTGGGTGCTCGTCGAGGCCCGCCGGCCTGAAAAACGGTCAGTGTCGCTAGTCGGCGTCGCCTCCCCAGAGCAACATGGGCCCCAGAGCCAAAGCTATGCATGTCTGGGGAGAATGGGCGGTTTGGGGACCGATCGATAGGGTTCGAGATCGATATATCGATCTCGAACCCTATCGATGGGCCTGGAATTGGGCAGGCTTCGATGCGGCTCAGTTTTGAGAGTGATCGCTGTCGATGGCCTTTGATGGCTCCCAAGCGCAGAATTGTCCCCCGAGCGATAGGCGCAGCTGTCTGTGGCGAGCGCGAGGTATCGATGGCTATGGGCAGGGATGGATCTCCACAGCTCCTGAGACCTCTTGTCCCCTCGTGCGATGGATCCCTGCAAGGTGGATTGGAAATGCACCGGTGTGGCGGCCTCTGGAGATGGAGAGGGATCCCTGCGTAGTGAGAGGGATCGATAGCTCTGGACGTGGTGCCCTGGCGATAGGTCGGGACGTGGGTGCTCGTCGAGGCCCGCCGGCCTGAAAAACGGTCAGTGTCGCTAGTCGGCGTCGCCTCCCCAGAGCAACATGGGCCCCAGAGCCAAAGGTATGCATGTCTGGGGAGAATGGGCGGTTTGGGGACCTATCGATAGGGTTCGAGATCGATATATCGATCTCGAACCCTATCGATGGGCCTGGAATTGGGCAGGCTTCGATGCGGCTCAGTTTTGAGAGTGATCGCTGTCGATGGCCTTTGATGGCTCCCAAGCGCAGAATTGTCCCCCGAGCGATAGGCGCAGCTGTCTGTGGCGAGCGCGAGGTATCGATGGCTATGGGCAGGGATGGATCTCCACAGCTCCTGAGACCTCTTGTCCCCTCGTGCGATGGATCCCTGCAAGGTGGATTGGAAATGCACCGGTGTGGCGGCCTCTGGAGATGGAGAGGGATCCCTGCGTAGTGAGAGGGATCGATAGCTCTGGACGTGGTGCCCTGGCGATAGGTCGGGACGTGGGTGCTCGTCGAGGCCCGCCGGCCTGAAAAACGGTCAGTGTCGCTAGTCGGCGTCGCCTCCCCAGAGCAACATGGGCCCCAGAGCCAAAGCTATGCATGTCTGGGGAGAATGGGCGGTTTGGGGACCGATCGATAGGGTTCGAGATCGATATATCGATCTCGAACCCTATCGATGGGCCTGGAATTGGGCAGGCTTCGATGCGGCTCAGTTTTGAGAGTGATCGCTGTCGATGGCCTTTGATGGCTCCCAAGTGCAGAATTGTCCCCCGAGCGAAAGGCGCAGCTGTCTGTGGCGAGCGCGAGGTATCGATGGCTATGGGCAGGGATGGATCTCCACAGCTCCTGAGACCTCTTGTCCCCTCGTGCGATGGATCCCTGCAAGGTGGATTGGAAATGCACCGGTGTGGCGGCCTCTGGAGATGGAGAGGGATCCCTGCGTAGTGAGAGGGATCGATAGGTGTGGATGTGGTGCCCTGGCGATAGGTCGGGACGTGGGTGCTCGTCGAGGCCCGCCGGCCTGAAAAACGGTCAGTGTCGCTAGTCGGCGTCGCCTCCCCAGAGCAACATGGGCCCCAGAGCCAAAGGTATGCATGTCTGGGGAGAATGGGCGGTTTGGGGACCGATCGATAGGGTTCGAGATCGATATATCGATCTCGAACCCTATCGATGGGCCTGGAATTGGGCAGGCTTCGATGCGGCTCAGTTTTGAGAGTGATCGCTGTCGATGGCCTTTGATGGCTCCCAAGCGCAGAATTGTCCCCAGAGCGAAAGGCGCAGCTGTCTGTGGCGAGCGCGAGGTATCGATGGCTATGGGCAGGGATGGATCTCCACAGCTCCTGAGACCTCTTGTCCCCTCGTGCGATGGATCCCTGCAAGGTGGATTGGAAATGCACCGGTGTGGCGGCCTCTGGAGATGGAGAGGGATCCCTGCGTAGTGAGAGGGATCGATAGCTCTGGACGTGGTGCCCTGGCGATAGGTCGGGACGTGGGTGCTCGTCGAGGCCCGCCGGCCTGAAAAACGGTCAGTGTCGCTAGTCGGCGTCGCCTCCCCAGAGCAACATGGGCCCCAGAGCCAAAGGTATGCATGTCTGGGGAGAATGGGCGGTTTGGGGACCGATCGATAGGGTTCGAGATCGATATATCGATCTCGAACCCTATCGATGGGCCTGGAATTGGGCAGGCTTCGATGCGGCTCAGTTTTGAGAGTGATCGCTGTCGATGGCCTTTGATGGCTCCCAAGCGCAGAATTGTCCCCCGAGCGAAAGGCGCAGCTGTCTGTGGCGAGCGCGAGGTATCGATGGCTATGGGCAGGGATGGATCTCCACAGCTCCTGAGACCTCTTGTCCCCTCGTGCGATGGATCCCTGCAAGGTGGATTGGAAATGCACCGGTGTGGCGGCCTCTGGAGATGGAGAGGGATCCCTGCGTAGTGAGAGGGATCGATAGCTGTGGATGTGGTGCCCTGGCGATAGGTCGGGACGTGGGTGCTCGTCGAGGCCCGCCGGCCTGAAAAACGGTCAGTGTCGCTAGTCGGCGTCGCCTCCCCAGAGCAACATGGGCCCCAGAGCCAAAGGTATGCATGTCTGGGGAGAATGGGCGGTTTGGGGACCTATCGATAGGGTTTGAGATCGATATATCGATCTCGAACCCTATCGATGGGCCTGGAATTGGGCAGGCTTCGATGCGGCTCAGTTTTGAGAGTGATCGCTGTCGATGGCCTTCGATGGCTCCCAAGCGCAGAATTGTCCCCGAGCGAATGGCGCAGCTGTCTGTGGCGAGCGCGAGGTATCGATGGCTATGGGCAGGGATGGATCTCCACAGCTCCTGAGACCTCTTGTCCCCTCGTGCGATGGATCCCTGCAAGCAGGATTGGAAATGCACCGGTGTGGCAGCCTCTGGAGATGGAGAGGGATCCCTGCGTAGTGAGAGGGATCGATAGCTGTGGATGTGGTGCCCTGGCGATAGGTCGGGACGTGGGTGCTCGTCGAGGCCCGCCGGCCTGAAAAACGGTCAGTGTCGCTAGTCGGCGTCGCCTCCCCAGAGCAACATGGGCCCCAGAGCCAAAGCTATGCATGTCTGGGGAGAATGGGCGGTTTGGGGACCTATCGATAGGGTTCGAGATCGATATATCGATCTCGAACCCTATCGATGGGCCTGGAATTGGGCAGGCTTCGATGCGGCTCAGTTTTGAGAGTGATCGCTGTCGATGGCCTTCAATGGCTCCCAAGCGCAGAATTGTCCCCAGAGCGATAGGCGCAGCTGTCTGTGGCGAGCGCGAGGTATCGATGGCTATGGGCAGGGATGGGTCTCCACAGCTCCTGAGACCTCTTGTCCCCTCGTGCGATGGATCCCTGCAAGGTGGATTGGAAATGCACCGGTGTGGCGGCCTCTGGAGATGGAGATGGATCCCTGCGTAGTGAGAGGGATCGATAGCTGTGGATGTGGTGCCCTGGCGATAGGTCGGGACGTGGGTGCTCGTCAAGGCCCGCCGGCCTGAAAAACGGTCAGTGTCGCTAGTCGGCGTCGCCTCCCCAGAGCAACATGGGCCCCAGAGCCAAAGGTATGCATGTCTGGGGAGAATGGGCGGTTTGGGGACCGATCGATAGGGTTCGAGATCGATATATCGATCTCGAACCCTATCGATGGGCCTGGAATTGGGCAGGCTTCGATGCGGCTCAGTTTTGAGAGTGATCGCTGTCGATGGCCTTTGATGGCTCCCAAGCGCAGAATTGTCCCCCGAGCGAAAGGCGCAGCTGTCTGTGGCGAGCGCGAGGTATCGATGGCTATGGGCAGGGATGGATCTCCACAGCTCCTGAGACCTCTTGTCCCCTCGTGCGATGGATCCCTGCAAGGTGGATTGGAAATGCACCGGTGTGGCGGCCTCTGGAGATGGAGAGGGATCCCTGCGTAGTGAGAGGGATCGATAGCTGTGGATGTGGTGCCCTGGCGATAGGTCGGGACGTGGGTGCTCGTCGAGGCCCGCCGGCCTGAAAAACGGTCAGTGTCGCTAGTCGGCGTCGCCTCCCCAGAGCAACATGGGCCCCAGAGCCAAAGCTATGCATGTCTGGGGAGAATGGGCGGTTTGGGGACCTATCGATAGGGTTCGAGATCGATATATCGATCTCGAACCCTATCGATGGGCCTGGAATTGGGCAGGCTTCGATGCGGCTCAGTTTTGAGAGTGATCGCTGTCGATGGCCTTCGATGGCTCCCAAGCGCAGAATTGTCCCCCGAGCGAAAGGCGCAGCTGTCTGTGGCGAGCGCGAGGTATCGATGGCTATGGGCAGGGATGGATCTCCACAGCTCCTGAGACCTCTTGTCCCCTCGTGCGATGGATCCCTGCAAGGTGGATTGGAAATGCACCGGTGTGGCGGCCTCTGGAGATGGAGAGGGATCCCTGCGTAGTGAGAGGGATCGATAGGTGTGGATGTGGTGCCCTGGCGATAGGTCGGGACGTGGGTGCTCGTCGAGGCCCGCCGGCCTGAAAAACGGTCAGTGTCGCTAGTCGGCGTCGCCTCCCCAGAGCAACATGGGCCCCAGAGCCAAAGCTATGCATGTCTGGGGAGAATGGGCGGTTTGGGGACCGATCGATAGGGTTCGAGATCGATATATCGATCTCGAACCCTATCGATGGGCCTGGAATTGGGCAGGCTTCGATGCGGCTCAGTTTTGAGAGTGATCGCTGTCGATGGCCTTTGATGGCTCCCAAGTGCAGAATTGTCCCCAGAGCGAAAGGCGCAGCTGTCTGTGGCGAGCACGAGGTATCGATGGCTATGGGCAGGGATGGATCTCCACAGCCCCTGAGACCTCTTGTCCCCTCGTGCGATGGATCCCTGCAAGGTGGATTGGAAATGCACTGGTGTGGCAGCCTCTGGAGATGGAGAGGGATCCCTGCGTAGTGAGAGGGATCGATAGCTCTGGACGTGGTGCCCTGGCGATAGGTCGGGACGTGGGTGCTCGTCGAGGCCCGCCGGCCTGAAAAACGGTCAGTGTCGCTAGTCGGCGTCGCCTCCCCAGAGCAACATGGGCCCCAGAGCCAAAGCTATGCATGTCTGGGGAGAATGGGCGGTTTGGGGACCTATCGATAGGGTTCGAGATCGATATATCGATCTCGAACCCTATCGATGGGCCTGGAATTGGGCAGGCTTCGATGCGGCTCAGTTTTGAGAGTGATCGCTGTCGATGGCCTTTGATGGCTCCCAAGTGCAGAATTGTCCCCCGAGCGAAAGGCGCAGCTGTCTGTGGCGAGCGCGAGGTATCGATGGCTATGGGCAGGGATGGATCTCCACAGCTCCTGAGACCTCTTGTCCCCTCGTGCGATGGATCCCTGCAAGCAGGATTGGAAATGCACCGGTGTGGCAGCCTCTGGAGATGGAGAGGGATCCCTGCGTAGTGAGAGGGATCGATAGCTGTGGATGTGGTGCCCTGGCGATAGGTCGGGACGTGGGTGCTCGTCGAGGCCCGCCGGCCTGAAAAACGGTCAGTGTCGCTAGTCGGCGTCGCCTCCCCAGAGCAACATGGGCCCCAGAGCCAAAGCTATGCATGTCTGGGGAGAATGGGCGGTTTGGGGACCTATCGATAGGGTTCGAGATCGATATATCGATCTCGAACCCTATCGATGGGCCTGGAATTGGGCAGGCTTCGATGCGGCTCAGTTTTGAGAGTGATCGCTGTCGATGGCCTTTGATGGCTCCCAAGCGCAGAATTGTCCCCCGAGCGAAAGGCGCAGCTGTCTGTGGCGAGCGCGAGGTATCGATGGCTATGGGCAGGGATGGATCTCCACAGCTCCTGAGACCTCTTGTCCCCTCGTGCGATGGATCCCTGCAAGGTGGATTGGAAATGCACCGGTGTGGCAGCCTCTGGAGATGGAGAGGGATCCCTGCGTAGTGAGAGGGATCGATAGCTGTGGATGTGGTGCCCTGGCGATAGGTCGGGACGTGGGTGCTCGTCGAGGCCCGCCGGCCTGAAAAACGGTCAGTGTCGCTAGTCGGCGTCGCCTCCCCAGAGCAACATGGGCCCCAGAGCCAAAGCTATGCATGTCTGGGGAGAATGGGCGGTTTGGGGACCTATCGATAGGGTTCGAGATCGATATATCGATCTCGAACCCTATCGATGGGCCTGGAATTGGGCAGGCTTCGATGCGGCTCAGTTTTGAGAGTGATCGCTGTCGATGGCCTTCAATGGCTCCCAAGCGCAGAATTGTCCCCAGAGCGATAGGCGCAGCTGTCTGTGGCGAGCGCGAGGTATCGATGGCTATGGGCAGGGATGGGTCTCCACAGCTCCTGAGACCTCTTGTCCCCTCGTGCGATGGATCCCTGCAAGGTGGATTGGAAATGCACCGGTGTGGCAGCCTCTGGAGATGGAGAGGGATCCCTGCGTAGTGAGAGGGATCGATAGCTGTGGACGTGGTGCCCTGGCGATAGGTCGGGACGTGGGTGCTCGTCGAGGCCCGCCAGCCTGAAAAACGGTCAGTGTCGCTAGTCGGCGTCGCCTCCCCAGAGCAACATGGGCCCCAGAGCCAAAGCTATGCATGTCTGGGGAGAATGGGCGGTTTGGGGACCGATCGATAGGGTTTGAGATCGATATATCGATCTCGAACCCTATCGATGGGCCTGGAATTGGGCAGGCTTCGATGCGGCTCAGTTTTGAGAGTGATCGCTGTCGATGGCCTTCGATGGCTCCCAAGCGCAGAATTGTCCCCCGAGCGAAAGGCGCAGCTGTCTGTGGCGAGCGAGAGGTATCGATGGCTATGGGCAGGGATGGATCTCCACAGCTCCCGAGACCTCTTGTCCCCTCGTGCGATGGATCCCTGCAAGGTGGATTGGAAATGCACCGGTGTGGCGGCCTCTGGAGATGGAGAGGGATCCCTGCGTAGTGAGAGGGATTGATAGCTGTGGATGTGGTGCCCTGGCGATAGGTCGGGACGTGGGTGCTCGTCGAGGCCCGCCGGCCTGAAAAACGGTCAGTGTCGCTAGTCGGCGTCGCCTCCCCAGAGCAACATGGGCCCCAGAGCCAAAGCTATGCATGTCTGGGGAGAATGGGCGGTTTGGGGACCGATCGATAGGGTTCGAGATCGATATATCGATCTCGAACCCTATCGATGGGCCTGGAATTGGGCAGGCTTCGATGCGGCTCAGTTTTGAGAGTGATCGCTGTCGATGGCCTTCGATGGCTCCCAAGCGCAGAATTGTCCCCCGAGCGAAAGGCGCAGCTGTCTGTGGCGAGCGCGAGGTATCGATGGCTATGGGCAGGGATGGATCTCCACAGCTCCTGAGACCTCTTGTCCCCTCGTGCGATGGATCCCTGCAAGGTGGATTGGAAATGCACCGGTGTGGCGGCCTCTGGAGATGGAGAGGGATCCCTGCGTAGTGAGAGGGATCGATAGGTGTGGATGTGGTGCCCTGGCGATAGGTCGGGACGTGGGTGCTCGTCGAGGCCCGCCGGCCTGAAAAACGGTCAGTGTCGCTAGTCGGCGTCGCCTCCCCAGAGCAACATGGGCCCCAGAGCCAAAGCTATGCATGTCTGGGGAGAATGGGCGGTTTGGGGACCGATCGATAGGGTTCGAGATCGATATATCGATCTCGAACCCTATCGATGGGCCTGGAATTGGGCAGGCTTCGATGCGGCTCAGTTTTGAGAGTGATCGCTGTCGATGGCCTTTGATGGCTCCCAAGCGCAGAATTGTCCCCCGAGCGAAAGGCGCAGCTGTCTGTGGCGAGCGCGAGGTATCGATGGCTATGGGCAGGGATGGATCTCCACAGCTCCTGAGACCTCTTGTCCCCTCGTGCGATGGATCCCTGCAAGCAGGATTGGAAATGCACCGGTGTGGCAGCCTCTGGAGATGGAGAGGGATCCCTGCATAGTGAGAGGGATCGATAGCTGTGGATGTGGTGCCCTGGCGATAGGTCGGGACGTGGGTGCTCGTCGAGGCCCGCCGGCCTGAAAAACGGTCAGTGTCGCTAGTCGGCGTCGCCTCCCCAGAGCAACATGGGCCCCAGAGCCAAAGGTATGCATGTCTGGGGAGAATGGGCGGTTTGGGGACCTATCGATAGGGTTCGAGATCGATATATCGATCTCGAACCCTATCGATGGGCCTGGAATTGGGCAGGCTTCGATGCGGCTCAGTTTTGAGAGCGATCGCTGTCGATGGCCTTCGATGGCTCCCAAGCGCAGAATTGTCCCCAGAGCGAATGGCGCAGCTGTCTGTGGCGAGCGCGAGGTATCGATGGCTATGGGCAGGGATGGATCTCCACAGCTCCTGAGACCTCTTGTCCCCTCGTGCGATGGATCCCTGCAAGGTGGATTGGAAATGCACCGGTGTGGCGGCCTCTGGAGATGGAGAGGGATCCCTGCGTAGTGAGAGGGATCGATAGGTGTGGATGTGGTGCCCTGGCGATAGGTCGGGACGTGGGTGCTCGTCGAGGCCCGCCGGCCTGAAAAACGGTCAGTGTCGCTAGTCGGCGTCGCCTCCCCAGAGCAACATGGGCCCCAGAGCCAAAGCTATGCATGTCTGGGGAGAATGGGCGGTTTGGGGACCTATCGATAGGGTTCGAGATCGATATATCGATCTCGAACCCTATCGATGGGCCTGGAATTGGGCAGGCTTCGATGCGGCTCAGTTTTGAGAGTGATCGCTGTCGATGGCCTTTGATGGCTCCCAAGCGCAGAATTGTCCCCAGAGCGATAGGCGCAGCTGTCTGTGGCGAGCGCGAGGTATCGATGGCTATGGGCAGGGATGGATCTCCACAGCCCCTGAGACCTCTTGTCCCCTCGTGCGATGGATCCCTGCAAGGTGGATTGGAAATGCACTGGTGTGGCAGCCTCTGGAGATGGAGAGGGATCCCTGCGTAGTGAGAGGGATCGATAGGTGTGGACGTGGTGCCCTGGCGATAGGTCGGGACGTGGGTGCTCGTCGAGGCCCGCCGGCCTGAAAAACGGTCAGTGTCGCTAGTTGGCGTCGCCTCCCCAGAGCAACATGGGCCCCAGAGCCAAAGCTATGCATGTCTGGGGAGAATGGGCGGTTTGGGGACCGATCGATAGGGTTCGAGATCGATATATCGATCTCGAACCCTATCGATGGGCCTGGAATTGGGCAGGCTTCGATGCGGCTCAGTTTTGAGAGTGATCGCTGTCGATGGCCTTTGATGGCTCCCAAGCGCAGAATTGTCCCCCGAGCGAAAGGCGCAGCTGTCTGTGGCGAGCGCGAGGTATCGATGGCTATGGGCAGGGATGGATCTCCACAGCTCCTGAGACCTCTTGTCCCCTCGTGCGATGGATCCCTGCAAGGTGGATTGGAAATGCACCGGTGTGGCGGCCTCTGGAGATGGAGAGGGATCCCTGCGTAGTGAGAGGGATCGATAGCTGTGGATGTGGTGCCCTGGCGATAGGTCGGGACGTGGGTGCTCGTCGAGGCCCGCCGGCCTGAAAAACGGTCAGTGTCGCTAGTCGGCGTCGCCTCCCCAGAGCAACATGGGCCCCAGAGCCAAAGCTATGCATGTCTGGGGAGAATGGGCGGTTTGGGGACCTATCGATAGGGTTCGAGATCGATATATCGATCTCGAACCCTATCGATGGGCCTGGAATTGGGCAGGCTTCGATGCGGCTCAGTTTTGAGAGTGATCGCTGTCGATGGCCTTTGATGGCTCCCAAGCGCAGAATTGTCCCCCGAGCGAAAGGCGCAGCTGTCTGTGGCGAGCGCGAGGTATCGATGGCTATGGGCAGGGATGGATCTCCACAGCTCCTGAGACCTCTTGTCCCCTCGTGCGATGGATCCCTGCAAGGTGGATTGGAAATGCACTGGTGTGGCAGCCTCTGGAGATGGAGAGGGATCCCTGCGTAGTGAGAGGGATCGATAGGTGTGGATGTGGTGCCCTGGCGATAGGTCGGGACGTGGGTGCTCGTCGAGGCCCGCCGGCCTGAAAAACGGTCAGTGTCGCTAGTCGGCGTCGCCTCCCCAGAGCAACATGGGCCCCAGAGCCAAAGCTATGCATGTCTGGGGAGAATGGGCGGTTTGGGGACCGATCGATAGGGTTCGAGATCGATATATCGATCTCGAACCCTATCGATGGGCCTGGAATTGGGCAGGCTTCGATGCGGCTCAGTTTTGAGAGTGATCGCTGTCGATGGCCTTTGATGGCTCCCAAGCGCAGAATTGTCCCCAGAGCGAAAGGCGCAGCTGTCTGTGGCGAGCGCGAGGTATCGATGGCTATGGGCAGGGATGGATCTCCACAGCTCCTGAGACCTCTTGTCCCCTCGTGCGATGGATCCCTGCAAGGTGGATTGGAAATGCACCGGTGTGGCGGCCTCTGGAGATGGAGAGGGATCCCTGCGTAGTGAGAGGGATCGATAGCTGTGGATGTGGTGCCCTGGCGATAGGTCGGGACGTGGGTGCTCGTCGAGGCCCGCCGGCCTGAAAAACGGTCAGTGTCGCTAGTCGGCGTCGCCTCCCCAGAGCAACATGGGCCCCAGAGCCAAAGGTATGCATGTCTGGGGAGAATGGGCGGTTTGGGGACCGATCGATAGGGTTCGAGATCGATATATCGATCTCGAACCCTATCGATGGGCCTGGAATTGGGCAGGCTTCGATGCGGCTCAGTTTTGAGAGTGATCGCTGTCGATGGCCTTTGATGGCTCCCAAGTGCAGAATTGTCCCCCGAGCGATAGGCGCAGCTGTCTGTGGCGAGCGCGAGGTATCGATGGCTATGGGCAGGGATGGATCTCCACAGCTCCTGAGATCTCTTGTCCCCTCGTGCGATGGATCCCTGCAAGGTGGATTGGAAATGCACCCGTGTGGCGGCCTCTGGAGATGGAGAAGGATCCCTGCGTAGTGAGAGGGATCGATAGGTGTGGACGTGGTGCCCTGGCGATAGGTCGGGACGTGGGTGCTCGTCGAGGCCCGCCGGCCTGAAAAACGGTCAGTGTCGCTAGTCGGCGTCGCCTCCCCAGAGCAACATGGGCCCCAGAGCCAAAGGTATGCATGTCTGGGGAGAATGGGCGGTTTGGGGACCGATCGATAGGGTTCGAGATCGATATATCGATCTCGAACCCTATCGATGGGCCTGGAATTGGGCAGGCTTCGATGCGGCTCAGTTTTGAGAGTGATCGCTGTCGATGGCCTTTGATGGCTCCCAAGCGCAGAATTGTCCCCCGAGCGAAAGGCGCAGCTGTCTGTGGCGAGCGCGAGGTATCGATGGCTATGGGCAGGGATGGATCTCCACAGCTCCTGAGACCTCTTGTCCCCTCGTGCGATGGATCCCTGCAAGGTGGATTGGAAATGCACTGGTGTGGCAGCCTCTGGAGATGGAGATGGATCCCTGCGTAGTGAGAGGGATCGATAGCTGTGGATGTGGTGCCCTGGCGATAGGTCGGGACGTGGGTGCTCGTCGAGGCCCGCCGGCCTGAAAAACGGTCAGTGTCACTAGTCGGCGTCGCCTCCCCAGAGCAACATGGGCCCCAGAGCCAAAGGTATGCATGTCTGGGGAGAATGGGCGGTTTGGGGACCGATCGATAGGGTTTGAGATCGATATATCGATCTCGAACCCTATCGATGGGCCTGGAATTGGGCAGGCTTCGATGCGGCTCAGTTTTGAGAGTGATCGCTGTCGATGGCCTTTGATGGCTCCCAAGCGCAGAATTGTCCCCAGAGCGAAAGGCGCAGCTGTCTGTGGCGAGCGCGAGGTATCGATGGCTATGGGCAGGGATGGATCTCCACAGCTCCTGAGACCTCTTGTCCCCTCGTGCGATGGATCCCTGCAAGGTGGATTGGAAATGCACCGGTGTGGCGGCCTCTGGAGATGGAGAGGGATCCCTGCGTAGTGAGAGGGATCGATAGCTCTGGACGTGGTGCCCTGGCGATAGGTCGGGACGTGGGTGCTCGTCGAGGCCCGCCGGCCTGAAAAACGGTCAGTGTCGCTAGTCGGCGTCGCCTCCCCAGAGCAACATGGGCCCCAGAGCCAAAGGTATGCATGTCTGGGGAGAATGGGCGGTTTGGGGACCGATCGATAGGGTTCGAGATCGATATATCGATCTCGAACCCTATCGATGGGCCTGGAATTGGGCAGGCTTCGATGCGGCTCAGTTTTGAGAGTGATCGCTGTCGATGGCCTTTGATGGCTCCCAAGCGCAGAATTGTCCCCCGAGCGAAAGGCGCAGCTGTCTGTGGCGAGCGCGAGGTATCGATGGCTATGGGCAGGGATGGATCTCCACAGCTCCTGAGACCTCTTGTCCCCTCGTGCGATGGATCCCTGCAAGGTGGATTGGAAATGCACCGGTGTGGCGGCCTCTGGAGATGGAGAGGGATCCCTGCGTAGTGAGAGGGATCGATAGCTGTGGATGTGGTGCCCTGGCGATAGGTCGGGACGTGGGTGCTCGTCGAGGCCCGCCGGCCTGAAAAACGGTCAGTGTCGCTAGTCGGCGTCGCCTCCCCAGAGCAACATGGGCCCCAGAGCCAAAGGTATGCATGTCTGGGGAGAATGGGCGGTTTGGGGACCTATCGATAGGGTTTGAGATCGATATATCGATCTCGAACCCTATCGATGGGCCTGGAATTGGGCAGGCTTCGATGCGGCTCAGTTTTGAGAGTGATCGCTGTCGATGGCCTTCGATGGCTCCCAAGCGCAGAATTGTCCCCCGAGCGAATGGCGCAGCTGTCTGTGGCGAGCGCGAGGTATCGATGGCTATGGGCAGGGATGGATCTCCACAGCTCCTGAGACCTCTTGTCCCCTCGTGCGATGGATCCCTGCAAGCAGGATTGGAAATGCACCGGTGTGGCAGCCTCTGGAGATGGAGAGGGATCCCTGCGTAGTGAGAGGGATCGATAGCTGTGGATGTGGTGCCCTGGCGATAGGTCGGGACGTGGGTGCTCGTCGAGGCCCGCCGGCCTGAAAAACGGTCAGTGTCGCTAGTCGGCGTCGCCTCCCCAGAGCAACATGGGCCCCAGAGCCAAAGCTATGCATGTCTGGGGAGAATGGGCGGTTTGGGGACC
This sequence comes from Dromaius novaehollandiae, assembly GCF_036370855.1. Classification (NCBI taxonomy): domain Eukaryota; kingdom Metazoa; phylum Chordata; class Aves; order Casuariiformes; family Dromaiidae; genus Dromaius; species Dromaius novaehollandiae. The sequence goes on along the minus strand of NC_088104.1, from coordinate 2,538,509 downwards.
TATCGATAGGGTTCGAGATCGATATATCGATCTCGAACCCTATCGATGGGCCTGGAATTGGGCAGGCTTCGATGCGGCTCAGTTTTGAGAGTGATCGCTGTCGATGGCCTTCAATGGCTCCCAAGCGCAGAATTGTCCCCAGAGCGATAGGCGCAGCTGTCTGTGGCGAGCGCGAGGTATCGATGGCTATGGGCAGGGATGGGTCTCCACAGCTCCTGAGACCTCTTGTCCCCTCGTGCGATGGATCCCTGCAAGGTGGATTGGAAATGCACCGGTGTGGCGGCCTCTGGAGATGGAGATGGATCCCTGCGTAGTGAGAGGGATCGATAGCTGTGGATGTGGTGCCCTGGCGATAGGTCGGGACGTGGGTGCTCGTCAAGGCCCGCCGGCCTGAAAAACGGTCAGTGTCGCTAGTCGGCGTCGCCTCCCCAGAGCAACATGGGCCCCAGAGCCAAAGGTATGCATGTCTGGGGAGAATGGGCGGTTTGGGGACCGATCGATAGGGTTCGAGATCGATATATCGATCTCGAACCCTATCGATGGGCCTGGAATTGGGCAGGCTTCGATGCGGCTCAGTTTTGAGAGTGATCGCTGTCGATGGCCTTTGATGGCTCCCAAGCGCAGAATTGTCCCCCGAGCGAAAGGCGCAGCTGTCTGTGGCGAGCGCGAGGTATCGATGGCTATGGGCAGGGATGGATCTCCACAGCTCCTGAGACCTCTTGTCCCCTCGTGCGATGGATCCCTGCAAGGTGGATTGGAAATGCACCGGTGTGGCGGCCTCTGGAGATGGAGAGGGATCCCTGCGTAGTGAGAGGGATCGATAGCTGTGGATGTGGTGCCCTGGCGATAGGTCGGGACGTGGGTGCTCGTCGAGGCCCGCCGGCCTGAAAAACGGTCAGTGTCGCTAGTCGGCGTCGCCTCCCCAGAGCAACATGGGCCCCAGAGCCAAAGCTATGCATGTCTGGGGAGAATGGGCGGTTTGGGGACCTATCGATAGGGTTCGAGATCGATATATCGATCTCGAACCCTATCGATGGGCCTGGAATTGGGCAGGCTTCGATGCGGCTCAGTTTTGAGAGTGATCGCTGTCGATGGCCTTCGATGGCTCCCAAGCGCAGAATTGTCCCCCGAGCGAAAGGCGCAGCTGTCTGTGGCGAGCGCGAGGTATCGATGGCTATGGGCAGGGATGGATCTCCACAGCTCCTGAGACCTCTTGTCCCCTCGTGCGATGGATCCCTGCAAGGTGGATTGGAAATGCACCGGTGTGGCGGCCTCTGGAGATGGAGAGGGATCCCTGCGTAGTGAGAGGGATCGATAGGTGTGGATGTGGTGCCCTGGCGATAGGTCGGGACGTGGGTGCTCGTCGAGGCCCGCCGGCCTGAAAAACGGTCAGTGTCGCTAGTCGGCGTCGCCTCCCCAGAGCAACATGGGCCCCAGAGCCAAAGCTATGCATGTCTGGGGAGAATGGGCGGTTTGGGGACCGATCGATAGGGTTCGAGATCGATATATCGATCTCGAACCCTATCGATGGGCCTGGAATTGGGCAGGCTTCGATGCGGCTCAGTTTTGAGAGTGATCGCTGTCGATGGCCTTTGATGGCTCCCAAGTGCAGAATTGTCCCCAGAGCGAAAGGCGCAGCTGTCTGTGGCGAGCACGAGGTATCGATGGCTATGGGCAGGGATGGATCTCCACAGCCCCTGAGACCTCTTGTCCCCTCGTGCGATGGATCCCTGCAAGGTGGATTGGAAATGCACTGGTGTGGCAGCCTCTGGAGATGGAGAGGGATCCCTGCGTAGTGAGAGGGATCGATAGCTCTGGACGTGGTGCCCTGGCGATAGGTCGGGACGTGGGTGCTCGTCGAGGCCCGCCGGCCTGAAAAACGGTCAGTGTCGCTAGTCGGCGTCGCCTCCCCAGAGCAACATGGGCCCCAGAGCCAAAGCTATGCATGTCTGGGGAGAATGGGCGGTTTGGGGACCTATCGATAGGGTTCGAGATCGATATATCGATCTCGAACCCTATCGATGGGCCTGGAATTGGGCAGGCTTCGATGCGGCTCAGTTTTGAGAGTGATCGCTGTCGATGGCCTTTGATGGCTCCCAAGTGCAGAATTGTCCCCCGAGCGAAAGGCGCAGCTGTCTGTGGCGAGCGCGAGGTATCGATGGCTATGGGCAGGGATGGATCTCCACAGCTCCTGAGACCTCTTGTCCCCTCGTGCGATGGATCCCTGCAAGCAGGATTGGAAATGCACCGGTGTGGCAGCCTCTGGAGATGGAGAGGGATCCCTGCGTAGTGAGAGGGATCGATAGCTGTGGATGTGGTGCCCTGGCGATAGGTCGGGACGTGGGTGCTCGTCGAGGCCCGCCGGCCTGAAAAACGGTCAGTGTCGCTAGTCGGCGTCGCCTCCCCAGAGCAACATGGGCCCCAGAGCCAAAGCTATGCATGTCTGGGGAGAATGGGCGGTTTGGGGACCTATCGATAGGGTTCGAGATCGATATATCGATCTCGAACCCTATCGATGGGCCTGGAATTGGGCAGGCTTCGATGCGGCTCAGTTTTGAGAGTGATCGCTGTCGATGGCCTTTGATGGCTCCCAAGCGCAGAATTGTCCCCCGAGCGAAAGGCGCAGCTGTCTGTGGCGAGCGCGAGGTATCGATGGCTATGGGCAGGGATGGATCTCCACAGCTCCTGAGACCTCTTGTCCCCTCGTGCGATGGATCCCTGCAAGGTGGATTGGAAATGCACCGGTGTGGCAGCCTCTGGAGATGGAGAGGGATCCCTGCGTAGTGAGAGGGATCGATAGCTGTGGATGTGGTGCCCTGGCGATAGGTCGGGACGTGGGTGCTCGTCGAGGCCCGCCGGCCTGAAAAACGGTCAGTGTCGCTAGTCGGCGTCGCCTCCCCAGAGCAACATGGGCCCCAGAGCCAAAGCTATGCATGTCTGGGGAGAATGGGCGGTTTGGGGACCTATCGATAGGGTTCGAGATCGATATATCGATCTCGAACCCTATCGATGGGCCTGGAATTGGGCAGGCTTCGATGCGGCTCAGTTTTGAGAGTGATCGCTGTCGATGGCCTTCAATGGCTCCCAAGCGCAGAATTGTCCCCAGAGCGATAGGCGCAGCTGTCTGTGGCGAGCGCGAGGTATCGATGGCTATGGGCAGGGATGGGTCTCCACAGCTCCTGAGACCTCTTGTCCCCTCGTGCGATGGATCCCTGCAAGGTGGATTGGAAATGCACCGGTGTGGCAGCCTCTGGAGATGGAGAGGGATCCCTGCGTAGTGAGAGGGATCGATAGCTGTGGACGTGGTGCCCTGGCGATAGGTCGGGACGTGGGTGCTCGTCGAGGCCCGCCAGCCTGAAAAACGGTCAGTGTCGCTAGTCGGCGTCGCCTCCCCAGAGCAACATGGGCCCCAGAGCCAAAGCTATGCATGTCTGGGGAGAATGGGCGGTTTGGGGACCGATCGATAGGGTTTGAGATCGATATATCGATCTCGAACCCTATCGATGGGCCTGGAATTGGGCAGGCTTCGATGCGGCTCAGTTTTGAGAGTGATCGCTGTCGATGGCCTTCGATGGCTCCCAAGCGCAGAATTGTCCCCCGAGCGAAAGGCGCAGCTGTCTGTGGCGAGCGAGAGGTATCGATGGCTATGGGCAGGGATGGATCTCCACAGCTCCCGAGACCTCTTGTCCCCTCGTGCGATGGATCCCTGCAAGGTGGATTGGAAATGCACCGGTGTGGCGGCCTCTGGAGATGGAGAGGGATCCCTGCGTAGTGAGAGGGATTGATAGCTGTGGATGTGGTGCCCTGGCGATAGGTCGGGACGTGGGTGCTCGTCGAGGCCCGCCGGCCTGAAAAACGGTCAGTGTCGCTAGTCGGCGTCGCCTCCCCAGAGCAACATGGGCCCCAGAGCCAAAGCTATGCATGTCTGGGGAGAATGGGCGGTTTGGGGACCGATCGATAGGGTTCGAGATCGATATATCGATCTCGAACCCTATCGATGGGCCTGGAATTGGGCAGGCTTCGATGCGGCTCAGTTTTGAGAGTGATCGCTGTCGATGGCCTTCGATGGCTCCCAAGCGCAGAATTGTCCCCCGAGCGAAAGGCGCAGCTGTCTGTGGCGAGCGCGAGGTATCGATGGCTATGGGCAGGGATGGATCTCCACAGCTCCTGAGACCTCTTGTCCCCTCGTGCGATGGATCCCTGCAAGGTGGATTGGAAATGCACCGGTGTGGCGGCCTCTGGAGATGGAGAGGGATCCCTGCGTAGTGAGAGGGATCGATAGGTGTGGATGTGGTGCCCTGGCGATAGGTCGGGACGTGGGTGCTCGTCGAGGCCCGCCGGCCTGAAAAACGGTCAGTGTCGCTAGTCGGCGTCGCCTCCCCAGAGCAACATGGGCCCCAGAGCCAAAGCTATGCATGTCTGGGGAGAATGGGCGGTTTGGGGACCGATCGATAGGGTTCGAGATCGATATATCGATCTCGAACCCTATCGATGGGCCTGGAATTGGGCAGGCTTCGATGCGGCTCAGTTTTGAGAGTGATCGCTGTCGATGGCCTTTGATGGCTCCCAAGCGCAGAATTGTCCCCCGAGCGAAAGGCGCAGCTGTCTGTGGCGAGCGCGAGGTATCGATGGCTATGGGCAGGGATGGATCTCCACAGCTCCTGAGACCTCTTGTCCCCTCGTGCGATGGATCCCTGCAAGCAGGATTGGAAATGCACCGGTGTGGCAGCCTCTGGAGATGGAGAGGGATCCCTGCATAGTGAGAGGGATCGATAGCTGTGGATGTGGTGCCCTGGCGATAGGTCGGGACGTGGGTGCTCGTCGAGGCCCGCCGGCCTGAAAAACGGTCAGTGTCGCTAGTCGGCGTCGCCTCCCCAGAGCAACATGGGCCCCAGAGCCAAAGGTATGCATGTCTGGGGAGAATGGGCGGTTTGGGGACCTATCGATAGGGTTCGAGATCGATATATCGATCTCGAACCCTATCGATGGGCCTGGAATTGGGCAGGCTTCGATGCGGCTCAGTTTTGAGAGCGATCGCTGTCGATGGCCTTCGATGGCTCCCAAGCGCAGAATTGTCCCCAGAGCGAATGGCGCAGCTGTCTGTGGCGAGCGCGAGGTATCGATGGCTATGGGCAGGGATGGATCTCCACAGCTCCTGAGACCTCTTGTCCCCTCGTGCGATGGATCCCTGCAAGGTGGATTGGAAATGCACCGGTGTGGCGGCCTCTGGAGATGGAGAGGGATCCCTGCGTAGTGAGAGGGATCGATAGGTGTGGATGTGGTGCCCTGGCGATAGGTCGGGACGTGGGTGCTCGTCGAGGCCCGCCGGCCTGAAAAACGGTCAGTGTCGCTAGTCGGCGTCGCCTCCCCAGAGCAACATGGGCCCCAGAGCCAAAGCTATGCATGTCTGGGGAGAATGGGCGGTTTGGGGACCTATCGATAGGGTTCGAGATCGATATATCGATCTCGAACCCTATCGATGGGCCTGGAATTGGGCAGGCTTCGATGCGGCTCAGTTTTGAGAGTGATCGCTGTCGATGGCCTTTGATGGCTCCCAAGCGCAGAATTGTCCCCAGAGCGATAGGCGCAGCTGTCTGTGGCGAGCGCGAGGTATCGATGGCTATGGGCAGGGATGGATCTCCACAGCCCCTGAGACCTCTTGTCCCCTCGTGCGATGGATCCCTGCAAGGTGGATTGGAAATGCACTGGTGTGGCAGCCTCTGGAGATGGAGAGGGATCCCTGCGTAGTGAGAGGGATCGATAGGTGTGGACGTGGTGCCCTGGCGATAGGTCGGGACGTGGGTGCTCGTCGAGGCCCGCCGGCCTGAAAAACGGTCAGTGTCGCTAGTTGGCGTCGCCTCCCCAGAGCAACATGGGCCCCAGAGCCAAAGCTATGCATGTCTGGGGAGAATGGGCGGTTTGGGGACCGATCGATAGGGTTCGAGATCGATATATCGATCTCGAACCCTATCGATGGGCCTGGAATTGGGCAGGCTTCGATGCGGCTCAGTTTTGAGAGTGATCGCTGTCGATGGCCTTTGATGGCTCCCAAGCGCAGAATTGTCCCCCGAGCGAAAGGCGCAGCTGTCTGTGGCGAGCGCGAGGTATCGATGGCTATGGGCAGGGATGGATCTCCACAGCTCCTGAGACCTCTTGTCCCCTCGTGCGATGGATCCCTGCAAGGTGGATTGGAAATGCACCGGTGTGGCGGCCTCTGGAGATGGAGAGGGATCCCTGCGTAGTGAGAGGGATCGATAGCTGTGGATGTGGTGCCCTGGCGATAGGTCGGGACGTGGGTGCTCGTCGAGGCCCGCCGGCCTGAAAAACGGTCAGTGTCGCTAGTCGGCGTCGCCTCCCCAGAGCAACATGGGCCCCAGAGCCAAAGCTATGCATGTCTGGGGAGAATGGGCGGTTTGGGGACCTATCGATAGGGTTCGAGATCGATATATCGATCTCGAACCCTATCGATGGGCCTGGAATTGGGCAGGCTTCGATGCGGCTCAGTTTTGAGAGTGATCGCTGTCGATGGCCTTTGATGGCTCCCAAGCGCAGAATTGTCCCCCGAGCGAAAGGCGCAGCTGTCTGTGGCGAGCGCGAGGTATCGATGGCTATGGGCAGGGATGGATCTCCACAGCTCCTGAGACCTCTTGTCCCCTCGTGCGATGGATCCCTGCAAGGTGGATTGGAAATGCACTGGTGTGGCAGCCTCTGGAGATGGAGAGGGATCCCTGCGTAGTGAGAGGGATCGATAGGTGTGGATGTGGTGCCCTGGCGATAGGTCGGGACGTGGGTGCTCGTCGAGGCCCGCCGGCCTGAAAAACGGTCAGTGTCGCTAGTCGGCGTCGCCTCCCCAGAGCAACATGGGCCCCAGAGCCAAAGCTATGCATGTCTGGGGAGAATGGGCGGTTTGGGGACCGATCGATAGGGTTCGAGATCGATATATCGATCTCGAACCCTATCGATGGGCCTGGAATTGGGCAGGCTTCGATGCGGCTCAGTTTTGAGAGTGATCGCTGTCGATGGCCTTTGATGGCTCCCAAGCGCAGAATTGTCCCCAGAGCGAAAGGCGCAGCTGTCTGTGGCGAGCGCGAGGTATCGATGGCTATGGGCAGGGATGGATCTCCACAGCTCCTGAGACCTCTTGTCCCCTCGTGCGATGGATCCCTGCAAGGTGGATTGGAAATGCACCGGTGTGGCGGCCTCTGGAGATGGAGAGGGATCCCTGCGTAGTGAGAGGGATCGATAGCTGTGGATGTGGTGCCCTGGCGATAGGTCGGGACGTGGGTGCTCGTCGAGGCCCGCCGGCCTGAAAAACGGTCAGTGTCGCTAGTCGGCGTCGCCTCCCCAGAGCAACATGGGCCCCAGAGCCAAAGGTATGCATGTCTGGGGAGAATGGGCGGTTTGGGGACCGATCGATAGGGTTCGAGATCGATATATCGATCTCGAACCCTATCGATGGGCCTGGAATTGGGCAGGCTTCGATGCGGCTCAGTTTTGAGAGTGATCGCTGTCGATGGCCTTTGATGGCTCCCAAGTGCAGAATTGTCCCCCGAGCGATAGGCGCAGCTGTCTGTGGCGAGCGCGAGGTATCGATGGCTATGGGCAGGGATGGATCTCCACAGCTCCTGAGATCTCTTGTCCCCTCGTGCGATGGATCCCTGCAAGGTGGATTGGAAATGCACCCGTGTGGCGGCCTCTGGAGATGGAGAAGGATCCCTGCGTAGTGAGAGGGATCGATAGGTGTGGACGTGGTGCCCTGGCGATAGGTCGGGACGTGGGTGCTCGTCGAGGCCCGCCGGCCTGAAAAACGGTCAGTGTCGCTAGTCGGCGTCGCCTCCCCAGAGCAACATGGGCCCCAGAGCCAAAGGTATGCATGTCTGGGGAGAATGGGCGGTTTGGGGACCGATCGATAGGGTTCGAGATCGATATATCGATCTCGAACCCTATCGATGGGCCTGGAATTGGGCAGGCTTCGATGCGGCTCAGTTTTGAGAGTGATCGCTGTCGATGGCCTTTGATGGCTCCCAAGCGCAGAATTGTCCCCCGAGCGAAAGGCGCAGCTGTCTGTGGCGAGCGCGAGGTATCGATGGCTATGGGCAGGGATGGATCTCCACAGCTCCTGAGACCTCTTGTCCCCTCGTGCGATGGATCCCTGCAAGGTGGATTGGAAATGCACTGGTGTGGCAGCCTCTGGAGATGGAGATGGATCCCTGCGTAGTGAGAGGGATCGATAGCTGTGGATGTGGTGCCCTGGCGATAGGTCGGGACGTGGGTGCTCGTCGAGGCCCGCCGGCCTGAAAAACGGTCAGTGTCACTAGTCGGCGTCGCCTCCCCAGAGCAACATGGGCCCCAGAGCCAAAGGTATGCATGTCTGGGGAGAATGGGCGGTTTGGGGACCGATCGATAGGGTTTGAGATCGATATATCGATCTCGAACCCTATCGATGGGCCTGGAATTGGGCAGGCTTCGATGCGGCTCAGTTTTGAGAGTGATCGCTGTCGATGGCCTTTGATGGCTCCCAAGCGCAGAATTGTCCCCAGAGCGAAAGGCGCAGCTGTCTGTGGCGAGCGCGAGGTATCGATGGCTATGGGCAGGGATGGATCTCCACAGCTCCTGAGACCTCTTGTCCCCTCGTGCGATGGATCCCTGCAAGGTGGATTGGAAATGCACCGGTGTGGCGGCCTCTGGAGATGGAGAGGGATCCCTGCGTAGTGAGAGGGATCGATAGCTCTGGACGTGGTGCCCTGGCGATAGGTCGGGACGTGGGTGCTCGTCGAGGCCCGCCGGCCTGAAAAACGGTCAGTGTCGCTAGTCGGCGTCGCCTCCCCAGAGCAACATGGGCCCCAGAGCCAAAGGTATGCATGTCTGGGGAGAATGGGCGGTTTGGGGACCGATCGATAGGGTTCGAGATCGATATATCGATCTCGAACCCTATCGATGGGCCTGGAATTGGGCAGGCTTCGATGCGGCTCAGTTTTGAGAGTGATCGCTGTCGATGGCCTTTGATGGCTCCCAAGCGCAGAATTGTCCCCCGAGCGAAAGGCGCAGCTGTCTGTGGCGAGCGCGAGGTATCGATGGCTATGGGCAGGGATGGATCTCCACAGCTCCTGAGACCTCTTGTCCCCTCGTGCGATGGATCCCTGCAAGGTGGATTGGAAATGCACCGGTGTGGCGGCCTCTGGAGATGGAGAGGGATCCCTGCGTAGTGAGAGGGATCGATAGCTGTGGATGTGGTGCCCTGGCGATAGGTCGGGACGTGGGTGCTCGTCGAGGCCCGCCGGCCTGAAAAACGGTCAGTGTCGCTAGTCGGCGTCGCCTCCCCAGAGCAACATGGGCCCCAGAGCCAAAGGTATGCATGTCTGGGGAGAATGGGCGGTTTGGGGACCTATCGATAGGGTTTGAGATCGATATATCGATCTCGAACCCTATCGATGGGCCTGGAATTGGGCAGGCTTCGATGCGGCTCAGTTTTGAGAGTGATCGCTGTCGATGGCCTTCGATGGCTCCCAAGCGCAGAATTGTCCCCCGAGCGAATGGCGCAGCTGTCTGTGGCGAGCGCGAGGTATCGATGGCTATGGGCAGGGATGGATCTCCACAGCTCCTGAGACCTCTTGTCCCCTCGTGCGATGGATCCCTGCAAGCAGGATTGGAAATGCACCGGTGTGGCAGCCTCTGGAGATGGAGAGGGATCCCTGCGTAGTGAGAGGGATCGATAGCTGTGGATGTGGTGCCCTGGCGATAGGTCGGGACGTGGGTGCTCGTCGAGGCCCGCCGGCCTGAAAAACGGTCAGTGTCGCTAGTCGGCGTCGCCTCCCCAGAGCAACATGGGCCCCAGAGCCAAAGCTATGCATGTCTGGGGAGAATGGGCGGTTTGGGGACCTATCGATAGGGTTCGAGATCGATATATCGATCTCGAACCCTATCGATGGGCCTGGAATTGGGCAGGCTTCGATGCGGCTCAGTTTTGAGAGTGATCGCTGTCGATGGCCTTCAATGGCTCCCAAGCGCAGAATTGTCCCCAGAGCGATAGGCGCAGCTGTCTGTGGCGAGCGCGAGGTATCGATGGCTATGGGCAGGGATGGGTCTCCACAGCTCCTGAGACCTCTTGTCCCCTCGTGCGATGGATCCCTGCAAGGTGGATTGGAAATGCACCGGTGTGGCGGCCTCTGGAGATGGAGATGGATCCCTGCGTAGTGAGAGGGATCGATAGCTGTGGATGTGGTGCCCTGGCGATAGGTCGGGACGTGGGTGCTCGTCAAGGCCCGCCGGCCTGAAAAACGGTCAGTGTCGCTAGTCGGCGTCGCCTCCCCAGAGCAACATGGGCCCCAGAGCCAAAGGTATGCATGTCTGGGGAGAATGGGCGGTTTGGGGACCGATCGATAGGGTTCGAGATCGATATATCGATCTCGAACCCTATCGATGGGCCTGGAATTGGGCAGGCTTCGATGCGGCTCAGTTTTGAGAGTGATCGCTGTCGATGGCCTTTGATGGCTCCCAAGCGCAGAATTGTCCCCCGAGCGAAAGGCGCAGCTGTCTGTGGCGAGCGCGAGGTATCGATGGCTATGGGCAGGGATGGATCTCCACAGCTCCTGAGACCTCTTGTCCCCTCGTGCGATGGATCCCTGCAAGGTGGATTGGAAATGCACCGGTGTGGCGGCCTCTGGAGATGGAGAGGGATCCCTGCGTAGTGAGAGGGATCGATAGCTGTGGATGTGGTGCCCTGGCGATAGGTCGGGACGTGGGTGCTCGTCGAGGCCCGCCGGCCTGAAAAACGGTCAGTGTCGCTAGTCGGCGTCGCCTCCCCAGAGCAACATGGGCCCCAGAGCCAAAGCTATGCATGTCTGGGGAGAATGGGCGGTTTGGGGACCTATCGATAGGGTTCGAGATCGATATATCGATCTCGAACCCTATCGATGGGCCTGGAATTGGGCAGGCTTCGATGCGGCTCAGTTTTGAGAGTGATCGCTGTCGATGGCCTTCGATGGCTCCCAAGCGCAGAATTGTCCCCCGAGCGAAAGGCGCAGCTGTCTGTGGCGAGCGCGAGGTATCGATGGCTATGGGCAGGGATGGATCTCCACAGCTCCTGAGACCTCTTGTCCCCTCGTGCGATGGATCCCTGCAAGGTGGATTGGAAATGCACCGGTGTGGCGGCCTCTGGAGATGGAGAGGGATCCCTGCGTAGTGAGAGGGATCGATAGGTGTGGATGTGGTGCCCTGGCGATAGGTCGGGACGTGGGTGCTCGTCGAGGCCCGCCGGCCTGAAAAACGGTCAGTGTCGCTAGTCGGCGTCGCCTCCCCAGAGCAACATGGGCCCCAGAGCCAAAGCTATGCATGTCTGGGGAGAATGGGCGGTTTGGGGACCGATCGATAGGGTTCGAGATCGATATATCGATCTCGAACCCTATCGATGGGCCTGGAATTGGGCAGGCTTCGATGCGGCTCAGTTTTGAGAGTGATCGCTGTCGATGGCCTTTGATGGCTCCCAAGTGCAGAATTGTCCCCAGAGCGAAAGGCGCAGCTGTCTGTGGCGAGCACGAGGTATCGATGGCTATGGGCAGGGATGGATCTCCACAGCCCCTGAGACCTCTTGTCCCCTCGTGCGATGGATCCCTGCAAGGTGGATTGGAAATGCACTGGTGTGGCAGCCTCTGGAGATGGAGAGGGATCCCTGCGTAGTGAGAGGGATCGATAGCTCTGGACGTGGTGCCCTGGCGATAGGTCGGGACGTGGGTGCTCGTCGAGGCCCGCCGGCCTGAAAAACGGTCAGTGTCGCTAGTCGGCGTCGCCTCCCCAGAGCAACATGGGCCCCAGAGCCAAAGCTATGCATGTCTGGGGAGAATGGGCGGTTTGGGGACCTATCGATAGGGTTCGAGATCGATATATCGATCTCGAACCCTATCGATGGGCCTGGAATTGGGCAGGCTTCGATGCGGCTCAGTTTTGAGAGTGATCGCTGTCGATGGCCTTTGATGGCTCCCAAGTGCAGAATTGTCCCCCGAGCGAAAGGCGCAGCTGTCTGTGGCGAGCGCGAGGTATCGATGGCTATGGGCAGGGATGGATCTCCACAGCTCCTGAGACCTCTTGTCCCCTCGTGCGATGGATCCCTGCAAGCAGGATTGGAAATGCACCGGTGTGGCAGCCTCTGGAGATGGAGAGGGATCCCTGCGTAGTGAGAGGGATCGATAGCTGTGGATGTGGTGCCCTGGCGATAGGTCGGGACGTGGGTGCTCGTCGAGGCCCGCCGGCCTGAAAAACGGTCAGTGTCGCTAGTCGGCGTCGCCTCCCCAGAGCAACATGGGCCCCAGAGCCAAAGCTATGCATGTCTGGGGAGAATGGGCGGTTTGGGGACCTATCGATAGGGTTCGAGATCGATATATCGATCTCGAACCCTATCGATGGGCCTGGAATTGGGCAGGCTTCGATGCGGCTCAGTTTTGAGAGTGATCGCTGTCGATGGCCTTTGATGGCTCCCAAGCGCAGAATTGTCCCCCGAGCGAAAGGCGCAGCTGTCTGTGGCGAGCGCGAGGTATCGATGGCTATGGGCAGGGATGGATCTCCACAGCTCCTGAGACCTCTTGTCCCCTCGTGCGATGGATCCCTGCAAGGTGGATTGGAAATGCACCGGTGTGGCAGCCTCTGGAGATGGAGAGGGATCCCTGCGTAGTGAGAGGGATCGATAGCTGTGGATGTGGTGCCCTGGCGATAGGTCGGGACGTGGGTGCTCGTCGAGGCCCGCCGGCCTGAAAAACGGTCAGTGTCGCTAGTCGGCGTCGCCTCCCCAGAGCAACATGGGCCCCAGAGCCAAAGCTATGCATGTCTGGGGAGAATGGGCGGTTTGGGGACCTATCGATAGGGTTCGAGATCGATATATCGATCTCGAACCCTATCGATGGGCCTGGAATTGGGCAGGCTTCGATGCGGCTCAGTTTTGAGAGTGATCGCTGTCGATGGCCTTCAATGGCTCCCAAGCGCAGAATTGTCCCCAGAGCGATAGGCGCAGCTGTCTGTGGCGAGCGCGAGGTATCGATGGCTATGGGCAGGGATGGGTCTCCACAGCTCCTGAGACCTCTTGTCCCCTCGTGCGATGGATCCCTGCAAGGTGGATTGGAAATGCACCGGTGTGGCAGCCTCTGGAGATGGAGAGGGATCCCTGCGTAGTGAGAGGGATCGATAGCTGTGGACGTGGTGCCCTGGCGATAGGTCGGGACGTGGGTGCTCGTCGAGGCCCGCCAGCCTGAAAAACGGTCAGTGTCGCTAGTCGGCGTCGCCTCCCCAGAGCAACATGGGCCCCAGAGCCAAAGCTATGCATGTCTGGGGAGAATGGGCGGTTTGGGGACCGATCGATAGGGTTTGAGATCGATATATCGATCTCGAACCCTATCGATGGGCCTGGAATTGGGCAGGCTTCGATGCGGCTCAGTTTTGAGAGTGATCGCTGTCGATGGCCTTCGATGGCTCCCAAGCGCAGAATTGTCCCCCGAGCGAAAGGCGCAGCTGTCTGTGGCGAGCGAGAGGTATCGATGGCTATGGGCAGGGATGGATCTCCACAGCTCCCGAGACCTCTTGTCCCCTCGTGCGATGGATCCCTGCAAGGTGGATTGGAAATGCACCGGTGTGGCGGCCTCTGGAGATGGAGAGGGATCCCTGCGTAGTGAGAGGGATTGATAGCTGTGGATGTGGTGCCCTGGCGATAGGTCGGGACGTGGGTGCTCGTCGAGGCCCGCCGGCCTGAAAAACGGTCAGTGTCGCTAGTCGGCGTCGCCTCCCCAGAGCAACATGGGCCCCAGAGCCAAAGCTATGCATGTCTGGGGAGAATGGGCGGTTTGGGGACCGATCGATAGGGTTCGAGATCGATATATCGATCTCGAACCCTATCGATGGGCCTGGAATTGGGCAGGCTTCGATGCGGCTCAGTTTTGAGAGTGATCGCTGTCGATGGCCTTCGATGGCTCCCAAGCGCAGAATTGTCCCCCGAGCGAAAGGCGCAGCTGTCTGTGGCGAGCGCGAGGTATCGATGGCTATGGGCAGGGATGGATCTCCACAGCTCCTGAGACCTCTTGTCCCCTCGTGCGATGGATCCCTGCAAGGTGGATTGGAAATGCACCGGTGTGGCGGCCTCTGGAGATGGAGAGGGATCCCTGCGTAGTGAGAGGGATCGATAGGTGTGGATGTGGTGCCCTGGCGATAGGTCGGGACGTGGGTGCTCGTCGAGGCCCGCCGGCCTGAAAAACGGTCAGTGTCGCTAGTCGGCGTCGCCTCCCCAGAGCAACATGGGCCCCAGAGCCAAAGCTATGCATGTCTGGGGAGAATGGGCGGTTTGGGGACCGATCGATAGGGTTCGAGATCGATATATCGATCTCGAACCCTATCGATGGGCCTGGAATTGGGCAGGCTTCGATGCGGCTCAGTTTTGAGAGTGATCGCTGTCGATGGCCTTTGATGGCTCCCAAGCGCAGAATTGTCCCCCGAGCGAAAGGCGCAGCTGTCTGTGGCGAGCGCGAGGTATCGATGGCTATGGGCAGGGATGGATCTCCACAGCTCCTGAGACCTCTTGTCCCCTCGTGCGATGGATCCCTGCAAGCAGGATTGGAAATGCACCGGTGTGGCAGCCTCTGGAGATGGAGAGGGATCCCTGCATAGTGAGAGGGATCGATAGCTGTGGATGTGGTGCCCTGGCGATAGGTCGGGACGTGGGTGCTCGTCGAGGCCCGCCGGCCTGAAAAACGGTCAGTGTCGCTAGTCGGCGTCGCCTCCCCAGAGCAACATGGGCCCCAGAGCCAAAGGTATGCATGTCTGGGGAGAATGGGCGGTTTGGGGACCTATCGATAGGGTTCGAGATCGATATATCGATCTCGAACCCTATCGATGGGCCTGGAATTGGGCAGGCTTCGATGCGGCTCAGTTTTGAGAGCGATCGCTGTCGATGGCCTTCGATGGCTCCCAAGCGCAGAATTGTCCCCAGAGCGAATGGCGCAGCTGTCTGTGGCGAGCGCGAGGTATCGATGGCTATGGGCAGGGATGGATCTCCACAGCTCCTGAGACCTCTTGTCCCCTCGTGCGATGGATCCCTGCAAGGTGGATTGGAAATGCACCGGTGTGGCGGCCTCTGGAGATGGAGAGGGATCCCTGCGTAGTGAGAGGGATCGATAGGTGTGGATGTGGTGCCCTGGCGATAGGTCGGGACGTGGGTGCTCGTCGAGGCCCGCCGGCCTGAAAAACGGTCAGTGTCGCTAGTCGGCGTCGCCTCCCCAGAGCAACATGGGCCCCAGAGCCAAAGCTATGCATGTCTGGGGAGAATGGGCGGTTTGGGGACCTATCGATAGGGTTCGAGATCGATATATCGATCTCGAACCCTATCGATGGGCCTGGAATTGGGCAGGCTTCGATGCGGCTCAGTTTTGAGAGTGATCGCTGTCGATGGCCTTTGATGGCTCCCAAGCGCAGAATTGTCCCCAGAGCGATAGGCGCAGCTGTCTGTGGCGAGCGCGAGGTATCGATGGCTATGGGCAGGGATGGATCTCCACAGCCCCTGAGACCTCTTGTCCCCTCGTGCGATGGATCCCTGCAAGGTGGATTGGAAATGCACTGGTGTGGCAGCCTCTGGAGATGGAGAGGGATCCCTGCGTAGTGAGAGGGATCGATAGGTGTGGACGTGGTGCCCTGGCGATAGGTCGGGACGTGGGTGCTCGTCGAGGCCCGCCGGCCTGAAAAACGGTCAGTGTCGCTAGTTGGCGTCGCCTCCCCAGAGCAACATGGGCCCCAGAGCCAAAGCTATGCATGTCTGGGGAGAATGGGCGGTTTGGGGACCGATCGATAGGGTTCGAGATCGATATATCGATCTCGAACCCTATCGATGGGCCTGGAATTGGGCAGGCTTCGATGCGGCTCAGTTTTGAGAGTGATCGCTGTCGATGGCCTTTGATGGCTCCCAAGCGCAGAATTGTCCCCCGAGCGAAAGGCGCAGCTGTCTGTGGCGAGCGCGAGGTATCGATGGCTATGGGCAGGGATGGATCTCCACAGCTCCTGAGACCTCTTGTCCCCTCGTGCGATGGATCCCTGCAAGGTGGATTGGAAATGCACCGGTGTGGCGGCCTCTGGAGATGGAGAGGGATCCCTGCGTAGTGAGAGGGATCGATAGCTGTGGATGTGGTGCCCTGGCGATAGGTCGGGACGTGGGTGCTCGTCGAGGCCCGCCGGCCTGAAAAACGGTCAGTGTCGCTAGTCGGCGTCGCCTCCCCAGAGCAACATGGGCCCCAGAGCCAAAGCTATGCATGTCTGGGGAGAATGGGCGGTTTGGGGACCTATCGATAGGGTTCGAGATCGATATATCGATCTCGAACCCTATCGATGGGCCTGGAATTGGGCAGGCTTCGATGCGGCTCAGTTTTGAGAGTGATCGCTGTCGATGGCCTTTGATGGCTCCCAAGCGCAGAATTGTCCCCCGAGCGAAAGGCGCAGCTGTCTGTGGCGAGCGCGAGGTATCGATGGCTATGGGCAGGGATGGATCTCCACAGCTCCTGAGACCTCTTGTCCCCTCGTGCGATGGATCCCTGCAAGGTGGATTGGAAATGCACTGGTGTGGCAGCCTCTGGAGATGGAGAGGGATCCCTGCGTAGTGAGAGGGATCGATAGGTGTGGATGTGGTGCCCTGGCGATAGGTCGGGACGTGGGTGCTCGTCGAGGCCCGCCGGCCTGAAAAACGGTCAGTGTCGCTAGTCGGCGTCGCCTCCCCAGAGCAACATGGGCCCCAGAGCCAAAGCTATGCATGTCTGGGGAGAATGGGCGGTTTGGGGACCGATCGATAGGGTTCGAGATCGATATATCGATCTCGAACCCTATCGATGGGCCTGGAATTGGGCAGGCTTCGATGCGGCTCAGTTTTGAGAGTGATCGCTGTCGATGGCCTTTGATGGCTCCCAAGCGCAGAATTGTCCCCAGAGCGAAAGGCGCAGCTGTCTGTGGCGAGCGCGAGGTATCGATGGCTATGGGCAGGGATGGATCTCCACAGCTCCTGAGACCTCTTGTCCCCTCGTGCGATGGATCCCTGCAAGGTGGATTGGAAATGCACCGGTGTGGCGGCCTCTGGAGATGGAGAGGGATCCCTGCGTAGTGAGAGGGATCGATAGCTGTGGATGTGGTGCCCTGGCGATAGGTCGGGACGTGGGTGCTCGTCGAGGCCCGCCGGCCTGAAAAACGGTCAGTGTCGCTAGTCGGCGTCGCCTCCCCAGAGCAACATGGGCCCCAGAGCCAAAGGTATGCATGTCTGGGGAGAATGGGCGGTTTGGGGACCGATCGATAGGGTTCGAGATCGATATATCGATCTCGAACCCTATCGATGGGCCTGGAATTGGGCAGGCTTCGATGCGGCTCAGTTTTGAGAGTGATCGCTGTCGATGGCCTTTGATGGCTCCCAAGTGCAGAATTGTCCCCCGAGCGATAGGCGCAGCTGTCTGTGGCGAGCGCGAGGTATCGATGGCTATGGGCAGGGATGGATCTCCACAGCTCCTGAGATCTCTTGTCCCCTCGTGCGATGGATCCCTGCAAGGTGGATTGGAAATGCACCCGTGTGGCGGCCTCTGGAGATGGAGAAGGATCCCTGCGTAGTGAGAGGGATCGATAGGTGTGGACGTGGTGCCCTGGCGATAGGTCGGGACGTGGGTGCTCGTCGAGGCCCGCTGGCCTGAAAAACGGTCAGTGTCGCTAGTCGGCGTCGCCTCCCCAGAGCAACATGGGCCCCAGAGCCAAAGGTATGCATGTCTGGGGAGAATGGGCGGTTTGGGGACCGATCGATAGGGTTCGAGATCGATATATCGATCTCGAACCCTATCGATGGGCCTGGAATTGGGCAGGCTTCGATGCGGCTCAGTTTTGAGAGTGATCGCTGTCGATGGCCTTTGATGGCTCCCAAGCGCAGAATTGTCCCCCGAGCGAAAGGCGCAGCTGTCTGTGGCGAGCGCGAGGTATCGATGGCTATGGGCAGGGATGGATCTCCACAGCTCCTGAGACCTCTTGTCCCCTCGTGCGATGGATCCCTGCAAGCAGGATTGGAAATGCACCGGTGTGGCGGCCTCTGGAGATGGAGAGGGATTCCTGCGTAGTGAGAGGGATCGATAGCTGTGGATGTGGTGCCCTGGCGATAGGTCGGGACGTGGGTGCTCGTCGAGGCCCGCCGGCCTGAAAAACGGTCAGTGTCGCTAGTCGGCGTCGCCTCCCCAGAGCAACATGGGCCCCAGAGCCAAAGCTATGCATGTCTGGGGAGAATGGGCGGTTTGGGGACCTATCGATAGGGTTCGAGATCGATATATCGATCTCGAACCCTATCGATGGGCCTGGAATTGGGCAGGCTTCGATGCGGCTCAGTTTTGAGAGTGATCGCTGTCGATGGCCTTTGATGGCTCCCAAGCGCAGAATTGTCCCCCGAGCGAAAGGCGCAGCTGTCTGTGGCGAGCGCGAGGTATCGATGGCTATGGGCAGGGATGGATCTCCACAGCTCCTGAGACCTCTTGTCCCCTCGTGCGATGGATCCCTGCAAGCAGGATTGGAAATGCACCGGTGTGGCGGCCTCTGGAGATGGAGAGGGATCCCTGCGTAGTAAGAGGGATCGATAGCTGTGGATGTGGTGCCCTGGCGATAGGTCGGGACGTGGGTGCTCGTCGAGGCCCGCCGGCCTGAAAAACGGTCAGTGTTGCTAGTCGGCGTCGCCTCCCCAGAGCAACATGGGCCCCAGAGCCAAAGCTATGCATGTCTGGGGAGAATGGGCGGTTTGGGGACCTACCGATAGGGTTCGAGATCGATATATCGATCTCGAACCCTATCGATGGGCCTGGAATTGGGCAGGCTTCGATGCGGCTCAGTTTTGAGAGTGATCGCTGTCGATGGCCTTTGATGGCTCCCAAGCGCAGAATTGTCCCCAGAGCGATAGGCGCAGCTGTCTGTGGCGAGCGCGAGGTATCGATGGCTATGGGCAGGGATGGATCTCCACAGCTCCTGAGACCTCTTGTCCCCTCGTGCGATGGATCCCTGCAAGGTGGATTGGAAATGCACCGGTGTGGCGGCCTCTGGAGATGGAGAGGGATCCCTGCGTAGTGAGAGGGATCGATAGCTCTGGACGTGGTGCCCTGGCGATAGGTCGGGACGTGGGTGCTCGTCGAGGCCCGCCAGCCTGAAAAACGGTCAGTGTCGCTAGTCGGCGTCGCCTCCCCAGAGCAACATGGGCCCCAGAGCCAAAGGTATGCATGTCTGGGGAGAATGGGCGGTTTGGGGACCGATCGATAGGGTTTGAGATCGATATATCGATCTCGAACCCTATCGATGGGCCTGGAATTGGGCAGGCTTCGATGCGGCTCAGTTTTGAGAGTGATCGCTGTCGATGGCCTTTGATGGCTCCCAAGCGCAGAATTGTCCCCCGAGCGAAAGGCGCAGCTGTCTGTGGCGAGCGCGAGGTATCGATGGCTATGGGCAGGGATGGATCTCCACAGCTCCTGAGACCTCTTGTCCCCTCGTGCGATGGATCCCTGCAAGGTGGATTGGAAATGCACCGGTGTGGCAGCCTCTGGAGATGGAGAGGGATCCCTGCGTAGTGAGAGGGATCGATAGCTGTGGATGTGGTGCCCTGGCGATAGGTCGGGACGTGGGTGCTCGTCGAGGCCCGCCGGCCTGAAAAACGGTCAGTGTCGCTAGTCGGCGTCGCCTCCCCAGAGCAACATGGGCCCCAGAGCCAAAGCTATGCATGTCTGGGGAGAATGGGCGGTTTGGGGACCGATCGATAGGGTTCGAGATCGATATATCGATCTCGAACCCTGTCGATGGGCCTGGAATTGGGCAGGCTTCGATGCGGCTCAGTTTTGAGAGTGATCGCTGTCGATGGCCTTTGATGGCTCCCAAGCGCAGAATTGTCCCCAGAGCGATAGGCGCAGCTGTCTGTGGCGAGCGCGAGGTATCGATGGCTATGGGCAGGGATGGATCTCCACAGCTCCTGAGACCTCTTGTCCCCTCGTGCGATGGATCCCTGCAAGCAGGATTGGAAATGCACCAGTGTGGCGGCCTCTGGAGATGGAGAGGGATCCCTGCATAGTGAGAGGGATCGATAGCTCTGGACGTGGTGCCCTGGCGATAGGTCGGGACGTGGGTGCTCGTCGAGGCCCGCCGGCCTGAAAAACGGTCAGTGTCGCTAGTCGGCGTCGCCTCCCCAGAGCAACATGGGCCCCAGAGCCAAAGCTATGCATGTCTGGGGAGAATGGGCGGTTTGGGGACCGATCGATAGGGTTCGAGATCGATATATCGATCTCGAACCCTATCGATGGGCCTGGAATTGGGCAGGCTTTGATGCGGCTCAGTTTTGAGAGTGATCGCTGTCGATGGCCTTTGATGGCTCCCAAGCGCAGAATTGTCCCCAGAGCGAAAGGCGCAGCTGTCTGTGGCGAGCGCGAGGTATCGATGGCTATGGGCAGGGATGGATCTCCACAGCTCCCGAGACCTCTTGTCCCCTCGTGCGATGGATCCCTGCAAGGTGGATTGGAAATGCACCGGTGTGGCAGCCTCTGGAGATGGAGAGGGATCCCTGCGTAGTGAGAGGGATCGATAGCTGTGGACGTGGTGCCCTGGCGATAGGTCGGGACGTGGGTGCTCGTCGAGGCCCGCCGGCCTGAAAAACGGTCAGTGTCGCTAGTCGGCGTCGCCTCCCCAGAGCAACATGGGCCCCAGAGCCAAAGCTATGCATGTCTGGGGAGAATGGGCGGTTTGGGGACCGATCGATAGGGTTCGAGATCGATATATCGATCTCGAACCCTGTCGATGGGCCTGGAATTGGGCAGGCTTCGATGCGGCTCAGTTTTGAGAGTGATCGCTGTCGATGGCCTTTGATGGCTCCCAAGCGCAGAATTGTCCCCCGAGCGAAAGGCGCAGCTGTCTGTGGCGAGCGCGAGGTATCGATGGCTATGGGCAGGGATGGATCTCCACAGCCCCTGAGACCTCTTGTCCCCTCGTGCGATGGATCCCTGCAAGGTGGATTGGAAATGCACTGGTGTGGCAGCCTCTGGAGATGGAGAGGGATCCCTGCGTAGTGAGAGGGATCGATAGCTGTGGATGTGGTGCCCTGGCGATAGGTCGGGACGTGGGTGCTCGTCGAGGCCCGCCGGCCTGAAAAACGGTCAGTGTCGCTAGTCGGCGTCGCCTCCCCAGAGCAACATGGGCCCCAGAGCCAAAGGTATGCATGTCTGGGGAGAATGGGCGGTTTGGGGACCGATCGATAGGGTTCGAGATCGATATATCGATCTCGAACCCTATCGATGGGCCTGGAATTGGGCAGGCTTTGATGCGGCTCAGTTTTGAGAGTGATCGCTGTCGATGGCCTTTGATGGCTCCCAAGCGCAGAATTGTCCCCAGAGCGAAAGGCACAGCTGTCTGTGGCGAGCGCGAGGGATCGATGGCTATGGGCAGGGATGGATCTCCACAGCTCCTGAGACCTCTTGTCCCCTCGTGTGATGGATCCCTGCAAGGTGGATTGGAAATGCACCGGTGTGGCAGCCTCTGGAGATGGAGAGGGATCCCTGCGTAGTGAGAGGGATCGATAGCTCTGGACGTGGTGCCCTGGCGATAGGTCGGGACGTGGGTGCTCGTCGAGGCCCGCCAGCCTGAAAAACGGTCAGTGTCGCTAGTCGGCGTCGCCTCCCCAGAGCAACATGGGCCCCAGAGCCAAAGCTATGCATGTCTGGGGAGAATGGGCGGTTTGGGGACCGATCGATAGGGTTCGAGATCGATATATCGATCTCGAACCCTGTCGATGGGCCTGGAATTGGGCAGGCTTCGATGCGGCTCAGTTTTGAGAGTGATCGCTGTCGATGGCCTTTGATGGCTCCCAAGCGCAGAATTGTCCCCCGAGCGAAAGGCGCAGCTGTCTGTGGCGAGCGCGAGGTATCGATGGCTATGGGCAGGGATGGATCTCCACAGCTCCTGAGACCTCTTGTCCCCTCGTGCGATGGATCCCTGCAAGCAGGATTGGAAATGCACCAGTGTGGCGGCCTCTGGAGATGGAGAGGGATCCCTGCATAGTGAGAGGGATCGATAGCTCTGGACGTGGTGCCCTGGCGATAGGTCGGGACGTGGGTGCTCGTCGAGGCCCGCCGGCCTGAAAAACGGTCAGTGTCGCTAGTCGGCGTCGCCTCCCCAGAGCAACATGGGCCCCAGAGCCAAAGCTATGCATGTCTGGGGAGAATGGGCGGTTTGGGGACCGATCGATAGGGTTCGAGATCGATATATCGATCTCGAACCCTATCGATGGGCCTGGAATTGGGCAGGCTTTGATGCGGCTCAGTTTTGAGAGTGATCGCTGTCGATGGCCTTTGATGGCTCCCAAGCGCAGAATTGTCCCCAGAGCGAAAGGCGCAGCTGTCTGTGGCGAGCGCGAGGTATCGATGGCTATGGGCAGGGATGGATCTCCACAGCTCCCGAGACCTCTTGTCCCCTCGTGCGATGGATCCCTGCAAGGTGGATTGGAAATGCACCGGTGTGGCAGCCTCTGGAGATGGAGAGGGATCCCTGCGTAGTGAGAGGGAT
Organism: Dromaius novaehollandiae; assembly: GCF_036370855.1. Taxonomy (NCBI): domain Eukaryota; kingdom Metazoa; phylum Chordata; class Aves; order Casuariiformes; family Dromaiidae; genus Dromaius; species Dromaius novaehollandiae. The sequence goes on along the minus strand of NC_088104.1, from coordinate 2,515,955 downwards.
CGATAGCTGTGGACGTGGTGCCCTGGCGATAGGTCGGGACGTGGGTGCTCGTCGAGGCCCGCCGGCCTGAAAAACGGTCAGTGTCGCTAGTCGGCGTCGCCTCCCCAGAGCAACATGGGCCCCAGAGCCAAAGCTATGCATGTCTGGGGAGAATGGGCGGTTTGGGGACCGATCGATAGGGTTCGAGATCGATATATCGATCTCGAACCCTGTCGATGGGCCTGGAATTGGGCAGGCTTCGATGCGGCTCAGTTTTGAGAGTGATCGCTGTCGATGGCCTTTGATGGCTCCCAAGCGCAGAATTGTCCCCCGAGCGAAAGGCGCAGCTGTCTGTGGCGAGCGCGAGGTATCGATGGCTATGGGCAGGGATGGATCTCCACAGCCCCTGAGACCTCTTGTCCCCTCGTGCGATGGATCCCTGCAAGGTGGATTGGAAATGCACTGGTGTGGCAGCCTCTGGAGATGGAGAGGGATCCCTGCGTAGTGAGAGGGATCGATAGCTGTGGATGTGGTGCCCTGGCGATAGGTCGGGACGTGGGTGCTCGTCGAGGCCCGCCGGCCTGAAAAACGGTCAGTGTCGCTAGTCGGCGTCGCCTCCCCAGAGCAACATGGGCCCCAGAGCCAAAGCTATGCATGTCTGGGGAGAATGGGCGGTTTGGGGACCTATCGATAGGGTTCGAGATCGATATATCGATCTCGAACCCTATCGATGGGCCTGGAATTGGGCAGGCTTCGATGCGGCTCAGTTTTGAGAGTGATCGCTGTCGATGGCCTTTGATGGCTCCCAAGCGCAGAATTGTCCCCCGAGCGAAAGGCGCAGCTGTCTGTGGCGAGCGCGAGGTATCGATGGCTATGGGCAGGGATGGATCTCCACAGCTCCTGAGACCTCTTGTCCCCTCGTGCGATGGATCCCTGCAAGCAGGATTGGAAATGCACCGGTGTGGCAGCCTCTGGAGATGGAGAGGGATCCCTGCATAGTGAGAGGGATCGATAGCTGTGGATGTGGTGCCCTGGCGATAGGTCGGGACGTGGGTGCTCGTCGAGGCCCGCCGGCCTGAAAAACGGTCAGTGTCGCTAGTCGACGTCACCTCCCCAGAGCAACATGGGCCCCAGAGCCAAAGCTATGCATGTCTGGGGAGAATGGGCGGTTTGGGGACCTATCGATAGGGTTCGAGATCGATATATCGATCTCGAACCCTATCGATGGGCCTGGAATTGGGCAGGCTTCGATGCGGCTCAGTTTTGAGAGCGATCGCTGTCGATGGCCTTCGATGGCTCCCAAGCGCAGAATTGTCCCCAGAGCGAATGGCGCAGCTGTCTGTGGCGAGCGCGAGGTATCGATGGCTATGGGCAGGGATGGATCTCCACAGCTCCTGAGACCTCTTGTCCCCTCGTGCGATGGATCCCTGCAAGGTGGATTGGAAATGCACCGGTGTGGCGGCCTCTGGAGATGGAGAGGGATCCCTGCGTAGTGAGAGGGATCGATAGGTGTGGATGTGGTGCCCTGGCGATAGGTCGGGACGTGGGTGCTCGTCGAGGCCCGCCGGCCTGAAAAACGGTCAGTGTCGCTAGTCGGCGTCGCCTCCCCAGAGCAACATGGGCCCCAGAGCCAAAGGTATGCATGTCTGGGGAGAATGGGCGGTTTGGGGACCGATCGATAGGGTTCGAGATCGATATATCGATCTCGAACCCTATCGATGGGCCTGGAATTGGGCAGGCTTCGATGCGGCTCAGTTTTGAGAGTGATCGCTGTCGATGGCCTTTGATGGCTCCCAAGCGCAGAATTGTCCCCAGAGCGATAGGCGCAGCTGTCTGTGGTGAGCACGAGGTATCGATGGCTATGGGCAGGGATGGATCTCCACAGCCCCTGAGACCTCTTGTCCCCTCGTGCGATGGATCCCTGCAAGGTGGATTGGAAATGCACTGGTGTGGCAGCCTCTGGAGATGGAGAGGGATCCCTGCGTAGTGAGAGGGATCGATAGCTCTGGACGTGGTGCCCTGGCGATAGGTCGGGACGTGGGTGCTCGTCGAGGCCCGCCGGCCTGAAAAACGGTCAGTGTCGCTAGTCGGCGTCGCCTCCCCAGAGCAACATGGGCCCCAGAGCCAAAGCTATGCATGTCTGGGGAGAATGGGCGGTTTGGGGACCGATCGATAGGGTTCGAGATCGATATATCGATCTCGAACCCTATCGATGGGCCTGGAATTGGGCAGGCTTCGATGCGGCTCAGTTTTGAGAGTGATCGCTGTCGATGGCCTTCGATGGCTCCCAAGCGCAGAATTGTCCCCCGAGCGAAAGGCGCAGCTGTCTGTGGCGAGCGCGAGGTATCGATGGCTATGGGCAGGGATGGATCTCCACAGCTCCTGAGACCTCTTGTCCCCTCGTGCGATGGATCCCTGCAAGGTGGATTGGAAATGCACCGGTGTGGCGGCCTCTGGAGATGGAGAGGGATCCCTGCGTAGTGAGAGGGATCGATAGGTGTGGATGTGGTGCCCTGGCGATAGGTCGGGACGTGGGTGCTCGTCGAGGCCCGCCGGCCTGAAAAACGGTCAGTGTCGCTAGTCGACGTCACCTCCCCAGAGCAACATGGGCCCCAGAGCCAAAGCTATGCATGTCTGGGGAGAATGGGCGGTTTGGGGACCTATCGATAGGGTTCGAGATCGATATATCGATCTCGAACCCTATCGATGGGCCTGGAATTGGGCAGGCTTCGATGCGGCTCAGTTTTGAGAGTGATCGCTGTCGATGGCCTTTGATGGCTCCCAAGCGCAGAATTGTCCCCCGAGCGAAAGGCGCAGCTGTCTGTGGCGAGCGCGAGGTATCGATGGCTATGGGCAGGGATGGATCTCCACAGCTCCTGAGACCTCTTGTCCCCTCGTGCGATGGATCCCTGCAAGCAGGATTGGAAATGCACCGGTGTGGCGGCCTCTGGAGATGGAGAGGGATCCCTGCGTAGTGAGAGGGATCGATAGCTGTGGATGTGGTGCCCTGGCGATAGGTCGGGACGTGGGTGCTCGTCGAGGCCCGCCGGCCTGAAAAACGGTCAGTGTCGCTAGTCGGCGTCGCCTCCCCAGAGCAACATGGGCCCCAGAGCCAAAGGTATGCATGTCTGGGGAGAATGGGCGGTTTGGGGACCTATCGATAGGGTTCGAGATCGATATATCGATCTCGAACCCTATCGATGGGCCTGGAATTGGGCAGGCTTCGATGCGGCTCAGTTTTGAGAGCGATCGCTGTCGATGGCCTTCGATGGCTCCCAAGCGCAGAATTGTCCCCCGAGCGAATGGCGCAGCTGTCTGTGGCGAGCGCGAGGTATCGATGGCTATGGGCAGGGATGGATCTCCACAGCTCCTGAGACCTCTTGTCCCCTCGTGCGATGGATCCCTGCAAGGTGGATTGGAAATGCACCGGTGTGGCGGCCTCTGGAGATGGAGAGGGATCCCTGCGTAGTGAGAGGGATCGATAGCTGTGGATGTGGTGCCCTGGCGATAGGTCGGGACGTGGGTGCTCGTCGAGGCCCGCCGGCCTGAAAAACGGTCAGTGTCGCTAGTCGGCGTCGCCTCCCCAGAGCAACATGGGCCCCAGAGCCAAAGGTATGCATGTCTGGGGAGAATGGGCGGTTTGGGGACCTATCGATAGGGTTCGAGATCGATATATCGATCTCGAACCCTATCGATGGGCCTGGAATTGGGCAGGCTTCGATGCGGCTCAGTTTTGAGAGTGATCGCTGTCGATGGCCTTTGATGGCTCCCAGGTGCAGAATTGTCCCCCGAGCGAAAGGCGCAGCTGTCTGTGGCGAGCGCGAGGTATCGATGGCTATGGGCAGGGATGGATCTCCACAGCTCCTGAGACCTCTTGTCCCCTCGTGCGATGGATCCCTGCAAGGTGGATTGGAAATGCACCGGTGTGGCAGCCTCTGGAGATGGAGAGGGATCCCTGCGTAGTGAGAGGGATCGATAGCTGTGGACGTGGTGCCCTGGCGATAGGTCGGGACGTGGGTGCTCGTCGAGGCCCGCCGGCCTGAAAAACGGTCAGTGTCGCTAGTCGGCGTCGCCTCCCCAGAGCAACATGGGCCCCAGAGCCAAAGCTATGCATGTCTGGGGAGAATGGGCGGTTTGGGGACCTATCGATAGGGTTCGAGATCGATATATCGATCTCGAACCCTATCGATGGGCCTGGAATTGGGCAGGCTTCGATGCGGCTCAGTTTTGAGAGTGATCGCTGTCGATGGCCTTTGATGGCTCCCAAGCGCAGAATTGTCCCCAGAGCGATAGGCGCAGCTGTCTGTGGCGAGCGCGAGGTATCGATGGCTATGGGCAGGGATGGATCTCCACAGCTCCTGAGACCTCTTGTCCCCTCGTGCGATGGATCCCTGCAAGGTGGATTGGAAATGCACCAGTGTGGCGGCCTCTGGAGATGGAGAGGGATCCCTGCGTAGTGAGAGGGATCGATAGGTGTGGATGTGGTGCCCTGGCGATAGGTCGGGACGTGGGTGCTCGTCGAGGCCCGCCGGCCTGAAAAACGGTCAGTGTCGCTAGTCGGCGTCGCCTCCCCAGAGCAACATGGGCCCCAGAGCCAAAGCTATGCATGTCTGGGGAGAATGGGCGGTTTGGGGACCGATCGATAGGGTTCGAGATCGATATATCGATCTCGAACCCTATCGATGGGCCTGGAATTGGGCAGGCTTCGATGCGGCTCAGTTTTGAGAGTGATCGCTGTCGATGGCCTTTGATGGCTCCCAAGCGCAGAATTGTCCCCAGAGCGATAGGCGCAGCTGTCTGTGGCGAGCGCGAGGTATCGATGGCTATGGGCAGGGATGGATCTCCACAGCTCCTGAGACCTCTTGTCCCCTCGTGCGATGGATCCCTGCAAGCAGGATTGGAAATGCACCGGTGTGGCGGCCTCTGGAGATGGAGAGGGATCCCTGCGTAGTGAGAGGGATCGATAGCTGTGGATGTGGTGCCCTGGCGATAGGTCGGGACGTGGGTGCTTGTCGAGGCCCGCCGGCCTGAAAAACGGTCAGTGTCGCTAGTCGGCGTCGCCTCCCCAGAGCAACATGGGCCCCAGAGCCAAAGCTATGCATGTCTGGGGAGAATGGGCGGTTTGGGGACCTATCGATAGGGTTCGAGATCGATATATCGATCTCGAACCCTATCGATGGGCCTGGAATTGGGCAGGCTTCGATGCGGCTCAGTTTTGAGAGTGATCGCTGTCGATGGCCTTTGATGGCTCCCAAGCGCAGAATTGTCCCCCGAGCGAAAGGCGCAGCTGTCTGTGGCGAGCGCGAGGTATCGATGGCTATGGGCAGGGATGGATCTCCACAGCTCCTGAGACCTCTTGTCCCCTCGTGCGATGGATCCCTGCAAGCAGGATTGGAAATGCACCGGTGTGGCGGCCTCTGGAGATGGAGAGGGATCCCTGCGTAGTGAGAGGGATCGATAGGTGTGGATGTGGTGCCCTGGCGATAGGTCGGGACGTGGGTGCTCGTCGAGGCCCGCCGGCCTGAAAAACGGTCAGTGTCGCTAGTCGGCGTCGCCTCCCCAGAGCAACATGGGCCCCAGAGCCAAAGGTATGCATGTCTGGGGAGAATGGGCGGTTTGGGGACCTATCGATAGGGTTCGAGATCGATATATCGATCTCGAACCCTATCGATGGGCCTGGAATTGGGCAGGCTTCGATGCGGCTCAGTTTTGAGAGCGATCGCTGTCGATGGCCTTCGATGGCTCCCAAGCGCAGAATTGTCCCCCGAGCGAATGGCGCAGCTGTCTGTGGCGAGCGCGAGGTATCGATGGCTATGGGCAGGGATGGATCTCCACAGCTCCTGAGACCTCTTGTCCCCTCGTGCGATGGATCCCTGCAAGGTGGATTGGAAATGCACCGGTGTGGCGGCCTCTGGAGATGGAGAGGGATCCCTGCGTAGTGAGAGGGATCGATAGCTGTGGATGTGGTGCCCTGGCGATAGGTCGGGACGTGGGTGCTCGTCGAGGCCCGCCGGCCTGAAAAACGGTCAGTGTCGCTAGTCGGCGTCGCCTCCCCAGAGCAACATGGGCCCCAGAGCCAAAGGTATGCATGTCTGGGGAGAATGGGCGGTTTGGGGACCTATCGATAGGGTTCGAGATCGATATATCGATCTCGAACCCTATCGATGGGCCTGGAATTGGGCAGGCTTCGATGCGGCTCAGTTTTGAGAGTGATCGCTGTCGATGGCCTTTGATGGCTCCCAGGTGCAGAATTGTCCCCCGAGCGAAAGGCGCAGCTGTCTGTGGCGAGCGCGAGGTATCGATGGCTATGGGCAGGGATGGATCTCCACAGCTCCTGAGACCTCTTGTCCCCTCGTGCGATGGATCCCTGCAAGGTGGATTGGAAATGCACCGGTGTGGCAGCCTCTGGAGATGGAGAGGGATCCCTGCGTAGTGAGAGGGATCGATAGCTGTGGACGTGGTGCCCTGGCGATAGGTCGGGACGTGGGTGCTCGTCGAGGCCCGCCGGCCTGAAAAACGGTCAGTGTCGCTAGTCGGCGTCGCCTCCCCAGAGCAACATGGGCCCCAGAGCCAAAGCTATGCATGTCTGGGGAGAATGGGCGGTTTGGGGACCTATCGATAGGGTTCGAGATCGATATATCGATCTCGAACCCTATCGATGGGCCTGGAATTGGGCAGGCTTCGATGCGGCTCAGTTTTGAGAGTGATCGCTGTCGATGGCCTTTGATGGCTCCCAAGCGCAGAATTGTCCCCAGAGCGATAGGCGCAGCTGTCTGTGGCGAGCGCGAGGTATCGATGGCTATGGGCAGGGATGGATCTCCACAGCTCCTGAGACCTCTTGTCCCCTCGTGCGATGGATCCCTGCAAGGTGGATTGGAAATGCACCAGTGTGGCGGCCTCTGGAGATGGAGAGGGATCCCTGCGTAGTGAGAGGGATCGATAGGTGTGGATGTGGTGCCCTGGCGATAGGTCGGGACGTGGGTGCTCGTCGAGGCCCGCCGGCCTGAAAAACGGTCAGTGTCGCTAGTCGGCGTCGCCTCCCCAGAGCAACATGGGCCCCAGAGCCAAAGCTATGCATGTCTGGGGAGAATGGGCGGTTTGGGGACCGATCGATAGGGTTCGAGATCGATATATCGATCTCGAACCCTATCGATGGGCCTGGAATTGGGCAGGCTTCGATGCGGCTCAGTTTTGAGAGTGATCGCTGTCGATGGCCTTTGATGGCTCCCAAGCGCAGAATTGTCCCCAGAGCGATAGGCGCAGCTGTCTGTGGCGAGCGCGAGGTATCGATGGCTATGGGCAGGGATGGATCTCCACAGCTCCTGAGACCTCTTGTCCCCTCGTGCGATGGATCCCTGCAAGCAGGATTGGAAATGCACCGGTGTGGCGGCCTCTGGAGATGGAGAGGGATCCCTGCGTAGTGAGAGGGATCGATAGCTGTGGATGTGGTGCCCTGGCGATAGGTCGGGACGTGGGTGCTTGTCGAGGCCCGCCGGCCTGAAAAACGGTCAGTGTCGCTAGTCGGCGTCGCCTCCCCAGAGCAACATGGGCCCCAGAGCCAAAGCTATGCATGTCTGGGGAGAATGGGCGGTTTGGGGACCGATCGATAGGGTTCGAGATCGATATATCGATCTCGAACCCTATCGATGGGCCTGGAATTGGGCAGGCTTCGATGCGGCTCAGTTTTGAGAGTGATCGCTGTCGATGGCCTTTGATGGCTCCCAAGCGCAGAATTGTCCCCCGAGCGAATGGCGCAGCTGTCTGTGGCGAGCGCGAGGTATCGATGGCTATGGGCAGGGATGGATCTCCACAGCTCCTGAGACCTCTTGTCCCCTCGTGCGATGGATCCCTGCAAGGTGGATTGGAAATGCACCGGTGTGGCAGCCTCTGGAGATGGAGAGGGATCCCTGCATAGTGAGAGGGATCGATAGCTGTGGATGTGGTGCCCTGGCGATAGGTCGGGACGTGGGTGCTCGTCGAGGCCTGCCGGCCTGAAAAACGGTCAGTGTCGCTAGTCGGCGTCGCCTCCCCAGAGCAACATGGGCCCCAGAGCCAAAGGTATGCATGTCTGGGGAGAATGGGCGGTTTGGGGACCGATCGATAGGGTTCGAGATCGATATATCGATCTCGAACCCTATCGATGGGCCTGGAATTGGGCAGGCTTCGATGCGGCTCAGTTTTGAGAGTGATCGCTGTCGATGGCCTTTGATGGCTCCCAAGCGCAGAATTGTCCCCAGAGCGATAGGCGCAGCTGTCTGTGGCGAGCGCGAGGTATCGATGGCTATGGGCAGGGATGGATCTCCACAGCTCCTGAGACCTCTTGTCCCCTCGTGCGATGGATCCCTGCAAGGTGGATTGGAAATGCACCGGTGTGGCGGCCTCTGGAGATGGAGAGGGATCCCTGCGTAGTGAGAGGGATCGATAGCTCTGGACGTGGTGCCCTGGCGATAGGTCGGGACGTGGGTGCTCGTCGAGGCCCGCCGGCCTGAAAAACGGTCAGTGTCGCTAGTCGGCGTCGCCTCCCCAGAGCAACATGGGCCCCAGAGCCAAAGCTATGCATGTCTGGGGAGAATGGGCGGTTTGGGGACCTATCGATAGGGTTCGAGATCGATATATCGATCTCGAACCCTATCGATGGGCCTGGAATTGGGCAGGCTTCGATGCGGCTCAGTTTTGAGAGTGATCGCTGTCAATGGCCTTCGATGGCTCCCAAGCGCAGAATTGTCCCCAGAGCGAAAGGCGCAGCTGTCTGTGGCGAGCGCGAGGTATCGATGGCTATGGGCAGGGATGGATCTCCACAGCTCCTGAGACCTCTTGTCCCCTCGTGCGATGGATCCCTGCAAGGTGGATTGGAAATGCACCGGTGTGGCGGCCTCTGGAGATGGAGAGGGATCCCTGCGTAGTGAGAGGGATCGATAGGTGTGGACGTGGTGCCCTGGCGATAGGTCGGGACGTGGGTGCTCGTCGAGGCCCGCCGGCCTGAAAAACGGTCAGTGTCGCTAGTCGGCGTCGCCTCCCCAGAGCAACATGGGCCCCAGAGCCAAAGCTATGCATGTCTGGGGAGAATGGGCGGTTTGGGGACCTATCGATAGGGTTCGAGATCGATATATCGATCTCGAACCCTATCGATGGGCCTGGAATTGGGCAGGCTTCGATGCGGCTCAGTTTTGAGAGTGATCGCTGTCAATGGCCTTCGATGGCTCCCAAGCGCAGAATTGTCCCCCGAGCGAAAGGCGCAGCTGTCTGTGGCGAGCGCGAGGGATCGATGGCTATGGGCAGGGATGGATCTCCACAGCTCCTGAGACCTCTTGTCCCCTCGTGTGATGGATCCCTGCAAGGTGGATTGGAAATGCACCGGTGTGGCAGCCTCTGGAGATGGAGAGGGATCCCTGCGTAGTGAGAGGGATCGATAGCTCTGGACGTGGTGCCCTGGCGATAGGTCGGGACGTGGGTGCTCGTCGAGGCCCGCCGGCCTGAAAAACGGTCAGTGTCGCTAGTCGGCGTCGCCTCCCCAGAGCAACATGGGCCCCAGAGCCAAAGCTATGCATGTCTGGGGAGAATGGGCGGTTTGGGGACCGATCGATAGGGTTCGAGATCGATATATCGATCTCGAACCCTGTCGATGGGCCTGGAATTGGGCAGGCTTCGATGCGGCTCAGTTTTGAGAGTGATCGCTGTCGATGGCCTTTGATGGCTCCCAAGCGCAGAATTGTCCCCAGAGCGATAGGCGCAGCTGTCTGTGGCGAGCGCGAGGTATCGATGGCTATGGGCAGGGATGGATCTCCACAGCTCCTGAGACCTCTTGTCCCCTCGTGCGATGGATCCCTGCAAGCAGGATTGGAAATGCACCGGTGTGGCGGCCTCTGGAGATGGAGAGGGATCCCTGCATAGTGAGAGGGATCGATAGCTCTGGACGTGGTGCCCTGGCGATAGGTCGGGACGTGGGTGCTCGTCGAGGCCCGCCGGCCTGAAAAACGGTCAGTGTCGCTAGTCGGCGTCGCCTCCCCAGAGCAACATGGGCCCCAGAGCCAAAGCTATGCATGTCTGGGGAGAATGGGCGGTTTGGGGACCGATCGATAGGGTTCGAGATCGATATATCGATCTCGAACCCTATCGATGGGCCTGGAATTGGGCAGGCTTTGATGCGGCTCAGTTTTGAGAGTGATCGCTGTCGATGGCCTTTGATGGCTCCCAAGCGCAGAATTGTCCCCCGAGCGAAAGGCGCAGCTGTCTGTGGCGAGCGCGAGGTATCGATGGCTATGGGCAGGGATGGATCTCCACAGCTCCTGAGACCTCTTGTCCCCTCGTGCGATGGATCCCTGCAAGCAGGATTGGAAATGCACCGGTGTGGCAGCCTCTGGAGATGGAGAGGGATCCCTGCGTAGTGAGAGGGATCAATAGGTGTGGACGTGGTGCCCTGGCGATAGGTCGGGACGTGGGTGCTCGTCGAGGCCCGCCGGCCTGAAAAACGGTCAGTGTCGCTAGTCGGCGTCGCCTCCCCAGAGCAACATGGGCCCCAGAGCCAAAGCTATGCATGTCTGGGGAGAATGGGCGGTTTGGGGACCGATCGATAGGGTTCGAGATCGATATATCGATCTCGAACCCTGTCGATGGGCCTGGAATTGGGCAGGCTTCGATGCGGCTCAGTTTTGAGAGTGATCGCTGTCGATGGCCTTTGATGGCTCCCAAGTGCAGAATTGTCCCCAGAGCGAAAGGCGCAGCTGTCTGTGGCGAGCGCGAGGTATCGATGGCTATGGGCAGGGATGGATCTCCACAGCTCCTGAGACCTCTTGTCCCCTCGTGCGATGGATCCCTGCAAGGTGGATTGGAAATGCACCGGTGTGGCGGCCTCTGGAGATGGAGAGGGATCCCTGCGTAGTGAGAGGGATCGATAGCTGTGGACGTGGTGCCCTGGCGATAGGTCGGGACGTGGGTGCTCGTCGAGGCCCGCCGGCCTGAAAAACGGTCAGTGTCGCTAGTCGGCGTCGCCTCCCCAGAGCAACATGGGCCCCAGAGCCAAAGCTATGCATGTCTGGGGAGAATGGGCGGTTTGGGGACCGATCGATAGGGTTCGAGATCGATATATCGATCTCGAACCCTATCGATGGGCCTGGAATTGGGCAGGCTTCGATGCGGCTCAGTTTTGAGAGTGATCGCTGTCGATGGCCTTCGATGGCTCCCAAGCGCAGAATTGTCCCCCGAGCGAAAGGCGCAGCTGTCTGTGGCGAGTGCGAGGTATCAATGGCTATGGGCAGGGATGGATCTCCACAGCTCCTGAGACCTCTTGTCCCCTCGTGCGATGGATCCCTGCAAGGTGGATTGGAAATGCACCGGTGTGGCAGCCTGTGGAGATGGAGAGGGATCCCTGCATAGTGAGAGGGATCGATAGCTGTGGATGTGGTGCCCTGGCGATAGGTCGGGACGTGGGTGCTCGTCGAGGCCCGCCGGCCTGAAAAACGGTCAGTGTCGCTAGTCGGCGTCGCCTCCCCAGAGCAACATGGGCCCCAGAGCCAAAGCTATGCATGTCTGGGGAGAATGGGCGGTTTGGGGACCGATCGATAGGGTTCGAGATCGATATATCGATCTCGAACCCTATCGATGGGCCTGGAATTGGGCAGGCTTCGATGCGGCTCAGTTTTGAGAGTGATCGCTGTCGATGGCCTTTGATGGCTCCCAAGCGCAGAATTGTCCCCCGAGCGAAAGGCGCAGCTGTCTGTGGCGAGCGCGAGGTATCGATGGCTATGGGCAGGGATGGATCTCCACAGCTCCTGAGACCTCTTGTCCCCTCGTGCGATGGATCCCTGCAAGCAGGATTGGAAATGCACCGGTGTGGCAGCCTGTGGAGATGGAGAGGGATCCCTGCGTAGTGAGAGGGATCGATAGCTGTGGATGTGGTGCCCTGGCGATAGGTCGGGACGTGGGTGCTCGTCGAGGCCCGCCGGCCTGAAAAACGGTCAGTGTCGCTAGTCGGCGTCGCCTCCCCAGAGCAACATGGGCCCCAGAGCCAAAGCTATGCATGTCTGGGGAGAGTGGGCGGTTTGGGGACCGATCGATAGGGTTCGAGATCGATATATCGATCTCGAACCCTATCGATGGGCCTGGAATTGGGCAGGCTTTGATGCGGCTCAGTTTTGAGAGTGATCGCTGTCGATGGCCTTCGATGGCTCCCAAGTGCAGAATTGTCCCCAGAGCGAAAGGCGCAGCTGTCTGTGGCGAGCGCGAGGTATCGATGGCTATGGGCAGGGATGGATCTCCACAGCTCCTGAGACCTCTTGTCCCCTCGTGCGATGGATCCCTGCAAGGTGGATTGGAAATGCACCAGTGTGGCGGCCTCTGGAGATGGAGAGGGATCCCTGCGTAGTGAGAGGGATCGATAGGTGTGGATGTGGTGCCCTGGCGATAGGTCGGGACGTGGGTGCTCGTCGAGGCCCGCCGGCCTGAAAAACGGTCAGTGTCACTAGTCGGCGTCGCCTCCCCAGAGCAACATGGGCCCCAGAGCCAAAGCTATGCATGTCTGGGGAGAATGGGCGGTTTGGGGACCGATCGATAGGGTTCGAGATCGATATATCGATCTCGAACCCTATCGATGGGCCTGGAATTGGGCAGGCTTCGATGCGGCTCAGTTTTGAGAGTGATCGCTGTCGATGGCCTTTGATGGCTCCCAAGCGCAGAATTGTCCCCAGAGCGAAAGGCGCAGCTGTCTGTGGCGAGCGCGAGGTATCGATGGCTATGGGCAGGGATGGATCTCCACAGCTCCTGAGACCTCTTGTCCCCTCGTGCGATGGATCCCTGCAAGGTGGATTGGAAATGCACCGGTGTGGCAGCCTCTGGAGATGGAGAGGGATCCCTGCGTAGTGAGAGGGATCGATAGCTGTGGACGTGGTGCCCTGGCGATAGGTCGGGACGTGGGTGCTCGTCGAGGCCCGCCGGCCTGAAAAACGGTCAGTGTCGCTAGTCGGCGTCGCCTCCCCAGAGCAACATGGGCCCCAGAGCCAAAGCTATGCATGTCTGGGGAGAATGGGCGGTTTGGGGACCGATCGATAGGGTTCGAGATCGATATATCGATCTCGAACCCTATCGATGGGCCTGGAATTGGGCAGGCTTTGATGCAGCTCAGTTTTGAGAGTGATCGCTGTCGATGGCCTTTGATGGCTCCCAAGCGCAGAATTGTCCCCCGAGCGATAGGCGCAGCTGTCTGTGGCGAGCGCGAGGTATCGATGGCTATGGGCAGGGATGGATCTCCACAGCTCCTGAGACCTCTTGTCCCCTCGTGCGATGGATCCCTGCAAGCAGGATTGGAAATGCACCGGTGTGGCAGCCTCTGGAGATGGAGAGGGATCCCTGCGTAGTGAGAGGGATCGATAGCTGTGGATGTGGTGCCCTGGCGATAGGTCGGGACGTGGGTGCTCGTCGAGGCCCGCCGGCCTGAAAAACGGTCAGTGTCGCTAGTCGGCGTCGCCTCCCCAGAGCAACATGGGCCCCAGAGCCAAAGCTATGCATGTCTGGGGAGAATGGGCGGTTTGGGGACCTATCGATAGGGTTCGAGATCGATATATCGATCTCGAACCCTGTCGATGGGCCTGGAATTGGGCAGGCTTCGATGCGGCTCAGTTTTGAGAGTGATCGCTGTCGATGGCCTTTGATGGCTCCCAAGTGCAGAATTGTCCCCAGAGCGATAGGCGCAGCTGTCTGTGGTGAGCGCGAGGTATCGATGGCTATGGGCAGGGATGGATCTCCACAGCTCCTGAGACCTCTTGTCCCCTCGTGCGATGGATCCCTGCAAGGTGGATTGGAAATGCACAGGTGTGGCGGCCTCTGGAGATGGAGAGGGATCCCTGCGTAGTGAGAGGGATCGATAGCTGTGGACGTGGTGCCCTGGCGATAGGTCGGGACGTGGGTGCTCGTCGAGGCCCGCCGGCCTGAAAAACGGTCAGTGTCGCTAGTCGGCGTCGCCTCCCCAGAGCAACATGGGCCCCAGAGCCAAAGCTATGCATGTCTGGGGAGAATGGGCGGTTTGGGGACCGATCGATAGGGTTCGAGATCGATATATCGATCTCGAACCCTATCGATGGGCCTGGAATTGGGCAGGCTTCGATGCGGCTCAGTTTTGAGAGTGATCGCTGTCGATGGCCTTCGATGGCTCCCAAGCGCAGAATTGTCCCCCGAGCGAAAGGCGCAGCTGTCTGTGGCGAGCGCGAGGTATCAATGGCTATGGGCAGGGATGGATCTCCACAGCTCCTGAGACCTCTTGTCCCCTCGTGCGATGGATCCCTGCAAGGTGGATTGGAAATGCACCGGTGTGGCAGCCTCTGGAGATGGAGAGGGATCCCTGCGTAGTGAGAGGGATCGATAGCTGTGGATGTGGTGCCCTGGCGATAGGTCGGGACGTGGGTGCTCGTCGAGGCCCGCCGGCCTGAAAAACGGTCAGTGTCGCTAGTCGGCGTCGCCTCCCCAGAGCAACATGGGCCCCAGAGCCAAAGCTATGCATGTCTGGGGAGAGTGGGCGGTTTGGGGACCTATCGATAGGGTTCGAGATCGATATATCGATCTCGAACCCTATCGATGGGCCTGGAATTGGGCAGGCTTCGATGCGGCTCAGTTTTGAGAGTGATCGCTGTCGATGGCCTTTGATGGCTCCCAAGTGCAGAATTGTCCCCAGAGCGATAGGCGCAGCTGTCTGTGGCGAGCGCGAGGTATCGATGGCTATGGGCAGGGATGGATCTCCACAGCTCCTGAGACCTCTTGTCCCCTCGTGCGATGGATCCCTGCAAGGTGGATTGGAAATGCACAGGTGTGGCGGCCTCTGGAGATGGAGAGGGATCCCTGCGTAGTGAGAGGGATCGATAGCTGTGGACGTGGTGCCCTGGCGATAGGTCGGGACGTGGGTGCTCGTCGAGGCCCGCCGGCCTGAAAAACGGTCAGTGTCGCTAGTCGGCGTCGCCTCCCCAGAGCAACATGGGCCCCAGAGCCAAAGCTATGCATGTCTGGGGAGAATGGGCAGTTTGGGGACCGATCGATAGGGTTCGAGATCGATATATCGATCTCGAACCCTATCGATGGGCCTGGAATTGGGCAGGCTTCGATGCGGCTCAGTTTTGAGAGTGATCGCTGTCGATGGCCTTTGATGGCTCCCAAGCGCAGAATTGTCCCCCGAGCGAAAGGCGCAGCTGTCTGTGGCGAGCGAGAGGTATCGATGGCTATGGGCAGGGATGGATCTCCACAGCTCCTGAGACCTCTTGTCCCCTCGTGCGATGGATCCCTGCAAGGTGGATTGGAAATGCACCGGTGTGGCAGCCTGTGGAGATTGAGAGGGATCCCTGCGTAGTGAGAGGGATCGATAGGTGTGGATGTGGTGCCCTGGCGATAGGTCGGGACGTGGGTGCTCGTCGAGGCCCGCCGGCCTGAAAAACGGTCAGTGTCGCTAGTCGGCGTCGCCTCCCCAGAGCAACATGGGCCCCAGAGCCAAAGGTATGCATGTCTGGGGAGAATGGGCGGTTTGGGGACCGATCGATAGGGTTCGAGATCGATATATCGATCTCGAACCCTATCGATGGGCCTGGAATTGGGCAGGCTTCGATGCGGCTCAGTTTTGAGAGTGATCGCTGTCGATGGCCTTTGATGGCTCCCAAGTGCAGAATTGTCCCCAGAGCGATAGGCGCAGCTGTCTGTGGCGAGCGCGAGGTATCGATGGCTATGGGCAGGGATGGATCTCCACAGCTCCTGAGACCTCTTGTCCCCTCGTGCGATGGATCCCTGCAAGGTGGATTGGAAATGCACCAGTGTGGCGGCCTCTGGAGATGGAGAGGGATCCCTGCATAGTGAGAGGGATCGATAGCTCTGGACGTGGTGCCCTGGCGATAGGTCGGGACGTGGGTGCTCGTCGAGGCCCGCCGGCCTGAAAAACGGTCAGTGTCGCTAGTCGGCGTCGCCTCCCCAGAGCAACATGGGCCCCAGAGCCAAAGCTATGCATGTCTGGGGAGAATGGGCGGTTTGGGGACCGATCGATAGGGTTCGAGATCGATATATCGATCTCGAACCCTATCGATGGGCCTGGAATTGGGCAGGCTTTGATGCGGCTCAGTTTTGAGAGTGATCGCTGTCGATGGCCTTCGATGGCTCCCAAGCGCAGAATTGTCCCCAGAGCGAAAGGCGCAGCTGTCTGTGGCGAGCGCGAGGTATCGATGGCTATGGGCAGGGATGGATCTCCACAGCTCCTGAGACCTCTTGTCCCCTCGTGCGATGGATCCCTGCAAGGTGGATTGGAAATGCACCGGTGTGGCGGCCTCTGGAGATGGAGAGGGATCCCTGCGTAGTGAGAGGGATCGATAGGTGTGGATGTGGTGCCCTGGCGATAGGTCGGGACGTGGGTGCTCGTCGAGGCCCGCCGGCCTGAAAAACGGTCAGTGTCGCTAGTCGGCGTCGCCTCCCCAGAGCAACATGGGCCCCAGAGCCAAAGCTATGCATGTCTGGGGAGAATGGGCGGTTTGGGGACCTATCGATAGGGTTCGAGATCGATATATCGATCTCGAACCCTATCGATGGGCCTGGAATTGGGCAGGCTTTGATGCGGCTCAGTTTTGAGAGTGATCGCTGTCGATGGCCTTTGATGGCTCCCAAGCGCAGAATTGTCCCCAGAGCGAAAGGCGCAGCTGTCTGTGGCGAGCGCGAGGTATCGATGGCTATGGGCAGGGATGGATCTCCACAGCTCCTGAGACCTCTTGTCCCCTCGTGCGATGGATCCCTGCAAGCAGGATTGGAAATGCACCGGTGTGGCAGCCTCTGGAGATGGAGAGGGATCCCTGTGTAGTGAGAGGGATCGATAGCTGTGGACGTGGTGCCCTGGCGATAGGTCGGGACGTGGGTGCTCGTCGAGGCCCGCCGGCCTGAAAAACGGTCAGTGTCGCTAGTCGGCGTCGCCTCCCCAGAGCAACATGGGCCCCAGAGCCAAAGCTATGCATGTCTGGGGAGAATGGGTGGTTTGGGGACCGATCGATAGGGTTCGAGATCGATATATCGATCTCGAACCCTATCGATGGGCCTGGAATTGGGCAGGCTTCGATGCGGCTCAGTTTTGAGAGTGATCGCTGTCGATGGCCTTCGATGGCTCCCAAGTGCAGAATTGTCCCCAGAGCGATAGGCGCAGCTGTCTGTGGCGAGCGCAAGGTATCGATGGCTATGGGCAGGGATGGATCTCCACAGCTCCTGAGACCTCTTGTCCCCTCGTGCGATGGATCCCTGCAAGCAGGATTGGAAATGCACCAGTGTGGCGGCCTCTGGAGATGGAGAGGGATCCCTGCATAGTGAGAGGGATCGATAGCTCTGGACGTGGTGCCCTGGCGATAGGTCGGGACGTGGGTGCTCGTCGAGGCCCGCCGGCCTGAAAAACGGTCAGTGTCGCTAGTCGGCGTCGCCTCCCCAGAGCAACATGGGCCCCAGAGCCAAAGGTATGCATGTCTGGGGAGAATGGGCGGTTTGGGGACCGATCGATAGGGTTCGAGATCGATATATCGATCTCGAACCCTATCGATGGGCCTGGAATTGGGCAGGCTTTGATGCGGCTCAGTTTTGAGAGTGATCGCTGTCGATGGCCTTCGATGGCTCCCAAGCGCAGAATTGTCCCCAGAGTGATAGGCGCAGCTGTCTGTGGCGAGCGCGAGGTATCAATGGCTATGGGCAGGGATGGATCTCCACAGCTCCTGAGACCTCTTGTCCCCTCGTGCGATGGATCCCTGCAAGCAGGATTGGAAATGCACCGGTGTGGCAGCCTCTGGAGATGGAGAGGGATCCCTGCGTAGTGAGAGGGATCGATAGCTGTGGATGTGGTGCCCTGGCGATAGGTCGGGACGTGGGTGCTCGTCGAGGCCCGCCGGCCTGAAAAACGGTCAGTGTCGCTAGTCGGCGTCGCCTCCCCAGAGCAACATGGGCCCCAGAGCCAAAGCTATGCATGTCTGGGGAGAATGGGCGGTTTGGGGACCTATCGATAGGGTTCGAGATCGATATATCGATCTCGAACCCTATCGATGGGCCTGGAATTGGGCAGGCTTCGATGCGGCTCAGTTTTGAGAGTGATCGCTGTCGATGGCCTTCGATGGCTCCCAAGCGCAGAATTGTCCCCCGAGCGAAAGGCGCAGCTGTCTGTGGCGAGCGCGAGGTATCGATGGCTATGGGCAGGGATGGATCTCCACAGCTCCTGAGACCTCTTGTCCCCTCGTGCGATGGATCCCTGCAAGCAGGATTGGAAATGCACCAGTGTGGCGGCCTCTGGAGATGGAGAGGGATCCCTGCGTAGTGAGAGGGATCGATAGGTGTGGATGTGGTGCCCTGGCGATAGGTCAGGACGTGGGTGCTCGTCGAGGCCCGCCGGCCTGAAAAACGGTCAGTGTCGCTAGTCGGCGTCGCCTCCCCAGAGCAACATGGGCCCCAGAGCCAAAGCTATGCATGTCTGGGGAGAATGGGCGGTTTGGGGACCTATCGATAGGGTTCGAGATCGATATATCGATATATCGATCTCGAACCCTATCGATGGGCCTGGAATTGGGCAGGCTTCGATGCGGCTCAGTTTTGAGAGTGATCGCTGTCGATGGCCTTTGATGGCTCCCAAGTGCAGAATTGTCCCCAGAGCGATAGGCGCAGCTGTCTGTGGCGAGCACGAGGTATCGATGGCTATGGGCAGGGATGGATCTCCACAGCCCCTGAGACCTCTTGTCCCCTCGTGCGATGGATCCCTGCAAGGTGGTTTGGAAATGCACCGGTGTGGCAGCCTCTGGAGATGGAGAGGGATCCCTGCGTAGTGAGAGGGATCGATAGCTGTGGATGTGGTGCCCTGGCGATAGGTCGGGACGTGGGTGCTCGTCGAGGCCCGCCGGCCTGAAAAACGGTCAGTGTCGCTAGTCGGCGTCGCCTCCCCAGAGCAACATGGGCCCCAGAGCCAAAGCTATGCATGTCTGGGGAGAATGGGCGGTTTGGGGACCGATCGATAGGGTTCGAGATCGATATATCGATCTCGAACCCTATCGATGGGCCTGGAATTGGGCAGGCTTTGATGCGGCTCAGTTTTGAGAGTGATCGCTGTCGATGGCCTTCGATGGCTCCCAAGCGCAGAATTGTCCCCAGAGCGAAAGGCGCAGCTGTCTGTGGCGAGCGCGAGGTATCGATGGCTATGGGCAGGGATGGATCTCCACAGCTCCTGAGACCTCTTGTCCCCTCGTGCGATGGATCCCTGCAAGGTGGATTGGAAATGCACCGGTGTGGCGGCCTCTGGAGATGGAGAGGGATCCCTGCGTAGTGAGAGGGATCGATAGCTGTGGATGTGGTGCCCTGGCGATAGGTCGGGACGTGGGTGCTCGTCGAGGCCCGCCGGCCTGAAAAACGGTCAGTGTCGCTAGTCGGCGTCGCCTCCCCAGAGCAACATGGGCCCCAGAGCCAAAGCTATGCATGTCTGGGGAGAATGGGCGGTTTGGGGACCTATCGATAGGGTTCGAGATCGATATATCGATCTCGAACCCTATCGATGGGCCTGGAATTGGGCAGGCTTTGATGCGGCTCAGTTTTGAGAGTGATCGCTGTCGATGGCCTTTGATGGCTCCCAAGCGCAGAATTGTCCCCAGAGCGAAAGGCGCAGCTGTCTGTGGCGAGCGCGAGGTATCGATGGCTATGGGCAGGGATGGATCTCCACAGCTCCTGAGACCTCTTGTCCCCTCGTGCGATGGATCCCTGCAAGCAGGATTGGAAATGCACCGGTGTGGCAGCCTCTGGAGATGGAGAGGGATCCCTGTGTAGTGAGAGGGATCGATAGCTGTGGATGTGGTGCCCTGGCGATAGGTCGGGACGTGGGTGCTCGTCGAGGCCCGCCGGCCTGAAAAACGGTCAGTGTCGCTAGTCGGCGTCGCCTCCCCAGAGCAACATGGGCCCCAGAGCCAAAGCTATGCATGTCTGGGGAGAATGGGTGGTTTGGGGACCGATCGATAGGGTTCGAGATCGATATATCGATCTCGAACCCTATCGATGGGCCTGGAATTGGGCAGGCTTCGATGCGGCTCAGTTTTGAGAGTGATCGCTGTCGATGGCCTTCGATGGCTCCCAAGCGCAGAATTGTCCCCCGAGCGAAAGGCGCAGCTGTCTGTGGCGAGCGCGAGGTATCGATGGCTATGGGCAGGGATGGATCTCCACAGCTCCTGAGACCTCTTGTCCCCTCGTGCGATGGATCCCTGCAAGCAGGATTGGAAATGCACCGGTGTGGCGGCCTCTGGAGATGGAGAGGGATCCCTGCGTAGTGAGAGGGATCGATAGCTGTGGATGTGGTGCCCTGGCGATAGGTCGGGACGTGGGTGCTCGTCGAGGCCCGCCGGCCTGAAAAACGGTCAGTGTCGCTAGTCGGCGTCGCCTCCCCAGAGCAACATGGGCCCCAGAGCCAAAGCTATGCATGTCTGGGGAGAATGGGCGGTTTGGGGACCTATCGATAGGGTTCGAGATCGATATATCGATATATCGATCTCGAACCCTATCGATGGGCCTGGAATTGGGCAGGCTTCGATGCGGCTCAGTTTTGAGAGTGATCGCTGTCGATGGCCTTTGATGGCTCCCAAGCGCAGAATTGTCCCCCGAGCGAAAGGCGCAGCTGGCTTTGTCGAGCGCAAGGTATCGATGGCTATGGGCAGGGATGGATCTCCACAGCTCCTGAGACCTCTTGTCCCCTCGTGCGATGGATCCCTGCAAGCAGGATTGGAAATGCACCGGTGTGGCAGCCTCTGGAGATGGAGAGGGATCCCTGCGTAGTGAGAGGGATCGATAGCTGTGGATGTGGTGCCCTGGCGATAGGTCGGGACGTGGGTGCTCGTCGAGGCCCGCCGGCCTGAAAAACGGTCAGTGTCGCTAGTCGGCGTCGCCTCCCCAGAGCAACATGGGCCCCAGAGCCAAAGCTATGCATGTCTGGGGAGAATGGGCGGTTTGGGGACCTATCGATAGGGTTCGAGATCGATATATCGATCTCGAACCCTATCGATGGGCCTGGAATTGGGCAGGCTTCGATGCGGCTCAGTTTTGAGAGTGATCGCTGTCGATGGCCTTTGATGGCTCCCAAGTGCAGAATTGTCCCCCGAGCGATAGGCGCAGCTGGCTTTGTCAAGCGCGAGGTATCGATGGCTATGGGCAGGGATGGATCTCCACAGCTCCTGAGACCTCTTGTCCCCTCGTGCGATGGATCCCTGCAAGCAGGATTGGAAATGCACCGGTGTGGCAGCCTCTGGAGATGGAGAGGGATCCCTGCGTAGTGAGAGGGATCGATAGCTGTGGATGTGGTGCCCTGGCGATAGGTCGGGACGTGGGTGCTCGTCGAGGCCCGCCGGCCTGAAAAACGGTCAGTGTCGCTAGTCGGCGTCGCCTCCCCAGAGCAACATGGGCCCCAGAGCCAAAGCTATGCATGTCTGGGGAGAATGGGCGGTTTGGGGACCTATCGATAGGGTTCGAGATCGATATATCGATCTCGAACCCTATCGATGGGCCTGGAATTGGGCAGGCTTCGATGCGGCTCAGTTTTGAGAGTGATCGCTGTCGATGGCCTTTGATGGCTCCCAAGTGCAGAATTGTCCCCAGAGCGATAGGCGCAGCTGTCTGTGGTGAGCGCGAGGTATCGATGGCTATGGGCAGGGATGGATCTCCACAGCTCCTGAGACCTCTTGTCCCCTCGTGCGATGGATCCCTGCAAGGTGGATTGGAAATGCACCAGTGTGGCGGCCTCTGGAGATGGAGAGGGATCCCTGCATAGTGAGAGGGATCGATAGCTCTGGACGTGGTGCCCTGGCGATAGGTCGGGACGTGGGTGCTCGTCGAGGCCCGCCGGCCTGAAAAACGGTCAGTGTCGCTAGTCGGCGTCGCCTCCCCAGAGCAACATGGGCCCCAGAGCCAAAGCTATGCATGTCTGGGGAGAATGGGCGGTTTGGGGACCGATCGATAGGGTTCGAGATCGATATATCGATCTCGAACCCTATCGATGGGCCTGGAATTGGGCAGGCTTCGATGCGGCTCAGTTTTGAGAGTGATCGCTGTCGATGGCCTTCGATGGCTCCCAAGCGCAGAATTGTCCCCCGAGCGAAAGGCGCAGCTGTCTGTGGCGAGCGCGAGGTATCGATGGCTATGGGCAGGGATGGATCTCCACAGCTCCTGAGACCTCTTGTCCCCTCGTGCGATGGATCCCTGCAAGGTGGATTGGAAATGCACCGGTGTGGCAGCCTCTGGAGATGGAGAGGGATCCCTGCGTAGTGAGAGGGATCGATAGCTGTGGATGTGGTGCCCTGGCGATAGGTCGGGACGTGGGTGCTCGTCGAGGCCCGCCGGCCTGAAAAACGGTCAGTGTCGCTAGTCGGCGTCGCCTCCCCAGAGCAACATGGGCCCCAGAGCCAAAGGTATGCATGTCTGGGGAGAATGGGCGGTTTGGGGACCTATCGATAGGGTTCGAGATCGATATATCGATCTCGAACCCTGTCGATGGGCCTGGAATTGGGCAGGCTTTGATGCGGCTCAGTTTTGAGAGTGATCGCTGTCGATGGCCTTCGATGGCTCCCAAGTGCAGAATTGTCCCCAGAGCGATAGGCGCAGCTGTCTGTGGCGAGCGCGAGGTATCGATGGCTATGGGCAGGGATGGATCTCCACAGCTCCTGAGACCTCTTGTCCCCTCGTGCGATGGATCCCTGCAAGCAGGATTGGAAATGCACCGGTGTGGCGGCCTCTGGAGATGGAGAGGGATCCCTGCGTAGTGAGAGGGATCGATAGCTGTGGATGTGGTGCCCTGGCGATAGGTCGGGACGTGGGTGCTCGTCGAGGCCCGCCGGCCTGAAAAACGGTCAGTGTCGCTAGTCGGCGTCGCCTCCCCAGAGCAACATGGGCCCCAGAGCCAAAGGTATGCATGTCTGGGGAGAATGGGCGGTTTGGGGACCAATCGATAGGGTTCGAGATCGATATATCGATCTCGAACCCTATCGATGGGCCTGGAATTGGGCAGGCTTCGATGCGGCTCAGTTTTGAGAGTGATCGCTGTCGATGGCCTTCGATGGCTCCCAAGCGCAGAATTGTCCCCCGAGCGAAAGGCGCAGCTGTCTGTGGCGAGCGCGAGGTATCGATGGCTATGGGCAGGGATGGATCTCCACAGCTCCTGAGACCTCTTGTCCCCTCGTGCGATGGATCCCTGCAAGGTGGATTGGAAATGCACCGGTGTGGCGGCCTCTGGAGATGGAGAGGGATCCCTGCGTAGTGAGAGGGATCGATAGCTGTGGATGTGGTGCCCTGGCGATAGGTCGGGACGTGGGTGCTCGTCGAGGCCCGCCGGCCTGAAAAACGGTCAGTGTCGCTAGTCGGCGTCGCCTCCCCAGATCAACATGGGCCCCAGAGCCAAAGCTATGCATGTCTGGGGAGAATGGGCGATTTGGGGACCTATCGATAGGGTTCGAGATCGATATATCGATCTCGAACCCTATCGATGGGCCTGGAATTGGGCAGGCTTCGATGCGGCTCAGTTTTGAGAGTGATCGCTGTCGATGGCCTTCGATGGCTCCCAAGCGCAGAATTGTCCCCCGAGCGAAAGGCGCAGCTGTCTGTGGCGAGCGCGAGGTATCGATGGCTATGGGCAGGGATGGATCTCCACAGCTCCCGAGACCTCTTGTCCCCTCGTGCGATGGATCCCTGCAAGCAGGATTGGAAATGCACCGGTGTGGCAGCCTCTGGAGATGGAGAGGGATCCCTGCGTAGTGAGAGGGATCGATAGCTGTGGATGTGGTGCCCTGGCGATAGGTCGGGACGTGGGTGCTCGTCGAGGCCCGCCGGCCTGAAAAACGGTCAGTGTCGCTAGTCGGCGTCGCCTCCCCAGAGCAACATGGGCCCCAGAGCCAAAGGTATGCATGTCTGGGGAGAATGGGCGGTTTGGGGACCTATCGATAGGGTTCGAGATCGATATATCGATCTCGAACCCTGTCGATGGGCCTGGAATTGGGCAGGCTTTGATGCGGCTCAGTTTTGAGAGTGATCGCTGTCGATGGCCTTCGATGGCTCCCAAGTGCAGAATTGTCCCCAGAGCGATAGGCGCAGCTGTCTGTGGCGAGCGCGAGGTATCGATGGCTATGGGCAGGGATGGATCTCCACAGCTCCTGAGACCTCTTGTCCCCTCGTGCGATGGATCCCTGCAAGCAGGATTGGAAATGCACCGGTGTGGCGGCCTCTGGAGATGGAGAGGGATCCCTGCGTAGTGAGAGGGATCGATAGCTGTGGATGTGGTGCCCTGGCGATAGGTCGGGACGTGGGTGCTCGTCGAGGCCCGCCGGCCTGAAAAACGGTCAGTGTCGCTAGTCGGCGTCGCCTCCCCAGAGCAACATGGGCCCCAGAGCCAAAGGTATGCATGTCTGGGGAGAATGGGCGGTTTGGGGACCAATCGATAGGGTTCGAGATCGATATATCGATCTCGAACCCTATCGATGGGCCTGGAATTGGGCAGGCTTCGATGCGGCTCAGTTTTGAGAGTGATCGCTGTCGATGGCCTTCGATGGCTCCCAAGCGCAGAATTGTCCCCCGAGCGAAAGGCGCAGCTGTCTGTGGCGAGCGCGAGGTATCGATGGCTATGGGCAGGGATGGATCTCCACAGCTCCTGAGACCTCTTGTCCCCTCGTGCGATGGATCCCTGCAAGGTGGATTGGAAATGCACCGGTGTGGCGGCCTCTGGAGATGGAGAGGGATCCCTGCGTAGTGAGAGGGATCGATAGCTGTGGATGTGGTGCCCTGGCGATAGGTCGGGACGTGGGTGCTCGTCGAGGCCCGCCGGCCTGAAAAACGGTCAGTGTCGCTAGTCGGCGTCGCCTCCCCAGAGCAACATGGGCCCCAGAGCCAAAGCTATGCATGTCTGGGGAGAATGGGCGATTTGGGGACCTATCGATAGGGTTCGAGATCGATATATCGATCTCGAACCCTATCGATGGGCCTGGAATTGGGCAGGCTTCGATGCGGCTCAGTTTTGAGAGTGATCGCTGTCGATGGCCTTCGATGGCTCCCAAGCGCAGAATTGTCCCCCGAGCGAAAGGCGCAGCTGTCTGTGGCGAGCGCGAGGTATCGATGGCTATGGGCAGGGATGGATCTCCACAGCTCCCGAGACCTCTTGTCCCCTCGTGCGATGGATCCCTGCAAGCAGGATTGGAAATGCACCGGTGTGGCAGCCTCTGGAGATGGAGAGGGATCCCTGCATAGTGAGAGGGATCGATAGCTGTGGATGTGGTGCCCTGGCGATAGGTCGGGACGTGGGTGCTCGTCGAGGCCCGCCGGCCTGAAAAACGGTCAGTGTTGCTAGTCGGCGTCGCCTCCCCAGAGCAACATGGGCCCCAGAGCCAAAGGTATGCATGTCTGGGGAGAATGGGCGGTTTGGGGACCGATCGATAGGGTTCGAGATCGATATATCGATCTCGAACCCTATCGATGGGCCTGGAATTGGGCAGGCTTCGATGCGGCTCAGTTTTGAGAGTGATCGCTGTCGATGGCCTTTGATGGCTCCCAAGCGCAGAATTGTCCCCCGAGCGAAAGGCGCAGCTGGCTTTGTCAAGCGCGAGGTATCGATGGCTATGGGCAGGGATGGATCTCCACAGCTCCTGAGACCTCTTGTCCCCTCGTGCGATGGATCCCTGCAAGCAGGATTGGAAATGCACCGGTGTGGCAGCCTCTGGAGATGGAGAGGGATCCCTGCGTAGTGAGAGGGATCGATAGCTGTGGATGTGGTGCCCTGGCGATAGGTCGGGACGTGGGTGCTCGTTGAGGCCCGCCGGCCTGAAAAACGGTCAGTGTCGCTAGTCGGCGTCGCCTCCCCAGAGCAACATGGGCCCCAGAGCCAAAGCTATGCATGTCTGGGGAGAATGGGCGGTTTGGGGACCTATCGATAGGGTTCGAGATCGATATATCGATCTCGAACCCTATCGATGGGCCTGGAATTGGGCAGGCTTCGATGCGGCTCAGTTTTGAGAGTGATCGCTGTCGATGGCCTTTGATGGCTCCCAAGTGCAGAATTGTCCCCAGAGCGAAAGGCGCAGCTGGCTTTGTCGAGCGCGAGGTATCGATGGCTATGGGCAGGGATGGATCTCCACAGCTCCTGAGACCTCTTGTCCCCTCGTGCGATGGATCCCTGCAAGGTGGATTGGAAATGCACCGGTGTGGCAGCCTCTGGAGATGGAGAGGGATCCCTGCGTAGTGAGAGGGATCGATAGCTGTGGATGTGGTGCCCTGGCGATAGGTCGGGACGTGGGTGCTCGTCGAGGCCCGCCGGCCTGAAAAACGGTCAGTGTCGCTAGTCGGCGTCGCCTCCCCAGAGCAACATGGGCCCCAGAGCCAAAGGTATGCATGTCTGGGGAGAATGGGCGGTTTGGGGACCTATCGATAGGGTTCGAGATCGATATATCGATCTCGAACCCTATCGATGGGCCTGGAATTGGGCAGGCTTTGATGCGGCTCAGTTTTGAGAGTGATCGCTGTCGATGGCCTTCGATGGCTCCCAAGCGCAGAATTGTCCCCCGAGCGAAAGGCGCAGCTGTCTGTGGCGAGCGCGAGGTATCGATGGCTATGGGCAGGGATGGATCTCCACAGCTCCTGAGACCTCTTGTCCCCTCGTGCGATGGATCCCTGCAAGGTGGATTGGAAATGCACCGGTGTGGCGGCCTCTGGAGATGGAGAGGGATCCCTGCGTAGTGAGAGGGATCGATAGCTCTGGACGTGGTGCCCTGGCGATAGGTCGGGACGTGGGTGCTCGTTGAGGCCCGCCGGCCTGAAAAACGGTCAGTGTCGCTAGTCGGCGTCGCCTCCCCAGAGCAACATGGGCCCCAGAGCCAAAGCTATGCATGTCTGGGGAGAATGGGCGGTTTGGGGACCTATCGATAGGGTTCGAGATCGATATATCGATCTCGAACCCTATCGATGGGCCTGGAATTGGGCAGGCTTCGATGCGGCTCAGTTTTGAGAGTGATCGCTGTCGATGGCCTTCGATGGCTCCCAAGCGCAGAATTGTCCCCCGAGCGAAAGGCGCAGCTGTCTGTGGCGAGCGCGAGGTATCGATGGCTATGGGCAGGGATGGATCTCCACAGCTCCCGAGACCTCTTGTCCCCTCGTGCGATGGATCCCTGCAAGCAGGATTGGAAATGCACCGGTGTGGCAGCCTCTGGAGATGGAGAGGGATCCCTGCATAGTGAGAGGGATCGATAGCTGTGGATGTGGTGCCCTGGCGATAGGTCGGGACGTGGGT
Organism: Dromaius novaehollandiae; assembly: GCF_036370855.1. Lineage (NCBI taxonomy): Eukaryota > Metazoa > Chordata > Aves > Casuariiformes > Dromaiidae > Dromaius > Dromaius novaehollandiae. Next base: position 2,488,723 of record NC_088104.1, on the reverse strand, counting down.
GCTCGTCGAGGCCCGCCGGCCTGAAAAACGGTCAGTGTTGCTAGTCGGCGTCGCCTCCCCAGAGCAACATGGGCCCCAGAGCCAAAGGTATGCATGTCTGGGGAGAATGGGCAGTTTGGGGACCTATCGATAGGGTTCGAGATCGATATATCGATCTCGAACCCTATCGATGGGCCTGGAATTGGGCAGGCTTTGATGCGGCTCAGTTTTGAGAGTGATCGCTGTCGATGGCCTTCGATGGCTCCCAAGTGCAGAATTGTCCCCCGAGCGAAAGGCGCAGCTGTCTGTGGCGAGCGCGAGGTATCGATGGCTATGGGCAGGGATGGATCTCCACAGCTCCTGAGACCTCTTGTCCCCTCGTGCGATGGATCCCTGCAAGCAGGATTGGAAATGCACCGGTGTGGCGGCCTCTGGAGATGGAGAGGGATCCCTGCGTAGTGAGAGGGATCGATAGCTGTGGATGTGGTGCCCTGGCGATAGGTCGGGACGTGGGTGCTCGTCGAGGCCCGCCGGCCTGAAAAACGGTCAGTGTCGCTAGTCGGCGTCGCCTCCCCAGAGCAACATGGGCCCCAGAGCCAAAGCTATGCATGTCTGGGGAGAATGGGCGGTTTGGGGACCTATCGATAGGGTTCGAGATCGTTATATCGATCTCGAACCCTATCGATGGGCCTGGAATTGGGCAGGCTTCGATGCGGCTCAGTTTTGAGAGTGATCGCTGTCGATGGCCTTTGATGGCTCCCAAGCGCAGAATTGTCCCCCGAGCGAAAGGCGCAGCTGGCTTTGTCAAGCGCGAGGTATCGATGGCTATGGGCAGGGATGGATCTCCACAGCTCCTGAGACCTCTTGTCCCCTCGTGCGATGGATCCCTGCAAGCAGGATTGGAAATGCACCGGTGTGGCAGCCTCTGGAGATGGAGAGGGATCCCTGCGTAGTGAGAGGGATCGATAGCTGTGGATGTGGTGCCCTGGCGATAGGTCGGGACGTGGGTGCTCGTCGAGGCCCGCCGGCCTGAAAAACGGTCAGTGTCGCTAGTCGGCGTCGCCTCCCCAGAGCAACATGGGCCCCAGAGCCAAAGCTATGCATGTCTGGGGAGAATGGGCGGTTTGGGGACCGATCGATAGGGTTCGAGATCGATATATCGATCTCGAACCCTATCGATGGGCCTGGAATTGGGCAGGCTTCGATGCGGCTCAGTTTTGAGAGTGATCGCTGTCGATGGCCTTCGATGGCTCCCAAGCGCAGAATTGTCCCCCGAGCGAAAGGCGCAGCTGTCTGTGGCGAGCGCGAGGTATCGATGGCTATGGGCAGGGATGGATCTCCACAGCTCCTGAGACCTCTTGTCCCCTCGTGCGATGGATCCCTGCAAGGTGGATTGGAAATGCACCGGTGTGGCGGCCTCTGGAGATGGAGAGGGATCCCTGCGTAGTGAGAGGGATCGATAGGTGTGGATGTGGTGCCCTGGCGATAGGTCGGGACGTGGGTGCTCGTCGAGGCCCGCCGGCCTGAAAAACGGTCAGTGTCGCTAGTCGGCGTCGCCTCCCCAGAGCAACATGGGCCCCAGAGCCAAAGCTATGCATGTCTGGGGAGAATGGGCGATTTGGGGACCTATCGATAGGGTTCGAGATCGATATATCGATCTCGAACCCTATCGATGGGCCTGGAATTGGGCAGGCTTCGATGCGGCTCAGTTTTGAGAGTGATCGCTGTCGATGGCCTTCGATGGCTCCCAAGCGCAGAATTGTCCCCCGAGCGAAAGGCGCAGCTGTCTGTGGCGAGCGCGAGGTATCGATGGCTATGGGCAGGGATGGATCTCCACAGCTCCCGAGACCTCTTGTCCCCTCGTGCGATGGATCCCTGCAAGCAGGATTGGAAATGCACCGGTGTGGCAGCCTCTGGAGATGGAGAGGGATCCCTGCGTAGTGAGAGGGATCGATAGCTGTGGATGTGGTGCCCTGGCGATAGGTCGGGACGTGGGTGCTCGTCGAGGCCCGCCGGCCTGAAAAACGGTCAGTGTCGCTAGTCGGCGTCGCCTCCCCAGAGCAACATGGGCCCCAGAGCCAAAGGTATGCATGTCTGGGGAGAATGGGCGGTTTGGGGACCAATCGATAGGGTTCGAGATCGATATATCGATCTCGAACCCTATCGATGGGCCTGGAATTGGGCAGGCTTTGATGCGGCTCAGTTTTGAGAGTGATCGCTGTCGATGGCCTTCGATGGCTCCCAAGCGCAGAATTGTCCCCCGAGCGAAAGGCGCAGCTGTCTGTGGCGAGCGCGAGGTATCGATGGCTATGGGCAGGGATGGATCTCCACAGCTCCTGAGACCTCTTGTCCCCTCGTGCGATGGATCCCTGCAAGGTGGATTGGAAATGCACCGGTGTGGCGGCCTCTGGAGATGGAGAGGGATCCCTGCGTAGTGAGAGGGATCGATAGCTCTGGACGTGGTGCCCTGGCGATAGGTCGGGACGTGGGTGCTCGTTGAGGCCCGCCGGCCTGAAAAACGGTCAGTGTCGCTAGTCGGCGTCGCCTCCCCAGAGCAACATGGGCCCCAGAGCCAAAGCTATGCATGTCTGGGGAGAATGGGCGGTTTGGGGACCTATCGATAGGGTTCGAGATCGATATATCGATCTCGAACCCTATCGATGGGCCTGGAATTGGGCAGGCTTCGATGCGGCTCAGTTTTGAGAGTGATCGCTGTCGATGGCCTTCGATGGCTCCCAAGCGCAGAATTGTCCCCCGAGCGAAAGGCGCAGCTGTCTGTGGCGAGCGCGAGGTATCGATGGCTATGGGCAGGGATGGATCTCCACAGCTCCCGAGACCTCTTGTCCCCTCGTGCGATGGATCCCTGCAAGCAGGATTGGAAATGCACCGGTGTGGCAGCCTCTGGAGATGGAGAGGGATCCCTGCATAGTGAGAGGGATCGATAGCTGTGGATGTGGTGCCCTGGCGATAGGTCGGGACGTGGGTGCTCGTCGAGGCCCGCCGGCCTGAAAAACGGTCAGTGTTGCTAGTCGGCGTCGCCTCCCCAGAGCAACATGGGCCCCAGAGCCAAAGGTATGCATGTCTGGGGAGAATGGGCGGTTTGGGGACCTATCGATAGGGTTCGAGATCGATATATCGATCTCGAACCCTATCGATGGGCCTGGAATTGGGCAGGCTTTGATGCGGCTCAGTTTTGAGAGTGATCGCTGTCGATGGCCTTTGATGGCTCCCAAGTGCAGAATTGTCCCCCGAGCGAAAGGCGCAGCTGTCTGTGGCGAGCGCGAGGTATCGATGGCTATGGGCAGGGATGGATCTCCACAGCTCCTGAGACCTCTTGTCCCCTCGTGCGATGGATCCCTGCAAGGTGGATTGGAAATGCACCGGTGTGGCGGCCTCTGGAGATGGAGAGGGATCCCTGCGTAGTGAGAGGGATCGATAGCTCTGGACGTGGTGCCCTGGCGATAGGTCGGGACGTGGGTGCTCGTCGAGGCCCGCCGGCCTGAAAAACGGTCAGTGTCGCTAGTCGGCGTCGCCTCCCCAGAGCAACATGGGCCCCAGAGCCAAAGCTATGCATGTCTGGGGAGAATGGGCGGTTTGGGGACCTATCGATAGGGTTCGAGATCGATATATCGATCTCGAACCCTATCGATGGGCCTGGAATTGGGCAGGCTTCGATGCGGCTCAGTTTTGAGAGTGATCGCTGTCGATGGCCTTCGATGGCTCCCAAGCGCAGAATTGTCCCCCGAGCGAAAGGCGCAGCTGTCTGTGGCGAGCGCGAGGTATCGATGGCTATGGGCAGGGATGGATCTCCACAGCTCCTGAGACCTCTTGTCCCCTCGTGCGATGGATCCCTGCAAGCAGGATTGGAAATGCACCGGTGTGGCGGCCTCTGGAGATGGAGAGGGATCCCTGCGTAGTGAGAGGGATCGATAGCTGTGGATGTGGTGCCCTGGCGATAGGTCGGGACGTGGGTGCTCGTCGAGGCCCGCCGGCCTGAAAAACGGTCAGTGTCGCTAGTCGGCGTCGCCTCCCCAGAGCAACATGGGCCCCAGAGCCAAAGCTATGCATGTCTGGGGAGAATGGGCGGTTTGGGGACCTATCGATAGGGTTCGAGATCGATATATCGATCTCGAACCCTATCGATGGGCCTGGAATTGGGCAGGCTTCGATGCGGCTCAGTTTTGAGAGTGATCGCTGTCGATGGCCTTTGATGGCTCCCAAGCGCAGAATTGTCCCCAGAGCGATAGGCGCAGCTGTCTGTGGCGAGCGCGAGGTATCGATGGCTATGGGCAGGGATGGATCTCCACAGCTCCTGAGACCTCTTGTCCCCTCGTGCGATGGATCCCTGCAAGCAGGATTGGAAATGCACCGGTGTGGCAGCCTCTGGAGATGGAGAGGGATCCCTGCGTAGTGAGAGGGATCGATAGCTGTGGATGTGGTGCCCTGGCGATAGGTCGGGACGTGGGTGCTCGTTGAGGCCCGCCGGCCTGAAAAACGGTCAGTGTCGCTAGTCGGCGTCGCCTCCCCAGAGCAACATGGGCCCCAGAGCCAAAGCTATGCATGTCTGGGGAGAATGGGCGGTTTGGGGACCTATCGATAGGGTTCGAGATCGATATATCGATCTCGAACCCTATCGATGGGCCTGGAATTGGGCAGGCTTCGATGCGGCTCAGTTTTGAGAGTGATCGCTGTCGATGGCCTTCGATGGCTCCCAAGTGCAGAATTGTCCCCAGAGCGAAAGGCGCAGCTGGCTTTGTCGAGCGCGAGGTATCGATGGCTATGGGCAGGGATGGATCTCCACAGCTCCTGAGACCTCTTGTCCCCTCGTGCGATGGATCCCTGCAAGCAGGATTGGAAATGCACCGGTGTGGCAGCCTCTGGAGATGGAGAGGGATCCCTGCGTAGTGAGAGGGATCGATAGGTGTGGATGTGGTGCCCTGGCGATAGGTCGGGACGTGGGTGCTCGTCGAGGCCCGCCGGCCTGAAAAACGGTCAGTGTCGCTAGTCGGCGTCGCCTCCCCAGAGCAACATGGGCCCCAGAGCCAAAGCTATGCATGTCTGGGGAGAATGGGCGGTTTGGGGACCTATCGATAGGGTTCGAGATCGATATATCGATCTCGAACCCTATCGATGGGCCTGGAATTGGGCAGGCTTCGATGCGGCTCAGTTTTGAGAGTGATCGCTGTCGATGGCCTTTGATGGCTCCCAAGTGCAGAATTGTCCCCAGAGCGATAGGCGCAGCTGTCTGTGGTGAGCGCGAGGTATCGATGGCTATGGGCAGGGATGGATCTCCACAGCTCCTGAGACCTCTTGTCCCCTCGTGCGATGGATCCCTGCAAGGTGGATTGGAAATGCACCAGTGTGGCGGCCTCTGGAGATGGAGAGGGATCCCTGCATAGTGAGAGGGATCGATAGCTCTGGACGTGGTGCCCTGGCGATAGGTCGGGACGTGGGTGCTCGTCGAGGCCCGCCGGCCTGAAAAACGGTCAGTGTCGCTAGTCGGCGTCGCCTCCCCAGAGCAACATGGGCCCCAGAGCCAAAGGTATGCATGTCTGGGGAGAATGGGCGGTTTGGGGACCGATCGATAGGGTTCGAGATCGATATATCGATCTCGAACCCTATCGATGGGCCTGGAATTGGGCAGGCTTCGATGCGGCTCAGTTTTGAGAGTGATCGCTGTCGATGGCCTTCGATGGCTCCCAAGCGCAGAATTGTCCCCCGAGCGAAAGGCGCAGCTGTCTGTGGCGAGCGCGAGGTATCGATGGCTATGGGCAGGGATGGATCTCCACAGCTCCTGAGACCTCTTGTCCCCTCGTGCGATGGATCCCTGCAAGGTGGATTGGAAATGCACCGGTGTGGCGGCCTCTGGAGATGGAGAGGGATCCCTGCGTAGTGAGAGGGATCGATAGCTGTGGATGTGGTGCCCTGGCGATAGGTCGGGACGTGGGTGCTCGTCGAGGCCCGCCGGCCTGAAAAACGGTCAGTGTCGCTAGTCGGCGTCGCCTCCCCAGAGCAACATGGGCCCCAGAGCCAAAGCTATGCATGTCTGGGGAGAATGGGCGATTTGGGGACCTATCGATAGGGTTCGAGATCGATATATCGATCTCGAACCCTATCGATGGGCCTGGAATTGGGCAGGCTTCGATGCGGCTCAGTTTTGAGAGTGATCGCTGTCGATGGCCTTCGATGGCTCCCAAGCGCAGAATTGTCCCCCGAGCGAAAGGCGCAGCTGTCTGTGGCGAGCGCGAGGTATCGATGGCTATGGGCAGGGATGGATCTCCACAGCTCCCGAGACCTCTTGTCCCCTCGTGCGATGGATCCCTGCAAGCAGGATTGGAAATGCACCGGTGTGGCAGCCTCTGGAGATGGAGAGGGATCCCTGCGTAGTGAGAGGGATCGATAGCTGTGGATGTGGTGCCCTGGCGATAGGTCGGGACGTGGGTGCTCGTCGAGGCCCGCCGGCCTGAAAAACGGTCAGTGTCGCTAGTCGGCGTCGCCTCCCCAGAGCAACATGGGCCCCAGAGCCAAAGGTATGCATGTCTGGGGAGAATGGGCGGTTTGGGGACCAATCGATAGGGTTCGAGATCGATATATCGATCTCGAACCCTATCGATGGGCCTGGAATTGGGCAGGCTTTGATGCGGCTCAGTTTTGAGAGTGATCGCTGTCGATGGCCTTCGATGGCTCCCAAGCGCAGAATTGTCCCCCGAGCGAAAGGCGCAGCTGTCTGTGGCGAGCGCGAGGTATCGATGGCTATGGGCAGGGATGGATCTCCACAGCTCCTGAGACCTCTTGTCCCCTCGTGCGATGGATCCCTGCAAGGTGGATTGGAAATGCACCGGTGTGGTGGCCTCTGGAGATGGAGAGGGATCCCTGCGTAGTGAGAGGGATCGATAGCTGTGGATGTGGTGCCCTGGCGATAGGTCGGGACGTGGGTGCTCGTCGAGGCCCGCCGGCCTGAAAAACGGTCAGTGTCGCTAGTCGGCGTCGCCTCCCCAGAGCAACATGGGCCCCAGAGCCAAAGCTATGCATGTCTGGGGAGAATGGGCGGTTTGGGGACCTATCGATAGGGTTCAAGATCGATATATCGATATATCGATCTCGAACCCTATCGATGGGCCTGGAATTGGGCAGGCTTCGATGCGGCTCAGTTTTGAGAGTGATCGCTGTCGATGGCCTTTGATGGCTCCCAAGCGCAGAATTGTCCCCCGAGCGAAAGGCGCAGCTGGCTTTGTCGAGCGCGAGGTATCGATGGCTATGGGCAGGGATGGATCTCCACAGCTCCTGAGACCTCTTGTCCCCTCGTGCGATGGATCCCTGCAAGCAGGATTGGAAATGCACCGGTGTGGCAGCCTCTGGAGATGGAGAGGGATCCCTGCGTAGTGAGAGGGATCGATAGCTGTGGATGTGGTGCCCTGGCGATAGGTCGGGACGTGGGTGCTCGTCGAGGCCCGCCGGCCTGAAAAACGGTCAGTGTCGCTAGTCGGCGTCGCCTCCCCAGAGCAACATGGGCCCCAGAGCCAAAGCTATGCATGTCTGGGGAGAATGGGCGGTTTGGGGACCTATCGATAGGGTTCGAGATCGATATATCGATCTCGAACCCTATCGATGGGCCTGGAATTGGGCAGGCTTCGATGCGGCTCAGTTTTGAGAGTGATCGCTGTCGATGGCCTTCGATGGCTCCCAAGTGCAGAATTGTCCCCAGAGCGAAAGGCGCAGCTGGCTTTGTCGAGCGCGAGGTATCGATGGCTATGGGCAGGGATGGATCTCCACAGCTCCTGAGACCTCTTGTCCCCTCGTGCGATGGATCCCTGCAAGCAGGATTGGAAATGCACCGGTGTGGCAGCCTCTGGAGATGGAGAGGGATCCCTGCGTAGTGAGAGGGATCGATAGCTGTGGATGTGGTGCCCTGGCGATAGGTCGGGACGTGGGTGCTCGTCGAGGCCCGCCGGCCTGAAAAACGGTCAGTGTCGCTAGTCGGCGTCGCCTCCCCAGAGCAACATGGGCCCCAGAGCCAAAGCTATGCATGTCTGGGGAGAATGGGCGGTTTGGGGACCTATCGATAGGGTTCGAGATCGATATATCGATCTCGAACCCTATCGATGGGCCTGGAATTGGGCAGGCTTCGATGCGGCTCAGTTTTGAGAGTGATCGCTGTCGATGGCCTTTGATGGCTCCCAAGTGCAGAATTGTCCCCAGAGCGATAGGCGCAGCTGTCTGTGGTGAGCGCGAGGTATCGATGGCTATGGGCAGGGATGGATCTCCACAGCTCCTGAGACCTCTTGTCCCCTCGTGCGATGGATCCCTGCAAGGTGGATTGGAAATGCACCAGTGTGGCGGCCTCTGGAGATGGAGAGGGATCCCTGCATAGTGAGAGGGATCGATAGCTCTGGACGTGGTGCCCTGGCGATAGGTCGGGACGTGGGTGCTCGTCGAGGCCCGCCGGCCTGAAAAACGGTCAGTGTCGCTAGTCGGCGTCGCCTCCCCAGAGCAACATGGGCCCCAGAGCCAAAGCTATGCATGTCTGGGGAGAATGGGCGGTTTGGGGACCTATCGATAGGGTTCGAGATCGATATATCGATCTCGAACCCTATCGATGGGCCTGGAATTGGGCAGGCTTTGATGCGGCTCAGTTTTGAGAGTGATCGCTGTCGATGGCCTTTGATGGCTCCCAAGCGCAGAATTGTCCCCAGAGCGAAAGGCGCAGCTGTCTGTGGCGAGCGCGAGGTATCGATGGCTATGGGCAGGGATGGATCTCCACAGCTCCTGAGACCTCTTGTCCCCTCGTGCGATGGATCCCTGCAAGCAGGATTGGAAATGCACCGGTGTGGCAGCCTCTGGAGATGGAGAGGGATCCCTGTGTAGTGAGAGGGATCGATAGCTGTGGACGTGGTGCCCTGGCGATAGGTCGGGACGTGGGTGCTCGTCGAGGCCCGCCGGCCTGAAAAACGGTCAGTGTCGCTAGTCGGCGTCGCCTCCCCAGAGCAACATGGGCCCCAGAGCCAAAGCTATGCATGTCTGGGGAGAATGGGTGGTTTGGGGACCGATCGATAGGGTTCGAGATCGATATATCGATCTCGAACCCTATCGATGGGCCTGGAATTGGGCAGGCTTCGATGCGGCTCAGTTTTGAGAGTGATCGCTGTCGATGGCCTTTGATGGCTCCCAAGTGCAGAATTGTCCCCCGAGCGATAGGCGCAGCTGTCTGTGGCGAGCGCAAGGTATCGATGGCTATGGGCAGGGATGGATCTCCACAGCTCCTGAGACCTCTTGTCCCCTCGTGCGATGGATCCCTGCAAGCAGGATTGGAAATGCACCAGTGTGGCGGCCTCTGGAGATGGAGAGGGATCCCTGCGTAGTGAGAGGGATCGATAGCTCTGGACGTGGTGCCCTGGCGATAGGTCGGGACGTGGGTGCTCGTCGAGGCCCGCCGGCCTGAAAAACGGTCAGTGTCGCTAGTCGGCGTCGCCTCCCCAGAGCAACATGGGCCCCAGAGCCAAAGCTATGCATGTCTGGGGAGAATGGGCGGTTTGGGGACCTATCGATAGGGTTCGAGATCGATATATCGATCTCGAACCCTATCGATGGGCCTGGAATTGGGCAGGCTTTGATGCGGCTCAGTTTTGAGAGTGATCGCTGTCGATGGCCTTTGATGGCTCCCAAGCGCAGAATTGTCCCCAGAGTGATAGGCGCAGCTGTCTGTGGCGAGCGCGAGGTATCAATGGCTATGGGCAGGGATGGATCTCCACAGCTCCTGAGACCTCTTGTCCCCTCGTGCGATGGATCCCTGCAAGGTGGATTGGAAATGCACCGGTGTGGCAGCCTCTGGAGATGGAGAGGGATCCCTGCGTAGTGAGAGGGATCGATAGCTGTGGATGTGGTGCCCTGGCGATAGGTCGGGACGTGGGTGCTCGTCGAGGCCCGCCGGCCTGAAAAACGGTCAGTGTCGCTAGTCGGCGTCGCCTCCCCAGAGCAACATGGGCCCCAGAGCCAAAGCTATGCATGTCTGGGGAGAATGGGCGGTTTGGGGACCGATCGATAGGGTTCGAGATCTCGAACCCTATCGATGGGCCTGGAATTGGGCAGGCTTCGATGCGGCTCAGTTTTGAGAGTGATCGCTGTCGATGGCCTTCGATGGCTCCCAAGCGCAGAATTGTCCCCCGAGCGAAAGGCGCAGCTGTCTGTGGCGAGCGCGAGGTATCGATGGCTATGGGCAGGGATGGATCTCCACAGCTCCTGAGACCTCTTGTCCCCTCGTGCGATGGATCCCTGCAAGGTGGATTGGAAATGCACCGGTGTGGCAGCCTCTGGAGATGGAGAGGGATCCCTGCGTAGTGAGAGGGATCGATAGCTGTGGATGTGGTGCCCTGGCGATAGGTCGGGACGTGGGTGCTCGTCGAGGCCCGCCGGCCTGAAAAACGGTCAGTGTCGCTAGTCGGCGTCGCCTCCCCAGAGCAACATGGGCCCCAGAGCCAAAGGTATGCATGTCTGGGGAGAATGGGCGGTTTGGGGACCTATCGATAGGGTTTGAGATCGATATATCGATCTCGAACCCTGTCGATGGGCCTGGAATTGGGCAGGCTTTGATGCAGCTCAGTTTTGAGAGTGATCGCTGTCGATGGCCTTCGATGGCTCCCAAGTGCAGAATTGTCCCCAGAGCGATAGGCGCAGCTGTCTGTGGCGAGCGCGAGGTATCGATGGCTATGGGCAGGGATGGATCTCCACAGCTCCTGAGACCTCTTGTCCCCTCGTGCGATGGATCCCTGCAAGCAGGATTGGAAATGCACCGGTGTGGCGGCCTCTGGAGATGGAGAGGGATCCCTGCGTAGTGAGAGGGATCGATAGCTGTGGATGTGGTGCCCTGGCGATAGGTCGGGACGTGGGTGCTCGTCGAGGCCCGCCGGCCTGAAAAACGGTCAGTGTCGCTAGTCGGCGTCGCCTCCCCAGAGCAACATGGGCCCCAGAGCCAAAGCTATGCATGTCTGGGGAGAATGGGCGGTTTGGGGACCTATCGATAGGGTTCGAGATCGATATATCGATATATCGATCTCGAACCCTATCGATGGGCCTGGAATTGGGCAGGCTTCGATGCGGCTCAGTTTTGAGAGTGATCGCTGTCGATGGCCTTTGATGGCTCCCAAGCGCAGAATTGTCCCCCGAGCGAAAGGCGCAGCTGGCTTTGTCGAGCGCGAGGTATCGATGGCTATGGGCAGGGATGGATCTCCACAGCTCCTGAGACCTCTTGTCCCCTCGTGCGATGGATCCCTGCAAGCAGGATTGGAAATGCACCGGTGTGGCAGCCTCTGGAGATGGAGAGGGATCCCTGCGTAGTGAGAGGGATCGATAGCTGTGGATGTGGTGCCCTGGCGATAGGTCGGGACGTGGGTGCTCGTCGAGGCCCGCCGGCCTGAAAAACGGTCAGTGTCGCTAGTCGGCGTCGCCTCCCCAGAGCAACATGGGCCCCAGAGCCAAAGCTATGCATGTCTGGGGAGAATGGGCGGTTTGGGGACCTATCGATAGGGTTCGAGATCGATATATCGATCTCGAACCCTATCGATGGGCCTGGAATTGGGCAGGCTTCGATGCGGCTCAGTTTTGAGAGTGATCGCTGTCGATGGCCTTTGATGGCTCCCAAGTGCAGAATTGTCCCCCGAGCGAAAGGCGCAGCTGGCTTTGTCAAGCGCGAGGTATCGATGGCTATGGGCAGGGATGGATCTCCACAGCTCCTGAGACCTCTTGTCCCCTCGTGCGATGGATCCCTGCAAGCAGGATTGGAAATGCACCGGTGTGGCAGCCTCTGGAGATGGAGAGGGATCCCTGCGTAGTGAGAGGGATCGATAGCTCTGGACGTGGTGCCCTGGCGATAGGTCGGGACGTGGGTGCTCGTCGAGGCCCGCCGGCCTGAAAAACGGTCAGTGTCGCTAGTCGGCGTCGCCTCCCCAGAGCAACATGGGCCCCAGAGCCAAAGCTATGCATGTCTGGGGAGAATGGGCGGTTTGGGGACCTATCGATAGGGTTCGAGATCGATATATCGATCTCGAACCCTATCGATGGGCCTGGAATTGGGCAGGCTTCGATGCGGCTCAGTTTTGAGAGTGATCGCTGTCGATGGCCTTTGATGGCTCCCAAGCGCAGAATTGTCCCCCGAGCGAAAGGCGCAGCTGTCTGTGGCGAGCGCGAGGTATCGATGGCTATGGGCAGGGATGGATCTCCACAGCTCCTGAGACCTCTTGTCCCCTCGTGCGATGGATCCCTGCAAGCAGGATTGGAAATGCACCGGTGTGGCGGCCTCTGGAGATGGAGAGGGATCCCTGCGTAGTGAGAGGGATCGATAGCTGTGGATGTGGTGCCCTGGCGATAGGTCGGGACGTGGGTGCTCGTCGAGGCCCGCCGGCCTGAAAAACGGTCAGTGTCGCTAGTCGGCGTCGCCTCCCCAGAGCAACATGGGCCCCAGAGCCAAAGCTATGCATGTCTGGGGAGAATGGGCGGTTTGGGGACCTATCGATAGGGTTCGAGATCGATATATCGATCTCGAACACTATCGATGGGCCTGGAATTGGGCAGGCTTCGATGCGGCTCAGTTTTGAGAGTGATCGCTGTCGATGGCCTTCGATGGCTCCCAAGTGCAGAATTGTCCCCTGAGCGAAAGGCGCAGCTGGCTTTGTCGAGCGCGAGGTATCGATGGCTATGGGCAGGGATGGATCTCCACAGCTCCTGAGACCTCTTGTCCCCTCGTGCGATGGATCCCTGCAAGGTGGATTGGAAATGCACCGGTGTGGCAGCCTCTGGAGATGGAGAGGGATCCCTGCGTAGTGAGAGGGATCGATAGCTGTGGACGTGGTGCCCTGGCGATAGGTCGGGACGTGGGTGCTCGTCGAGGCCCGCCGGCCTGAAAAACGGTCAGTGTCGCTAGTCGGCGTCGCCTCCCCAGAGCAACATGGGCCCCAGAGCCAAAGCTATGCATGTCTGGGGAGAATGGGCGGTTTGGGGACCTATCGATAGGGTTCGAGATCGATATATCGATCTCGAACCCTATCGATGGGCCTGGAATTGGGCAGGCTTCGATGCGGCTCAGTTTTGAGAGTGATCGCTGTCGATGGCCTTCGATGGCTCCCAAGCGCAGAATTCTCCCCAGTGCGAAAGGCGCAGCTGTCTGTGGCGAGCGCGAGGTATCGATGGCTATGGGCAGGGATGGATCTCCACAGCTCCTGAGACCTCTTGTCCCCTCGTGCGATGGATCCCTGCAAGGTGGATTGGAAATGCACCGGTGTGGCAGCCTCTGGAGATGGAGAGGGATCCCTGCGTAGTGAGAGGGATCGATAGCTGTGGATGTGATACATGGACAGAACGCCTACATGTGGCACCTGGAGCTTTCCATGTGGGAAGGTTCCCCAGCTGGGTTTCAGCTATTAATGTTACCTCTGGCACACTGTGGAATGCAACCTTCACTGGGAACATCATACCCCTCCTCACAAACAATCCAGGATCCTCGTGGTTTGCCCTCACACCCCCACTTCTCCGGATGAGGAGGGGCACTATCAACCACTGGCCCCAGGGGAGCATTACACTAGGGAAGAGGCATAGATATTACAAAGTTTATGTATAAAAATTTTAACTTGTATAAAAATTTTAACTGTATTATTAATTAGGTCTTTTTGTATTGATTAGATAGGATTATGAAAATTAGTAGTAGTAGTATCAGCGTAACTAGACTAACAACTGTTGTAGTTTGATTAGATTGTTAAAACATTATGCTAACATATTCCTGGCTCGACATGCAAAGTTTTTTCCTTGTTTTTCCGAAACAAGACCGAGTGTAACGCTACGCCAGAGCGGGGCTGCCTGGTCTGTGTCTCAGTCTACGAGCAAACTGTTCTCTGGGCACAAACATCAGCAAAACTATTTGAAATTATACTGCATATGAAAGCTGGGATCTACTTTCCTAAAGGAAGGCTCAAGTGCTGCAGCACTACTACCAGAAAAAAAACACGTGACCCTCCCAACATCTCCATGTTGCCTCTTTCTGCTCGTCCCCGTTTCTACCCCTTGCTATCCTCTGGCCTCTCCCTTCACTTCAGTACTGAAAAGCTGCTCGAGCCAACACAGCATGAAATATATTGAGAAGCTGAGCAAGTGAAAAAATATTGAAAAAGTTACAAATAGAAGTAGTCTCATCGCAGATCAGGTTTGCAGTCCAGGCCGATGCGCCATCGTGGAAGCATGCATGGTGCTGCAGGGACGGAGCAGCGCAGAGAGAGGAGGAGGGAAGGCGGTGACTTCTGGTGGCAGTACAGGCTTAAAGTGTTCAATCACTTAGGATGTAGTTCAATTCCTGTAGCAAAAAAAGAAGTTCTTATCTTACATTTGAAATATTTGCTAATAAAAAGGAAGATTCTGCCCCCATCTGGCCTCCCCAGAAGGGAGCTGCCCAAGTCAGCGTACCCGCAACGGCAGAAATCCTTCACGAGGGTTTAGACGCTGGAGGGCTGAACAGGATACCAGCGCTTGCTTCGTAGCTGCTTTCAGCACACAAAGACATGCAGTAACTCAGGTTTTGGTTTAACTGACAGAAAAATTGAGGGAATTATAATCGTTCTGGAGCAGATCCAGTCAGGCTTTCATTTGTTTGTGGGGTGCAGATGGGTCCCACGGTGCCATGTGAATGGGAATACATAGGCCTCACCAGATGGTGCTACTGTGGGGAGAGAACCAGAGTCTCCTTAGCTGCCTTAGTAAGTCTGTGCCCATCACTGAAAAAAATGGAAAAACAATTAGTTTTGCCTCTATAAATCTCTACCACATCACTTAGTCTGTATTACATTTTCAAGATAGCAGAAACTGCTTCTGAAAGAGCAGTGAAGCCCTCTTTAAATCATTCAACCCACAAAGCTGAACTGTCTTTCCCCAAGGGCCACTGGTACGAAGGAAGAGGAAAAACCTCAGCTTTTTAATCAGTTCAATAAATAGCATGTTGACCAAAATCAAGAGGGACCTTTTGCTTTCAGAGCAGCAGAGAGAGGGCAGGGGGAAAAAAAAAAGGTTTTGTTTTAAATCTCAAATCAGCTGGAGCCTGAAATCCATTGAAATGCTTTCCCCATCTTGCTCCCGCAGCCTCCCGCTATCAACCACAGCCAGCTGCTGCCCAGGTTTCTCCCCCTCGCTCCCTCCTGCCCCTCTGCCCAGACAGTGGCGAGCTGCAAGGCTGCGTCTCCTCCCGTGGGCCTGGACCTACCGCCGCCAGCTCAACCCACCCCACGCACGCGTTTCCGATGGAAGAAGAAACTACAATGAAAGGAAGTGAACTATTTACGTGTAAGAAGTAGAGCCAACTCTTTCTCCTTAGTCAATGTAGAAGTCATCTTCAAATGTCATCTCTGAAAGAACATAAGCAACTGAAGAACTAGTAAGCCAAGAAAATTTACTTCTAGGCTGCTAAAAATCTTGACTACTGCTATGGAGAAAAAAAATCTCATGTAAGAAGTAAGTATATCACCTTATCTCAGTTAAGCTTACCAATGCGTGTTTTTTACATTATCCAAGGATTCTCTTAAAGGCTTCAGGATAGCTAAGAATTAGTAGTGTAAACACATGATGAAGAAAGTTCCATCAGGCTTTAGGCCTCTTTGAGCCAGAATAACAGCAAAAAAGGGAGGTTGGTTCTTGCTTGAACAGTTTAAAGGAATAGTATACACAACTTATAAAAACAATGTTTGCCTGCAGCAGTTCATCAGGGCAGAGGTTACTGGAGGGAGGATTGTTTGTGCACGCATTTGCCAGGAACTAGGGCCAGTTTACCAGCAACTATTTACTAGGGCTAGCAACAGCTCGATTCACCACCCACAAGGGGCTTGCTTTGCTGCTGCCAAAATCCAAAAACCCAGACCCTGCACATAGCAAAATGCACATAGCTGAACACACTTAGCAGCCACTTATTTCATCTCCATCTTTTGAATATAAAAGGAATAAAAAAGGGATAACTTCAAAAATCACACTTATTAAAAAACTTTGCACTTATAATTTACATTTTAAGTCTACAAAGAGGTGAAAAGCTTCCCAACTATTGCGTAATGTATTTTGTGTAAAAGCTACTGTTTGAAGTAGCCACTTTGTGTCTTGCACAATGAAGCAGGTTCATTCCCGTTTCACACCCAGGTTTGGAGGCGAGCAGGAGAGCAAAAGCACCTGAACCGCTGTGGGAGGAAGATGGCACACGAACCCCTGCAGCCCCGCGGCAGAGGGCCGGCAGGCAACAGAGCAGCATCTGCCTCCACGCAGCCTCAGCAGCAGGCACTTTCCAGGCCTGCCTCAACTATCAACAGATTACAGAAACACTTAATTTTATCTTTTATTGGTGAAAGAACAACGGCAGCTTATCAATCTGAATTCTCATGAGCTAAATCATCTACAGTAATTCTGATTAACTAACTGGCATACATACACACATATGCACGCACACATGCACGCATGTGCGCGCGCACCCACCCACCCACCCACCCACCAGGAAATAGTTACCAAAGGGAAAAACTCAAGCTAGAAACATTAATTGCTACACGTAGGATTTTGGGACATGGATTAAACCAGAGTGAACACAAACTCCTCTCTAAGGAGAGAAGGAGATGGCCCTTGCTCTGGTGAGCAAATATCGCCCCGAACAGGACTAGGTTCACACTTTCAAGAGCTCCAACTGCAATAAGATGCTTTCATGGATGTTTATGAAGGACCATCTAAAAAAAAAAAAAATTAAATAGCAAAACAGGGCATATGGAAAATTCAGAAGACAAAAATCTTTGGGTTTTCTTCTATTATCCCAAAAAGCAGTTCACGACAGAACGGAAGACAACATCTGCCTTGTCTTCCCAAAACCAGAAAAATTACCAATGAAAGTAAAAGGAACAGGATGGAAACCTGGCAACAGGAGCCATTTAAGCAAAAAAACTCATCTTGGCCACATATGGACGACCCTGCAGCGTGCAGCTACTTCTGCTGCCTCCCAAACTTGTTTGGGAGAGGAGAAAAAGCAGAAAGGGAAGAAGATTCAAACAAGTTTTTGCTCCAAGTACCGTAACCATTCAGAAGGCTCTCTTCATGCATGTTAAATGCCTATTTACAAATGTTTTTACTTACCAAAGACACCTGTTAGTAATTTTAGAGCTCGTAAAATTTTTTGAAGCATATACTGCTTATTCCATTAACCGAGCCTTGTTTGGGCAAAAAAAAAAAAAAAAAAAAAAAAAAAAAAGAAAAGGATTCTGGTAATGATGCAATATCCTCCAGCCCCAGTGAAAGGATGTATTTCTCCCAAATTACACTTGTAATTATTGCATTATTTTGTGCAGCTCTACTTTGAGCAGGGTAGAAAGACACTAACTGAAAAGCATGCAGAAATACTGCACTACAGCCATCTTGGTGGTATTTTGCACACATTCATTCATGAGCAACTGTAGGCACGATACAAGGATCAGTGACAATTTATTACTTTAACTATTAACTCACAACAGGTCTGATCCCTCACTCATGCACCTGGGTTGATGTACACAGAAGCTGCTCTGCAGCAAGACAAAACTGAAAGTTAATCTTTGGAAAGCAGCTTTCTCTTGTTCCAGTAACACATCCGTAAGAAGACTAAACATGCGCTTCACTCTGTCTCTTGAGGTGTGTTTTAAGAGGGGGTGGGGAGAGGGACGAGGCAGGGAGATACAGACAGTCCTTATAAAAATTCACGTATCAAGTAAAATTCAGGACTGTCCTTCATTTATCAGCTAGCCTGTTCACTACAGCATAAATTTTACAAAATTTTTAGCATCTTGGAGCAAAAGAGACCCCCCCCCCCCCCCCCCGGGGCCTGTTGCCTGCTGACATAAACACAGTTTATAATAGAGCCCCACAAGCAAAACAACCTGCACTCAAGTGTTGTCCAATGTATTATTTATTTAAAGCCTTTCAAGAAAATAAATACATTTTCTCAGTCTCCAGCGCATTTAGACCAGGAGCCATTTAGTGCATCGTGTGTTACAATTTTATGAAAGGCCCAGGCAATCCATGGTGCGACAGCAGGGGAAGACTCGCCGTCCCGCACAGCCTCACGTGGTAGTGGGGCTCGCCGAGGCAGGCGCAGGAGGGCCGAGACTCGGGTCTCCTACACCAGGCAACTCTCAGCATGTGTTTCCCTGCGCTGGAAGAGCTTCACCACAACCTGTTGTGGTGGTGGTGTCATCACAGGATACAAATTACAAAGTTATTGCTTGTTTGAATGTGAACTTGGCACACGTTCAACGCTCTTCTGAGGTCGGCATCCCCCCCCGTCAACCGGTTGCCATTTCGGTACGATAAAACCCAACATTTGCCCAAGTCATCACTAACCACATGGTCAACAAGCGCTCACGTGCTGTCGTGAGCAGCAGCAACTTTACCGGCAAAACACCCGAGGCTAAGCCACAGAGGAAGCTGTTAGAACACACATATGCCTTGGAAAACATTTTCAGTCCCCTTCTGAAAATGGTACAGTTAGTTTAAAAATGAAGAGGCAAATTATTCTGCCAACTTAATACAAATAATTATGTTTATTAGGTGTTTACACAGCTCAAATATGCAGCCATCAACTCATGTTTTAAAGATACACATACAGGTAGTAATGGGATGGTTTTTAGGCTTCAACAGCACAAGGACCTCAGAAGCAAGTCTTCCACAGTACCAGTATTTTTATATATCTTTATTTATGTACAAAATTTAGACAATTTACGTTACTCCAAGATACGTATCCTTTGCATGACCCGAGTAGTTTGTCTGCATACACACACGTACATCTGTGTGTGTGTGGGGGGGGGGAATCCTTCCAACTGTGAAGGATCACAGGCAAAACCCAAGAGAGAACAAGAGAGTTAGTAACAGCTATCAGCTCTCACGATGTTAATGACTCTGCTTCGCATCTAACTCCACATCATATTGAAGAACTCTGTTACATACGGAGAGAGAACAAACCAGAAACTGCACAACAGAACAATAATGACACAACTCGTGATTTTAAAAAAGTTGTAAGAGGATGTAAAAAGGACTACATTATGTTTTAATTAAGAAACAGGACTTTTAAAGAGAACACAGCATTCTTTAATTTTCACATGGTCAAGGGGGAAAAAAAGGCAAAAAGCAACACAGTATTTTCATTTAAAAAATCTATTTACAGTTTCATACAATAGACATTAATGACTAACCCAAGGGTCACCTCAGCAAGTTGAACCCACACAAAATATTCAGGTGTTGGATGCAGAAGTTAAGTGGTTGGAGTTTAGCAGTGGCAAACAAATTCTTGTGCGCAGACTGAAAGAATAAAGGTATTTAGCTCTAAAAACATACTGGAGTAAGAACTTTCAGAAATATTTATTTTGTATATATATATATATGTATATATATTTTTTAATGTCCTCAAATACAGAGTGGCTCCACAGACTAAGATCAGACAGCACCACACGAGGCAGCCACCAGGCCTGTGGCCTGAGGAACAAACATTTCAGAGAAACCTTGTATTAAAACAGACAGAAAAAAAAAAAGTATCTGACAAATATATTTTTAAAATAAAATCACCCCATGTGTAATTGGATTCAAAAGAAAAACAAGGGCAGTTTTCCCGATGCACTAACAGAAAGCTGATTCTACAGCCGGGTTACTGCACAAACACTGTGCAGTTGGAGATAAAACCAAGTCCGGCACGCAGGCGTGCAGGGCGGGCAGCATTCAGCTGCCCAGCAACACGCCTCCAGCGCAGGCACATGCCAGGTTTCTTTTGAAATGGTTTCACTTTTATCTCTCTCCCTTTACGGGAAGTCACCTGTAATCCCTCACCTCACACGGCTGCACGTACTAGCGTGGGACACGCGAGGTCGTATGGGTGGTACCCCACTACAACTTCCTATTTCTTACAGAAAAAGAGCATTTCACACGGTAACTTTATTGTCCTTTCTATTTAAAACCAGCAGACGCGTACTCATGATCGAACGTGCACCACATTGCAAACCACCTCCCACAACCGCCCTGTCACCGTACAGCTGCGTGTCACCAGCGTGTACTCGCTCCCTCCAGGCTGCTGCAGACGCCCTTCGGCAGGACACCGCTCCAGTCTGTGACCAGCGCGCCCCAGGCAGACAGCTATCCAGACAGCCCCACAGGCCAGGTCAGAAACCTTACGTTTGCTCTGAGCAGCTTTGCCACAGAACAGAAGAGGTTTAAAGCTAACAGTACCATGGTACCAGGTGCTTTCATCTTAAAGTAACAGACACGTTCATGTTCCAGGAATTAGCAATTCTGAAGTTTCATATAAACACATACATACGATGGCACACAGATCCCCCCCTTCCACCTGACAGCTCCAGACCAAACTGGTGCTTGTTTCACCTCTTTGAACAAGAATTAAAAGAACCAGACTAAATGAACTTTTAACTTCAGCTCTCCTTAATGAGAACTTTTAGTAAAAGAAAAACAAGATTTAAAAAGCCAGGAAAGACAGAAAGAGATAAGGAGGAAACAATTCAAGGTTTCAGAGAAAAAGTTACTTAACAGAATCGTAACTGAACTTTATTATAATAAATAGCTTTATAAAGTTTTAGCTACATTAATAAACATACTTAAATTTGAGACACAGAAGTGTTCAAGCCAGGACAAGCCAACCTTCACAAGTCTTTGTACTAATTTTAAGCAAGAGTTTTGGAAGTTCTGGAATGAAATTTTATTGCAGTATCAGTGTTAGCCATATATTTTATCTGTTTCTTTCAAAAAGAAGACAAACTTTCTAGAAAGAGAAGTACAAAATACAAGTGATCAAAATAAATATGACCCTGGTCATATGTTTAATACATACACATAAGGACATGACTTTGCATTTGTAAAAAACCAGCCAGATAATATACGATAATGCAACTAAATCATGAGTATACCCATCTTGAGAACTTCACTTCATACGCAAGCAATTCCAGGTTTCGCGGGGGAGGTTCGCACTGTAATCCAGTATTCACTAAGGTCCAAGGACAGAGCTCCCCTCCGGCCCCTGCCGGCTTCTCCGCTCGGAGAACCAGAACTGCAGACTTGGAACTAAAGCAGTAAGCGCACATCAGGTACAGAACTGCCATTGAAGGATTAATAGTTTTGAAAAGAATGTAGTAAGAAAAGCTGAGGACATGCTGAAAACACTCAAACATAAGCATCATCCAAACAGACAGTTTAAACAGGCTCAGTTACTATTCCTCTGTCATATACTACCAATCTTGAACTCAGCAGCCATAAAAGGGCTCCTGCTTTCAATTTCAGGTTCTCTGTTTTTTATTCTTCGAATCCATTTGTAGGAGAAAAAGCCTTTCCTTGCCCTCTTCTACTCTCCACTTCACAGTGTTTGATACAAGAAGTATTTAGATGAAAGTAACACTGAGCTGATATTTTACAAAGAATGATTTATAACCTTCTAGGTAATTTCTTAGCTGATACTGAATTAACTTAGTCCTCCAAATTTACAGATAGGAAAAGCTTAAAAAACCCCAGCCCACTTGTGTGCCTACTCGCGAGAAAACTGGCCTGAAGGGCCCAGGGTGGTATGTGTATATGTTCCTGTTTTGAATAAAAGCTAGAATCTGATGTGAAGAAAGTTTTCAAAAAAAGTTTCTGTACAATAGCATTTATAAAAATTAGCCGGTAAACCCTAGTAAGGCAAGAATGCTATTTCTGCTTATGAGTCTAAAGAACATTGTAAAAAAGTTACAATGGCAACCACTTAGAATTTATTTATGTTTAATATAGTCACTGCAACAATTATATTCAAGTCACATATGTATTTATAACACATATCACAACTATATGCAAAGACATTTTTTCTTTCTTAGTGCCATTCTTCCTAACATCATATCATTCTCATCCTATAATGCTCAACGATGCACCATTTAAAGGCTTAGTATTACATTCATTTGAATTAACAGAAAAAAATATTTTTCAGACGTAACTTGTCTGAGTAGCAAAGCTTATGTTTTATTAGCCAATTAGAAAGGAACTACTTACACGAGGATGCTTACAAGGCCAAGTATTCTTGGATTAAGTTATTTAAATATAGTTTCTTGAAAGAGTTCTAGTTAACCCATCTGTTCCAAGGATAAATTTAGTGTTTCCTTCCACAAAGGAAGCTCTCTATATCATGTTTGATAAATGGTAAAGTGCTTGGAATGTAGACAGTAAAAAGCTTCAAGAATTGTAAAAAATAAATTTATCATAAATCATGTTAAATCTGGTATGTAGTGAGGGGAAAGAACACTCATTTAAACACAGCTAGATGCTTTTATACAAATATATCTATTTTTAAAGAAAATGGAAATTGTAATATACAAAGGGAAAAACTGATTACTGAATTAGTTTTAGGCACTTGGGCTGCATAGACTGTAGTAGGTGCCTATCGGATACATTTAGCATTCACACATGCACACATCACCTGGGAACGTACTATGTAATGCATAGGAAAACAGCTATTAAGCCTCCCTGAAAAAAAAAACAAAATAACGATGCTCACTAGATCCCTGTTCACATTTGCAAAGTTCTGTATCCTACCTCTTCTCGCAATTTAAAAACCTGTGTAATTCCCAGGTCAGAGGCAGCATATATTACAGCTGATTTACCAAACTTATTTGCTAACCCAAAAGAAACATCTTAAAATATCAAGTTATTGAAATACATGATTTACTGCTGTATTTTTTGCCAGGAAAATGGCATTCTGCAGCATCAAGTTAAATAACTATTTTTAAAAGCCATCCCTTTTTCTGTATAATATCCTAAGAATGAATTATACGAAGAACAAAGGCAGCAAGTAATCTTAAGTTTTAGCTGAAAGTCAAGACAACACCACACACAAAGGGTGAAAACACAAAAGCAGTACAAATAAATGAATTCATGAGTCATTATTAAGACAATGACATCTAAACAGTAAGTGAATGAGTTGAAAATAGCACTGATATAAAGACAAATTTCCTTTACTATACACAGAGGTAAGCAAAAAAGGCTGACATGTCCTAAGGGGAAAAGAAAGTTCTAAAAAACAACAACATAAAAAGAACTTTTGTGTTCAAAAGTTTCTCTACTCTTCCCCAACTCTCCCAAGTGACTAAGTTTACAAAAGAAAACAAAAACAAACACACCTTACACAAAAGGCAAGGTGTGTAGGAAAAGACTGTCTCAGCTACAATACTATCACAAGGGTATATACTTATCAATTCTGCTAATGATCATCTCATTAGTATTTGGAGTAAATACACTTGTTTTCATGAAATACCTTCAGGCGGCGTTTTCTGCAGAAACTTTCACGGCAACGTACGGATGCAAATACTCTGTTCTGACTCTGCTTTGAGAGAATCTCTGCGCTTAACTTTAAGCAAAGTCCAAAAATCGTGCAAGGTGAGAATTTGGATTGTCACCTCTGTTTACCAAAGGGGGACAAGGAGCCACTCACTCAGTTGCCACCGTCATTCTCAGAAACCGCAAATATAGCACTTAAAACTAAGACATGTCTTCCTTTGATTGCTACAGCCCAGTCAAGAACGCTACAGGCACATGATGCTTCAGTCAGAATTGGCCACCGCTGAATTCTGGCTACTGAACAGCAAATCTTCCCTCTAAAATCCCAAGTGATAACAAAATAGAAAAGAAGCCTCATCATTATATGTGATACGACGCACGTCCACGCTTTCAGTTGGTCAAGGCTCTGTTGTTTACTGTTCAACACACAGGTATCTGTCTACTTTTTGGATTATAAGCACTTCAGGGCACAAAAGACATTGCTTTAACAGGCTGTCTTCCATGTACACTGTTATTCTCATCTCCCTACTAGGGTCTCTTGCCACTTGTGGAATAAAAATTAAGTGGACTGTGCAGTATTGTAGAGGCCAGAGAAAGTGGAAATAGCCAGAATACTGAGAGGGAAAAGGAGAGTGAGAGTAAACAGTAGATATCTTATTGCAACATAAGCCATACCTGCAAAAAAACAGTACATTTTCATTATACGAACATACCAAGTCCTAAAAATTTAAGCAAGAGAGTGAGCAGCAAATTCCAGCAAAAAGTAGGTATCAGAACACTGCTCCATGATTTCTGTTCCACTAACAACTCATTTTCTTAACACACACACACAAACACACACAAAACCTGCACACACTCAGGCAAAATACAGAATTTAAAAATACTACAGTGAAGTATTTTAAAGGGATGGAAGACGTAAGACTCAAAACCCAACCAATTATGTTCATAAGCAAGTCTGATCTAAGACTATAAAATGTACAATTCGGTTTTATATGCAAGTGTGCACAGAGCTTGTTTCTTGAAGATACTATCAGATAAAGTGAAAAAGTCTTTGCATTAATTACTTCTTCAAACATTTATACATCTTGCAATACACCAGTTAAACACCAATACCTATGTGCATGCACTATAAACATATGCATGTACACATTAAAATGTTTTAACAAAGAGTGCAGATTCCCTAACCAGTTAGCATAATAAAGATACCAAAAATATATTAAAAAGTTGAATTATTTACCTGCCTTTATTTAATACAGACTTTTGAAATTGTCTCCCTTTCTCCCCTCCACAAATTCACAACATGATCCCCAGCAAAGCAGGCAAGCAGGAAGGCAGGTGTACTGACCACATTACCACGTAACCGAAGATGAGCTGTCTGTAAGCACTTTAAAAAGTTCAAACTAAGCTTTTTCTTTAAAATGTCTTTTCCATCCTTATCAAATTCATGAGCTAAGAAAGGGAAGGACATTTTAAGCAAGGTTTTATTTCATTTTACAATACTCCTCAAACACATCTCAAACTTAAAAGCCTACAATTAAGGCTGTATACACTTTCACAATACTGACAACATTTCAAACCATCCAACTTTCATCCTAATGAAAAGCCTGTATCCTTTAAAAGGATAATTTTGAACTTCCTCTGTATGGCCATCCATCCCATTAATTAATACAGTGAGAAAAGATAACCACATAGTGTTTTGAGTGTTTTGACACTTTTTTTTTTTTTTAATAACTCACCTGGGGATCATGCAAAGGAGTTACTTTCAAGCAGTACTGCCAGGAGCTTCTGCAGAACCTCAGCTCTGCAAGTAGTGTGATCTAGCGTGCTCCCCTTCCCCCATCCCAGTCCAATCCACTGCACACAGACATATATATATATATACACATACACATTTTGGAATATCAGAGAGAAGTGTGCCTCTTCCTCTGAAAAACACTTAATAAAGAGTAAGACTAGTGTTGTAAGATTTCAGTGGGACTTTTAAACATATTTTTATGCCTCTTCTTTGGTTAAGGGAAAAAAAAAGAAAAAGACGTTTTTCCCTTTATGAAAGCTAAAGGTATTTCTACTAGGCTTCAATCATAAATGAACAGGTACTGCAAAAAAAAAAAAAAAAGCAGTAGCATAGGACAGAATGACATACACTTTTTGAAATCATCTAATCCAATGACAACTACAATTAAATATTTGTTTTGTTTTAAACTCTGGCAAATTTTCACTGTTGTTTGCTAATACTATAGTTTAAAATTTGATCTGTATGTCCCAATCCTTTATGGCATCTTCTCTGATGAAAAAAAATCATGGGAGAAACAAGCAATTGTCTTAAGAGAGAGTTTGCTTTATAAAGTTGTGGTGAGTCAACTGTCTGATGGACATTACAGCTATACAGATAACAAAGGAAAAGAAGTTGTGACATGTTGGAAATGTCAAATATTAGTACTATTGCCAACATACTGATTCAGTTTTACACACTGGTCTGAACAGATTGCAATTAACCTAAAATTGAGGTATAAATATACACAAATATGTACAGTACACATACAGGAAAATATTTTTGCATTTGTAACATCAGTAACTTTAAAAATACTGGAAAGTTGATATCTATACCATTGATTTGCTTGCTAATTTACTGGAATAATGAAGCCAATACCTTCAACTAGAGAGGACTACAATGGAATAATAAAACTCAAAATTAAAAGCTCCTTCCTCCCATTTCATCTTCACCATGCTCAGCTTCAGACTGTTCTGAGTGGCTGTATCTTGAAGAGAAGGTTGATCACAGCTTTTACACGCATCCCCAGAGCAAAAACAAACAGGAAACCAAACCGGAGCCATCAACGGCATCTTTCTTTTTGCCGAATGGTCTTAATTTATATATGTGTTTGTATGTATGTAGAAAATGAAGTTGAAATCGGTTCATTATAAATACATCTAACCCATTAATTCTGCCATCGTCAAGGTAATCATGGGTACAGCTCTTTTTTTTTTTTCTTTTTTTCTTTTTTTTAAAGCAACGTCTGTGCAAACCGGTCATTAAAAATCATCTGATCTTAAGTCTTGACATCATCCATTCGAGTCCTTGGCACAGTCTGTCAACAAAGAGAGATGAGTATAATTACAATTTTTAAGGAATACATACACTCCTCAGGATAATTTAAAAGATAATTCCATGACACCAACTTATATGAACAACAGTTACACTTCTCCTAAGCTCTCTGTAATTCTGACCAAAGGAATCATTTGCAAAACCAATTAATTCCTAACACTGCTAGATCTCATTATGCGATCTATGGCGAGAGCCTTCAGATGCCAGTATTTCTCAAGGATGTACACTGAAGTTATCTCTAATTATGATCAGGTGATCTAACAGGCCAGGAAATTTCCTCCCCACTCCCCTTTCCGCAGTTAGGCCCAAATTATTTTAAGTTATACCACCGAGAGGTCAGACTGCTGATTT
This sequence comes from Dromaius novaehollandiae, assembly GCF_036370855.1. Lineage (NCBI taxonomy): Eukaryota > Metazoa > Chordata > Aves > Casuariiformes > Dromaiidae > Dromaius > Dromaius novaehollandiae. Next base: position 2,461,974 of record NC_088104.1, on the reverse strand, counting down.
GATGTGAAAACTGGTCTTCAAATCACTGATCTCCACTTCAGCTTATTTCAGCAAGATCAGAAAAGAAACCAGAAGCCTGAATTCCCTGTTCACTTGAGCAAGCACATGCTTTCTACACCAAGAAATCTGCTTTTCATTGCAACTGCTGCAGCCACAGACATTAGTAAGCAAGTGACAGGGTGTACTAAAGAGATATTCTTAAAAGCAGTAACAACCACCACATCCCAAAATTCTTTTGGCACCTTTTTAATTTGTTGCTGAAGCAAAGTCACACATGATCCTAAGTCAAAACATTTTAAAAACAAAAATGTGAAGTGTTACATCATTAATGGTAGGATAGGAATCTGTGTGAAACCACAGATACCACAATAAAAATACCAACAAAATTCATGCTTCCCCTCCCCCAACAAGAATAATTCTTACCCCTCTCCAGTTAGAGCACAGCATGCCTGAATGTGCCACTGGTGATCTTTAATTGAAGTTAGTTTCAGAAACTGAGAGATTTCAGCTACTGTCATACACTCTTTAACATCTTGCTTGTTAGCAAAGATGAGCAAACCTGCTTTCTTCAAGTCCTAGTGAAAGAGAAGGAGGAAAAAAAAAAAAAAGATGAAATCTCAAAGGGACAATTAATCCTATCTTCTACCAGAAATCTAACGAGGCTGAAGTCCTGACTTGGGAGTGTCCGTGAATACTGCAATACCCATGCTTAGCTGTGCCACTCACTTGAATACCAAGTTCAAATTCTGATTTTGGAGTCTGGAAGCTTCAAGCCCCAAAGCTATTCATTTTCAAAATAAAAGTACTCACCTCCAACAGCATCTGCTTGAGCTACTGCCTTGGACATTTAATCTGGAATGTTTCCCATGCGCAGCTGCGACTCCTTAAGAGATTTTAAGAGTATATTCACAGTAGTTAAGGGCCCCATCCGGTGGGGAAGGACAACAGAGGGCGAGACTGAGCCCAGGTTAGTCGCTGCTACAGTGGTATGAGGTAACGGAATTAAAGGGACAGGCGGGAGGGCTTATAGACCCTACCTCACCTAAGAGACAGTCACTTAGCTTCCAGAACTGGAGGAATCAACAGCCACCCATCCACCTCTGATAAGGTCTCAATGCAAGGTGATGACCACGCGAAAGATTAACGACTTGTAGGCAGCAGCAGGAGCCAAGGGGGAGCTTCCCTAGCCCTGGCCAACCAATTCTCACCAATCAAGTTTGCTGCTTTTTTCACACTTCAAGAGACAAGAGGCGTAGCACTGAATAAGGACTGCAGACAGCCCCAAAAACCAAGGTCCGTTACGGCCAGATGGCTACGAATCAGCCCTCAGAGGCAAAGGATGCAACAGCAAACTAGTGGATCTTGAGCCCCTCACAAAAAAAGTGCAAACCAAAATGTCCACTACCTACAGTATTTTGCTACCTCCCTGAGGAGCAGAGGCACCATATAGCTCTGTAATGAGCACAGTACTGCGCACTTACAGTTACTCTATACATCTGTTTAACAGTCCAGGCCTTCCACTTAACCCTCACCTGGCAGGTCATTCCTACCTTTGCACCCAAACCAAAGCAACTACGGCGTTTTGCTACACCTGGCTTTAATCAAGAACACCACATCACAAGACACAAGACACTTCTCTGTAAGACTGAGTGTAGCACCAAAGCAGCTGACTGCTGGGGCAGTTCTTACCTGGGGGGACGGTGGGGCCCCTCCCCACCAGAACACTTTAAACACAGGTAAAGCCTGGCCAAGCCTTACTGCACTAAGCGTGGGCAGCACACGTGCTGGCATCAAGCCTGGCACCACAGCACACCAGAACCAGACGTGTGCTCGGCCTATGCAGCCGCCTTCTGCCAGGGACAGTCCCACCAGTTAAGAAGCATCAAGACTTCCACTGGCCGAGCGTGAAGCAAGCCACAACACCCCATGTACAGGATGCCCTAAATTTTTAGAAAATCATCACTTACAGTACTTTAGCATCAAAACATGGGGGTCTCCATGAACAACCCCACTGCAAACAGAGAAATGTCTCTTTTAAGGATTATGCAATACTTAAAACATCAGTACTAACAGAATTAGAGAACAGCAATTCTAGCGGCAATTTTATTTTATCTCAAGCTGCTTGGAATTGCGCTAGTACATATTACTGAAAACCAGCCCCTCATAAAGAAAAAGTCTTCCCCTTCACTTAAATGCCTATACAGGAGCACTAATTTTTAGCAACAGTAAAATTAATTCCCAAATGGTCCACCGGTCCAGAAAATAGTTGGAACTGATCTAGGCAACTCAATTTGGCCTTAACAAAAACTTAATTCAGCTGGTTAGCAGAAATAAAAGATTTTCAAAGATTTCATAGAAAAGCTGTTCTAAATACGTATTTGACTTTCACTTCATTTTATATGTATCGTAGTTCTTTTCAAATGTCATAGCATCTGCTAAGTTAGCAGAAAATACTCAAAACATCCTGACTGAAGAGAATAGGCACATTTACTGTTGGATGGGTGCTTTCTGAGCACAGAAATAATCTCCCAACACAAAGCAAGTACAACCATATTGCTTGGAGTTCAAAACTTCCCTCATTTCAAAGTAAGGTCATTAATACCACCTGCATCTTCATTTTTACATTATGAAAAAGAACATACAGATTTTGTTTAACAATTTCAACAGACTAAGTAGTACAGCACAGAAATTCGAAGTATGACAGCAATAGACCCAACGGCAACAGTCCCCCAATGCCACGTTTAATATTCCACTGCAACCAAAAAAGGCAGACCTTCTAGGTCCAGGGCTTTTCCTCACCTATGGTTTCATAACTCGTTTTACACCAGCTCTGCCGCTCCGGTGGCTAAACAGCCAACCACATCAGTGACTCAAGCCCGGACACATACTAGTGGTACTAACACAAGGAAGGCATGAAACAAAGAAAAACAAAAAACAAGGCTACACAGCAGGACCTTTCAGTAGCCCAGCTAACACAAGTCCACACGAGTTAATCACAAGAACACACCACAGGTAAGACGGGCTTGCCTATCCTCCTTCCCTGCTTTTCCAGCTTTCCTGAGAGCAGCCTCTCTTAAACTGCATTTACTTTATTGAAGTTTATCTACTTATGAGCATCACATGCAAACACAAAGTAAAAAAGCTATAGCCCACCAAATTATGTCTAAGTTTTAATAAGATAAACATCAAAGGAAACACATACATAGCTTTTGTCCTTCCCACAGCCATCTAGTAAAGAGGGGCTACAGTTTAAATATAGATGTAGTATTTTGGCACATAAAACCATGTATTTTACGCACACATGTGTATTCTGACACTTCTAAGTTTGGAAGCTTAATGCCCTTGGGGTCATCTCAAGGTCTCTATTCACTCTTTTCTCACTCCTCTTTTATTTAACCTGTTTCTTAGAAAACTCACACCTGTTCCTAACAGAGGGGAAAAAAATTAGCAAGAACAGTGGGCAATAGAAGGTATGTAGGTAAACTTACATTAACAGGGCAAGCATACGCTGATGCACCCCCAAACATTCTCCCAGCTGCAAGAACGTTAACTTTCCAAACATCAAAAAGGCCACAGTCTTTAGTTTTCTGGTTGCTATAAGATACTTTTAAAAGCCCGTATCTGTTTCACTATGGAAAACATTCAACAACCATGAAGCTATCAAAAATGGTACTTAATTTTTTGGAGGAAAACAAAGTTTTTTAAATGATCCCATTCAGGTTGTAACATGGGCTGAAGGATCAAAGACACAGAAGTCATTTCTAGGTCCTAACTCCTACTTCTCTGAAGCACTCAAGGTGAAAAGCTACTTTTGTAGGAGCTCACTTCAGTAACTCCATATTAATTTACAACTTTATTGGGAGCTTTACAAAACACAGAGCCTCTAGCAGGAACAAGATAGCTCTGATACTACCTGCAGCCGGGAATACAATGTTAACATTTGCCTTGGACTTCACTGCAGAGGCTTCCCGCCATTCAGGTCTGTCTTTACCTCCAGCTGGCAGACTTAAGTCTGAGCTATCACAAGTAGTATGTGAATCTGTTTCCCTTACTATGTATTTCAGCCAAATCTTATCCACAATAAATATAAGAAAATTGAAAACATTGGGTCTACTCACCTCATGTGCTAACATTTTATACAGTTCTTCTTTTGTTACAGAAATTCTCTCTCTGTCTGTGCTGTCCACAACAACTATCACAAACTTTAAAAAGTTAGAAGTTATTAGTCAGCATTTCAGAGAACTACATATTTCTGATCACACATCCTTACACAAAACAAAATATTATCCCCATGAGAATATCCAGAGAGTCAACTGCATTATCAGATACCAGTTTATTGCAGACAATACTCCCAGCCACAGACTGTGATTACCCCCAGCACTGGTGGGGTTTACAGCTTACATTGTTGTTTGTATACAAGTATCTCTGACATATCACCTTTTCGGAATTTCTATTTTCCATTTTCAAGTGAAAAACTTATACTGAAGGGAAGTATTCTTATGCCATCCTAGATCCGGTTTTACTTTGCTTACTATAGTTGAGGTGGCACACAGATCCCTCAAATAATTTGTTCCATCCATAGAAAGGCATAGGATATTAGCTTTCTCCCTCCACTTCAAATACTAAATACGTACGTAAGAACTCGCAATGGATTTAAAAAACATAAGCTCCATACATCAAGTGCATATATGCAGATATAATCATAGTATCTCATAGTGAAGCACATGAAAACAAGGTTTATTATTATTATGAAAATTAACTTTTTTTTAAACCACAGTTGATACCAACTAAGAAACTTTGACTTAAATTACTATTTTAACCAAGTTATATATTTGTCCTACAATTTTCTCGCTAACAACAGCTCTCAAAACTTTTGGGGGTGCTTATGTAAATTGATCCTGGGCTCTTGCAAGGCAGAGCTCCCAGAATTTTGAAGAAGAATTTCCGGGGTTTTCAGAGCATTTGCTGCAGAGATACAGCACTCACGTTCCACAAGAGGGACGCTGTAAACACGGGGATCTGCAACACCAAGACAGACTGAGCACCTGCCCCAAGGCAGCAGATCCCATGACACAGAATCCTTGCAAACAAGGTGTTTTTAACTGCAATCCATTTTATGCGTCTTACATAAGAAATACACAATCATATTGCACAACATCTTGCTAACAAGGAGACTTGGAAATCAAAATACAAGTATCCTGAATACCTGAGGAAGCTACAGGAACATTCAAAGCATAGTTAACACAATTTTCTGGAACTGTGTCTGGTACAAATCTCAGATACGTTATACTTCCTTCATCAGCAAAAGTTAACACAAATCTTACAAGAAGGCATTCATTCTTACCTCAGTGTTTGTATAGTAGGTGTTCCACGAAGATCGAAGAGACTCCTGCCCTCCAATATCCCACATTAGGAAACGCGTGTTATTAACCACTATCTCTTCTACGTTACTGCCTATTGTAGGTGAGGTATGTACCACTTCATTCATAGAACTGCAAAAGGAAGAGACCAACCCAGTGAGAAACTGCCTACGCAAAACTGGCAAGTTATCTGCATTATACGTTAGAACTCCAAATTGACCTTTTTCTCTAAAAACTCAGGTTGACAGCTATCTGGGGAATTCTAGCAAACACACCCTATGCAGCAAACAGAGACAAGATGCATGGAGGGGGAAAATAATAAGAAAGGACTCTGCAAACAACACTGTATTTTAAATAATTAAATTATAAACCTGAGAAAGCGTTTTTGAAGAAAACTATATTAAAATTAATTAAATCATAAAGCTGAGAGAGGATGTGCTTCAGAAGCCACTTTTTCTTTTTCCAAGCTGATTTTTGGCATGCAATGCAGTATGGGAGAGAGCAGTTGTTTTTCTTCAAGAATGCCGTTAAGCCGCAAGATTTCCAAGGTTGCAGAAAAACAACTCATCATCCAACTCCTCCAAATATACTACATATTTCTCTATTAGCGTACTTTCTTCACAACTCAGAAACGCTGCAGTTACGTTATTTCCAAACTTTCTTCTCTCTTCCCCTCTATACAGTCCAATTACTCTGCTTTTCAGAGATGAATGCAGACAATATATTGTTTTAGAGATGCTTGGTGTAACTTTGTCATCAAGACAACCAGTTTCACATCAACAGTAACAACCAAATCTGTGCTCTGGATACTCCTGAAGTTAAAGTTATTTAAACTCTACTCTACTGAACATACAGAAAAATTAAAAGCAGCTTCAAAGAAAGAAAAGTCAACCATTTTCAAAAAACTTGATTATTTTTTCTTTCAATAATCTTGATACAGTCATCATTTTATATGAAAAGTTTCTGAAGTTTTAGCAGAGCTTTCGGTTACACTGACAGCAATCTGAGACTTGGAATAGTGCCAGAAAATTACTTGAAGAGGATACAAAGAACTGAAGACATGAAGAGATACATGGACAGTCTAGTACTCTGAAAAGCAATCCTAGTTATCCAGTGTCTTAACAGCATACAACACGATACCTTCTCCACATGCATTTTAAGGAAGCACAAGGGAAAGAAGGATTAGAAGGAGAAAGAACCATAAATGGAATTAAGAACAACAGTGATATAGCAAGATGCCCTTGGCTGATTTCAGATTTAAAAAGAAGTTTTCAGCAGAGTTCTTTTAATGTTTAGAAAAGGCAAATCATGAATCCCCTTTCCTTGGCTGAACTTGCTACCTCTCACACTCAAACTGTTGCCATCTCTCAGCTTGCAATATGATAGGGGGTTTTTTTTCCCCTCCACTGAAACAAGATAAACATGAAGCGTAATGGCATTTCTAGTCATGGGAGAGCAAAATCGTACGGCTACCGGGGAGGGATGAGATCTGAATATGAGACCTGGAGGAAACGAAGCATCTGTGGAGCTGCCGGTATCTGTTAGAAGAACCACGACTCCAGTGTCTGCTGTGACTGTCCACATCATCAGAGTAGTGGTCAGGACACTAACCAACATATTCCTGCTAGTTACCTCTGCCCATCTCATATAGAAACAGTTAAACACACTCAAGCTCAGAACATGTATCTTCCATGAAAAAACAGCACAAAAGAAGAAAACAATGGGATACACAAGATGAGGGCAGGGTGTAAGGTAGAGCCTGCAGGAAGAACTGAGGAACGGTGCTGGTGCAGAGCGCTCCAAAGGAGCGAGCAGAGCTGGGGAAGGGCAATACAGGAAGACAGAATGGGGAAGTCCTGTAGGGCTAAAAAGCATATACGGAAAAGCAGGCGTATAGAGATGAGCTGTACGAAAGTGAAAAGAAAACGCTGAGACTGCAGAAACTGAAGCAAGTAAAAAGGATCATGAGACTTTTGTGGAGGAAGTGGAAAGACACAGGCAGCATTAAAATACTGCCCTCAGCAGCAGTACTTACTAGTTTTAAAATGGGTACTTTTTTCTATTTATGTTTTTTTCTAAATCTCTCCCTCCCAATCTGAACAATGACAACCACCCTCACTTCTTGCACTTTCTTTGCACAGCATGCTAGAACATAAGGGCTGGAAAACACTTCATGAACTTCACATTTCAGAAAGGCAAAAGCAGATCATAACTTGACTACCAAGCACCTATAATTTAAGTTTAGGATTGGACAAGAATGGCCATATCACTTAACATGAATTTTTTCTGATATTGAATCAGAAATACTTTATAATACCAGACTACTTAATGTGAGAAAACGCAAACCTGTTTCTTTTTCAAACAGACCTTGAGCTGCATGTCCCAGCTAGAAGTTTCTGAGCCTGCAGACAAATTTCTGCTCCTTTATCAAAACGTAGCTGAGGACTCAGAGATACGAAGTTCATACAAGTTTCACATAAATGAGTAGCAAGGTTCACAAAGGATAAAATATAAGTCAAGGCCAGAAGCTGCACAACAAGGATGACAGCTACCAAGGATGTGGAGCCCATTGGTGGTGCAAAACACAGCCCTGACCAGGCAGCTCAGGACCATCCTGTGCTCAGCTGATGCTTAACCTCCCTCCTTCATCCTGTATCACAAATGATATCAAGTAGATCTTGTATGTAAGACACAAATCATGAGCAGGGGGAGGTCAGGCTTCACTGGTTTTCCTTTTCATGGAACAATTTGTTAATATTTACATATCGTTGCAGGGATCATTTTAACACTGTTGACCTATGGCTAATCCTCAATACAATTGTATTTTATATAGCTGGCAAACAGCCTACATTGTGACAAATGTAATTGCACTTGGGCAGTAGTAGCAATGTAATTTGATAAATAAAAGCCCTCAACAAAATCTTATTCATACGTCAGACAAAATACAGCCCTTTCCAAACTCTGAACACACACACACACGCAGACACACACACATACATGCAGACACACACAGTGATCCATCAGCACCTATACTGTTCAACCAGCTTTAGCATAATGCTCTCAAAGTCAAAAAAGAAGCAGGGAAAGCAGCTGAAATAAGTCAGAGCAATATGTACAAAATACACCTTGAAATACATTACACATCATCTGCAGTTTATACTTACAATTGATAAAGAATGGTTGTTTTTCCCGCATTATCCAGACCAACAATGATTACTTTGTGCTCTGAAACAAAAATATTACCGGTAAGTCACCTAGTTAACATCGCTATGAAAATAACAGATGTGTTACGAAACAAGGTTAACGTTGCATTTCTAGACTGATTTCGTAAGCAAACATTGTCATATTTCGGGTGCCATATTTCATGGGCCATACCTAAAAGGGAGTTTGTACATGGAGGTGTTCAAACCTGCATAGATAAGTTACTGTCATCATCCCTGTCTACACATCTACGTGAATAACTTCTAACAGATTAAGTTCAGGTTTTTTTCCTTCTCTAGACTGCTAGCGCAATCTCATACTGGAATAATTTCTGGAACTTCTAAACATTTTTGAAATACAACTAAAATGTAATAGAATGTATTCCATTTTCCTTCCTATAGTTAAGCTGTTCTTCAAAACACATGCTCTTACATGTTAAGCGTTCACTTCCAATGCCATACTTTTATTATGGCCAGCAACACCTTAATCTCATTCCAAGTAGCTAAAAAAGAAGGAAGAAGAAAAAGAGAAGGTGGTTTGCACCGTAGCAAGGGTGATCCACCTGTCTGCCACAGCATCCTCATTTCCCTTCATCAGGTTTCGAACTAGAGGACACCTTTGCCGATGAATGTTTTACAGCACTCATTCAACCAGTTTAGCTTTAGATAAACCAATGAGTACTACACAAAACTGCCCTGACACATACGAGAATATATTTGGGAGCTCGATGCCAAGAATCGATTATTGTTTCTATTTAACACCTTCTTTCCTATACATCACAAAACCGAATCCGAATGCTACAGCTGGTGTTGTCAAGCACCTTCTAATTTACAGCTTCCAGGACAAGTGCGTGCTGCCTGCTCTAGGCTACAGCACACAACTTTTACTTGCACAAAGAGCGTTGACTTCAATAGAGCTATTCATGCCATTAAATGCTTTGTGAGAAGGGGTTTTCTCCCCCCCCAGTAGTCCGAAAGGGCAACAAAAAGCCATTATACATCTGCCCAAGCTTCAGACCACCAGAGATAATTCCTGCGCCGGCAGAGCACACTCGCAGCGATTTATTACAAAGGGAAGAGGGAGGGGGACAGGGGTCAGGTAAGTGGGGTTCCTTCGCTTCGATTTTACCAATATTGTGTGGTTTTGCAGAGTCGTCTCATAGGCCATCAGATACAAACCCAAGTTTTAAATAACTTTGCATAACTGCACAATATTGTAAACGTGTCTGCTTACCTGACCCCACATAACTAGGCGGCTTTGCTTCAGGCGCGGCGCTGCCAGCCCAGCGGATGCTAGGAAATCGGCTGGAACCGGAGGCCTGAAGTGGGGCCGCACGCTACAAGATAAAAATATATTTCTGTTGCGCTGGCGCCCAGCGACAGCGGCCGCTTCCGCGCGGCGCCGGCCGCCGAGGAGCTGCCGGGGACCGGGGGGTCGCTAAAATGGCCCCCACCCCCTCAGGGAGCGGCGCGCGCGCCGGCAGACGTTGAGGGGGCGCGCGGCGGCCGCGCGCCATCGCCACAGCCGCCATGGCCGCGGCGGCCCCGCGCGCCCCGACCGCCCTCACCCTGGTGGTTGAACAGCCTCCAGATCCTGGTGAAGAGGATCCCCATCCTCGGCCGCCGCCGCCTCCCTCCCCGCGGCGGCGGCTCCGGGGCTCCGCGGGCTCCTCGGCACCTGCTGCGGGGCTGCTGGCCGCGCCCGGCCCGGCGGCTCAGGGCCCGGCCCGGCGCCCGGCCTGCCGGCGCAGAGGCGGGCTGGGGCCGCGCCGGGCCTGCTCGCGCTGCGCACTGCGGGCCGTGCGCCCCCCGCGCACGGACATCGCCGCTCGCCCCGCTCCGCTCCGCTCCGCTCCGCCTCGCTGCTCCGCCCGCGCCGACCGGCCTCGCCTCGCCTCGCCTCGCCCCGCCGGGCCCGGCCGCGGAGCGGAGAGGGACCAACGCGCGCCGCCGTGCCGACCCCGCCGGCCACCGTACAGCGCGGGAGGAGGCGGGGCAGGGAGCGGGGCGCAGCCGGCCCCGCCCCGCCGCCAGACGCGTCGCGGTGACGCGCAGGGGGGCGGGGCTCCGCGCGGCGGCCGTTAGGGGCGGCCGTTAGGGGCGGCCGTTAGCGCCTGCCCCGCCCCCCGCCGTGAGGGGAGCGCGGCGCCGGCGCTCCCGGAGACGGTGTTGCGCAGGGCTTCGAGCTGTAGCCGACCCGGAGCGGGGTACGTCGTGAGGCGGCACCGCGCTGCGGCCGCGTATGCGATGTCACAGCGAGCGAGGCGGAGTGCGCCAGGAAAATGCTGATGATTTTCGAAAGGGCGAAGTTCCGTGACTCCCCTCCCTCCCTCCCGGGGTGCCGGTGCACCTGGGTTTTATCCAGGGGAGTGCGTGGTGCTGTCCTGCAGGGCCCGCCTCCTGGGATCAGGAGTTTACGTGGGAATCTCGATTTTGAGTAAACACGTTTCGTAATTACCACAGTGGGGAGAGCTTTCAGTCGTAAATACTAGAAGGATCAACAGCAGCAGGCAAAAAGTTCCGATGTGTTGCTTTAAAATACCAGTTTTTAAAACAGTTGGTGATTTCTCGGGACCCAGCTGACGATTCTAACTGATCTCTCCAGAGTAAGTTTCTTGCTCTAAAAAAAAACCCAGGTTTTGCTACCGGCGGGGAGGGAAGTGCGTGCGTGCTGATGGCTTCTCCTAGCACCACCAGTGGAGCGGAGCTCGCTGTAGCTGTTGGCATGTGTAATGTCAATGAAGGAATGCGATCACGCGACCGCGCCAGCAAACCGCACAGTGCTGAGCTGCGACTTCGACTGCCTTTCCGCAGCTCCCGGTGCAGAAGGCACTCGGGTCAGACTCCCAAAAACGGACTTCAGCAACTTAACTAAAACTTAGCTGGAATGTAGGTCTTTCCATCCAAGACCACGTTTCTGAAAGTCACCGATGAGCTGTTGCTTGGTGGGCAGGTGACTAAAAGTTCTGTAGCCTCATTTTCTTTCACTTTAAACTACCCAGATTGTCTAAAGGTAAATTACGCTGTTTGTACAAACATGACAGTCTCTCAAGGGAGCGAAGCAACTGAGTGTTGCCGGAGGTAGGATTCACTTCTGCCTGCCCCTTCAGAGAAATTCAAACCAGAAGTGTTTTCAGAGAACATCTATGAGCTATGTCCATGCAACGTACAGCAGCAGCACAAGCTACTTTCTTTTAAAGAACAACCAATAGATAGGCTACCCGCATCTTGGTATAATAGGCTAGTGACAAGACAAGCAGGATTTACACCCTCGTCTCTCTCGTCCATGTCCAAGGAATTGCTCATTTTAAAAAGCATAGACAGACAAATTTATTTCCCTTTTGTCATCTCTGAATTGTCTAGTACCTCTAATGCCTGGCACCTTTGGATTTTAGCCTCAAGGCCTTTGCACTTGTGAACCGTTGTGCAAATGCTTAGTTTGTCCTCTTAGGACAAACAAGGAAGTCTAATAGCTGAGTGCAATGGCTTCTTCATAGGAGTCCATCAGGTAATGGACAAGGGAAATTGAGGTATCCAGCAAGAATGTCATTCCCCGCTAGAGCTCCACTCACTAGGATGGGATGTGTAACGGGCAGGCAAATGAAATAAATCCTCCAACATGATACACGTTTGACAAGTTGAGCATTCAGCCTGCAATGGAGTTACTCATTAGCCTACAATTACCTCTCTTTCTGCTGTACTTCCGCTGCAAATTTCAGATGCTGATAAATTTCTATAATCTGTGCCCCTAGTGTAAACATAGAGTAATTTTGCTGAAGTCTGTGGGCTCAGTCCAGATTCACGTAGGTGTGACAGAACTTGCCCAACTAGGCAAAATTCAGTTAAGCCATTTATTTCAAATCTCTAAATAAAAAGGCATTTTTTTCCCATGTACTTTTCCTCTTAGACCCTGTGACTTACTGAAGCAACTTAAAAAGCTGCAGCCCGCACTTGTTGGAGCCAAATCAGACTGCGCAAGACTGTATATTCAGTGCTGCCAACGCTCCTCCACTCTGCCAGGCACCATCCCGCAACTCTCAAAGGCTTGCAGGTACACAACAGTTGCAAAAATGGATTTTCCTTTTTACAAGATGAACATATGGTGTATTTTAGGACTAGGAGGCTATTGTTAAGTTTTCATCTATGGCTTCCTACTGGTAGTTAAATCATGGTTTGAAGGCATTTGTACTACAGCCTGATTTAACATTTACTGGACTTTTTTTTTAAATATGGTAACATTAATGTCAGACTTGCCATTGCTGGTGGATGCTAAGAAAATAGTCACTGCAGTTTATAGCAAATACGAGTGACACAGTTTCCTCCTAGAAGTCCTAAAAGCCTCGTTCCAAGTGCCCGTGACGCAGACTGTGCATCATTTTGGGTATTCGTGTGCAGAACTGCGCAGTCTCCCTGTGGTGTCATTTCACCAATGGAGGGGAAAATAACTATATAGAAGAAACCCGAACATTTAGAGAAGATGGACAAGAGAGGAGGTGGCTTAATAAACTTTTAACTCATAGGAACATATGAAAACACACAAAAGCATATTTTTTTTTTCTGTTTGGAAGATCGTAAGAACTTTATTAACAGCTTAGATTAAAACTCACATGCTTTATATCTCATTTTGAACTCTTAGTTAAGCTAATTCAGTTAAATGAATTTTAAAAAGCTCCGCACGTCCTTTAGAAATGTGCGGCAAAAGTTAATTCACATGTAAGGTGCAGCTTCCCTGATAGCCTATCTCGCCGTCTCTAGAAGGCGGCTGGCAGCAGCAGGGGCGAAGCACACTGCGGAGGCGGTGATCCCGGCCCTGGGCTCGCTGCCGGGAGAGCTGCGCGGGTGAGCGGTGCCCGGGCTCACCAACGGCTGCTGCTTCCCCTCCGGCAGCAGCCGAGGGCCGCTGGGGGCACACGCGGCTGAAGAAGGGAGAGCACACGGCCAAACTTCTGTGCCAGTCTGGGGGTGCTCGTTACAAACCTGTGCTTCCATACAGCCCGTGTGGGCCCCGGCTGCTGCAGCCAGTTTGAAAGCACAGTATTTCCACATTTTTTTCGACAATCACAGCCTTTTTGTTAGGTCGTGGGCTCACTTTGAGGGAAAAAGCCTCTTTGCATCCCTGTGGAGCAAACTCCATATGGGAACTCGCCCTCTAATTCCACTCCTAAGATTGTTCTCTGGATTAGGCTCAAGGTAGTACCTTTCAGCCCTTTCTTGTTTTCGAGATATTATAAACTGTATTTGGTTTAACTATTCCTTCATTCCTTAATAACCTCACATTATTTTTATGCTTGTTTCTGTCTAGGAGCAGGTTTTAAATTAATACGAGATCATACTGAAGATCAATCCAAAAGCCATTAACATTCATGAGAATCATGAAATCCATTGATTTCAGTTGGCCAAAAGTATTTTACTTATTGACGGAATAGTGAATTATAATCTGTATTTCTGTACTTCTGATTTGCAACCATTTAGAGCAGATAGCTCTAAAAATAAATCATTCATTCCACAGACCAGATGCATCTCTTTCTTCACAATTTCATTAATTTTTACTAAAAAAAGTTAACACATTAAGCTGCTGCCAATAGCTATCGCCAAACAACAAAAACCCTGCAACATTTTGTTCTTAATTGACTCTTCTGAGCATTTTTCCAATCTTTTGAGTGCAGAATACAAAAAGAGACTTAAAAAAGACTTTTAAACACTGTTTGTATGGTTTTTGATTTATTGTAGAAAAGTTATTGTAATGCAGCTCATTTTTGTACATCTAAATCCCATAAAACAAATCCATAGAAATGAGGATACTACAAGCATGCAGTCTGCCATTTTCTTTTTTAAATGATTCTGTTCACAAAAATACCAACACTTTTTTTTCTTTGAAAGCCACTAAAGCAGAGGGAGAGCAAAGCATGCAACACTGTACACATTTGCATAGTATAGTTTACCCAGCATGCCTTGTAGAATGCTACACATACAGTATCTATAGAAGTAAGGACAGAAAGGGGCAAATCAGCAAAGAAGAAAACATACATTTTTCTTTTCTTTCTTTTCTTTTTCTTTTTTTTTTGTAAAGGCAATAACGTCTTTACCATGGTGAGTCTGAACTGGCTCCAAATGAAGACACAGTCAGGCTATCACTGGGAACTAGTTTGGGTGAGAAACAGGTTTTCTGGGAACTGAAAAGCCCAAGGCCCATGGTTCAGAGTTTGAATGACTGCTTTCATCTTATTACTTTATCATTTTACATCTTGTGTGTACATAAAATTGTATTTCGCTTGATTCTTTTCCTATGCTCTTCTTGTACAATTTCACTGACTTTATCTTGCACATATTAGAGCAGAATAAGGCCTGTTTCGAATGCAAACACACCCTGGGTCTAAGCATGCATTCTGTAAGCTTACTTTCCTTTTTGTTTTAAATTTTCAGCAATGTCACTGGAAGTTTTGGGTGGACTCTTTCACAGTTCTTATAATGTAATGTCTTCCCTCCCTCCTGATACACAAAAGCAAGTAGCATTACAGCCCCAAGAACTTGCTTATTGGGAGTATTTCATTCCTGACCTTGGGCTACCAACAGTACTGGAATATTCATCAGTCATATGACAAAATCTGTACATCGGCCATAATTAGAAATCTGCTTGTATTCACGTAATTTCAGTTTTGAGGAGGAAATTACAACAAATGAATGCAGGGACTTTCTAATTAAATATTTTTCATTAATTAACATGGAAGGAATACAAGTTATTGAAAAATCAAATCACATATGCAAAATGCAAGGCTTAGAAATAAACTGTTGGAAGTATCAGGCAGCAATTTAAACTGATGGAAAATGCAATAAATTCATTGACACTGAATCAAAAAAATTACCTATTTTTTCAAAAATACCGTGCCAAATGTAATAGTGGAATTCTTGTAAATTTGTGCTATTATAAATGTGCTTTTTTCCTTGCTTTGTTTTCATGTCATCGGCAAAATATATCATTTTGTACTGTACAGTATATTTTCTTACTATATTGATTTTCTACTGCTTATACAGAGTAGAAATAATATCAAAGGGGAGACTGTGGCAATCATTTTTAATTTTTCAGGAAATAGTTGTAAGGCATATGATAAGCGCTGTGTGACATTTAGGGTCAGACCTTGCAACTGCTGGGCTTCCAGACACGACAGTCATAAAGGCTGTGCCCAGCAGCGGTTGTCTGCAGGATCGAGTTCTCGGGAGAATCCAGAGCAGCGCACGGCTAAGAGCGTGAAGGGAAAAGGCAAGTCTGCGAAGCGTCACTGAGACCAAGCCAACATCACTTCCAGCTTCACCACTTCCAAAGGAAGTGACCGTGAAGCACAAGAGGAATGCTACAGTCCTATTAACGTTTTAAAAACAATCCTACCTTCTCCCACGCTTTCTATATGGATTCAGAGTATTTCTCTTGACTTATTAAATGGATTCCACAACTCAGGAAAAAGATTTTTTTCTCCAACCTAACAAAAATTTTGATACTAAGTAGCATTTACAGCTCTTTATCCAAGTCAATTCCTTACATATGTATTTTCTACAACATTATTAAAATGTACCTTTATTTTTAAAGACATACCTTTATTTTTCTTGATAAAATAAACTGGACTTGGATAACAATATAATAAAGGTTATTCAAATTACTTTTCTTAAAACAATATACTCTCTTTTGGCATCATTTTAAAGATAGTGGGAATTTAATTTCCCCAAAGTTCGAGTTGGCTACGCTACATTATCTTACAGTCCGGATACACATAGTAGAACTACTATGTGAAGGAGTAAGAGGTAGCTGCAACAAAATACATTATAGCAGAACCCCATGTATCCAAACTTATATTAATACCAATTGGGGCAACAGAACCCAGTTTTAAAATAAAGATTTTTAGGAAAAAAGACAGATTTGTGTAAGTGGTATTTTACACAATATGCATCTGATTGTTTCATTAATGGTCACTAATTATTTTTGCTTTAAAAAAAATGAAGACTGTGGAATCAAAGACAGGTTTCATAAACACAGAATTCAGAAAAAAAACATATAGTAGAGGACACATTTAATGTATTCTTAAAGAAAGTAACGGACTGATGAAAGCCCTAATTCGCTCAGACCAGTATGCTATAAAATAATAGTAAGTATTAGCAATATTATTTTGAGAATGGTAATGTCTGTAAAGATGTGAGATTCGGGGAAGTTCAGAGGAGTCAGTGGAATTGAGACGACACTGAACTCAGAAGACCTGGAGTCAAACTGACCCCAAAGCGACGGGCCTGCGCACATCTCAGCAACTCCCACCACGTGGCACTTCCAGCACCGCAGCGAGCTGGTGGCACAGCAGAGACCTGCCAAAAGCGCGCTCTCGCCAGGAGCTTGCAACTACCTTTCTTCCTGTTTGTAATCTACTATCGTAAGTACTCATTAAGCATTATTTTAAAAGCAAGGAGCATATAAAGATGAAATCTCCAGATACCATCTGCAGAAGGAGCTCTCAAACCTGGTGGAAAAAAAACCACTAAAATATTTTTCTACTTGCTGCAAAACCAAAACTAGCGCTCTGAGTACGATCACCGGAAAGGTGTCTGCTGAAGGCACAGAGCCACCTCCCATCCCAAGCACACGCAAAGTATCTGGCGCCATCAGAAACTACTCTGGCTTATGGAGCACAAAATCTGGGGCACCACTTAGTTTCCATGCTGAGATAATTTTTCAGAGGAAAATCCAGGTGTAGGGCCATACTATACTATGGATTCTCAAGCAGAGGAAGTGATTTTTGTCAATCAATCAGACCTGCTTAGAAAATAATTATGTAATTTGCCCCATTGTTTATAAACTAAAATTTGATATAAAACAGCTTTAGTTATGTTCCTTTAAGCAATAATTTCTTAATATACTCAGGCATAAAACATAATCACTTCCAAGTTGCATGTCCCATGGCATAAATGTTCATCTATGTCATTATTAAAAGAACCTGTACATCTATCAAATACAACGTGCCAAGAAGAAAATATTTTAAATTGAAAGGTTAACAATGAATTGTCTTTAAGGCGGCCTCAAGATTTTTAAAATACTTTGCTAATTCATTTATAAAGATATGAATGCACTGAAGTATATTGTCTTTAGATATTAAGATTGTCATGTCACCTTTATTGAGTAAATCAGCATTAATCCCAAAGTGTCCTAATGAAAAACTCAGATAGCAAAAACTCATCAACATTTTAGAAACGTTTCTAAAATCCTCTGTATAAGCCACAGCTTAGGAACAGAACTCTGATCTTTGCTGTAATAATATTATAACAACAAGAAGAAATGGCATGAGGAATAGAAAATTAGTCTTATTCGTATTCATTCAGGAATACATGAACTTCACAATTTTATATAACGCCATCGCATAATAAATCACAACACAGCTGGCTAGCATTGCTGAAGGTCTAATACAAATACTATGAGTTTACATGTCTTGATCAACATTGCAACTTTTATTGATTACTGTGTTTCCTAAAAATAATTTATTTTTAAAATGAAAGAGTTCCAATAGCTTGTATCTAGAATAAATTAATAATCTATTAGCACGTTCGGTATATTTGTACTTAAAGATATAACTATCTTCAAAGAATAAAAAAAACACCAAGCAAGGAGTTCTGCTGGATCTTTTATAACTGATTGCTTATATTAAAATGGAATGGGTGTGGGGGAGAAGAGGGTAAACTAATTACATACAATTGTAAAGTAAACTTAAACCCACACAACAAAGGAACTCAACGTGTTCTTTCAAGACAATACATGACTTCCCTCAAAAGCTTGTTTTTATTAGAACAAAGTAGTTTTGGCACTTCAGATACTGCTGTTGATGGAATTTGTGCATATGTGTTATGTAGATCTTTCCCTTTACTAGCATGACATGGAAGACTTCAAAACAAGGCTCCAAAAGGCTCTAGGAATAAATGACATTTTTGTCGAGGAAATGATAAAGCAGTAACCTTGTTTACTAGAAAATATATGTAGGTGCTTTGCAGCTACCTGCCATTAAAATGCAAATATCTTCAAGCAGTTAATGATCTGATCCCTAATGCTACTACAGAATAAAGATAAACAGCTGTCTAATCTAGGTTTATACATCTCAGTGCATCCTTTGCAATTAATACTTTAATGCACACAAACAAGAAACTTATTAAAGCTTATAGAAAAAATGTTTTGCCTAATGCCTTCCTTCTCATGCAGGTATGTGTGCTGTACATGTAACAAATATTTGTAAAAATTACTGGAGAATGCTCCACTGTGCTATAGCAGAAAGTATTAGAGAAGACAGCTTAAGCTACCATTCGCAGACCAGATCTTGCGATGCTTTCTCAAACTAAATGCTCTTTGGAATCAGCAAGAATTCAGCCTGAGAAAACCAAACAGGATCAGGTCTTTCATATCCACTCTTAACTGTTACTGCAATGGATGCAGATATGTTACATTTTTGATCCTGGTAACTGGCTCGTTTCAATCATCTAGTGATGTTTAAGGCCTTCTTTTAGGCAGTAAAGTTGTTCAAAAAGCTAATCGTGCGTCCACTATCTTCTAATGCTGCTAGAGATGTACATTATTTTTGGCTGTACCACATATGAGATGAATTACTTTTCTAGTTGTTAACATCAAGAAGATTACCAGGCTCAATGGTGGTAGAAAATATCAGTGATCTTTGCAAATTGGTCCAGAAAGTAAAAGACCTCATAATACTCAGGAACTGCATTTACTGCTACATGCTTCTAGAGCCTACTTTAGCAGGCTTTGGGAAGAAAATAAGCAAATATAAAAATTATCAATCCTCATTTCAAAAAAAAAAAAAATAGTTTTGACATGAACCTGCATAAAAAAATGCATGTTCAGCACAGTTTGGTCAATTTTAGAAAATGCATGCAGTGTGGAATTTTAGGAGTCTCTGCTTAAATACATCAGTGGGTTGTATAAAATGGTCAATTACGGTAATTATTTCAATCATACTGGATCTAAGGCTTCACTGATAATGTAAGACATAAGGTCTAATTACATAAATTTATCTATTTAAAAAAAACTGAAAGACTCAGTAGGTGAAAAGAAGTTTTTGTAAGGAAGTAAGGCAGCAACATCTCCAAAGAGTTATCATAGTTCTTTGAACTAAAAATGACAGCTCTACAATGTTACTGTGAGCAAGGTTATTTTTTGATACTCTTATTTTTATTGCAAGCTAATTCTGATCAACATGTTACTCTGAATTTTCATCATTTCTGAATGTTTAACACCCCCCCCCCCCCCCTTAGATTTCATCACTCAAATTTAAACTGATGTTCTTCTGGAGAATTCTTGTGCGATGCTGGAATTTGCAGACATTCAAAGATGGATTTTGAAAGATGTAACATATAGGTATTCAGATGTACTGGAATGTAGGTACTCTACACACTAGGTAAGGAGAGTGTACTGTTTTCCATTTAAAAAGGCAGAATATTAAAAATGGGAAAAAATATTACATATCTATACACTGATGTTCTATTTTGGGACTACTAGCTGTATTCTGGTAAACAAGAGAAAGAAATGACTATTCTCCAACTTTAATCATACAAACTAAAGAATATTCTTGAGTTTGTTCGTTTTCCTGTTTCTATTTCCCCTTATCCTGTCATAGCTCATCACCGCTGACCACAACAAAAATGTCAGTACTGGCTAAACTAAAAAAATCACTCTGCTGCAACATTCACGCCAGATTTAAAAATAATTTCAAACAGGAAAATAATTTGTAACCGCTGCATTAATTTGTGATATTTGGCACTACAGACAGTTTATGTCTGGTTTGTCCGAAAAAGCCATTCTGGAAATACGTGGTTAGAAAAAAATGCCTGTATTCTAACTTTAAGTATAAATTTAGCTTCCAGCAAACAAATACTGTAGCTGATTTTCTGGCTTCTAGTGGTCTGTAATTTTCAGATTTTTCATTTGCATTTTTTTCAATTGATTGCAACATGCTCAAGTCGACTTTCCAGTCAATTCACCCAAATTCCAACAGGAATTGGTTTATAAATTGGTTCCAACTGGAACTGGTCATTTGGAATTTCCAGCACAGGAAATTATTTTATAAGTGCCTTGATAAGTACCCTAAATTACAAACTGACGAGTCTAATATCTAACGATGAGAAAAAGGTATGGCTATAAATGCAAATGTACTAAAAAAACCCAACAAAAATAACAAAAAACAACCTATATGGTTGGGCATAAACATAAGGGCATGGTAACTTTTTTTGCCCCCTACTTAACATCAAATGACAGCAGAGTGTAACTTCAGTATAACGATGTTACCTCTGCCAAATTAAGATGATTTATTTTTCCTAGCTACGTTATGGCAAGTTATCAACTGATGAATACTATTTTTCCCCAGGTTCTTAACTCAAAGCCTGTGTCGTGAATCATGGCTATATCCTCCAGGGGATCCTCGGGTCCTGTGGGGTTTGTAAGTGTCCTGGTATGAGTCAGAGTATTCTTCTTCCACTAGAGGATAGTGATCTCGGCTGTGTTGGGAACTGGAAGACAAGCGGTTCCTGCTCTTCCGAGCCCTTTCATTGTGGTAATTTTCATCTGAGGTCATCAGACTTCGCCGTTCAATTGGAGAGTTCTCTGTAGAATGGTTGCTGTGTCTCATACGCTGGCTCTACGAGTGTTAAAGAATCCGAAGATTAATACAGATAAAAAGTATTCTGTTTATTTTATGCTAGTTTTGAGACTTATTCTGAGGTCTTTCAGAATCCATCCACTTTTGTGTAATTCACTTTATGTTAAAATTTGTTTGCTATGGGAATGGGTTACAAGAATAGTCTGGTTCCTAGAGCTGAAAGGAGACCAAACACAGCATTATAATGCATATCTTACAGAATTCGTCATGTGAAATATTACAGGTCATTTTGCATGAAAAGTGAGCTGATATATTCAGCATTTATCACTCTTCTCTGATCATGAACATAACATTCATGCTTCTGTTCTGCTTAGAAAATTTTGATCATTGACTTATGAGGGTTCAGAAAACATCTGAAGAGTTTTTTAATTTTGCTTTTTTTTGTCTTTTCTTTTTTTAAGGTGCAGCTCTCTGAGCCCATTTAAAAACTTTTACATGACAAGGAGATTATGGACAGCTAACCATGTAGCTGAGGGATGGTTAAAAGTATTATATATTAACAAAGTCTTGTAACTAAAACATAATATTTCAAATAAGTTGATCTTTACTAAGCTCATTTATTAAATAAAAGATTTAGCCTTTGCTATCCTCACATTCCCATAATGATAATGTGTTACTTTTGTCACCTGCACAAAATTAGCTCCTATTTTTGCCAGTAAATTAGTGCAGTGAAGTAGCCGCCTATGCAGGGAAAACAACACTCTGTTTATCGTTACCACAGATTAAACCTCTCAAGGGTGGAGGGATCCGTATCCTCAGAACTAACTTAGTCAATTCTTCTCCTTCTCAAGATTTACACCCAGTGTTGATCTTCTGACCCGGTAATTGATAACAGAATGCTACTAAGGTGGTGCATTCTTGTGGCCTCAGGTTCATGTCCACACGGACAGTGTCATCTGGTCCTCCCAGCTCTGAATTTTCTTCTGGTGCTCTGTACGCTATAGATCCTCCCTCACACTGCTTCGTCCCTTCTGTATGCCAACTGTTTAACTGCATAATTTATAACAAAAGGTGTGTCTGCATGGGGAAGTAACCGCTTAGGGTATAGATTTACAGTGTAGCAGATACAATGTCCCGTCTCTTAATATAGATAGACGCCACCAAGGTTACTCACTAAGAGATTCCACAGAAAGAGTTAATACAGGACAGGTGCAGTTCTGCAAATGCCCACACTAGCTTACTGTGGAGCACCTTTGACCATACTATACTATATATGTAAACACACTATATATATATTTTCTTAGGGCACCATGGTTTAGTACTGATCTTATGTTGATGTTCTTTCCTATCACAAAGGTCCACGTACTTTCTTCACGGATTACACTTCTCAAATATTTGATCTAGTCATACAATTTTAGTCAATATGCAACTCATTTAGCTTTCTATGCTCACACCCTCTACCTACCCAGTCATTTACCTCAATGAATGCAACCCGCTCTTTTCTAGAAACCTTTGTTTCACTGCCTTGAGCGTGTAGTCAATCTGATCTCACTCTTCCCCCCCGAAACATGCAAGCGTGGAACAAAACTGCTGTGGTTTCATGTTGGTGTTATGCACAAAATAACCTTTGGTTTCTCAGCGCAATCTGAATGGTAAACAATATTACCCTTTCTTCAGTGAGGAGTCCTTTGGAGCCTAAGAATCACATACCCCAACACCTGAACTAAAGAATTTAAGTCTATTAGCTGGAATTAGACTGAACTTCGTAGGTTTAGACCTAGCCAGGTATTAGCCACAAGGGCTAACCACTAGCCCCTGGGAGTTAGCAAGGACAAAATTCGTACTTCCTAGGGAGGACGGCAGACGCACACAGCTGGATGTGGACACCTTGCCCTTTCAGACAAGGTCGTGACCAAAGACCGCTGGCCGCTGGCTCTGGCAGGTAGACCACATGCTGCGGGATGGGACGCAGCTGGGGCATGCTGCTGTGAGCACTCTGACTTTTTCTTTATCTGTGGCATTTCACTTCACCCTGATGACCTTCACGAAGCCCAAATATTCACGTTAAACTAGATGTTTCAATTCTCAGTAAACAAAACTCCAAGCCACAATCAATTAAAAAAAATACTCCCAAGTCCCAATCAGGTCACGTACGAACAGACTGTCCTAGCAAATCTGTATCATTCTCAGGTATCAGTGTTACAAGGCTCCTGATATTCAGTGCCCCAAGGACTGAACTGAATTCTTCCCCAAAGGCAAGCAGTCATAAGGTCATAAGCAGCATAAGTTCTTACTGCATAACAAGCACCTAAGTTAGTTTAATTCCTAGGATTTGCATGAGTACTTTAATCACTGTATCACATCATTACACTTAAAACTGATGCAAATCCTTCCAAAGGCTTGAATTAGTATAAATCCTTTAGGCAGATAAGCACTTCAGATGATGGAAGTCTTAAATGTGAGATAACCATGTAAAACACGAACTCTTTAAATGGGCCTGAACACTTAAAAGTGGCACTGAGAGCCAAATCCTGCAGCCTTTAGTTGGGCATCATTCACTCAGGGTGAAATTTACCCCTCTGCAGAGAACTAGCACCATTCAAGTCCCGTCTAAGTCTTCACAATTCGGGTGAAGTGGGGATTAAGTGATGCATACCTTCAGCCAGCCCACTGCACAGGGGTGATTTTCATCTTCAGTGTGAGTTTTCCCTAAGTAAATGGAGCAACATTTCACAGTCACTGCTGGTGTCCATTGATCAGAGATAAATAAATGCCTGAAAAAAATTCTGTGGATACACCCAATTTTTAAAATGAAACTGAAGAGGTGAAAGGTCTAAGATGGTATTTTGTTGTCATGAAGGGATGGAAAACTGAAATTTTAAAGGCAAGTGAAAATGGAAACAACATTTTACATGTGCATGTTATCAGTAACAGAACAGTGCTTGTGCGCTCAGCCAGTCAGGAAACAGTGACTTACTGACCCTAATAAATTAAGCACATCATTAGAAATGTGAATATCAAATATCATGCACCTTCAGTGCAGTGCAATTCACTCACAAAAAAATAGCTTTATATTAATTGAAAACACTGAAACATTTCCTCCAAAATTATTACCTGCTTCCAGATATTCTATAAGCAGAACAGAGGTTAAATTTGTCAGGTGAATTATTCATTAACTGTAATTCGCTCAACTCTGCTGTTGACCTACATCAGAAAGCGCACACTCCTCAGAAGCCTCACACACACACACGACTCCTTCTGAAACTTTCAGGCTTAATGTAAAAGTTCACTGCAATCCTGAGCTTTTCAAACATTCATAACTGTAACTTCAAAAACATTTTCTGTTTTCAAACTTAGTAAAGCACGTACTTCTCATTAAGGGCTATTTACATGCCACGTTTGAAGTTTCAAAGTTCAGCCGTTTTTGAGCTATCCCTGTGGAAAAAAATGGTCAGAATTTTTTTCAATGGGTAAAAAATGTATTTTATTCACACTCAAAGAACTCAAAAAGGTGAAGGCATTTTGCTGAGACAAGAGACAAACATGGAAGTTTTCACCCAAAAGTGAACACTTTATGAAGTTATGAGGGCAAAAAATGGAATTATTATAGAAACTGTTCTGTGTCCTTAACTATAGTAACTGTTAGCTCAACTGCTGTGACATATTGTACATGCTTATTTGCAATCTGAAAGGCTTTCATTTCTAATGACATTTTTTCCAGATTAAAAAAAATGCTATTTTCTAGTATGGCTATAATAGCATTTGAGAGAGTGCCATTCTTCTCCTCCTCAAGAACTAACTCCTTGCTAGAAAATTTATGGCCATTTTATTTCCCATTAAAGCAAAAGCAGTCAAAAGTGCTGGAGCACTCGACTGACTGAGTGTGGGGCTCCAGCTCGCAATGTGACTGCTGGCAGTTGCCAAACAGTGAATAGTAAGTAACAAAGCAAACACAGGATACGCTGTATGAAACATATTACACAGTTTTCCCATACACAAAAATCTGATCTGCATTGGTGTTCGGGGCTGAAATGTATTTTCATACCTGTAATCCAGAGATTGCAGCAGGATACGGTGAGAGTGCAGTGGATCCTAAATTTCGCCCAAGAAGAGGGGTCATAGGTGTGCTACTGGTGGTGTGAGTAGCACGCCAGTACGCCTCAAGATACTCTGCCAAGTGTTCACAAGCATCTTCAAGCTGATTTTCATCCAAAATTACATCAAACATTTCCTGATCACAACGACAAAAGTTTGGTTCATTACAATGTTACAGATGAGAGAAATCTTAAACAATTCTCATCGTGCTAATCCTTTAAAATGAAATAAATAATTAGAGCATGAGGACCGCAGAGGAAAACGACACGACTGGGTTTCTAAAGGGGATCAAAGGCCAAAGCTCTCAGAAACCACAGAAGCCTTTCAGCGAGACCCTCTAGACACCGCACGAGGCCTGCCACGCTCAAAGGTGCGGGACTCTGTACATTGATTACTTTATTTTACTTAAAACCCAACCATGACAGAAGATGTAATGGTAAGCTAGATGTCCGAATAACACAGGGATGCTCTACTTTGGTTTTGGATGCAGGCTCACGCGTATTTCTCTTGTCCTGATTACGAATACAGTTCCGCACTGAATCATGCTGCTAAAAACCATTTCTCCTCTAGTGAATGCGATATACAGTTCTGCTTAGAAAACCCTGCTGCAGGACACGCAGCTGTTCAGCTGTTTACAGGTGGGAATTCGTCAGAGACTATGATCACGCACAGCTTCTGTGACTACCTTCATTCATGCCTACCTGCGTAGTCTGACGCCTGTTAAATTGGCAAGATCCAGAAAGTACAGACTTTTCCCCGGTAATCTCCTCACTGGGGACAGTACTTAAGCACCAGCGCAGACCCCGGTGCTCTGCCTCAGACCTGCCCACCGCCAAACCCACAGAGAGCTGCTCCAGGGAACGTGGAAGGCCACGAGAGACACGCGGCTTCTGCGCTGCCCGGGCAGCCAGGAGGGCACTGCAGACTGCGCTTTCAGGTTGTCCACACAAGTAGTGCTGCATTATAGTGTCATCTTCAATAAATCATAAGAAATACATACTAAAACAAAACGTTCCCCCACTTTTTCCAAATTAATTACTTTTAAATGAACCATCGCAAATTTAGTCCCTCTAGAAAAATACAAACGCATTTTCAGTGGTGAAATTTTGCACCTCATCTTGAACCTTAACTCTCATCTTAGTGGGAAAAAAAAAATCTATTGTGACAACATCACAGGAAATGAAAAGCGCAGGTGTTGCAGGTGTTCAGAGTAACCGATGCAAACCACAGACTGGTTTTCCCCCATGCATACTTATAGATCTACTCAGTATACATAGAGCTGATGTCTCCAGGATAAGATGTCTACAGGATAAGATATAAAACCACATAAATTTATCATAAACCTTGATCGTGCATCTACCTTCTTCCCAAAAGTCTGGTCCACCATTTTCCTTTCCCCCCAATCAGCATGGTAGAGAAGTGTCTCCTGCTCTGGCCACATGTTCAGATTTTCCTTCCTTCACCTTCAGCACTAACAAGAATACTCCTACCACTACGTCCTTTGGAAAAATAAGAGGAGCCATACACTAAGTCCTAACTACTCTCTGTATAAAAGGTCATTTAACAATTTTTTATTTTGTGATAAGAAGAGTAATTTTCCAGTCTGAAAAAGCAGCTCACCTCTACTTCTAGTTACAAGGGACCCCAAAAATAATGGAAGTCAGGATATATTCATGTTCAAAACTCTCAACTTTTTTTTTTTTTTTTAAACTGAGTCATATTACTGAATAGTCACTCAATAACGAAGGATCAGTGGGCTGAATAAGCCTGTAACATTCTCTAAGCCATTCCTAAAACTGTTTTCTTCACCCAAGTAATGCTGATTGAATTCAATGTCTATTGCTACTTGTCTGCTATCTACATATACACCTGACACATTGCTCTGCCATTTAAATTAATGTTGATAAAACTACACATTGCGTTATATAGCTGCATCACACACATCATCATTTGTCAAAGATAGTTAAGTTAAGAAATGTTAGAATTGTGAATTGAAATGTAAGTACATTACATACTTTTATTTGGAATGTACTGTTTCCTGATAATGAGGAATCAATATTGCTATTTTCTGACCTGGGAATAGCAAACAGTTTTCCTGTGCTTCCCATTCTTTGCACGAGTGCCCACTGCTCTGAGGGCAGGGGCTCTAGCTGTCTGTGACAGTATGCAGCTTGCACAAGTGATATTTTGACAGTGATCTCAATCCAACTGAAATTATTAAGAAGATCTTTTAGCAGTTACAGTAGAACTGTCTCCTTTTTAAGTTAATTATAAAAAAAATATGAGGAACACAGTAAGTGCGAGTTCCTCAGGCTGTCATTTGAAGGTCACCTGGAAAAGCTGCAGAACTGGTGGGATTTTGATTCCAGGGCTCTGGTTTTTTTTTGTTTTTACAAGAAAAATGAATTATAGAGAAACCATGTATTTTTTTCGTGTATTAGAGTTCTGCTCGTAGCTAAACCGCATTTGTTATATTTCTGTGTATTTGGGAGTTAAAAAAAATTATTTAAAAAAATCCTTGGTTGTAATAGATTTCTTCCCAGTTCTCCTTGAAATGTATTTTATACTTCATTGCATTATTTTTACTAGATGTGCAGAATATTTATCATATAAGCAATTCAATTTAGTAGTATTCTTAAGTGTTGTACATCAATACAGACGTCTTTCCTGCCTCTTTAGGGAAGATAAAATTAGCAGTCATTGCCCTCTGCTACTTCCTCTGGTTTACTGCATTGCCACTGCAGAAAATTGCAGGTGCACTGCTCCACGCGAGGAGTACAAGATAAAACTGCCGTGACGGCTCCGGAGGCGCCTGCCTGTGCCGCGGCCCGGCTGGGGCGGCCGAGGGCAACCCCGAGGGCAGGAGAGGCTCCCGCGAAAGGACCCTGCAGACGCAACCGCAAGGATGGGGGGACCAGCGACGTAGCAGGAATCTGTCTGGCTAACTGGCTATTGTTAATTATACCAATGCATTTTAGTTAGGCCAGGGTATAATTTTGGGCATCTTTTAAATTATGTCAAGCAGACCAGCGGGATATGCACTCTCTTGGCATTGACATGAATCCAAAAGTTAAAAGAATCATAATGAACTGTATATGACCAGCATATTTAAAGCTATACTATTAGGAATATTATATTATCATGTTTCTTTGAGCCACGCGATACAGTTATTCCTGTTTAATGAAGCCATGCAGTGACAGACAGGCTTAGCACTGGCCTGAGCAGCACCAGTGAAAGATTGACAAGGAATTAATAAAGAAAGCAGTTCCTGAACTTAAAACATGCCAAACAAACCAGCTATTTTTAAAATATCTAGGAATACAGTGCTATCTGATTACTTAAGACTGACTCAAAAAAGTGAGTTTTTATAGCTTTCACGTATCTTCACTTTAAACAAATACTCCCCTTGAAGGAATTTGAGATGTAAAACCAATGAAGCTGGTCACAGCACAACGACAGTACTGGCCTTGGTCTTAACAGTATACTTTTACTTAATTAAATAATGGATTAACTTGGTCCTTTAATTTAAACATAACCAAACCTGAACAATCAAGAGCAAAAAATGCACATTCACCCCCAACAGGGAACACTTACTCATGTAAGGCCCTGTGACGACTTAATATTAAAATGATGCAAGTCTTTGCTTTGATTTCATAGCGATTCAATTGCCGGGAAGGCTTTACTAGCTAATTTGAACTATAGTTGAAAAAACTGCTGGTTAGCTAGGGACAATCAGCATTCTGGATGACAGAAGATTTCAGGCCTGTTTTCTTGTTCACAAAGGCCGAGCTCCAGCGATAGCACCGAGGCCGATGTGGAAAACCACACGGTGTAGCGCAGGCCGGGCAGAGGGAGCGCCTCCGCTGCCAAAAAAGCTACTTCGGGTACTGAGGGGCAGCAACTAGACATATACCTGCACTGCACTGGTATTCTGCCTTAAAGACAGAATATAAGCCTTTATTTTACTCACTGTAGACTAGATTCTCCCCTCACAAACGAACCTGAATGCCCCATAGGGTCACTGGCCAGACCGCCATCTCCCCTGGAGCACTGTAAGTCAAGAATGATCGTCTTGAAAGGAAGCAGCACAAAGTTGGATCACTTGACTTTGGTAGAAACCTGTGTGAGTTTGAGAGTGGAAACCGGCCTCTGATGGAATATGGTTACATGTCTCAAATTTGGACACGCTGAAATTTGGAAACGTTTTTCTTATCCAGGTGAGGTCTCACTTTGTCTTAGGCAACAAAGTGCAATTGCGGGACCTGGTACTAAAGCAGAGTTTACCAGACGCTGGTGTGGACATCCCAAGCGCTGCGACACAACCAAGAAGCAACAGCACAGGCCCTGCTGGTGCACACTGTTCATCTCCATCAGCACAGCCGCGTGCCTCAGTTCAACTGATGTGAGCACAGCGAACTGCAGTAAGGGGAAAGCACTGTATAGAAGAGCAAATAAGGCTGTGAAATATACACCGGCTTCTCCACACGGGTGAATAAATACACCTTCTCCACACAAGTGAATAAATACATCTTTCAGAATAGGAGGAATACGAGGCAGGTTTGTGTGCAGGGTAAATACCACACGCCCTATTCAAAGGGGTGCGGATGCGATTCCTTTTAACTGGGCTCATGTCCATCACAAGTTAGAAAGGTATATGCTTCTACAGAAATTATTTTCTACTAGAGAAACATTCAATATTGTTCCAGTTAATGGGATCTGAATGGCTCACAGGAATTCTCCACCTTCACTTTAAGAGATACAATTCAGTGGAAAATTACGTGCAAGAAACATAATATAGCTGACTTCTCTAGAAGAACTTGAGCTGGCTTGAAAACCTTTCAGTGCTGCTCAAAGTGAAAAACAAGCATGACAGCGAGCGAAGCCTTCTACGGTTACTGTAACCAGAAGCTGACAAAAAGATGCTGCTTTCAGAAGAGAGGGGAGAAACAACTATGTTCAGGAAGATGGGTATCTCCTTCCCACTCCCACACGTGACGCCTTGCCCATGTTATGGCTGTTTCGAGCATTTCGGGCGTGGGCAGGAACGGTTGCAGTGCAAACACAGCAAAGGAACCGGAGGCTGCACAGCAGCCACGTCCCTGCCAGGTAACGCCAGGCCACGGCGTCCATCCCATGCAGGAAACCTGGACAGAAACAGGGGCGGGGGTGCTGGACAGGACACGCAAAAGGAGTCTGATGCCTCAGAGCTGCACTAGACCTACCGCACGTGTCATGCTCATGCTGGCTTCGCAATGCAAATAGCTGTGTACATGTATACATACACACACACACATATGTAGTGGCCATCGACCACTTTGGACAACTGCACAGCCGCACGTGGTGCTGAGGCAAGGGAGGTGGCTCCAGCTCTGGCAGTGGCTGCTCAGTCCCCACCCGCCGGGGAAGCACGGAGCTGCCTGGGGCATCCTGAACGCTGCAGCCAGCGCCGGGGGCTGGAGAAAGGGAGATCCACCACCCCCCAGGGCCTGCTTGGGTAGTCATTCCAGAACAAAAGCTGTTAAAAACAGCTGTTAAAAAAATATTCCATAATAAAAGAACTTTATCACTTTCATTTGAATCAAGGAGAAAAGCCACCTGAAACATCATCATTATCTTTAAGGTCTTTATAACAGAAAACGAAGTCTTCTGGAAGCATTATCTGACCATTAAGGGTTGGGCATCTGTTTTGTTGATCTCATCTCTGAAACTCATTCCTAGATCATTCCAAGACATTCCTTTTGACAGCACTTTGCCTGTTTTAAATCAGACAGTATCGGCATGGAATCCTTCCTGGTGTCTATTCTGAAATGCCGTGAACTAATCTGGTATCTCCTTGCAATTCTTTGTTACGACAAAGACAGACAATGTGGTAAGCCATAGGCTGGATTTTCTGATAATTTCCCTGACATGAGCTGCAGCCTCCTCTGTACTACCAGATCACTGTCATTCACAGCTGTTAAGTTGTAAAAAGCAAGTCCTCATCCAAGTTTTTTCAGCTGAGTGCCTTGCTGTCACAAAAGCTGTGCTCAGTTTTTAAAAATAAAAACAACTTTGAGCTGCCTTCTCTAAATACAGGTATGTTTAAGCACACAGCACCTGCCTGCTTAATCATCTGTCCAGGACCTCTGCTCCTTAAAAAGCACACTACTCAAACCGAGTAATCGTCAGCCTTGATAAAACGGCCTGCAATAAGTGAGTAGCTCCAGTGAGATAACCGGAGCAGCTCAAAGGTGCTGCTGTGTCAGGAGCCCGGGACGCTCCGGGGGTCACGGGAGCGAAGCCACCCGTGACTCACTCTGCAGTGAGTGGGCCCAGGCTCCGGAGGCAGCTCACGGAACAGCCTCCGCAGCCTCCTCTCAACCCGGCGGTCTGAGGCTTTGGCCCTTCAGGACCCTGCCTGAACACCGCACTGCTCCCACAAATGATGAAACGGGAACATGTTTGCTCGTGTGCTAGAAGATCAGTTTTACCATACAAGTCATATTGGACCTGACATCTTGCCAATTAATCCAGCTTAGTTAGTAGATAATTAAGATAAAGGTTTCAAACTTCTTTTTCTTTCTTAGCAATAAAAGCTGATCTAAGGTTGCAATTGCAGGGCTGTCTGAATCACCGTAAAGTGAAGTGATAACACGAGAACTCAGTTATAATCAAGGACCAACACAGCAGATATCTTTAAAACTCCACGTATCCCAAGTTCTTTAGCCTTTCTTCTGTACTTACTGGTGGGCATTGTGCAAGTTTATCAGCTGCCACCAACTGAACATTCAAGTGTTTACTTTGTGACTTTCCTCTAGATTTAATCAGTCGCTGCAAAACCTGATAGAGGAAAAGAGGAAAATGTGAGTTTAAGGATCACATAAGTTCAGAGACTGACATGTCACTGGAGGATTACCAAGTTCGAAGCTGTTATGTTTAGTAAAATGGATAGAATACTGTCTTTGAATATAAGCAGAAATCTTTCTGATAACCTCCCTGAAAGCTGCACATTTCTCTCTGCGTCACATTCAACCTCTTTCAAGTATTTCAAATGCAACACAAGTGGTGATTTTGCTTTATTTTACTTTAAGTAATAGGTTATTTTTGACAAATGTAATCTTCTAGAGGACCATGAAAATTACAGAATTACACTGGATTGACTGCAGCACAACAGTAGCAGCGTATTATGTTGTGCAGCAATAATGCAGTGACTCAATCTGTTCGGAGGTACATATTGAGTAGAGAAATCATTTTAACACACACAGTTCATATTACCTCATTATTTTTTCTTCCACTATGTTCATTACTAGAATTTAAGAGGTGGGGGAAAAAAATAGGAATTCTGAATTATTTCTCTGTAAACTCTCTAAGAAAATTGTAGGATCATAGACCAACAGAATATTTTTAAGTTGGAGGGACCTCTAGAGGCCTCTGTGTCAACCCTTCACTCCCAGCAGGGCCAGCTGGATCAGACTGCTCAGGTCCTTGTCCAGTTGAGCTTTGAGTATCGCCAAGGAGATCCCACAGCCTCGCTGGGCCCCCGTTCCTGTATTTACCCACTCTTGCTAATACAGCCCAGCAAGCAGTGGCTTTTCTACAACAAGGGCTCACTGCCGACTCCTGTTCAGCTTGTTGTCCACCGGCACTCCCAGGTCCCTTGCAGCACAGCTGCTCCCCAGCCTGGCCTGTGGCAGGGGGTTACTCCAGCCCAGGGGCAGGACTTGGTATTTGCTTTGGCTGAACTTCAGGAGGTTCCTGACAGCTCATTTCCCCAACCTGCCAAGGTCCCTCTGAACAGCAGCCCTGCCCTCTGGCACATCAACCTGCCCCACAACTCGGTATTGTCCACGAACCTGCTGCGAGTGTACTCTGTCCTGTCATCCACGTCATTAGTAAGATGCTGAACTGTACTGCCCCTGTTATCGATCCCTGAGGGACACCACTAGTAACCAGTCGGACTTTGTACTTCTGATGAGCACCTTGAACCTGACAGTCCAGCCAGTTTTCCACCCTTCTTATAGTCTGCTTATCCTGTCTATATCTCACCAATTTGGCTACCAAAATACTATGGGAGACCACATCAAAGTCCTTGCTAAAGCAAAGGTCAACAACATCCACTGCTCTCCATTTGTCCTCAGAGGTCATCTCATGACAGAAGGCAGTCAGGTTGGTCAGCTGTGACTTGCCCTTGGTAAATCCCTTGTGGCTGCTCCCAGTCACCTTTTTGTCCTCCATGTAGTTCACATAGGCCTGCAGCTTCCCATATCTTCCTCCTTGCCCTTCCTGAAGATGGTGTGATGTCTGCCTTTTTGCAGTCGTCAGCAACGTCCCATGACCACTGTGAGAGAGACAGCAGCCTTGCAATGGCATGAGCCAGCTACTTCAGCACCCTCTGATGCATCCATCTGGTCGCTCAGACTCGTGTATGCCCAGGTAAACTGGTCCCTAGATCAACTTTCCTCTATTGCAGGTCCCTGCCCCACGCAGCAGCAGGCCGTTTTCCTTTGCTGCCCAAGTCCTTACAGAAGCCTTTTTTGTTACCCTTCACATCTCTCACTAGTTCCAGCTCTGGCTGGACTCTGGCTTTCTTAACTCCATCCCTCTATCCCCATATGTGTTCCTCCTGGGTAGCTTGTCCCTGCAGCCATCATCTGTGTGCTCCCTTTGTGTGTTTGAGTCAGGCAGCAGTTCTCCGTTCATCTACACCACTTTCCTGCCCAACTCCATGCAGGAATGGACCACTCTCATGCTTGGAGAAGGCTGTCCATAAAAATTGTCCAGCTCTCCTGAGCTTCTTGGCCGTCCAGAACAGACTCCTATGGGATCCTGCTGAACAAGTCCCTGAACAAGCCTGTTCTGGAGTCCAGAGTAGCAGTTCTGTTATTTGTATTGCTCACTTCTCTCAGGATCTTAAGCTCCTCCTTGCTGTGGCAAAGGCTGCCCTGGACCTTCACAGCCCCAACCAGGTCCTCCTGTTTCTCCAGTAGCAGGTCCAGCTGTGCCTCTCCCATCACCCACTGGGCACCTGCACCAACACCTGGCCTGTGGCTCTCGGCAGGCACCTCTGATGGGCAGGTGCTGAACAGCATCCCACCATCACTGTGCTGACTCCAGAACCCCACAGTCTCGGTCACAACTCCAGGCCCCCTCTGCACTACCAGCCATGGTTGCTGTGGGGTCCATGCCATGCTCTAAAGTTGAATTCATGCTCCATGGCAGGAGCTGGGCAGCAGCCTGGTCACCCTGGGCTGGACTTGGCTGAGGATAGGGGTGTAAGCACTCCCTAGACAGGAGCCACAAACAAAAGCAGACACTGGCTTTGTTTGTGACCAACAGACAGCTGTCATGCCAACTGCATGGGAAGCGGAGAGAGGGCTGGGGTGCCTTGCTCGAGGCTCAGCCTAGGGTTAGGGCTCGTAGAGAGAAAACCTACGGCTGGGTTGGGAAGGGGGGGGCTGGGAACTGAGCTGCAGAAAGAATTTGCTCCTGAGGAATTTTTTCATCCACGGAAATGCTGGCTGCCTTGTCTAAAGCTCAGCCTAGGGCTAGGTTAAGGTTTAGGGTAGAGAGAAGGAATCATTTCAAGCATCCCACAGTCAAGCCTTAGAACTAAAATGTTCACCCTTCTCTCCTAAGGTGCAGATACTGCCCTGCTCACTACCACACTGCCCTCCAGGTCCCGTTCAGTAGGTGAGACTGCCAGCACCGCAGGGACCTCTGGCGCAGCTCAGCAGCTTAAGTACTCAGGGAATAAGCAAACTGTTTGATAAACTTAAATTACATGATTTATATTCAACGAAGGCCCTTACAGGGCAGTTGTTCTTTTAACAAAATGTAAGCCAAATCTCTAGCAGCAGACTAGCAATTCACTATAATATTCATTTTTGAGAATCTGGCCCTTTTTTCTTAGAAAACAAGCACCTCCCTTTACTTTCTGCCTGCCTGGAAACACACTGAAAGATCTGAGACAAATTATTTAGTATAAAAGCTGCATTAATAGCCATTACTACAAAAAAAACCCCAAGAAAAAAACAACAAAAAAGATGTTCACACCAATGTCCCGTCCCATCCTGTCCCTGCCCCCCCCCCCCCCCCCCCCCCCCAAAAAAAGGCACGTTCTAATGGAATATACGAAACACAAGTTGAGGACCAATGTCTTCTTTCAATCCACCTATGCTTGTAAGAAAATTTCTTTTTCCCTTCCTCATCCTCAGTGGTTAGTGATTGCCCTTTGTGTTCCCACTGGAGGTTATGCCTGCTTCAGATGTGCTACCTGAGCTAGTCATCTGTAGTGTGTTAAACAAGCCATGTTAGGAAAGACTCAGTTTAAGCTACCCTGGCTCGAAGTGGTAACCCTCTAAGCATTCACTGATCACACAGAGCTCAACAAGGAGATCTGAGAAGAGAATAAATTTCTGCAGCCAGCCAGTGGCAAGGTGTTGGATTTAGCGGGTAGCATCTGTGTTCAAAATTCTAACAATTAAAAAAGGATTTGCTATATAACAAAGTTCTTTTCTAGTATGAACTCTGTAGGAGTTTCATCAAATCACTTTTCCAAACAGACACTGGTACACCTCTGCCACTGGCAAACACTGTTAAAACTTCTTAGCCCTAACAGATTTCATTTGGCTAGTAACGGGGTTGAATTTCATTAATATAAGCTAAGCTTTAAAAATAATTTAAGATGTATCTTATGTTAAAGATGGAACTTTTAATACAGACAAGGGCAGGGTACATCCACACATCATGGTGAAATAGCATGTCTATATACCCATGCCCAAGGCAGAGCAAGATATCTCCTCCCCCCAATGTCTTTTTTGGCTGCTGCTGCCCAGCCAGCAAGCCAAGCAGACTGTGACACTGGTGCTAGAGTGGCCAAATGAAGCTATGAGGAGCTAGGCTAGGGGACAGCTGCAAAAGCCAAAGCCAGTAGGACACAGCCCTGTGACCCAGAGCAGCACTGGGAGGGTACCCCCTCGATGAGATGCATTACTGCTGCAGGCTGTGTTTTCAGCGGGGTAAATTAGCCCAAGTGAAATGCTGTGCTAATGCAATTAGGCTGCTTTTGATGCTGCAGTTCGGTTTCTGCTGAATCCTCGCCTGGGTAGGCCAGGCTGACTGTCTTAAGGAAATAAAAATGACTTAATTGGTTTTCATGTCTTTTGAGAAATAAGTTTTCTCCATTAAAGAACTGACAAGACGTCCTGAAAATCTTCAGTAGAGTGGGCAGTAGCATGAATTACCCATGATGCCAAGGACTGAACTCATTTTCCTTTTAAAGTGGTCTCTCCAAATGAGAGAGAGAGCTCACGAAGAGGATAAAATGGGGAGAATCAACACCTGTTTCATGGAAAAACAATGATTGTAAAGTGTTGATCAGCATCTTCCCTAAACAGTGTGCTTAATGCAGCATTAGCTAAAAACTAAAAAACAACTTTAAGGAAAAACAGTTGCATGTCCAACTCCTCTTTCCTCTCCAGAGGAGAAAACTGGAGAAAAGAAACGAACTATACATGACAGATGTTACTCATCATTACATGCACTTCTGGAGGCATAAAGCAGTAGCGATAAAGCTGTTGAAGGATCTGAGAGCTTCAAGCTGTTTGTATTGCTGCTACTGCTGGAAAGGAAAAAGAACCTATCCTGCCTCTGGGAATGTTGTATAAGTGTTTTAAAACTCAAATGCACATATTTTAATGGCGAGATACATTACCTTTGGAGAAGACACTTTAACATGGACAATAATTGGTGCTAAAGATGTCTTGATAAGTTGTGCAGGGTGGTTGATCGTGTCTGCATCTAGCACAACCAGTTGTAAGGACCTCGCCAGCTCAAAGATTCTTTCAATTTCACTCTGTACTTCAGCTAATAAGAGGAAAAAAAAAAGTGTCAAAGCCATTCAAACCCAGCATTATTTAGACAAAAATAAAATCATCCATTTATTTACATGGACTGTATATGTTCAGTGTATGAACTCCATATGTGAATTAATGTAACTTCCACAAAATAACCTATTACTCAGTACTATATTTTTTAAAGAAATATTACCTTGGAGAACATTCTGTTGCCTGAAAATATGTAATTACTATAATGACTTATAAGATAAATGTGACCAAGACATTCGGTACAATTAAATGCATGTTTCTAGTAAAACAAAATACATTCAAGCATATTTTCCAAATCTTCTAAATAACTTATGATAAAAACTGATAAAATATTATTTAAAAAGACACTAATGGCTACGTTCACATCTAAACATTTTTATATGAAGAAAAATGAGAAATTTACTCCCACATAAAACCATTTCTGATATTGTTCCAATCCTTCTTAATCGTGCACGTTGATGTGAGGAATTTTAAATGGATAAAATCAGCACAAATTAAAGCTTTTAAGTTTTACCACCAATGTTCAAGAAAGTCGTATGTCAATAGTTCACATGCATTTAATTTGCCTGAGTGCTGTTCCAATAACTTTTAAGGTACACGATTACTTATTAAAATTTATCCTAAGTCTTTGGCTAAGACTTCACACCTTGGTGTTCTGAAGTCCCTCCTAACATATCACCACAAGGATTATTTCTAAACTTAAGTTTGTCTTTTTGGCAGTATTAGTGATTTAACAGAAACATCACTTAAAGCTAAGCCTACCCCAATGTAGGTCTCCCACAGAGGTACATGTGCCCAAGATTTAGTAGATACAGCACTCACCTTTGGAGCACCTAATTTTGGGGGGCCTGATTCTCATATTAGGATGCCAACTATGAGTGACACATCTTACCTCCTATACCATATATGTATATATAGAGAGAGGGAGCTGCCTCAGCATGGCATTCCCACAGGGCAGGGCACAGGGGAGGAGTTCACTCTCCAGCTGAGCAGGCAATGCTACAGTAGACCTCTCTCATATCACTTTCCTGAGGATAGGCACTTAAACAAGATGTGGAGCCCCTCCTGAAGGTAAACTGCTGTGCTCTTTCTCCTAAAAGAGGAGCCGGGCCCACTTTTTCCTTGGAAAAAAAAAGCCTAAAAAGGCATTCTAGTTCCATAGTTCAAACACTCTCAGAATGTCAGAGAACTGGGTTTAGGTGCCTTTTCTTCCTGAGAAGATTCAATACCAATACCTTTTATCTCCTGGGATGGTGTCCCAGAGACTAGGTTATTGTCATGCACATACATACACACAGATTTCCACCTCTAGTGGAGAAATTAAAGAAATTAAAATTCATCGGGCCAACGTAGCCCAGCAGTCATGATACCGAGAAGAGAGTGGGAAGACCAACGTCCCAGTCTGCTCTCAAAGTTAGACTGGAATTTAAAACAGCAGCTATTCAGCATAAACTACAAAACCAGTCCCTGGGTCAGAAACAAAAATATGTTTCTTTCCCAGCTTGACAGGGTGAGAGGTCTCCAGCAGCTTGTGGTGCAAAGTTAAGAGCACCAGTCTGAGAAGCAGCAGCTGTGAGGCCACATCACCCCTGGGAGAAAACAGCATTGAACCCAGTTTTTCCATATCCTGACTGCAGGCCCCTAACTCACCTTTTGTAGATAACAGCTATAATACTGCTTGTTCTAGTCCTTGTAATTGCTTAATGCGAGGCTAACAGAGTACACGGTGCTCTGGAGCCACTCCTCAGTCAGATAAACTTTGTCTCCCAACAGAGTACATGAAATTCAGAATTATATATAAAAATCCTGTAGACACATTTAGAATTGAAGAATTTATATGACATCTTTAAGGCTGACACGCTGTCACTCTCTTCCAGCACGTAACTATGTTCAGAATTACATCTGTGTCAATGTCTTACCTAAACTGGATCTTGTATTTGACCGCTCAATTATTGCCCTCTTGCTTGGATTATTTAGAACAGACCTCTTAGCAAGAGAAATGTCAGCTGTCACTCTAGTTATTGATATCCTATGAGCAAGAACACAGGACAGAACAAAAACACAGCAGTCACATTTCCATTGCACTGTGCATGACATACAGCTACATTCCATCGCAGAGTGCAAATACAATAAACCACCACTCAGACATGTTTTATAGCCAAGTTGTAACATCATTAAAGTACAACTAAAGAGAATGCTGCATAACTGTACAATATTTTCTAACATTTCTATTGCCTGTGTTATTGTAGACTCTTGCAGAGTTTCTGCTATCTTACTTAATATCATGAGTTAATTTTACCCCTCCCCAACTCTCACCCATCTCCAACAGGAATTTATAAAATACCATAAACACTACAGGATAAAGTGAGTCTTCGAGTACACAGAACAACAGGAGTCACAACAGTAATAGTACTTCTCCCAAATAGCTTGCCAACATTGATTAGACCTCACATTTCTGACAGGTAAGGAAGGAATATCTGGGTAGCTGAGTGGCCCATGTCTCATTTCTGAGCATCTAGGAGTCACTGAAGAGACATAGCCTACTTTGGGAGATCAGTCCTCCAACAGATGCTCATATTACAAACACAGAGCTACGGCTATAGGCTAAATGACTTGCTCAAGGTCAGCCAGGAGAGAAGCAAGTTGAGCCACAACTATTTGTGCCGCTGGAGCCTCCTCTTTAACTTAGGGCGGGCAATTTTTTCAGATCTGTCAGCGAGCTGACAAGAGACAAAAGGTAAGTGCCCTCCTAGATCTTGTGCATGTGCATCAGGACTGGGAACAATGCAATTTCAGGATTCTATGC
This sequence comes from Dromaius novaehollandiae, assembly GCF_036370855.1. Classification (NCBI taxonomy): domain Eukaryota; kingdom Metazoa; phylum Chordata; class Aves; order Casuariiformes; family Dromaiidae; genus Dromaius; species Dromaius novaehollandiae. The sequence goes on along the minus strand of NC_088104.1, from coordinate 2,422,023 downwards.
CTGAGGATTTCCTTTAAATCAGATTATAAAACAAAGAACACACATTCACTTCACATGAAAACCATTCAGGAGGACTGCGATGGGATCCAAAGAGCCATGAACAACAAAAAGAAAGCAAGCTAGAAATGACTAGCAGCCATTCCTCACAACACAAGGTCTTGGCAGCCCTAAATGAAGTTATCAGGTAGAGGGGTAAAAGCAGTAGAAGCATTTTCCCACATAATACCTAAATAAATTTGTTGCAGAGGATACAGTGGAGGCCAAAAATATCAATGGGTTAAAAAAAGGAACAGAAGAAATTCATGGGTTATGAGTCTATAGGTGGCCAGAAAACCCAGTGGTCTAGAGCCCATCTCTGGCTCAGGAAGCTCTAGATCTCTCACTCCTGGAATCTGGAAAGTACAAGAAAGGAATGATCATAAATCTAATGTGCCTCTTCTTACATCCTTCCTTGAGCATCCTTGAGGACAGGATACTGGGTCTTTGGTCTGTCCGAATGCAGCCAGATTTACAGAGCGTTTCATTCCCAAATAAAGGAGTAATCTTAAGCATCACTGTTGCTGAAGGTTGTTAAGAAAAAAAATGTACTTTTCCTCTCTTTTGTTTACACTGTGTAGAGTTGGGCCAGGTCTACACAACAGTGATTAAATACATCACATTTAGAAAACGACACCGTTGGAACCTCTGCAGCAGCCTTTCCCTGAATGGTGCCTAGCAGCTAAGCAGAGCCCTCTCAGCAGGTCTGCACAAGACGCAGCCCTCGGCCTTCCTGCAGCTCACTGGCCACAAGAGCCTGGGGCAGACAGAAAAGGAGGAGCTCACAGAAGCCAAGCATATTGAGAGATAGGAAGAAGTCCTGCTAGCTGAAGTCCTGCTGGGGAAGTCTTTTGAAAAGCTTGTCCCTGGGCAGTCATTTCCCGTGTTGGTAATATGGATCTGTCACAGAATGGCAGCAGAGAGGGGAGAAAAATAAACAAATAAATAAATAGAAAGAAAGAAAGAGGGGAAAAAAGATTGCAAAGCCATAAAAATGGGCAGGAGGATCAAGAAGGAGCTGAGCTTCCTAAAAAGGAACTGAATTCATTTTTCTAAAGTCATTCGGATCTAAAATCAATTGTATCAGCTTGCCTGTGGCATGTAACTCTTCCATATTTAAAATTCACACTTCTGCCCGATCTGGTTGTCAATAGCTAATAGCAATTGGACTTCCAAAAGCCACTTCACTCCAGGCAGACCCTCTCCCTTCTTCCCTCTGCACAGACCACCAGCAGGATGGGCAAAAACAGGACAGCAAGGCAAGGTGCAACCCCACCGCTCGGCAGCCTCCGTGGGTGCTTCTAAGCAGGCTTTATGTTTCCATCTCTGTAATTAGGCATTGCTGATCTTTGGGGTTCAGGACACTGCTCAGTACATTTTCGTATAGGGTATAAAAATATACCTCAAAGGATATATTCATAGCAGTCACATCCTGGCATCCTGATATGACTTGTCATTCCAGTTGCCATGCTCTCCTACCAAAAACAATGACTTTCAGCTATCACAGGCGCATGCAAAGCTGACAGGCATATGCCAACGGCTGGGAAGACAACATATGCCACGGCTCTGTACCTGCACGTCGCACAAACGTGCGCGGGAGCCCGGGCAATAAACTGCGGGGAAATAAGATCAGTCAAATTGCTCAGGAGCGGGGAGATCTACTGACAGGATGCATGAACAGCTCAGAAAAATGACAAATTTAACCACAGGCTGCCACATACAGTGCTTCATCTGTCAGATTTTAAATCAATCACTACATTTGTAGAGTCTGCTAAAATCGCTTCAACTGGGCAATTAAAAATTGGGAAAGGGACAAGATATTTTGCAAAAAAGTCCATCATTAAATGTTTTGTTGGTTCATGGCTTAATTCAGCACCGCCATCTCCTCACTGCACCCCACAAGCTACCTTGCCTGTAAGCCCTACTTCACCTCTTCTGAGCAACAGACAGTTTTATTTTCATTGTCCTAGTGCCAACGTTTTAGGTATTTTCAAACCTGATTTACTCTCATATATCAGCTAGTATAGTACAAGCTTCTCCACATACAGTTCAAATACACTGAACAAATTAGGATGAAGAAAAGGCAGAACAACCCAAGATGCAGCTCATGCCTACAACTATCAACGAGTTCCAGTGGAAAGGAAGAGATGACAGGGACGAAGCACACGTTCTTCATGCAGAAATCCAAATACATATCCCTCCTCACAGTTCCTTGGGATTTTTTTTTCCTCTTTGTTCCAGCTGAACAGGTTGAATTCTCTTTACAGCTTCTTAAGTTCTGACACATTTTCCCTACATTTTAGTTTCTAGCATTTCCTTCTTCAAATTACCTTTTTAAGTATTTTTGACTACCAAGAATATTTAAGAGCCGATTTTCTTAGGTGTTGGCCTGAAGCACCATTTCTGCACACTGTTGAGATCTGTTCTCTTTCTGATACTTATTTCGGGGCTAGGGTGTGATTAGTTTTATTTAGAGAACAGCCTGTTGTATAGGAGCCTGGAACTTGACAAAAGGTACTGCGATGAACTTAGACCAAACATAGTGGACGTGTGACAGCACCTGCCAAGAGGTACACAGCCTGCTCCCGATGCTTCCAGGGCAGCGTTAAAAGCCTGAGCCTCACAACGCCATCTTTAACGATATTATGGCTCTTTCCTGGTGCCCTAGTCACCTTTCATCTAGAGTTCTTCTGTAGTTTCAGTCTGATAAGATCCTGAGGCAAAATTATTCAGTCAAACCTAAAAATCCTTCTACAGACATAGCAGATATGAAGATACGTGCACTTCTAAAAATACATTAGTTGTGTTTCACCCCAGAATTGGCCGCGTTTCAGTACTGATACAAAGCTAGTGAATCAGTTTTGAACATGCATCAATCTCCTTGCATTAAAGAAGTCTCTAAAAATGTTATTAATACATGGGGAAAAAAGCACGAAAAGGACAGTATTTCTCACCTCCCATCAAACCTGTGCTTCAGGAAGTCAAAGAGAGCTTTCTGCATCATGTCTGTCACCTTTGCAGAGGTGAGGGAGATTGAACAGGAAGGATTGACAGGGAGAAAAAGAAGTCAAAAGTAAGAAAAGAGGTAAAAGATAAGGATACTGCCAACAATCAATACCTTTTATAGGCAGCAATCATTTAGTTTCCATGGTCTTGGCAGCATGCTTTGTAATAAATTCTTGCAAGTTTTCTGACTCATTCTGTAAAATGCTGAACGGAGGACGTGAGAGCTGTCACTCCTAATAATCTTTTCTTCATTTGCACTGAGATATTAGAACACTCCTCAAACTTCCACAACTGTATCATATCCAACAGGCTCGAGCACATGTCAGAAACTTACGGGAATACTGGGGTAGAACAGATCATTTGTTTTTTCCCCTACAGCTATGTTATTAGAACTGGTTTAGAACTTCAGATACAAAATCTATCCTGTTTTATGGTGTTTTAACAACAGCAGAAGCAATCTCAGTGAGGTCCACAAGCAAAAAAAAAGGATGTTTCTAATCCTGTACGAGGGGAAACACCTGAGAGATGCTCGGCACCAATAGCTGTAATCTACTTTATTGAGCGAACTCTTTGTCCCTTTTGGTACAACTCAGACTGACGTTCATTATTTGCCAGTCTAGACAGGAACTCGGTCAAAGCCCCAAGGCCTCTGGCAGTTTATTTCTCCTGTATTATCTTTTGAAGTGGTTCTTATAGAATTTAGTCAGAAAAAAATGTCAAAAGAAACTTCCCATGTGTGTTGCAAAGTAAGATAAGTGTGTCCCTGTTATAGCCCACTATTTTAAACTAAAATTAATATCCTAACTCTATTACCATTTAAAACAGTACTTTATGCACCATTTTATGTCCAAAATATCATATTCAGTATATTTTCTTACACAATGGGTGTGGGGCACCTATTTGTAGATGGGTTTGTATTGACAAACAGCCCTTCCCCTCCCAAATTCGGGAGTCCCTAGGGTAACTTAACCTATGGTGCAGCACCACGAAAATCAATGGATGAAATTTTCTCCTTTCAAGAAAATCACCATAAAATTAAAAGGTAGATAGTAGAAAATGAAATACATAATTCCTGCTTTGCTAAACTACACATTTAATCACTCGTATCAAAAAATCTGATGCAAGAACAGTGCATTACACTAATAATAGTACCATTCTGCAATCTTCTTAGGACTCATTATCTTAAGAACCATTCCAATACATTTAACAATATCATATAAAGTACGAATAAAATTAATTAAACTAAATGAAGTGTATCTTTATGTTAATTTACTTTTAATGTTAATTCAGATCCTAAATCAGCAAAGCACTTAAGAGATGATTAAATGCAGGTATTCACCAAAATGTCCTGCATAGAGACTATGTTCAAATTTAGCAAGTATTAAATGGTCTTTTGAATCTGCAGCAACATTGAAAAATGAGTGTCCTGTTTATCTGTGCATAGTACTGAGGCATATTACCATATCTATTTTCATGTTGAAGAGAAGATAATAATTTAGATAAGCTACAGGCTTCTTTATCTGTACATTCTAATATAGCAATAATCTTAAAAAAAGAAAAAAGTCAAGAAAAAATGCTGAAGTGATAACGATCAGTTCCAAAATTCAGCTTCTGGTGCTGGAGAACAAAAGTGACTATGCTGGAATAGTCTAGCTACTTCATCTGCCAACGCCAAGTTTCACAGCAAGATGTAAAATTTTCATGAATGATATAATGGGAGAACGATAAGCTTATGGGGAAAGCGTCTTAAAAATTTGGTTACTTGAAGTCTTTTCTACACTCAAAGCATCTGCTAGTTTAACTAAAATTTTATCTATATATGGAAGTCTAGTTAATTTAACTTGACTGTTGCAACGGTTGTTTTGTTTGTAATGGACCTCAATTCTCTTTTCTTACTTGATATAACCAAGAATAAATGTACTGAAAATAATGGATGTGCACTGTGTTTAAAGCAGTACAACTGCAAAGAGAGTCCTGGTATACTTACGTTACCTACCTTTCAACTTAGATGTCACAAACAACAGCTTCTGTTCTGTTGCAGTGTACAGTAAAATTTGTTGGTACCTCACCTAATAGGTACAAAGTACTAACTACGCTCTTAGGTCTTATATATAACATTCTATTATTTTAGCTCAGATCACTTAAAATTGCTGTAAACCATTTCCACAGATCAAATGTAGTATGGCAAATCATGGACAAAAGATGTTAATTAATTGCAAGCAACTGGAATACATACCTCATAACCTTTCAGTGACGGACCCACTAAGACAACAGGCCTCATTGATGGTACTACATCATATGGAGGAACATGTTCTGTCTAGAAGAAGAAAATATCTCATTAGATCCCATTAATCACAGAAGATCAGGATGAAAATCCTGGAAACTATGTACTAGAATTAAAAAAAATAAAAAATAAAATGAAAACAAAAGTACTTACCACTTTTTGTTTCTGTTTTGCTAAAAGACCAAATGAGAATTTGGTTAAACATATACTGTGTGTAATAAACATAACACTTGCAAACAAAAATCCCTTTATGAACTTTTGACTTCTCTCACTGCATCTCCCTTCTGATCAGCTCTACTTTAGTTGGTCACTTATTTGATTTTGGGGGGAGCTGCCACTTTTCAAGATTTTTTTTCCAATCCCTTAGCAGCTACTACACATCCTGAAATAGATGTCTTTTTCTCCACCTCCACATGCAAGCACTTTTCAGTGAAATATTTTAATATGTCAGCAAAGGGGGGAAAGCCCACATTCTTCATATGCAGCTTTTAAAATTAAAGGATTAGAAATAGCAGGAATTTCCTTAAATAAAAATCTGTCTTACCGGTAGAAGTGGGTGTGGCTCGAAATGTGCCAGAAACCATTTCTCCAAGACTTGAAGAAGAATTTCCACTTGATTTCCTATGGCATCAGAAAGAGGCCTGTTAACTTGTGAGGTTGCAGCATCAGCTACACCCCCATGAGGAATTAACACGATAAAGGAGAGAGTCTTCACCCACGTTTGTGCTGTGAGAAAGCTCTCTCCATAGTGAGAGATGAAGAGTACTAGGCAGGGACACAGGGAAACCAAGAAATCAGTAACTAGATAGACCTGCACGTCCACAACAACTGCAAACAGGCTATGAAGGGAGAGCAGGTTCTATTACAGACTTTGCAAAGTTTTTGTGTCATCTGCCCACAGGCTGGAAAAGGCATCAGTTCTAGGCATAGACACACCTGCTAAATTCATCACACACAGGGCGCATAATCCAGCTCGGCACAAGCCCACCCACACACAACTCCAATGTCCTCTGGGGTCCTACCAGGATGTGGGACCTAATCCAGTTTGTTCCACAAACAGCTGAAGAGGAGATGGGAGAAAGGGAAGGCAAGTTCAAGGGAGGAGAAGAGGCCTGCTCGAGCAACCTCATCGCTGCCTGCAACACCACAGTTGCACAGGACAACCAGCACGTCTGGAGCACGGTATTTGCTGTTTCTCATTCCATGCAGACTGAATAGCAAGTGAGTACTAGTCCAAATTAATATTCTGTCCTTGCTCTCCAGAGCAGGGATTGTTTACCCCTGGGCTTGGCAAGTCCTTAACATACATATACTAGACACGACCGTAACACAGATGATATTGCAAATAACCACTAACAGTAGTTATCATGCTCCAAGACTCTGGAAATCCTCTTTAATAGGTGAACTTGCACTGCTTTAGTCAGACAAAGCTAGAATTCTTCTTTATCACAGACAGCCTTAATACTACAGTCATAGCTTTCAAAAAAAATCTTAAGATACAGATACTAAATAGTTTTATGTAACAAAGGTGCTCAAAAAGAAACTATTCGTTACTTATTTCTTGCTTTCAACTCTATCATACAGATCCAGGAGTGTTAGTATAAACTACTGAAAATCCTAATATATTTTTCTGTTGCAATATTTCCCCCCCCTTCATACCTAATTTTATTCCCAATATTCTCCACAGGTGAGAATATAAAATCTTCACAGGAATGGTGATTCAGTGGAGCTATGCCTGTTCACATAAGCAGAGAATTTGTCTGCTAATACACCGTATCTGAAACAGTAGCCTAAATACTCTCTAGTGTACATCTCTGAATTAGATACTCCTCTTTCCATACATTGAGATACACTGGCTTCCTCTGAAGCCATTTCAAAAATTGCAAAAGCAATTTAGATAAAGCAGAGTTAATGCTGTTCAATCATTCTAAAAACATTTCCCCAGATGGCTTATCCTTAAAACGATTCCTGACCTTGATTAAGTATATTAGTATGCCAATTCCCTGGCAGTACTATATAGGCTAAATTATGCTCCTCTTATTGCTATCTATTAGGGCTAGACTCAATTGGCTCACCTTTCTTTACTCTGCAGCAGCTAAAGGTTTTGTTCTCCTTATCATCTCTTTGAACATTTAAATTTCATTTTCAATTAGTGGGAATAATATGCTAGTAGTAAAATGCATTGTGTGTACTCAGCCTATAGAAGAGAGACTTCACAGTCCAAACTGAGATTAGGAGAAATCCATTTTGCTTTCTAGGCTTGTGCCCAACTTTATATTTATCAAGGGGCTTGCAATTTCCAGCTCTAGCAGTGGGGATGTACAAAAAAAGACAAACTGGGAGATGAAGAGGAAGAGGTGTAGAACCACTGAGCTTACCTCTATGAAATCCAAAAGGTTTGGTTTTGGCCAAAACGGAAAAAACCCACAACCTTAAGAATACGAGAGTCAGGGAAAAAATCTGGCAGCTTTTGAGCACCAAGCCGACTAAACCTTGCAGGGACTTAAACTCTCTAGACTGTCAGAAACTTCTGTTGTTACTGCTTACACTGTGTAATTCATCTTTCCTAAAGCCAACAGACATTTTTTTCTTGTTACTCATAGTCATTTGGTGCGTCTATGCTCTGCAAATATGTTTTTTCATTTGGAATCCCAAATCAAACACTCATCCAAATACAACGCAATAAAAAAAGAATCAAGTGACCTTTGAAAATATTGTCCAGTGTCAGAAATGATTTTACATTATTTTAAAAGGTTACAGAATTCTTACCCTCCATGGAAACGTCCTCTCTTCTGCTCCTGCTGAATGCGGATATTCTCCAGTCTAAGCGGGCTTGGAATAAAGCCAATCTCACAGCCCTCTTTAACCAGCCTTCCTATCCACCAGTCGTTATTGTATTTCTGGAACAAAGAAAGGTTATCGGCTTCAGTTCAAAATGCTCCATGTCCTAAACTCCCTTATTTTGTTACACACAATTTTTAACTCCATGCTAGTCAATGAAACCAGACTCACATTGAAGTCTGAGAACTGGACAATTTGTGTAAATTTAAATGAAGTTAAAAGGTGTCAGCCAGTATTAGAAAGGTTGATGCTGATGTTACATCCAGAGAACAGTTTAATGGGCCTGACCAACTTCTGGTGAACCATGGCCACCAAGCTAACCCACTGAGGCCACATGAAACAGTCCAGCAAAGAGAAAACACCTTCAGATCACCATCAAAACCACAGTTATTGGTTTCTTGTAAACATTAATGGTCTGCCCTAAAGGTCACCACTACTTCTCCTTCCTTTGTTCCAGGTACTTGTATGGGCATTATTAACATATTATCACTTTTCGGAAACCTTGTGTGGTGGAAAAGCTCTAGAAATCCACTTTAGAAACTGAAATACAGAAAGATTAATCCACCCAAGACAACATAGGAAGCTTACAGCTCCAGCAATGAATTAAACCTCTATCTGCTTAATACAATACTAGAACTCTAACTGGAGGGTTGAGCCACCTCTCTACTGATGAGTTTACTTCTAGTGCTACTGCGCAGAAGCAGCTACACTGCTTGGACTCTACATGTTCAATTTACGAGAGTTGAAAAAAAATTCGCCTTGAGGCAGAAAATTTAATACATACCTGAAAGTATAAAATTTTATTTTTATTTACCTTTAGTAACATACTTTTTTTCAGCATTATTGAAAATCTGTCCTAACTTTAATGATGGAGAGATGAGGAGCAATATCGCACTGGCGAAGGATTTGTTGCATCTGGCTGCTGGTAGAACTTTTGAAGAATAAATTTTGAAAACCTTATACTCTGCTATGCTTCATTAGATATCTCAGTGTTCAAAAGAAACATTACTTTTCACAACAGACCTTCAAGTAATTAAGACCAGCATGTGTGTCAATCCTGTTTTCATACTCTGAGGAAACAAGTTATCTGCACCATGAGTTAGCAAGATATCACAGAAGTCTCCTCTTAAAAATGGCCAGTTCTACTGGCTCTGTATTTTCAAACACCTAAATTCTTGCTAAAACACATAAGCATGATGGACTAGTTGTCAAAGGTAAAAAAGTTACTAACTGAAGTCTTTGAAACATAGAGAGCCTCAACATCTTTGAAAAATATATTCGCCTACCTATTAGCACATACATACATACACAGACACACTTAGGTATACATCTAAGTGAACCATAAACCCCCCTCTTCAAAACCTGTCCTCCATATATAGCTGTTATTTATGCAAAAGGATCCATTATTTTAATCATATCAACTTTTTAAATATGTTCTTCATACTGTTATGATCCTGATTCAGAGAATGTCAGTATGGAAAGGTTAGTATTAAATATATTGCTTCTGCAACATGTCAACCAGAACTATCCACATTCTTTAACTACTTCACATACTTCCTCACTTTGCAGGATCTAGCATTCTGCTGTTGTAAATGAGTGAATTTAAACCAGTGCAAAAACTGAGTCATATCAGAATCACCAGTTATATTTTGGTTCTAAATGCAGGGCTTGAACACACAAACCCTCCTTCTATTAGCAGGTAATAGACATCTGATTTACACTCTATACATGAGATCACGATCAGGGTTATGCTGAGACTATCTGAACAACAGAAATTATAGAGATGCAGTAAGGAAAAACAGGAATATTTTCATTAGGTCACCACCTGCCATATGTCACTCTGTGCATGCGGCGTGTGGGAGGACTACAATTCATTCCTATTGGTTGCCAAGCCTATGATTTCTTGTGCATTGTCAGTAATTGTTGCCACTTCATCTTTTAAGTAAGTGCATTATGTATGGCCTCGTAGGAGACAGATGAGACATACAGGACACATTCTGAATATAGAAACTCATCAGTTACTGCTGATGTTTCATCTTGTCAGCAGGGTGACCTTACTTCCACCTAGTTTAGTGCTATTCTAGAATGCGGAACCATGTTTGCTCTAGTCCACAGAAGCCTGACGGATTACTGCAAAACAATTTCTGCAAAGCCTTTTTCCGTGCAGACACGGACTCCAGCATGGGGAACCATTCCTGAAATCATACTGAGGCAGAGCCAGAGCTTCAATGTTATCAGTGAAACTGTGCTAAATCCTTAGCACAGTTGAGTAATACCTGTAAGTCAGATGGCTGGGGCTTGACAGCTGTGAGACAAGAAATGGAAGTGCCCGTGTGAGGGTCCTGCACTTTGGCGGGGATATGGCCCTGGCCACTTAGACTGTGGAAGAAAATGCAGAATGCCAATGGACTCAGAACTTACCTTGAAAAGTGTACAGGTCAGCACGAAAGCAGGTTAGTACACTAAGTTCAATCACTAGCCTGACAATAAGGGTAGCCACTGCCTGGGAAAGCTAAGAGCAAATACTTGTTAAAATGGTGATGCACTGAGCTACCTGAACAGTTACATAAGGCAATATGTAAACTAGACAGTATGGCAGGTACGGGGCATTTCTGGTACGAAAGGGAAAATGCTGGTGAAGGTAGCTGAGAAAGTGATCTCTACTGTGATGGGTACAGCTACTGTTTGCATTCAACTTCAAGTGCCAAAGGGCATTTTCCTGATGGGCAGCAGGTGTAGAAGGTGGGGTGCAGCTACATCGAGTGCAGCTCAGTTGTGGTGCTGGAAAGAACAGAACACGTCCTTGGGGAACTAGGGGAAGAGAAAACCAGTTCTACATGCAACGATAGATTCCAATTTCACAGTGCTCCACTTCCTCAGCCAGGGTGTAAGCATTGTTCCACACAAACACAAAAAATATTAAACTTCCATCTGTTTCCAGTAAAAAGAGAAAATGGAATGAGGGACGCAATGCCTCTCCTATGTCCTTCTCAGGGACAAAGAATTTAAAGCAATCCCCCTGCTCTACCAGCAATCTCTGCCTCTGGTGATAAAGAAGCAGGTGATTTCCTCTTGAATATGTTCGATCTCATGGAGCTCAGTGCTTTGAAGCAATGGTGGAAAAACGTTCAAAGAAAGAAACAGATTAGTATTGAACACCCTAAGAATCTGCCCACAGAATGCAGAGATGAAAAAATGTTTTTTGCAAACTGCATGCCTATATACAAATCTACAAAACAACAGGGGATTATGCAAGTTTGGAGGGCTCACTTTAGAGAGATTACAAAGAACTGAAGAAAATACGCTCAAAATGCAATAAAATAATTTTTCCTCTATCAAAGCCCTATCCCCATACTCAGGATCCATTTATTCCCACCCCTTTTTCCTTAATTTTGTATCTTTTTGTCCTAGGGCCTCTTCAATATTTTCTTTTCTTATTGTGTTATTGTCAGTCTCATTTCCTCTCTTACAGGGCTATCCGGCGCTCTATGAAGACCTGATGTAAACTGCTGCTACATCACTTTCTGGTCAATCCCATCCTCTTACCTAGTCTCAGACCCATCACGAACTTGATCTGATGAAAAGAATCTGCATCCACCATGCTGAAGGGGATTTAAAATCTAGCAAGATGGAATTTCCTTCCTGCAGCACAAAAATCCAACAACAAATGGTAATATTCAATAGTACAAGATAAAAGGCCCAGGGTGCTGGAACTCCAAAAAGGATGACGTACCACCACAGCATCACTAATCAGACAGACGTGCTGTGCTTTGCTGCCTCCACTCAGCTCTTTTTTTTTTTCGGTATGGCTCAGACTTGACTGCTCAAATTGTAGCTCCTGGCAAGTGAAAAGGGAAAAAACACTTCCTATTTTTACCTCTTTAATGTGTAGAAAGTCCTTGGCATCAAAAGAGATGGCAGTGCTTGGGACAGGAACATCTTCATCCAGTGCTCCGCAGTAACTCACATTAGTCTTAACAGCAAATGCTACTGGTTTGGACTATAAATAGAAACAGACATCACAAACATAGCATAAAAGTGATGTTGTATTTTTCAGAATCAAGAATTAATCTGTTGTATCAAATCACTCAAAATCTAGTAGAGGACACTAGTCAAATACACCGATTCAGACGTAAAAATTTCACACAAGCCAGCAGAGTTCAGCTTACTACAGAAGATCTAAACTTAAACCACAAAGGCAGTGGATGGGATCAGTATCTGTATGCCTGACACTGCGGAAATAATACTGGAAATCTGCAATGCATTTCATCAGGATGTTGAGTAGGCTCCGATATCCTGCTGAAATAAAAAACAGAGCAACAACCACTGGGTCACATCCTTCATGAAGAGGCATCAGCACAGACGATACATCATGTTGGCACAGGACAGCACTACATACACCACCTTCACTGCCCATTGCTAGAGCAAGCACCTTGATGGAATCCAGATTCAGAACAGTCTAGCGATACTACTGTAGTAGGAATCTTATTTTTCACTCCCTATCCCATGCACGACAACAGTTCTGCCCTCATTTATACAATGAGATCCTACTAGTTTCATTGGAGCTTTGATAACAGAATTTGACTTTTTGTTTTAAATAGTATCTCCTCTCTGGGAATATCTGCATTACCCCCAAACATATTGTTTGCAGAAAACATCACCTGATTCTCAAACTATTTCAAGAGATATCATCATCACTATAAACCGGCAGTGTGAATATAACACTATGCAATTGATAAATGCCACATAACTTTGTTATCATTAAAGCTGAAAAGAAGAACACACCTTCGCCCTTTCAAGCTGTATAGCTGCTTGTTGTTCTCTTTCTTGGCGGATTGCTTCCCTGTCTTCTTCCAAAGAGACATCAGAGTCCGAGGGTCTGCTTGTGTACGAATCTGCTGAGCCCTGAAAATAAATTCATGTCACTAAAAAAACATATATAACATATAGCATACCCCCCATCAGATTCATTAAATGGCTTTAAAATATCTGTTTCTTAATTTTATTGAGTAGGTTTTATATCCTGTGTCTAGCAGGAAATTCTGCAGAATTTAGCAGAGAAATAATCTGGCTTTACAGATTAGATGCATTTAGCCAAAGACAAAATCCCAAGAAAAAAGTATCTCTCCACTTTCAAAGAATCTCTTCATTTTCTTACTGGCATGGGCATATAAAACTCAGCTGCAGGCACCGTACAGCAGTCTTTTACAACATTTAAATCCTGTCTAACAACCTTAGATCCAAGATCACCTCTTTGTCAAAGGCTAGGTCACATCAAATTCAATTAGGGTATTATATAGCGTGGTTTCAGTCATCCCTCCCTGTAAATATAGTACAATTGTGTAAGTACTTCCCTCCCTGCTGCGGGCTGCCACTCACACAAAGAACTGTTCTGCGCTTTAAAGCAAAAAAAAGCAGCAAAAGTCACATTATTAAAAGCTACTCGACAGGGCAACACAAAAGCCACACAATGATATGAAATGAAAACAGCACATGCGAGCAGAAGCAGAATGTAACAGCTTATAAGGGAGGAAATTAGATATTGCCACAGTTAATTTTTTACCTACATATCTTGCACATATCATAGGAAAAATAACTACACAAAGACACCAATCACAAAGAAGTAGAGAACTCCAAAAGGGTCCAGATGATGCAGAGCTGCAGCAGGATCTGGCCCAGCACTGTATTTCATGGGAGGAACATATTGTAATGCATGAGTAGTTTTAGGAAACACTATTTTTAAGTAAGGGAAAAGAGTAATATACGGAAAAAAATGTGTGTTTTGCGTTGTGCTATAGAACCAGTGCAACAGATAATTTCTAAGTCAACACATTTCCGGCAACAAATTGAAAAAAATACGTATTCTTTCTGAACTACAACTTCTTATGCAAAAAACACCAATTGTTTTTTGTGAAATGGACTACTATCTTGCCTTACCACAACTCTTAGGAGTTCTAAATTAAACTCCCAGAAAATAACAAAACAGGCAACACAAAATTATGAAAGATTCATGACTCAGTCAATTCAGAAGCATGTACTTTCAGAAGAGTTTAAAAAAAAAAACAAAAAAACAAAAAAACACCGCTTTCATGGAAAAAAACAACCACAAAAAACCCCACCAATGTACAAAAACCTCCCCCAAAACTCTATCCTTATTTTAAGGAAAACACTTAAGGTTTTTCTCGTGTACGCATGTTTAGCTGTGTTATTGTATTCATTCAAGACCTTAGACAAGGCAAAGAAAAGCAGAAGAGAGCGCGACACCCCCTCTAACAGGAAAACCACCACTGAACACAGCAATATTTGCTCATGTACGCTGCTGTCCAAGTGGCCGACATGCTCAGCATCCATCGCTGCCTGCTCTCGGTTGCAGAGAACTGAAGTCTCACGTGATTCTGTTTTCACATACAAGTACCTCACTCTTCCTGTAACTAATAATTTGACATAGCTATATGTCATAAATTATGCCCCAAATGAGTTCCAGTGGAAAGCCAGAGGATTATTATACGGTGTGGCCAATTCCCAAATCACAAGACTGGATTGGAAGTTATATGATTAAAATAATATGATCTGCGTCCTTTATTTGCCTTTTTTGAGCTTTTGCCTCTCTCATTTTACAGCACTCTCCCTCAACAAGGCAGGTTAGCAGCTTCCTTCAGAGAAATGAAGGCCGAGATTATTTCGTCATCAGTGATTCAAGCAGACAGCTCTAAAAAAAGAGAGTTAAACAATCATATGTCTTGCAGTAAAATTAGGTAAAGTCGGTAATGGTGAGCTTGAGGCCAAAATGCAGAGCCAAAAACGTGAAGAACATGTTTAGTAATGTCTCACCTTTGCATCTGCAGCTTCAGATCTCTCAGACCTTGCATTGCTTATGCAGTGTTTCATGCTGATGCAAGTACCTTATCACCTCCCTAATAATCCAAAAGCAATTTAAATAGGCTTGGTAGTTCCAGCCCTACGAAGTTCGGCGGTGCTCTGCCCTCTCGGGCATGCTGCGCGGTTGCAGGGACCTGGGCACAAGTGGCTTATCTCCCCTCCCTCTCCCCCTGCAAGACCAGATGAGCTCTGTGGCGTGCTGCAACACAGGCCTGGATGTAATATGTATTTTAGTCCCTAGCAGTTTTTTCATATTTCCCTTTACTGTTGAGAGAGAAAGAGTTTGAGGGTTGCAGCCTGGAGCACCAAGAGCCTAGTGCCAGCACGACCTGTGGCAGAGGCTCTGCAGCAGCCACCGTCCCACCCCGCCCTCCCAGAACGGCCATGCCACCGCCCTTCAAACATGTATTTTTGCTTAAACTCACTTATGTCCTGCAGCAAAAGGAAGTATACTCTGTGTAACCTATCATAAAAATCAATATTCCTACTCCCCACGTAAACTAACATACTCCTACATACTGATGTGAATACGTATCCATCAGCAGCCTGCTGGTAATGAACCACCGATAAGCACATGCTCTCTGCATTTTATATGCTCATAATTTGGCCATAAGCATGGTACCGTGACTAACGAGGGCATATTTCCTCTATGTCAAGAAGAGGATTCGCCTAACACTAACTCACATTCAGCTATGATCTTACTAGACCAGAAAAATTGCTTCCCGAAGACCACCGGCCACCCGTCACAGCAAGGACCACCTGGAAGAGGTGGCCGCGAGGGCAGGCATGCGTGCGCGGCGCAGGGGACCTCGGGGCCGGCCGGGTCTCTGCGGAGACACAAGCACTGTGCTTCTGAGCTGGAACAAATTTAACAGCAACAGGCTGGAAAACAGCCTTCGCTGCTGGCAGCAGCGCGGGCGCTTTCCGGGTTCGGACGCTGGACACGCTGCTCTTCCCCCTGCTGCCTTTGGGCTGCAGCGCAGACCAGGGCACCCACCAGCCGCAGCTCAGCCATAAAACAAAGCACGAACAGAGACATAACAGCATTTCTTCCCTCATCAGAGGTGCAAAGCACAGCAACCCACTGCACCCAGGTTAAACGGGTGAGAGGAGACCCCGAGCCCGGCCTACTCTGCCAACTTGGATCTCCACTCAGTGACTGAAGGGGAACTCCAGCCCAGGGAGAGGGAATCACATGGTCACATATTCTAAAAATAAAGTTATACCCCGGCATCCGTTCCAGAGCCTCGACTGTTCAAAACGGATCAGAAAAAGAACAGACCAGGAGCTGCAAAGACAGACCGAGTGGCAAACCAGAAGAGCCAGCCATTCTGAAAACGCAAGATGTAGCTGCTGAGCATCGCTTTTATGACTTTACAGACAGCAAAGGTTCAACTGGAGCAGAAAGTAAGAAGGAAAAAAAGAATCATGGTCTCCAAATAATAAACCAAAAAGCATACTAATAAAAGTATGTAATACAGGGCAGGAGGAACTGCCCCAGCATAATACGCGGCACCGGGAACGCACCATAACCTGGCGTGCCCGAAGCTGGAGCCAGAACCAGCTTGGCTGTCATCAGGAGTAGAGGACACTGTTGATAACCCACGTGCTCCTCCACCACGTAGTTTTCCTTTTAATTTGCTATGTACTGGAAGGTGTGTGAGAACAAAATGCAGAACCCGTCACAGAGAGGACAGATACCAACATCACACATGGAGGCTGGCTGGAGAAATCATCTGTGCATGGTAAAATAGGGCAAAAAAAAAAAAAAAGAAAAGCACAGGCTCATACATACACACACACTTTTATAGATATGTAAATATATATATATTTTTTCCCCCCAAAATCCTCTGAATCTGATTTAGTGTAGCTCCATAAGGCAACTGATGCCCATGCTGGATGCAGAGTTTCCAGCACTGGCTTTCAGTGGTCTGCGTTTGAGCACTGACCTATTTCGTGCTGTCAGAACACAGCAGCCTGAACCAAAGTAGCGATACCGCAAGGCCACCCCAGGCTGCTCCTCAGCACTGATCGCTGCGCGTATGCCCAGTGACACAGACTGGGACACTCGCATCCGCACGAGCCCTTCTCTCGCAAGCTGTGCCAAACAGCGAGTGCCTTATCCGAAAGATACAGCCCCAGGAATGCAGCTCATGTGATGCCGAGCTGCAGGATCGCACTGAAAACAAGGCGTGCTTTCGCAAACACTGGCAGGACGGGTAGAGAAGGCAAGCCACGGTAAGTAACGAAAACTGGCAGTCTTTAAGGTACCAAAAGCATGGGCCACGGCGTCCGAGTGTCCCCATCCGTTCAGGGCAGAAGACCAAGATGAAGGTTTACTCTCCTGACTCTGTCACACCGCACACTAAGCAAGACCATACAGTCTGACGTGCGTATGCACATCTACCCTTGCAAGCGATCCCACGGACTTCGTGGTCCCCTCTCACATTTCTGTTAATGTCATTCTTGACTTCTGTAACCTATGTTCAACAGTCCAGATGAATTTGTTAGTCACACTGGACTCTTGGTGCTAGTGACTTCTACTCAAAAACAGGACTCAGAGTCCTTCCAAAGACTTCTGGGAACTACAATGCCCCATAACACAAATGCCCCCAAAAAATCACAATAATCCTTGTTATCCTCAGAAGTTCAGCTTCTGAATATTTTTTGATCACTGCACAAGAAAAAGCATCACTTCTTATATTTTTTATTAGTTTTGTTTAAAATTTCTGACTGAAGATCAGAATACTCACATATTTATCTTGTGCAACGAGTAAGCATGATACTCAAGCCTGTACAGCACCAAGTGCAAGGAAGTTCTGGGCTGATAGCTCATATTTGTAGAAATTGCCATAGATGTGATCTTACTAAATATTATGATATATCCATGTGCTTTTCACAGCTGGGAAAGCATAACTGACTTCCTGACCATAAAACAAAAAGCAAACTATGTTAGAAGTCTATGGGGAAGTGAGAGGAGAAAGAAGAGCGAAGACAATTTTCTGCACACCAAAACTTTATCAAAAACTCCTTCTACTTTCTTTATTTTTATATAGCTTATGTCAGCAAACTGGTATAATTTGCTGATATAATTTAGGGCATATCACATAAGTCCACAATTTCACATGGCAAAGTCCTAAATTATCCCTCCTAAAAGATAAGCCATATGTGTGCATGGTAGTATGCAAGCATTACAGGCACACTCACCTTTCAAAGTGCAGAGCAGAGGGCACGAATGGCCACTGTCCCTGCCGGGACTAGAGGCCTTTGAGGGTGTGAAGTTACACAGATTTTACACCAAGATTACATTAGTTTGGCACATACTGTTCAAGCACCAGTTATCATGCTAACTGTTATACAACCTCCACTTCATGACCATCTGGGAGATGCAGCAACCTTGTGAAGTGGGAATATACGCCATGAGTTCAAGTGCACACCGGATTTGACAATTTGAAGGAAAAAGGCTTTGCTAGATAATTATATTTTTCAAGGTGATGAAAGACTTTTTTCATATTCCACAGCCATTTTACCTTGCATTGCTGTGAATTCATTTTTTTCAATTTATCAATTTATTAAATATTCAATTTGTTTCAAAAGAAATTCTTTCAATTTACTTATGTCAATTCAATAAACTATTCAATTTATTTCTCTCATCAATCAGTATAGTGCAGCATTGATAAAAACACTGAAGTTTCAAGCAGTCACAGTAATGGCAGAGAAAAAAAGTATTTCAGCTGAAGCAGAAAGTACACTGGGTCTGTTCATCCAGCAGCTACAAAATAATAGTACGTCGTCACTCCCTTCTGCTCCCTGATGTGGTTTTATGCTTGAGGCTGCTGAAAGACACATGCTAAGTTGGCTGGATGGCCGGGAAAGGCAACAAGACTATTGCTCGTGACCGTGGTGTTTCCATGCCTCGGTCTGGTTAGGGAGGTTAAAGCTCCCCTGCATCCCCTCGCTGGGCACTACGAGCAATAGGCAGATAGGCCAGTCTTCCCGCTTGCTAAGGAAAATGTAGAATAAAGTATCAGCCTTCAGCTGCTATGGTTTCAGAAGGAAAAAAATAAAGATTTCAGTGAGGTTGCAAATAAATCTTTCCCAGCTGCCATAAATATACAGATCTGAATCGCTCTCTATCCAGCCATAACTTGTAATACCGTGTCGTACAGCTTGCGCGATTAAAGCATCAATCCGTTAGAAGCTCCAATAAGCCAGACGACATGTAGTCTCCTTTGAAAAGATTTAGGGTGCTGCAGAGTCCATCACAACACAGAAAGCACTTCTGAAACCAAACCCTGATCAGAGAGAAAGCTTCTGCCTTCTGCATTAAGCAAGACAACAGGGCAGCACTAATTGCAGGCATCCTCCTCCGGTGGATGAGACAGCCAAGGGCCTTCTGAGCGCATCTCCCTAGTCAGGGATAAGCAGACATTGAGCATACATGGCAGTCACGCTGCTTAATAAAGCATACGTGCCACTGAAGAGGAAAGCCCAAGTATCTGTGTTCATACATGCGCATTATTTCCAGCTCAGAGCCTGAAAAACGTCTTCGCAATAACAGGGAGTTCAGTTTGAAAATCCGTAGTGCTTTAAAATGCCGAAGCGTCAGCATACCTCCAGGCACCTAGTTATTTTGAACGGTTTGCTGCAGTCTGAATAATATCAGAGCCAGGAACAGCATGAGACATTTTTTGGAAAAATAAATAAATAAATCGGTCTTGTCCCACCCTGTCCTCATCCCTGCCTGCGGCTCTTCCTGTCCTTCCTCTTAGCTCCTGCCCGCAGCGGGAATCCCACTTTGTATTTCCAACCCTCTCTACAGACTTTTGGCTTCCCCAGACAGTTTCATCTCCTGCAAGGCCTAGTATGCGAGGTCCCAAAGACCACAAAGGTCCTGCCTTGATGCTGAATACAGCGCACTAAGAAATTATTTTCATTCATTCTTTGAACCAGAAGCAGTCTGATATTTTTAAGGTGGCTGGGACCTCAACTGAAAGTTTTCTACTAGAGATCCAGCACGTGCATGCATGTGCAAGCACACATAGCACAACTGAGATTTAGGAGAACAATACTGTACAAAACAAGATTGCTCATTATCATTGTTTAGTTGTTTTGTGTTAGAAAAAATGCCAAAAACGGCCACTATCTTTTAAGACCATTGTGACTTTCCCCTCCATGCCCCTTTTCACGCTCAGCTTGCACTGTCACGTTCACATCTCCGTGAGCTTGGGACGGCCAGCAAATCCCCCACTGACGGCTCTTGCACAGCAGCGCTACTGCACAAGAAGTCTGTAATTTATTTAACTGTTAGTGTAGGAAAAAGTATGTAGATGGATATACAGATACGGAAAGTTGTTGTATGGCGTAATCTGTCACGTGCTGCTTCTGCTGCGTTACGCTGACACTGTATCGTTCAGGCTGGGAGGGACCTCAGCGGTGGCTGGTCCGAGCCCCTGCTCAGAGCGGGCGCTGGGTTCAGGCCAGGGCTCAGGGCTTCGTCCAGGCGGCTCAGAGGAAACCTCCAGGGACGGAGGCTGCACAGCTGCTCTGGGCAGCTTGCTGCACTGCTCGACCGTCCTCACTGTAAAACAGTAAAATCTATCTAAAGCGCTCTTCTCTGCAATACTCTCTCCCATCTCTCCCTAAACTTTCAGTTCACCAAGGTTTTTATTTGGATAAACCCTAACAATTGGAACAAATGCAGCCATAATGCCATTTTCCTTGTTTCCATCTTGATCCAATCTTGCTTAAAATATAGCATAGCATTCATGAACCTCACTGAAGTTTCAGATTCATACAGAAATGCTTGATCATTGGCTTAATGAAGTAAATGCATAATTTGCTTATTAACGGTGCATAAAAAAGAAAAAAATTGGCATTTTCTACCAAAATTCTCCTTCTCTTCATCCAGTCTAGGTAAAAGGAAAGTAATATGTTTCAAATTATTTCTGTGATTTGAAATAGCCCTTGTGGTAGAATTTTATAGATACAAGATGGACCTTTTTTCTTTAAAGATAAATGATCTTCACAAAACTCTCTAAAGCAACCCCAAGGCGATTACTGTAATCGGAAGGAGAAGCAGTGCGACACACAATTCTGCAGCTCCTCGGTGTTACAAGCGTTTTAAGACTCTACTGTTCTGACGCAGTTACTTGCTGGAACTAATGATATGAACACAGGTTGATGCATACACAGTCAGAAACAATCTTTATGTGGTCTTCAGTCTCGAGAAAATTGCAGAGTAACTCATTCACACTGCAGTGATCACGACTTACAAGCCAGCTGTGCTTTAGCAAAGGTTCATTCACATACCTCATGCTTCTGGTGCCTATCTCTATTTTTCATGTAATACTAAAAGAGATTTAGGCATCTCCACATCACTTTCTATCCCTTACTTCTCTTCCTTCCCTGGAAGAGTATTTTGCCCCCTTCAGCCATGCAATCTCACAAGTACGTGATACATGTGAAGCTAAAATAGGCACGTGTGCAGGAAGCACTGGGCGCTCTCACACCACGACCTGCATAGCATTTCAGCAGTGGCTCTCCTGACCGACTTCTGCCTTTTCCCCTCAGCAGCATTTTGTGCCAGCACTGCTATTAGGTCGGCCAGCTTGTCCGATAACTTTGTTGAACCGGTGCGCGAGGTGCAGCTAGCACCAGTCTCCCTCAAAGTCGGCGGGTCTCCTGTAGCAGCTGTTCCCTCTGTCCCCTGACCCTACTTCTGCTCGCCCACGCAGAGGCCGAGGCTCCCGCCCAGCGAGCGCTGTGACACAGCGGGCAGCAGCCGTCCTTGCTGCAGCAGGACGTTTGCAAGCAAATGCACAGCCAGCAGTTTCTTGCTGGGCCTGCTCCTTCCTCCTTCTCCAAAAACTAGAAATTTCTCCTCCCTAACCGTACCTGTTCTCTTCCAAGTAGCTTCCAGTGCCACCACGGTGGCCACAGGCTGGGGCAGGAACCAGCAGAACCATCTGCTGTTAAAATAAGCAGCAAAAGGAAAAACCTGTTGCTAAGCTAAATCTGCATCACACAGCACTTGTGGCCCACAAGTCCAGCTGGGACTGGGCTCCCGCGTACACTAGAGGGGAGAGACGGCACAACGCCTCTGCCTTCCCGCAGCTATTGGCTTTTACTAACTACGTAACCAAGAATCACAGCATCAAAAGTAGATTTCTGGGTGCTACCTTGAGTGAGCTGCACACTGAAGGTCACTTCAGATGTCCCTGGACATTCAGATGTCCCTGGACATTGTACCTGATAGATCTCTCCTACCTCCAACTTCCACAGGAAGAGCAAAGTACCACGTTTACGAATGGAGCTGTTGTTACAGTACTACCAGGAAAGACTAAACTTTCACGCAGAGAAATGGAAGTTTTGTTTCTAGGCTAACCCACGGGGCAAGGGAAAGAGGACTGCTGAATAAGAGCCACTTGGAACTGAATTAAATACAAACCATCATGGGGCTTGAATCTTTTGGGACTTCCGCTTTGCAAGAATCAAATTGTTTCTTCCCACTGAACAGAGCCATTCATGATTCATGGGGCTTCAACGCTTTTAGTTGCATGTGCAGCCGGTAGTGCCTCCAGCTGTCACAGCCCCTGAGCAGGGACTTGCATGTCACCCACTGCTCCCGGCACGGGTCCCCACGGTGCTGGGACGCGGCACGGTTACCGACTCGCAGGGATGCTGCTGCCATAAAGGGCCTGCTCTTAGACACTGCATTAACGTCCAAAGAAACGTAGTCTCGGGGAGAACCACAGAAAACAGCAAAGTAACCCTTGCTCTCGAGCCCTGCTGTACTCTAACCCACCACAGGCGCAACTACTCAGTTTACCTGAGCAGCAAAAGATGGAAAAGTTCATTCTAAACTTATGACATCTATATTCCAGTTGCATTCGATATGCTTCACGATAATAATCTGAGTACTTCAACAATAGTATTTTGTACAAAAGCACGCAAGAACCATTCCTGCTGTCCCGTAGACGAAACTGCAAGATTTGATCCTCCCAAATGAGGGCAGAAGGTTGAGATGTCAAAATCATTCAGATTAAAATCTCAAAATAAGCTTTTGGTTTGGAACAACTGAAGCATATAGTTTTGATAATCTTGTATCACAACTTACTAAGTTTGACTTCTCTGACTGTGATACAATATTATTTTCAGAAGTTATTTTGAATCAGAAGATCACACCTTGTCAGAAATGCCAACTATTTTGCTACCTGGAAACTTTTCCTCTTGGGTTTTGGAACAAGCTTTTCCCCTCAAAGACTGGTTTTAATAAATCAGCATTCTCAAAGGCACGAAGTTTAACCAAATCATGCCTGCCCAGTTCCAGCTCTCTCTCTGACCTCTTACTTTGCCCAGTATCTGGTGACTACTTTGTAATGCCAAAATACCATTAAATGATCATTTTTCTCTGCTAACAAAGAAATAGTATCATCTACACCAGCCAGAAGAGGCAGTTTCTGCCATTTCTGTAACTAGAGCTGGAGAACGTCCCAGGCTGCAGCTTGTCTTCTGGCTGCTAAGCTGCTCCCGCTGCAGCCCGGTTTTGTCACCTGGCCCTGCACAACCACACGGCTCCGACTGCGCGAGCCGCAGGGCTGCCGCCCACGCAACTTCTGCAGCAGCACGGCTCTAAAATCCCGCCCTTCCACCTCTATAATAATGACAATAATGGCAATAATGACGGATGTTTCTATACTACCAGACAGTATACATAGGCAAAAGATCAATATAATCCTGTCAGAGAGGTGACTCGTTTTATTTCCCGTTTATTGAGAGGTTTAAGCCACTTCAGATTTGTTTATTGTGACTAGGATTCACTCTTCATCACTTTGTCACTTCTTCTCCATTGCAGCCATTGCCTTATTTATTTACCGACTCTAAAAAAATAAAAAACATTTACACTCTTGCCTTTGATAACAAACAACCAGAGCTTGCTCAGACTTCAGTGGGATTTGGGACAAAAACAAGCCAATATCCCAAAGCCTAAAGCTCTGTCCCTAGCTGGGCACAAGGTGCCACCTATTTCTCTACACCCTATGACTGGGTGAAGCAGGAATGGAAAACCAACTTCTGCAATTGATCAGAGGACTCAAGCTGTTTTTTTTATATTCTTTTATGGCACTACATTCTCTGTAGCCATAAATTATTACCTCTTAACTCTATTCACACAATTAAAAAAAAAACAGTTCTGCTCTCCCCTGTATTTCCTATCTGCAGAACGCAAGGGAACGCAACACATGAGGCAGCTTTTTCTACTTGCCAGCAGCTCCGCAGCTGAGAACATTCATCCTTTTTATCTTAAAAAGCTGACCAGAAGTTGGGTAACTGAGAAAGTGAAATATGCAAAACAAGAAAGGGTAGAGTCAAGTTTTAGAAATGTGACTTGAAAGTCCTCAAGTATCCTTAACAATATCCCTTCTCATTGGTTTTTAAAAATATGAGGAAAAGGAGAAAAAAAAAAAAGGAATAGCGTGGTACTTTGGGTTGGCAGCACGTCCATGGCCATCCAGCGAGTTCATGAAAAGAGGGGCACTGCTTGTTGTCAAAAGAAAAAAAAAATCAAGAGATACCTTCAAAAAGAAAAACATGGAAACTAAATGAACAAAGACAACTAGGGAGGAATCTAACTCTGCTACCAAGACGTTATTACAAATGGAGACATGACAGAAATCGCATGAGATCCTGAGGGCAAGGAGTAAGAGACTTCTTTTGTCACGCACACATGTTTTTTGGAGCCTCAGAAGGGTTTCACAGAGCACAGGGAAAAAAAGCTGCGCAGTGATCTCCTGCTTGGTGCAAAGCTTCAAGATCAGCATCATGCACGGACAGCCAAGAAAGCGTTTCGATAGTTTAACATTTTTTGTTGGTTTTTGATACTTAAGGGAAGGACTGTTCTGGAGGGGGAAAAAAAAGCCTTCATGGGAAAAAGTTAGATCTCCTTTCTCTGAGCACACGCTGCACTGAACCCCCTACAAAAGCACCTGGGTGCAAAGCACTGCTGTAACACCAGCCCTTCTGCAGCTCTGTCAGGATGAGGGAAGTCCCACAGCACCTTCTGGATACACACAAGTGTCCCCGCTACCATCAACGTATAAACTAAAGTACACACTGATTACACAGCAAGTCACAACCAAAAAGAAAACACAAGCTTTACTCCTATTTCTTTGTTTTACCCGTTAGGAATACACACTCCCCATATAAAATGGGTTGCATTTCTCAATTAACTCTTAGAGCACTCAAGCACTTGCTCCCAGATCCCATTACACACCCAGCTATGCTGCTGCACCGCTACGATGCTGTGAACATCTGCAGAGAACCATGTACAAAGCTGAGTCAGCAGGACAGGCACACCATGGCCCATGAGAAGCTATACAGAAAAAGCCAGCTCTGTTAGCACAAAGCAGACAATCCTAAGAGAGATGGTTATTTCCCTCTGGAGGGGAGGAAACTGGAAGCAAAATGACCCAAGAAATCTCTCAGCTGTTCTTTAAAGGAGAAACGGTTTCTATTTGGGCTCCTCATGTGCTCCCTTCCCATGCAAAGGGCTGCACAGGTAGAAAAGAGCAAAGATTAATTTATTATTGGCCATGCTCCATGAACAGGGAAGAATTCAGTTTGCCTTTCCGATCCCAGATGTGGTTTCAGGTGTTGGACCTCAAGCTAAACAACTGGAGAACAGCTGTAACCACACACACTTGTAACACCCGAGTCGCAGCAAAGCCAGCGCAGGATCCCCTAATGCCATCTGCACAGTCACTCTTCAGACAAAGCTTTAATAAGCAGGTAATTTCTGCAGTAGCTAAAAACCTAAGTAGATAAAAGGAGAAGCAACACTGTTTGATTTCATCATCAGGAAACGCATATTAATCTGTTATGTCTCCGTTTTACACAAGATGTATTCATAAAGAATTGGAGTCTAAACTTGAGAAGCAGAGGACTGAGGACAGCCAGTCTAACTGCCGGCGAGAATTGAGGTCAATGTGCATCTCACATGAGGCAACAGGTCTCCAGAACCGCAGCAGTGCACTGCGAAAGGGGAACAGACAGGCAGGACCACATGCTGCCATACGCCACTCAAGGAATGAGGCTGCTTTTTTCCAAGGCAGACCTGTTCATTACGGACGCAGCTCACTCCAAGACCCAGTGCGAACCCTGTCTCACAGCAGTACTTGTGCACTGTCCTGTCCCTCTGCTCAAGATCAGCCCGTATGTACAGTAGTCATATCATCTGTACTGCCCACGCTGCCTGAAAACGTAGGTTTAACTCACACAGGTCCTTACGTGAATAGCACATAATGATGAGTATTACAGAATACAGGTACTAATGTATTTTTAGCTGAAAGCAGGAACTGGAACTCGTGGACCTTACATGAAATGTTTTAAATAACACGGTGGCCACTACTGTTGGCCCTGGTTGGTGTTGGCCTGGTTTTGGTGCTCACAGCAGGCAGCTAAATTTAATCACTGGGCACATGATGTAATCAAGAGGCAAACACAAACCAGTGGGTATTTATGTATTTGGCATGAAATTGTTACTGTGCTGCAATCCAAACTCAGGGCCAGGGGAAAAAAAAAAGAAAAAGAAAAAGAAAAAGAAAGGAAAAAACCCACCTCTCTGCGCTAGCAGATTCTCCCGGTAAAACGCTGCAGAGGTCCTCTCCTGAGCGCTGGGGCCGGCCGCCTCAGGGCACTCGAGGCAGGAGACGCAGGCTGAAGCACCGACAGCGGCACGCAGCCGGCAGAGACTGCTGCACCTACAGCATTCCCTGGCGGTCGCTGCAATCCCCAAAGCTAGATCTGGAACTGGGCAGCGGCAAGGGCAGATTTGACATGCCTTAGTCTTTTTTACTTCTGTTCCCTTGGCACGAAATCACTCAATCTCATGTGCTTTGGACCCTGCAACCCTTCATGCTAATCCAAAGGGATTATTCCCACATGTAAAGGTTTTGTGGAATGAGTTGTAGAGATTACATAGGAGGCACAGCCCCTGTTTTGTTTCTAATATCCTTAGAATTACAAAATCTGTTACAGCTGCCGTAACATTAAACAACCAGGCATAGCAGAGCTGTGGGACGGCATTTTAGCAGGACTTTTCCACAAATGCAAGTCTAAGAGACAATGTGAATGTGCCACTGAAAGTCCAAACAGGACAAGGTTCAGCTCCCAACCAACTTGTTTTCTTGCTGAATAACCAACACACACACACGCCAGCTGCATAACCATTTTGCATTGAGTTCAGATTTCAGAATTAAATGCTCAGTAATTAGTTCCTTCTATATGTTTGGTAATCTTATTTAAGACAACTCATTAGGTGTCTCAGCAATTTGGAAATTACTAGGTAGTTAGAACATGTTTTTTCTTTGTGAATACTAATTATTAGAAAATAGGGCAATTGTTCTAACCCTTCTTTTCATGATTTCTTCTTTTTTTCCCCAAGTTTAAAATCTCGCAGCCGCATCTTCTTCAAGCAGCCTTCAGTTCAGCACAGATTGTGTTTTCACATCTAAGAAATCTGGTTAAAAAAGTATTATTAATATATACATTTACTGCCAAAATACTGCATTTTTTGCAGTAATGCTTGTATGAACATGTAACATGTACAAGATTTTGTGTCATATGTATTACAGGTATTCACTAGCTGTTATACACAGAAAAGTTCTAGTTTAAAGAACGATGTAGACTAAAAAGAAAACCAAGTTAGTGGTTATTTGATATGTTGGTCATTCTAAGTTTTTCCTTTTCACATTTTGACAAAATTAATTTCTAATCATCATAAATAACTATAAACTTAAGTGACTTTTTATCTTCAACATGTCACAATCTCAAATGCTAACTGGCCAAAACTAGACTGAGATTTTTTTAGTGGCAAAAAAGACAGCATAAACAGTTTGCTTAAAATACAAAGATGGACAAAATGTTTTACTAGTTAGTCTATCAGTGTTTGCACTCTCTTGACCGTAAAAATGCATTTACGCATTCATATTAGTAATAAAAACTACTCCAGTATCTCACCTCTGTGGGTAACAACTACATACAGCATGCATGCACACACACGCACACTGTGTCAAATGACCTAAAAGCCCTAAAAGGTTCCTCAACGACGATGATACCAAAAGTTACCTAGTCCATCTCACAAGAACAGGTTTTAGCTCCTGGTATCATTTTGGGCTGTTATTCAGCAAAGCAATCAAGCACATGCTCACACCAAGCCTCTTGCTCAGCACGGCACATTCCTACATTTCTTTAGCAATTTTCATGTCAAAGGAACTTTTCAAGTCCCTGTAGGCACCTGCATGAGGACTTGGCTGAATCATTACTACTGTGTCCTTAAAAATCTGCCAGTGTTAAGCTCTGGAGGCCACTCGTAGCGATGGGCAGCCTGAGAAGAGATGGAAGCTGTCCCACCACCCGGGCTGGCCTGCAGCTAAGCCACTTGGCCCCAGGCCCGGTCTGCTCGCGATCGCCCTCGGGACTGTGCCGCAGAGCCGTCCAGACCCTTACAAATACCGAGAGAAACAACCACACGCAGAGTTTCTCTGGGGCATCTCTAGCCTGATATTTTCACAGTGGGAGGCTGCCACTATCTGATATGTATATGCCTGCGGCGTTCACAGGAGAACTGGAAGATGACACACACGAAAATCTACTTATTCTTTTTCTACCCCCCTTCCCCAATTTAATTGGCGGCAGGGGAGGGTGAGGAGTGTCAGAAAAGAGGTTTTGATTTAGGCTCTTTCCACACAGTACCCCACCGCAGGCACTCCTCCTGCACCCTCCAGGCAAACTGAAAGCTCAGGATCCAAGCTAGGTAAACGGCTAAAGGTGCAGCATGTTTTCCTCTAAACAAGTATCTGAACCACAAAGTTTGATCCGTCATATACAAACCTTCCAATTCCATTTTTTTAATCCAAATCATAAAAGAGCAAAGCTCTGCCTGGCAATGTTCCAGTCTGCATTTTATTCCAACTCCTTAGAGTCAGAACTGAGACTGAATCGACAGCTGAACACCTCTAGTCTAGATTTTACTTCAATCTTTGCAGCTGGTCCCTGTTTTTCATGAAACCTATTCAGAAGGCCCAGGAGAGAAGAAAGGTGCTTTTTCAAAGATAAAAAAACCCCAACTAAAGCTGCAACAGTTTGAAGGCGCTGCTTTATTTCTTCTAATTACTTTGGCTCTTGAAAGTATCGAGTGATCTTTCCAAGGCTCTGGGGGAGCTACTACTGTTGGGTTTTATGACATCTGCCAATAATACCGAGCTAATAAAAATGCACCTGCTACTCCGAATGGGCTTGTCGGGAAACGCGCTCCGTGTTCATCCCAAACAGCCCGCCAGGAAGTCAAGAACGCTCCATAAGTCTTCAGAAAAGGGAGACAAATATTGCTCCGAAATGAAACTCGGTTTAATCACACTGCCAACTACACAAGCATCTGTGTTTACCATATGTGGTCTACCACAACGTTTCCTCAGACATACCGCATGAAGTCTCCAGCCAGAAAGTGCATTTCTAAGCCATGCCTTCAGCCCTCGGGTGCCCCTGCCCCGCACACACGCTAGTCTCAGGGATCTCTTCTGCTCGAAGTGCAACATCCGAGGATGAAGAGACCGCCTCTCGCTTGCTCGTATGGGTCTGACTCGGGATATAACAAACTGTATTATGTACTACGACAGGATCACAAGTTCCTGCCCTTGCCAGAGCATCATGGGCAGCTTTATTATCATTATGCTGTGATTAATTTGAAATGGAAGAATCAGCTGAGTTGTTTGAGTCTGTTTTTGTGAGGTCTCGTACAAACAAGTCCGCGTATCAGAAACTCCTCTGTTTGCCTTCTCATCAGGACACAAGTGTCGAGAGAGACGCACAGGACGGATAACCAGCAGGCTTATAAACATTACAGAGGCCTTCCCTTGATGTGATGGTGTGTTATGCTGACATGGGTGGACCACTTTTTTTTTTTTTTTTTTAAACCTCATCTAGATCTAGTTCCTTCACACAACTTCAAGAGCCTTTAATCTAAACAGATCTGTAATAGGCTTAGCTCTTATTTCTCCTCTTGCTTTATTTCATTCTGTTCCAGTTTTTTCCCCATTTTCTCTTCTGTCCACTTCACCTCCTCAGCTTTGTTTTCTGTTTCCCAGGTGCCTGCCATCCCCACGGGGCCTTGCGGGAAGCGGGCCGCCCGGCGCGGGGTCTGCCTGCTCACGACTTGCACTTACTTTACCTTTGAATACAGGCCACCACGGGGTTTTTGGCACATTCAAAAATCATTATTTGTTCCTTTACTGGGAGCTGAATGAGTACGTTGTTATCAGCACAAGTCAGAGACTGCTCAATGGTGTATTTTCTAGTTGGGCATGGGGAGCATCACCCCAAAATTCACACCTCAGGAGTCGGGGGCAAGGAAGCACCCATCCTCTGACTGTGTTTACGAGAACCTGGTAATCAGGCCAACTACAACACTTGCCTGTTTGGTGGATTTTTTTAAGCAAACATGTAAGTTTGTAGATGGGTTAATAACAATACTCCAGTAGTGACAAACTGTAGAGATCTGACCTTCTGGTTTACCTGCCTCTATAGGATCTCCGTGAGGTTTCAGTCTTGGGATCTTTATTAAAAAGTCCGCAAGGGAGGACCAGCTAAACATACTAGTTGCTGCTTTAACAATACTCAATGCAAGCCGGTTTTGTTTGAGTAGTGCAGTACAAAATCTGATTAAAGAACTTAATATCTAGCCACAATGGCAGCAATACCAAGTACTTGACACAAAGACGTAGTTACCAGAACTGAGGGACAACTGCAATAACCAGGCAAGAGACTTCTGACTTGTTAACAAAGCAAGTGGGTATTTTTTAATCAGCACAGCTGTCATTATCTAACATCAGTTATGGTGTACATCCCTAACCTTTGCCAAGCAGCCAGATTAAAAATACAATCTCAAGAGAATAATGGGCTTATGGAGCATTTATACACAGTATTTCCCATCAGTCCATCAGGCTATTAATCCAGTTTGAAGCTTTCTGAAATACCAATATGCAAAGCGAAGTATAGCCACAAATGTCATCTTACATTTATGAGCCAGTTTTCACCTCCCACAGACAATTCCAAAAAAGATCCCTCTCCCCTTCTTCCCCAGCCGGCCTTCAACAGTCTCTCATAGCTCAAAGGCCACCAATTAATTCGCTGTGATAGTCACAACTTTGTCCTTTCCTCCTTGAATCTCCCTGCCCTTCACCTTACCCACTTTCTACTGGCAGGAATTTACCCTCCGCAGAGGGTGAGAACAAGCTCATACGACCCCTCCAACCTCAGAACAGACTCTGCTTGAGCTTTAAATATGAATAAACCTTCCACCAACTTTTTGCTGAAGATAAGTTTCATTCAGTTAGTGGTACAAATCAAGCTGGGAATTTGGGATTTTTATCTAGAGGCCTTGTTTCAACGGACAAGGAAAAAAGTGTTGAGATTATTTCTATTTCTGTTCCATGTAAGCAAGTCTGTTCAACACTCAGCATGAAACAGAATCAATAATGGCACACGGGGAGAGCTGCATTTCTATCGCACAGCTACAAAGCTAAGTCAGTCTAACGCCACAGTCACGCATGCAGAGCCTAGGCGGGCTTCGGCTCCGCTGCTCCCAGCCGGGGCAGGACACAGTTCCCCGCGGGGGTTTCTCACCTCTGCCGGGGAAGCCGGCCCCTGCCCGGCCGCTGCACCTTCTCGGTGCACATGCCTGCGGCCTACAGCCCGGCATACCCCACTCCACAACTACCTCGTGTTCCCTCACAAACACAACTGTATTTGTTATCAGAGACAAAAATGCATGCTCTGTCTTTCAGTGCTCTAGAAACAATGTATTAAGTTTCTGGTCACATATTAAATGAACAAGAGTTATCCAATGCTCTTCAAAATGTTCCCTAAAGGAAAAAATAGGAAAAAAAAGTTAAGCATTTAAAATTCATTCTCCACCTTTGCCTCTACTTTTGTTGTGGTGGACAGACCCAGACCCATTCCTGAGAAGCTGCTCTGTGCATGGAGCCGGACAGAGCAGCAGCAGCTTGCTTCCTACACTCGCCTTGGCGCTGAGCACAAATCAGAAGGAAAAACTGGAACTGTGATGCTTTGGAAAATAGTTTTCAAAATTATTTTCACTAAGGAAAACAAAAATATTCAATTTGTTAATATTCTTAACTGGAAAAAACCCCAGCATAGGAGTCTTAAGAATAGGTCACAGTTTGCATAAAATAAGTGTGAAAACTCAGGGAGACAGAACAGAATAAAGCCAAAGTCCCTAAAGATCATTTAGTAAGTCATTACTGCCTTAGCCAAGAGGATTACAAAGTAACCTTCACATCCATGGAAACACAGGCAAAACCACACGAGAAAGGATATCAGTTTTCCAATATAATAATAGGGGGCTCATCCCATAAATCCATCCGTAACAGTGAGCGAGTTTGCTCACACAGAAGTGAAGCAGGGTAGGAATTGTAACTTGGCTCCCATTCTGCCATAGTCCATTATCTCAGACAACCAGTTTAATTAAATTTTTCATGAAAAAGGTTGGGTGCATTGTCAACAACTTAATTTTCTATTAAAGCGGGGAGGGGGGAGCTCAGAACCAAATTAACCAGGGAATCTATTTCGCCCCACCTCCGGCTCTCTCATCTTTCTAAAGATGCACTTTGCTCCCAAAATTCAGAGTACCAACAGCTGTGGGTTTCCGAATGCCTTCCAGTAGTCGTGTCCAATGTGGGTAACGATGAAATAAGAATAGCATTTATTTACCAGCATTAGAGATGTGTGATATATCTGTTGATCCCTTTAAGGGAAGGAAAAATTAGAGGGCTCAGAAGAAAAAGGTAATTTTACTTTCTTGAAGGACTGCTCTACATTCATTTTCCGCAGTATCCGCTGTGACCTCAGGTTTCTATTTCACAGCTTACGTGCAAAAAGGCCCTTATTTTAGCAAACGGGGCCCGAGCGGTACAAGCTGATGGCACAGGAACGCGGCGGGGTGAACCAGATTGCCACTGTTTCCAAATTGCAGCCCTCCCAATATGGTTGGCAGGGAACAGACTCGCGGCGCTGCGGTGCCAAGCGCCTGAGAGGCAGGAGGGAAGCGCGGCTCCTTGCCGTCCCCGCTCCCGTCTGCTCAGCCTCTGACGCTGACTTGGCACTAACGGAGAGCGCGAGAAGTGTAAAAGGAGGATCGCAGTAATCCTGTCCTCTGGTTCGTTGGCTAAAATGATTTTTCTCAACTTTCCAAAAAAGTACATCTTCTCTTGGAGGAGTCGTCTAGGCATAGAAGCCCTCAGCCCCCAAAGCGGAACTTGCTCAAAACATGACTAATTTGAGAGAAGTGGAATTTTCTTCTAGACCTCATTGTCAAAGAGATCCCAGCCACCTGTCTGTTTTCATTGCATGTTTCTCCTAATTTAAACAGTTAAATTAAAGAACATTTATCTTTCCAAGGATTTTTATGATTAGAGTGTCCCAATTTTCTGCTAGTGTGGTGTCACCACTTCCCACACCATCAGGTTTTATACAACCAAAATAACCCTGAATATTTTTATTTTTTTTAACAGAAGTGGTTTAGAACATGCTGAACTTCCTAACAATATGGCATAAAGCTGATTTAATAAGACCAAACACTCGTCAACAGTGCACAAACAGACGGTTCACTGGCTTTGAGACTTTCCCACTAGTTTGTAAGACGTTGTTCCTATATAACTCTTCCCATTTGGAGACAGACTCACAAAGAGTATCTGCAATTTTGTAAGATTCCTGGTATTTTAACTCTGCTCCAGGCCCCCAATTCACAGAAGTCAGGTTCCAAACAGTACATGCTTTGTAATCCTTCCTCAAAAAAAGCTGGTGGGCAGCCAAATTTCATTTGTTACACAGAGGACTGCGGCTCTCTACAACAACAAATTATATTTAGGTAGCAATGGCTTCAGACATCCTTCTGCTTTGCTTTTGCCCACCTCTTATGGGTTGTGCTAAAGGCCTCACCAGGGCACAAAAAACCAAAACAGACTTACATCTTCAGTGTAATTATAGGAAAATCACTTCGTTTAAAATATTCACGCTGGGTAGTGAATGGGAAAGAATTGTGACATGCTGTTACTGCATTGTTGAAATGAATTTCATGCTGTTTAATTTAAGCCAAGCAACTGATAGGGTTTGGGCTAAGGTTTAGTATGTTGTGTTGCACTGTGTTTTTAATTAGCTGTCTGTTTCCTTCCACAAGCTTCCAAATTCAGAGGCTTAGCAACAGCTTTAAAAACTAATAAATGAAGCTTATGAACTGAGCATTTCCCCCCACCTTCTTTCCTTTAAAAAAAACATTTCCATTTTCGTTTTCCCAGGATTCTTCTTATAACTGCTGTGATCTCCACTTACTAGTTTTCTTGCAGCACGGACCAAATTGTGAAATCAGGCATGACTGCAGAATTCACAATAAGCTATTATATATTGCTGGAAATATCTTCATAAGAAAAAGCCCTAATTTTCTAAGTACTATGCACTCTGTAAATAGCAGCTCCTTTCCCCCCAAAACTTGCAATCTAAAAACTGTACGTGCTGAGAGCAAAACACAAGTGAAAGGGCATCTGGCTATACCTACTGAGGTAATATCTGAGTGACACTTTATGAAACTTAATTGCTGTGATCAATCTAGGACTCCAAGGACTGTCTAGGACCTCACGGCTATTATAGCCTGTACTTTGCTGCCCACTGGCTAGATGGGACTTCGCAGCGACAGGGCTGAAAATTCAGAACACCCAATTACAGCAACTCTTACCCATTGCCACAGCTCGGAAAGTGCTGCTGAGTAGCTACAGAGAGCAGCTAGCCCAAACACACTAGACTTTTTATTTGCTACTGTAAGCAACAGAAATAAAAGCAGATAATGTGTGCTGAGTGTTAGCATATCTGTTCTGATTTGAGCATTAGCTCAGGTTCAAAATGCACCAGTGTTTTGAGATGTATTTGTTGTTATTTTCCTGTATTCTCATGTGATTTGTAGACCAGACTGACTGAACAACCAACCAACCAATCCTTTATTTGGGGAAAATCAGAAGCAAGCACAAGCAAACCTCAGATATCTGGAACATCCTGGGATGCCACTGGCTAAACAGATCTCTCTCTGTATTCATTATTGGGACAGATGGGAAGGTGCTAAGCTACGCAGGCAGAAATGCAAATCCAGGAAGAAGAAACAACCAAAATCTTACTCTCCACCAAAACTCCATGGTCCACTGTGTAATACTGGCTCCAGATACCATAATGTATTTTTGGTATGCACTCTGGTCTGAACACATTTTCCCAAACTCTTATGATTACCACGAGCTTATGACAAACTATTTCCATTTTACATAATGCAACAGTATTTGACAGTTATTTAGAGAGTTCAAAATTAGAAACTGTAAACTCAAAAACAAAATCTTTAATAACTGCCTCTAGTATTAACTCAAAATGGGTCCTTAATTAAATAGCTTAGTAGAAACAGTAAGATAAATTTAATGTTCCTTACTACTATCATCCAGAAAGCATTCCAGCAAAGAAAAAAATCCTTTAGGAATCACTGTCATACCTACAACCTCTTTAACGTGGCAAAAGTAATACCAAAGAAAGACACTGGAGATCTCGTTCTCTGCAAAAAGCTCCTTCTCAATCAAAAGTCTTGCACATAATCAGTAACAGAAATCGACAGAAAGAGCAGGCAGGACAACATCAAGCACTCGGATAGCGCTCTTTGCCGAGACAAGAAAAAAAAATTCCCTTGATAGGAATGAAATCTGTCAAAAACCTGACAAGATTTAAAAGCCCTACTTGGGTCTACAGCTTTTGCCGTTATCTGGGGTACTGCAGAAGGGGTACACCCTGCTCCCAAGGGTTCTGCAAACACCTCACAGATCTGCACTGAAACGTAACCAAAAAGGCAGGGAATGAGTATGATGCTGGAGTGAAGACAAAGCCTGGTCAAAGGTCCAAAAAAAGTGCCCAAAGATCAGAATATCGAAACCACCAGTAAGGAACTCAAATCCTTATTAAGCTGAGAGACTGAAAAGAATGTTTTTTGTTTTTCAGACTTCAAACATGCTCTTGGAGACAGGTACTTTGAAAAAAAACCTAAATGAACCAGTCAATAAGTAACTACTATATTCCTGTCAGCCTTGGGAAACCAAGAGCTCCAGTCAGTTCCCTGCTGCCAGCAGAAAGCAGAATTGCCAGCAGAAAGCCGGACTGGGTGAGGAGCTCCTATCAAGCACAGAAGATCAAACCCGCTGGTCCTTGGCGGTATAAGGAGCCCAGTTACATCCATCCTGTCTTTCCCCGGCGGTGATCCCTTGCTGTTCTCTGCCCTCGCATCAAAGGCGACGCTGCCGGCTGCAGCAGGCAGGGCCTCTGCTCATCACCCCCAGGTGCCATGTCACAGCACGCGGGTGCAGAAGCGGCGCACCCCATGCTGGCGCCTGGCAGCAGTAGCTGTGCACTTACAGGGAACTCACAAGACAATATTGAGTTAATTAGCATGCGTGTCCTTTAAGTGCGATGAGTAATTATTTAGAAATATTTTACCTTCCTCCATGTGGGGGACAAAATCTTGAACAGAAGTTGCAGTAAATCTGCTCAGCGTGGCGAGCACGGTCTTTTCAGGGATCCAGTCTTACCGAAATGACTGCACGTTTCCTTACAACTGTTGTGTTGATTTTATATAAAGTCAATCTTCGTCAGATAGATAAGCATCTCACAAAAGTCAAATGCAATACTACCGTTTTCATTTAAACCAATACTCCCAAGAAATTAAAGAATGAGGTGAGATATGTAAACCAAAGACCAGCCAGCTGAATTTTTCAGAACTTTCCCAGGTTTTGGTTAGCCTGTAGCAGAAGCAACCGCAGCGAATTACACAGGGCTTGATTCTCAGGTGCACAAAATGCTCCTCCTGGGCAGGCAGCCCTCAATTTGCACTGCAGCTGTTACGATAAAATATTTCTAAGCCACGATAACATGATTTTTGATCTAAACATACACATAAATAATATCCATATTTAGCTCCTACAGCAGAACATTTTGGGGATGAACTCAGGCATAGCTTATATTAGTATCAATGCAAAGATTAATAATTACTCCCTCTGGACCCTTAATAACGGAAGAACGTAACTGGTCATATCATCACTCACTCGTGTCTTGATTTCTTAAATCCAGTTTTCAGCAGCATCCCACTGAGCAAACCTCTTGTCCAGAGCTCTCCCTGCACCGCTGAGACCGCTCAGCGGGCAGGGCGACCACGGCTAGCCCTCCGGCCTCGCTGGGGATCGCCTGCAGGGAGGGGTGAAGGTGCACCGAGGGCGAAAGTTTAGACATACTTTTAATTAAGTCTTGAGGGGAAAAAAATTAACACGGGTTTTTAAACATCGGCTTTGTCCTTGCTGTGGAGGGAATACGTTCAGCCAAAGTTCATCCCCGCTATGCGCATTCACAGCCTATGCGAGTCAGGCCCCCTTCCGCTCCCCCTGCAGCCATCGAGGGCCTGGGGCCTGGCTTTCGTGGCAGCTCTCGTGGGGGACACACCACCAAGCCACCTCTGTGCTCCAGACTA
Source organism: Dromaius novaehollandiae (assembly GCF_036370855.1). Lineage (NCBI taxonomy): Eukaryota > Metazoa > Chordata > Aves > Casuariiformes > Dromaiidae > Dromaius > Dromaius novaehollandiae. The sequence continues at coordinate 2,384,368 of NC_088104.1, read as the reverse complement.
ATTCACTGAGAGTCCAAGTGCACTGCAGCAGCTGGCACAGAACGGAGGCTTGTATTAAACTCACGTTTTCCTTAACACATTTTGTCTTTAACTGGATGTTTTACATCTCATTCTTCATGTGCATTTGCAGAGTGTTGCAGGCCAGGAGCTCACTCCCTGGCCCGAGAGCACTCACAGAAAGCCGTAGGGTCGAACTCTCCTCTGGGATCAGGTCTGTGTTTAGACGCAGTGGCTGCTGTGTGTATTTTACTTTCTGCAGCACAAAATCTGCAGGAGAATTCAATTACTGAAGAGTTCTCCCTCAGTCTGTTTTGTAAATCCTCCTGTGTGCCATTAGCTCCGTGAGGAGGACACAGCCTCGCTGCACTTTACTGTTAAACCAGCGCTTCTTCCGGAGCCCAGCCTCTCGCTCCCCAGCTTGGCAGCAGGTGGGAATGCTGCAGAGACAGCAAACAGCTCGGAGGAGGAGTGGGAAAGGGAGGAGAGCGGCCTCACGCTGCGCTCCAGCATTCTCGTCCAAGCAGCACAGCCGCAGAACTGATCAGCTCCGCAGGGAGCGTGGCCAGTCATCCCCAGCCAAAGGGACGAGCCAGCTCAGCATCCACGCTCCGGAGAAAGACTGCGAAAATTGGGGGTGGCAGAGGCCATAGAAGCCCTATTTTTCCTTTGGCTGTATGGAAGCTCAAGCTACAAACACAGCCCAGGCTTTCAGAGACACTTCCAGGGAAGGGGGAAGTGCGCCGGCCCTGTCCCCATGGGCACCCCAGCCCCAGCCAGCGCATGCTGCGCTTCACAGATGCACCAAGGAGCCAAGCGCCTTCACACAGGGCACCCACACTCCAGCACCAGCACAGGGGAAGTGAAGGCTTCAGTTCCAGAAAGATGTACATGACCCTTCTGCTCAGCGTGATTTCCTAAAAGCAGCTTTTTATCCAGCTCTACCAGCAAAGCACAGCAGAGTGAGGAGGGGTCAGAAATGCTCCCCCTCTTCAGGGTGCAAAATCCTGGGCTCCTGCCTTTCTGCCCTCCCCCGGATGCACATTCCACATGCCCCCGCTCCACGAGCAGCCCGAGAGTCCCAGGCTCCGGTTAGGTCCTGCTCTTACTCTATGTATGTCCAGGGCTGTGGACAGGGAACCGCAGAACGAGCACGCTGCCATCCCAGGCACAGCAAGCATCCAAGCTGTTTCTTGTTGACGTTTGTATCTGTGCTGGTCTTGTTTCAGCTCTCTCACCCTAACGCAGTCCCTTTTACATCTCTCTGTTCGGAAGCTTTTACATGGGCCCCAGAAGCTGGAAAAGAGCGTAAGCCATACCACTGAAATTTGAATGCCTCCCTGAAAAACCTGAGGTACCAAATAAATGAGGAAAAAAGCACTGAGCTTTAAGGAGGAGCAATTCTTCTTCCTTCCCCCATCATCCCTAAGAAGTGCTGCTAGTACAGCCTGGCCAACTCCCTCCTATCTGAGAGGCAGAAAGATGACAGAAGCTGCTAAGAGAAAATCAGAGAACAGGACTGGATTTGTTTCTCCTGGCAGCCTTCGCTCATCTGAAACAGAACCGCTCGGAGCCAGGTTGTGTGTCAGCAGCACCTCTGCGATTCAGGGCAACAAAGGCAGCATGTCAGGAGAAAGAGGGACTTGCTCTAGGAGAAAGCCAAAAAAATAAGAGCAAAAAATGGCCTGGAGGATCCCTAGAGACTGCAGTAAGCATCCTGCCAGGCAGGCAGCCACTGGGGAAATTTCTTTGCCGATTTGCTTCCTCAAAAGGTTTGATGGAGGGACATTTGGCCCTGATAAGCTGGTTAATCTTCTTCCAGCTGCTGTGAGCAAGCATTTTGTAAGCAATGCAGCAACCGCAGTTGGGTTAAGAGGCACCGCAACCAAAGGGAGAAATTATTTAGTGGCTGGAAGAAATGAGCTGGAGTCCAGGCTTCAGGGCTGCACTTCCCTGAAATATATTAGTGTAGCTCCACTGAAACCTGAGCTCTCATTTTAGTTTTATCTCTGAGTTCAGCTCTGGCCCCGACTTTCAGAGTTAATGGGCATATGTAATTTCTATTGAGGTCAGATAGACTTGGAAATGTTCAGCAAAATCAGCCTGAAAAGCATGCTGTAATGATTCGGGACATGCCTTCCCACACATCAGTTTTCTACAAAATAACACTGCAGTATTTTAACTTATTTAGTTCATTGTTGTTGTCGTCGTTATTCTGAGGATATAGCTTAGGATCTCTTTTTCTTTTTTGGTAAAACATCCGACCACCGAAAAGAAAAGTAGTCCAGCTTTATTCATATTTTTTGTTGGGGGAATGGAATGCAAAATATTCAGTTCTGATGCCAAACAGATTTCACATATCCTTTATAAATTAAATCCTTTTTATGAATGAGGCACAAAATACCTGGACAAATTCACATTCCTCTGAATGTAATTTCTTCCACTTCGCAGATATCACTTGCATGCAGAGAACCAGAATATGAAATCTTGTAAACAGAAGCTTCCTTCTGCAGGCAACAAAAAGTGTTTGAAAGTATGATATTTTTAGGTGTCATAACCAAGCATCTTAGAAGTAGTTTTTAGAACTGAGCACATTACCTATTAAGATGACCACCACAGGCATCCTTTGGGTATCATGACTATTGCTTTAAATTGGGTGAGCACCAGAGACACACTTGGCCTGATGTAGTTAAAGACCCAAGACACTATGGTCTTACGATGTACAAAAGCAGTGGCTATGGATCAACCTAAGTGTTTCGAACCTGGGGATGTATGCACAAGGAAATATTTGGTGCAGTAATCTTGTTCTAGACTGTTCTCAACTAGTAACGACATAATCAGCAAAGTCCTCGTCCTGCAAGTATTTTTTTCAGTAGTATATAAATTCAGTTTTTCTAACTTCTGAATTTAAACAGTCCAATTATGAGGAGATATAGCACCTTCTTCATGAAGCACAGTGCTTTACAATGAATCAAGCTGAAATATACATAATTCCAAAGTGGTCAACTGATTTCTCCTTCCATGCTGATGCAGTTTATCTGGAAGAGCACATATAGCATTAGTTACTCTTTCCCTGTCTCAAAAACAATATTGGAAAATGAGAGGCTCAGAAAAAACAAGAACAACCAAACACATCGAGAAAGTCTTTGGACAGAGAGACCAAAATAACGAGAGACCAAAATAACAGGAAAATAGATTTCTCTGGGAAAAAAAAAAATACAAAAATCAAAAAACCAACAGGTTACATCATTCAAAACGCTCTGCCTGTGCAAGTTCTTTCACAATACAAGCCTATAGAGTAAATGAATGAGCTTGGAAATTTAGCATCTGACACCTCTTTGTTTTAAAATACTACGAAAAGGTTTTTCAGCAAAATAGAAACATGCAAATTTGATTCAAAGACAACAAAAGGAAACATTCATATGTGATATATTCAGGACACAGGGCTTACTGCTACAGGAGTAGTTGAGCTAAAAAATTTAACAAGGTTCTTATATATTGTAAGAGAGAAAATCTTCAGCACAGGTACAACCCATGGCAGCACCCATTCTGGAAGTGACACTTAATGCCACGCTTCAAAGCTGAAGTCAATTTCTTCCTTCAGCTCAGCAGGGTAAACCCTATGTATCCCCTACCTCTCTATGCATTTTATATGTATAACAGCAGATATTCTCATCTATGACTCCTTCCCTCTCTTACACTTCCACTCATACTGTATGTTTACATACAGTAGGCCTAGCCTTTTAAAGGGAAAGATTATTTAATGTATTAGGAACATGAATCCACTCCAGGGTGTAACACAATAGCTACTCAGCAAGGTACTAAAGCACTTCACACCACTCCGCCCCTCAGGACAGGCAGTGAAGAGTAACAGACAAACGAAATTAGCATGGAAAAATGCACATAGGTAAAATACAATTCATTCATCTGATTTTGGTTTGTTTTTTTTTTTTTTTTGAATCCATCTGTATCCTATTCATTTTCTAATAAGATCTCTATAAAAAGTGCTAAGTTCCAATATTCCTGTTTTATTGCACACAAAGAAGTCCTGGGAGTATTGTAACTGGAATGAGCACAGACTACACTGGCATAGAGCTCATAGCTTTGGGAAAACTTTGAAAACCAATATATTTAGAAATAATCCTGTTCACACCTTGTTTTTTTTAATTTTTTTTTAAACAGACACCTCAGTAAGTATACCTTATTACAAATGCAAATTAGTAGTTATTTCCAGAAAAACACTCTTTTCTTCTGACAATGCCTCCCCCAACTCCTCAACACACTTAAAACCACAAATAACACTTACTTACAAAACAAAAGTTCCCATAAAACAAGCGATTGTCCTCAGCACAGAACCACCAGTAGGTATAACATGCAAAACGATGCCAGACACCTTTTCCAACCAACCGTGTCTTGCAGGGCCATGCAAATTTCCCTGTCTCCTTAGGCTCCATTACAAGGGAATGAAGTTGTGATAGGATGTCTGTTCATGTTTGTTTGTTTATTTGTTAGTTTTATGAAGTTGATCAAGACACCCAGAGGACAGCAGACCATCAAACCCTGACCTGACTTTCTTTAGTCTCATTTTGGCACTGATGTCACAGCAGCTAGTGCTTACTTAATTTTGGCTAAGTCGACCAGTCCTGGTAATCCTGGCTGGCCTGGAGGCTTGCAAGATATGTTAGATACAAGTCACATCCCACCTCCAGGTCTTGGCAGTCTTTGTCTGGAGATCCTGAAACACTGTGCAATCAAATGGTCATGGTTCTGGCGCCAGTGATGCTCCTTAATCGAGCAGCATAAAGGAGAGATCCTCAGTAGCAAGGGAAGTTGCACTTCCTCCAGATTTGGCTCGTTCTAGTATTCAGACGTGAAAATAGTGATGGCGATGCCTTTTTCTGCGTGGCAGAAACTGGTTTTTCTGCACACGTAAAGACAGTTGCAGAAATTCTCAAGGAGCTATTCTGAAGTATCATAGGCGAATGTCCCATTCCCCATACACAGGATGCCAGTGCCAGACTCGACAGAGCAGCTGACATCTCAGACAGGTAAGGGAAGTCCATGCACAGACAGTAGCATCAGCTGCAGATGCCGTTTTCTGCTCACCAGCAGGGAAAGGGTATGTCAGGAGATAATTGGAGGCAAAACAATCCCTTCTAGGTACAGCAGCAGCATTTAAGCCACACATGATGCTGCAGTTCATACTCACGCTGGTAGCTCATCTGTGTTCCTACACTAGACAAACCTTTCATTAATCTAGCTTGAGTCAACAGCAAGGCCTGCCTTGGGGGAGGCAGCATGAGTACCATCATGGCCTGCTGAGTCACGGCTACGTCCTTCCCTAGGTTGGAGTCACTTGGTAGACATATTTCTACGGTATCTGTCATTCTGGGAGTGCACTGGGCTCATTCCTGAGCTTTCATCACGATGTTTAAAACAGAGTCCTCTGGCCCCAGCAGCTGCTGCTAGCTCTCATAGAGCAGCAGGATTTGGTGGCAAAGGCAGGGCCAGCTAAAGCTGCCACTACATCTTTTCCTTGGTGAGGTTTCCTCTGCACTGGTCATAATTGAAACTTCGCTGCCTAACAATGATTCCGGGGCTTGCTTTGTCAGAACCTGATGAGATTTCCAGATTGTTCTGGAAAAATGAAATTTTATCATTGTATTTCATGACATACATATCCTAGCAGAGAATAGCTGATGATTTGTCAGAATACATCATTTTCCCAGGCAACAGAGAGACATACATTCTTCAGGGGATTCATTAATCGCAGAGGGAACATGGCTTAAAAATATCCTCAAGGAATCCTGTACCGAAGGAGGAGTTTTTAAAGAGGGAAATAGGGGGGTAACCATGAGAAACAATTTCATTCACAGGGTTCTTACAATAACAGATGAAAAGATGGAAGGTTTTGAAGAAGTTTAATTCGAACTAACATGTCAGAGGCTTTCAGGTTGTGCCCATCTCATGGGCAGGAAGAGGGCACTGGCAGAATATCTTGGCCACCTCATCCTATAGCTCTTCCTCTGGGGGTAAGGGGAATAAAGGGCTCACGTATGGCCATAACAGATATGGCTATTCCAAAAAAATCCTCCAGCCTCATAAACACCAGGCCCAAGAGCACCTAATAAAGAAAATCTGACATTTAAGATAACATAATCACTAACGCGATGTCATTGTATCAAGGACAAGCATCCCATGAGAAGAAGCAGAAAGAGCAAGTGAGCTAATCAGTAAGAGAGTCAATTTTCAGGGAAATGTCCTAGCATGGGGAAAAACAAGAGAGGATGCACAGAGGAAACATATTCAGTATAAGCAGAATTCTCTCAAAATAGAAAGGCTTGTGAAGTTTTATATGAAGTGTTAGCAGCTCTTTCAAACGCGCATTTCACCACTTCAGTGCTAAGCCAGATGATAGGGAATATTTTTTCCCCAGGATTTCTTGCATGTCACTGTAATAAATCAAATCACTGCCAGGCTGCATTTTCCATAATGGTGAAACAGCACAACCAAATAGCTCCAGTTCTAACTTACACAGCCTTTGTACTACTTGACTTCAGAGGAAAAAACAAAACAAAATAAAAACCAACCAGCCCGAAAGACTTCACCAGTCCTTTGCCCCCTTCTCCCAGAGTTTTCTTGCTTTTCTATGTCCTTATGAAAGATTAAAAAACTAAAAACCTCATAGCTCTGAGCACCCGAGCAGGCTCTGTAGCCCATTATTGCTCCTTCTGAAATCGTCCTTTCCTCAAGACAAACTTAAAACACATTCTGACAAGGCTGGCAGGGCTAGAAAATGCAGCTGAAAGTCCTGTGCTTACAAGTAAAAAGGCATCCCTAGCTTCCTCCAGCCGTGTACAGTGGGAAAGCTTGACTGATTCCGGCATATGGGTAATCCTCCAAATCAAAAATAAAGTTCTCCTAAAGAAGACAGGTGGACACAAGAGCGAGTGATCAGAACTTGCAGTCAGACTGAACTCTGCCCTCCTGCTTCCCTTTTTGCTCTGGAAGTCTTTCTTCAGTTTTCAGAGAATCACAGAATCGCTCACCAGTCGAGGTTGGGAGGCCTCTCTAGAGATCACCCAGTTCAACCCCCCAGCTCAGTAGAGGGTCAACTAGCACAGGTCACTCACGACCATGTCTGGTCACGTTTTGAGGAGGATAGAGGCTCCACAACCTCTGAGCAATCTGTTCCTATGATTCATCACCCTTAGAGTAAAAAATATTTTTTTTCTTATGTTTAAATGGAATTTCCAGTATTTCAATTTGTGCCCATTGCCTCTCGTCCTTTCATCGGATACCCCCGAGAAGAGTCTAGCTCCGTCTTCTTTACTCCCTCCCACTAGATATTTATATGCACTGATAAAATCCCCCCAAGCCTTGTCTTCTTGAGGCTGAACAACCCGATCTGTCTCAGTCTCTCCTCATATGTCAGATGCTCCAGTCCCTTCAGCATCCGCATGGCCCTTTGCTGGACTTGCTTCAGTATGTCCGTGTCTGTCTTGTCTGGGGAAATCCCAGCAATGCACACAGCACTCCAGCTGTGGCCTCACCAGTGCTGAGCAGAGGGGAAGGATCGCCTCCCTCGACCTGCTGGCAACACTCTGCGTAATACAACCCAAGATGGGCTTCCGGAAAAAGCTTATACATACATACATACAATATATACATTGGGACAGATCTTCAAACTCACCAGAGGAAACGGACACAAACCATCATGTTCACAAAGTGAGGATGTTGGGAACTAAGCCGAGTTAAGAAAAGAACGAACCTTGGACGTAGGGAAGGTAATAAAAGATGCAGGAGCCCGAAGGAGAAGGCCTGGAAGCCATTCAGCACATGCTAAATTATGCTGTCTCTCTGTGCCTGGAGAAACAGAAGGCACTCTGATCTGACCCACACAGCTGTCCGAATCTCCTTTTATTTTTCAGGGACTGCTCTCTCACATCCTCTGTTCCCAGAGGAAAAACCCCTTCTGATGCCCAGTTTCACAAGGGAAGATGGGCACAAGTAGTTTTCCATTAGGTCACTCAGTATGTTTTACTGGGGCAAGGGAGCTCATCCAGTCACATCTTTCTTTTCCTTAGTTTGTGAAACACAAACAATGAAAAACTCCCTCTAAAACAATCTGCAAAACACTTCAATTACATATAGATGATGTTACATCTCGAGTGACTGGCAAGCAGCTGAATTCATCTGACATACACAGGTTCAGGATCTGAAAGACGTAACCAGAAGAGAGCCAATATGCCCAATAGCTATCTACCTTTCTGATTCAGAGGGGAACGACCTCAGCAAAGACAAAGAACTTGTCCAACACGAGGCTGTTAATGTCCTCAGTGTGCTGCACACATGAATGCAAACATACCACACCTGAATATAACACAATATATCGTGTTGAAAACATGGAAGGAAGGAAGGAAGGAACGGATACTGCAAAATAAGACACTCAGAAGCTGGAAACAGCTCACTCTTGGCATGAAAACCATCAATGAAACACTGTGGAAAAATACAAATTGGGATCTGACGAAAGTTTGCAAGCAAATCTTGACACCACCTGCGATCTCTGCAGAGCTCAACACTCAGCCAGCTAAGTGAGATTTTTAAAATTAACCCCTGGATTCTAAATGACCATGAGCGGCTGTCAAGCTTGTCCTAGTCGCAAAGTAATCTGCATTTGTATAAGTTGCTGATATTTAAAACAAGACTCTATTATCTATGTAAATACACACTCAACAGAAAAATATCTAATAGCTCAATATCTTACAAGCAGAACATGTTTTAGGGAGATAAGGAAGCAAGTCATGACATCAACAGATCTTAGGTTAAGCTTTTCCCCTTGTTGTTTTTTTATTATTTCTATGATGTGTTCCTTCAGTATCAAGAGTCACGTTCCACCCTCAAATGCCCTTGAGTTCAGTAAAAGCTGTTTATGCTTCCTAGAAGCAGATTTTTTTTAAGATCTGGGAAATTTTTAAAGCAATCCACAATCCAGGATCAGCACATTTGTGGGAAGCCTTTTGTCATTTCACTTGGACTTCATGATAATTCAAGAGTTCTCAAAAGCAGGATTAAAGCCATAGTTTAATTAAACACCTTAGTCCCTCATGTGAGCAACCAAGATATCTAAATATATACTATCCCATATACTACCCCAATCAGGTGAGTTCTTACATGCAGTTTAAACTTTTTTTTTTTTTAAAGCTATCCCTCATTATGTTTTTTTGGTTCCATGACTTAATTTTTTTTTTTTTTTTTTTGCATTTTAACACATTTTTGCAATTAAAAAAGAGAAGATACCTCAGTGGAAAGAGCAGACAATAAAAATTATTTATGATTTTTACTGAAAGTTTTGTTATGACTGCCATACTATCAAATCAACAACATTACACGCAACAAACAGAAGATCTGAATCAGACAGAAAATCATTTTAAATGTGAGCAAAACATTACACACTGCTAAAATAGCTCATATTGCAACAGTACTAGGAACTTGGAAATTTTAGTAGGAAAAAACTGGGGGGGGGGGGGGGGGAAGCTCCAAAACAGAACACAGTTTAACCTTCCAATCCCTGTCAGACAGCCCTATAAATATAAGAAAAATGTTAGAAAGATCATGATAGTAGTCGTGAGAATCTATTAAGAACCACTGGGAAAGGAAACAACTTCAAAACTGTCAAGAAAATGCAAAATGTTTCAACTGTTTACAAGGCAAATCTAAATGAGAATTTAGAAGACTTAATGGACAGAGGATGAACAGCATTTCTTATTAACAGAAATTATCAGAGATGTTCGCAGTCAAGACAGACTTTACAGTGTGTTTGAAACTAGAAAAACCTCACATGAACAAACAGCAAGTAGATAACTTGCAGCAAATAGTTATTCCAGGATCTTTGCCTATGTCCTGATATTACTCAACCTTTTTGGATTAAACATTAGAAAACTTAACTCAAATGGGAAAATAGAGTATCTATGTTTGAAAAGAAACACAGTGTCATCAGTGAATGAATGGCCCTGCAATCTATGCTGTCTCCGTTCACATATGCATGTTCACGTATACACCCACCTTCTCTGTGAGAGAGAACAGGAAATTTAAGCACCTTTTGCACATAAACAACCCCACAGCTCAGGGTCTTACCAGATCACCCTCTGTTCTGCGAAATGAGACTTCTCAAAGGAAGACTACTTCAGTCTTCATCTCACACACCCTTTCACGTCACCAACCACAAGCAGCGTCCAACATCTCACAGGCTGTCTGTAAGGCTGGCAACTCAACCATACTATCCCTGTCCAGTCTAACACTACAATTAATTTTACCTACAAGTCAAGCAAAGGTTTTACAGGCCTGAAAGCTCTTCTGTACACTGTAAAAACAGTGTTTTTCACCAGACTTTTCACCAGAGAATCCTGCTGGCAAACATACTGGAAAAAGAAAGAGTTACTGAATCTCACCAGCAGCCTTTATCCCTGCCTGCAAAATCCATCCAGCCACACAAAATGGTAATCAGGTCGAGACTGCCAACCTTCAATCTTTAGCTTGAAAAATTCAGCAGAGACCTGCAGAAACCATGCACCAAATACCCACTGCAGTCCTTCTGACCCCTTGGAAAATCCCAGACTTTATTTGGCAGCTGTCTGAAGCCTTCTGCTGGATCTCAGCTGAATGCCGTAGAAAGATGTTGTACGAAATTTGGTATTATAAAGCTCACTGCATTAACAGGCCCTGAGATAGCAGAAAGATGACTTTACGGGCATGGAGAGTGAATCTGAGAAGATGGTGCAAGAGAACTCTTATATGATGTGGGCTGTAGTCATGTGCTCTATAAACATCACCCCCCTTCCCAGGACAACCAACCTGGCACCTCACCTTTGAGAGAGATAAGAAACCAGGGCCCATCAGTTGCCAGCTTAAACATATTCACTGTGTAAACAGGGGACTGCTGTTTTAGGCTGCACCTTCTGCATGGATCTATACTTACTGCAAGCACTACTGTAGAATAGTTTATAAGTAAACAGAATGCAAAACATAAATCTTTAAAATTACACTCAAAGAGTTTTGTAGTATAATCACCGAGGATACAGAATGAAGAACATTTCCGTATAAACATTTTTATTTTTGCACTCAATCTATCACAACTGAGAATACATATAGTGCAAGAAGTGACAACCTCTTCTCCTCCTCTAAAGATCAGAGAGGTACGACACAGAAATCTAATCAATATTTAAACACGAACTCCCCTGCCAAGGTTTGTGGTTCTACAATAATGCTTTTCTATTTAAGCATCACCCAGAAAATCTTCCTGTCTCAGTTGCCATGAGAAAAATCTATACTAGCAACAAAAGAAATGACTAACTGGCAAGAGGAGTAATGTCACTGAACCGGAGACTGTCCTCAAAACACTGGCACTGACCATTTATGTGGTGCTGTCAAATACAGGGAAAATAAACACTGTTTTCCTACTAATCCTGCCACCTCTTTTCCTAAGGTTTCTCAGCAACACTTCTCTCAAAAGATTATACGCAGTAACAGGAGACAAAAACTACAGATAAACATGGTTTTTAAATGGATGTCACAACAAACTTATCTAGCAGAAGGAATGCCCAGTGCTATCGCTGTGCATCACAGCAGTCTCCTCTCTGGCTCCTGTAGCAAACACACACTGTCTTCCAGCTGTGGTAGGACCTTTTCTTTATCAAATTTGCAGGTAGTTTGCACCACTAGTAGTGCAGGAAAACACTGAAGTGACACCAAGCAGAGCGTTCTTACCTGATGTATGATGTAAAGCCAGTAACACTGTGGATGATATCCATACCGATCTCCACCATACCACCAGCATTAAAATGATACCCTATATATTGCACTGCCAGACACAATTTCCCAGGTCTCTGCTAACGTGCTAGGGCTTTAGAAACTACTGAAGTGTGTGTACAGAAGCATGCATAAACTCCTTTGCACTGCCTTTTTTAAGGCAAACTTTGAATATCAGTTAGCAGGGTCGCAGGTCTTACCAGTGTTTAGTTGCTAAAAACACCAAGACGCTTTCAATATTTAAATGCTTTTGTGGACTGGGGAATGAATTACACTGAAGATGTTTATCAAACTGTTTGCAGTACAGAGTCTGAACTCACCTAGTACCTTTGATCAAAGCACATCACCAACTGGTTTGCAAACCAGTAACTGAAGGGTCCCGATTCTCTGTCGCACTGAGAGCCCCCGCTAGCACTGGCAGCGGGAGGCAGGCTGTGGATGCAGGGCTAAGACGACACTGAAGGAAACCAGAGAAAGGTTGGATGCAGGTCAAACTGCTAATAAGGCCAAGAAAAGAAGGTGCATACAAGGCTTAGAAAAGGAGACAACCTTGCAGAAAGACTGAATAGGTAGAAGTGTGAAATGATAAGACAGGCGTAAAACAAAGATATAAATGAAATGTCATCCTAAATAACTTGAACATGAGGAGGAAGAAAATGATCTGAACGGGAAACACTGGCATTATTAAACAGAAAGGAATGTGAAGTGTCCTGGGGTCTGTCACCGGTCCCAGCTGAGCTGGGATGCTGTACAGCCCCTCATGTCATCCAGACGATGACGACAGCTATGCAACTGCGGCTTCTCACCCAAGCTGGCTCCCCAGCTCTGCCCACAGTTGGCTCTTTGCTAACCCTGTGCCAGGCCACCCCTCGCTCTCCGTTTCTGTACTCTTCTGTTAAATACATCTCTGTCCTTTACTCCTCCTTCCCCCCCAACTCTTACCCCTCCTAACTGGGCAGGAGCACAAAAAATCCCCTCACCCCCACCTCATGCAAAACGAAGTTGAACTTCTAAGCAGGACCTACCCAAAGGCAGCAACTTCCAACAGCCCTGACAACCGACTGAAGTGCACAAGATAAAGCCGCTTGCGTGTTGACAAGTATTAATCTTACACCTTGTAAGAAGTGAGGAAACCCATTTCACATGCTCAGGTGTTGCTCTGAAATGAGTGCTCTGGACATACACAGGGTCTGGCCTGAGGGTTTCACAGATGCGGAAAGAAGCTGACACTATTATCTACACGGGATGTCATTTCCAGTCTTGCTGGGGCTGGGATGGACTTGGTTTTAGAGGGTGCTCACTGCTAACTAAGAATTTTTCAATGAAACACTGTTTCAATGGCAAAGTTAAACTTTACAGGAAATGCAATTTCTTACGAGAAAGTTTAATAAATGTTTGTGTCTGAAAAAGATGGAGTCTTTACTGAAACCAAGGACCACTGGGAAATTCTGGACTGCCCCACCAAACAGCGCTCAGATTTTTTTCACTGTAAACAGACCATACCAATTACCTCATAACTGTGAAAGTAAAGCAATACGATTTTCTTACTTAGTGGACCTCGTTGTCTTAAGCATCTGTGCTACATTTTTCTATCCTATTCTCTTGTTATCAGGAATGCAAGACTTCTGACTCCCTATAAGGCAAACAAGCTTTCACTCCAAAAACGTTGACCCTTTTTAGAACTACTCAAAGTACTAAAAAAAGCCCACAACAATCCCAAAATCAGACAGGGCAGGGCAACAAACATGGCAAAAACTGACACACTGAGCAAACGGCCTTGGGTCACGCTGCACGAGTGCAGAGAAAGTTCGAACTCAACACACTGTGCTTTACCCTAACGCACAGCAAAACAACAGGCAGCCGCTCTGGGGCTCCTGGAAACGGCAAGTGGCCCTGAGACCACCTGCACCCTGATACTTTCTGCTGCCTTCTCTCTTTGCGCAAGACTTAAACCAAACCTTTCACGTTCATTAGAAGCATGCTTCCCCCTTCTTTCATCACAGGAAAGGCTGCACCCTACCTCCTCCTCTCCGTGTTCATTACAAGGAGACTTGCGTATGCGAAAGTTGCATGCTTCTATCTCTCTGTACCTCTGCTCTTCAGTGTGGCAACTTTTTTTGCCAATAATCGCTGGTAGCTTTTTTTCAGCATCAACATCATAATTTTCCTCCTCCGAAAAGCTTCATACTAGCTAGTGCGTCACCCACCTCGCATTAATCACCACAGCTGGTAATGTATTCTAATACCCATGCACACACCCAATCCCTTTTATATATACATACGCACTATAAGTGTGGGGTTTTTTTGGTTAAAGTTTTATTATCTAGGTATCTGTTCACTGTTATAAAACATCAACTTTGTTCCTGGTTTTAACAGGAAAATCTACCTTCACTTTTTGCACATTTCTCCTAGAGTGTTCTCTAATCAGATAACCTGTATACTCTCCACCAGAAGAAATTAGGGATAAATTTAGTACAAAAATCAGCTCTCCTATCTTTAAATGCTGTGATTTTATAGTAACTTTCCTAAAGTGAGCATGCTTACTCTGCTTAGGTGCCATAAACCGATCCTTCACCTTCTCCTCGAATGCAAATTAAAAATTGATATGTACATACTGCACTTCAAAATGGGTGAAATTTCATCAGGGAAAAACTCATTATGGGTATCTGTGGTCACCGTGCCATTCAGCTGATTTCTAATTGTTATACTGCCAGGCTAGCCTGAAGCTATGCAGAATTTGGAGACAGTCAACAACATGCATCAATTTCAGCCCAGTGAAAATCTTAAAAGATTAACCCTTGATCACAGCTGCATTTCCAGCTGTTCTCTCTGTCTTCATTTATAAGGCCTATTATGCACCAATAAGCTCATCTGCCCAAACCATCTTTGAAGCAGATATGAGACCATGGAGCGGCTTAGTCACTGAAAATCCCTCTCGGCCACATTTGTTAGGAGTCCTTCAAACACGGAAAGCAATACTTTGTAGAAAAAAGAAAACTTCACAGGCTGCACTGAGGATGAAGCAGGCCTTTGGAGGAGTAAAGAAAAATCTTGTGCTATAAATTTTAAAAAGCTGACTGCAGAGCACTGGAGAGGGCCTTTGAGGGCAGACATGCTACAGTGCGGTAAACATACTAGACAGTTCATTTACTGGAATGTATGCAATGATACATTTAAAGGAAAAGCCCGGAGGAACAGATCCACTGCAACAATCCCGGCACATTACCCAGGCTCTTTATGTTCCATAAACCACAACAAAGGAGGGCGAGCAGCGTTTCATTTTGGTCCCTCCATCAGAGCTGCGCACAGCTTTGGCTCCTGCAGCACCTCTATGGGAAGTCCTGCTTGGGAGACATCCTAAAACACGCTCAGCAGCCACCCCGGCTGTGCTCACTGCTGAGCAGCTGCCATCCAACTTCTGGGTAGAAACAGACCTTCTGAGTGAAAAGTGTCAGTCCACCTGCTTGCCACAGCTTTCTGCTATTCAGGACATGCACCAGGGTTTCCTTCAGAGAAAGTGCAGAGTGAATACGGTGCACTTGTGCAAAATAATGAAAGCTGGGGTAAAAAGCACGATGTAATTTTGTTGGTTCGTATTTCTTATTATGAACATGAACCTTTTCTTTACTAGAAAAGCATAGAAACTAGTTGATTTTCTTACACCGGGCCACTACTACAGAAAACTGCAGTATGAGTTTTATAAGGGCAAATACCTACCTTAAGAAAATGTTACTGTACTAGGGTGACTCACTGACACAGTCTGTTTTGTGCTAGAAGCATTGTAAGCAGCACAAGTACTTGAACACATCTCCCTTTACTTCAGCAAATGAAAGAGCAGGTACAGTATAGGAGCTCGTACCTCCCTAAGTTCACTAGCTGCACATTTGGGCAAAGCCTTCCAAGTCCTAAAATCCAGAACAATACATGGAGCCCTTTTCTTTAATCTTTGCACACTCACAGTACATTTTCTCTGAAAATAACTGCAGGAAACCCAGTATTCTACCCTTGATTAATATTTTAGTATATTAATTCTATTACATCGTCCCTTTGCGGCTTGAAAGCAATACTCATACGACCTATCATGCTACCTGCTTTGTCAGAGCATTGTCACTGCAGGCATTCTGAGTTCATGAGTCAGAGTCCAAAATAATAATAAGGTATAATGTTTTAAGCAACAGAATTTTATCTGCCTTGAGTCTGAGCCTTTGGGGTTTAGAGTCTCTAGCTTTTCCATATGACTGTGAAATCCAGATTGTTTTTAGGGTTTGTTCTTTTTCTTTTTTTAATGAAAGCTGAGATTCTCACATATTCCCACAATTCCAGAAGTTGAGTCTACCAAAAACATGGTCAAGTACTGAGAGACTGTAAAATTACAAAAGCTGTCAACACCATTATCACGAAGAAATATTAAGGAACCTAGAAAGGACTTCTTTATCCCAATCCCCCAAAGTTGACAGTTAAAGACCTACATCCTATCTTCTGTTGCTAACATGATTCTTACAGTGTAAATCATAGCACGGATGTTTGTACAGCAGGTAGGTCTCTGGGCTTCTGCCATCACAAGCACCGCTTTTCCCAAATAATGTTCTTGGAAGAAATTAGCGGGGCCTGATTGAAATCAGGTGGCATTAAGCACATCAGAAGCACCCAAGAATCCCATTAGATGTTTATCTGCGATCTTTAGTGACCTTTAAAATCTAGCTTTTATACATGAATCACCTCTCCTACGGCAACCACCATCTAGCAAGTCACCCTTCTTAAACACACTACTATGCCTTTTAAATCATCTTCTTACAGCCTATCTATACTCTGCCGAAAGACACAATGCCATTACAAGACAGGCATTCAGGAATGATAACAGTTCCCAAGAATTCACGGTTTCCCTTATAAACGCCTGGTTTACAGAAACATCCAGTTGGATCCTAAGACACATTTCTAAAGGAAGCAACACACTTATATGCATTTGGCATAGCAGCTTCTAAGCAGCAATGAGAGAAAACACAAAACAAAAATTAGCATATCTAAAAAGGCAGGAACTACAGAAATCAACTAGTTCCTAAATCAGCCCAAAGAAGGATAGGTTTTAAAGATTCAAATACTTCAGGCTTCCTCCCAGCACGGTGTCCTGCATTATTAATTTCAGATTCTGCACAGCTCTGATTCCTCTCCCTCTGAAATAAGCTGCTGCTAAGGTAAGTCTCTCGCATGCGAGGCAACACGTAGACAGGCTACACTTCACAGTCCTCGACTGATAAGACCTCATTGTCAGGCAGCGAAAAAGCCTCATCTCAAGAGATACACAATCTTATCTGTCCTCCTGTGGGTACCACATCACACGACACATACGTCTGCATTGACGTACACTCTGTTTTATGTTATAATCTGTGTATTTTATGAGCTGGCCACAAAACCTTATGTAACACGCTCCTGCTTAATATGGAGCAGCCTGCTCATCGCCGTGGCGATCGAAGCAGTTTCCTTTGCCCCAAGTGATTTTGCTCCAGGAGGCTCCCGCGGCGCTGCCGCTGAACAGAGTCGCCACTCGGGAAATCGGTATTAAGGTTCCTTATTTGAGGCTCAGAGCCGGACCAAAGCGCTGGGGGCCCGCGCGCTGCCAGAGAACCATCTTGCCAAGGTGGCCACAGGTCTCCTCGCGGGACCGGCGCGGGGGGAGGCGGTGGGGAAACCATCTCCTCACGAGCAGCACCGGCCTTCCCGGCCCCGCTGCACCTCGGCGATCCCTTTGGCCATCAGGATGCTGCGGGATTGAACGTCAGGAGCCCTCGCACCGCTTCTTCGTTAAGGAAAAACCAAACGCATCTACGCTGCTCGCCTGCCCCCGGCTGCAGTTACGTAACGGAGCATCAGTCCAGGTGGCTCCGCGGCGCTCGCCGAGCTCGGCCCGAAACCGAGCTGCGTGTGTGCGTGTCCCGCCGCCCCCCACCCCCCGCCCCGGCCGGGCCGCGGCGACACTCACCGCCTCCGAGTCTTCAAACCCATGCAGGTACAAATTGTCGTACATGGAGGTCCGCTGACGCCGGGCGCCTCTCTGGGTGCGGAGCCGGCGCTGCGAGGCGCCGCGGCGGGGGCTGGCGGGCGGCGGAGGCCTGTGCGGCGGCGGCGGCGGCGGCGGGGCCGAGCCTGCCCTGTCAGCGCTGCGGACGCCCCAGCCGCGCGGCGCCGCCTCCCCGCGCCCACCGCCGCCGCAGGTGCCGCCGCCGGCGCCGCGCCGCCCCGCAGCCCCCACCCCCCCCGCGCGCCGCAGCCCGCGCCGCGCCCCCATTGGCCGCGCCGCGCCGCCGCCCGGCCCCTATTGGCCGCGCCGCGCCGCCGCCCGGCCCCCATTGGCCGCCGCCGCGCGAGGCTCCCCCGAGCCAACCGCCCGCCAACGGCCCGCGGGGCTCGGCCTGAGAGGCGACGCCGGGCCCGGGCAGCTCCCTCCCTCCGCAGCCCCTCGAGGGCCTGGGGAGACAGAGACCGGACCGCCCAGGCAACGCCGCTTCGCAGGGGCTCCAGCCCTTCCCCTCGCGTTTCAACACCAAATTATATTATTTTAAAACACGCAACACGCATGGCGTTTTTCTTTGAAAACACCTTTGAAAAGAGGGTTGTTCTGGCTCTGTCGTTCTGCACAAAAATGGCCCAGGGTGAGAGGCGGGGGCTGGGGAGAGTCAACACGTGGCGGGGTGACGCTCCTCCGCTCGCCTGGGGTGAATGGCTTCGTGCCACCGCTTTCCACCGCGGGGACGCCCGACGCCTCCACGGCCTCCGGAAGGCAGCTGCGCAGCCGCCGGGGCCAGCACGGCCTTTGTCCGGTACAAGTCTGTCCTCACTCGCTTCCCAAAGGGAATGGGATTTCGGGAAGCGGCTGCCTGCGCGCAGGGCCGAGCTTCGTGATGACCTGCTGGACAGGGCTGGGGTCAAAGCGCTGACGCAGAAGCGACATGCCATCCCTGCACGAGGACGACAGCGTGGGGAAACTGCAACACGAGCTGGAGCTTCCCAAATTAGCAAATGGGCAATTAAGCACGTAGCCGGTACGCTTGCGTTGTTTGCGGTGTTTGGAAGATTTCTGCTTATTATAGATTTTAATTAAATAATAATCCGAAAGCTTTTCTCATGAGTAATTTCCATTCTAGAGAATAAATTAATTTATCTGCTGATGTTGTATGGTGATGCTGGAAACAAAAAACCCCCCATAGCCTAAGAATTAAAAAAAAAGTTTTGGCCTTATTTATAACTAAATTAGGAAACAAATTTCTAAAACAGATCCCACTGGAGCTCTAATCTTGAAGTTTCTGGTTCTGCCTCTCATTTTAAACAACTGTTGGTTTCTACAGAGTGTCAGCTACACAAACACCCGCTGTACTTCACAGCACGTCGGTGAGAGAGCACGTCTTATTCCACAGGTGAAGAAACTATGTCCAGAGAAGTAGCTAAAGTCCACAAGTAGCTAAAGTAGCATCAGCGCAGGTAGCAAAGCCTGCCCTTCACTTAAGTATGCCCCTTGACTTCCTATCTCATACTTAAGCGGACTGCTCTTCCTTCCCAGAACTTGTAGTGGGTAAGCGTAAAACTCAGGAATAGCCTTACGTGATCAAAAAAACCCAACCAACCAAACAAAAACCCAGGGAAGTAATTTACTTAAATGGTTATTAAAATGATTACTTTAAATCCCATCTGTAGTACAATCTGACCAAACATGTCTGTGTTTATAAACACTTCCTATCTTTCTTTTCCGTTTGCTTCATCTGCTATTCCTTCCAAACACTTAATTATTTAGCTCTGAAAAGTTACCACTAATCACTTTGGTAAGCAGCCAATAGGCTTTCGAAGCAGAGCAAAAGGACAATTCTCCCTGCATTTGCAATCTCTTATAAATTTCTTCAAAGATTCCCCCAAATTATAATAAACCTTATTCACAGTTTACTCCTTCCTCTACGCTCCCAGTGCATTCTTTGCTTCTGTCCCTACAACCTGGCTGCAAGAGCTTACCTGCCTGCACACAGAAAAAGCATAATCCCACTGATCAGCTTCATGGTTAAAGTTTGTGTCTCCCTTGGTGTTTTTCAGGACAGAGCCTCCAGCCTACGAGATCTTCCAGAGAGTAACAACTTCATCTCCAGCCTTGTGCAAATAGCACATTGCCAATGTTAAACCAACAAACAAAACACAACAATAAATTAATTAATAATGATCCTCTGATGGCTTTTCAGTGGCCTGTGTCAAACAAGACAGCGCTTCTATCAAACCGCTTCTGATCACTTGTTCAGAAGGCAGCCAGCATGTTTTGGTTTGAGCCAGGCTGTTCAGATGAAGGAGGTTTTTTAAAGACTGCCTTTAAATTGCTCATTGAATGCCCAATACAGGAGTTACTGGATCAATTTTTAATGTCTGTGCTATATATCAGGTTTCCTCACCTTTAAAATGTGTGATGTTGTGAATCTAAAGAAACAAATACACTGTTAGTAGGAGACTATTAACATTTCAGACTGGAAGGAATTTCTAAGTGCAACATCAGAATCATTTGTCAGCTCAAAATAAAGGTGGATGTGAAATCAGGAGGAGGAAAAAAAAGAAAAACCTGCACTTTCACATAAATTTGTAATGAAAATGTAATTCAAAAGTCAGGGGAATCACTATTTGATTTTCAGTACTTAAATTTTCATGCTGTCCTTTTCAGATACAGAGGTAATTAAAAATATATATTTAATCACTCAACTTGAAAGGCTTCTAAAAGATGCTATAAAATTTCAAATAACTCATTAAACAGGGATTGTACTTGAAAGGTCTAAACATAAGGGACATTCACACAACCGACTTGAAGCAGCTGGCTTAGGTGGGCCGTGGCCTCCTGTGCAGTGTGGACAGGCAGCTCTTACACGCGTGCTCTGCATCGCCATTGCGGAGTCTAACGCTCCTTTTTCGCAATTTGCTTAAACCGATGCGGTCTGTGCTGCCACCAAACAGGGCAACCCCTGACACGTCCCCGGCACCAGCCCAGGGCTCCCACGCTGCCACTGAGCAGGCTGGCACAGCTGCGTGGTGCCAACGCGACGGCTGTACGTATAAAGGAACCCCTATATTTATACGGGGTATTTTCCAAGTATGAGACGAAAGCGCAAGAAGATGAATACCTGAATTACACAGGAACTCTACATCACAGGTTTGATTTTGAATATTATGAGGTAACTTATCAAAGAAACACTGTTAATTCTGCCCTGGAGGGCAATTAAAAACAAAGCAAGTAACAGAGCATGGCAGCTCCAGGGAAGCTGCCTCCCTGCCTGCTGTGGAGCAGAGACCGGGGTGCCAAGCTTCGGAAAGGAACCCCGCGGGGGACCGTTCTGCAGAAGCTGCTGCGCGGCTCTGCTGTTGGACAGTAACGGTAACGTCCTGTGCAGACAGACGCAGGAGCCACGGACACGTGCCTGCCCATGTCTTGCAGTCTGCCCGGCTGCACCACGGAGCGGCACGGCTGAATCCAGGCTTCCACGTGGGAGGGAGCATTTTGGCCCCTGGATAGCTTTGCGCCTGCGTGTGCACTGGTGATTTGCACACGTGCCCGCGTTGTGCAGGTGCTGCACGCTGAGGTGAGCGGGAAGAAGTCCGACTCTTTGGAAGTGGTCTGAAAAGTCAATGAGGCCCTTAAACCATACACAAGGAACGGGGGGCTACATGCAGCTCAAACCCAGGAAGCAATCGAGGTCTGCAAAGGGTGAGATAAATCAGCCTAAAGAAAATAATTCAAGATCTATTGATTTCAGTGACAAGTTGTCACTATTTCACTGTTACACATATGCAGGTGACTGTATACATTACTGCTAGAGTACAGGATGTTAGTTCAATAAAAGTGTTATGTTTTTATAGTCAGTGACCACTGTTACACTGGATATACTTGTGGTCATCTCTGTCAGCTTCCAGAAAGACAAATCTCTTTGATTTCAACGTGCCTGTGCTAAGCTATCCAATAAAATGGAAAGCGTATAGAAAGATAGTTATAAGCTTAATCTTTCTCAGAAGAGCTTCCCAAAAGGCTGTTCAAATATTAAAAGAAAAAAAAAAGAAAAAAATCAAGCACAATAGAAGGTGAGGGTCACATATTAACTGAAGGTTTTGAGAGACCACAGTCATCTTCAGGCTGTTTCTGAAAGAAAATACAGATGATCGGATACTACCAGGTGGCGAGTGCCATTGCCTCCGGCCATGGGGAGAGACGCTAGTACCTGCCAGCTTCAGCCTGCGCTTGGATAATGCTAAAGGAACTAGCATCCAAGGAAACCGTAGGCTTGTGTGCACGCATATGTAGCTGTAAGAGACGTGATGAAAACATCTAATGGATAAATGAGCTGAACGGAGTCTTTTTAAGGTCTAGCACCTCAAAACTGCTTTTGTCAGATGGCGTCAGCTGCCGCATTATTCCTTTTGTTTGTAGCATTCTATTTATTTATAATATTAATCTTCAAAGACTGGTAAATAGGTATTTTCACAAGCATTCTAGTCTCTGTTTTTAATGGGATTTAATCACGGTGCAATCACTGTAACCACGTCTGAGGACTGCCATTCTTGGGCGATGTCAGCAGGACTGCTATGAAGCAAGTTTCACACAATTTCTTGCAATATGGTATGTGGGGAACGTACATCTTCCTGTGATCACAGACCACGACTCCACGTGCTCCTACAGGCACAGGGGATTTAGGAGGAGATGAAAACAAAAGACCACAAAACAATCTATGCGGTTTCTATTGGACCTACCCAATGTCTCTGTCAGAAGCTAGACTGTGCCCTTGCCAAAGGTGCGTAACTCGAGTCCGTGTAGCTTAACAAGGAAGGTGTAATTTGGAATTGCCGTAAGGGCTGCGTACTGTTAGTGGTGGTGAAGTAAAAGCCTCTTCCTCCTCTGGACCTTTTCCTGGCTCTACAAGCAGTCTGGAGTCACAAGGACAAGCTTGCTGGAGAGGTGCTTTGGCCTCTGAGCACAATGGGAAACAACCGCTGGCAGGTGAAGTCCATATTGTTCCCAAACTCATCAACAGCCAAAGTGAAAGCGATCTCACGAAGAGAAACGGAATTACACCTCCTCCTCCTCCTCCTCCTCCTCCTCCTCCTCCTCCCAGCAGCTCTTGCTTTGAAAGCGTGGCCACGCAGGGAATCCAGGAACCCACAGGCACAGACTTGAAAGCAAAACAAGAATTACTCTAAAGAAAGAATTAATCCTGAAGTTAGGGGCCACGTAAGTCAGTGGGCTCAATACTCATTCAGCTATTTGTGGCATTTTGAGCCAGCATTAGCATTAAAGTCCATGCTTTATTGCACTCTACTGGTGGGAGGAGGAAGAAAGGAGAGGACTCGAAGTCAGAATACTTAGAGCATCCCACAGACCTCTGAAATACTTGGCTTCCTCCAAATACTCTGATCCCACTAGAGATTATTCATATTCTGATTAGAACGGACCCTTTCTGAAGTACGACAGAAAAAGATATAATTCCTCTTTGAGAAATGCACCCATATATTCCTGAATATCAATTATTCGGTCATTTCTGAGCTATCTGAATGTGGGAATAGTATTTTTTCCCAGAGCATGAATTTTGTACAGAACCATATGAAATTTTATTTGAAGCCCAATCTAATGACTGCACTTGTATGGTGCTTTCAGTAGATACAGCAATCAGCTATCTGCATAAACACATTAAAGTGTTATTTGAATAGAATCGTAGTAACTAGATTCCCAAGTAAAGCATATATCTCAGCACTGCAGTGCGAAAAGCCAGAACAGAAGTCAGCAAGTTCTCTGTTTTTCTTACTTCAACACATTTCACTTTCACCTGGGGCTTCGCTGCTGCTAACTCACTGTGATCAGCACGGCAGGATTACAGGCTGCTCTCTGCCTCCTTACCCTGCTGCTCTGCAGGAGAGGAGGACTGGCAGGAATATTAACCCTCAAGCAACAAAAAGAAATTGGGTTCACAGGCGCCAATGAAGCAGGGTGGAAGTTCTTCCCACCCTCTTCCTCCTCTAACAGTAAGATTATGATCCTGCAATCATAACATTATTTACAGGTAATGAGACAGCATCCCATATAGGTTCAGAGCATATTAACTAAAAGCATTAGTATTTACATTAACAGCATAATTGGCTACAAACTCACTCATTCTAGCGGTTTTAAGCACGTGGAATACTCCAAAAACTACAGTATTTATCAGCATACTTTATATGAAACATAAGCGTTTGTTTGGACCTGCAATAGCCTTAATTTTGGGACTGTTGGAAGAAATCGCTCTCCCCCATATAACGTTGCTCTGGTTGAAATGAGCAAAGCAGCCCAAGCACCGTTTCCTCGGCGCAAAGGAAAAGGGCCGTCAGCATTCTCCAGCAAGCCACCCAAGGCCAAAGTTGCTTCCAGCAATTGGAAAAAGTCCAATTTTGCACTCTTCTAAGTGTTTGGCATAGCCCTATTTCTTACTGTTCCTCTGTTTAAAGTTATTTTTCCTTTTTTTTCTGTTTTATAATATAGATTAGATAAGCATCTGGTTTAGTAAGGACAGCTCCTGCCTTTGGGCAGAGGTATGAGTAAGACAACCTCCTGAGATCCCCACTAACCCTATTTTCTTACAGCTTATGAGCAATGAGAATTAGATGACATCTGTGGTATTTGGTGGCCCTAGAAGCAATCAGATAAATAACTACGTATTTATATTTCAAAAGAAAAGTATTATGTTTGGGATATGTCTTGGCACAGAGGATTCTCTGCATTTAAAGGTTTTATTCAAAGAGAGTACTGGGTCGTATGTTTAATTCTTTGAATTTCAAGTAATAAATTAGGCTGGTAGGGTCTAATTTGACAGTTCTTCTGGAGGAAGTGAGGTGCCACCTATTCTAAAACACATTTATCTGACACTGTTACATAAAGGCTGCTATAATTAAAGGGAGTGTGAAGACTTCATTGTCACTTTTCCTTGGTGTAAAGCACCTACAATGAGAGGTAACTGGGCTACATTTGTAGGTATCCTCTATATTTAACAGGTTGTGAGATTTATTTTTCCCCGCCAGCGAAGCTCCCGTTGACGAGCAGCTCCCACCACCAAGCTGCTACTGACCAAAGCTCCAAAATACAGACTCATGCTACAGGCACCAGCTCAAAAAAACTCTGTTTTTTTGGCTTGAATTGTGTCACACGTCTTTGTTGGAAGGAAGACAGGGGAGTTTGGCTTTCAGAGTGGGTATACATTTTTTAACTTCCATGCCAAAACCCATATGGGCCAGAGGATTAAGCGTTTATTTCTTACTTTAAGCTCCTCTTCTTATGAGTGCTAATCAGTTTTGTAACTGCTGTTAAGTGCTGATGCTGAGTGTTGCTGTATACCACTTCAGACTGCAACTGATGAAGTTATGAGGAAAACTATCAATAAAAGCCAATTTCAAACTTTATGGGAAGCTGGTGCTGCTTTACAGCAGCAGTTAAAGCCACCGCTGCAATCTGGAAAGCCTCAGCAGTACCGGAATAAGCAAAAAAACCCAACAATTATCAGTCAGGGGCTGATAAAAGCAAAGTTGCCGGCAGCACTTCCGCGGAGCGAGGAGCGGACGGCACCATCTCGGCGCCAGGGCGTGATGGGGGAAGGAGCACGGCAAGCGCAGGGCCGCTGGGCCCAGGAATCCCCAGGTACGGCGCATCCCGGCTAACGTTACATGCTAATGTTACCTACTCCGCATGTGGCCTGCATCCAAATCTGCAGCATCACCTGATATGCATCAGAATAAATGACTGTATTAGCTGGCGGCAGTACTAAGCTGTTATCCTAAGTGAATTGATCAAAATCCCAAATTTGTGAGATGGAGGATGTCACAGAGGCTACAGAGCAGTCAGCAGAAAGGTTTTCAGATCTCATAAAAGACATACAGCGCAGAAAGCTCCTGGTCAGTGTTAATTTCTCAAATTAACGTTCAAATATTTGTAATTTTGCCAGAAATCATTCATGGGACTGTTACTTAAAATACACTTTTGATAAACTACAAATATCAAGTATCAGTTCTTTAGAGAAAACAAGCGTCTAGACTGAGCAGCTGGGGTTTGGTAAGGATGATCCTGCTAGCTAAAATGATGAGCCAACTTCCTTAGAAAACACCATCTCATGGGAAATGTTTCTTAGGAAAACTGGCAAATCTACAGTTTCTATTTTCTGTCCTTTTTAAGGTAACAGGCTAGGACAACGATATTTTAAAAGGAGCCAGATAAAAAATTTTAAAGTCCTAGTGATAAGGAGCATTTTTATCTTCTTGTTAAGTGATTAAAGGTAAATGTAAAGGACAAAATAAAAAAAAAATACAACTACATAAACCTGACACCAGCTCACCTACATTGTTTCTTCTCCAGATTTTACAGGGATGGCTTGAGTGTGCTGTTTATTTATTGCATGTTCTTATGCTTTATAACCTGATCAGTATGTGCTGCAGCGCAGCGCAGCACTTTTGAGTTTCGTGGCAAGGGAGTATGGGAAGCTCTTCAGTTCCCGGCAGCAGATCTCCATGACGCCTGTCCAAGGGGAGACACTGCTCCAGAAACAGCTCGATGAATGAGCATTTGCTTATCCAACCTGATTTCTTTAAACATTTAGGCATGATAGCTGGGAACCAAGCTGAGAAGAACAAAGATTCAAGAATTCAGCTCTGCATGTGTAAATAAGGAGATCCTGGCTGTAAAGTCTCTGGGAGACCTCTTCTTATCTGCTTTGGGCACTGGGGAGTCTCACAAGACGCTTGCGTCTTCCCTTTGCAGAATTTCTCAGTTCTCAGCTGACATTCACAACCTCTCCTTCCCACTAAGGATTTCTTGCTAGTCTTGGAAGAAGAAACCTTTTAAACAAATATATGAATGCGCAATAATAAACATTTTAGTTTTACAGCTGTTCCCAGCCAAGGTTCTCTAACCACTTCAAAAACAGGTACCAGTCTTTGTCGCAGAGCCCCTGAGATAGCTATCCACTCCGCCTAATAGATGGAAAACTAAAGCTCACAGAGCTTAATACGAGAATTTCAAATCCAAGTGGATAAACCAGCTACTTCAAATAAACAACACTCCTCAAAATTAAACCGATTATGGGCATTAAATAAAGCAATACTGTTCACTGTCTTCGGAATCAGAGCATATTGTCTTGGCTATTAAATACAGATTTAAAAATTTAACACTGCAGCGCTAAAATTTCTGGTTTAGGGTGACAGACCTGAATCAGAGCAATCTTAGAAACTGGATCCAGTTCTAAACTCAAGCTTTTTGCCTTTACCACCACACAATCTCCAGCTTCTCTCTTCCAGTTCACCAGAGCCCACTCCAAACCGAAGTCCGACCTGCTCCCAGCCAAATCTCCGAACTGGTATTTCATCACCCTCAGCCTGGCCTGCTACATGCAGTATCATCGTCTACAGTGTTCTTGAGACCATTTTTGTCCTCTCGGTTTTCTTCCTCCAACTTTTTTATTATTTCAGCATTGCATTCAGAGGATTCACTGCAGCCTGCCCTTCTGCTTCAGGATCCCTCCATTTCTCCGTCGCCACAGCTGGCCTGGGAGATTTCGATCACAAAATACAGCATGAAACGTTACACTTCTTTTTCATGTTTGAACCACAGGTTTCAGATTCACCAGTGGGTACTTCTGTTCCTTCCTGTCACAGAAACTGTCCAGTTCACATCTCTCTGCAGTTATTCTCCCAGTCAGCCTAAGCTCATATGCAAAGACTGCGGCTCACCAGCTTTTAACAAGCTAACCCAGGGCGAACTACAGTCAGTTAACAGCTGGGATCCTACAGACGCTATAGCTCAGCACATACGAAGAGCGTTAGCCTTCTCACCTACAGACCACGCCGTCTCCCGCGTTGGCAGTGCCCAGGGCTCAGTCACAACATGAAGATATGCCCACGGCCACAGGAATGATTTCCATCCTTTCACATAAGTGCGCTGTAGCCTCTCGCATCAAGGTGGAGGTAAAATTGACATTTCTTCCTGGACAGAATCTCCACGGTGAGACTCCTCTCTGGAAGTCAACCTCTTTTCTGGCCTTAACCCATCCTTTCTTGCCCCCCCCCCTTTCTGCAGACTCATCTCTTCAGCTGCGTAATTCCTCCTTTACAAAGAGGCCTTCTTCACCATATCTCTCACACGCATACAAAACCCTTCTTGTTTATCCTCTTTCATACCAACCACTTTCCTCGTTGTTCAGGCAGTTCCACCTCTAAAAGCCCCCGGGTGAAAATCCCCGCAGATGCACCCGGGGCTCCCACCGATCCTGCGTGCAGCATGCCTTTTCTGCCGCATCCACCAGGCCGCTGCCTGCAAACCCCTGCTCCAAATTCTTCCCATCTGTGGTATTTCCAAAACCCCCAGAAAGGTTAGGTGTGAAACACAAATCCCCATAGGGCGATAAAAACATCTTCTGCCTTTTCCGTACAAAAGGGAACAATCACAGTAATACAAATCCTCGCAGCAGAGCCCACCTTCACGCTGGAGGCATGAAGAGCCCTGCATGTAAAAGGGGTTCGATGCACGAGGCGCTACCGAATCAGACTAGAACAGGATCCGCTCCTCAGCTTCCAGATATCTATCTGAACCCATAGCTAAACCTTTAAAACGCCCGGTTTGAAATGAATGCACCAACACGCGTTGCACTGAGGGTGCAATCCTGTGACAGCTCAGGTGCAGGCAGCAGCCTGATCGGATCAGCTCCTTCCTGATGCGCTGGACATTTGTGCAAACACCAGCATCTTTCTTCCTTGCCTCCTTCACGCAGGGGCTAAGTACGTGTTTTCCCTAGTCTCTCCAATCCTACACACAGTCAGGCACAAAGGGAGGCAGAACAATTAGCTTATCCAGGCCTTTGGCAGGCTCCTTACAGAGACTACTTAAAAAAGCCCTAAATAGAAGGCTGAGAAGAAAGTTATGTCCTAGATCTAAAACCATCTAAGAGACAGGAGCTAAAAAAGCAGGAATAAATGGAGAAGGATCGATACGTAACATTTAGTATTAGGTGTAGTCCGCAAGAGAGTTATCATTATGATAGCAATGTTTTCACATAAAACAAAGTCGTTTGGGAAGAACCATGGAAAAATTCAGCTTCAATAGCTAAGACTGACATGGTTACAAGCAACTGGAAGCACAACAGTCTAACTGGAAGTTATGAAATAACGGCAGCTCTGCCAGCCCTGCCTGCAACCACTGCCAGTGACAGAAGCCCTCAGAGTCCAACGCAACATCCAGATGCGAGAGCACAGAATCAAAAGGTGACAAAATCAAAACCAACAAAAGGGAATATTTATCCAAACGGTAATAAAATTCTAGAATCTATTAAAATAAATGATGATGGAGCCAAGAAAAAAAGCTTATCCTAAAAAAAAAAAACAAAAAAACAAAAAAAACCCAAAACAAACAAACAAACAAAAAAATAACAGGAGCATAGCAGGATCATTTCCAAGTGCAGGGATGCCAGGATGCAGCCAGGGTGAAAAACTGGTTTGATTCTAATTCAGACCAGAAATAAAATTATGACTTGAACCCTCCTTACTGCTATGATACATTACAGTACAGCAATACATATACAATCTTTAAGTAATGAATATTGCTGCCACCTCTTGGTTCAGCAGAACAGGAGCAGGAAAGTAAGATTAGCGTGTGGTGTTCTGCAGATGGAGCTGCTTTGTGTATGCACAGATATACGCACACGACAAAACTTAATCCCCTGGCGTATATATATGGGTAGGTTTCCTTAACCTCCAACATAAGTCATGTGGTCAGAAATTTGGCCCGTGGGAAGCTGTGGTTTTAGAATGGCTTTCCAAAACGATGTGGTAGGGGGATAATTCTGGTGCCTCTGAGGTCACAGCGGACGCGTTCAGATGCTCGGAGCAGACCACCGCTGAGCTTCAGCTGCTGGAAACTGCAGGCCAAAGAGTTTTGCCTACTCAGCACACCCCTCTACTGAGCCCCCCAAAATAGTGTTAGAAGAATAACTTATACTGGACTGACAAGAGTTCCCAGGAGGGTATTTCGCCTTATTTTGAAGGCATCAGGAAAAGGACAATCCGCTGCTTCCCTTTGCTCCGGAGGTTAATCATCCTCACTATTAAAATACAGCTGACAGCAACTGCTCGGGGGCCCAGTCCACAGATTTTTATCCTCTCATTTTTGGGAAGAGTTGTCTCCATTCCTTTTAAAGTACCCTGAGGAAAGGTTACTGAGGATAATTATTCCTTTCATATAAAATATGCAGTTTACAAATAAAAATACCATTGAAACTTGCTCTATTTTTCTAACTATCTGGATAAAGGGACAAGACTTGGAGCATTAAAATCTCACGTTCATGGGGAACTACTGCTTTAACAGGAGACCTGTGTTTCTGAGAAACACTATGCATGTTTTATGCTCATCTTCTGTGAGATGACTTTTGGCCTTGTTTTTCTAATATACATCCCTCTATCTGCTCAATGCATGCTTAAGATTGCTCCCTACAGACTGCATTTCTGCAAGCCAATCAGCATTTTATTTTCTGCCCACGTTTATAACCTGTCAAGATCCCTTCCAATTAGTTCTCTGGCCTGACAGGCTGCCCAAAGAGCAGGATTTCTAGTCCATAACAAGAAGATTTTACCCAGAAAAGGAAACACCGGTGGGTCTTGCTGGTGGGGGGTGTTGGGCTCCCTCACCCACAGCGCTGCCTCTCCCAGCGCAGTGGGAATATCGCAGCACGGGCTGCCGGGCTCGATTCGGGTGCCAGGGGCTGCAAAGAGGGCGCAGGGAAGTAACAGAGGTGTGGAGAGGTGACAGGGAAGGATGCAGCTACCGTCCCTGCCCAAAAATAATGCAGAAATAACTAAATAATTGCTGACTAACTGTCGATGTGTTGGGTGAAGACCAGGCATGGCAGGCATCTCCAGGGAATAAAACAATGAAAATCCCCCGTGCTCACTGTTTTCTTTGGCTACTAATCAGAGAGGTGAATCGGCTGAACCACAGGCTGAAGCACCACGTGTCTTTAAGCCCAAAATCAACAGGGACCTTATGGGAGAAAGCTAAATTCGTGTTTTTTCCTGCTGCAACTGCCTTTCTGTGTGATGCTCCTTGTCTTTATAGGTATTTCAGTATATTTGGATTCTTTACAAACTCTCCTCAGATGCCACCATAGCTGTTCCTCAAGATAACCTGCTACCACTTCTGCTTTTGCTAGTTGCCTGGCTACGGTGCCGTCCCGGGAAGCCGCGCGCCAGCCTTGCTTCGTCACTCGAGGAGGTATCGCTCAGGCGTCTCCTCACTGCACGGGGGAGTCACCGCTAGGACTCGTTGAAGGTAATAAGACGTAATTGCTTTGCAGATGTACAGG
Source organism: Dromaius novaehollandiae (assembly GCF_036370855.1). Lineage (NCBI taxonomy): Eukaryota > Metazoa > Chordata > Aves > Casuariiformes > Dromaiidae > Dromaius > Dromaius novaehollandiae. The sequence continues at coordinate 2,353,199 of NC_088104.1, read as the reverse complement.
AAGCAATTCCTACCGTTAAGTTAAAAATACATTATAACTGAAATTCTGTGCAGTCACCTTTTACGACAGCAATATAGCCAAACACTGCGAAGAACCCAAAACGGGCAGCAAGCCTTCACACGGGTGTGGAGGTGCAGCATCTCCTCGCTGCGGAAATGAGCACTAGCACGGCTGCCTCACAGACTTAGTCATTAACAAAAATAAAAGTAAGACTTTTATCCAAAGTCTTAATATTTTTCACAGTAGCAGGAAGCAAGCGTTAAAGATTTAATAGGGTCTTTTGTCGGTGGACTCGCTCCTTCCCACACACATAGGCGCCCGCTCTCCCCGCTGAATGTGAAAGCCTTGAATTCTTCTTCGTGCAACTCATTCGGTTTTATTCATCCTTTGAAGAACCCACCTAAGACTTGGCGGTGGCAAGTAGGCGGCAAGGGCACAGGTGACAAAGGAGTAGCTGCAAGCTGACTCGCACGACTGTCGAGCTCAATAGGCGAAGCCTGGCGGGTCTGATACCTTCACAATAACGTTTTCTTAAAATATCAAGTATCTTTAGCTACGTGCAGATAAGACGACAGACATTCAAACACCTTCATCTTACGTGAACAGTGACGCAGGGATAACAAAAACTCCTCTCTATCTGCAGGTAATTTTTGCTCTCCCCTCTGAATATTAACACGCATTAGTTCACAGAAGTCTCTTCCATCTCGCTGAAGTCCACGAAGCAGACTAACATGTCAATTTTCAGAGATACTACACATGAGAAGAAGCTACTTCCCGAAGGAGGTTTTGTTGTAGCAGAAGTCCCAGGCACGGTTTGCCAGCCACAAACGGCAAACAGCCTGCAAATACGGCCAGACTCCTCCTCTTTCACCGGTCATGTACAACACCGGCAACCCTTCCGTAAGCCTCTGAAAGACATTTAACCCCTTAAAGTTACCAGAACCCCTATGAATGAGCTGTATTTACAGTATCTGTGGAATAAATGTGCTGCAGACATGGGTGGCACAGGCGTACTTCATGCACGCTGGGCCATCTTCTCGTTTCAAATGAGCTAAAGAAATTTAGTCTTTGGTCTCTGCTGAGACTTGAAGTCTGACACTTGAAACCAGCGTCAATAAATGCCAAGCGCAGCAGCGTTAAAGACCTGGACCCCAACTACCTGCATTTCTGATAGGCCACCGAACACCCACGTGAGGAAGACGGACATACTGCTCAGCCCAGCTGGGACTGGATTTGGCCCAGTAACCAGAAAACGAAAAGCTGCAGCCTGCACAAGAGCACTGAACTGCCAGCTTGCGTCTCGCCTTACAAAGTAATATAAACCACTGTAAATAACATTGCAGAGTGGAGAAACGGCACCATTAGCTAAGTTTATCGGGGGGAGATGGCTTTATGCTTGCACCTACCATTCCCGGAAGGAGGAAAGTATTTCAAGGACGTCTTTGTAAGACGACCGCCATGTGGTTTCAGCTAAGTTATGATGTACAAATGAACCAGCTTCCACCTCACTGTTTCAGATACAGTGAAAATGTACCCTGAACTTGAATTTCAGACATCAAGTCCTGGAGACATGAGTAAGTACGTAAGGGCAAATTTTCAAAGGCTAAAGCTGTGTTCTTATAACAGCATTTTAACCTCATTGACCATTTCTGGGCATCCGCTTCCTCAGGGAGGACTGCATTTAACCAGCCCCTGCCCTGGCTGTGGGTGTATGGCAAGTAAAACAACGGGAAGACCTGAAAGACAGATACCTTCTTATTACTCTTCACTAAAATCGCAAAGAGAAAGTAGATATTTAAAAATATGTACCTATGCGCCCATTAAACTCATCTTTAGCCACCTTGCCGCTCTGGAGAAGCTGCACCCGTGACAGCTGGTTTGTCCCCAGGAGAGAACCCAGTTGCCCCGAGGCACGTTTATCCATGGGTTTGCTGCCACCAACCCCTCTCCACCCTCTCTGCCTTTCCCCAAGGAGCAGGGGACCCGTCCCCACCTCACCCTGGCAGCACCCCTTCCTGGCGGCTCGGTGTCGGCTCGTGCTCTTCATTAAACAGCGAGGGACTCGACCGCGAGCCCAAACCCCGCGATCAGAGCGCCCCGGCATCCCCCCTTCAGCTACGCCGGGCAATGACTGGCGGAAGAAGGCTCATACTTTTACACCAAGGATGAGTACAACAGTTACAGGATGAGAAAGTCTTTCACTTTCACTGCGAGTGTTAGGACACCTAATGCTTTCCTTAACACTTACATTTCTGGAGAGGGAAGAATACACCAAAAAAATCCCAGCTTTTAAATTAAAAGCTTCTGGTCCACACGATGAGGGAAAAAACCTTAAAAATCTCAAATGCAAACCACGTGAAAACAGAAGTACACCATACACACAGGCAGAGAGTGAACCCAAACTATTCAGCTTCATAATAATCCAGTCAACTTCATATTTTGGAGTCAACACTTGATTGCTAAATCCTTGGAGCTGTCAAGACCATAGGGATTGCCCCTGCACGAGATCCTTCTCGCCCAGTCGATCGCACAGCTCAAGCTCCACCGAGCACAGAGGTATCAGCCGAGGCTGCAGGAAGCAGGGTGAGGAATGCAACAGCCTTCGGGATGCACCTAGGTACAGGCGGCCGTGCTGACCTGGGAATTCTGCCTGTAACACCGCTTGTCCTGCCATACCGAGTGCTGTTAGTCAGGAAAGTCAAAAATATGTAACACATTGCATTACGCAAAGCAGAAGGCTAGCTATCATGCGACAGGGACTCTCCAGCAAGACCGCTCCTAGCATTTTCCTAAGGAGATTCACAGTGTTACAATGCGCCTGCAATTAAAACGGGAAGTGTCTCCATTTTAAGGATTACATTATCAAAATCTATAGTATGCAGCAGTTAATAAGGGGAAAAAACTGTTTTTCTTATGCTAAGTGGCCTTTTATACTGCTATTTTGAATGTGGGTTACCATGGTAATCAGCAGAATCTGGAATGAATTTGTTTCGTCATAATTGCTGCATAATTTTGTGCAAACAGCTAAATACTATCTTACTATTTCTACCAGACATACTCAGTGGCTGGAGCTTTCATGAAACTCATGATTTAGTGAACAGGCCATCATAAAATACGATGAATTAAAGCAATGATAATTATTTAGAACAACTGAGCTTGAGTTTTGCAAGCGTGTAGGCTCATTTATTAGTGTTTCCATGACTCAAAACAATTCCATCTCCAAAGAATAGTCAAGATTTTCTCTGTGCCATGCCATGTCCGGGGAGGAAGCAGAGGGATTTGCATACCAGCACACTGTGTTTGGGGGTTTCAAAAACACAAAAGCAAAGGGCTGAAAGCCAGAGTGAATTTGGGGAAACACCAGGGAAGCTAAAGAACAGATTAAGGGTGTGTTGGTGAACCGATTTTTTTTAAGTCCTGAGGTGGTTTCCTCACCCTGCAAAAGCAATCTCAGAAAAGGCTAATACCCAAACCCACCAAGAAGTCTAAAACCTACTTCAGCTCTGTTTCCATTGATGATGGAAAAACAAGCCTGGGGACGTGGGCTTTCCAAACAGCTGCCTGTGGTGCCTGCATGCACACAGCATGGATGCGAAAAGGTGTTCACAGCCCGCAGTGACCGGGGCTTTCGAACACCCGCAGAGGCAGGAGCACCCCAAAGGCCGCTGAGGACCATCACAGCCTGCTGCCCCTCGCTCTGCGGCATAGCTGATGAGAGGACAGAGATCCTCTTGATGCCCTGGAAACACGAAGCCTGGCCTGAACCCTGGGGCCTGCTCTGGGCAGGGGCTCGGACCGGCCGCCCCAAGGTCCCTCCTGGCCTGAACCGTTCTGCGAGTGGGACACCCTGAGATGAAAGCCCTGTTCCCCGCCGCTCCCCAAACACGCAGGAAATGCCCTAAAAACAAACCGACACACACGGCTGGAAAGCGCTGAACAGCTACGTCCAAAAGCTCCCAGTCAAGTCACTTCTTACGGAAGGGACTAGTTGGTGCCCAAAGCACTGAATTACTTACTGAACCTGAGCCACCACACTACTCCGAGCCCTCAAAGCCGTGATGTAACACGGGACTGCAAGGGCATGGATTTTTGTACTTAATTAGAAATCTATAAAGTCATCATGCAGAAGACTGTGAGACCTTTTCCTCTGCTAGTTTCCTTGTACATGGTCCACGTTCCAGCAAGCTTGGAGGCAGCAATAAACTGACCGGGAGCAGGTAGCTAAGCACAGAAAACAGCGGAGGGGGACGGTGACTCCGGACAAGCCAGTGCTCTCTTGCCTTCGCTGCCAAGCCGAATCTATTTACAGAGGCAGTACCTCCTCCCTACAGAAATTTTAAGTACAGCATGACGTGCACAATCTTTTTTTCTCCATTAAAAAGCTTTTACTGGGCACATCAACGGAGAGGCCTGTAGCTCTGCACAACGCCAGCCACTCTGCTGTGGCAAGCACACGTCAAGAACCGTTTTCACCAGGTTTCTCACCACCTCGTACTGCCGAAGCAGCAGAAATGGGCTCGTCTGAAGTAGCAGATCTGGCTCTCTTCCACCAATTATTATTTACAACTTAATAGGGAAGAAAAACCAAGAGCTTAAAGTTGGCTTTAATTCACATAACTGCAAATCTCAGCAACTACACCATACGTTACAGGTCCCTACCACACTGCCCCGTGGATATTTAGACATCTGAGCACAGCAGCGTATCACATTTCCCTGGGCTAAACAAACTAGGCAGAACAAGCTTTGCATGCGAGTTCCTGCTTTTATGAACTCCAAATTCAGATGTTTAATGGTAAACTACACGTATATTAGCGGTCTGATAGCATGTAATTTCCTTCTTCTAATAGCGTGTGCTGTAATTCCAGTCCTTTACTCTCAACTGTTTTTATGAGCAGGGTCAGCGCAGCACAAGCACATGCTCTGGGCAGAAACTCTAACAAGACGCAAAGAATGAAACCTGCTTCATCTCTCCCGTGGTCTTCAGCAGCTTGCGTTAATCATCAGGAGACTGGATACATGGCTATAAGCACTGGAGAAAAGGTTCTCAAACATCAGGTTGACTTCATGGGCAAATCCTGCGATCAGTGACAGCGCAGGGGTACGTTTACGTGAAGCAATACAACTGCACGCAGAAAAACCAAGCTAACTTGGAAAGAGAAGGGGTGTGCTGGGCCCTCACTCGCAAGGTGAGCCGTGGCCAGGGGAGCAGCCGTGGCCAGGCACCAGCATGGAGCAGAAGTCGCCTGATGACCATCAGGGAGGATGGACAGGAGATGGACAGGGTCACCACGGCCCCTCTCCAGGGACCCACAGCCCAATGACATATCAAAAACACACCAAAATAAAATCACACTTAGCTGTGGCGTAAGTAGAAAAACAAAAGCCAAATGCTTGGATGCGCAGACAGGATTATAAAACAGAAGATTAATTCCCAGTTTCAATCCATCGGTGGCCAAATATTGTCACTTTTTGTGGGCACCACGGCAAAGTAAAGCTTTAGGGATTTGAGAGCTTCTTTGGGCTGTAAGAGGTGTCGGCTGCGTAAAACACGGTGCCCACGCTAACCGAACAGGCGGGCAGCGCTGCCCGTCCCGGCAGAAGAGGAAACCCCCCTCTGAGCAGCGGCTGAGAGGGGCAGGGGACACAGGGACAGGCCACCAGGAGCCCCCGGCACGGAGACACGTGGCTCAGGTCTACCCCAGGCCGAGACGACAGGAACAGGCTTGGGGGAAGCCCGCAGGTATGGCTGGGAGGAGCAGTCCCCATCGCACGCCCAAGGCGGCTGGTGCCAGAAATCAAGGGAAAGGTTTTCAACACATCTCCCCTTCACAGGACACATTTTGGAGACAGCTCGGTGGCTACGTCTGTTTCTCTTTAGACCCTTTAAAGCGTGTTTTTCCAACAATCAGAGAGGTTTTTTCTACCTGTGGGTCTGCCAAGAAGTGCCAAGAGAAAGCTCCAGATCTGAGTTTGTACAGAATTTGACGTTTCCTTTCAAACCAGCAACCGAGCTGACAATTTTCTCTCCCTCTCCAGCTGAAAAGCTCCTCCTTGTAGTGAGGAAGAGGGGGGAAATATTTGAAGCTCACAGCTCCCAACCTTCAACTGTCAGAAGACTTTTCTTCTGGACAATTTTACGGTGACCCAAACCCGACCGTTCAGAGAAGTATGTGTTCACAGGTCACAAATTCTTCAAGCAAAAAATCCAGCAGCTCATCAAGTGAAGTTTAGGGTATGCACACGCTGAATTAAAAGGTACAAAATATAAACCTCCAGATAAGATAGCATCAGCCCCACACCACGGCACAGACTGAAGCAAGTATGGGAAGAGGAACAGAGAACCAACATGTATGTGCCAGGGTGGATGAAAAAAAACAGCGATGACCCCCCCCCGAAAACACCCTGCACAAGACCACTGTGTTAGCAAGCACCACTGAGGCCCCTACCCATAACCCCATTAAACAGGTAACAGCCACGGACTGGCACTCGAAAGCATCACAGTCCAGTGCCTTTTATTCTGTCACTGGCGAGAAAGTCTCCAAAATAAACATGCAAGAAGGGTCCCTGCGCAGGGACCAGTCAGGGGTCTGCAGGGAGTCCTTCCCCGCTTGCAACGAATTTGATTTAGGCCTTGGCAGACAGGAGGAGTTTAAATAGCAAAGCAGGAGGAGGTTCATGCACTTGAGGAGCCTCCGATATAATTCATTTTGCTGTCCCTGTCTGGGAGATACATGACCTGTCATAAGACTCAGACGCTTCCAAGCAAACTCCTCACCCACTTGAGCTTTCTTACGTGTCTAGGAAACAGGCTGTAGCCGACTTGGTGGTCTATGGTGAATCCCGAGCATCTGGGAGAAAATGTTCTTTCCAGGGAATAGATTTTATACAGAGTATAGAGAAGAGTAGCAGAAAAGTCAACCTGGATGGCTCAACAGGGCAGAAACCTTTTGATTTGCATCAAAATCACCCGTAGCAACATGTTGTTTCTATCTGATCATCTAACCAGCAGCCAGCCTGGGGTGAAGGAAGGTGAAGAGAGGGGGTCTTAGCCCATTTCTCAGTCTAGATAAACTACAAACGTTACTGCTGTTGTTCAGAGCTACAACAGGCCAGTGGAATTAACACTACAACTGGTCAATGGAAATGACCTGGTACGAATGGAAAGAGGAACCAAATCATCCCTCGTTTCCAGCTTCAGGTGAGTTTCACGCTCCTCTTCCACGGGGAGGCAGAGCTGAACTCGGCTACCTACACGCTTTGAAGCTTTCTTGATCCAAGCAGACAGAGCAGCACATCCAGGACTGCAGAGACATCACACAGTTGCATGACGTTACCTTCTCTTACAGTGTCCACCATCAATTGAAGATTTCCCATCAAAAAATATCTTAATTGTTCCTTATATAATATTAATCCCTTGATATATAAAGTCCTTATATAAAACTAGTCCTAATACAACATTTTGCTCATGGAAAGTAAAAATCTACCCAATTCATTTGAAATTTCCATGTGTTTACTGAGAGCTGATAAAAAAGCAAGATCTGTTTAATTAAACTCCCCATTAAAATCTGCATGGGTAAAAAGCCAGGCACAACAGAACCCATCCTTCCCCCTCCTCTGCCTTCGCCTGGCTCTAAAGAAGGAACGGGGGAGCAGGGAGCAGCGGGAGCTGTGGCGCACGGCCAGCAGCACCCCAAGGCCACCCAACAGCACCCATCTGCAGGTAGGTTCACGTAACCACAAAGTGCTGTGAATCCTACCCAGCAGTCAGGATCTACATCCCTGTCCTGCGGCTCAGTGGGACAGGGAATATCCCATTTGAGGGGTTAACAGATGTTTTGTCTTTTACAAGTTTTCCCTTTGCCCTGTGCGCTCTGCAAGCTCCCTACCTGCAAACGTAAACTCAGGGCGAGGGCACGATCTCCTACCTTTCTCAGCCAGGCTACGCCAGTCAGAGAGCAAATCCCAGGAAACAGCACTCCTTGCAATTTGAACAATTATATAATAGCAGATTTCTATTTCCTGAGACAACCTAGGCATCTCACTAAACATCGAATTCAGCATATTTTACAGAAAATTCAGCACAAGCATTAATTTTTGGAAGTGAACTTCATGGGGCTTGTGAACCTGAGCCAAACTCTTTGTGGAGGAAGGTGAAAAGGATGCGGACTGCGTCTAACTTGGAGAAAGGACCAAACCTCCAGGGCTGCGGACGCTCCGCGTTGGAGCCAGCCCTGCAGTGAGAGCCCCCTCGCGTGGCCCGTCACCGCACAGCGACAGCCTTCCCGCGCCTGAGCGCGGCTCTCCCTGCCAGCGAGCTGCGGGAAGCAGCCTGCGAAATCCTCCTGCAGGCACTTATCTGTCAGACAAGCACTGTTATTACAGCTTTACCTGAGATTACAAGGAAATGGGCACCAGGCGTGCTTGGCAAGTGATGCAACACCTTTTAATAAGAGGATCTTTATCTCGTTGCATCTTAACGCTGCCACCAGAACACAACAGTCCGGAAAAATCGAGCTACTTTTTACCACTAGTGATTGATAAAAACATCCCTAGTAACTACATTCACATTTACCTATGAAGAAATGCAGTCATCACAGCAGCAAGAATTTGCCAGCTTAATCTCGTCTAAGATACTAAGGGAGACCTTTGGTCAGGAGAGGCTTGCAAAGCGCAGTAAGCATAACAATTAATGACTTCCTATGTAAATGAACAGCTGGCCCAGAGGTCTAAATATCTTATTTCAAGCACTGTTCCTGTTTTTCCACAACCATATACTTCACTCCCAAGCAATTCAGTCTCGTCCATCTTTCCAAGACAGGCAGCCTGAGCGAGGTCTGCCCGGGGGTACTTGGCAGCTGCTCATACGCGGAAGATCTCATAAAACAGTGTGAAAATTGGTCGGTTACTGGGGAATAAATGCAACGTCGGAGCTGGGAGTTTTAGACAATATCCCCAGCCGTCTGCGCTCAGTTCCTGCGTTAGGTAAGAGTAACAGTTGACCAACAGTCCTGACGCGACAGTCCAAATAGTCCTTGTCCTCATTACGGGCAAAGATACAGGATTTACTTCTGTCAAAACATCAAATTTTGGAAGATTATTATTATTGCTGGCTATCTGCCCAAAAAGCAAGGTCACTTCTGACATAAATAGCCTAGAGGAGGCAAGACTCCTTTCCCGATACGGAAACCGGAGTGCCAGGGAACACCGTTTCATGCCACGCCGTCGTCCCTTCCCGGTACCGGGGCCGCTGCTCCGCGGCAGCCCGGCCTCACTCGCCCGCGCGCGGGACGGCGAGACGGGGCAGCGGCGCTCCCAGGGCCGAGGCCGGCACGTGCACGGTTGTGTCCGTCACATAGGCTCGGAAATTAAATCAGCTGCGTTGCAGAGCACTGAGCTTCCAGGGGAATAACTCAGGTTTGCTGGACCCTAAGAAGTATCTGCTGCAAAAATATGGCTTGAAACTGCTGAGTACAGCAATGTTACCCGTCCCTAAAAGACGTATTTAGTTGAACTTCAAAAAAACCCCCCAAATTAATGATTAGACGTTAATACAATGCATGCAATTTTCACTGCTTCTAAGCGGTTAGATTAGCATATTTTCAGGGCCTGAACTTAAGTACTTAAAATATGACAAAAAAGATTACCCTGGACGTGGAACTAAAACACTCAGGACTGCAAGCGTGCAAGTGACCGTGACCTACTTCAATTTGCTCTGCTAAAACAGAATAATCCCATTGAGTAGTGCATACGCAGTGCTTGGAACAGCTTAGCACCAAAGCTGAAATCAAAGAAGGGTAAAATGGAGCCCTGTACAAATGCAAACATGAAAAATGTGGCTAGCTGGAAGTGAAGACGACGCATGGTCAGCCTGAGACAGCCAGAACCACCCTGGGCTGCTCGGGAAACTAAAGGAGCAATTTGAAGTAGAGCAGGTTACAAAGTGGGAAACTAAGAGCTACAAACAAACAGAAGAAATCATTATCATCAGCTTCATGCACAGCTTCACTAAAAGGAGGAGTGACAAGGATGACGTGATGAGAGTCATAATGCAGAAAAGAGACGATTATTTAATAAATACTGTTGTCTTATATTTAGAGATAAGTAATATGATGTATTCATATCACAGAAAGAAATCCTTTTTTCTCCTTGAATAACTATGAGGGGAGTGAAAAAACAACTATTAATTTTTTAGGTCATCACACAAGATAATTTGCACCCAAAGTTGTCAGTAAAATTGGCCAAAGAGCCCTGAATTATTAAAGACTGACTCTCTTTTTTTTCACGCATGTTTAAAATACTGAGGAACGTTCAAACGACTAGGAGTAAGGTAGCTTCGCGTAAATATTTAAACGGGAACAATCTCCAGAAAACATCATGGGAAGGCTGAGCTGGAACACAGTCACTGAAGAATTAAAGAGAATGAGCAAAATAATGTCAATCAGCATGGTTTTACAGCAAATAAAGTGAATTTTGCATGGTTTTGACCTGAAAACGTTGACCTGAAAACGTGTAAAGATTTTTCTTTCACATATACTGGTTTTTGGTCGAGATCTGCATGACATTCCTGATAAGACGACTGGACTACCCAAATATCGAGCGAGTCTATACTAAAGAGATTAGAAAATGCTTAATCAATAGCTCTCAGCAAAGCAGCCATTACAAGTTACTGAAACGCTTATGACATGGTCCTGCGGAGACCCAAGCTTGGCCAAATGCTATCACTCCTTCACAATGATCTGGAGGAAATACACACTCAGCACATGAAATTTGCAATGGCAAAAACTGTTGCAGTAGTAAAAGATAATGGAGAAAGGTCATTTGTACAGATCGAGCTGGACCGCCGAGTAAGTTGAATCCATTTTAACAATATACACTTTGTGCAGCCATATGCAAAACCACTTATTTAAAAACAAAAACATGGACCAGACTACTGTTCCCATAAGTGTGCGCTCTTTAAGCCAACGCTGAGGCAAAACAACTGACCAGCTCAGTAAGATTAGCCGTTAAAATGACAATCATTCGACACTGAACAACCCCAAAGCCGAGACGGAGCAGCTGCAGCCACGGGCTGGTGTGAGGCAAAAGCACATTTACCTCTTCGCAATTTATAGAGCATTTCCCTCCCTGGTCACAAATTCTGCTCATTTTCCCTTCATCGTGTATATATGTCACACGTTAGAAAAGCACCAGACCTCAATATATCTTCACTCTCTTAGTACTTTCTTAATTAACGAGACCATACGTCTTGTCTTTCTGCTACAACCTGCATATAATGCAAGTACTGTAATGTTCCATCCTGGGCAAACTTCCATAAAACAGCTTCGCATGAGCATCAGGCAGAGTGGGAACGCACTTGCCAGGTATACGTTTTCACACAAGCACATAAAAGGTCTACATACCTCAGAGAAGTAACATTGGCCTACACAAGTCTGGAGACAATTTCTAAAATATAGCAACATCAAGAAAAAAAACCCCACAAAACCATGAAAAGCTTTGGAGAGTAAAAGGTGACTAGGCAGCTCCAGAACAATACTGTGCTTAATAAGGTAAATGCAGCCCTTGGAGGCCTAGGCAGAACAAAAAGAAACAAACAGAAAAGGAGCATCAAGTAGCTCCTCGGGGAGAAACAGCATTACCTTGTTTAGGGCATTACTGAGACCATCACTGGAATACGCTCTCTTCTATTATCCACATTAGCAAAAGGATGTTAGAAACTGAAATAATTCAGAAATAAGCTACAGAAACAATAAAAGCACTGAAACGCGTGCCTTGACAAGAGATGTGTGAAATACAGTTTACTGAGTTTATCAGGAAACGTCTTCCCTTACATGGAGAAGAAAAGCTATCTCAGGGCAGACCAAAGATGCATCTACCCCCGCGTCCCCTCTCTAACGGTGACCAACAGTGTCCGTACAGGACGGTGTCCGGGGAGAACAAGTGCCCAGCAGTGTGCTCTGAGCTCCCGGCATGCAGCCGCCAGCATCCCCGAGCCAGGAGCTGGGACCAGGTATCTGACAGCCTTTGACTGAGTTTTCTGCTACTAGCTTGTCCGGTCACTTCTTGATCCCGTTTTTTTGGGTTGATTGGTTGGTTTGTTCGTTGGCTTTGCATCTGCAGCCTGCTACAGCAAGGTGCTCCCGGCTGGAAGACAACGCTGCACGACTCCGAAGTCCCTTTTCAAAGTATTCCAAAAGAGAATTATTCTCGTTACCTAGTAAAATAGTGCATTACCCATCCCCGTGAAGTCCTCAAACCAAGTTGCAAGATCTAGCACTATTTTTACCAGACAAATTAACACTAGTCTGACAGACCCTTCAGTTGATATCTAGTAAACCGAAGTAAATAACTACTTTTCCCAACTGTAACATTTATGAAATATGAATAGGTCTTTAATGGTTGACTGATACCATACATCATTCGCCAAAGCCAATCATATTTTCTTTTTCTGTTCTATACCAAATTGGTTTTGGTGCCATTCCCACACAAGGTTTTCCTTCATTTATCAAAATGTAGACGTGCAGGGCAGCAAATTTCAGCAGAGACAGACAGATCGGGGAAAAAAATCCCTTGGTGTTATTAGCTCATGCACCCCTGCTTGCTGCAGGCATGGAAGAGCCCTCACTGATTTCAGCAGGACTGAGGCAAAAGAGATTTGGCCCTAAATATGCAACCACTCTCTGCTTAGACACAAAGAAAAAGTAGTAATCGTGCTTAAAAATAACATAAAACAGGGGAAAATAACACAGGAAAAAAGAAAATCAAGAAAGCATACAGGAGATCCACCATATATACACCCTAGGAAAGTTTCTAATACCTGAAAACAAAATATATTAAGTATTACTCTTCAGCATCTTGAAATCCCCTTTTTTCACATCCACACTGACATTAAAATCATCATCCATGATTATCACTACCTCCCTCAATAGCTAAAGCCCTTGCTTACTTACATTTCTGCTCCTCTACTGCAGCCAAAGCCGCATCTCATCACTCTTGCAGGAATGCCTACACTGCTCTACCCACATCTTCATTATAATAAAAACCACATTTCTCCTGCTTGTTCTCTCTATAATCCAACATACTCTTCTAGCAAGCTGATTTTAGGTCCCAAGCTGTTTCATCTTCTCATGTTCCAGACAACAATTCTTCACCTCTGGTGTCTCTCCTCAAAACACATTTCTTCAAAAACGTCCCTCAGAAATTGCCCATCACCGGTTCTTGCTCTTACAGCTGCTGTTTCATAGAGGGAGCTCCTGTTTTGCCAGTTGCTGCTTAGGTGAAGGAAGAAATTTAGACCATGCCCCTGCTGCTGCTCCCAGGTTATTATTCATAGCTGAATAGCGACTAGGCTATATTCAGTGTTCCTCTAGTCATCCTCCAATGTCATGGACAATAACACCAAGTCAATATTATGGTGTGGACAAGATCACATTTTGCTTTTATCATAGATTGTTGGTAATTTTTTTATTTCTGTACTCAGAATTAAAGGTTTCATGTTCCCCATGACCCATGTGTGAAGGCTGCAGCTCTAAAAAAGTCTATAGCCATGGTCTGTGGGGAGAAAACTATAAACAAGACTATGCTGCATCTTGCTAAGTACATGTTTATTCATGGATATTCTTACTACAACAGCCAAGGGATCTCTTCAGAGATCCACAAAGCAGAAGATGTAAACTCTCACGTGGGAGTGTTTTGGGAGAAGTAGTAAATTTAGAAGCCCCTTTTCAAAACAGGGTCTTCATAGAACAGGTCTATTAAAAGGAAAATAAAGAAGCATCTAGAACTGCATGTTCAGCAAAAGTTCATAGATGATCCAAAAATAATGGTGGGGCAAAAGTGAGACTTTTGAGTCAATGTATGTACTGTAGAAATTTAGGGCATGATTCATTAGCCAAAAAAATCTGAACACCCTCTGTAGCTATTTTCAAGGCGATGCATGCATAATTTATGTGGAACAAGAGTGGGCTGCAATTTCCCCCACACTGCTTCTGCATAAATTACACTGGCTTGTAATTCATCACACTTCTGTTTTTCCTGCATGTAAGTGGTAACCTCTCATTTATGGATCACAGAAAACACAATCATCTGCAAAAAGCAAGATGAAGTATTTACAAGCTAAATAGTTGCAGGTCTTACACTGTGGTCCAAGACAGCTAGAAAAGGTAACATTTTCCTGGTAACAGGTTCACTATTTGATGACTTTTCAGTGTTATTCCATTTTTAATGACCACAGTTAACAACTGAATATAGAAGTCCTTCCACATCACCAGCGCTGATCTCAGGGAGGACCCAAAGCACAAGACTAGACAGAAGTTTAAAGCGCCAGGAGATTTGTCATGGAGGGATGTAAGCTGCTCAATTACTTGCTAATGGTCTGAAGTAGAAAAAAACTAAAGTGCATTAAGTGAATAAATAAAACACCTTAGCTTCTAATAAGGATAAAACCCACACAAATCTGATACATGGAATAAAAACTGCATAATGAGCAATTACCCAGCTCATTGCACAATGTACAGCTATTTGCCTTGTAATAAAAGTAGCACGTGTCTACACCCCCAGAAAAGCAGCACAGGGGCCTCAGAGGCCAAATGCATTTCTCAAGGCCAGGTAGACCCAAGTGAAAGAGAAGGGAGCAATGCTCCTACCAGCAGAAATCAGGCTCCAGGTGCACAGAGGAGCACTTCAAATTCACAGTGCACCGGGGAATGTCCGATGGACAGAACGGCCTCTGCTGAAGTCACGAGTCTTTGCTCTAAGCAAAGAGGAAAAGAACAGAAAATTGACCATGTTTCAGTTGTTAAACAAGAAGCCAGGCAAAAAATAAGCACTAATAAGAAGTATAAACGTTGCACAAAGATATGCAGTGGGGACGTCAGTAATACCTTCACAGTGCCACATCTGACAAAAGAGAAACAGCACATTAAAAGTGAACTGAGAGGGAAGCAGGTAAGGATCAAGGAGCCAAGCTGCGTAGCAGGGACACGTCACGTGTATGCTGCTGTTCACAATGTTCCCTGGAAGACAAAATCAGCCTACGTGATAGTTATTTCAGCACTTGACATGAGAAGCAATTCATTATTATAAAAATCATACAAAGGAGGGCCTGGATATTCAAACAGATGGGTGTGCTCTGCTCAGCA
This sequence comes from Dromaius novaehollandiae, assembly GCF_036370855.1. NCBI lineage: Eukaryota > Metazoa > Chordata > Aves > Casuariiformes > Dromaiidae > Dromaius > Dromaius novaehollandiae. The sequence continues at coordinate 2,338,062 of NC_088104.1, read as the reverse complement.
ATGGTCATATCATTAATTTTTTTTTTTTTTAATGCACTCAGGCTCTGAAAATCTTCCGTTTGACAGTGAACACTGTCTACCTCCCAACTACTGAATACAGCTAAGAATAAAGCACCCTCTTCTAGTTTATCTCCTCTGCTGTATCAGACACTTGAGACTAGCTTTTGGGGGCTCAACATTGAGATTCAAAATTCATGCTTTCACTTAAAAAGAAGAAAAAAAGAGAGAGAGAATGGGCAAAGAGTCTAAAATTACTGCAGTAACTTTGGGAACATTATTCCAGCTTCATTTTTTGTTGTAATGTATCTTTATGGGGTAGATACCAACTGCATTCTCAGCTCAGCGGTGCCCTCCCTTCAAGAGTTAAAGGCCTTGTGGAACAATTCCTGCAAATCCTCAATACTGGAACGGCAGCAGCGCCTAACCTTTCGGAGCATCATTCCCTGAGAAAATCACTGCTGCTAGTTCTACCTCGAACAAGGGCTGCACGGCAATGCAAAGAGCCCGACACAAAATAAAGCCACCACCTTAATCGGAAAAGACAGGAGACTCACGCTCCGACCAACAGCTGAAATGGCAGGAACTGACACGGGACCACGGCCAAGACGGACAGACCCTGTAAGAGGGTGTGAGGTATTTTAGTCCTATCACAAGAGCCTTGCATGAAGTTTGGATGAGTGCCTGACAAGTTAGACATGCAGCATGTATTGTCTGGAAAGGGGTTTTTGGTAAGGCTTTTGGGCTAAGTATACTTTGCTTTGCTTTCTGAAGCTTTGGTCACAGAGTAACCTTGTCCTTACCACTGAGAAAACAGTGCCACATGCGCTGGACTGAAGCCAAGACTTCAAGACACTGGGAAAAAAAATCACAGTGCATTGCAAAAGCCTCACAAACCAGATCCTAGGCCTGGAGAAATGCCCTGGGAAAAGAGAAAGGCAGAGACTGGACGCCCTCAGGACCACCGTGTACCAGAGTGGTGGCAGATTCCTCTGGCCTTCCCTCTGCCTCTTTTTTGCCAATATTTCTACCAATCCTCTCCCTAACTCTACAGGGAGCATGGTTAGGACTCATCCAGTTGCAAACAGCCCTCAAAAAGGGGGGGGGGAAAAAAAAAAAGTCTTCCTTCCAGGATCCTACAAACATGGATGAATAAAGTCACAGAAGGCCACAGTGGTGTAGAAGCTGGCCACTCTGGCAAGCCTCTACTAACCCTCTCAGTTCATATACTTTTTGTTGTGCAAACATTTTTACATTCAGCTAGGGACATATTCTGCCTCTTCTTTCCCAGTCTCTCCTTTCCCCTCCCCATTTCTTATCTCCTTTTTCTCTGCCTGTTTTTTTTTTAGCCTCTTCGCATCACCCTGCTTGGCTGACGCTGGCACTCCACATACCAGGCAGCTCTCGTTAGCTAGCGAGTGTCACAACATGCTGAGTCCACTGTCAGTTTTAAGAGAGAAATACAAGATTTGACATACAGAACGCGAGAGGGAAAAATTGAAAACACATTGTCTGTGGTCAAATTTAAATAGTTATTTTAATCAAAACTTGCGATTTTCCCTTCTCCTACTCCGTCTAGTACAACAGTGCAATTACAAACGCGGCAGATGGAGTACGTTACCATCGGCAAACGCTGACGATTTATTAAGAGGCTGGAGAGCCACAGTCCTACAGCAGCTGCGCTTGACCTGCGCTTTGCCTAGCGAACGCTCCTGTCTGCGCGAGCTGCCTAGCTCCGGGGAAAAGGATAGGCAAAACCGGGCAAGGCGCAGGCTGCTGGGATTCAGGGGGAGGAACGAGAGGCACGCGGGAGGAGGAAGCACGGGGAAACCAAGGCCAGGGACAAGAGGGAATTTTTGGAAGGAGGGGAAAGCAAGGTGAGGAGCTGAGGTTGGACAGCGCACAGAAACATGCTCCGATAGCCTGGCCGTCGCTTGACCGTGCTCCAGCCTCAGTCCCTTCTCCAGCTCCCTCATCGTCCTGCAGCTTCTTTTTAACCCGTCTCCTTCTTCCTTTCTCTGTCTCCGACTTGACCTTTCTCTCTGAAAGAAATAGGTTAGCTTCAGAAGACCTAGATTCCCTCGTCTCATCCCATCAGAGGCCGCAGAAAGCTGTAAAGACATGCTTCATTATCCCTGGCACCCAGCACCACCGTCACCGCCGCCAGCGGTTTCCTGCCAAACGCCCCGGGGTGATAAGTCTTCTCATGAAAACAGCCAGCCCAGCTCGAGCATTTGCATTATCACCCCACGGGGCAGCGTCGATTTTCTCCCTACGATCCAGGCAGATAGGGAGGGGAGAGAGGGGGTGAAGCTATTGCTAATGGCCCAAGATGATAAAAATATATATATATATGAACAGAATATTTAAGCCATAGGCACTTTGAAGATTAATGGCTGGCTGGAAGTTTAATATAACTCGGGCCATTAACCCCAACTGGTCATTAATCCCCAAGAAATGCCTCGTGCCAAGGTCATTTTCATCATTCTAAGATGAATAAAAGAAGGAAGAAGCCCACAGGCTTATGGCATTTCTCTTAGGGGGGGATTCGGTTCCAACTGCTAAGAGCAGATCACTCGCAGAACGAACGTCCCTCAAAGCCTGACAGATCAAGCCACCCAGTTTATAACAACTGAATTTTGGATTAGGTTTCCTTTCAGTCCTCTACATCCTTCATATTTAAGAACAAACTATCCCTTTCATGGGTTGCTACATGAACGATCGGTGTTGTGCCAATGACTGGCAGCCGGGAACCTATTGCTGGAGGGACGTGGGACCTTGCAGCACTTCCAGGCTTCCCTTCGCACCACCCTACCCAGACAGCTGCTCTGCAGGAGCTGGCTGCACCTCCTAGGAGTATTTGACACGTTACACTGAACCGGGGGAGGCAGGGCAAGGGAATCTCCATGTCTAAGTAAAATCACTTTTTTTCCTCTAAATTACGTACAGACGCACCCTTCACTTCTGAGCACGATCACAAAATTGACCACAACACACCTAAAGGCTTCAGCAGCATGTGCAGCCAGCCTAGCTCCAGCGGACCCCTTTCGACTGATCCCTAACACACAATTTCCAGCTGCGACCTTCCACGTATAAAGCGTCTTTGTCACCCCAAAAGGCCCCCAAAACACTCCACAGGAGTGGAAGCATCCCATGCATGATGTCCCCAAGAAGGTGTTTCACAGGGCATCGCACCACCGTGCCCAGAAGGCCGGAGGTGCAGCAACGCCTCGCTACAACATTTCAGGCACACAGAGCTTGCTGACTTAGCAAATTGCCTCCTCTTCCTCCCAGGGAACAAACCACCAAAAATGTTTCTGCAGGTGAAACGTGACAGAGGAGCAACACCATCTTACACGTCATACGGCTTGTGTAAGGTTGCAAAGTAAGGCAGTGGCAAAAATACACGTTCTTTATAACAACACAGATGACTTGCAGAGAAATGGGACGGGAAGAAAGCAGGAGGAGATCTGTGTCTTCCCTCAACGCGTTTTAAGAAAGCTTCAGATTTACCCAAACAACAGGGACAGGCGGCGGCACGGGAGCCCTATCCGACCGTGCGCCCCGCTCCCCGCCGGGACATCACGGACAGCTGCTGAGCTCACTGCAAGCAGCCAAAAACTGAATAGAACTGACAAAAACAGACATTGCTACTCAGACTCTAAATACGTTTTTGATATCTTTTCTCAATTCTCAAATTATCTCATATCTATTATCAAAGTCATCTTCTGACAGTTCCTGGCTCGCAGCAAGCGTATTAAAAGATCCTTTCAATGTCCTACGTGGCCGAAGAAGCTCCAGTCTAAACGCCAGCATGCCAAAGCAGAACGCCAGCAAAATAAGATTATGATTTTTTTTTTTTAAAGCAGAATTTGGAAGATAATACATTTCAGGCTTCCCCATATAGCCCCGAAACAAACAAAAAGGAGTTCGGAAGCTATTTTTTCCACCCTGCAGGTCACCCGAGGCCTAAGACTTTTAGGAAAAAAGCTATTTCTGTCTGTACCATGTTCTTTTCAAAGCAACAGAACGTATTTTAACAAATACAGGTTTGGAGTCCCATGTAATCATCTCTGCTTCCTCTATATTCAGCATAGACAATCACATCAAGATTGCAGTTGACACAAACTATTCGTGTCCATAGAAACTGCATGACAGCAAATGCAGTCAAAGACTTTTCATGGCTTTAGTTCCCAAAATCTGTTAGAATGGCTCCAGCTCTCGTTGTTACGCTATAATCACACAAGCGGAGTTTGGCGCATTCTGTTACCATACAGCAAAAATACCAGGGGAAAAAGAAATCGCAGTGAGACCGTCGCAAGGTCGTGGAAGACCCGGGCTGGGAAAGGCACTCCAGCCCCATTATTAACGCCGGGTTTCTCAGGTCACAAAGAGCTTCTGCCTCAAGCTTCCCCACTGCAAAAATGCGGACGATGGTACAAATGTATGTTGCTACTATTGTATGCAGCCCATGTTTGTAAAGACGTTTTTAAATGATTACATATTAAATATTACGTATTTTGTATTATGCTAGTATTTTGTTACTGTAATCATGTAACTATTCCATTGTAATAACATTGCATGAATAGAGAATTAATTTTATAGGTCATACTAGAAAAATACATTTAAACAAACACCCACACTATGTACAGAGACACAGACAACTCCAAAAAGAGGAAATTTTGGATGCAGAATAGCCAAATCCTGTTTCTTTATTCATACCTACGCTGATTCTGCTATTAATATCTGACTTCTCTTTTGTGACTTTAGGCTATTTTAAAAACGAAACCTTGTTGCCATGGAGACAATAAGCCGGTCAGCACATCTGCTGAAGAACAGGATATAAATTTTTTAAGTGAGAATTTTAAAGGCTCAGACTTCTATGAATCTGTGCCAATGAGTCCATCAAATACACATAAAGGAGAGTGCTAATGTGGTTAGCTGTCATCCACAAGATTTCTGACAATCTTATTAGCTATTATTTTGCGCCAGTAACTGCTAGCGGAGAACACACCGCTTTCTGAACGTTGGCATGCCGGGGAGATGAATCATGCTCCACTTCCACGTGCTGCGCTGGCCATGTTCACGGAGTAGTACGGACAAGAGTTTATTATTAATATAACCGAGCGAACCTCCTTAAGAGGCGCTTAAAAAAAAATTGCTTAAATTTGCCTCCACTGTTATTTCAGACTTTTGAAGCTTGCCCCCCTTTTCTCCGCCCAACGGTGGGAGGAAAAACCCAGTGAAGGCAAGATTTGGGGCTGCCTGTGATCTCAGCACCGTGGTGGGAAGGAGACAGCAGCGCACGTGCCGCTCGCAGCCCAACACCGCCAGCGGCACCGAACACAGGGTCCGAGAGCGGGCGACACGCTCCAAGTCCACCAGCCTCTTGAACCGAATGACACAGCAACTCTAGGAAGGCATCGGCTGCGTGTCCTGCAACTCTGAGTCTGCCTAGGCAGCGTCCAGCGGGAAGGGAGAGAGAGGAGAGAGGTTATTTAAGAGTCATCAGCACCAGTGAGCACGATGGTTGAACATGGTTTGGATATAACACCCTCAACCACTGACACACACACACAGCACTAGCAAAGCACCATTTCATTTGACAGCCTTCATCATTTCAATAATCTATGACAGTTTTCATCATTTGTCTCACCAGGGTCACAGCAGACCTTTTCTTCCAACCTAGCTGTGCTTGTAAAAGGTTTTTAACCTGCTGTGTTCGTACCACACAGCAGTTGGCTGTAGTCACTCCAGCTCACCAGCCGGCAGGAGACAGCAGCTCTCCAATCCATCGTGGGCAAATCCGGCCATGTTGGCTCAGATCATTTTGGTGGCCACGCTGCATCGTGCAGCAGCATCCGCAGGCTCCTGGCGCTCCTCAGCCCGGGCGGCCGCAGCCGCCTGCCCTTCGCGGATGGGCTGTCCCGAGAAACACCTCCGCGGTTAGGAAACCAAACTCAGGCCCCGGCGACGTCAGCACTAAACACTCACCAATTCCTCCCAAAGCCCAGAGGTACCTTTGTAAACTTATTCTGTGCTGCTGTGCAAAAGAGCAAGTGTCATCGCTGCAAACCAACACCAAATTCAGATGCGGGTTGGTAAGCTCAAACCAACGGCTCCATGGAAATCTTTCTGACTCAAGCATGGCTTATTTTGGTTTTTTGCAAGTCTATGGATCTAGGTTAAATTGAAGTAAACTGGTCTTAAACCTATGGTTTAAGTTAAAAGATTTCACTGTTGTATTAGTTAAGCTACACTGATACAAGAATAAATGTGAGTTGAAACAATGTCACTCTGCCACGCAGACAAGGCTTACCTTCTTCGGAGAAAGGACCGAATCTTTTATTCACCTGTCAAATGCTTTAACAGTTTCTAAATGCTGTATAGAGAAAAATAATGATCCAGTCCTGTGTCTGAGGAATAGGCATATTCTATGACAGTAAGTTATATTTTAGACATTAATGACTCACAGTAGAATTGAGCTCATCCTGGTAAGTTCTGAAATTCTAATCTGCTCTGTTGCAGATATGTATGTAACTAATCTAATCAGCGTTTGATTTTGAGAACTGCCCTGTTCTCTGAATGTTGAGGTTGGAACGGACGACAGCCCTCAGCATCACGCACCTCCTGCATGTCAGAAAACCCACGTTACAGAAGATCAAAACCTCAAGATCACCGATTAATGTTTCTGTTTCACTCTTATTTTAAGACAAAAATTGCAAGAACAAAGCAAGAAATCAAATGTCTGTAAAAAGCTTGATAAGAATTGGTCACTAAAGTTGCCTACATGTGTCACTGACAAGCCAAGATGAAATTCGATTCCTCTTAACTGGTACCAGGAATGTGTTTTTTCTGTTAGTTTGGCAACAGAATCCAGTGTGACCACCCTTCCCCCTAAATAAAATCACTACTTTACGGTACGGTCTGAAAATACTACGATGAACTACTAGGAAAAATATCAAAATTGCAATTCAGGACAGGCATTCCTCTCATTACATACACCCTTATTTTCAACATTTTTCAGAGCAGATAAGTGAAGCCGGGCACATCATCTCTGAGAAGACGCACCTGAGACAGCACACTTGGGATGTAACAGCCCACGTGCCACGGGAAAGCTTCTCAGATTTACTAACAACAAGAAACAAAACTCAAACTCCTTTAAAGCCTCCCAAATCTGATATCCAAAATTATTTTTTCTTGGCTACACAAGATGATATTTGAATTTGGATGCCAGCATCCAACTAGAGTCCTGCTTGGCCCTGCAGTAAGGACCACACAATCCCACGTCCACACACAAAGAAGCTGATCCCGAAAACAAAAAAACAAAAGCCTTTTGAAAGATTATTACTTTTCTTTTTTTTTTTTTTTGTCAGAATGTGATTACTTTTTTTTAAATGTTCTTAGAGTTTGAGAGCTGGTGAAGTAATGGAAAACCATGTTTTTCTTCCCAATATTGCATTTGAAGGAAGCACAAGCACTGTGAGATACGACACTGTGTTGCTCTATTTCAAAAGGAAATTGGCTTAACTTCAGCTATCTTTAAACAACAGTGGCCAAAAAACTCCAGAAATAAACTGCATGTTTAGATATATTTTTATCTAAAGTCAAACGTACCTGGAATGAACAGGTACACTCAATGCCTTCACTTTAAGTTTCTGATGCTAGCTTAGAAGGATTTCCACTAACTACTATGAGTTTTTCAGCAAGATTTTGTTATAAGACCCTGCTAATATCAAAGAGCAGATAACTAGGTATTTCACTTCAGGCACGCAGACTATCACAAAGCTTACACAGCAAAGCAGTCAGGCACATACGCAGACAGGCAGCAGCTTTGCAGAATAAGGACCAAAACACAGGGCCGACTACTGGACTTCAATTTTGGTTACATCTGCAGAAGCAGAACTATTCTAATGCGACACCTTTTTAACCAAGAAAACCATTCTCCACCTCACCAAACTTAATCCAACCAAGTCTTCCCTAAGTGAAAAGGGCACCCCAAAAGGAGACCTAGAATTAGGGAAAGACAGATATCGTGGGGAGAGGAGGAGACAGGACCTGTAGAGACCAGCACCAGGAAGTCACCAGAAATCCTTCCCTATCACTAAATATCCATCTGCTAAGAGGAGGCAGAGAATCAGATACCATGGCGATCAACAGCATATACATGCTCAGACATGCCATAACCTACACGCTGCAGTTGCACCATTTTAACTCTCAGCTACAGCAGGGAAGAACTGTTTCCCCTCCACATACTTCTTTATAAAACACTCTTCATCCAGGCATTTCCTACTCTTCTCGCAGAGAATCACATGGACTGTAAGCTCGCTTCATTGCACCTGCAGTAAGGGCTGCAATTTGGTTAGTAAAAAATCATAAAACATTTCACACGTGCCAAACCAAAGTAACTACGCTGGCGCAACACCAGTGAGACACCCAGGTCCGAGGCAGAACCTGAGCACATACTCCGCCAGCCGTGTTTCGAGGCGGGAAGGGAAGGAGGAATGGAGGTTACAGTTTCACCTTCACAAGCGCAGACCCATTCTAATATATTTTTCAACCTACCTCCACGTATGAAAGTCTTTTTCAGACGTTAACTTTCCCCTAGGGGGTCGTAATCCAGGTTCTGCAGATAGAGCCATTTAGTATATTTAAAGAAAACTTGCACTGGAGGTTCTCTACGGGCTTTTCCCCCCAAAATCGTATTAGCATACTGTAAGAGATTTTAATGACCTCTGCGACACACACCTACAAAGAAAAGCTGCAGCATCTCCGCACAGCTAACTCGACAGATGTCACATGCAATAAAGGAGTAGACGTCATGTGTCACTTTCCTTTGACAAAACATGGTGCTGTCACATAACCTTTGGGTGACTTTTGTTGCCATTCACAGGTAACGTGACTTTTCTCAAGGAAATAAATTCCATTAAAAATCATAGGCAGTAAGAATTAGGATATCAGAAGACAAAGATAAAAAGATAGCCGCGTACCCTTACAAGTCCCACACTGTTCAAGTAAGAAGTAGAAACATAAAATTGACCAGAAAAACAATGAATTATTATTACAGTGTTTGCAAAATTATAAGCATATGTTTTCGGCTGACCTACTTATTCTCTTACGTCACCATGTCGATAATTGACTTCTGTCCCTTAAGGGGCTTCTTAAATATAACTGAGCAGCACCTGCCACATAAGAAGAACAATTTTATACACCAGTTCTTCACTCAAATATCGTGCTTAACAGCTTCGATGCCAGGTTTACTCATGGCTTTGGTTGTGCCACTCAAGACAGAGGCTGCCCACTTCACAGCTTGAAATTTTTATGCAGTTTCTGCAGCTCTACAGACACGGGATGTCCTGCTCAGAGCACGACCGGACCGTGGCTCTGCAGCACGGAGCCCACGGGGGCCCTCTGGCATCGCTGGGATCGGGGGGCAGCGGCGGAGCCGGCTCACCTACCGCGCTCGGCCTCCACAGCGCAACAGCCAGCGGTGCCCCGACTGCTCCAAGAACTTCCACGCGAGCTGCCATCCTGCTTCGCTACGATCAAATAGTATCGCAGGCTATTTCAGGAAAGTAGAAGGCAAACTTTCAGTCGCTAAAATGAAGAAGAGTTGCAAACGTTTTCACAAATTAGCTCTTTAATTGATAGGTAGTTACCGACATTAAATGAAATAACATTTATCCCCATGTATCCTAAAGCAATTTAGCCCTGAACTGCATCCAAATGGAATCAAGGAGAAAGAATACTGCTGACTTCAATGGACTTCTGATAGAAAATTATACGAATTCAAGTGTTATCCAAACTGCATGCACACAACACGTGCCACTGCCCATAACGGGCAACCAGTGGGGTATCAAACACAACAGCCAATTCAATGCACTGCCACCTTCTACAACAATACAGGGGAAAAAGACCACAGGAACCCCCTTTCCACCGGAATTCACGTACAACTCCGGGGACACGTGGCCCACGCACCAGCCTCGCTCTCCCTTCTTCCGTTAAACAACAACGAAAAAAGCCCAGGCTCTTTGGCGATTAACCCTGAGCAGCCCATACAGCTCTGCATGAAGCAGCTCCCATAGACACCCATGGGACACTGCGAAAGCCACAGTTCTGGCAGAGCAAAGCACCCGCACACACTCCTGGCATGACACGTACGAGCTGTCCCTTTATTCACATACTCACAGCAAATGCCTTAAAGCTTTTCTAAGCAGAAACAAGGGCCATGAATTTCACCGCTTTTCACTTTTTGCAAATTAGTTGCCCTCAGACGAGGCTGTGAAGCAGGCTGCACCCCAGGTCATCCAAGGATAAGAATGATTTTACTCACTGAATGTGATAAACTTCTCTACGAGCCCACTGATCTCCAGCACGTGCCTATCTGTTCCCATTTGTACGCCACTTAATCCATCGCTTTCAGCGCAGCTTCTCTGAAGCTAAGAAGCAATTACGGGCATTGTCTGCTTTCCACACTCATGATACCAAAATTAGTAGTTCTGCCATTTTATTGACACATGCATAAGAAGACTCAAAATGATTGCCTGTTTTTACTTACCACCATGTAATGTTGACAAAAATACAAATTTACAAGTTTGTCCACACATTATTCTGTTAGTAAAGACTTCTTTGAATTGACCAATGAATTTAAACCAAAAATTAAATGCAATATAATGAGAAGTGAAGAATTCCATTTTGTGGGGTTTCGGTCTCCCCTTAATAAAAGGAAGACAATAACAAAATTTCCGTTTTAGGACATTTTTCACTCACACCTCAAAAGCCTGCTTACCATTAGAGAAAATGTCACACCTGGCTGAAAGCACAGTAATAGTGTGCACCTGGAGCTGCTCCACGTATGTACCCTGTGAGCTGAAATTTTCTGTTCTCATTCTCAAGGAAAAATTATTAGTCATGAAGATTGAGAAAAATGCCTTTTCTAGCACTAAAGGAACAGCAGAAACATCATTGCGCAAGGGAAATATTGTCTTGAGGAACCGAATTATCCCATGGGCAGGGATATTATATTAAATTCACAGGCAGAGCTAAGGTGACCCTTTCCCAAACACCCCTAAGTTAACTCTTCTGCACACCCTCCCTGGCGAGGGGAAGGTGGGAGGCAATCCGAGAGTTATTTTTGTTGCTCAGCTCACACAATTCAAGTGAAATCTTACTGATCTCATACAGAAAACTCTCACACTTGCCTGTGTAAAAGGCATCTGGATAGTAAAACACTGCAGATCTTCTACTGTTTTAAATTTCTGACGTTTCATCTTGGAAAACGACAGTAATTCGCCGGTTTCTCTCTCATTTGGGATAGGTGGGGTCTGCTAGGGATCCAATTATTTTATAGTATTTTGAATGGAGCTGAAGTTGTATTTATGTAACAGACTGAACGCACGCAGCAGCTCGCTCTGCCGGGGCAGGACGGATGCTGGCGCGGAAAGAGCAGCCGTGTCGGCCCGACTGCACCGCTCGCTCCGTCAGCGGCTGCTGCCACCGCTGCAGAGCTGGCGCCGAGAACACGAACCATCGCCCTGGGCCCAGAAGGAAAGTTGGGTTTTTTTTTTTTTGGGGGGGGGGGAAGGGAAATTGATAGATACGGAATGATGCTACAAGGAAAAAAAATAAAAAAACACAGTAATAAGCATTTAGCCACCTGATTTTTCTAATAAGATTAACGAGGTCTGATTAGGAGTTTAGGCATACAGCTGCCCTCAGTCTCATTTAAATGTGCATTTTCATGTCGCGATCTCCTGTTACACATGCTTATGAGCTCTGTAATTAAGCTAAGCATGCCAGTTAAGAACACAATAATAGGTGCACCCCATCCACACGAGTATTTGAAGTTCGGAAATCAGATCCTTGGAAGCCACAGGACCTTCTCTATAAAGGACAATTAAATAATCCTTGCACACTTCAATTTCCATTTGAATTTGGTAAACTGTAGGATGCAAGAATTACAAACTGTTATTTATAATTCAATTATATCAAAATGAAGGGCCTCAGATATTTGGCAGTGCCCCTTCAATGTATTATCTAATATAAAGCAATCCTTCAAGGGAGGTTTCGGGAGTAAAAACTAGTCTACGTGCCCAAAAGACGACGGATAAGGACACGTTGAAATACACGGTACTCACAGAGCACACCAAGCCCTGAAGCAGGAGACACAGAAGAAAGTGCCAATCACAGGAAACATTTCAGTGCACTCTACACGAAAAGGGTATTAGAGGCAGCGCGATTCAAACACGACCTCTTGCTCGTCTGCCTGAGAAGCCAGGCTGCCGCACCCGAGCAGCGGCCCTCCCGGGCGCCCGTGCAAGCATGCACACATGCACGCAGTTTCGAAAACCGCATGCTGCAGATTCGGCTCTTCGGACACCGGGGGCTGTGTGAGCCCATCGCACTCACCTCGTCCGTCTAAATCACAAGAACGAGACCAGCCAGCCAGGGCAGCAGCCTGAGGGATCAAGCCCTCAATCGCCTGTGCGAGTACGACACAAAATCAACGTTTCTGACACCCAAAAGCTTCCTCAGGACACCTCCAAGAAGGGCCTGCAGCATCTGCTGAACAGGAACCTTTCCTGGGTCGTTTACGTCTCCTCTTCTGACCGACCAACCCAACTTCCACATCCGGCGCGAAACACACGTCCACGCACGACGGGCGGCCCCAGATTCCTCAAGAACTTAATCCTGCTTTCCTTGAAATTGCCTACATTTCTCCTGACGGCACTGGGAGGTTTGGGTGTCCGTGCAGCACACAGGCTCACGCTCCAGGCAAATTTTTTGTACATAAAAAGGAATAATCCTCAGAAACACTTCATCTCACTTGCTTTTAAAGCAAATTAACAAAGTTTCTCTAGCAAGCACCATTTCGGAAAGCAAGCAAAGCTCCAGTGAGAATACAGATGTTAGCTCCTCCTTGATAAAGTAAAAACTAACAGACAAGGGTGTACGACTGGAAATAGAAAAAGAAAAGGTAACTGTTAGCAGGAGGTTTCACCTAAATTGCTAAGGTGACTCCTGTAGCGCCAGGGGAAGCAGGACTACTGTATAATTAGCACCAACGAGCCTGAAGCCCCAAACGGAGATGCCAGGGCTCTTGACACTGCACTGCAAGCACGTTTTCCAAAAATCCTCCGCTCCTCTAAACTCGCAGCCTCTGTTTTTCAAGAAAAGTGTATTTCCTGCCCTCACTGCCACAGGGAATAACTAGAAAATCTGCCCAAAGCATAAACTGCAGCTCAGAATCTGCAGGCAAAATACAATAAAGCTATTTTTTTTAAAGCAGTTGTAACTTCAGCCAGATTTTTGGGGCCTTTCTCCCATAATGCTTGAGCACTCGGGGTTGAGTTTTAGCTCCCCGTGTCTGAGCTTCCCCCAGGGGCTGGGGGAGCCCGGACACCCGGTACTCACGACTTCGGCACACGCGGGGGGTCCCGAGGCCTCGAGCCAGACCCCTACGCTCCCCACCCCGGAGCCGCCGCGCCATGTAACAGCGCCACAAAAAACCCTGCTAAACACAGCGCTAAAAAAAAAAGCAAAAGAAAAACACAAATGCATCAAAGCCCCCAAACTTTGCTAACTTTGCTCCTGCATCAAGATTTGCACTTGCGATTGAAACCGGAGTTACACGAAAAGGCAAATAGACACCAGCTGCGGATGCCTTAAGGCGCTCCCAACGGTTTGTTAAGGTGTATATGTACACGGGGCAGTGTTAAGTGCGACGGAGCAGCCCCCGGGGGACGCCGCTGCCTTCGGCTCCGGCCCCCGAGGCGGCTCCGGCCCCGGCGCCGTCACGTCCTCGCTCCACGGCGCAAGCGACGAACCGCGGCGCTTCCCGGGCGGTGTGAGGAGGAAAAAAAAAACCCCAAACCCCCCAAACCCGCCAGCCTGGCACCGGGTATGGAAATAAGTTACGGTTTTGGGCATTTGGAGAAAAAGAATAAACAAATGGGGAGGAATAAAGACGCGCGGGGCCCCCGAGCCCCCGGCGGCGCCGCCCGGCCTCACCTGCCGCAGGATGAAGCTGGTGGAGGTGGTGCTGCCGTCGGAGCGCTTCAGGCGGCTGCGGCGCGTCGCCGTGCCCCTCGTCACCTGCGCCGGGGAAGGCGAAGACATCAAGGTCGCGCCCCCGGCACCGCCGCGCTCCGCTCCCCCCCCCCACCGGCCCCGGCCCCGGCCGCCCCCGCGGCAGCACCCACCGCAGCCATGACAGCGAGGATCGGCGCCGGCACCTCGGAGCTGCGCGCAGCCGGGCTGCCCGCCTGCCTGCCGCCGAGCGAGTGCGCCGAGGGGCCGGGCGAGCAGCGAGGAGGCGGCGGCGGCGGCGGCGGCGGCGAGGAGGAGGCAGGGCGGGAGGAGAGAGCTACCTGGGAGACGGGGCGAGGCGAGGCGGGCCGCGCCGCCCGGGCGGGGGCGGCGGGCGGCTCCTCAGGCGGCGGCGCCGCCCCGGCCCGCGAGGGCGCCGTCCTGAGGCGGGAGCGCCTGAGGCGGCGGCCGCGGCCCGTGAGGCGACGATCTCTGAGGCGGGAGCCCCTGAGGCGGGAGCCCCTGAGGCGGGAGCCGCGGCCCGTGAGGCGACGACCCCTGAGGCGGGAGCGCCTGAGGCGGGAGCCCCTGAGGCGACGACCTCTGAGGCGGGAGCCCCTGAGGCGGGAGCCGCGGTCCGTGAGGCGACGACCTCTGAGGCGGGAGCGCCTGAGGCGGCCGCCGCGGCCCCTGAGGCAACGGCCCCTGAGGTGGGAGCCGCGGCCCGTGAGGCGACGACCCCCGAGGCGGGAGCCCCTGAGGCGGCGTGGCCGGGCCGGGGGCAGCGCCGGCCCCTCGTTGCCCCTCCCGAGCCCCGGTCCCAGTCATGGCGTCGCAGCTGCCCCACAGCGATGCCGTGAAAGTGCCCCAACCCCCCCAGGTCATCAGGGATGGGTGTCGCTAAATTTTACACATTTCTGTTTTGTCAGGCTTTTACGAGCTGCCTCTGTGCCGCAGGGAAGCGGTGACGGGGTCTCGGCGTCCGAGGGGATTGACGAGGGAGCAGCTTCCCCGCCGCACGGAGGTGGGCAGCTAGGAACTGGTGCCCCGAGGCGCAGGGGAGCCGCTGGGCCCACCAACAGGGCCGCCCGGGGTTCCCGCACGGACAGGAGTCGACTAATGATAATAAAGTTGAATGTACCTGTAGCAGACGCTCCGCGGTTGAATCTAACCTCAGGTAAGGCTCACCAGAGCTCACCATGCCGGGAAGCCCTGTTGCGGTCTCCTGCAAGCCGTGGCCTCGTCCTCCGCGGCGATTCCCGCACAGCCCGCAGCTCCGCAGCGTCTGGTTTTGCAGGTTCGGCGGGGAGCAGAAGGGAGCTGAGGTAACGCGGTTCTGCAGCGGGGAGTTCGGGCCCGAACGCTTCAGTCTGGTGCGCGCCGAGTTTGGCATCGACACGGCGTGCGATGGGAGAAAACAGATGGAAACGCATCCATGTGAAAAATTGTCTCGAAGTTAAAGAGCACAAAGTAAGTTTAGGTGAAACCATTCAAGTTATCCCAGCTTGTATCAGACATTACACCCAGATTCAACTCTCCCTGTGACAGAAGAAACTACGCTAGGTCCCTTACGGACAACCTGAAACCTGTAAGAGTGGTCTATCTGTATTTAGCTAGATATTTAATTTTCAGAAGTGAGTTGACAATACTTTATCTTTAGACAAATTTGTTTTATTATGAACAGAAACAATCATAAACTAGCGGTAATTACCATAACTAATGCTATGGCATTCAGTTTTCTGCACAAATGGTAATTGTCCCCATCGCGGAGATCTCTGTTGCACTGCATCCCACACTCAAGATCTTGGCAGACTCAAGCTGCGAATGCAGATGCTACAGACAAGTACTGGACCGTGAGCCCAATTTAACCTCTTAAATCTGAAACCCCTCTAACCACTTGAAACAGCACACTTGGACCTCCTCTGCAGTGCCACCTCACACTTCCTGAGCATCCATCACAGTGGCAATTTGCATCAACTACCATTCATCGAGTGCTGTAATTTCCAGTGGAGAGAGGAATAAAAATAAATCAAGAGATTAAGTGATTAATTTGAAGTTTAACAGGAAATCTGGGGAAGAACTGGAAACAGGACCTGGATTTCCTGCTTCCCACTCCTGTGCTTTAACTACATTACACCTCCTACTGAAATGAACTGATCTCACTGTTAAACCAAGAACCTTTAAACAGCAGCAGCCCCTCTCAAAAAATATTTATTTTTTCAACTAACCAGGAAATGGATAGAGAAGGAAAGCCTATAGAAGTATCAAAGCACTACCATTTTCCTAATGTATGTGGTAACAACTTTATTTACATTTATACGTCATCCCTTTTCAGGCACTTGCTGCAGCATTAAAAAGTTTTCAGCAAGGATTAGTGCACTGAGGTACCAGGCGTGTGAAATCAAGGCAGCCTCAAGGCAAACATCTGAGTAATGGGACCAAATCAGGCTCTGAAGGGTGATCTCCAGACTTCGCATGGAGCGTACGTCCCTCTGGCGAAAGCCCACAGCACAGAGCAAACACGTGTCCTTCTCCCCCACTCTAGACAAACTGTAGATTTTTTTTTTTTTTTTAATTCCTTGGATGAAATTAGGCAGCCTCATTTCTTTATGCAAGATGAATGTGGGTCATGAATGCTGTAGTCTAAATTAGATTATTTTTAAATTCCATTTAATCATTAAACTGGTACTGGAAAGGATACTTTTCTTTAAACATTAATCTCAGTGTGACTGAGTACATGGCTGACTTCCCAAATTAAGATACTGTCCAGAAAATTAAGCACGTCCTCTTCTCACTGTAGCAAGACATAGCAATGTCTAGGCTGAGATTTGAAATAAAAAAACAAGGTTTAAGTATTGCTTTTGTCAGTAACATAGTAAATGTTTTGCTTTGGTAAGATGTAGATTTGCAGTGTAACATGACCTGAAATGAACCCAAGGGGGTCAGTAACTCAAGAGGATGCTGTAAATAAATGGTGGAATGCAATGATTTACATCTAAATAGAAGATTAACATAAGTTATCAGGTATATTAGACTCCTTGCATACATTGTTTTGGAGTCCTTGCACAGCATTAGCAGAGGATTTCTTTAAAGCACAAAGGTTTATTTTTATTTTGTGTGGGCTAGAAATATCTTTTTGGATAGACTGTTTAGAGTCTCCTTGAAAACCCGTAATCAGTCTTGGCTCTTAGGATGCACAATACAGTCATTTTATATAGAAAACAAATACACTGCCCTTAAACACATCATTTGTGGTGAAGTGTAGTATCACTGGTATTTAAGATCAGTTTTTCCACAATGAACACCCAGTATGTAGCAGTATCGTCTCCCTAACATATTAAGCCTAGCTTACAGACAATTAAAGGTAATAGAGCACTGGTCCCCAATTAGAACAGCTCATCAACAGAGGGGAGCAGAGCACAGCTATGAAATAATGAGTCTCTTCCAGAGCACTGGCTTTGCCGAGACCCCAGTGGAAGAGGATCAGCTGGAGGTGGCTGGGCTGGGAAAGGGGAAGCAGGGTCTGCCACAGCAGGGAGAAGGCTGCAGCAGCAGCATTCACACAACACCCTGCAAGTAGTGACGCGTGCTGCTTCTGCCTCTTCTTTCTGGCAAGGATTTAACTACACAATGAACAGAAAACTCTTCACCTGTGTTGTTAAACAAATTTGTTTTATTCACACAAAGCAATGCACACACATTGCAGACAAGAGGCCAAATGGATATTCCAATAAAACAGATCCCTTATTCTTAAGGCTGCAAACTCTTTAGGATGATTTTCTGTAAGAACTGCAATACATCTGTTAACCAATACATTTTCAACTCAAACCCCACACAAAATAGGAGTGGAACATTAATCTGAATTTAAGTTCAGGCATAGTGTACTTTGGGGGCTAGATCACTAGCTAGTAGACTGGCAGATATTACAATTCCAGTGAAGCTAACAGAGCTAGGAAAATTCAGAAGTGCTCAGAACTTGCCCCATTTCTCTTTCCTTCATTTTTCATCTTTTCCAATTCAAAACAGTTTTAGTGAGCTTCCTGTAAAATTTAACTGGTAAGAGCCACAAATTCTAAAAAGTTACTCATTCAACAGATAAATCACAGTGCTTGGTTTAAGCAAAAGTAGTGCCTATTATTTCTTACAAAAGATGCATAGATAAAAACAAGAAAAAAATCTTCCTATCAGAAAATAACGTAAGAGATTGCAGCTGCAGTCATGCCCCCCTCAGCTCTGCTTTCTAAAGGACAGCCTTCAAAAGGATTACACTATTCCACAAGTCAACATTTATGAAGAAAAGCTAAAATAAAATGAACATATAACATTATTTTAAGGTTTACCTGTTACAGAACCCATTTTATTTTTTAATATTGTAATCTCTATAACAAATTAAATAGACAATGCATGTGTCACATCAAGGCTATATGAAATATTAAGATCTCCCAAAACACATCTCTGCATGGTGATCCTGAAGATGAATTAAATTTTTGCTTTCAGCTGACTATAACTTAGACATAATAGGTTGCAAACTCATACTAGAAGAAAATTTATCTAGTATTGATATTTTCAACATCCATGAAACAAATATATTACAATAAAATTCTCATTATAAAGTTGCACAAATTTCTATGTTAAACAATAAGAGTTTATATGAAAAAGCAGAAGTTATCTACCATTGATTCCTGATATAAAACAGTAGGTATAAACCTAATGTAGAAATCTGAAGTTAGATAAATCCTTTGGCAGCATGTTCAGTTACAATCAGGCCTTAAAAATAAATATGATAATGTATAGAAGTACGAAGAGAAAAAAAACAGATTCTATTAACACCAAAACCCTCTAAATACACAATTTTAATAATAATTAAATTATTTTACACTATCTACAAGTTGCATATCACAGAATAAAGAATATAAGAGATGACAGAATGGCAAATCCTGCTTTTATAAAATTTCAGGCATTAACAGTATGCTTATACGTAGCTGTGTAGAAAATCTCAGACAAATGAGTATATACATTATTTATATTTCATAAAGTTAACTAAATCAAATCACATCTGCCTAGCTACCTCAATGTAAGGAACTGCTCAATATTTCTGTTGGATCAAATCTTTGAATCCAATAAAAATACTAAATTACTAAACAAACATGGATACTCTACATAAATGATAGCAAGATTTAGTTGGATTACATACCAATTTGGACAAAGTAAACTCTTAAAAAAAATTCCAAACAATAAGAATTTTGAACAGCAGCATTGAAATTAATTCTTCTTCTTAAAGAACACAAGAAACAAGTTATCAAAACATTTCAGTATTGCAACATGTTATTTATACTAAGCTACTTCAGGGGAAGGATAAAGACAAATTAAAGTCATGTCAAAAGGAAAGACAAAAGCTTCCTTCCAATTGCACAAGTTTAAATACAAAATGATTCAAAGAGCAGGTACCTTATTGCATAAGCATAAATCTGCAAATGAATAAGGTCATGATACTAAATAATTTAATAAAATGTGAAAGAAATGGAGGTGGTACTGAGTGAAGGGTAATTTTTATTACTCAGTCTACAACACAACTGTTCTAATTTGTTAGAAAAATCATACACCAAACACTCTTATTTAGAGATTTTTGGAGTTTCATGGATTTAATCAAGATTTAAATCAGTAATTTTCTCCCATTATTTTCCCAGTCTAAAGATTATTCATCATAACAGTTAAAATATGTATAAATATGACTATGCTAAAGTGAGTAGGTAAATTGGAGGAGAATTAAGTGATTCTTCCAGAGGTTGAAAGAGTAAGAAATCCCATATTCCTGAAATAGACTTCAGCTCATCTACTCTTCTCCCCCCCCAAACAACAAAAACCCCACAAAAAACAAACAAACCAATCAACACCACTCACTCACACACCCATTAAAAAAAGTGCATCAGGGAAGAAAGTCTTAGATTTCTTTTCTTATCCACCAAATGCTACGGTTTCAGTTCCAAGGCGATTCGTTTTTTAAAGACGCAGCTGTCACTTTAAATATGCAACCATTCCCTACATTAAATGAGGAAGGAACAGAGTCCCACTGGTAAAGCACTTGCTCTGTCTATACATACTGCGAGTTAAAGACACCTTCTTCAAAAGGTTTGAGAGTTCTTCCTCTGACTGTAGTCAGTATTCAGCCATGTAAATGGTGGCAAAGAAAGGAAATCCAGAAGAGGCAAGAATTCCCTGGTCCCATAAATGTGATTTTTGCTCCACTTTGCCCCCATTTGGAAGGGAACAAGGCAGATTCTCACAGTCTTAAGTTTCAGACATTCCTGAGCCCCTCCTTTACCACAAGGAACCAGAATACTCCTTCACTTCTAAATACATCACAAAAGGAAAAGAGATTCTGTACAAATTTTGGGCTCAGCACCTTGCATCCACAGAGTGCCCACACAGTCAGCTAGGATCATCTCCCTGGCCTGTTCTTGCAAAGGAAACTTGTGCTTGCAATGCCACCTCTGCCAACCAGGGAACAGGGGGGCTTTGAGCTGGAGCTCTCTGGTTTCTTTCAAGAGAAACACAACAGAAGTTACCTGTTGTTTCCCCCCCGCCCCCCCAAATTCAACAGGCAGCAATGTAAAAATCATTTGTTATATTTCTGTAGGTACATGGTCCTCACTGTTACAATATCAAATCATTTTCTCTTCCAGCTCTCATCTGCTTGCTCATGCAGTTGTTCCAGTTACGCAGCGCATACCATATTGTAAAGCTCACTACAGGAGGAGAGGGACAAGGAAGCTGTCTGAACCAGCAGAGATTCTCTAAAGCACTGGCAATAGTGAGATTATAGTGAGATACCAGAGGAAGCAACGCTTATCTAGAGCAATGCTTAACAATGATTAAGCATCCTCAAGTTTCCAGAAACACATTTAAAAGGAAATCATTGTGATTTTGGTCAATCTTTTACTTAAATTTAGATTTACAGGTGGTGTTTCATGAAACTATGTGTGCTCGTTGACAGACGCCACTAAAATAAGGGCTTAAAGTCAGCTGAAATTATTTTAAACCATTAGCTAATCTAATTCAAGCTGTCTTTAAGCAAATGCTTAACAATCAAACATGATGTATATTTTTACTCTGCATCACCCTAATGCACTAAGTTGAGTTATTTAAAACAAAAATGTATTTTGATATCAGTAACAGGTATTCATAAAAATCATTACATTCAGCAACGTTTATGCACTGTTTTAGAAATATGAGCCCAGTTTGCTTTTAAAGAAGGGGCTGTTGAGGGTAATTTGCTTGCTGCTGTAGAACAGAATGAGCAGGAACTGCCACAGGGTAAGCTGGTGCTTGAGGCAAACTCGACGTACTGTTCTGGTAAGCCGCCATATCCACGGCCATTCCCATCTGCTGGGGGTAAGCAGCTGTGCTGGCAGCTGACTGAAGGCCAGCGTTCTGGTTCACGTAAGTCTGGCTTAACACAGAATCTGGTCCTGGGCTGTAACAAAACAAAGCAAATCTAATTTTGATGAGTTCGTGTCCATTTATCTGATAAGCAGATTTGCAAATAATATTTTTGCTTAGTCCAAAAGCAATCTGTACATTCTCAAAATGATTAATATTAAATATTGCTATAAATATCCCAGGGACACTGTGCCTCTAGACAGAGTAGTAATTACTAGCAGGAAGAAAAGCGATTAAGAGTTTGCTGAAGTGATACCTTAAATATGCAGCTTGAGCAGGCTGAGTTGCTCCAGGAGAATTTATACTCTGAGGCAGGGACCTCAACTGGCCCATCTGGTCAGGCCCTAGGCTATAACCCTGGGAAACGGTGACTTGGTGAAGCCCTTGCATCATGTAGTTTCCACTAGGTGGCTGTACAGGATATGACTGGAAAGAGAAGAAACATCATATACCTTTTATTTTCAACTCAGTAACAGCAAGCACAGCACAGAATACAATTACAGTGCACAATTAAGTTAGGGTTCAAAGGCTGCACTACCATAGTTTGAGGCTATCACGAGTTCATTTTTCCAACAAGCTTCTAAAACTGAAATATGCAACTCCTCCTAACACGTGTATGGGTTTTAAATAGACATCCATTATTCTATCAGCAGGTTGTCTTTCTCAAAAATGCACTGCTTATAATGTCTGTGCTTAACAGCTGAAAGAACAACCTTTTGTATCATGTAAAAGCAAACAAAATCGTTGATCTTCCTGGAAACCTTATTTCTTTTCCTCTCATTTGCCTTGCCTTTAAAATTTCAATCCTCACATATTTTGATGCAAAAACAGAAGACAGTTGAGTGGGAAGTTGTACATGCTTAGAGATTTGTAACTGAGTAACATTTTGAAAACCAGAACATAAGAATATTCTAAGACTACAACAAAAGAAAAAAGCAAGAACTTTTGTTTCTTGCATTTCTGGATTAAGATAATATTTTTTTCCAAGTCTTTTTCCACTCAAGATAGGATAGGCTGGTAACATGCTTATAAAAGTCAAATGCAACTGTACTGCTCATTGTTTTGTGACTTAGGATGGTATATGGACACAGAAGAAAAGTGCAACTTCATACCAAATAACCATGCTAAGGCTCAGCACAATTAGTATCATCTTGTTGTTGCCACAGCTGGAGGCGTGTATTTTGGGAAAAATACTAAACTCCAGTTGTCTTTTGCTGTAAATTAGTTTTTCACCCGCAAATATAATGAATTTCTCATTACTATCAGAAGTTAAGGGCACAGAATTACTACTAACTGACATTTTTGGATCTAGCTGTTACTATGGCAACTATTCTTTTCTCACTGAACAATTGCCATTAAGGCAAAACCAACCTAAAACACTCATTCTACATTTTCTCTAAAATGGATCCTTAAAATCCCCTTTCTCTTCCAGTTTTGCTTTCTTAAAATACCAGTGTGGCATATTAGAGCAACCGTAAATCTGTTTTGAGCTCCTACACCCATTAATACAACATGCTTATTTCCTAAGGAAAAAAGAGCTAAAACCAGAGTAGGGTTTCTATATTTAGAAAAAGTGCACTGCACTCATGATTAATGCACTAATATTAAAGTTCTGTCACATCCCTACTATTAGATAATAAAGTAACATTTTGCTTTAGGATTGAGAACATGACTCATAGCAAGCATATCTATCCACCAAGCTTCTGAAACACACGATTCTAGCTTAAAAGTTAACCATAGAAGGAATCTTTCAGAACTGTCAGTACAGCATCTTTGTATTAAATACACAGCAAAAATTAACGATAGTTTATTATACAAGAACGTAACTGCAAATGGAAGTACTTTGGTCTACTGCGTAAATGGTATTTTATTCCAAAGGCTATAAAAAGTCCCAAGGCGATGTCAGATTGTTCGTAGGCTAGCAAGAAAGCCTACACTTCATTTTTGCTGTCATCTTTTTAAATAGAAAACTATATTTGGAAAGTCTCTATTTCCAGAAAGGGGTACTGACCTGCACTGAAACACCAGCAGACGTAGGTGGATATTGTGCAGGATGGTGGAGCTTCGAGTAGGCTGAATATATCGGCGTTTCATTCATCAGTTTGTTATACAGCTCCAACGCTTCTAGAACTTTCACATTCAATTCAGATAATTCTGAATGTTTTCTGTTTCAAAACATATGCAAACATTAAGTTTCTTTAACAGCTAGCATTACTTCCAAGAACAACAACAATAAAAAAAATCTTAAAAGGTAGATGGCTTTCATGCATTTATATTGCAAAAATTCCGGAATCCATTCTGTTTCCTCATACCAATGGGACTGCAGGAAAGTCAGAACAGTGAGCAATTATCCTTGCCTCGCTGTAATAAAATAAAATAAAAACAAAAAAACTAAAAAAGGCAACTCCACAGGTGTGGTAAATGTGGAGGTAAAAGCATCAATTACCTTCTCACACTTTTATCATCAAATACCCCTCAGAGCCTGGAGGGAAGCAGTGAAGATATAGCTGAATAGATTTTCCTGTCACTGAGGACAGTCAGCAGCAGACTGAAAATCCTAAGGAATACTGAGTTCTGGACAGATTCCAAAAGGCTGCAGTCAGAAAGTGCTACCATAAAATGCACCTAACTATGCAATAAAAGTTTGAGAGCAGCAACCAAATTTTAGTACACACGCTGGAACTTCTGTACATAATGTTAAAAAAGGTAGAATTGTCAAATTTCTGTTCTACAAATTTTCTAGCTTGGGAGATGAAAAATACAAAAAAATTAATATAATTGCCCAATTTAAAGCATTAGTAAGTGATGCAGAAGACCATTAAGATTATAGCTTACCTATCTATTTCTTCTAGTTTTTCATCTATCATTGGACCCATCTGTTGACAAATATCTGCAGAGACAATAGTATCAAGGTAGTTCATGTATTGCACAATTAGAATTTTAAATCTAATCTAGCACCAAAACTGCTTTATTCAACGACACTAAGATAAGACACCATAAGAAACTGGAGAGCACACCAAGTTGATCATGTCTGTTCCATCAAAATCATTTCTAGTTGATATCGATTCTTTCCCCACACCAAGTAAAGAGGAAAAATACACTGGTTATTCTGCTTTTTTGTCATCCTCTCTTCCCTCTCAAAGGAAAGGCCACTGTTGAAAGAGTTTTGCATTTTTGCTTGCACACTGCAAAGTCTGCAATTTTTCCCCTCTTACAGAAATACCTAGACTCTCCAGGAATCCATCTAGATCTCATGTACTGAGGAGCTTCCTTTAGCTTCACTTTTTTCATTCCAGGAACACTCTTTTTTGAAGTATGTTCAATTGTTCTTACACACTTTGAATTAATCAGCTCTTAAGCACACTGAACTTCTAACAAGCAACATTTTGGAGAAATTTTGACTTAAAATTACTTGCTTATTTCAGGCAGAGTGTTGATAGTGAATGGATCTTGCAAAGATCAGGCAGAGTGCACTAGCTAGAAGTTAAGCAAATTACTTGGCTAAACATGGAGTTGGCTTGGCAACTATTAGAAAATTCAGTTATGAATACAGCCCCACACTTCCACCATGAAATAAACTATTCTACAGCACACTATTAGTATGGACCCAGGTTTCTCTAAGGTTAAAATAAACACAAAAGAACTCAACTGAATCCACAAAACACTAATTGTAAAATGAAATACAAGAACTAGCATACTTAGTGCTCAGAGTACCTTCTGAGTCTAGAAGATCTGGAGAATCAAGCTTTAAATCTGTAGGATCTATACTCTGAAGTACCTGCAGTGTTTTATCCATCTTATCCTGAAAGGTGAAGGGAAGATTAAGAACAGTTATTTCTGAAGCATGGCAAAGACCATTTTAATTTTCAAATAAGAAGTTAATTATATAAAGGAGTTACCATTTCATTAGCCAGTACCAAAAGAACGTTTTCACCACTGTAAAATATCAGCACTTTAATAGACTGAAAATGACTGCGTACCTCATCTATATAAACTGGTTCAGGTTCTGCTTTCTTTATTTCTTCCGTAGCATCCTCAGTAACAGAACTTTTATCCACAGTTACTGAAAGAACAAACATTATTTTATTTTCTGCAGCTGTGTTACTACACTAACTTAAAATGCACATTATTTTATTGAAACTTATTTAA
Organism: Dromaius novaehollandiae; assembly: GCF_036370855.1. Lineage (NCBI taxonomy): Eukaryota > Metazoa > Chordata > Aves > Casuariiformes > Dromaiidae > Dromaius > Dromaius novaehollandiae. Next base: position 2,312,448 of record NC_088104.1, on the reverse strand, counting down.
ACTTTAAACCAATTTCCACTAAACTGTCTTAAATACTGCTTGGCATCAAATCTTTAAATGAGAGACAAACATAAATAAGCACTTTAAGAAGTGAGCTCCTAGCTGCTGGAGAAGGCAAAATTCTAGGATTTGCCTAGAAAACCCTTTGACAAGCTGTTTCATCTAGTCTGTTAGTCTGACCACAAATCCAGGCCCAGCAAGAGAGAGGCTTTTGGAGTCCTACCAGCATCTAAGAACACCTCCAACACATATGGTTAATTTTAACTAACCATTAACATTTAAGATTTATTTTGGAATCATGATCATAAATAAAGGTAAGAATGCGATTCTTACAAGCCACTGATAGGAGTATGAATGTTATTCAACAGTATATCTGATGTCAAAGTCCATCTTCTTTTCAGATGTTTTAAAAAGTAAGTTGCTGATGTAACTGATGTGCTGATTTACTGATGCAAAAAGTAAGTTACTCATGAAGAACTATGGTAAATTAAAATGAATTTCTGTAACAGGAAAAAGGTCACAATTCAGAATCAAAATATAGACATTGTGCAAGTCAGCTACGGGAACGGCATTTGCTTGCCTGTCCATTTTCAACAAGGTCAGGATCTCTCTCTCAATTCCTTCCTTAGGCTGATTTCAGGAAATCATTTTACTGATGGGCTAATTAGCAGTTCCATTATAAGCCCACCTTTCCAAAATAATCTGTTAGCTTTTAGTAGCTAACTTACCTGTCTCAGGTTCCACACTTAAGTCAGAAGTTACAAAATTGGATGGAAACAGTCCTACTCCTCTATGATTTTCACCTTTCCACCAATTGGTGTCACTGGGGAAATAAAGCTGTATTACAAAACTCTGAACATTAACTTTTAGTGTCAGCTACATATTTTGTGCTTTCAATAGAAAACTGGTGATATCTAACATATTGTTTCCCTGTGTATCCAATAACAAAGGCAAAGGAGAACATTTGCAGAGATTAGCAGGCTAGCAGTAAAGCCAAAAGCAGGAGTCTGGCGCAGGTATTGGGGAAAGTAAAATCATTCAAGAGCAAGCACTCAGTTGTATTCAACCCTTCAATTCTTTAGACTGATTACACAATAAGCTTCATCTAAAAGTTTAGAAGCACGCAAGTGGGGACTAACATTAGAAATATAATTAAACAGACTGTGATAGGTCAATTAGACCAGCATTAGCAAGGAGGAAGTTCTGCTTTGTAACCATCATTAGGGCAATGGCGATAACAGCAACAGTGATCATCTCAGGTATTTTTTCTTCGGTTTTATTCCTAACAAACGAGAATACTTGATGGCCAGAGATTTAATGATTTCTGGAAATAGCATTTTAAGGCATATACAAATTCTTGTGACAGATGTTAACCAATTAACATTCGCCTCAGATAAGCATCCTAAAAATAAACAAATTGGACCTAGACCACAGAATGAAGTATCCAGTGTAATACAGAGAGGTTCACCCCATACCAAAAACAGCTCAAGGTCTAAAACGGCAGTGCTGTCTGGGCACACGGTGGTAGTCAGTTCGGCTGGGCAGAGGCTGTCTTCTCACCACCACTGCATTTTTACATGCAGCAGCAAGCCAAGGTGAACCAGGAGGTTGTGCACTAGCATCACAGCACAGTTTGCTTCTCTCTGGACCTCACCAGCTAGAGCAAGACAGCTGCTGCTAAGGAGAACCTCAGAGGGAAGAGGCAGAGAAAGGCTCTTGTAGCATAAGGTAGTCTTGGAGGTAACTGTTTTAAAGGAATCGCTAATCACTGAGGGAATGCAAGACTTGGGAAAGGAGGCCTGGGCTGGCTTTGCAGGAACCTAAGAACTTTTTCATGGGGGAAAACAGTTTGGAGGACAGAAAAAACAGTGGAAAATATTAAATGGATTTGGGGAAGGCCAGAGAATGACAATATACATATCTATGGAGAAAAATGCAGAGGAAAAAGTTGCTAACCTAACAACAGATATGTTCTGGAATAAAGGCACCTTCATCTGAATATATTATACCTGTCATCCAAAACAAAAATAATTTCTCCACTTTTAAAGGTGAGCTCATTGTCCTCGACAGCTTCAAAGTCATACAGAGCTCGCACCTTCCTCGAGTTCTGATTGTTTTGCTGAATTTCTGCGGATGGGTACAAGGATTTAGTTTCCATTTGTTGCTGTTTCTGCTCTTGCAAAGACAATTCAATAGCTACAATTAGGGGAGGAAAAAAAAAGGTAAGTCTATATATTTTATCCCTATATACAAAGGCAGCTTGCTTTCCTAATCAGAAAGTGAAAAATGCATTTACATTTATATTATAAAAGTGGTCTGTATCTGTTCCTCTAATACTTTAAATTTAAAACCTTTGCTCAAAATTATTAACTATATTTCACATTTCAACAGCTTTACTCTGTCTTGCAACAGAAGTAAGAGGCAAGACAATCATATGCAAGTTATGAAACATTTCAGAAAAAAATGCTTTCTGTGGTACAGCCCACAACTTAAATCATCTCACATGCTACCAATGTCAGTAACATTGCTAGTGTGATCATAAAATACTGGTAGGTTCTTCACTGACATCTGAATAACAGTAAATAAATCCAAAGGAGAAGAGAAATAATAAAACATTTAAATATTCTGATTTTTTAAAGCATCAGGATGGAGGTTAAAATAAAACGCATGGGTGCAAAAGGAAAGAGACCAAGCTCTCCGAAAAAAGGGTAGTCACCAGACAATGCTAAGGGCTCTGTGGTTGAAGAGAATACATCCTACCCCAAATCCTCATTCAATATATCTTTCAGAACAGTATACTAATTCCCAACCTGTTGTGCCCTCATTTTAACTTCTGTGCAGCAGAAGAGCATATAACTTCCTATCTTTGTGTATTTTAACAAAACATGTTCTAGAGCACGAGTCTAACCAAAAGCTGTGTCTAGTAATTTACCTTTAGCTATATCTTCATCTTCTTTGCTTTTACTTGATGATGCACCATTTTTAGCAGCATTTGTGGCAGCCTGCAAACACATAAGCAATAGAATACTTTTATGTTACAAAGGAAAAAGAAAGTTGTATAATTACAAAAAAATTAGTAATAAGTTGTTCCTGGTTAGCATCAAAATGACCTTTTAGAAAAAGGAATAAAACCCTCCAAGCAAAAACACACACACACCATCTTCAGAATGTCAGCCTGGTTTTATTTTTTTTCCCCCCGCAAAGAACAAAGTAAAAGAAATAAATAAAAAATAGTAAATAATCAGATCTCATTTAAATCACTACTCTTTCCCTTTTTGTCCTCTCTTTACCAAGGAAGAAAAGCTCTTTGGAGTCACATGCAGCATGCTCTTCCTCCCCATTCCAAAGCAATATACTCCCAGCCTCTGCACATCCTGCTGATGCCGAACAGGATGTCTCCATGCCTCAAATCCGCCTTTTCATAGTCCACCATATAGGTGGAAGCTCATTCTCATCAGCAGTTTAAGCTAATTTGCTGGACTTAATTGGGCCAGCTGAAGTGCAGCTCAAGTTCTGTTCTGTACAGTAATAGTTTATGGCAAAGGGGCAGCTGTCCGCCAAGTCATTGAGCAGCAGCTGAACTGGCTGAAGAGAATGGGGGAATGGGAACGAAGAGCAAGTTCACACAGAGCTGGAAACTGTTAACTTGAAAAATATGAGTGTCTACAACAGCATGGTGAAATCATTCTTAGAATTTTCACTTCAACAGGAAGTCTTCCTTCACATATCAAGAACAGAAAACCCCGTTTCAGACACTAGCACCGTCTAGGTCTTATCAGGGGTCTTGGAAAACAATTTTGTACAAGTATACCAGATACTAAGAAATACCAGCTTTGCTTTTTTTGCAGTGAACTATACGAGGTAAAACCATCAAGATATCATTTTATAAGTACTTGTAGGAAAGCAAGAATAATTGGTTGCCAGTACTCTAGATCTTCTATGTTTCTGCCATATGTTTTAATACATATCCTAGATCTACGATGTGTGTCAAAACACATGCTGATTAGGTTTGTGGGAGAAGGAGAGACGATCAGAAACAAAAAATGTCTCTCTGTGCATCTAAGAGAGAAATGTAAACTTTATGTAAGGAATATATAATAGAAGCTGTAGTTCAAGTTTTCAGTACTGATCTTAGCCAAACTCATATTTGACATAAAAATATTTAGCGAGCATCAGTCAAAGCTTAGAAAATAATCCTATCATTGTATCTGCTAGCTAGAAGATTAGGCAAAATACAGTAGTAAAACACACAGGGCAGGCTTAGGATTGGAGCCCCCACCACTGCAGAGCCAGGACCCTCCTGACATGGACAGATAACTGCATAACAAGAAATGGGAATTTGGAAACAGAAAAGAGCAATATCTCAGCTCCAAATATTGCCCTTTGTTTCAGGAGGCTCTGTGGGGAAAAACGAAGGCATGTGCTCCAAGGCAGCCTTTAGAACCATGAAACACCAAGTACCGGGTGTGGGTGTAGAGATGCTAAGATTTAAGGTAGCGACAGCTCAAGGAAGTTCTAAAAACAATCTAAAGAGAAGAAGGATCTAAAAGGAAACAACTCAAAGGCATTGTGAAGTAGCCTTTAGTCTATGCTTCACACTTTCCTTAAAAAGGCAAGGAAATTAAAAAAAAATTAGAATGAACTGAAATAACCCTCAGTGTAAAGAAGCAACCAAACTATAACACGAATCCTACTCTCTAGTTGAAAGCAAACGAGATCTTGTTTGAATAGCTTTTCATTTTGCTCACTGCTAATAGGAGCAAGAAGTACTATGTATTCCAAATCATAATTACAAACCAGCTTTTACCTGTGATCCAGCGGCAGGAAAAGTTACACCTTCTTCTTTCAGAGATTTAATAGTTGCAGATAATAAGCTACATTGTGGATCTTTCTGAAATTCTTCTGACCACTCCACCATTAGAGTTTTTAGCTTTTCACATACTTTTGGATGAGCCTAAAAGACAAAATTGCATACAGAGGGATACTTGTATATATGTGTGTATATTTATACACACATATATGTATCCTTGATTCAGATTCTCTCACAAATAGGAACTGTGCATTATGTACAGTGCCACCTGAACCACCATCACTTACACTGACTCCTATTTCCCCTCGTGTGTCATCCTTCAGCTCATGGGACAGTTTGTATTACTAGCTCCCGAGTTAGGGACTGAGGCACAGGGACACAATCTGGTAAAGCAAGATATTTGCTTGGAGTGGGGGTAAACCAAGACTGAGCTCAGGCTCTGCCTGCAGCTCCTCTGCCTCCCCCTTTCTTCTCTAGCCTCTTGCACCAAAATGCCCTTACAGCTCCCCTTCACCCCCCCCCCCCAAAGGATTTACAGCTGCTGTAAATGCAGGTAGGACCACTGACTTCAAACAACACTACAGATTTCACCTGCTAACAGCCTCAACCCAAACTGATAGTCCACCTGCAAAAAAGTCAGTCACGTATCACTCTACTATACTGCTAAAGAATACTTCCCAGAACATAGCTCAGTAACATTAAACTTCAGCTACTGTTAGTCCTGTAATAGTCTTAAAAGTTTTTACTGGAGCAAAAAGAGCAACGCTTCATTACAGCAGCTAATATATGTGAAGGTTATACCAACACCGACTGTTAAAAAAAGTAAAAAAGGCCTAAGCATTTCAAGTTCTATGCACTTTCTGTTCTTATTGGCAGTAAATAAAAAGACTACTGAACTCAAATAACCCAAACTGACCTCAGGATACCCGCTGGTGGCTAAGTGCTCTGGGGCTGCTGGGCTCAGCTCCGTTGGGAGCACATGGATGAGGGCTTGGGACGGCACAAACGCACTGCGCAGGGCCAGCGTTTCCCCTTTGGGAGCACTTCAGATCGCAGTGTAAGCCTGAGCCTCACACGCAAACACATGCTGAACACTAAGAGTGTTGGCAAATCTGGGCTCAAGCACGCCTTTAATTAAAAGGGATGGACCCAGATAGTTTCAGTATCAGCACAAAGATATTCATTACACTTGTCTGAACTAATTTCCTTTTGGAGGAAAGGGAGAAAGTGCAAGTTTTCTCTGCCCTCTGAAGATTATTTCTTCAAGTGGGCCGGGGTGGGGGAAAACACAAGTCGTTCCCAACAAAATAAATTATGCTCCAGTAAACCACTCTTCAGGGGGACTAAAGGTTTGTTTTTTCATCCCCAAGCACCGTCAGACCACGAAGGTCAATGCTCTATTTCAGAGTGGACCATGCTAATGGGAACAAAGGGGAGGACTTTAAGACCTATTTTTCCACAGAAAGCAAGAAACAGAAGAGCTGTGAACTCATTTTGCTTGCTAGCGATTTTATTAGTTTCCTTAATTGCTTTGCTCAACCTCTGATGATTCCAGGCCTTCCACATTTGAAGACTATCTTCTTTTTAACCCATTAACCATTTTTATCTTCGGCAGGAACAGTAACTAGGGGAAAGCTGTTCCTGCTTATTCAGTTCATTACATCCAGATTTAAATCACATCGACAGTTTGACCCTAACGTCTCCCTTTCTTGGTTTCCACTTTATTCAGCAATCTGAGAATCTCTCGAAAATGAGAAAGTTGTCTGAGGACCTTCTCCTTTTCCTTGTAGACACAAATTTAACTTCCTCAGTTTTCCCATTGCACTTTAGCCTCTGAATTTCATTCCACCTAAACAAACTCTTCAAGAAAAGCTGCTGTCACCATTATCAAATTAATTGAGCTTAGGAAGAGTCACAGATTAATTAAAATTTCCCACGTAATTTCGTAAAAACTTTAACTAGATAGTAAATATCAGCATATCACTTCCTTCATATATTGTATTTTCATAGCAAAAACAATGATACAAAAGTTTCAGTGATAAGACACAGCACGGTATCTTCAATTGCATCAGAACTACAGTGTATATATTAACTATAACATCAGCTTTGCCAAGTCTTTGCTATGCTGACAGAAAGCACAGTTATCAAATAGTTCTCCCCCCTCTACTTAAGGTTATAAAAAGTTACCTTATTTATTATACTGCGAGCTTCACTAGCAAAATCACGAGAACATACTTCTAAGTGAAATATTTTTCCACAGTTTGATACACAGGCTCCTAAAAGCTGACAACAGAAATAAAATTATGAAAGTGACAACAATGAAAACAGTCCAGATGAAAAGCACAAGTAGCCAGAGTTAAATTTCAACCTCTGTTCAACATGCACCCTTCTACTGACTTCTGATGAAAATACACAAACATATTCATTGTTCACATTCATTCACACACTTCATAGCTGCATACATAAAGAAATACTAAGTTTTTGGAAAACAGAGATAGCCTACTCACTGTAAGTGCTTGCAAAGCCACATGGGGAACTTTATGATTCACTCTCTTCATAATGGCTTTAAGGCAATCTTTTGCTCTAGAAAAGAAATAAATTATTAGCGATAAATGCGACTGACATCATAATCTGCAAAAGGTATGATATCAGTGACTCAAGTAGGCTAAGCAAACAAAACCGGGCCTATTAAAAAAAATGAAATCTAACCTAAACTTCTCCCACAACAGAGCAAGGAAAAAAATACTGGGAAAAATACTTAACAACATGTTTTTATAAGTGTATTAGATTAAAACAGACTGCATTTGCATGCAGGTATTTTGCATTAGCTGCCATCAAACTGCTGCCAGGTCACAAAGAGCAGCTGCCACTGCATTAGGGAAATGGTTGTGAAACAGATGATGAGAAAAGTCAACAGAAATAAAACAAGAAAATCAGCAGCAGGGGTTAAAAATTAAATAAGTCAGCTACAGAAAAGACTCTCTGTGGATTTAATTTAAAATAACGTTCCCATATTGCTAGCTCTTGGATCCCATTTTCAAGACACTTACGATGCCAAAACAAAATCTTTATATAAAACACGATAAAATCTTCATGTAAAATCTGAAATAAGTGTAGAATAACAATTAGTAAGCTAAATATTAGCAAGCTAAACACTTCTCTATTAAAAGTTCCATATTTAAAATGAGCGTTAAAGGCACATAACAGCTGAGGCATATGTAAGGCTTCATTAACACCATGACTTCGAAACCACTTAAATGCATGAAATCTCTACACGAGCAGCTGACGCAGCACCTTTGCAACCAGGGCCACTTTCAGCGCACGGGGAGGCTAAAAGGCCCTGCAAGGCCGCGTTCCTCCCCACTGTCTAGCGATCAGCAGTCGCAGCAGCCCACGCGCTCTTTGCCATCGAGGCTCCGCTTCCCTGGTCCTGCCAGCATGAGCGAACGCCTTCCTGCCCTCCCCGCGGCAGCACGGCCCCAGTCCCTCTGGACCGAGGCTTTCAGTCACCAGCCGCGCAGTGCCCGCACCAGGGAGCTCATCCCATCCGACTGCCGCTTCTGTCACCTTCGTTTCCAGGCAGATCACTGCCAGGATCAGGCTCACTAGGAAGCCGTCACGCAAAGAGAGCAGGGGAAATACTCAACAACCTTCTTCAGCTCAAATTCTCTCTCGTGTCAATTGAAAGCCATGGTGGAACTGCAGCCTTAGGCAAAGCTTAAAAAACACCTGTGCAAAAATTAAACTACAACTGTGTCACTGTTAATATTAAAAAAGTTGGTTTTAAACCAGATTTCAATGCATTATGTCTACACCAAGAGAGATTTTATGCCAGTAAGTTAAGCTGCATCTACGTTCAAATTCTGGTTTGGAGCAGTAGTCTAGTTTTGAAAGAAATTCTCCAATCGTTCCCACACGCTGCACATCGATTTAGCTCACAGTGCAGTTTCGGTGCAAGCAAATTAGCTTCTTGTTGGATGAAACTAAGCCAGAAGCTCCTCTGCGCCCACCAGACACGCTCCAACCTCTCAACGAGCCATTGGGGTCAGATCCAACAACTGGTCCTCCAGACCAATTTGAACCAATGCCTGTGTGGAAATTATGTTTAAGAGGCAAGACTAAACCTGGTCTGAAGAGGGAAAAAATCTGAGGTGTACATTGGATGTAGGGGCCTCAATATCAACTGCTGATTTACTGCTCCAGTCCCACTGTGGTAGTTACTTGCTCACGTAGACATAGCCAGAGAAGCAGTTTTAGTCCCAGTATTAAACATGTTGAGTTGTACTTAATGTACAAACAATCAAAAAAGTCAACATACTTGCAACAGATTTTTTATGTACTTATTTAAATGCAGGCAACATTATTTTCATAAAATTGCTCTTAGTGGAGGGCAGGGAGGGAAGAGACAATTATGCAAAATTAAAATAAAATATGCTATCAGTAGTGACATTTTAAAATTCAGAATTTCAGATTTAATTATATATTTTCCTTGTACAATTACAAAAGACACCTGAGTTTTCACAATCTCCTCTCCTCCGCAACAAACCAATTTAAAACAGTCACCTCTTCAGAAATCGTTTGGCATTAAAAAAAGGGGGGGGGGGGGCGGGAGAGACTTCAGAAAGGAATCAGAGAACATTCCACACTTTTTTGTAAGGACTAAAGATCCCCAGATTGAACAGATTTGCCATTCTTCCCTGTGGGAGGTAATTAACACAAAGAGAACTTTCTCAGTGTAATCTTAAACATTACATATAACTGTTTAAAAAAAGCTTCCAAGATCGCTTAAGGATACTGTTTACTTACCAATTCCAAGGACAAGTTGATCACAAAATTCAGAACATTTCATCACTCAAAACGTTACCTTAAAACTCAGCAGTTACTTTTAGCCCTTATAGAATCACTGAATCAGCACTCATAGTTTCAGTAGTACCACTTAGGCTAAACTGACTTGAACTGGTCTGGGTTTTCATCCCAATTTTTCCTTGATATCCTCTACCTGTCCCACTCTTTCTATAGAACAAACGTACACAAGTTTTTCATCATAAAGAGCTAGCTTTCCTAGCTAGACAATTTAACGCAAAGAAACTAGTTATATTTTCTCCTACTGACACAGTTGCTTCTTGAAATTTATGCAAGATCATTAAATATGAATAAGTCAGCCTACTGCACAAAACTTCTTACAAACTGGAATGCACCCAGCATATACCAATTGCTCTCCTGGAAATTCTGTTGGAACATTTTTTTCAAAGAGTTTTAAAGCCAACTGCACATATTTGTATAGCTTATGGAAGTGTCAGATCGGTAGCACTTTCTGCATAGCTGCCTATGATAAGCGTTCTGGGAAACGCTGCTTCTGAAACAGTGCTCTTTTCCACATGAACATTAAATTGTAACGCCGAGATACAGCTTACCCATTAGGAGTACTTCCAACTTTGTCACATATATCCATAATAAGACCCCAGTCCTCAGTGGTGTTATATTCATTGGTAGCCTTTTCTAGAAAGAAAAACAAAAACGATTAAATATAATACCCTATTAAGCTCAGATTCTGGCAAACAAATATTTTCTCAGTCATACCAAAAAAGGACATTCCACATACACTACTGAGGGGCAGTGGTGGTATCCCATCCTGTCCCCCCCACCTCCCTGGACTAATGCCAATTTTTGCTAAAGTTTTGTATAAAGCACTTTTCGTATAGAAAGAACAGCACTGGGCTAACAGACGTGATAAGAATTCAAAAGACGCAAAGAGTGAAATAACTCTTGAAATGTAATGTTGAGAATGACGTTTAGCTACCCCAGGTTTAAGTCATAGCCCTAACTCAGACTTCACTCAAGGTTTTAAGTTTGCACGCCATTATGCATTTCACATGGATCTTCTCAAAAGCAACAACAAAAAATTAAGTCTATAAAGCAATACCATCTCCTTATTCAACACTCTTCTTAAAACATTATTTTCTATTAGTTTTTCAGGAAATCTATATATTGCAACAGCTTTTGAGAAAACGAATGACATGGGGGAGCAGAAAGCTACTAACACAGCATTTCATTCAATTTATTAACTGCTAAGGCTTAATGGTTTTTTGTGTCCTTCCCTTTAAGGTTTTGGTAGAGCCACATTATTTTAATCACATAAATATTACACTTCTATTAAAATAACTCAAAAACAGCAAATTAAGTATTTTATACATTGTATTTGCTGCCTGAAGATTTAAACTGCTTCACGCAGTTTAAATATTTTGACTAAATTCGAAAATAAATGCATTTAGATTTTTATGTTACATATTAATTCCAGCAGAATGCATTTCATAAATGATCATGGCAGTTTTATAATCACTACTTTCACAGAATTTTATTTCAGTAAGAGAAGTCCCTAAATCCCTTTGGGACTGAGTATTTTAAAGACTACTTAGCAGATTAAAAGCAGAACAGAGTGGTCATTCACTATTAATATGATGGTGTTCTGCAATAGCAGCTGCTCCAAAATTACAGTGTTTGCTGACAGCAATACCACTCCAGGATAAACCCATTTTCCCGGGTGTAATTACGTGTGTCCTGACAACCAGCTTCACTACTTAGTTTTGCAGTCAGAAGTCGCAGCAGTTCTCGGGCTAGCTCAGCAGAACGGCTGCCACAAAGAAAGCGCAAACACTGTAGCCAGCAGCGCCCCTAAAACCTTCCACTGCAGCAAAAGTAGACCAAGAACAAGGGACACAAATTTGCAATTTTCACTATAGGTCACCTTCACAAGAGAGGGTGACTATTTAAGAGAATTAAATATTGCAGTGGAAGCATGTTCCTACAGCACAGACCTTCTTAAAAACATACCTGGAAAGGACTTTTTTGAAATACATCAAAAATTTTAGGAAGCTAGCATAAAACTCTGACTGTTCTTCAAGGTAAGTGAGAGCCTGCAATTTTAAGAATGTGTATGTGCATTTTTCTTTTCAAAAAGCCCCTCCAAACCAAAAAGCCATCACAAAACAAAGAACCTACACCCAGAAAACATTCCTGGAATATTTAACCTGTAAAGACTGAATAATCACAAAAGCAGAAATCAAGACTAACACAATGCAACGTTCAGTGCAGTTCACAGGATTTCGGCCTGGTGTTTGCTATGAACTTCTGCCAGCTAAAGCTGCTCTTTAGAGGCATCGCCTCGCACGCCTCCACCCCAACAGCACGAATCCTTCCTTCGGGACTTGTCAGCCACATGAAGCCGTCTCACCAGGTGACAGCAGCCATCAGTTGCGCAGCCCTCCAGTGACAAAGAGCACAAATAACACAGGCTGGGCACGTTTTTTATTCCACTGCCTGCTGTAATCCTGCTCTGCAGCCTGTCTCCCCTCCAAAACGCCAAGCGTATTTTAGCAGAGCCCCTTTCCACAAGGCCCCCTCAGCCAGCCGAGGGGCACGGCCGGCTGCTGAGCGCTACCTCCGCCGCGAAGCCCCAGGCTCTTCCAGGGGGAGCAGCGAGCAATGCAAAAGTGATGGGAAACATCTACAAAATTAGGGATTTTTCTTCCACAAAATAAAACATAAGAAACTGGAACACAACAGAAATAAGTAATAACAGTAAGTGGGAAAATACGGTGGTAGTTCAACAAAAAGGCACGGGAGCCAAGAGAAGTTGAGGCCGTTTCGTACCCGAGTCTTTGGCACTGTAAAACCCCACCAGCAGCAAGCAACACCGTACTTTGATCTCAGCAGCGAGCAGCGGCACAGGAAGACGCGAGCTCCACTAAGAGTCAGCAGTGCTTTGATAAGCTGGGCCCGAGCAGTGAAGCAAGTCTAAAGATAGACACGTCATGCATCTACGCTTTGTTTATCTTCTTCCTATGGTCCCAGACCCAAACTTCAAACACTCCTCTTCCCACACTGCCTCCTCTTCCTCTCCACTACTTTTCTTTTAGAATGGGAAACAAACCAAATAGGGTCACTTTTGGAGAAGGTATTAAAAATATATTTATATATAACAGCATTTGTAAGATACATAATAGTATCACGCTTTGGCAGGACACATCTATCACACTTATCTGATTTGCTAGTAAAAAAAGCAATTGCAATTACTTTTAAAATATCACAGCAAAGAAAACCTGAAACAGATCCTTGAGCATAGAAGCACACAGGAAATTTAACCTAATTTTGATTGCTTACAAGCCAGTCGAGCGTAAGCTTGTAAAACCAACATGCAGTGTAAACACTGCAAAACCAAGCGCTTTACTTTGTACCTACTGGCATGCAGATCCCCAAAACAACCCCCCAGAGAGCACCAGGCGGGGTACGGGGCTAAACAAGGGCAGGGTGCAGATCTGGGGCTCACGTTACTGCAGCTTGCCAGGGAGCACCAGCAGCTCTCCTCCTCTTACAGCGTTTGTTTGTAGACAAAAGCGTCGCTTTTCTCCTCTACAAAAGACTCCATAGCTCTTGCAAGAATAATTTTCCTGGACACTTGCTACCCTGGATTAGCTCTTCTCTAGTTAACGTATACCAAGACATCAGTGAGGAGTTTACATCTCGGCACCTTTCACACCCTGAAGAACAGCAGGGCTACCACAGCAAAGCTTAGCAGGATCTACTCAGCTCTGCTGCCGTGCCCCGGCCCCAGCAGGGCCACTCAGAGGCCGCCGCTTGGCTCCACACACCCGCTCCGAACAGAAACGGGGTCCTGCGGAGAGAACCGAAGGCTGCCCCAAGGCAAACCTTTGAGGTTTTCTTCCCCGCCAGCGCTACAAATTTAACAGCATCTGTCTTTTTGCTTAACACCAGCTTCAGCTTAGGAATCATCTTGAAGGATAACCGCTTCACAGATGCTGAGATATGGACTTTGATCAGAAGAAACAGATGTGGGAGGATGTGTTTTCCAAGTCTCAGTGCTCAGAGAATAAAAGCCTTAAAAAAATTCTATGAATTATGCATACACTCTGTAGTCTTCCAACTTAATGAAGGAACACTCAACTTGAGCTTAGTGTTATAAAAATAACCCACATTAAAAGCAAAATATGCTTCTTTATTGCTGCTCGGTGTATTTTAAAAAAATCCAAACAAATAAAAAAATTAATCATTTTTAACTGGATCAGTTCCCCGACCTGGTCTGCCACACAGCTGCACAGAACTACGCCAGCACAAGAGAGGAGATGGCACTGAAGCGAGCAGCTGGGGAGGCAAGGGGAACGACTTACTGGTGCTCCTGCCAAGAGAAGAAATGCATGGCAAGCTGCTGCCTCAAACACTCACCAGCTCTTTAAGAAAAGAAAATAATGCTTCATCTCAGCAGACCACAAAGGCCAAGTTTTTCAGAACCCTCTCCACCACATGACATCCAAAAGCACTGTTATATTTCAAAGGACAGCTGGACATCGATCTGTCCAACCTAATTGCACTGGCTCTTTTCCCCTTTATTTCACAAGAAAGGGGCAGGTAAAATCCAGAAACAACACTAAGAGGCAGGAAAACATTATCGGGACTGCAACAGAGCAGCCTGTGGCAATCCCCAAAAGCATTTCTGTTTATGTATTTTAAAATATCAAGTCCTCCGTCTCTGAAGATCTTGGCATAACGTCGAACTGTCCCAGCTCTGCACTCATAAACAAGCAGGCTACCGCACGCCTGCTTTCACGGCCGCAGAGGCCCGGCTCTGGCCGGCTGCCTCCACCCCTTGCAGCTCTCGGAGCGCCCACAGCCAGAACTGGGGGAAATCTTAAAATACCTGTACGAACATAAACAGGGAAGAAAGGGAATTGTGGGAACTTCACAGCTCCCCTAATTCCTTAAGCATGGTGCTGGCATCCCAAAAGCTCTGCAGAAGTCTCCAGCTTGACACTTTGATTACTACTAAAAGCATATCACACTGTTACACAACACGAATCTCTCATTGACTGCTTTGCCTGGAAGCCGATAACCCAGTTAGCATACAGCATATTACAGTGACACAACGAAATCGGCAGCCTCGTCCTGTTGACAGCTCTACCTCGCCGCTGCCTAGCGCACACGACCTTCAGACTTGCCAGGTATCATTTCAGCGCTGGATTCCCTTGAGTCAAGCCTGGCAACAACATCGAATAACACATCAGTTAAAAAAAAACAAAAAAAGCCCCTGAATGCAACAATATTTTTTCACTTGTGTCTCAGAAGTTTTATGCTAGAAGCAGAAAGATAACAAGCACCCAAGCATTGATTTAGCACAAAGAACGCCTCAATTTGACACCAAGTTTGTTACAGGCCAACCACTAGAGTGACAAGTTTTCAGACTAATTTGCTCCCCAAGCTATGTGAAATAAAATCTTATACACAAGTATTTTAAATTCTATATAGCAACCATCTGTATTCCACAGTCTAAGTACGCAAAAACAAACAATATATTACAAGTGAAAGCTTAAAAAATACTCCAGACTACTGTTATTTTTTTCAGAAGATAAAGCAGAACAACACAGTCTAATATCAGAAGTTTAATCCTACACACCTCCTTTTGTTTACTTTGCCTTTGTGTAACTAGACTAGAAAAAATGCCAAAAAAATTCCAGCTTCGATTTAATTTGCAATATGATCGCTAGAGTCATAACGCAACTTATTTCCAGTAGCTCTGCACGTCAAACTTCGTCCTTCCGGAAAAGCCAGTCCTATCTGTAGTGATCCCACTTAGTAACTAAACCCCATTCATGTCACACTGAGTATTTTTATACTTTATTTAAAAAATTGGAGCAAAGTGGAATATTAAGAAATATTTTTCGCAAGGTAAATCCTGTTCACTGAGAAGGCTTTGTGAGATACAGTTCTAGCTTAAAAAGCAAACCTGACATCTTGTTTCATCAAGCCAATTGGCCAATAAGCTGAGAAGTAATCAAAACCGTAGGCAGAGGATTTGAAAGCTACAAGAAAACAGCAAAAGCACCAGGAATCAGTAACAAAGTTGTATTCTAGAGCCTGGAAGGCACCAAAATCACATGAAAGCTATCAGTATTCAGATATTAAATAACAAAACATTCTTCAGAATATAATCAAGAACAAAAAAAAAAAAAAAAGAGTGCAGCTATGCTGTAGTAAAGTCGGGGTGGGGTGGGGATAGCATATGCCTGGGAGCAGACTATCATAATCCCAGGGCAAGAAAGAAGCAACACAACATTGCAGATTCAGTAGTAAAGACTTTTAATAAGTCAGGTCAAGACAGGGTCACAGACTGAAGACTGAAAAATTTGATCCCTGTGTCTAAAGAAGGTGAAAAAAGAAAGACCTGAGGAGCGACAACAGCAATTATAGCTTGTTTTCAAACATTTGCAAGACTTCAGACCAATGCTGAAAGCAGGAATTATTACAGACTGAGAAGTAAAGGACGAATGGGGCGAACTGTAACAGAAATCAGTTATTTTCCCACATGAAGACATCTTATCAAAGGCTAATTTGAGCATCAATTGGTCTATCCAGATTGCAGTAAAATACTTCGCAGGATGCCACGTGCAAGTAACCAAGCTACAGTTCTCAGGTCACTCCACGACATAAAGGCGACAACCCTTGACATAAAGCACTCCAGCGAGGGCAGGGAGAGTTTACTTCCTGAACGCCTCAGAATTGCTCTCGAAATCAATACTGATAAGATCCTTGCTATCCATGTCAGCAAGGAGTAAGGGTCTTGTAATAAATCTAGAGGAAAGTTGGAAGGTATCATCAATACAAGGAAAGACTAAAACATCACGTAAGCAGAAACAGAAGCCCTTGAGGACTGAATTAGGTGGAAAAAGACAATATTTAGTAGGAGAAAATGTAAACTCACACATACTCAGGGCCCATGAAAGATTCTCCTAGAAACTAAGTGCTGAGCAGGTGGAAACAGAGGATGGGAAACAGAGGAGCAGACTGACGAGTACACCAAGATCTAACGCAAGAGGACCCAGGCCACCGACACAAAGCAGCCGCAGAAGAGGTAAATGCAGTACTAGAATGAAATGCGCAAGGTAAACACTTCAATGTACGAGGAAGCATCAAATGCCATCATACAAGATTCAAACAATCTGTGGTCCAATTCTGGATAACAACATTCAAGCCAGCACAGAAAACGCTCCCCACTCCCCTTGACCATGTTAACAGTCTTAAGAAAGACTAACAAAAGATGAAAGGGAATAGGCTGCTCTCTATCAAAGGAGCAACTACTTCAGAGATGAAGGTTATTTAAGAGAAAGGACAATAGTGGGAAAACACTAAGTGCATATGAACTAACTATGAACAGACTTAAACAGGAAACTTAAAAGCTTCTAGCCCTTTAAGAACTGAGGCTTTGGAGGATCCTCTTAACTGGAAAAACAAATGAAAGAAATCCAGCTCCTCAAATGCTATTCCATAGGTTAATTCTGTGACACCCCAAATGCTTACAAAGTGACCAGAGCAGATGCCTAGGAGTTAAGACTCTATGAAGCTCTGCTGAGAAGCAAACATAAGGACTTCGAATCAAGGAAGCAAAAACAATTATGACAAAGCAAAAGACTGTTTATCCACATTTTTCTAAAGGTGTTCCAAGAAAGCGGCACCATTAGATGTACAGTCTGAAGAGACAACTGAATCAACCTCATTGCTTGCTGCCACCAAAACGGGAGTCCTGTTCTTCCCATCAAGCTTGCAGAGAAGTCCTGCCTCTTCTTTCCGCGACCATTTTTGCAGCTGTTGCTGAGCTGATTCAGCTCACCAAACTCCCAAATTCATCATCCATTCGCCTTCATATATGGCTCAGCTCACCAGCCAGACACTTTGCTTTGTCAAAACAGTTTTCTGCCAAACTAATGATTGGAATCAGTTCAGTGAGGAATTCAGAAAATCTGGGTGAGGTGGCAACATGGAAGAAGATCTCTCCTTCTCAGGGGCATCAAATCAACAGCTGGGCTCAACTATATTGCTGGCCTGTACCTAAGTTGGTTTTTTGTTTTTAATAATGAAAAATTAACACAGGAAAAAAAAGTAAATGTAAGTTAAATCCTGTCACAGGCATATTAAAACTCTCATAAATACTACAAGCTACATTACAAAGCATTCGCATTTGATAATTTGATATTCTGGATGTCCTAATTTACAAAGGAATAAAAGAAAGGCCCTTAATGGTAAACAGAGATTTTTCCCTAGCAAGGGCTGTAAGATTTAGGCTCACTAATAACAAAGTTCTTATTCTATTGCATTTGTTTAATTGTAATAAGTGCATACTGTTTCACCAAGTTTAAACAAGGTTAACTTTTAAAAACTACAAGTGAAAAGACTTGAAGTACTATAAAGTCTGAAAGTGCTTGAAGCCTTTAGGTTTGCCAAAGAATTTTGCGCAAATATGAGATTCCTCAGTTCAAAAAGTCTTTATTTGTGCAAACACACCAGTTAGAGCCATTTAAAAGATACCTCTGGCTAGCATGCAGATAAAGCTTCATGAGATACTTGAAATAACGGGACCATACACAGCTGGTTCCACAAGTTTCTACTTTCATTTTAATCATAGGTCAACATTAAAATCTCATGATGGTTTGTGAAAAGAAAGAGGAGTGAATGCTTTTATTACGCAAACTTTGAAGGCACGTTAAGAAAACAGCGACTTATTCTATGCAGAATGGAGATGGTGCTGTAACACGAGCACAGACAACATTGTTTTCCATCAGTATATATTCCAGCCTTGACAAAAATCTCAAGAATGCTGAATTCTTCTCTTACCTAAAATACTAGTGAATCAACAAATGTAAGTCTGCCTCTGCCATCCAGCTTTTTGCTGTGCTGCAGACTGAGAACTGGGTTCAGAACATCCTTTAAAGACGAACCACGCAGAACAAGCGCAATGCTCAAGAAAGCTCAAGAGCGAGCAGAGGGGCCAAACAAGAAGCCCCTGAGGCAGCACCCTCGTCCTGTCAGCGGCACCAACTCCGGCCCAACAAGGCTGCCTCGGGGTTTTGTAATGGCAAGAAACGTCAGCTCAGGCTCAACTTCATGCCACCAAACTAGTTTCCAGCTGATGCCTCAGTACCAGACACTGAAATGGGCCCAAAAAGCTGATGCTATTGACATTAACAGAGTTGGTTTTTCACCTTTAATTTCTAGAAATGACAAGCCAAACACACCACGCAAGCTCGGCGCCCCTGGCAACCTCATTCGAAACGCAGAAGGCAGCCAAACCCCCCCAGCACAGGCGGGCCACGGCCTGGGGAGCTTGCGGCGAGCTGTAGCGCGGCCGCCGAGGAACAGGCGAGGCCCTTGGCGCCCCGCCGCGCCCCACCCGCCCCGCTCCCTTCCGAGGCCAGGCCGCCGGGGAGGGCGCGGAGCCAGCGCGGACCAGCAGCGCGTTAATCCGTCCAAAAAGCCACGGGGGTGGGGGGTGGGGGGGGGCTTTTCCCTTCAGTTTCGCCGCGCGGCGGTAACCGCCGGTGAGGGCCCAGCCGTTAACGGCCGCCCCGCGCGGCGGCCTGGCGGGGGCCGGCCCGCACGGGACAGCCGCGTGACCAGCGCAGGAGGCCGCGGCGGGACAGGCCTGGCTCCCGCTGCGCCCCCGGCCCCGCTCGCTCACCCACGTCCTGCTCGAAGGCGTTGGGGCCGGCGCCGAAGAGCGACATCGCGGCGGCGCCCGCCCGCTCCGCAGCTGAGAGACACCGCCCGCCCTGCGCCCCGCCCCCCGCCGCCGCCGCCAGGCCCCCGCGGCTGCCCCACGCCGCGCCTGACCGCGCCGCGCAGGAAACGCCCCAGGCGCGCCGCGCTGCGCCGCGCGGGCGGGGAGGGCACAGGGGGGCCTCCTGGGCGCAGGCGGCGGCAGGCGCGCCGCGGGCACCCCGGCCCCGCGGGGGCCTCGCGGGGGCGGGGCTGTCGGCCGCTGCGCGCCGCGGCCCCGCCCACGAGGGGGCGGGGACAACCCGAGGGGCGGGGCCGAGTGCGTCGCTGGCCGGGGCGGGGGCGCCGCTGGCGGCCCGTGACGTCAGGGCCGGGACGCCATCTTGAGGCAGTGCGTGTGGCGGCCGTTGGTGGCGGTTGATGACTGCGGTGGCCGTTTTTTCTCGGTTCTCCCCCCGGCCCCGTGGCTCGGTGCGGTCCCGATTGAGTAGCTTTTCCCCCTTTATTTTAAAAGATGCCTGAGAGCACACGCTCTGTCGTGTGAAAGGCTGGGTACGAGGGAGGGAGGGTGAAGAAACGCAGTGCGCGATGGCGGCTGTGCTGTGGGGAGCGTGGGTCATGGTCCTGCGCGGCCTCCTGTCAGCAGCGGCCCTGCAGCCGCACGGGCAGGGCTGAGAAACCCCCGCAGCCACTCCCTGGCACACCCGAGGGCCTGCTGCTCCCCTACCCTTCACAGCAGCCACCAGGGCCGGCAGCAGGCATGCGAGGCCGTGGTGGACCTGCTCCCTCTGAGGAGCAACGCGACTGCGACTGCACAGGAGCGCCTGCTGGTCGACACGTGAGTCAGTGGCGTCATACCCAGCACCCTGGGCCTGCTGGAATATGCACCGTCATAAGTTTTACAGCCACTTTTCAGAGTAGTCATGAGCCTGAGTCATAATCACGGTAATGTCAGCACATGAGTCAGAGCCTATTTTTGACTTCCCGCTGAACAGGAGCACTCCTGGGAAAGCGAGGCCCGGCCCTGCTAAAGTGGCTGTATTTCTGTTCGAAAATCAGGACCTTGAAAGTTCTCGGAACAAGTTTGCTGAAAGCATTGCATTTTTTTTCTTTTGCTCATTTGAAATTTCAGGGACCACAGTTTTTCCCTCAGCTGTGATATGCATGTCTGAAACTTCAGGATGTAAAGGCTTCACTTACTGGTTTAAAAATAATTTTTAGCATGTTTGTAAAGAATTTTTGTAAAGAATTTTAGATGATTTATTGGCTATTAAATTTTATTTGAAGAATACACTGATGTTTCCTCAAAGGCAGAGTTTATATTTCTTGAATATTTCATACATCAAAAACATTTATTTTAAATCATCTGGAGCCTGCGATGATATAATATTAACATATCCAGTGTTTCTGTTGACTGAAAATTGCATCTGCAGATTAACTGGAAGACTGTATGTTTAGTCTCACCAGCTGTGTCTGTGGTCCAGTTTCAGATCAAGTTACCATTTTGTTCACTTTTTTGATAGTTTGAGGCAGTCTGTAGGTGGCAACATTGCTTCGTTTTCATGACCGTAGTTGAGAATACTGAACTGAGTCCTGGAAATGAACTCCTACTGTCAGATTTTTAGGGCAAAATGGAGCTCCTTTCCCTAAGTCTTAAATTTACTAATTAAATTGAAGCTTATAATTTCACGTAATGAATCAGACTGAATAAAAATGGCACTAATTTGTTTAACTGCCGTAAAGAGGAAGGATGAATCAATTTGTACAGAAATGCAATAAACACTAATGTTGTCTGGCTGAAATAGCAAATTGTAGTGAGTTGTGTATAATTCAAGACAATGAGTTTTCTCTTTTATTAACTTCAGCTCTCTCACCCTCCACAGTATTACGTGTTGTGCAATAATCACAGCAGTTGCACATGCACATAAATGGATAGCTTTGGTTCTTAAAGTCCTGTAACGTTATTTTTCTCATCTTAATATTGAATCGAATGTCACAAATCTTCATGTACATTTTCTCCATTATTTATCTAGTCATGAATACCTCTGAGTTCTGTGATACCTTTTAGAAGTGGAGGACTGGAGAGGACCACCCGTGTTGGATCTAAGCCCCAGTTTCAGGCAGTCATGTAGTGACGTATAGTCCAGAATCATCCACAGAACTTCTACTGTAGGTGACACCACGACCAGGCCACAGGACCAACACCTTCCCAACACCTTTTAATAAACCTAAATCCCAGTGTAAATAATAAAATCCACAACAATGGTAAGATCCAGCAAGAGAAAAGAAACAAATAGGGCATGGCCAATTAGCCTGAGTCCTGCAGGAACAAGCTATTCATTAAGGAGAACTCCTAGGAAGCACTACAGAGGAGGCTAGAAGAGCAACTGTTAAAACAAAGTGTTATTTCTAAACCTGTTTTTCCAGACTCCAAATCTGGTAATCTGTTTATCCGTGAGTACTGAGCACTACATGACCCTGTATCTCAGATATTAATGTGACGAGGCCCACCTGCAAATTCCGGTACCCACGTCAGTGACTGATCTCCAGTACGTTGTAGGAAATCAGCCGCTTCTCCTCTTCAGAGCCATATTGCACAACAAACTGGCCAACTCTGATCTTTCTATGTTACCTTTGTAACCATGTGTTTCAATATTTAATTTCAAGGGGCTTAACTTTTGTAACATGTTTTAAAGGATAATTTATATTGTATAAAATGTTTGCTTTTTAAAAACTTTGGTAATGCTTAGGAAGGTTTTTCATAGTGCCTAAAAGCACAACAGCAATTTGGTAAGAATTCTAATTTTGTTTTAGAACTGACTAGGTGCCATATCCTTCTACAGATGACCCCTAGTTTACTTGCCAGGTTTTTTTTGCTTACTGAAATATTTTTTCTCTTTTCATAATGGGCCTTCTGTTACTCTGTGTGGGAGTCATGCAGAGAGAGACACTGACTAAACTGAAATGCTGAAAATAATTCCACGTAAAGCGTTTCAAAAGGTACGTGTGAGCACGCTCTGCCCTCAATTTTCGGATTTTACTATCAGGTGATATCTGTGAGAAAAGAAGAAGCCAGAGAGAAGCACAATCTTAATGCTGCTGTGCTTTTGCTACTCTCATGTCAACAGATGGAAACTTTCAGTCAGACCGTCAGTCATGCCCTTGCCCTTGCATGGAAGAAGATACTGCATTAAACAAGTACAGGAAAACTTGAGCATTTGTGATCATATATTTTACTTTATACACAGTCAGATACCATACACATGCAGATGAAATGCGAATGGAGCATACCTTTACTCTTTAAATACTTTGATTCATTATTAAGTTTTCTTTGGCTTTTGTTATTCAGCTCAGAAACGCCAAGTCTCCTCATAAAAGCATCTTAGACACTTTTCTGTCTATGGCTATTGCAGTACTCTTGGAAACAAGTTGATTTTAGTTGGACTACATTACCTAATCCTAGATTTTTTTCCTTGTATCTGGTGTTACACAATTGGATTAATCTTTCTTTCATTAGCCAGCATGGAGAAGAAAGAGGGAGAGAGAGGAGGCAGTTGACATTAATGCATCCCACTTCTCCCCAGTTCTTTCATACACAGCACCCTCAGCATCTAAATCTAATAACCGTCCAAATGTAGAGAGACAATTTAGATGGCTAAGGACCATGTTAACGGGGTTTGTCCTGGGATCTTAACATCTTTCTCAAGAAAATATTTCCTGCCAGGGCAGGCCAGGTTCGTGTCGGCATGGTGGTGGGTGGCTCCCACTGGAGCAGTCAGAAGATGTTTCCCTGTGAGATGCTCAGCCGGGCAGCATCCTCCCCCCGGCATAGCTTGTTGTACGAGAGTGCTGCTGCTTCTTAACCTGCAGCTCTTGGCTCTGCGTTTCATGGAGGGAGCTCCAAGGACATGCTTATCTTTGTGTTAGGTCGTGGCTCCTGAGTCTCTGGGAGATGTTCTTCCAGCGGTGCAGACTTCCGAGAGCACTTACAATGCCACGCAGTCCTGCACGTTGGTGTGTAAAAGGAATAGCCATCTGCAGTGTCCCTGAGAAGGGGGAGCGTTAAACTAAGAGCACGTGGAGCCAAGGCATCGTCTCTTCTGTGCTGGTGGTTCATCATGGTGGAACAGCTCCTGCCAGTTTATTGTTTCCATAGCACCAAATCAGAGGTGGGTGGGCTAGGCACGTTACGGGGTCACAGCTCTCTTTCCTACCCTCCCATCGCTGCCAGTCAGGAATCACGAGGCAATGGGTGTTTAGGCATGTAGGAAAAGTCTTACAGAAACCCAGTAAATTTACAAGCGTTGTGTTCAGTGGAAGGTCACATGAAGAATTCTTGGCCTCACGAATATGGCAGTAGATACTAAAGTTCTGATTTCCATGAGCAAATCTGCCCCACTTCAGCACCGTATGCCCTCCGAGCCACATCCTCCTGTCTAAGTAAATGTACGAGCAGTGAAGAGTCTGGCCGTGATGCGTTCCCAATTGTTTCAAAGTGCAAGCCAAATTTCCGATCAGAAGCTTCCTCTCATGAAACAGAAAGTTCCCTGTCCTTTCGCTGCAAGTGGTTGTACTGGGAATGAAAACTGCCAGTACGCTGCTTTGCATCGCAGTATAGCGTGACAGCGTGCTGCCAGACAGCGCGCAAGCGATTCTGTTTGCAGGGCTGTGCACCCCGCTTGGATCTGTCTGCATCTCCAGTAAAGTCAATGGGATTGCATTTGCTGTACTGGGACAACTCTAGCTTTATGCTTGGCATGTTTAACATAACCCATGGGACATGCTTCTGACAAATGTCTCACAAAAATGGCTTACGCTTCTCAAAATTATAACTACAAACAATTCAGTGCTGGATATCAAGCTGGTAAATTATTTTGGGACCATCATCCTAACACAAAATTGAGTTTCTAGACATACTTATTGTGCCTTGAAGCACAGAATTAACAAGACAATACAGAGTGTGCAAATACATATTTTTAGTTAGTGCTGAATATACACAACCACCCATATGGATGTTCAAGCAGGAGAGAAAACAGCACCGCTACACCCCAGACAATCAGTCATTGTGTCAGAGTCATGTACACAGTCATGTGTGTGTTTAGTGTATACTCAGCAATCATCTGATTTGAAATTACAAAACAAATCTGGTTTATGCTGTGAGTCTTGTTCCAGTTCATCAAAAACAAACAAACAAACAACCCCCCCCCCAAAAAAAACAGAACCATGTCAAAAAAAGACTGGGAAGGAGTTCAAGAAACTTAGTGATTGCAACAAATTAGCGAATTTGACAACATTAACCGCCATGTGCACCAAGCAACACAGATTAAAATTAAATGTATTGAGAAAGAGAAATAATTCTGCAAGTGGTGGATGTTTTCAAGCATTTGGTGGAGTGAGAAGTAGCAGAAATCAAGAAATGAAGCACTGGATGATGTCCTTCGGATACGGTTCCCTAACACCGACCTAGAATAACTCTCCTCAGCGTAATGGCAGCAGGATCCCGAGTTCGGCCTCGAGGCAGTCTGCTACACCACAGCTGGTGGTGAAATACATATATATATATAGAGAGAGAGAGAGATGGTGAAATAGTTGTGCTCTGGTGCAGCCATGACTTAAAGGGGGCAATTAGACCATTGGGAGCAGTTTCCATGTTTTCACTTGGCAATGGCTTTGCTTGCTTGCGGAGCGGCATGTGACTTTGTTGGCAATTTAGAGTTTTACCTAAAACACCTCGGATTTTTCAAGCAGCTGAGGGATTTCCTGTGCTGCCTTGAAGAGTTGCCCCGGCCTGCGCTTTTCCTCCGGGGTCGATGCACGCGCCGCCTCCGCCCCACCGTTCCCCTCCTAATGAGGGGGGACGAGCTGCACAGCATTAATTGTAGCAGAGAAAGGTGAAGACGGACAGTTACTGCAGTTTACATCCTGATTTACATCGCGATAATTTGTTGTGGAGCCGTGCCTGGAATACGCTTCGGTTTACCCCACCTGAATTAGCTATTTGAGACGTGGAAGTGGCATGGTTTGGCCAGATTAGCTCGTGATAAGTATCCTGCTCACTGCTGGTCTGTACAAAGGATTGCATCAGCCTTTTTGCTACCCTCCTGGGACCTCGTGCTGTGCTACGTGCCCAGCGTGGCCCACGGGCTTTCCCAGGTTCCCACCTCTCGGGATACAAGCCTCCATGGGGCAGGTTTGGTCTCATTCTGCACGCAAAACCTCCCTCCTACGTGTGCGACATGACATCTAGCCATAGTAAAATAGATTTTGGCTGGATAGGCTGGACTTGTCATGCAACCTGTAATTTGCGGACTGAATAAATCCATAGCCAGTTTACACCTTATGTTCCTTTCCTGCATTACACCTTATGCATGTTCTTATGCACATTTTACCCCTTAGCTTAAATAGCAACTACTTCTCTGCTCTTTTTACATATATAAGGAGAGCAAGAGTATTGCCTTTTGTTACATGAGACAAGCCACATTCTTCCAGTATCATTCTGACAGGTTTTCCATTCCCATAATTATTCCAGCAGCCTGCTCTATTTTTGCGTCTGCTTTCGTGTTTCCTGGATGTGAGTGATGAAAGCCATCCGCAGTGTGCTGGGTGCAGTTCTTACAATGGGATTTGTGCTTTCCATCCCCTGGAGTCCCCCGGCCTCCTCCTTCCTCAGCTGTTTTCCCTGCCTCGTACACTCACCTCCGGGCCACCCCAGCGGGAATCCGACAGGGTGATGTGTCTCCGTGGCCTTTCCCGTTCCTCAGGTCCGCATGTGGTGCTTTGCCCCGGCTGAGGGCACATCCTTCCTTCCCGATATCTGCTCTGCCGGGGAGGCCTTCTTAATGCAGAGCGTTTCAGTTGCAGGAGCTGGATGGGTGGGAATCTCCACTCCTTTCCTTTTGCTCTTTCTTCAGCACATAAATCATTCTGGGTTTTGTCCTCTCTTGCAATCTGATCATCATTTGGCATAATTTTTCCCTGCGAGCTCCACTCCCTGGTTATTATCTCTCTTCCTCAGTGCTTGAGGGATTAGCTTCCCATCTGTGCTTCACCGTTCCTCTTCCTCCTGCAATGCCTCCTCATTTCACAGGGCAACAAACCTGTTCCTCAGCTCAGCTTCTCATCTGCTGATGGGTGTCTTTCTCCGCAGTGCTCTCACAGTCGCCTCTTTAGCTGTCTTCCATGATAAGGGTTTTCTCCCTGCACTTTTTCTTTTTCCTTGATCCTTCTCCCACGCAGGGATGCTTTGGTTAGGACCAGGCTAGCAGCCAGCCCTCCAAAGAGCATGGCCAAAGAGGCCCTAGGTGTGCTCTCTGGCCACAAGCTGCTGGTCTTCTGGGTCGCTTCCTTTGAGAGCTCTGCTTCTTCAGGAGGTGACCACTCACTAGCAGTGATCGAGGGCAGAAAGCGTCCTCGGCCCCTTCTGCTACGAGGCCTCTGTCCCCGTCACCAACAGTCTCAGGCTCTGCAACCACAAACCCAGTCCAAAGACCTCTCTGACTAAAAACTGTCACCAGACCACAGAAAGGCAAACGAACGTGCATCTTGCAAGAAGTATGGACTTGCTCCTTCCTTGCTGAGGAGAAATCCTTGTTTTCTGCCCTCTGTTTGCTGATCCAGATCTGAGGACTTAACAGTATTTATCCTCAGCTGCAGTCATTTAGTAACCTTGGCCAGTGGCTGCCGGGAAAGTAACTCATCGCTCTGGTGTGCAGCCACTAAGGGATCCCGTTGTGTCGCTGCCTGCAAGAGTGAAAGGTTGCCCTGGTACTCAGACGTGTGCCAGGCCCCTGCAACCGGCTGCTGCCACAGGGCTTGTGGTGCTGCACTTACGTGGTTTGCAGTCAGCACTGCAGCGAAGAAGATTGCCTGAATTTCCTTTAAAACTGCCCTTAAAAAATGTTTCCTTTGGTTTTGCTCTCCTACTCTTTCTGTATTTATTTCAGATCTGCCACAGTATGTCTGTAAGGATATTCTCCAAACTGTAAGGAACTCAGCTCGTCTCTCCTGTCCTCTCCTCTCCGCACGGCTCCCGTTTGCGGAGCGGCAGGTTCGTCCGCCCCGGCAAGCTGCGGGTGTCGCGTCCCTGGGATCCTTCCCGCCTGGATCCCTGCTGGTTTTACAGATTCCCTGCACAAACCTGGCCAAGCTCTGTTTCTGGCGATGCACTTGTTCAGCGAGTACGAGAAGGCCCAACACAAGTGGTTCGTGGCTTAATTAATGTTTATAAACTACTCTGAGATCCTCAGATGAAAAAGAATTTGTGAGCACGAAGTAATGAGTTGCCAAACTGTCTCTAACCTCACAAACAGATCATTTCAAATGGAAGTAGACCTCTAAGGGCACGATCTCGCGAGCACTGTACGAACAATACTTCTGTCACCAATAATGGAGTCAAAAATATGTAATTCCTTCTATTGCCGAAAACCCAAATGGCATTTTATAATAAGTCAAAAAAAAAACCTTTCTGAATTTATTCTCCAAGTTCAAAAAATGGAAAACTCATTCCTTTTTAGCTAGCCATGCTACTTCATTTGTCTCCTTATTCGCATAGTATTACTTGACTTTACAGCAATTTTTTTTGTCAGTATTAATTTAAATATGGTGATCAGTTCACCTTACTTGAATTTGACCTTGCTCCTTCTTTTTTTTATATGAATTACAGAAAACATTTTGTCATGGGACCAGTCACTGAAGCACCTAATCCAAACGATTTTTGTACAATTTTAAGAGGAAGCGAACGGCGAGCTGGGATCCTCAGCTGTGCAGAGGGAGCAGAGGGATCCCCGGGCAGGTGACGCAGCCCCGGTGCCTGCGGGGCACCCACAGACGGCAGCTTGCAGGGGAGCTGCCAGCCGAGAAAATCCACTGATGTTATTTAGCAAACAATGAATAGGTTTGAGAAGTTATGGGTTGTTCATAGACCGCTTTGTGAACAGAGTGCTCTGATCCATAACCACCCGCCACCAGCAAAGGGCAAAGCACCGAGGGGAGCTCGTCCCCCCGGCACTCTCGGCTCGCGCGGCGGGCTCCCTGCGGGGAGGTCCTCCCGCTGCCGCGGGCTGCCTCGCGCCGGTGGGGCAAGGAAGAGCCACCGCCTTCCTTTCTGTCTTCTTCCCACGAAAGCAATTAGGAACTAAGCGTGTGTTTCCTGACCCTTGCAGGAATTTGGGGACTTTTGCCTCCTCTCTGCAAAGCGTGAGAGCTGGCTTGCCCCGCTGCTCTGCGAGGGGTGATAAACCTCCACGAGTCTCTCTGCCAGCTGGGACTCTCCCTCCTTCCGAAGGACTTCACCTTGAACATGCTCAACTCCTGCCCTGTTCATCGCAGCTTCGCTTTAAGCACTGGACGCTCTGGCAGAGCCGCTAGCGTGGACGGGGGACGGCCACCCCGGGAGAGACCCTGCAGCCGCGGGGCCGCGGGGCTGAGGGGTGCAACGGACCACGAGCGCAAATCTGGTGGTTTGGCCAGCGGCGATTTTCATTTTTCTGCAGAAAATGCTTCTGGCATTTGCCAAAAAAAAAAAAAAAAAAAAAAGAGGAAGGAGGCCAGGGATTTTGAGGACTTGTTTAAATTACGGAATGGCTGCTGCTGCCTGTCTTGCTTATGCCGTTAAAAAAAGTTACAGCTTTGAACTGATTCGTGGGCAGCCACAGCACTGACTTGCTGCTCACGGCGAAGCGACCTGCTGGGTTTGTTCTCCTTCATCCGTGGGACGGAGGCTCCTCCGAGCCGAGGGCACGCAGACAGCGTGGTCGCCGAGTGCCGCGTTTCCCACCAGAACCGCTGGCCTCGGAGTGAGCCGGGTCCTGCTCGTCCTGGCTAGGCGTCCAGCCCGCGGGGGAGCACGGCCCTGAGCGCACGTCGGGAGCCTGTGGCTAGGGAAAGGCTGGGAGCGGGGACACGGGGACGCTGCCTCTGCGGGGCTGCCCGGGCACGGCCAGCCTCACCGTGTGTCACGCGGCCTCTCGATGCCCGAATACGTGTTATTTCATCGTTGCTCCAAAAAGAGACTTGCAACGCTGTCATTCTGCGTTTTATGTGGGACACGGGCTAAGTTTGGCTAGAGAAGAGCAGCCAACGGCAGCGACGGCTGGACTGTAATTAGTCTAAAGTGTAGTTTAGTAGCTGTCCAAAGGAGGAACACAAGTCTTGTCCAAAAGGCTGCACATAAAATAGCTCTGTGGTTAAAACGATGAAGGTCCTCTTTCATCTGCACCCGCACGGCATCACAGTCACACAGCGGCTTCGCTGAATTCTCCTGCTCTCACAGTCGGTGCAGGATTTGGCCCTGCCTGTTTACTGCAATGCACAGCTGGATGGCACCGGTATTTGACAGCTGTGCTTACCTGAACATGCCCAAACTGTTTGAACTGGCTACATCAGTCCAGTTTCTAACTTGCAAATTCGGGACTAAAATGCTATGTCAAAAACAAGGGTATCGGCAACACTTAGCGTAATGCTCTGGGATGCTGGTGTGAACAGCGATGCCTTTTCAGCCTTTGCTATTATTATTCCTATTTTTGCAATTATTGCTGTCAATGTATCACAGAAGGTCGCTGGAAGGGCTGAGTGTCGGGATATCGGGCAGAAATGGACACAAAATGGTGTTAAAATTTTAAATTCAGTCTGAGTTTTCCCTTCATTTCCTTCCTTTACTCTGATTTGTCGGCCCTTGGTGGGGCTTGCTGGATCCTCGCTCACCTCAGCAGCGATTTCCCCAGATTTCCCGCAGCCCGCGGTGGTGCAGCGAGGTCGGCTCCCGCGGGGAAATGCGGGCGAAAATCCGGGCAGGGTGCTCCGAACTGGCGGCTGCGGGCGGGGGTAGGGTTAGCCCGAAGTCTGCGTGTTTTCAGCTCCGTATATAGCACAAGGGCTGTCTGAGACCCGAGCGAGCACCGTGACTTGTGCCTGCTGCACCCCCGGAGAGCATCCCAGGGGACCGGCGGGTCTCCGTACGCCAGATGTGCGTCAGCGAGATCATGTCGCCTCCAATAACGCGATACCGCAGCTGCCGGACAAGGGTTTGGCTCAGGCCAGGGCACTGCTGTGCGGAGACCTGGACCCTATTTGCCAGCTGCAGGTTGGGTTTGTTCAGTAGCTGCTTCCACAGCACCAGGACCGGGACCTGTTCCCAGGTGCCCACAGAAAGGCTGATTTCTCCCCATTCTGCTCACAAGCGTCGAACAGCGCGAAGGGACTGGGAGGGCTGGGGGACTCGCTCAGGTCGGGTTGTCTCCCACCCGGAGGGCTGAACGGTGTGAGAAAATGTGGACAGGCTTGAGGACGAGCGGTCAGAAAGCTGAAATCTGGAAGACCAAGTGGAGCAGCTCTGCCTGAGCTGACACTGTATAGGCAGAGGTGTATGAGTGTTGCCCAGATTAAAGTTTAATTAAATTCCTGCAAGATTTTGGGGTTTCATAAACTTCCTTTGAGCTTTCTGCCAACTGGGATATACTCTCTGGCTTCAGAATATAAAAGCAGTTGTTGTTGTGTTTTGCAAATATGTTTTATAACGCATGCAAGTGCCGACTCTGCAGAAGTCTCACTGCTTTCCATGATTAACAAAATTACAAAAACACAAAGGGGAGCAGTTCTCCTTGTTTTTGACTATCCTTAAAAACAAGAGATGGATCAAAGTATCCTATGATTAAGCTCATTAATCACACCCACACCACGAAAAGCCAATAACTCTCCTGAACCCGTTTTTCGCGGAGGAAAGCCGGTTAGGAGCTAGGCGGGGTGGTTGTTTATTTACGTGTTTTTCTCAAATGAGGAACTGAACATTTAGCGAGGAGAGGAGCGCAGGACTCTCTGCAGCTTCGTGTCGCGTGGGACCCTGCAACAACCTTGCTAGCCCTGTGTTAAAGCACTTGCAAACACGCACAGCAAACAGGTGGTCACAGTTCCAAGGCTGCAGACGTGCAGGAGAGGGGTTTCGTGTCCATGGATCTGAGCGAGAGCCGTTCTCGCATTCCAGCTTTCACAGAGCTCTTCTCTACACCGGCAAGTAACTGTGGACACTCGCGCTTGGAGATTGCAGCTCCAGCCAGTTTGGGATCCCACAGTTTTAACAAATTGCAAAGGTTAAATGCAAGCTGCGTGGAGAAACACTTCCTTTAGCTTTACACTGGCACCGTGGTGGCTCCCCACGGCTGCACAGACGCCTGTCCGTCACCTCCCGGCTGTCGCGCCCCTGGCTGAGGAGCCCCACGTGTTGCAATGTCTTTCTGTCCATGCCTTGGACCGTCCGTCTCGGTCCCCGTCGCTCCGCGCTGCCTTTCGGATGCTGCGGCCCCGGCGGGGAGTCAAGCACCGAGGTCCCCTTGCAGCCGTGGGGAGACGTGGGGGTCCGGCAGCGGGCCCAGGGAAGCAGCCTGCTCGGCAGACGGCAGCCCAAACTGGCCAAGAGGAGGTGCGGAGGGCAAAATGTGAGCTTGACCCTTCTCCAGGCCTTCAGTGCCGAAACCTCCAATGCTGAGCACTGCATATTTGCAGTCTGCATTCACAGCCCTGATTTTTTCCGGGGATTAAGCTCACTCTTTTCTCCAAGCATCGCCAGAGGAAGCAGCACATCTTCCTTGATGGAGGAGAGAGCCAAACACGTCTCACTAGCGGGAGCAAGTGACCAAACTGCCGAGATACGGGTTGAAACACCCAAAGTCCTCCTCCTCCGGAGCGGACGAGGCCCCGTGACTGGCAAAGGCAACGCGGAGCGGGCAGGCGGCTCGGGGAGGACAACGCCTGTTTTCTGTGCTTGCTTTAGCCGCCCGCTTGGCCCCGAGGCCGAGGTCGCCCACCCGGCCGGGCACCACAGCATCTCTGCTCGCTGCGAGGAGAAGCCGGGCAAAGAGCAGCCGAGTCAGCAGGAGCCGCGCAGCCGCCGCGGACGGACAGGGCTCCGCTAAATAGCGGTGCTGCAGTCCGTTTCAGGACACGGCCTGAAATCCTTCTGAATAAGCATTTTCTCTCACACACATCTTAGCTCTCTGCACGGCCACTGGTCACACTCAATCCCCGTTTCACATCACGAGCAGTAATTACCAGCTTGGCCTGGTTTTGCGGCTGAATGATACGATTTGCAATGCAAGCACTCGAACGCCAGCCAAAAGGAGGCAGCAACTGCTGCCCCTCTCTCAATATTTCCTCCAGCAGCAGCTTCATTTCCTTCGAAACGCTGAAGAGGGTGTAGTTCCAACCTGCATGTGTTCACAGGCACGTGGCTTAAACAAATATACACATGCGCGCACACATATACGCACATCTTGGTTTAGTCTCAGCTTTGCGCCATATGAAGAGAAGACTCAATTTGTAACTTATCCTATTTCCCAGGAAATACGTTTTAATGATTTTGCTAATAGTGAAGAAACCCGTGTTCCCTGTTCTACAGCTTTATCCTCACGGAGGCTCCTTCTTGCTGCTGGGGAAAAGCGCAGCTCGTCGAGGACATGGTGATCCTGGCAGCCGGCTCGGCTGCCCCTTTCCGAGCCTGGACTTCCCATATCGGCATTCCCGCGGGCACACGCGGAGCGGAGGCAGCTGTGCCGCAGGCTGGCAGGGGGATGTTGCAGGTTGTCTGGCTGATGCCCCCAGACCCGGCACCGCTCCTCCCTGCAAGCTGGTCTTGTAGCAGAGCTATTAAAGATGCAGTGAGTCTCCGTTATGCCTCCCGCATGCAACATCACTTCACCCGTGCCTGGGTTCAGCCGGCGCAAGCCAGGCTGCGTTCAGGCCCCTGTTTCGCCGAGGTGGTAAATAATTCAGTGCGAACTTGTGCTGTCCCCGGATTGTAACAGCGCTGGGGCCGCTCAGAGTTGGCTGGAAAAGGGGAAAATTTGTTTTACTGGAAAACCTGCACTGTTGACCTTTCATTTAATTTAGCGCCAGGACAAAATGTTGCACTGGGGGACTCGCAGGGAACCGGCCCCTCGGCGTCCCCGGTCCCTCGTGCCGGTGCCGGCAGGGCAGAGCCTCACAGGCCTCCGGAAAGGAAAAGGCAGAGCGGGGCTGGCTCACCTCACACCGGTGCCCCCCACGAGCGGGCCTGCGGCGTGAGGACAGCCGCACCAGCCTGCTGAACATCAGCCTTGTTAAACGCATAACGTCATCTATCCGCCGAAGGACCACGCGCGCACGGGACGGGGCGAGCGGGAACCTCCCCGGCTGCAGTCGCACACCCAGCACGCGCTCGCCAGCTCGCACCCCGCGTTTCTCAAGCCGTCAAGGATGCAGCTGCTCAGCAGCCCAGCGCCGCGGCCACACGTCAGCCAAGAGAGCTGAGAGAGTGAGGGATCGCGCTTTAAAGGCAAGACCTGGAAAAGGGGCTGCCAGGGAATGAGTCGCTGCAGTTTTTGCAAAACCTTCCCCCTCCTTCGCTGTGAGACAACTGTTATTAATCAGCCCCGTAAATTGGCATCCATATTTTTCTCATGAGCTCTGAAACTCATTTAATGCCTCTGAACAGCTTCTATCAGCTGAAAAATTAAATTAATTGTATTCCTCCTGCCTAACAAACCTCGGGAGTTCTTTGCCAGGCGCCTTTGGTGGGCAAACCAACGGGAAGTTGTGCGGCGTTGATATCCGAACTCTGTGTGCAAGCACACCGAGCTCCTCTGCTACCCCTGCGCAAGAGGCCGCGTTATCCGCGTTGGCCGTCTGGGGCGACGAGGCAGCTGAGGGGCGGCAAGCAGATTAAACTGCAATCCCTTGATACCACACACTGATCAGCAGCTGGAAAAAAAAGAGAGAAAAATCCTTTTGCAATTAATAAAAGAAAAATCCACAGAGGCTAGAAAATGTCCAATCTTAAAAAATGGTTCTCATACTTCTTTCGTAATGATGGTTTTTACAGAGAGTTTAAAGCTGGTAGAGATGCACATCTAGCCTAGCTTCTTCCTCAACCTGCAATCAGAAAATGTAGCTTTACACTCAGATATAAGCTTTATTAAATATTGACTCGCTCCCTCCCGTTATTTTCTGATCCATTATCTCATGTTCATCAGCATTTACAGTTCTTTGCCACTCTGAGAATGCAGCAGTCGTGTTTCATCCGCTGGCGATCCCGACACCAAATCACGGATGAGCTCTGACCCGGGGGCACCACGCCGGAAAAGCGCGCCGTGGTACAGTCGTTTGCGAGTGAGGCGGCGTTGGACTGAACACGGAGACCCCGTGTCTTGCTCCGGAGCGTTCCCCGCTTGGGCTCGCTTTTAGAAAGCGCCTCCCGCCCACCACGGCTGGCAGCGAGTGCCGGCGAGCCCCACGCGTCCTGGCTGTCTCTTGGCCCACCACCGCCTTGCCCCGAGCCTCGGCAGCACCTGGGCTTTGCTAGCATCCAGGTCGTGGGACCAAGATTAATCTGAAAATGACGATCTCCGGACTCTAGAGAGAGCTCTTACGACTGGCTGCTCAGATCCTAGACTGCCCTGGCATCAACGGTCTTGATTTACTGATTAAACCTAAATATTTTTAAAGAACAAACCAAAAGGCATAAGAAACATGCAAAATCATTGCGGAAGATGTGCTACATATTCCCACGTGACACTTTCTCTTGAAGCTGAGGGAGACCAACATCAAGTGAGCGCCTCCAGGTTTGCATTTAACCCTCCTGCGTTTTGCTGAATGCCGTCACACACCCAGCGCAGGGCTCCGGCACACGGCCCAGCTGCAGGTTGCCAGTCCAGCACCGCAGGCTGGGAGGTGCCCTTGCGTGCTGGAAAGAAGTGAGACTAAAAGGATTGACTGGTCTTGGATGAAGGGGGTGCAACTGTGTGCACCCTCTTAGCACAGTTCTGCATCTGATATTTGGCACTTGCTGCTGGTGAAGGAGCGATGTCACTGCTTTGTCCTCAGCAGACACTTGGAGCTGGGTCTCCTCTCATTGCTATCAATATCACAACTTGCTTTGGCGAAGTTGCATCTCATTTAGACCAACAAATGTTGGAAGTCAGTCCACGGATGCCAGCGCAGTTGAACCAGCGCATAGCTGCTGCAAGTAAATCAGATTCAAAGCTTATCGTTTCGTTTCTAACAGACACAGAAAAACCAGC
The DNA here is from genome assembly GCF_036370855.1 of Dromaius novaehollandiae. NCBI lineage: Eukaryota > Metazoa > Chordata > Aves > Casuariiformes > Dromaiidae > Dromaius > Dromaius novaehollandiae. The sequence continues at coordinate 2,277,033 of NC_088104.1, read as the reverse complement.
AGACCAGCAAGGTATGAACCTAATAACTCGCTGTGCTGGGACGCTGAGGATTTGCACCTATCATCGCACATGCAGATCTCAGCACAAAATGCTGAAAGAGCAATTGCACAGGGAGGGTGTGGACACAGGCATGGAAAGTGTAAAAAACAGAAGGTAGATGTACCCACCTATGTGCCAGAGGTAGGATCGATGCCTACAAACTCTCTATTTGCTGCAGCACAGGTGCCTGTAGAAAAGATGTCAATATGGCAATAAGTAAGGTCCTTCAGAGGACCGTAAAATTTTCAGGCTCCAGGTGAGTTTTAGATATGTATTTAATTAAGTGTCAAACAAAATACACGCTGTCTTTAAGATGACCTACAGTAATGCTACAGCTAATGGTGCTGACCATCATTTTGCAACTTATTTCTACAGTCTGTTGAGGCTAGATAAGGCAGTTTTCTGGTACTTTTAGGAAACTGCTATAAATACAAGACTAAAAGGCACTGAAGTAGATTAGGAGATATGTTGTATTAGGTAAAATGTGAGAAACCAAAGTGAAACCTTCTTTTCTCTAACAGTCGATGTGCATCAGGATAAAGATTATCTGTCAAGTCTTTTATTTCCTATCAACAGGAAATCACTGCAGAAGCCGATTCCCTTCAGAAGAATGTTCTCAGGATGCTGCCTTTTTTTTGCATTTATTACAGAAAAAGTCATCTGTAGTCTTCTCGGCAAGGTTATCTGTTAATGTGCTGCAATCAATAATCTCTTCTTATATGTATACTGCTCAGCGCTCGCAATGGAGTTTATGGCTGCACTACATCATTATTATGAATGAGCACTACCTTTGCCATTGCTGAGCTAGAGCCTCGCTATTTATTAAAGCCTGGCACTGACCTTCCAACTTCAAGAACATTAAATCAGATCCTCTGAACTTCACAGAAATGTCAGGTCGGGATCTGTCTGGAAATGTTGAGCATTTGGGAGAAACGAGGGTTCATAAAAAGATCTTTTTATTTTCTTCTGTAGATAGATAGACATTGATTTGAAGGAATTTTAAAAAGGCTTGGCCCCAAACTTCCAGCTTTGCTTTAATGTGCAGATCTTGGTGACAAATAGAGCTAAGAATTAGCTTTGGTAAAGGCTGAGAAGTATTTGTTTCCCTCTCCAGCAAGATTCCTCGTGTGACCATTGCATGGAGCCCTTACAGAGCTGCTCGGACTATTAACCCCGGTCTGACAGTGACACCCACGGTGGCACCATCAGACGTGGACAGCTCAGATGCCTGGGATGAACTCTGGTACAAGTGGTTATTTACTTTAAATAAGTAAATGTAAAAACTAAGGTCTTGCCTATTAATTTTTGTCTCAGAATAACTTCCTTCTTTTAAGTGTGAATTAATAGTTTTTAACTCAGCAGTGCTACCACACTTTTCACATTGCAAACACTGACATCTCAGTTACAGACTACAACAAATTGTTCAAAAATCACGCAGTTGTCTTACAAGAATTCCTGCTCCTTTGTGCATGCTACATTTACGTTAAACAGTTGCTCTATGTACAGACTGTTAACTTCATTAAAGATTCTGCGAGTCTGGTTTGGAATTGAATTGCCTAACACCGTGATTTAGAGCTGAACCGGCTGAAGTTCAACCTCTGGCTTTTTGGCTATATGTAAGCCAAAGAAGCCAGTTTAATCTGCAACTAGCCTAACCTTTCACTTGTACCTGTGGCTAGCGGCGGCTACCAGTTCCTAAATGCCATCTTTCATCCAGAGGGACTTAAAAACGCTGGGGTGTTTTCCCCTGTACTGGGAAAACTACAGCTCTGGAGGTGCCTCCGTAGTGTGAGTTACTGACTTGGCAAAAGCTGGGACTCTGCATCGGAGTTATTTTTTTCTGGTCCTAGATAAGAAATGATATCCCTGTACTTAAAAAACAAAACAAAGCAAACCTAAACCACTCTCGAAGCACCTAGGGATGGATCTACAAAACCCAGAACTTCAAGACCCAGAAGCCCCGTTGCTGCTTTACTCTGAGGGAGCCGACAGTCCCTGGGAGAGCCGGGGGGGCTGTCAGAGGCTCAGCCTTGCTGGGCCTGGGCCGCTCGGGGTCTGTCTGCCTGGACTCCGTGGGAATCCTTCTCTGTGGTATTTTCCCACATGGCTCACCTGGAAACTCAGTCTGCTCAGAGCATACGCAGCATGTGAAAGTGCACAAAACAGCTGCCTGAGGAGGTACAGTATTTGGCTTCATATAAATGAATAGTTTGTTCAGCAATTAATGTCTTAAACAGTCCACCTGGTCGTCGGCCAGAAGCAGGCGCAGTGCAAGGAGCAGTCCACTCCTCTGAGGGCCCTGGGGCCGGGGAGCGGGGCCGGGCTGCGGCAGGGACCAGCACAGCCACAGCCCGCGGTGGGCCAGGCAGGGCCGTCCCGATGCGGGGAAGCCGAGCCAGCACGCCGGGGTCGGGGCAACAGGAGGCCTGGCCAGGCACCGTGTCGCTCAGGTGAAGACCGAGGTGGGAGCTTGCGTGGTGACGTGTGTCCCGGCTCTGTCTAACCGCAGCCTGATCCCGAGTTACAAGTTCACATCAGAGCAGACCCAGGTTTCCTTGTAAAGCTGCCCCACACCTTTTGCTTTCCCCTATGTAATATAGGCAAATAACCTGCTTACTGCTGTCTGGGAGGACATTGCTGCTCTGCAGCATGAGTGCTGGGCGCAGTGACTGCTCTGCAAAGCAGGCTGATCTACTGCCAAAAATGCAAGGTACCCATGGTTAGAAACTGTGCCATGGCCCTGTACTCTGACCCTCATCTGTTATCTGTGCTAGTCTAACGCTCCCTTATCTCGCAGGAGTGCTGTGAAGCTTAATTAACTAATGAATCTTTCAAAGAATTTTGATAGCCTTAGATAAAAGATGTCAGGGAAAGTATCTATTGCTATTTCCTTAATTATTAACAATAACATTGTTACTAACTTCTAAGAACTGCCTACGGTTTTAAAACTTATTTTATGAAGGCTATCAGAAGTATTTCTAGGCTTTTAACTGAACAGTCTTAGGAAATTTTGGTCTATGCTTTGGATAACATTCCTAGCAGTGCCACACTTTTAAGTCCCACTCTCTGACCCTAGCAGCGTGTAAATTTGCAGATTTAATGTCATTCATGATTCTGGGTCAAATTCTGCACAGATTTACTCTCTGTGGGCAATGTAACCAGTTGAGATGTACGTCAGGATAGAATGTGTCACTTACAATCCTATTACTGAACATATCATTAAGTCTCTTGTAATTAGAATGAGCACATTTAATTAGTCGTAGTTTCAGAGAATATACACAGAAATGCTTACTTTCCTTTATTTCAGTTTTGAATATGAGATTACGCATATTGCAGCATGTGACTCCCAATACATTCTGTGGCAGCTTTTTAAGTTGCGCCTCTAGCAAAACCATTATCATAGATAAGATAAATTAAAAAATGTTCATTATCTAAACAATAATGCCTATCTCATTGTTTTATTTTCAAATTAATCTCCATGTGGATAGTTACGATCTCCCACCAGGCGAAGCCAAAAATGCTCCATGGTGCTAGTAGATATTTATTAATCTGGCAAAATCCCACTGTTGAGCGTGCTGGTACTAACATGAACCAAGCACTACTTTTAAGGAATGGCTATAACAGCTTTTGAAGAAGCGAGTTTGACGTTGCTGTTGTTTACTATTGACTACCAGTAACAGCGCTAGCAAGAGTAACTCGCTGGGCAGTTTGATCCACGAAATTGACTGAATTCCCTGAACTAGCTGGCAGCAAAACGCAAACTTCACAGTTAATCACTGAAAGTGTTTAACGATGTTTGGAATTTTATTTATAATTCTGAGAGGGTGCCGTGCGCTGCACCGCAGGGACGTACGCACGCGCCTACCCACGCGCTGCGATGGCAAGCGCGGCAAAGCGGCACACGGCAACAACAGGACGTGTGATACATGCTGAACAGGGGGAAACAGCAGTAAGTGTATCATCACGGAGGCGAAAGCTAAGCGAAAAATCGTTCTTCTTTGGAAGGATAATTGAATGTTAATATAAAAGAGAGGAATATGGATTGGCAGGTAGGTCACAGAAAAGGAGCTAGGTCTTAGACTGGAGAATAAAATAGGTACAAATCACTAATGCAGCATAGTCACCAAATGGGTCAATACCGTCTTTAGCTGAGTTGCAGTATTTTCCCCAAAACCCAAGGAAGATACCGTGCCACTTGGTTTGGTGTTTGTAGCAGAACAGGATGGAGCAAGGGGGGCGACCGCTGAGAAACCCCCCCGATTAAAGGATTTACGAAGTCTTGGTTTGACCGTCGCAACACTTAAACACAGCGGTGGAGAGAATTTGCAGGAAATGAAAAAAAAAAGGGGATCTGAAGGAAAAGAGGACTCAACACGCTTGAGAGAAAGGTGGTCTGTGCGATGACACCGAGGTGGCACCGTCTCGTTTATAGCTTTGCCCAGGCAGCATCACTCCTAACTTCTCAGCGATTTATGGACCCGCTGCTCGATCTCAGTGAGCGGGAAAGCGGAGCGAGGGAGCGAGGCCGCCTCGAGAAACCGCGCAGCCCGGCAGAAAGCTGGGCAGCCACTGCAAACACGCGAGCCTCCCAAGGCAGCATCTTTTAACCCAAACATCGGCATCCCCTCGGGAACTGAGCCTCCTCCCTGTTGTACCCGCGCCCAAATGCCGAAGATAAACACGCTGGGGGTGGGGTGGGGGCTGCGCTCCCCCCCAAAACGTGCCCTGGGGGCGGCCCGCCCGGCCGGGCTCCCCCCGCGGCGGGTAAAATGGAGGCTGAGGGGGCGCGGAGCCCCCGCGCGCGGCGGCGGCTTCCCCTCACGAGCGGCCCCTTCCCGCGCGCCGCCCCCCCCTCACGCGCGGCCCCCGCCTCCGCGCGCCCTCCCCTCACGCGCGGCCCCTTCCCGCGCGCCGCCCCCTCCCTCACGAGCCGCCCCCCCTCACGAGCGGCCCCCCCCACTCCGCGCGCCCTCCCCTCACGCGCGGCCCCTTCCCGCGCGCCGCCCCCTCCCTCACGAGCGTCCCCTTCCCGCGCGCCGCCCTCCCCTCACGAGCCGCCCCCCCCCCTCCGCGCGCCCTCCCCTCACGCGCGGCCCCTCCCTCACGAGCCGCCCCCCCTCACGAGCGGCCCCTTCCCGCCGGCAGCGGCGCCCCCCGGCGGGGCGGCGGGACTACGAGTCCCAGCTGGCCGCGGGCCGGGGGGAGCGGGGCTTTGTGCGGGCCGCGGCGGCCGCGGGGCGGCATGCGGGGGAGCCGCCGCGGTTGCCGGAGCGAGCCCGCCCCGGGGGGAGGGCGAGGGCGGCGAGCCATGACGGGCGGCGGCGCGGCGGCTGTGCGCCGTCGGTGCTAGAGGGCGACCGCGGGGCGCGCAGCCCGCCTCGCTCGGCGGCGCGGCGCGGCGCGGGGCGGTGCGCGGCGGCGGCGGCGGCGGAGCTGGAGCGCGGAGGCAGCGCGGAGGGCCGCCGCCATGGGCAACGCGGGGAGCGTGGACGCGCAGCAGACGGAGTTCCGGGCGCACAGCGTGCCCCTCAAGCTGCCCATGCCCGAGCCCGGCGAGCTGGAGGAGCGCTTCGCCGTCGTCCTGGTGAGTGCCGGCCCCTTTGTGTGGGGGCGCGCGCCCCGCCGCCCCCAACGGCCCTCAACGGTCGCCAACGGCCCCAACGGCCGCGCGTGCAGAACATGAAGGCCGGGGCTCGGCGCTGCCCCCGCCGTTTAAATGCCCCGTGGCCGCGCGGAGGGCGCTGCCGGCGCGGCGGGGAGCGGGCGGCACCTGCGCGGGGCCGGGGGGGAGCGGCGGCGGCGTGGCGGCGCCCGGCGAGCCTTTGTCTGGGAGGCGGCGGCGGCGCGTGGGGCTTGCGCGGGTCCGGCCTCCGCGGAGCCGGGGCCGGTCCGTGACGAGCCGCCGGGGCGCCGCCGTCTCCCCGCTCCCGCTCCCGGCGGCGGGGCAGGGGCGCGCTGCCTGCGCGGTGGGTGCGCGGCCTCCCCTCGGGCCGCGCGGCTCCTGCAGAGCGTGTCGCCGGGGGAGGTGTCGAGGCAGCGGCCCGGGTCGGCTCGGTCCTTTTGGGGGTATTTGCGGCGAAAAGAGAAAGAAGAAATGAGCCTCTGCCAGAGGCATGATGTGCCCATGCATGCAAATGGCACGTACGTGCATTTCGTATTATTGTGTGTCGTGCGGATTTTGGCTGTGGGCAGTTTTGTTGGAGTTTGATGTATATATTTTATTTTTTTATGTATACATTTATATATTATTCCTTCTCCTGAATAGCACAAAGCACTCAGGATGAGAAATAAAAGTTCCCGGACAGTTTTCAAGGAAAGCGCAGTACTTCTCTTGATACTGTGCAGCAGCGCTTGGGGCGAAAGTCCTGTTTTGTTTCAGATGCTTAAATAGCGTGACTAGGTTATAGCGGTTCTCGTATTCCTCTATGTAATTCTTACACTGGAACAATATTTACGTGGAAGACAGAAGTTGGGGCGGGATGAATAAAACACATGTGCGTGCCATACCCCGAGTTCGCTGTAACGTCACGTGAAACTCCGCGATACTAACTGTTATAACAGTAATTCCCATAATAGATATTAGAACAATCCCCTGGCTTTTGAAATACTCCTGGTGCTGAGTGAGGATTCTCCGACTCAAATTGGTATGTGTTTAGGATTATTTCTGGTTAGACCCAATTAGATTATCGTGTCTAAGAAAAGAATAAGCCTATTCAATCAGGAACCCCCACTGATGAACCAAATGGTAAGATGTTGTGATTATTAGGCACAGTGAAAAAGCCTGATTTTTGTCCTGTGTTTATTGGTGAAATCTGCAGACGTTTTACTGACTGAGGAGATGCCTCTGTGTGCAGTGCATCGGCCAGAACCAAGCCAATTCATCTTTTTGTACCAAAAGGACATCTGATTTAATTTGTGTGCACAGCCTGTAGAAGAAAAAGAGTGCTTTTGAATTCGGACCAATTGAATAGATCAGTAAAAGGAAGAGACGCTATTTGGAAAACAGAGTGTGTTAGATGCACATAATGTAAGTGTATGAGATAAGGAATTACAGGCTTGTTCCTCTTAAAGTACTTGAAAGGACTAGATGGCAACTGTTTTTAGAAGATAGACTTAAATTCAGGGTCGAGGGACCAGTCCTGTAGCTTTTATTCTGGGGAGTGGCAGCCAGTGCAGGCTCCTGTCTGCGAAAATGGTCTGCTGGATGCCTGGTCTGCTCCTCCGAGAAGGAGCTGCAAGATGGGGCTCAAATGCCACAGTTGGAAGAGCAAGAAAACAATAGTCCGTAGCCTCTTCTTGAAGCCAGCCAGGGACGGCTGGTATTTGTTGTAGCTTCCAGGAAATATTTGACCGGTTTATGAAAGAATAAACTACAAGGCTGTTATTACTGTATTTTCTCTGCAGCTCTGAGGAAAGACGGCTGTACCACTGGTTAGACCATAAAATTGGGAAGGCCATAGAATAGCAGAGATTAATGGGAAAGGAATGACAGTCCTGGAAAAAAAATAGAGTTTTCTGTAGGAAGAGAGATTTTGTCAGGAAACGAGAATATGAAAAAAGAGGTTTGCAGGACTAAATCCTCCCCCCTTTACATGCTGTCTTAAGGAAACAGTCTAACATAACCCTTGCTTGAACAGAGGGCCCCGATGAGGGCCTTGCTGGCAATAATGATTTCCTTACTGTTAATGAGATTTCCAAAATTGTTTTTGACGCTGATGAACGTGCTGCTCAGTCAAGTTGCTGCCCCATGCAGGTACACAGACATTGCATTAAACAGTTCGTCTCCGTTTGTAGATATAAACTGTGGGGCCATGGGGGCAAGATTTCTTCCATGTGGCCTCAAGAAAGTATTTTAAAAGTTTCATTTTCCTCTCCTTGTGGCTCATTGCACTGTTTTACACAGAGAAGCACTCTAAAACACACTTATGTCCGTGGGTAAGGCACAGGATGGTCACATTTTTATTGTAAGTGCCGTAACACTGACTTTTTCTCCTTTTGTTTTTGCACTTAGAACCTACTCTCCTAACCTTCTCGAGCAGCTCTGTGGCCTCTTTGTCAGACAGGTGGACGGCGGTGCACCTGGGACCACATGGAGCTGATGCATGTGTGCAGGTTGCGTTTGCTGAACTGTTAACAGCCTCAGTTTTAAAAAAGGTCTCTGTTGAAGTAGTGTGTCCGCTTCAGACACACGCAGTCATCTTACTGCCTCCTTGGTTAGCCTCATTCTTGAGGTTTGAGGAGTGTAAATTGAGGGAGATGAAGAAGTGCCTGGGAAGCGCTCCAGGTCACTTTTTTCAGTGAAGCTCTCAGATGTAACCGTGTTACTAGGCTCCCTGGCTGTAGCAGTGCCATCAGCCTGACTGAGGACGCCTTGAGCACGTGCGCGACAGTGCCCAGTGGAGCTAAAGGCAGATGTCTCTGGCAAGCCCGGCTGCCTCGTACCTCTCAGTCCGTAGGGTAAAGAACACCAGAGGATTTTCCTCGCCTTTGTGGTACAGACCTTCCTCTGCCAAACTGCTGTGCCTCCAAGTTGGGACGAGCTGGGAGAGAGTCCCTCTTCATTTGTAGCAGTACTTCTCTCGCTCCTTGCATGTGCATGTTTGTGGACCTGTCTGTTGATCTTCTCAAATCTTTTTTAGGTTTTTCTGTCTCATCAGCAGTCTCCTACTTCGGTGGTGTATAAACAATGATAACTGTATGTAAACTTATTCATATGAAGAAGCTTTTTCTGCTTTTAATGTAAATCTGTGTTGCCTACTACTCCTTTTGTGACTGGAGAAGTAAATGTGCTTCCCTTGGTTCTCCATTGCTCTGAGATTTTTACTTGCCTCTCTGCTCATGAGGACTAGGGATCATCTGGCCATTCATTTCATGAAGATGTTTTATTTGATGGGAGGTACTTAAAAGAGAAAAATGTGGGGATTAATTTGAGAGACATTGAGGCTTCTCAGCAAAGTGCTGTCTTTTGCATGCTTTGTCAATCTGATGTGATTCCCTTTTAGTAGAGGGAGAATTGAAACCAGTTCCCTTGGTTTCAAATTTAAGCAAGAGCATGAATTCCAGGAAAGTGGCAACACAATTCCTGTGTCACTGCCATCAAGTTCCCAAGTTGCCAGGGAAGGGTGCTGGACCAGCTGGCAGCCAGATCACAGTTACCTTCCTGAGTTTGAGGCTTGCCAGTACAAGCGCAGCCGTTGCAGCGCGTGGTCTGTAGGAACCTCCTGCCTGAGTCAGTTCCTCAGCATGTTCTCTTTTCCTCATCAGCCGTGTCAGATTTTTTTCTGGCTTTCTCTTCTAGGCACATGGGGCAAATATGCAGAAATCATGAATTCTAGTAACCAACCCTAATTTATTGAATAAGAAGCCATTGTTGAGCGTGTGTGAGCACTGTTGCAAACCAAGCAAGCTGTATGCGCTCATAGACATCATGGCTCCACTAGCTGATCCAGCGAATTGAGGCTTTGGAGATGCAGGGGTACCAGCCGAGCTTCCAGTTGGAGCTAGCAGCTCTTGCAGCCGGGTGGTCCTTCTCTGAACCAGTAACAGAGCTGCATGTTTGCAAATGACACATGGTTTGGAGGAAGCAGCCAGGACAGAGTTGGCAGGGTAAATTGTTGCCTAATGAGCTGTGATTGACATAATTTGACTGCTGGATTACATATCTGTGGTGAGGTTAACAGGAAATATCCTCTTACCCCCACCAAGTGGTGGTTCGTTTTACAATGGAGGCTTGCGTGCCCAGCTCTGTAGGACAGAGGAATACGTCTGAAGGGCTAGGAGGAGCGCGGACGAAAGAAGCGCTTCTGCCTCCCTGCTTCCCACGCTGCTGTGCTCCGTCCTAACCCTCAGTTTAATGTGATGATATTCACCTGGAAGGCAGGGCATCAGCACTGCTTCTGTTGAGTGCACTTAAGGGTTTGCCATTAAGGACTTCTGCATTCCTGTAGAATTTCCTCTTCACAGTGAATTTTGTTGCAGCGTTGTTTTCCATACCCGTCAAGAGAGTTCTGTAGCGTCTATTGCTAAAGAATTTGAAAGCTTAGTATGAAAACTCTGTAACATTTCCCAGCTGTTTTCCATTCCTTCTCCTAATCCTCTAGCAAATATATTATGCATTGTTTTATAATATATGCAGTTTAACGTCTGCAAATCATTAAGGCGTGACTGTATCACAAGAGATATCTGCAAGGTAGTATTTAGTTCTTGTCATTTCACTAGGACTGGTGGGCCAGGGAATTCTTCTCAGAATTCCTATATTTAACAGAACACTCTTGGGTTGAATTTGAATTGCGATCCAGTACTCTCATAGCAGGAATAGTTGTTTTTGCTGGCATTCGAAAGCAATGCTACAGAAGTTGAGAGATGCTAAATTGGATTGGGGAACAGCATTTGGGAAAAGAAGATTTCTGAAATTTAGATACAGAGAAGACCTGTTGTGTTTTCTTGTTCAAGCCTTATGCCTGACAGACTTCTGCCTCTGGGCTCTTTCCTCAAGATCTCATTTAAATGATTCAAGCAAAGACACTTATTTTCCTTGAAGAAATGATCTAATAAATCACATTGTTCGAAAATATATTTCTGACAGGTTGAATTCACAGAGTGAACTAGAACTCCATGGTGACACATCTGTCAAGCTGGCTTGTAAATCAGTAAACAGCATTTGTAAGTTTTTCTGCCCATGTATCACAATAGAATAGTTTTAGAAGACTGTAATGTACTTTTCTGAGTGTCTGAAATACGAGAATACTCCACTGGATATTTAGCTACTAGCAAGTTGGTCACATTCCTAAAAGTAATTTCAGTCCTTGAAAACCTGAGAGACTGTAAAAATGGGTAAGCTGATGTATATGCATACCTTTTTCTCTGTGTACTACATTTCCATATAAAATAATCGCCTTCGTTTACTGGGCTTTAATGATGAAGGTATGAACCCATTCTGTCAAACTGCATGTGTCACTTGTTCATGCCTATAGTAAGCTCAGAATAGCCTGAAAGAAAGTAATAGGCTTTTTCTAAAAAGACCCAGATGAAAAGGATTATTGTATGATGCCCACATAACAGTGCAGAATCTGTGTATCGCATGTCATTCTTCCTAAGGATCTGTTTTGACAGTGTTCTGGAGTAGAAAGAGGGGCTTGGACTCTGGAGGTGATCTGCATAGGGATTTCCAATGGTCTTGAAAACCTTAAAGCCTGAATCTGCAAAACCAGTGATGTTGATAATGGCAATTAGGGTTTATGATCCTTTTTGTGCTATGCACTGTATAATCCCATAATAATGTCATATTTCCTCTCAAGTTACTTTCTGCTTTTGTCTAAGGTGAAAAACAACAGGTGAATCAGCTTCTTAAGATGAAAAAAAAAAAAGAGCGAGAAACATGCAGGTCTAAGAAGCTAACAGTATGTGAAGGGTGTTTTCCACAGAAAGGAACATTGTCACTTCTGTTTTTTCTTTAAGCACTCATAGTTGTTTTTTTTACAACACAGACCCTGCTACCCACCTGCAGCCCAGGTGTTGCACAGGGCTCTGGGGAGGACCCGGCATCAGCTGTGCTCGGAGGGTGAAGGGAGTGCCGCAGGCTTCTGGAGGGGGGTGAGGCCTCCCCGCACAGCTGGCCTGGGTTAGCTTATGGTCGCCGCCCCTTGTCACGGATGCAAGTGGCCTGCTCCCACAAAGCGTAGCCGTCACTGTGAGCGCTAGCTTAGAGGGAGGGCCCTTAGGCTGGCTGTGTGCGTGTCCAGGATGAGTCCTGTGAAGTTACCCTGTGGCTTACAGGCTGATTGCTCCTCTTACTGCATAGGTGAGTTACAGCTCTGCTGCCAGCAGATGCCAAATTCCTCCTGCTAAATGCAAAGAGCTAACAGAGCCACTGCTTTCAGGCTCGACACCTGGTATTTTTAACCTGTAGCTGAGCAGGGATGATGCAGGTGGGTAAGGTTTTGTAGGCTCTTTCTTTCCTTTTAATCCAGTGATCTAACAACTGTTTGATCGAGCCAGACTCTCTTCATAGTCTAATATCTCCTTTCTGGTGCTTTAGCCGGTGGGGCCCTTAGATTCCTTCTGGATAGCTCCGTCTGAATCCTGCATGGTCAGACCTTTTAGCTGAAGAGCACGGTCTGTAGCAGACCATCTTTCCTCCTGCAAAAGCATCCTGGGAGTCGAAGCTTTATCAAGTATCTTTATCAACCTCTTTGACTCCACGTGTAAGGTAAAACTTTTATCTTCTTTGTCTTCACAAGCAAGACTGTGCAAGACTGGGTCCCAAGACGTTAGAATGGTCACTTTAAAATACTATATAAAGTGAGTAGTGCTTGGGAAGGAATTTAAGAGGAGGGCACAAAATGATATTCAGATTTTTACAAGATGATCTTAAAAAAAGCAGTAGCTGTTGAGTTGCTTTTTGACTCGCAATTAATTAACTTAGGCTCACTGGACTCTGCCCTTAGTCTTTCCAGAAGAAAAAAAATCTCTTTAGGTTTTTGTGCTGTGTGAAAAGGTATTAAAGTCGACAGAAACAATTTTTCCTGAGTAGCAAAACCCAGCAAAAACAGAAAATCAAACAAAAATTCTAGATCTCCTCCACATGTCCCTTCAAAAGAACCCCAGATAATTCAGATTTCAGCAGTATTTCTTATTTTTATTATATTTTTGCTTTGTTCTCCAAAGGTTGTAAATTATTCAAGAAACTTTGTAATGAGTCCAAATCTTTTTTAAAATAAAACAGCTGTCTGAAGGTATGCGCACTAATTATCAACCTCAGTTTTTGCTTATATGCCTCTTTAAAAGAAAAAGGGGAGTATTTTTTCCACCATGTGGTTTGGATGCCATGTGCTCCTTACAGTTCCAAAAGAGACAAATCTTCTGTGTTGTCTCAGATCAACACCGGATCTGCTTTTAACAGTGTCCTGGAAGGTTTTTGCTCTGCTTTTGAGGCCTACACCTGCTGGATAAAACAACAGTTTCATCAGTCTATTCAAGAAGGAGGTTTAGATCTGTCATTCTTAGTCTATCGGTTCTTACTCTCAGATAGCGACTGACCCACGAGGAATTGTTTATTTTTTTTCCCCGTTATTTGTAGCTTTGAATACATCCTAAAGTGAAACCAAGCTTTCACCTTCACTTTCTGATCGTGTTGGGTATTGGGACTTTACTGAAAGGAAAACTTAACCCTTCTCAGTGCCAGCTGTTACCTTTTCCCCCCAAACTCTCGAGGATGATATTGTCACTTTCATAATTTCTGCTTATTTTCCAGCGTTGTTAGTTGCTGTACTTCTTACAACTCGGTAACAGAAATGTGAGAATGAGTGTGATCTCCTGTCCATTTTTAGAAAGAAGAAATCCCTGTGATTGGTTTAATGATAAAATAGCTTTGCTTTTCTGACCCAGCTACTGGTCTTCCTGCGTTGTGTAATGCTTGCTTTTGAGCAGCAGCTTTTCGAGTATGAATATAAGCAAGAGGTGGCCTGGAAGGGCCTAATGAGGCTGTGATTAGGCAGGTGTTTGATGTGGCGGTACCATTACTACTTCTGTCGGTCCCATGCCAGCACTGTTGTCTAATGCTGGCTTGTAACGTGAGGAGGTTAATAGACCTCTTCATTTATGCAGCACCTTCGGTGCAAGTTGTAGTTAGAAGTTAATAACGTCACCTGTTAGAGCATATTGCCATTTATGCTGTTGTTCACTGGTAGAGGCTGGTGTGCCCGGACGTTTGTGGGGAGGTGTGTGGTGGGTGTCAATGAGTGGACTTGTGTATAACCAAATGTGAGGCTTCTTGTGAAAGGGACATCATTAACTTGACTTTTTTTAAGCTTGTTTTAAATCAAGTTACTAACAGGTTGTTCTTAAATAGAGCATTGTTAGATAATAGAAACTGAAACTTTAAAATGATCTAAAAACGGTAAGTTTCACTTGTAGTAGTGGTGGTTGTAGTGGTAAGTTTCACTTTACAAGTGTGGTCTTCCAAGGAGAAATAGCGAAACAGGCCTGGAAGTCATATCAACACACAGTCGTCTCCCTGCCCCATCTACACACCTCCTGCTTACTTGGGTTGGTTTCATTGAGCAAGGAGGGCTAAAGCCCAGCTCTGTCTGGAGGAAGCGGTGGAGGAGCATGTGCGTGAACTGTCCTCACGGCCCTGCGTGAAACGGGAGCTAAAGAGCTCTCCACAGCACAATGAAATCAGTTATGCAAAACATGCTAATTCAGCATCACTCTTCGGCACTGGCTTATTTTTAAGCATCTGGGCTGTCTCATAAGCTTGAATTAAGCATGTTATGATCAGGATCAGAACACTTTCCAATGCAGGAAGCCATAAAGAAAACAGCAAGAGAAGCAATTATTTTTTTTTCTGATTTCTTTCAGGAACTGTATTTTTAGGAGTTATATGTAACAATAAAAGGCAGAGCTGTTTTAGGTATGCTTTTCAGATGACAGTTTGTTCCCTTAAGTGTGCACACAGATCATGCCTCTTGGTGGAAGTGGGACAATATTCTGGAGTGTTTTGTCACTGTTAAGAAAAATACAATAATAGAGATAAATATAATTTAATTTTCTTTGGTAGCTAGAAAATTAAAGCTTAAAACTAGCTGAGAAACAAAACTGTATGTTCCCGTTTCTGAGAGGAATGGTTTGAAACGTGCTTCTAAGTAAAGATTGTAAAGCAGCTGTTATAGCTGTTTTAAGACTTCTGCAGTGAACAATGTGTAGCCACATCTTAGACAAACTGAGTTGAATTATTGTTTGTTTTCTTCTTTGTTTGGAAAAGTCCATTTGGGAACTTGGTATGGGAAATAAGTGGCACCAACTCATTCAATTTGATTTATAATTCTACTAAAAAACTCCAGTCCAAGTCTTGAGGACTTAACAAGCTGTTAAATATAGTAGAAAAAAATATAGATAAGTGTATTACACTGAGAGCTCCAGCATCACTGTAGCTAAAGGTCTGAGCCTACTAGGCAGGTAAAAATGCTTTTGGCTGTATAGCTTAAAAAATAGTGATTTCCCATGTATCAAATCCTTCCAATTTCAGTTGTGAAGGGTCAACATAGAAAAATGAGCAGGTTTTTAGCTTTTGGACTTCATATGATCGCATCAGCAGAAACTGAAGGACTGAAATCTTAGTTCACGTAGCAATCTCACTGGAAAACGCTCTGTTCCTAATGAGAGACTTTACTTCTGCAAGGCGTTCCGAAATCTGTAGGTAGTAGAAGCTACATGATGTGTTGAACTGTTTTAATTGAATATAATTTTAATTGTAGTGATTATTTTGACCTTGATAGTCTGCTTTGTAGCTTTAATAACTCAAGATGCACAGCATTATGTACTAATATATTTGAAAATATAAGCATTAATTTGGCCTAGGCATTTTCTGTTCCTAAAATAGTGCCTTACTGTCTTTCTAAAATGTTTCATTGCATAAAGACTTGGGTAATGGATAGTTTGCCTATATTCTATTATAACTAACACACTGTAGAAATTAGATGTGTGTTGGTTTTCATTTTACTATGAGATCTCTAATAAAATGAGTGTTTGTCTTCTGTATATGTTCATCTTTAAACATATATTTGGAGGGGGATATTCATAAAGCAACATAATAGTTGTACTGTATTGGAGATGAATGGTCTTCAGAGGAATGCTGTGCAACGTGTGGACCTCCAAGGCTCTACATTGTGACTCTTGAGAGCAACTGTGTTAGGAGAAAAATGTATGTACTTGATGATGAACTGGAAGCATGCCCAACCGTTCTCCAACTGAAGCACTGGAATCGCTACAGCGAGGCAGCTGGGGACGCCTTGGCGTGAGCACCCTGCGCCCGTTTGCCCTGGGAACTGTCCTGCCCCTGTGGCCTTGGGAACGGTCCTGCGGTGTGCTGGGAGCATTCAGCGCATCGGCTGCCCTGCTAGTCTGCTCTTCTGCTGTAGCTGTCATCATTGCCTTGGCTCTGGGGTGTAATTAGAGCAGGACAGGACTCGGCTGGCTCGGGCAGAGCCTCGAGAAACACCAGCAAAGGTTGCTCCCTTCTTTCACACAGTCCTGCAGGAAAAGCTGCAGCCACTGTTGCCAGACGGTAGTGGAGGTGAGGGAGGTGGAGTCAGCACAACCTGCGCTGTGCTCTGCAGAGAGCTCCTGTGTCGGAAGGATCCCCAGGGCAGACCCCAGGACGTGCAATTTCTTCTCTTGTTATGTTGCCTGGACAGCTCGGAGCAAGTAGCGTTAACCAGGCCTCCTGCCCTTTAGGACTCGTATCCTTGTGCAGCAGACAAACGCTTGCGCCCTGGTGCTCAGACCCCTGTGGCAAGGGGAGCTTCCAGTTCGGCTTCAGCGTTGCCGGACGATGGGAGCAGAAGCCCGTGCGGCTCCCCTTGCCTCCTCCTGTGCTCGTGGCCTGTTTGGCTGCCTTCCCCATGCAGGTGTTGGGAGAGGGCAGAGATGCTCCCAGGCAAGATCCTTGAGGCTCCCAGGAGCATATGAAAAAGTCTTAGTTTTTCATTGCGTGTTTGGCCATTGTGGGAGGCATTTTAAAATAAAAGGATTAGTGGTTTTTTTGGTTTTTTTTTTTTTTAATATATATTATCTGGCCATAAGTCACTTTACTATAAAAGGGCTTGGGAAGAATATAGATTGTACATCTGTTACTTGTTTGTCTGTGAAATGACTGTATAGTTCAGGCCAAAAGCGAAGAATAGAGGGTTGCACAAATTGGCAAAGTTTCTGAAGTCTTTTAGAAGCCAGTAATTAACATGAAGAGGCAAATTGTTAAATCCAGAAATTCTGGTTGTTCATCCATCTAATGTTCTGGCATGTCCCTATTCTGACTCTTTTCTTCTTTTCAATCTAAGAAAAGCAAATGAATAACACGCATATACCTCTGTTAGGTTTGAACCAAGCTGTTATGGCAGAAGTAGGTGGCACAATTATTGAAAGGATCTGTAAAACAATGGAGATAGTTTGGCATAGTTTGTACAGCAGTTTTCTGACAAATGTTTCCAATAATTTAGTGTGCTTGGGAGTGCTTCAAAGGCTTTTCTGCCCAGCTCTGTGAACCTTGCAAATACAGAAGATCAAATAAATTAACTATCACAAATATTTAACTTAACGTGTGGCCGAATAGGAGCTTTGATGTTGCATGCATATATGAGAGTCTCTGTGTGTCTGTACATCCTCACAGATACGTTAGATCAACATTGTATTTGTTTCTTCTTTCAGACATGATAAGTCTAATAGTGCAAATCTAAATAATTGTGTTCCACCTTCATAGACAGGCATGTTAACAAGAATCCGAGTGAAATACAGTAGACAGAGTTTTACTGGGGAGTTGATGATAAAGATGTCATCTGAACCAAAGTGAATATTTTTGAGAGAAACTGGCCTTACACAAATCACACACAGTGTAATCATAGTTTTGTGGACTGTGAGGTTGGTTGGCATTCCGCCCCTGCAAAAGGCATTTGCTTGTAGCTTGTCTTTCATTGCATTTGTGTAAGGTGTGCTTGATGGCCAAGAAAGTGTTTGGTAATAATTTTAATCCTTTTGTGATCATATCTAACTTACGTATAACTCTGAATCTTTATGAATCTTGCTCTCTAAAAATTGCAGCTTCTTAAATTGTCTAGGAGTTGTCATACTTTCTCAGTGATCCTCTATCAGGGTGTAGTAAAGTGGAAATGTATCTGTCAAAATGCAGTTCTGTTCCATTTCAGAGCTGCAAACACAAATGCCCGTTCTCTTGATCACTTAAATGAATATCTATGTGCAATAATTGTGGTTAATATACAATATTCTCTTTGATAAATAAAAGGAAAACTTTTGTACTTGTAAAAGATTTCCAGATGAAAAATGCTGCAAGCCTTGTAGCATTCCAGTGGGAAGACAAGGAGGGAGAGTTATCATTATCTTTTGGAAAAAGAATTGCTGTGAGTCCTGGAAGATTGAGCAACAGAGCAGAGAATAGGAACAATGTCTCTTAACCTCCTAGCACTTGCTGTAACCAGGGAGGGAATAAAATGGATGTCTTTGCTGCCTCCCCCTGCAAACACGTGTCTGACACATTGGGAAGCCTGTTACGTCTCTTGCCAGCTCGCCTGGTTGACTTGGAACGTGGTAACTGGCATTTGGCTCTGCGGAGCCACCTTTGCAGATCCATGGGCTTTCATTTAAAGTCTTTCATTTGTGTAGCTCAGTTATACAGAAGTTGAAAAGCAGTATTTTAGTTTGTTTGTTTCCTGGCATTTTAGGGCATCTTTTCTCTTGGGTGTATTTAAAAATCTCATTTTATCTTCTCTTATGGTTTTGTTTCCTTCTTATTTTCTGTTCCTGTTTTTAATTTTCTGTTGTGTTCTGGAGGTGAGATGGGATTTTTGTCCCTGTGCATATAGGCACACATGTATGAGTTTTTGATGACTGCCAGGCGTATGTCAAGGATGATTGACCTGTGAGGCCAAACGAAGGTGGGGGAGATTATCTTCTTACGCAGAACACTGCAGATGCTTCACTCTGGAGAAGACGGCTGGCACTGCAGTCTGTTCGGCACATCCTGCGGGGTGGTGCTGCACCGGTGCCAAGCAGAAGACCTCTCTTCTGGAGAAGTAAAGGCAGTATCACGGCTATGGTGGATATCGTTTCAGGAAAAAAAGATGGTGAAAAGAGTCTGTGAGGGCATAAAGAACCATCTTGGCTTGGAAATTAATTCTACATTTTCTGTCAGTAGAAGAAAGACAAGTTTCCTCTTTAATATAGAGATGTCTCAGTAGCTGAAAGATGTCTAGTAACACAAAACACAGGGGGCAAGTGCTTTCCATTTCAATTAAAAATAATCCTTTTATATAAAAATCTGTAATACCTGGGGTAGATACCCAGCAGTGTTCTCTTTGTGCGTGTTTGCTGTGCAAAATGCATTAATGAAAAGTAAGAGGTTCAGCAGACTCAGATCAAGTGGCAAGCAAATGGGAGAAGAGAAAATCTTAAAAATCAGACTTTGTATTAATTAAAATAAAACGACCTTTTAGATCAGCATGCATGAAGGTTTACATAATTAGTTATGTGACTGATATCCTTTCCTGCTAAGTGAGGCATCTGACTTTCATACAGACAGTCTGCAAAAGCTTTTGTACGACCCATAGTTGGTACCATACAGAATTATTACCAGAGTTGTCAAGCTTGCTGTATTTGTTGGCCATTGCTTGGTATGTGAGTGACAGAAATGTTATCCAGAAATAAAGCTATGCATACACCTCTAAACCCAGACTGTCAGATTCAGACCACTGTGCAGGTGGGCTTTCTCTGTATTTGAGAAGGATTTTCGCAGAAGGTTAAGCACTTCAGTTAAAATATAAAAGAAATTGTGCAAGAGTTTACTTGAGCTGAGGCTTTCCCTGTTAGACAAGAAGGAGGATCCTTCATCAGCAAGTGTGATGCAAATGAATTACCTGTTTCACAGGACAGGGCAGGAAAACGGGCTGGCAGTTTTCACACGCTGATACAGCTCATGTATCCTCAGATACACTGATGACCATATCATGAGCATACTGAATTTTCAGTTGAGATGAGGAACTCAGATATCTACAAACGTGAGTAAGACAAAAATTGAGCAAGCATTAAGTTCTTCTCTAGCAGTAAATTTTTTGTTATTTCAAAGAGGCAAAAGATCATACAGCTGAAAAGGAAAAGGAGTTTTATACAGCTCAGAGCCTCTTTTTTTAAAGTTCATGCTAACATTATGTAACTTCTGATGAAAATCTTTATTAAAGGTAAATGATCCCTTCTGTTTAGTAAGTGGAGAGAAAACTAACCATATACTATATGTAGCTCTCCATACATTTGTAAGGCATTCAGTAAATTGTCTGTTAAAACCAGATTTCCCTTTAGTACTCAGAGAACATGGTGATCCTTGAGGTGCAAGAACCCATATAGAACAAAATATTCCTGCTGTTTCTAGGGCAAAACACATTTCTCTTAATGAAACCCAAACCCTCCCAGGCAATATATATACATAAGCATATAGAGGTGCCTCCAGTTAAATACAAAAAAGAATATCTGTTGTAATATTTTTAAGATTATTCTACGAGCTTGTTTGAGTAAATTCTCCCAGCTGCTACTACCATGCCAAAACATATTCAACAGAAAAGACATGTAAGCAGAAAACCTTCTCCTCTTAACATTGAAAAAAAATCCCTATTTGGATTTATTCTGTTTTCAGAAATGGTCGATTTAGGAATTAGTTGTTAAGAAAATATTCCTCATGTAACTGTTTTCAGTTGGTGATGCATACATTACATCTTTTCTGAGAGGGAAGCTCTTCCCAGCTGGGTTAATATCTCTCAAGAGAGCTGTGTTTTAAAGCTTTGATGAACTGGAAGCACTTGCTGTTTATTGCTGCTAGAACTTTTCTCATAAAGATACCAGTTAAAAATGGGGAGTTTTTTGCTGAACTGTAAAGGCCATGTAGCCAAAACACTGATTAAGGCCTTGAATATGACCAGTCTTATCCTGCTAAGCTTTTAGTGCGGTTGACCTTGTGCTTTGTTGTATCACATCCATGGGCACATCTGCCATTTCTCTTTACCAGTTGTATACCCTAACTCTCCAGCATTTAGTAATGACCTAATTTTGGTTTACAAGTTATTGCTACTTGCTCAAGGTGCCAGGAGCCTGGCTCTGAGCTGCTCCCCAGTCTTTTGTTCAAGAGAGACTTCTAGTTTTCTTCTTGCCCCCTTGATTAATGATCTTTGGTTTGAAACTTGCACGTTCCTCACAGGAAGGGGAATCAGGCCTGGATGCTATTGCAGCATCTCAGTGTACTATAATAATATGTGCTTTAGATAGTCGTTAGAACAAAGCAGACAAGTAGATGTATGGAGTTTTCTGGCCAAACTCTATCATGAGATGCATCTGTGCAGGCTCCTTCTACAGTGACTTCTCAGAAGTTGAGCACATCTGAGAGTGGGATTTGGTCCTCAGCCAAGATGGTGTTTGCCTCTCTGTTTCTGCTGTGTTAGCTACTAATGTAGGGCAGAGGCTTTCTAAAAGAAATGGAGATCTTAAAAGTCTTTGTATTGCATACTGCAGTCCAGGAGATTTACTATGTGGCACCTTTCAGATACCAAGCGCTTCTGGCTGGTGCGCTGGCCCCGGGTGGAGTTCCTGGGTGGCCGTCAGGCCCGAAGGGCAGGACAGGCCGGGGGGGGGCTCTGGGGGCAGGTGGAAACATCATGACCTGTGGGAGAACCTTACGGGCATTTCTCGTGCTTCTGTTAGCGCCGGCCTAAGCACGCCGTTGGCTTTGGGTGGTGCGCTTTATTTGTGGATCCACGCAGGGCCGTAGGAAATCTTGTATCCTTGCATGGGAAAGTTGGGAGGAATTAGGCTGCGAGTGGGTGCTTTTAATGCTTCTTTGAGACGTGAAGGGCACCTTAGCTTCACTGCAGCCATAGTTTTACATAACAGGACGCTTCACACTTGACCGAACAGCTAATACCCCAGCTGGCTTTCCCAAGTGTTTTGAGCTTCTTAGAGAGAATTGCTTGCTCTGTCTCCCGCTGAATTAAGTCAAGGCATTTCTCACTTTGTGGGAGGGAATGTGGCTGAAGAAATATTAATAGGCCATGAGTGAGTACACTTAGGGAACACAGTTTAATTTTTTTTTTTGCGTTAGTAGGAGGCTGAACTGTGCTGTTTCTGTCTTGTTTGTGTGTTTGGATGATGGATAAGCTGGAGGCGGGGATCTTGCATACTGCGTGTTTGTTCAGTAGCAAGCAATCTGGCAACGTTTAATAAAAATCCGTCATAATCAGAAAGCTTAAAAAGGGGGTGGAAAGGGTTCTTGCAAGCATACCAACCCAGAAAGCAAAAAGACCTCCCTGAGCAGTGGGACCTGTCTTCTGCTTTGCTAATAAACCTTGTCATCTTGGCCGAATTCAGGACGTGTCCTTCGCAGTTGTGCTTGGGAGGGCACTTGTAAAGCTGCAGCGTGCTCACTGCAGCCGGTGGACTGGCTCTTTGTACGCTGCTTTACGCAGCCAGGCTTAACATCAGCCCGTGGCTTGCTTAAACAAGTCTCCCCTGCCGAAGTACTCTGACTTGCACACAAATCCAGCACTGGTGTTGAAAGCAATATCCCTCTTCAGGGGATAGCACGGTTTAGGGAAGTAACATTTAATAGCATCTTTACCGATACTATTATCTTGTCTGTCCGTAAAAGATGTGTCCTGTGATAGATGATGTGATCTATTATCCCATATTTTTATCACATTAGGATTAGTTTTGCACTCTATTCTCTTTACTTTTAACCAGAGCAGTCTGTAGCTTACAAGAGTACGAGGCTTTCTCCATGCTGTCCTTATTGGGCCTGCTTTTAACATTGTGAGAGTACATCAGCGTTTGCACAACACGGTCATAGCGTGTGTTTGTGCAGTACAAATTTTTTCCAAATCTCATAGTTGTGGTGCTTTTTCCTTCTTTTCTTTATGTCCTATTGCAATCTCTGGAAAATATCACCAAGTGTTTTACCTGAGTAAGGAATCAGAGAAACTTTTTTTTTTCTTTTTTTTTAGTGAAAATTGCCTGTTGCCGTCTGTCACTGCAGCCCCGCGCGCGCCTGGCCCCGGGGAGGGCTGCAGCGAGGATACCGGGTGTGCCGTGCCCAGCCCCACGCGGCAGCATCAGAGCGGTTCCTCACCTGCCGCACGCCCGAGCCCCGCAGCACCTCTGTGGCCTAGAGAAGTGTATTTGTCTGCTTTGAGAACGGGCGGATGAGGCGCAAGGGTGTGAAGCCCTAGGATCCCCTCCCGTTCTTACAGGGACAGCACCACTGGGGTTAAAAGCCTGAGTTTTGCGAGGATTTCTCAGAGATCCTCCCGTGGCCCTTTGCTGGCTCTGGCCCGGGCGTTGCCTGTCTCTGCTCCTTGTCTTTGTAGTTTGGTCTTCTGTGACACGACTGCGTTGAGGCTCGTAGCCAGAGACGAAGTGTGCTGGAAAACCTGAGTTGTACAGGTGCCTTGCCACACTACCGATGAGTTTCTTAAACATTTGCTGGGGGCTGTATGTAGCTAAGCAGTCCATGGGTTAGCGAGGAGGTCAGTTGAAGCATACGTTATTCGCCTCATCTGATGGTATTCGCCATATGAAATGTTTGGCTTCTTTATAACATCCGGTGGTTATTGCTTTTCATTTGAATGTCGCTGATGTTTCTGAAGGATGCTTTTCACTGCATTCACTGACATTAAAGGCTCTTCCCCTTCTAGTGTAATATGAAGGCATGTTCGGGTGGGTAAGAATCAGGCCCATAGTTTGTTTAAAATAAAGCTGTCTGGTCATGCTGGGGCTAGGAGCAACAGCAGCGGAAGGGACTAACTTGTAAGAAATCTTTGCATCAAAATTGATGAGGACCGTTGGTGAGTATGTGTCTGTAGATGCAGATTTAATCTTTTGTCCTAATATGACAAGTTTACGAGGAGTTGATGGGCTTCAGAGGTGATCTCTGCTCCTCCTTCTTGGTCTAAAATGTACTCTTCCTTGCAAATAGGGTAATTCTTTGAATTACAGGAAGGGATAAATTGTTTTTGTTGACTTATCTGAATGCATAAGAATGCCCACAGTTTTCCCAATGAAGTTTTGCTGATGCAGATGAGGCCAGAGTTTGGCATGTATTCTCTTCGTTTTAATCTATAACACATTATAACATTCTTAAATTAGAAAATTTGTACTAGAAATATATGCATTCAAGATCTCGTAATATACCGAGGTTTTATATTTATACATGCATTACATATAGCAAGGCTAAGCTAATATTGTTAAGCTTGCAACCAGTCCTTTTTTTTACAAAAGGCAAGCTGACATGCAAAGCAGTTAAAGTCAAATGTATTCACCAGCTACCCAGTTTGAAATAGCAAGACCCAACGTCTGACAGTACTCAACATTATGCGTTATTTTATGTGCCTGAAGCATTGCTAAGGCTGACTTCAATTGCCGAGCAGTGGTGCCTCTGCAGAGGAGGCCCCGAAGCCGGGCAGCAGGGCAGGAGGAGCGCGTAGCTGCTGGGGAGGGAGCTCGCTGGGCAGCGCAGAGGTCGCGTAGGTCCTGCTTTACTTATTTACCTCTTCCAGTCCTTATGACAAATTAAGCAGGATCACGTCATCAGCAGTCTCTCCGTATTGCATAATCTCTGACTGATGTCCAGAGCGGGTCCGTTCATTCTGTGTAAAAAGTAGGGTGCAGCAACAAGTGTTGCTACAGTTTATTTTCTGTTTATTGTTATTTACTGTTCATTTGAGAGTGAGCTAAAGGTCTCATTCTGAGTTCTTCATTTTTCTCATGATTTTGGGTTCTGTGTGGAGGCTTTTGTGCCAGGGATGTGCTCTAGCCATCCCCAAAGCACTTTTAACGTGGACAGAACTGCTTATTTTTCTTAGCCTGGCTCTTGTAACAAACTGAAAAATCTTGGGTTAAATATTCTGCCTGAGACAGACCTGACATGGAAACTTCACTGAAATAGTCAATGTTTGTCATAGTTATAAGCATCTGGAGACTGTCTTACAATAGGCACAAAATAATTAATGGTGGTGTTAGACTAGCAATAAGGACTTTCCTGTAACTGTAAATACAAATTTAACTGAAAATTTAGAAGAAAAAATAGATCCTTGCTTACAATATTATCTCATTATATAGTAGGAGTAGTATATATCTATTTATGAATAGCATAATATATTATGCATTAGCTACTGTAAAATAGAAAAGATGGTTTATTTTACCTTAGATAAAACAATAATCTTATTTATAAAGACCATCCAAGAGAAGAGTTCTTTGGATAGTGTCTTATGATTTGATTCTTTACTTCCTTCTTTCTGTTAAGTGCTCAAACCTTCAATTTACATGATAATTTAAAAATTTTCATTTTGATATGCAAAGATTTTCCAAAGCACTGGCTTCTGGTAGCACTATGTTGTATGGAGATTATATGAATAACCATCTTTCTTGTCATCTTAGTCATATGCAATTTAGCATCAATAAGGGGTTTTACTGTTCTTTTAGATGTTAGTTAAATCACATGGAAAACACATTTAAGTTTTTACATAGTATATTTTTTCTGATATTAAACCAGTGTAGAAGTCCACATAAATTTTTGTCCGTGTGCAGCACTGAGCACTTTTACTATTCTCCACTGGGAAATAATGTCCCCCTCCAGCAGAGTATCTATGGTCAGCACTGTATACAGGAGAAAACCAATCTATTAATTTTTAAAATCTGGTGCACAGGTTGCAAATGATGAGAAATTTTCTTTACGCTGTGAGCTTTCAGACTGCTCTGCTTGAATACAGTTGCTCTAAGCTTCCTTTTTAAAAACTATAGTATTATAATAATCCAAAGAATAAGCTCACAGCCCAGGCTTCTCTCTTTTTTTAAAAATCAATATTGTAATTGAGAATCAGACAGAAGCAGATATTATTTCAGTGCCACTGAAATAAAAAAATGGCCCTTTATTTTAAACCTCATGTGAAAGGGAAAAGTAATTTTACATTAAGATACAAATGTTCTGCTTTGGTTTGACCTCTCTCCCAGCACGCAGCTCTGTCTCAGCAGCTGACTTGCACTAATCAAATATGGGATGATAGAAGGGAGGACGGCACTGATAAAAGCACGCTGGTTTTCAGCCGTGCTTTCTTCTGTTGTCGCGAGAGACAGATGTGGAATCACCGTGGATGGCGTGAGCAGAAGTTGCTAAAAGGCTGTAGAGATGCAGTGGCTGGCGAAGGAGGGTTTTCAGCAATCCATTTCAGTGCTGTCATTTCCTACCCTGGCGTTTCTCGTAACTTTGAACGCACGTTATTAGGCTTGATGCCCCGTGGGTGCAAACAGTAAAAAGCACAGATGTGTGGTGAGGTCATGCAGGCTCTTGCACTACTCTCAACCTGAGCTGCTTTCCTTAGGCACGTCACGTCCACGCTACCTCATGAACCCTCAGTATTTAACTGTACCTTTGTGCTCCTAACTTCTATGTCGAGAACTTTCGTTGCTTTGCATAAAGGCTTGTGGTTTTTGATAAACTGCAATGTGTTTCCTTGCCTGTTGGTTCATCTCAGTTAGTGGAATCGATATGGGGTTGGCAGTGGGGGTTTGTGAGATTTGGCAGGTGATTGCTTGGGGAAGAGCATTACTGGGCCTGAGAGTGGGTAACCTCTTTTACTAGAAAAAAGGTCTATATCAGGGTGGAATTTGCCATTAGAAATAGAGTTGAAGCCCAAGTACACTGTGTGCTGAGATCCTGCACACATCCTGCATCCCTGTCTATATGGTCCCTGTCCGTGCTTCTGTCTTGACATCAAAAAGGAGACAACGTGGTATAAGTGTCACTGCTTGCTCCCTGTGTGCAAATGACAGGAGTAGCTCTGACTGGAGATGATGGACTTCGCAGTTCAGCTTCCAGTTAACATGTACTGCTGTAATCTTCAAGTAAGAGCAAAACCTAATGTCTTTGATACAAGGCTTCCCATTTTGGAAAGCAAACTGCCAGGTAGTGTAACAAGCACATTGCTGTCACATGGTATGTACTATTGACAGTTTGTGTATGATAGTCACAAGTACCTTTTCACAGATGAAAAATATAAGAGAGGCTTCCACAGGAGGATGGTGTAGATGCACCATCCAAGCACGTTTAATACTCAGAAGCAGTCGATAGTAGCAGAGAATTCTGGTTAAAATGTTTGTTTTGTTTATGTAGGAATGCTAGTTTAAATTACTTAGAATCAGAGTTTACTAGGTATCTTGTTTAAAAAAAATTCCATGTACTGGTGCATACTTCATACCTGTGGCAAATGTAATGTAGGCGATAACCTGGTTTTGGTTGTCAATTGGTTGACTATACATGTTGTAAATAGCTACTCTATCATTTTGTATTTGAGCTTCATTTTTCTTTAGAATTGCCTTGCATCTAAAGATATTTTGTTATCAAATCTAATACACAGAATCCTCAAATGCTGTTCTTTTAAACATCAAGTAATTTGTATGAATTTGTGAATCAAGAAGCTCAGTAAAACTTTGACCGAGATTTAATAAACTCTATTACCAGTATTTATGGATAAGATGAATTGAATAATAGAAGAAATTAGAGCTTGGTTAATATGTTGCCTTTCTTCTTAGTATCCTGAAAAGGAGTTAAATGGATAAGAGTACAATGTAAATGGTACTCTGAACAAAACAATTTATGCTAATTAACTGCTCATGGATCAACTACTTCCCAAATACAGACGAAAAGAAGGCAGTCTGCTGTTCTGTTACATCAAGTATCAAGTTTAATAACTGCTTGGGGGTGGGGGGAAAGTCTAATGAGAAACCACTCTCCCATTCAAATACAGCATTAGAATTAAAAAAAAAAAAAAAGTATTCCTACTTTGACAGTAACTTTGACAGTATTTTGCAAGCCATTTGGGATGGTCAGAAAAAAACAATGCCACAAGTCAGTCAGATATCTCGCCAGATCAAATGAGATTTTGTCTTTGAAAAATTTATGATTTAAGGACTGACTTGAAGATCTTTAAGTAGAGTGTTATTTTTGTCTTGGATTTAGACCTGGAAATCCACCAAAGGTAGAGCCAATTGTTTAGATTCATCAGGAACAGATGCCTGGAGAAAAATACTAGGTATTAGATGGAAAGGCTTTAGATTAAACGTCAGTATTTAGGAGAAAGTTCAACAATTTCTTTTTCTCCGAGGTAATCCAGGAAGAGGGACAAAGTTTTGGGGAAAGAGGTGAGAGTGAAACCAGGATATCTGACATGGGAAGCAAAGGCAGATACGGAAGCTCACATCTCTTCCTCAGAGTCTCTTTGCAAGGTTTCGTAAAATGAAGAACTGCAAAGTGCAGGTGCTAGAGTAATGGCAGACTGTGTCTAAACATTACCTCCTGCTGCAGGAAAGATTGAAAGGTCACTGCTAAATACGGATGTGGTCCTAATAGCACTGTGTTTCTCGTGTGTTTTTCAATTTAATGAGGTCATTAATTTCCTTTTAGAGTTTTAACGTTTACTCCAGAGAACAAATAAGCTATCTTAGCTACCCTCCACTGAAGAACTGCACTGCAGGGCTGACCTCAACCACATGGGCCAAAACCCGGGAGCGGGGTTTGAGCTCTGACTCTAGCCCAAGAGCAAGCGTACCACCAGCTGGATCACGTTGTCATGGACCCAATGTGCCACACGTGCCGATGCGTAAGGATCCATCAGTGTGCTTCCGCACTGGGTATACATCATATTCGGCTGGTGTGGGAAGAGGCAGTGGTCTGCCCCAGAAAAAAAGGATACCGAGATTTTCAAGATACTCCTGGGTGGAGTATCCTAGGCTGGTTCCGATCTTTGACCTGACCTATTGATTATTTTAATAAGCATCAGTGTGAAAACAGAAAGAATGCCAGTCCTGTTTGGGAGCAAGTATTTGGGCAGCATTTGTCTTCTGCGAGCTGAGCCGGATGCCTGGGGGAGGAATTGAAGGACAGTCCTGTCAGCGGCCCTTCCCGGTTATGACCTTCTTCGCGGTGCTTTCTGCCGTTTGCCAGCTATGGGGCTTATCCACAGTTCTTGCACATAAGAAATGGGTTGATTCCTTAGCCTGGAGGCAAAGGGAGCTTTAGGCAGCAAAGGATATAAGGAGGAAAGGCTGTGTTAACCTGTCTGGAAAAAAAAAGAAAAGCAAAAGGAACAGAGCCATTTAACTCTACAGCACATTTCTTCATGAACTTACCTAGTAGTGATTATCATTACCAGTATGTGTGTGCATCCATGAGAGAGTTTTTTACTCCTAAACTGCTTCTCAGGATATTTTAAAGCTTGTAAAAATGTGAATCCAACAGTTTCCATGCAGTAAATAACCTGTGAATACACAGAACTGTTATGAATTCTTTAACACTCATCTCGTTCCTCACTTGCAACTTCATTGGTTCATTTTAAAGTGTGAGAAGAGGAGGAAAAGATTTGTGATTGTCTATTCCTTTTGTTGAATTTCTCAGATATAGTTCTCTTAGATACCCACGTTTTCTTTCTGTTTCTTTGGTGACTGTGACGATGTATTGGAATACAGAGCCTGGGGTGTCTCTGCCTCTCTTGCTCCCTTTTGGAGCCTGGTGTGCCGCGGTAGATCCCTGCCTAATCTGCGCTCTGCCAGGAGAATGCAGACCTGGTTTTTCTTAACCCTTTAGAATGACAAGGTCTCCTGAACTGTGAGTGATTCTGATGCCATCTGCCATCTCTAGCCTTATAAAATCCTTAGTGATGATAAAATAACCTGGTTTTACTATTGGGTGTGTGGCCTCTCTAGTTTCTTCATATTCAGCATACCAACATTATAGACTTTTTTTCCTTCCTTTCTGTTTCTCTCAAACCTGAATATGAAGATTTGGGAGTTTGTCAGCTTTCAGTGTCATCTAATCCAAGGTAGTTATTGAGCCCACTACGGTTGCTGAAAATATTCATTCAGTTTCATGTAGTATCCTGTCGTTGCTCACTTTGCCATTCACCTTTTGGTGAGTCTCTCCTTTTCAGACCATTCATTCATTTTTTGCATGTCTGCCTCATGCCCAGCGTTCTGAGTCCACAGAGTTTGTCATTTTTCTGCAACCTTTTATGTCATATCTGGTTCCTTTCATATGAATTGAGCTACAGAAGCTAATTTTCTACGTCTCAATCCTCATCTGTCTAAATCAATCTGTTTTTTTTTTTTCCTCGTAGATAGTAGTATCTGCGGATTTTGTCTCTTTTGAATACTGCATAGATTTAGTTGCGTGTTCTTTAATTAGCTTACACATAAAAATGAAGGTAATTTTCTAGTAATTTCCTGGGTTGCCCAATTAAAATTTAGTTGTTCCAGCAATTCAGTTATTAGGGTTATTTATAGCATGATCAATTGTGGTGTCTCAGAATAGCCTGGAGCATTCAAATTCACTTAACTCCAACACATCCTAGCCTGGGAAGAAGTGACCTCACGCACTCAGCAGGGTCATACTACGGAAGAACAGACAGTCGGGACTTGTTTGGCTTCTTGCATGTTTGCTTGTTAATAGGCAGAAAATGCAATATGTTTTCTCCGTTTATAGAAGTTTCTCAATCTATATTTTCATATTGAAATGTGTTGTGGAGAGGCATTAGTGGGCTACAGAGAGGTTGGCAATGTGTTCAGAATTACGGAGGAACAATGCTGTGAGATGAACGGCTCTCAGCTGGGGCATTCCCACTGCATGAAGCACTGCGGCTGGCTATCATTCTCTTTTTACCAAGAGACCTGATTTGAAACCAATCTTAAACACAACATAGTGTAAAGAAGCGTGGCTCTGGCCCACAGATGTTTAAAATGAATCATGCTGCTTGTCTTTATTTCACAGCTGGGGTTAACTCCTGGACTATGGAAAATAAAAATAGTCTTTTTATTGCTTTGGAGGCTAGACTGTTGAGTTAATGCCATGGATGCATGGTGATGCTTGGTGATGAATACTATAGCACCAAACAGCTGTCTTTGAGAGCAATGCAATTGTGAGACAATATGCAGTTCACCAGTCCAGTGAGATGATGGGACTGAATCACAAATAGATGAACAGAGCTTTGTGTTTTCTCTATGTATTTTCTGAACAGGGGCCTCCCTTCCCCACAATTTCCAAAATACTAAAACTTAACAGCAACGAGTGAGTAATAATTTAGCTGAGCAGCAGAACACACTGAGAAATATTCGTTCCTGGCAGACCTGTTGCAACAAGTCTCCATACATTTCTTTGAAGGCAGTAACAATGACAGAATAGGACAACTTGAAAGCAGCAGTCATGATCTTTTTCATTCTGGTCATTCATTTGGGATATTGATTGGAAAAGTTCAGGCATTCTAAAAGCCAGGATGTTTCTCGGCTCTGGTAGCCCTCCTCTTTGCCTGATGCTAACTTCGTGGCCCTTGCCCAGGTATCTAACAATACCTGGACTTTAAGGTAGTATCTTTTGACAGACCTTGAACGATGTAGGAATATTTGCATAAATATAAGCATACATACTTAAAAGCGGATTGACTAATTTGCTTTTATAGCATTGGTTGAGAATACTAGTAGAGGTGGTAGCTCGCTATATATCAGTATACAGTGGTGGACTTCAGTGTGAGCACAGAGTTCCCATTCATTTCAACAGATTTTGTATAGATACAATGATCAGCTGTATGGATCTGTTGAAAAGGATCAGATTTGCATGTTGTTCAAGTAAACCTGTTAACAGACTCAGGGTGACCTAGGTCAGAGCATTAGGACAGGTTAATTTGAATGCAAGCTGAATAGTTAATACAATTGAATAGATGGTCTTATGCAACTCATTGTAGCAAATGTTTTTAAAATAGTTTAAATATATTAAAATAACTGAAATTCATTTTAACTTTTCAATTTCTCAAACTTTCTCCATAACAAGCATAAATCCAGTCTCATTAGTGCAAAATTATCCTTACTGAGATCTGTTTATCACCTCTGCACTACAGTATATCTTCATGCTTTTTGGCAATCATTGCCTAGATTTAGCTGTCCAGCAGAGTAGCACCATGGTCTTGTTTCTGAAAGCAGTTGTTACGGAAGATGGGACACAAGTGGTTAAAGGCAACTTAAGAAAAATTAAGGGATGAAGATAGATGAGATACAATGAGAAGAAAAAAACATTATTTTGAATACTAGCCCTATTTTCACCAATATGAAGTGTATTTATTTTGACCCATTTGTAGTAATTGCTCAGTAGAGCTGAAGGAGTCAATCACTGTAAGAGAGATTTCACTGAAGGGTTCTTATTATTGAACATAGAAGGTGTTAATCTGGAAAATGTGACTTTCTCATAAAGTATATTAATTTAATTGGAGTTCAGTTTTTCTTCATCAAGAGGGAGTAATCAAAGTAATTTTATGCAACTGAGATATGACATGGAAAGACATCTTTTTGTGGTAGGTAATGTATTAGTGCTAGTTATCGTGAGAGGACCCCAGTCCACAGAGTTTCTGCAGTCTGGTGCTTTTTTTGCTGTGCTTCAGCCATTAACACTTTGGGATGAAAAGTACACCCTAATTAGGCGTTATTTCTCGACTGGCCATCTGTTCATTGGACCCTCTCTAAATCTTCCTCTGCTACAAACCCTCCTTTGACTGCATTGGGTCTGGGTGTCTCTGAGCTGCTTCTGTAAAGCGAAATGAACTGAGCTGAAACAAGCTGGTGTTGAGTCTTCGTGCTTCTAACCTGTGAGTAGCTTGCACTGCAGAAGTGTTTTGGATAGACTTAATAAATGAGTCTATCTGGACAAGAAAAGGCCCCAAAGATGCACATGACAGCAAGTTAACAAACAGCTCTTGAAGACAATGGCCTTTTTCTCAGCCTCAGACTGCCTGTCTCTGCGGCCCCCATTTCTTTTTGTGAAATGCCAGGGTTCTTTTCTCTCTCTCTCGTCTCTTTTAAACTCCTGTTTTCTGTCCAAAATCTTCATTTAACGCTCATGAGACTAGCGCTTTTAGGATGTCTATTGCAATATTTTTTAGCAGGCTGTGCATACACTAGAGATTAGTCCAGCTGATCAGCTTTCCCTAAGCACAGTGGGAAAACTCTTTGCTGTTATTGCTTAACAAAGAGAAACTAGAAAACTGGGAAGGTTTCACCTTCTTAATCTCTGTTTATGCAGCAGTCTCCTCAGCCGTGCTCGGTTTGGGGGAATAGCCTGAGGTGGCTATCCTGATGCACAGAATATATTGTCTGTGGATTCCCTGCATTACCAGCTCTCAGAAACTTTGTCTAGCTAGCATGTTAGATCTGAGTTACACTTGCAGTCTTCTGGCCTCAGGGGTCTCAAGATATATTTAATAATAATATATTTTTTATCTGTAGCATTCTATTTGTCATTTGAATGCTTTACAGAGATTAATATTAATACAGGGACATCCTAAGGCTCCCTTAGGAGCCTCCTGTCCTCCCCTGAAAAGGCAGGCTGTGCAGTTATGTGCAATGCTGAAGTCCAGCTCTGCTGCCTTGTAGGTGGATTTTGCTATGCATGTTCACCCTGCCTTTAAGGGAGTTCTCACTGCTTGAAGAACAACACTAAATTTGCCACAATCTTTTTCTAGCAGCTTTTCAGTTTGTTTCGTAATCATTGTAGATACAAAAAAGAAAGGAAAGAACAAAACAAATAATTGAGCACCAAAAAGACTGCAGGTCATCAGATACAGTAATAGCTGGTATTACCTTCTCTGGTAAAATAGAGCAGGGAGCGGAAATACAGATCTGACAAATAAACAAAACACTAAATAAAGCTTTTTGACATTGCATTAAAAGGTGCATTTCTATGTAGTAATGTTTGTTTTACATAGTACTTGTTCAGCTGGGAGATAGGTGCGCAGTGAAAAGGGACATTCCCATGTCTGGAGCAGAGCATCTTCCCTCCTCTTCGCAAGGAGTCTCCTTCCTTGGAGATGCTCAACAGCCGTCTGGACACGGTCCTGGGCAGCGTGCTGTGGGTGACCCTGCTTGAGCAGGGGGGTTGGGCTAGATGGTCTCCAGAGGTCCCTGCCAACCTCAACCATTCAGTGATTCTGTGATCTATACCATTCCTTGTGCAATGCTCTTGTATACCTTTCCAGGCAACGCATGGCTGCTTCTCTGTTTTTCACAGAAGTGTATGCTGTAACATTTCACAAAATCCACTTCACTCACATGCTGTTTGTCCACCTCTGAACACTAATGTTGCACTACATCTCCTTTTCTTTTTATGGCATCCTTGGGTTAAATTTGTAGAACATGACCCCAAATGCTCTTCTAGCAATGCAGGCTCACTCTGGCTTCATGCTCCCCCTCCTGCGCCTGGCTCGCATGAAACTCTGTGCCAACCCTATGACTTTTGTATTCTCATTATGCAAGAAGACTCTTGGAATCAGTGGTCAAGCTGTCTTCCCGGTGGCTTTGGTAGCAGGCACCAGCTTGGGCAGCCACCTGGTCTTACCTTGCAGCCAGTTTTGTAATTATCAACCATCTATACAGACAGATTGCTGGGGGTCGTCGTTCAGTGAAATGGTGTCCGGCCTGCACTGCAAAGAGGAGGTGTTCACAAGTAAATGTTGTGTTGCAATCCCAGAGCGTAGGCAAGGCTCCTTGAAATTGCAGAAGAATGAATTAATTCCAATTTCCAGGGGTAGCTGCGGGGCTTGATGTCAGTTGTTAATAAGAACACTTACCCTAAATGTGCTGTCTCTGCAAATATGTTAGTAGTATCAGTTTAGACTATAGTTTTTTTTCTTTTTGCTGGCACTCCATAAGACACAGTGCAAGTGAGGCATTTGCCAATTCTATAAAATAAACGTGAGCCTGGTTTTAGAGATCCTTTAACTAGGAGTATTTCCACAACGGCATGTGGTTGCAGCAGATGAGCAGTATTTTGATCAGTTTTGCCACATTTTGCTTGTGACTTTCAACAGATAATTTAATGCTGCTCAGGTGGCTCGTGTGCGCTGACATTTTTTTGTCTGTGTTAGCAGTAGTTCAGGGCAGTCTGTCTTCGAGGCTTTGGTAACATGCTAGCCTAGCCTTTAGCAGTGGTAGATCATGGCATAGTGTGGTATTTTTTTCATAGTACCATCATGTATTTTATAACTGTAGAGCTATATAATAAGGCATTTAAGGATACATATGAAAGGTGCTTCTATCCTCTGGCCATTGCATAAGAATTAGATTTGCTTTTTGTGTATGTATATTATTCATGATTTATTTTCAGGAAGGAGGGAAATTCTGTCCCGATGGTAGCTTCTCCTGAGTAATCAGTTTCATCCTTCCTCTTTCCTGTGTTTTCTTTTTCAGCAGAACAGAGCCTCTTTAGGAGGGTTCAGTTTACATTTAGTTCACGTTCAGTACTGTATATATTCATAATCAAATTCTGTTTTTAGTTAACTCACAGACAACTTCATTGACGTCAGGAGAGGCTGGATGCATGTAACAGTATGGCTCTTCACGATTTTTTGCATTTGTTGCTTTCATTTTGGCTCACAGATGCAGATCTCTGGTGTCTGTCGTTACAGAGAACAGATGCCCCTCATTTCAGACCCAAATTTATTCCTGTCCCACACAGATCTGGTTAGTGTTCTTGCCCTGTTATTGTTGTACACTGCACAAATGCATTTGAAGTGGTAGGTCGTGAAATCAAGAGTAAAAGTAGTGATCTATGTTCAGATTTTGCAGTCTCACAGTATTAGCAGTTTCTCATGTTGCTCTTTCCACATGCTTCATTTGGGGTTCTTCTACCTGGGACACAGCTGAAGAGGAGATGTTTGTGTTTGATGTCCGATATTTAGTGATGTGGGTTTCTGGGTGCCAGGATGCACAGATTACAAATACACTTGTGCTTTTAAAATGAGGTAGCTTTAACCAAGTTCTGTTCATTGTTAGGTATAGATTTACGGACTTGTAAGGATGTAAATGAATCAAGAATTGCACCTTTCAGCTTTGACGATGCCCTGCTTCTTTCACAGTCGTATTTCTGAAGAGAAGTGGGCTGTGAGTGCTGCCCTTGTGCCCCGTAGGTGTTGCATGCTCACTGAACCCGATCAGGAGGAGCGGGACCCTTCTCTTCATGGCTGACTGGCTGTTGCAGATGTGTAGTCTCCTCACCTGCTGACACCTCGTGTGCACGCAAGCTGAAAATGGGCCTTCACTTCTGCTAATGGGATGCTCTGAAAGATGAAGGGGATGTCCAAAAGGAACAGCCCTTGTAGCTGGCACGGTACTAACACCTTCTGAACCGAGTACAGCTGAACTAAGCATCAGCCATCCAAAAAATCTACCTTTAAAAAATACTATTTTGTATCTGAGTGCCAGTGTTCCCGGAGAAGAGCAGGGCAGGACTGTGACAGAGCCCCTTTTCAGTCGCAGGGAAGCTGCCGGGGCTCGCGGGGGCTCTGCCCTAGCCTACGGGGCCAGGTCTGAAGGAGGGGACGGTTCCTTCAGTTCTCGGCTTCTCCGCAGAGATCCCTAATGAAGGTGCCAGGTAGTGCCGTCTGCTGCGCTGGTTTTAACATAAAAACCTGCAGTCTGCCGTACCGAAGCATGCTACGTGCACCGTCAGGCCAGTTGCCGATGCCGAGTTTTTTTCGGCAGTATCAGCGTGTTGCTGGCACATGGCGGGCACCCTGCACGGTTTGTGAGGCTCTCGGCTTCGTGCATGTGTAGCACTGCTCTGCTTTTGCCATTAGATAGGTAAAATGGGGATCCTGGAGAAAACAACAGGAATCTCGTCATGGAAGTTTGGAGATAAAAGTAAGTACTAGGATGGGTGTAGCCACTTCAGACAGTCTTGCAACTTTTTAGTACAATGAATGCAAAGATTTGGCAAGATTTCTGCAACAACCAGTTCAGGGAGAAGGGAAAGCTGACCAACAGATCAGGAGCACGATGGGCTTCCGTCTTTTATCTTCTGTGCCTGCGAAGGTTGCTTGTCCTCCGTGGCTTGGGCTGTTATCTCACAAGCAGGGGTGTCGGGCAGCCTCAGCTGGGTCAGACGGAGGGAGGGTTGTGGGGTAGAGTCTGGAAATCGGAGGAGCTGAAGCGCTGCAAGGCCTGAGCTGTGCGTGGGGGCTGCGGGAGAGTGGGGAGCGTGCTAAGCGCGGAGCTGCGCTGGCTTGCAGCTACTTTGTTTTGCATATTCTGCTCCAGACGTGCGCTGTTTGTGACGGGATCCCTGAGAATATGGATGGCGAGCTGAAGAAAGGCAGAAATTGGCTCTATCTCCTTCCCTTCTTCTCTTTGTTACTGGGGATAATTTATAGATGCTGGTACAAAAGCTCCCTGTTGAAGCTTCATTGAGTTTAATGAAGTGAGTTTGCTGTGCTTGGAGAAGAAATAAAACCCCTAACAAGTCAGTAACCTTGAAATGGAATAAGAGGATGATTGAGATGCTTTATTCTGAATTGTCTGATGTTCTGAGCTGTTTACCGGATATCCTTACCGATAAATCGATCCCGAACTAAAATTTAAGGATCGTGAAAAGACGATTGTATTTAAAAGATGATACTGATACCAGGGGAATGCCATTTTTGCAGAATCATTTTTCCAGAATCTCACTATAGACATGTTTGTGCTTCCCAGTCAGATCACATGTCTGAACAGATACTTTTTGCATTTTTGCACTTAGCTAATTGTAAATACCTGCCTGCGTTCACAGAAAGGCATTTTACGGGAGTTTCTTCCTTCTGCAAAATTACAACTTCAGCACTGGACTTGCCTAAACGTATTCATGTCCCCCAAAGCTGCCGCTGCTTTTTCCTCCCCCTCTTATTCGGCGGCGGTCCCAGCTAGCGCTGCTGCGGGCGGAGGGGCCGCCCCGCGCGGAGCCGGACCCGGCGCTGGCACCGGTGCTCCCGGGCTGCGCGTGCCTGCGGGCGCCCAGCGGGTTGCCATGGCGCGGCTCCGTGGCTTGGCCGAGCCCCCCGAGGGAGGCGGAGGGGCGGCCGGTGTGCGCGGTGCTGGTCGCTGGGGCCGGTTCTGGCCAAAGCTGCTCTGCAGGGTTTTGTGGCTTATGTCTCGATTTGGTGGTGACTATCGCTGTGTCTTTGATACAGCTGGGAATTGGTCTGGATACTCTCGTATTCACTTAACGATAGCAGCAGCAAGGACTGGGGGCTGAGCCATGCTGCCTTTTGGGCTCCCAAGTCTGCTCGCGGTTGTTTGGTTTGGGAATGAAGGGCAGCTGGAAGGGCCAGGCTGG
The DNA here is from genome assembly GCF_036370855.1 of Dromaius novaehollandiae. Taxonomy (NCBI): domain Eukaryota; kingdom Metazoa; phylum Chordata; class Aves; order Casuariiformes; family Dromaiidae; genus Dromaius; species Dromaius novaehollandiae. The sequence goes on along the minus strand of NC_088104.1, from coordinate 2,239,280 downwards.
AGATTGGGATCCAGTGCTTGTCCCACCGCCGGCATGCTGAAGGCCGGGATTCACAGCGGCTCAGCCCCGGGCCGGCAGCCCCCCGCCGCGCTGCTCTCTGCGTCGCCGGGGCACTGGCGGGATGCTCTGGCTCTGAGCATCACTTCTGGAGGGGAACGCGGCGAAATGCTGGCCTCCGTTGTGTCCAAAGACCTCTGCGAAGTCTGGGCTTTAACATATTAGTAAATCCTCATCTGTAAAGATAAAACAAGGTCAGCCTTCCTTGGCCACCTCAAACATCATAATGCACGTATCCATCCTAGTAAAACATATAGAGATCTGAGGATGGAAAGTAAAATATGAGTGTAAAATGTTACTACTATAAAATAAGTGAAGTCTGTTCAAAAAAATTATATATTTCGTGCAGCCATTGACATTAAACTCAGGAATATTAATTTATATTTGATTGTCATAAATAATTATTAGAAATAATATCCCTTATGTTGGTCATCCATACAAACATGATAACAAAAGAGCAGGAATTCAGTCAATTACTTATATACATTCTGATACAACTTGATGAGAATGACATAGATTTAAAGTCTAGAATCAGGCCTTTGCTAAATAGGAATTTAGTTTCATGTTTAAATTGTAACTGAATCAGAGCTTCTGTAGAGATCATTAATTTCAGTTGTATTTAAGCAGTGTAAAAATGTGTCAAAGCTGTGGGTGTTCTTTGAAAAGAGGCAGTGAATTCCTATTTGGGTATTTGGCTGATGCCCAGATTTCTTTTTAAAGTAAAACAGAATACACTACTTCTAAGCGACTTGGGGAAATTTACATGACTTGAAGTTTGAAAGTGACGTGAAAACACTTTTCTGAATTCTTTTGTTTCCCCAAAGCACTCTGTGCTGCTTCGTTTGGGGGGTTTTAGATTCGCTTGCCCTGTTCTCATGCTGAGGGCACGGAGTTGTGAAGCGCTTTGATGTGGCCGTGTGAACACGCACTCCTGTGTTTAATTGCCTAGGTGTTTGCTTTGCTAGCGAATGAAATGGAGGAAGGAAAGTGAGTCTGGATTTCTTCAGTGTCTTACGTTTAGAGGAGACATTTAGCAAGGCTGGTTGTATTTCCTATTGGACATCTGGAAAAACCTTTTCGAATGCATTTCTGATTTTTCACTAAATGTCCTCTTTGTGAGGAAGAGCACATAGATTACCTGGCGTTGGGCTGGCGTGGCGGTGGAAGCCAGAGGAGAAGCTGCTTTGGCTTCTCGCCCAAGACAATTGATTCATAATCTCTTGATCCAAAACAAGTAGCAAGATTTGCAGTGGCAGGCTGGGAAACGAAAAGTGAAAGAAAACTGCAAGCCTTTCTTTTCTGCAGACAAAACTCCACTCTTCTATAATCAAAGAAGAAAAGTCTTTTGTGGCAAAGAAACTGCGGAGAGAGCAGACAAGGATCTCTTGTGCTCTGTGTACCTTATGTGCCTTTTAAAAGGCTGTAGCAATGGGGTAAAGTGTTTCTGGATACTCACCTTGGAAAGAACTATATACCAGCCTCATATTTTCCCTCACTGTCTTTGCTAAATTATCCAAGGCATTTGAGTTTAAGAAGAGATTTTTTTTCTTTGCCTAGCCTCTCTTTCCCACTTTGAAATCGTGTGGGTGGACTGCAGCTTTTCCCGGTCAGGCTTCAGGGACGTGGTGCCGGAGCAAGCCAGCAAGGGTGCGATTAGCTTGCACCTTCGCTTTGTGGCTGCAGGGGCTGATCATTCAGTAATGAGTAGTGTTTCCTCCCTGAATGTAGACTGCTGCCCATTGCTTTTTTCACTATTTTCTCTTGGGCTTCTGCCTTGCTCCAGAAACCTCTGGCAGCTGCATCTTGCCTCGGTTCCGCTTTACGGGAAGAGCGGAGAGGCGTCTCCTCGTCCTTTCCTCTCCCAGCACACCTGCGTGTCCGGTCTCCAGGGCTCAACATATGGCAAAAATGAAAGTGGCAAAAAAAGGTGGTAGATTGGAGAAAACTCATGAAAATATTTACAGTTTTTCAGCATTGCCAACATTTTTTCCCTAACTTTTGGGACTCTCCAGCTTCCACTTTTGAGGCTTTCTGTCTTCCAGCTATCTCCAGCCATGAAGAACTTTTGCGTCAGCATGTTGCCATGTCATTAGCATGGTGTTACTCCGTGGTCCCAGTGATGACTGGTGGACATGACCTGTAAGAGCAGAGCTTCCCATGTGTAAAGACATGCCATGCCATGGGAATGGAAATTTACTGGCCAAGAAATTCACTTTTTTGGTGTAAATCTTTTGTTTAGGAGTCATTGCAGTGAGAAAAATCCCACTTGCTGCCTAGAATAACAATTACTTACTGACTAAATTACCTCGATTGCAGGTTTCATTAAGCTCTTCAATGCGACCATTATCCATATCTTTACAACTCACAGAAGACTGGGTTCCTAAAGGAGGTTACTCTAATGGCTATGGAGTGTATTTGGCATGTCGTATAATAGCTATTAATAATTTCAGCATATTTTTCCTTAATTTAGCTGTATGGCCAGGGAAACTTCGTTACCCTTGAATTTATAGTTTATGCTGCCGTTGTTGGCAGTGACATGGTGCCTTCCTGGCTGAGTCCTCTTTTAGCGTAGGCTGGCTGTCCTTGAGCAATGCACCTCGTTGTTTTGGTCTTGCCTTATCTGCAAGCAGTGCGGGGGGAGAGAGCAAAGCGGCAGGTCTGCTTACAGCGCGTGCGCCTGGCCTGAGGGTTCGAGTCCCAGCAGAACATGGTGGGCCAGATGTGGGCTTCCCTTGCGGTCTTGCACCCTCTCTAGGCTCAGCGGGAGATGCTGGGCTTGTGTGAGTGTTCCTAAAAACAGCACTGGCATCATGAATTCAGGTGAGGAAGGAGTCAGCCTGCGCCTTGTCAGGCGGCCGTAGGGGTGTTCCCCAGGAGCACTGCAGATGTACGTCTGGGGCTCAGGTTTGATCTGCTGAGACAGTTCTCCTGCGTGTCTGAATAATGCGAAGACAAGGGAAGAGAAGTAAGAGGCAACTTTCTCCCCGAATTTTCAGCAAGGCTTTAGAGCCAGTCTTGGGCTCCAGTCAGGGAGTGTAACGCCGGGAACTTCAGGAGAGCTTCACAGGGGAGCAGAAAGCAGTTTTTAACTGGGCAATACAAGGACGTCACTTTTTGTGCATGTTCTGGAGACGCCGCGGCAGGGCACAGTGTACCCACTCACCCGCTGGGAAACGTTGGACCAGTTAAGTACGAAACAGCAGAAACGAGCCTGGATTGTCTTGTTATTTTAGAGATTATGTCAAGTGTTGCTTAAATGAAAAGTCTTCATTTTCTTACACCCACATGCGTGTTTACTTCCTTGTCATACCTTTCCAAGTTGAAAGGGCTCTTTCATTAGAAGAAATTCCTCTGCAAACAAGAACTTGTGTTGTGGTTTTGTGTGATGATGGACCAGTAAGTGTTTGTCTGTGTTTCCAGTAAAAGCTGGAGGGATCCCTGACTCCATATGTTCCTTTCAGTCTTCGTGCAATTGAATCAACATGTACTTGTGACTGTATGATGGTTCCTATGGCAACGGGCGATGGCTCGGGGTAGCGCGTGGTGGCTGCGGGAGGAGGAGGGCTGGATGTGGCCAGAATTCAAGGCAGCGCTGATGGCTCCAGTGCTCGCGGGCGCATTTGCACTTGCTTGTGCTCTGTTGAGTGTTGCTGCTCCTGTTTTTGCACGGATTATCACTAATATCACTGTTCTTTTTAAATAAGACTGGAAATGAAATGATTTCTGTACCCTCTGCCTTGCCGCTCTCCAGGCGCTCCGTGATCAGGAATGGTACGCTGGGTGGCCGGCAGCGTTGCAGGGCTGCTCGGGGACCCCCGGACCTCGCGGGAAGCTGTCTCCTGTGCCCTTCCCTCAGGAGCAGTGAGGAAGGGGGCTCGCGCTGGGTCCTGTGGGATCCCCCACGGTCCCCTCCCTGCACGGGGACGGTGCCAGCATCAGCGCAAGGGTTGAACGTGACGTGGTCACCCTGCTTCAGAGCTCAGGGTGACCCCACCTGTGCCAGCCGCGTTGACGCTGGAGCCGTCATGCTCTTCTCCGCTGCGGTCCACTTCTTTCTGCTTCCTCTCCTTGAAGCTGAATTCTGACTATATAGAAATACTGTGTCATAATCCCAAAATAAATGTCACTGTTTTCCTCAGATCACTTTGCAAGCACATAAATGTATCAAAACACCCCTCTCATGGTGTGTCGATTAAATTTTCCTCTCTTCTTTTATGGCGCTAAGGGCCGAAGGAAATAAGAAGATAGCGTCTGTGATAGGATTAGAGCTCAGGTGTCCTTGAGACCGGGTGCTGTGTTCAGATCACCAAACGTTTCCTGTGTGTTTTGTTCGGCTGCCTCAGGCCTGCCTCGTCCGAGGACATCTAACGGTTTCTCTGCAGGCGAGTGTCTCGGCACGTGCTTCTCTCTGTTTCCAGGCAATAGATTTTTGGCAAATAAGAAAATTGTGACTTGTTTGCTGCAAGCGTAACCACTCTCACATGGGGGACCGCTGCCTGCTTGCAGGTTTGAATCTGTAATTTAAAAACCCGGTTAGGACAAGTCAAGAGGAAACAAGTCTAGGAGAGCCACTGGTGAAAAGTTGTCAGCAGTTGTGTGCAGCCGCTGTAACGTGCTCCTTGTGCAGTGCTCGCCTCTTCTGATGGCTTCCTCCGCTCCGAGAGCGAGGAGAGCGCCCAACTGCTCCAGAACAGAAACTGCTCATTTTATGCTGGATACAATTCTGTCACTGTATATACGGGTGCTTTTATTGTTTTTTGGTTTTGCTAATAAATCTCCTATATTAGAGATTATCTCAATAGAGGGAAATGTCACTTGTTTCAGATCGATGAGGTAAAGCCTGAGTACCCAGACCTTGCTAGCAGCTGGCACAGGCTGAATACTCTAGTGTTCAGTGAAGATTATAGCAAAATCATCGTATTTAGGATGGGAGCTGCACAGTTAGGGCTCATGTCTGACATCTCTACTTAAATCAGAAGATACTGTAAGCTCCAGTGAGGCAGTGAGCCCGCTGTGTCCTCGTACCACCAATGCCAATGATGTCCAGAAGAGTGTGAATCCCAGCATCTGACATTGGCTACACGATATGAGCCTGCAAATACTCGCAGACGCAGGGAGTCGCTCGGGTTGGGAGGGACCTCAGGAGATTGCTGGTCCTGCTGCTCAAAGCAGGGTCAAGATTGAAATCAGACTGCAAAATATTATTGAGCATGAGCAGAACACAGCCTTTTTGCTACTTCTGTATTTGATAGCAAGAGAAGAAGTTTTCCCCTTGGGCACAGCCCTGTGCCCCAGCTGCACGTACGGCTTTTGGGACGTGGCGATGCTTGTTCTCCTAGAGCTGTGGCCGGATGCTTTACGTGGCTGCAGAGTATTTTTTTGGTGAGGAGCTTAGCTGCAAACAGGAGCCAGCAAACGCGCTCCCCTTTAAGCATTAACGGCGGGGGGTGGGGGGCACTTTGGGACACAGCTCTAATGGAGAGCAGCGTTTCTTTTCCTATCTGCTGGTTACGTTGCGGTGGTCTCCCTGGGCCTAGGAGCACTAGCCAGCTCAGCCTCTCTCGACTCACCTCTCGGTTTTACCTGTGAAAGCACTTGACGCATTCTTTGAAAAGATTTCTTTTGAAAGAAAGCTGTCGCTAGAGATGCTTGTTCTAACATAACGCTGTGGACACGCACACGGTTGCCCGCAGTTAATGTGTAACTGGGTTAGTAGCACATGTGTATCCTTGGCTGGCACTAATCACTGGGTTGCGAAGTATTAAGATTTGTTTTGGACATGCTGCGTGGCATCAAGCCATGTTTTTTCCAGGCTTACTGTCACTCAGCCTGGGAAGCCCTTTCTCCCAACTAACCACCAGTAAGGTCCTGGAATCGGCCCGGAAGGACCAGCGAGCCATGCCTGCTGCGGTGGTGGGACGGGGACCGCTCTGCAGCCCCGTCGGCGGGGATGCCCGGGTACGTCTGTGCGCGTGGCTCAGCCGTGAGTGCGGTGCGTGGACGCGAAGGGGCTCCGAGTGCCCCGCAGCAGGATGAGCGCGCTGCATGTGAGCTGGCAGGGGCGGTAGCTCTGCCCAGCTCGCCTCTCGGGGGAGAAGAAAACATTGCGAAGGATAAACATACGCGTCAGGCGAGCTATAGGCCGCTTTGCAGGATGCTGGGAGAGCGAAGCAAGCATTAACACTTGTTCCATCAGATGTTGCTCAAAGAACCTGGAGAAAAATCTAAGCTTAGCGCTTCCACAAAGTGAGCGATGTCTTTGTTCTGCTACCTCCTGTGCCTAAACAGCCCTTTCGCGCTTGTTTATAGAAGGTTTCTAGATGTCTGCCTGTGAAATGTTCGGCCCTCGAGGGTATAACAGAAAAATTAAGGGTTATCCTTTGAGCTCTAAGCCTCTCCTCCTTGCCTGTAAATTGCTGGCGATGCATTTTCTTATGGTTTTTAAGCCTTTGGGATAAAATGGGAAACAATCAGAGGTCAAGTGAAAAAGAAATAGTTTTGCTGAGGAAGTAAAGTGAGAGGCTGGGATGTAGGTCAGATGCACACAGCACAGGACTCTAAGAGCTATTTTCTACAGCTAAATTGTACTTAGAGACTTTTTGAAGTTCACATCTGGTGAGCAGATTGAAGGTAGAAGCCTGCAATGTTTGCATAGTAGTTTCTTTGCTCGTTTTCTAAAAATATGACCTGAAGACCTCCCTTTTGGTGAAAAAGTTTAAAATCTTGCTAGGCTTTTCTCTTCTGCTCGTTGCCTGATGCCTATGTGAGGTTTCTGAGATGCACCAGACAGATTAAGACCTCCCATTTTGGGATTATCAACCACCTGTCACGCAGACTTTGCAAACCTGTGCGTGAACACGTGAGGGAGGTTCCAGCGAGCAGAAACTTTTCTCCTCCTTTGAACCCTTAGCCAAGGCCAGAACGTGGATGGGAGAGACGAAGCCAATGGGGGGAGGGAACCCTTTGGCAGAATAACTATCAGTTTCTTTAAAATAAGATATATGCTTGGCGGTAGTGAAATGCAATTCATCCCACTGAGTGTACTTCTCCTTAGCATTCCTCAGATGTAAAATGTCATGGATTTGTCATGTAATTTAATTTCTTCCATTTGGATGTATGTTAGGAATGAAGTCAGTTGAAGAGATTACAAAGGGAGCATTGATGCCGTGGTCCCCACTCGCATTTCCATGGGAGGAATTAAATGCCAGTTAACTGGCGGTTGCTGCCGCACCTCGGCCCGGGAGGCCGCCTGCCTCTCTGCCCCGTCCCCTGCGCTCCCAGGCCTCTTAGCGCTCTTCTGTGATCCGCTGCGGAGCGTGCTCTATGTCCTATTTTGGACTAGGAAATTAGACCAAGTTTATTCTGGTCAGGGCCTGAATGGGACTTGTGCCTGAAGACACATTAGTTATGTGCCGGAGTATTAACCGGTTGTGTGCGCCCGTGCGGCGGGCACTGGGCATAAATCTCCCGAGCCGCGTGACAGCTACTCTGCATTCTCAGACCATCTGTGCTTTTTCCCAGCGAGTCTCTCAGAGCATGTGCGTTAGTGAATTTTAATTTTAAAGTTTCTGCTGCTCAAAACCAATCCTTAGGTGGGCGAGACTGAGAGCTGGAGCAGTGCGAGAGCAAGGGGGTTGATGGGTGCTTGTGCGTTTTCTATAGGGCAGAGGGGTAAACTGTGTACTGTTTGAAGGAAGACATGCAATATGGGTGTGCCAAAAGGCTGGGAGGTCTGCATGTTTATTCAGCCCTTGGTATAGGGCTACGCATACTCTTTCCCTATCTGGGAACACCAGCAGACCGCACAAAGGTGGCTCCTTGGAGGCTCCTCACAGGCCCAGGAAAGCATCTGTGTTTGTAGTCTGTGAATTTTAGTTAAAAATAATGTTCGAAAGAATCAATAAAAACATCTAATTGGTTTATTGAGTTCTTTGAAAACAGTCATATTCCTCTAAATACTCTATAATCTATGCTGTGGGTTCATGTTTTATTCTTTGTATTTAAGACAAGACAGGCTATGACTTGATTTGGTTCTGCTGCCCCTTGCAGTATTTGAGGAAAAAACCCTATAATGTTTCTTTGCCTTTAGTAGAAGCATTATGCACCGTGAAGCAACGAAAATAATCCCTCCTTTCCAAATATATCAGAACTGTAGTAACTTTATGGGAAGAGTTAAACAGTGGAGACCCCACGTTATGTGTAACAAGGGCCTGGTCTGCAGGAGTGGGTGCTGTCACATCCGTGCATGGAAATTCGTGAGTTTGTGTGCGGCACCACCGAATCCGCAGTGAGCTGGACGCTGCGCCTTGCTCGAGGAGCGCTCGGGCCGGCGGCTGGGCCTTTGAGCAGCTGAGTGTCTGTACGCACCAGAGGCAGTTTTGTCTTTTGGCTGTTAAGAGGGGGAGGAAGCTTTAGGCCCTGCTTTTGCTCCTTTTTTCTCAGTTTCAGTGAGTGAATGAAATATTAGGTCTGCTGCACAGAGAGTAGTAACGTTTGCTGGCTCCTGGAGAAAAATGTGCCTAGTGGAAGGCCTCGGGGAGCGGGTGGGTGGGTGGTGCCCTGGGGAGCTGGAGCGGATCTGGAGCACAAGGAGCCTCAGGGAAGAGGGCACAGCGGGGCGAAGCAGAGCGCAAAGCGAGGCGCTGGGCGCGTGGCTCGTGCGGCACGCAGTCCCCTGGCCGATGCTGGTGTGAGGGTCTGCAGCGTGCCAGGCTGGCGCGAGTTGGGGACTGCAACCCACACTTCTGCGTGTGGCGAGGAACCCAGCAGCTGGGCTCCAGCGGGGGCTGATTCCGGGAGTATCTGCTGCCGCTGTGATCTTTCGCCGAAAGCCCCTCTCTGCAGCTGTGGCGGGCTCGGGTTTCGCGGAGCTCCCCGTGCCTGCGCTCTGGATGCTGCACACGCCTGCCCGCGTCTCCTCCCCAGCCGCGCCGGCAGCGCGCCTCCGCGGGAAGGGTCTCCTCCGGCGATGCTGGCCTTCAGGGGGGAGACGGCGTCGTGGCGGGCCGCGGGATTGCGCGGAGATAATTCCAAGCAGATGGCAGGGCAGGCGGGCGGCGTGCCGTCGGATAGCTGTGCTCCGCGCGCGGTCGGTGGCCGCCTTTGCGGGGGGCTGCGCGGCGCATTCCTGGCGTTCCTGCCGAGGGCCGCGGCCCTCCGCCGCAGCTCCCCGATGCCGTGGAAGCGGCCCGGGCCGGACAATAGCTATTCTCCGTGAAACGGCCCATTGATGCTTTTGTGAGCCCACTGCAGCTAACGAAACAGTGCGCGTTTTATGTCCCTGTGCCTGGAGCCTGGCACCGGGGGCAGAGGGAGCCGGGCCTGCAGGGACGCTCCGGCCCCGGGAGCGGCCTGGCTTTGGCGTGGGTCAGAGGAGATACGACTGAGGAGACAACTTTGGGTTAATGTGCATATGCAAGGATGCACTGAATTAATTAGTCATAGCGGTGAGGAACAAGTAGTATCTCAGAGAGGGATCAGCAAGTGTGCGGACTTTTCTATGGAGAACTCAAATAAAGTTATTTGCTTTCCTAGCTCACATGGAGAGGGAACAAATCGCTTGTGAAAGATAGGGGCCCAGGCTGTCGGAGGCATGTGACATCCTTGGCAGGCTCCTGACTGCCAGCCACAGGGTAGCGGATGAGCCAAGAATATTTATTTATTTATTTATGGTTGTAACACAATTTCATGTTGGATTTGAAGCTTTTGTGTTTTTATATAAATAGCCTTTAGTGGGCTTCACATGAAGATGGAAGATATTCAATCACTGCCATCTCCTCCCTGCCCACTTGCCAGTTAGCGTTCCTGCTTGCCGGTGGTGCTGTTAAGCAGCTGTGCAAGGTAACGGGGGAAATGTTTGCGTTTTACCCTGAAGCCCCCATCAGAAAATGCTGTGTGCCTTGGAGACAGGGAGCCAAGCTCTACCTGTTCCTGGTGGGTGAGACTCTGGTCCGATGAGTTGAGCTTGGGGGAGGCCGAGGTCGATCTGGGGGAAGAATGGCCAGGAATGGCACAGCAAAGCGTGGAAGAGGCAAAATAACAAACTTCCCCAGTGCATGTTGTATTTACCAAGGCAAAAGCGTCTGCTACCCGCTTTGGGACGGCTCGTCATTGCCGGGAATAGGCGTAGGGACCTGGCTTCCAGTGGACCCTTACCTGTTCATCCATGTTACACCCACACTGGGTGCAACAGTCCTATGCTGCGTGGTTAATTGATGCAGTTGTAACACTATAACAGCTGATTCCTAGTTTTCAACCGCCTTACGTCACCCTGGCTGCTGGGTTGGACCTGCCATCGTTACTTCTTCCAGTCCGAGATTTTCCTGGTGTCGGGGACATGCTGCAGGGATGTGTGAACAGGGGAGAGCTCACTTCCACAGTGCGGGAAAGTCAGCGCGCTCAAGTAACTGGCGAATGCACAGAAAAGAGTACAGTACTTAATGTAAGAAAAGGGTGACAGGAAATATCCACCGTTTACAAGAACACCCAGCTGTGGGAGTCTTGCAGCGGCGAGCTCGGCTGAGGGCTCCCTGCGTAGCCCATCTCAAAGGAAAGTGATTTCAGTAGCGCGGCTTGTGCCAAGTGGATGTGGTCACGCCAGCCACAATGGCCGCAGTCTTTCCCCGGGCAAGCGCGCAGCCTTGAGTCAGAGGAGCCTTTTCACACGCTGCTCGGCTAGTTGTGTGTGTTGATCTGCTCGTTTATCATTTCTTCTTTTTTTATGTTAGAAATGTAACAATTTTGCACTGGAGAAAATAAAACAGCGTGCACAGTGGTGCGGGTGACCTTGCGTGACGCTGCCGCAGGGTCCCCAGCCCGAGCAGTGCCCCCGGGGCCCGTCCCCCCCGCCGCTGCCTCCGCACGCGTGGCTCCTCTTGGGGAGAGGTGGTCCGTTGTGCCAGAACGCGCAGGGATTTTGTGCTTGGGATGCATATCCCCCATGGGATTAATGTAAGACTTGTTTTATTTGCGACCTAATCCATCTCTCTGGACAGTAAATGTATTAACCAGGCTTCGTAACTTCGCCATTTTTACCTCTCTCTGCAACTGTGCTGGGAGAGACTGCTAGAGAAGTCGTCTTACTATCTTTGCGCGTCATTGGCATGTATATACAGTCAGCTCTCCTGCTTTATGTCTGCAGGGTACGATGACAAGTTGAGGTAATGTTGTGGGGGCAGGGATGAGAAGGCTATTGCCCTGTTGCCTATGCTGTTATTGTGCAATAGTCCTGAAATAATAGAGTCCTGTAGATGTAATTACATGCTTTATATTGTGGGGTGTACTCATTGGCTTTCGTCTTTGGGATCCTGAGTTTTTTGAGTAATGCTATTGTGCATGTCACTGAAAGTAATGCTTACACAATCCTTTCCAGGAAGGGAAACTGGGTGAAGCTTGCCTCACACAGCCCCAGTGGAGGAGTTTAATATATTAAATTCCTTTTAATTAAAGGCGAGGAAACCAAAATGTGGAAAGATTAAGGGCCAGTTTTCTAACGAAGTTCAGCGGCTAGTCAGGACTGGATTTTCAAAAGAGCTCAGCTGCTATTGAAGTAGTAAAGGAACGGCCAGATTTTCAAAGCATTTGATCACTTTAGATGCTGAACCGCTCCAGTTGGGCCGTGAGCGCTGGTGGGAGCTGCCAACCCAGGGCCGCCTCTCCCCTCTCTCTAGGTGCTAATGCAGATGTCTGCATCTGAGCCAGCCCCTTTTTGCCTGGGAGGAGAAACGGGCACTTGGGACTGTGAGAGGTTTCACCGTATTTGTTTTGCAGGAGCGATCAGACACTGGATGTGCCCGTTCTTTGCAGTGGCCGCAGAGGAGCAGCTCCTCGGAGGTCCTCTGTGCGGGCTCTGCAGATTGCACAGGCAGGTTCAGCAGAGCGTCGGAGCTCCCAAAAGCTTCCCGAGGGGAGAACCGGCACGAGCGGAGCCTCCGAGCAGTGCCGAGTGTGTGCTAGGGTGCTGGGCCAGAGCCCGGGATAGACGCGGGGCCTGCTCTGTGGCATGGGGCTCCTCCAGCCCCAGCAGGAACCGCAGCGAGGGAGCCCCTCGCGGCCCGCTCCCGCTTTGAAGGAAATGCTCGCTGAGGTTTGTCTGGTCTGCACCTGTGCGTTAAGCAGAGACAGCTCCCATCATTAATCCCACAGCTGTTTTCCTCCGCTCCTCTCATGGAGGTTGCTGCCTCCAGAAGGGCCATGGGGATGCCCTTTGGATGCCCTTCGGAGCGGTGCAGGTAGCGCCCCGGGAGCGCTGCAGCCTGCCACCCCGTCCCCAGCGTCCCTCCACGCTCATGTCCCACACGGGTCCCTCAGGAGGCTGCAGGGCCCAGAGCTGGAGGTGGCCTCAGCTTCGGCGGTGCCAGGGCGAGCTCCTGCCGCGCAGACGCGCGTGCCCTCTCCCTGCGCGCAAGGTAACAGCGTCCCTTCTCCTGTGACGCTTTACTTTCGTTGATCTCCCGAGGTTTTGGTCGGACATAACAAACTAGGACTGCAGGCATGGCAATTTTCTCTTGGTTTGGGCTGTAGTAGGGGAAACTAGTAATGTGCACCTGTAAAAGTTTCAAGCTAAGTCTGCCATCATAATGAGAAATTAAACCAAGCATCTACAAAGCAAAGCATTAAATTAACAGAACATTGAAGTTGAAGACCCTGTAATCTAGTTTGGTGCCTTTATTGAAGTAGTACTGGCAGTGTTTTCTGTTTTTACCGAAAGCCATTGAATTCTATGAAAAGCAAAAGGATATGAAATAGTCTGTAAGCACTAGGCCAGATTATTATCATTAAAAATACTGAATCTGAAGAATAAAAATAACCTGACCCATCATGAAAGCTTTTCTTCTCCTGTAACTACTTGTTTTGGAGTGGAGACCCCAGTGCGGCAGAGCTTCTGAGCACAGTAGTTGCACCGAAGGAAGGAAGGAAGGAAGGATGTGGTGTGCATTGTCCCTTTATATTCTAGAAAGAAATGTGTAGTAAATTAAAGAAAATGTATTTTCCTATTCAGATGCTTGAAACCCTCCAAGAGAGAGTTTCACATGTTGCTGGGTATGCACGAAAGGCTGTTCCGGGAAGCTCAAGGTCTAGGAAGGATGATAAACAAGGGAAATTTTGCCATGATGCTCAGAGAATGTACATCCTTATCCTGCCTTTTCCGTGCGTAACGGGGGGACACGGCTGTTCATGGCTTGCCCTCACGTCCGTTGCGCAAAGCCGAGGCTCTGCGGGCAGCGCACGCCCTCGGTCAGGCATCAATCTAGGTAGCTCCCCTCTGCCCAGCTGGATCACCCCTGCGACGGGGAGGGAATTTCCTGCCCCTCTCAATTCCTCTGGCCTTTCACCGCGGTTTTGCTGTGACCTCCCGACAGCTGCAGTGCTTCCCACTTGATGTGGCTGCGTTCAGATGTATTCCATCAGCCTCCATGAAGAGCAGGGTAGCTTTGCTTTATTAAAAAGCACATGAAAGATGCCCACGGAAGTTGTTGATTTCCCTCCCTATCCTTTTCTAAAATCATAAAATGAAATACTGGGTTGTCTGTTGTAGCACAGATGTCAGAAGTAATTCTATTACATAGTGTCAGGGTAGGCATGTATTCGGTGCTTCTGAGCTGGCTCTTTTTTTTTTTTCTTTTCTTTTTTTCTCTTACTATCTGGCCCAAATAGTCTTTGTTCTGTCCTGATCCCTCATGTTTTTGGAAGTCAGAACAGTTTGGGAGAAGAAGCAGCGCGCACGGGCGAAGTGAGTTGTGCTCCGCTGCGGTTGACCTTGGTCCGCCGTCGCCTGCGGGCCTGCCTGGTTCTCCCTCGCAGCGGGTCTCGGTGCTTCGGGGTGCTTGTATGAGAAATGTGTGCTAATACATACGCATGCAATTAGCTGGGACTGTCTTTACGTCCAGCTGACTCGTCTTTGGTAGGACACAGTGCCGTGAGCTGTGCTCGAGCAGTGAACTAGATCAACTGCGTGAGCTAGGAGGTTGGTTTGAAGGTGAGAGCTGCTGCTCTCGGTTCCCAGGATGGACTGTTGTGGCTGTGAAATACTGCGTCACCACCTCTTGATTTTCAACCAAGCAGTAAAAATACACAGCACTCATGGAATAACATGTTTTATTTTTTGTCAGGAAAGGCAGTGACCAAAGCGAAGTGAGAGGAAGGGGTTTGGAGACTGGCATTTCTTCTGCTGCATTTCAGCAGGGGCTGCTGTCAGTCAGGGGCCACCTTAAACTTGTGTGGCAGTGGCCCAGATCTAGTCATCCTAACAGGCAAGGTGAGCAGCTGGGGGAAAAAAAAACCTTTAGTATTCCAAACCGGCTTTTTTTCCTCTCTCTTTTCTCCTCTTTTTCCTTTCCTTTTTTTTTTTTTTTTTTTTTAATAGGCTTTAATTTTCTTTACTTTGTATAAATGCTCTCCATCTCAAACCAGAAGCCTGGATTACAATTGCGTTACCAGAAGCTGTAATTATAACTGCACTAATAACGTAACTTTGCAGTTCACAATCTCTTAACAGAGCTAAAATGAGACCAGAACAAGGTTTCGGTGAAGCTGGGCTCTCGCACCTGCCTGAGCCGCGGCCCCCAAGCTCCGGCGCGCTGGGCCCGGCCGTGCCCTCGGGGACGGCTGCGCGGCTCCCGCTGCGCTCGCGGGAGCTGAAGGTCCCCGCGTGAAGGCAGCGCCTGGCGCCTGCTGTGGAAAATAAGTCCGCAAAACGCTGCTGAATGAGAGCTTTAGTTTTAGGCTGTCCGCAGCCTGGAGGGAGAAATCAGCCAACTCAAGGCCAAATGAGCCGAGGTAACCCATTGCATGGCTCGCCATATGTTTCCCATCAATGTTTTTTGGCCGCCTCCAAGACCGAGGCTGTCTGATTGCGCTGCTGGTGTGCGGGCTGCCGGCAGCAAACTGCGCTAACCGCGGCCGCGCGGCTTTGCCGCTTCGGGGGAGGAGGAGCGCGCGGTCCGGCAGCTCTTAGTCACGCGCCGTGGCCTTTCCAGGATAGGGGTGCATTGTGTCTGCTGCTCTGAAACACTTTTATCTGCTTAATTGAATTCATGCTGAAATATTTAGGCGTTTGGGTGTTTGGGCAGCCGCCCCCCAGCCTCGGCAGCGGTTCAGCTGGGGTTCATTGCGGAAGATGCTCTGCGCTCTTTGAGGCCAGGGGGATAAAAGCAACGTTTGCTGCCGAGGCTGTAGCCGGCAACATCTGCAAGGAAGAGGAGCGGAAACTCGTTAAATGCTGCTTCTAGACGGTCTCCTCTGCCCAAAATTTTTAAGAGACCACGTGGTTGAGGCTATTCCCCGCTGCCCCCCCTTCCCTTCCTTGCCCAAAAACAGATTGGCCGGCACCGTAGCTGGGCGGGGGGAGAGGGGCCCGTGAAAGCACACAGGGACAGCAGTGTGTCGGGGGCGGACGGGGCCTTCGCCTGCCCGCGCTCACCCAGCAGCGGCACAGGGAGGTGTATCGCGAGCCGGACCGAGAAGCGCGACAGGCTGGGCACCGCGGCTGCCATGGGCACGTGCCCCGTGTCAACAGTGCGGTGGCTTCTGAAAACAGCTACCTGCTGTATCAGCGAGAGCAGCGCCGGCCTTGCTGACCGGTGCGTGCTGCACCTCCAAGGCCACACGTGTGAGAGGTTGACGCCGTTTAGGTTGCTGCAGTTATTAGCATAAAAACACCGCAGCGTTATCGTGGTGACCTGCGTCAGGAGGGAGCTTTTCCTTTTATTTCCCGATGCACAAAAGCCTTACTGGAAACCGAAGAAATTAGTTTCTTTTTATTTCTGTTTTGCTATCGGGAGGAGATAGGCTTGCCCGAGGCAATACATTAAAACAGAGAATATCATTGTTTTGAGTCACACATACTAGATCCCTGCTTTCAAAGGTCCCAGTGAATTGGCTGTTTTGCCCTAGTAAATGCATAACTCACTCCTCTGCCTTTCTAAGGTGCAGAATCGATTGCTTAGGAGCCAGACGATGATCTAAGCAAATCCTCCAAAAAAACAAGGGGGCAAAGAACAGAGGAAACTCCAAAACGAAGGAGAAGTTATTAGCAGGTTATTGCAGCCTTGTCAGAAGCAAGCTCAGGAAGGAGAGCCTTTTCCATGTATTTTTTTCCTTTCTTCAACTCTCAGATGCCAGCTTTTTGTTTTAAGTGGCTGTATAACCAGCAGGAGCAAAGCACAAAGAAGTAAAAGGGATCTGAACCCTTAAAAAACAGAGGTAGGTTAAGGAAAACACCAATATGACAGTATTTCCCTTCGTAGTTTTAGAGACCAACTGTTTCGGAAGGGCAGATCTTAAACTGGCAGTAACTTGAGCAGATTCAGTAGAGCAACACTGTGTGAATCAGGTGAAAGTCCGGATTAGGAAAAGAGAGACGCGGCACTGTGTGCCGCCTTGCTCGGGCCGGGTACGTCGGCCTGCCTCAGAGCTGCCTCCCGCATCGCTGTGCCCGAGCCATCCGTCCCGCCGAGCTTTGCAGCTGGGCCGGGCGTTTGGGAGCGCACCTAGGGAGTCTGAGACAGGTGGAAGTGGGAGGAATGGTGTAGTCAACAAATTACAGACCTGTTTGTCTCATACCTTGTCCTGCATAGATTTGTGGTTAACTTTGTTGTAGTTCACAAGTGCAGGCAGTCATCGTATGTTTCCCACTGAGGATGACATGCATAATTTATACGTTTTTTGCTTTTTTATATTACGGCATCTAAATGTCACAGCAGTGAGAATTTTAGCAATACATAAAGCGGAACGGTAGGAACTTTGGGACAGAGGTGCAGATGCTGTTTGCTTGAATCGCGAGGCGTTTCCGTGGCGGGGGAATGGCTGCGCAGCTCCAGCCCGGGGGACCTGGCCCTCCCGAAACGCGGGGAGAAGCCCCGCCGCCAGCGAGCAGCGGCCCGGCCCTGCAGCCTCCCGCAGCGTGGAGCACCCGCCGCCGTGGGCAGAGCCGAGGAGGGGGCAGCAGCGCTTCTGCGTCGCTTTCCTCTCTGGGAAATCCTCACCTGCCGAAGTTCCTTCTTTGCAAAATGTAGCTAATTAATTTCTGCTTCAGAGTCTTTGCAGCCGGAGAGCTGGGTAGGTACAAGGGTAACTTGTTTGCTTCACATACGAAGAAGCTGTTTTTTCTTTTGCATATGGAACCACTCTTCAGGAGTTTCAAATTCGGTATCGTCGGTGAAAGTTCGTTCTCCCTTTAATTCACCCCTGCGCGGATGCTGTGATCGGAGCCGCAGGTCCTGCTGGGAGAGCGCTCCTCTTGGATCCTCGGAGGCAGGCCCATTAGCGCGGGCCAAACCAGTCCGACTTGCTGCACCCTATAAAGGCTTCTTGCTCTGTCCCCTTTGCTCTGATTTAGACTAGTCCTGCCAGTCCGTTTTGTGGAAACATTAGCCACGGTCTTTCCAGACGCCCTCCAAGTGACGCGGATGGCCACCGCACCTTTGGTCAGCTCTGCTCCGACCGTCACATCTTGCGTTTTCTCTGACACTGCCAAAGGTCTGCAGCAGCGCACCGCGTTCACGTGCCCCATCTTGCCTGCCTCGGTTGTGCTGCAACCCGAAAGGGAACGGCTTATGGTTTTGCATACATGTGATTTTTTTTAAAGTGCCTTTTAGCATGAAACATTTATAATTTTTGTATTCTCCCAGGCTAGATATTGCAAGTAGTTCTTGCCTCTATGGTAGCTGTAGTTAAGAGCGAGTCTTCTTGGGCCTGAACCCGTGACCCAAAGCTATTGTGGGTGTAGGACGGTCTTGTGTGAATTGGAGTATGCAGCAATGATAGCTTCCAGCTTCCTGCTTTCAAGCACTTATTTTTCTTTTCTTTATATACAGTCACTGACTGCAAACTTTTGTTGAGGTTTTAAGTTGGAAGAGGATTCTTAAAGGCTCTGTATGTTTTGAAGGCAGAATTAACTTGTGCGAGAGTTAAATGATGCCTGGAATGCTCAAGCACTGCAGATTTTCCATAGATGATAAAGGGGAATTAATTGCAAGAATAGCTGTTACTGAAAACAGTCACAACACAAACTGGCTTCTCTGCCAGGAGATTATTTGCATCTGATAAGCAAAATAAGAAGAAAGTGGGTAGGGTAAAATCTCAGCCTAACTTAAGCTAGTAGGGATTTCTGCTATTTGCTTCTCAGTGGCCAGGATTTCAGTTTTCTGCTTGGATTTTTCTGCAGATTTCCAAGACTGGTTATGTTTTAAGGGGCTGCTGTTATAACTCCCCATCCTGCATACACAAGTCACAGCTTCACTCCGCAGTTTCTGCATCAGGGCTATGGTTTCCGCATGAGCTGGACTCTGCCTGACAGTGAGACATCACAGTTGATGGCGAGCCTAACTTGCAGTCCCACGCAGAGAAAATTCCCAGTGACATCAAAAGGAAGTGTTTGGGGAACAGGGAATGCAGGATCAAACCCAAGAGATTACCATTTTTTATGTAAATCTGTTCTGATGAGCCACTGAAACACCTAAAAGCAGCAACCTGGCTCAGCAGACTCTTTGCATATTGCATTTATTTACATTGTGTGAATGGCTCATCAGTAGGGAGGAAGGCTGTGTTTCAAATTAATTTGTGTAAGAGCCTAAGGTTGCTCCACTTGCTCTGGATGCTCTCCCCGCCTTTCATCGTCTTAGGTGGCAGTTTAATGGCGTCAGGAGCAGTGTTTTTGTCTTTGCCGGGGAAACAATGAGCTCAAGCAGTAAAAACAGCCATAATAAAAAGCCAAATTCATTCCCAAATAATTTCAGCTGATTAGTAGCCAGGGTGAGCTTGGTGCACTGTGTGTGAAATACACAGTAATGCATATGGTCCAACACACAGATTAATCACTGTCCAGAAATACGTGTGGTCAGGCTCTCCGTACGCCTGTGAGGAGTGACGGGTGCCTCCTGTTTGGTTTTCTGTAAGTGTTAGTGCTCTGGTTGTCGGTATGGGAGACACCGGCATGGCTCTCGTGCACGAGCTGAATGGCGCTGCCATCGTGCACGCGTTTGTTTGCCTGCCTGTCTGTCTGTCTGTCTGTGAAATAACCCAGGCGTCCAGCATGTTTTAGATCAGTTTTGGTCTGGCAGTTTTATTCGTGCAGAGCACAAATGACATAAAGGAATAAGCAAAGCTGCTGCGTTGCAATTTGCTTTATAATATTCAGTGCATAAACAGCTACTGCATTAAGTTATGGCACACGTTGGGCTGTTTGTCACCTTGGTGGCTGTATAAGTCACCCCAGCATGAGTGACTCAAGGTGATGGAAAATGCGCAGTGCAGTTCCGGTTCCTCGTCTCTGTTTTTTTTGCTGGCTCTGCCACTGAGTTGCTGTGTGACTTCTGGAAGTGCACGTGCACTTTTTTGGCCCTGAGCGCCTGGGACTATTAGCAGCACTCGCCCTGCTCACAGATCTGCGGCCTTTCGTTAGCGAATGCACTTTGAGTGTTTTGAACTCCTTAGGTCAGAAGTGCTTTTGTAAGCATAAAGTAACTGCAATAACTGAAGCAAGATTCAGTGGAGCGAAGGTAACATAAAAGTAAATGTTGTTTGGTTCAGAGCGCCTGTCTTCTGCCATGACTTCAGAAGTTTTGCTCTGCTTCGTGCTGGGAGATGTGCGGCTGAGCAGTCTGGCTTTGGGGCCTCTCCAGTGTTTCAGCAGGCACAAAGCGTGACACCACTGGAGGTTAATGGGTTTCTTTAAATCACAGTAATGGGACATTGGGTTTTCGGGTTTTGTTTATGATGGATGTAAGCAACAGATGACCTCGATGTGTCTTCAGGTGCTGCTAGAAGACAGTACTTTGCTACAGCAAAGAGTTCATATGCGGTACGCAGAACTCGGCACTCATAAACGATATTCTGAGTACTGTAAGAACGGATTCAGTAAGAGAGCTTTCATTACCTTTTGCTAGTTGCTCTTGGTTTCCATTTCCACAGTAGTTTTTTCACCACAGATTTGTATTTTTGCCTCATGAATGAGGGATTAGCTAATAAAATAAAGCCAAAAACCTTAGTTGAAGTTGTTACTCCGATTTCTGTCCAGAAAATGTGTTTACTTTGCTGTTACACATGTGTACACATGGTATCAGTGGCTGGCTGAAATCAGTTTGGGCCAGAGTCTGCTCTCATTGAAACCAGGGTCATTTCAGAATAACTTCTTTGCCTTCTACTGCTGACTACCCTGGATTCACGCAAAGTGAAAACTCTGAATTCAAGAGGGGGTGTGCGTGTGCCTGTGTGTGCATGTGTAGATGTAGGTACTAATTTTGTGTTGGGGTATGGTAAACTAACAAAATGTTGTGTTCACACTTTGAAGTAGCTTTGTCAGCATTTTTCTAATATTTTACTGAAAAATGGGACAAAATAAGAGCCCTGTAGTTTTGTGTCATTGGGCACAAAAAATCTTTCTCTCTTCTTTTTGACCCAGATGCTTAAAATATCTGTGATTAGTTGTAATGGAAGAATGAGGGTTAAGAGAGCAAGCAAGGGTTTGCTCTTCGACCTGGCAAGGGGATCAGAAAGTTGACAATTTTATCGAATGGAGTAACCGAGAATACAGCACATATACTGTGATCAGCCCACACAGCATATAGGAAATAACTGTATTAAAATTGATCTCTCTTCTTTCTCTCTTCTCTTTACTGAGGTAGCAGTGAAATGACCCGCCAGGTCCTGGGTGCCTGAGGAAGCACGTTCTGGGAGTGAAACCTGGTGCTGGGTTTGGAGTACTTCAGAACTGCAGTTTTGCTATTTTCAGGCTTATTGGCAATACCTTTTCCGTAGCACGTTTACATGCTGGCCAAGCTTTAGGTTTAGGACACAGGTGTATTCCAGACTTACCTGGATAAATGGTGTTCAGCAGTATACGACCTAAACTGCCTATATGTCCCCAGTCAGCCAAGAAATACTAGTCCCACTGACTTCAGAGAATTAAACCGTATTTCTTAGAGGAAGACCACACAAGAATAAGGAGAGTTTATTTTTACAGTTTTTATTTAATTTTTTTAAGATCCATACACTTTTCGTGTATTTATTTACTGGTGGAGGTGCACGATTCTGCGGCTGGATTTTCCAGTTCAAACTGCAGGTGTGGAAACCTCAGGCATCAGCAGTCTCCGTACAGAGACCGTTAATGATTACCTGTATTCGTACGATTGAACCGACGGGACTTTGATGCCTGACTTGTGGGTAACAGCATCCCTACGTGCCTCCGCGCTGCCCTCAAGTATAGCCATCCAAACCATTCGCTCGTAAAGCTCTTTACAGAGCCGTATGGCTTATTAAACTTGGAAGGGGACAAAATTTGTGTGATAATTATGTATGCAAATAAGATAAGGGTTAGGGTCTAACTATGGAAAAGAAATAATCAAAAAAGGCATATACCTTTCTTGGGTGGTTTTAGGGCATGAGGCTGTACTGCGAGCATATCCTCTGTTTTTATAGCTTTCATCCTTAGAATCCCATAGAACTGTCAGTAACTCTGAATAACTGAATAGCCTCCAGAAGGGGTACCAGTGTGTATCCACCCAGGCTGAGTTAGACAGCTGGGTCCACATAAGGCTCTGCTGAAGAAAAATTAATAAAATGGGGCTTGATTCACATAGCCTTTGTGAAGCTTAATTGATCCAGGTTTATAAAGCACTTTGATGCAAGAATGAAAGACATTCAACAGATGTGAACCATTTCAAGTGACAATTATCCTTTATCTGGAGGTACTCCTTTGGTTTGCTCTAGCTAATATGTAGTCTTCATGCCTGAGCGGTGCTGTGGGGATCGTTTTTGCTGGTTCCCGGTTGCGTCCTGTCGAAGGCAGGCCCCCTGGGTGCAATGACTGTGCTCTTTTGCAGCTCCTCTACACCCACACTGCCGGAGCGCTTAGGCTCACTAAGCGTGTTAGAGCTTGACATCACTGAGGTCCAATCCCATCCTGATTTCGCAATAATATGAAGCAGAATTTGGAGAGAGAGCTGCCAGTTTTAATAAGCACTAAAACACGCCCAGCCAAGTTTACTTTATTGTTCTTGGGATACACAAAAAAAATTGTTTGTACAATAACATAGTTCGGCGGGTTTGGCTGACTCCAGCCTTTCCTGCCTCCTCCTTTGTTTTCCGGATGCATCAGCAGATGTCCGTGAAAGTGCTAAATCTGCACCCTGCCTGACCTTTACTCTTGAGGAAGGTAAATCACTTCTGGCAGGAGGCTTCCCAGAATATCCTCCGAAAGATACTATTGCTATTGTAAACAAATCTAATTAAAGATGATCTCAAGCATTCCTTGTGCTAATGTCCTAATTAGTAACCTGCATCACCACAGTGCCTGGCTGGGCTTTACCCTCTGGTGCTTTCTCAAGAGATGAAAAATTTGCTAGAGATTTAAATTTCAGGTTTTTGTTCTTTCTTTTAAGACATTTTTGGGACAGAGAATAAGTTAGAGATTTGGCCACCAAGCTGAGAAAGAAATAATATTTCAAATATGACTTAGAGCAAGATGGCTTGAAGTCTGCATGTTTCACATGTAGTTTTGGTGGACCTCTTGGGCTCTCACAGTCTGGTCCATAGCACGCCAGGGACAAGGGGAACTTTACCTGGAAGGAATCGAAGGAGAGCACAATTATCAAAATGCAGAACCTCAGAATAGTGGATGCTGAATTTCTGCCTCGATAAATCTTGTTAGATGGATCTTCTGGTAGTGCTGTATTTCTGTGGGTCATTCTTCTGTTTTATCAGTCATAGTAACAATTGGGTTAATACTTCACCTGCGATTAAAAACCCTGTTGGGATCTAAAGGTAGGGACTAAATCTGTATTTAATCACCTAAATAAACATATTCCTTTCCAAAGGGAGTGTCTTTAGGTTCTTAAATACAGACCTGGTCAACAACCAACTTTGAAAGCTGGATCCAGAATGCATTTGAGGAAATCCTTCTCCCTCCTCCTATTCCTGTCCCTGGAGCATTTTAAAGAGACCTGCAAAATTCCCCCTGGGCAGGAAGTGCAGGGAGAAACCCCAAAACCCCGGAGTCTTATCTGCGGCGGCTGTGATGCGAGGAGGGAAGCGGGTTCCTGGCGAAGGGCGGGTGAGTCACTGGCAGCGGGAGGTTCCTGGGAGGGCTGCGGCCGCAGAGGGAAACCCGCGATAAGGCAGCGTCGGGTTTGCCTAGCCGGCTCTGGCCACCGGCACAGCCCGGGTTTGGGAGGTTGCTCTGATTTACCTCTCACACGCTTTGCACCCACAGTGGCTAACGAGGGTTAAGCGGGCACCGTTGCCTGCCTTCTGCGGGCACGTACACCGGGGCCAGGAGACAGGGTTTTAGTCCGGAGCTGTGTTCATCTCTTGGACACCTTACAAGTCGAATGTTTCAACATATGTGGATGTAGGTTTTAAATTGAATTACATGGGAGTGAACTGTTACGTGTAGGCATTAGAGAGCGTGTTTATCTCAAGTGTTGGTAGAGAGAATCTCGAGCATGGCGCAGACTTCCTCTTGACTTCCATGGAAATTTTTGGCATGGACTGTTTGCAAGATCAGCTCTTGGCCATGAGGAATGTAGTACAATTATTTCATTAATTAAAAAATAATCAAAACACTGCTTCTAAATAGTGGCACATGCATATGAGCAAAGTAAACATCGGCAGAAGTATCAGGCTTTGTACTTTGACTTAAAACAGCTCAGACAGGAAGCTAATACCAACGCCCATTTCAGCAGATGGCGTGTGCCAGGAAATCAATATGCTGCGTTTCCAAGTAAAAGCCACGTTCTGCCTAGGAATTGAGTAATAAAGTCATGACTTCACACACAGTCTCAAAGCCCTTGGAAAAGAGTATTTGTCACGGGGAAGATGTGCTCTGAGGGTGTTGCAGGGTCTAGTGACTGGACAGAGGTTTTGAAAACGGAAGACTTCAGGTTTGTTGCCCTTCTTCCCTATGTGCTGCTAAATCCCACAGCTCTCATGACATCCCAGTGTGGAAGTCTCGGCTTCCTGGGTGCGAGGAGAAGTTTCTTGGGGACTAATCCCACGCGACAGCTGAACGTGTAGGGGTTACACTGATCTCGTCCTGTGTGTCGTTCTGCGTAGAGGATATTCTTACTGCTCGTCACAGAAATCACACTTCAGAGAGTGTTTTAAATGTCCTCAAGATGTTGGGTGGCATGCCTTTTTCTTGACCCAGGATTGTTATAAATGTCCTCCTAAAATCCCCTTAGTCTTTATGCTACGTAATGTCAGTTTGCCTTTCATTGCCGGGAGCTCCGGGGCTGTTCCACTACAGGAACAAATCTTCACGGATGTGTCTCCTTGCTTACACGGATTGGGATGATTTGGAGAAGGGGATGGATTAGCAAAACCTTTCGGGGTGTTTTTTTGTGCCAGCCCCAGCAGGCCCCAGTTCTCCCGAGGTGATGGCTCTGCTTGCCGTAACGCGCTGACCTCGCTGGAGCCGTCCTGGGCGCAGGATCGGCACCATCAGACTGCAGCTGCAGCGCTCTCTGATCTCGCACTAGCACAAAGCCTGAACCCTTACCGGAGAGGGCACATGGCTGTAATTTCAGATGTAGTAGTGCATTTGCGTACTCATATCTGGAGCACATGGATGTAGTCTGCTAACTGGCAGTGAGCAGTGTTTGTACAGTCTGGTTGTAAATACTTTTGCAATTAACGCAGAGAAACGTGAGGTTAAGGATTTGCTCCGACTGCCTAGATTTCCCTTGCCCAGGTCCCGGCGGCTCCTGCTGCGGGCTCCCCTCGCCAAAGCTGTGGGGTCCTGCGCTTATTTGTAAAGGCAAAACCAGTCCCAAGGATTTGGGGGCTGAAGTGGGTGTTACAGTGGTATGAGCAATGCTGCTTCCCCTCTAACTCCATACGTGTAGGAATGACAAGGGATCGTAAGGCAGCGTACACGTGTAGGCAGCGTATACTCTGCGTGTCCTTTCTCCTGCGAAGCGCTTGGCACCGGCCCTGCACGGCAGCCGTTCCCGGAGCACCGCGCTAGTCGCTTCTGTGGGAGAGCAGCGACGTCGGAGGGCTGCGCCGGGCCGGGGGTAGAAGCTTTGAAACGCAAACACGAGGTGCTAAGGGCGTCCGAAGGTGGATGTGGTGCGGCGGGGCGGTGCGGGGAACGAGGGCTGCGACGGGCCTCCCCGGGGCGGAGGGCGGCGAAGGGAAGCGCTTCCCAGGCGAGCCAGGCGTCTGCGCAGTCTTGGCTCCGAATCCCCTGTCGCGGAGTGGCCCAGACGGAGCAGAGAGATAATCAAGATCCTGCTTTTCTTTAATTGCTAAGACTGGCCAAGTTTGTTAAGATAAATATAAACGAAATTTACATAACTGGCAAAAGAAGGTTGCTCTCTGAATCCTGACACAAACCGCCCCTCTTTTCATCAGTAATGCCTTGAAATAACGGAGCCCGTAGCCCCAGTTCCCGCCGGGTTAGTCTGAGCCTGTTGGACGGCTGTCCCGCGGTGAAGCCTTCCTGGGCCGGGCACCACCTCAAACCCATGCCCTGCTGAAGACCCTCTGTGTATTTCCCGTTTGCTTTGTGTGCAAACAGTGAGGCTAAAAGAGCTTGTTCCTTCTGATTTTGTTCCCAAAGGGGAAGGAGGCTTTGTGGACTTCACCTCTTCAGCACAGGGAGTAGCAACAGCTCTGGCCCGAGGGAACGTTTCTGTCCATCGGGACGCGGGCAGCACCCGTCCGTTTGCCACGGGAGCACGAGCGTGTCGGTGTGTGCATGCACGCGCGCACACACACACGCACACGCACACACACGCACGCACACACACACACACACGCGCGCACACACACACACACACACACACACACGTGTGCCCGCGCTCGGGGGGTCTGAGCTTCTGCTCCGCAGCGCTGCGGCGCGTGGCCTTCCTGCGGAAGGAGCTCTGAGATGGGATCGTAGCCCGCCGAAGCCAGCAAGCGTGCCGTGGAAAGCTCTGCCACAGACTTCAGTAAGAACAAAACTAAGCTAAATGCTGATAGGGAAAAACATCTCCTGTGAGACTGCTGAAATCAGGTGCAAGTCAAGGCAAACAAATCAGTTTTAAAATCTGTTCGGTAAAGCCCATAGGAATTTCTTTTGTCTTTAAAAGAAATCAGAGTCCCATCATGTCCTAACCTCATTTATATGCTGCTACTCCCACTAACATTTTCTATTTTAGTCATTTTTACTGAGGTACCGTCAAAGCATTAGGAATGGTCCCTAACCCATCGTAGATGTGGCAGCAAAGGATTTGTGCTCTGGCAGATTTCCACGTAGAGGAATTCCAGTCATTGCTTGCGTGGGACAGAAACAGCAGTGGCTGTCAGGTAGACGGAGTTAAACCGTATCAGCCTGTTATGCTTGATTGGGTACTGTACGGTGGGAAGGAATTTTCCTTTTAATAGTGGGCAGAATGGTTCCCACTTTCTGCTAAATTAAATCACAGTAGGCCTTGGTCAGTGCTAGCATCTCTGCATTATTCATAATTTTCCAGAATTCCTGCTGTAATAGTATTTGTCAAGTGCCTGCTGTAGGTGTTTATGGTATAGAAACGAATCATTTCTCTCTCTCTCCCTAGTTATATTTGAGTAGCCGGAGCTTTTTATACATCTTAGAGTAGAAAATGACTATAGCGAAGTTTGTATATTGAAAGCTGAAATGGAAATAACGTTAGGATGAAATAGAGTAATGAAGGTCTAAATGCACCTAAACAGGGAGACGGCACAGCTTGGGTAACAAGGAGCTATAATTAATTAAGCTCATTTAAACAGACTTCAAGGGGTTTTGATGACAGTGTTGCAGCCAGGAGAACAAAGCAGCGGCAGCTTCAGACGGTATCTGTAAACCCCGGTGTGTGTGTGAAGCTTTATTAATGGCTTTCCTGTGTTGTGTTAGATGTTTTGATGGGTATCACAAGATTTTAATTGGTAAAACATGTTTTATTAAAGTAGCCCTCTGCCCTCACGCTCGGCTTTCTTCGGAGACGCTGTTTGTTGGAGAACATCGGAAGTGCAGGAACTCCGAGATCTGTTCAGAGCCTCACCCAGCCCTCGCTTACGTGCGCTTCGCCTGGGTGGATCTGCGGGAAGAATTTGGCCTGGCGACACGGAGCGTCCAGCTGGCCGTCAGGCACGCGGAGCCGAGCCCAGCGCTGCTGCCGGCGGCCTCCGGGCCAGCCGCTGCCTAGCTCACTGCCGTCCGTTTGCGCAGCGCGGCCGCCCCGGCTGACGGGCTGCGAAAGCTCCGCCGGGTTTCTCTCACCCTAAAAATCACATCCCTCGTGGCCGTGTCACGTCCCGCGCAGAGCTGCCGCCCTGGCCTTGGCCCTGGCTGTCGTGTCCCTCCGAAGGAGCGCTCTGCCCGGTGCTGCTGCCCTGGCAGGGTGAGCGTCTTTTCGGGTATCTGATGTAACTGCTCGAACAGGGCCCTCGCTTGCCGTTCGGGTTTTTACAGCGTGTTCCCGTGGTCCCGTGCCGCTCGTCCTCTCGGGGCGCCCCAGCCGCAGCACGTCAGCAGTCACGCCGTTTGCTAGTCCTCTGCTGCGGGGAAGGGAAAAGCGACGTCCCGTGCAGAGATTCTGCCATGTTTTCATTGCTGGTATTAGTCCTAGTAAAGCGGTTTTATCTAACGTTTTCTAACATAGGAGCTGCTTTTATCCTTATAGCTGTCCCCACTTCCAGGATGCTGCTCCTGGAGTGGTTTGCAGTCATAGGTGCTACAGCCTGTTCATACGTGGTGCATTTTGGCGTAAAGGTGTTTTCTGCAGTTTTCCTTTCCGTGGAAGGTAACAGAGGGGCTAGCAGAGCAATTCCAACCGCCAGTTTCCCTGTACTTGTTGAGAAACCATGTCCTGCTGTATAAATATTGTCAAGCTGTGTAAAACACTGCATAAATCCCTCTCGTGTCTGCTTCATTCATTAATTTTCAGGCGTCTCAGACTGCTCTGTCTGCTGCTGCTTGCTGCTTCAGCAAGAAGGGAGGACGCTTCTTGGTTTCCAGTCCGTTCCGGATATGCCATTGGCATTTTTTTTATATCTTCAGTTCTTTTGGTGGCTCATAGATGTAAGAAAAGCAATATATCTGTGAAAGTTTCTTTAACATAAGACAGCTGCATTTTGGCATTTCCTAATGGCAGATAGCATACGTCCCTGTGCAGGGCTCAAAGGCCTGCCTCGATCCCATGCTTCGGTTTTCCGTCCTCAGGCAGAACTGGTGCTGGTGCAGCTGCTGTCTCGGGCTGCGAAACCGCCCTCCCCGCGGGAGGAGGCGGCACCCAGATGTGGGTGCTTTGCTTAACCGCGTGCTGGATCTTCGCGCATGCGAGAGGCCGAGTGCTGCAGGAAGCGAGTTGCATCATTAGCACCGTAACCTCGCGCCTCGCTCCCGACAGCAGGCAGCCGTGGACGGTGCCTTGACTGGACAAGTGACAATATCATTACATAATTAACGGTCCTCTAATTCTGGTGCCCGTCTCTGCTGGAAAACAGCCTGTTGTCAGCAGTGGCTGTCAGCGATGGGTCCCCCTTGGCAGCTCACCAGCTCGCCTTGGACGAGGTTCGCGGGTAGCACAGGTGGGACCGAAGCACGTGCTGTGTGCGAGGAGTCATGGCCGGGGGCTGGTAGAGCGAGGTCTCCGGGGCCTTTTGCAGCGGTGCGGGGATTTCTGTGCTCAAGCTGGAGTCCCAATAAAAATGTTCCAGCACCGCCAAAGGAGCCAGAGAGGGGCTGAGCGACAGGGCATTGCTGTCCTCGTGTGAGCTAGGCTCCAAAGTGCTACGTGTCCGTGTTCTCTGTCACTCGCCCTTGTGGCGTGCCTGCGCTCAGGCTGTTGCTGTTGAAGATTTTGACTTGTTTTGGAGCAGTGGCTCTTCATTCCCTCCTTCTCTCTTAAGGATTCTGTAGCTCAAACTAAAAAAAGGAAAAGCTACCATTTTTAATACAGGTACATTTTCCATTTTCTGGCTTCTTAATTCACGCTTATATCTTGCAGGTAGAGTCTTGCTCTTTTGCTCTTCAGGGTTGCCGGCACTTGGAGAGGGTCCCTGAGAAGACGCAGAGTTGCACGTTACAAACCTTGCCTGTTTCGATTAGGCGAAAGACGGGTGAGCCGCGGTGTGCGCGGGGCAGCGAGCGGGGCCCCGAGGCTGTGCAGCGCTCTGCCTTTGGGGGATTAACCCCTTGTCACCTGCTGTAATGCAGCATTGACAGAGCGGAGTGAGGAATGCGTGGGACTGTTATTCCCCAGGAGGCTCAGGTTTGCTGCTGGCACCTCTTCCGGTGCAAATCCAGCATTATCCTGTTGATTTAAAGTATATTTTCATGTATGTGCATCAGTTACATGTGGCATTTAATACCAGAAGTCGTGATCAGGGGCTCCACTCGTAGTGCTGCTAAGAACTTCGTCACTAAGGACCGGTGACCGGGCCGCTGTAGCTGTCAGGTGGCCGTCAGTGACCAACAGTCAGCCAGGCAAATGGTTGTCATCCCTCCTGCGGGCAACCTCTGAGGAAGCACTCTCTAAGGAAGGATCTCCTCCTCCTCGGCGTGGAGATGGGGCAGGGTCTGTGGGGCTTGCCCTGACCCATGGCTGCTGCAGCCTGGCGCGCAGTCTCGCCACTGGCTTTGGCTGTACATGCTGGCTCGTGTGCGGATGAACTCTGTCTCCTGGCGGGCTGGAAATGATGATCATTTATTCTTTCTCTTTTTCTAAGTAGTTGAGTGATGTTCAATTTTGGGTGGTTCTGTTTTTCTTCTGACAAATATTTTTGGAAGAAGATGTCTGTTTCTCCGGGTGGCCAAAGAACTTGATTGCACAAGCTGATTAATCACGCCGAGCAGCAAGGACGTTCGGAGCGAGACGGAGGCCTGTGCTGCGGCTCCCCGAGCCGGTGCCTGCTGGGTCAGGCAGGACCTGATTCTGCTCCGAAGGAGCGCTCCTCCTGTTATCTTATCAGAAACGGTCTGCTGGCTTCTTGTCTGGTATCAATAATAAGAATTTCCTTTTATCTGGAAACTCAGAGACTTGCTAAATATTTATTAATGCAATACTGAGATAGGTGTTACTACAGCCCTGTTGCAGACACAGGCACAAAGGGATTATCTAAGTCTTTCCCAAAAGATAGCCAAGAACAAACCCAGGCTTTTTACGCTCCGTTTGCTCAGCCCCTAGATCAGCTCGCTTCATACAGCACACTGAATGTAGGAGTTGCTCTTTAAGCATATGGGGGTTGTACTTTTTCTCTAGTGGTCAAGCTGGTTCTGCAATGATCAGGGTTGAAAAACCAGAGCCCGTTTCTGGGGGGAGCTTTTCTTGACCCACATCCTTTCAGGGATGATCTTGTTTACGGTGCAGATCCGTACAACTGTTGCATTGGCTCAGTGGAGGGTGCATCGAACCGCTGCGTGCCTTCAGCAGCGAGCAGCCGGTGCTAGAGAGGGAGGAACGTCTTAAACCATCGCCGCTGCCAGAGAGGAGGTGTTGTCAAAGAACACGCTAAATCGTCAAAGAGCAGGAATTCCTTATTTTTTAAGCAGAATTAATCGGTATTCAGAGAAATGTATGAAGATGTTCACGAATTTTTCATTGTGCACCGCAACCTGTACTTTGTAGAGCTCTTCCCGTATTTCTGCCTACCATGCTTTCACACAAATACAAAAGGTGTGTACTTGGTGCATTAGGTTGGTAACTGAGAATTCGCTTCCTGATGCATTGTTTTTTAAATTGTTTACCCAGCGAGTAATAAGAGTATTTTCTGATTGAGTCTGCAGCTGTTCTTCAGGGACATCTTTCTTTGCCACCACAAAAATAATACTCTGAGAAACAAGAAATACGTTGAAGAACAACACTGTATTGTTCTCTTCTTTCACAGATGGTTATTTCTTGTCCAGTGTGACCTTTTGTGCCTGATCCTGTGTGTCTTCTGATCATTCTTGGTTATTTTATGGGATACAGGCACTTTTCTTGCTTGTACATATTCTCCTTCAGCTGCGAATAGGGCTTTCAGACTGCTAGGTAAAAGATTGGAAACTGTTGTTTCCCGGTGTACCTTCCCCTGCTTACCATGCTACTGCTCTAGCAGAAATAATTCGCAAATGCGAATGAACATAGCCATGTCTGCAGTAGTTTTAAGAATGCTATCGAAAAACTCGCGTCTCCCTGCTCAGGAGAACGTTGTCCCTGCTATTGCTACTGAAAGTCATATGATCACTAGCTTTCAGAGCTGCCGTATTGCTGGCCTGATGTCTTGGGAGTGAATGTGTCTGAATTAGGATTTTTGAAGTTATGTGATTTGAGGACTGATCATCTTTTCTAGTATTGTAGCACTGTAATGTATTGGGTTGCTTAATTTTTCTTGGCAAAGTGTTGGGATGGGCATTACCCAGCCAGATTCTGCGTTTGCTCCTGCAGAGAGGAATGAAGAAAGTTGTGGTGTTCTGAGGGTTTCGTGCTGCCCTTATTATACTCTCTTTCTGTCTCATTTTAAACCAACAGCCCATAATTTCAGCTGGTATTAATTGTGTAACTGAGCAGTAAAATTGCCCATTTTAATGGTGTGAATTGCAATTAATGGGGAGTACTGGCTGTGAAATAACCTTTCTCTCCAGCGGTTACGTTCCCTTTTGCTAATGGTCTGGCTAGGGAGCATTTTGGGCAGAAGTGATAATCAGGAATTCTTTGTAGCCTGGCCCAAGGACTTTCACGGTTAGGTGGAATAAGCAAATGTCTGAAATCAACGTCCCTTCAGGGGAAGAGATGGTAGAGGTGTCACTTGTTTGTGGCTGATGGTGTGCTTGGCGCTCCTGTGAAGATGGGACACTCTGCACGCGCCGGGTTGCATCGGCGCACGCACCGAGACCCGCTCCGTCCTGCACGCGGTGCTGCTTGTCCTCCGTAAGCGCCGGCGCCTTTCTTAGGGTCCCGATGCTGCTTTACTAGCAATTTTTATCAATTCTTCTCACTTAAAAGTTGTGCTGCAGTTCATCATTAGTCAAAAACCCCTTCCATCGAATGAGAAGTCGTTTTATAGGAAGAGCTGTAGCTCTCATAGCTCTTCCAGCCTTGATGCCGCAAGGGCACTGCAGCACCGACAGCGTCTGTTGTTCTGCAGAGCCAGCGAGGCCCCGCTGCCTCTCCGTCGCGCTGAGAGCGGCGAAGGCTCCTGGCAGAGAATTTCCACGTTGCTGCAGAGATCTGACTTTTGCCCCTAGTCATATATTCGCTGACAAAATCAGCTCATTTTAAAAATCATGAAGTAGCAAAAATTTGACCCTGACACCTGTGAAGAAATGTATGTTTGTCTGTGGCTGTTAGGGGTGGGTTCACTGCTTAACTGGTTTAGGTGTTTTAGCTGCTGTTAGATATTTGTACTGGCCGTGATCTGGCCTAAAAGTAGGCTAAGCCTAATTGCACCCCATTGGCTTTTCTTGCAAAGTGGCTTGAAAGAGGCTCTGGTATATGCCTATTGGTATACTATTCCGTGGTAGACCTCGCTTTCGAGCGGTTGAAGCTCGGCCCTCTCAGGCTGCTCCCGGCTGGAAGCTGATGGCCGAGGTGTGAGCCTGGAAGGAATTTTTGTCATGCAGAATTGAACAAAGCCGTATGAGTATCCAGTGTGTTTTTGCGTTTCCGCAAGTCGCAGAAAACCTTGCTCTCAAGCCTCTGTTTTGTTGGTGTTTCAGCTCTGACCCAGAACAGCACCGTGCGCCTTGCAGTTGCTGGCGTACGCGGCTCTCGTGCCTGTGCTTTCGCTCCGGAGGGGCACTTGCCCCCAGAGCCGGTGTAGCGTGCAGCTCTTTTTGCCCTGGGTTATTTATTCCTGACTCACCACCCGGGAAAGGACTTGCTTGTGCTTTAGTGCGGCACCGAGTTTTTTTCGCTAGCATTTTACGGAGTGACCTCACCTTTTGTTCCTGCCGTGACTTGCTGCCTGAACTACCCGCCTTCGATGCGAGCCCGAGGGCAGGCTCGGACCCCGGCCGCGGCAGGTGCCGGGGGGCTCGGCCGCCCCGCTGTGCTTGGGCGCGGGGAGAGCGGGGCTGCCCGGCACGAGGGCGCCTTGGGACCTTGTTTTGGGAACGGGGGGTGCTGGAAGGCGCGCAGGCTGCTCCCAGATAACGCGTACCGGGACGGGGCGTCTCGCGTCGCCTGCGAGACGGTCAAGGCCTGGCGCTGGGCTGAGCGGGCCGCTGGGCGCGAGGGAGCGCCGGGAGGGCCACCGCCTCCTCCGGCCCGTCGGCCTTGGGCGCCGTCAGCGTGGCCCCGGACGGGGGCTGGAGGAAGGAGGCTGTGGCCCCGGCTGCCGGCCCGGCCTCTCCCCCAGCCTCCGTCCCTGGCGTGAGCAGCGTCCGCCCCGGCGGTCCCCTCCTTCGTGGCCTGGCCCCCGGTGTCCCTTGGGCGCGTGGGGCGCTCCGGTTGCCTTGGAAGTGCTTGGAGGCGGGAGAGGAGCCGGGGCTGTGCGGTCGGCGTGGCCTCCCGCTCGGTGACCTGCAGCCGGAGCCGCGGGGGTCTGCGGGTGGGGGTGTTCCCGTCTGCCTCCGCAGGGTGTTGCTACAGCCGGGCGCAACAGCCCTTCCGCTGCCCACCTGCGCCGTGCCCGGAACGGAGCCGCTCTGTGCTCCCTTTCCCCCCATCCTGCTCTTCCCTTTCATCTCTGTTCAGACAGAGAAACTGGAGCGAAACTGAGCGACAGTCACAGCTTTGTGAATAAGCTGGATTGTTTTGGGCGACACCGCTTTATTCCGGGTCTCGAGAGCTTTGATTGCCGCTCTGCAAAGAAAAATCGTCTCGGCGTTTTCGTTGTTGTTAGGCTTTGCGAGTGTTTGCAAGAACAAGGTTTTGGACTTGATCTGCGCTCGAGCCTTCCCTGAAGCGAAACCTCCCGGCCCGCTGGCCAAAAGCAGAGCGTTTCCGTTGATTTATGGTGCTGCGGGCTGTTGTTTTCCTTTCCGGGAGGAATCCTGGGAGGAGCGGAGGGGACGGGAGGAAGCGGAGCAGCGCTGGAGTGGCGGTGGTGCCCCGCGGCTGGGCAGAGCACGCGTAAAGGCGTCCGCGGGGGCAACTGTGACAGAGCAGCCGCTTGTCACCCTGCCTGGCCATCACATAAACGCAGGGTCACCCCAGGAGTCAGACTCCTAACCTGCGCTGTGCGTAACCCTTCCCCAGCTGAAAACCGTGGCCGTGGGTGTTTCGTGTCTGCTTTTCGTGGCGAGGGGGGTGTCTGGGCTGCAACTCGTGCAACTCCTCCTCGTGCGTTTGCTTCACCTTGCTGGTAGGAACTCCCTGCTTAGGAGTTACTAGTACCTTTTTCAGGGGAAAGGAAAGTACAAAAGCCTTGCGCTTTAGAGCGGAGAGGAAGCATTTTTTCTAAATGCCGGATTTGTTTTAGTTATTTTGTTGCCTTAAAGAAAAAGTGGGCAAGTATCTAGGCCCCAGGCTTTGTCTTGAATGTGTTATGATCTCAAAGGCAAAACCAAAATATTAAAGAGATGTACAAAATGAAAACTGAATGAACCGCATTAAGCACAGGGAAGATAAGGTGAAGGCACTCTTGCTGGTGCTGACGTACAGCTCGGTTCAGTGCACGAGGTATGTGCCGAGTCCCTCACGCATACAGCATTTTATACACGCAAAACTTTATGGCGCCTCTGTTGAAAACAGCCTCATCCCTAAGTTCGCATGGCACAGAAATAAGTAAGTCTGCGACTGCAGGGAGAGATTCCCGAGCAGCGCAGGTGGGGGCTGGCGCTTGGCAGGGCGCGTGTTCGAAGGAGCCGGGGATCCTAAAAGCAGGAGTGATGGACGTCCTTGCATGTCGGAGCCGGGGCTGAAACTCCTGCCGCTCCTGCGAGCGGGTGTCTCATTCAGAGCATATCAGTCTTGCTTCAAGGCATGAGCCAGACTCCTGGCTAATGACTGTTAGGTGTAAATCGTGCCTGTGGGTGGGGGAATCTTATGTCCACCTTCGGCTCAGTTTCGTACATCTTTCTTTGGTGCCGCTGACGCTGGTCAGCGTTAGAGCTAGGAACTCTGCCTGGTCACAGCCGCACACCACCGCGCTGTTAGGGTGGTGTTGTTTGAGATGGGGTATAACCAGCTGGGTCCCGCTCTTCATCAGCAACGCTCAAGCCAGATTATCCTCTCGTTACGAGCATGAGTTCTGCCCATCTTTTGGCTTGCTGGCGGGGAAGGTGGCTGCTCCGCAGCTTGCGAGCTGGTGCCCTTGGTTTCCTTCCTTCCGAGGAGTCCGAGCACGGCAGGGCTTTTACTCATGAGCAAAATCCTCTTTTGGTGACCCGTTTCCTGGCTGGGGCAGGTCTGGTGGCTCTTCTTGTTCCTCTGTGGATCCCTAATAAACTGACACCATATATGTCAAGTGAGCGTGAATTTGTATACATCACAAACCTTTGGGTTTCATAAAAACTTGTTTTTTAAGAGTTTGAGATAGTTGTGGCAAAGTCGCTTGCATTCCTGGTTCGCTGGCTTGTATTGCAGTGGCACTGGGAACATTAGCAGCGTTGGTGAATATCAGAAGACAATACAGTAAAATTGCATGTTTTTTGTGTATGACATTTGGGAAAATGGGCCTATGGTGTGCACGTTAGGATCCTGACTCAAACATTTCTTTAGTTGATGATGTTTAAATAACAACATTTTAGTTCCTTACAGTCGTGAATCCATTTCTACACGCTTAGCAGTAGAAGATAACCACTGCGTTTGACGATGCACCTGAACTTTCCCAGTGCTTAAGTGACTTTAGGTCTGGCGTTTTGGGTTGAAATCGCTGAATTCTGCAAGGGTTTGTAAGGCAAAGGGTGCTGGCGCTGCCCTGTCAGGAGGTGCCGGGGGGCTGGTTCGAGCCGCAGCCCAGCGCTCCGCCGTTCGTCAGCGTGCCGGTTCGGGAACTGATGCCCTTGTCAGACTCGAGGGCTGGTAACGGCGACTTCCCAAGGGCCAAAAATCCCTTTGCTTTTCTGTTCCTTTTAAACAGAAAGAAGGATCCATCCAGGATGTATTTTTGCATATTTTCCTCTGTTTCTTCCCAGAGAGCGTGTATTGCATAGCCCGTTAATGTGAGGAATTCGAACTCTGGTATGAGCAGTTCAGGCAGGACGCAGTGCGCGACCCTCGGTATTGCAGACTGCAAAGCAGCGATTTACATCCCTGTGCCGCCTTCTGAACCACAACTGGAGCTAGCAAAACCACATGCTTTCTGAAGAGCAAAATATGACCGTTCCACCAAACTTAGTTGCTAATATCAGTTAATATTATTGGAGGATATTGTGCAAATCAGTTTCCACTGTTTTGCTCTAATGTTAGGATTTGTGTTCACCTCAAAGCATGAAGTCAAGGCCTAAATCCTTGTCCATCAAATCAATCTTTCACCTTAGCAGTAAAAAATAAACTGTTGTTTAAGTCCAGTGTGTCAGCTCAGATCCTCCAGAGAGTGGCTGACGGTATGGTAAAAGGGCATGGCCTGATCCTGGCCTATCCTACTATCATTATGCATGCACAATCAGTGTTGATGTTATATATTTTTGAAAGGAAGTTCAAAGAAAGCCTGTGGAAACTAGTCTTTCTTGTTGTTGTCCTGCCTTTCTTCTGTCCATCATGGGTTCCTACTTCTCTAGTGTCTTTTATGGTCAACGTTGGGGCAGGAGCATCCCAAGGGGTTCGGGGCTGCCCTGGAGCTCCCTGGTTGCTCGGGCTGCGGAGCAGCTGGCTGGGTGCCGGTATCGCACACGCCAGCACGAGCGCCTGCGAGACACAGGCATCTGAGAGAGATTAAAGGTCTGACTTTGTCTTATATTATTTAGAAGGCTAAAATACAATCACAGAAACATGGAAATGAAATGGATTATGCAAAAGCATCTTATGGTTGAACTCCACTGGCCTTTTAAAACTAGCAGAAGTTTCACTGACTGAAGGAAATATGATGATACATGTTGCAAAATCGACTAGCATTTTTACATGAGATTTGGTTTGTCTGCGTTTATTAAAGTTCCTCATTGATACTCCCAAATCCCCTCACGTGCTCCGTCAGCGTACCGGCGGGTGCAGGGAAGTCGCCTCAGCTGGGTGCCCATCCTTGCATGTTACAGAAGAAGGAACGTCAGTTACGCAGGATGTTTTGTCCCTGTGACCGTCTTTGTGTACGAGGGCAGCACATTTAATTGCTCTTCACTGCCTTCCTCTCCTGAAGCACCGGAGGAGAGGAGTTTGCTCCCCTCCGGTCTCGTCCCCCGGCGGCGCGAGGACACACGCACGCCCCGGGCTGGCGGTGCCCCTGCGGCCCGCGGGGATGGTGGTCCAGCGTTTACCGGGGTCCTGCACCTTTGTGGCGCTCCCAGGCTTTCTGTTTTTGTTTTTTCCTTCCGCTTTCACCCTAGCCGTAATCCTCCTGCCTATTTAGGGCAAAGCTCCTGGCTTAGGGCCTGGCAGGTGCTTTTCTGGGGAGGCAATTGTCAGCTCAGAGCCATCGAGTGTTGTGGGCTTGGAGACCCTCAGGCCGTCTTTGAACTTCTGAATTTCAAGCAGTGCACATCTATCACACGAGAAGTGTTGTACTGGGGATCAAGAAAGGATTTTCCTTTGCATTCATCTATATGCCATGTCTCTATGGCCTGCTTGAAATGTTAATGAAAATAGTCATAATACTGGATGATCTGGTAGGCCCTGCTGGTCCTCGTGAGCCCAGAGCTGTTATCTTTTATAAAGTATGGTATTATTATTTGAAGCAAACTTTTTATGCATTCTTGAGTGTCCGGTGCCATATGTACTGTGGAAAGTAATCCAGCTACGGGAAGATTACAACTCACGTCAGCAGCTTACTGCCAAAACTGATTCTTGAGATCTGTGAATTTTTAAAATCACGCATATGGGGGCTAGGCAGGAGACGGTGCGACCAGCAGAGCTGAGGCTGCTTTTGTTGTCGTTCCCCTCCACACATCTGCCTTGGCTTCGCTTGCCGTTGGTGTCATTTCTGAGTACTTGGGAGGTCCGGCACTGCATGGGATTTGCCTGACCCGTCCTCAGTTTCAAGGTTAGACATTCGGTCTCAGCCTTACGCCTCTCCGTGATCAGCATAGCGGGATGGTCCTGAACTATCCATCCTGCCGCGCCTCTGGAAGTGGTGCCGCCGCATGTGAAGGTAGGTGCCCAACTTTAAGTAGACGAGGTTTTGAGCACGTTTGCATCAGTCTCTGCCGCCGCTGGCGTTGCGGGGCGGAGGCACAAGGGCACCGTCGCCGGGCCGTGCCAGGCTGGCGGGTGATGTGGCACCTCCAGCACTTTTGGTGGGACGCAGTATTTCACGCTGCAAGTGTGCAGCGTTGCCAGGAGTGTTCTGCTTTGTCTCCTTGAACGTAACGACAGACGGCTGAGCATATGTTCAGAAGGGGTGTTATTGGGAGCAATTGGTCGTAACCTCGGTAATACTGGGATTTACGAGGTATCCCAGTAATCTGGCGCTCATGGGCGCCGGCGGGTTCCTGGTGCCGGCTCGCCCGGGGCCGAGGCTTTCCCCGCAGCCGAGGAATGCTGCAGGACGGCACCCTCCGAGCACGGAAAGCGAGGGGACCTGCACGGGAACACCGTTAAAGAAAGGTGACGCTGTCTGCGGTTGCATTCACGTGGGTTATGCAGGCTCCCGCTGCGGCGAGCGTGCTGCCGCTCCTGCAGTCAGGCGCGCGGGACGTCGGCGCGGCGGCAGCGCGGTGGTTGTCGCGGGCCCGGTGGGCGGTGAGTCAGACGGTCCGCACCTCTCAGTTCGTTTCTGGCACTGTCTTTTTTTCCTGTGACTTTGCGCTGCAAGAATTAAGCCACAAGTCATGCTTAACATCACTGGGAAATTCCCCACGCGCTTGAAAGTCGAGCGATGAACGCAGGGGAGGCTGGGGGCGGAAAGCCCCGGGGCCGGGTTTTCCGGAGGCGCGGGGGAGGCCGAGTGCCGGGGCGCTCGGAGTGCGTGCCGTGCCCTCCCAAGGCGGTGGTGCCGTGTTTTCCAATGTTCAGGTCCCTTAAAAGCCACAAATGAGGCATTCGGACACGGAGCGGGGCCACAGCCCGCGGGGCGCAGGTAGCCAGGGCCGGCCCCGGGCAGGTCCCGCGCCTTGCGACGGCCTCGCTTCGCTCCGAGGCCGGCCCGGCGCCCCTCCTCGCGCCCCCTCGCCGCGTGCAGCGAAAGCCTCCAAAGGTCCTTACGACACGTTACACGTGAAGTTTGTTCATATTTACGTTTCCTGGTGAATTGTTGCTTTAAGGAAGAAAAAAATCCTTAAAATAGATGTAACTAGATCCCTTGAATCTCTGTAATAAATACCATATGTGCCTGCACAAAGCATTCAGTTCTTCCCGTTTGGTTACTGGTACCTTTTTTCACTTTATGCAAAATTCTGTAGTTGGCTGTGTTTTGTGAGCTCTGCTGGTTTCCCGATGGGTCATGCGTGGGTGCTAACGCCGCAGCCCGGGTGCCGGAGCTCGCCGCGGGGCGACGTGTCCCGTTTGCCGAGCGCTTGCCTTGCCGCGCGGCGCGGGCAGAGGGGCCGGGCAGCGTTACCTCTGCCCGTCGCGTCGGTGCTGCGCCGGCCGGGAGCTCCTGCGAGCACGCGCTCATCCTCAGTCTGCGCCCCGCTCCGCTTCCGAGTGACCTCGACGAGCTGTTTAACCTAATCACCATCCCGGGGACTCGCTTAGCTCCCGGCATGGGAAGCCAGGAAAAGTCGTAGCTTGATTTAACAGAGATATCTCGGTTTCAGCAGTTCTGAAGTGTTCTGAGTGCAGCGCCTGCCCCGGGGACCTGGGTATTAAAAAAAAATGAGAATTTCACTCATGCTCGATGATATGCCTGTATGTATGTGCGACTGGGGGTGCGTCGCAGGCTGTACGGATAATAAATAAATGCGTCTCCAGGTGAACTGAATTCCGCAGCCTGCGCTAGACTGGGACTGGAATATGCTTGTTATCAGAAAAAAGTCTCCTTTTACATGACTGTTTTTAGTTCTGCTTCTTTCTTTCTTTCAGCATTTTTGAGCTCGAATTGACTTGCTTCCTGGCTTTTCTGACGGGCAGCCAGGCTCATGTGGCCGGGGGTCCAACGGGCCAGGCGGCTGGTGGAATCCAGTTTCCTCCTCCGTAGCTCTACTGACTCGCTAACTATTAAAGAGGCGATTTATATTCAGCAATTAAGGACAGCAGATCTGGCTTAAAGGAGCAGAGGAGGAGCAGGTATGTGGAGTGAAAACTGGCCGTTTTTATGCAGCGGGTGCTGACCGCTTTTCTTGGTGCTTCGATGGAAGCGCGGGGTGCCGCAGGAGCGTTCCTGCTCAGCCTTTGTGCTTGCCCACACTGTCCTTGCTCCGTGCCCGCTTTTCCAAGGAGGGCATGGGAATGATGCGTTAGGAGACGTGTTCAAGCTGTGGAGGCTCCTCCATTCGGTCGGCTGGTTCAGGCACTAGTGGGTATGAACACATGCAGTCCCCTCCTGGGGACCCCGGCTTTCCGGTCGCGTGCTCCCGCGCGGGGCTGGCTCGAGGGCTCCGTCGCTAGAGCTCGCCGTGACGGCGCTGCGCGAGAGCTGAGCTGGGGAGCGCTCGGGGAGGCAACGCTAGCGACGCGGCGGAGACTGGGGGAGCAGAGGCGTTAGGCCGAGTTTGTGTGGTTGTTCAGAGTTTGCCGTTGCCGTGTAACGATGGCAGCTGCTGTCCCCGCTGACCGGAAGAAGCAGGAAAGGGGAGCAGCGTTAAGAAAGATGGGGTCTGGGAGTAGTGACTTTGCTGAGCCCGTGTGCTTGGGCGGGTATCGGATGAGGAGGATGCACCTACGGACGAGGGAGAGCTTGCCCGTCACCCGTGCCCCTTTTGCGTCAGAAGACAACGATGGAAGTACTTGCAAGTAAGGTTGAAACCTATTTGCCCAATGTACAAGTCCGTGAAGCCTTCTCTGATTAAGGTCCGCACCCTGAACTCCGCAGGCGTGCCGCTCGAGGGGCTTTGGGAGCTCCTCCAAGCACTGCTCCAGTCGTTAGGGTTCACGTGTTCGTGTGCTCACTGCTCCCAAGGCAGTGGGATTGCTTGTGGCTTTGCGGCAGTCCCCTGAGCACGCGTAGCGGGATGGCGCGGGGGGTCGGAGCGTGGCTCCCCTCTCCTTGGGCCGGCGAGCAGCGGCTGGCCCGTGGTGCGGACACGCTGGTCGAGGCTTGTTTTGCTGCGTTCAGATTTAGAAACTCTTAAAAACCTCTGCAAACGGCGTGCTCGGGTTAATCGAAAGAGCATTACTGTTTAATGTGGGGCTCCTAAAGAGCCTTCTGGAAGGGCATCAGATAGCTTAGCCTCCCTTTTTCTCTTGTTTTGTGGATATTTACAGTGCCAAGGTCATAAAAAGAGAATGCCGGGAGAGGCATGGGAGGGCTGTGTGTCTCCTTTCGCGGGAGCGAGGTAGTTGTCATTCCCCGGGACCGCGTTTCCCAGGAGCACAGTCGCGTCCTGCCTGGCCGGCCTGTACCGCTCGCTGTTAGCTCATTTAATTTTTCACCACGATGACGAAGCATAATAAGCTCGTAAGGCAGCGGGCAAGGCTTTCAGCTGACGTCGACCGCTGATGTCCCCTTGCCGGTAGTGGGATTACGTCGGCGTGCGCGAGCCGAGAGCCGGCGGGGTGGACTCGTGGCGCTCGCGGGGAGCGGGCAGGCAGCGAGCTGCTCCGGGGACGTGGGAGCTGGGGTGCTTCCCACGCGATTCGGAGCCCGGGCAGAGCTCGCCTAGCTGGGCGATGGGCCTGGCACGCTGACCTGCACGGAGGCACGCTGGCATTTTAGCCATTTTTGTGGATGAAGGAAGGCAACTGTAATAGATGTATTAGCATCAGCTGCGGAAACATGGGGCAATCGCGAACACGGAGCCCCCGGGGTTGGGACTGGAGCTGGGGAGAGGCACTGCTGGGGCGCGGGAGCGAGCGCTTGTGGTGAGGGCTCTTCTCGCTGGGGACCAGCACCTCCCGCCACCGAGGGACCGGACGGCGACTTCGGTCTGTAAAGGGGTGAAGCTAAGAGTGGAAGCTCAAAGAAAGAAACGTGTTCGTTGCAGGGACGTGCTGTGGTATAAAACACTTCTAGGGCACTTAATTTACGCACACTACCTGCACACACCTGATTAAATACACAAAATACTTTAACTATTTGTATGTCGCATGCACAAAGAATTAAGGCTGTGTTTCTGCGTCTGGGTATCCCTGTGTGCTGTAGATGGGAATTTTCCAGGAGTTCTTTATTATTCTTCTCACAGAGGCTAAAAATAGTATCTGAAATTGCCCCATCATTTTCCAACATACACATTTTGATCATGTAACTTCAATATTCCTGTCTCTTCATTAAAAAAATTTTACTCGGTTCATGTCTGAGTGTAACATTAGGTAATGTATGTCAGAGATGACTCAGTAGCTTACCGTGACAGTTTATTAGAGCTGAATTAAAAGCAGTGCAACTTTCTAGGCTGTGGAAAGATTAAATCTATGGAGTATCGG
This sequence comes from Dromaius novaehollandiae, assembly GCF_036370855.1. Lineage (NCBI taxonomy): Eukaryota > Metazoa > Chordata > Aves > Casuariiformes > Dromaiidae > Dromaius > Dromaius novaehollandiae. The sequence goes on along the minus strand of NC_088104.1, from coordinate 2,196,747 downwards.
TTCCTCTGGTGTGCGCTGGAAATTGAGCATGCTGGTCGTAAGCAGAGGCCCCAGCACTGCGGTTACAGCTTTATTTGGAAAATGTAACCTAGCAGAGACTTTTATAGGAAAGTTCAAACAGTTATTGGTCTAACATCTATCTTTAGGACCGCTTTTGGGATGGCCACAGTAAGAGTGGGTAAGGAAGAACGAAATTACATAGCTGCTAAGTTGACTTGTATGTCCTTACGTGGAATTTTTTAAGAGAGAATTTTATTCTCTGGCTGTAAGTTCAAAAAAGTTTCCATATTACTGTGTCGGTTTTAGTACTCCATTGCAGGCTCACTGTGTCAAGCTCAAAATCTTTGTTTCCAGATTGCGGGAAGGAAAATAAATGAGATACCGCTGGAACGAGAGTGGTGGGCCATATCTACGTTAATGTGCAGCAGTGAAGTCATTAATAATGTTGACATTTGAAACGGCATCATGAGGCTTCAGGGTTAACACCCCTGTGGGATGAAGAGGAAAGTTTACATTTTCTTTAATTCATTTACCGAACCGCCGAGCCGCCGGCGCTCTGGCGTCTGGGGTCGCGGGCTGAACCCCGCTTTTCTGTTGCGGGAGCTGTAGTGTCAGTGTTCCCACAAACGGTGGTGGAGTCTGGCGTAACGCCCAGGTCTGACCTTCGCGTGCGCTTTCGACTGGGTTAGTACAAAATAGCACCTACCGCGACCAGGTAGCGGTAGCGACTCCCGGTTCTGCGAGATGCCCGGGGGTGTTTAGCGTTAGCGTGTCCCGTTTGGGTCTGCTTAGGGCGGCGTTTCGTGCGTGCTCGTTGCACGGAGCCGCGTGCGACAAGTCAGCGTTTTAGCAAATCTGTTAGCAGCCCTCGAGGGCATTTCTCTGCCTGAAGTACTCTTCATTTATATTTAATGCCAAGTTGTCTGGCAGCGCGTATGTGCTACATAAAAGCTAATGTATTGTTCAGTTTGACATCTGTAGTGCTGTAAAATTTCCATCTTGCGGCGGGGAGCGAATAGCGAGGCCGCCGAGGAGGTTAACCGGAGCTTTCAAGTGTGGCTCGCGCGGGCTAGACGTCCCGACGCGTGAAAGCGTAGGACGCAGCAAGGACAGCCCGTGGCCATCGAGGGCAGGCTTCCCTTCCCGGGAAGGGATGGGCTTTGTTTACAGCGTTGTCTTAAAAATTACAATCCATTAGGTTTCCTCGATTAAGGAAAACAGCACGGCTAAAAATAGGCCATGTTCTTTGGCTGCTCTGTGGCGATGGGCGAGGCGAGGACTGTACGAAGGCGAGAGAGGCAGCCTCGGAGGATGGGATGCACTCGGGGAACGTGGCTTTGGAAAAGACGTCGATTTGCTAGGGGAGGGAAGGAGCTGCAGCACGCGGCGAGGGCGGGCTGGGCCGGGGCGCCCGGGAAGATGCCGGCTGCACGCCGCGGAGGTGCACGCTCCTCCAGGCAGGGCAGCTGCGTGGTGGCCCCGGCCCCGGCCCCGGCTCCGTGCGGAGCAGAGCGGAGCGGCCCGCTCTCGGCAGCGCCTCGCTTCCTCTGGGGAAGCCCGTAGGGCGGGAGGACCAAAAAAGCAGATGGCATCGATGTTTCTGCTTTAAGAAGAGCTGGGGGAGTAACGCAGACTAGCCAAAGGCCAAACGGACCAAGCAGTATGTAGCACCCAGTAGGCGTTTTCATGCGCTCCCTCCACGGGAACCAGATGTGCGCCGTTAAAAACGTATCGCCCGGCCGGCGTGCGCTGCGCGTCTTCTGGCGGGACCACCGCCGAGGCTGTGAACAGGGGCTTGTGTCGGCCGCTCGCTGCCTCCCCGGTGACGCGTTCCTCCCCTAGAGGCACATGTGGCTCTCAGGAAAGAATTATGACGGTTTTTCAAAGCCTGCTGCGCTCAGCAGAGCTGAACGTTGCCTTCGCTTGCGTTACGTGTCGCCCGAGGAAGGCAGCGCTGTTGAGCGAGGCAGCCGAGGGCCGGCTGGCCTTGGCCGTGTGGCCGCGTCCCCTCCGCGTGCCCGTGCGTGTGGATGCACCGACACGGCGTACGCGCACAGGCTGTTACAGAAACCCTGGCTACTTCATACGCGCCTTGTTTATGCTTCCGTGTTGTCTGCGATCTGCGAGAAGTTTCTCCCAGCTTGTTTTGCAGTCTGATTTTAAAGGTTAGCTCCGTACACCAAGCCCCAAAACTGGCCGTATTCTGACCTCCGCCTTGGCTGCCAGCCCCGACCAGGTGGAAGGCAGCAGAGGTGCCTCTGAAATCACGTTGCTCTGGCAGCTTCATAAAAGCTTGCAGTAAACTGCTGTGAGCTTTCCATCACTGCAGGGTATCCCGGGGGGTTTGCACCAGTGGCCCCAGTCCTTTCCAGTACGGCAGAGCCTTGCTCTAACGGAGCCTTGCTTTTGCCAGGCATCTTCAGAGTTACTGGGAGGTTGTTGTGGGTGGTTCAGGTACTTGAAATGAGTGTAGAGTTTTAATAAATACAACAGGTTGCCTCATGCAATACATAGCCAATTCCATAAAGAGTTTTATCTTATTGTGGGCATTATTTAATTAATAACTCTGCAAAGCCATTCGCTCTGCAGCAGCAGGGTAGGGGAAGCTGACAGGAGCGAGGGTGCGGGTCAGGTCCCTGGGGACCCGGCTGGGTGGCCCGGCAGCGCTCCCGCTTGCTCCTGCGCTCGCAGAGCCGAGCCCTGCCACGTCGTGGTACATCTGCTGGGTTGTGCTTTCACCGTCGCCCGCTTGTCGTCCCCGGATTCGTTGCGGCTGCTTGCTGCCGTGGCACGCTCGGGAGACTTGCCCACGCCGCTTACTGCTCTGCCTTGCTCTTAAAAATAGAGGCGTTGCTAAGCAGTTACATATAATTAGCCTATCAAATCCCGAAACCTCTCTTTAAGATGTTGCCAAATACTTGGAGCTGACACTTGAATACTGAAAGGCAGTGAGAAAAGGACTTAGAGTTGCATGAAAATGTCCCTGGTGGAACAGCAAACAGCGAGTGCCGGGGCTGGTAGTCCCGGGCTTTGCTGGGCACTCACGGTTATCGCGTGGGTGTGAGCGAAATTCCTATTGTGTCGTGTATACACGTGTGTGTGTGTCATACATTTTTTACTGATTCTTTTACAGTCAACCCATGCAGACAAAATATAAGGTAGGAAGAGCCGTGGGGGTCAATTATGCAGAATAAAAGACAGAGAGCAGTCTTACTGTAGGAAGAATTTCTCCTCATGGCCAGAAAGCCACACGTTTGTGGTTTACTTTGGCTTCCCCGTACACCTCTTCTGCTGGGTTACAGCGGTGCCTGCAGTAGTTAGACCTGTAAATATTTCCAACATAAACCAAAGTTTACAGCTTGCCTATAAAAATTCACTTAGGATTAAAGCTTGGTGTGTGAGAGCCTTTTCTTGTTTATGTTTCTCTACGTATGACAAGCTCTCAGATAAATTGCTTTCACTGCTCATCAAGTACTTGAGTGCAGAGTGCAGAAAAGAGGGAGGTAAATAATTTGCAATTTTTTAAAGGTGTTTATCGCTTACGATTGATTCACTATTTATGACTTTTTTGTTTGCTTGTAAAGGCAATGAAAGTGAAGCATCAGGTATACTGATGATGAATCAGATTCTCCTGAGCTTTGGTTTTCTGATGCAGAAATCTTTCGTAAAATTAGACAGATTTATTAAAAGAGTGCAACTAGTTTATGCCTTTGTCCAGCACATACAGAGTGGTTTAATGGTAGAAGATGAAATGCTCTGTCCTTTACATCAGTGAAATTTTGGAGCAATGTCACTGGACTCGCAGAGTTGCTTTAGGTTTCGCAGAGCCGTTCAGGCTGGGAGGGACCTCGGAGGCGGCTGGTCCAGGGCTCAGGGCTTCGTCCAAGTGGGTTGGAGGAAACCTCCGGGGACGGAGGCTGCACAGCCGCTCTGGGCAGCTTGCTGCACTGCTCGACCGTCCTCACAGAAAAACTCGTTCCTTGCACCCCATGGGAACCTCCTGTTCCCACTTCAGGCCTGCTGTCCCTTGTCCTGATGCCATGCACCGCTGGGCTGAGCCTGGCTGCATCTTCTCAGTAACCTCCCTGCAGGTCCGGGCAGGCTGGGGTCCCCAAAGCCACCTCTTCTCCAGGCTGAGCAAGCCCAGCTCCTTCCACCTCTCTCCGTATGGGCCATGTGCTGTGGCCCCGACCATCTTGGTGGTCCTCTGCTGAATTTGCCTCAGTTTATCACTATCGTCTTGTGATGGGGGCCCAAAACCAGGCACAGTGTGTACACGTGGTCTAAGGAGTGCTGAGTAAAGGGGGATAATCACCTCTCTTGATCTACTGGTGCTGTTGTTACAGCCTAGGATGCTGTTAGCCTTCATCACTGCTGGCTGCTCTTTAGCCTACAGCCCTCCAGGACCCCCAGGTCCCTTTCCGCAGAGCTGCTCCCCAGCCAGACACTCCCCAGCTTCCACCGCTGCCGGGTTGGTCCTTGCCAAGGACAGGAGTTCGCAGGTATCCCGCTGAATTTCATGCAGCTCCTGTTGGCCGGCTCCTCCAGCCCGCCTGGGACCCTCTGCAGGGTGGCCCTGCCCTCGAGCGTGGGGGCTGCACCCGTCCATGTACCCATGGACGCGATGAGACGCACTTCATGTCTTCCTCTAGCTCGCGGAGAAAGCTCATCGACAGGGTAGGCCCGAAGGGAGACCCCTGAGATCTGTGTCGTATCTGACAGCAGAAGTGACTGATTAGTCACTTCTTTTATGTTCTAAACGGTGGCAACTAATAGGATTTTTTTTTTGACATTTTGACTAATAATTACGAGTTATTGAGCTGTGGTTACAGTGTGTAATATATATCAATGTGTCACTTACTCGCAGTACGTGTTGCGCTTCATTAACTGCTTTATCAATGTGAGATTGACTCATAGGCAAATTCTTCAGATCTTCAAATCATTATCAAAAATGTGTTTCATCAACTTGTCTTCAGGCTGTATCTCTGACATGTCTAGTAGAGCTATGATGGTAATGTAACGGCTGACTTTTCTTTAAATAATCTCTTGGTAGAAGAATACTGACTCTCCATCGCGTTGTGCGTGGGACTGTGCCGCGTTGCGTTTGGAGGGGGACCGCGGCGCGTGCGGGCTCCCCTGAGCTGGCTTTTGTTCATCTTCACCGCGTTGAGGAAGGCTCAGGTTAAAATGCAGAAATGCATTTCTCTGCAGCGTTTTCGTACAGGAGCATGTAAAAGTAGATATTACCTTAAAAACAATTTAGTGAGTTACGGAAATAATGTCAGCCATGCACACTAATTTATTCCAAGTTGAAGAAATGTGCTGTAAACTAGTCAGTAGCTGGTCTTACTCTGTTTTCACTGCATCTCAAAACTGGGTTAGCATGGTGCTCTGAGTAGTTTTAATATGATTTTTATTTGCATTATGTTATATACATATATCATTATAGATTATATTTTATGTATATAATTATAGATTTAACTGGCTGACCTGCCAGATTTTGTGACTAAAAATCCTGTATGGTTGAAATTCATGAATAATTTCCAAGTATAACAGCATGCATAGCTCACTTCATGCCTTTTGGGACATGGATGTGACAGTTTGCTGCATCCTTTCTGCTTTTGGCTCTTTTGAAATATAATATTAGACTCTAAAGGGCAGAATTCTTATGTGTTTTGGATTCAGAAGGATTTGTCACATGAACGTCTACACTTGTGACAACAACACGGACGGATTGTCAGCTCCGGAATGGAAATGCAGAGTGGAAATTCAGATTTAATGCTGTAAAACCCTTTGTGGTGCCTGGATGCTGGACAGGAGCAGATCTGCTCGTGTCACCCGTGGGTCTCGCCCCGTGCATGCAGTAGATGGAGGAGAGGGATTTTTCCTGAGGTCTCTTAAAAACGGGTGTTCATCACAGCCGGGGGACCTGCCTGTGTCTTGTGGACTTGATCCTACAAGCAATACACTTTTATAACTTCTGTGAGCTGCTCGGTAGGTCTCCATGCGGAGGAGATGGGACTTCTGCTGGGGCACTCCCCACCTCCGTTTGAGGAGTGCTAGGACGGCTCTGGCCAGGTGAAAGCCTAGCCGGGAAATGAAGGAGTTACCTGGAAAAATCAGTAGCATTTTCTCTTCAACGTTTTTCTGTTTAATTTCCCAATGAAAGTTTCAGTAGCTACGTGGTCCTTCTCGTTCGCTCTTCTGGGGAATGTGAAAGAGGCCAGAGACCCTCCCTCGCTGGGAGTGAGAGATTCCCGTGTAGACCAGGAAAGAGAATTTAGCTATGTACAGGGAAAATTAAAAATAGATACTAAAATCTGCTTTTGCTTAAATGAGTGATGAACACCTGCTCCGTGGGTTTGCATCTGCTTCAGGAGCGGAGGATTCTGCTCTGAGGAGCAGAGTTTTGTCTGAAAACTGTCTCTGGACATGGTTTTGCAAATAGGGCTCTTGCCAAAATCAATCGGAGGCATAAACCTGAGCCAGGATATAGGCCAGGCTTTTTATCCCTGAGTTAATTTATTTTTTGTGGTTTATTCAGCCCATTAACCCTATTCAAATGAGGGGTTTGTTTTTGAGACACGCAGCAATCAGAAAAGCTGCCAACCTGCTCTGTTCTCTCTGTGTCGCTTCACAGGCTGAAAGAGAGTGGCCATGAGTGTGTTTATTCGCCTTTAGTTTTCGTTTGTTCTCCATCTGAAATGTGCATTTAGCAGTAAACTTAAGCAGGAGATGGAGAATGGGCTCCTACAGACAAGGAGCTCTTTGCAGTGCCCCGGGAGGCCGTGGGCTTGGGTGCAGACCAAACCCCCCTTCCCTCGTGGCAGCGATGCAAGTATCACAGTGGTGAAATGGCCCAGAGCGGTGGGACCTCTGGAGACCGTCCGGTCCCCCCCCCGGCTCCAGCAGGGTCACCTGGGGACGGTTCTCCAGGACCGTGTCCAGCCGGGTTGAGCATCTCCAAGGATGGTGCCTCCACAGCCTCCCTGGGCAACCCACACCGGTGTCTGAGCACCCTCTCAGTAAAGAAGTCTTTTTCTTATGTTTGTGTGGAAATTTGTGCCCGCCAGGTTTCTAGGGGCTTTTAGGCACGTGTTTGTGTTTTGTTGGTGTTTGGATTTTGTCTCGTATTTTGGGGGGTGAATTAAAATACATTTTGTTCAAATATCAGCGCGCATTGGCACGAAGTACATTACCGGTGCTTATGTGCATGGGTGTGTGTGTGCATGCGGGGGAGAAGCCCCTTGCACATTTATATACATCTGCATTCGTTCAAGCTTGTTTTTAGTTCAGTGATTCGGAGAGCATTCTTGTACTACTATATAAAATACTGTGATTACATAATTATGTTTGTATGATACGTAGTCTTCAACAGACAGATTGAGAAAGGGAATGCTTTCTTTTTTTATTCGACATAGACTAGTGTAAAAACCCTTCCTCTGCTGCCGAGACATTCGTAGGGATTCCTGGTAGAGGATGGCTACGTTTCTCCTCGCTGTTATTGGCGTTTGGCAGAGTTGCAGTGCGAGGGCACGAGAGGAAAAAGAATATGCACGTGACAACATAAACCCCACGTTTTTTAGTTTTGTCATCTAACACCAAAGTACTTATTCCACCATATTTTTGCATGGAAGAAGCTTCAGTGACATTGGAACATATTTTTGCCCGGAGTCCTTAGCCGAGCCAGGCCGAGCGCTAGCGCTGCTGCGAGCGGGCGACGGAGCTGGTGCCGCGGCGGCCGCTGCCCGGGACAGGTCTGGCACCTGCACGAGGAGCTGTCGTCTGCCAGGGCTCGTGTTGACGCCGTCACGAAGAGCTGCCTGCGTGTTTCCGCAGGCAGAAACAAAGACCTAATTGAGACTTACTTGAAAATATTAATTCCAAAAGTTGGAATATTTAAGCACTCCTGCAAATTTATAAATACGCCATCATCCGAGATGCTGCTGGGATTTCAGCTTCCTAGCGAGTCTGAAATAGGAGTGTTCCTTTAGGGCAGAATCTTTTTTAATGCGGCAAGTGGCAGCGTGGTTACAGATCAAAACGTTTCTGGTGAGTAGTTTGGGGCTGGCGGTGTTCCCTTCTCTCCCGTTCCCCTGCGGAGGACCGCGTTATCCATCCAGGTCAGAGCTTGGTTTGCCTTCTCGCCCGTCTCTGCCAAAGAAGCACGATAGCTGCTTCACCGTGCCTCGATGCAGGGGTTTGTCGTGCAGGAGATAGTACGCAAGCAACGCGAAAAACCTAAGCTCTCGGCTCTTAGTTCGGTAGAGCATGAACCTCGTTGCTTGTTGCTCTTGTGTCGCCTTGTTTCATGATAATTATTACTTATAAATGATCATTACACCGCTGAAGTCTCACATTGCTAACCTTTGAACCGTGCACTCATTACAAAGACATTCATCGGTATGAAGCAGTCCTGATTAGCAATTAAACCGCTGTAAAATTGTGAGGTTACGTGATCTCAGTGGGCTTGGAGCTGAGCGGATGTCTCTGGTTCGGGATTATGGTCATATGAATCTGTCGTGACAGCCAGGTCCGCAGTTATTCGGGAAGGGTGCACGTTGCACGGTGATAAAGCGAATGCTTTGTCGACAGAAGGAAGCAGCCTCTGCAGCAGTTTCCGGATAGCTTTGGAGAGACACATTCCTGAGGCTGCTTTCTCAGCTCCACAGTCCCTCCAGTCCTGGAGCGATGAAACCTTCGCGGATGCCGTGGCAGCCGGCGGTCCTGGGCGGGCAGGTCGCGGCAGAGAAACCCGGCATCACCACCTCGTCGTGGTCATTTTTGCATGAAGTGCATCTTCCACCATGAGGACCTTTACGGGGGCAGCACTGGCACCCTGACTAGTCTTTTTCAACACTCTCACATGCAGTATTAAGTTTATACAAAAAAAAAGCAAAGCAATCATTTATTAACGGTCTTCTGTAATCGGGCAGGAACATATCAGATCACGCGGGTCAGGAAATCGGCTCCTTCCTTTCGACGTGGTTCGGAGGCCGGTGCTGGGTATTTGCTCGCCTGCTCCCCAGGGCTCCCCGTGGGTTTCTGCTGCGTTGCTCTTACGCTTTTGACCGGTCTTGAGGCTGCTGGGTGGATGCATTTTCAAATTAAGGCAAATGAAAGCTGCTGGCGTGGGTCAGGCCTGGAGGCATGTGCCTGGCGGCACTGCCAAAGCTGACGGGCCTACGTCCGGCCTTCGCGGAGGAAATGAAACTCCTATTCCGTGTTAGCTGCTGTCCTGGGCTCCCCTAGCCCCTGTCTGAGCTTGCCGGTTTGTGTGACCGCAACGGGCAGCAAGCACCGAGCTGCGGGAGCATGGCGAGCAGCCCCGGCTTCAGTGGGATCCTACCTTGAGTCACTCATCCTACGTAGCATGTTTATGGTGAGAGAAGACTTTTTCCTAGCAAAGAAGCGCTCATGGACAATTTGTGATCTTAGCAGCTTTTAGAATTCCAGTTAGAAGAAATTTTTTCAGCTGCTTTTTTAATTGTTTTGTTGAGAGCTTGCAGCTTTCCCCAGGTGATGTTGGCTTTGTGAACGGGTCGCTGCAGCGTGCGAGGAAGCGTTAGCTGGTAGGAAGTAGCCACTGGTGGCTGCTGCCGCCCTTTATTCTGATTTTTCTTTTGAACAGGGTGATTGATAAACGTGGATTTTTACACAGGTAGCTCACCAGTATTGTCTCCTATTTCCATGAAGTTTGTGGCGAACAGCGGTGCAAGAGGATGGGAATCCTCAGATCCGTAGTGAAGCTTCTTTTCAATAGGCACTTGATAAAGGTATACGAAAACAACCAAAACTCATCAGCGTGTTTGGAACAAGGATGTCCCCGTCGTCATGATCAGACTTTGCCCGTCTGTTTTGTCTCATGTCAAGTGTCAGTGTCGTCAGAAAAGGTGTAAAAGTGGCTGAAATGAGGCGGCAGTTCCCACTGCAGCAGTGCGGCAAGCAGCACGTGACTGTGGCGCAAGCGAAAGGTTTAAAGATCTGGGGTGTGTGTGTGTGTGTGCGTGCGTGCGTGCGTGTGTGTGTGTGTGCGTGTGTGCGTGCGTGCGTGCCTTCCACTGCTGCCGTGCGGCGGGTCCAGCTCAGCGCCGTCTTTCCCCGAGCATCTCGCCCTCGGGGCCACGCGCTGCTTCACGTACCCGTGCCTGCACGTGCCCACGTGTCTGACTCGTGTAGCTGTGCAGATTCCCAGGTTTTATTTTCGTGCACCGGGAGGCAAGTGCCGTGGCTGCCGCTTGTTTTGAGGGATTTGGGCGAAACCGTTAACCAGTCTCGCGGGATGGGGGAGTCGGCAGCAGAATTCACAATGACGTTGGGCTTTGAAGCTTTTGTAGCGTGAGACTGTTTTTCAGTGGTGAATTAATGAGGTTTCAGCTTTTCCAGAATCTGAAACGTGTTAGGCAGAATCTGAGTTTCTGAACGGGGTGAGCAGCTCTGCGGTAGGAGCAGCCATCATTCGCCACCAAAACGTTCAAGGCGCTTCGCAGGAGAAGCTCCAGCGAGCACGTGGCGGGCGTCCTCGCTCCGGCTGGGTCAGGCTGGGCGGGCGTTTGCTGGCTGCTCCCAGCGTGCCGAAATCAAGGAGTCCTCCCCAGGGACGGCCGCCGATCAAAGACCAGCTAAACAAAAAAAGGGAGGGAGAAGGAGGATTAGAACAATAAGTACGTTTAATTTTAGCCTAGCCTGGATTTTGCATAAAGTCAACAGACTTTGCGGTCGCTTCACTTGCCTCAAGCTTTCCTAAATAAACACACCGTAGCAGGACTGAGAAGTTAAGTAGTGCAGAAAATTGCAAAAAGTTAAATTTTAATATCATACCAGAATTTCAAGGCTTATTTTAGTGGCCAGGTGCTGGAATTAAATTTTAATACTGCACAGAAATATCCGGGGTTGTTTTAGTAGGCCGCTGTTGAAGTTAACGATAGACGTTTTTCTTCTTTCCCCAAGTAGGGACGGTCAGAGGGGAGGGCAGAGCTAGAAGTGGGCAAAGGGGGGTGTCACCTCGCAGGCGGGCGCCGCGTGCCAGCGCCGTGCAGCCGCGCTGGAAGCCGCCGCTCTCCGATGACAGAAGGGGAAGCGAGTTTGGCGTCTGGATTTAGTTCTTCGGTTTTTGCACCCAGAACGAAGCGCCCAAGCTCGCCGCCAGTCGCAGAACGCGCAGGAAGGCTCCGGGCGCTGCCGACGCCGAGGAGCTGGGGACGGCCCTCGAGCCGGGCCAGCGCGGGCTCCCGGTGCCACGGCCGGGCTGGCTGCGCGTGAGCCAGCCTGGAGCACGCGGGCAGAAACCCCGCTCGCCGCTGCCTTTGCGTCGTCTGTTCAGTGCAAAGCTTTCGATTTGTGACTTGAATTGGTTTCTTTTCACACCAGCTAAATTTGGAAAACATTAAGGAACGTTCACAAACGTGAAAAGTTCCACATATCTGACAATGAAGAGTGACAGGGTGAGTGTATTTATGAATATACATGAGCAGATCAGAACTGCTTATTATGTTGCTTTCCATTCCCTTTTTATTATTTTTGGAATTTGGTTTCTTTCTGATACTGGTTTCTGGGGAGACACAGGCACCTTACAATGCCAAGAAATAAACCTGGATCCACTAAAGAGTCTGTATTTTGTTTTCAGGCTTCCACTAGCCAGGAAAGAGGCCTGTTATTTTTCAGTTTTACACAGTTGGGAGGTATGGATTTGACTTATGAACCAATTTTGGACTTACTTTGTAAGAACTCACAAGATATTAATAAAGACTTAAAATAATTCAGGCTGTGCCTTAAAATGATCCCAACTGCAATGCAGAAAAAATTAAGAATTTTGCACATCATCGTGGTAACAGTGGAGAAAAAAACAGAGGATCTGGAGATAAAACGCAGTAGATGGGGCTGTTAGGAAGCTCTGCAGGGAGCTGAGGAGTTAAAGTGATGGGCTGGAGTCGGAGCTCAGGCTGGGAAATTCCAGGTGGGGATAGGGGGTCCTTGAAGCCTGCGATTGCTGCAGGAACGCGCAAGGCTTTGATGCTGGTATGCGAACCTGAATCTAATTTACAAGGGCCAAGAATATTTGTTTTAAATATATCAAAGCCCTGATCTTTTTCAACAATATTAACACGAAGCCAAAAGCTACAAAGGTTTCTTTCTCCCTCCCCGGTGCTAGTGCAAGTCGGGAAAGCTCCCGGTCGGGGAGGCGCGGGAGCACCAGAATAAAACCTGTACACCGTGCGCAGTTCTCCTGCGGTCCCGAAGAGCCCGGGGTGGTGGGTGAATCACTGCTCCAGGAGCATCCGCTGTCTGCGGCTGGGGAGGTCACCGCCGAGGTGTGCAACCAAAGCCCCTAGCAGCGCTCCGGAGGCAGCGGGACGGTTTGCTGCTTCTCCTCCCTCTCTGGGACTCTGCCTCCCGGTCTTCATACAAAATGCACATCTGCAGTTTGCCGAGGTCTGCTTTCACATAAACTGGTATAAAACTGGTGCTCTTTTTTGTGCTAGATTAAATGAAACAGAATTTAGCGTGAAATCATCCCTATGAAAATGGCACATTATTCATAAGCTGATGAAGCCGCAGATGCGTTCAGGTCACCTCAAGTGCATGGCAGTTAAAAGCGTGTAACTTGTTGCCACCGTGCACCTGTGTAGGATACGTGTTCTTCAGGGAATGACAGCAATTTGTAGATATGTTTCAGGATTTAACACTTTGCTGAAACTTAAAAAAAATTTTTTTTGCACTTCTCCGTGTCTGAGGTCAGACTGCCATGAGCCTCGTGTCAGCGATGCTTGAGGAAGGTAAACATACATGTCATGAGAGTTTTTTCCTCCTTTTTAAACCAAATATTAGAGTGACCCACAATAATTTTTCAGCATATAAACAATGCTGATATTAAAGTAAAGGGCTGGAAACCAGTGTTGTGCATCTCTGTGATGAAAAGTCCGTGGCCCTTCGCCAGGGAGGTGGAAGAGAGCAGAAGGTGCATCTGTGGCGTTACGGAGATCTCGAGTTTGGGGAGGGAGGGTGCAGGGCCCTGCTCACTTCTGCATTGTAAGGCGATCTGCTTGTAAGGCCTTCTCCTTTTTCGTCAAACGTGTTTCTCTGTTCCTGGAGAGGACAAGCAAACCGTTAAAAGCAAAAGGCTTTTGCTAAGAGCAGGGTATTTCTGGGTGTTGGGGGATCGCTGTGTGCGCCCGCACGTGCGTGTGCATCCGCTCCCGCGAGCGCCGTCGGGAGACCCGGGGTCTGGCTCCGCCGGTGTTGCGTTGTTCTGCTCGAGCAGGTCTAAGTAGTAAGCTGTTCTGGGGAAACCTGCCCCTGGATTTCCAGACAGCTTTTCCTCAGGGGCTTCCAGAGGCTGGAAAACAGGTGGAATTACCAGAATGACGTGTCACCACGTGGATCTGGGCTGAGGATTTTGCTGTGGCAGGTAACACCTGAACGCGGGCTTCGGTAGCGATGCTCCAGGCTGATTTCTGTGACCAGTCCCTAAGGATAGCCCTTAAAACGTGAAGTTGAGATGCCTGCGCTAGTTTTTTGGCTTTCTTCCAGAAGCTTATAGCCTTCCTGGAGGAAGATAGCGCTGCTGCGGAGGAAGCAGCGAGTGACCGCACGCAGCAGCCTCGGAGCGGCTGTGCCGAGCTTGTGGGGCTCTGCCCGGCGCAGTGGCCGGCCCCCGGCCCGCAGCCCGGCGAGGAGCACAGGCCTCGCACGCGAAGAGCAGCACGGCCGGGGCCTGCGCGCGGGTTGGAGGATGCACGCTCGAGGGCCTGTTTCCTAGAAATGTGCAGTCAGAAAATCTAGATGTGCCCTTGCTTTGGAACAAGCCTTGTGTTTTGTTCTCAGTGGTAGTTATTTCCTGTTGCCCCTCGGTGGCTCGCTTTGTTTTAATATTAAACATGCAGCTTTACCTCTATGGGAGCGAGAAAAGCAATTCTCGCTTTGCAACAGCTGTCTTTTAATTCATAAAAAGCACAGGCACAGAGGCAGAGCAAAACCTGGCTCGCAAAAGACCGATTGTATATCCTTGCGGACAGCAAGGGACGAAGCTGTGCTGCTTTCCGTGCTTTAGAAGGACTGAAGGGTCAGCATCGCCGGCTGCCGTCCGAGCCGGCACGCTCAGGTGTTCCTGGGGAAATGGTCTGCAGGAAATTGCTTGCATTATCGCGCTCCGTAGGGAGGGCTCGTTGCGGGCTACTTGTACAGGAGGCTTCAGGTGAAGAGACAGCGAGGCATCCTTCTCCCTTTCTTCCTTACCACGTACGAGACGAGGCTAGTTTCTGTTTTTCTGGCCTGTGCTGGATCACTTAGCTCCCGCCGTCATGCTGAGACCGATGAAATCATCAGGAAACGGCCAAGGGAAAGCTGCCGTGGATGAAGTGCGCTTGGGCAGAATGAGACTCAATCACGACAAGTCTCGGTATGCAGCGCGGTTACCGAATCATCTGGCCGCGTGTTTCAGAGACGCCGTGGAGGGTGCCAATTTGGATGTAGCCGAGTTTTGTTCAATAGGTTAAAAATACATATATTTCCTTGATGCACTTTTTATTTTTAACTCTTAAGCAATTTAATATTTTGTAAGTCTGCTAGTATTTCACCCAGTTTTCCATCTGCTACTGTGATTAATTTAAGTTCTAGCTTTATAATGCCAATCCAGAGCAAAAGAAATGGAAACCTTACCTATATTATTTGGCACATAGCAGTAGACATGAATAACTTTGGAATTTGCGGGAAAAAGAGAAGTTATGTGTTTTGGAGCCAAAGTAGGGTTGGAAAGTGGCCCTTGTAGACAGCACTATGCAGAGAGGGATCTTGTTGCAGTTGGTGGGGAGGGTGATGCTCCAGAGGCCTGTTTGTAGGGGTTTCCGAGCAGTCGAAGCCCCACTCCGAGCCCCTAAAGCTGCAGACGAGGCTGGTTTCCCATTGCCTCTCCAGACGCCGGGGTGCAATTCTGTGTCGGAAGCGTAGTCCTGTCTCTTTTCAGCTCTAGAAACTCTGTGATATAATGGAAGTTTAAAAAGTGATGAGGAAGATGGGAGTAATTTCCTAAGGATATGAGTTTCTGGGAGGGGAGAGTGGAGAAAAGATCCCGTGCTCCTCGTAGGACGAGGTACCTGATTAGCACCGGCTGACTCTTCACAAGTGCTTGTTCCTGCCCCTGCGCTGCCCCATGGCTGTGTCGGTTGGTGCCACCATGCAGTTTATTGGGCTCATGGAAGTGACTTGAATTAAAAGGAGCTTGACAAAAAATGGTTATTTTTAATCCCGATCCCCTTCGCTAGGAGCCATACATGCATTTGCACCGGCCCACCTGGGACAGGGAGGGAGATGTGGAGCAGCAGCGCTTCAGCTGACGTCGCCACTAAAAGAATGGTCTTTTCTGACCCCAGATAAGATCATCATAGAAGATGGATGTCAGGGATGCTGAGGGTGCCATCCTTTCTCCTACGCTGCCCAAAGCGTGCCCTGCTAGCAGAGGGGGTGGCCCTGCCTGGCCCCCAGCTGCACAAGCGCTGGTGGTGACACAGGGGACAGTAAGTAGAATAGTTACACTATCAAAACCCATCAAAGCATCAACTCTAATTAGAATAAGGATAGAAAGAGAAAGCATAGATCATGTAGTTCAGCTGAAAAGTGCTGGTGTGTGTGAAACCCATAGTCATAAGACCTGGAAGTGGCTAGGAGACATTTGTGAGTCATTTTATTGATCCACAGAGAACAAAAAAATACAGGCTCATAATACATTTGGTTAATCATGACTACTGCAAAAAAACTACTGCAACAGTGAGGTCAAGCCAGACCGATTTAGTAGCCTCCTTTGCCGCAGTTACTGATGTAACAGCTGAGGACTGTGCAGTTAGATACAGCACGCTTAGATTTCGGAAAGGCATTGGATATAGTGCCATACATAAACGTACAGAAGATGTATCGCTTCCCATTTAAATAAAAATATTATGGTTTAGAAATTAGTTTTCCAGCAGGGAACAGTCATTAATAGTAAGACCAGCTGAAGAACAGGATTAGTTCAGGTTTGAAAAAAGGTATGATCTACTCATGCATTATTTTATACAAAGAAATAAAGTTTATTTAATACAGCCATTGACGGTCTTGCCAAAGGTGTACGTTGGTTAGGTCAAGTGTGCTGAGGCTGCTGGAGAACAGACCGAAGAGCAGAGAGCTCAGGGCAGACTGGTGCGGTGTTCAGCACAGCTGGGATTTATCGGATTTATCGGATGCTTCCCTCCCCAGGGGAGGGAGGTGGACAGTGCAGGATCAGCCCACGTGGGAAGCAGGGAGCGGCAGGCTGTGAGTGAGGATGTCTTGTGATAATTCCCGGTAAATGAGTGCAATCTGGGCCATTTTTTAGGCAAGCCAGAGTTACCTTCAAACCGACTTATGTATAAAGCGTAGAAGTTGATGTCAAACTGTGACTCTGCCAGTGCAAAGATCTCTGGTGCAAGCGCAGTCCTCCTTGCCGCGTGGGTGGCGAGTACAGGGGTACGGCAGGGAACAGGAAAGGTTTTCTCCTTCCCAGTTACCTCCGAAAGGATGAAGTTAGCGGGAGGCCCTGAGGAAAGGGGATCCGAGCTGCTGCGGGAGAGATGCGCCCCAGCCCTCTGCCTCGTCGCGGGGTGCTGCCCGCGCTTTGGCACGGGGTGTATTGCAGGTAAAGAGCAAAGCTTCTCCCGCAGTTGAGTAGATGTGTAGCTCTGAAATACGTTTGCATCCTCAGAGATAAGGAATGGTACTTGAAAAAGCCCCAGGGAAAATACCAAAAAGTACATTAGAATGATATGCAGGATGAAGCACCGATAAGGTAGATGGTGAGAGGCTGCAGGAGGAATCAAGGGCAGATATGATCACAGCCTGTAAATACTGTCAGCATGACAGCATAGGTGAGCAAAAAGAAGAGTATGTGTTATCTGATGGAAAACAAGCTTCAAGGAAGAGCGGCGATCCCGACAAGAGAGCGGGGCGGTGGGTCTCCAGGAGTGGAGACGCTCAGCACGGAGGCAGATGAGCGCCTGCAGGACGATAGCAGATGCCTTTCCAAGATGCAGGAGGTGGGATTCGGTGGACACCTGCTTTCTGCTGCAGCGATGTGGGGCTGTGCAGGGGCTCGCGGCGAGGGGGGAAGCAGCCGGCTGCCGCGTCCCCCGCCCCGTCTGCTCGCCGCGAGCGCTGCCCGCGAGGCAGGAATGTCTGATCGGCTCGTGAATCACCTCCCGCCGTCGCGGCTGCTGGCCCAGGCGGTTAACGCGAGCTGGGGGAAGCTGAAATCTGAAACGGCGGCCATCTGGGAGCTGAGTCAAGAGCCGCCGGGGCTGGAAAGCCGTAACGCAACGGGAGGGAACAGAGCTTCGTGTGACACCTAAGCACTGAAACACCAGCGGCAAAAACCCTTCATCGTGATCAGGACGTGGCGACGAGTCAGCCAGAAGCGCTCTCGGAAAGCGTTGCCACCAGCCGACGAGCCCTCGCCGGGTAAACTCCGGGCTCTGGTTCGAAACCCGTCGTCGGGCCAAGCTTGCCGCCGAGGGCAGCGCGGCTCTTGCTGGTCCCCGTGAGCACGCCGAGTGCCGCAGGCACCTCTGTAATGACCGAGTGACGGTCCTGGTGGCTGCAGTCTGCCTTTAGGGTCAGTACTTGGTGTCAGAGGCCAAATCAGTGCATCCCCTGCGTGGATGTCCTTTCCTTACCAGGAAAGCCGCGGAGAGTTTAACATTTAGCTGCAAGTACAATTGACAGACTGCATTTCTCATGATTTT
Organism: Dromaius novaehollandiae; assembly: GCF_036370855.1. Taxonomy (NCBI): domain Eukaryota; kingdom Metazoa; phylum Chordata; class Aves; order Casuariiformes; family Dromaiidae; genus Dromaius; species Dromaius novaehollandiae. The sequence continues at coordinate 2,179,000 of NC_088104.1, read as the reverse complement.
AAAAATACTACTCCTTAATGCACCACGATTTATCATACGCTTGGAAATTATTTAGCTGTCGCTCCAGCACGTGCATAGATGTGCAGAATATTTCCTGTATGTCTGCTTGTAGCTGGGCTGTTACAGTCGCATTGTGACCTTGGGTCTCAGTCAGCCACTGCTAGGGCTTATTTAAATCTGGATTTGATAGTGTGCCGTTAGGTTATGGAATTAGGGGTCTTCTCTGGAGCTGCCCAGGTAGACGGGGCTGATCTTAACAGGTTCTCGTGCTTGTGCTCGCAGCGGCTGGCGCAGCGTGCACCCCTCCTCTGCCGTTCCCGGGCACAGGGCTCGTGCGAGGGAACGGGAAACGCCCGGAGCTCAGGTCGGCAGCTGGCTTGGCCTGCCGTGGCCTTGCGGAGATTAAACGAGGGAACGTGGCGATTGCCGGCGCTGGGGATGTGCGCGGCGCTGCGCCGTGCCGGCTGGCAGCGTGGAGCTGCTCCGGGCCTGGCTGGTGCTTCCCGTGGCTCTCAGGAGGATGGTGCAGGGAAGGCCAGCTATTTCTGCTTCGGCAGTGTTAATTCAGGACTAACTCCGTGGCTGTATGCGCATATGGAGAGAGCATGAGCTGGAGCCGGAGAGGTTCCTCGTGACTCCGGCGCTCGGGCACTTCAGCTGGCCCTGCGTCGGCTGGCTGGTAGGGAGGTTCCTGGGAGCGCGTGTTTGCCAAGCTCTTGGAGGAGTCCTGCCTTCTCCTTAAGTGTAAACACAACAGTTAGGCAGCAGGTTTAGATACACAGCTCTTGGAAAAGCTACTTGTGAATGAGTATCCAGTCTGTGCTGTTCTCCTCCCAGACAAATACCCCTGGAACGGGTATCTCATTTGGCATCAAAGGAGAGATAGCAAGTGATAGGCATCGTCTAATTGATGCCTTCCCATATGTTCTCAGTCTTTATTGTAGGTTGTCAGTCAGAGCTTCTGGATCGTTATTTCTGTGCGTGTGATGGGCACAGTCTCACGATGGGCAGCAATCGCAGCTCCAGCAACTACACGATCCAGATAAGCTTGTATGTGGTGACATTTTAAAACTGAAGAGTGTCCTGCTGTTACAATAAAAGAGAATGGCATTTCAAGATCTTGTTTTAAGCAAATTAGCCTTCTGAAATCTCGCGATGTGCAGCTGAATCCTGCATTTTTCTTTATTAGTATCCTTAAACGAGGGGGACGGTGAAGGGCAGAGGGGAGGTGGTGCGAGAGGTGGCACAGAGGCCGGGGCGATGCGGCTGGAGTGGCGAGGCGGCTGCTTCGCGGCAGCAGCGTGGCCTTTCCCGGCCTCGCGCTCCGGCTGGCCGTGTTGCAGTACAGCGAGCCCCGTCCTTGCCACCGAGCAGCCACCGCTTGTCTGACGGTCACCGTGAGAACCAGTGCTCTCCTCCTCCTCCTCCTCCTCCCCAGCATAGCACATCAGCAGGAGAGGCATCGCTGAGCCCTGCCTACTGCTGCTCTGTGATTCACTGGCTCTTTTGGGGCCAAAGATGACGTTTGGAGGGAATGTTTCAGAATAACTCTGTCAACAGGAATTCGCATAAAACAATTAAAACAACCGCAGCCATGTTGTCTTGGTTTGCTCACGTCTGACTCCTTCTGAACTTGAGCCCTTTGTGGTCCCTCATGTTTGTTTTCTCTTTCTCCGCAGAATGCGATGAACTTGCCACCTGACAAAGCCAGGTTATTGCGGCAGTACGACAACGAGAAGAAGTGGGAGCTCATCTGTGACCAGGTAAGGGGCAGCTGGGAAGGCTTTTCACAGACACCCTATTAAGAGCAGAAACTGAGTTTTGTCAGCATTGTCCCAAGGCTCGAAAAGGACAAGTGTTTGAATGCTTTCAAACATCCGTTTCTTTGGCCTCCTGCTCCATTATTTGTGGCATCTCATAGAAGCCTGGTGACAATACTTCCCTTTTTCTCCGTAGAATGATGTTTCTTTCCCGTCTGATTTCATTCTCACCCTTCTGTCTGTTTTCCCTGTGTGATGAACATTGCTTATTTTGCATGGCAGAGACTTGAGGCGAATGACCTTTATCCACCTCTTGGCAAGTGTTTTGAGTTTGGTGTATCCTGACCCACGTAATATGAATGAATGGTCTTGATCCAGTTAGTATTTGGCTTTCCACATCCTAAGCCATTATCGCAACTGGTGTGAGCTGTCCCTTCAGTGCAACATGAATGGTCGCGCAGCCTGAGCTACCTCTTCATCTCCAGAGGCTGGACGACAGCCTTACGCAGCACCATAGGTTGGGACATCTCTTGTGTGTAAGCTCTGCTGTGGAGTACGGACCTGGCAGTAGTATATAACAGCAGGTTGGCTCTGCCGTGACAAATGAACAGAAACTACAACATTTAGAGGAAGTGAAGCGTGCAGAAGTTGAGTGTATTTGTGAGCCAACACCAAAATCAAGTTCTAGCATAAACTTCAAAAGTAATTGCTAAGGAAAACAATTGATCCAGGACTGGAAGGGGAGGATGTTTCTTTGAAATGTAAACACAGAGGGACCAGGATGCGAGTTTGGCGGAAGGTACAGACATGCTATGAGTTCAGGAACATAGAATGAATAGGTTTGTGAGACTTTTCCTGTTTATCCATCACAGGAGTTGAGCCTGTGATGAAATCCAGTTACCTTAAAGAAAAGTTGGTTACAGAATTACCTACTTCTTTCCAGGAGTTTTCTGTGCGGAAGACTTAAAGCATTGCACTATTTAAAGTTTCAGTAGTGATCCTGAGCAGATTGCTTCATCTACTGTGAATGATTTGTTTCTTCTGGGATGTTAGCGTAGAGCATGCACATTCAAAACGTGAACATTCAAGAAATGTGAGCTCTGTGCACGAGTTTGTATGTTCTCAGTTTGCACCAATTTGGCAGTGGGACAGGCAGAAGTAGTTGCATCACAGCCTTGGTGTGCTCACTCGCACCTCAGAGCTGACCCACCCGCTGCAACACGCAGCTGCTGCTGATTCATCTCAGCCCTAAACTCCACGGCAAGAGAAGAGAGATGGACAGGTGGAAATACACAGTGAGGAAACTTTGCAACCTGGAGTAACTGCATATCTTAATAGCTCCTTTTGCAACGTGCTGAACCCATCCCAGGGTTGAGATGAATCCACTTCCCATTGCTTTGAGAGGGTGAGCAGAGAAGCAGCAGCATCGGACTGTCGTAACTGGCACTGCAGACTCTAATCCGGTGAAAATCCCCAAAAGTAGGGAGCTGACAGCGCGCCGCCCTTTCCAGGCTCCAGCCATCGGAGGGGACACGCATTGGGAGCCAACGGACTGCACGTCTGTTATCTGTCACAACGGCCCAGCGGCCCCGACGTCCCCTGTGAGTGCTGGCCAGCCGCTGTGAGTTAGCGCAGCATGGAGCAGGTGTCTGGAAAAGCACCACAACACAGCATATGGTGTGTGAAATATTTATAGCTGTCCACATAATTATGGTACATGGCTAAAAATACTTCCGTGAATAATTTTTGTACAGAATGGCTATTTTAATGTGGAAGCAGAATTTGAACTGCTGTTTTGTATTGGAATCACCCGTTACACCATTTTTCGTCCTTTTTTGCTTATTGAAGGACAGAGCATGTAAATTAATGAAATAGCTTGAAGAAATTAACTCTTACTCTGCATAGTCCTGTGCTCAGGAGAAGGGTCCAGACTAAAGAAATTGCTCTTAAATGATATTTTCTAAATAGCTTGTGAAGCAGGCCCTGGTCGCTTGTCTTTGAAATATTTTGAGAACTAGTTGCTGGGGCATTAGGGTGTTAGGGGCATTAATTAGGGCATCAGAAGGTTTAGTCCACAAAAGGACCTCTTCATTTACGGAACTAAGATTAACGGAAGTGGGGAACTACTGATCTCATGCTTAATATAATAATAATAATCTCAAATCTTCCTTGAGCAGGATTATGCACTTTCTGCTGAAGCCCGGTGGGGATTGCAGGGCTGCTTGTGGAGGACTCATCCAGTGTGGTCTATAAACCTTTTGAGCCTTCTCAGCTTTGCTGCTGCTGTTGTGAAAGCTGCTCCCTGACCTCTGGTTTAGCGAGCAAGGAGTAAATTTATGGAAGGCAGGAAGAGCAAAACCAGTATTCCTGCTGCTGCTCACGTATTTGTAATGGTCATGATAGTGTCTCACCGGGCTAAGGTAGGCAGACGGGCAGTCTTAGTCCCAGATACATCTAGCTGAACGCAGGCAGACTGGAGCTCGGGGCAGGGCCGTGACCCAGTGGCAGATGTTAGTTGCTGGCGTGGTTGTAGGTGGGCTGGCATGGAGGGCAGGACGGGGTGGGCCGATGGTTGCGGTTCTGGGGGAGAAGGTGGGGGGGTGGGTAGGGCTCCTGTCCTGCCCCTCATCCCTGCTCACGGTTTGGAGGACATGCTGTGACCAGCTTAGGGTCTGTCTCTGTTCCTGCCCAGCTAGTGGTTTCAGGATTTATGTGGAGAGAAGAGCTCTGAGGACCCTTGTTTGAGAGCTGTGGCCCTTCCTCTCACCTCAGAGAGTATCCTTGGAGGAGCAGGTTGGGGGATCGTCCGAGAAATGCTCATCCCAGTGCATCCCTGCATCCCTGATTGCAGGCCCTCCAGCCTGGAAGGGACCGCGGGGCAGGTCAGCTGGGGAAGGTGAGTGTTGGGAAGGAGCCAAGCAGAGAAGGTGATAAAATTTCCTGACATAATGAGATACCCTTTCGGTTTACGGCCTTCCTGGAGAGTTATGTTTGGTGGTAGTCCGGGGCTTTGTCCCAGCCTTGCGGAGGGAGGTATTACAGAGGGGACAGAGATGTCCAGGGGGAGGGTGGGATCATCTCACAAAGTTCTTCAATGCCCTCTAATGGCAAACTGTGGCAGGGCGCAACATGGCAGGGGCAGAGACCTCCTTGGGAGATGCCTAAGATGTGTGGGGAATAGCAGGTTAGGAGACCTAAGAGGAAGGGGAGGGTTGCCGGGAAGTCATACGATTTACACCCAAACGCCATGGGTCATGGGTCCATGCCATGCTGTGGGGCCATGTCACATGCTCATTGCACCCAGAGCAAGGCCACATTCGGTGCAGCAATATAAGAGTTCCCTGCTCAGCTCTAGGGTTTTGGCGTGTGACTAAAAATGAAAGTGTGCGAGTGGTGTACACCCTTTTGGAACAAAATCCTCGGGTGAATAGGTTGCACCACGCTCGTCTGTGTTTCAGCTCTGGGAGTGAAACCTTGGTTATGCTGCAGACGAATTTGGTATTCCCCTTGACTTCAATGTCTAAAATTGCCTTCGGGAAGTGAGGTTTATCTTGGCGTGCTTTTTGGCGGAAGATCATGGTGAAGGGAGAGTCCAAGCACAGAAATCTGGTGTTTTGAGATTTTACTCTCAAAAATAAACAGCATTCAAAATAGCCTAGAAAGGATAACATCTGGAACCACAGAGGGACCCTAAAGATCTGTGTTCATATGTACTTATATTAAACAAGCTTTAACTGTCGTTGTTAGACCATTTTCCTAATTAATAAGACAAAAATATTCATCAGTAGGCTCCTATTCTGCCAGAAGTTGTATCATAAACCTCCGCAGTTCATACTAGCTTATACCTTGCAATCACACCGCTCGGATCCAGGCTTGCTTTTCGCACTCTTTCCTCTTCTACGCTTTTTTGCCCGAGTTGTGCAGAGGGGAAACGGCATATACCTTTCCTTTCTGTAGAGCACGGAGAGCCATTTTAAAGTCCAGAGACCTGGGAAGAGTCTACAAATGCCTTTGTGCCCTTTGGCTTCAGGCTGGGAGTTACTCTGAATGCACACGCAGTCCTGTTCAGCGTGCAAATAGCAGAGCAGTTGAGACAGCAGTGCTGCGTGTTGCCTTTGGGTCTTGGGTGGGTTCCTCACGGAGAAACAGCTGGCAGGCGGGATTGAGCCTGGATAGAGATCTCCCTGGGATGCTGTGCCACTGACTGTTTGACAGCAGTATCAGAGGTAAGCCCCAAACTGCTCCTTGGATATTTGATAAAGAGAGGGTGACTGAAAAGAGACATCTTACGTTAGGGGTTACCGTATGGTGCCATTACTCCTTTTGCAGGAGAGAGCTGGATTTCTTGACACCATCCAGCCAGTACTTTTCACATCTTTGTATCTTCTCCAGTTGCCATTTACAGCTCTGTTTCAAGAGCCTTTGCAAAAAATATAAACATTTGGTATACCAGCTATATAGACAACCATGGGTTGTCTTTAAGCTATAGTGATAGAAAATCCAGTGTTTTATTGAACTCATAAGCAGCTGGACAGTAGAGACCTTCACAGAGAGGTTTATCCGGCTCCGTGGCCACGTGGAAGGTGGCTCCTTAAAGGCCAGACCCCGAGGAACGGCAGCAGTGGGACGTGCACGAGGGGCACGAAGTTGGGGGGCCTGGCAGGAGGAGTCGGTGTTGTCAGCGTGCTGTGGACTGTCTGCGGTTTCCCTGTCTCGGCCAGGTCCCTACTGACATGGCGGTGACCCGATTCTGCAGAAAGTTAATAGTGGTGGAAACAGATCCCTCTGCGCTGCGGAAATCTGCCCCAGGGTGTTACCGTTAGTGCGGAGGTGAACGGCTGCCGTCGTTTCGTTTCGTAATAAGACATAGAAAAGGAAATTCTCTCGTGCCGGCCCTCAAATTCTGTTCAGGGATGGAATAGGTGCTTTTACGACGTGTTGGTACTTTGGGAGTGGGAAGACGCCAGCATCCAGCCCTGTTCGTCCGCCGTCCTTGACCAGCGTTCGCCATCTGGGAGGGTTACGGACCAAAGGGCTGCTGCTTGCGGCCTGGGATCCGACGCAGATACTTTATGTGCTCTCCCAAGGTATGTGTATCCCGCGGATGAAACAAGTTAGTAAGGGTAATACCAATAACATATGTCACTGAGGCAGAAAATGTCCTGACTATTTTTGAAAGCAAAGGAATACTGGAAAAGCCACAGTTTCCTGGTTTCAGAGTAAATCCATTTTCCAGATTTGGGTGACCAAGAGATGTATCCAGTTCTGCTTGAGATCCCATGGAAGAGGAAGGAGAGAAATCTGACAGGTCCTTTTCTCTGCCAAAGTAAAGTGCCTCCCCTCCCTTGTTGTATCCATCGGGAAAAGACTGTTGGTAGCGAAAGCAGTAGGAATAGTTTCATGCTTCCTCATTCAAGCTTTTCCCTGAATCCTCGTTGTTTCCTGCTCTGGAGGGAGAGGCTGGGGACGAGGTGATCTCGGTGTTGAGCAATGCGCGTGGGTTTCATCTTCCCGGCGAGAGCTGCCCGCGGCCGCATCCGCGTCGTCCCGCCGCTTGCTCTGCCCCTCCCTCGCCGCAGCCCCGGCAGAGCCGGCTGTGTGCGTTTCCCTGCATTTCTCTTGCCTCCCATTGTCCGTTGTTCTGCCATATAACACCGATCCTCAACAAGTTTTCAAGCAAGAAAGGACCTTTTATTCGGGAAAATTAAGTTAATCTGCTTGCTAGGTAGCTGACAAAGAATAAAATCATTGTCAGTCCGTGCTTTCCCCATTTCAGGTTTGTAGGTAGCGTTGACGCTCGTGTGAGTCACAGAGGCAACGAGGATAAGATAGATCCCATTGGAATTTATTAACCGTGTCATGTCTTAACAACGCGGGTCGGGGACGGCCATAAGAGGAACTGATAATGTACAAATTGTGATGACGCCAACAGGCATACCTCTTTGCTCCGTGACGTTTGGAGAGCTGAATGTGAATTTTAAAGTGCGAGTGCTAAAAATCCCCAGCCTCCTGGATCAAATAGCATTAGAGCCCTTGCCGGGTGCGTTTATATTTTGGAAGCAAGTTTTGCGTGATGAGCAGTTATGAACTGCCAAGAGTGGCGAGGAGAAGGAAACAGGAAAAAGCAGCAATTTTTAACCTGTTATTTACGGTAGCTAATTACATGGAAATAGCGGTGCCTCGGTGTTAGCCGTAGGGCGTGTGATCCTGCACGGGCCAGTGTTGTACTCAGAAGCGCTAGTCTCTACGGGCCAAGAAGTGCTATTCAAGAATGCAAGGAGAGGACGTACGTTTTGCTGCATGGGGCCTCGTGCGGTTCGCTCCGCGGCTGGTGCCAGGTCTCTCTGGGGAGGGCAGGGTCCCGCGGCTTCGCCCTTTGCCTGGCATTTATTTTACATAAGTGGAGAAAGGGTAATTTTGTATTGGAAGCCCACGCTGCCGTTGTCCCTGGTAATCCAGGGACGAAGAACGGATGAGGGCCGGTGGTCGGAGTGGGATGCGTCCGGGATCCGAGCGCCTGCCTGGGAGCTGGGAGCGCTGGTGCCGTCACCCACCCTGCGGCCTTGGCAATGGCAAGGACACTCAGTTTTTCAGACTGTAAAATGGGAACAGCCTTTCGCGCTTCTTTCCACCTTGGTGGGCAGCTGAGCTGGAGTAAGTTAGTCAGTGTAAGGGTGGTGTTTGGAAAGGTAAGGCTAGGGCTGAAGATCATAATTTTTACAAAAAAGCCTAAAGCAATATTGCTCAACTACATAGACACTTCTCTGATCCCATAGGGAATGAAAGCCAATAGGGCCCTTTGGAATTTAATTGTGGTGGGAAATAGGAATAAATCCAACATACGATACAGGGATGCCCTTACAAGTAAAAATCCTGCTGCTTAGATTGCAGGTTTCAGCGTCCCGCCCCCCCGGCGGCGTCGCAGGGGCTCGGGCTGCGGGTGCTGCTCAGCATCGATCCCCAGCTCCTGCCGCCTGCGACGTGCCGGCCTCAATGCAAAACAGCCGAAGCTGGATGAACCACGACAGCAGCCATATCCAGGAAAGGGCAGTTTTTAAAGCTAATCTCTCAGGACTTTCCAAAGCAGAAAACACTTTAAGGAACTATTAAAAAGTTTTCAGGACTAAATGTTTAGCACAGCTGATCGGTGATCGCTAGTTAGAGAAGAGCGTTGCTGGTATCTGCTGTTCACTGTTAACTGCTTTAAAATCTTTCAGCCCGAATAATTCCTCTGTATAAAAGGCAGTGTCTTTTTTTCTTTTTGTAAACTACCTGTGGAGATTATTAGGTAAGTACATAATTGCAGCTAGCTTTTGAGAAAGCAAACAAAAACTTGTAGTATCTGCATCATAGAATACTGAATTTGCTAACTGACTGCCTTTAAGCATTTCATTCTGAAGACTACAGATACTAAAGCTGGTAGTTAGGAAAAGCTCATGTCATTCCAATAGATGATGCCTGATTATTAAGTAGGAGGAATGTATTCAAAAGAATAAAATAACTTCTCTAGAGGATTAGACTAAACACAGCAGAGCTGCATCAGCATTAGAGAACTCCCAAGAAGAGGAAGAATAAATACTAAAGCTAATGTGGGACCTTGTCAAGTGTCAGAGTCGGGGCTCTCGGAAGAGCCGGTTGCTCTGCCGTACGCACAGCTTGCTCTCACGTGCAGACTACTTGCCTTCCTTGGAAAACTGACCTTCACTTTTATGCCCAACTTTGCAGATGTAAATGATAATATTTGGACATGGTTATCCATTGCATAGTGCAAACACTTGCACCTTCAGTTGTTTGTAGGGGAAGAGGTCAGTATTAAGATGCTGTAATATCCCTAGAGCTCATACAAAACTATTGTGGTGGGGGAAAAATGAGAAATGGTTGTGGTCTCTGAGGTTCGCGTACCTCTAGCAAACTCTTTCCTGGCCCGCAATGGGCCAGATTCTCCTTTACAGCAAAGTGAGTTTTCTCGTCCCTCCAGCAGAGTACAGAGCTTGTGAAAGGAGTTAATGGATGTAAAGTACTTCTACATGCTTACATTTATGCCCGCTGTAAAGCCACAGTCTGCGGCATCCTAAGGGGCTTGTAAGTCTGAACGAGAACCTGGCCCGACACCGTTCTGCGAGAGGTGCAGAAAGTAAGCTAGCAAGTGAGGTGCTTTGGGTATTGATGTCTTATTACTTAAACTGGTTTATTTTATTTGCTTTCTTTTTCTTCGGAAAAGCCCCTGCCAACATCTGCGGGTGTGTTCCTTCCTCCTGGAGCGTGTGCTGCATTCATGGCCAGCTCCCTGCTCCCAGTGCCGGGGGGCAGAGGCTGGGGCTGAGCACCGCACACGTCCCGGCGCTGAGCAGATCACTTCTGTTTGTGCCGGTGGGAGCCGGGCGATTAAGTCTTGGCACGCCACTTCCAGACCTGTCTTTAACTCTGTGCATCTGCGTCTTGCTCGTGTCTTTCACAACACCCTGGCAGCAGTTCCAATTAGCAGCAATTTAACTGCAATTATGCAGTTTCATAGGTAATTGTATACACACAAAGACAGAGGAGTCTAATGAAGACGTATTTTTTACAAACACATGAGTTTCAAACCCTTAATTCCCTCATAGTCCGCCGGGCAGATTAAGAGCTGATGAGAACAGTTGCCACTTGTCAGCAGAACGAGGCCGCTTAACCCGGCTCCGCGTTTGGCCCTGTGCCTTGGCGCAGCCTCGTTCTTTGTTGTCGGAGGTTAGAAGATACAAATATTGCCCCTTCCTTTCCATCACCGCAAACCCTGTTTATTTTCTAAATACTCTGAGGGCAGAAAAGGGACTGTCTTAGTGAGCGAGAGCCAAGCTGGACGAGCTGCTGTGCCGGGCTCAGCCGGGGGCTGCTCTCGGCGCGGCGTCGGCTCGCGGGCGTGCGCGCATAGCTCGCATAGCTCTGCAGCCCGCGGCCCGGGAACGGCAGCCTGTTTATCCCTTTGCCACCTGCAGCGATGCATCAGATGTGCGGAAACGCCTGAGTTTAAGGTTTGTTTGGAGTCGCTTGCCCAGCCAGCTGTATGCGTTAATACCGGTGCTGCCCTTGGGGCTGTAAAGCTCGTCCTGCTGAAGGGAGTGTGTCTTGGGTTGCATTTTGCAGTACCATCCTATTACGTTAGCATTAGCATTGGGAAGAAACAGTTCTGTTTGAGCAATGCACTGATGTCCTACTTACTTTTTTCCCCCCAAACAGCTCAATCCAGCACTTGCACTTTATTTGCATTGTCATTTTAGTCATTGCAGTTACAACTCCACGTCCACCTCATCCAACCTCGCTCCCACCACTAGTGTCCCCTTGCACACGTTTCATGCGCTTCAGTCGTGCCCTGTATCTCCTGGAGTTCCCTGCCCTGGAAGGTCCTGCAGGGCGATGCTACTTACTCTCGGACTTGGGGACACCAGAAAGTCCAAAGAGTTAGACCAGGAGTGACCACGGACCCAAGCACGTGTCTGAGTCCACGTCGGTAGAGCTGGGGGGAAGCCGTAGCTGCATCTATGTGAAGTTGCATGAGAAAGAAATCCCATTGTGAAAGAACAGAGAAATGTCTGTTATCTGTCTTTAAAAAGCCCAGCCTGGGGTGGGTGGACCACAGGGTAGATTTTTAGTCCATTTTTTCTTTCCTACCATGATGAATTACTTTTTTTACAGAGAGTAGCACGATAATAACAGGAACAACTTTTGGTGTTTAGACAGTCTGTTCTGGTAACTGGGCAGTAATCTACTATTCATTATGAAATAACTTTTAGATAATGTAGTCAAAATTGCATCCTGACCTAATAAATGGAGGTTTCAAATATCGGTTATAAAATGCAAAGCTGTAACATCAGGAGATAATTGTTATGAGATCTTTCCCCAAGGGAAGGGGCAGAATAGTTTAAAATTCCTCCAAGATACAAAGAGTATCAGGACTTTTGGTAATGCTCTTAACAGGTCTGGACACAGCATATTCCTCTCAGAATAATTTGTGTTTCACAGCATTTTTATAGAAGAAATTTCAGACTGGCTATGCAACTGGTAAAAGAGCAAGCAAAAACCAAGCAGCTCTCAAAATACGCACCCCACAGACATGATGTTCATCACTGACATCCCTCATTAGATTCTGAGTGTGGCTGATCCTGAGTCTGGGATTATAGATTTGCTAAGTGGCCCCGTATATGCTACAATGTCCCAGTGACTTTGGATTAGTTACTGGAAAACCTTCAATGAGAACCGAGTGTCAGGCTCAGATGGGAATTTCTCATCACTAGACTAGGTCAGCAGATGAGGGAGATAGGGAAGCTTCTAGTCAAGGTGAAAAAATAGACAGAATTAGTCAAAGGAACTGATTTCAGAGGCATATGTAAGACTGTCTATTAGCACCTTTTCCCCAGGCGTAGCTGCATCAGCGAGGAGTCTTCCAGGCCCCAGCTGGGCTGTAGCTGCCAGGTGTTTGCCAGCTGTTGCCAGCAGATGCTTTAGCTGGCACGCTGCTGACAGAGAATAGCAATTAGGAAAGCAGATGTGCTCACGGGTAATGAGATATTTTGCATAGGTAAAGCCTGTGAGTGGGGGTAACCCATCGCCCCCCATGTCACTGGGTTTCATAAGACTCTTTGCAGAGCCAAGGGGAAGGAGAGCTGGCTGGCAGCTCCCAGAGCTTTCGCCAGTGGGACCGGGCTGGGCACCTGGTTCAGAATTTACACAGTAATGTAATGTTGGCCTCAGTAGTATTTTCTGGTTCACTTCCCTCGGTGATGGAGATCCATCAGCTCTGCTGGCCCTCACGTGACGTTGGCCTGGAAGAAAACCCTCCCCGAGCTGAGGCGAGCTGGGGGTGGCTCAGAAATGGCAGTCCGGCCGGTTGTGCGGGCCAGCAGAGCGCCCGTGCAGCTGGACTGACGTAGCTGTGAATCTGTTTTTTTTTCAAAAAAAAAGACCAGCAGTGTTTGTTGCTTCATTTGTTAGGCATCTCGCCTCAATTATCAATACACTCCTCATTCAAGCAATTTTGGCAGAAAAAGGGGCAGGGACCTAATCCGAGACATGATGAGTGTCATAGTGCGCAAGTTTGGTGTTGACACGGATAGCAAGATGATGTAATTGGGCAGTGTGTATTTAATGCATATTTAGATAGAATAAACAAGCCCTTCAGTGTCATGTGCAAGGGGACATGACAACATCGTGTGATTATGTAATCAATTTGAAAACGGAAGAGGAGCCTTCAGAGAGCGTCGTTCAGGCTGTCGGAGGTGAGCAAGCCAGCGATGTGGCGAGGCCTGTCTCCTCTTCCTTGTCTCTGAAGTGCTGGAGCTGGAATTTGACAGCAGGTTGGTGGAACACGAGTGGTCTCCTTCCTTCCTTTTTAGGAAGGAATATGCAATAATTTCTTGTAGTCAGTCAGTCCTTGTGCTTGGAGAAGGTGTACACACTCGTTTGTACCCACTCTGTCATCGTACATCACTGGGAGAGCTGGTTTCTCAAGGAGAACCAGTACCAACGGGTGGAAATGTTCATCCTCCCCTGTGCTGAAGACACTCTTGGGCAGTGGGCGGTAGGGCAGGCAGCAAAACCCCTGCAGCGTTATTGCCCGGCGAGCTGGCCAGCCTCGCGTGTGCGTTGCATTGGAGGTAGAGACCGAGCACCCAGCCATCGTGTGCTTGTGGAGCTCCACCATGGTGAGCCGAACGCGCTGGGCTTGATGAAGGCCTCTTGCCTGCTGTTGCTGTCGTGGAGATACCTGCGTTGGGATGCTGCAGACGGTTCGGTGTAGGTGGGAAATGAGTGCTCTTGCCTGTTTGGAGAAGGCCATTGCCTCAGCTAGGAATCACCTCAGAGGGCTTTCTGAAGAGATCCGTATGGCAAAGTCAAGTGCAATCTCCGGGTTACTTTTTGGATTTGGTGTTTTTTTCCAGGCCGTTTGCTCTTGCTCCTGTTGCATGTGTTTTGTGAACGTGCCGTGCTTGTGGCAGAGGACGGTTGCTGTGCCTGTGCGGTGCCCTCCCGTGCGCGGGGACGGAAAGCTGCAGGACGGGGCAGGCCTGCGGCTGGGGGCTCTGCGTAAACCTTCCGCCGCTTGTGGTTCTCCATCCCTTTGGTCTTACAGTCCAATTTAATATCATGGGGTTAAAACGCTGCTTGCAGACTCCATCATTCATTTTTTGAAAACTGAACAATGACATAACGTAGCTCCTTCCGTAAGGAGAGACCGTTCAGTGTGTTCCGTGTGTTTTCAGGCTTGTTCCAAATGATAAAAAAGTGTCTCAGCTTTTGTGGTGATATCTGTCAATCAGACATAGACATAGACATACATTCTCTCTTGCAATGTGTCTCTTTTCTCTCAGTACTCCTAACTAACAGGAACCCTGTTATTTCAGACATGTGTGTTTATATGTGCAATTACACTTTAGAATTTTAATTGAATATGTAAAATACATCTTTATGCATCCTATATAAATATACAACGTTTCATAAAATCAAAAGATACACGTAAGTGTATTTTATTAGCATGTATAATACAGGTTTGTAGATTATATATTTTTAAGTATATACCTATTAATTTATGTTATACCTGTATACTGTGTAAATATATGTGTTTGCATTTATTTTATATGTACAAATAAGTAAATGTAGAAAGTGTTTTAAAATGGCTGATATTTATTCTTATGTTCTTTGCAGGAAAGATTTCAAGTGAAGAATCCTCCACATACGTATATCCAAAAATTAAAGGGCTATCTCGATCCCGCCGTGACGAGGAAGGTGAGAAGTGTTCTGCTGCCTTCTGTATGTCTCTCGTTGCTCCACTAGCACGGTCCTGGGTTCAGTTCCTTCCTCCCTTTCTTTAAAAGGCCCTACAAAAGTCTCTAAGAGAAGTCTCTGAGATGTAACAAAACACAGAGAGAAGCAGAGAGAAGTTTGAAAGACATTGCAGCTCAGTAAGCAGGGAGAACAGATGTTGCAAAGAAAGGAACATCTGACAAATGGAACAAATTGTTTTAATAACTTTAGGTTCAATAAATAGTCTAACAAACTATCACTGCGTTCTGCTCTCTGCCTTGCTCTCCGAGGGGGCAGTGCTGGCAGCAGATAAAACCTGTGACACTCGGATGGCACATTTCTCACCCATGTGAAAAGGATGTTAAAGTTTTGGGTCCTTTTCTCTGGGCATTCACCCACATGACAAAATTCAGACTGGCACTAGTTCACCCTCTCACTTGCAGTCTCATCAGAGTTTTCAAGGCTGTGAAGTAAAGATGGGTTATAGCTGCAGAGCCCCATCCATACTTCTGAATATTACTTTGTCCAAAATTGTCTGTTCATCACTCACAAAACACTCAGGCACATACTGCTTGTCCTTTGGACCAGCGCCTCTTTATCTAGTGAGGTTGTGGGTAAAAGCCAACTGGCACATCCCAACACTTTTGAGAGTTTGCAGATGAGATTTTGCTAGTGCTGATAGTTGTCTGCAGCATTCCCCACTGCTTCTGAGGAAAGGTAAAGCCTCCTGCCCCAGATGTGTTGCTGAGGAGATGCAAAGAGCCTGTGGGCGTGCTCCTGACATGCAGAGGTAAATACAGAAATAGCAAAAACACAAGAGAGGAGGAAGACGTTTGCTGTGTGCTCAGACAGGAGGCCGGTCAGCTGAAGCTCACCGTTGGCTGCAGAAAAATTTGACTTTCAGTGTGAGCCAGGCTAAGAGTTTGCCCGAGTCACCTTATCGCAGGAGGGGTGTTTGAGGCAAACGCAGTTGCCTGACCATGGAGTGGTTCTCCTGCACCGACGTGGAGGTGTCCAGGGGTTTCTGCTGGAGGCACTGACGTGGCTGCTCTCCGCTGGTCTGTGGATGCAGATGGCTTTGAGGTCTCCACCGAGCGCTCGAAGCCAGGCTGGCCCGGGGCAGAGCAGCCCTGCTGAGAAGCAGGATGCGTAAGGCTAGGCAGAACGTCCCGCGGATGTGGCACGTCCCTGGACTTGGCTTCTGTGCCAGGGCTGGTTGCTTATGGCTGGGCCTGATACTTCTTCCCCACTGGGCGTATTGTGCAGGCTGAGCATTAGCCTCCAGGATCCCAGAATAGCAGCAAATTTACATCTCAGAGTTACCATCATTGAACCTTTGGTATTTAACTACTTGGGATATCGGTTCATATCCTGTGTTGATAGTTTTAATAGCCTTAAAAAAAAGAAAAAAAATAAGAAGGCCATGAGAGCATAGCGGTTCCTGCCATTGACTGCCTCTCTGTTTCGTGGTGCACAATCGCTGCTTTGTGTCGCCGTACAATTAGCCGAGATGGGTGCCCTGCAGTAAAGCACGGATCCCGACACGTTGCTTCAAGCCTGGGGCCAGCTCCGTGCCGCGGGAGAGGTGCTCTGTTCCTGGGGAAACGCAGGAGGCACACACTAGGTATCCTCTGCTTTCGGTCAGCCTCCACGAGCTCATGTCTTCAAGGCTGTGGTAACGTCTTCTGACGGCGCTGCTCTTGTTGTGAGCTGTGACAAGAAGTAGGAAACCATTCTTTAAATTTGCCTGTAGCTGGTTATAGTTTTAAAAAGTGCTGAACAGGGGCTTTTGTGTTTTTCTCCTGAAGGATTTTTGCAGTTCGTTTAGTGTTTGGCTTTGCTCTGTGGTTAGTGCATGGGCACACATTGAAGCCTTTCTTATCCTCGTGCTACTGTAAGACTCCCATGACAAATGACAAAACTAAAGTAGCCTAAAAATAACTCCATTGAGTTCCTCTCTTTTGTTGTGCTCTGTATCACCAGCAGCCTTTCCTCAGTCTGGGCTGCAAATCGGAAAGATTTACAAATGGGCTTCTGGATGGCGGCATGGTATTGCGGGGAGAGCTCATATTACCAGAATTATTACTGTAATTGTGGTTGTGTCAGCGTTTTCGCTGATAATCCCCCGGATGGCCAAGAGAAGGTAGTTCCAAATGTGCTGTGAAATGTGTGTTTGGGGTTGTAATTGGGATCATAATGGCTCTTCCCAGGAAAACAATTACTTCTCGTCTGAGCTGAATTTTCAAACAGGAAAATTAAAGTGTTGAAAGTATACATTTTTAAAGAAATTGCAGTTTGATGGCTTCTGCAGTCCACGAAAGCACAGAACTACTTTATTGCTTTCTGCAGTGGTGGCAAAGGGGAGCCTAGCTAGGGATCAGACTCATGCAATGGGACACCTGGGAACATGCTGCCTATTTCTGTCATGCCCTCTTACCCCAATCTCCTGTCTTTGCCTCTTGCTACATCAATATTTTACCTTTATTTCTAACAAGGTAAGGTTTTATATTGCTTGGAGTTATATTGTATAAACTCTCTGGGGAGACTAGGCATTATATTTTTGCACTTTGAGCTAATTAACTGAGGTCGAGTGAAAATGTATGTCTGATCTCAACTAAACTAGCTCCTTCAAAGTAAAAATTAATAGCGCCTTGTGTCTATTAGGATTTTACAATGAGATATCTATTTCAGTCTGCGAACAGTTTTCTGAACTGAAGATAGAGCCTTACCTTGAGTCAGCCGGTAAGCCAGTGTTCCTAAATAACATGACAAATTCCTTGTGAAAACAAGGCAATCAATAGCTTTCACATGAGTAAGTAAGACAAGGTAAATCCTACACTTCCTTATCATCTTCAACTCAGTAAATCAACTGAATCAATAAAAGTTATGAACTGCCAAATGGTCGCCCAGATTTTACTGTGGTTCATTGCTGTGGTGCACTAAGACCAAACCCCTTTTTCCTTAGGGTTCAGAACATAATTCTACTTGCAGCAGCATCCCTAGTGTGCTGAAAGTTATAAACCATTTCCAAACATATCAAATCTTTGTGTGTGACTTCTGATGACCAGTTAGTTAGCTGTTAGATGCAGCAGTTCCAATATGATTATTGTTGTCCGTCCACTGCTGCTCTCTTTTAGCTTGTCCACCAATGACAATTTACCAAAACAGCTGCTCCGGAATAATTTATCCAACTGGATTAAGCTAAATCAGAAAAGAACCTTTTTAATCTGGGATCGGGCTGTTTTGGTGCATTTCCAAGCGCAGAGGGCATTAAACAGGAGAGAAGACGACATCTTTCTCCAGCTGGGAGAAGCTTAGAGAGGAGGAATCGCTGGCTCTTAGTGCCTGTCCGGACACCGAAGGTGGTCCTGCTGCAAGCTGCTTTTGGAGCGAAGGAAGAGCAGTCTGCTTTACCAGAATTCAGATGCGCAGGTGTGCGTTTGGGGCTCTTCTGCCATTACCAGGGCCTGCTTCGAACCACGGAGTAGTGTGGGGTGCTCTCACCATTTCACAGCGATGTTTTGCCAGGTAGCTCTTCCTCCTCCTGTACGGTGACAACATGAAACACCATCTTCTTTCTACGGTGTTGCAACGCAGTGTTTTACTTCTGCCTTTCTTTGTAGCCTCCTCCTAGCTTCTAATTTTGCAGATACAATTTTGTGCTTACAAGTTATTAAAGCATGCAGATGGTAGCACTTGGTTATTTCATTAATGACTTGCACTCACAAATTTGGTGGTTATACATAAATTCTGGCAAATCTTTTGTTGTGGGTGTAAAGTCAGAAGAGCAAAATTATAGGACATAGCTGAGAATCTGGTCTCAACATTGTAATTCTCTACAAAGAGTTTGATGCTAAAGCAAAGCTTGTATTGTAAAGAAATGTATATTTATCTACAGGCTTTTAATTTTCTTAATCCTGGAAACCCAAAATGTACCTTGGAACAGAAGTTATTTTTCTGAGTATGCTTTTGTTGACTGTCTGACTATTGCTGTTGCATTCCTCAGGATTTAGAGTGGTTCTCAACTTACCTTAATGTTTTATTTACTCAGTCTGCACTGTATGAGATTTTGATATTTTCAATAGCATCACATGAGTCTTAATGTTATTTTTGTCTGCTTACTGAATTATAGAAATTCAGAAGACGAGTCCAAGAATCTACTCAAGTACTCCGAGAACTGGAAATTTCTTTAAGAACAAATCACATCGGGTAAGCATTTTTGATGACCTCTGGTCTTAGATTTTTACATCTACTGCTGGATATCTTTGAGAAATTTTCTCTTCGTATGATAAGTAATGATCCAGCTTGGTTGATCATTAAAGACTGTAGGGCTCAGTTAAGGGGTAGCCGGGCACCTCTAGAGAATTCAGCTTTAATCCTATAGGGCCAGTCCACATCGCTGTGAAGTCTGAGAAAAGACTGCAGTCAACTTCTGCCTGCTCTAAGTGAGTCAGAGGAGGAGTGAGAATCGTTGGGTCTATGATGATAGTAGTATTGCAGCTATAAATAGGTATATACAAAAACATGCTGTGCTATAGCTTTAACATGATATAGTTGCATGAAGTCTGGCTATAAATAATGTTACTAGTATTTTACTTTCACAAACTAGAAAACAACCTCTCAAGTAGCAGCAGCAGAAGAATTGCCAGAGATGATGGTTCAGGTCTAGCATGTCAGCTGGAAAGGTTTCTTTAACGTTTTATTTCGTGATCTTAGTGTGCATCCAGCTAAATTGCATCAGTTTTACAGGAAGCTGTTCTTATTTCAAGGAAACAGAGACATTTTAAGCTATGGATAGAGCTGCAGTATTCTTTCTCACCGCCAGTATTGTGCCTCACTGGTGCTTTAGCAAATCTTAGCTTACCCATGCCACAACTACATGGTGCGTGGAGGAAGCACGTCTCCAGAGAGACCAGGCTGGCACGGTAAAACAGCCGCAGGCGCAGCGGCCTGAGCAGACTATAGCCCTGCACCTTGCTGAACGGACAGCGGGAGGCCTGTGATTGCTCTCCAGACACTGGGTTTTTAGGAACACCAGACCTGTTTGCTGCAGCTTTCATAGGATGGTACAGCAAAACACCCGTGCTCGTCCCAACGGGGAGCCACGTGATGGTTGGAAACCTCTTCAGCACGGCATTGGCAGCGTGGCTGTAAGCGCTGCCGTCCCCCGGGGAGACTGGGAGCCCGTACCGCACTGCCCCGGGGAGAGCTGGGTCTGTCCACGGCAGCGCGCGGTGCTGCTGCTCCCCAGGGACTAAACGCGGAGCGAGCAGCAGGCATGTGAGCTGTGCTGAGCCGGAGAGCTGTTTTAAGGGAGTCAGAAAAAGAGATGTCTGAAACCGAGTGTTTCCTCTCTTCTGAGCTGCGTGTCTGACGGTTTGGACAAGCCTGTCTCTGCCCTGAACGCAGCCATGAGCTGGCTGGCGCTTTGCAGTGCTTTGGGCCCAGCGCTTTGAGCCCGACGGCCTTTGGCGCACGCGGGCTGCTCTCCGGGGTAGCACGGGCCCTTCTGAGTTGTACCCCCAGACCACAGTTACATCAAAGCGTTGAGGTTGTCCAAATCCCTGGATGAGAGCGAGCAGCGGGACCCCGTGTTGGGGCCAGTACCCCCTGGCTAGCTGTCTCCAGACCGCTCTAAGCATTGGTTTCTCCGGGGCATAGTGCAAGGTACTGCCTGGTAAGCAGTATGTAATGATGATAATTAATCCTGTGTGCATCCCAAGTACTCACGACGAGGCTGGAAGAGATAAGAAGATCGTAATGGACTGCCTCTGCTTTTGTGTGTGGATTCTTGGCATGCTCTTCCTCACAAAACTTGAAAACAGTTTGGGGAAGGATTGTTCCCGTTAGCTTGCTGCAGAACGGGGCGCAGGCGTGCACCTCGCTGGGGGCCGGAGCCGTTTGCTGCTGTCGGAGACATCGGCATCTGGGCGGCCGTGCTGCGCCGGCCCTTCCCGCGCTCGCAGAAGCAAGGCGCTGCGTCGGCGTCCCCGGCACGTCCATCGGTGCCGCTCGGTGCGTGTCCCTCCACCCCGTCTCCTCTCTGTGCTCTGGACCAGGCTGAGGGCGCAGATACCACCGGCAGCTGTGTGGGTGCATTGGAGGCTCTGCTTTGAAATACTGCAGCCCTGGAGTAGGGCAAACATCTGCAACAGACTTCTCCGGTGCCCTGCTCCGCTCCCGCTCCGTCTCGCCCCGTTCCCTGGCCCAGGGCTTCCCGCTGGGGACGGAGGGTGCTCGGCGTGCCGCGCCGCAGGTTTCCGATGGCTCGCGGGCGCTCCGAGGGGGCTGTTGGGGTACACCAGATACATAACAGAGGCTGACAAAGCCGGCGTTTGTTTATTTTGCTCACTTGAATGAAAGACGTGTTTCAAAATAAATGTTATAAAAATGCCAGGTTGTTTATTTTAGTACGTAAATAGCAGAAGATTTAAAGCCTGAAGGCTAGAATAACTCAAAGGTAATAAATTTGCACTCTGCTGGGGGTAAAAGATATGTAGCTGCAAGGCACCGAAGGCAGAGCAGGCGGCCCGGGAGCCACAGCTCCCTCCCTGACTCCTCGCTCGTCCCGGGGGACTGAACCTGTGGCGGTGACATCCCCAGGGCCCCCGCTCTCCGCACCGCTCGCGCTTGCCCAGCCGCACCGGTTTGCACATTGAACGTGCTATTTTAAGTTTTCAAAACCTTTGGAAAATAATAGGCTTTTCTGATTATTTTACATTTTAACATCCTTTAAATAAATAGAATAAAGGGCTTTTTCTTTTTTTTTTTTTTTGAGCTCTGTATTCCTGAGTGAGCAAGAAAACATTTTACTCAGTAGCGCTGCCTTTCCGCAATGGAAGTGTCTCTAGTCTCCTGACGGAGGATCCCGGGAACAGCACAAACCCGGTAGCGCTCCGGTGTCTAACGTCTTTTCTCTGATGGTTTTTCTAACAGATGGGTCAGGGAGTTCTTGAACGAAGAGAACAAGGGCCTGGATGTGCTGGTGGAATATTTGTCGTTTGCACAGTATGCAGTCACGTAAGTAAGCCATGCCTTGTGCTCTTTGGGCTTGCGAGGCCAAACAAAAATCCTCCTCTCTATACAGACCTCTCTATATAGTCTATATGGACTGGGAGAGCGAAATACGAGGTCAGATGCTCTGCTTTTCTTGTAGAAAAGAGTTGTCTTGCCAGTAGCTGGGTACAGTATTACGCATATTCCTTAGAACAGAACCAGAGAAAAGGGTAAATTTAGTCCCAAACTACTGACTCACAACATGTTGTAGAGGAAAAAAGTCTATGTTTAAGCCTTGAGGTTGTTTCTATTCAGGGCTGTACTGCCATATTTTTAGCTTTGATAGACTCTGACTGTCTTAGGGGTACAGTGCAAAAACAATCAACAGATGTGTTGAATCATGCAGATGACTTCCTTAGAAATAGATGTGCAATTAGTGCCCCTTTTCTAAGGCTCCTTCTTTAATTAGTTTCCATCAGATTCCAATTTTTTCTATTCTTCCGCTCATGTTTATAAGTAATAGGTAATATTTTCCTAAATCATAATTAATATTTGTCATTTGTGAGAGACATTTATGTGGCTATCTAAGCTGATATTCAAGCATTCTTTCCAACCACAGTGATTTATAGTACTGCCTCCCATGTTCGAAGCAGCACACACACACTAGCTACTTTTCACAGTGCTCCTGGCAAGCAGAGGTGTTATCATCACGTCCAGCAGATGCACTGCGAGACCAGACTATGAATTTCAAGGTGATTTTGCAAGTCAGGGGAAAGATGCAAAGGAAGCAATAGCAGTTCTGCCTCCCAGTCAGCTGGGAATCCAGTTTAGTCATTTAGGTAATAAATCATTAATTATGCTCTATTAAAACAAATTTGGAAAAAAATCAGCTTTCAGTAGTCATTATACCTCAAAGTTTGAAATAGATGTTCAACTGAGGATCTCTTTTTGTACATCCACAGGGTTTCACTTCAGTATATTGTAGCAATAGTTTTTTATAAAATTTTATGAAAAGAAGTGGTAGATTAAAGATACTATTGTAGTTGGGAACTCAAACTGAGTAGAGTTGTTATTTTATTTTTAGAAAAGATGCAATCAGATGTATATATACCATTGCATAGAAACAAGATTTTTGGTGGGGTTGTAATAAAATTAATGAAGGAAAATTATATGTTTAAGAAATGTTACTAACACTGGAAAAAACTGTGCACAGCAGAAAGATGTTTTTGAATAAAGACTTTGTTCCTAAAATTATATAAGTGTATGCAAGTTAGCTTGCTGGGTTTTTTTCTCTCTAACATGGTAAACATGAGTAATAACCTCAAAAATTGTAAGGGGAACAAGCAGTTTTTGCTTGAAATAGCAGTACAGCGAGTCAGAAATCAAAGAAAATCTATAACAATTATGGTAATATTTTACATATGCTTGGAGATTAGCTTGGGCCAACAAGCCAGTATAAATGCTCAGTCACATATTGATGGAGGCAGCTGAATTAGTCCTCGCACAATGTGTTGATTTATTAAAATAAAATGGAGGCAGCTTTAAGCATTCTCCCTATTCCTTCAAGGTAGTGCTGTTCCTCAGCAAATTGGCCAATGTTGTGTTTATTTTACATAGAAGTAGAATAATACATAGCTCTTTGAGTCTTCTGAAATTCTACGCTTTTGTGGTTAGTTTCTGCCTTTTTCAGGGTCCAAATTTGCTGCAAAATGTCTTTGAGGCTAGCACTGCATTGCAGCTGGAGGGGAATTAGTTTGCATTGCTTTCTTCCTTTCTTTTTGTAGTCTTTTGGGGCCCGGTAAATCTGCAGATGTTTAACCGGAGGAAAAACCCTGTGTACATCTTTTCTATGTAACCCTGCTCTGGAACTTCTATTTCCTTGCAGTTTTGACTTTGAAAGTTTGGAGAACAATGTGGAAAACTCCATGGACAAGTCCAAACCTTGGAGCCGATCTATTGAAGACCTGCACAGAGGAAGTAATTTGCCCTCGCCAGTCGGCAATAGCATTTCCCGCTCCGGCAGACACTCTGCTCTACGGTAAGGCCTTTTGATCAGGTGGTAGCTGTCTTACACACAGCGAGTGTCTGAGTGAGGAGAATCAGTGTGGTTTTCCAGTTACAATTTTTTCACCTTCCCTCTTTTCACAGTATAGGCTTTAAATACACAGGAACCATGTTGTACTGGCAACTTTGAGGTGGAAAGGAGCGCAAAGTTAGTAACAGAGGGCAACACCATGCAGTGGTTGAAGGGATTAAAAGAATAATACTGCCTCTCTTTCCGATGGCAGCGTGGTTTAAGGATGCACAGTACATTTCCCTCAGGTGGAATGTGGCTTGCACAGAAGAAACAATCATTCTCCTCCAAAGAGTATCTCAAGATTTTCATGAACCCAGCCAGGCTGGAGCTCCTGTCTGGTGTTTCATCCAAAAGCTCTCTTCTAGCAGCACTTCCCTTCCATGATGCTATGAACAAGAATTGTTTTTAAAAAAAGGCCACTTCATTGTTCAAACTTGCTGTCAGTTATAGCCCCAGCCCAGGCTTTACTATGAAGTCTCTCTTTCCAAATACTGGAGGTTTTTTTGTTTGTTTGTTAAAAAGGCAGGATCAGTTCCCAAGACTGAATTGGGTCAACTCCTCTATGGGCCTTCACATTCCTTGGATACTTCCTCATTATTATAAAACATACTAAGCACCATCTTTAGACCACCAACACGGTTACTTAGGGACACAGCTCAGTGTCAGGTAGAATTCACTCCTATGCCTTTTCAGTTTTCTGGCTTTTGTAGGGTTTTGTTGCTTAACGCTGTGGGAGGTAAAGACGACCCACAAAGATGCAACCAGTGAGAACTTGTAATTTTTTGCTACATCTTCCAGTAGAGTTTTAGTTTTGGTTTGTCACTCAGTGCTAGTGTTGGCTTTTAGTTCATGTTCAGTGAATATCAATAAACAGATGCAGTCCATCCACAGCCTGAGCTGTAATGGATCTGATATCTAGACAATTTAACTCAAGGGCATCAGGGAAAAAGTGGACAGGAGGAGGCAGGCACACAGTTCTGGCAAAGAGAAATAGATGGTGGAGTGCAGCAAAATTGGTTGACTGTTTTTTAAAAAAATATTGCAAAGGTTTGGTGGCTTTGGCTTTTGGTTTTCTTTGATCTTCAATTATTATGACAGAGAAGTGGTAGAGTCTTGTGGTCATAGGAGGATGTCTGGTCCTGCTCTTTGTCTTTGAGAGGTAAGATTGTGATTACTTATACCAGGAACGCATGAGTCAGGTATACATTACATGTCTCTTACATTTTTTCTCTTCCTTTCCTTCCATCCTTCCTCCTTTTTCATGTATCCCCTTTTCTTCCTTATCTTTTGTTATTCCCATTTCAATGTCTCCTTTCGTGCATCCGTTTTCCCTTCTCTCTTTCACACACTCCTCTCTTATTCTCTCTTTCACATCCTTCCCCTCTCTACTTTCATCCACCTTTCACGTACCATCAGACTGGTTTCTCTGCCTGAACAGCTTCAGTTCAAACGCCGCCATAGCTGCTTTTCACCCAACTGCCTCTGGAGCGGCTTCCCTTTGCGCTCTGCCGATGAGGCTGCAAGCCGGAAAATCTCGTAAGTCACAGGGGTGAGGCCGCGCGCAGCCGGAGCTGTGCCGTGCATGGGGACGTGGCACCTGGCCCACGGGAGCTCCCCATGCATTATAATGCGATAATCACACGTCTGGGGTAGGGCAGCAGCCTGGATGCCAGTGGGAGGTTCCAGCCTCCAAAATGTGCGGTTATCACATTATAACTTCAAAGTGTAGTTTGCTTCCATAGAGCGGGATTCGCTTAAACAAAATAAAATGAATCTTGCTTTGAAGCAAGGTATTATTTTTATCCTACTTATCATATTATAAGTAGTGTTTTTAGGTTTATATCTAAGACACAAAGCCTTAATCATTGTCTGTGTTGTCTCATCTTTTTTATTACAGTAGAAATATTGCTATAGCTTTGGTCCAGAAAACTACTTGGTTTGTTCTTAGACTTATGGGGAGTTTGATCTGAGTGAAGACCTCTGCGTTTGGTTACACTTATTTAGTGTGCGTCCAGTATTAGTGCAGAAATATAACCTAGCACCATGCTTGTGCTTCTAGTTCCCCCTCCTGAACCCTGCCCGCTGTCTACAGAGACGGCACAGCCTGCCCAGTCTCCAGGAGCTCCCGCAGGCCCAGCTCGTGCGTGGCGTACCTGTTTAGTTATTTTGAAATGAATGGCAAATAAGAACAGAATAAGGAGGAGGTGCAAGCAGGCTTCTCCTGGCAAAAGATGCAGCTCCCGCGCCCCGAGCAGTTCCCGTTGCTCCCGGACAGGCCAAACCTTCCCCGCGGCTGACGCTGCCCCGCAGTCTGCCCGTCTGCTTATTTGTGTGGCTAAGACCATCCTTTTTCAAACTGTGACTGTAGCTGCCTTCCGGCAGCTCTTTTTAGCAGCGTGAGGCTTTGCCAGGTCCGAGGTCGGTGCTGTCTCCCTGGCAACGGAGGTTTTTTGCGGAAGAGGCACAGGGACGTGGGAGGCAGCCACCAAAATGAGGGCGGAAGGAAGAATGGGGAGAAGTCTTTGGGGATTTTATTGCTGCTTTTGGGGGGAAAGAGCATTACTTTCACTTCAGAGTCATACTCTCGTTTCAGATAAATATTAATACATATTTTGTAGTGTCCCCGTGCATTAGAAACTCCCTTTCTTCTGAGTCAAATACTTCAGTTTTCATGTGGATTGATCTCATATAAACTTCATTTCTGTCTTAAAATCTGCAGAATCAGTAATGAGAGAGCAATCCAGGCTAATGGATCTTAATCCATAAACGGACTTTGAATGCATTCAAAGATTGGATTTGAAATTTGCCCAGTTTTTTTTCGTGGGGCCGAGATGTGGGGCAGGCAGGGCGGACGGCCCATCCGGTGCTCCCGCCGCGTGTGTTTGCATCCGTAGCCACGCGCGGGCTGCGCAGCCCGGGAGGAGGCAGGGAAGAGCGAGACGGACTGTTCTGCTCTCTGCTTTCCCTTTTTTACGCACCAAGCAATCTCCTCAGCTTTACGGATTAGTAATTTGCCCAGATTCTTTCAGATGAAGGCAAAAACAATAGGTCACTGTCATTATTTGGCTTTTCTTTATGTTTGCAGCTTAAAAACAGCTGGAATTTCCCTTCCCCTCCCCTCTTTCTTATCCTTGTTTAAACGGAGAGGTTTTCCAGGGCCACGGCTACCGGTGCTGCCCCGCTCACAGCAGACGTGTCTGCTGTGGCAGAAGCCTGTTTGTAGGAAAATGCAAGACCTTCCCCTCTGAAAGTCCTTCTCTGCCGCCAGAATGGCATTCGTAGTGCAAACCACCACCTCCAAACCAGCAGCAATACAGCTGCATAAATTCAGTCCCCAAAACTCCAAGCCCCGGTGAAAAGCAGGGGTCCTGCCCCGCTCGGGGGACCGCCGAAGAGGCGGTGAAGTCCTCGCTGGGCTGTGCTCTGCTCTCGGTGCTGTTACTGCGAGCGGGTTAGCGTGGCCGGGTGAAGGCCGGATAACCTTTAGCAGACTGCAAGAGAAAAGCAGTAGGAGAAAGCAACTAAAACTAGGGTCGTGCACTAACATGGTGCGTTAGATCTCTTCGCCATCGTACTTGGGCACACGTCCTCGTTGTAAGCATAAAAGTCCTCCCATTGGCGTCAGTGGGGCCGGCAGGAGTTTGTGCTGAGGTTTGTGCTCACTTACCGTGGTGGGAAGGGCTTGTATTTGCTTTAAGTATCCCGATTTGTTGCATAGGTGTCTCAGTTATCCATATGTGGATCCGTAGCAGCTGAGGGTACTGTTTCTCACCAGGAGACTCTCTCCCCTCTTTGGTTTTCTAGCTCTCAGTGTACAAAGTGCTGCGTAAATCTGGGATGTGCTGGGTGTTTTCAGCAGTCCTGGCTGATAACGTTGACAAAGTGACATGGATGTGGAGACAGAAGTAGTTTTTCAAAATCACTTTCTTCAGGCTCGCTAGACAGCTGAGGTGGGAAAACGTCTCTTTTCACCTTTGTGTACCAGGCTGGTAGAGAAGAGAGCGGTCTCACCTCCCGAGAGGTCACGGCAGCACCTTTGCAAGCACCCACCTAAGCAAATTGCTAACAAATGGACTGAAAATTATGAACTAGTTATTCTTGAACAGCAAGGTACTTCTGTTAAATCAGGATGAGAAGAACAACCTTAAATGGTACTGTGTACTTCAGCACAGATTTAACCTTGCTTTTAACCGTTGCTGGTGTTTGCCATGCGGGCACAGTGGAGCAGCTTTGGACAGGCTGGTTCACGCGCGCGTCCCCACGGCCGACACGGCACAGCGCAGAGCTGCGAAGTGCTAAGCGCGCGTGACAGCCCCGAAGCCGCCACCCGCCTCGGACAGTAGGAAAATATTATAAGCTGCAGGAACTTGCACATGGTCAGGCTTTCTGTTTCTTCTTTTTTCAAAACTAAGGTTTTATAGTTCTTCTTTAAAGGAGGGGCAAAAGAAATAAAAGAGGAACCATCTGACTTTAATTACTGGAATAAATATACTCTCGGTGACATAATCTTTGACCTGCAGCAGAGAGGAAATCAAGACCAACAATTCATCCAGATGCTGAGCTCAGTCTAATGTTTAGTAACAAGAAATGAAATAAAAGCAAAGGAAGATCATCCACCCTGGTTTGGCTCATGTCTTACAAAGGGAGGTGTTAGAGCTACTGCCAGTCTGTCCTGCCTTTGGAAAGGAAATAAATAACATGAGGAGTTGTTGCAATTACCACTAATACAGAAAAAGCATCTTGCTCTTAGTTCCAGTCTGCAGAATCGTTGTGAAAGAGTACAAAACCCCTCATCAATTCACAGCACTTGTGTCTGCATAAAAAACTTTGCATCTGTGGAAGGGAGCCTGTCTGAAGCTAGGGCAGAATCCCATCTGTGGTGGCAGTATGTTTCCTGCACTGCAGCTCGCAGTCGCATATTCTGCACTGCCTTCTCGGCCTCGTCATAAACTCACACCGACGAAGACTCGCGAGCAGGAGAGCGCGTCCCGCTGCGTAGCAGCACGGGATGTGGCAGGTGATGGGGAGGCGGGAGGATGGTCCCCGGGAGAGCACCGGTGCCGGTGTGCAGACGGGCCCTGAGGTTTTGGCAAGAGGGTACGAGAGGTAACTCTGACTTTTCCATTGCTGGCTTGACTGTTTCTAAGTGCGGGAATGCTCATAGCAAACATCTCCGTTCTTTCAAACAGCGCTTTGCCGTGTGCAGCACAGGTAGCGTCATACGTGGTGCCTGCGGCTGCCGTCTGGTTTCTGTGGAGCTTTTCCACGTCTTCGGGAGAGGTGAATGGCAAACATACGTCTGCGTGTCAAGCATGTTTTGGTCCCCACGTTGTTCTCCAGCGCCAGGGTTTGATTAGGTGTCTGGAAAGCCGTACCAGTAATTAGAGGTTTAGCTGGGAACGTTTCGCAGCCCAGGGAGACTGCTTTCCAGGTAGTCTGTGGATGGATGCCAGGTTGACATAATTTCCAGGAAGAGAGGCCTAGCGTGCTCCCGAGTCCTGCTGAATTGCCAAATGCCCTTGCTCCCGGCTTGTCCTTCCCCTTGCTCCCCAAGCAGACGGAAATGCCAATTTTTGCCTTGGTTTGTGTTCATCTTTTATTAGTTTTAGGAGTCTTGCTCCCATTTGTTACAACTGGCAAAAATCTGTAGATGTTTAAAGGCATTCTGAAATTTGCAGAGTTGATGTATCAGAGACCAGAGAAGCTTTTTCTTCCATCCATGGCGTGGTATGGATTCTGGTTACTCTGCTTGGTCGAATTTGAAGAGAAATATTGTATTCAGTCTTTAGTAGTCTGAAACTGAGATGAGTCGTTGTAGGAGAGATTTCTGTATGACTAGAGATAGTTTTTAAATCTTTTTATTCTGATGTCTTTCGTGTTTAGGAAAGTGCAGCTGTGACGACACTAGTGCGGCGTATTTTCATGTTCGCTAGTCAACGCTGGCAGTGCCTTGTCCCCTCCCAGGGCAGACTTGGTGTAGGGCTCCAGGTTAAAAGTCACATTGCTTTTCTTTTGTCACAGGAAATGATGAGCTACTAATCCTGTTCAGTGTAAATTTATGGCCTAACATAGAAAAAAACTGTTTATTTACACCTAATGGTTTAAATCAGGAGGTTGTCAGCTGAACGTGGGTGCTTGGGTTGGCCTGTCCCAAGCACAGCCTTGCTCCGAGGAAAGGCCTCGCATTCGGGCAGGATGGGTGCGTTCCCGCCGGCACACGGCATCCCCGGCCACCGCGGCAGGCCACGATTTCCAGGACAAGTAACCACGTGCCCAAGGACCTGTCCGTGCCGGTAGCACCGTCTGTACCGAGGCAGGTAGGAGTGCCGGTGTGCACAGCCCGATGCCCGCTTGGCTCAGCGCTCCTGTGCCTGGGGACTGAGACCGTCCACACGCGTCCCCTCCGTTCGCTGAGCTGGTGAGTCGGGACAGGACGACTCTGTCGTTACTCCTTCATGCGTTTATCATTCATCTTTCTTCTTGTTATTAATAATAATAAATGCTAACCACTATGATTTTAAAAGCTATGCTTTTTTTTAAAACCAAACGAGTAGCACAAATTAGACAAATAATTGCACAGTGCCATCAGCAATAAATGGGGCAGGCCCCCAAGTGCACTCAGAATATGCAGAGGAAAAAAAGCTGGAGGGAAGCAGCACCTTTTGCATCTGGGTCTAACAGGAAAGTGGAGTCTGTGTATGTTATATAGAAACAAATACACTGAGCTGTAGCGCTTGCTTGTGCTAGAACCCCACAAATAGTATTTCTGAAAGAAAAATACTGCCTTTGGGTATGATCAGACATTTGCGAGCTAACAAATTAGTTAAAGAAATGTTCCCAGTTCATCGTGACACAAAGTAGAGCAGTTTAGCTTAAACTGGGAAGGATGTACTTCATTTGGTTGTAAAACAGGCGATGATATGCAGCTTTGATTGGATTGGCCATGTGGTTATTCTTTGTACCATTCAATAAGTATCATTGTAAAATAACGTGGATGTAAGGCAGAGCATTCCTGATAAAGCAAAGCCTTATCTAATATCCCCTCTGACTTTGGCTCTTAACAGATGCTTAATGTAAGAGCGTGAGAGCAAGGCAGACAGGCAGAGCTATTTCTCCTGGCACATGTGCCTGCTTCCAGCAGCCCGTGGATTCACTCATCCAGCTGAGGATGGTGCCTTGTCTTTGACAGTCCGTGGTGGGTTTTCTCTGTGTAGGTGCTTCCGGAGCCGGTGCTGGCGTTTGGCACCCGTGGCATCCCCCAGTGCCGAGCTCAGGTCCGTGGTGGCCTCCCAGAAGAAGGGCCACTAAAATTGACGGCTTTGCTTTGAGCCTGTCCCCTGCTAGTTGTATTTGATGCCATGTGGTTGTCATGTTACGAGAAGGAGCGACAGCTCGTCCCCGTTCACTGCCTCCGTGCCGCTCACATCTGCCTCATTGCTGCAGTCGTTCTCTTCTCCTGCCTTTGTATCGGACTGAAGAATCACAGTCTGCTCGCCTTTCTGGAAGCTCTTCTGTTCCTCAGCCCTCCTTTTTACCCTGCTTTGGAATATGCTTGCAATTGTATTTTGAGCCATCACTGGGTGCCGGTATCGATTAACTGTAGCTGTGGCTAGGTATGGTAGTTGTAGGGTCCCGTAGGGTCGTTGTATGGTAGTTGTAGGGTCCCGTAACCCACAACCTTTTTTCACTGCGGTTGTTTTCACGTATTAAATAATAAAAAAAGAGCCTGCCCTCGAATGTTGTCCAGGCTGCACACGTGGCCCTGGGAAGGGTGCCGGTACCTGCAGGTATCCGAAGAAGACTTACTTTTACTGGTGACTGTATTTACCGTACGGGTCAAGTTTCGTCTATGAGTGCCCCGTTCCTCCCCGCGTGGAGCTGCTCTTTGGGTAACACGCGGCAGGTTGCAACTTGACTGCACGTGCACCGGGCTGCTTTGCTTCCTGCCTTTCTCTTTTTCACACTTTCCTCCTGCACTTCGAGGGCAGAGTATGACGGTGTGCAGGAAGCACGTGCCCCACGTGCGGGGCGCTGGTGGCTGCGCGGAGGAGGGACCTGTGCGGCACCAGGGCTCGCACGGCTCCTCACTTGCCGGGGTGTAGGGCAGGGGTCCGGATAAATAACGTGGCTTTCCAGCCCCAAACAACGCCCTTTCGTCGGGCGCGAGGTGGGGACACGTCGGCCTCAGGGCTCCGTCCCTGGACTGCAGCAGCCGATACGTTACTGTGGAGAGAGCTTCTTGACCACAGTGGTGGTCTCCTCCTTCTTCCCTCTCCTCCATGGGTGCCGGTGAGAGCACACGTGTGGCAACCCGCGTGCCGGCTCTGCTTCCCCCTGCTCAGCTCTCGAAGCCTGTTTTTTCTGAAAAAAAATCAGGCAATATCTCAGGAAGAGCTGAAACGTGGTTTTCATTTAGCATGCCATGGAAATGACAGATTTAAAGGTTTCTCTTTGTATTTATTCCATGTACTCCTTTAATTAATTTTAGGCTGATTTACCATTAGGGGTTACGATTAAAATAATTAATGCCTCTGTTGTGAGGAAAGTTCCTAAAGGCTGTATTTTCCCAAAATAATTTGGAGGGCTTTCAGAAAGCTCAACTGTAGAGAAGAGAGGAAGGGAGGCCTCATTCTTTAATGGCTGCACGTGCAATGCAACAGAAATGAACGCGTTTGCTAGTATTTACATATGTTCGTTTCATTAAGAGTCTGCGCAGTTGCTCGTACGGAATAATGTGAAGCAGCATAGTTTATCTGGAGAAAACACAGCGTGCTTCTGTCCGTGGGGGACTCTCTGCCCCCGGGCCGTGGGAGGTGCAGGCGCCCGGCTCGGGTGGGCAGTGCCGTGGCCGACGCAGGGCTGCAGCGCTGGCGGAGACCGGCAGCCCGGCGCGGGTGTGCTGCCCGCCCGCGGCGTTTCGCTGGGCCGGCGCCGCGCCGCTGAACCGGTCCCCGTGGCGGTGAGCGGCGATGCTGGGCCGAGGTCTGCGGAGGGGCCCGAACGGCGGAGAAGGGCAGCAGCCGCCGGCGCCAGTCCCGGGCTCGGTCCCGTCCGACGCTGCTGCTGCCCGGGCCTCTCCGCGTGCTGCATCCCGAGGGCTCCTGCGCCACGGCTGTGATCTGCTGCTGCGCTCTGTTTGCATGCCCGCTGTCACATGGTTGTCCGCTCCGCAGAACGGAAAGATTTGGGTATTTTCACTCTGAGTGGAGAAGTATTTCCATTCCTTTATTCTTGCCGCCTAAAAATAGTCCTGTGACTGATGAAAATTGTTTTTGTTTGCAGGTATAATACCTTGCCAAGCCGAAGAACGCTAAAAAATTCCAGATTAGTGAGTAAAAAAGATGATGTTCATGTCTGCATCATGTGTTTACGGGCCATAATGAATTACCAGGTATTTCCATTTGAGTTCTTTGGGACCACATACTTGTTTCATTGCTTGCAACGGGAGGGAAAGCTTAGCCATGAATTGTAAAGCTGATGTGAAGGTTTAAATTCTTGCTTGTCGTTGGATAGCATAGTTGGGAAGCTGTGTAACACAGCCTTTACCCACAGAGGACGTAGCTGACCTTGTGCACATGGAAAAACCCATAGAGTCATAACAGCACGTGCATGTTGGGCCAGGTCCTATTTGCAGTGTCGTGCTCAGTTTGCCCTCACTCGTTGGAAATGCAGCTACACAGTGGATATTACAGGTTGTCCGGAATTTAGCACTAACATGTAGGAAATATAATGAGCATATTAGATGGAAAATACAAGATTTTCCTGTGTTATATGTTCATTGCAAGGCAGTTATAATAACTGCAAGTCAAAGAATAAATGAAACCAAAATTAATCTTATTTTCACGAGTGTCTTTCATCTTCGGTGGGATGCCATGATTATACAGCATGCCCAGGTAGCTTCAGATACTTTGGGTTTTTTTCTAAACCAGTTACTGCTAGCAGTTAGATGCTGCAAAGCAAGTCTATCACGAACACCTTTATTGCGAGTTGTGCAGTCGGTGAGATATTCCCGACACCCCACATATGTGAACCCTGCTCTTGGTGATTCCAGCCCCCTGGGGTTTATTGGATTTCTTATCTTTAACGGGAAGGATGCAAACAATGATCTCATGGTAATAACCAATACGCTGTTTTCCAAAGCAGTTCTTTTTTCGTATTTGGAGAACAAACCCAGAGTATTTTTGCAATTACTGCATGCAGCAGTCATTCTGTGGCAGCATGCACATTAGAAATAAGTGATTTTGGCAGCCGAATTGCAAATTCCTCTTTAGAGAGCAAATGACACACTTGGTTGTCAGAACTAAACCAGGGGGGAGGACAGGCAGAGAGGTCGGCCACGGCGCGGGAGCAGCTTCTAGGGCCCCCGGGGGGGTCCCGGGACTGCCGCGGGGCCAGCCGAGCGCTTCCCGCCCTCGGAGTGGCAGGGCGGTTGGTATGCGCGATACTAAATGGAAATGTGCTGACTGACTTTGTAAACTTGACAACGTTTTGCTTGGCTTACAGCATTGTGAAAGACTGCCAGATCTGGTCAGAGATACGTAATTTGTTGGATTTAAAAAATAATATTTTCAGTTTCAAAGCTGAAACAATATTTTCCCCTTCACTTTTCAGTATGGATTCAATATGGTCATGTCACATCCACATGCCGTTAACGAAATTGCACTAAGTTTGAACAACAAGAATCCCAGGTAGGATATATTTGCTTTTAGAGAATTTAAGAAGTAAGTAAAGAATACAGTGGCACTGATTTTCACAAGTATGTTTATGCACAAACCTGTACCAAAATTTGTCCTCTTTTTGGATTCAGGTTATATCTGTATTATGGTGCAAACAGAGAAGCAATTGCAGTCTAGTTCCATTGGTTTCAGATGCTACTGACGCTTTAAGGAAAAATTTGCCACTTTAGCGTTCCAACTCTATTGCCATGCAAAGAAGACGCCCTACCGATAACCAGCAGTTTAGCATGTGATTTTTCCTGAGGAGAAGGAAAGCCTTTTTTACTAGATTTTCTCTGAGGGGTCCTCAGGTTGTAAATCCTTTGGGAAAGGATTCAGGGCTTACAGAGCACCTGGCTCAGCGTAGGGTCGCTGCTTGACGGCAGCGATGGTTTCGCGATTGCAGAATATAGTAGCACCACTCTCCGTATGGCTGCAGTCGCCCTTCTCCCCCCGTGCACTTCTTCTCCCAGCAGCCACTTTCAGCAAGAGATTTCCTGCATGTCTGATGAAACCAAACCTGAGAAACAGGTATTTGCAAGGCAAGGTAAAACTGGGGGATGAGAGAAGGCGAGGCAGCGGCAGCACTGCAGCCTGTGCGCGCTGTGCTGGCTTGCCGTACCGTGCACCAGCTGAAGTCTTGTCCTGGGGGAAGTAGGTGCTTCCTTCCCTCCGTTTATTCAGGGTTAAAACAGCAAGCCTGGGCACAGTGTAAATGGGAAGAACATGGGAACACTATTGTGTTTGTCACATTTGGTGTCCCGTGCCTGGAAATCGGGCGATTAAGAGAGCGCCTAAGCTTTCATTGTTTACATAGATCTTTTTTTTGATTTCTGGTTATAGAAAATGCTTTGAAAACTGGCTAAAATACTCTAAAGACAAAAATTAATGTTATTGCTGTCCAAAACCTCTTTTTTTTTGTTTTAGTCCCATCATGATTTTTGAGGAAACCTGTGTTTTGAGCGCTTAGGGCTGGCTGAGATCTGCAGGCAGGGAAGCAGGCGGTGCTGCAGGCGTGCGCGGGCCGGGTGGAGGGGGACGTTAGGGCGCAGTCGTGATCTCCGTCCCTTCTGTTTGTGCCCAAGTGGTGACCACCGACCCGGCAGTGCCGGTCCTCTCCCCCTCCTGCCCGCAGCTGTCCCTTGGAGAGGATATGACGGACAGTCCGTAGCAAAAACTCCTTGAGCTTGTCTGAAAGAGCTTGGATTTTCTTCTTATGGCAGGAAAAAAAATGGGCGAATAAGAACTGAACACGATCCGTTTAAAATTTCCTGGGAAAGTGAACATTTTATTTGGTTTCCAAAGGTCACGTTGGTACTCTGAAAGCCAAAAGGTATCTCTTTTTCTGTAACATCTGGTTTGAGTAAACCTTTAAGCATGGGACTAATTCCATGTGTGTTTGCATGATCTTAATATCTGCTAATAGTTCATCAGGCCCTGTAGTCCCGTTGGTGCTCTTGCCTTATGGGAACCCTGTAAGGAAAGAATGGGGATTACTTATATTAGAGTTACACTGAGTCTGCTGCATATTTTTTCTTTCAGTAATCTGTTGTCTTCTCCCTCATTAATATGCCTGTGCTAGCACTGCCGTCAATCAGTTTGCCCACAAAGACGTGCTAAGGCATCCTATATTCAGTTCAGAGAACCACTTCCTATTTTTTTGTGGCTATGAATGATATAAATTATCATAGAAAATAATTCAGATTTGTACCAGGAAAAATTCAGATTGGAATTAAAAGCACATTCATTAAAAACTGGACTCAGAGGGAATGGGCTGCTTGTGGTGAAAAGAGCTGACTAACAGTTGATGTGTGGTGATCCCGGGTTTTGTAATACTGCCTCTTTTTGGAATTTGCATAGGGTAATTCTCCTGGAATACAAACTAGAAAGCTGACATGGTCTGCCATTACCAGGTTTATGTAACCAGCATCAGTTTGCCTGAATTTCCATAAATACAATTTGTAATTTAAATTTTTGCATGGTTTGGTAAGCATTCAAGTGATGAGAATTTGCCCAGACAAGAGCATGATCCTGGGAGAGTCAAAATGCCCTGGATCAGAAGGTGCTCGGCATTATGCATCCTGCAGGGTCAAGCTCTACTAGTTCCTAGAGATTAAGAAGGCACTGAATGTAAAGGACTTCTCGCAGTGTCTCACATCCATTTTGCAAACAGGCAGCAGCTGGTTCACCGCGTGGTTGTCACTGATGGTCGTGTTTTCTCCTTCCGCAGAACGAAAGCCCTCGTCCTGGAACTGCTGGCAGCCGTTTGTCTGGTCAGAGGAGGGCACGAAATCATTTTGTCTGCATTTGATAACTTCAAGGAGGTACGTCACTTTGCTTTGTTAGAATTTGATGTGCCTGTCTGTTGTTCTCTTACGTGTTGTTGGCTGCAACTTTCTGATTCAGCTGCGTTTTGTAAAGTGAGGAGACCTGCAGGTTTTCCATAAACTACTTCGAGCTGCGAGGAAGCAGACGGTCATTTCAGGATCTGATTAAATGGTAATTTTTGTGGGGATGAGTCTTTGAGAAGGTATCCTCTTCTGTAAATGCTGTGGTCACTGTAATAATTAGTCTCCAGAGTAACGGGACTCTGGGGTCAGATCCTTCCCTTCGTATAACCAATTGCACCAGTGTTTTGCTGTCCATAGGCTCAGTCCCGTTTTATGCACTGAGCTGGTGGTGGGATTCCAGATTGCAGGGAGGGGCTGGAAAGCACAGGCTGGAAATTCAGCAGCTCGTCGCAGAGGATGTCCAAGGCCTGGGCGCGCGGGAGCCTGGCCGGGGGCCGAGGCGGAGGCACCGCTGGGGGCTCCGCTTGCGAGACCAGGCTGGTGCGCGCTCGGGCGAGGATGCGCGGCAGGAGCTGCACAGCTGCACGGGCATCATGTTCAGTCTGTGTCTGCTTCGAGCCCGCCTGCAACTCCCCATTCGGCCCGTTTTAATGGTTTTCAAAATACACATTGTTTTTAGGGTTTTCAGGTTGCTTAACTAACTTGTTATTGGTTAGCAAATGTGATACGGAGCAAGCTGGCCAGAGCTTTATGTTTCATTCATTTTAAGAAACGTAGAAAGGGCTGCATATAATGGGCTTAAATATCACAACAAAACTGCTTTAAAAAATACAGTAAGTACACGTGGTATAAAACTTCCCTGTCTAGGACGATTTCTGGAACTTGCGTGGTTTTTATGCCACCACTCTGTGCACCTCTGCCTAAAGGGCCAGGTCCCAACAAGGTGGATCCAGGCTGTAAATCATCCCCTTTCACCTCTCGGTCGGTCACGTGGTCTCTCTTAAGTGGAAAGCGAATGGAGATTTTGAGGGCTTTCCTGTGGTTCCTCTATTTCTGAATGCTTTTTTATATTCTCAGGGGAAAGAAATAGGAATTCTGTATTGGATCTCCCATTTTTCAGAGCACAAGCTGAAAAAGGAGTGCAAAACTCCTTTTTTTACTATCATAGGGAATTATGTGTGTGAACAAATTATGAAATCAGGTCTCTGTGATGAAACACTGACTTAGCTGAAATTAATAACAGTATTCCCATTGGCTCAAAATTGTGGGTCAAAATCGTGTCCTGCGTTCAGGTGTATCGCATGTCTCCATACGGTGGTTGATAGGATTTAAGAACATCCTGAGAATGTTTAGAAATACCAGTGTGGGAAAGAAGTCCTAGAAAGCTGCTGTTCTGGTTGATTTTGCATATTGCATAGATGTGCGGCTTTATTATCAAAGAAGAACATCTAGTCTTGCCAGGTCGAAAGCTGTTCAACTTGATGAGTCCCAACTGGACGGTGTAAGCATGTAGCACGTTTCTCCTTAATGCCACCGTTGATAGAGGCGGGTTAATCCAGATGGCCGGCAAGCCAAGTTGTTAACTTTTTTACTTTTTGTGTTTTGAGAATTATCTCTGGTAAAGAGATATAAATCTCTCTGATTTACATCCGCTGCGAATAATTGCATGTAGCAGAGCTTCACCATAGCTGTATTTCTGAGGTGATGACTGTGACCTGGAGCCAGAGCAAAAGGCTCAATCTCCAGTGTGGTCCTGTTTTAGCAGCCTCAAGCTTTGCAAGACCGGACCTGTGCTGAGCGTGAGCTTTGCTGGGTGTGCGGAGCCACCCGAGAGCGTAGGCAGTGGGAGTCGCCGAGCTCCCGCTCTTCCCCCGGTTCCCCCGGCTCTTCAGCGGGCGTTTAGCCCAAGCCACGGCGTGACCACGGAGATTGCTGCTGACCTACGCCGACCAGGTGGATGGCCAGAGTGTGGAGATAAGACCTGTGTTCAGGTGGGAAAAGACCTGCAGTCCTGTAGTTCAGGCACAGAGTTGGGATGTGAAATTTGAATTTAGTGCTTTCATTTATTCCGTAGTAGCCTTGGACAAGTTACCCGGTATCTTTGTCTTTATCTGCACCTTTGTCAAATGAAGGGATGGCAGAAGTGTAACCAAAAGGGTTTGTTTTGGAGAACAATATTTGAGAAGTTCTTTAAATAGGAAAAGCACTGTATTCATGCTAAGTACAACAGTATTATTCCAATTTTAGATTCTCCGTGGCTTGTTACTACATTATAATAGAAGTAATATGACTCATTAGGGAGAACACTATTAGGGATTGCAGATAAGTTTGGCAAATGACTACAACAGAAATACCGCTCCTAACAGTCTGTAAGGCATGTTAAAGAGAGTTTTCTGCGCGTCTCAGGGAAGTGTAAAGTCCCATTTGCTGTTTTATCTTCCTAACATCCTCAGCAAAGCTTTTGCTCCTCCTTTTTCTTTCAAGTGCTCTGTCATCTCTTTTTTTTCTTGCCGACATTTAAAATACATACGTAGTCCAATCAGTTTGTCCTCCATTCTGTATTTATTCTGTTCTTGTTTCCTTTCGATCGAGTTTTCTGTTGCAGTACAACTGTCCGGATGCTGCAGGTGAAATGGGTGTGCAAGGAGGATATTTTGCTTTCCTAAATTCTGTTTTTAGCTGTTCTTCTGTTTATCCAATTACGCTGTTTATTTCTTGCCTCTGTGCTGTTGTTTTCCACTTTCCTCCGGGGCAAGTATTAATTTTCAGTAATGGTTTCTGGTTTTTATAATCCCTTCACCTAGTATATGAAGAATCGTGGAGTTGCTGACGTGGGAAGCACTCGGTGTTAGACGTAGAACAGCATATTTCCAAATGAAAATAGTGTGAGCTCAGTAATGTTTGTGTGGCTCCCGAAACTCTGCGTCGCAGGGATGCTGCGGTTTCCTCGCGGCTCTCTCATCAGACACAGCCTGCGTATTTAGGACAGATCAGACTTGTCAAACCAGATCTCTGCCACTCTATCTCCTTGCCGGGAAATAACTTCAAAAGAAACCTGAACTTCAGTCTAACACTCACGCTATAATAAAGTCTGTAGGGAAAACAGGCTATTTCAGAGCAAATTCTGCTCTCATTTACATCAGGATGAACATCAAGTATTTCATGGGGCTTTGAGCTTTACTCTGATGCAAATGAGAACAGAATTTAGTTCTCAGGATTTGACTGTGCTGGAAAATTGCAGATGATCTGAATCTTCTCGGGACTTCTTATTGGAAATGACTTCTCATTTGAAAATGATTTTACAGGCCAGGTTTTTTCTGGCTGCGGTCAGGATGTTCAAATGGAGGATGTTTTTTTTCTTGAGCTCTCTGTCGAAAATTATTCTTGTCCCCTTATTTCATCTGGAATCCCTGATTCTCGTGCACAGGCTGCTTCCCTGCGGAGGGGCCTCAGCAGCGTGTGGTCCACGCACAGCCCGGGGCTCGGCTTCCAGCGGGTAATTAAATGCGTGTCGAATAGGCCACTTCTGGCAACGGACACGTGGGTCTTTCGAAGCCACCAAGAAGGCGCAAGAAACTGGGAGCTTGAGAGGGAATCAAATACAGCAGAACTCAGCAGGAAAAGAAACCCAGAACCGTTCATCTTTTTTACTCAAAGGGAAATGAAAGCCAAAAGAGGGAGGGAGTAGCCTGGGACAGATGGAAGGAAGGGCAAGCTCATTTCGTACAGGTTTATTAGCGTTCAGGAAACTGCACTTTGCACGGTTGTACTGATCTTAGTAAATGCGAGCCTCCGTTTTCATCAGCCTCGTTGAATACCTTCTCTTAATTTTGCCCAAAGGCAGGAGACAGTTATAGTGACCTCCTCCTCTGCCGTGCAGGGCATGGATTAGTAGTCGTTAGAGATGGCAGGATTCATTTCTTATCTCTGGACTGTACAGTTGTGTTCTCTGCAATCGTGGCAGGAATTTGCTTGCCGAGCATAA
The DNA here is from genome assembly GCF_036370855.1 of Dromaius novaehollandiae. Classification (NCBI taxonomy): domain Eukaryota; kingdom Metazoa; phylum Chordata; class Aves; order Casuariiformes; family Dromaiidae; genus Dromaius; species Dromaius novaehollandiae. The sequence continues at coordinate 2,138,402 of NC_088104.1, read as the reverse complement.
CCAGGTCAAGGTTATTCTTTTGCAGTGCATGTCTGCTTTCTGATGGACGTCTGTGTTTGGAAAGGATTTGGTGCTGGCAGTGAGATGGCAGTGTCCTTAAACGCTCAGCGCACACCCGCTGCGGGGTTTGCTCGGTCCTTCCAGGCGGGTGCAGAAGCCCGTGAATCTTTCCCCATTACCAGCCTGAATTTGCTCATCCCTTTCCAGGAGCTCTAGGTCTGGGCTGAACAGGAAAGAAAGTGCAAAGGAAACTGTGAAGAGCCCATTGCTGCTTGCTCCTGGGCAAGGTGGGTTTGTGCACTGTCCCGCCTTTCCCTTTTCAAAAATGTTTTTTTCCCAACTTTCATCACTGTTGAAGTGCTGACGCTGCTGAGCCTCTGTGTCAACAGGAGCCTTCACTGCGCTGCGAGCTTTGTGTTTGCAGACTCCTGGGTGGGAGGAGCTCGGTCAGGAGGTCCAGGAGACGTTTTGGTGTGGTTCCAACCATTCTCCAAGCGTCATCAAGCCGCGAAGAGCTTCTAAGGCATCGTGGAGGAGACGAAGCGCAAGGGCCCGTGGTGGCCCTGCCCAGCCGCGGTGCTCGCGAGCAGAGCCTGCTGCCCTGTACACACGGCCGGCAGCTGCGGATCGACGCTGGGCTGTCCTCGCGCCGGCACGGGGCTGGACCGCCTTCTCCTGCGTTTATGTGAAATGAGTTAGAGCTGCCGTGCCACATGTAACCCGCATGCACAGCCAGGGGTGTTTTGCTAGCTATTTGCTTCTCTTTTTGATAGTTTCTGGCCTGTTGCCTGTTTTGTTTGCAGCCGTCTCTTATTACCAGCGTCTCTTGCTGAAGGGAGATGCTGTTTGGGTGGAATATTGCAGTTTTGGCTGGATGAGCTGCTCCAGGCTGCCCTGACCGCTACCTTTATCCGCTTGCGAGGAGGCTTCCTTAGCGGTGTTCCTGGGGCCTTTGTGCTTGTTTCCATGGATCCGTGAGAACCGGCTGCGCGGTTTCTCTGAGCTGCCTGGGACTCGTGCTACAATACGAGCAAGTGCACTTTCGCAGAATGCCAGAGGAAGACGGCGAGAGGAGAATTCGCCTGGAGACAGCTTTGCAGGACTTCGAGGGTCACAGCCTGATGCTAAGAGCTCCGTATAAATAGGAACGGGCTGAGTGCACTGTTGGAAAACAAAATATATTTTCCTAATGCTTATTCAGAGTAGTTAATTCATTTTAATAGTGTGATTGCATGTGCATATATACCAAGAATTAAGCTGCTGTCTTTTACTGCCAACAATAAAAGCTCCATTTTACTATTATTTCATTACTTATTCCTTTCGCTGCTTCCTGGAGGAGCTGTGCTGGTTTGAGTTCACGAGGGCTGTGTTGCACGGCAACTTGGGAGCTTCGTTGTTGTGGTGAATCTCTTAGCAGCCCTGAGAAATGGTGGTCGCCGAGACGGTGCAAATACTCAGCTTCTCACGCACTTCCATTTACTTCCCAAACGCGTGACTTGGAGACTGCGCTGCTGCGAACCAGGGCGTCACCGTCCATCACTCAGACAAGACACAAAATGTACGTAGTTCTAGCACTGTCCTTGCTTTGTGTCATTTTACCAGCGTTTTACCATAATCAAAACTCCTTTGTTTGCTGCTGCTTTGTCAAGGAAGGATGTTTTGGGGTTGAAGAGATTCTGCATCTCGAGAAGCTCGTTTAATCGTTGGTAGCAGTGACCAGATGCTTCGGACACACGTGTGCAGGGAGGGGATTGCATGGGAAACTCTCGCTGCAGCCGATACTGGTTAGAAGTTGAAGAAGGTGCTGAGAAAGACTTAGGAGTAAGTAACTAAGCCTGCTGTTCTCCTCTCAGATTGCTTCAGTGGGGTGAAGGCGTCTTCAGCAGGTTGGAAACACCAACACTCTCCGTACCGACGGGACGGCTGTGATTTCAGCCAGCTGCATCATACTGGCTCTTCATCTGGGACGCACAAAACAGACTGGGCAGGAAAATCTGGCATTTCACATGCTTGGCATTTTGAATCAGTAGAAAAACGTATTTTAAATATCACAAAACATGCAAGGGGAAATTTCACTTCGCTGAACTCCACTGTTGATGTATGTGAAGTGACCTGCTTTTGTTGGGTGATGAGGAAAGTGCCGGTCCCTGGCCGCAGTGCAAGGCTCTTGTGTCCCGGGGGAGACGGGGGATCGCCTGAGGGCCTCCAAGGCTCGGCCCCAGGGAGAGCGCGTCCTGCGTCGAGGGTTTGGCTCGGCTTCCCGCACCGACTCGTGGGCCGGGTGACCCGGTGTCTGCCTGGGCGATCGCAGCGTGTCAGGCTCTGGCTCATACCCCTCAAAGCATCCATCAGGCAGAGAAGTGGCTTTTAAACTCGTGGTGCATTTTCCTTTTCTGATGAAGTGCCAAAAACCTGTGTGGCTTCACGTTCCTCTTGGACAGGCAGCTCGTGAAGGAGTTTTCCCTCTCCCAGCTGACGTGCAGCGCTCTGCGTAAGACCAATATATCTTTTAACTGCGGCAGCTATCCCTGGGAACCCGCTCGTGGAGCGTCCGGACGGGAGCCTGGTAATGCCGAACGCCGTGCAGGCGTCAGGTCTCCGGCGGGGCTGCCCTGCCGGCGGGGGTTACCAGCACCAGAGCCAAAGCCCCAGTCTCTCGGCCCTTTTCTCTTGAGTCGGAGAAGGTTTGACACTGCCAGAAAACATGCCGTTGGCCGCGGGCCCTGCCCGGCCGCGCTGGGGGCCCTGCCGCCGCCTCCTCCCCGGCCCCGACGCGGCACGGGAGAGGCTGCGCTGCCTTTAGCTGAAACACGGCCAGGTGCGAGGAAAACCATCGCAACCCAGCAGCTCTAACGTGACCGCGTGGTGAAAACAGTTAAAAGGGTTTTTTTTTCAGACATTTCCTCAGCTTTTTGAAGATCTGAACAGGGCAGGTTTTGAGTGTGTTTCAAAGCGCTCGGCTGACATGTTTATACGCAAAATCTGGAATCCTTATTCAGCTTTTAGTTAATCTCTGTTTAAAATCTAGGAGAATTTAATAACAACTAAACATGTCTGAGGAGGGACCTGAAGACTGGAGCAGCCTCAAAATTTGGTTTAATGTTGGTAATAGGAGAATTAACATAGATCCAAACTGAAGAGGCAACAAGATTGCCCGAGATCTGTCGCGAGCCAAAAAGCCAGCAGAAATACCCCTTGCTTTCTGCAGGAGACGCTTCTTCCCGGCATTGGCTCTAATCCCGCAGAGCAGTTGAGTTGCTTGTTATATAAGCATATACCAAAATCCTTGAATTCAGCCAGGTCAGTGTATGCTGGAGACGGGACGAGCGAGGCGCTGCCCTGCCTTCCCGTGTAGCGGTGCCCTGGTCGCCGTGCGTGTTTGCTGCTCCCATGGAAATATCCGACCAGTGGGAAGAATCGCAATCCCGTTGCGCAAATACGACCAGGCTGCATCTGAATCGCTGGGGAGCGAACTGGAAGAGCCGGCCGGTGGCAAGGAGCCCTCGGGGTTTGCCTTCCATCAGGGCTCGCTTCGGTGAAGGGAGGCTGTATTGTTCAGCCCTCGGTTTTCACAGTGCTTAATTCAGAGTCGCGTTTCGCTCTTTCAGTGATGAATGACAGCACTGAAAACAGCAGTTCTGAATTATTCTTGCAGGCCATTATAATAACTCAGTACTGGAGAAAACTGTTTGCAAGTGTTAGAAAATGTGCACAGATTTGCTGTCTTTTCTGCTAGAGCAGTAATTTGAGAGTGCCTTAACCCTGCTGGTGGAGAAGCAAAAGGTATTTTAACCTAGCAAGCGTTAAATAACTGTTTACTTAGCCAGTAACTTTTGAGAAAACTGATTTTTTGTTCTTTAGCAAACTGCAGAAATGCCAGCGTGATCAGTCAAAACAAAGCGGTCCTTTGGAGGGCGGCTCGCCCGCAGTGGGATCTGCCGCTCACAGTGGGCCGTTGTGAGGGGAGGCAAAAGCCGGCTTTGTGCCGGCGGGACAAAGGCGCGGGCAGGAGCGGAGGGCTACGAAGGTCCCGCGAGCGGGAGGCTGCGTATGCGTCGGGCCGTTCCTAACACCGTGTCCCTTATGGGCTGTGTTCGCCTATACGGGGCATAAATGCTGCGAAATTGCGCAACTGCTTCTTGCATGAAATAGTCACTGTTACAGAACTGAAAAGGTTATTGAGGGAGGAGGAAACAGCTTAAAATAACCTTTGGGCAACACGTGGTTAGATGATCATTTTAACATTTGCACTGACAGAAAATTTCCTGTATTGCAAAGCCTTTGCTAAGTTTTACATATTTTAAATTTAGTCCTCAAAATAATTATTTTTCCTGACTCGAGCTCACTGCTAACTGCCTTTGCCATATCAGTCGATACATACCTCAAGTGTAAATGCAGCCAAAATGATTTCAGGCATTTTCTGTGTGGACTTTGAGACCATCAGGCTTTAGTTTAGACCCTGGCACAAGATGCATTTTGTAGGTTGGCAAGCTTACGTCTATTAGTGCCTTTTCTTTGAACATATGTTGCTAGCTCAAAGCCCTCATCCTCTCTCTCCTCCTTTGCTCGAAGAGAGAAGCTCATGGAGGCGGCTGCAGTAGGCAGTTTCTGCGTCCGCGTAGGGCACGCTTTTCCGTCGTGCTAGCATCAGCGCTGCAGATGTGGGGGAGATAGTGGTCTCGCGGCTGTGTCTCGCAGAGTGCATTTTGTACTGTTGGCCAACAAACTGCAGCTCCAAAGCCTGAAATACAGCCAACCTTCTAGCGAAGGTCCATCTCCATATGTATCACATCACTGCGTTTTCTTGTGCAAGGTTGAGTTATGAGCTCAGTTCTGCAGCAGAATTAGGCGTTGCACCGTTTTGTTAGGTAATCGTCTGAGGTAGGTGGAAGATAAGCGTCCGTGAGCCTGGATTTTCACTTTGCATCAGACGCTGCATGTGAAAACGTCTTCAAATATCCCTTTTGTCTTGTCTTTGCCATCTGCTCATGTTGCCTTTCTGGAACTTCTTACTGTAATCATGTCCCAAGAGCAGGAGCAACACCAGGGTTGTCTTATTTGAACTTTGCTCTTGGGTGGTCCGGATGTGAACTACGTGACCTGAAAGCTTTGCTAGGTGGATGTGGACGTAACTGTCGCCAAGCTTTTCGTAACAGATCTTTTTGCTTCCTTATAGGCTTGTATTGTACCTTTGTGCTATATCCGTGAAGGGCTTGCCTTGTTAGCATCCAGAGTCTTTCTAAAGAAAAGATCCTTTGGGGTGGTTTTCCATAAAGCCACGTTGTTCTTCTGCAATGACATGGGCCTAAAGCAACCTAAAATTTTTTTTCACAACCTGAGCAGAGACAGAGGTTTTTATAGCTGTGGTAACCCGTTCAATCGTTCCTCATACACAGAACAATGCTAATAAAAGAAATACCAGTCTTTCTTAGTAGCAACCATACTTTCAATGTAAATGACAGATCTTGGAAAAGTATTCAAATAAAAATGGCAACATATGGTTTTATGTGGTGGGATTTGATTAGCATTTGACTTGGATTTTGGCCAGTCTTCAAGCTGAAGGCTTTGTCTATAGTTTCACTCTCTTTAATCTTCCAGGATAAATTATATCATTTTATGAAAGTCAGCTCACTGTCTCTTGAAACACACATGTTCCCAGCCCTGACTCATCTGATGATAGTGTGAAATATCTGCAAGCAGCCACCGAAGCCACAGGTCGTTGTTGCTTTTCTTATTGCTCTCGTCTGCTCTATTCCCGCCAGCCAGCATTGTTTGTTCCCTGCGAGTGGCAGTTGTCTGCTGGGGTTGTATCACTTAGGGTTGCTCCCTAATTGAATTAGTCAACCATAATTGAATTAGTCAACCATAAATAGCTCATAGTTGTTTATGTCAGCTTTTTCCATCCATGTGGAACCGTTTACATTAAATTTCCCAGAAATCAGTCCTCCTGACTGTTGTCGTTGAGTGATCATATGCACCACTGTGATGTTTGTTTCCACAATGCGTGATTCTGTTCAGCTTCATTTTTTCTGAAGTGGGAGCAAGAGAGACACGGTGGCCTGGAGATGAAAGTTCAGGTGAACCTATTTTTTCCTTTGTTATATTAACTTTGACTATTTTATGGAGAGGGGAGATTACAGACAGCATAAGAATTTGCAGTTGGTTGCACTGGAGCATCATCCCATTTACTGTAGGAGGAAAAATGGCTCAGAACATTAATGCATCGAAGCAGACTGTGGTGCAAGGCAAGGGGGAGGCTGTTTTGGTTTGAGCAGGAGCTGGATCAGGCCCAGCGTAAGCCTCTGAAATCAAATTATTTTGGCTGGCAGCTGCTGTCTTTGATTCTTACAGTACAAGCAAGTTCCTGAAATTCTGCCAGAGTCTGGTATTCTCTTTGGCTCTTCCTGATAGGAGTCAGCTTCTTTACAGCATTTCGTTTCTTTTCCTCCTGAATTGCGCGTTGTTCCTGAGTGGAAACGTACACATCCCAGAAGAGACATATGCCTGAAATGTGGCACGCTTCCAAAGCACAAAGACTGGTTTTGACAGGCCCTCTGCAAGCGGGTTCCCGGTAGGGCGTTCGAGATAAGTGCCTCGAGTAGACCAGATTGTTGCACAAGCCTTGAGCTTTAGCTTTTTCACAAAGAAGTTATTCCTGATTCTGCATGCAGAGAACAGGAGAGCTGGGCAGGATGCTGGCACGTGCTGGCACTCGTTTTGTGTGGAGATGCTCTGGACCCTGTCACAGTGTGCTCATTTGATCTCTTGCTTTTAAACGTACACTTGTGAAACCTGCATAGTTATGCCAAAATGCTCATGGTGTGTTTTTCCAAGTGCACTTTTGACCGTTTTGGACTTGACGGTGGACATTTATTTGGTGGCCTTGGAGAGCTTCTGTATCAGCAAAGCCAGTTCTTGTGCCACCCACTGCAAAGCATAATGCCCTGTGGGGCTGGACCGGGAACTCACTCCTTTGCCCTCAGTTTTAGTTGGAAACATTAAGGAGCTGCTTTAACTGTCAGCTCTGTGTGCGCAGTGTTTGTGCTTTGATCTCCCAGCAGGACCATTCCTGGTGCTGCAGGAAGGCTTTAGGAAGATTGCTCCTAAAGAAAACCATGAGATTAGACTGAAGATCTGGAACATGAAGCTGAGGGACCAGTGTCTCTGCAAACACCCCAGTCCTTTCCATGTCCCAGGGACTCCTCTGCTAAGCAAAGAGACCGAGCACGCGTCTTTCTCCCCCCTGCACAAACCATGGGCCAGACACCACCAGACAGACTCACGTCGTCCAAGACTGTCAGTCTCCACTGGGTCTCTCAGCTCTGTTTTATTGCATTTTAAACTTTCATGTTAGCTGTGTGCTACGGGCAGCCCATAGAGCAGTGTTTTGTGCTTCAAAAGCAGTTTCACGCTTTCATGGTGTAGGACATAGACAGAACTGAGTCTTTGGGGCTTGTGATTGGGATAATTTGCTTGGCCAGCAAGTGGTATCTGTTCTTCATGGGGGTACATCTGCTGTTCTGTCACGTGTGTTTGTTCTCTTTTGTGTGTGTTTAAGGTTTAGCTGGAAACATTCTGCACATTTGAATACCCTTTTAAGAGGTGTGTGGTGTGCGACTTCAGCACCTGGCCCCCCGAGGTGGTGCGTGCGGGGGTTGCTGAGCCTGCACAGAGCCCAGGAGCTGTGAGATGTGGGACTGAGGCCATGCATCTTCATGGTAACGTTATCAGATAGTTCATCATAACCAGTGTCAGCGACCTCTTACAGAGATCCAGTGGCAAAGTTCCCATTGACGTCAGGTGCTGACCACAAATATCTGAATAATAACTCAGTTATGGCAATTTTGAGTGGTAATGGTAGAAGATGTATCACATGCACCACAGAGATGTTTTATTCAGTCGTAACAAGAGGCAGCAGAAAGCACAGAGAGGCATTACCCGGCAGGCCACTACGAGCAGTGCTGTGCAGATCTAACGCTGTGCAGCTCAGTTTAGGTCCCATTAAACTCTATGGAAAAACTCCCACAGACCTACGTGAGGTCTGCTCAGGCCCTTAATCTTTGTGTAGGTACTGTAAGATAGTTACAGTTAAAAATAGAAAGCTAGTGAGAGAATAGGAGTAATCATACTTTATAAAGACTTTGCTTTTTGGGAGTATTTGAAAACCTGCGTTGAGGATTTGGTCTCGTGGTGGGAAACACTTGAAAAATATTTACCAAGAACTGAATCCTGTCCCAAAGAGTCTGCTTTCTAACTCAGAAGTACCCTCTGCTCCCACCAATCCTTAATTACCATTCATTAGCTAATTTCCCATGAATACTGTGCCATCAAGCTGGCTCTGGAGGGAAGCAGCAGCTCGTGTCTCAGTGGTGTCTGCTGTTGAGCAGCTGGCAGACCCAAACCAGGCTGAGGACACGTGCTGCAGATGCAGGATGTCGCAGTACGGTTCCTTCTGTTCCTGGTCCAACACTTAGGATGGGGCCTGATGTTCTTGAGATACCTCAGTGTTAGGTTGCACAACACGTTAGCCTGGGAAATGGGGAGAAACTTGTGCTGTCGCAGCTAGCCGAGGTGGAAAGGATATAATTAATAAACTGGACTGCTGAGCAACCGGTGGTAGCAGTCCTGCGAAGGAGTGCCGCCAGGAGCTTACTGATGAGCTCGGCTCGTAGGAGCTCAAAGAGGGCGTGAGAAACATGCAGTCAGCGGTAACCTTTTTCCCCCTGGTTATTGCCAGGTGTTGGTCCAGATCTGGCATAGAAGAAAGTGTGTGATCACCACCAGTTTGCCAGTGAGGGCTTACAGGACCTGTGAATGGTTTTCCACTTGAATCCGCCGGCACTGTCTGGGAGGTGCTGACCCGTTTGGCCGTGTAGGGCTTTCCTTCCCGCGCTCCCCTTTCGCAGGGCGTCAGGGCTCGGCCGGGAGACGGAGGCTCTCTGGTCCCTCTGCCATGTGAAGGGAGAGTTCCTGCAGCACCTGTTCCTGCAAAACTGAAGTGGTCCTTACACCTGCAGGTAAAATAATCTGGACATGCAGAGCTGTGAGGAGAGCGGTTGGAGTTACTACTCTAAAAGCTTTCCAAAAATATATCCCTGGTGATTCAGTTTTTATTGGGGTAGTAGTAGCATCTGGAAGTCCCAAGAAATTTGGGTGAAATTTGGTTAAGAAAAGAAGCAGCCTCTTGAGTTTACGATGTATTTGTTCCTCGGGAGAAGGCAGGTTTCAGTCCAGTCCTCTGGATGGCCCGACGTTGCTTTCCAGGCCCCTGGCACAGCGTCATGCGGAGCTGGACCGTCACCGTCGGCCCGTTCTGTCCCTCTACAGACAACCAGCGTCTGGGGCGGTGAAGCTGGGAGGAGCCCTTGATACCGTGCCCGCACAGACACATCCATCCCGTCACGTACGGCTTTGGTTGCAGAGGCTGCAGCGGAGCGGTCTCCGCTCCTCGTGAGTTTGACAGCAAGAGGCAGCACGCGGAGGCAGCTCGTGGCGCAGTGCATGCAGCAGCTCACCTCGGATCTGGGGAGGTGCTGGGGCATCCTCGCCTTGACGCTTGCCACACAGACCCCGTTGGACCTCGCCGTCGCGGGGACGGGGGCTTTCCCCAGGTGCCCGTGAGCTCGCCGGCGGCTCCCCGGCACGCGTCCGCCCTGGGAGAAGTGTCATCTCTCATGTCACCCGCTCCTCGCGACAGAGCCAATTCTCCACTGCCTGCGGCACCAGCCCGTCCTCCCTCCCCATCCACCGGCGCAGCTTCTCCTCCTGCCCCGGGCGCAGGCGGGTTTCTGCCGTCGCCCCGCGGCCGGTGCTGCTCCCTGCTCGGCGGCAGGGCTGCCCGCGTGCGGGCGCGCGCTCCGCTCGCTCCACGTTCGCTTCTGCTTTCCAGCTTGTTTCATGTTTTGGTGTGAATTGCTCTAGATCGTTTATATGCCGAGAAATTAGGACTGAAATGGAGAAAGTGCTGGGAAGTAGTAAGATTTAAACAACGTACTGCAACCTGCTTTATCCTAGGTCTGACTTCTGCCTCCAGTTGCTTGCTTTTCCTGCCAGCACCCCGGTATTACCACTCCGAAAGTCTTGCTGAATGATAGTTGCACTGGCTTATTTCACTCCTGATTTAGCCTCCGATAATTTCCTCCCCCCGCCCCGTAATTTGGTCTTTTTCCTAATTACATTATACTGCAGTGGAAAACTAATGTTGGACTGTAAAAGATGCTGCTCCTTCCCGTGGCGTAGCCTGGTGTGACCCTGTTGTTTCCATTTGCACTGTCAGTGGATATGAGGTTACATTTTCTAAGGGAAAAAAGGGTACAAAGAATTATCTTATAACTGCATCTGCCCCTTTAGACTTGCAGGACAGCTGTTGGTCTGTGTGTCTTCGGCTGGATTTGTCATGAGGACAAGGAGAGGAAACCGAGATGGAGAGGTTTGGAGCAGCTAAGGTGCTTTCTGGATGTTTTTAACGCTGCCTTGCAGCCTGTATTTTAACAAACACATGGTGATTCTTTTGTAGGTTTGTGGGGAGAAACAGCGCTTTGAGAAGCTAATGGAGCACTTCCGAAATGAAGACAACAATATTGACTTTATGGTGAGTGCTGTTTTTAGCAGCAGACTTTGGTTTGAGTGTTTATGGTGTCTGCTCCTGCTGCCCTGCACAGCAATGAGCTGTATTTACCTCCTGACCCTTGGTCTGAAGTTACCACAATGCAATTTTTTATATTCCAAACTACCTAATATACCTTCCCTTTTTAGCTTCAGTTCAATTCAGTTATTTTCAAGAGATGTCATATGCTGTAGTGAAGGTAATTGGAAAGTACCTTTCTGGCCGCGTGCACTATTGCTCTGTGGCAGAATAGCAGTATCTGCAATATCATGATGTATATTCTGTACATGTGCCAACATCCTCAAAATCATAGACAAGGAAGTGTGCGGAAGACTCATTGCAGCTGTTGTCTGTCGTTATCTGTAGATAAATATAACAGTTTTCAACACTTTTAGTTCCTCAATGTGCTTATGCATGATTATTCACCAAATCCACTTCCCCTGAAGCACAAGCAAAAATAGAAACAGAGGAAGAGCCTTACTAGCACCCACAAATGCCAACGCCAACTTGCACGTTGGAAACATGTGAAACACGGACAATCGTGAGTGAGGCTGAGCTAACTGGTAATGTATTCAGTGCGAGAGGTAGTTCTGCATCCGTTTCTTTAAAGGATATGGCAAGTCGGTGGTCGGGCCAGTTAGAAGCCTGAAAAGTTAAAGTCCTGTATTTACGTGCAAGACAAAGGGTGGTACAGGTATGGTCACTGCAGCCTCCCTCGCTCTGCCCATAGCCAGTGCCTCAAATATGGCCCGAGGCCGTGGTGCAGTGGGAAAAGAGCAGGTGGGTTCCCTGCCCGGGCACGCCGGCCTTGCTGTTAAGGCCTCTTTGTGTTAAAAACATCTTTTTGACAGGAATTAAGAGTTAAAGCACCAGGATATGATTTTCCTATGGGCTTTGGATGCTCCAGTGCCAGTGACTTCCAGTCATGACGGACCAGGGCCAGACTCGCACCCATGAAGCGGAGGCAGACTGAAATTCTGCTTAGGAACCATCCACCTCTCTAGAAGTCTGTGCTCTTACAGATGAATAGAGCCTGACTGCCAGGGAGGCGTTGTAAGCGAGGTAGGATGGCCTCTTTCTGGTGTTAAAAAAATACCTATGTTACAATATCCCCTGCAATTTTACTGCATCTAGCAAGCTGTTCTCAGTAACTCCACGGCAGGTCGCAGTCGTTACTGTTCCTCGTTACTGCAGGCCCAGTAAGGACCGTTTTGCTAGTCACAGTATAGATTAAATACTCTCAGATGTGAATATAGCTTAGACTGCAACTTAGCAGAAAGGCTTGCCAGTCCTTGACACCCAACCCTTAGCCGTTTTCCCCGTGCTCACAGGGAAGGATAATCGCATTTGGGGCGTGGGGAGAGCAGCACAGCGTGGTGCAATCTGGAAGCAAGGCGGTGGCAAGGGCGTGCAGCCAGCTACCTGGCCAAAAGCTGCAGCATTTGTCCACCCTGATTAAAGAAAAACATCATCTTTGTTTAAGATATGAAGTGGTCTTTTGTAAGGATGGAGCAGGGAATATGTGCGTGCACACATGCCCAGCGGGCTGTGGGACTGACACTCAGCATCAGTGTAGATGGCCTGTTTCATCTCCGTGAAACTTCCCCCATCGTTTCAGGCCGTAGGTTGAAGGCAGCGGTGAAATTGGCTTGAAAATAAACATTTTTCAGGACTTGCCCAAATACTAATAAAATCTTCATCTTTGGGTCGCTTCCACCTACTAAGGGCTTGAATGTATGACAAGTCCAAAGCTGAGAAAGAGTTCATGACAAACGGTCTGGCAGCTCTGCTCATTCTGTCACCATCTGGGCTTAACCAGATCCACATGCTCTTAAAAACGGTCTGTGGCAAAGGCGCGTCGGGGGGTGCGAGGGGAGGCTGGGCTGGGCGAGCCGGAAAGCAGCCCGGGGAGCTCTCGGCGGCTGCGCCTCCGAGGTACCTGCGCTGCGGGAGCGGGCAGGTTCGCACCGTTTGCCAAGGGTGCGTTAGGAAGGCAGAAATCATTCATTTCTGCAGGACGGGATAACGCCGGTCCCAGAGCCAAGGCCGCGGGATGTAACGTTAACGCTCGAGTAATTCAAGTAGCTGTAATGACTGAACGTAAATGCAGAGACGGTGCTGCCGGACCGAGCCTTCCCTCTGCCCGGGGTGGGAGCGGACAGGGCTCGTCTGACGTCCCACCCGAAAGGAGCTGCCCTTAATTGCGTGGGCGCTGAGCTAAAGGGAGGGAAGCACAAAGACGCAAGTACTTTACAGAAGGTTCCTCTTCCACTGACCTACTTCATTGTAAAAGCGACTTTCTTACATTAATTTTCTTTGACTTGATGTATTCCTTAGTCGTGTGTGTGTAAGGGTCTAAGAAGGGAAGTGAGAATTTGGCCCTAATGTTGCAGGAACCAAAGTAAGTTTAACAAAAGTGCTTTGGAAATCAGGGGATCTGGCGGGGGATTATTCTCCTGCACAGCAGTGCTCAGCTGTCCGGTACCGTCACTGGGAAAAACTAGGGTTTGTGGCGGAGACTGGAAAGGAAATTGCAGGGTGTGAGGACTCGGAAACTGAGGTCAGCTTTCCAACTGTGCAAACGGGGCTGCTGCAAGGACTGGGTTCACCCTGCGACGTGGGGGTGAGACATCACTCCTCCTTCAGCCCCGAGATGAATCTTCAGACCCAGAAGGCACAGGCCGGGGCACCTGCCCCAAACCCCCAGTCCCAGGCGGCCCTGCAGTGGCTGCCCTCCGCGGGGGTCTGTCCCGTGGGCCCAGGAGGGTCCCAGGGAACCGGCACTCTCCTGCAACAAGCTGGCGAGCCGGGGGGGCTGCAGTCCTCTCTCCCTGCGAAATGGCCCAAAGGTTTGGAGCTTGTCTTGCCTGTTAAATCATGTTGCTTCAGTTTTATCTTCTCTTGGATTCATTTTAGAAATCTAGAAAGCATCTCAGTAAATGTTGAGAGTTTGATGTGATTTCTGCTGCAGTGCCTGCAGCAGGACTTACTTGTGCCGCTGAAAACCCTGCAAGCGTTGCACTGGCACAAGGTATTGTAGCTTGAAGAGACCATGCAAACCCCCCTCTAAAAGCAGCTAAGAGAGTGACAAATGCAGTCACGTATCCGTCCCTTCGGACTAACGGAGAGCCGGGACTATCCGTGCAGAGCAGGATTTGGCCCTGCCTTGCACTAAAGCAAAGGCCCCCGCGGGTGCCCGGGCCGGTGGCTGGCGGCTGCCGTGGCCCCCGCCGCGGCCGGGCAGCTCCGTGACCCTCTTTCTGGGGAGCCCTTCTCTTTGCTTCCCCATGTCTGGATTCGGTTGTGTGCTCATTCGTATGACCTGGTCCCCTGTTCAGTTACCAAACCACAGATTTGGAAATGGGTTTCCTGCGAATAACAAAGCGTCCTTTGTGAAAGCCCCGTTTCCTACGCTGAGGGTTCCAGTTGCAAAATTAATCTCACTTTTAAAGGCTGTTTCAGAAAACAGCATTGTTTTCTCGAAAGCCTGTGTGCTTGTGTGATGTCTAGCAGAGCCGACTGGCATGGAAACGTGTTCTTTCTGCGCGGCGGCACGCAGTGAAGCAAAGGTGGACTCGCAGACATGACTAAGCTCTTGGAACCACGCTCCCCTTCGCGCCACAAACGCGGAGCGCGAGCCTGAACCCAACGCAGAGTTGAAAGAAAGGCTGCAGAACAGCAAATCACAGTTTCCACTCAGAGTAAACAGAACAAAATGTAATCATTAATAACGTGTGCTGACCTAAGGTCTGACCCAGCGGGGCCTGCCGGAGGGTGCCAGCTCCGGCCCCGTGTCCCAGGCTCTCCCAGGTCTGCACCCAGGCCTCCCTCCCGCTTGCTGGTGGGCCGTCAGCCCCTTCTTGTCGGCTCCTCCGCCGATAAATGCTCTTCCCCGCAGGTGGCCTGCATGCAGTTCATCAACATCGTTGTCCACTCGGTGGAAGACATGAACTTCAGAGTCCATCTGCAGTACGAATTTACAAAATTAGGCCTGGACGAGTATCTGGACGTGAGTATGACCTGATTTTCTGTCCCGTAGCAGCGTGGATTTTGAGGTCCCAGATGGATTAGCGTGTTTGCAGCGTGGGAGCAGTTTGCATGTGTGTACGTGGGGCTCAGCTGTGGAAGTGGGGGGCAGAGGGCTGCACACTGCAGCTCTGTGCTGCAAACAGCCACGACACCCGAGGTGTTTCACTGTGCCCTGCACAAACGTCATTGCTGAGGGTAACCTTACACATCAGAGCTCGCCGTAGTGCCCCCCTCTCCCTCCCCTGGCCGGTATTGCTGCTTTGGGCTGGCTGCTTGCAGAAAGTCAGTGCAGAAGTCCTGCTCCGGCGTATTCATCTCGTTAGTGCCCTGATGCCAGGGACTCCGCTGCAGAGAGCTGCAAAAAACCCTGACTCATGGTCTTCTTTTGTTCTGCGCTTTAATCAAGATATTGCAGCTGCTTAACTGCAGTGTCAAGAGGAACAAAGCCGTTAATTATACACACGTTAATCTTGCACCGGCTTGTGCTGCGCGGAGCCTGGCCCTGGAGCCCTGCGCTCGGTGCGTCTCCGCCGGCAGGACTGGGTGCTGCCGCCAAAGGGAATAACGCTCAGAGCGAGCCTTTTACTACCCCCAAAATCCAGTGAAATCCCCCAGAAGAGCTGTTGAGAGGCAGAGCAGGGTTGTCTTGTATTCTGTGCGAGGAACGTAGTGGCCTTGGTTGCTGACTTGAGATTGTGGCTTGGATTCCCCCCTGCAGCAAGGGAAAAAAGTTAACCTTAACTCACTGGAATTATATACTGGGAGCTAAATTTGTAACTTTGTCTTGCGACAACGGAGAATGAACCAAAGTCTTCTCTGGGAGCAGTGAACTTGCCCGCTGCTGTGCAGCCGTCCGCACCGAGGAGCGCGGGCCGGAGGCCTGAGCTGGAGCGCGTGCTCCGAGCGTCGGGCGGGATCGGGCCGGGGTCGGCGAGCGTTCCCAGCGCCGGGGCTGTGCACATCACCGCTCCTTCAGGAAGGAAATGCTGCAGGGCCCTGCCAGTCTCCCACTTGGAAAAAGTTCTGCTTTGAATTTTGCTTAGGGTATTTTCTCCTTACAGCTAGGCATTTTCCGGCCTCCTGTGGGAAACGCTCTCTTTAAAAAGAAAGCCTTTTTATTTTCCCCCTTTGTATTTTTCTCTCTCTCGATTTTCTTGCCATCGGGAGCGTATGCATGAAAACAGCACTTGTGCTGAGTAGGGATTGATTTGTCTCTACTGACTTCTCCTCCTGCTCATTGGTGGCCAAGAGAGCTATTTTTTGCTGTCTGCAAGAAATCCTTGCACGCAGCAATATGAGAGCTGGGGTCTTTGGGTGATGCAAGTACTGGAGCTCCTCTGAGAAAGCCCGAGCTCCCAGCCAGTCCAAAGGGTGCTCGGAGGTTTTCTTTTGAGATCAAGCGAAGGCATTTTGAACATGGGAGGCATGGAAGGTGCAGGAGAGCCTGCACGGGTATGCGGAGGTGGCCGGGCTGTCGGTGCCTGCGGCCCGGGGGAAGAGCCAGCAGCTCCTGGCTGTTTCTGCACTTGCAAGTAGAAGTAGCGCTCGGTCGGTCAAAGCCCTCGAACCTAGACCGTGGTTTGGAGTTTGCACTGCAGACTAGGTTTGGCCAGGTCTGGGGTTGCAACATGCATGCGTGCCGGAGCTGCTGCCCGGGGAGCCATGGCTTGGTCCCAGCTGGCAGCCCGGCTCCCCGGCCCCGCGCGGCCACTGGGTGAGGGTTAGGATTAGGCTAAGGGTGAGGATGAGGGTTAGGAGACCCCTCGCCTATTCTGGGCTCAGACTCGCTCTTGCACTCAGGCTTTGCCAGTGGATTGCAGGAGTCGTATTCAAACAGCAAGCAAGACCCTGTAGTAATGGAGGATAAGACACTGCTTGATTGTATTTCAAAGCTCTGCATGTTTAGTCCTCTTTATAAATGACTATTTATCATTTATGACCCTCACTAATGTTAAATACTAAGTGTTTTTTGGGATGATGGAAACGGCCTGAGCTTGCACCATTCTTCCACTCGTGTTTGCCGTGTGCGATTTGGTCATTGCTGCCTGCTGCCTGTGTTGAGTGACCTCTTCTCTTCTTGGATTTGCAGAAACTTAAGCACACGGAGAGTGACAAACTGCAGGTGCAGATTCAGGCCTACCTGGATAACGTTTTCGACGTGGGAGCTTTGCTTGAGGATGCTGAAACCAAGAACGCGGCCTTGGAAAGAGTTGAAGAACTGGAAGAAAATATTTCTCATGTTAGTATAAAACCAAAATCACCTTTGTGTTTGAAGTCGTGCAGAGGCTGCAGTTTCAGCTCGCACATTAATGCTTTGGGATTGCCAGTTTCTTTCGGGATATGAATGTACAGGCTTAGGCTTAGCCAGGGGTAGGGAGCTCCTGCAGTGAGCAGTATTTGCTTAAAGGAAGCCTTTGGGCTACGGTGCTGCTGTTCTTTATGGGGAAATAATCAGGTACTTGGCATATGAAGAAATTCTGGAAATCTCAGACAGGTAAGTTTGCTGAGTGCTTTCTTTGTGCACCCTTCAGCTGGGAAATTACACTGCGTGTTTTTATTTTTGAAAAATTCCACTTCTAGTTTTCTTTTAATCATAGACATGCCTTTAAATTAACAGCAGTGGGCATGGCTGGACACTTCTCCTTTTTATGAATTAACTTAGCATCGTTCATGTTGAGAGCGGAACAATGTCAAGTATTGATTTCATTGCAGTCCCTTCATTGGGACTGTGTGATCTTATTAACATACAGAAACCTAGTAAAGTTACAGGACGAGCTACATTTCTGAGCCTCGTATTCGCATATTTTAGTTAGTGGGTGCACCACTTGCTGCAGTGTTTTGTTCTTAAGCGGTTTATTGACCAGAGGAGAAAATATGCCACCCTGACCTTTTATTTACCATCCCATCTGACATGACCCCCCGGTTTTCCCATATTTCCTGTGGCAGAGGACCGTACAGGGATAGGATCGCCGTGTTTGTGGGATTCGATACGCAGTTTTGGTGCACATCGAGGAACGGTTCGGCCCATGCTGCCTGCCTAAGCGCTTACATGGCCGTTCCTGTGCTCCTTGAGTACCTCGATCGCATCAGTTTATCCCCGGAAAGCCTTGCGAGCTGGAGGGATTATCCCCACCGTTACTCAGGTGGCCAGCGGAAGCAGGGGACGGTGAGGTGGTTAGTTACAGCTGGAAGCCCAGGCCAGCTCTTCGGGCTCAAGCGTGAGATCAGCTCTCTTAGCAGAAGGGCACACATCGCT
Organism: Dromaius novaehollandiae; assembly: GCF_036370855.1. Classification (NCBI taxonomy): domain Eukaryota; kingdom Metazoa; phylum Chordata; class Aves; order Casuariiformes; family Dromaiidae; genus Dromaius; species Dromaius novaehollandiae. The sequence goes on along the minus strand of NC_088104.1, from coordinate 2,120,511 downwards.
CTTCTTACAATATTTGGGAAATGAAGCTCGTGTAGAAAATCACAGAATGCACTGGAAAAATACTAATTGAGGAGTGTAAGCAGAACGCTACTGATGAGACGGGCACGGAAATATGAGGACAGTGAGGGACCTGCAGAAGAAGGCTCCGTGCCCCGGCCTCCCCCGGGCTCCGTGGCCGGCGGTCCCCGCTCCGCGTCGGCGTGGTGCTGCTGGCGAGACCTCCGCCTCGCGCCGCGCACCGCCAGGCCCGGCTTTGTACGCGCAGAGCTCCCTGATTTAAATAGTTTCAGAGTTTTTAGTTTCAGCAGAATTGTGGTTCCAGCTGGAATCGCTTGGCGCTGCGCTTCTGTAAAGAGTTATCTTACGAACTGCAAAAACTAATTTACATATAAATTGCAAATTCCTGCGCAATACAGTGCAAAGAAATAGAGCCGATAAGCGTTCAGTACCATAAAAGCACAGCTCCGCTCTGCGCAGCTCCCAGCGTCGCAGCGAGTGCGTGGAAAAGAGGAGGCGGCTGCCGGGCAAGGCCTGCCGCGCCTGGGGGTCCGATGCCGAAAGAAGGTGGAGGTGGGACAGATTAATGCACTTCGCTGCCTTAAATCACAGCGCGAGGGTCCCAGAGGTGGGGGCTCACTGCCGAGGGCTGAAAACTCGCACTGTTCAGATAGTCCCTGTTTGCCTGCAGCTTTTCCGTGCCATACGCTCTTGGTGTCAATTACTTTAATCCAGAAAACATGGCTTGACTGTTTAAAATGAAAATACTTTCCACATTTAAAAATAAATCATAAAAGGGTCATTCTGCTCCCACTTCTTCTAAGTGAAAGTCATATAGAAGTGTATTCCTAAAGGAAGTCGCTATACAGTATACGGTCCTATGAGGTGCTCTTCTGCTAAGAAAAATGATTAAGGAAAAATGGCAGAGTTTGCTTAATAGATCTACTCGTTTGAGGTGTTTGGAAACTTAATGGTTTATTTCTGTGGCAAATTTTTAACTACTTATTCTGCTCTCCTGTTATATGGACTAGACTCGTCCCCAGAGTACTGACAGCCTCTTCCGTCATGTGTTGACAGAAATATTAATAACAGAATTGCAGAAGTTTTATCCCAAAATACGCAGAGCGCAGCAGGCAGGCGCCCCTCGCGCCTCTGCAGCCCCGCCTGGGCCGCGGCGAGAGGCCTTGACGGGAAACGCCAGCGGGAGCAAAGCGCGGCTCTCACACCGCACACGGCGGGGGCTGGCAAAAAAGCAAAATCAAAATCAAAAATAAACAGAAAGTAAACTCTTTCCTTTATCCATTACCAGTTAAATTAGCCTCCTTGTGAGAGGTGATATCTAAGTCCCGCTACTTCAGCATTTGTTGACTTTGCAGCACTGCCGTTGTGGGATTCTGTCATTTTGGGGGTTTTGAGTTGGACTGAGGTATATGCAAAATAATTACATTTTAAGTGCTTTATTGGAGAGTGGGCTCTCCTATTGGGACCTGTCCGGAGCTGCCTGCCAGTCATAGTGAAAGGTGACGTTCACAGTGACCAGCCCCTCAGCAGGGCTCCCCGCAGCCAGGGACCACGTGCAGAAACCTTTGCTCCTTCTAAAGACGCTTCAGGATTTGGTGGAATGTCTATAACTTACCACATGTCATTGTTCCAATAAGTGGTACTGACATTTTGGTTAAGAAAACTGTTATTATCCATTGTATAATCTATTTCTCTTTTGAACGATAGTTATCTGAAAAACTCCAAGATACGGAGAACGAAGCTATGGCAAAGATTGTGGAACTGGAAAAGCAACTTATGCAGAGAAACAAAGAACTGGATGTGATTCGGGTAAGTGCGATGGTAAAATTCTGGCCAGGTGCCACATTTCAGCAGAGGGATCTCCAGCACGTTTTGTGTTTGGTGGAGAGGGAACGTTTTAAATGGGCTGAGCTGCTTCTGTTAGCTTTCCAGGAGAGATTTCAAACAGAATTATTTGTGTGCATGCTGAAAAATTGACATTGAACTTTCTGAATGTGCGAGCAAATCAGTGCACTAGATAGCTGCGTCCTACCACTGAGGACTGTGGTTATTCCTGTTTGGAGTTTCACACATGCAGTTGGCTGTGCAGGAGAGTTAGAGGTGGGCTGAGTCTTTTGTAATTTGGCTGCACAGCAGCAATAAGAGAGCAAGTGCCTTGTGTCGGTACTGTCAAGCTCAGTCTGCTTCCCATAAACAATCCAGACTTCTTCCTTCTTGGTGTACAAATTTAGTAACACAAATTATTAATATAATATTAACTACCTTTAGCCCAAATGTTGTCCCAAAGTGTGGCTGCTTCTAGGGTTCCTTCTGCTGAATGTCTGCCCAGGATACTCGCAGAAGCAATCTCTCCCCCAGATTAGCTCTGATTCTGCTCCTCTTTATGGACCAACATCTGCTCACAGGCAGCGCAAACAGCAAGACACCAGGTAGCCTGTGGTCAAAGTGAAAGTCTAGGTAGCCTACCTATGTTATAGATTTAAGATTAACATAATGGGAGATGTCATAAAAAGTGATAATAAAAATTGTACATTCCCAGGAGTTGGTGCCTGCAGATGAGGTTTCTCATAGCACTCACTGCTGTGCGCAGCCTTACTGCTAGCGTGGGAGAGCCGCAAAATGAATTCTTCCTCACAAATGAAGATCTGTGGTTTGCATCAGAACTCATATTTGGATAATGACTGGGCACACTGCGCAATCCCGTAACAAGCTGTTCTTCTGTTTCTACTATTGGTATTCTGTTGTTTTGAATGCAAGTGAAAATTACTTGTTTCTGTGGCGTTCTTAGGAAATCTACAAAGATGCAAATACCCAGGTTCATACGTTGAGAAAAATGGTCAAGGAAAAAGAGGAAGCCATCCAGCGACAGTCAACACTGGAGAAAAAGATCCACGAACTGGAAAAGCAGGGGACCATTAAAATCCAGAAGAAGGGCGACGGGGACATCTCCATTCTTCCTGTGGCTCTGGCTTCCGGCGTGTTGCCAGCAGGGTCGGAAGCCGTGGCTGGCACCTGCGTTGGACCAGGCGCTGGAGCTGCATCCTCGGTACCGTTGCCACCACCTCCACCGCCATTACCCACCTTAGCAGCAGCGCCCGAGGCAGGTAAGGAGCAGTCTGTGCCGAGACGCGAGCCAGCTGGGAACCGATGGCAACATTCATTGTGCCTGGGGTCAGTCACGCTGGCCTTAAACTGGCAAAAACACCATGGACGGTCTGCAGCAGCCTACAGCAGCCGAGGATGCTGAGCCCCCCAGCTGTGCTTGCACTCCCAGTCGTTGGGTGGCTCCCAGGTTTGTCTGAGCCATTCTGAGTGCTTCGGTTGACCGAAAAAATACCAGCTTCTTTCGTTAGGGTCCTTTCCTGCTGGGCTAACACACGGAAGGTGTTTGGCGAAGGGTTGCAGGGATGGAAATGCAGGGATGGGCGCTGTTCCTGTGGATGCCGACGGAGCGTGCGCGGGAAGGCAGAGCTGCCGTGCGCCCTGCGGCTGGCCGGCTCGGATGCGAGCGGTTCCCTCGGGGCGCTGGGCCCGTTGCAGCACGCGCCGTCTGGGGATGCCTGCGCCCCGGGAGCCTGCTGGTCCCCACCGCGAGCTCTTCTGCGGCTGCTCGTGATGTTTTCATTGGTGTTCCCTGGTAATACCTCTTCTCGCCTTCGTTTTGTAGTGCAAAATGGTCCTGTGACGGTGCCAATGCCACCTCCGCCCCCGCCTCCCCCGCCGCCTCCCCCGCCACCGCCGCCACCTCCTCTCCCCGGTCCAACGCTGGAGACAGCTTCCGCGGCTCCGCTGCCGCCCCCGCCCCCGCCGTCGGCACCCCCCTTGCCGGGAACCACCTCTCCCACTGTGGTTTTCAACTCAGGACTTGCAGGTAAAATGGCCCGCGCATCTCAGCAGCACCATGTGGGTTGGTCACAAAGGGAAGCAAAGGCAAGGTGAGGACACCTTGTCTGGGGGAACAGCGTACCGAGATGTGACTCTTTCTCACATTTAGTTACCTAAACAATAGCCATTCTCTCTTATACGTGGAGGGAGTTAAAAAATGAAAGAGCATTTATCACATAAATGGTTTTGGTTTGATCTACAAGAGACGACTTCAGTGAAACTGAAGCTCTTTCCAGAAATATTTTTCTAACTTGATCATTTATGACTTCAAATGAAAGAAAAAAATGGTTTTGAAACCCCCCCAAAGTTTCATGGTTTTGATTTCTTTTGAGAATATGATGATGAAATATCTGGGCAAGGAATGGCAAACTTCGTGTTGTAATTTTTGGAAGGAAGAAAGATTTCCTGACCAGTTTTAATTGTATTTTTGTGCACTCTTTGTCGCAGACCAAGAACCTGAGGCAGCACGTGAGTGTTAATTGGTATCGCACCTCTTGTCTCTCAGGACGTCTCAAGAGCACATCATGATCTCAGAAAGAGAGACTGAGGAGCTCTAATTAATAGCTTTTTTTTGAAAACTGGTTAAGTATTCCAGCCTTTAGATGTTTCTCTGATAGAGAAAACCATCATGGCACTAGTGGGTGACAGGGTGTGTTAAGAAGAAAAAGAACAAAAGCCCAGAGAGAGTTGCGGTTATAGGTTATTCTCTCCCTGGCAGGATTTGAAAAACAGCACGCTGGTCCCATGGTACCTGGGCGTAGTGTTCGTTTGGCAGCGCATCTTCCGGGAGAGCAGATCAGAGGGCTCACAAATATACGTCGCCTCTCACCTTTGATTTGCTTTGGCTAGTCCAATATTCAGCCCTTCTCCTGTGCTGCTGAAGGAGCAGGGTGGCCTGGGAGGGGTCCTGTCACAGGGATGGCGTTGCAGGGTCGGCCAGTTTTCCCGGAGGACCTCCACTCTGCCTCTTTGCTTTTTTAATCTGTAGCCATTGGCTGGATTTTGTCATGAGATGCCTGGAGAGCTAGCGTGCAACCGGCCTGCTCCATCTCTGTATCGATGTACAGAGATGGTCCCTGCCAACTGGTACTGCTCCACCCGAGACGGTCTTTCTCCAGCTTGTATTGCCTCCTTTGAGTCCGGCGTGATTTACAGGAGTACGCATCAGGCTACCGCGTGGCCTGTTCAAATCCAGTCCTTGCCCTGAGCGGAGCTCCTTCATGAGGCCCTCTGAAGTCCTCCGGCGTGCGGTGCCGGTTCCTGCTGCACTGCTGGGAGATTTTCACCATAAAGGTTTAAAACGTTCCTCTGATTTCTGCTGCCAGGCTTGAACCCTGCAGGAGATGTTGGAGCTCAATATGTCACACTGCAGACAGTAAAAAACCCCAGGCAGTGGCTGGAGGTTACCCAGAGAGTCCCTCAGAGGTGCCTTGCATGGGAAGAAGCAAAGTCGGGGGCCGCTGGCGTGGATGGTGCGGCTGTGGTGGGGATGCAGAGCTGCCCAGGGCGCGGACGTTGGCCCCTGCCGTTGCAGGGAGCACGCGATGTCTTTGGGCTGCTTCCCCGGCCATTCCCGTGCAAAGTCTCTGCAGGGGAGAGCTGAAAAAGCAAACGCTGTTGTCTCCCCACCCATCTTTGGTCATACATGTCCCACTGACTTTGCAGTGACCCTGCTGTGTTGATCATGCCGCTGTCTGTCGCGGAGCGAGGTAATCGTCTCCGTTCCTTTGAGTGCAGCAGCAAGAAATCTCCATTTAGCTTGGTGTAAATCACCAGGGAAGCAGGGGCTTCTGCAGCAAGCTACCTCGACACTGTGCTAGCGTGGCTTCGTGGCGTTTTTGGGGACCGGAGTAACGGAGCAAGCCATCGTCGGCTGGCGTGGTGCAGCCCGCGGGGCGGCAGGCGCGGAGCTGGGGTGGCCGCGAGATGGGCTGGGGCTCCCGCGGAGGCCGGCTCGGAGCTGTCTGCCCAAGGGGCAGGGGAGAGCCGAGCTCAGCCGAGCTCCTGATTTAGATGCTTGGGGACCTGCCCGAAGCCAGGGGGGATGGTCCTTTGCTCTTAAATGGGTTAGAAAACGAAGGGAAAGTGAAAGCGCCTTTTCGTGATAATGCACCTGTGTAGAAGGTACCGTTTCTCAGGGCAGGCGTCCTCTGGGATCAGCGCGGGGACGGATCATGCTGCTCTAACCATCACTAACGCTGTTCTCTTTGTTCTTTCTGCTTCCTGGTAAGACGGGCCGATCAAGCTCTTCTGTAGGTTCCTCCCTGCTAAGTATTTACTTCCTTACCCGCGTCTCCCGCTCCGTGCCTGTGTGCTGTGACCGTCCGTGTTTGCGCGGGGGCTGCCGTTGCTTTGCCGAAAGCCGCGGTGGGCGGACGGAGCGGCTGGGCAGGGCGCTGCGGGAAGAGCGGACACGTGCCGCGCCGCCCGATAGCTCCGTGGGTGCTGCCGGCCGGGGGATGTGGCACCGGGAAGGTGCACCCGATCCAGCAAAGCAGTTCAGCAAGTAATTCAGATGTGCTGTTTCTTTTGAGCCATTCTTAAGCCGTGCTCTTAAAACTGCTCAAAAATGGGGCGTTTCTGAGCAGCTGGAGGTTTCCTCTGCACTGCAGTGCTGAGCCGCAGCCGCCTTCGCCCCGCGCAGACGCTGTCCTCGGGGCTGCTCACCGGCCGCGGCTGCGTGCTCCCTGCATTGCCCTCCGCCCCTCCGAGACGTCGCCGTGCCCGCGGCCGCCCCGTCCCCGTTACAGGGAATGGGATTTTTGCAATATTTGGATTAGCCGCTGCAGGAACTGGGCACATGGTGCAGTAACCTTCCTTTTCTCTCCTTAAATAATGCAGAACAGTTAATAAGCTATTCTAATGCATGCATTAGTTGAAAATGTTTCTTCATGGGTGTTTGCACCTTGGAAAAAAACTATTTATTTTCTTATGTTAAGAATTATCTTGAAGTAACCACCTTAACAAAACAGAGAGTGACCCTGTGGTTAGGTCAGATTCACAGAAATTGGTCACCTGTGTTTGTGTTTCCCAGCTGGATGAATGTAATTCTCAGAATACACTTTCCAGTTTAATAGTGCGTGTGTTCCCTGTTATTTACTTACAGCTCTTTGTTTCAAACAAATGCTCTTGCCAGTAGTTTATTCTTTCGAAGGTCTCTGCAAAATGAGCATGAGCCCGAAAGGCACATGAACACACACCTGAATTCTTGCTTTAAAAACTGGGTGACAAGGCAAGAGAAATGTTTTCAGCATTTGCCCAGCTCCCGTGCACCAGAAGGGAGTGTTCCTTGAAATGACGGTCTCTACCCTGGAAAAACAGTACATGCAAAATCATCAGGGGAAGGAAAAATGATTATTTGCTGAAGTGCTTTGCGACCTGGGAAACTGGCCATCACCTGAACTTAGGGAAAAAATCCAGCATCCGTACAAAGCATCAAATAATGAGCAAGGTGCCTTCTGCCACAGGAGGGCATAGGCAGGCATCAGGCCCTCTTTCATGGAGCAAACAGCGATTGAAATAAGCCGAACGCAGACCATCCTCGGCTGTGGGCAAAGGTGACCCCGCGTTGCGGCGAGCCGGGGCCCGGGCAGGCTGGAGCGGCTCCCGCGGCGGGAGGAGGAGCGGGGCTGTCCCCTGCGGCGGTTTGCAGGCTACGTGGCATTTTCTTCCAGCACTGGAGAAGAAAAACCAGGGTTTCTGTTTCCTGCTCGCAGCCTGGAAAGAAATAGTTTATTTTTAAAATGATTTTGGAGTAACCATATTAATTGGTCACGTTAATGAACATCCCAATTCTGTAGCAAGTAACTTTTTTGCGTACAAAGAAGTGAGAACTGACTTGCAAAAATTATTCATGTACCTCCTAGATCAGTGAGAAACACGAAGAGAGCAAGCTCGTTTCCCTGGCTCCAATCTTAGCCTATTAACTCTGTTCACTGATTAATGCATATAATCAGTCCTGGTCTTCTGTAGCTTCTCTGTGCAAGTTATTAAAAGACCTACTGGTTCTGCACGACCCAAGGAGCTCAAACCCATTATTTCAAGTGCGTTAAAGCAAAAGTGTGCTGAACCCACCCCCTTTTGCGTTAAAAGACCAGCTTGGGCCTTGCACAGAGTAGCTTTGCCCTGTAGCAGCAGGCCGTGGGGAGGGACTGCTCCCCTGTCCCAAAACCCTTGGAAAGGGGATTTTTGTTCTTCTCATCACCTATCCTGGGTGGAATTTTTGCAAGACCGCCTGCAACACGTCCCTCCCTCACTGCCGTCTAACGCAAAGGGGTCTTTAGTGGCAGCCGGGCCGGTGCCCGAGCGTCCCGCGGGCCCCGTGCGGCACCCGCGCCCTGCATTGCCGTCTGCAACCAGCAGCGCGGAGTGAAATCCAACTGTTTCTTCCATTTTCTGTAGTGTTTAAAAATAGCCTGGGCTCTTAACCCGGCCCAGACAACATGTGGTAATAAAGTAATAACACATTTGCTTTGGTGAGGTTTCCACAGCCTCTGGCTTTCAGTCCAGTTGTGTGATGCTGGGCCCGAAGCAGCTCCACGGTTGGATGAAACCCCGCTCTGCTGTTGGCCCGTCAAGGCAGCAAGATCTTTTCAGGCTTTTCAGAGTGGTAATTTGGCTCTGGCCCGTTCTTCCTCCAGTGCTGAGATGCCCAGTAGAAAGGCTGCGTTCGGGGCGCACCGGGTGCTTTTCGGTTATTGGGGAATTTGTCATTTCCTCCCCTCCGATGTCTTTAGCTGTGAAGATCAAGAAGCCGATCAAGACCAAGTTCCGCATGCCCGTCTTCAACTGGGTCGCCCTCAAGCCCAACCAGATCAACGGGACGGTCTTCAACGAAATCGATGACGAGAGGATCCTGGAGGTACGGGGCCACGTGCTGGGTGTGCGCCGCGTGAGACCGTGCAGCAGCCCGTGCACGCGGCTGCCGCTGGGGCCCGGCGGCAAAGGTCCACGGCCAGCGTCAGTCACTGCAGGGCCGGGGTGAGAGGCAGCTGGACAGTAGCCGGTAGCACTGGATTATAAAGTGTTCATGCATGTTGTGTGCATTTCTTTAAAACTGATCAGCTGATATGGGGACAGCTCATTTTCCTGGTCGTGTGGCTGTGTGCCAGCGAAGGGAGCCTGGAGAAGCAGCGTGGAGGAGAGGCAGCGCTTGGTCCCTGTGCCGTGGAGATGCGCGTGGCTGGCTAAAGCCTGAGAAGCAGCATGGGTATCTCCCTGAATTTTGCAACGTGTGTGGGCTAGATTTCCCGATTACTAACTCGGGAGCTCGTTGCACGCTGCCATCGCTGCTTGCAGGCTCGGCTGCGGTGGCAGCGGTGCCACGTGCTCGCAGCTCCCGGCGAGCAGGGCTCCGTCCAGAACTCGGCCCCAGCGTCGGGCAGCAGCTCAGGTGTTAACGCTTCTTGCAGCGGGTGCGTCATTTTCTTCTCTTCTTAGGATTTAAATGTGGATGAATTTGAAGAAATATTCAAAACAAAAGCCCAAGGTCCAGCCATTGATCTTACTTCAAGCAAGCAAAAGATAACTCAGAAAGGATCGAACAAAGTCACGTTACTGGATGCAAACAGGGCCAAAAATCTTGCCATTACTTTAAGAAAAGCTGGAAAGACAGCAGATGAAATATGCAAAGCTATTCACGTGTAAGTAAAACGCTTGTCAGCAAAGAAATTATTTTTAAGATTTACTCTGCTTTTTGGTAAGTGGAATGGTTTTGAACTGGCAGTTGTTGTAAATGTTTTTGCAGTTGGAGAAAACCCAAGCGTAAGGACGGAACCATTCTGAGTTCCCACAAATCAGACTCCCTTGTACTAAAATGTGTTGACTTGCAGTTTTATGTCACTGTATCACTATATAGGGTAAACAAATTAGCACTTCTTTTATTAGAGCAGCTAATTCATGTTTATCCGCAGTGTGCTTTGCGTACTGCATCTCTGATTCTGTTTACCCAGTGCTCTCTGATCTAATGAACACTTAAAGCAACAGTATCAGGAGTAGGCAACTATTTTAGTTTGTCGCATGAAGTACAAGTTCTGGCCAAGTGCACTGGAAGTGTTTTGCGTAGAATTAGGTTTTTGCAATGACCCCGCAGTGCCAGACACAGACGTGGTGCAGGTGTGCACGAGGTGCACAACAGCTCTGCGCCGCACAAATGCAGTGCAGGGATTTGCTGCTTCGTATCCTGAATGAATCCAGAAGCGGTTAGTACCTGTGTCCATGGCCAACATCTGTCACTTCTCAGCAGAAGGATATCTTAAAAATTTGGATTTTAAGACAAATATTGCATTTAGCCAGATGAGGACGGTGACCCAAATCTGCTGTCAGATTGATGCAGGTCCAGCCACTGGGATTACAGGACTATGGCCCAATTGAATAAAACTGCTATTTGCTCCTCCCTGCTCCCCATCTCGTTTAGCCAGGGACGAGCTGCCCTTGCCTGTCTCTGCAGGCAGCAGCTCCATGCCTGGCATCGTTAGGCAGTGGTAGCTTCTGCTCGGTCCTTTACTCTTCCATCATTTAGTGTAGAGCCTTGTCATAACACCACTTTTTCTGGTTTGCTGTCTCTTAGCTTCGACCTGAAAACGTTGCCGGTGGATTTTGTTGAATGCCTGATGCGGTTCCTGCCCACCGAGAACGAAGTGAAAGTGCTGCGGCTCTATGAGCGGGAGAGGAAGCCCATCGAGAACCTCTCTGACGAAGACCGCTTCATGATGCAGTTCAGCAAGATCGAGAGGCTGATGCAGAAGATGACCATCATGGCGTTTATAGGCAACTTTGCAGAAAGCATCCAGATGCTGACCCCCGTGAGTGAGAGAGAACTCCTCGCGGCACCGCGACAGTGCATTAGATAGGGTGGGATTCGGGCGTTTCGGGTTTTTGGCCTCCTCTCCAGATCTGCAGCCTGCGTCGCAGGCCCAGCTTGCGTGGAGCCGGCTGGAGCCTTGCAGGACAGCACGCAGTGGTGTGGCGCGGTCGGTGAAGTTCTTACGGAGAGAGACCAAGAAACAATCGTACCAAAGGAAAGAAGGTTTTCTAGCTATTTTTCCGTAGGCATACTCCAGCTGTGCTGGTTGCCCTAAATCATGGTAAAGGCCCCAGTATGCATGACAAAGACATTGTGAGTTATCCCAAATGGTCCCGATGCTCTCTGTCACATGAGAGATTTGCTGGTGGCATCTCTGTGAGTTAAGTGGCTGGTTTCCAAAGCTGGCATATTGCACTGTGCCTGAGACGTGTGTGCCCCTGGGGACAGATATCACAGGTGGGGCTTGTGTGACAGGTTGTAGCTCAGAGTACTCCATATTGTGCTACTTCTTTACCCTTGTAGAAGTTTAAAACTGGTTTAAATGAAATTCTGTTGTTTGCACCATCAGGAAAGATGGTCACCAGTGCTATTCTCCGGGCTCTTTGAAGTGTGTCCCATTCAGTCTGATCCATCTTTCACAGTCATAAGGGTTGAAGTGTAAATACAATTTTACTCAGCAACCCCTGAGTGTGGTAAATCTGCACTGCAAATGAATTATTTGAAATCCTGACGTGTCAGGGCAGGATAACATCGATGGCAGGGACTGCTGTGTAGGTCAGAAAGCAGAGCTGTTTTCAGAATGTCAGCGTTCAGAATTTAATTTTACACTTGGGTTGGACATGCATTAACCAAATCTCTTCCTCTGTTTACCTGTAGCAACTTCACGCAATAATAGCTGCATCTGTCTCAATAAAGTCGTCCCAAAAGCTTAAGAAAATACTGGAGGTAGGTCTGATTTTAGTTATGTTGCATAGCTTAACCACATCACCAGCTCATGCCCTTGCGTGTACTGAAACTGTGCCTGGTGCTGACACAGAAACTTCCCTTTCGGGGTACCTGAAGTGTCATGCGTTTGTACTGAAAATTAACGCTCTGCTCTGTTTCATTCTGGCAGATAATCTTGGCCCTGGGTAACTATATGAATAGCAGTAAACGAGGAGCTGTTTACGGATTTAAGCTGCAGAGTTTAGACCTGGTGAGTGAGGGGGCTGCCGCCGGGTGCTCGGAGGCCGCGCGCATGCTGCAGCGGTGCCAGGGCCGCGGGCTGTGCAAACGCCAAGGAGCAGCTCAGTCGCTTTGTCTGGAGCCTGCTGTGCCCTCACCCAGCGATCTCTCTACCTTTTTGTCCCCAGCTCTTGGAAACAAAGTCAACAGACCGAAAACAAACGCTGTTGCACTATATTTCTAATGTTGTCAAGGAGAAGTACCAGCACGTGTCCCTCTTCTACAATGAGCTTCACTACGTGGAGAAGGCTGCCGCAGGTACTGTAAGCAGCGTTGTGTCGGTGTTACAGCCTTGGTACATCTGCTAGGTCCTGGTGTGCTTTGTCACTCGAATCATCCCCAAAGCAGAGACAGATGGTTTAAATACGGGTAGCAATTAGGCCTGCAATGAAGCCAGGTTAGGAAACGAGACTGGATTCCTTGTGTCAGAAGGCTGCTGGGAGTAACGCAGGACTGGGGGGTCATTCCTGGCCCCGGGCTGTTGCGGAGGTGACTCTGCTGTACTTCTGCGCTGGTTGTGGCAGTGTCGATGGTGCCAGTGGTGGACCACAGCACATGGGCAGTGCAAGGGACGTTACGGTGCACCAGATGTGCGCTGTGGGACACGGTGCTGCGGCTGGGGGCATTTCTCACTGCACGTTCATGCTGGGGCTTCAGGCACTCGCACAGCAGGAACGATGCAGCGTTTCTGTTTATCTCATAGTGTCTCTGGAAAACGTCCTCTTGGACGTGAAGGAGCTGCAGAGAGGCCTAGACCTGACGAAGCGAGAGTACACCATGCATGACCACAACACAATGCTGAAGGAGTTCATTCAGAACAACGAAGGAAAGCTAAAGAAACTGCAGGATGATGCAAAAATAGCCCAGGTATTTTTTTATTCTCTGTGTTTGGCAAGGGAATTTAACAGCAAAGAGAAGAAACTCTGTACACAGAGGATGCTTTCGATGAGGAGACAATGAATCTTCAGGGTTCTCTTCTGTTTTGGCTTAAAACTATGAAATATTCCATTACTTGTGGGACAAGATTTGTTGGTCCAACATGGTACAGAAAGACCCTGTTCCTCAATGTTACCCCTCACACATACGGCTCACCCTCTGTCCTCCCCATCACGGTGAGACCGAGTGTGGGCGTATTTGCTTGTGCTAGTATTTTCCTAGCGTTTTGTTCCTCCAGCCTCGGGTTTGTCTCCCTTCTGTGAGCCCGGGGATAACCCCACAGATGCTCTCCACAGACATGCGTTTGGATCTGGCTCTGTGGTACAAACCCTCAGGTTCCCTTTTGGAGGCAGGTTTCTGCCCCCAGCGAATTACAAGGTGCTGGCGCATCACTGCAGAGCACCCGCTTCTGTACGCACAGCAGGGAGAGGAGGCTGCAAAGACTTTGCAGATTTGTTCCTGAGTTCAGCTGCTAGACGTAGGTGTGCAGGTGTCAGTCAGGGGTTTCACAGAGGAAATCAGGACCCTTCACACTGAGTGCTGCAGTAATGGCGGTGAGTTTATCTTGAAATATGTGCTTTTCGTAGGATGCCTTTGATGATGCTGTGAAATACTTCGGGGAGAATCCCAAGACAACACCCCCCTCCGTCTTTTTCCCAGTGTTTGTCCGATTTGTGAAAGCCTACAAGGTAAACACAAAAATCCTCCTCTTCTCCTGCCTTTTAAACATGGTTAGGTGCCAAATGTGGCTCAGGGTTTCTACAAGACAGCTGATGGCTCCGTCTGGCTTTGATACCATGGTGCAGTGTGAGACATCACAGACGGACAGCGCAGCCCAACCAGCCCGGGGCAGCCCAAGTAGCTGCTTGGAGATCGTTTTCAGGGCTGAAAGACCCTGCGGCTGCCTGGGACGCTGCAGGGATCCGCAGAACTCGAACCTCCAGGAGGTTTTACCCTTAGCATGCGTTTGGGGGGATTGGGAGAGGATGGAGTATGTGACCTGTGAAGGTCTCTCCCAGCCCTATTTTTTCAAAGTCTGTTTAGAGGGAACTGTATTGCTATAGTCTAAACCTGCTTCCTTAGAAAGCCTGGTGGTAGCAAGAGATATTATTTATTTGTGATGGTTAGATTCCTGGTGTCTGTAGCAATTTGAAGCTATAACCTCTATTTTTTTGTGATAAACAGCAAGCAGAAGAAGAGAATGAGTTGAGAAAAAAGCAGGAACAGGCCTTAATGGAAAAACTTATGGAACAAGAAGCACTGATGGAGCAACAGGACCAAAAGGTACAAAACTGATAGGTGTTATAAGCACGAGTCCTCATGTTCATGACTTTTTCCTGACCATTCAGAAACCTCAGCTTAGTGTAAGAACTTCGGAATTCTGGTTGCCCAAAAGTACGGACTCTGGAAGTTTTCTTCTTATGGAGGGAAAAAACCCCCAAACCTTCAAATAGGTACTCAGTGCTCTTAATCCATCAGTTCTGAAAGAAGCACATATGGATCTGCTACTGTCTAGTTTGCAAAATTCAGAAAAGTCACGTAGAGAGAAAGTACAGAGTCATCAAGTCCACATGGCTATGAGCTAACCTTTGTTCTGCTCTGGCCTTATATCCTTCTAAAATATTATCTGTATTCAGTATTCAGAACTCACCATCATAAGTGTCCTCCCCAGAACTTGCCCTGCTGTAGCACGACAGACGGCCTAAGCCCCAAATTACCTTTTTATAGGAATTTTCCTAGCATGTTGCTTTCTGAGCTAATGCTTTAGATTTGCTAGAAAAAGTTGCCCACAGCTCTAAGACAGCCACTTGGTCTTTGATTGGTGCTGGGTCATGCAGCTCCTGTTGTTAGCAGGGATCTTTAATCCTAGCCTTGCTTTATCCCTAGGAAGGGAAAGCATGTTCTTCTAGTTCGGGAATGCTTTTCAGAGGTAAAAGCTTGGAGTTTCAATCCTAAGTGATGTGAAGTAAAGGCTAGGAAGTAACTTAGAAAGGTAAGAAAGAAAAGCAGCTTGGCAGCCAGGTTAACTTGTGCCTTTGGCCTTCTCGCCACGGGATGTGAGCTAGTCACGTGCTTGTGTTTTCCTGATCTCACAAAATTGGGCAGAAAACTGGCAGTTACTGTCGAGTGCTGCAAGTGGGATCACCTGGTGTTTCAAATGCTCGGGAGAAGAGAAACACAGTAATTGGAGGTCAGTCCTCACAAATGCTGTTCTTGTTCGCTTTCAGTCTCCTTCACACAAAACAAAGAGACAGCAGCAAGAGCTAATTGCAGAGCTCAGGCGGCGGCAAGTCAAGGATAACAGACATGTGTACGAAGGGAAGGATGGTGCCATTGAAGATATCATCACAGGTAAACATGTTTTGTTCCACGATCTCGGAGCCTGTTTCACACAGGATAAAAATGTATATCTGCATAGTAGCTATCATAAGTACCTTACATACTTCTTAAAAAGTGTCACTCAAATATAGCTTAGGAAATTGGTCATTTGATGTGAATCAAGTATAGAAACTTTTGCTAAGGGTATGTAACACACACAGCCCAGTCACCTGCCTGCACACGTCCTTTTTCAATGCCGTGTGCATTTTTCACAAGCGTAGACCTTGGAGACACTCACGCTGTTCCGTAGTTCTTCTCTTCCAGCATGTTGTTGTGACACGTTCGGTCTCTGATGTGAAGAGTAGCCAGTTCAGTGCCCGATCTCCGCCGATGCTCTGGTGGGGGTATGCATGCCACGCAGATCTTTCCCCAGAAATCTTTTTTCCCAGAGACAGAATGAATGATGGATGTTTAACATTATTAAGAGCCTACATTTTCATTAAAATGTACTAACAGTAATTACACCACATTATTGCACAGTTGCAGCAAATCATTTAGTCAAACCTGAATGATTTATGACCCTAAATTGCTTCTGGTTTTACTGCTTTTCAGTTTGGTAGATAGTCTGTGCTGATCACCAAGCTAAGATTGGAGGGAGAGGCCCGTTGCTGTAGCCTGAGATAATCAGGACATTGTATGCAAACACTCGCTGCTGTCTTCTCAGTCCCATTTAGTTTAGGAGTCAAGTCACTTTTATGCATGTAGCTGCTCTGATTGTGGTACTTTTATTTTTGTGCATTTTTTTCACCTGTGGTGTGGAAGGAGAAAGATTTTAGCACTTTTATAGTTTTAGGGTCATTTATTTTCATTATACAGAGCTCAAAACAGGTCTTTGGGCAGGATTTTCTTGGCTATACTTCTCAGGAATGTTTTTCACACCAGTTTTTCCTGCAGGACGGGAGAACTGTTTTACCACTCAGCGAAGAAAGCCAGGGAATTTTTGCCCTGCTAGATGACAGGGTTGAAATGCTTTTGCTGAAGCTTTCACAACCTTGATTAATAGCTTCCTAAGATAATATTCATTTAAGGGGCAGAGTTGCTATGATATCTAATGTGTTACGGCTTCTGCAACTCCTTCAGACTCCTGGCAGCTTGTATAATTCTGTAAATTGTGTTCTCCTACTCGAAGGGAGAGAGAAACTGTGTGTGAGAGAAACAGTCCCGATGCAAACAGCAGGCCAGTGCAGGAAGTGCCAGACTGAAATAACCTAAACATTTCCTATGCTCGTGTGTCCAGGATTTCCTATTATGGGGGTGTCTCTGGTGGCCTAGAGCCAGATAAAAAGAAAAGTTAGGCACAGAGTCAGGTAGAAACTAGGTCACTTGAATATGGCCCATAAGGTCTATATCAATGGTAGGGAAATACTCAGTCAAAAATGTCATTTTAAAATGGATGGAGCCTCTTCAGAGGCACAGGAAAGCTCTGCAGACCTGAAACAGGCCCCTGTCTAACACCATACTCTTCTGGAGTAGGTTTAGCCTTTCAAAAACCATTGAACACTATGTAGTATAAAAAAATGTGTATTTGAAGACTTAAAACTGCCTTGTCCCCAAAGCCTTGCGAATTGTAGTGTGATTAGACAACAGGTTGGAACATGTAAAACCACCCCTGGATGTCCTTCACCAAGCACTAACAATGTACTAATGCCACAGATCTCTGCTTCTTACTGTGCTCTGTTTGTCTTGTTTGGCTGTTATTTTCCATGCAGTGCTGAAGACTGTGCCCTTTACAGCTCGAACCGCCAAGCGTGGCTCTCGGTTCTTCTGCGAACCTGTTCTCACTGAGGAATTCCATTATTAAACTATTCCTCTTTCACATCTGATGCTCTTAGAAACAAACAAGGTTGCTGTAGATTTTTGACACTTCTCCATTTGTACGGATCTCAGCCAGGATCATGTGAATGTTGAATGTATAGTAATGTCCGGCGTCCACTTGAAGTTGTATTTTATGTCACCTTTGTTGCATGTTCTTGTGTTTCAGTAACTTTTTATTCCATTCCATCAACTCTATGCTTGATGCTTTTGGCCATCCTTGCGTTTCAAAGGCATCTCTCATCTCCATGGCAAATGCCATAGAACAGCAAGTGGTGGTGGTCACAGCAGACTGGCTGCAGGCGTCATACGGGCCACAAGACTTAGTAGAGCAAAAGCAGTCTTAGAGTGACAATTCACTTGGCTTTTCTATGTCATCTCTTCTGGCCGGCAGAACTTTCTGTATGTGAATCCACCTTTATAGTACGCATGTAATAAATTAGCTATATGCTAAAGCAGAATTACAGTGTGCATGACCTAGGTGGGACTTTCCTGGGCTTGCTTTCCGACTTGCAGGGGTTCTCTGTAATAACGTATGTCCTCTGAGAGGAGCGTGGTCTTGTTTCAGACTTTTTAACTAGCACCTGCATGTTTGTCTGCATGTAGGGTGTAGAATAAAGTAAACAGCATACAATCTTCCTCATTTTTCACATCCATATTTAACTTTTATCAGTTCCATGCCAACTTTATCTGAATACAATCAGCGATGCTTATTGAGCATTAGCCAATTCACACGGTGACCCTCTTCGTTTAGGGGGACTTCGTTAGGCGGAGGCCACGCGGCTCGTCGGGGCACGTAGTGGAGCCTCGGCAAGGCCGGAGCGGGGCTTCCTCATGGCACCACGTGTGAACGGGGGCGAGAGGGAGGGAGCAGAGCTGGGGGGACGCTCAGTTTTCTGCCAGAACGGTGGAAATTGTAACGATAAAAAAGATTGACATGGAACTGGCCAATTTACATCTTGTGGTGTGAAGTGTAAGAAGGGTGTGTTTAACACAGCATGTCTTTTTAACACCGTTGTCTTGGATTAAGGATTGATCAGTTTAAGAAGACAACAGTGTTTCACTTCTGCAATATGTATTTTTATGAAAGCTTCTAATAAAATTGCAAACTATAATCAGCTCAACAGTTATTTGCTCTTTCAAGTTAATTGCTGTATTACCTTCCTGGAGCCAATCTTCAAAGCAGCTTGGACCTTGGTTAGCAAGAGGCGAGGGTGGCCACCTCATCCTTTCCTCTCTGTTTCTAACCTCCTCTCGTAGCCTTGGCCTTCTCCCCTTCTCTTGCTCTGTTGGCTAACATGCCTGGGATTTTTGAACACTGAGTTGACTTGCTCTTCATTTTCCATCCCATTTTTTACTTAACCATCATTTTGTGTTTTTTTTTTTCTGTTTAGCCCTAAAGAAGAATAATATCACTAAATTTCCAAATGTTCACTCGAGGGTAAGGATTTCTTCTAGCACACCGGTGGTGGAGGATACACAGAGCTGGCAAGCATCACTTTTTACTTAGCTTCCTCCTCTCTCTGTATGCCAGACAAACTGCGGGTAGATGTAGCTAAATGTAATACTGGTGAGAGTCTAAAGGCCCAGTGGAGCTTTGGACCACTTAGCTTCACCCTCCTGTGCTGTAGAGGATCAGTAGGCCGTGGGCAAGGAGGCACCTGGTGATGTTTCTTGAGTGGTTGGTCAGAGACTCCCTGAAGCCCGAGCTGTAAAACCGTGTTGTGAGGGGGACCACGTTGGAGGGAGCCCCGTAAACCTCTTGTGCAGAGTCTGAGGGAGACGTTGCATCGAGGCCCCAAATTATTCAGGAAACACATAGGTGGGAGCCGCTGCTCTCGCGGGCTGGGGTGCTCCTCGATGGTAAGCGGCATCCCTGGGCATCCTGCTCTCCTCCCCTCCCAGTGTTGTGGACGTGAGGTCTCCAGGGCCCTGCAGACGCCACGTGCTTCAGCGCTGGCAGGAGAACACAACGCAAGCTTGAAGTGGCTCCGAGTTGTTCCAGTTTTCCTTATGATGTGGCTCTGCCAAGCCATTAAAATACCATTTAACATGTTTGAAGCGTGATTGCTTACCGTGGCTGGTGACCGTTGCCATGCTTGCTCCATTTTGGCCCTAACACGGTCCTCTTCCAAGTTTAGCCTCGTCTTGTCCCCAGCTTGCCTTAACCCCGTAGTTCCCTGGAGGTAACGCCCGGCCGTTTCTGCCGCGCCGCGTCTCGAGGCCGGGCGTAGCTCTGCCGAGGCCACGGAATAAGGCACAAAAGACGGACAAATGAGCAGCCCAAAGCGTGGAGGCAGGAGAGGGCAGCGTCAAGCAAAGGTACCTTCTGCTGGAGGTGCACTAAGAGCTGAGACACTTGGAAGCTGTAGTTAAACTAAGACATAAGCAATCCAAGAAATTTGAGGGAGGGTTTGCCAGGTCCAACACACATTTGTTCCCTGGAAGAAAAGTTTTTCTACCCGAAGCAGCTTTCCGGTGTTCCAGGTGTGCACGTCCTACCCTGCTCGCTACGCGCAGCGTTTGCATCTGCGTTGTGCAGGAGGGCCGAGCCAGTTGCTCCGGTTGTCTTTCGGCAGGCAGATTTACAGCGCCCGTAACACAGGCTTTTGTTAAAACGTCCAGCTTCACCATCCATCACCATGTATCCGTTGCATGCTCAGTGCAGCCCCGCCGTCCCTCCCGAGCTGCGTGCTTGCTGGCGGCAGCAGCTGGGCCACCTAAGGCCGTGCCGGGGTCACCACCACTGTTGCTCGTTCAGGTCAGAAGCATCTTTGCAGCCAAACACGATGGTAGCAATGGAGTAAAACAGCACCCTGCGCTTTTACAAGATGGTAACAGCAGCATCTGTTTTTTTTTTTTTTTTTTTCCTCATACCTCTTTTAAATAAATGGCTACCTGGAGGGCATAGATTCATGCTTGGTTTGATAAACATTTCTCTCATTGTATCCTGTGTTAGTCAGTCACTCCTCATCGCACTTTAGAAAGCTCTTACAGCACACATACAGCGTTTTTTTAGTGGCTGCATAAAGGAATAAATTGTACTTCAGCTAAACAGATTTCAGCTTATGTTGCCTTTCTCCATGACTTTAATACATGTTGCTGGCCAGGGGGTGGGAGACGCTCAGACTAACTCGTGAGCATGCCGAATTAGTTTCACCAGTACTTCAGAGCATTTCACCAGTATTAGCGGCTGCCTGGGTGTTTAGTGCAAAGGGCACATCCGTATTTGCTCTCTTCCATTCTCACTGGGTTGACGTCCCTTCTCCTGTTTCTACACAAGCTGCTTTGATTGGCTTCCAGCAGGACTTCTTCTTGTCTAGCCAGTGTGTGCGCGTGTGTGTGTGTGCGCGCGTGTGTGCATGCATGTATCTGCGTGTGTGTATGTGTGTGTGAGTGTGCGTGACTTACCTGTTTCTGACCGCCGGTTTCCTCTCCGCAGATCTTAGAAACCAGCCATACCGACGGGCCGATGCGGTGAGGAGAAGCGTTAGACGGCGCTTCGATGACCAGAACTTGCGCTCTGCCAATGGTGCTGAAATAACCATGTGAGCTGGAGACCTGCGTGTGTAAAGTAAAGGGTGTGCTTGAATGATCCCTTGTCCATGTGACCGATGATAGGCTCTGCCACTTAACTACAGCCTTGGAAACAGTAAAATTACCTTCTAAAGGGCTCAAAGACCTAGAAAAATGCATAGGAACGTCAGCGATGGGCTCTCCACTCAACCGTAGCTAATAAGTGCCTAAAATTGAAGTACCTGCTCAAATTAATCAAAGCAATAGGACTTGATTTGATTGGGTATCTTTTTACACCAATACGTTACTCAGTATTTTTAACCAAAATGTAAAATATATGTTGTTTTTGGGTGTTTGGTTATAGAAAAGGTTAGTGACAGGTCCTCAGCTGACCTGACTTGGCCGGTTGCACACAGGTGACACTTGGACACGCTCCGCTGGGGGCTGCGTAAGCCAAACGCACTCCTGTGCTGTCTGCCGAGGAACGGCCCTTGGCCTCAGCTGCACTTATTGGCTCTTTATTTTTGTCTAAAAAAATAAAGTAAAATAAGGGCTTTCCATATGTAATAGGGAAGTAATTGCAAGACTAAGCCCGTACCTTTTTCCGCCAGACACAGGCTCCACACCACTGCAGCTAGGATGTGGTGACGTGTAAGTCAGCGACCACACGCTTTCTGTCCAACGATGAACACTAGTCTTCACTTGCAGATTCTGCTTTTTACAGTACGCAGCGCAGGGCTGAGGCACGGGGAATACCTGGGGTACAAAAAGCAGTGCGAAGGCACAAAACGAGGATGGTGGATAAAGCAGTTACTCTTTTCTTCAGCTAGAGGCGGCTTTTGAATAACAGTGTATTTATTAATTAGCACTAAGGCATTAACATCTCAATAATCAGTATTAGGCTCCTGAGGACCGTTACCGCTGCGTCGTTAGCACGGAGGGATCTTCTGGTGCCCTGCTCCTTACGGCTAATACCCCGTTACCAGCTTAACGTTTGCAGCAACTTTGTAACCCCCCGGTTTCCTTTGACAATCGAGTTCAAATGCTCCCCGAAGGGGCCTTTGTTCAAGGATGAAGTGTAGCCCAGCCTAAAATCCCACATAATTTATACATTGCATTTTTAAAGCTTAAAAATGGGTATTATTATACTTAGTTTAGCAGCATTATGCACACCCCACTCCTGGTTTTCCATCAATCTCCTGGTATAAAAAGATAAAGCCGAACTGTGTGACCGCAGGGTACTTGATCTTTTCAGAAGTGAAGAACTGGACTGAAACTAAATTTGTACTTTCCAAGCAGATACAGTTTGCTTACAGCTTACCTTTTCTGGTATCATTGCATCAATATATTAATTGTAAAATTTATTGTATAGTATTTAACCACTGAATTTCTTTTCTTTTATGTTGTGCTTATGTGAACCACTGGTGAAGGTCCCATTTTTCTTGGATAATGTGTAGTTATATGATAATCTGTTTTTAAATGTACAGATATTTTGCTACAAAATTGGTGCAGTTTTTTATGGTTTTTACACTTCTCTTTTATTCCCACTTTAGCCTCTGGGTAATATTGTAAATATTGTTTAAAAAAAATGCATCAGCCTGTGCTATACAATCTGAATGTTATTTTAACTTATAGTTTTGTTTTTATATTTAACTAAATGGACAGTTTGGGGCTCAAAGTTACCACATTGACCTCTGCTTACCTATTTACAGGACGTTTACTTTACAAACTGCCACCGTCTCGCATTTACAGCAACGCGTACCTGACATGCTAAAGAGAACATGCCACGACTGCCTTTCTTCACGGCTAGTGACAGAAGAGCATTTTAATCTGTGTAAAGAAAATTGGCAATTTAATTAATTGCAAGTCAAATGGCTGAACATGCTAGCGCTCACGTTCTTACGCTCAAAGGTATTTTTTTAATTTAAGACAAAAATGATCATGCAGATAGACTATAATACTGGCATGTTCTCTTTAATATTTTTCTAGTAATAGACCTGCTTCTTAGCAATATTAGGAGTGTTTTATAAAAGCAGTTCATGTTACTTTCCTGGTCTGTTCCTGGCATAAGAGCAAATAAACTATTTACACTACTACACAGTAACCCATGCTTCTCCTTCTCTCTCTCTCCTTCTCTCTCTCTCTCTCCTTCTCTCTCTCTCTCTCTCCTTCTCTCTCTCTCTCTCTCTCCTTCTCTCTCTCTCTCTCTCCTTCTCTCTCTCTCTCTCTCCTTCTCTGATCACACTAAGGTTTGTTGGTTTGTTTTCCTTGAAGCGGTGCTCCCTCGCAGGAGTTGCACCTGGAGCTTTCGGCAGAGGCAGGGGGAGGCCGAGCCCCTCCGTCCGCCCCGTAGCCAGGCCCGCAGGGCTGAGCAGCACCAGCAGCTCGGGCCACGGCCCCTTGCTGCACCGGCCAGCAGCAAGTCCCCCGGCAGACCTCAGCCCCCCGGCCCAGCCCAGGCTTTCACGCCGGCACCGCTCGCAGAGCAGCGCGGAGCGGCTGAGGCAGGGCGGCACCAGGCCACCCTGGGAAGCTGCCCTAGCACTCACCCTCCTCTCCCCTTCTGCAGGGCCAGGCACTTCGGTGGCACTCACCTGTAACTGCATCTTTAGGTTAAAAAAATAAAAACAGGAAAAAAAAAAAAAAGCACCCACCTGCACCCTCCCTCCCCTGTCTGTTCAAGGAGCACAGGTCTCCGGGACTGCCCGAAGCAGGACCATGCTGGAAGGGGCCCACCCCCGCGGCCCCCTGCACACCTCCGCAGCGATGCCACACGCACAGCCGAGCTGCCTCTGCCCAGGGCTGCAGGGACTCTGCTCAGCCCCTGACACCCGCTGCTCTGGCAAGCGCAAAGGCACCATCTACTCCAAAATAAGGCTTCAGAAATAATCATCTGCATTTGCTCCCTCAGTTTGCTATTAGCCCCATCACAGGAGACCAGGAGGCCCACGAGCCCGATGGAAGTTGACGCTCACCTTCCCTGCAGCGCGGGCCCGTACTGGAAAGGCTACGGCAGCAAACACGGACCCACGGGCCAGCACCAGCCTTTGGCACCAAACACTCAGCTCCTGACAAAACTAGCTGTAATGGAGAACGGTCTGCCACAAATACCTGGAAAGCAACAATACAGTGTTTAAAGCCTACACTTAAAGAGAACAACTTCATCTTTTAGCCAAAATTCAGATTTAATTTTTAAAAGGGTTTAACAAAATAAATACAACAAGACTTAGGGTAAGAATGGCCTCGAGGACAGCCCTGCGCCCCTGACACCCGGGTGCCGCAGCGTGGGGGTGACTACACAGGCTTCAAATTAAACGGATCACAAGCAGCACACGCAACTTCGTGAGGGTTGTGCAAAACAGAAATAGCAAATCAAACACAATCAAATTTTAAGACTGTCATCGATACCGTTAACATCTTAAAAATGCTAAAATCCTTTTCATTTCAAGGCAGAAATACAGAATTTGCACTCAAAGCTTCATTATGCTGTCCAGGAAGGAGAACACAACTCCAAAGCCCACTGTCGCTGGTTTAAGAGCACAGAAGGGAAACACAGGCAAAAGAGTTTGTATCACACCAGTCTCCCCCCTCCATGAAAAAGGGAGGCTGCAAGACTGAGCAGAAGAGGAAGAGAAGGAAGAAGGAAAAAAAAAAAAGTTGAACTCATTTCCCCCTTAAAAATAAATCATGCCTTGCCAGGAATGTTTTGAAAGCAGTCTAATTTTAAGATCTGATTAAAAGTAGAAAAAAAAATTCCATTAGAATAATTTACATTTACAGTTTTTTTATTTTTAATGGAAAAATAAAGGCAAACCTTTTAAAAGTAATATTTACTTAGAAACATGTTTTTCATGTAAGTTACGCAAGGCAGTAACAAAATATTGTACATAAGTTCTAATGTGTTTGCAAACCATTACAACTTGACAAAGTCTAAATTAGTTTAGCACTCGACGCTTTCCCATTTCTCAGATCTATACCAACATAAAGCCAATATAAGACATGATTAACTGTTAAGTTCTATAAACCATTTGCCCTCCTGTTTTTCACTCGGGAGTTACTACCTGTTTTATCATCTGTGCATTTCAAGTACAAATCCAGGGAAGTGAATTTATAAGGTTCGCAAAATACACATTTAAAATCTAGGCTGACTGTCCCGGGAACACCAACTATTGCGCATCCTTCCACGCTTGGGAGAGTCACTTGCTATGTGGGAGAAACCCAGAAAAAAGCCACAGCCAACATTTTTAATCAGTCTGCAACTTCCTAGATTTTGACATTAAACACATCACTGTGTACAAAGAATTATCATGAGTCCTGTTTTGACCAAACTCATGGCTTTTTTTTGTTTTTTGTTTTTTTTTGAAGTAACAAGCAATGAGTGTGTGTGATGAATAACTAATGTTTGCTTTGTTGGAAAACACCAACATTGAAATGTGCTCTGTATTGAACATTGTGTGAATACCAAATAGTCTCAATAAAAAGGCTGTCATTTCCTGCTGAATACAGCAGATCAGGTATTTCCAACATATTATATTTCAAATGCATAATTTCAATCTCAAATAGTATTCTTAAGAAGTCTGAATCACGTAACCACCCTAGCAATAATATATGCTGCGTGAATGCTATACGCTTTAACCGATTGGACCTTTTTGGAAATTTATGTAATAAAGTAACAGCTGTCATATATTAGAAAAAGATAAACTGAAAAGGAACCTGAACTTTAATTAGTCTTCATACTTTTTGCATGAACCTATGTTGCTTAAATCCAACAATCAGAAGATAGCAGTTTTTTAATCAGAGCTGTACAGAGTATTTAAAACTAGAAATAAATACTAGTACACACTAGAAGACAAGGTTTAATAATTGATAAAAATGTACAAAAATATTCAAATCAGAAAGTTTCAGAATGTGTACCACAGCAGTCAATGTTTGTCACTGAGCAGGGCTAACAGAACTTTCCTCAAAACAAACTGGTCAGAGGCAATCAAAAAGGAGACAGGGTTTAGGCTTCTTCCTCTTCCTTTTCTAAGGAAGGGTTTAAGCAAACACTGATGTTCTAGGCAGAGATACTGCAGCTGCTATTGAAAATGTGGTGGTACATTCTTCAGCAGGTTCTTAAGGCAACATACTGAAATTAATTTACAATTTGATTTTTTTAAAAATTCATAACGTGAAGATAAATGCTGAAATAATGTCCATAGCTGTTTTATGTATCAGGTTTTACACTAATACAAAGGAGGCTCTGATTAAGCAGCACCCTCTAGTGGCACTGTAATGAGGGGTCTATCACATTTCCAACCTCATTTGCAGGGGGTTAAAACTTTACCATAAAAATTCACTCCAAGATAATGCTTAGACATGAATCAGCCAGGAATTCCTCTCTTTCATATAAATGCTCAGAATTGATTTGGCTAGTAATGCAGGTCACAAAAAAGCAATTCCAATTTTTGATGCTTTTTTTTTTTTTTTTTACTACAGATCAAGAAATGGATTCATTACTCCCCTTCCCATTGCCTTTCCCTTTCAAAAAAATAAACAAATCCATAAAGCAAATTAAACGACAAGAAACTATATTAGGAATCTCTTTCTAAAAAGGAAATTTCATCTGCCCACTGGCCAGGAAAACCAGCGTTACTACCTTTCTAGGAAGGACCATAGTTAAGAGAGGCTTTGCTAGAAAGGTGACATCATTTTCCTTAGCCTGCAGACAGGATCCAGTCAAAACTGAAACATCTTCCATCATGTTGATCCCTCCAAAGGGCTCCATGGTGAGCAGAACACACATTCTGCCTAGTAGGTCCAGGACAAACATTCAACTTTGAACTCGAATTTCACTTGCTTTTCTAGATTTGATGCCAGGCCCGTAATAATAGTACTTGAATGTATTTATGTGGTAAAATTAAAACCCATTGTCATTTCAACAATGGAACTCAGGATATCAGAACCCACGTCCTGAATTAGACATTGGTTTCTTTTATTATGCCACAATGTAAACATATTTGGTATAAATAATGTTCTCATTGATCTTCATCCAGTTGTTCCAAAAGCGTCCTCCTCTGTTTTTCCAGCTCCCCTTCACTCAGTTCACTGCCAGAAGTATCCCAGTTACCCTGCAGAGAGAAGTAAGGTTAATGTAAGAACAATTTCTTTTCCAAGCTGCATTGACTCACTGGAGGTAGAGCACGTGTCCCATCATCACCCTGAGAGCCCCAAGCAGGAAAAGTCAAAGTCAGGGAGCACATCCTGCAGAAGGCTCACAGCTCAAGCCCCGGCCCGTGCCCTGTCACGGTTTAAATCCCACAGACGCTATTCTGCACAACACAAACCTGTCTGCAGCTGCTCCTGCAGAACAGGACAGAGGCAACCATCCTGTTTTCCAGCAGGATTTCTCTACAAGCACTGTTAATAATAAAGTACAGTGCTTCTGACGTCATCTGGTGCTTGTAAGCACAGTATTGTTTAAGCCATTTCTAGACAGTACCAAAACAAGGCTCCCGAGCCCTGAGCACTGTTAGCGCCTCTTAGGCAGCAGCATTTGGGCCAACACTTCTGCCAGCAGTAGCCACAGTAAGAGCTAGGGGAGGAAAAAAGGGCGACTGCAAACTCAGATCCTAAGTTTGATGTAGGCTGCATCTGCTTAATTACATTTGAATTCACATTCTCAATATAAGATGCCCACAATAGGACATGTAATTGAGATTTTCGAAGGCATCTGGAGGCCAAAGCTGATTATTTTAAGAAGATAATACAAAAAGCAGACATCTGCCCTTCCATTTCCTCTCAGAAGCTGGGAATGCACAGGGGGACGTTATCCAGAAGGACACACCACGCGTACAATCCACCTAACTGCAGTGATGCAAATAATTCCCCCTGAAGAGATGCCCAAAGGCGTTGAACCCCCCCCAATTTTTTTACTTTTCATTCAAACACTTTTATACTTCTTTGAAAATACTGCTTTAAACACCTCTGAAAACAAGCTACGCACAGAACAATGACAAAGAGCAAGATTACTGTCATCAGCACACTTCCAGTTTCCCAACTTGAAAAGCTCAAGAACTGGAGAACGTTGTTCCACTAACAACTTTCTTCCAGTGTCAGACTAGCACCAGCCCAGCACTACAACTACTAAAATAATGACAAAACTACTAAAATTTTAGAATGCATGTACCAGAGTCACACAGGTGTTTCACTAGCTGTGCTGCTCATCTCTTTTTAGATCAGTCTAGGCAAACTAGATGCCCCCCTCGCTCATTTAATCATAAAGACTATTTTGTAACTGGATGGACTATGCTTCAATACCTTCTATAAAATAATATGCCTCATGCATACTCTTACACCAACTATCAACAATAAATAGCATCTACCCAAACAGTAATTTCATGCATCAATAACAACATTAAATGAGGGCATAGGATCTTTATGATTTTAAGTTTTGCTGGAACATTTGGTCTACTTTTTATATAAATGGAATGGAACATAAAGCTTTACTCTTAAGTAAAGACTTTATGAATCTATAAAGCAAGTGTACTACATTACAGCATCCCACTGATATAAATACAAAATGGAAACAAGAAAGCTTACAGAATCTTTTCCAGGTCTTTTTTTAGTAGGAGATTTATGTTTTGATTCAGATCTTTGTCTAGCTCTATCCTTCTCACTCTCTCTCTCTTTTTTGTCTTTTTCTCGTTCAATATCTGATTCTGGTGAATCCTGCATAAAAGGGAAAGATATTAAAGCCTCTGCATACCCATTTTATTAACATACTGAATAATTTATATATCCAATACCCACAACTTATGGGCAGGGGGAAAACAACTTTTAATATAGGCTGTATTAGAAAGTAACTGCTCAAAGTTGTTACTAATTTAACACATGCTATTAACCATGGCAGAAATAAATAATGCAAACACACTACTAAAGTGATTTGAACACTAAAGTAGAGGGTTTGTTAAATACACCACTTTTCCCATTCTCACTGCATGCAAGGATGGGGCATGCTGGGTGCCACACAATAAATCTCTATGTACACAAATGCCATTTATTCAAGACCACCTCTGGAAGGGGTGAAATCTGGTAAACATTCTTCTGTTACATGGCTGGCTGGCCATACTTGAATGCTTGCTGGGTTTTTACTGGAATATTAACCATATAGTAAAGGGATTAGGTGCCATGACTAGATTTTTATTCCACGTTTTATCTCAGTGTTGCTAAGCTTATGTGGCCCTGTTTTTGTTGCAACAGTTGTTAGTAACATCTTACTCAAATGCCTAACAATTAGTGCCTTCCCCCTGCTTCTGAGGGCTGCCACTGAGGGGCATAGCTAAGTGTTTAAAAAAATTGCAGAAACAAAAGAATACATGAGTTTTGAGGAGTTTTGCAGCAACATGAGAGTCAGGAGACTCAACTTCTTTCCTTACCCATGACCAGAAATATTCCTTGGCCTCAACTAATACACAGAGTGAAAGCTTGCTTTCTACTATTTGGGTTCTTTTGATGCTCCAGTCACTTTGATATAAAGCTTCTAACACAAAACCCTGATGCTCCAGCAGGCAAAAGGAATGGTGCCCAGTATGAGGCAAAAGGAAAAGACAACTGGGATCCTTTCCAGCATTCCATGGTCACAGTGAACTCCACGCATTGCAATGGCAACAAACAGCATATGCCAGGCTAGTAGTACAATCTTCTAAGTTTGCTTGAATGGCTGCAGTTAAAAAACCCAAATTTAATAGTCTCAAATGATTTAGTTTTATACAAAATTGAAGTTACGCTACCAAAATCCTTCTCACGTCTGGTCTCACATAGTCCCTATTATAAATGCAGCTGGATGATTACAGACACCTAAAAAGGATTACTGAAAGCACAAGGTGTTGAGTCCATCGGCCAACTCAAAAATAGCAACACTTACTGACTTATGTCTTCTCTTCTTGCTCTTCTTCTTGTGTTTTTTTGACTTCTTGTAACTTCTCTCTGCAAACATAAGAAAAATACAGCGATAAAAATATTAAGACCCAGCAACAAAACAGTAACACTCAAAAAAGAAAAGAGAAAAAAAGCATACCAGATTCTGCACTGGAAGAACGATCAGAAACTGATCTAGATTCTGAACGCTGTCTTTTCTTCTTTGAATGGCTATCATCATCCTCAGACTCTGTGCCCTTGAGACACAAAGCAATGTATTTAGCAATAAGACAGCGTTACAAATAAGTTACAGAAATAGACTTTAACACATCATGAAACAACTTACCGAACGAGAGCGAGATCGCTTCCTGTGATGTTTTTTAGACTTTTTAGAATGTTTCTTATTCTTTGAATGATGATGCTGACACTCGTGCTAGAATACAAGAGAATCTAAATGTTATAATTGGTCTATAGGACACAGCAAGAAACAGTAACGTTGTTTCTCATCATCCATAAAGTACCTTACGCTAGCAGTTTAAAAATACATAAAAAGCTATCAGTATTGCGGTGTTAAAGCATTTAGGAGCAAGGAAACATACAGCTTTGGGTTTGGATGCACATAGTTCCTACTATGTACACCTGGACCATTGCTTCCAATTTAAAGCTCTGGCTAAAAGTTGGCCAAGAACATAGTGCATACCTTGCTTTGACAAATCTGAAATTGTGCCATTTCAAAAACCTCTTAAAAATTCCAGGAAAAAGAAACAAAAAAACCCCAGGGAGTACATATTTTAAAATCAAAACTCACATTAACTAGGAAAAAAGGCTTTAATATAGATACTTATAAATAATGCAGTTCAGTAAAACGCTGTTAAATCCTTCTCCCTTTCCATATAATTTAAGAGCCAATAACCTACGAGAATTTTTTTTGATATTCTCTAATCAGGAAAAAAGTAAAGAAATAATTACCTCTAGTACATGCATGAAATCTTTAAATATTCTTTTTCTTTCAGATTCTAGAGTGATGTCTTCAAATGCTGGTTCCTTCACAAATCTATCCCTGATCTGTAATATGAATGCAGTCATTCAAGAGTTAATAAAAAAAATGTAAGCATGATTTCACCTAGTGAAAGAGACTGTACAGTTATAAGGTTAAGTTTTTCTTTCTTTTTTTTTTAATGCCAGCTTCACATTTAAGGAAGGATCCAACCAAAACAGACTCTTTTTTCCTGCATAAGCCATTTAAACTACGCAAGCTGGGTAAAACATGTAATTTTATGCAAAATATACTTTGAGGGGGAAGATTTTTAAAGGTTAAGAACAGAACAAAGTTAAAAGTTTTTAAATTGAGAGCATTCTACTTGGTTAAAGTTAAGTTTTGATTTTTGTGTACTTTCTAAATTGTATTCAAATTGAAGTATCAGTAGAATTACCAATAAAGTTATTCACATCAAATGTTTACTGAAGAAAAAACAGGACTACTCTGATGGGTCTAGATTTATATAAATGGAGAAACACTAGAAGATCTACAGCTTAGACAATCTAGGTTTACTTATAAGAACATTAGCATGCAACAGCCTGTTGAATATAATAAAAAAATTTCTTAATTAAGTGACAATACATACATCTTCCCAGACAGCATCCAATTCAATTGGAGGTGTAGCTTGTTTCAACATACTCTTGAATGCAGACTCTTTCCGCTTCATTTTGCGAGCTTCTTCTTTCTCTCTCTCTCTTTCACGGGCTTCTGCCTTTTCCAGCAGCTATATCAAATAAAGGTTATGAGAACATTTGAAAGACATCAGAAGAGAAGACTAATAGTTCAGTTTCATGCTTTTTTTTGGAAAGCTCACTGATAGTTAGAAATAGAAAACTCTAAAGCTGAACTAAGTAGCTAACTTCCTGTAAGCCCTTATGACTTATTTTTAAAGCATGCAATTGCTGTTTCTCAAAGAGAATTTAAAAGACAACTAATACCTGGTGCAGGCCAGAACTACAGAACAAGAAAAAAAAAATTCCTTCATAAGAAAAATTACCTATGAAGACATTATTAATTCCTACCACAAAATTTCACTTTTCTCAAGATGGAGTGTTTATATTTTGAATAAAAATCTACCTCTACCATTTGTATTTGGGAACCAATATCAGTATAAGCATCTTTAAAGCACAACATCTCTCAAATACCATGAAAGTAGTCATAACACAAAAAAGATGCAGTGAAAATAAATGCCGATTCTTGTTTTATAAGGGATTTCATATTAGAATTTTTTAAACGTTTCTATATATCAATACTTACGCTATTGAAAGCCAGTTTGATATTTCCTGCATCTAAAGTTGTAGCTCTTTTAGTTGAACTGATGACTGTAACAAAATCTTCAAAAGAAGTATTCACTTCAACAACAAATCCTTTATCCTGTAATAAAATTGCCTCGTCATCAGGTAAGTCAGGAATTCTCACATTAGCTCTAACGCACATGACATCAACACAATGTGTAATCCCATCTCCCAGTAGCAAAGAGCTCAATTATTGGTTTCACAGACTTGAATATAGTTATTAAAAAATAAACCACATAGTGGAGCATTTTCTCCCCTCACCTTTAAGATATCTTTTATTATCTTCTTTTCATCATGGTAACGTGCTTTCAAGTCTTCAACATAGAACTTGAAAAGATCAAGTGCTGTTGATCCTGATGAAAAAACTAGATAAGTCAAAAGCTAGCTCTAGCAAAAGAGCTGCATTTTTTTAAAAAATTTAGAAAATATACAACTAACCCCAGCTCTATTTTGCCCCAAATCTTTATATTACTTTTTATGGGTTGGAAGAGAAAGTATTCTTACCAGGCTGACCAAGCATATTAGTGAATCTGATGTCAGAGCTTATGGTTGGGTACAACTCCATCCAAGAGGACATCGAATGTAACTGTCCGTGCTCATGCAATTCATCTAAAAATATCTACCAAACACAAGTGAAATGGAAAGTTGTAGTCACATATCACTTTGCTAACAGCTGGAATAAATACTCCTGATTACTCAAATTCTATTTTTGTTAAAAACTGATTTAAAAATAAGTTCAGGTATTATCACTTCTTCCTGGTTTCCTCCACCATTTACAGCGTTCCAATTGGATTCCATTACCATTCAAATCTATTTGCTCTTACTCTCCCCTACTCCTGGCAGTTATCCAGCAGATTTATTACACCGCATATAAAACTATTTGATTTTTTTCCCCTCAAATCACCAAAACTGATAAGAATGTCATTCAAATATGTGTTTCTGTAATACTCAAAACAAAAGGGCCAAGGTCTAGTCAGGAGGAAGAAAGACTAACGCAATGCAACAAAGTACAGCAAAGAAAAACTCATTACAGAAAAAACAGTTATAGAATTTTTTTTAAGTATCTTTATGTCCAATCAGTTTTACAATCACATATTGCACTTCATAGTTTATGAGATTATATTTAAGCAGATCAATAGGTGATTTAAAAGAAAACAAAGTAGCCCCCAAAAGCCAGCTTTACTATTTATAGTTTTATTTATTCACATGTATGCAACTGCCCTGTTTGGCAAACACACTAATAATGGAATAATAATAATAAAAACCTGGTATCCCAACCAGGCTAATACTCATCTCCTGAATACTGATTCATTATATGCACCCATTAAGCTATCTTAAGACACCATGAAGCACATGGAATATCTGAAGATATGAGGTGTCTAGGTCAGAAAAAGATTCACCAACCTGAAAAGATTCTCTATTTTTACGCTGTCGCCTTCTTTCTCTAAGCAAACTTTTCTGCTTTTCTTCTTCCTCTTCTTTTTCTAGTGCCCTGATATGTTCCTCGAAACAGATCAGTGCATCTTCCTTATCCATATCTAGCAACACATGATAGAGGAGTAAGATTACAAATTAGTCATTTCTTCTTACTACACTGTAGAGAGTTTCTTACTAAGAAATAACTGTTATCAAGTGTTACTGTTAATAGAGGGAGGGGAAAATACTTCAAACACTGAAGAATATGAAACCTGTGCAGCAGAAAACAAAACAAACTGCTGAAGTATCATTGACAACATGGAACATAGAAGTCTATGAGAAAAGTATTGTGGATGAGTAATTCTGTATCCTCCTCCATTTCCACAGGTATCTTGCAGACATAAGATAGAAGAGCACTGGAAACCTTTGTCAAATACTTCGACAGTTTTATAAAGTCATGAGCTGCTCTAAAAGACTCATTTATGAAAAAAATCTGCTCATAAAGGAAAAAAACCTACCTTTCTACCTTTATTTTGCAGTTCCATTACAATTTAGAAACTTAGATGAGAATTAGGAACTAGGAAAAAAAATGCTGAACAAAGCAGGGCCTCACTTGAGCAGAATGCAGTGTAAGTGTTTGCAACACTGGTTCTTTTGTCAAATAATTCTTCAAATTTCAGAGACTAGCAACTACCAAGGCAATCCAGCCGCCATGACAAGATATCCCTTGCTTCACCATTAAGATCAATCAGTAATGGTTTCTGAAACCAGTATCTGTTTCCTAGGAGCCAAAAAAGACAGGTTCCTTTATACAGGCTGGCTGCTCAGCAGCTATCACAGCTGCTCCTGACTGGGCAAGCCATAGCCAGGAGGAAGGAGTCCTCACTACTAAAACAGATCCATTCCCTCTTCCAGAAGAAATTCACAGATTTTTACTCACTCTGAAGTTCCTCATCTTCTGCAAAGGTAGGATTGTCCATCAGATACTGCTGAGCCTCCGACCAAGTAGTACAGTAAGTGACATTAGCCATGTTATCTAGTATGTTCTTTAAAGCTTCCCAATTCCTCTTTCGTAACTGCTTGGCTTGCTCCTGAGAAAAATAAGTTTTTTTTTTTTTTGATGTTGTATAGACAAAAAATACATGACCCTCAGTATGGTCTCAAAGAAAACACAAAATTAACCTTTTGTTCACATATAAAGGAATGTGACACATTTTGGACCCACTTACAGTTTTTTTTATATACTATTACCACTGGCATCCCCAAATATGGCATTTTAATACTATAATCTCTGACTATTCCAAATAGATGAGAAAAGCCCTTAAGACACAGCTCATCTGTGGAATACTGTTAGGAAACTGCCAGTACATTCAGCAAAAAGTCAGTACTGCAAGGAAGTTCTACGGACCATTGTGCTTTTGAAGAATAGATCTAAAACAGGTGCTAATCATAGAACTTAAGCAACGTTGTGTGGATCACTGCCCTTTTTTGTTTGCTTGCCTGTTTTTTTGTTTTGTTTTTTTTTTTATTTGTTTTGGGCAAATGTGGACCTTAACACTAGTCTCAGTTAAATCAGAATTTCAGAAATAGTCTTGCTACACCCTTCATTTTTAATTATGTATCTGTTTCCTATCTGTCCAAGGATATTGGTAAGTGCTAGCATCACAGTAAAGCCGCTACTGAATTTCAGTGGAGAATAACTGACCAGATGCAATTAGGGGCAAATCAAAGTCAGAACAGTACCACTAATGTCAAAGGAAATATAACTTTCTGTAACAAGGGTCTAGCCTGCGACAGTTTCACCATGTGATTCAGAGCAGTTTAGAATAAAAACTATCACATAATTTATTAAAGCTATACTAAAAGTTAAACATAGAATTTGCCAAAACATATCTCAGTAAGAACAAGCAGCAAGACCTTTCAAAAGAACTGCTATTATAACTGCCATACTGGGTCAAATCAGAGGTTTATCTTGTCCATGCACCAGCAGACTACAATGAATTAGGGAAAGATTATGAGAACAGAAAAGTTATCTACCCCTTGCATGTTTGCCTGGTTTCAGGCAGTTAGCTTTTCAGGCAACTTTGATCTCCACAATGTTACTCTGCAGCAGTGAGTTCTACAACTTCATTCACACGCTGTGCAGAAACATAAAGCACTATCTAAATAAACCATAGGAAGTTATCATATTCCACCCCCTAACTCTATTTGAGTGCCCCTTGCTTTTTTGTATAGGAAATAAGGAACTGTCTCCAAATTCACCTCTCCAAAACTGGTCAGTTTTGAAGAGTTTTATCAGTACTTCTTTCCCTGTTCCCTTTCCCCATCACATCTTTCTAAACTGAAGAGCACTCCCTGTAGTGTCTCATAGCTGATAAGCCTTGCCTGCCTTTGGTACCTTTCCTAGTCCTCTCCCTTTGGAGAGGGGTAACCTGACCTGTTCACGGTAACCAGTATGTGGTTCACAGTAACACAATAAAGCTCCCACTTCATTCTCAGCGCCTTTCCTACAGATTCCTCCCCTTCTGTTGGCATCCTGACTGTCACTGAACAACATGCTGAATTAACTTTTTTTAAAATCCTACACTGCTTGCAAGATTGTTTCTTAAGTGGTAGAAGCTAATTTACAGATAACAAGTGAAAGATTAGGTTTGAAAAAGAGTTACCTTCTCTTTCTTAGACAGAAAAAACAAGACATCTTCATAAATTTCAAGACGATCACGCTCAGAGATGGCATTCCAGACTTCCATCTCCCCAAACATTTGTTCAGCTTTTCTACACAAAATAAAAGAGAAAAAGCATATAATAATTTATTGGCAAACACTAATTTAAAGCATCCCATTGGCTTACAACAACACAGATCAACTGCATTCAAAGCAGTAACGGTTTTGTACAGCAGCTCCCCAGTTTTCCTCTCTGACTTGGTACTTATCATGGGCACGAAAGACTGA
Organism: Dromaius novaehollandiae; assembly: GCF_036370855.1. Taxonomy (NCBI): domain Eukaryota; kingdom Metazoa; phylum Chordata; class Aves; order Casuariiformes; family Dromaiidae; genus Dromaius; species Dromaius novaehollandiae. The sequence continues at coordinate 2,084,337 of NC_088104.1, read as the reverse complement.
CAGGGCTATCACACTCCTAAAGGTACACATAACTCTTACTATGTGTAATGCGTATACATAGTAGGTTTAAACAACTTTTCAAGTTCAGAAAGTTCCATCTCAGCTCAGAAGGTAATCAGTTGCATCTCCAAAGAGATTCTTGGCATTAGACATGCAAAAATTTAATAGCATTCATACAGTATGTTAGACTCCTAAGAACAAGCTATCAGATCTACTTTTCTCCTAATGGCAGATGTAATACAAAACATCTCGCAATGTTTTGTTTCATTTCTACTTATTTGAAGCTCAAGCCATCAGCAACATCATCATCCATCAGCACACCATGCATTTGAGTTGCTTTCTTCAGACATGAAAATATTTTTGTTCCTATAAATATTTTAATTACAGGCTTTTCAAGGGCTGAGCATTAAACAGAGATTAGCTTTCACCAATAGCAAGCCAGGAAAAATTTAAGAATAAACTTGGCAAATTAGCAAGGGCCAGAACTCATTCAAGATTGCTCTTACTTGTATCTTGTTGTGGATGTCATCTTCTCATGGTTTTCAAGAAAACGCTGGAAAGATTCTTTAGCTTCTTTATATTTTGATCTTGCTTCTTCTTTTTCTTCTTTTTCTGTTTGAACTTTGTAAGCATTGAAGGCTTGCTTTTTTTCACTTAACTTTGCCAAAGCACTTCAAATCAAGGGGAAAAAACACCAGGAACAATTTTAAAAAGGGAATTAAATTAGAAAAAAAGCGGAAGAGCCAAAAGAAAATAGAATTTGAACAATCTAAACTTTCGAGACAAAATTAAGCATAATATAAATAACCATCACCCCATCTCTCTCGGCTTAACGAAAGTTTTTTTTTTTTTTAAACATAACAAAAAAGTAATTGTTAATAAACATTTAACAATAGAACAGAAAACAAAAATCACAGTTTCAGGTTGCGATTACACTTTTCACTGTATTATCAGGCATATCAGCCACTTGGCTGCCAATGTGAATAGCAGCACCAATTTCAAGTAGTAACCTAGAAAGTCCTCAGGACATTGTAAGTACATGCTTCTATTTCCAAGGAAATCATACAAATCATGATACAACAACTCCCACATCTTTTCCAAATGAATGAAATTAAACCTAGGACTTGCATTTCTCTGGTTAATGAAGTAACACAGTGCCTTGGCCATAGCACATGTTCACAAACATGCATGTATCTATCAAAGCAATCAAAAGTTACATCAGAAAAGTCAAAGTATTTAAGATAGCATTTGTACACAAACGTAATGAGAAAGGAATCAAGAAGTACCTGTATCTAGGATCATTAATGATCATTTTCATAGCTTGCTCCCATGAAGCATTGGATGGCACTCGCTGTGAAGACATTACATTATTATTAATTAGATTTGGCACATCCAACAATGACTGATTCCTTAAAAAAAAGTTATTAGAAAAAAGTAGTAGACTATGGAACTTTTGGGGTGAGGCTCACAGTAGATTTTTATTATGTCAGACATTAGCATACAACAGTGCTCATTATAAAATTTTAACACTTGACAAGGAAAAGGAAACATGGTACTTTGGGGATTATTGCTATTTTAACAATGAAACCTTTCAGAAATCTTTCTGCTACTACTGCTTACTAGAAAGAACACAAGCAGATTCCAACTACACAGAGGGAAAATCAAAGCTGACCTCATTTTATTCCTATCTCACCTCCATCTTTACGACAAAGATGACAAATTCAGTGACCAGGTACCAGGCAACACTTCAGTTACCAAAGTTTTTGTCCAACAGTAAGGTACATTTAAATATAGTTTCAGAATTATGGCTTTATAAGAGGAAAAATTCTGTCTTTAAATCAAATTAGCTTTAGTAAGAATTTATGAAAGTGGGGGGAAAAACTGACTTAAAGACAGAAGTGTTTTAATGTTTATTCCCATTTGTAGTTCACCCCTTACTCCCAAATCAAATGCAATCCTATGGGAACATTACATGCTAAACTTAACAGTTTTCCCATGTTCCAGATGTATTTCTACACTGTCTGTCACTGAAGCATCTACTTTTGGTGTCCACAAATACTCATGGTCCCGCTCTGGATTCTGGACAAATATAGTATTAGTTTACATTATAGTGTGGGGATCATGTGAAAGACGGACAGTAATGAAAAGAAACCAAACTGAGAACCCTAGAAAATCCAACACTCCCCCCCCCACACACCCTGAAAGTGTTTCTGAAAAGGCTGAAACTATATGCAGTTTTCACTGTAATATTCTTTTCCCTTGTTTCTTCTCTAGTACAAAAGTCAACTTCCACAACACTGAGACGCTCTTTGTAAAAAGTAGCAGCAGGTTTTTGTAATTCTATAAAGCATTAAGAAATGTTGACTGAAATACCTTTTCTTTTAACAGTTCTTTAAAGGCTTGTTTTGCTTCTTCCTTTGTATTCCATGTATAGGTTTTTTTAACTGGTTGGGCATCCTCCTCCTCTTTCTTTGGAGCAGCACTGTAAACAAGAATTATTAGATTTTATTATTTAGGCAATTTTTTTTCTAAGTTAGAAAAAACTTATTCATTATGTAAGTGAGTTTATGGCTCACTAAAGAGTCATAAAACACCATAATCAGATACACTTTTTGAGGTTTGGGGTATTCTTTTTTTTTTTTTTTTTTTAAGGAAAAAAAGAGAAATGATAAAGACTGTAATTTGTATGACACTTTTCTGTATGGACAGCAAACAAAATTAATAATAATATGACTATCTTAGGAAAGTATCATCACTTATGCAACTGGCTACCTGCTCAAGTTATTATAAACTATCCATAGAAATAAAACCCTGAAATTTATCAGGAGTGCAAATAATATATATACAGCTGTAACAGGAAGGGGACTGCCTAAAAATACCCCTCTTGGCCTTAGTTATCTCCTTCTGGCTATCATCCCCCATAGCTTGCTCCTTTTTTGCTTGAATGATAAAATCATCAGCTATAATTCTCCATGTAATTAATCCTCCATTTCTAACTAATGAGGATCTCATTTCTGTAAGATCACCCATGGTGGATCAGATAAAGATCTATTCAGCACTGCATTTTCCTCTAACAATAGCCAATTGCACAGAACTATCGAAGAGGAAACATACAGGGTAAGCATATGCTGTCCCAGGAAATTTCTCCAGCTATCATCCATTTATGAAGTGCTTGAGCTACAAGTGGTTGTCTGTAAGGTTTAAGAGCTTTGGGGTGGGAGGCAGTAATTTTTTTTAATAGATTTGATACTCCTTTTTCTTATTCATTCTTCCCTGCTACCACTGAGTCTTGCTCCCATTTCACAAAAACAGCCAGCTCTCAAAGAAGCCTGGCCACCTATTATTGAAGACAAACCCGATGCTAGAAGAAATCGTACAAAACTGCAGCAAAGCAAATACTTCAATTTTCCTTACTCTCCTGAAGCCTCCTGCTTGGAAGAGTCCTCTGCTGCATTAGCTGCACTTTCTCCACTCTGCTCCTGCGCAGCAGCCGCAGCAGTCGCTTGCTGTCCCTGATCTTCAGATGTGGATGTGGCAGTACTTTCATTTTCTGCCACAGAAGAAGCTGCAGTAGTTTCTGCTTCGGAGGCTGCTGTTGCTGCAGAAGTAGCAGTGGTGTTGGTAACAGCCGCAGTTTCAGCAGCAGTTGTGGCTGTAGTGGTTGTGTTTGTTGCTTCCGCTGCAGCAGCTGAAGCAGATGATGTTGGAGTGGATTCTTCAGGCTTGCTGCTGTAGATACCAAATAACAGGAACAGTCAATACAAGCACAGGACAAGCTAATGGCATAGAAAAACACCATTTCCCTAGTATGATATCTCAGAAAAAGAACACAAAACAATCTTGGACAGCTCCAAGAGAAGAGCTGCTTTATTGAAACTGTGTATCTAAGTAAGAATACGTAGGTCAAGGATTTCAGTTAAAAGGAAAAAAAGATGGACTATATTAGTTCAGTTTTTATATATTAAACCACTATTTGCAATGAAAATATGCTGCAAAAAGCATGTTTTAAGATGCAAGGATTACTATGTTTAAGAAACAACAGGCAGTTTAACATAGGATATTAAAAAGGAAATACCTGTTTTCTTCAGCTTTAATCATTGCTAAAAAAGAAAGGAAAAAAACAATCAAAATATAGCTTCAAAAGTAGTCTATATATAGAAGAAAAAAGTTATCATTAACGTGACTTAATAGAAGTATAGCTTTAAATATTTGTTACTATTAATTTTAGTATTTGTGCCACTAAAAAGCAATTCAGACTAGAACAAAATTTAGAAACACTACTAAATGAAGAATAGTAGATTTAAAAAATGATTTCTCAGTTTAAAATAATTATTTCAACTTTGAAAGGCACAGTCCTTGATGCTTCTTTTATTTTTTGTAGTGTTTTAAGCATTTATTTCTTACCCTAGCTGATTTTATAGTTTATGAAAGCCTTATTTCCCTTATAATAGCAAACAAAACTGTGCTAAGAGTGAAAAATGAGAGCACATCATCATGTGCCATTTGTACAAAAGGGAACATTGCCTTTAAAATACATAAAGGCATTATAATTTTACTAATATTTTTGCCATAACAGTTTCACACAAAATATTCTGTCAAAAATTAAAAGGAAATCATTACCTAAGCAAAGCCCTACACATGATTTTGGCTTTCAGTAGACAACTGGCACTACTGACTGCAAGATATACTACTGTTTTCAAAGTTCTTCTGAGGCACCAAAGCAAAATATGAATCTTATTTAAATGTAAGTTATACAGTACTACCTAAGTCCAACATCCTCTTACCCTAATTTCCCAAGTGAATGAGGATTATTATAGTGTTGCCTCTTTGCTTCTCTTCTTTCCCCAAACAAGCTGAACTCCTTAACAAATCATACAAAGTTCCTACTAGTTTCCAAAATTGGTGGCTGAATAAGAGTGAAATCCTGTAACAGCCCTCAATGATGAGAGATGTGAAGCATCACTTAACTGTTAACACACACAGCATGAGATAGAGCATGGACATAGCCCTGAACAAGCCACATCATGTTACAGTCCTAATTCAGTTGCTACTTTGGGACACGAGGGGGAGTTGATGGTGCTGCCACATAAGTAGGGAGAACCAAAGGTATAACTGAAAAGGGGATGGTGATGAGGTGGAACATGCAGGAGACAGGATTACCTCTATTGCATATGGGTTACTTTAGTACATTTCATTTCTAACGAAAGTACTGTACTTTGATATCAAACTCTTGCCATAAATCACGCATACATAAAACTTGCAACCCTCCTCCACCCTCCCTACTCAAGTTCTTTAATGTTACCTTCAAGATCTTCAAGTTCTTTGGGCTTTGCCCAGCGTGATTCCTTTGTTTGGGAATTATAATAGTAGGGCTTTCCAGAATCAGATTTGTATTCTTTCCAGGGACACTTAGACAGCAATTGCTGATGGAAATAAAACAAAAACATAGAAACAAACTTAGCCATGTTTTTAATTTTAAAACACCATTGTAAAAGTAGTGAGCTACAAGTACTAAGCCCAGAAATAACTTAAACATCAATGATTACAAGGGATATACTTCTCAGTGAAAATTCTCCCTAGCGACACACAAACGCCTTGCTTAACCAGGTATTAAAGAATTGAATCTTTTTCGTAAGAATAATCTATCTAAAAATTGATAAAAACTGTTTAGAGTTTTACCCACCTTGCAGCTTCAAGTTTCACCAACATAAAGAATGTGATAGCCATTTTATAAACGTTTTTGCAACATTCCTTATTTTAAGGAGTTTGTTCTCAATGGAAAAAAAAAAATCTACCGGCACAGCTATCCTACTGCACAATAGTTATGCTAGTAAATTCTTGTCTGCACACAAACTCATACACAGTATGATAATCTCTATTTGAAGTTAGTTTACCTCAGCAGGTGTTTTAAGATCATCTGGCTTCTCCCATGTGGACTGCTTTGTTTCAGTGTTATAGTAGTATGTTCTCCCATCAGGTGATTTGTGCTCTGTCCATGTAGATTTCTAGGAATATAAAATATGCCATTAATGTTGAATAGTAATTATGATTCAAATGCTATCAAAAGCCATTATAAAACTGAGGTACAAGAGGAAAGCACATAAACCTGTTTAGAATGCTCCTCGTTAACAGAACTGTTGGTTGTGGTGGTTTGCTGGGCTGCGCAGACTACGGGATGTGTTGTCTGAGGGCGAAACAAAACAGAGTTCTGAAAAGACATTCCAGTTACAATTTGTTTTCCATTTGCATGTGTATTTTAAGTATATTAAAAAAATTCAGTACTGAAAGAAAGGCAGCAAAATGAAATCTAAACAAATTTGACTCCATTGTTCCAAATCTGAATCTGTAAGTTCCAACCACCTTGTTCGTTTACACAGAATGGAAGTCTCCCAGAAATAAAAGAACAATTGATATCAATTGATATTTAATAATTAAGCTAGGTACATGGTTCCCAAATTTAGAAGTGACAACCAAAAACCTACAGTGCGATATCTTCAAAGTAGCATGACTTTTTAAAAGATTCCACTTATTAGCTGTTTAAGCAAACTACTTTCTTGTCCATCTTAGAAACTAAAGGGAAATGTTGTGAGGTATCTTTTAAACAAATGACTTTATACTTGCATAATTTTAAACGCCAGTCTGATAATGACTGAAAGTTGTTCATGGTCATTCACTGTGTCAAGTGAGATAAATTTTCAGATTACTTCCAAATGACACCTGTTTACCTCCCTACAGAGTCATACTGATTCGTGATCCAAAAATTTCAATAGTAAGTTGTACTACAGTGCCAGTGCTATTTATTCCACCAGCGGCTTCTCTCTTTTGTGAAAAAGTGGCACATAACTTAAACCATCTAATGAAGTGAATCTGCCTGCACATCACCATACTGCTTGCCATTAATATTAATCTCCTTCCATCCAATCCCATATTTGCTCCTATTTACCCAGTGTATCCAGTATTTGTTCCTATGTAAGCTACTCAACTATGCTATGTTCCCAAAGCATGAAAGGAGATGCTAGTAAAACCATAACACTTCAAACAGTGTCAAGACAGAGAGAAATAAAAAGTTAAGCTGAATTACCAAGTAGCAACAAAACGTATTGACAAAGCGGTGGTGATAACCGTTCTTTTAAAGCTAGTACTTAATACTCTTCAAGAATCATAGTGATGTTTTCAAAACAAGTGCTAGGAACTATTTAGGCTATTGTCTTTTTACTGTTGCAATATTTGGTAACAAAATTCTCAGTAAACTAGCATAGCTAATAAAGGGCCCAATAAAGCACACAGGACTGAGCGGTGCCAGAACCCGAACCTGGCTTCTCCTGCCAACCACAACTATGTCAGGGAACAGCAAAGAAGATTTAGCCATGGCCTGAGTTCTGCTATACACATCAGAACTGCCAAATCAAAATATTTATTAGTAGGCAACACAAAGTTACCACATGTAAGTAAGATATAAATCCACTAAAGTAAACACTGTGAAGGAGCAGAAAAGAAAAAAGAAAAAAAAAGAAAGGACCTTTGCTCTTTGTCAGTGCAAATAAAACCCCAACTCTATCCTGAATAACTGTCTAGCCTGACACTTGCAAAGATTTAAATCTGAAAACAGCTTTAAAGTAACATAGGTATCTAGGTTCTCAATTGCTTGCTGATCAAAAAGAAAAAAAAGTCAGACAAGACAGTCATTAATCTCCAATTTCCAAAAATAACAGAAGTGCACCAGAAAGCAGACCTACTTTAGGTTAAGCTAAATTCCGTTCAATAAAAAATCCTACTATGCCACAAACAACAGATCATGAAAGTCGTATGTACTCAAAGCAGAACAAATGCATCTGGAGCTATTAATTTTAACACTAATTACAGACTGCTGTTCTAAAGTCTCCAGGGCTAGATAAGTAAACAAACTCCATATAAAGAAAGACAAGGAGATGTTACATTTTCTTTTAAACCTCTAAGCCCAAGTATGCACCACAATTCTATTAAAAACTTCGAGAATTTTAGTTTTCACTTACCTGAGTTCCAGGTGGTGTTACACCTTAAAAAAAAAGAATACATTTTTTTTTTTACTTAATACTCAAATTATACAGTGTCTGAAAGAAAAAAACAATGCATAAAGATTTCTTAAGAATCAGTGAAAGTGTCAGTTATTGGAAGGCTAAACAGGCTATTTATATGGGATAAAAAAGTTGTAATTCCACATGGTGAAGGGCATTCAACTCAGAACTCTTTGGAAAAAGTATCCAACATGTCTCTTTCCAGTTCAGACAAGAACAAAATAAGCAAGCCTGGCCCCCATTCTTCAGCACAATTTATTTCTAAGTGTGCATGCCATTATTCAAGCAAGAAGGTAAGCTTTTGATTTACTTATAAAAAGGTATAAGCACAAGCTGGAATGTGTCCCCAAATAAGCGCTGCTGGAATCTTTACACTCTGAGAAGCTGACCGAAAATAACTGGAGTACAGATCCACACTGACAAACTACAGGCACTGACAAGAAATCCTTTATCTTCAACACTTGCACCGATGTTCTCTAATCTCAGAAGTTAATTAGTTTTAAATGTCCATCACAATCCAAGAACTGTATTAAACCAGTCTGCTTTCCATGCCTCCATGAATATTCAAAAAAAATTACAAAATCTTGCACACAAAAGTATAGTTTTAAAAATATCTGCAAGTACTCCACCTAATTTTGGTGAAATATTTTGAAATTACAACAGATTGTTTATACTCACCTACTTGTGCATCCATACTGCTCACTCCTGGCTGTAGAAACAATCAACAGATATTTAATTACAATTGCAATGAACGCTTAAGGTATTGATAAATACAGCACATATCCAACAAGTCCTTTCAACAGCAAAATTCTCTATGATCTTAAATATAGATTCCTTGCCAGCCATCATTCACCTAATTATTACTGCTTCTTAAAGAAACAATTAGGGAGATCAAACTAATCTTCAGAAAGATGCATGCAATAATCTACACCAGAGGGTCTCTTGACATCATTCCAGCACATCTTTTATCTCCCAAATGGGTAGTTCTGGGGCAGTGGGGTGAGGGAAGGGGAAATGAGATTCTGAATTTCTGCCAGAGTAGCTTAGTAGAATTCTGCTATACTTCTGCTGCAAAAGCATACACCTTTGAACATACTGAAGCGTTGAATTTGTTGCATTCCTAAAACTGCTTGCGAGTAACTAAAGGTCTTACGGACACTCTTTCTGATAGAATTTCAAACTAAGGAAGAAGATCAACATAACTCAAATAGATTTTTCCCAAATTCTTTTTTCTTTAGACAAAAATACAGCTTACAGGTTTATCATCCACTAGGGTTTAATCTTTCAGTTCTCTTCTATGAATTTAACAACAAAACCCCCTCATGTAACAACAAACTAAAAATGTGTTGAAAAGAAACCATATTACCTCAAATCAATCCAACAGCATTAAGCAAGATGAATCACTATGATTTTTAAGACCTTAAAGCTTATTCTGTATATTAAAAAAATCCAGCTAGTCTGTGCGTGTGCGCATATGTATGCTCATAAATAATCTTCCTAATGTTTCTGTTCTTGTGCCCATTTTTACTTTTCCAAATTCTCTGATAATTTGCTGTGTATTCCAAGAGCACTTTTCTAACCGAAGTCATCATTTTGAGGAACTACATTAGTTCTCATCAGTTTTTGGAAGTAAACACTGTTGCACAGATCACAAAACAGATAATGAATCTTATAACAGTGCTCTGAACAATCAACATACTCACATGAAACACAGTCAAGACCAAAGATCGCTGACATCAATATAAGTAATCCAACTGGCCTCAGTGAGTTCTAGATCACATTTTACACTTGGAGAAGACAGCGTATTTTTTATCAGCTAGCTATGAAAATGATCAGATAGCTAGAAATCTGATGAAATTTGTTGATGAAATTTCTTGAACAAACCATGAAGGCTACAAAGATCACAATTTTTTATTCACCTACAAATTATTTTAAATAAGGAGAGGGTAAAAAAAAATCTTTCATTTCTAAAACACTTTCTAGGCTGTGGTACACCTTCTGTAGCAGGCAGGTAAAACAACACTGCCATGACAGACAAATGCCTTCTGATACCATGCACACAGGTATGATCTCCAGCTACCACTGCCAATAGGGTTAAGAGTGAAATTAAAAGTTGAAAGTCTCTGCTGTGCTACTTTGCCTCATGAATACCACATATCCACACACCTGATTCAATCAAAATTTACTCCTAAGACAGATCTGGAAACCAAAAGATGTGCCTTCTCTCCAAAATATTTAAAATATACAGTAGATATTCAAAGTTAGTTAATACTATTACCCTGCCCCTTTTTAAAACCATGTTTAGGCATACTGTTTTAAAGATTTTTCTCCCAAGGGCTGAAATTCTTTCAAAGTTTTCCGCAAGCACCACTTGCCAGAAATTTGTGCTGACTTCAGTATGGGAGACAGGATAAATCACTAACATTCTTCCTACTAAGTAGCTATTAAAATATTTAGTGCATCAGTAAGTAGAACCTCAAACACAAGAACTACTGAAGCATGGTTCCCATGAATTCACCTTTACTTAAATTATACTAAGGGTGTAACTTACACTCATGTCCCATTATAGACAGAGAACAGCAGTGAGAAACAAACTTTTAACTAATAGGCAGATTCTCTAGCATCTGCCCAAACATTAAACTGAGGACTCTTCCCCACTCTTAAGATAATTAACATCCTCTCTTTGGTATGAATTCTCCATCATCTAGCGCACGTCAAAATGACGTTACATTATTTTCCTCAACAGTCTCTTCTCCATTTATCTTGTACAAGCTTAGTGTGCTTGTGATCTTTCTCTCACAACCATGGCTGAAATTGGCCAACAGGCTTAAGAGACCAGGGTGGGAGTGGGTGGGTGGACTGATTAATACAATATGTCTGGTTACACATAACTTATTTAGTAGAATAATTAAAAAAACTTTTTCAGCAACCCCTCAGTGAGGAAAAACAAGTGAAGTATTGTAGTGAGAACACCTGTGGAAGATCTGGCAAGGAGTCAGTGACTGGCGGAGTATGTGACAGCAGGCCCAGCACGTGAAACTACACACTGACCAAGTTCCCATCCAGAACTGGGCATGCATATTCTGTTTTGTCTACAGTGTCTAGCTGCTTCCCAGGCAGCAGTTTCTCACGGTTAGCACAGCTAAGATAAGGAATTAGTTCTAGTAGATATAAGGGGCCCTTATGAACAATGGGGGGAGTCCCGCCAGTGCATCCGACCCGCACGTCCTGCCTGCGCATCTGACCCGCACATCCCGCAGCCTCCCATCAGCAGCCCGTCCTTGTGGTTCCTGGGGCTCCCCGTGCAGTCTGTAGCGTAAGTCCTTCATGCCTAACCTGTTTAACCCCTTATGAACCTTGAGTCTCTCTCCACTGCTATCTGACCCTCTCTTGCCTGCCTTGTGGTCACAAGTAACAACCAGCTTACTTTTAAAAATAATCAACACAGGCAGTAGCAAAGTTTAGCACTACAGAAAACTTGAGAGTTCTACAAGGATGACTTGAGGACATATTATCTGCCTAACAAGAAAGTAAAAAATAATTTATTTCTAAATTTAAGTGGAAAGAACTGTTTTACATGGATCTCCTTAAGTTCCTTTAAATCTCTCAGCAGACTATGTTCATAGGAAAGAATTTTACCCTTTCTTCTCCAGAGAGAGATTTGTCTTGTAATGTCTGTAATTTCTTTCCTCTCCATTTCCACCCAAATAACTTTTTCGTACCTTTTCCAATTTCAGCAGTTTACTCAAGTTCTAAAATGTGCTAATTTGCAGAAATGTTTTTAAAAATCAGAAATGTACTGGTCAGGCGATTAGCCATATCCAAACAGCCCAAGTTCATACTGGTTCCTGCCAAGGATACAAGCAGGTAAAGGACAAGGAAGGAGCCAAGAGGAAGCATTATAGGAAGCAGAACCACAAGAGATACAGCAGGAGAAAGGAGACATAGTTACAGGGAAGAGTTTAAAGGCTATGAAAAAATCCACAGGATGCGAAGTATCACTAGTTCCACCTCTCACAGAGAACTTGTTATCATTTTACTAGAATTCAAAAAGCTTGATAAAAACTTCACCGCAATTAGCAAGACCTTTTTCATAATCCAATTCAAGAAAACAAAGGCATACCCATATTGAAGAAAAGAAAGCAAATGAAATGAAAGAATTTAAAAAAAACAGAAAAGGTAAGTTAAACTCACCGGAACCGTGGGCTGCATAGCAGCTTGGGACATGTGAGACATCATCATTCCAGGCATCACTGACTGCATCATTCCAGGCATCTATAAGTAAACAGTATTTCAAATACACTTTATGATACTTTTAACATTGAATTTTTTTGTGTTAAAATGATCACACAGTACTAGCTCCTAACCCAAACAAACCTTATAAGCACTCGGCAACACACAGTTAAAGAAGTTGTAGAATTCTGCTTTCCTTCATTACACTCCTACAAAACCGACACTAGGAATAACAAGTCTATAGTGTATTCCAAAGTCTGATAAGAAATATTAGTAAAGATGACCATTCAAATTACAAAAGAACAATAACAAATGAAGAGTGATCTGTTAATATGCTCTTAATGAAATCCTACATTAAAACAGGAAAATTAAAGGCTGTGGGAAAGATTTCTGCAAAATTCGAGGCCACAGAGAAGCTATTAAACAAAGAAAAGGTAAACTCGGACTCTATGATTAGTTCTGTTTGTAACTTTTGGCAACTCTCAACTTGTCTACTTCTCTTACCTCTGCAAATAGAAGAAACATTTTACAGGGATACTAGAAGAATGAGTTTCTGCAAACATTTTCATGATGAAGAGAGCTGTCATTTAAATATCAAAGCTCTAAATTGCTTCTGAACTGGTTTTTCAAATGTATGGAAAAACCATTAATACAGATATACAGTATTAAACCATACGACTTCTCTTAAAACAGCACGAGCTCGGTAACAGGGACATATCATAGCATACAAATGAAACGTTTGAGTCTAGACTTATATTTGAGTTTGTTGCGCGGTCTGATGAGACAAAAAACCCCACAAAACTGCTAGCTTTTGCTCAAATACTTATGCTTATACTCTCAAAGGGATGGTTACTGCAACACATTATACACAGGAATTACCCACTGGAAATAAAAACTGATGCACTGAAAAGCTGTTAAAAATGTTACTGAAAAAGTTTTAATATTTTGTGCGTTTCCTGTAATTTTTGCTGATCCTGGCTTTTAAGAACTGGTGAGCCACAAAAAAGCAGCAAAATGAACAAAACATAGTTTAGGTCACTACCAACGTGATTTCTTGGCCACTCAGCCCAGATAGGTCTTGAGAAGCCAACCCCCTTCAACCTTTCAGTTATCCCCCTTTACCTTTATTGTCCTTGGCAGGCTGGCCAAGTGACCCCATCCCCCTGTATCTTCAGGGAGCATCAGGTTACCACTCTCCTCATCTTGCATCTCTTGTGCGGAGAGAGGGATATTTGGTAGGGCTACTGCTCCACCCTCAATCCACAAGGTTTTCTTGGGAGGGTGAGGAAGAAAGGAAAGACTGGAAGGCGGCCCCTCCTATTCCTTGCCATCCTGTAGAAGCAGGAGAAGAAAGCACTCTTGCCCCACTGCTACTTGCAACTAAGGGGGCTCTGAGAGTGTGAAGCGTCTTAAAAGCCCTATCCTGTGTCCTGAAGGAACCCTATGTACTCCTCAGTTTCCCAGTAACACTGACCCCAAGTCCACAAAGAAAAATACATGGGGAGAGAGACCCAATTCTTTTCCATGAGAATTTCCTCTGAACATCGCTGTTGACAGCAGGCCATTACTTTTGCTTAAGGTTCTGTGTGAAGTAGCTACTTGTCTACAGCGGTTCACCTCAGCAAGGAGGTAAACAAGCTACAGGAACATCCCATCCCTGCTAAGTGTCACAAATAAGTCTCTGGTATCTGCTGCAAGAAAAAGCTTAGCATCCAAGGAAACAAGGCAACACCAGCTGATACTCTTGCAATAAAACCACCGTGCTGAATATATCAGCCTCTTGTCCCCTCCCGACAGCCACAGGGTCACTGAGCCTCTAATCTCCTCTTGCCATGCCAGGTATCTAGCTTTTCATTCTGTATCTACCAAAAATTGGTAAATTCTCTATTTATATTGTTCACTGAAATATTAAGACTGAAATATTCATTACGTGAGAATAAGATCAACAGAACAGAAACTAGAAAAAAAAGTGTTAAGCAGAGGAATAAAACAGAATTGCTAGACACATTTTTAATACACAGACACAAAAGCTTACATGATTAGCTATCATGCTAATGGTTGAGTCCTCCTTATCTTTTCAAATTGCATTTCTCTTAGAGCAGAAGCTCTAACTGCAAAAGCATGCTGTAGGCTATCAAGCCTGTATACACTAGGTTAAAAAAAAAAAGAAAAAACATTACACATGCTCTATCCAAGGTACTACAAAGGAAGAAAATGAGTTGCCAGTATGCACTTGTGGGCTCTTCTCAAAGGTTCAGTCTTTCCCACCATCCTCTGACTAGCCTGGTCTAATCTATCCCTCCAGTGTGGTCAACGTCACTCCATCTCTACTTAGGCAAGCCATTACTACAAGTAGTATCATTAGAGGATTTGTTCCACCCAGGCAGAGAATTGCTCCCTTCAGAAGTTCAAAACCTGATGAGAAACTACACAGAAAAAGACCTTTCATGATTTGAAGTTAAAACTTTTAAGTTTGCAAAAGCATGGACATGAGTCTGGCTATTCTATCTGTCAAGCCTCTTTCAAACTCGTCAATCCGAACAGCCAAATGTGTTTTTCAAACTGCACATTACACTAGCACCACCAGTACATTATACAGAACTATAAACAGTCCCTAGGATACTAGAGACTGCAAAAATTCAGATCTTATTTCTTCCCTGCATCTCCCTACAATTGTCATCCATGCTTGGATGTAAAAGTTAGCCAAGAACTAAAGAGACAAGAAGTTCTGTACTGTTACTACCTATGAAAAGAACCACTACTTTGTTTCTAGTACCTTTTAGTTGGACAACCTTACTCCTTCAAAATCCATGGGAAACTATCTAAAAGGTTTATTAAAAAACAAATTATGGATTCATATCTATGACCTTTTAAAATGAAAGTTCCAAAACTCTGAAGCACTTTCATTACCTGTTAAAATGAGAAGCATTTCCGCATGGATAAGAATGGTTGCATAAAACATCCTGAATTACTCACATTGTTTGCAAGCTACTATGTGAGACTTACCTGCCTCAGGAATTATTTGACCTCATTATGGGAAGAAAGCAAAAAAAAAAAATTCAGTAAAACGGCCTTACCTGCCCCATTGGCGGTCCTCCCATTGGGGGCATCATCTGAGGCATCATTCCATGCGGAACTGGTGGCATATTAGGTGGTCTTTGACCCATAGGGTGCATTCCCATGGGCGGATAATGTGGCATGCCTGGGTGCCCCATCTGAAAGACATCAACAAACAAAAAAGTTAGCACAAAGACAGCAAGGCCCGTCCCCCCCCCCCCCCCAACACCCCACAAAAGCATTAAGAACAAAGATACTTAACACTCCACTGAAAATGATGTAGTCAGTTTTAGCTTAACACTGCCAGATGGCAAGGCAAGCAAGACAGTTATATTAAAACGTTTACAAGTCAATTCTAGTGTTAATCATACTCTAGAAGAGTACTCTTCTAGGCTCTGTAGAACTAGAGATCATCGGAATTAACAAATACATTTAAAACTTCAACCAACAACAAAAAAAATCCATCTTTCATGTTATAACTTGTCACAGAAACACATACTGAATTTGTGTGTACAACCATTTCTGCATGTTCTTCTATACAGTTATGATAATACAAGTACCCCGGGCCAGAGAAGTCAATCAGATAACCAACATACCTTTTGCTTCTCATGTCTAAGGCTGAAGTAGCTTCTACCCTGACTATGATCCCTGTCTCTGTACTTTCCTAAAAATCTGAATCCTGTGGTTGTTCTTGTACTTGGAACAGTCACAGTAATAGGACTAAAAAATGTTAGCATGTGGAAAAAATCTGTTGTGTAAACACACAAACATAGAAGACTTTTTTCATATTCAGAGAGTTTTTAACTACCAGAATGTATTAAAAGCCTTCTATTCCAGTCAGAAACATCAGCTTTAAGCATGCCTTAGGATAAAGGCTCAAAATCACTTTATTTTGAAAGACAAATGATTCAGCTCTGCATCTTATTTGTTTATTTCATATCTATTAGCTTATTAACGTGAAAATTATTTTTAAACAAAATGCTGGTTTTTTGAGAAGGATCCTTAGCAGAAAAAAGTAATACCTCCCGTCATATATTACAAATGATTTTTAATGAAGATTTTTTGGGGGGTGGGGTGAGTACCCAAAGACATGAATATAACCAGCCTCAGAAGTTGGAGCAGGGGATATTACGCAGAAAGCACAAAAAAAATGAAAAGGTTTGAAACTTAAGAATGTAACCAGAAAAAGGTATATATATAGGTTTGTGTATTCATGTATAGATATACACACACATGCATGTATGTTCCTTGAACCCTATGTGGGACACAATGCTAAGTGATTTACTAAGTGCTGGATGCTCCCCCAAAGAAGTGAAAGTGTAAGTACAGTGTTTCCTCAAATCCTTCTCAAACCCTCTGAATATCACCACGTATATCATATATATACACACACTTTTTTTTTTTTTTTAAGCTTCCTGGGGGACCTGTCAACCCAATGCCACCACTTCCCATGTCCCAGCTCTCCTCCGCGGACCGGGAGAGCCCGCGGCACTCGGGCGGGGGCGGCACCGGCCACCCCCCCCCCCCCCGCTCCTCCGCGGCCGCGGCGCTGCCTGCGCGCCCCGCTCGCACAACAAAGGGCCGCCGCCAGCAGCGCCCGCCCCGCGGGCCCGGAGCGCCCCCCCCTCCCCGGAAGCGCCCCCGCGCGGCGCCGCCACTCACCATGAGGGAGCCGCGGTCGACGCCGCCGGGCCGCATCGAGGGGCTGAGCAGGCTGCCCCCGCTGCACCTGCCAAGAAGGCGCCCTCTGAGTGGCTGCCGCGACGAGGGGCCAAAGGGCATGAGCGGCTCGGGCTCCCCGCGGGGCGGGAGCAGCGGCGCCAGCAGGCTGACTGGCTTCCCCGCCGGCCAATCCGGGCGGCCCGCCAGCCGGGTGCTCTTCGGCGATTGGTCCGCGGCGGAGGCGACGGGGCGGACGGCGTCCCCCGGCGTCAGCTGCATGAGGGGAGGGGGCTTCGGCAAGGAGAACGGGAGCGGCTGAGGGGAGGCCGCCGCCGCTGCCGCCGCCGAGTCCCCACCTGACATCCCGGCCGCGAGGAGCCTCTTCTCTGCCTCTCCCGGCGTCGGCGCCCGGAGCCGTTAGCGACCGCCGGCGGCGAGAACGGAGCGGATGGAGAGAGGCCCCGCGCCGGGGCGCGCGGGGCGGCGGGAGCCGAGGAGAAAGCGGCGGGGCGCCGCGCGGGCAGGCGGGCGGGCGGCGGCGAGCAGAAGAGCCTCCGGGCGGGAGCGGGCCGAGGGGGTGGGGGGCGCCCGAGCCGCGCAGCCACGGAGCTCGCGCGGGGGTACGGCGCTGCGGCGGGGGCACGGCGGAGGGGACGCTGGGAAAGGGTCACGTGGGCGAGGGGGCGGGGCGGCCAGCGCCGGGCGGCACCACCTCCGCCGGAGGAGGGGGGGTGCTCCTGTCACTCTCCTCGGCGCCTGCTTGGCGAGGCCGGAAGGTGTCGGCTGCGCCACCCCGCGCGGCGCGGCGAGTGGTACGCGCCGCCCGGGAGGCCCAGCCTCACTGTCTCCCCCTCTGCGCTGCGGTGGTACGTCTCGCGCGCGGTCGGCGCTGTGCGTGCTGCGCGCGGGCGGGGCCGCCTGCCCCCCCCACCCCCTCCCCCCGCGCCTCGTGCGCCGTGGTAGGCGCCGCCTGAGGGAGCCGGCGCGCGCTTCCCGCCATCGCCCACCCGCAGCGCCGCCATGGCCGCGGCGCTGACGGGGATCGGTGCCGCCCCGGGCCGCTCCGCGGGGCGGGAAGGACCGGCCCAGCAGCCCCCCTCAGGCTGCGCCTTGCAGCCCGAGGGGGGAGATCGCACGCCCCGTGGCCCGGGAAGTGCCCTCTGCTGCTCTCTGCCGTTGAGCTGATCCCTGGCGGTTGCGTTTCCCTCAGGGTTAATCCATGTTTTATGAATAGCAATTAAAAAATACGTTACAGATAACATTGATAGATGTTGATGTGATTTCAGAATATCTTAATGGAAAAGCTTACTTTTTGCTTTTTATGGAGATCCTATAAACTGGGTTTGATAGGACTTGATTCAACCCAGCAGACTATCTGATAAACACCGATTTCACCTTTCCTGCTCCTTATATCACCCCTCTTCTACCCTTACTGCTGTTTCAGAGCAGCATGTCCTTACCAGTTCAGTCCCACGGCACTAATTGTCCCCTTCTGTTTGCCCCTTTAATGATTTCTGGCCAGATTCAATGCTACAAATGATGAGAGGAGGATAAAGAAAGCCGGGGAAGACAGCTGGAGTTGATTCAGTGTTAAAGCTCACTATAAATTTGACCAAAATTAAATGCAGATTGTAACCATTGGCTTTAATAAAATTTTAAATCCATGTAAAACTGTTTTTTTGCATATAACAGCAATAGTTTTATATTTATCTATATATATGTCTCCTGAAAACTTTTTGGTGTGGAAGAGGGGGTTATTGCATCTAAATAGGAATTGTGTAGTATGTGTAAACACTGTCTTTTTATCTATTTTGTATATTGACAAGCAGTGCCAACTTAATGTTCAGGTTCCCAGTGACTGTAATGCATAAATGTGGGTGAACACAACTTACCTCTGTCATGGTGGGGTGTTTTTTTTTTTTTTTTTTTTTAAGTTTCTTGAAATAAATCACAAGTATGGTCCTTTAGGGGTAATATGGGGTTTTGTTTTGGTTTGGGGTTTTTTTTGATTCCAAAAATGGGTGTGGTGGCTTCTCAATAGGGGAGCATTTGACACAGGTGTCCTAATGCTGACAGTGACCCTACAAAGATGTGATCCTACAAAGCTGCAGAGTTAACATCCCTGTGACCTGACTGTAGGATCATCCTATTGTGGTGAGATAACTGTGGTGGACTTAGAATTTGGTGATACAAACTGTTTCTAGTTCTGCCACTGGTTTTCCCCTATATCAAATATGACTATCAAGGCAATTCATGGTCTCTTAATGGTGCAACACTTATTATAATTGAAGCTTAATTTATTATGTTGTGCAAAATGTGCAGACTCTTAAAACTTTGTAAAAATAAAATAGGATTTCCAGGTTAAAAGGGTACATGTCTATTTTCATTTGGCTTAGGTGAGAGTCTCTACTTCAGAATTCTCATCTAAATAAGGTTTCTATGTTATATTACCAACTGGTTGTCTGATGAGAGCTGAATGCAGTTCTCATCATTACAGGTGAAGAGAGCAGAACAGTGTGTACAGGTCTGTCAGGTTGATGCAGACAAGCATTATTTTGATATTTTCAGCTGGTTTTTAAAGGTGTGTTATATGAAAGAACAATAATGAGCACGTTTTCAGATTCATGTTTGAAATAAGGATACAAAAGCATTAGGCAAATGATAGTTAAACCACATACCTTGCTCCTAACTTTCAGTATCTTTGATTCTTAGTTATCTTTTTGTGAAGAAGAAACATGAATTTGCTAAGATTGACATTAACTTTTACTATGACCAAGTGAGAAATTAAAAAGCAAGAATAATAATGCAGAAAGATCAAGTTTTTGTTTTGTAACATGGTACTTTTGCTTTAATACTTCTTTTAACATGTTAAAGTTTTGTACGGCTATCACCTTGTGATAAAACAGGGCAGCTTGTAGTTAAGGAGTTAAAACTTGATTTCTAGCATGCTGAACAGCCTGCATATATTTTTAAGATTAGAAGCATTGCCTAATGGCTTGCCATGTCATAATGTATGGTTTAAGACTTGATTCCCTGGCTTGAATATATAATCAAATACATAATTGTATATTTTAATCAATTCTGGCTTGAATGTATAATCAAATACCTAACTGCATATTTTAATCAATTCCACTTCAGTTAACTACATTGCAAATTTGAAGTGATTATTTCTGAAAACTGCTTATATCTTGCAAACTCTCCAGTTTATACTTTCCTAGCCAGGATTTTGTGTAAACAGGCTGCTAACAAGGTATATGGGAAGCTCTGTGGTGTATGGCTTAAATCCAATTGCAAGCGCACGTGGCTCGGCAAAAGATGTTATCTGGTATTCATCACACAAAGGAACCGTCACCATCTGAAGCCCTGGATCCTGGTGGAGAAGTTACCAATACTGTTCACCTGTGTTTGAAGTATAATTCAGAGATGAATAAAAGGCTACCCACCTCATCAGGAAAGCATTGAAAATGTGGCTTAATAATGACTCGTAACTAGTACTCTCTTTAAAAATGTAGTCAGAGCAGCTGTGAAGATGTAAATACCACCACTAAGGTGTGTCTGTGGGGATAGCCACACTGCGGGGCTGGTTGCACTGTTGCCCTGATGTAGCAGCTGCTGCCATTTTTGCAATCAAAAGGCAGGAAACCATCTTGGCTTTCCACAGGGGAAGCTCTGCTATGTTAATGTCCTGTTGACTTCAGTCAAGAAAGTAGAACCAATAATGTCTAGTTTGTTAAGCCTTGGGTTTCAGGAAGTTGTTCCTGGGTGAATCCTTTGTTGGCTGGGGCAGGTTGAAGTCATGCTGTGCTTTCGGTGAAGGTAGTGAGTAAGTATTATGGAGTACTTTCATGAAAATTACAAGAACTCTAAAAAGCTGCACTTCATTATGCTCAAAACTTACATTGATGCATTTAAATATGCTTGTAATATGCTAGAAATGATGGAAGTGATTGAGTGTTTTGCTAAAAATGAAGAACTCTGTTATCTCTTGTTTAAAAAATCTTGCAAAGATAGGAGTTTGTTTGGACAGAACCAGCTATGTTACAGCTATTTACGGTGTTCTCATTATGAACCTCTGAAGCGTGTGTGTGGGCAGTTCTCTTTATCTGCTATTACGCTGATATAATATATTCACCAGACAGCTCGATTAGTAAGCCGCTGATAAGCGCTCTTAAAAGAAACCAGCCCTGATGGTTTGAGTTGTCCATGTAGGCTGCCAGAACAGCTGAAGGCACTTAGAATGGTTTTATAAGGTTTTTTCTTCTTCTCTTTTATTTGTTCAAGTGGTGGAAGGGGCTAATGCTGACCTTTGTTACTGTGATAGTAACTGCTTTGTGTGCAAGTAGGTAAGCTGGGGAGGAGAGGAGAAAAAAATAGGATATATATGTTTATGTCCGAATGAATCTAATCGTATTTCTCAATTCACCAGCGTGAAATTCTTGTGAGGGAAAAAACAGTCCTGCTAATAATTAGCTTACTGATATATTAAGTGTTATAGTAAGATATTACTTATTTCTGGTTTAAGATGTTGGAACATCTGGTTTAAGACATAGGTCCAGAGTTCTCCTGCCGTGTTCTCTGCTAAAGGTTTCTCCAGTTTTGTTCAGTCCAGGTGGCTGGCTGTGCTGTGACCAGAGGGGTGGGAAGGGAAGGAGAGAGGGGAATGCTACTGGGTTTTTCTGGTAGGTTGTTTCTTGTGCTTACCAGGCAGAGTGAGCAACTAGGACTGCTACTTTGTTCTGGGGAAAAAGGACCATTTATGTTGCATTGTGGAGCTGTGCTATATGGCAAAGCCTTTGAATTAGTATTAAAATACATAGGTTCTCTTTACTTCTCCCAAAAGATTTTGAGGTGTGCTTATTGTAGCCTTGTTGGCAGAATTCTTGTGCTATGGCTTCTCTTGCCCATGATGTATTTTGATTTTTTTTGAACCAGGAGTGTTTCTGCCCACTCCACTTCCACCTGCACAATTTGGGTAAGTATTTATTCAAAATTCAGAAATTGGTTTGGTGCTGAATCTCTTTGGTCCCTAAGAGATAATTGTTGCATAATGAAATGTGCTTTCTGTTGATTCATTTATGATCCTAAATCATCTGAAAGAGTAAAAAACTAACTACAGAACTTGTATATAAATGTAATTATTTAATTAAATAATAAATTAAGTTTAAATGTTTCTCCAAGTTTAACATACACTCAAGTTGGATGATGAGAATCTATTTAGAATTGGAAAAACTCATTCTCTTTGCTTGACAGTGTTGTGTCAAGCAAAGAGAGAAGGACTTGTTTTTTCACTGAAATAGTTTTGCTTAGATAATGTACTACTAAAACAAAGTTGAAATTCAACAGGTATAAGTCAAAAGCTTCTAGAAATGACTTTTGTAGGAACAAAAGAAATAAAACACACGGTAACTACTACCCCCTTAGGGAATATAAGTTTGTCAGGATGATATCATGTTATGATTCTTTGATTTCTGTTTGTGGTATTTAAATATTAAATGGAGTGTATTTTCTATAATTCCAGAAATGGTTACATGTTTTTTTCCTTCACTCGAATTGCACTGCATATCATATGTTACAGTTTCTTGCCATTTGAAGATAACAGATATTCAGAGAGTGTGGATTTTATTTTTCAGTCTATGTAGTAGTATCTGATTTCCCCTCCCCATTATTATTAAATACAGTTAATGTTCTACTTTGTGGATAAAGACATTTAAACCAATTCCTGCACAATCTTCTGCAGTCAGTCATGAGCTTTTTTTGCAAAGATGCTGAACTGGCTAGATTTAAGCTAGCTCCAGACTGGAGGCTCTATTGGTGATGTTAGTTGAGCACTGAAGCTAGTAAGAGGCAGGGTATAGCAGCACCCAGCTCAAACCACCCTTCTTCCGTGACTGCTTCCCAGTTCAGAGACAGCCCAAGTCCAGGTGGCTTAGAGAAAGGGCAGGGAGAGCCTGTATAGACCTGTTTTCTGCACAGACATATTTTGGTATTCTGATCGTGTGAGTAACCTAGTACTCTCTGCCAAAAAGCTTTAATCTTTCTTGGATTGTGAGATAAAGGAAAATTTCTTCATATATATATGTGTGTGTGTATATATGTATATATATATGTGTGTGTGTATATATATATGTGTGTATATATATATATCTCAATTGTAGTGTCTAGGTTTCAACTAAGAAAATTATACAGGCTGATTGCATTTTTAGTTTAATTTAATTGCATGTGTGTATGTGTTGAAGGAGTGCATTACATGTTGTAATTTTACCTTCTTCAGCAGAAGAAATAAAGGTATTGTGATGAGGAATTTATGATACCTGATTTGATGTGTCTTCTAATGTTGTCTGTTGAATCAGGTGCCATTCTGCGGTACTAGAGAAGAAAGCCAATTTTATCACATTTGTAGATGTTGCTTCTCAAATACTTAAGATTTGCTGCAAACAATATAAAATAGAGCAAAATTCTGTAGTAGTATTAAAATTGGACAGCTACTGTTTTTACTGTTTCCAGCCCCATTCTGTTCCTCTGACCAATTCTTCAACTTCAGGGCAGAGATATCGATTCATTTGTGAATTAGCTCCTCAATCGCTAGTTTGCAAACTTTATATATAAAATTGTAATTAAAGTTAATACCATAAACCGTAATCCTTGCAGCTCTGGCAGAGCCCAAATTAACACTCTGTTAATACATAAACTTTTAAGAGACCTTTATTTAAAACAATTTTTTTTTACTGTGTTGAAATAAAATCTTGAAATCGTGCATTCGCTGTCTAGAATTAATGGTGCTACTAAAGGATTCGGTTTAATCTGAAATGTAAACTTCTTCCTATCCAAACAAGATCTGCTAAACTCTCACAAGAATAGAAGGAGACTCGTTCCAAGTTTGAAAGAAGATGATTTGTGTTTTCATAACTCTGTCTAATATCGGGCTTCCCTATCTCACTTTGTTTGGGCTTTGTGATACGTGATGGATTCTGATTTCTTGGGCACAGCTTCCCAAACAAGGACACCGAGAAGTTGTCCTTCCCCTCTTGCGCCTGCACGTCGTGCTCATACTGCATGTTTTCAGTTTTCTGGTTTGAGACAGGACTGATTACTTCGGGCAGTGCTGTTTCGAAGAAATCGGATAGTCTTTTATAGTCTGACCAGCAGGGCGAGTGCTTGTACGCAAAATACGCTTTAAGGCTGGGAAGCTAAGAGGATGCATCTGTGAGGCTTCCAGCACATTTGTCTTGGGATCTGGTAACTAAACTAGGAGCAGCTAGTTGAGGGGAAAAAAGCATTTCTTTTTTTGAGTGCCATTTAGATTTTTGTCCTGTTTTATATGCACTGGTAAAATGTTTTCAAATATTGTCATATTAAGCAAAGAGCAAGCTGGTCTAAAAGACAGTGTTGCCTTAGCAACTACATCCTTAGTTTCAGGATAGATTAAAGCCATTGGTTTCTCATACGTTGAGTTTAAGATATCTCTCTGGACACTGCAGAAAATGAGGGAAATCAAATGTTATATGAAGCTAGCTATATTACACTTTTATTTTGCTGGTGTGTCTGAATGATTACTTCAAAATAGATGTGCTTTAGGTTACACTGTAGTTTTTTCCAATATTTTTTCCAATAGGGGTTACTAACTTAAGAATTCAATGGCTTTTGTGTATTTGAAAAGTATAGTTAACAATCTTCGAAAGCTTGACATTGTGAAAAGTGTTTCTTGCAAGTAGTGCCAGGGATATCAGATGTATTCCGGTCAGATATATTCAGCACATAACCTGTTTGTCAAGAAACGTAGGGGAGCTATTTTTCCCTGTTCCAAAATTATTCCCTGCAGATGACTTCTTCCTCTGAACATTGCCTATATTTCACTCTTTATTCTATGAAAAATGTATCGAAATGTTCCAGTAGTGTATTTTTACACTGAGTGGGACTCGGGCAAAGTGAGTAAATGGGAGACTGAGTGGGTAAATGTGGGACTTTTTCATGTTTTGCTTCTTAGAAGAATCCTTGTGAAAATGTGATCCAAGTAACTAATTACTGATTTTGATAAAACTAATTAGGCATTTTATGCTGAATAAATGTGCATCCCACTTCTTTATTTCCATATGCTTGTTTTGCTTCATAAAAATCATGCAATCGAACATAGCACAATAATGCTTGTTGCTTGATCCTGTTGCTGCATATCTGATTAATTCTTGATTTTAAGACTGCATTCTGGGCTATTGGTTCAAAACCATATTTGAAGTCAAGAGGAGATGAAAGTTTAAAAAACTCTCTCAAGAGCGAGATGTTAAAAAGCAAAGAGAATAATGACATCTGCTTAATAGCATTCACCTCCTCAACCAGTAGTTACGAACCTTTGAAGTCTTTAGATACAAGAAATAAAAGTAGAAAGAAAAAGCAGTATGTGTGAGAAAAATCAGAATAAAATAACAGTCCAGGTTGTTTGAAAACTTTATTTTCTATACGTCAAAGCTTTGAAGCTTGTCTGAAACATGTTTTAAAAGGCAGTAATGAAGCTGAAGATAAACACGTAAGAATAAGACTCAAAAGGGCAGTAGAGCTTCATTTAATTCCCAAACAATGTTAGTAGTAGGAAGAGAAAACTTATCATATGTGGACGTTTTCCCTATTTCTGAAAATTCTTTCACTTTCAGGAACCTATCAACATGATTTTTTAGTTGAGAGAAAAACCCATAACAGCTCTTTAAGTTAATGTCAAGTGTGATAGAAAAGTCAGAACAAAAAATCTAGAAGATATATTTGGAAATAGTTGTGGAAATTCGGCTCAATCAGCGTATAAATACGGTCTGTCCTTCAGGAAGGCAGATTAATTCTTTGATAATCTTCCTGAATGCTATTTCTGTGAATCTGCAAAGCCTTATAGACCTTATTTCACTTCCTGAGTTCATTTCTCGGGGAAACTTTTTAATGCATCAATAAATGGATCCATTCACTGTGATCCAGAAAGCTGTTTCTTCAGTTAATTGTTTTCTGTGAATTTAAGCTTGAAAATCGGGGTAAATTGAGCTTCGCTATGGAAAATGTTGTTCATCAAGCTTCTAATGAAAATGTATTTCCTTGTTTCTGATGGTAATGATTTGAACTTCTGTGGTTAAAGGGGGAATGGGTATAATGGTATAAGAGAATCAATGGCATGACTAGTTGGTTTGGGCTATTACAAGGTCACGAAGAGCAGGCTTTGGCGTCTGTAGTACTGTTGCATAAAAATTAGCTTAACCTTGTTTTTAGTTTCAGTTAATTCCTAGGATGGTGTTTTACGATAACAGCAAAGGTGCAAGTCATTGGTTGTTGCAGAGACTTTTAGGGAAGCTAAGATTGAATCCATTAAAGATGTGAAGTCAGTGCATGGATTTTTCGTATATGTGATAGGGCGAGCTTGGATTGCTTTAGCTAAATCTGGTGTTACTTTGTAGAGAGTCCTGTTGTGATCTCATTGTAAGGAAAAATCCAGGCTTACTTTTGGGAGCAAAAATCAGTGAGACCTATAAAAACGTTCAGCTTGCTGTTTTAAAGCAAATAGTATTACTGATGATGAACTATTTACAAGAAGTCATGCTGTTTAATGGTGGGCACTTTTCAATCTACTATTTAATACTAAAAGTAATATAGGAGGAACTAAAGAATCAAAATCATTGTGCTGATCTGATACTAAAGATGAGAAATAATCTGAAAATAGACACAGGTATAGGCACATGCGGAAAATAGGCTCCTTTTTAATGGTGGTCCTTACTTGAAAAGGGCACTGGAAGAGCACTGTCTTAACGTTGCTAGAAACACTCCCTCTGAAGTGTGATGTTCTCCATAGCTGCTCAGAAAAGCTTTTTAATTACAGCAGCATGTGCCCACAGAATGAAATAATGGGTAAATTGAAGTGCTTTTTCAGTAATCAGTTTGAAACAAGTGAAGACTTTCCAGTTGGTCGTTCTGCCAAGTTTCTACCAACTTCAGTGTTCTGGGTCTAAAATGACTAATATTTTTTCTATTTCATTTGCCTTTGACTTAACTGTTTAATAGCTGTGAAGGTGTTTTTACAAAGGGTAAATTTCAGGTTGTACTGCTGTGCAGACGAGGCTGGCAACCCACATGGTATAATATGGAAAATAGTTTGACAGCACCAAATGTTGCCTGTACACCTGCTTGCTTTTGGCACTGTTCAGCCGCATTGTTGTTCTTCCTAAAGCACGATGGAAAAGTCTGCTAGAGGAAAACTTTTGAGTGATGCCAGCCATTAAAAATTTATTCAAATTTGCACATTTATTTGTTCTCCTTTTCAGTCTGAAAATACTTTTTCTGGATCATCGGAAGAATTAAATAGCTTGTTCCCTTCACCTGCAGGTAAGCACTGAAGTACCCTTCAGTGTTACTGCTATATTGAAAACGCAACTGCTCGTTTATGTGAGTCCTGCTGGCGCGTGTGTCCTCTGCTTCCCGTGGGACTTGTTCGCAGCGTGGAGAGCATCACTGCGGTCTTACCACGAGCACCTCTTGCGTGCTGTCCTCTTCCACGGGGAGCAGAAACCCAAGCGGTTGTTACCTCCTGTTCCTCGCAGATAGCGTGTGTCCAGCAAGAGCGAGCAAAAAGATATGGAGGCACCTAATTTCTGTTGCCTCCATCTCGGTTTGTCTTCCGCAGCAGAGCAGTCCACGATGTAGATTTGAAGAAGTAAAGGTCTGAAGTCTCTACTGGCGAGTGCAGAGGAGAGTGACTTACTGGTGCCTGGCTGAATACAACCCCCTGCAGTAACTCCGTAGGTGGACAAACCTCCCAAATCAGAGGCTATTGTCATTATTAAGAAATATAATTAAGAAGCTTCTTAAGTTTATGGAATTAGGCATGGGTATGTGACATGGATACAGAAGAGTACTTAAAAAGTTCTCCGGTTTTTGTTTGTAAGTAATTTCAAAGGTGTCAGATGTGATTAAAATGGCTTATATGCAAAATCTGAACAAAATGCATTTTATTTTAGTTACGGCAGTGCCTACTTTATTGTGCTGGGCCTGAGTTCTGCACCATTTTTGTTGTTTCGTTCCTGCATCTTTAACATTCCCAAATTGCAGAGAAATCATATGGTCTGTTGCCTTCAGGAATGCCCTTGAATCTGGTTTTGGATGTTAATCTTAGAACAGCTCGGGGTGGAAGGGGCCTCTAGAGACTGTCGGTCCAGGCCAGCGCTTGGAGCAGGGCCATCTCTCTGATACTTGCTGGGGGCATTGGGGATATAGCTGTTTCGTTATTAGTGGGTAGAAGATGTGCTAGTGAGGTCTTCTAGTACTTCAGAGCATAAAATAGCTGGTTTTGGTCAGAGCAAAGTTGACAGCAGCCACAGCAGAGGTCTGATACTGGTTTGTGGGCTGGGAGGGTTAGAGATGAACTTTTTTGTTCTTTCTTTTGTTTTGCTCTTATCTTTGTTTTTCTACATTTATGCTGGTGCACAGTGTTTAAATGCAAAAAGTTTTACTGAGAGTTTTAGTGCCTGCTGCTTCCTACTGAATCCCACAGTGAAGAGCTCAATAGTTGAGATGGGTCTTACACAAAGATTGCTGCTAAGTTATTGTCACCACTTTTTGTTATCAGCAGTTGCTTGATTGAGGCAGACAGTGCTGTTTGCATATCAAAGCTATTGTTTCTGCTCTCGCTTTGCAAAAGAGTACATGTATGCTTCAGAGTCTTGAAGATAATAGGTGATAAAAGTCTAAAATCTATCTGAAGTTGCAGGTATATGATTTTTATAGAACAGTGGATTAACACTGGATCTTATTTAAAGATATCTACTAACAGTTTTTGGCAATATAGTCTCTAAATTAGAAAGCCAAAATAACTGCAAACTGTTTGTTTCAAAATCATTCACACAGCTGTCTGGAAGATGATGGGAGGAGAGTTTAATTAGTGTTTATTCTTTTCTCTTCTCATCTCTTCTCTTGTGATTTTTTTTTTTTCCTTTTTACTCAAATCTTATTTAAAATTTGTTTGCTGGGCTAAACAGTCGCTGCAGTGGAAACATAAGCACCACCAGTGAGAAGCTTAAATTTAGGGCATGTTGTAGAACTTGCAATGTTTTTCTGCTTGGATAAAAATATTTTCTGTGTTTCCCTCTTCAGCTGCTGCTACAGGATTCTTTAAAACAATAATCTAAAATGTTTGCTTTTTACAATGTCTCCATGCCTGTTCAGTCCTTTATTTATACCTCTGTGCTCAGACTGCACGATGTGCCGGTGATCACACTTTTGTGGCTGCAGCCAGTCGTTCACGCCGAGCTGGAGGAATCTGGCTGATTTCTGTGCGCCTAATCCTTCAAAAACCTCCAAATGATGGTTATTTTAGCTTCATTTCTGGTAAAGTGAGGCTTGTGAGATGGTGAGTTGCCCTGTGCTACGTATCAGAAGAGCACCTCACATGATGGATGCTCATAGGAAACTAGAGTTGTTTCTTTATTCATTCACTCCTTCACCTGTTAGAGTAATGCTGTCTTCTAGAGACTAAAGGCATGAATCTCCCGTGGGTAAGGCCTTTGAGTTAAGTTTTTTTCATGAATTTTGCTGTATTAATTAGCATTCTAGTTTCCTTCCTAGGGGACTCCCGGGGTATTCTTTCCATCTTGGCTATGCTGTGGCAATCCCAAATGGGACTGCGGGAGCTGACTGCACTCTGAAGTGTGGTAACCGTGTACTTTCATACAGAAATACATGGATATGGAATTGATTTTTCATTGTCGTAAAGCTGCACATGGGGCTGTCATAAAATGCTGCGTTTTTGCTTTTTCATTTTGCACTGAACAAAAAGTACTATGAGTCAATACTTTATTAACAAACTCTGTTTTTTGACCAATACTGTTGCAGGGTATTGCTGGTCTGTTTGTAAATGCTTTTGCAAACACTATTGGCAGATGGAGCTGTTCAGGATTTCTGCTCTGCATTCCTTCGGCATGGGAAGTTTACCTCAAATTCGTTTTGTATTCAGTTGTTCAAACCTCTAATTCGTGTGTTTTCTGCGTAGAGCAGAATTTAGGTCTACCTACACCCCATTAGTCTAATTGAGGTGGTAGTTGTTCTTGGGTATAGAAAGTAGTTCTCTTCAGCTGGTGCACTTAAAGTGGGCTCCTTCAAATGTGTTAAATCTGTAAGGGAATCTCTTAATTAAAATGGTTATATAAAATAATAGAATAAATACTTCTCTTAATGCAGTATGTATGGTAGGTGGGTGTGTTTGGCATACGTAGTGTTTATTTTCATGCCTTCTTCTGTGTGCTCTGTCTGATGCGGCTGGTGAGAGAAGATCCACTTGCATGGATGCTCTCCAGGTGGCAGCTCATAAATGTGTGTGCAGGTGAGTATTACAGCTATTTCTAAGAGTGCTAAAATCCAGATAGACTAGAGTTATAATGTACAAACTTCTTGACTGCCTTACTGTTGGGAGTAAAGACAAGATAACTGATTGTTGCTTCTCAGGACTGGTTGTCAGCATCTAAAGTGTCCAGCAGCCACACAATTTGGTGTAAAGTGAAGTGTCCAAGAAGAGTCTGAAGTTCCCTTCTGAGCCCTTTTGGGTAGGGGAGATAAAACCTGCAATGCAATATGCAGTTGCAGTGAATGATGCAAGCAGCAAAGGTGCCTTACGTGCTGCTTTTGGTATTTCTCGCCCTTTTGTACAAATAAAGGAGAGACTAACCTTGGCTATGGTAAAGTGCGTAACTCGTAGCACCTCTAGTGCAGGCTCCCAGGCAGTGCAACAGGGGAGTTATTTGCCCCAAATGCTGATTTGAGTGCGGAGAAGGCTGTTGCCTAGAACTGTCCACACTATTTCCAGTCAGGTAGGTATGAAATCCTGCCAATATTCAGAGCTTGGGCACCTGCCAAGCCCTTCACTCCAAAGTATTTTACGAAGAATAGGCATTTATATGCATGCTTTGAAAGGAAGATTTTTTTTTTTTGTCATGTGAACAGTCAAGAAAGAAATGATATCCTTGTAATAGGCAACACCAGTGTTTATGGCATTGGTCAGGAAACGGGAGAACTGGTTCAGTGCTAGGGCAAGTGGGGCAATCCTTAGCTTTCTCACCAGAGCTGACGCTGCGCAGCGAAGAACATGAGATCCATAGGGACAGAGCATTCGGTGTGAGGAGAGCTCATAATTTCTTGGATGCAGTGGGATACCGAGGCCCAGGTCCTCTGCAGTGACTTGTCTGTAACCTGTGTAAAGAGCCGCAGCAGAAAGGACCAGAGCTTCCTTCTACCAGCGGGAAAGGCAGCGTGCCCTGATGAGCAGGAGAATATTTTAAATCTGAAACAGATTCGCTGTGTAATCTTTCAGAATACATGTTTTTCTGATCTCTTCAATAGAAGACAGCTGCTTTCCTCCCTTCTGAAGCTGAAGTTTCGCAAAAGCCTTTTGTGGCTTCCAAGGAGGGGGCCTGACGGTGCTGCCTGCCTGGACCCACGGTGCTGACGTGTGCCCCCCCCCCCCGAGTCGTGCAGGACCGCGTCTGCCCTGCTGCAGCACATCTGCTTATGCAGATTGCTGCGGCAGCGTGACAGAGGCAACAGTGCTTCCAGCCATTAGTAGGTATCTCTATTTTTATAGAAATAGAATATCCTTATTTTTAAAATGCCCTAAACGTAAGTGCAAAGCTTTTTGTGACTTATAGATACCATTTAATAATCTTTACTCTGTTGTCTTTTGTTTCACAACAAATCCAATGGAAGCAATTTTTCCCTAGCATAACCATTACAGTGATTTGGGGGTTCAGTATGGAGAACCTATGCATGTACTTTCCTCTTATACCATCCACATCCTCCTCCTGGTGCAGCATGGACGGGGTGTGATCCCTCCCTCTGTGCCTTCCAGGGCCTTTTTCCCTTTCCAGTGCAGCTGTGGGAGTCACTATTAAGTGAGGTGTAACTTCTGCAAAAGATGTTCGTGTATAAAGTTTTGGTCGGCAGAGACTGCTTCCGCAGAAGGTGCCTGATTCTGTTCTAGACCAACCCTTTAAATCCTTGCCCTTCGGTCCATGTTACTCTATTACAGCTCAGGAAAGAAGAAGTGCACAGATAAAATGTACTTTGATTAGTATAACAGTTGTTGATCTGGAAAAGGATCTTGGTTTAAGAAGCGGTGGTGTAGGAGGATGAATTGTCATGATGCCATAAAGAGTATGTTGAATTTTTTGCTTTTACTGAAATGAGTCGTGGATCATAGCTCTGAGTGAAGTGGTTAAGAAGTGCAAATTCTTTGAATTAGGCTGGTGGTCAGGTACAGTTACCTTCCCTTGCAGCAGATCCCAACAAAAAAGGTATTGCAATCATTTGTCAGCCTATGCCGCAGCTCCTTTCTGCCTGTGTGCAGACTTTGTCGTTCAGCTTGTCATCCAAGTTACACTCTGTGCTTTGCAGAATAACCATAAAATGTGTCCATCAAAGAATTTATCTTGAAAGATGTGAATAAAAGCATCCATAGTCACAGTAGGTATTTTATGACTGGCAGCTCAAATTAAAAATGTATAAAAATACATTTTTATTAAGACATGCAAAGTCAGTGAACCTTGGTCTAAGTTTTTATACTCGTTGTACAAAGCATAGTCAAACAAGGTCTGTCCTGCTCTTCCTTCAGCTCTTGATGTCACTGGTGGGAAAACAAACTTCTCCCGTTTCAAGTCTCTCTTAACTACTGGTAATTTTAGGTATTCAAAATAAATGAACCAGGCCTACAAAATCACATTGGCTTTACAATGTAGTTATTTTAGATTTTTTTTTTAAGTAAAATACATTTTGAAACTTAGCGTGACTTTAGCTAAATCAGAGTCCTTGAAAATCGAGGGGAGGGAGTGATTTCCAGCCTCTGCAATTCCCAAGTCAAAGTTCCTTGCTGTCCTGCTTGTAGGAGAGAGGAGCTATGGGCAAAAGTTGTGGTGGTCTCAGCTGCTGCAGAGAGCTTTCGTGGGAGATGGAGATGAAATGCTTCAAGGTATGAGCAGGGCTAGTCAACAGTCAGCGCTGAGGATGGAGGTACTCTGCATGGTATTTGCTATCTGCTTGTCTTGAAGTATATAATGAAGTGCTTGGACCCTTTTACAATGTGATTCAGAATGTTATATGATCTATATCTGCATTCAATACAGTTAAGCTAATCCTTACACTGCTGCCTTTATTTCTGAGAAGAGTCAGATTTTTCACTGTCGCCCTAATTTTTCTTGCAACGCCTAGCTTGCTAAAAGCGCATGGTAAAAATACTCAGTATAGTCAAATTCCATTTAACTGAAAGAATGTCAGAGAGGCAATGCAACAGTGCCTATAAGGCCTTATTCCTTGTGTATGTGGGTTTTTTTTACTCATTTGTGATTGAAATAAATGTAATCTTTAAGCCTTAGGCGTTCTATGCAACGTCATCCTCTTGAACATGTATGAAGTCTCTAGAGAAGTACTGTAGATGGTTAACTATTTCTTTATTATACAGTGTGTGAAATTACTTATCTGCTTTGTAGAGTGTCCCACAAAACACTGACTGGTGATTTTTAAGGTGTATTTTTAGCTTTTCTGAATTATTCACAGATTGGGATTAAGTTTTTACTCTATGTAACAATTTAAATCAGTTGGTGTACCAAGTGTGTCAGTGAAAACCATGGTGTACAAAACCTGTTACAATATCCAATATCCTAAATACTGAATTATTCACATACTTATACATACTGTAAATGCAACATTGCCTTTGAAAGTCTAAACTGAGCTTCTGATCACATCATCCCATGAATTCTAGCACTTCGCCTGCGTGACAGCTTTCCTCAGCAAAATGGTTGAAAAAGGGCACGGAGGCCACAAAGTTATAGGAAGCAAGCCAAAGAAAGAACAGAAAAGAGAGGAGACAGAAAAGATAAAATGACTATAAAGAAGGTATGCTGCTCAAGTATATTGCGTAAGGATTCTCTGCTTGGTGCCTTGAATTATAATGGACGTGCAGATGACTTTTTGAGAAGGAAAAAGAGAATGGGCCACCAAAAAAGCAATTGATGCTGCAGCCTTCATTTAGGCAAGTTTCAAGCCGCTGCTGTCATGAATACATGTAACAGATCAAGCTTTATCCCTGAGGCCCAATTCTTTACAAGTGTGATATTAATATATATTACCATACTATGAGGATTTGTGTACCTCTGCATCTCAGAGTTAGTGAACTGCTATGATTTTGAAGGAGAATAGTTCAGTTCGAGGACACCAGCTTAGTGCTTGTATTAGATTTATATGAGAAAAATAATGATACAGTGACATTTTGTAGTGCTGTTGTCTCCTAAAAGTTTATTTATGTATCTCATAAAAGAGATAAGGTGGAGAAATATTTACTCTAGTGCATCTAAACAGGCTTCACCCTGAAGGTACAAATTGCAGTTATTTGAAAAGTAACCACCAGGGAAACACAAGTAATTATGTTACCTGTACAAAAAAAGAGAACACAAGTTCAAACACTTGAAGAGGTGTTGTGCAGTAGTCTCAGCTGGCTGGTACCGTAGAAAAAAATGGGAAGAAAATGCAGGAAGGGAGGAATGAGGTAGAGGGAGCTGATTTCAAGACTGACTTTGGGGAAGACCCATCAGCTGAAGAAGTTGGAGGAGAGAGGAGACTAATGGACGTGTGAGCAAGAGTTAAGTGTCTAAGCGCTGGTTCCCCAGGGCAGGGGACGGGCTGGCTTGGAGGTAGCTCTTGCTCACGTGGTAGCTGCACGGCACTGTGCTCACGAGCTCCTGAGACTGCAGACAGCCGTGGCTCAACCTGGCCAGAACAAGCTGAGAAGGAGTGAGTAACAGCACAGAATGCAGATCTTTTATTTTGAGAGAAAGAGGAGAACATTGCACCAAAAACAGGAGGCTTGCCCTGTTCCCTGTTTTCATGTGCATGTCTGTCATATATAGGCAACGCTGCTCTGGTTAAAATCTTATTTGCAAAAGGAAAGATACTACTTATAAGCACTAGCAAATAATATAAAATATGAGAGTTATGTTTTTAAATAATATTTGCTAGATAAAATGGAGCAAACTTAAAATTCCAGCATAAATAAGAGCTTCCCCAGAGCTGTCTAATGTTTCCAGAAATGCCATATGTCCTTGCATACTTCATGTACTGGGTTGCATGACAAAGTACAGAGGCCAAATCTTGCTTTCCTAGATCTTGTTAGTTCTCACAGAATGATTCCCTGGTTTTAAGCTTCTTTTGCTAATTTAAAAGAAAAACCTGATTAAAAAAGAGGAGCTAAGGTTGGCAAGGCGTTTCAGTGACATCTAGCTAAAGCAAGACGGATTTAGCAATCCCAAGCCTTAGGAAGAGTGGATCTTCTGGGAATCCCTTCCTTCGTAGCTACCATCCATTTCATCAGTCACAAAGCCTCAGCCAACGTAACCTGCTGCAGCAGCTGTGATTTTGCGCATATGCACGCTCCTTTTGCAAAGCCCCTGTGAGCTGTCTGCCTAACGGGGGCTAATACCCCTGGACGCTGCTGGAGCGACCTCCTGCAAGCCTTTCCGAGCTGGTGGGACGCTGAGTGTGGAGAGCCCCAGCCCCTACTGCAGAACTGGACGTTGTTTCAGTCCTTTCCTATAGCACAAGGACAACTGCGTTCATTCACCTGGTGCTCTTCATCGTGCACCAGCAGAAATACAGGGGATTTCCAAAATGCTACTACCTGTAGCTGTTACTTCAGCAGATGTTTGCTTTTTCCTAGAGGCACTAGATTGGTACAGTGATTTATAAAGGCTGCGGTAACAGCAAGCTTAACTATCATTGCTGGCAAAAGAAATCAGCTTACCTATAAACTTCTGACTCGGTGCTTCTGCTGTGCTAATGTAGGCAGTGCGAAGAACGTGAAAGCAATGGAAATGACATTCTAGTAAAACATTTTTTAAAATAGACTGACTATAATGTGCTGTTAATTTTGCTTTTATGGGACATTTAAATGTGTTATCTAATGTGTTTTTTTCTTCTGTTCAAAGGCAAACTTGTTACTCCATTTTGATTTGCATTTTTGTAATTAACTGCACTGCATGAAAACAAGCAAATTGTCCTCAAAAGCTGCAGGTAAAACAAGCAATGCTGTCTTAGCTAATTTATTCATCTATATAGCCCTCTGCATGTTTACTGCAAATTAGATGAGAATTTCTTGCTCTTTCAGCCATTTAAAACGCTGACAAAACAGGACCCGTTTTGGCTTCATGCATGTCTATTTTGAGATGCTTGCTGTTTTATTGTTTAAGCAATGAAAATGCATTACAAAAATGCCCAGTGCATCTACTGCCAAATCTTGAACAAAGCAAAATCTGCATGCGAGCACGTGGCTCTGGGTAAAGGAGGCAGAGATGCTGGGGTCTCGAAACCTCACGTTTCGCTAGATGGGCTACGGAGGGGTCCGGCCGTGGGAACCGCAGGGGTAGGGCCCTGGTGCGCTTCCTACTCTTGCTGGTGTTACTGGGACTGCCCTTAGCACTAGGCACTGAACAGCAGCTTTAGCAGCGCTGCAGTGAATGGGATTGTAGGGCTATCCCTGACCTGGAGGAACTACAACCCCGTGGCGTTTGTACCGCACTGATTATGCTGTGCTGCCTCTATGCTCTTGTTGCTGCCAGCAATGTAGCTCCTTTCATTGCTTTGACAAAGCATCGGCTGTAAATCCATAAATGCTGGTGCCATTGCTATGGCTGAGGAGGCTGCCCTGGCTGGGGCAAAGGAGCAGATAAAGGCTAGCGAAGAGTCAGCTTGAATACGACCTAGACAGCTTTAGTCTTTAGCTTTGCATGCTAGATTGCA
Organism: Dromaius novaehollandiae; assembly: GCF_036370855.1. Classification (NCBI taxonomy): domain Eukaryota; kingdom Metazoa; phylum Chordata; class Aves; order Casuariiformes; family Dromaiidae; genus Dromaius; species Dromaius novaehollandiae. The sequence goes on along the minus strand of NC_088104.1, from coordinate 2,047,546 downwards.
ACATGCCATTGTATTGCCAAATTTTATTATATTAACTATACTTTGCTATACAAAACAAATGAGTGCGTGTGTATTACCAAATAGCCTTTTGTCCCTGCTGACTTAGGTCAGCTCTGGACCTGGAGACAATCTATGTACTGCAGCATTCATTTTCCCACTATTTTACGAACTTCTGGGGCAGTAGTGGGGAAGGCTATGTAAGGGAAGCATGCATGCATCTTCAACCCCAGCCTGTAGCAGCATTCATATCGTATTTTGTCTTTATTTTATGAAAGACAAGGTCTAAAATCTTTTTTAGGAAAAAGAAAAAAGCTCTACTAAAATGTCTCCTACTCATCTTTTTAATGACAGCTAAGATGGAATTCTATTATTAATCAGAAGTGATTTAAAAACTAACTCAGCAGTTAAATTGCATTTTGTTGAGTCTTTTATGCTTTTGATTTAAATAAATAGAAACTTCTGTTGTTCTGGGCTTTTATCTAAATATATTACCATTTTTAATGTGAAAATACAATTCGTCTGTGCCATTAGCATTTAATAATTTTTAGTACTGATGCTGGCACAATAACATTAAGCAGTACTTTGTGTGAAATTATATATAGGTATTAACTGGTTTCCTGAAGGCTGCACTCCACATAATAATATCTTCAAATGTCTCTACCAACATTAGGTAATTAATCATCGTAACAGCCTCGTGAAGGAGCTCGGTGAGTGCTGCTGTTGCTGTGGTGCCCGTCTCGCGGAGGCAGCTCATGGGGAAACCAAGCCTGGTCTATCAGGTACCAGCACAACCGTGTTCCCTTCTCTGGGAGCCTGTACCAGGGTGACGAGAGGAGGTGGTCAACAAGGGGTCTTCAGCTCCTAGGAGACTGCTGTGGGTTGAAGTCAAAGTTCCCAAACTGGGACCTTCCCTTGATACTCAAAATATCAGCTTTCCTTAGTTAGATTAAGCAAGCTTCACTATCTTCCTCTCCCTAAAAGCAGATAAATGCATGCTAATTAAACGTGTTTAAAGTGAAGACAACCACACGCAGCTCACCCCCGTGCACTTCTTTGGAGTGCGCGGTGCAGGCGGTGGCCCTGCAGCACAGCCGCGGCCGAGGAGCCGTTGCCCTGCGACTCCTGTAAATTTAGGGTACGCCGGGCTCGCGAGCGCCTTGGCCACGTCACCCGCGGCTCGCTGCGGAAGCTGCCTTTCCATCAGCATTCCCAGCTGGCGGCACTGCCCCGACGCACCCCAGGATGTGCGGCGTGTTGGTCTCAAATCAGCGTGTTTGTTCCTTAATAGGGGTTTTGATTGCCAAGGAAAGGTGTTTTGGGGTCAGCTCTATCATAACAGCAGGCTGCGACAGGCCGTGCATTAGAAGACACCCGGCACGCTTTGGGGAGCGAGGAAGGAAGCTGGGGCAGGCTTCAGCTGGTGCAGGAGAGCTTCAGTAACCTCTTAATGCTCATGCTGCAGTCCTGCTATCATAACAGTAATTTGATTTCTTAAGAACCTTTGAAAACTTCGGCCCTGGGAGGTATGTGCAGCATATTCCCCCGTTAAAGAGTGAGCAGTTTCTAGCAGAAGCATAAGAAGCAGGAGCTGAAGCAAATTATACAAACACTGTGTTGTCTCTCTCCCTCTCTTTCTTTCTTTTCTCTCTCTCTCTCTCTCTGATAAACTGTACTGTCTATAGCAATATTACTTTTGTTAAACTTTTTGTTTGGTTGTTTGGTTGGTTGGCTGGTTGGTTAAAATATCAGCATCCTCTCCATTCCCCTCCACTGTCGTGGCAAAAGTTCATTCTTTAACAAAGACTTTTGATATCTGTTTTTATGAGGAAAAGTTTAATTGGAGAGTTTAAATATGTTATACAGAATCTGACTGGTTACAGTGCCTCAAACTGTCCTCTCAACCGCGGCCGAATGCGAAGGAGCACCTATGTCATGTCTAACGTAGACACTTGCTTCTCCCTGGAAGCTGTCCCCGCTGCTCCCCTCAGCTCTTTCGCTCTCTGTATCCAGATCATATTGTAGCAGGTGATTATTGGACAAGTACTCCAAAAAATCCAAAAGTTAGTTTGTTTTCACAGAACAGGAGCAGGATTCTTTTTGCTTCCATAGGAAGTGCAGAGCATGCATCTGTATATTGCTGGAATCAAATACTGAGATGTCATGTTATCAGTCAGACAACAAGGATCTAAAGCTAAACTGCAGTTTCAGTACATTATATTGAAAATATCCTTTGTTTAAATATTTTTGCTCATTTGCTTCGCTTAACTGGAAGCTGTTCCCATGTTAGCGTTCTGAAGACCACTTTCTGAAGCTCCTTGTCTCCTCTCGCGGTTTGATGTGTGGAGATGTTCCTGGAGGCCCTGGGGATGGCGAAGCAGCAGAGCGGCTTGTCCAGGGAGGCTGTGCCACCTCCATCCTTGGAGGTTTTCATGACCAGCCTGGAGAAAGCCCTGAGCCCTGCTCTGACCCCAGGATAGACCCTGCTTGGAGCCGTGGTCGGGCTAGAGACCTCCTGAGGTCCCGGCCAGCCTGAGTTGTCCTCTGATCCTGCGACGTGAGGACACTGCCGGGGACAGGGAGGTACCGGAGCTCAACAGGGACAGCCTCATGGACGCTGGGGTCTGTGGGACATACAGACCCCATATGACCCTTTGGACACCGATGGAGCAACAGTTTCATTTGCAGTACAGGCTGAGACCGCTCTGCTGCTGGCTCAGCGGCAAGGTGAGCTCTCCCGTATGCGCCCCGCGAGTCTATCGCAGCAGCGAGCTAATCAAAATACGCGTTCCCTTGCTCAGAGCGTCATTTACTGATTGAGCAGCTGAAGTATTACAAAAGGGTTTGCAAGTGATATAAAATGATTGTGTTCTGCTTTTGTACATTTGCAAAGTGACTGAATCTCATCTGTCATCTAAACTGCTCATTTTTATTTGAAAAGCATTTGCACTTCCAGTCATATTGTATAAAGACCCATTGAAATAGATTTAAAAAAAATAGAAACTAGCAATCTGCATACCTTTAGTGGCATCCATGGTAACAATTTTCCAGTTGCAATTAGTGATACTCATGAGAGAATAAGACTTTATCATGCTAAAGGAGATAAATAAACACTAATAGCCGCTTTTTTCATAATGCTTCCCCCTTAAGTCTTCCATTTTTGCTGGATTAATATTCATGATTTATCTTTAGGAATATTTTTATCTTGTAGATTTGCACTTTTTATTCATCTTTTATATTTTTTGGCATCTGGTCAGTGTCATTTGCTAAGCAGAGTTTTGTAATATATTTACCCAAATCCAATTCATGTACTTGAGTGATAAAGCACTAGTCTATTTTCAAAAAGTATAAGCAGCATATGAAATACATTAAGTCAACAGCATATACCAATATTAATGGTCATTTCTATTTGTAATTTCAAAGAAGACTGTCTTATCTGCTGAGCTCTACAGACTTGATTTTTGCAATTGCTGTACCTACGAATCAAGCTAAAAGCCCTGAAAAAGATCCAAGTGATTTAGCAGTAAAGGTTACCATGAAAACCATACCCTCGCTCTCTTCTCTGTGCATTAGCGCCCCGGTGAGAGGCACACAGTCATGTTCTCTCTCCAGATACAATTTGCGCTGGATCTGACCCACATTATTTGTAAGGCTGGTCTCTTCTTCCACATTATTTGTAAGGCTGGTCTCTTCTTCCACGGGCATGATTGCTCTAATGGCTGCATTTGCCTGAAACGTGGCGTTGACAACGGGGAAGGTCAGTGAGGGCAGAACTTTGATGCTGCAGAATGAACCTAAGGGGCATCTCCCAAAGCAACTTTTCATTTTTTCCCCCTTTTTTTGGAAGGGGGAGAGGGAAGGAAGTGTTCCACAACCGATACTACCAAATTTGGGTTATATTGTCCCTGCTTTTCGTAAATCCTTTCATACGCTCTGTACTGTGACCAGGCATCTCTTTTCGGCTGCTACAGCAGTGCCTGTGGCTAGGGCCCTGCTCCAGCTGTGTTTAAGGACGTAGAACAGCTCCAGCAGATGCGACTGAGAGGAGCCTATCTCAGAAAAGCCAATAGCCCATGACTCCTGTAGCTGACACACGTACCATACTCGCCCAGATACTAATCTCGTTTGGGGGGAGGCGTTGGGCATTTTGGGGGTCATTCTTGTTGGTCATTTTATTTCTTTCATTTCTTTCAGTGAGTCTTTCCTCCTTGCATTTTTCAAAGCAAGCACCTCTAAAAACTAAAAATTGCAGGACTGGAAGAAGAGATAATGTATCTTTTAATATTTTTTATTTTAAGTATTTTGACACATAGTTAACGGAATAATGCAAATGCTAAAGAAACAGACACAATACAGATGAACAGCTAGAGATTTCTTAAAGGGAGAGTTCTTACATTTCCAAACAAGTTTTTTAAGATGTGAATTAGATTTATATTTCTAAGGTGAAGGTGTCAAAATCCTTGAACTTGTTACTGATCTCCTGAAGATTGCTTAGGAAGCAGTTTAATGCATCCTTACAAACATTTGTTAGTATTTCTTGATGGAAACAATAGAATGTAAGATGAAGAAAGAAGTCAGAGGAAAATAAGGTAAAGTAAGAAATGAACCATGACACTTTTCTAGAGTAGAAAGTTGAAACTAAAACATGTCATAGAAAAAATTGCCAAAATTAAGAAATGACATTTAGACAAATTTTTTCATTAGCACTGTACATGTCGCAGCACGTAGGAGTTAAGGATTATAGATTTTTAAGTGGTATATACCACAGTTTACAGTTCCTTGAACTTTCTGAAAAAGATCACAATTTTTGCTAAAATATCTCATATTACAATGTAAAAGTGATTTTTTTTTGTTTGTTTTTGTTAGGCTACAGTTTGTGAATTTTTTCTTAATATTGTAAATGTGGCCCAACATAACAGGCACTTAAATGTCACATATTTTCATTCAGTGTCTTCATATCAGTGAAACATGCATCCGAGGACGCTTTTTCATTGAGCTCTCTTAATTTCTGGATGACTGGTTTATCTTATACTACTATCGTAGGGTCTTAAACAACTCCTTCGAAGTGCTGAACTGAGTTTACTCACCGAGCTTAACTACTCATTGGGTCGTTCCCTGGCTGGAGACTCCTGCCGCACCGACTTCCATATGTGTTGGGTTTCACTGCGAGAGGAACCGGCCCAGTGTTAGGGGATTAATTAAGAAACCCATCTGTACAAGTGACTAATCCCATATATATCATGTAAATAGAGTCTAGTTTTGCCAGCTGATATTGGCCCTTCTGATGACTGCTTGTGAGTTTAGGACTGGTTTACAGTTTCTTGTTTCTACTATGTTGCAATAAATTAGCTACCTTATTTTACATTTTAACAAGGATGGAGATTGAAAGCTATAAAATCAGTACTGACATCTTTAAAAATTCAAAAACTCAAGCAATTTTTTCCCTTCTTTTTAATAATGTAATTGGTTCCAGATTTGGTCCAGTCATAACAAAATTAATAGGAAGTAGCAGCCTCTATTAACACAGAGGTGTTAATTTCATTAAGTCTTCTTACCATCAACATTGCAGAAACTTCATGATATTGTTTGGCAATGAACTATTTATAACAGATAACTGACACTGCAGTTCTTGCAAACTGTGATGCTTGATTAAAAAGACTCAATGTCATCAAAATGCTGGAAATAAATGTTGTCAGAGTTGTTAAGTCCTACAGAGAACAATCGAAAAGTTGAGTCTTGATTCCTCAGTTAGCTGCAGGGTTAAATTCTGATGAAAATGGGGCATCCAAACATGCATCAAGCTGCGTCTGACAAGACTTTCTAAAATGAATTGCTCAGTGCTTTCATGGTCTAGCAGTATTCTTTGGTTTGGCAAGCTGCAGAGATGGTGTGTGGATGCTGGATGTTTTAAATCAGAGAATGTAGGTGATATATTTTTTGCTTGCACTTTTGCATCACAAGGAATATAAAGTATCATTAGTCAATATCAAATATTCATTGCAGAGTTAATTAACAATTAACATTGATATCAAACCTTTAGCCAAAGAGCTCGAGAGAGATGGCAGATAGGGCTGGGCACGCTTATTTTCTGAAGTTATATTCCAAGCAGGTTTTGTTCTGTTCGGATGCCAGCCGCAGACCTGCACAGCTGGGATCTCATCGCTCAGGACTGGGGAGAAGGAGAAGGTGCCATACCTATCACAATGAGTGGAGGAGGACAAGGGGTAAATATAGAAAGCAAAAATAATAAAGCCAGACGGAGGGAGGGCAGAGGTGGAAGGAAACAGCTGTGGGAAGGGGAGCTGCTGAAGGACACACAGGTGATGGTTTCAGGCCTCTTTTACTCTAGTAATATGCCAAGGTACTTTTGGGGTATTTGCATCATATGTGCACCCGTCTTAATCTATAGCATTTTAATCTATAGCATTTTAATCTATAGCATTTTAATCTATAGCATCACAGCATGGCTGATGATACAGGCATTATGCAGAATGCACCTCCACAATACGCTGTAGAAATGCTATTAAGCTGTCTATCTAGCTGTAACTGCAGAAAGGCAAACAATGACAGCAGGGAGATCCAGACAAGCTGATTATGCTATGTCTTAATAAACTCACTTGCATGAGATAAGTCATTGATATCGAGCTTGGATGTCTGTGTATAACACAGCAGTGCAAATGTACCCTGAGAAGTGACTCTGAGCGTGGTCAGGGTTGGGCTCTCCTGAGCTCTAACAACTTCACTGATAGCAGTTCCAGCCCGACTCACAGGAGACTTCTAAATTGCTTGGGGAAAAAAAAAGCAATTTAAGAAATTTCTTGAAAGAAAAAAATGTTATAGCTGTTGAAGTTTCTGGGAATTTTGCTGTTGATTTAAATGTCATTAGGATGTTGCCTGTGTTACTCTACTAAGCACCTTTAAAAAACCAGCACACGATTAGCTGAGTAGGATTGCAGTTATTTTCAATTGCATGACCACTGCTCGTGCTCAATATTTGTGTTTTAGTGCAGATTCCTAAAGGATTCGGTTAGGAGCCCTAGGGCTTGTTTAGCATGTACAGCAAGTTTGGGGGCCGTAGCGAACATAAAGGGTCCAAAGTAATTCTCACTTTATAGGCAAATGACACCCATCTTAATGCCTCGTAATCCAGTGTAACGATACCAAGTGATCACTCATTCCTGTGGAAAACTCTCACAGGAAGGATCACCATCAGAAGTGGTTTATTCACTTGCTTCACAAACAAATAACATGAAGTAACAAAATAATAACCAGGTTTTCTCACTTATTGCCTGTTCCTGTTGCTGTAAATACCAGGAAGAAACAACGAAGACTTATTACTGAGGAGCTTCATGATCAGGCTTGGCTGCAATCCTTGGCAAAAAGGAACTCACATCTGTCTCTTTTAATTTTACCTCAGTTAAAAAGGCCCTAGAATTTAATCATTTTTATAAAATTTGACGTTATTCTTAATGGAATTCATCAATAACATCTAAATAAAAAGACATTGAAGGGGCCCAATAAAGCACCATCAGTATGCACAGTTATATAGTAAAACGTAAAATATATTCATAATGTAAGAAAAGCAAAGGTTGAAAATGAAAGAAAAGCCTCATAACAAAGTGTGAGTATTCTCCCACCACTGTGGGCATTTTTTACACATCTCATACTGTCTAATTTAATAATCTGTCCTGATATTAAAATAGCATCTTAAACATTGATGAAGGTAGAGGAGAATGCCCCTTTTTAATTAGAGATCAGGAGCAGACTTAATCAGACTTTTGATACAAAATGTAGGGACTTTTCTGGAGCAGATGCTGAGGACTTGTTAACTCTACATCTAGCTCAGACTGAGCTATCTGCTGGGTTTCAGTGGTCCTAAAATTTAATTCATAAACGGAATTTGTGATGGAGAAGAATACCTTTAAATGAGAATGATTTTAAAATCATTTAAATGATTTTAAAGTTCCTCTCAGACTTGTTTTCAAACACATAAATGCAACAACTGTGACAATTACCTAAGGCATAAGCTCGATTAATTTTGAAAACTTAAGTGCCTTCCTTTACATCTTAGGCTCTTGTTGCTTGAGGACTACATTGGTAGAGCTTTGGAGCTGAACTGAGGATTTAGATTTTATTTACTGGAGCAGAGCATATAAAAATGCCAGCTGACATCAACTGGGAGAGCTGATACAGCAGCGGGAGGAAGATTTCCAAATCTCCATTCGGCTTGACTCATAGTAGACAGCAATGCAGGAATTTCTGTATCCCGGACAATTTGGCATTGGAGGTGAGTGTTTTTCCTTGCTGGAACTGTGGGCTTGGGAAGAGAAAAGGCAACTTCGAGCCTAGAGGTTATAGACTGCGGGAGAGCTAGGCTCAGATCTCTCAGTAATAGTTATTTTTATTGAGTCTAACTGCATGAAGAGAAGCAACAGGGAGGACCTTCTCCAGGTAACTCGATAGCCTGATGTTTAGGGCACTTTGCAGTGGTGTAAAATAGCTCAGTTTGGATCTGTGCAGAATGGGGATTGGAAATGGGGCCGTCACAGTGCAAACGGGCAATGGACAGTGACTTCGGTCCGTGTTCCTCTGGCTCTGCCAACCTTGGATCCTAGCAGAGGAGCTTAGTGCACCACCGTATGTCCAAGTCATTTTTTGTAGAGAGATTTATTTTCCTCTCCTGCTTTGCGTATTTTTCCTCTTCATCTTCCTCCAAAGTGTCAGAAAGGCCCTGTGTGTGATCCTAAGCGAGAAGGCAGATGAATAGCGTCCTGTCATCTCGGCTATTAGAATGAATGGGCTGCAGTTTTTTTGCTCACGCTATTCATAAACCTATTTGTGATCCATTCAGAACTGCAAATAGTTAGAAAGAGAAATTCAGAGATAATCCATAATTTTCCTCAGAAAGAGGTTTATCTACAAATTAGGAGTGTATATTACAAAGTGAGAGCGCTCTCAGTCAAATCCAGGCTTTATTTGAAGATTATCTGAAAAGAATGAAACAGGTTCTCCACTGCCTGTGTTTAACAGTTCGCATCTGGAGTAGCTGGGTTATCTGCAGAGTGATGCTGCGGTTGTTAGCAATCGTTATTGTCCATAATTCATCAGTCATAACCTGAATTATATTCTAACTTAAACCAGTAACAGCAATTCACACTACAGATTTTCAAGGACAACTATGATTTTGGAGATGAGTTTCTTGCCACTTCACTAGTATTTATGCTGGCCAGAGTGGAAGTTAAATAGTGAGAAGATTCAGCAAGTTAGCTAGCAAGGCACCTAATGCACAACACGTGAATTCCTGTGCTCTTGGTGCTTGTTCAGCTTCATTTCTCACTCGTCACCTAATATTAATATTTATTAATATTTACAGCCATACTCCAATGTTTGCATCAGCCATGCTGTTGGTTGCATGAGCAAAGAATACAATTAAAATAGTATCAGGTGCCAGCTTTATTAGTTCAGACTTGTGCACCGTATAGATGCAAGGATGTCTGAGGATAAAGCTCGGGAATGCCAGGCTCCTGCTTGCTGTCACACCGGAGCCCTGTGTGTTATCCGTAAGCCGACAGTGCCGAACCCGCAGTTGCTCCCCAGCAGTTCGCCTGCGATCTGCACTCCCATTGTAAAGAATCCTTGCGGGATATAAAATACTGTATCTGGAGAGCCTATTTATGGTGGAACTTTAATGTCACTTTTTATTACAATGCCAAGAAAGCAGAAGAACACCAGCGATGTGACCTTTCCCTGCATCTCTGGCTCTTCTGCACTGAGTTTAAATTCTTCACTTCTGCGTAATCCCGTGGAATGAGATCCAGAAAGTGCAATTCGGCAGGAGTTTGCTTAACTAAATTTGAGAACGCAATCCAGGAAACTTTGATCCTGCTAAAACGGCATATGCAAGTTTCTGAGAAACACTTGTTTTGGCCCCATAAAGTTCTTGTGTGGTATGTACGCTCCGCTGACCCTTATGCTGCTGCGATAGGAAACATCGCTGGAGACGGGCTAATTTTTCCCAGTTACTCCGTAGAAGAGAGGTTTATGCTCCCCCTGAGCCGCTGTTCGTGCCTGTTGTCCTCCTTCTCCGTTGCACTGGCTGCTCCTCTGGCTCCGGGCTCCCGCGGGCATTGCACGTGCATCCTGCGAGGGCAGAGCGCGGTGCGGCCGGTGCGCTCGAGGCTCCCTGTCCATTTTTCCCCCCCTTGGCGAATGGCTTCCAGGGAGCATCCTGCTGCCGTTTGCTCCAGGATCAGCCCTGGGAGACGGCTGGCTCCGTGATGCTTCGAGCCGTGGCGGTGTGTCCCGGGAGCGTGTACCGGCGCAGCACATTAGCCGGCCTCGTTAAAGCTCATTAGCTGCATTTGCCTCTCCTGGAGCATGCAGGGAGAAAAGCGTGCTGCGGGTGGATGTTTAAATATTTAATTTATTTCTGATGGTTGTTTTCAGGGCGGCTATTCTATGTTTTCAGCCTTCTTAAATCAGACTAATTGATGCACTCTCCCATGCCATGAGCGTAACCCGCCAGCACGCCCTGCCGTTTGGCTGCACGCGGCCGCTGCAGAGCTGGGCAGGGCCGGGGGGGCCGGGGCTGCAAGCAGAGGCCGAGCTCGGTCCCAGCTCCTGCACATTTGTGATAGACAGCGGCCGTCTCGGCTGACGGCAGCTCTCCAAAGTGGCACGGGAGCGGCCACGCCGGGATTTCGCTCCCCGCGATCTCTCTGTGGTGTCCATCAGTCCAACGAGCTCCTTGCTGCAAGTGCGTGGTGGGATTTCTGCGTTTTACTGAGCAGCGGCAGAGGAACCGGTCGGTGAGACAGCAAAAGCGTATTTCACTCCAAGTAAAAGCAGAAGAATTGGTGTTTTGCAGGGTACAAGCTCCCCTCCGGGACCTCCTGCCGCCGCGTTCGGCTCTGCCCGGGAAGCGTGCCATGCCCCTTCCTCCCGTCGTTGCTTCCTAACCTCCCTGAGCCTCCCTGCTTTCCTCTTTTGGAAAACCTTGCTTGCAGAGGTGCAGCATCCCGGGCTGCACGGAGCACTTTTGAAAAGCAGTATCAAAACCGGAGACTTTACAACCTGCCGGAGCAAATGCTTTGGGCCATTCTCCCCGGACTGATTGATTCAATTAGTGCTTGGCTGTGAAAGCGTCTTACCGTAGGCAGGCTATTTTTCTGACATGAAATTATCTCGGTGCTTGCCATGGTTTTACAGTCATTTCCATTTACAGCAGCATTATCATTATGTTTTATTATCTGTGGGGCTAATGTGTTCCAGGGTGCCTTTATACAGACCATTTCTTGCGTACATTGCTGGCTAACTTAATGGCAAAAACAAATTCTTCAGTTAATTATAGCATGTGCTTGTAGTTTTAAAAACTTTCAACTTTGTAATGGATGATGTAAAATATAGTTGCATTTATATGAGAATATAATATATATATATATGGTATAAGTAAATGTAATGTATGATATACCATCTAGCTGCATTAATTTAACAGCTTAAGTTGCTTACCGCTTTAGATGAGGATATATAAATGTCTTTGCAATCAATGGCAGCCAAAACCAGACATCTACTAATCCTGTCTCCCGGGTCTGTGAGCAGCTCGTGCTCTCGGCTGGCTGTTGCACACCGAGTGACACAGCTCGGGACCACGAGGGCGAGGCGCACAGGGGACACAGAGTGGCCTCGGGGAGGGGGAGCTGGCACGGGCACCGCGGCTGCTCCTCAGCCCCTCCGCACGCTCGGCTTCTCTCGGGATTTGGGGAAATCCGGGCTTTCTCGTGCAGCGAGGCCCTTGGTGGGTTCAGCCGGTAGCACAGAGCAAGCCTGGCTGTGCGGTCTCAGCCCCATGAGCAGGGGTTAGCGGTTGGTTTGGTTTCAGCAGGTGATGCAAACAAAGTGTATACAACTATTTGCTGAACAGCATCTGCCAAAATTATATGAAACAGCCGTGTTCCTGAAAAGCAGCCTTGTTTGGATCAGATTCTGACTGCTTATTTTCCATCCATACTTGTTGTTAATGAGCTATTTGATTCATGTTTCATTTTGACTTAATTCACCTAACTGGAAAGCTTTTAATATAGCTATATCACAGGGAAAAAAAGCTGTTACTCTAAATCAGTTATTAAAGATGTCAGTGTTTGACACTGCCTTGTAGTTCAGGCTGCCTGCATTTTTGTGCAATGTCTCTGCAAGGTTTGTGCAATCAAATGCAAATACTAGCTTTGATCAAAGTCCAGACCAGTTCTTAATGAATTATTGAATTCTTGGAAAAGCTGTATGCCTTTTACAGGCACACTGAGATATTCTGTTGTATTTCTCTTCTGGTTTCCTTGCAATTGAGATAATTGGCTTGCGTGACTCTTGCTGTTTGTGGCGCAGAAGGACAAAGTGAGCAAGGCCCAAACTGGTGTTTCGCTGCCTATTTCATGAGCTACATAGAATAACTGAGAAGATAGAAGTGTCCTTCAAGATGTCCAGGAATAACCTCGTCATCTGTCGCCTGGATCACTCCACGCTGTCCCTGCAAAGTAGCACCACTCACGTCTTGCTCTTCCTCCACATCTTTCCTGCAGGTCCTAACACATATGCAGAACTGCCTGATTCTCCCCCATTTCTTTACAAAAAATGGGTAAAACATCCCAGCTTAGTGCTGTCCACAGATCTGTGAGACACGCCTCGTGGTAGCCGTCACCGGTGGGTTTGGCACCCACCGCCGGCGTCAGACTCGCCGGGAAGGTGATGGTCAGCGGTGCAGGGCATGGGCAGCCGCTGCTTCTGGAAGCCCAATGTACCGACAGCTCATTTGGAAGGACTAAAAATGTACAAAATGCAGTAAGGTACTGGCTAAAGCTGTGGGGTTTCACTTCTCTTGACTTTCAGGGTTTGAGAATAGCGAAGTGGCTCTTGTGTGTAACCAGCTAGCATAGCTTTCAGTAGGGAACAGCAAACGGCTCAAGAAACGTACATTAAATGTGCGAGTGCTAACAGAAATCATGGTGCTTGGGCCCAGGTACGTGGGAAATTCAGCAGGCTTTGCTGCTGTCAGCACCCGCACCGCTGGATTTCTTCTTTCGTGGAGTATCTCCATGGGTCTTCAGATAACGCTCCCCTGAACTTGAGCAGTCAGCCTACACGCTGTCCCCTCAGACCCAGAACAGCGACGGAAGGGGCAGGGAATGAGGTGTTCTTCCAAATTCAGACCTTATCTAGACAGCTGAGACGTCATTTGGTTGGGATTGCTGAGACCTGCTGTGTTTTCCTGTGATGTGTCTTGGAGTTAACCAAGAAACTAACCCTTACAAAGGTTAACTGTGGAAAGCTTGAAATCCAAGGCAAAGCTTAACAAAAGGACATAAAAAGACATAAATTTGGTATTCTGAATATTCTGAATCCTCATCTTAATAGTTGAGAGTCTAGCTTTGGATTATTGATATAACTTTTCTGGCATCTCTCATGCTAAATTGAAAGAGTAAGATCCGGTTAGATGTCTTGGCATCTAGCAGAGATTTGAATGCTCGAGGAACTGCTTGAATAATGTATTACTGCTTTCCCGACTGATGTCCTGAGGATCAGCTTCCGTAGTCTCAAGCGCGTTGGAGCTACTCTCGTTAAATATTATATTGCAAGGCTGAAGATAACGGATGATTCCTGCTGCCTCCGTTGCGTTGCTGCAGTGCCTTGTGCGGTCGCTCGCCCGCTGTTCTGCTTTGCCATCAGTGCAGCAGGGCAATAATGCTGCACGGTTATCTCTGTAAAACACTTCGAGACCCTGAGAAGGATGGTGTTAAGTGTCAATGTTAACCTTTCAATACCTGATGCTACTGGTCTGAACACTTTCTCCTATACAGAGCAGTGTTTTCTAAGAATTGAACTTTTCTGTGAAGCGAATGTCACAGCATTTGCAGTTATTACTGTGCCGCGAGCTGATTTAGGGAGAATTGCTTTTTCATAGCACAGAGGACAGTGGAGATAAAGGCTTGAACTTCCAACCGCACTACATGCAAGGATCCCCTTTCAGTCAGAGTTCATTTTACAAGATTTACTAAATTTTACTAACTAGCCCTCCTTTTAGAGGTTATATTTTACTATCGCATGGGAATCATCTTTGTTTATTAATATCATGTGCATTAATTTCAGTGCTCTTTGAGTGTGTATACAGACTTGTGTCCTCTTGGTGACAGTCAGCTTTTACAGTTAAGTTTTTCACATCTTGTAAATGTCTCCACATATAAATAAATCTACCAAAGTAAATAATTAAGATATAAAGTAATCTAGGACCTAAACCCTGGATCTGAACACCATATGTGGCTCTGACCACTGCAGAACGACTTAGCCAAGTTAGTTTTTGCACTGCTTTTCTCTTTGGCTTCCTCCTTATTCCTGGTGGGGCTGCAACCTCCTTGCTCTGGTGCTGTCCTGAGCCTCATCTTCAACCTGAATTTTCTGTATGGATTATAGCGATACAGCAACTAGCTGTGGCTTGGGGCAACCCTTGCCTGCCAACTTGGGCACCTGAGACTGCGATAACTGTGGCAGCCGTGTCCCTGGCCATGGCCTATGCCTGCCAGTCGGTCTGACTGTACGTGGTCGTCTGTTCCCTGGCAGAGGTGTATAAATATAAATAGGAAAGGAAATCTTAGTACCTATGGAGTTAACAGTGGATTAAGCAGAGCAGCATCTTGTCTAAGTACCACAAAAAGATACGGGTTGGGAGGGACCTCCAGATGCCTCGGTCCAGCCCTGCTCGGCTCTAGGGCAGGTTGCTCAGGGCCTTCATCACCTTGTTGTGTTCTGCCGTCGTGGATGCTGAGCTGGTTATCTCAGGGTGTCTGTGGTTGTGTTTGCCATCAGCACCTGCGTTTAGCTCTGTTGACCCTTGTTTGGATAGTCTCACGTGAGCTGCAAACACGCACTTTTGGTATAACAAAGATACAGAAGGTAAAACTGATGCTTCTGAAGATGGAGATGAGCAGACCGCTATTAAGGAGTGATTTTAACAACCTTTTTGTTGTTTTCTTTTAGCTCCTAACTCTACTAAAAATATCTAATATTTTTAATTTTCAGTATGACTGACATCGATATCATAAAACAAGCCTCCAAAGAAGGTGACCAGTTTGTTCATTCTGGCACTCTTTTTTCAAACTCTACTAAGCCGTAGGAGTTTGGAGGTCACCAAGAATTTTAAAACACTGTTCCTGATGAGAAATGGTTTACAAAGCACTGTGGGTGTGGAGAATTTTGTAAAAACGGGTCATGTCTTGCCTTAAAAAGTGGGCAGCCTGAGGGTCTAACTTTATGAGTTCTTCACACATGTAAATAACTTCTTAGTAAATGGTACAATTGAAGTCAATGTGACCTCCACTTAAATAATCAGATTGTACCTTATATAACTGTCCCTAGAAAGACAAACTGTGATTCTTTATACATTTTGGCAAGCGTAACCCTCAAGAATTGTGAAACAAGTATACTCATGCACTTAGTGTCAATAATGTATTTGTTCAATAATGCATCCAAACTTGGTCTCAGGTCCCATTTAAAATGATGGTTATTCTGAGCTTAACTAGGTGACAGCCTTTCTGCTTGCGAGCAGGCATTGTAAATGCTCTGCCAGACCCTTGTAGCTTCGGTTGTCAGTGCCTGCAGTAATTCCTGCCAGTGCAACGTGTGGCCTTCTCGTACAGGATCTGATCATTTTGCCGAAACTTGCGGGTCTGTGTTCTGAGATCCCAATTCACCGGCTGCAGAACTGATGCCTTCAACCTGTGGTGTTACCCAAAGGCCAACCACAGGCTCGACATTGATGGCAACAGAGTTTTTTCTTCCCTTGATAGTCATGTCTGTCTTCAGTGGATAGCCAACCTGGCATAGAAATTCAGCTTTCTCTTTGATATACCTGTCTTTAAAGGTTATGTTTACATTTGCCTTTGTACAAACAAGAATATTCCAATCCTACCAGAAGTAAGAGATTTGCTCCATGTTGAATGCATTAGTACCATGACGTTTACAACATCTGGGTGGGCTAGAGTCAGATTTGCATGGATACGTGCCAGAAGGAATATGCCCAAATAGAAGGGAAGCGGAATGTCACAAACAGAGCTGAACAGCTGGATTTAGGGACATTCAAAATATTTAACAACTTTAATACATGTAGATTTTGATGTTTATGGCATCAGAAAAACAGATCAGCTTTCAGGAGGGGAAAGTCTCACATGCCCACATGTGTGATCGTCTCGCTGACGCAACCTCCCACCTTCTTGGTTGCATGGACCATCTCTCTTCCCACCGGCACGGCAACTGCAGCGCCCGGTTCCCGGGGCATCGGAGCTGAGCGTGTCCCCGAGCACGCCGGGCTGCCTCTGTGTGCCGTGGGGCATCTGGAAACGGGGGTAGGTACCGCCGTGGGACCGGCCAGCTGTTCACAGGTGCCGGTTGCCCTGCAGATGAGCTGGGATAAGGGATTTCAGCCAGCAGCCAGGAACAAGAGACAAGTGGTCAGAAAGGAATAAGGAGAAAAAGACTGTTCTTAATGAGCATGGTAAAACAATAACATTGCAATTATGCAGCAAAACGATTGTCATTTTGGGTTTAAAAGATAAATGTGCTGGGCAATAATATTTTTAGCCTGTGTTTTCAGGCATTTTTCAGACTCTGGCATTATTACTGCCTACTGCTATCTCATTCCTGTATCTCTCCATTTTTACAGATGCTGAAGCATTGTGCCAGAGCAATGTCAAGATAGAGAAATTCTGTAAATTTGTGTTGGTCCTTAGCTTTGTTTCGTTTTCCCAGCTCTTGAACACACCTGAAAATGCGGTCTCTGCATCCTTGCATTTCTCAAGTAATATGATTGTGGGGAGGGAAATAATTACAGCTGCAGTGTAAGATGCGTTTCCAGTGCTGAACTCAGTGTATTTATTTCTCGTGCATGTGAAGACTGCTACGAAATCCAGAAGTTGTGCCTCGGCGCTGAGGCAGGGCCGTGGGGGGAGCGGGGAGGAGGACGAGCCCCCGCGGGGGATGCGCCTCTGCTCCAGGATCTGCCCGTCCTCTCGTGGCTGGATGCAGACAAACCGCCTTGGCTTGCTCATCGGGTTGGCCTTTCCCGCTCCCTCCCCGGTTTCCATCAATTATCGGGGGAATCGGTTTGATTGTGGACTATCAGGGCAAAATGGGTGACATGTTTGCGTGCATTTAATCTTAACTCCTAGTACCTGCAGGAAATGATCTAAGCAGTCATTTGTCCCACTGTATTTTCACATCTTCTTGTCCTGACGTTTTAAAGACATGTTCAAGCCAGCCAGATGCAGGGATCTCAGCTCCTGGGTGGTCTAACATCATCCCCGGGAGTCTGACCAAGCTACATGCTAAAAACAAATGTTACTATTTAGACTGAAAACTTAGTTATGTATGTATGCCAATACAATAACAGGAAACTCTTACTTTAACCTTATTTTTAGCATTGCTCTGGCAATGGCATAATAATAGTGAGAATCTTAGTCCTTTAGTAAAGCACTGTCACGTGATTTTTAATTGACTTGGGTCTTGTTCTTAACAGTGGTTCATTTTGAATTCTGGGAGGTACTCATTGCTTTTCTAAAGGTTAATATAAATCTGTAATGAACGATACAGATTAAATACTGGTGACATTCTGTTTTCTCATCTTGTATAGATAAAATATTTACACTTTAACAGAGATCAATTTAGAAAGCAGGTGCAGCTTTGATGTTTACATCTTTTAATCAGCAACCTTAATTAACAAGTTGTTTGCTAATGATTAATCACTTGCACAAATACCATGTGGATTTGTCGATTCTGAAGTTACAGGCAACTTGGATGTTGGGTTTTTTCACCCTAAGATGAAAAATGGCATGAGATGATGGTGATTTTGTCCTTCCGAATGCTCGAGATGGCAGGCACGGGCTACCAGGGGTTTTTCCAAATGCTAAAGCCAGACCCGGTCTATGTGGTGAAAGGTATCTCTTGCTGCAACGCAGAGGTGGTCTGTGAGGCTTCTGGTAATTGCTGTGATGCTTTTAACGACCCTTCCCAGGAGCAGCTTTGCAGGGAGAACTTGGGGGTGATGATTGCTGGCACCTGCTCGTGGCTCCCCTGGGAGCAGCTCAGGCTAGTTAAGCCAAGAGCACCTTGCAGGGCAGGGAGGTGTCTGGCTTGGATGTTGCTTCTGCGTTTGGCTTTTGGAATTAGTGTTAGCAAAAATGTGTTATTTTCCTTGTGCATTTGTTGGGACTTGGAGAGTGGTGATGTCTATAAATAGAAAAATATCAAGTTAGAGCCTCGTCTAGATTAGGGGAAAAAATTAGAAAGACAGCCTGGGAACAGGGGCCTCAACAACCTAGGGGGAAAAGATGTGTGTTAGTACTGAGACTGCTTGGATTTGCCCAACTTATTCCATTATTACACTGTGTTTCCCCAAAATATAAACATTTCAAAAATCCTTCCGTGTTGCTCACTCTTCTTGCTTCTGTGTTTCTTAACACTGTGCCCATCAAGATATGATTGCAGCTGGAGTCTGAAACACCTAACAAGAGCAAGAAATGTTTTGAATTTAGCTTTTGTTTTTCCTTTGACCTGTTCAGTAAGAATTTGGAGGCCTTTTTTGGTGCGGGGGGTTTCTTTTGGCCGCAGTATTTTTGCTTTTCTGTTGTACAGAACTAAGCGTTTCTTGTGCAAAAATGTGATTCTTATGTCTTTGAAGCTGCTAAAAGTAGCAAAACCAAAACAGTTTCGTTACAAAAATGGGGATTTGTGTTGTATTTGTCTCCTAGTTGTTCTCATGGAAAACAGCCGCAGGGAGAGCTTTGCCCATGGGAGTTTGCATGTTGTGTTACTGGCAATGGCCTGCAAATGCCTGTTTTTGTTATGCAATTTCCAGCTCTTTGGTAACAAAGGCAAAGGTGGAAACCTTCATCTTTGTTGCAGTGGTGTCATTAAGCTTTAATTCACTACCTCATGTTATGAAGTACTGTGTGAGGCTCATCTGTTAATGCAAAGGCTTTGAGAGGGAGAGGATATTGGAAAAGCCTGGGTCCTCGGCAGGCTCCCTGGATGCTCCGCGTAAGGCTGCCATGCCATTAATGCACATATTATCTGCAGCAGTCTGTTAACTCATCTTATTGCTACATCATAAATCTTCCAGCTGACCTCCTGAGCAAGGAGGAGGTGTGGAGATGATTTGTACTTATTCTGCTCTTTTATGTTGTTATGCCTCCCGTGAAGTGAACGATAATGCAGAGCCGCTGAGGAAATAAGATTTAAGAGAGGTTTTGTGAAATGAGTGCAATATTTCAGAAAATATAATTAGGAAATACTTAGAAGAACAAGACACCTTAATAACCGACTCCAGTCGAAGTCAAAGTCTCTGAGTCTCCTTGAAGGCAAGGCATTGATCGCTCTGCAGTGCAGCTATCGATCGCTAGCCCATCACCGCCGAGACGAGAGCTTGGCATTTAACCTGGCGCGGCGGAGGTATGAAACCTGAGCCCGGCCTGCGAGGGGCTGTCTGTAGTGCGCTTTGTCTGTAGTTGTTCTCAGGTGCCAGAATAAGAGCTTCTGCTCTTCAAAGCAGACTTTTGTTTCCCTCTTTAACAGATTGATAGGAGTTGAATCGGTGAAGAGCTTAAGGGTTACTGGAAATACAATATTTAAGACTGCTGTACACTGAAAAGATGTTGAACTCACCCAAATGAAGGTGTGTGCCTGCTGGGGGAGGATGAAGTGGGGAACTGTTCTTGCTCACTTTCTTCATTTTTCTATTATCAATGTGTGTTCTAGCTAACAGCATCTAATCCTGTATCTCCTGGCTCATGGAAAATAATCATCTCTAGTGCTCCTGCATTATGACCCAGGGTATTAATGGCATTGTCCACCCAAAAAGCACCGGAGGCTACCTGGAGCGAAGGTGTGAGCTCTTACTGCATGCAGCATGTTGCCTGCATGCAACTATGGGCTTAGGGTTGAGAAATGCAGGTTGCAAACTGGATCCAGCACTGGGTCCCTGTGCTGGGTGCAGGTACATGTGGGTTATGGGTGGTCTTAAACCCAACGGTGAAAGTGTCTTTTTTCTTCATGCCATAATCAGTAAGGAACACTTCTGTATGTCACTGGGGATAACTGATCTCCACTGAGATTAGTGCTTGACAAAGTACTTCAACTAGCTTAAGATTTTAAATATTTAAGAGATAACTTGCTGCAATGCATAAGGCATGAGACTGGGATGTGGGTGCTTGGCAGAGTCTCAAATGGAGACAATCAGTCTGCTGGGTCGCAGTGTCTGTCGTATCTACAAGCACCAGCCAGCGTGTCCTTCTCCTAAAAAGGTCTGGGTAAGGCCATGGGCCATGACAAGGGTCCTGAAGTCAAGGGTCCTTACCGGAGAGCATCCAGCTCTTGATTTAAAACTTTTGCATATGGCATGATAAGGAGGAGAAAAATGTCTCGGAGTCGGGGCAGCACGCGGAGAGGGCAAAACCTGCATCCGTGCCCCGCTGCTCCCTGTGCCTGCGGCTCCGCGCGACCCTGCTCCCGAGGGAGAGCTGTGCTTCCCTCCGGCTGCGAAGCTGGTCCCGCTCGGCAGTCCCTCACTCTAGGCAAAGAGCAGGGAGTGACACAAGCCACATCAGGAGTCAAATGGGAATTATCTTGACGACGTATATCTGCTCCTTGCAAGCCCCTACTGCAAAGGACAAACTCTGACTGCTGAAATGAGTGAGCACAGCGCTAATTCCCCTATTGAAAGCTCTGTTTTAACCAGTCCGGCTCAATCATCTGGGCGAAGATGCAGGCCCGTGATAGCTCGGACTGGGGGCTATAGCTTTGGTTATCTGCGGGAGAAGGGATTGTTTCTGGAGCGTTTTCACAGCCGAATCTGAGCAGTCCCTGACAGCTCTGCGCCGAGACAGTCAGGTGCACAAAAGGGATAAAAGCCTTCACACAACCTACCATTCTTAACGCTTAACAGCGGCTTTCGGCTATTGTGAGCAGTATTATTCTGCACTGATGCTGTGATTCCTCTGCATGAGGATTTGGTCTGTTTTAAGAGGTCACACATGAATATTAATTTGCCTTACCGGAGAGACAGCAGGAGACACAAATGGCAATTACCATGTGCGCCTTAGTTACCCGGTGCCATTACCATTTTTTTCTCATTTGCGGTAATTTAAAGGTTGATGCATCACAATTAAATGCAGTTTACAAGGGGACAAGACTTCTTGAATGCATATCTAACTTTTCAAAGTAAGTGCATTTAGATAAGGATCTTCTAATGCAGTTTCTTTTTATTATTTCTGGCAATGAAATACCACTTTGTTTCTCCGTTGCTGATTTTCTTCACAAGCTGTTACACCTCTGGAATACACTGAGTGTACAAAACAAGATTTGATGTTCCAAAAGATAAAAGTAGAGACTAATTCAGTACACATTTCTCCAAAATGGAGTATTGTCATGCAGGAGATTTCAGTCTGGAGTATTAAATAATTTGCAGGGAATGCACAAAGATATCATGAAAAATAAAGTCTTACATCTGAGTATGCTGCCAGTTTACATTTACAGAAATGTCAATTCAATAATAGTATGTCAAAGTAATAAGATTTTTTTTAGCGTGTTTTATTAGGTACAAGTTTAACTGTAAAGGGTAGATGCATTTCTGGCTGGAAAAGAAGTGTTTTTCCCATTCTGTGAGGCTTGTCAAAATATTTGTGTCTTTTCCTCTTTCATATTTGGAAGAGATCAAGATCTTTCAAAGATTCCTATCCCAGAATAGTAAATTGATTGAAAAATGCAGATGTAGCAAATAGTTTGGTGGTGGTGAGAGCATTTGTTTCAATCTGCAACTCGAACTTACAGTCAGGACAAACCCTTACGTTCTTCCCTCTGCAGGCTACAGCCCTCCCGTGTCCTTCTTGGGCATCTGGTGCCTGGAAATAAGTTACACGTAACTTCATTGTTGGCTGTTTGCAACTGGACCGTTTGCAACTCGTTTCCCATCAACGTTTGTCACCCTGAAAGACTTTTCCTGGATATTCCTTCCTTTTGAAGGAGTCTATAAAAAGTCCGTTTCCCTGCAGTTCTTCGTCGGGGTCCCCGGCCTGGTTGGCTCAAAGACATGGAAGACGTTTCCCTGGATGCAGGCGTAACAGAGCAGAAGAGTCGGGCAGGACAGCGGGATCTGCCGGCGGCTGGTGCTGCACCGCTGCATCCCCGTGCCTCCAGGCTGCCTCCCGCCCCGTGAGACCGGACGGGGCTTGGGGACGGGGGCTGCCCCGTGCGGGTCTGCCCAGCACTGAGCACCGTGGACTTGTGCTCCCGGGTGGGAGACGTGGAGGTGGCCTCTGCAGGAGAAGACGTGCCCCGTGAGTGCTTTGTAACAACGTGCTGGCACTTCAGCGTGGCAGACCCAGGACTTGCAATGTCCTTCCAATAACAGGTCTTCCCAGACCTCCTTGCTTTTGCCTTGTGAATTTGGACGTCGTGTGTGAGTCATCTTGGGCAGATTAGTAACGTCCTGTGAAATCTCCTCTGTGACATGACCTCTGATCTCGCTGCATTTCAGCCAATGAGTTGTTCTTCCTGCGTCTTACAGTGACATTCACAGGATTATATTTTGATGATTTCTATCCGGGAAGCAGACTCACGCTTCATCTCAGTAATGCTTTTAAAGAAATGAAAGTCCCCAACACTTGCTTATTTCCCGTTTATATGAAGAGGAAAGACCAGTCTTGCTTCTGTTAGATTTCCTGGACCACCATACGTTACCAGCCTTAAGAGTATTTGTATGCAAGGGTATTTGTATGACTGAT
The DNA here is from genome assembly GCF_036370855.1 of Dromaius novaehollandiae. Classification (NCBI taxonomy): domain Eukaryota; kingdom Metazoa; phylum Chordata; class Aves; order Casuariiformes; family Dromaiidae; genus Dromaius; species Dromaius novaehollandiae. The sequence continues at coordinate 2,024,735 of NC_088104.1, read as the reverse complement.
CTTAAGCTTCCTCTGCTCTTAACAACACGCTGCAAGTTCAGTGTCTGCCACACAAAGTTAATTTCTGCACTAACCAGCTGTGATATCACAGGTGACTGTGACCTCAAATAGAGAATAAAGAGGAGGAGCAGACCAACCCTTAAAGAAAACTTGAGTTTCGTGCCAACACCCCTTAGAATGAAGGACCTACTTGTGCCTTTAATGATATCTATGGCATGGAAAAATCATTAGAGATTTACAGGCTAAAGGAAGATGGGGAATGTATGCACTTCTATGGATCTTAAATGTTTGTTTTAATGTCTAAAAGAGCAATAATTCAATTCACAAACGTTAAGCTTTCTAACACCTTAATGAGGAAGACAATGAAAGAAGCAGCCACCTCCTTCTGAATTAATTGACATTTCTCATTCCGAGTGTATCTTGGCAATTAGTGCCTTGTCAAAAGTGAGTATATGGAAGAGAGCTGTCATCTTCCTTTAGCCCTTTATTTCTGCTAGAAATTTAGGGATTCCTGCTTTTTACTGTGAGGGAGAGCATGAGCGATCGAGTGCTGAATGCCCAGATACCGTCACAGTCTGTGTGCAGCGAAGGAAGCATGCTGCACACACGTGAAATTGGGGGGATTTTCAGCGGCGGAGCACAACCACCTGCCTGGAATTTCCCTGGCTACCAGGATGAACACAAGAGCTTTAACAGCCTCCGAGAGGGATTAACTCTTAGCTTTCACCTTTGACAGTACATGGTCTTCTTGGTAGCACGTCCAAAAGCGGTGCTCCCCTCTTCTGCTGCGAGTGGATGTCTGCCGTTCCCAAGCTGCCTGCAGGGAAGATAGATTCTTTCTTCAGTGAAAACACAAAAGCTGATTTGCAGAAGGGTGAAGAGTTGCTGAGAAACCACCTTTTTCTATGTGGCTCCTGAGAGGTCTGCTTCTGCAGGCTGAGCACGGCCCATGCAGCCAGTCTAGCGCTGTAGGGACAAACAGGAATGGGGAAATTTGAGGGGAAAGAGGAAAACTTTATCTTGATTCAAGTGCTTGATAAACTTTAGTGAAAAAAAAATTATGAGATCACCAGCATATTTATGTGCCAGACAAAGATGTTCGATGAACTTCTGCCCAGTCTGCATGGAAATGGCGAAGGGAGAGAAGAAAAATTGTTTTTAATGAAGCAAAATATGGCAGAACCTCCTTACCACGGAGGTAAGTGTAGACAATCTTAGGTTGAAAATGTGGCTAAAGCACCAGCAACTCAGACATATGTATGACAGAAAGAGGCAGTTGGCTATTTTCTAGATACAGTCTTCAGTAAAGTGAAGATAACCCTATGAATGTTAAAATACACAGAGAAATGGTCTTGTGTTTTGGTTTTCATTTATTTCTCAGGGAGACAGCATAGGCAAATTATTGTTTCAGTGGCCTTTTTTTTTTTTCCCCCCCTCCCTCCCTCTAGATTGGGTTTGACATGGACCTCATTAAACTCACAGGGAATCATTTTATTCACCTCCATGACTTTTTTCATTCAAGCCCTATAAAAGGTCAAAACTCCTTGTTACTATTTATTATTAGTTATTACCATTTGATACGGCCTTTGGTCTGCTATGCACGTTATTGTAATATGCATGTTGCTGAGGAACAGAGATTTTTGGAAATGGCAATTCCTAACAATTGCATTACTGTTAGCCAGAAAAATAATGCCTAGTGTCAGGGCAGATTTGGAGATGGTTCAGCAGGAGTCACGAGAAGCTCGTGACATAGCGTTGGCCAACACGCAACTAGTGATAGATAAAGCTGGGAGGGGTGGAGCTACCTATAGCCGTAATAATGAGAACGCACTGTTGCACAGACTAGCTGCATGCAATTTGGCATGGAGGAGCCCTCCCCGTTGGAGAGCCATGTCTCGCGTGCTCTCTTTATCTGCTCTGCTCCTTCATGTCCCAGGTAAGCACGTGGGGCCTGTCACCGCGAGCAAGTCTGGCAGCAGATCCATTGCGTCCTACCCAAAGTATCTCAGGACGCAGAGCCGAATCTCGACACAGGTCCCCAGACTGACGCCCGGGGGAACAACTACTCTTTCTAGATCTTGCAAGTTCTCTTAGTTCATCTAAAATTTTATTTTCCATGTGAAATGAGCACAGAAACAGTTGAGAACTTTCAGGTACCTGATATGAAAAAAGGGAGAAAGAGGTTTACTTCGGAAGTTTATCATTCTTGCCGGTCACTGAGTTCCTCACCTTGTCCTCCAAGCTCAGAGAGGGAGCAGAGCGTTAGCCGTGCTAAATCAGGTAAATGTCCACTGTTCGTGGGGACCTGTTTCCAGCAATGACCGCTTAACTAGTGTTGCGAATTAGGAGTAGAATTTCATTCTTCATCCTCGTGGCAATAAGCGGTCACACTGAGGCATGAGATGTGATTAATCCTACTTTAGCATGCATAAATACATGCTTCATTATTGTCTGTAAAACTAGCTTGTGCCTCCTTAATATCCAGCTGCCATGCTTGACTCCCCAACCTGCTGTGGCAACGCAGGCCAAGCGCCATTTCGGAGCTGTGCTCAGTACCTTTGCTTTGGGTTTGCAGGGTGAGAGGGGACCGCATTCCTCCTCTATTTGGTGATAGCGAAGGCGCAGCGAACAGACAAGCTAGTTGCGATGAACTAGCTGTTCATCATCAGAGGCATGTTTGTTGTTGGAGATGATAAATATGTATCAGCTTCCAGTTTAAAAAAAAACAACAAAAAAAAAGGTTGGATTTGTGCATATCCCTACTGCCCAGGAACACAAGGACAAAGTTAGCACGTACTGACAGAGCTGTCTAAAAAGAAACTCAGTAAGAGAGGAGGCCTCTCTCAGTCTCGGCGAAAATTGCTTAAAACCTCTAAGACTCTTAAAAGGCAGAGAGCTGTCACACTTTTTCTTTCCCTCCTGAATAAACTCGTGATTTCAGGCCCGTGGATGATGAGCTGATGGACATAAAACTGTGCTCGATGTTCTGCTGTTGTCATAACGTCTGCTGCTTGATGACCGGCGATGATATGAGTCTGTCTTCACCCTGCTCTTTCCAGGTCAGGCATGGTTCCTGCAGACAATGTGTCACGCATCTTTAAACCGCTTTTCAGGCTGAATGTCCCAGAAGTAGCATGGTGGTGCGAAGTGGCAGGGACTGGAATTTATGAAAAGGTTACGTGGCCGCGGCATCAGCACTGCTCATCCTTACAGATGTGCTCTTCCCAGGCTGGGAAAGAAAACGCGTCTCATCTGGGCGGGCTGCTGCAGGGGACAAATGGCTAATTGCTCTTTTTGTATTCTGCTCCATTGAAGTCGCTAACATCTATTATTTCTGTTTCATTCTATTTATTTTTGTACTTTCCATCCAAGGAAAAGTTAGTGTTGCTGTCATCTGAGCCATTTATATGGATGCTCTACTTCACACTATTGTAAAGTATCCTTCATTTAAGATATACTAACCCTTGCAGGGTAGTTGGCTATCCCCATTTTAATCTAGGGAAAACTGAGGCAAAGTGAGACTGAGTTGTTTGAGCAGAGTTGTGAATCAAGGCAGTGATGGAAAATTTCCAAGTTCTGTGTTTTAGCTGTTGAATTACATTTTTTCTCTGTGAATTCCTGAACATGCATATCACTCCGGTTCCTGCGACGCAAGAGTCACGCTTCTCAAGGTTATTGTGCAGAGTCTCCTGCAGAAAATGAGCGCAGCTCTCAGCATTTATCTTTGCTGTGCTTGTAATATAAAGCAATGATATTTCTAAAGCAAGAAACGTGAGAAAAGAAACCGTGGTGAAAGCCAGGCGACAGAAGCCGCTAGGTGCATGTTAAAGGTTCTGTAAAGTTTATGTACAGAAGTACTGGTAAAACATGGGTATGGCTTAAAGGACAATGATGAAGTTTCATGGCATCTACCTAGGTTTTAAAACTTGCTTTTGCTCCACATAAGAAGGAAGAACTTCCAAATACCTTTTCTCAAAATAAATTAGTGCCAAAATCGACATTCTTGGTCAAAAAGATCAGATTTATCATTACTTGGGACAGGAGCTGCTGAGAAAAGCTACCCTAGACTTCCCACTCAGACTGATAGATCTCTGCAAATGTTGCCCTTGTGGCAAAGTAGCATCAAAAACGGGCAATTCCATTCTAAGTCTAAAAGGCTGGGACTTGCAAGTTGCTCCTGAGCCTAGTGGAGGACGAGGCTGCGCAGTAACGGTGTGAACACCGTGTTGGTGGTGTTGAGGAGCGGTGGTGTATTTTGCAAGACCACTCCGTGAGCAGAGGAATTGCTTATTTTCTGGTGACCTAGGTGACGGTTTACTGCTTGTTTCTAGTTTCAGCCGTGTGTTGCCCAAGATATTCTGATAAGCCCGAAGAGGGTTTTGTAGTTTCTTTGGTGCTTTTACTGGCTGGTAACTCAGCAGCACCTGCACCGAGGGTCTCCCAGTCTGCCCGCAGAGCCGGTGGGGATCACCAAGCACAGCCTGCCCCACCTGAGAGGCAACACGGCGCGGGCGAACGGAGGGCACAAAGGACGAAATCTGTCTGAGGAGAGCCAGGCATGATGCAAAGGGGGAGGGAAAGCTGGAGAACAGCGTTATTTCAAAAATACAGCATATGTGACCTTTAAATGTTCACAGCAGCCTAAGAAAAGCAAGGGGGGGGGCAAGAGAGTCTACATTCAGTTAGTTGACTCTAAGCCTCAGCAGAGGACGTAAGAATGACTGATTTGTGCAAAACAGAAAACCCCCATTATAGCCGAAAATAAAGACCAGCTACAGGGTTTGGTTTTTTATTTTTTTTCTTCTATTTGGTACAACGTATTACAGAGATTGTTGCTTGGCTACAAACAGAAGGAGGAACTAACTGTGTTACTGCTCCTCATGAACTGGTACTTTGTGTAAAGCCTCTTTTCTCATTGTGAGTAAAAATCAGATATGTCAAGTCCCGTATCATCTATATGTTTCACTGCACTTTGCAGAAAAAGCTGGAAGTTCAGCGTAAGTGATCGTTTTCTTGTCACTGATATACGTAGCCAACGGAGATGTTATTTTTCCCCCCCGTTCCCTTCACCTGCTTTTGATTTCCTGCATTAGTAGTTGCCCACCATGAGCTGAATTGTTTTTAGGATATTCTGCAACCAAGTAAAACTTTTCAGCTAGGTTCAATTTACACTTAACTGAGGGTATGAGTTACAGCTATAGCCTACGTGAGCTTAGTCTGCAGTCACTGCTGAGGAATAAGTGGCTTGCCCAAAGTCTTGAAGACAGCCTTCGGACCAGTTCTGGCTTGGGCTTGGGCTTCCAGGTCCACTGCAAACCAGTGGGTTTCGATTGCAACCTTTGGTGTGTCAAGGTTGGTCTGGATGTGCCTCCCTCGAGGCTGGAAAAATAGGACCCGAACATCCTACTACTAGGATACGAGAAAGGTAACGTGATGGTGAAACTCTGACATCACGTAGTGCCCTGACTTCTGCCTGGAAAAGACAATGAAATGGGTAATACCTACTACTGTGCAAAGATGGTTATTTGGGCAGTAATAAGGAAGATGTCAGTAAAAGGCTCGTACTCCCTGCATAATCGTGCTGGTATATCTCTATTGGCCAAGCAGAAGGGGTGATGACTGCTCTGAACAGCAAGCACGTGTCCATAAAAACTCATTAAAATCCCCTGTATTTCTCACCTGGCTCTTCTGCCACTGCGCTGTCAAACGCTGCTCCCGGGAACAGCCTTTAGTCAGTGAAATTTTGTCTTACTACTCAAAGCAAAGCTGTCGCCGGTGAAGGACGTGAGCAAATGTTTACCGCAACCCAACCTTGGCCAATGAAGCGGAGAGAAAGTCCAAAATCTTTCAGGGATGCGGTTAGGTGATTTCAAAGCAGTGGAGGTGCGTGTGCTGCACTGGGGGAGGGTGATGGGAGAGTCGAGCTGCTGTTCCTTGGTGTCTGCACTTGTAACGTGTTTTTTTCCCCCAATCTGATGAGCAAATGGACGAGCACCAGGAGCCTCCAGCCCTAACGCTGCCCCAGGGACCGAGCGCCGCTGCCTCCTCTGCCTTTAGCAGCGTGAAGCGTGATGAGCAGAGGTGGTCTTGTTTACAGCGCTATTGCTAAATGCAGTTCTGAATGTCTTGCAAGTCTAGCATTTGCTTGAAAAAATTAATGAGGTTTCTCCTGTGAAGACAAATGCATCGTTCTGGGGAACTGTATCTGTGTCCCAGAATCGCTGGCAGCTGCTGCAATAACTCTTCCGAGGTTATAAAGCAAGTGACAGGCTTCTGGCGTCTGTGTTGGTAGAAGTCCTAAAAAGACGAAAATTGGGCCTCAGGCACCAGATCCATCACGGGGGCAGCAAACGAAGGGAGGAAAGTCAGCCCAGCCCTGAAGCTTTGCTCCGCGCGGTGACGGGAGCGGGAGGCCTGGCACCCGCGATGCCCGGGGACGGGGACCGCGCGTGGCCCACGAGTTTCACACTTGCAAGCTTTCCTGCCTCATTCTTGAAAGCACAGAGCAGAAGGTCGCTGTTTTCAGAGTGAACCAGTGCGTGAGGACAGTTACGAGCTCCTTGAAACGAGTTCCCGGTATATGCACGTGGCTGAGATCGCGTGTGCTGGGTTAATATTCCTGCTCTGCACCTTTCGCGGGTGCCCATTGCTGCAGAACTGTGCTTCAGTCCCTCTCATGCAGCAGAAATGATCTTTTTTCCCCTAGAAACAGACTAACCAGAAGAACTGGAACATAAAATACTGCACAGCAGGTGGCAATGGTGAAATGCTAAGAAAGAAACAGAAAATAGCTGTGTGGCTGCTTTTGATTTTTCCCAGGAGGAAGAAAATGATTCACAAAGTGATTTGCAATAGATGCTCCAGGCCTTAGCAGTGTCAATTTTCCGTGACTGAGAGGACTTAATGCTTAATCCATCTACTCGGTCAACGTAGGCAGCAAGCATCTTTCATTTTTATATTTTAATGAGCACATGTAATTCACATCAGGCTTCCAGAAGAGCCTAAATCATAAGCAGATTTCCCGAAGTTTTGCTTCCTCCCTTAAGCTGCCTGTTCAAAACTAGAGGGGAAAACAGTAAAGCTGGCAAACAGCTTGTTTATCATTATTTAACAGCAATTATTATTATTTATTGTTATTATTTAACAGCAAATCCACATTCTGCGCTCGGGAGCGCCCGAGCCGTGTGTGTGTGCCCTGGGCAGCAGAGCGGGACAGCAGGGACCCTGGTGATGTCATCTGACTTTGTATCAAGGAAATTTCGCAGTCGGTCGTTTCTTTAGAGATTAGTCGTCTCCGTCAGGTTTTCCTGCTCTTTGCTCAGCAGTAACGCAGTTCCTGGACGTTTTGTTCTGGGGACCGGGTGGGAGAGCTTCCCCTTCAGCGCGGGGCAGAAAGCCCTGCAATGCACTTCGGGACGCGGGTGCGGAAGCTGAGGTTGCTCTTCCGACAACAAAAACGTCTCGAATGGGTTACGGATGGGGGGAAGCAAATTCATTCTTGTGAAAATGCATCGGCTCAGCTGATTTTGCATTAGGTAATTTGGCTTTGAAGCTTTGAGACAGCTTCAGCCAAAACCTTGCTGAGGTCTCAAATTTCCGTAACTTTGTCCAAGGCTTCTTTCAGATTTCCCTGAAGCCCTGGGTAATGACCGTAAGAGGGATGTTGCCGGATGAGATAAACTGCAGCTTTTTATTCTCGTGCTCTGTTGTAATGGCCGAAGCTGTGTGTAATTTGGGTCAAAAGTTACCAAAAGTTGTGGATGAATTGGGCTTAGTTCATCTATCCTTCGCTGTATCTGCTGGCACCCTTGTACCTGGAAAGGCCCAAGGATAGATGCACCACGGAAACAAATTGTGTATGTGCTGAAAGTGTCCTTTCTACGTCAGCCCGGCGCTGGCGATTCCCCGCGCACGTCCCTGCCCGGGACCAGGCAGCCTCGCGTCGGCTCAGGAACCCATCTGGCGCTTTCTGTGAGCGATAAAATCAAATTTGAATCAAAGGAAGAAGTAAATGGGGACAAGAACAGTCTGTTGTTTGGCTTCCAGACCAGAGCCAGTCGCAAGGACTCTGCCTGGAACGGGGTTTTATTAGACTTTGGTCAGTTAACACAAAAACACGCTGCAGAAGGGCTGGATTTTGAAGCCCTTGCTGAAAGCAGTGGGATTTTGGTGGAAGTGAGCCTGGCTGGGGAGCTCCCGGCACCCTACGGATTTGAGTCCCATGTGGCAAAAAAAAGCTCTCAAAATCTGAAAATCACCAGAAATGAGATTACTTAAGTCTCATTTGGCACCATATGAGTAAGCGTTGTGACAACTGCTTGATAACATGTTGTATCCTCTACGCCCCATCATGAGAAGGTTTTTGTTAGCTATAGGACTATATATGTATTTTTTTATTTGACTCTCTCAGCAGTTTTATGTCCAATAATCTCTCCTGACAGCAGGTTTCGCAGGCTAATCAAACTTTAATTCTTAAGCAGTTTCTCGTTTGCTTGTTTTTTCCCAGGAAGAAGTCTGCTGGTCTCGTACAGTGCCCTGAAGATGCAAAGTCCTGATATGTGTTTGAGCCTAATGCGTATTTCATGACAAATCAGAAGGCACTTGCAGATGAAAAATAAGGGCTGTGAATAAGAAGTCATGTATTTTTCATTTTGTGTCTGAGTGCAGAGAGTTGAGCTGTCTAAAAGGATATTTAAAATAAACCGGTAAACCACGCCAGGGGAAGGGCTGGGGGATACAGCAGACCACCCTTTCCCAGGCTGTTCCTCTCCGAGGCAGATGGTCATCGTCTCTTACCAGTTTGCATCTTTTTGACATTGCCAGTTAAACTGCTTCTCCTACGTGCACATAGCGAAGCTCTAATGTACTTCTCATTTTTACTGCACTAAACTTCCTCAGGATAATGATCAAGATTATTTGCTGTCCATTGGGGATAACGCTCAGCTGCATGCCGTGACCCTCTGAAGACACACATTGCTCTTTGGGAAGGACCATGCAAGACCACGCAGCGCGCGGGAACGGCGGGGCTCTGCGGGCTCGCTCCGGCCAGCCCAGCCCTGAGCAGTGCTAATTGCTCCTGGTGTTATTTCAGGTCATTACCTCTGAAGCTGCTGTCCACCAGAAATTACCCACAAATTAGTGAGATCCACGTGAGTTTCGGTGCAGGGAGTTTTTATTCTGTTGTCATCTGTTCCCAGGTACAATCATTATTTCTGTCGCTACTCTTTTCCTTTGCTCGTTGTGAGCTAATGCTGCCTTTGACCAACAATTTTCAGACTAGTTGAACAGCCTGTAAATAGCCATAGATTTTCCTTATCACATTTTTTCTTGCTTTCCCCTTCTGCCGAAGCTTGCCATTTTACAAACTGTGCTTCATCAGCGGTAATGTCTCTCTTCAAAAGGGAGGCACTTTTCCCTCTAGTTGTTCCCAGAAAGTGGCCAAAACACCTGCGGATGCTGATGGGTTTTAAAACAGGGAAATCAAATGTTGTCTCAGCCAGAAGGCTGTTCAATTAACTTTTCCTGCTGGGAATTATTAGACCTGAGGCCATGCTGCTGGGAGGGGTCATTTCTTAGCATCGATGCTAAACGAATTAGGACTTTGTTGGTAGCAGAGGGGAACTTGCCAGAACACAAGCAGCAACAGCAAAGCCCTAAAAATAGGGAAATAGATTTACATTTTAGATGAAGATACTTTTGGAGCACCATGAAGACTTCTCCCTGCGAGAAAAACATTTAAAGGAGAATGTCTAAAAACGTCGAACCTTTATTTTTTATCCGATGCATCAAGATTTATTATGGGAATATGTTATTAAAAGTAGAAGTTATTGATGTTGGCTCTTTTTTTCCCCCCCAAACTTACCACTTTGTTTGCACAGCGGTACTTCCTCGTGCAACGCTCCGCTCCGCCTGCTCCGGGGAAGGACGGACGGCTCCTGCTTCCAGAGCAGCCTGGGCCGCCTTGGATTTACCTGTGGCTTTAGGGGCTCCCTGGAGCACGGGTCGACACCCGGGAGCGTGGAGCCGGACTGCTCCTTCGTACCCTCGGTGCTCAGGCTGGTGCTGCAGCTCGGTGCAGCTGCCAGACTCCTGAAGCGTTTGGGATACAAAATACTTGGAGAAAATTTTTAAAATGTCAGTGGATTGTATTCTAAAAGTGGATTATGTTATTAAAAGTGGATTATATTTTACATTATTAATATTTTCTGTGCAGTTAACTGTTTTTGGAAGCATTACTGTGCATTACCCCAACCTCTTCTCTTGGGAAACCATTAAACACATTGCCAAACTTTTATGCATTTTTTGTATTTGAATCTTTGGCAAAATCTTGAGAAAATCATGGGTTTTTTTGAACCTAATCATGTTTTTAAACAACAGCAAAATGTTTGCTTGCTCACTTTGTAACCAACACCCTGCCAATAAACTTTTCTGCGAGGTGAGGGTGCATGTGTGCTCACCAGCTCTAACGCCAGGAATCGACTGATGCGTCTGGCCTTGTTTGCCCAACATGATGCATGACCAGAACATTGCATTTAGCAAACATGACTTACAGTCCTGCTACACTGCTCGCAGTACGCAACCGCGGTTGCTCTTCACCCGCCGCCCGTTTGACTCTTTCGCGTCAAAAGCTGTGGGCTGATTTTGGCAGAACTTACTGCAAGTGGGAAGAAGCCGTGCACTTCTTGGAAATCTCCCTCTTTCTCTGGTGCAGTCACATTAAGGAAAGTGCACGGCCTGGAGATGATGCTTGCATTGCAGATGAGGCCGTTTCCCCGCTGGTACACCTGCGGGTTATTGTATACGTGCAGATTGCGCACATCTTTCCCATTACACTCTGGAGAAAGTTATAAGCATTAGAAAATGCAACACGCTAGTGTGTCGTAATCTACTGTGCGTTGCCTATGAGCCCTCTCCGTTCAACCTTCCTTTTCTGCTCAGAAAGTCTAATTGCTTTTATGCAGTGCTTTCCTTCTTGATAGGTAACATTTTTGCCTTTAAAAATTTTATTTTTCTGACCTGCCCCACTTTCAGCATTTCCCTGTTTTCCAAATCTTTCTCCCTTCAGTGTCTTTCGATTGTGGTCTGACTTTGCTCCAGCCCTTCGCTTACGCTCTGCTGAGTAAGAAGGGGGACCCGGGAGCTCTGCGGGCGCCCGAGCTGCAAAGGGAGCCCCGCAAACCCTGCGCTGCGCTGCGAGGCGGCCGCCGCCGTTTACGGCGAGGAGAGGCAAAAGCGGGGTGGACTTGGGGATTCAGCCCCTCCTACCAATCCGTCTTCCCCGCTCGCAGTAATTCACGTGTTTTTAAGGGGATTTTTGCGGGTGAACGCTTTCCAGCCTGGAAGCGCGGTGACGCCCGGGGAGTGCGACCTGCGTTGTGCAGCGCAGCGATTCCCACCCGCCCGCATCGGCTCCGGGGAGCGCGTTCCTGGAAGCTGCCGCGGAAGCAGAGGCGCTTTCGTGTCTGGGGAAAGCAAAGTCCGGCTTTCGAGAGTTAAAAATGGCAGATCGCTGGGTCGCTCCGCCTGGTCTACGTTTGGTGCAATATAACGTGCTTTTGGTGTTCCTCGCGTAGGACCTCGCTGCGGGGCCCCAGCACAGCCCGCTCGCTGCCTCCTGCGCTTATCCCACCTACCAGACGGCGGCATGGGCTCATTTATCAGCTCTTTTTGGCTCAGACACAAGTTTCTCAGGCATTTACTGTGCACAGTTTTGCCAGTCCTGAGCGTTAGATGCATAATGTACGCTGTGTAAGAACCATAAACCTGGGGGACTGCTCTTACTTGTCCTGTTGGGTCTAAACTGCCAAGGCAAAGTGGCAAGAAGGAGAAAGAGGTCTTTATTTTATTTTATTTTATTTTTTGTAGGACCATTGTGTGCATTTTTTAATATATATACATATTTTAAAGGAGCAAACCAGAACATCTTAAAATGGTTACTCTGATCTAAGCCACTTCTGTGCTACTGCATCCTCCCAAGGTCCGTCCTGTTTCCCCTCCAAAATACAGCTCAGAGATGGCAGGGGGTGGTAGACTGCACCTTTTTCACTTGAATCCAGACTTGCCCAATAGGTTCGATCAGGACCCAGCTGCGATGATGTACTATTGTGGGAGAGGTCTGGGAAAACTGCTGCGGGACTGCTCCCAGGCAGTTGGTACGGGCTCTCCCTCTCGCCCCTCCGCGCTGATTTGGAGTTGTTGGGAGGATCGCGGGGAAGGCTTGATGTGATGCTCTCGTGGCAGCTTATTCTCCAGGGGGAGCAGCGTGAAAACTTGTTAAGAGATGAGTAAAAATAGTAGAGGTACGCTGCTGGGAACGCAGCGGCTTGGTGGGATCAGGTCACGGAGAAACTTGGAGTCCTCGGGGATGTGGCACCCGGGAGCTTGCAGACGGCCAGGTGGTTGGGCAGCCTTGGAAGGGCATCTGTTGCTATCGCTGCGATTTACCTGTTCTTCTTCCTTTTTTCTGCTTTGATTTGGGAAGATGATGTTCGTCTTCTCGCAGCCAGGCCCGCGCTTGCTTGCTGGGCGCAGCCGCGGCACTCCGCACCCGGAACGGCTGCCCGTGCAGACGCGCTGGCCGTTGGACCTCCTAACCAGCCTGCTGCCGGTACAGATACGTCCCATTCCTTGTAAATCACCAGCAGAATAACTTCGTGTATCTTCTGTGCTTTAATTACTGGAAAAAACCCTGGAATCACGAGATGGCATCATATGGTTTATAGCTCGGCTTTAGCGCGGATTCGAATGCCTTACTCGGTCAAAATTCGCTCTGAAATCCAGGAGGATTTGCCTGAATAAGGCGTGCCGGATGCAGTTTATCGCCGGCGTGCGCTGCGGGTAATTGCACTTACTCAGCTATCTGCGCCCCGGACAGTCTGGTAAAACAAACAGAGCCAGACATATCACAGGCTAAACCACACAGCAAGATAAATCCTTACTTTCAGAATTAACTAGGCAGTAAAGCGCATTGTTTTTCATTAAACGTCTATAAGACGGAGCCGAGTAAGGTATTTGTTCTGTCTCAATGAAGCAACGGCTATAAATAACACGCGCTCCAGGCTGGATTTGCTCTGTTTGGCATCTTGTAATGCTGGTAGCGCTGCAGGGATTTAAGAGGGAAGACACTCCCTGTTGCTTATTAAGAGTAAAAAAGCCATAAGGACCTAACTTCTGCGTCACGGGAGGCGGCAGCCCAGCCGCAGTGACTCCAGCAGAGCCCACTCCAGCAGCCCCCACGTCCCCCCAAAGGCAGCAGGGCCAGTGCTTGCAACAGCAGGTAACATCGTGATGCAATCCCCCACCAAAACGCCTGGACCTGTCAGGTGTTGGTCATAATTACGCACACGTTAACCCAGGTGCTACCAGTTAACCTAATTGGCACAAAGGTCTGATGGGGGCCTGGGAGGGGACACACGTGCAAGCGGAGACGAGGCTTTAAAAGACAGAAAATGGCCTGGGAAATTTCCTTTTGTGCATGATGAGCGTGATAGAGCTCTAAAAAAAGTGCTAGCCTTTGACTAACTGCTCTTAAAGGTGTGCAGGGATTCACCTATCTCCAGTTTGAGTGAAGCTTAATTCTAATAAAAGCTAAAAACCAGTCAGCTGTTTAACAGCAGCACGAGAGAAATTCCCGCTGTTGCTTTCTGGGAGCACCAAGAAGGGAGAACAACCCGGCCTCGCTCAGCAATGCTGAAGCAACAAGTCCTGCTGCCTTCAGTGCTTTCCCAAAGGTAGGATTTGGGGTGAAGAACGGATCGTGTGAGCGCCTGGGCCGTCGGGGTGGAGGCCGTGCTGTGCACGGCACGGAAGGGTTGTGCAGTCTCGTGTCGGTTTTGCAGGTTTGCTAACAGCTAAGGTGGTGCTGGTCTACTTTTTATTTCTATTTCTTAAAATTCATCCTATTTAGGGGGAGTTTTAAAGCTTCTGGGTATCTGCTGATGAGCTGCTAGGTCTGTTTTCCACACTGATGGACCTAGGTGGTGTTTCCCGAAGTCCCGTAAATCGTGTGTTGCGTTGTTTCTAGCCGGGAGCCGGCGGTGGCAGAGCTGCTGCTGGCTGCGTGTCGGGCATCGCTGCCCGGAGCCGTGGGCATCCGTCTGCGCTCCCATCGGAAAGGCCCTGCGTCGCGGTCTGCGCGAGTTAGATAGCTTTGCGTGGAGGAAAAATGGATCTACTTAGCACATGGTTTATTGTGATCTGTGATCCATGCCTTTTTTTTTTTTTTTAAAAAAAAGAACAAATACTAACAGATTGTTTTGTGGAAGCTAATAAGCGATGAGCAATAGATGGATTTTAACAAAAAATGCAGGCTGTACAAGACAGCTTGGTTTGCTTTTTTTATAATGGTATAACTATGGACCAAGAAATTCCTTCTTCTACACTGGAAACTCGTTGGGAAATATGGGCTCAGAGCTGCTGGGGGCGGACTGAAGCCGGGAGGGCAGGTCGCGTGTTCGTGCTGGGGCTGAGCCTGGCTTTGCGCGTGAGCTCAGCCGGAGCCTGTCCTTGAGCGTTTCCTGGGCAAAACCGGGTCTGAGCTAGATCAGAAGTTGAGTGAAAGATATTCACTGATACTAGTTGACAAGAGCTGCTGAAGTTTGCCCCAAACTTCCATGAAACCCCACAGTGATGTCTTCTAAAACATAAGCTCAAAATTAATTAAAACTTCTACACGAGTGTAAACTCCTGTCATATGCTTGGAGAAAGAGATGGAGGGCAGGACAAAAGCTAGGCAGGATGTCATCGGGGCTTTGTGGGCCTTTGCCTTGGTGGATCAACAAAGATTAGCAGTAATCTTTGGGTTTTATGCTGCAACGGAAGGAGAGAGAAACCAGAACGTGAACACAACGCGTGGCTGAGCTGAGCTGGTAGGGGCCGGAGCAGCACAGATAGTGCAGGGAGAACTGAAGCTCAGGCGTTAGTTTTGTGTTTGCTGTTTTCCTTCCAAGCCTCAGCAAAGTTTTATTTGCAAGTGCGATGTGGTTTCCTTTCTACCTAAATCGCATGAGCCTATCCATCAGGAGATCCCAGACGGCGAGGCTCCAGACTTCCCGTAAAGGTTCCCTTGGATGGGCAGAGCAAACGCCAATAAAAATTTCTTTGGGCTTTTTTCTCTGCAAATTACCCGCTCAGAGTCTCCGTAAAGCGTTCTGGACCGCGTTGCCGTGGTTCTGCTGAAGCCGGTGGTGACGGCCGCATCGGCTGTGATGAGCCGGGTTTCTGTGGGAAACGGGCAGGCGGGCAAACTGTCTGTTTTGATCCAAAATGCAACATTTTTTAGGTATGTATTTCGAGAGATGGAGAGATTCATTGAGCAGCTTTAATGACGTCATGGCAATTGTCCTCGCTTCTCCCCGTTTGATGAATGCGCGCTAGGAAGCAGACCAGGCCAGTGAGTTGCTCCTAGGAAGTCTTAGTTTGGACTGCTAAGGGGATGCTCACGCTGTTAAACCCTTTCATTTTTCCCTTTTAATTTCCACGTCCTTGGAGGCTCCAGAATAAATAACTTTATGTAAGGTGACAACATAGAAATCCAAGAAATTCTTGAGTTTTGGGATATCTGTACTCCAGAAGCGAGCGCTGAACTTGGCGTTCCCTGCGGCGTGTTCCCGTGACGCCTCGTCCGTGGGCCGTGTCCCTTTGCTCCCGTCCGTAGCCAGCTTGCAATTAATGGCCGGGGAATAGAGTTGCTTTCGGATGTCCAGTAATGAAATACAGCTTTCACCGCAGCGAACTTTCACAGTGTCAGAATTTGGCATTTTGTTTGTTGTTTTTACTCGGATAAGGTTCCTTTGAAGGATGTGACATTTTGTAGAGTTACCAAAATGCAGAATTGCCTCTGCAAATGATGGAATTGATTAGAAACGAGCGTTTTGAAGCATCTCGGGCTGCTGCTCATCTCTGATGAGACCTGAGATACCGCGCGCTCCGTTCGTGCCGACGTTGCAGAGGTAATGAAAAGCAATTTTGTGGATTCCTTAATAATGTCCTCAGCCTAACCGGCAGTCTGAGACACGTGTGCAACTGCGTGTTGCTCAGCAAGCAACGCTTCCCGTCCGCGAAGCCACCCCCTCGTCGCCCTTCCGAGCAGCTCTCTTCAGAATCGACGGAAATGGAGAATAAGGCAATCTATATGCAGAAACGGAAACTTTTCAAGGTGGTGACTTTTACATAGATCTGCTCTCATATTTCCTTGAGCCAGTGCAAAGATTGCCATCAGCCTCGAAGGGGTTTTGTGTCCAACCGCCATAATCAAACCTCTGGGAACTGAATTCACACTGAAAACTTCCAAGTCAATAAGGAAGAGCAAAATACAGCTGCTATTTACTTAAGCCTTAAGTTCAGTGTTTAATATTCACTGCTATCTGAGTGCTTCAGGTGTATATATATATATTTTTCTTCTTCTGTTGTCAAGGCTATAAAAGATGTGAGGAAAGGAACCAGCTCTGATTTCCCTGCTTCAAAATCAGACTGTTGTGTCAATAGCTCTCACCTATCTACACCTACGTTTAATTAGCAAATTGGGAAGGCACCATTCCGATAAGATCAATCTTTTTTTGTTATTTTTCCTCCTAAGCCTTTCTAATTTTTATTACTCCAACTCAGATAAGTGCCCTGGAGATTTTATGCCCTGCATCTTTCAGCTCATAGTTCGTCAGTGTTTCTTAAGGATCATCAGAGGACCTTGGGGCAAACAGGACCCGTCCGTGACGCGATCCCACCCAGGCCTCCTCGAGCCTAGGTTAAGAAAAATTGTAATGTCTACTTGAGTCTATGCTAACAGGGGTTTTTCTTCACTTTCGCAGAGCACATTACCCAGGAATATACCACTACGTGTTCAGTTTAGTCATTTATATTGACGTTGTCTAGGTTTCGACTAACATTTAGGGAATAAAATCATAAAACTGAGCAACGGTGGAAAGGTGCAAGGAACCATTTTCCTGCCATCCGTGCCTTGAAGTGGCTTCCAACGCGGCCACGCGGGCCGGGTGCTGGCTGGCAAGGCTGAGACGCAAACACGTTCGGGTCTGGGTCTTCCAGCTCCCCGTGACCCAAGACGCTGTTGCAGCTGCAAATACTGTTTGATGGGCAGCAAGGCAAATGAGAATCTCATTATGGGAGACCTTGGAATAAATGTATTTTCAGGGCATAAATTGCCATTTGGTCCCTGAAATAAAAATGAGTGGAAGTGATAAGTGGTTCCAGATGCTCTAAATAAAATAGTGGGATATGCTGGTAGGCTCGTGGATCTTCACTTATATAAGTAAAATGCCTGTTAGACTGAAATAACTGTAATTTATCAAATTAATATGCTGCAATGTGTAATCATAAAAGAATACAGCGGCTTCTCTTGTGTGTTAACTGTCCTTGAGAACATAAAGCAACGCGGGGAGAATAAAATTCCTAATAATAGGGGAGGAAAATACTGATTTTTTAACTCCCTGAGGAGGGATAATGTAGGCTTAAGAAATCCCCGAGCATGCCGCTGTGGCAAGTTGCCGTTCGTGCTGGGAAGGCAGCGGCTCTGGGGAGCCGGGCTCCTCTCGAGCCCCGAGCGCGCGTGGCTGAGCCCGGACCTGCTCGGTGGCCTCGTGCCGCGTGTCCCCTGCCACGGCCTCCCTCGGAGCCT
Source organism: Dromaius novaehollandiae (assembly GCF_036370855.1). NCBI lineage: Eukaryota > Metazoa > Chordata > Aves > Casuariiformes > Dromaiidae > Dromaius > Dromaius novaehollandiae. Next base: position 2,007,106 of record NC_088104.1, on the reverse strand, counting down.
CGTGCCGCTGGGTGCGTCACGTGGGGACCCTTAAACTTTGCTGTTTAGGGTCATCTGCTTTAATGGCATCTGCGATAGTCTTTGGCTATGATATTGCGTTGACGGTGACCAGTGGCACCTTTCAACATGCCATTAGTATGTGTATTCAGCAAATGTTATTTCTGTGTCTGCAGCAGTATATTCAGTTCTTCTCTAATGCACATAAATTTGCTCTTCCAGAAGCTCAGTGCAGCCAGAATTTGCTAACACGAAGCCAACTCCTTTCCCATCCAACCCTCGGATTTTGTCTGATGCTTTTTTGTTTTTCCTAGCTGCTTCTGACAGCCGATTTCCCTTGTCTTTCTCCTCTAGTCTTCGTGGATTATATTGTTCTCGTGTCATCTGCACATCTTGTTTCTAGCTGTTTCTTCCAAGCCGTGCTTGCTGCCCGGGGACGTGAGGGGAGCTGGGAAAGGGGTGCAAGACCAGACGTGATAAACCTGACCCAGAACTGGCCCTGGGCAACTCTGCAGGCTGCTCTGTGCTGCAGGAGGTGAGGGGCGAGGAAGGGTTTTACTTTTATTTTCCCTCTGGGATCCTTGTTTTCCGAGATGCATTTTGGAAGCGGGGCCAGGAGGGGGGTCGGCAGAGCCGAAATGCGGTACGGCAGCGGGTGTCGGGAGGGTCCCGGCAAGCCCAGGGCTTCGAGCGCTGTGTAAAGCGTTAGCTTTGCAGAAGCAGCTCATTGCTTGTGTGTCTTATACCTCAATGTAGACTCTGGTTTTGCCTTGTCCCCCAGGTTCCCGGGAGGTTAAAGCTGTTACAGAGCCGAGGACTGTGTTTCGTGCTGCTGTAGCTATCTGGATAAGCGCCTGCGGTTTAGGCAGTGCCGGTCCCTTTCTGCGAGTTTTTAGGCTGTTTATCCAGGGAGACCAGCAGTTGCTAGGGCTGCTGCTTCGATCCGCTGTAATTACTGGCAGCGGAAAGATTTCCTGCCTCAGGAAGGCTCTCAAACGAGCGAATGCCGCCTCGATGCCCTGGGTCGGTGCTCGATCTCCCGGCTGTGCGCTGGCAGGCGCGCGGGACCGGCCGGTAATGGGAAAAGGCCTCGTGGTTTGATTTGTGTTTTTCTTTTTCTCCCCCTTTTTTGCGTACGTGTTCTTGGTAGCTTGCATGTTGCCTTTGCTGGACTTCTCCAAGCGTTTGCGCGGGAGGGGGTAGCGAAGGTGCACTCAGCAAGCGCAGGAGCCCACCCCATAACTCACCTGCTCGTTTGCATAGCTGTTAATTAGCGGTAGTCTTTTTTGGGGCTCTATATTCCACAAATCCTACCTTAATCTAGAGAGTCTTATCCTGCCTCTGCCCCCTTTAAAACAAGAACTCAAGTCATCTTACTCATTTTCTGGTTCTAGTTGTGAGATTTTACTTGCTGGTATCTGAGGATGTTAAGGGAAGGAAGGGATGAAAAGAGGAAAAAACTGTCCGAGTTCACTAGAAAAGTTTCCAGCCAGGAGAAAACTCCGTCAGGAGTTTATCTAAGATTCTGTAATGGTTCAGGTTACACAGGAATCTCAGACCCTCACTGACAGATGAAGAAAGAGTAGTGCCCCTTCTTTCTGCTTGAAAGAGGACGGAGCAGAGCCTGGCACGGCATGCTGCTCAGCAGCCTTCCACTCTGCTAATGTTGCCACGTTAAAATGTCGTTTTAAGAATGTCTTTCCAAAAACCAAGAGCTTTACCTATGTCCAAATACCGTTTTTGGGAAGAACCTCAAGGAAACTTCGTGTTCAGGAAGCCCTGAACTTCTGGGACGTTTCTGTTAGGGGGGTGAGATGCACCTTGGCAGGAGGTGGGTTTGCCAGGACCTCGTGAGGACGGTGGGGGTGGCACCTCGTCGCGACCGAGTCGGGTGAGAAGGCCCCTGGCTGGCTGTGTTCAGCCCCGCAGGGGCTTAAGAAAAATCTTCAACGAAACTAAAAATAGCTGAATGAGTAAAGCTCCTTTGAGCATGTTCATTTGCATTTTTATGTTCACACAGTGCAGTCCTCCTTAAATTTGCATTTGCAGAACGTGCAGTATTAATAAAAGAAGGGCTAAAGAGAAACTACTTAAAACAGGAGAAAGGAGGATCGTGGAGTGCTTGCTAATAGCAAAGACAAAATACCCTCTTCCCTCTATTTTGCAAGTGCTTAACACTGCACTTGTGGCTGGGGCTCCTATCCCACCGGCGTGAGGCAAAGAAAGTTCAAATGTTTCAAAAATAAATTGGAACTGATCACTGCTTTTCCTGAACGATGCTTGCAGTAACTGGGAAATTTCATAACATTTGCTTCTGGAAAATCATGAGACAGATTGGTATAATGTGCTGGTCACTGTAAGAGCTGAGTGTGTTTGGTAATTAAAGATGGAGTTATTTCTGAGCTACCTGTTGCATGTGCTGGCAAATCATGGGGCCCCAGGGCTCGCTCCTAGTTGCAAGGGATGAAGCTGCTGAACTCCCCATCTCTCAAATCCATGATTTCAGGGCTATTTTCAGCTTGCTTTCCCCACTCCCCGGATGCTCTTCGGTTGCACGCGGTGGCCCTGCCCGTACCCCTGTGCTGCTCCTGCACGGTGCTGAACGCAGGCTCGTGTGCTCCCTCGGAGAAAGGCCTCGTGCGCGGTGATGCTCGTGGCAGTCCGGTGGCATCTCTTCTACTTTCCAACCCGAACCTTGCATGTTTTCTCCCATGCATTTTCTTATGCATGGAAAAGCTGGCCTAAAAATATTCCCAATTTACCCTTTTTCCTCTTCAGACTTTCCATAAAGCCTGTGAAAATCCCTATAAGCGGTTAGCTGGGCAGTGTGTGGTGACACCAGTGGGCAGCTCTCGTGGTCGCTCTGTGCTTCTCGTAACCACACAGCGAACAGCGTGGTTCCCCCGCCCTGAGAAATTGCTGTTTCTGTTATGTTTGCTTCATGGTCACTCTTATTTCTATGTGCTCATGCAGCACCAGAGCACTGATTTCAGACTCGAGCACCTACATTAAGCACGGACAAAATGTAATTAGTAATTTTCTACTATTTCAACTTCTTTTATATAGTACCTCGTATCTTGCTGCAGTGTTGGCTTTGTCAAAAGCTCCTGGCTTTCATTAAAATGATAGAGGAGGCAGTTGCAACTGCTTGAAATGCTCCTGGTACCACAGAAAATAGAAGATGGAATCTAAAAATGCCATTATTAAAGTGACCGTGAGCCTTTTTCCCCCTGCATAATCTTGGCGGTGAAGGTATGTCCCTATCAGATGACATCACTTCATTTTTTAGATGACCTCCATCTCTGCATTCCGTGGGTCAGAGCTTTGGAGGGGCTTCCCCGCGTGCGAGCACAGCCCTGCTGTTCCCCGGGCCCTGGTGCAGGAACAACCCGGCTGGCAGCTCTTCTGGCTCAAAGCCGGAGCTGCTGCGGGGATGCTCCCGTGCCGGGTGAGATGTCCATGCCAAGAGCTTAATTACGCACGTGAAAGGGCTTGAGCTAGAAGCAGGTGTATCCTCATTTTTCAATAGTCTGTGCAAGTGGTTCAATAGCCACCTGCTCTTTGCTCTCCCCCTCCATCCTGTATCTTGTGCTCACGAATGCGCGGTCCCTCGCGTCGCCAGTTCGGAAGCATCAGCGCAGGGTGTGCGCGGGAAGTTAATGGCTCTGCTTAGCCGCAGGCAAGTCGCGGCACGGCCGGGAGGCTGCGGGGTGGGTGGAGGCCGGGGGGGACACGCGGCACGCGGTGGGGGCCCGGGAGGGGTCCCGCGGGGCGGCGATGCCCCTCGCCCGGGGGCTGTTGGCTCCTCTAATGCAGTCAGAAGCTGAATGATGAGTCTTTAACCTGGCGATGGAGTAAATATTAAGGAAGACGTACTGGAAAAAATGTCGCTTTAGGAAAAGGAGTCCATTTAGAAGAATCCATCAATTTTACTCCCCTCGCCGCTTTTGGGCAGCGCAGCTACGGCACCGTCGTTATCTGGCTGGCAGCGGCTTTTACTCACGGCCCCTCATTAATAGCTGCCTTGCTTTGCCGAACTGTCTTTTAAATTCTGTTGTATTAGAGCAACGGTGCTGAGAAAATACCCCACCTACGCAGCAGGAGCAGTTTTTAGCATGAAAAACGGCAATGCCCGAACCGTGGGGTGAATGTGTGTGTTGTAAGTGGATGCGCTCGGGCACGAGCGCGGAGGCAGCCGCTCTCCCTGCCGCGGTCCTTGCTCCCCAGCCGCCCCGTTCACAAGGATGCGGATCCCCCCCAGTAGTGACAGCTGCCAAACGCTTAACCCACAAGCGTGAAAGTTGTCTTCTCCCCCAATAATTGTGGGCTGAGTACAAAAGCTTCGATCGGCACGTCTGGCTCTGGAAGAACTGTGGATGCAGAAGATGTTGGGCTGTGTCGGTAAGGGTAAATGTAATAAGCCTTTCCTAATGGCTGTGTTTAGAGTATTAAATTAGGCTCCTGAGCGTGTGCTGGGTTGGGTGGTTTGTCCTAGGCTGCATCTGTGACATCTTCAGTTCTCACTTTCCCAGAGCCGTGGCGGATTGCTGGGGCTTGCAGCTCTCTGGGTGCAAAGGGTGCTGGACGCCCTTCCCGGGGGTCCCCGGGGGTCCCAGGCTGCCTGTCGGACGGTGCAGCAGCAGGACAGCCGCCTCTCGCATCGATTAGCAACTGAAGGAAATTCCTTGTTTCAGAAGGTGGTTACTGCTACTTATGCATGTAATTAAAAAAAAAAAAATCCAAAAACATAGCACCCCCAAACCCAACTACTGAGCCATTCTGGAAGCAAAAGCACCTTGGTGAATCCTAACCGCCCGTGGCTGGTTTGGTGACCACACCAGTAACTACACAGCCAGCAGCTCTTTTAGACCAAAGCATAGTACTTCTGTGTATGTTTTTACCTCTCACTCTAGGTTTCTTGTATTTATTTCACTGCTTTGTGACCAAAATCAAATGTAGGGTGCAAAACTTGAGAGTTCCAGTCCTGTTAAAATTGCGGCTCATAATCTATACTTCTTGACTCTGATCTTCTGTGCAAGGGTAGCAATTTCTATATATCATAATTTATTTTTTTCCTGTCTTTTGAATTCTCACTAAATGTCTTGGACCTGTTTAGCTGAGATGTTGGTTTCTAATGACTGAGCAACCTAGTGTTTCATCTTAGCAAAATGCATCTTTTGGATGCAGAAGTGGCTCTTAAGTTTCTGGACCGGATCTTCATGGTGCTAGGCGAAAGCCCTTTGGACCTCGCAGGAACGAAATACAAGTTGATTTGCTTAATAAACTGAAATGTGTTAATTTTGTGGGCGTTAATGTCTCCTTTGAGCATGTGGACTAGAGTTCATATGGGAGCCTGGAGAATTTGCTGGATGGTCATGCTCCTTTGTTTAAAACTAGCACTAAACTTCACATGTACTCAGCTGTAGTTATACGTTTTTTTTTCTGATTTATACCATGGTGACTGGCCTGTGGTCGACTGCAGTAGTGATGATTTGAGAACAGCAGCACTGTGGGTCTGGCTTGTAGCTCTGTTAGTTTGGAAAGCTTGCTTTTGCAGAGAGGACACTGGTGAAAGTTCTTAAAATGCATAACTGGGATTGATTACGTACAACGAACTCCAAAAGTTTAGCTACTTTACAAAATCACAAGTAAGTGGAATCCTAAAAATATTTGCAGTGAGGTAATTTGGAAAAAGAAGAGCCTGATGAGCATATAATTTTGTCATTAGATGCTGTTTAAAAAAAAAGGCTGTGCACCTGTCGCAGATGGACTTGATCCAAAGGCGACGGGGCGCTTGGTGGCAGATGGTTCTCGTTTCTCCTGCTCCAGATGCAGGGAGATGCATGGTGCTCACGCAAACTGGTGCTCGGCCCCTTGCACACACACGTGCTGGAGCAAGCACCATTCGTGTAGTCACTGACGTGTGGGGCAGCATGAAAGCGGGGTAAAACTCACCCTGGGCCTTTTTCTGCACGTCAGTGCTGCTCCGTGAGGCTTTGCCTCTCTGAACCTGTCGTTAAAGGCACTCGTGCTGCATGTGTGCATTTACCTGTGGGAGGGGGAAGAGCTCTTAGGTGTATCTGCTTATTCGACTTTTTTCTATATCTTTTTGCAACAAAGAAATGCAAAGTATAATGCCAGAAAAGAAATACAGTTCTCTGGTTTAATTCACCTCTAAAGGTAATAAAGTAGTCAGAACAAAATGCTATTTCATTACAATGTCTCTTATTTTGTGTTTTCATTCCCAAGATGTAATTTATACAGTGACAGAAACAAATATCAGTCTTTAAATTACTCTCAGCAGTGCCATACTGGTGTGCATTACAGCTCTCATAACATGCTTGGTATTTTTTTCTTGCTCAGTTAGCTTTGCAGTGTAATACTGAGTAGTACTTACACACATTTCTGAGCAATGTACGCCATAAAGCTGCCATAGAAGTCAAATCCTGCGAGTGCAATGAAAGCCTGCTACTCTTCTGATGTTGTCATTCCTGTTTCACTTTCTTATGCTGTGGTTTGTGCAAAAAGATTCTTCTGAAATCCAACCTGACTTTTGCTAGCTCTGTTTCAAGCTAGTTTGGGGAGGAAAGGCATGTTTATCCTAAATACACGCCCTGTGCACGTGTTTAGTAGCAGAGCAACTGAATAATGTGCATAATGCTCTGGATATCTCCTGTGAAATGCGAGGGATTTGGTTGGGGGCGTGTGTTGTGGTTTTGTCTGTCTGCCTTAAAATGCTCCAGGTCGGAAAAGGAGTCTTTGGAGGCAGGAGCTGAGAGGGGCTGGAAGTGGCTTCTGCCCGTCCTTCAGGCGCCGTCGCTGCTGCGCTCAGGAGGATGCTCAAGATGAGGACTCCACGCTGGGCGCGTTAGGTGAAAGGATCCATCAGGGAGAAATGTGCTTGGGGCAGTCGGAGAAGTTATTAGGCTGAACACTGATATCAATCTGTGACATAACTTTATACATGCCAAGGGCTCCGTTAAGCTACATACATGTTGGTAGCAGCGTGCAGCAGCGGCTGAGCTGGCCGCCGCGTAGCAGCGCGGGACGGTGCCAGCAGTTCCCCGGGCACCGATGGAGAGCGTTTGGAGAACAGCGTGTAATGCCGTGGTACGGCGATGCCTGCTCTAATCATGGCTTGCTGAGGGCTCAATAACCCCTGCAATGGTTTCCCCAGATACTCCTCATGAATTTCTTCATAGCCTGTCTCTAGTGTGCTGTGCCTGTTATCCATGCATTTTTATCTGCCTGTGTAACTATCGTATGTCTACAAAAGATCGAGTTATCAGTAATTATTTAAAGCTTAATTCTGAATCCCTTAAAAAAAAAAATTGCATAAACTGCTTGATTTGAGGAGCTGCTGAATTAAAAAAGTGTGAGAACGTCTATTAGCTATTTGAACACACAAATCCCCCTCCTTCTTTTTAATAGATTTTTACGGTCCTGAATAGCAAAAAGTCCCAAACCAGTTTTTTGATTTGGAAATTCCTTTGACCATCTGGAGCATATTGTGTAACCATTCATAAGGAGGGAAATACTACTTACTTCACATATTGGCTTCTCCCAGTAACTTCATAACAGGCAGAGCTGCCTAATGCACTGCATGGCAAAGCTCAGGGCAATTTGGGCGACTTCTGCCACGGCACTCGGGGAGGTGGCAGCTAGCAGGTGGGATGCAACATTTTGTGGCAGCAAACGTGGTTTAAGGCGTCTGCAGCCCCTCAGTCCCGTTCCGCTCCAGCTGCATGCACCAGTTGTGTGCACCAGTTCTCGGCAGTTTTATAACTGTGTTGTGCAGCAGTACAGGCAAACTTCTTGTAGAGCTGATGCAACTCCTGTCTCGCTTTGGGAATAACCCTAAAACCAGATTTACCTGGTGACCAGCGTTTCAGACCCGCTTTGGTTTTGCAGCACGCTTCGTTGAAGCCCGACGGGCCATTGCCTCCCATGGGGAGAGGCAGCCGCGCCGGGACCGCGGGGCAGCGTTTCTGCAGCGAGCCGCGAGCCCCGCTCCCTTCTCTTCCACCTCTTGCAAATTCATGGCTCTGTCTTGAGATTAATTTTTAGCAGGATAATATTATTCCAGCTCTTTGTTCTCCCTGAATAATTTGGACGCCGTAGTTCACTTTGGTCGCCTTTGGGAGAGGGGTGTATTTCTCGGAGAGGCCGTGAGTTTTGTACAAGCTGGGGCTTTATATTTATTTTTATTGTATTTTTTTCCTCTGCACCATATGCTTAAAGAAAGAGGCTCAAAATGGATTTGAAAACCAAAGCAAGCCCTTGCTCCAGGTAGATGCAGAATAACATATGGCAGGTGTCAGGTTTCTTTTTTTAGTCTCGGTTTACTGCCTTGGCTCCTCGTGATGCTGGGCTGGGCCTTATCCCTGAAACGTTATTAGTGCGGTGCCTTGGGATGCTGGGCAGGAAAAGCACTTTACAGGGTTTATTGTGTTTTTATTGTTGTATCGCAAGCTACCCCAGGCAACGGAGCTGAATAACCCTCCCTCCCGCAGCACGATGGCAGACGGATGGGTGCAAGGCTGGCTGAAACGCTGCCGGAGCTGCGCGTACGCCTTGAACCCGGCACCCTTGCCAGAATAATGCACCTTTACCCCCAAAAAAGCTTGCCCACTTAGGCTTTGCATTTTGGTACAGGGCGAGCATGCAGCTTTTTGCATACAGACACTTCATCAGCTCCCTAATGCAGAGGCTGCTGCTGCTGGCTGGAGCGTTTTGCAGGGGCTCAGATAATTACAAATTAACCAGAAGTAGCTTCGAGGCCAGCCTATTTATTCCAGCAAATACTGGGTTGGCTTAAAGAATAAAAACCGGTATATAATTTTTTTAATTGGCTTATCGCATCTAAAAATTTTGGCCAGATAAACAGTAGCAATTAATTTGCGAGGATGGATAATGTGAACAATTTAAGCCAAAAACCAAATGTCTGTTTTTCAAACAAAATAATGTATTTGGATCAAAACAAAAAGGTAATCTGTAGAGGGATAAAGCTGTTTTTTTCTTATTTTTTCTTTCTGATTTCTTTCTTCTGCTGCTAAAGTGAGAAGTAAATTATTCAGCAAGTCCAACACTGTTAATAATTTGGGCTGAATTGATTTAAATGATGCTTTTACCGCTCACCCCTCGTGCAGGCGGCGCTCGGGGCTGTGCAAGCAGCCGGCGTCTGCCCCGCTCCCGCCCGCCTAATTGTCGTCTCTATTCAAATTAAGTCTCCCTAATTAAAATAAACGCAGCTGGCTTTTGCTTGGGCTGGAATGGAAGCTGGAAGAAGTCGTAGGAATATTTTTGGAAGACCTTCACGAGGTGCATGGAAGCTCCGGCCGTGCACCGAGCCGTCCGCTGCCGCCGGCTCCCGTAACGCGCTGCGCCGTGGCCTTAGCTGGCTTCTCTTAGAGACGTCCCTCGAATTTTATCGTAATTGTGAATGTTTTCCTTGAAGAAAAGCTCGGGTGCAAGCATAAAATCCTCATGTAAACACCAGGGCTTCGAGCTAGCAGAAAGCAATTTGGTTTGGAAATAACTGGAAGTGGGAACTGAAAACTCGGGGGTAGAGATATAGTGCCAACACTTAGGCGTGAGTCTCATTAACCATCAACATAAGCCTTGGAGTCTTCAGAGGGGGGCTAGAAAACTCCCCGTAAGATGTTCTAGCCCTGAGGAAAACAGTGGTCTTGGCGGGGCCGTTACTGGGAGAATTACGCTGCCGTGAACCATCAGGTCGCCTGGCGAGATTATTGCAATGATTCCTGCAGGCCTTAAAACGAATGAGACTATCGTTTTAGGATGAAATGTGCTTATCCGAATGTAGCACTAAAAATTTGTTTTCTTAAGCCAAGCAAACAATAATTCCTGCAAAATAAAAAACACAGAAGGACATTGCTTTTAGCCAGTTAAAACCACTGTGAAAAGGAATGTTAGGTTTCATTTCTGCTTCCGGGACCAGAGACTGGTTCTTCAATATTACTATTACTACCTTTATCTGTCTTAAAAACATCCGATGCCCTGGAAGCTTACTGGGTACACAAATAAAACTCTGCAAAACGTTGTAGGAGCAACTGAAGTCAAGATAAAACCCCACGCTTTTGTCTTTGAAGATCTGCTGGAGCTAAAAGCAATCGCTTACCTTCCTTGTGATGCTTTTCCAGTGATGGCTGTGTTACTGTATTATGCAAACGTAAAGACTTTCTAAAAATAAGGAGTATTTTCAAGCTTTAATGTCATGCAAACAGCGTTCTCCTCCTCTCTGCTGTCGGTCCCCTTCTCCACACGCCTGTCTTGGACATGAGCACTCGATGGACCCACAGTAGCTCCGCAGACGTCTAACTAATGGGATAAGACAGCAATTAGCACTGGTGTAAAGCGCTGGTCCTGCTAGAGCCGATGGCCTGGGCAGCGCTGGCGTGGGGCCAGCTGCCGGTCCTGCTGCTTTCAGACTCTGCGTTAGGGATTTGGAGTTTTTTCATGTCTGCACGGTCCATTTTGCAGAGATTCATCTATATTCCTACAGCTGTCTGTAAAATTGGGTTTAGTTCTGGAGCCTTTTAGCTTCTTTGGCTGAAATGGAAGCTGTGCGTTATTTAGCAGGGCTGTTGCTCCTTTTCCGAGCGATAAATCCAACCCCCTCGCACCCCGCTCCCGCGTCGCAGAGGGCACGGGAAGCTTGCGCACGCCCTGAGCTCTCCCTTTGCTCTTGGCACGAGCCTAGGGACGAATTTGGTGCGTTTCCCGTATTTTCACCTGGTGCAAGGGGATAACTCTCTGTTCCAGCCACCACTTCTAATTTGAGTCTGCTAGGAGCTGAGGCTGCAGGTAATCCTGTTTTCACACAAGACTTTCTATACATAACTGCTGGTCCCCCACATAGCAAGTATTTTGACCAGGACATTTTCTTAAACTACCTTTATTTTTCATAGGAAAACCTAATGATGTTGTCTCGCAACCTAGATTTTCACTGTCTAAATTTATATTCAAGAAACACTAGAAGCAGCTGTACTTTCCTGATTTACGTTGTTAGATTAATCAGCATTTAGGTCCATTAGGATTTTGGATGCACAGACTTTGGACAGAACTATTTCACTGTAGGAAAGATGAAACGATTTTACCTTAGAGGTTCTCCAGACCACTTTTATATAACACCTGCAGTTCTGGACGTGGAGCTGTCGCAGCAAAGGTCTGCTTGGTGCTCTCGTCAGACCTTACACCTGCTCAAATTTGGGCTGGTCCTACCTGTTTTCTCAGAAATCTTTGACATTGGTTCATACTACTGAAAAGCTCAGGTCAAGCTCTGTAGTGCTGCTGCTCTTTTAATGGCATCTTTAAAGAGGAAAAAAAAATGAATTATATCGTTAGAAGCTCGGGCAAATCCTCATCTCTCGTGCTGTCAGGTTTCCCCTCTACGAAGCCAGTGTCACTTGCTGCCCGGCTTTTAGACGAAGGCGAAGACGACATGGTGCAACGGCTTGGGTTTCTGCGATGTGAGCGCAGTTCGGGAATAGCAAGCCAAGCTTCTGGCTTTACTGTAGCAAAGCAGCTCTGCAGAAATCTTTACAATTTTTACTGCTTAGATGTGGTTTAATTTTGTTTTAGAAACTGCTGGGGGTCACTTATGGTCTAGAGGTTGCTGAGATACGTAATGCTAAACGGTTGGTACCTGGAGTAACGATTTCGGCACAGGTGCTCCCCGGCCTCAGCACGGCCAGGTGTGGGAGGAAGACCTGTGGTGCCTTCATCAAAATGGGGCAAGACTGCCACAAACTGGGTTTTCTGTGTGTCGCCAGGCGTGTTTCAGCCTCGCGTGCATCCTCCTGAGAGCTCCTGTTCAAAGCACATGCTATTTTTTCTTGTGGCCTTCTTCCGCCTCCCTGGTGGCCCTGTCCCAGCTCCTCTCCCTCCATCTCCCTCCTCCTCCTCCTCCTCCTCCTCCTCCTCGTCCAGGCGCTTCCCCCGCAGCCTCGGGCTCCTCCCTGCTTGCGGGAGAGGTGCCTGTTCACCGTCTGTTGGTGTGTAAATGAGATTTGTGCCATGTCTCAGCTTCCCTGTCGGGGTGAACCCGCTTCAGTGCCCTGCCGTAGGACTTGGGGACACGTAGGAACGGGGTCCGTCGTCACGGCTGGGAACGCTCCTCCCGCAGCGGTCCCGCGGTACGTGTGCATCCTGCAGCGCTGCGCTGGCCGGTGCCTTCCTAGGGAGCAGCAGAAAAAATGGGCGCTTTTGGACCGGGATTAGCTCCTGAAATAGCCCCAGTGGGCAGGAGACGGTGAGTCTTCTCCGGGGGGGGGCCGTGCCTCTGCCCGCTGTTTCGGCAGCTCCTCTTGCCCCCGGGCCTTGCGGGTGGTCCGCCAAACCGTCAGGTGGTTCAACTCAAGTTTTGCACGTTTACATATATATATTTCATTACATATGATAAGTGTTTGGCCTTGCTTTATTGCTGGGACAGAACTAGTGAAAACACCCCAAATCTCCGAGTAGCTGAAGCCTGAGCAGCCGCGGGCGAGTGCACCCTGAAACCTGTCCGGCGCTGCGTATACGTGGTTGGAAGCTCACCTCCATCTTATTTTTGATGGCTTTTCCCAGGAGAAGGGAAGGAGGCCGGGGCTGCGCAGCGCCGGAGTGTTTTCCATCCGCAGGAATCGGCGGCAGCCCGTGGGGTTCGGGAGGCTCCTGCCGGGAGGACGAGCCAGGCGGGCTTGCGGTCCGCTCGCGGAGGATGCCGCGTGCCCGACGGCGAAACGCGGTCCGGCCGGGGCTGTTTGGCGTGGCGTCGTGCTCGGCTCGCCGTTGCCTTCCCAGCCCCGCCGGCGAGCAGCGGACCCGTCCTAGCTGCGGCATTTCGAGCTAATTGGGCAGCGCTAACGAGGCTGTGCAGTGCTCCTGTGCTGGACGGCAGACCGCTCTCGAGATGCTGCGCGTGTCACCTCCGGATAGAAAATCAATTTTAATATTCGGCGGTTGCCAGAGCTCTCCGTGCTTCTCCCCGGAATAACGTCTTTGTCCTCGTTGGCAGAATAACCCCCCAAGAAAGCTCGGGAACGGCGTCGTTTGCTAAAACCGCGTTTGGGAACGACTAGAGGAGTACTTGTAATTCGCTTTGTCTACGGGAAAGCTGTCTGCACTGAAAGTCTGAGTTTTGTTAGTGAATGGAGAGGATTGTTTTTAAATGTAGATGTGACTTAAAGGTACAAACTGTGACATCTCCTTTTTGGGTGTACTTCGATCATTTGCAGAAACACCTTTTTAATTCCTAGGATGCTTTTCCCATACTCTTCTTGAATCAAATCAATGTGACTCTTCATCTAGAGGTTTCCACTCTCCGGATATCTTTTAAGAGCCGGCTGTGTGATGTGTCCAAGCTTCTCATTCTGTGACTGGGAAGAAAGGTCAATTTTCCCAACCGGGGCACGAATCGGTCTTTACAGGCAAACGCGGTGCCCAGCGTGTTACTTTTCTTGGGCTCTGCCCTCAGAATCTGGGAAACTGTGGGGTTTCCATATCATCTGCATGTTTTGAGTCTAAAACCTAAATTAAACAAACATAAATTTCAATACACTTAACATTTGCAAGGCCAGATAATAGGAATGAACCAAACAAAACCCCCCAAACATCTGTTTTTCCTATTTTTGTCATATTAAAAAGGCTCATTTTAAACCCATATTGTAACACACAAAGCAGTAAGACTCCTTTTTAATGCATCTTATGCAGATATTACATATTTAATGTAGGATTGTCAGTTGGAAATGTTGAAGTTAGATTAAACCTTGTTAGCAAACCATCTGTCTGAGCAGTGGTGGTGGTTAGTGCCCAGCTGGTGGGTGTAATTGAAAGACTGAAAAACTTAGGATCACAACATTTATTAATGTTTAAGTGTAATTACATGTAAATATGCATTTTAAAGTAGTGAACTGCCTGGTTAATTAGAAGTCTGATCACAACATTCCTTTTTATCTGTTATTGTTAGGAACTGGAAGTCATTGAAATGCAAAGAAATAAAATTCTGTCATAGAAGAGAGTAATTTTTAGTGGATTGCTGTAAATTGTCACAGACAGCAATAAAACTCATTATTTCCGATGGGCAGCTTGGAAAGCTTTTTCCTCTCAACTGCAGCCTGCTCGACCCGCGTAGCCCAGCCCGGTGTAGACCCCGTGCAAAGCCCAGCATCTAACTGCAAAGCAGAGCGGAGGCTGCCAAAAGCAAGATGCTGCAATAAGAAGGAAAACTTTATATTAACATTTACTGTATATCAATATTTTATATTAATATTTAATAATAACTTTATGTTAAAGGATGCTTTAATATTAAAAGAGCAGATTAAGTTTCCTGTGCTAAGAATTTTTCTTTATGAAATGCCAGCAACAAGAAAAGACCTTGGGAAATGGGAGACTTTGTGGTCTTAGGTAACCCTTTCAATGCAAACCCCTCATAGCAACGAGGATATTTTTCTTGAATTGACTGTTTTCTTTGAATTTCTTTTTTTCTTTTAAAGTTGTGATCCTCTTGGATCCTCTTAGAAATAGCCCTCTAATTGCTGTAAGTTATATTTGCTCTTTGTTGAAGAGTTAAAGGCTTTTAAATTTCAAACCTGTCAAAACATGAATTCATCATGAGAAAAGTAGCCAGGGAGCATTAGATGACTAAATCCTGCTGGTGTTAGAAGTGGTGAATAACTGAGAAGATTAAAAAAAAAAAAAAAAGAAAAGAAAAGGCCAGGATGACTCTGCTACGCTTTTCACTGCAAGGCTGCTGGGCTTTTCTAATGGAATCCATATATCTGAAACGATCCAGAAGACAATAACTTTAGCAGTAGCAAGGCTAGGAGGATTTTTTTTAACTCTCCCAGGGATCCTCATGTGGCGTTTGATCCACTAGCCGTAATCTTGCTTCTGTGCGTGTCTTGGAAATGCTTCGTTTGACCTCTACCTTTGAGCTGCGTAGCGATGACTTTGGTGCTCGAAGCAAGCGACGCTTCCCGTGCTGCCGGGCTCTTCCCGACGCTGTGAGCCCGGGTTACGGGAGGCTGCTCTTCGCGTTGCCCAGCCTCCGCGGTGGGGCACGGTGCAAGGGGTAAAAGCGTGGGTTTCTGATCAGAGCCGGCGGGGATGCTGCAACGCTGAAAACCGGTGACGACAGAGGTAGGCTCGTGCTCCTCGTCCGAGCGAGGGTGACCTGGGCCGTGCCTGGAGACCCCCGGCTGGTGCCCTGCGCGAGGACACGTCGGAGTCGCAACGTGTTCAGCTCCAGGCCTCCACAGCCAAGTGTCCTTGGAGCGGCTGTGACGTCCTTGGCAAAATACAGCGTTGCCTTCAAATCATCGCCAAGCAGGGAGAAGGTCCGGGACAGCAGAGCTGGACCGAGAAGGTGGAAAGCGGCGGTTGATGGGTCTCACCAGGCGCCTGCCCATCCGGCACGGGGTGAACGTGGTCCCAGCAGGCAGGACCAGGGACAAGGGCCCCGCGGAGGGGGTTGACCCCGCGGCAGCCTTTAGCGGAGCCACGTCTCCCTCTGCCCCGCCGCTGGCACTGGCGTCTGCGAGGGGCTGGAGCGCGGGAGAGCGGAGAGGCTGCAGCGTTCAAGCCTCATCCCGCCTTCGGCTCTACGGGGGCGGTTTGTGCCCAGCCTTGGTGGTCCGGGCAGGGGTGGTGCACAGATGGGAGGTTTCTAGCGGCTCATGGCGTAGCTTTTTACAACAAATGAGCGTGCCAGATGCCCAAGCGAAGCAAGGGTGCTCTGCGGTGACAGGGTGACACCAAAGGGTGCCCTGGAAAAAATAATCGCCCTGCAGCTGTATCGAAACCCAATGGATTTTTCTGTGCAGCTCCAAGGCAGGCCAGAGAGGAAAACCAGCTGGTTTCGTTGGGCCTAAAGTCATGCCCTGCCTCCCGGGAGGCTCAGCTGCGGCTGCCGCACAGCTGTGTAAAACGCCTTCTTGATAAAGCACGATCTCTGCATTTCTCTTATGCTGAAATTAGTGGGTAGAAAAGCAAAAAGGAGAGTTTTGAATCGTGTAGTAAAAACCATCGCATCCTGCTGTTACATAAACGCAGGTTCTCCCCTTTCTGTAAAATCGATTGTCCCGGGAAGCGGCACGGCGTGCTGGCGCATGGCAGCACTTTGTCACAAGCGATCAGGCTACGCTACGCTGAGCTGCCGTGGTCCCCTACATCATGGGACGCTCGGCGCGGGCAACGTTTCTCTCAGACTGGCCTGCTTAATTACACGTTATCCGAAACGGGATCGGTAAGATTTTCCCCTAAGACATTTTCAAAGAAACTATCTAAAAAATGAAATAAAGCTCAACGTTTTTAAACAGGACATTTTGACGTCTGCTGAAACGTGAACTTTCTGCCCTGAAACAGGGAAAATGGTTCTTTAAATAAGACCCTCTCATTGGAAAGCGCTTTATGCTACGGGCCATGTGTCCGAATTAATCCAGCACGCCTGTATATTATATTGCTTTGTGATTTGCATTTATTTATAAACAGAGGGGAAAAATTGGCAAAACCCTGGCCAGCTCGAACGCTGACTGGAAGACAAAGCTGAAATATTCAACTGCAGGGAATTTGAAAAAATGGGATTAAAGCAAGGCGCTTTAGAACGGCCCTAACGTGTTCTGTCGTAGCTGGAGTCCGTCCGCCCGCCCGCGGGCGAGATGCCGGTGCCGCCCCTCCGGGCTCGCTCCGTGCCGCCTGTCCGAGCGTCCGCGCAGGAATCCTGCCTGCAAGCGGGAGCTGCCTTTCCACCGCGGGGGAGGCTGCGCGGAGGGTCCCGTGCCGCGCGGCCGGGGGTACCGCATCGCCCGCAGAGCCCGCTCCCGCTGCGGGAGCGCCGACGGCTCGTTAGCAGGCTGATGACCGCCGCGCCGCGGGAGCAAGCAGGCAGCGGGTGCGGGCCGTGCCCGCTGCTCGTAGCAGGGCTACGGTCGCATCGCAGGGCCGCTCTTGCTGCTGTTGGTAAGCTTTGTTTCCAGCAAGCTACAGGCCATGCCTCCTGCCTGGAATCCACCGTCTCGCTTGCCTTTCCCCCCGGCCTGACTCTGCCCCGGGCGATCTAGCCGGCCGAGGGGACGTCAGGCACCACCGTCTTGGGTCCAGAAAACGTCTCCTCAACGCAGTGTGCGTAAGGGATTCATCCCGCCTGTTTAAAGCGAAGCGCCTGGTCCGGACTGCGTGCCCTCTGTGGCTAGCGGAGAAGAGCCTGCACCTCCAGAAATGGGCTGTGCTCTCTGCAGGCCTCTCTCCTCGGAGGGCATGGTTCACCCCGAGTGTCTGACGAACCACGGAGAGCCTGGACCGTAGGCTGGGGTTAGTTAGGATGAGTCTCACCCCTACTTCTGCTTCCTAACCTTCCTCTGCAGAGAAACGCGCCCGTGCAGGAGCGATGCGTGCCGAGCCGGGCTGCGGCGTGCTGCGGTACGGCCCCTGCAACGCCCTGGGCATCTCCGAGCCCTGCTTGCACAGCGCAGACGAGCTGGGGCCGCCGCTCGGGGAGGAGAAGCACAGGGCAGGGCAGGACCGTCCGTTCTAGAGGCGCTTGGCGTGCCGGTGACGTTTCGACCTCCGTGCTGGTCTCCTCTTTCTCCTCTCCTGCCAGTTTTGTCCCCGGCGCCTCTTTTCTGCAGCTCGGCGCTGGGACAAGTGACGCAGGGAAATGACTTGGCTTATCGTGGTACTTCCCTCAGCTCTGCCAGACCTAGGAAGTCCCAGACCTAGGAAGTCCCAGACCTAGGAAGTCCCAGACCTGCCAGTCCAGCGCAGAAGGGCCACGAGCAGAGGCACCCAGTTTAAATCCTTATAACTGGGATAAATTGGTTCCACTTAGATGACAACTGCTCGCACCAAGACACAGTTTAAAATATCTCATAAATGCCCTTTATTTCTTAAATAGGGAGACATTGCTGACTTATTTTAGATCGGAAGAAGAGTGTGAAAACCAGAGCTAGTGCTGAGGAACGTAAATGATCTCCTCTTTCCCTGGTAGGCACTTGAAAATACGGCTGACAGGGCAAGGGGCGATGGATCCGCTCTAGCAGGACCGAGCAGCGCTTGGGACACTTACTGCCGCAGCTGTGCAGTGTCGAATACCTCATGAGAGCACCTAAATACTTCATTTGCTGTGTCCCTCGCAATTCATAGGGGAAAAGATAATAGGAGACAGATTGACGGGAGAAACATAGTGACGGGCTTGATCCGTTGGCTCCGAATTGGCTTCTAGGGGCCCTGGGCGATGAAGAGGAAGGTAGCGGAGCAGTGCCGGGGCGACAGGAGCCGCAGGGCCCCACCTTTCCAACCCGCCTGCGCCCCGTCCTCCCCCTCGGGGCTGGGCTGCTGGGCTCAGCGGTGCCCGCCCTCCCTCCTGGGGGTCTCGGCAGCCTCCGCGGCCCCTCGCACCAGGCTTTGCGGAGCACCGCGCCGTTAAATTGGTATTAAAGTCCTCTGTAACAGCGCTGGTGCTATCCAGTGGCAAAGACACGTTGTCTTAAGGCCTTGTTAACAGAAGCGCTTGGAAGTCCGTGGGATGAATCCAGCGATCTGCACGCAAACGTGAAGTTTTGACCTTTTCTTGGTGGGCTGCCTGCAGGTTTGCCGTCGGCTGCGACGGCTGCGCAAGCACTGTAGTTTATAAGCCAGATGTTTGGACTTGACTTATCGCAGCTGGGCTCGTTAGCGAAAGGCAGGCTGAAGTGAGAGCGGCCTGGGTTTCCACCGCTTTCCCCTCTGCCCTTTATAAATTACTTTTCCTGGATGAGCTACTTCAAGTGCTGCACTTCTGGTTAGTGCTGTCACAGCTTCTTGGAAAACCCTCCTGTCCTTCTTGCCCTTTGCTCCCTTATTACAGTTTTGCACCGCAGTAATTTCCCTTTGGTGAAATCCAGCCTGTGCTTTAAACTGCAGCTCCCTTATTCATTGCGGCCCTTTCTGACCATCTTGAGAATGACTTAGAAACGCTCTGGAAACATTTGCTCGTTATTGCAACCTCATTTGGATTTTTATTTCCTTTGGAAGTCTCGTTTTAATTCCGCCTCACCTTAGGAAGGCGCATCATTTCTGAAAAATAAGTAATGTCTGCGCTCTTGATTCCAGTCTGCTGTGCGTAGCCTTGGTTGGGGGAGACCCGGTTGTTTTGCCTCTCCGCTCCGGCGAGCTCCCTGGGGCAGCAGCTACGCGGGCCGGAGGCCGTGGCCTCCGCGGAGGCTCCCGCTGCCCGTGGGCGCGTGGCACCGCGGGCGAAAGCGTCCGAGATGCTGGGGCCTGGGCTCCCGAGGCCCTTTGCTGCCTGGCGCTGAGCTCCCTCTTCCTCCCCCAAGGGCGGTTAGGACGCTCTCCAGGGAGGATGTTTTCCTCCCGCAGAATGGCCTCGTCCTGTCTTTATTCCCCGTTTTGCTGGTTGCACCGTGCCCACCCCCACCGATCCCTCGCGGACGTTGCCCCGTGGATCCGGGTGCCACAGGCGGAAAGGTGGTAGAAACCGTCACGTCGGCGCGGTTCTGCCCCAAGGCAGGACCAGAGCGCTTAGGCCAAGCCGTGGGCGCGTTTGTGCTTTCGCGTTTTCCTGGGACACGCAAAGCCGGGCAAAGCCACCCTCTCGCTGGGACTCGCCCAAGACGCTGCCCCGAGCGCCTGCAAGCCGGTTGTGCCGGCGACGGTTAGCGGCTGTTGCGCTGAGGACTGTTTGCGGGGGCTTGCTCCGAGGGCAAGGCTGCCCGTGGGAGTCTGGCCGGCTCCGAGGACGGGGGGGCGATTTCGGCAGCCCCCGCTTGCTGTCCGGCTTGGACGCTTCATTTCGTGCGGCGCTGCAGAACCTTATAGAGATATCAAAAAATATTAATGTGTCAATAGGTAGTTTGGATAAAAGGTAAATATTGTCTGAGCAGTTGATATTTGTCTACCAGAAATGTTGTGTTTTTAATCTGGAAAGGGAAAACGATTAAAGAAATAATTATGTTAATAAAAGCTGATTGGTTCCTAACTTAATTAGGGATGGGAACAGGGGAGCCTGAGTGACATCTGTTACTTCTGCCTTCTGTGGCGGTTTATTTTTTTCGATGGACGTCACTCCAGAAGGAAATTTCTCACTCGTTTGTTTTGAGAGAAACGCAGTGTTTCAACAGCTTAGCAATTAATAATAGCAACGGCTATTAGGTGAAATGAAGCAAACACTGAAATGCTGTATACTGTACCATTTTCACGATCGGTCCATCTGCTAAACGATTTCATCTCCAACCGAGCGTTACAGCGTGTGAAATATAGACCCCCGAGTTTGGCTCGTTATTGATAGCTACCTGCCGATATTTTCTGTACGCGTAGGACCTTTCTGGAAGAGACGGGTTCGACACCGCGTGCCGCCGTCTGCTCGCGCACGCTCCCTCGCCGGCAGCGGTGCAGGTCGCGGGACCGACTCCCGGGCACGGGCGGAGGGTTTGTTTTCCCCTTAGGGGCGAAACTCTTCCCGTACGTGAGGACTGCTCGAAGGCATCTTGCATCCCAAGATGGCTTTAAATCAGAGGGGAAGGGATGGTGCGCAGCGCGGTTTTGCTGGAGGGGCTTGGCACGGCGGCAGGCTGAGAGGGGCTTTCCCGGAGGCGCCGGACGGGGATCGGCGGGATTCCCGCGCTGCGGATGGGCGGGAGCCGAGGAAGCGGTCCAAGCACGCCGAAGGGAAACGAGAGGGCGAGCCTCCAGGAACCGGCTCAGGAAGGTGAGCGGGTCAAGTCGCACGTGCCGGATCTCGGGAGCTGCGCGCGTCGGGATGCAGCAGCGCCGGCCCCGCAAAGACAAGCAAGGCTGCAGCCTTTCAAATATTGCGTGTAAAAACCACGAGCATGCATGGGTAACGTCACGAGAGCATCAGCGAATGCTGTTCTGCAGCTAAATTTCGCTGCTTAAAGAGTTTTCCTGTGCACCAGAGCACACTGCATCGTGCAGAAAGGACTTGGTGCTGTCTGTGCCCCACCGAGGTGCCCGCTTTGCACCAGAGACCCTCTTCCCTTTATTCATTCACCCTACGCTTTATTTTGTCTTCTCTTAAGCTCTCCCAGACGACGAGGGGCCAGGTCCTCCTGCGGTCGCAGAGCTTGAGCTTCGCTGTATCGGGTCAGAGGAAAAAGGCTTTGACTCCCCGGTGTCCTGGCTTGGACGCTGGGTGGGATTGGCAGCAGCTCGGATGCCCTCGGAGGACGGGGGTGCAGGATGAGATGCGTAAAATGAAGATTCGGAAGAGACCAGGCTTTTGGGGTCTGCCTTTGCAGCCGAGCGTGCAAGCGCGGGGCCATCCGCGTCGGCTGCCGTTGCGGTCGGCTGACGGCTGGATTTTTTTAAGAATCTGGATGGTGCTGTGGCATCCCAGGTGGTTCATTTTGGGGGCTTTTTTCGAACCGCTGCTAGCGATGCTATCGCCTACTGCTTCCTAAATCACGCTTAATTGCAGAGCCTGGGGAGCGTGATGCACACCGAGCCCGAGTCTGCCGTGGAAGGGACTGAACCGGCAACGAGCTGCCGTTCCCGCTGGCGGGCGTTTCGCCTTCAGCCGTGCGTGGGGAAGGATAAAACAGCGAAGCGTCACAGGGAAGCTGTTGCGTTTCAGACGGCAGGATAAATATTTAAACTGGAGCTGGCTGGAGTTTCGCTGCGTGCTGTCAAACCCTCGGGGGGAAAGCAGCGGGACGGCAGCCCTCGCCGTGCCGGCCGGGACCGGGACCGGGGCCGGGGCCGGGGCTGGGGCTGGTGGCCGGGCCCCTTCCCGGGCGCGCAGCGGAGCGGGGCCCCGGCTCCGGTTCGGGGCAGCGGCACCAAAGCCACCGGGATGCGGGTCGCCTCCGTGTCATCCCTTGGAAATCCTTTCCCAGGCTCTTCTCTAACGGAGAGCGACAATCCCCTCCCGAGGTCTAATGGAAGATGCCAATTTTGGAGCTCGTGAGATTATTTTATAAGCTAATTTTAGTGAAATAATTCAGCTGGGATTAGCATGGGAGCAAACACTTGAGTTTTTACTTTACAAAAGCCGGACAAATCTGCTTGCTCGACCATATCCTCAGTTCTGCCTAGCCTTAAACACGTCTAGCGGTGCGGGGGGACCCGTGCTCCACATTACACCACATTTTTGCAATCAAGCTAGATGTTAAACTGCTGCTTGATCTCGAATGCAGTTTTGCTGTGCAATTATTCTGAGTTATGTTCTCGAGATTTTGACAGCAAAACAATATCTTGCTATGCAGAACTGTATAAAAATGAGATTACCTGTTTAGTCTTTTCACCCTCTTTCTGCCCGAACCACGTTGCTGCCCGCGGAGAGGTGCCCGCGGCGGGCCGGGGCCGGGGCCGGGGCCGGGTCGTGGGGACTCGCGTGTTTGGGAACTGCAAAACCCCCAGTTGGGCCGGCGTTAGCTAAAACTGCATTTAAAAACATAGCAGCTGGCATCAATTACAGTTAAATGGTTTGAAAAAATATTTTTCCGTTTCTCACTCAACGCTATTTATTTTGATCGTGATGTATAAACAGACAGCTTAATAAAGCGCTCAAGTACAGCTTCAGAGTTAATGCCCAGCTGGCGAAATACGTGATCTCTGAAGCAAGATTTGTCATGTTTTAAATGCACATAGTAAAGCTTGCTGGTATGTTTTTCTTGTGATTAATATTTACAATGCTGTATTTACCAACTCGTTGCAAAATGAGTATCCATTTACTATTTAAATATACTTAATTTTATGGAACAATCCCAGTGATAAAACCAGAATTTACAGCAACGCGTAATTTCTGCGCAGCTGGAAGTCTTCCGTAAATCCACCAACTCGAGCAATGTTTTCCAAAATCCCTGTTTCCTTCCAACATCTTCCAGTAAACCCAGACTCCACCATATGCGCCAGAGAAACATGCTTCGGTAAAGCAGCGCTTGGGGACCTTGCTCACGTTATTAAAGCCGTTGTTTAAGATGCGCGTGCCAGAGGGCGAAACGCGGCAGGAGCAGCTGGGGGACGGGGCTGCGTTTGGGCGCGTTTGCAGGAGGCTGGACCGCTCCCGCACGGCTTCTCCGCTCCTTCCCTCCACGTCCGCTCTTCTCCCATCGCGGTTATCCCGTATTTGTTTTCTACGGCAAAATTACCAGGGAAGTGGAGCCCAGCCCAGACGTCCATTAGGTGAAGCCGCGACGGGGCCGGAGCCTCCCGGGAGCCAGCGACCTGCTGCTCCAGGCTGCAAATGCCGCGAGCGGCACGACGTCTTCCGAGGAGCCGAAACGCCGGCTCCTGACGGGCCTGCCGCGGTGGCTGAGCCGGTCCTTAAGTGCCTCCGAGGAGCCGAGCCAAGCGGCTCCGGTATTTACAGCCTCTCCCAAGCCAGCCGCTGCCTCGCCACGGCTGCGCTGCGCTCCAGGCTGGTGCTTCCGCGCAGAGCTCGCTTCTCCGTTATGCAGGGCAAGAAAAATGCCCTTTAATGCCTGCGGGTCCAGCGCGGAGCAGCACTGCTCCCGCGCACCCAGAGGACTTCTGCGGGGAAGGGCCGTGCATGGACCTGCACTTAACCCGGGGTCTTAAAAATGCGTATATACCCCCTTGCTCATCTTGCAGTGGTCAGCATCTTCCCTATGGGTCCTGTAAAGCGCTCTGGGGCTCCCGCGTCTGATGAGTTTTAAGTTGGTGCTTCAGGAGAGCCAAGGAGTTACTGAAAAATCACAGGGGGAAAGAAATCAGTATGAGCAAAACCCTCTGCTTTGCTGTATTACCTTCCTTGGAAACGTCTAAAATGTGTCTGCTGATTTTAAAAAAAGAAAAAAGCATGAGAGAAAACTTTTAATTCAGTTTTCCTGTGCAGATAGTGAAAGCGCAGCCAGGTCACAGGCGAGCGAGGGCGACGGGCTTGTTGCACCCCGCGCTCAGCGCTGTCCCCTTCGCCCGACGCACCATGCACGCTGCCCGCCCGTCCCCTTGGCCTCGTGCACCGCTCCCGGGTCGCACGTGCCTGCTGCTCGTGCCGTGGCTCACCGGTACCTCCGACTGCACGGTCTGTCCTTCCCTCGTCGCAGAGGCACCGGCTGCCGCCGGCATCCCGGGCGCTCGTCGACGTGCTCGGAGCGACGCGTAGAAATGTTACCTTCCACCGGAGCGCGCCTTGGAGCAGCGCTGCTTCCCTGCTCTCTTCTTCTTGCTTACAGCTAGCAAAACTGGTAAAGAGTAAAATAAAAAGCACAGTCTCATTTTTAGCTAACTGATCATTTCAGCCCTCCTTGCAGGTTTAATATCTATCATTTTCACAGATCAAATGCTGGAGCTTTCAATTATTTCTAACTAAGGATGTATCCTGGCCGGATGGTCCCTGAGGTCAAGGGGAATTTTTATTACAGGGGAGTGTGAATGAGGATGGAAGGATTCAGGCGACATGAACCAAAACGAGAGTATCTTCTGGCGGAGTATTTACTCAGCGTTTAGCAGCTCTGCGGCGGCTTCTTTAGAACAGGCTGCAATCAGCTAATTCGGGATCAGCTGGCACAGCTTGCAAACAGCGTGTTTTCAAGAACTTGTATGCTTTTATCTGCGCCTCAACACAAGACACAGACAGACTAAAGACACGTGAGAGGAGCAGACGCAAGTCACCGGGAACCTTTGCTTGTCGCGTTCAAGCCTTTGTGCGCTGGAGGAAGCATAAAAATTAGCACTGGGTAGAAACGCAGCAATTATACGTGATGCAGTGAAACAATTAAAACGTCAGGAATGGGGATTAGGGGTGGGAAAGCGCACGTGGCTGCCTGCTGCCTTCTCCGCCGTGGCAAGGCGACTTGCTGCCGCGTGTTTCGGCGGCGAGAGCAGCCTGCTTTAACCGCAGCCGGAGATGCTTCTCCTTGGATCGTGGGGAGGCCCCGGCGCGTTTTCCCACGGCCTCCCGCCGGCTGCGGCCGCGTTTCCCCACGGAGCCGGGCTGCCGCGGGCCGTGGCCAGGCCCCACGGGGTGCCGCGTCCCCGGGGGCGGCCGGGGGGAGAAGCACCAGCATGCCGCGGGCCTCGCTGAGAGTTTGGAAACACTTGCAAGCGGTGATTTTTTTTCTTAGTTTGTTTGTAATTCTGATGCTGGTAACTGCTATCCAGACCCGTCCCCGAGTCGGGGTTTGCAGGATTCAAATTAGCATCCAGAGAATTATTTCTGTTATCTTTAAAGCCAACCGACCCTGAAGCCTCAAGTTTTTGTCTCCTGTTGGGCTTGTATTAATCCGGACCTTATTTTTAAGGAAAACTGGAAAGATGCTATGATAATTCTCAAACGTAAACGGTTTTCTACCCTTCCCAAAAACGTGGGGGACGAAGGTGTTTTTCTTAGGTCAGATCCTGCTCGCTTCATCCACAGGGAGCAACGCTGCAGTGTGCCGACAGTGCGGCTCATTTCAGTAGTGGCATTTTCAAAATGTTTGGTGTGAACAAGAGTGGCAGACAGGTTATTAACTGATAATTTCCATTACATCTAGAGCCACGTGCTCAAACGCATCGTGCAGCTGAAGAAAAGCAGCAAGACCCCAATACGTTGACCCCCTTCTCCACAAAGCAACATAACAGCTGGCATGAAAATGGGGTTTTTTTTGCAAGAAGCCCTGGAAAACAGATTTGAAAAAGCAAAGCTCTGTAACACCACGAGCCCACTCCAAAACGCTTCCTAGAGAAGCAAATAGATTTAAACCGACCTGAGAACCGTGGCAAGTTTTTCGTACTTTAAGAAGAGACAGAGTCGCTGTCCTGCACCCGTTGTGGGTGGCAGCCCGGGAAGCGTCCCTCAACTTAGCCTGAAGCTGAACGAGCAGAGAAATTTTGGGAAGGAAGCGCAGAGTTTGCTGCGCTGCGGATGCATCACCTTGGCATGATTTCTGCCGAAGCACTTGCTCGTAATTGCACGTTGAAATAGCTCCGTTCTGAGATGGGAATTAATGCAGGACAGTGTGGAACGGCCTCGGAAAGGCAGAAGCAGCAGCGTCGTGCTTGGTCCCGAGGGGAATTTCTGCTCGGAGCGGTAAAGCCCCTCGCGCAGCCGCGGGCAGGAGAGTCGCCCGGCCGAGGGCGCGGGAAGGCTGCAAGGCAGCGAAGCTTTAGCATCTTCTGTTTTCTGCCCTGTGGCTTCTCCTTTTCCCATGTATAAAAAACACGCTTAATGTCAGCAGCATCTTCCCGTGGTCTGGAGCAGAGGCCAAATTGGGCAGAATCTGTGATGATTCCAACAGGAACGTGAGTCCGCGCGTCTCCACGTCGTGCTGACCATAAAGCACGTGTCGTCGCTCCAGCCCGGAGCAACGTGCCCACGTTAGCAATTTCTGTAAGGGAAAGGGAGCGGAAAGCCCTTGGAGTTTACCGAATCCATGCGTCCTAATGTGGCCAGCGAGCAACCCATTCCATTTATATAGGCAGCACGGAAATGATGTCCGACCCAAACGTCTCTGTATTAATACTTTCTCAGAAAAATGTCAAAATCAAACACGCAGTAATTCACATTTATGGGGAGTATAAAATGTATTTCATTTAATCTTAAAATTCATTCCTGAATTCCAGAGATTAATAAGTTTTGCTTTATGTACAGCCACTCGCCAGCTATTACTGTAGAAAATCGCTTAAATTTCATCCCCCAATTATAAAGTCTGAAGGTGCAACGAAGCGGGCGGTGCACTGCGAGCTTGTCGCCTTGGGGGACAGGAATATTCTTCCGAGCGGATCGGAGGCGATGGCATCTCCCAGGCAAAACGCTGAGAGAATCCCTCCTCGAGGAACAGGGTAAACGCGCTCTTGTTTCTTGCTGCGTGCCTTATTTTTTCCAGCCGAAAAGCGAGTAACAAGGGATTTGCTAAAATCAAGGAAGCCTTTAGCGCATAAAGAAGCAGCGGCCGGGGCTTCGCCCTGCACCTACCACGTCTGGTGGGCTGTGCCCGGGACGGGGTACCCGCGTGCGGCCCCGGGCAGCCGGGTCGGACCATGCCACGGGCACTGCGTGAGGACGAGCATCCCTCCTCCGTGCATCGAAAAGCCAGGCAAAGACTTGGGCTGCTCTTTGGCTTATGCACTCATCCATCAGTAGGTTTAAATTTCCAGCGTGACTCGAGCATCCTCAGATGTCTCTGCCTGGGCGACTGTTGCAGGATGAATACTCTGAACGTCGATATTCGTCCTCGAGACGCAGGATTTCCATGCGCGTTCACAAAAACGCAAGGCAAACTCTAAAATCGGTGGGAAATGCCAGTCGCCGAGGACGTAACCTCGCTCTCGCTGAAGGGAAGGTGGGACCTTCCCCGCGCAGCTCTAATCCAGAGCAAACGGCAGCCCCCCGGCCGGCGGCCCGGCCTCCCCGGGGCCAGGGCTGACCTTCAGAGCCGCAGCACGACGGCGGCGGCAACCTTTCCGAGGAAATCCACCTGAAATACCTGAAAATGCATTAAAGCGGTCGCCCCCGAGGCTCCCCTCCACCCGCAGAGGAGATGCCCTCGTCCTGGCCGAGCCCCCCGAGTCCTCCCAGCCCGGGGCCACGGGGGTCCCGGGCCACCCGAATTCACCAAGTCCCCGGCACGGTGTCCTCATGAGGTGCACGTGGACCCAACGTCCGTGGAGCTGCTGCGGGTGGCCAGGGAGGGATGAGGATGGGGAGAGGAGATGGAGAGGACGTCCAGATGGGCTTCCCCTCTCCTGGCCATGGTCAAGGATGTGGTCCAAGGTCTGGACAAGGGCACAGCTCTGCCGTGGGCTTGGGTGTCCTGCACCGCACAGGGACACGGTGACCATGAACCTTGCGCGGTGGCTACCGCGGTTTTGCTGCAGCGTGCCAGAGAACGGCTCTCGTTGCAGGGATGGCACAACCTTGAGTGCCTGCAAGCTCCGGCGAAAGCGGTTCATGACTCCTCATACAAGAATAGCTGCAGTGATTTATGCTCTCAGATCTGTTTTTTCCATCCTGATTTTGCCATGAGTAGCTTGAATAGCTGATCTAGGAAAAAAATCATGAATTTGATTAGTTCTTGAGGCTTTCAAGAGTTTTGTTCACTGGGATTGTAAACCGTGGTGTTTTATTTGCAAGAAAACAGACTTCCTTTTTTACAAACAGCCTATGTTTGGGCCCAGCGGTATGAAAAATAGAACTGAAACATCCTGGGTGAGATGCAGAAGGTGAAAACGTAGCTTTGGAAGCAGCAAGTTCACCAGCATCGGGGAAGCGGTGCTCCTCGGGCTGGAGAAGACGTGCTGCCTGTGCCAGCGTTGAGGCTGCAGCGCAGGGGAGCAGCTAAAACGGGTCTGGGAGAAGCGGTGCTGAGCCGAGGAGGGGCTGGGTTCGGTGATGGGGTTATCGGGGAGGAAGCAGTAAAGAGAGGTTGTTCAGCTTCGACTTTATCATGCAAGTAATAAAGCAAGAGATGGAAAATACATATTGCATATTTAAACTACTCCCTTGCCAGCGCAGGACTGATTTGTGCAGCACATTTTCTAGCCCTAACACAGGTCGTACTTTAGCTACTTATGATATATTTATAAGTAATTTTCTGTAGTGTGCTTTTTTATTATTATTTTTTTTTAAGATTATACTTGTAATATATCTACACCACGGAGAAAATGAAAAGATTTACTCACGACAGGCATGCACAGGGAATTACCACTTGCAAATCAATCCGTACCTCCTGTAGGCTGCGGGCAGGATTTTCAGGATTTCAGGATTTCCGCCTTTGCCCAGGGCACCGCGGGGGCTGCCTGGCAGCGCACAGTGCTGCGCGGTGGAAACTCCCCGTCTGACCCAGCATCGTCTCCTCCGAGCTGCAGGAGGTGCCTCCAAAAATCCCGACCTCCGGCTGGCTCCGATTCCCTCTGTGCCCGGGAACGGCGGTGTCGGAATTGCATCTAGTTGGGGAATAAAGGCACCCTGTTACGGCACAGATAATCAGAAAATGGAGAGGGATTAATATCCGATAACAACAATGGGTTTTACTTCTCTTCTTGTTTTTAAATTAAAATATAAGAGAAGGGAAAAGAGAGAAAGTGATTTTCTAGTGCTCTAATGATGGTCATTCCCTTAATAAAAGACAGAAATCTTAGAAAAATCTATTGTTGTTGCTGGTTATTAATCTCTCCCCATTTTCTAATTGTACTTTTTAGCCCATCTCTTCTGTCCAATATGAAAATTGTCGCATCTGAAGAAAAGACACCAATGTGTGACCTCTGTGGTTTTCAAAGCTCAGTTTTTTGTTTGTGAAACAGGTAGGTCGCCTCTGGCTATCTCTGAGCATGCTGCTTAACCTAAATTTAGAAAAAGAGAACATTTTGAGTAGATAACAAAGATTTATTTTTTCCATTACAGAATTATTGGGGTATTATTTGTATTTCAGACAGACTCGGGGATGTTCCCACGAGCACCAATAAATGCGGACAACGGTCCGGTTGCAGCTCTGCAAAGTCGGTGCCGCTCGACTCCCTGCGGTGAGGTGCTGGGCTCGGGTTGGAGCCCGCTTGTCCCCGCGGCATCGCCGGTGTCGGACGTCCCGAGCCGCGTGGACCGCTGCGGCATTTCCAGGGCCTGCCGCCCTTCGCAGGAAAACCGCCCAGCTGGCTTAGAAGCCCTTATTCAGCTAATTGCCTCTGCATATGATTTTTAGGCAGAATTTAGTGCATTGTACTAAATGTCCTCTATAAAATACACTTATGAAAGAGGGAAAATTATATTCGGAGAGACTGACTTCTTCACCTTTCTTAGGCACAAAAACGCTGCTTGCCTTCTCTTTGCATTGCTTACGGCAATGCCTAATGTAAAATTATCTGTGCAAAACCATCCCGCGCAAGTGGGCAAGGTGGGGGTCCTCGCCGGCCGTCCCTCCTCCTCCTCGCCGCGCGCCTGCGTGCTGAGCGCCTCTCGTTTTCGGGGTAATTTGCAGATGACAGACGAGCCTCCCCGCTGCGCGTGCCTTTCCGAATTGGTATTAATCAATTCGAAGCACAAACAAAACGATTAAAAATCAATAGCTATGCAGCTATTAGAGAGCAAAATTTCATTAAGGTTAATAATCACGGGAATTATGGAGCTAATTAGCCGTAGTCGTCTTCCGACGAAGCCGTCCTGGATGCTGGCCTTCGTCTAGCCTGCCTGCTGACTGCACCCAGAGCGTGCCGAGCGACTAAAATAGATTACTCGACATCATTTTGTACCTAAAGGTCATGATAATGATTGAAAATCAAGCTTGGAGCTAGCATCAGTCTGATCATTCAATTATTGCTTGTGCACTCCACAGCAATTTTGCTTTTTTAGGATAAACGTGGCGTAGGCTTGCCCCGGCCTCTGTGCCGAAGGATAATTTTTCCTAAACCAGCTTTCAGGCATTGGTATCCTTATAAGCACACTTTAGTAGTGTTTGCCTTTGGGTTAAAAGCCGGGAGCTGGCTGCCCCAAGCACCGGGGCTGGTGCTGTCGCTCCTTGCAGCGATGCCGGAGAGGCAACGGGAGCGCGGCCCGCGCCAACGGCAGCTTCCTCCGGGTCAAACCCCATCTCTGACTCGCGGGAAGCCCGAGGGGTGAGGCAACCACCTGGGCTCGGTTATGGTTTTGCGTTAATTTGTGTAAAATTACTCTATTTCTTTTTTGTGGGTCCCAACAAGCCCTCAGGGAAAGGCTGGAGTTGGGGTGTGCTCCCCAGTATCGCAGTGTGTTCCCGGGAGCACGCGGCGGCAACATCTAAAATAAGTAATGCAAGCAGAAATGCTGATAAAATGCACAGAAAAAGGACAAAAAATAAAAAAGCCTTGTTGCCGGACCTGCCCTGGTCATGGTCATCAGGCAATTTTGTAGTGGTAGCTGCGTGATTTTCGGTGTTTCTGTGCTCGGGTGGGTTTCCCGTCCCACATCAGCTCCGATGAGGGGCCGAGGGCTGGGCAGGAGGGAGCAGGGAGCAGGGACGAGGGAGCAGGGACCGGCGCCCGCGCAGAGCCGAGGTGCTCCCAGCCCTCCTGCCTCCCTGCTCTGCCCCTCTTCCGACTTTACCCGTCCTTTCTGGAGTGTACAGGGAAAGTTTGTTAATTATAGCCAATAACATAGTTGTCAATCAGATCCAGACTGCGTCTGTGATTTTTTTTTAATTAAAGCTAGCTAGACAGCTCATTTTACAGCATCATGTTGGATATCTCAGATTTAACACATGCTTCAGAAAAGCGGCAATAACAATAATAGGCTTTGTTTTTACTTTTAAGTTACTGAAGGCTTGAAGTGAGCAAAACCCCATCCTTCTTCCATATATTAGCAAAAAATGCAAACATTTTCCATTTTGCCGTGCTCCCGCCGCTCCCAGGGAGCAAGCCGCTGCTGGCTGAGTCTTCGGAGGGCACGGATATTCCTGGCGTCTACGTTGCCGTGCATAAACTCTTCAAGGTCATCAATAAATGCAAATTCAGAGGCCCCCTTAGCTCAGTTTATCCCTATATTGTTTATGAATCTAAGATAATTAACTGGGAAAAAGGCCTTAACACGAAGTAGTATAATTAACTTGCAAAAAGGCCTTAGCGCTTTCGTAGCCTGTTCAAAACGCGACAAGCTGCGTATGCAGAATTCCGTGGCAATAGTTGTGTGTGCTGCTGCTCGAGAAGTCAGACCCTACGCAATTATTGCCGGCCTACCAAAAAGGAGCAGCAATATCAAACGGTCGGTTGCCTTTCTTCATTAGCAGTAATCTGGGGCTCTTGCACGAGGAAATAAGAAAATTACAGAGCATGGGTGTCATTCGGGCTTCTTTAAAAGAGAAGGTTTCAATCGGTGTTTTAACGGATCCCGAAAACAACTGAGTTGGGTTAAGTCTTAAAAAAATAGTCAAACCTACTGCAAGATGCTGTAAGAGGGTCTACACCTTTCTGCCCAGTCCTGCCGCTTTCCTTGTTTTAGGTAAATGGAAGCACAGAGCTCCATACATAACTTTCAGCAAGTGGATAATCCGGTTAAAGCCCTTCGGATTGCTAAAACGCTCACGGTCACGTGTACGCTTACCTCGTCTTCCCGAATATGGGCCCGCCATCCCAAATTAATAAGATAATCTCATTTCGGTTCAACTAATCTTTATAGATCACTTGACAGGTTTAAATAGTTGCTTATATTAGGCAGATAGACGGGAACTAGAGTCTTTTGCGTAGTTACAATTGCCAAGGAAACCGCTCTGTTGGTATCCGTGTTTGGCGTTTCTTTTTTTTCGTTGTGCGGCTCTTGGAAAACTGTCTGAATATAAAAAGAAAATGCCTCCGGTCATAATATATTGCTAGTCAATGTCTCCATAATTTTCTATCAGCTTATCCAAGAACCGCTGCCATCTTTCCAAAAATTGTTGGAGTTATAAGTTCTCATTTCTAAAAATGTATGCAGCTAAAAATAAAAACATGACACTTGACGGAAAACCATGAATTGAAGAATTGTCTGTATTCAGAATGTTTTTCAGAGGCATCTTTTATTTCTGCTAGAATAACTTTTTATCTAAACAATTTATTTTAGTCTTTATTTGTTTTAAAGTAGGTCACCCTTAACAACTTCTACTGCTTGAAACATTTTACCAAGTCTAACAAATACTAATTAAACTCTCTGCTTAAAAATAAGTATTATTTTGGGAAAAGCAGTTTGCTGAAACTGAGCAGGTTATTTAAATGGGTTATGATACAAAACTCTAACTAATGGCTTTCCTATCGTCCAGCTAGATTTGAGGTTGCTTGACTGTTCCCATTGGATACCTGTTATTTTCACCCATGCTTAGTTTTCCAAAATACTCACTTTTTTGGCTGAAATTTTCCAAGCTTGCTTTCTGCTCGCAGGGGCTGTGCTCTTAGGTACCGCTCGGCTTGCCGGCCCGAGCGCCTGGGCTCCTTCGCCGCGTACCAGTCACTCGCTTTTCCGATGGAGATGAAGCGGGGAACCCCAACCCGGAGAACACGCTGACAGAGCGAGCTTTCATTTCAGTGCTTTTTGAAAATAGCTCGTTTTTCATCCCTCTGCCTGCACCTGTCCCAGCCAGTCGTGGTTTGAATCACCTCCTGATTTGTCGTTTTTGATCCCGCTTGCAACGGGAGCTCTCAGGGCGCTGCGCTCGCGGCACCGGGAGCATCGCCGCTCTTCCTCCCTGCCGCCCCGTTCAGGGGAGCCGTCCTCGTGCGCGCCTTGCCGACCGCACTAAATGTGCCCGAAACACACACCGCATCCGCGCTGCGCTCAGCGGAAAGTCTCAGAAAGCACCGATTTGCCCCTTCTTCTCCTCAGAGAACTGGACAGTAGTGGATTTTTGTTACTGTTCGCTTTTCTTCTGTCGTAAGATCTTCTATCTTTTATTTTTCTCTTCTAGATCCTGGACAGTTTTCTAAGGGCCACACAATAACAGCTCATTTTTCAGTTTAAAATGAGATACGACTAAAGGCTGCAGGCTGCCCCAAACTACCCTTTCCCCCCTGTTTTAACTCAATTCACATAGCACACGTAGGAGTCTAATCTGCATGTTCAGAAACTGGAGAAAAAAGCCCGGAAGGTGTTTGCCTGGCAGCTTGGAAGCGGAAGATACATTCGCAGGGATCAGCCTTTGCGCTGGATGGATAAGCACCGTTATCGAGTTGTATTTCTCATTACTTTTTCAGTTGTTAAGGAGTGCATATCTAGCCATGAGGTTATTTCCAGAATGGAAACGTTGGCATTTGGGCTCAACGGTGGCAGCGGGTTTCTACACGGAGACCGCTAAAGCCCGGAGACTTTCTCCTGGACTGTTAATAGTTTTTGCTTGTTCCTGCAAGTTCCAGGGCGCAGGTAGAGTCCGCGTCTTTAAAAAGAGGAAAGAGAGAAAAACTGGGGGAGTAAGTTATTTATATTATGAGGTTGTTATAGTAGTTGTACGTGCCACATCTGGCACAGCATCCCCGAGCCCCGCTGCTGCCACTGCTCGCCGGCTCTTGGGCTCAGCCGCCTGCTCAGGGGTGACCAAAATTCCCCAAAAACAGCAAAAAACCTGCCCCGCTGGAAGGGCCAGGCTGGTCCCGCCGGCAGCGAGGGTGATCCAGCCCTGGGAACGCTTACGGCCCTCTGAAGCTGAAGAGCAAGGTCATGCAGCTTTCAGAAATACACAGTTTATTTTTTCCTCCCAAAACTGTTGGAGAGCAGCTAAACAACGGCCCTGGCCAGGGCAATACATCTTGCTGCTCGCGAGGGTTTGCTGTTCGCAGCAGGACCCGCGCGAGCAGAGGCTGCCTGCGTGGTGGGAGGGCCAGGGAAGGACGGCCGCTGCCCGTCGGCGTGCCCTGGCTGCGTCTCGCGTTTCCAGTTCACCTGGTTTGGGAAATTCCAGCTTCGACTTTACGGAGTCTTTGACGGAGCATCCGCTGAAATATTGGGCTGGCGTTTTCCAAAGCGTCAAGTTAGCAGAACATTTCCATTGCTCCTCGATGGACACCAGTACGCAAGTACCTCCAGGTGCGTTGGCCGTGTTCCCCCAAAGTCCTATGGTTGTTAAATATATGCAACGAAGCCCATGGTAGCAAGGAGCCGGGAACTCTGTGCGTCGAACAGCCGGGCTCCGGTGCCGGGGGGAGGCTGGTGAGCTCCCCCGTGTCCTAACGCACGGCTGGGGCTGCCCCACCGCTGCAAAACGGGGTCACCAGCCAAAGGAGAAAATGCATCATGAGGAACATGACACAGGAGTAATTTAAGAAAAGAAATGATATTGATGGTCAGTTGGCTGCCAGGTTTATAGATCCAGTAAGTTCTTTAAACAGAAGGAATTAAGATATGAATGGAGAAAAATGGCAAGCGGGAAGTCGGGCTTTTTCATTCTGTTGCAGCTTCTGAGGAGCACTGGCCGAGGTCTGGCCTGCCTCCACCCCTCTGCGACCCTGAGAGCATCCGCTGGTTCTTCTGCCCCCCTGGCCCAGAGCTCCCACGAGGGACACGAGCCACCTGCAACGGGCCGTCTCGGTCCCAGCTCGTGGGCTTTGCGGCCCTAAGAAGCTGCACAGCTTCTGCCTGCTGTGCCGAAGGCTTTGTCTTGATGCTCTTCAGCCCGTTAAAATGCATGGACGAGGCAGAAGAGGGTGATGCCTTGCGCATATCTGCCTCGAGCCCAGCAGAAAGCCCCGAGCCTGCTTGCTGTGTTCGGTGACGGCCACCGCTGTTCCCCTTCCACGAACACCGGCGTCTCAGCCCCGCTGCTCTCGCTTCGGCTGCGTGCAGCGGGCCGCACGGGGACGCGGCGGGCGGCGGAGGAGGTGGCAGGGCTGCCGCGGTGGTGACACCTCGGGAAGGGGACGCTTGCCGGGGAGGGCACGCGAGGTTGCAAACCGCCAGCCACCCGCCACGTGCTTAAATGCTCTTATTTTTTAATTTTCCTCCAGTCCTCGGGGCTGCTTAGCTCAGTTACGCCGCTCTCTGAGGCAGCGGAGACGTTAGGCGGTAATGCATCTAATGGTGCACTTCGTTTTAGTTAGCTGTCCGTGGTTAGGAGATGCTTTCTGCTTTTATTTTCTGGTTTTTTTGTTTTCCATTTTTTTAAGCCACTGGGGATGTGCAGAGCAGGGACTGCTGCGTCTGGGTCAGGCACTAAAATATAATCCCACCTAAGCAGCTCGTTACCGCAGGTGACAGATAGTTTATGAGAGCATTAGCTGTTCCTCGGGGCCGGGAGCAGACGAGCCCGTTTCCCGGCTGGCTGCAACCAGCTCCCGAGGATCATTACCAAGACCGATGTGCGATGCGAACGTGTGATGTGCCAAAGTCAGCCGAGTACCGTCAGACCCCATTTTCTTCCTCAGAATGCACGTGGAATTTTTTTGCTTCTCTAGGATAAATATTCGTGCCAAATTGCTATTTTTTAGCATGCTCGTTGGTTATTTAACACAGAAAATATAAAAAATATTTCAGCCATTTTCAGTGCAAGATCCATGTGTGTTTAACTTTTTTTTTTACCTTCTTTTAACCATTTAAACTTCAGTAGAACCTCTCAGTTCTTAAATTCAGTTCTTAAACGTCCCTGTTTAGGAACGGGAGATTTTATAGACAGTGTGACAAACGCAGAGCCACAGTGCGGCTGCCTTCGTGGTGCAGACATCTACCAAGTCGGGATGTTTAATCGCACACGCTGAATGCAGCCTTGCCGATCTGCCGCAGGTGAGCAGCCGCAGCGCTGGCCACACGCAAGCGTATTTAATCAAAATTCAGAACGTGCTTTTTTCCTTCCCTTTTGCTACTCCGGACGTGAAGACGTAGTGTGCGTTTTTGCATGCATGTCACACGCACACATGCACACACATCTGCGCAGTTTTTAGCTGGTGGAAACACTTTTTTGGAAGAAGTTTGGCATGTCAATAATTCCATTTGAGAAAAAACCATTTTTCTTTACCCAAATCCCCATATAAATCCGTTTTCTCACGCTGAGACCAAGAAGGGTCTTTTCTGGGTAAAGCACTGCTCTGTATCGCCTGCCGAGCCGCGGCTGGCCCCAGCAGAGCCAAAAAGCACCTCTTGCCCACGCAGCGGTGCCCGGCCCTTCCCGGGCGAGGAAGATCCGTTACTGCTGCTCTCAGCCATTTATCTCGGCCTTCCGTGCAAGGGCCTGTTTTAATACAGATCTAATATTGCGGATATTGGTATGGCCGTGGGAAGCACGCGGAATTTGATTTTCGGCGTCAGCTCCGATGACAGCTTCATCTGTAAAATCAGGAATTAGTGACAGCGGCTGTACTGGCGGAGAGGCCGTCCTTACCGTCTGCCTCTGCCAAGTATCAAAGCCAGCTCTTGTTCCCCAAATGCATGGGTTTTTTCCTTATTATCTCACAAAACTACAAAACTCAGCTTCGTTTAATTATATGATCAGCTTTTGAGTCGTAGCTCGTCCCCCTGTGCTAGCAGCAACCTGCTTTAAAAGGCACGGCTCCTCGGCTGGGAGGGAGGGGGGCCGCGTCCCCCCGCCGCGTCTGCTGCTGCCTCCTCCCGATCACCGAATTGCAGGAAAATCCCGAACGGAGGAGCAGCCCGGCGCCCACCACGTCGCGGCGGCAGCACCCTGCGGGAAAAGGAGCCTCCATCGCCGGGGCACTGGCCCGGGTCTCAACAGGCGGCACAAAGGTTTGCAGATGCTGCAACTTGCAGGGTCTTCATTAATATTAAAAGCGTAAAGAGGGAAAGGCGACCGGCCGGGTGCTTCCCGCAGCTCGCGGCAGCCCCGCTCCCGGGAGAGCCGCCGGACGCTGCCGCGGGACGGTGCCGGGCGGCCGAGCCACGAAACGCCGTTCCGAGTGGCTCCGGCTCAGAGTTTCGGGGGGTTTCATAACTGTACAAAATCATGGGAAAAAGCGGCTTGGCATCTTTTTTCCACTTGCCCTGTGATATAACTCATTGCAAGGATCCAGGTTTGTGTTCTTGACATCTTTCTCTCCGGGAGGAATTTTTCTTGGATCAGTATTCCTTGGACGAGGGCTGGTACCTAAGTGCAATTCCCATCACCTTTGTACCGAATCCATCGTTTCCCTTTCACCCGCAAACATCCCACTTCCGTGAGCTCTTCTCCTACTTGGCTCTAATATTTTCCCTTGTCCCATTCTGGATTTCCATTCCCAATAAAACCCTTCCGCACGGAGCTGGGGGTTTCACACGAGGGCAGCGGCGCCCGGGTGGCTGCAGGAACGACGACTCCTAAATCCCCCCGCCTCCAGGCTGCTGCTGCCGGGACAACGCAGCGTCTGTGGCTGTTTTACGGCCTCGTTAAGGCATCGCCGCGCTGGCTTCAGGTCTGCGTCTTGTCAGCTGCTGCTCTAGAACTGCACTGGAAAACAGGAGGAAACTGTAGCACGACTTTGTAAGTAAGGGCCAAATTTCGCGTTGAGCTTCAGGTTTTTGAGGAAGCAGCAGGCGAAACTCTTCCTTCCTCCTGTTAGATTTTGGAAGAACAAAATACAATTTATCTGAAAAAAATCGGCACGTCACAGAGATCTTTGGGAATCGTGCGCGTTTCCAGGGCAGGAGGCACAGCGGCGTGTCATCCCCGGTTCGCAGGGGGATGCAGCGCGAAGTGGCGGCTCCGGAGGCCCGGGGGACGTCGGGCGTGGGTCGACTGCCGGGCGCAGACGCTCCCGGGGAACGCGCTCGGCTGACGTGCAGCGAAGCGCCCTGGAGCTGGGCGATGGCCGGCGCTGGCAAAAGAAGGGACGCCATCAATGCCGCCGCGCATTACTGCAACGTAGCTGTCGGCCAGAAAAGAGCAAAGGCAGAAAAGTCAAACGAGTTGGTTCCAAAGCTGCGTAAGGGACAAGCTCACGGCTCTTAACGCGGCTCGGGTGAGCTCGGTGCCCTGGGGGACCGCGGGGCAGCGGGAGCTGGAGTTTCTCAGCAGCCTGCGCCGGCGTTTGGGGAGTGTGAGCGGAGCATCCCTGAGGATTACGCGTGCATCCGCGCGTCCATCCCTGGCGCGATGGTGGAGCGGCTGAAACACTTTAACCACGAAATGCAGAAGGACAGTGCAAGTGCTACCAGGCTGTGTGGCTTTGCACCCCATGGGTGCTGCCGTGGATGCAGCGCGCATTTTGGTACCGTCCAACGCGGAGAATTTACACGAGGATGAAGAGGGCAGGCTGCGCTTGCAGCCTCTTGGCGCCCGTCCTGGGAGCCATGATTCTGAGAGCGCTTCTACGTCGCTGCCATTTAATCGGCAGAGCTTAGGAGCAAAGTGTGACATCGGCCCACAAGCACGAATGGCTTCCTTTGGTTTTTTTAAACAGATGACTATAGATTTATGTGGCAGAGAGGCTGTGTTGCCTCTGCATCTGCTTTGGTGTGGCTGTTGCTGGAACAGTGTGTCCAGTTCTCATATCCCAAAGTAAGAAAAAAAAAGAGGACGACACTGAATAGTTGGCGACGATTCAGGTCAGTGCTGTGGACAGAAGCAACCCAGCACAAACACGTCTTTGGCTTGAGCGAAGGGAAGTCCAAGGCTTGGAGCAGGGAAGTCTCAGACAAGCCATAGAAAATGGTAGTGCAGGCAATTTCACTGCAGAAACATAAATAAGAAAAGAATCCATGGGTGACACGGGATATATTCAGACAAAAATAACGTGTGATTTCTGGACATGGAGGCTAACTGGCCATTGGAGCAGTCGTGCTGAATCTCCGCAGATCGGAAACACGTTAAACTCTCTACTGGCTATTTTTCCAGACACAACCCAACTAAAACAGGGAGGAGGATGAGACGATGCTGGTCCCTCTGGGGCACGTGAACACGCGGCTGTCAGGATGCCGGGTTTCCATCCCGGAGCACACCTCTGGGGACGTCCTGCCCTGCTCCAGGAGTTCGCTGTCCCAAGCCCGGCTCTTCCCCAAGCCCGCAGCTTTGGCAGCCTGGGAATCAGAAACCCGTCGGAGAACCGGGCCGGGGCGACTCTGAGGGCTCGCGCAGCCCAGGGCCGGCTGGGGACTGAGCTCTGCCGCCTGCAACGGGCAGCGGGTGAGGAGGAGGAAGCACCGCCGGGGCGGAGGAAGGGCGGCGGTGCTCAGGGGTGCCGCGGAGGACGTGCACCGTGCCGGCGAGGCGTTAGCTGCTCTCCCGGGCCGTTAATCTCCGCTGCCGGCGCTCGCCCTTGCTGCCAAGCCACTTGCTGCAAAGCAACCGTCCCCTTTGCACCGGATCAGCTCTTCCCCAGGCGGGAAACAACCCGGGAAGGTCTCTGCTCTGAAAACCCGGCGAGCAGCGGTGCTGCCTTCCCATGCTGCAGCCAGCGGGCAGGTGGGAAACGCTGCTGCCGGACGCCGCGGGCTCCGCCGGGTTTCGCGGCAGAGGCAAAGAAAGCAAAACGCTCTGCGCCGTGCTAACAGCATCCTCTGCAACCTCTGCTGATGAAGCCGCTCGGGTTCCCAACCAGTCCAACGGCTACGCGAAGGCAGCTTGCCGGTCCCCCAAGAGCCGTCGAGGACTTTTTGGAAAATCGAGGAAAGTTCAGGCTCTAACGACAGCGTTCACCATCGAAGCTGCTGGTCTCACCAAGCATCTCCGGCGCTCAGAGAAGAAACCTTGCTCGCTGCAAATTGTAGTCTCCCCTCGCCACGTTTGGTGTGAAAAAGCGAGCACAAAAATTCGGAAAATAAATGAAGAAGCATGCTCCGCACGGCGAGTCTGGAGGCGGCCCCGCTCCCCGCGAGAGCAGGGGTATCCGCTCTGCTCGTGTCTGCTAAGAGCGGGACAGACCCTTTCCGCACCTACCTCGAGCGCTGGGCTGAGCCGGTGCCGGTTCACGCTTTCGAGAGGCTGGAAACACGCTTTTTAGTCAATCCCAGGGGTGGATCTTTGCAACGCTGCTCAGGAACAGAAGAAGCTGCTGTCGCTTCTCCCCGCCGCACAGCAGAGCGCGGACCCGCTCCCGAGCCCCGGCCCCAGCAGCAGCGGGGTCTCGCGGCCGCCGTGCTCTGCCCGCTCCCGCGCCGAGCGGGCGGGTGGCCCAAGGGGCCGGGGCCAGGCTGCGGCTGGTGCCGGCAGCGCTGCTGGAGCCCGCCGTCAGGCTGCCGGCCGCGGGACCCCTGCCCCGTGCAGCGTGGGGACCCCCGCGTCCCGGTGCTCTGCCGGGGCAGGCGGCCGCCGCGCATCCGTGGCTCACGCTCGCGGTGTTTCCCCTGCAGCCTGCTCCTGATTGATGCAGGCTTCCAGTGCTGCGCCCGAGCTGTGGCCAGCGTTGGGAGTCATTAGCTGAGCCCTGCGGCGTCCCCTTTTCCAGGAATGCCATGGTTTTTCTCATTTTCTTTTCTCGCTGAAAAAGCACCCTGCGGACACGCTTTTTCGCCGTCCAGAACGTTATCTGTGCGCAAGGGCTCGCGATTGCCCGCGTGCTCTCTCCCGTCTCAGACGCGTCCTCCTGGGTACCTCTCGCCAAAACTCTGGCTAAACACACGCTGCTTTCTCGGGTTTGTGTGTGGCAGGGCAGAGGCAGGCACAGAAGTCCCGAACGATGCTCTGATCTCAGTGAGCGTTCGGATGGGTTTCTGAAGCACTGAATATCTCCGGTACATCCCGCTCCGTTAGGCGCACACGTGCCCTAATTGCTAATTGCCCGTGCAGGCCGCCCCTCGCCGCCGCCCCGCCAGCAGGGTCCCGATGGAGAGACGCCGGTGCGGGGGGATATGGAAGAAAACGGCGTCTTCCTCCCCTTCACGGGGCTGCTGGGTCTGACCCAGGCGGTTTGCTGTGCCTGATAACTCCCTGGTAATCCTCAAGCACCATTAACACTGACAGCACGATCTCCTTGATTTCCCAACCCTGTAGCTCCGGCAGTATTAACCAGGGAATTGTGTTAGACAGCGGTGGAGAAATTGCGTTAGCAGACCAGGTCCGGTTTCTTGTGAAGGCAAAACGGCTCCGCAAGGAATATGTTCTCAGGGTTAGATCGAAAGCCGTAACAAAAAGAATTCTTGTGTCTCCCCCGCAGAGGTTATTCCGTAGCGTAATACCTCTCATTTTCGAGACTTTCCTACCAGTCAGCAAAGTTACTGCAACCCCTGCTCTGCTCGCC
Organism: Dromaius novaehollandiae; assembly: GCF_036370855.1. NCBI lineage: Eukaryota > Metazoa > Chordata > Aves > Casuariiformes > Dromaiidae > Dromaius > Dromaius novaehollandiae. The sequence goes on along the minus strand of NC_088104.1, from coordinate 1,965,625 downwards.
CAGCCCATCTGGCTGGGACTGCTCTTCTCCAAAACCACCTGCCCCATCGGTGCATCCCGCACACCTCTATCACACATTTTGCACCTCGTTTCCATCCCTTTGTAGAAGCGTGCCTCTACTTTTTACCCGCATTTCTTTCTCCACGAGTTTCTCCGGTACCTGATGCTTTCTGTTGCTCTTCCCTCCTTCGCTAGCTCCTCGGTGTTGCTCTGGTGCCCGAGGGACATCCCCGCTCCAGCTGTGGGTATCCCGGAGCCGTAGGGGCCGGCGCGGCCCCGGGGCACGGCCGGAGCGGGTGACCAGCTCTTGGCAAGGGCGGGGAAGGGCTCGGCCGGGGGAGCGAGCGCTGGTGGCCGTGGTGGCCCTCCATCAGCACGTCCGGGGGGGCTCGTCCTGGCGGGGGGCTTCCCGGGCGAGAGCACGGAGGAGGAGATCACTCTGCACCCGTGCCCCGGCAATGCTGCCCCGCGATGCAGGAGCTTGCTCCTTTCTTTTAAGCCTGTGTACGGTTTCAGCCCAAATCAGAGCTTTTTGGTTTCGTTCTGCGTGCAAATTGTATGGCAGGCAGGAAATTAAAGCAGCCAATATGAAAGGAAAAAAAAGAACCTGCCTTAAGGATGCAAAAATGATGCACCGAGGCCGTGGCCAGCGCCTGACGCTCTCCGCCGAACCAGGGCCGGGGCGGCGGGGCGAGGAGCTGCTCGGGGGCCTTCGGTCCCGCCGCGGCTGCCACCCTCCGCGGGCCGCGTGGGCCACCACGAGCGCAGCGTGGGGCCCCGGGGACCCTTCTAAAACAGCAGCCAGTGGGGAAAAAAGCTCCTAACCTGCTTACGGTGGAGTGAAGGACACAGAAGTGATACATTGCTCTGTGTATTTTTCATATCATGCGCTCGTGACACTTTTTTTCCATGTGCTAAAAATACCGCCCGTAAGTGCCGCAGAGGTCCCCAGCTGCCGGTGACCACGCCGGCGGGTACGGCAGTCGGAAGAGTTTAAAATTTGGGTTGTTTCTCCAGCGGTTGCATGCAGACCCCAGCTCTAAGCTGATTTTCCGGCGTTAAAAAAAAGTGTGACCCGTAAAAAGGACCCAACCTCCTACAAACACAGTGCAGGGACAGGGAATGGTAGAGCCGCGGTTAATTGCTTTGCATTTCGAGTCAGTGCTCGTCCTTTCCCTGAAGCCTGCTCATTTCGTGCACTTGGTGGTGTTCGAATTCACAGATTAACCACGTATTTTTTTAGTACAGAAACGAGTGTTTTATCGAGTTTGAGTTTGTTGCCCCTCGCTGGCACTGGTGGAGCTTTTCTCTGCGTGAGGGCTCACCGCAGCCCCGACCGCTGCAGCTTCGTGCAGCCCCTGTTGGCTTTCCCCCCCCCTTTTTCAGCAAAGCAACCGGATCAAAGGCAATAGCGTTCAGCTAGGGGAAAGCGGGAGCCGCGCGATCGCCCGAATCGCCTAGGGAAGATGGTTTGCAGCCGGCGGGCAGCGCTGGCGCTTGCTGCCATTAGATTTTGGGGCAGCAGGTTTAAGCCGTGGTTGCGGGGAGGACGCTGCTGGTTCGCAGTACCGGAGCCCTGGAAGATGCGATGCCCCGGGGCTGCTCGGCCGTACCGCGATCAGCGCGTCCCGTCCAGCGCCAGCCGCTCGCGCGTGCGAGCGGGGATGCCGGGGAGGGAGAGAGGCACATTGAATGATTTTTTCTGTAATGGTACTCAGCACGGGCTCGGGCTGGAGCAGAGCTGCTGAAACGCGTCGTCTGTCCGAGCGCGGCCCCGAAACCCGCTCGCCCGCGGGGCTCCCCGTCTGCTCGGTCGCACGGCTGCTGCAGGCGAGAAGCGTTGCAGCGCTCCGGGAAACCCTGATCCGTGCTGCCTGTCTCCGGGAAGCTGGGGGCTTTTTTTTTTTTTTAATCGCACATGAAGAGTTGGATCCAGCCATCGCCGTAGGGAGCTCAGCAAGGAGCCCCGAGCGCTTTCCTGGGGGGGGGCCGCGGCCGTGCACGGGGGCCTCGGGCCGGAGCAAGGCTGCCGGGCCGACTTGGAAACCTGTGCAATTCCACCGCGGAGGCAGGCCGTTCCCTGGATTTACAGCGTCGGAAAAAGCTGCCGCTTCTGGCAAAGGTTAATCAAAATGGATTATAATTTAAGTGTTTGCTCTATCGGCTAAAGAATACCTAATGAGTCCAGACCTCAAACACGCAGCGGACTCGGTAGGAGCCGGGTTACGGCGTATCTGCAACGCCAGGAGACGGGGCGGAAAGTTTGCTGGGGTCGATGCTCGCGGAGCTGCCGCCGGCAGGAGCTTCCCCTCTCACTGCAGCGCCCTAAAACGCTGCGTTACCTAACGTCCTGCCCAAGCGAAAGAAGGGAGGAGAGTTTGGGTTAAATTTCTCAGTTGATATACGGCTTGGGAACATTTCTTTTGATTTAATGACAAATTCCACAGCTTGCTTATTTCTGGGAGAGCAGGCAGCTCTGCTCTGCGTCTTTCCCTGCAGCGCAGCTGCAGACGAGGGAGCGCCCGGCTGGGACGGCTGCTGCTCCCAGGGGGTCGCACGGCCCCGCGCCATCCCGCTTCGCCTCATTTCCACCAACGCTCGATTCACCGTCGAGAGCTTGTCTCAAATTCCGGCTTTATTTCACCCCCTTCTAAATTCAGGTGCACTTGGTAACTGGTACTTTTCACCCTGCTCTGCCAAAACAGCGACTTTAATAACGTTTTACAGAGATGCCTGCGAACGACTCGGAGGCTCGGCTCCTTCGGCGCCCGCCCGGGACAGCCCGAGGGAAAAGGGAGCCTCCCGAGCCCCAGCTCCTCTGCAAAACGCCCCGATTCTCACGAGCATCAAAACGCGGCCGTCGGCCAGGCCGGTGACTCGGCTCCCGCGGCCGGCAGTGCCGGATGCTCCGCTCCCCGGGGAAGGGAAGGGAAGGGAAGGGGCGAAGGAAAACCACGCTGTGCACCGAAAACGCCGCCCCGCTGCGGGACCGCGCGCACCGCTTGCTGGGAGGCTTCCAGCAGGATTGATGGAAGCGTTTGTGCTGGTTTTCCCGAGCCCGACCTGGACGGATGCACACGGACGGGGTGCTGGGGGCTCGCTCCGATCGGAGCGGGACTCGATGGACAGCGTGGGGACTCCACCGCGCTGGGGGACGTGACCCGGCGGGGACACCGGAGGCTCGTGGGGACCCGCGGCAGAGGCGCTCCGGCCCAGCCGCCGCGGAGCCACGCGGACGGGCCACGGGACAGCGCTCCCGTCTCGAGCGCCATCGATCCCCCCGCGCCGCGGCCACCCGGGCTGCCCTGCCCCAAACCAGCCGTCCCCAAACCAGCTGTCCCCAAAACAGCTGTCCCCAAAACAGCTGTCCCCAAACCAGCTGTGCCCTGGCATTCGCCTGCCCCCATCCCAGCCGTCCCCAGAGCTGCTCTCTCCAACCCGGCTGTGCCCAGGACCCAGCTGTCCCCAGGACCCGGCTGTCCCCAGCCCGTCTGCACCCGGACCCCTCTGTGCCCCGTCGTCCCCGTCGCGGCTGTCCCCAACCCGGCTGCGCCCCGGGCCCGGCTGCCGCCTCCCGCTCCCCTCCGGCCACGGCGGCCCGGAAAGACCGCGGGGAGCCGGGCGGGAGCGGTCGAAGACGTTTATTGGAGCGGGGGGGACACGTCCCCCCGGAGCCGGGGCCCTCGGAGCGCTCGGGGCTCGGCCGGGGCGGCGGCGGCGGCGGCGCCCCGAGACCGCGCGGATGGGCGCGTCGGGGCCGCCCCGCCGGGGGAGCGGGCCGGGGCCGGTGCCGGTGCCGGTGCCGGTGACGGGGGGGGGCGGTCAGTAGGGCCCCACCACCACCGCCTCCACCTCCTTGGACGGGCGCCGGTCCTTGACCAGAAAGTTGATCATGCCCTCGGACTTGATGAGCAGGTTGCAGCCGAGGAAGAAGATGCCGAAGACGACGGTGAGGGCCAGCACGCACATGACGGCGATCTGCACCACCCGCATGATGTACAGGCTCCGCTCGTCCGCCGCCGCCCCGCCGCCGCCCCCGCCGCCGCCGTCGGTGACCACGGAGGCGGCGGTGCAGCAGCGCAGCGCCCGCTCCAGCTCCAGCGCCGCGCTCCCGGCGCCCGCCAGCAGCCCCGCCGCCGCCGTGCCGCCCGCCGCCGCCGAGCCGTTCATCCCGCCGCCGCCGCCGCCGCCGCCGGGGCGCCCCGCCGCCGCCGCCGCATGCAGCCGGGCAGGGCGCGCCGTGCCGCCCCGCTCCGCTCCGCTCCGCCGCGCTGCTCCGCTCCGCTCCGCTCCGGGCCGCGCTGCCCCGCTCCGCCAGCGGCTCCGCCCCGACGCGCCCGGGCGGGGCCCCCGCCGCCCCCGCTGCACCGCCCCGCGCAGCCTCGGGGAGCCCCAGCTTGCGGGGGGGCTGCGGGGGCAGGGAGGGGGGGGGGGGGTTGGGGAGGGGGCTGCCAGGGCAGGTTGGGGAGCGCCCCGGGGTGGGGGCTGCTCTGCGGTTGGGGGGGGGTCGCGGTGCTCCCCGCGCCCCCGTTACCCCCTCCCAGGGCAGGGCCCGGCAAAGGGGGGTGATGGTGGTGGTGGGGGAGCTGCACCCCGGGAGCGGCACGGCGCCGGCTCCTGCGCCCCGCGTCGCTGCTCGCGTCTCCGAGCTCGCCGCGCTTCGCCCCGGCACCGCGCTGGGCTCCCTCCCGGCTCCCGGGGCGCAGGGCCGCGGCAGCCCCCAGCCCGGCGGTGCCCCCGCCATGGGAACCCCGCTCCATCCATCCCTTCCCCTAGGCCCCATCCATCCATCCATCCATCCGTCCGTCCACTCCGGCAGGGCCTGCCCGCCCGGAGCACCGCGGGCCCAGCGGGACCCACCGACGCCGGCTGCACCGCTCCCGCGAGCCCTGTTGCAGCGCGGCCGCGGGAGCATCCGTGTGGCCGGGGCTCCGACGGGTATTTTCCGTGCTGGGGAAGCGGCACCGGAGCGAGGTGCCCCGGGCGGCAGCCCGTGCTGCTCCAACCCTCCCGCCATCATCGCCCCGGTCCCCAACCCTCCCGCCATCATCGCCCCGGGACCGGGGCAGCACCTGCACATCAGCCTCTCCACCCCGCAGCCATTGCTCTTCTTCTTATTTTTGTCCTTATCGTTAAAAATCCTGATCTGCAACCCAGAGCTGGGTTGGTTTTGAGGGTGAGCTGTTTGCTCCTACCCGTTTTCTCTTACCCTCGCTGAAAAAAGTCTCTGCAAGCTTTGGAGGTGCCAGCAAGCGCCGGGGCAGGGGGATGCGCGGTACTCGCGCGCAGAGGGGCTCGAAGTGGTCCTTCCTCTCCTCTCCTCTCACTCTGTAGGAGGAACCAGCTCTCTCACCTCCAAAAGTGCATTTATTCTGCTTGAAAATTATAAACGCCAGGAGCACCAAGAATGTATTTTAAGGGCTATTTTGCGTAGCTAAGAAATGGAGAGGAACACAACGCTCCCGTTTAGAATTTTTTGATGTGGAAGAAGCATCTGGGTCAATAAAGGCAGAAAAAACTCACGTAGTTTTGGTAGTGTTACGTGCACATTGGAAAACGCAATTGGGCAAAGATCGCGTGTAGGAAGTACCACAGCTCTGAAACCTGGTCGTTGCATTTCTCCGTGCGTGGAGGTGCACGCGGAGGTTTGCATTTCTCCATGCGTGGAGGTGCACATGGAGGTTTGCATTTCTCCGTGCGTGGAGGTGCACGTTGAGGTTTGCATTTCTCCGTGCGTGGAGGTGCACGCGGAGGTCTGCATTTCTCCGTGCGTGGAGGTGCACGCGGAGGTTTGCATTTCTCCGTGCGTGGAGGTGCACAGGGAGGTTTGCATTTCTCCGTGCGTGGAGGTGCACATGGAGGTTTGCATTTCTCCGTGCGTGGAGGTGCACGCGGAGGTTTGCATTTCTCCGTGCGTGGAGGTGCACAGGGAGGTTTGCATTTCTCCGTGCGTGGAGGTGCACGCGGAGGTTTGCATTTCTCCGTGCGTGGAGGTGCACATGGAGGTTTGCATTTCTCCGTGCGTGGAGGTGCACGCGGAGGTTTGCATTTCTCCGTGCGTGGAGGTGCACGTGGAGGTTTGCATTTCTCCGTGCGTGGAGGTGCACATGGAGGTTTGCATTTCTCCGTGCGTGGAGGTGCACGCGGAGGTTTGCATTTCTCCGTGCGTGGAGGTGCACATGGAGGTTTGCATTTCTCCGTGCGTGGAGGTGCACGCGGAGGTTTGCATTTCTCCGTGCGTGGAGGTGCACGCGGAGGTTTGCATTTCTCCGTGCGTGGAGGTGCACGCGGAGGTTTGCATTTCTCCGTGCGTGGAGGTGCACATGGAGGTTTGCATTTCTCCGTGCGTGGAGGTGCACGCGGAGGTTTGCATTTCTCCGTGCGTGGAGGTGCATGCTGAGGTTTGCATTTCTCCGTGCGTGGAGGTGCACGCGGAGGTTTGCATTTCTCCGTGCGTGGAGGTGCACGCGGAGGTTTGCATTTCTCCGTGCGTGGAGGTGCACATGGAGGTTTGCATTTCTCCGTGCGTGGAGGTGCACGCGGAGGTTTGCATTTCTCCGTGCGTGGAGGTGCATGCTGAGGTTTGCATTTCTCCGTGCGTGGAGGTGCACGCGGAGGTTTGCATTTCTCCGTGCGTGGAGGTGCATGCTGAGGTTTGCATTTCTCCGTGCGTGGAGGTGCACGCGGAGGTTTGCATTTCTCCGTGCGTGGAGGTGCACATGGAGGTTTGCATTTCTCCGTGCGTGGAGGTGCACGCGGAGGTTTGCATTTCTCCGTGCGTGGAGGTGCACGTGGAGGTTTGCATTTCTCCGTGCGTGGAGGTGCACATGGAGGTTTGCATTTCTCCGTGCGTGGAGGTGCACATGGAGGTTTGCATTTCTCCGTGCGTGGAGGTGCACGCGGAGGTTTGCATTTCTCCGTGCGTGGAGGTGCACGCGGAGGTTTGCATTTCTCCGTGCGTGGAGGTGCACGCGGAGGTTTGCATTTCTCCGTGCGTGGAGGTGCACATGGAGGTTTGCATTTCTCCGTGCGTGGAGGTGCACGCGGAGGTTTGCATTTCTCCGTGCGTGGAGGTGCATGCTGAGGTTTGCATTTCTCCGTGCGTGGAGGTGCACGCGGAGGTTTGCATTTCTCCGTGCGTGGAGGTGCACGCGGAGGTTTGCATTTCTCCGTGCGTGGAGGTGCACATGGAGGTTTGCATTTCTCCGTGCGTGGAGGTGCACATGGAGGTTTGCATTTCTCCGTGCGTGGAGGTGCACGTTGAGCAGCCTGGGCACTGCGCGGGCGCTCAGCTCCAAGCCGCCCCGTTGCCGAGCCGGTGCCCCACGCGGGCCGCAGAGCCGTGCAGCGCGGTGGCCTCGCTGCGCCGGTGGCCTCGCCGCGCCGGTGGCTTTGCAGGAGACGCAGTGACATCTAGCGTGCGCCGGCCGCAGCGGCACCGCCTTCTCCGCTTCTCACCGCTTTCAAAACCGGACTAAACGCAACATTTGAGGCGTTGGCTGCTGCGGAGGCGGCCGGGCAGGCGGTTACCCGCAGCGCCTTCCCGAGCAGCTTCGCCGCAGGGTTTGCGGTGCCGGAGAAATGCACGGTGTTTCCCCAGGGAAATTTTAGAAAACTACCTAAGCGACTTTTTTTTTTTACGTTTGCACTTGGCTTGTTCTCTTCATTTGTTCCGTTTTGATCGAGGCAATGAAAGCAAGGCTCGGTCTTTTAAGCACCCTGCCAATACATTTTAGGGGTATTTATTCCACTCGGACGGGGCGAAGCCCCCGTGCTGCGCGGCTGCCCCCGCTTTTGGGCGAGCGCCAGTGCGGCCGCCTGCGCCGGGGTCCCACCTCCCTTGCAAACGCTCCTGCTCCAAGGGAACAGCGATGCGATCGGACCCCGCGAGGCTCGTAGCGGGTCTCTTTTGCAGGCTAAAGGCCTGCGAAGATGAGTTTGCAAACGCTGTTTTGGTGGAACCATTTTAGCGTTTCAATGGGAAGGCTTCAAGCAGGTTTTTAGCAAAGTTTCTTCTAAAAGGCTTAAAATAAGCACAGGAAAAATATTTAAAATTAAAATATTTCCTCAAACTAAACCAGAAAACCACTGGGCAATTGCATAGTTGAATAAGCCAAAATGCAGGCCTGCTAGTAAAGGAAAGTAGAGGGAATTGTATTTCTTTGGGTAAAGCAAGTCGCTTGCTGCCGCGCTGCCCCTCAGCCCCAGGCTCCCGCGGTGCAGCCGGAGCGCGTGGGGCATCGGCAGCCGGAGCGCGTGGGGCATCGGCAGCCGGAGCGCGTGGGGCATCAGCAGCCGGAGCGCGTGGGGCATCGGCAGCCAGAGCGCGTGGGGCATCGGCAGCCGGAGCGCGTGGGGCATCAGCAGCCGGAGCGCGTGGGGCATCGGCAGCGGGCCGGGCCGGGCAGGCTGGCTGCTCCGCAAGCCGCCCGTGTGCGTCGGGGACCCTTTTAGCTTCGAGCCTGGAAACAAGTAAAACAGGGCTGGAAGCAACCGTGCTGCACGGCGTAAAGCCCTGCCGCGAGCTGTTGTCACCTAAACGCCTTCGGGATCTGGAAAGGAGCGGCACACTTGGCTTTTGGGCTTCGGTACGGGGTGCACGGCCGCTTGCAAGCACCGTGCCAGCGAGGCTTCGCGGCACGGCTCCGGCACCGCCGGCAGCTGCCCGTGCGCGATGCGACTGCAGGGATCCTGGTGCAGTGATGCCATGGGCTATCCCACGGGGATCCCGGTGCAGTGATGCCATGGGGTATCCCGTGGGGATCCCGGTGCAGCCATGGGGTCTTGCACAGGGATCCTGGTGCAGTGATGCCATGGGGTATCCCGCGGGGATCCCGGTGCAGTGATGCCATGGGGTATCCCGCGGGGATCCCGGTGCAGCCATGGGGTCTTGCACAGGGATCCCGGTGCAGTGATGCCATGGGGTATCCCGTGGGGATCCCGGTGCAGCCGTGGGGTCTTGCACAGGGATCCTGGTGCGGTGATGCCATGGGGTATCCCGTGGGGATCCTGGTGCAGCTGTGGGGTCTTGCACAGGGATCCTGGTGCGGTGATGCCATGGGGTATCCCGTGGGGATCCCGGTGCAGCCGTGGGGTCTTGCACAGGGATCCTGGTGCGGTGATGCCGTGGGGTATCCCGTGGGGATCCTGATGCAGCTGTGGGGTCTTGCACAGGGATCCTGGTGCGGTGATGCCATGGGGTATCCCGCGGGGATCCCGGTGCAGCCGTGCCGTGCGGTGTCATGCAACGATCCCTCTTCCAGCAGCAGCCGCTTTCGGAGGTGCTGCGCTCAGGGTGCAGCACGGCATTAAACCCGACTGGCGTTTTTTTAACGGTTCATTTATTTGCTATTCATACATACCAGAAATAAGAAAAACGAGATGGAAATGACGTTTTAGTTAGGCAGAAGCAACGGATTAAAATTTCCGTGACCCGCGTGCCTCAGAGCCGCTGCCTTCCCGGCACGTAGGCCTCCGAACCGTAAAAGCAGCGATTCGGTGAGAAGTTAAGTAAGTGGTGTGTCCTGGCGGTCTCGAAACAGGGACATCCACTCCCCTGACCGATGTAAAAACATCCTTTCGGAGGGCTAGAAACGTGCTGAACCGTGGCGGGGGCCAGGGCACCTCCGCTTGCTGCCGGCGACATCATTAACTCCCAAGTCCCAGGCGTGCGAGGAGCTAAGTAACCGGCAAGACTTGATGCACAAGAGGTTTCTGGGGTTTTTTTTGGTCTTCTTGCATGCTCCTCATTTCCCTCCTGGGCTGTAAACGTGAGCGGAGCTGAGCGTCCTTCCCCGGGGCCTGGAGGGGTCAGTTTTGGCTGAGGCTGCCGTGCTATGGATGCTGCTGCATGCCGCCCGTTTTGCAGAAAGAAAGCTATGAAAGCGATAATAAAGATATTAAAAAAAAAAGACGTGGTTGCTCACGTCCTTCTCCCAAGCACGCCTGCGCTGGTTGGTGCCGCGGTCCGTCTCGGGCGGCCAGCGCTGCGATCGCTCCATGCAGCATCTCCGGGGCCTGCTCACAAGTAATTCCCATAAAATCCTGGAATCCGGCTTCGCTGGAGCCCTCGCTCATGTCCGGCCTCACCGGCGCGGGGATCCAAGGCTCGGCCGCGGCTTGTGCTCGTCTGTTCGTTGCAAACCAGCCCGCGCGAGCGGCGGAGCCGGCTCGCCTAGCTGCAGCCGCGGGCTGGGCTCGGGGTTTTATCAGCTTGTTCCCTGCGATTTTCAAATCATTTCTATTTGCGCTCAGTAGTGATCGAGAACACGGGACACGCGAGCTGTGCAGTTTAGCCTTTACCGATCGCATAAATCTCACGTTGCTGCTGCGTTTTGCTCGGGAGAGGTGCAGGAGCACCCGCAGCATCAACCCTTTTGGTCCGGGTGTTTCAAATTCTGCAAACTGTGCAAAACCACATGTGTCGGAGCAGCTCTTTCGGCAGCACCCGCTGCCGGCTGGATACGTGCGCGGCGTGCACCCGAAACGGGCTTTGCAAAGCGCGTGCTGCTCGGCTGCTCGGCTGCCCCGGGCCGCAGGGAGGGCGGACGCGGGACTGGGCACGGGGGCAGGTTCCCCTGGGTCTGCCTGCACGTTTTGTTGACTTTGACACTAGTCTAAGGCTGTCTTACGGTTTGCGCCACTGTCAGCTCTTGAAACTTTATATAATTTTATTTTGCGTCTTGCAATAATTGGAGGTTTGGGGGGAAAAATGCAAATGGCAGCGCGAGTGGTTATGTGAGTCGCGGGTTTGCTTCGGAGGAGGCACGGCGAGCAGGACGAGTCCCACGCGCAGGGAGGCAAAAGTTAAACCCGCTCCCGGGAGAGCGGGGCCGCGTCACCGGGATGCTGGGCTTGCTCCGATCAGCCAGGTCAGTCCTCGGCGCTGAACTCCTGCTCTGCGGGATGCAAGCGGGCCGCCGCCGGACCCGATGCTGCGTGAAAACGAACACGGACGTTTAAAAGGACAAAACAGAGATTTTCCCCGCGCTCAGCTTGCAAGAGCGCTTTCTTCTCCCGCGCTTCATCCCCATCCGCTCTGCACTGCAGCACCCTGCTTGCCTGCAAAGAGAGCAGGGACACGTGACTTATTTGCACACGGACGTTCAGACAATAAAGAGGGCGTTTTTAATTTTGGATTCACACACAAGGGAGGACACACACGGGAGAGCGTAACCTGAATTTTAATTATGTGAGTAGCTGCGCTGCTCTGAACAGGCATTTGGAGTGAGAAAACGAATAGTCTTTGAGTTATTTCATCTTCTTAATTAACACTAAAAAATGTATTTTTATTAAGATTCACTTAAAAGCTTGACTTTAACAGAGGCTCTGCCGCCTGCCATCACTTTTTGGCCGCGCAGGGTACAAGCGGGGCGGCTCGAGCCCTTGCAGCCGGCACGGGAGCCGCTTCGTCGCTCCTGCTGCCGTGCCTTAATTCACCTGTGCTTTTAATGAGCACGCTGAAGCCACGAACAGCAGCTCTTGGTATTAGATTGCATTTTCTTGCAAAGAAGCTAAAGGGGAAGGTTATTCAGCATGTTTAAGCTTTTTGCTGTTTCCTTACCATTTCTAATACCATTTCTAACTCTAGTTCTAATCCATTGGTCTCCGTTTTCTGTTCTTCCAAATTACCTTGCCACTAGGGTTATTTGTATCCAAAATCGAGAGTACTTTCAAGCTCTGTTTGTACAGAGCTACTATAATAATTATAATTAATTGCGCATGTGTACATCTTGGGATGCTTGGAGCAAGCAGTACGTGGAGCGCACAGGGAGCTCCCCGCTTTCCTTGAGCCTTGTTGGTCAAACGCACCGAGCCGAGGGTGAAAGCGAGGATAAAGTGGGATTGCAAAGCCAAAAACCAAACTGCTAAAATAACAGAAGTATAACAACTCAATGCAAATAATAATAGTAATAATAAAAGATTAGCGCTGTCTCTCTGGCATTGCTGGCCGGTAACAGGCTGAAAGGCGCTGCAACGCCCGTGCCCAGGGCCGGGGCGGCTGCCCGAGAGCCGGCGGCACCGCGGCCGTTCCCCGGATCCTGCGTTTTCTCCTCGGTTCCTGCCAAAGAGCATCGTGACGGGGGTTTATTGCTTTTTTTTAAATTCTTTTTAAAGCCTTCAGCGAGTAATCACATTAAAGAAGGCCTCATGCATAATTCACTGTTTGCGACTTAGAGTCTTTCTGTGCAGAAGCCAATTATCAAAACAAACATTTAGCGTCCTGTAGATCAGTAAGTGAAAAAGTCATTTCTGTGACATGTATGTTCTCATTTATAAGCTGTAGCACCAAATACCACTTTAAGTGCCTCTCTTTGGCTTTTTTTAAATGTGCCCTTAAAAAAAACCCAACTAAACAAGCTGGTAAAGTTGGTAAAAGTTGGTAAAACTAATCTGCTATTAATGACAAGAATTTTAAGATGCGTTATGGCTAGTTTTGTTCCTAGGTTAATGGAACTCAGCACTAATTAAACCATTATTTTGCTGGCTCACATAAATCTAACTTCTTGCTCTTTTTAAGAAAAGGGCCAAAACTAGTACACTGTAGAAAAGGTATTGCAAAAACTAAAATTAAAAAAAATGAAGCTTTAGTTTAAAAGCAGAAGAAGCCGAAATTTTGGGGTTTGATGGACAGACTTTTTGCAGTGTTTGTCCTCTCCCAGATGATAAATTGGAAAGAAAAGGGGTCTGGTGTGGAGCGCCTGACCCCAGCGCCCCGCGCGCGCGCGTCTGCGAAGGAAAGCGGCTGGCGGGCGCTTCCCGTCTGTGCCCGATTGCCTGCTGCAGGAGCCGTGGCGATGATGTCACCGTGATGATGTCACCATGATGACATCACTGTGATGTATACTTTTATATATATATATATTTATATATTTTTTATTTTATATATATATACACACACACACACATATATATACACACACACATATATATATATATATATATATAAAAATCTTAACCCTGGTGCACCTAGGCCCGGTGCAGACTGCAAAACCCTCCAGGAGGATTCCCACAGCAGTTGAGGCAGCTGGCGTTAACCTGATGCAATAAAAAGGTTCAGCTGTTATCCCCTGGCAGGGACTTCATGAGATGCACAGCCAAATCCCTCATCTGGCTGAAAGAGGGATTTCTTCAAAATCACCCCAGATTTTGACCTGGGTGTTGGTTCATGGGAAGGTGCATCTTTAAAGTTTTATGGTTTTGGGATTTGATATTCAGAGACCTCCTTTGCCTTCGGTAAAAAGTAATGGGATCTGGGGACGTTTCCTAGATGAGGCATCCGGCGTGGTTTAAGGGACCCTGTGGGTCTCAGGGAATCGGCTCTGCAGGACCGTTCCCTCCTGGTTCGGCCTCACCCTGTGGTTTAGCTTGTCTTGCAGGAGGATGAATTGTCCTGTTTTACTGATGCAACTTAGCACAAGCACTATGCTTTGTAATTGCTTTTTGTGTAGTAATTTATAGTTTCTTTAGTAAGAATATGGCTTATGCCTTATAGGATAGAAGCAGTAGAAGTATTTAGCTAAAGGGTTTTTTAGACCCACTGCAAAAAATGTGCTTGTGTTATAACTTCTCTAAACCATCCGTTTTTTTATACTTGTATTTATTTCCAAAGCAGTCAAAATGGTGTTCCTCAAGCCCGTCTGCTAGGGCTCAGCAGGAGGAGGCGAGGTGAAAGAAAGGTGCCCGGCACGCGGTGATGCTGGTAGCACCGGCAGTGGTTTAAGAGGCTCCTACAGCCATGGCAGAACCAAAATTCAAGCGTTTGGTCCCGTGTGACGTGTTGAGGCTGGGTTGTCCTGTTATGCAGAGGGGCTGCTGGCCCTTCCCACCCTTCTCTCCGCCACGTGGACCATGCGTTTTAGCCGTGTGACAAAATTCGAGGTGTGATGGGTATGTGACAGCAGCATCCCTACCGCGGTGAAGAGCATCTGCCCTGTGACCACGGGCTGAAGCTCTGCAGGCGGATGGTACCGGTGGCCCTGCAGCGTACAGCTCCCATGCCCTGGTGCCGGAGGGCTGCGCTTGCTGTGCTCAAACGCCGTGGGCCGTCGGGGTGGAGGGCAGCACGGATGCATGCCTTGCCTTGAAAGGATGAAACTTGTCCCTGTTACGTACTACGAAGTCAAACAGCCTCACATCGCGTTACATAACGGATAAGCAGCGATGCCCACCGCTGATTACGCAGGCACGGTCTCACTGCAGAGTTAAGTCGTGCCTTCTAAACTCCGCTATCTGCTCCATCAAGAAGACACTTTCCAAAGAACAAGCGTAATGAATAATTTTTGTTGTGTGTTTATGTGCGGGAACCTGGCTAGCCCTGCTTTTCTCGGAGACAGCCAAGCTCATAGTACAGACTGGTAAAACTTCAGCTGGCTACAGCACAGGGCTTGGGGTAATTTGTTAGAAAGGCGCTGCAAAATGTTCAGCTTAATTAATATTTGCCAGCACCCGGGGTCCTATGCATCTGAACCTGTCTGGAAAGGCTGGGTTTTGTTAAACCAGTCTGGACCGCAGCGGGGTCTCCAAGGTGTGCTGCCAGCCGTTGCCTCCCGCCCACCGCGCTCAGCTGCAGGTCCCAGAGGAGCTGCAAAATATACCAGAAACCATGTTAGTCCAGGAATTGTTAATTGGAAATGTCAGAAGAAAGGATCTGCAGATTCCCCTTTCTCATCTTTATTTTTGTTTTCTGCTGTTGTGACTCTCCTCCGTGCTCAGCCTCGGTGTTTCTATCTAGGTTAGGGGTTTGGGGATTTCTCTGTCTCCTCCTGTGATTTCTCCCAGTGTGAGCTGCTTTGCTGAAGACAGCCTTTCTGGCTGGGGCTGATAAGGTATGTTTTGGGAAGGTCAGATTTTTTTAATTTTTATTTTTTTCACTTCATTTGTCTTTCTTTGCTTCCTCTTTTCCCCAGCCTTTTCTCCACCGTCTAGGTCTCGCCTCCCCTCCGCAGGGGACGTCTGTCTGCACTTCTTCCTTTCTCTTTTCTTTTTTCTTGCTACCGCTGTTGTCTACAGCTCAGTTTCTCGGACCTCTATGAAAATATTCCCTCCCACTTTTTTTTCCTCCCTTCAACCTGCATTCATCCACCTTTCTCTGCCTCTTCTGTTTGCATCTCATTAATATCTCAAGTTAAGTAAAAATTTGCTGCTTTGTTTAAAAAAGAAGCAAGTAGATCAGACCGGGTTTGCCAGGCCTTTTGGCGAGGCAGGACGATGCCACGAGTGGGCCCAGCATAACCTACCAACGGGAGGTTGTTCTCCGTTCGATGGCTATATAAGGCGTTGAAAACCAAAGCGGCTACTTTTGTGAATTTAGCTGTTTGTATTCCATGCATTCCTGGCAAACAGTCCCCAAACCCCTCTTTGCTTCAGGACAGCCCTGAGTAAGGACGCCCGTCCTCTCCGCGCCTCCAGGTGTGGTTCCTCGGGGTGACGCGGTAGCGGGAGGTGTTGCCGTCGCTCCCGGACGAACACCAGCGCCGGGCAGCAGCACCAGCTCGAGTGACGAGGGTGCGAGGTGGCTCCGTGGCTCTGGGCGGAGAAGGGCCCGGGCATGGAGCAGCGCGGCTACGGGAGGCTAAATCCCCCCGGACGGCCCGCCAGCAGCCCCGGCGAGCCCCAGGCAACCCGCGGGGGAAACTGGGGAGCGCCTGGCAGCATCTGACCCATAACAAACGGATGCCCTGTGTGTAGTATGGGGTGTTAGGGAGTAGGGATGGAAATAACATCCATAAAGATATCTCAGGAAAGGCTGCATTATGTTCAGTAGTTGATATTCTGACGAAAATGTTGAAGAATGCCATGATTTCTATGAGAATTGCTGTGATACACGTTTTTTCTGCTCTTCACTTGATTTTGCATTAACATTTTATACCAAATTAATGTTTACATGCATGTATACGTGCATGCACAGAAATGCATATATGTGCATATATGTACGATTAGCGATGGAAAAAGCCTTTAATGGTTTTCTTTTGTTTTTGTTCGTACGACTCGGGTCTGTTCAAGTGGCACAAGCGGCGCCGGGAGCCGGCGGCATCGCCGCGGCGGGAGCAGCCCCGCGTGTCTGCACCGGTGCTGCGTGGCCGGGCACCGGCTCCCCGCGGCCAGGCTTCTCCCTGCGGAGCAGCGTCCCTGGATTCTTGTGCTGCTCTGGAAATATTTACTGAAATCCGCTCAAGATAGATGCTTGTTTCAAAATGCTTATGAATATAACCGCGCTGTTTATCCCTACAGCTATAAAAACACTGTTACAGCACTGGAGAAGACCAAAATAAGCAGAGAGATGTAGAACAACTCACTGACTTGAGTGACTGAAAAAAACCTGAATTAGATGAGTGTTTAACAGCGTCATGTATGCTTGCAAGAAATCACCATTCATATTACTTCAAATCTGCAGTGTTGCTTTTCTTGTATTTTTTGATAACTTCTGATTACATAGTATATTTCCAATACCTCTGTTCAGGTTTAGAAAAAGCTAATACCTAAATGCAGTAACTTCTGCTGCCTCTCAACCTCCTGTCCATGCAGCTTCTGCAGCTGTAACTCTGAAACACTCCCATAGCCTGTGCCGCGTGCAAAGAGGTTTTAAATTATTAAATTTGCTTCTTTATTATTCCATTCTATTTCCCTTAAGGATTTCAGACATATAATTTGTGGGCTCAGTTTAGTTTTTTATTTTACATCCAGTAAAACATCTTTCCAGGGTCTCCCTGAGTGCCTTTGCACGGGAGAAAACAAAGAAACAACGGCCAGTTATCGATGTGTGCTTTTCTCACAAATATGTGGATTACAACGGCTAACAGACGGCGTTCTGTTTCTGGGACAGTCAACTAGCGGCACCTCCCTAAGTGAAACCAAATCACGGGTGCAGGCAGAGGCTGAAACGAGTCCGGTGGCTGAATAAGCACGGCAGGGAGACTGAAATACGTTCTGACACCCTGGGTATGTCATCCGACTGCGAACTGTAAGGAAATCAGCGGGCAGTAAGTCCAGGCGATGTCTGAAAAGCACACGTGTGTGTAAGACTGCAGTATGACCTCTTCAAATCTTTTTTTTTAATTAAATTTACTTTTGTATCTATTATTTCTATTTTATAGATAAGAAAACAATATTTAAGGAGGCTACTCACAAAGGTTAGCCTTAGCCCACGGGGACTAACGCTCTTGGACTCTTTCGGTAGTCGCTAGGGAGTGCTCTGGGATTTGTTTTGCTAGGACTGCTCTCCCTCTTCGCTGGCGTTAGCGGTGCACGCGGCTTGCAGAGTCCTGTGGGAAATCCACGGCCGTGTCAGGAATTGCATCCGGGTCTTCCAGGCCTCTGCAGAGCCCCCAACTTTTGATTTATGTTTTCTCAACGTACTTGTTTTGCTGGGGGAAAGCAAGCGGCGGTAAGGAGGAGGATGCTGCCGGCAGCCGTCTGCGAGACCGTCCCATCACGGGCGCACGCGCTGCGCGGGGCCGGTCCAGCTCCCGGGGCACCGCGGTGGCACGTGTCACCTTGTGCACATCCCCCGTGCCTTGCGTTCAGGTGGGCTCCTGTGGGCGCAGGCAGTCGCTGAACAGTGCGGAAATGTCATACTTAAAGTTCAAATGATTAAAAAGTGTGTTTTCCCCCAACATGCTAAAATATTTCTATAAATACTTTCAGATTGGGAGGGAATAAAAGAATTTCTTTGCCACCTGAGTTTTAGCAGGGTTTCAACATAACAAACAGGTAGCTCATCTCTGGGTTCAGGAAAGGCATAGAGACTTTGAGTCCAAAATGTGATTTGTTTAGAAGGTGTCCAGCTCCTGAAACCCCAGAACTGGAGCTAAATGCCCTCCCAGCCGCAAGCCCCGCGCTGCAGCGGTGATGCTGGGGTACACGTGAGCAGGAGGGCGTTAGACGAACGCGGCAGGCTGCAGGGACGAGGAAGGAGCACTCCAGGTGCAGAGAGGGAGCAATCTGCAAGCAGGCTTGTTGGCCGGGGAGGCAGAGCAGGCAGGCCCTCGTCAAAATGAGAAGCAATAACCATTTCACGGAATTGAGATAAAGTAGTGTCTCTCTGACTATCGTCTTTTCCATACCAGTCAGGGATGCGTGATGCATCCTAGATCTCCAAAGATAATTTTTTTACCTAAAACATCTATGCCACAGCACTGCTGAAGAGATCAGCCTGCTTTATTTTAATCTCTAGTTGATTTTTCTGCCCGTCAGGGAGCGACTCTTGTTTTGTACACCTCCTGGGTGTCCCGTCAGCTAAATTCCTTCCACATCACCATTTTGACGTGCCTCTGAATTTCAGTGATTGTAATCACGGGTCTATTCACTCCACTCGGTCCCCTGTTTGTCCTATAAAAGGTTATTGGAAAGGTCTTAAAATGAAAAACTACAGAGCTAAAAAACCTCTTGCTTCTCTTATATGCTAATCTCGAGGCCTTTTGTTTCTGGTATATATCCATCGAGCTGCGATGAGTAAATAGTGAGTTCCCGAACAGATGGCCATGAAGTCTATCACTGAAATGTCAACCAGGCTGGGAGGCATCAAACTTTTCTGAGAGTTGAAGGGTAAACCAAGGAGGTAAACAGCGAGTTTGCCCAGTATCTCTTCTCTACATTTTCTCCCTGGGCCTTGTTTACATACTCAATAATATAAGAAAATCTGCAGTGAAATATGGTTACCAAACTTGATGCTTTGTATTCCCATAAGCTATGTTTTAATTGTGAGACAGAAAGTTTCACAATCTGAATATTCCCCTTCATATGCAGATGAAGGAAACAAACGAACGGTCTTGTTTGGATAGAAGATGCTCTTCCCCGAGTCTTGGGTGTGCTAGGACTTCTGCCGGGCTGATCTGCATATCAAAGCAAGTCTCCTGGAGGCAAGCCTGGCTAATTAGCGGTTTCTTAGTACAGTTTCTTAGTAACATCATTTTTTGAAACATGACTTGGACAATACTTTTCTTTTTTTGTTATCTGAACACTTTAGATTGTGGTATTTTAAACTAGCATTGGTAAAAGGGATTAAACACACATTCATTCCTTCACATGCATTTCGGGCAGCTTCTGCGGCAGAGCTTTCACGGGCAGTTTTCTTCCAAAACGTTGTTTGTCTTTGTTTAAGAAAGGAAAACAGCACAGATACCACGGGAAGACACTTGCCCGTCTCTACTCCGCTTGCTTTAAGTGCATTTTGAGCGTGCCTCCTCGGAGCTGTCGCAGGCTCTAGACCAAGCGGCTCTTCGTGTCTGCAGACGCCGCTTCTCCTTCTGGCTGTGTTGTCTGTTCCTGGCCATTCTGCTCCATCTGCTGCATTTTAAAGACTGAATACTGTGAACTGAGCACGCGTATTGCGGTGATATCAGTCTGAGTATCAGTGCGGGGTATTTTGGAGATCTGTGCACAATGGCATCCAGGTCCTTTTTCTGAGAACAATACTGAAGATTTCATCAATGTCCAGGCTGTGCTGCTCAGAACCCATTGTATTCGCCAGCACAGTATCTGATGTGCCGTCCTCCTGCGTAACGGCTCTGCCCGGCTGGGTACCGAAAGACTTCTCCCGGCTTCTCTCGGAGGCAGTCTTGACCTCTCTGATTAGTTTCTTGGATAGTTCTTCGGAAGAATCTTGTCATCTGTTGGAGGAAAAAAAAACCCAAAACATAACGAACAGGCTAATCTATATATCCTTTGCTATCCTCTGTTTTGCCAATGTTCTAGAAAAGCTAAAATTTAATGAGGAGTATTTGATGTAAACAAGCTGACTTGACCAGAGGCTTTGCACTATAAAGCTTAGTTGTTTTATGATGTTATTTTTAGTTTATATTTCAGGCTTAAGTAACAGCCTCTTATCTGTAATTCCCAAGGTTCGTGCAGCTCTCCGAGATGAGTGTTATTTGGCAATGGAGGTATGGAGCACTTTAATTCACCGTTTTTTTCCGACCTCTGCTCTTTTGACACTTCGCTCTCTCCAACAGTGATAGTCCCTGTTACACTTAAAGAACAGGTACTTCTCCAGTATCTTCCATAATAAAAATCTGTACAGATAAACAGTTTAGCTCTTCAAGAAAGCCTTTATCCTACAAAATTACTTCCTCTGCGCCCGGTGGCAGAGCGGATCCCCTCGCTCTCTGGCAGCTTGCAAGCTTCTGAGATAATTAAAGGTTTTGTGTCGCGGACTGTCCGGGCTCGGCACTCTTTCTCAGCTTATCTGCTCCATCCCGCGTTTTACCTACCAGAGTTTATAATGTACACAGCTTTGAAAGAGCAACGTATTTCCGTACCATATCTCTTATGCTATTGTCAAGATAACCTCCAACCTCCACAGTTTCATTCTCTATTTATTATGAGAATAGCAAAGAAAAAAGAAACTTCTCATGCTCCTGCTATTTTGAATTGATTGCCTTTTTTAATAAAATGTACTTGTGTTTTTCTTCAGACAGTATAGTGTTAACGGACATCCTGACATGTTTTAGTAGCACACCAGTTATTAGACTCAGAAAAGACATCGTAGTCCTCATAGACTTTTTTGTCTCCTCGTAAATAGATATTCTTAAGATGTGAAAAACCATTACAAAATTATTAGTATAGTATTGGATAAATGGTTATAGATTAAACAGTTAAAACTGGTATATTAAGTCTTTATTTTTTACTAACATACTGCCCATGATTGGCACCTCTCCATAACTCTTTCAGTCTTCAGTTAATCTTACTTCTGGGCGAAATTTAAAACTGAGAGTAGATCTTCAAAAAAAAAAAAAAAAACTGATGAAGATGCAGTTTTCATAGTATTTATCTTTAAATTTTATTTTTATAAATAAGTAAGGAAAATCTTTTAGTCAGGAGATGCTCTGAAGTGAAGATTGTCCGAGATATTTGGGTGAACAAATAATTTTTGCAAATGAAATTCAATCGGTGAAATTTTAGCTGGTATTTTCCCATGTGCATTTGGTCTGCTGCCAACCAAGTGCTTCATACGGACACTTTTATCCAAGCGCTGTTCTCGGGTATGTGAGCAGTCTCTAGTACACAGGAAAATATAAGAGTAAGTAGCTGAGGAGAAGAAAAGGACTTCACCAATCTGAATCAAGAAAACTGAAAAGAAATTCTACTTTTGGATGAAATTCTACTGTTGGATAGGCATACATATGTGAAAATGGTATGAAAACAAAGTTCAGTTGAAACTCAGAAGCATATTATGGGTAAGAACTGTATGTTTTTCATTTTTTGGTGATATACTAAATAAGAATACAGAAATTTTTTCTCAAAACTATGATGTTCATAAGAGAATGTTCATGATGTTCACCAAACATCTGCATCATTTGACTTCAAATCCCTCTGTGCTTGGAAAATGCATACATGGAGCCCTTTAAATTTAGTCAGTATACTTATAGCAGCTGTGCATCTATTTAATTCTTACCCTCAAAGTGCCACCGTTTGTCCACTGATGCGTGCATTGGCCGGTCCCTCTGATGCTCCGTTGCAGAGCGCATCGCAGAGCGCAGCAGTCCGACGATTTAATTGCAAGGATCTCAAGAGCTCCCTCACCGTGTAGGGAGGATATTCAAAAGGTTGAATTTAGCTTCAGCCTCCCATAGCATCTGCCAGAGCCCCCTGAGCAGCCAGCGGAGACAGGCTCCTGCGGAGAGCAGTCTGGAGCCGGAGCTGCCCGGAGTTACTTGCAC
The DNA here is from genome assembly GCF_036370855.1 of Dromaius novaehollandiae. Classification (NCBI taxonomy): domain Eukaryota; kingdom Metazoa; phylum Chordata; class Aves; order Casuariiformes; family Dromaiidae; genus Dromaius; species Dromaius novaehollandiae. The sequence goes on along the minus strand of NC_088104.1, from coordinate 1,943,967 downwards.
AGAAGCACCGCTCCCCTGCCGTGCGGTGAGCCAGGGCACGTCAACCCGGCACGCTGCCGTTAGCTTTTGTGGATCTCTGCATCCAGCTACAGAAGAGACTCTGTACAATATGCTACATGTGGCTTTACGGAGCACTTCTTTATTCTGCATTTGCAGTATTTTTAGTGACGTAGCTGCCCAGGCTTTGCTGACAGTGAGTACGCTTTATCTGTAGCACAGCAAATAGAAGCCCTATATCTGGGAACTTGTTTATATTCTGTCATCCCTATATTCTCTTTTATCATTTCCCAAAATACTTACGGACAGGCCCATATAGCCAGCTGGTAGGACTTGGGACACTTCAGAAAAAGATACTAAGTGACTTAGAAGCCTAACGTATTATTTCCCGCACAACGTAGGCTCCTCAAAGCCTGTATGCTTTTCAATACAGTGTGATGTAGAGATGCCTGGGGTGGCACCAACAACTTCAGGTAGTCCTGTACCACAGGCAAAAACGATTATATTGGTGCCAGGCCCGGTGCATGGAGATGTCATGGGTAGGTGCTCTGCTGTGGCACATAGGCGACCCGCAAAGCAAGTGCTCTTAGCGATCTTGCAAGAACCGACTGCACGCAGGCTGTGTGTGAATACGGCTGTTTGGGGCAGAAGTGATGGGGTGAATTAGGATTTATTTTAATTGAAATCTTCCAGTTATAGAGTAAAAAGAGACAGCAGAAATAGAATTTAGCTGCTGTTGCCAAAATAAGTAGATATAAATGGAAAACAAAAGAAGATGAAGACAAAGAGAAGAACTTGGATGCTTGGTACTACTTCTGTTATATTTTAACAAATGATCAACTTTAGCATGGGCACTAAAACAAGATCTTTAAAAGTTAGTTAGTGAAGAAAACACCAAAAATGAAATTCAGAGAGGACTGGAGTAATTCTCTTTAAGATCCATACTTTTTTTTCAAGTGGTAACTACTTATTGCATATATGAAATACAGAAATGAGATATGTAATGGAGAAATCAGAGGTACCAAGATTGTGTTAATAGTGTTTCCCTTTCCGAAGGAATGGGGGAAGAGTATTGAAAAAAGAGAGAAAATGTAGTAAAGTCTGTAAAAAGTAAATTTGTAAGAACATGGTGTGAAATGTTAATCACAAATATCAAATAAGGAATAATCTTTGGTTTTTGAAGTAGTTTCCATAAACCTCTGTCATAACATGTAGTTTTCCCCTAACTGACTGAACATCTGAGGGAGAGAAGAAAGAGCAAGAGGTTGCATATGACAAAAAGGCTTGCATAAACTATGGGAAATACAATATTAAATTATGTTCTCACATATTCGGAGACATGTGAGGGCAGTTCCGCTGCTAGCAATTTTATTTTGGTAAGATAGAATAATGAGATCAGATTGGGTTATTCTGTTTCTACAGAGATAAATGTCTACACTGTCTCCCCGAAACAAGACAAATTGCCAATAAGCATTAAAAATGCATGAATGATGTTACAGCGCAGTGGTAGGAAATCATATTTTGAGTTGCAGATGCCATCCAGCATTCTTCCTTTCCAGTCAGAACCGATCAAACGAGAACAGGGCCAGCATTAACCGGCTGCTGTGTGAGTCTAAGGCAGCAGGAAGGAAAATATTGACAGGGCTGGTATCAGACGAAAGAAAAAAACCCTGAGATTCTGCAATGTCAGGCAAAAATAAAAAGATTCATCTTAAAAAGAAGGAACAATAAAAAAAAACCAAGAAGAGTGGATACTTCAAGTATTACATCTGTGGTTTCGGATTCTCTGAGTATTGCTCACAAGGCCACATATGTAAACAATTCATATGCTGCTTTATGTTCACATAAAATAGAATGATTTCAAACATTGTCAATACATTGAAACTGTTCTCTAATTGATTGATGAATAGGAATAAAAGTCTCTAACTAACCAGTTCTCAGCTGTAAATTATGCACCTTGTTTTGTAAGAACTTAATTACAGAGGTTTTCTCTTTCAGCAGGATAGCACTCGTAAATAAGAAACTTTGAAGTAAATAAGCTTAGAAATGGGTAGTTGGCTACAAATTAGTACCATCACAGAACTTGATTTTCTTTTTATTCTTTTCTTATGCAGACTCAAGATCTATTTAACCCACAGCATTATGCTTGAAACATAACTTATTCTTAACTATGTGCTGCTTTAGTATGAGTGATCCTACACATGAACACACTGTTCGTTTCAGCGTATGCGGAGATGCTGGAGAATGCTTTATTATTTCCTTTGGTGGAGTTACAAACTTCAACTGAGTTAGGAAAAAGTTGATGGTTGGTAGCAGCTTAGTCCATAACGTCCTATGTGAAATTCTGACGGCAGCATTAAGAGGCAATTAAGTCCCTTTCAGGTTTGAATGTTGCTTGGAGGTGGACTGCAACATAGCAGATGCTCCCTCTGGAGGTGTGGGTGGCATTTTTCCACTGCAGGAAAGATTTCAGTGAAAAGCACGGTTTCAGATTAATTCATATAATGCTTTGCAAAATTAAATCAAATTACTGCATTTTTACACTGGAAATTCTGCAAGCACTGTAAATGCCATTTGGGTAATGCCTTGAGAAAACATTTGGAACGAGTACTTACAAAGGGAAATCCAGTTCCTCCTTTTATAGTACACTTCATTTCTTTACAAGTAATATTTCTGTTACTGTTGTAGGTACCGAGGCCAAAACCCTCTTCATTTAAAGGGAGTTAATGCAAATGTGTTATGAAATACTGACATTACACCACAATGGATAATGACTGTTCATTTGTAAGTAACAACATTTGCAATTTATTTTTGAGCCAAAAAGATTGTTGGCCATTATTATATATATGGAAATGTGATATCTCATTTAAAACTGTGGTAGTAGTTACTGACAGAAGCAAAACTAACCCCCAGAAAACACTATCTAGACTATTTATTTTCCAAATACGAATGAGGTCACATTTGGATGTAATCTATGTGTTATTAAAATGAAAGATTTCCCTAGGCAAAAAGCCATTAAGCTTGAAGTAATGCTGTAAATATCTAACAGCTATTTCAGGTGAATAGTTCTGATTAAAATATTGCTGTAGTTTTCTCAAATCACTCTCTGTGAATGTTAGTCTGGAGCTCAGATCTAGAAGCAGGGTTTCAAGACCTTGGTCCCTCTCTACCTGCAGGGAATGCTTAACGTGCCCCCTCCTGAGGCTATGGATATACTTGCTGCGTATGGGGGAGCTGGGTAAGCAGCAACGCCTGGAAAAGCCCAGGGCTGGCGTGCCCGTCGTCCTCGCTTGCCTGCGGGCTGCTTGCCTGCAGAGCACATCTGGGAGACCAAACATATGAATTCAGGCCTCCTCAAGCAGAATCGATAATTATTTACAGGTCTTCAACAGCCTTGATGAATGATTTATGTGCTGTTCTGCTGGGTTGAAAGGAGACAGCAGGCAACCACGGCCTCTGAGATCTGTGTGAAGTCCACCTGAAAAGAGGTCCTCAGAAAAACTCTACTATACCAGACGAAATGAAAGCTCCTGGGCAGCCCCAGCCTGAAATACCACCCAACTGCAACATGGTATTTATCTGCCGGTTGATATTTACTTTCTTTGCATTCAGAATATCATTTGGTTTGCAGTCAAAGGAAGGGTAATATTGATTTAAAACAGAAAGCTCATTTTACTGACCTTAAGAGTTACAGATAGGCAATTACAGATGTGTGTGGAATGAAAACGACAAATATCATACAGATGGCGACATTTAACCATTGCCATCTCTAAGGAGGATGGCAACGGTTAAATTTCCATTTCAAAATTTCCAAACTTCCTCTGTTGCTGTAAGGCGAGCAGCTTAGGTGCGACTAGGTTTGCTAACCTCCCTTGCCCCTACATGGATTTTTCTCTTGTGGTTTATGAGTTGTTTCGAGCATGACCTGCACATAGCTAGATCAAACTCCTGCTATCATTCAATGTTTTCTAATCAAAACTGCCATTTCTAACTGTTTTATTTTAATTTCAAGAACTTTAATTGAGTTTGTAAAACATTATTTTCCTCTGAGTTGAGACCAAAAAGACAGTGATCTCTTTGATCAATGCCTGTGAGGTTTCCAAGAGAACATGTGCTGTAGTCCCAAGGGCTGTGTTACGGTGTGAATTCAAGATGCTTTTTATTTCTAATACAAAAGCTGTATGACTTCCAATATTCATAAAGCATTGTTTCCATAAAAGAGCTTGAAGTATGGTTTGCCATTCATGCAGATGGAGACTGGAAGGACAGATTTAGGAGAAAAAGACCGACTGGATTATACCAATAACAGAAGCTTAATTTTAAAAAAGGAGATCGTTTGCAATGGAAAGATAAATTGTATTGACTGGAAGATAGGTAAAAGGGTCAAAGAAAATTCAGTTTTACTAAAATGATATCTTCATGTATGTGTTATTGTAAACAAGCTAGAAAAATGCTTAGACTAGATGTATGATCAAAATTGTTAGTCAGGTTTGGCAAGGTGGTAGATCCTTATTAAGTCTCTGACAGCCTAAAACATTACCATGAATCAAAAGCAAATATTCCAAATGTGGAAACGTGACGCATTTCTAGATACAGGACCAGATCTGGTCCTCAGTAATGGAAGAACAGCCAAACTAGCTCAGCTACATGGCCCCAGGGCTAAAATTGCTGCTGTGGTCCCTCAAAAGGGAGGTGTACACAGATTTTTGAGGATCTTTACCATGCTCTGTAGTCAGAATTTAGGATTTAGAGAGAGGCTCCTTAAGGCTTCATCTGTATTAGTACATTTTCTGGCACTGAGACCAACTGGCAGGAGGTGGCCTCTATCCACACTAATATACACTGATATCTTTCCCAACATGTTGAATTTCCCACCACAAATGTCAGCAGAATTTGGTTTCATCTCTGATTACTTATTTTTTTGGCTTTGGTGACTTTCAAACTATTGTATTTTTATCTTAGGCTAAAATTCATTACAATCCAAGATGTGTACCTTTTATATTTTAAAATATGAATAAATATACGACTACAGATCAAGCATGAAGCTTGAAGCTTGCAGTTTACCCGGCTCATTGCCAACCTAGATAATGGAGAAAGAAACCTGTTAGCTCTGCCAAAATTAGCTGTCATCAAAGCAGTGGATGGGCTGTAAGGGCCAAAGAATAGACAGTTCCTAGGGACACTGAAGACACCAAGGCTGAACACCAAGCGTGCGAGTGCTGACACAGTGAGGCAAATGTATGCATATGCTTATGAAACTGCTCCTAAAAAGAAGTGCGGAGGCAAGAGGAACAGCTAACCTGCGAACAGGCAGTCCCACTTTAGCATCTCTATACAGATACAAAAAATGTCCTTTAGAGCTTGGTTTACTGTGTATCTGAGACCAATGACGCTTCCCAGTCAGGGGTTCTGTTGTCTTAAAATAATCACCAGATGGTGATACCGAAGGAAAAAAAGTTCCGTATCACATAATCAGTTCAGTGAATCATCTAGGCAGTGACTTTTATTCTAGAGTAAATCAAAAGAATGCCTAATTCACCTTTTTCTCTACTCTGAATAGGAAGACATATCACCTGGAAGAAATCATAAGTTAACCTTCCCCTCCCATCTCAAATGAGTTTTCTTAGCTTAATTGAGTTCATGTATTTTTATGTCCTTCCTGTTTTTAACAACTAGTCAAAATGAAATCACTTCTGGCCTAAAATTAATGGTAAGTCACAGGTAATGAAAAATTTGTACTTCAGACACTCCCACAATGAATGAAACAGCTTCATTGAGAAGGGTATTGAAGTAATAAACTTGTAATAAATGTCAGCAAGATGTTAGCCCTTTATTGGAAAAAACTCATGTACTGCTTTTAACAACTGAACCTGTCAGTTATATAAATGAAAATGTGCGTTGAGGGGAAGCAAGCTATAAATCCTTTATTTCTGAAATGAAATTTTATCAAACATGAAGAAATAGGTAGATGACAAAATTAAATCTCTGGCAATGCCAAATAGGGATGCATGTGGATAACACTGTTCTGAGTTCAGATTAAAAAGGATTTTCCCAAATATGTTCTTGCATCATGAGTGCTTTGTGCCCAAAAGCACCTATGTTTCCTTTTGATCATCCTCACCCTCAAATTGTGAACAAGTTTGGGTTATTATTTTTATCATCACTAACTGGTATCAAGCAGAGACCTGAGTGCCAATTTGAGTATGCAAGCTATTGCCTCCAGAGGAGTCATGAGAAGAAAGGCTCTTTACCGTCTCTAGCCCAGGCTGGTTCAGTGAGTAAGTACAGCCCTCCGGGTGTTCAGCACTGACTTCTCACTGCACCTGAAACAGGGGTCACTGAGATGTGAGACTCTTTTTGGGTCCATAGCTGTAGAGAGAAACTCAAATTCAGTGTGAAGGTTTAAACGCAGTTCTATCTACATTTTCCAGCTTTATTGATCTTACTCATATTTTTTTAATTTGAAGTAGACTGATTCACCTAAATAAGAAACAAAACATGGAGCAGCGTTAATGCTTATGCCCTTACTTTACTTCCATTACCAGTGAAATACATTTTATTCCTTAATCAAGAGAACAGAAGCAGAGGTAAACTGACTCTAAAAAGGCAGGGCTAGCAAGAAGCAGCCTGAAGCTTACCCTTTAGGAGTAAGGAAGGCGAGACACAGGTAGAGACTAAGATGTGCAAGAAAAAAGGAAAATTCTCAAGGTATTAAATCACAAAGACCAGCTGGCATTTGTTTAAGATTCCTGAAGAAACTAGAGTGCGAAGTAGCTGAACTACTGCCAGATATATGTAATTTATCATTACACACAGCTACTATATCAGACAAGTGGACTAAGTGTCATACCCTGCTTTAAAAAACTACTAAGATTTGTGTTCAACACATAAAGGCAATACAGGGCATAAAGTATTTAAATGCAAGGGTATTTCAACCTTCCTGTATAGGGCAGGAAAATTTATCTCAAAGGTTATTCCATTTCTTTTCAAATGGCAAAACCAGGTTGTGTAGTTGTAAGGGAAGTCTTTGTTAGAGCAAGCGCAGGATTAACTGATGCATTAGCTGTGATTGCTTTAATATTGTAAGTGATACTTCAGGGGTTTGACGAATGGCTACATTTGGTTTACCGGTGGTTCTGTATTTGAAAAGGTAATATAGCAAAAGCAATAAAATTGAGTAAGTAGAACAGTATATGTTGCTATTACCTAAAAAATAATAAATGAATTACACTGAAATGCAGTATACATGCAATAACTGTCAGTCTGTTATCTATCGTCCCATTTTATTTCTATTAGGTGGTAGGAAAGAATTCTATATTTTGTATAATTATTGATGTAAAATTCAGATGAATATGAATTGATTTCTTCTGCTTTGTTTTCCTGTCTGCATCAGATCATACACAAGTTAAACGATCAGTTCTAGAAAATAAATATACATAAAAGTTTTCGCCAAGCTCATCCTCCCCCCCAGAAGGTCACCTTCTGGCATGACAGATTGGTTAGAAGGTCACGGTAGATATTCGAGTAGAGCTAGGGACAGTTTTGGGACAACTACATATATGTGTGTATCTCTCTCTCTCTCTCTTAAATAATGCGACACAATATTTCAAAGTACTTGGCCCAAAAAAGCACTGTTTTGAAAGTGCTGTTCAGTTCCAGTCTGTCAAAGCTTAGCAAACATGAACTTATGCTAGTCATACAGTCAGACACTGATAACTAGCCTGACTGTGCTACTGCTTTCATACCTGAAAAGCAAAGGGATGTTCTATAATCCTATTTTCTCTGTGAGGCTAAAGGAAAAGAACTAGTAGGAGCAAAAAAGTACAGGGAAATATGAGGCTCAGTAGAGATGTGGAATGGCTTCTGTATAAGGGGAAACTTAAGTGGCTTGGACTCTTCTGGCTGTAAAGGCTAAGGGAGAGAGAAGACTGAAGCCTGTAAAACCACAGATGTCATACAAAAGGAAATGATTATTCACCATTTCTCAAAATACATGAATGAAAGACCACCCACTGAGAATATTAAGCAGCAAGTGTCAAGTTAATGTAGTGAAGTTGAAGTACTTTTATACAAAATTAATCTCGAAACTCAACGGCTCAAGCTGTTGTTGAAGCTAAAAGTCTAAATAGATTAAAATAGAGAAATTCATAGAAGATCTATAAATAGATGTTTAATGCAATGGTCTGAATGCAACCTCCACGTTGGAAGCTCTACACTGCTAATTTCTGGAAGCAGTGATGGCTGAGAGAAGAATTACTTTATATTTGCCCTATTTCCCATACTCTTTTTCCAAGCATCCACTCCAGACCAGTGTATACGAGTCCTTGACTCAGGCAAGTATGTCCATTTTGATGTGTCTCTTAGCATCATATATTAGGTATTATGGATTTTTTTCTCAAAACCTCAAATTATCTTCCTCATGATTATCAGAGTGCAACCCACCCACGGTAAGTTATAAAATAGTTACTTTAATATGATGAACGTTTTCAAAAATTGAGCCAAAGACAACACAAAAGAAAACAGAAAAGAAGTTTTGGTATTTACAAATAAACTAAATGCTATTATGGTAAAATTTAGTTCTGAACAACAAGGGAAAAATTAAGTTTTAAAAAATTATGTCTGTTGTTTTAACTAGTTAACAGTATAAAATAAGATGTCAAACTGTGTAGGTTGCTATTTTTGTCTATGATGGTAATTCACTTCCCCCTACTTAGAACATACATCCTAATATTAATAATAAAAATGAACAGAGAAAGAATACTTTGCACTTATACATGCAACATCCATTTCTGCATCTTAACATACTTTACAGAAAGCAATTAATCCTTACAACACCCAAGTGAGGTTAGAGATAAGAAAACTGCAATGCAGAGAAATTAAGCGACTTGCTCATGATCAGAGAAGCACATAACTTTGGATACAAGTCTTGCACTCTAGCCACTGGACTAAGTTCTCTACCTGGTTTATATTAAGTCTGTATTTGGTATCAGTTATTACTTTAAATGGTATGTATCACATACACTGAATAGATTTTTTTTTACCCATGTATAGATGTTATTTCTGAGCTGTCTTATATCAGTATCTCTTGAGAAGAGAAACACAGGCCATCAAATGACTTATTTAAATGCTATTTTGGAACATACTGAAATGCTTTCATTATTTCATTATTTTGTAACGGTAACAAGAAATATAAAGCGTTAAGAGGTCTCTCATCCTTAGAGCAGCTAGTCTATGCAGTTTGTTTTCAGCATCAAAAAGATGTTATTACACTGAGTATAAAATCCTACAAGTCAAGACTCCTTTTTTCATTTTGCTGCAGTGTTGCCCAGTCTGGTCATCTGCAGCCAGGGAGAGGGGACCGGAGCGCACTGACATCAACCACCTATATCAAAATACAAAATTTCCTGGACCTTTTATCCACTACCCACTGAGAAAAAAGTTAATATCCAGGAAACGCTTGGCTGTTATGGCTGTTAAACAAGATGGGTAGGTTTTTGTTTTGCTTTGCTTTTCTAATGAGTGCAATTTTCTTACAAATGTAAAAAAAATTTCGGCCAGTGTTGAAAACGCGTTGCCACTTTCAGTACAAGAGGTAGGTTGTCTAAGATTTGTGGGTGATAATTTGAAAAAAAGTCCCAACTTTGGTTTATCTGCGTATGACCATTACTCTGCTGCAAGGACTCTGATGTAAGGACTCTTCAGGCGGGGTGGCAGGAGCTCCCTTCAAATCTTGCCTGACGTGATCACCTTTCTCTATTGGAGAATGGAGAAATTCATGGACATCTGCTTCAGGGCAAGTGCTTCTATGATGATTAATCATTTTTTTAAATGGAGAAACACAACATTTGGGAATGTAAGTAAAACTGACTGTAAGGTCTCTCTGAAACTGGTAACAAGGGATGGGATGAGAGAGGAAGAGCTGATCTGCGACGGTACCATTTTGGAAGAACGTGAGTATGAGCAGCTCCCCCATATTTGGGGAAGTCAGCGGCGTTATTAAGAGAGAGTGGCCACCCGTAACAGCTTGGCAGAAGGGTAATGCGGCTGTGTGAGCACAAGGCTTCAGCTGGAGTTATGCACAGTCAGCCAACGGCTTTTAAAAGTCTCACGACCGACCGCGGGTTAACAGGTAGGGCTAAGCCTTTAGGTAGCGAAAATCAGCACAACTGTATGGACTTCCACAGGTCTATCCCGTGACTGAGCTGAAATATAAACACTCTTAATGATGTTGATGGAACAGAGGGATCGCATTGGGTGTTGTGTCCTTTTCCCTCTTTGCTCCATTCATGACTAATAGGTTTTGAGCAGGCACAAGGCCGTGGGTGCCACTGCCACCAGCGCACCGCGAGCCCCCGGCCAGGCACCGCAGCCGCCCCGAAGCGCCTCCTCCTTCCCACCCACTCCTAAATAACCATTCTGAAACCACGCGTTAGCCAGATTCACTGACTGCTAATTACTATTAATAACAAACAGCATTTTTTTTTCCTGCCTGGCAGCTAATAAATTATTCCCGAATGATTTTTGCCCCGGTGAGTCTATTCGTGCCGTTACCCCGCCGGCTGCACGCACAGCACCAGCCCAGCAGCACGCTCCCTCCCTCACACACCCCATGCGTGAGCTGCACTTTGAGGCCTTCGAGGGGCATTTACAGGGCCTGAATTTACACCGGCCTCCCCCTGCGAGGGCCTGACCGAGGCAAAGGTGCGCTAATGGCCTCGGGGGGGGGGGGGCCGTTGCCGGCGGGAACGGGGCGGCGGCGGCGACCCTCGCCTCAGCGCCCGCTTCCCGCCCTTCGCCTCAGCGCCCGCTTCCCGCCGCTGCCCCTTCCCGCCCCTCGCCGCGCACGCGCCGTTTCCTGCCCCCCGCCCCTCCTTAACGCATCTTTTTCCCCTCCCCTTTTTAGGCGGCGCAGGCGCCTCCCCCCCCGCGCGGAGCGGCCGGTCCCCGCAGCCCCGGGCAGGCGGCGCGGTGCGGTGAGGGACCCCGGCTCGCCGCGTCCCCGCGGGGTCCGGCGCCGCCGCCGAGCCCAAGTATCGCGGGAGCCGGGCGCTGCCCGCGCCGCCGCAGCCATTGGGCGGCGCGCCGGAGGGGGGGCGGCGGCTGACGTGCGCCCACCGACCCGACCCGACCCGACCCGGCGCGGCAGCGGAGCGGCGCGGGGAGCAGCGACCTGGGGGCGGCCGCTTCGCCTCGCCTCGCCTCGCCTCGCCTCGCCGGCCATGAGGAGGAGGAGGGCGGCGGCGCCGCGCTGTGCCCCGGGCGGGCGGCGGCGCTGCTGAGCGGCGCTCGGGGCTCGCGTCCCGCGCAGGTGAGCGGCGCCGCGGTGAGTGAGCGAGGGGGCGGCGGGGCGCCCAGCTCGGCTGGCGGGCGGCGGCGGCGGCTCTGCGGCGGGGGAGGGAGCTGGCGCGGCCGTACCGGGGAGGCGGCGGGGCTCTGTTCCTTTCCCTCTACTTTCCTCGTAATTCCAGAGGCGTTTTTACGTCGTTGAGACCCTTTTAAGCAGGCACGAGGCTGACCTGAGGCGCCGGGGCTAGGTAACTTTGTACGATACCTCGGTAATTCAGCCTGAACCTTGACGGTCAGGTTTCTCCCTAATGAGCCGTTATTGTCTCTGCTTTTTGAAGCAGGAGGTTGGGAGAGGGGGTGTACGTGTCGCTGGAAACTAGACATCGAGTGTATTTACAGTAGAGGTGGGGTAAAAATTCGGTCTGTAAATCTTGAATGCAGGTTTCAAAGCCTTCCTGAAGTCTGTGATCTTGTTTCTTTTTTTTTTCCCCCCATTTTTCCCCACATTCCGTCACCATTCAGGGCAGAGTGCGAGGACCGGACTGTGAAAAGCAGCGGTCTGATTTTGTTAGCCTTCTGTATTCATTTTGTGTAAATGTAAATTTAAAAAAAAAAGTGTAAGTGAGATTTGACACAGCTGTTCTGAAGCTAAGTGATTTCTTCGTAGGATCGTAGTTATCTGTAGTTAAGTTAGGATGCGAACTATTTTCTTGAGAATCAGTTAAAACCTTCTGAGTTAACGGAAAATAAACTTTATTTTCATTCTTTTCATAAAATATTTTATTAGTCTGAAATATTAAAAAAAAATTGGTAAAACTGTCATTATTCCTATTTTGGAAAATGAGAATTGGCTCAGTGTTTGTTTGGGTGTTTCTGGATGACTGGGAATAGTAAGAGAAATGATTAATGAGAGAATAAGACATGCTGGGAATTATGCAGAGGAGAGCGAGAGAAAAGGATTATTTTAACTGGCTGGTGGCTGCTCTACTTCAGGCAAAGAGATGAGGTATTAAATCTATTAATGTTTTTCAAGTTGTCTGGTTTTAATTTTTTCTTCTCCTGTGCCCTCGGTTAGTAGCAAATCTGATTACCAGTGATCTTCGTGTCTGTGTACATCAGTAAACCCATGCAAAGGTACTCAGGCTAATGAGGACATGTGAAGAACTATATAGTGGATTTTCTGTTTTAACTTGCAAACCAGTGGTTTTCCTTTTGATTATTTTTTTTAGCAAGGCCTGTTACTACAAACGTGTTAGGATTTTTTTTTGTTGTTGTTCATGAAAAGTAGTCTTGGATGGCATTGAACTGAGCAGTGTATAATAGGGCATAAATTCGGATCCTTTGAGATTAGTCTTATAAGAGCTGGAAGGGATTTCTTCACTGAAACGATATTCTAAGAAGCACAACATGTTGAACCTTACTGTCTCTGTGCTCCTACGTGAGTGAACCGTGTGTGCAAGTCCCAGAAGATGGGTCTGGGCTGTCGTGAGATTTTTATGCTGGTGGAAGAGGGTGGAAAGCTGGACTTGCAGCCTCGCATTTTAGCGTCTGCTGTTCTCGTCTCTGACTGTGGATGAGCTGTAAGAAAATACAAGCATAAACAGCGTTGCCTTTCGGATACAAATGAAGACTGAAGGGAAGGACGTGGCCGAGGTTCTGGCCTTTATATGTGTTAACCCCCACTTCTCTGATTCTTTCTGAACATTAAGGAAGGCGAGGCATATCCTTTCCCACCCTCCATATCCCCCCAAACGCTATTACTAGGGGAAAACAAGTTGTTGCAGCCCTTATCGATCATAAAAAATAGTATATGATTATTTTATATTTGGGAATTCTCATGCATTGGGTTGCATGATGTTGTTTGTAATATTAAGTGCAGTTGTTTTGGGCTGAGGCAAAATAGAGTAGAGATTTACCTAAACCCCCTGTCACATGGCAGAAAAATTAAGGCCAAAGGAAAAAAAGCAGGAACACTTGGAAATAAGAAGCTTGGAAACCTGTATAAGCCATTCGGTGTGACATCAGCAGATGAATTCAGGAGAATACGCTTCCCGAAAATATTAGACAACTGAGTTCCATCTGGTTGTGCATTGCTCTTGTGGACATGGGAGAATACAGAATTTTTTTTTCAATCCAGTACGGTGAAACCTTATACTTATAAGTGCACTTGTAACAAAGCTGTCTTCCTCAAAAGCTTTGAGATTAATAAGGAAAAAGGAACAGACAATGTATTTTCTATTAATTTTGTGATGACTGGTTTAAAGTTACAATAATTATGTTGCCAAGCATATTTAGGTGGTCAGAAATTTTCAAGACTGTTGTTTTGCGGGTTTGCAGGAAGTGAAGGAGTTCTAGTTTCCTGTAGTAAAAATTTCTGACTTCAGTTTGTAAGGAAAAGAATCAACAGGTGATTCTCTTAAAGTGAAATGTGAAATACTTCCCCCTCTTCTGTTGATGCAGCTGAAAGCATCCAGTAGCAGGTGTGTCCTCTGTGTTTGTGTGATCCCGAGTGTCCTACTGTCACTTGCTTGCCTCACCTTCAGATTCGAGTCAGTGACCGCTGATGAGAGCAGTCCTCTGACTTTGTGCTAGAACTGAGCAGTGCTCAATGTAGGCTTCTGTAATGGCCTCGACCTATAGGTAGTTATGCATGTGTCCCAGTAGGTCACTGCCCTTTTTGATAATGCAAAGTAAGAAGTCACGTAGCTTCTTATAAACAAGACTTGCTCAGAAGACTTTCTCAGAGAAGGCAGTAGGCTTTTTTTGTGTGTGATGGTATGGTTTCAGCAGTTTAAAGTTTTGGTACATTCTTTCATGTTATCAGTGGAATTAGTATAATGTAAATATTTGGTTATTTTTCAGAGTATGTATAATGGAGTAACTTTTGACTTCTCAATGGTTGTCTTAATTAAACTTTCAGATACGTATTTATAAATGAAAGGGTGGATGAGGGGGGAGGTGAGGTGTTCCTGTGATGGCTATGTGAAAAATTGTCATTGTCAGCACCTCAAGAGGCGGATTCTGGCCATGAGGTAATTGAATTCTCAGGTCATTTTTGTCTAAATAACTGTTTTGCGTCTCCAGAGTGGTGTACAAACTTTGTCGCTGGATGGCAATCCATGCATATGACAGAAGAGAAACCGCTGCATCTTCTTTACCCTCCCGTGTGCTAGTGGCAGGCTGGCCCTGCCGGATAGCGTGTTAGGCCTGTGGTCCCGCATCTCCATGGAGCGCACGGCATCGGCGCTGGCAAGTGCTGGAAACTTGCTGTGGTTAAAGTGCAAAATTCTCTGGTATGAGGTTACAGCTGTTTGGTCCATGTTCTTCCTTGGATACTTGGTCGTAGCTTTTCCCCGGGTCGTTATCTCGCTGGCCGACTCTTGCTCCAGCCTTTTATTCTTGTTTGAAGGGCTAGAAAACATGGGTATCTGTCTGGACATCAGTACTGCTCAAGTGCTTGTCCCTGGCCAACTGTCCTGCAGCAGCACGTGGGAGAACAGCTACCCTCTGAAAGCAGAATAGATGCCGTCACCCTGTTACTCTGTTAATCGGCTGTGACAGGGTCACCCAGCAGCTCGCAGGGGATACTCGCGTGTCGGGTGCTGGGTAGCCGGTGTGCGGTGGGGAGAGGAGCAGGGTCGGGGAGGTGTGGCTGGCCCTGGAGGCAGGGAGAGGCCTTGGAGATTGGTGACCGATGTCTTCTGGATTGTTTATGTCTGTTGTTAGATGGGCTGGGCTTTGGAGGGTGAAGTCGGAGAAGGAGCGTGAGGAGGACTCTGCGTTTCTTCTCCGAGCTGCCTGTGCATTTGAACAGCAGGGATTGTCTTCCAATGTTTGATTATTGAGTTTATGCTCATACCTTTTAGGATCATTATTTTAGCTTTTAGTGCTTTGTGCTAACACTTTGGTAGAAATGGCCCGTTTTAGTGCAAGGTTATTATCTGAAGACATGAACTTTAAAGAAGGGAATAAACCCAGATAAATTCTTTACAAATCTGACATCATTTGCAAGCTAAGTGGCTGATAGTGAGGTGGCTCTGAACACGGAAAGCTTTTCTGCCTGGATATTGGGGATCTAAGAGAGATATTGCTATGTGGCATTGATTCCAGGAGAAAGTGGTGCTAGTGGTATCACTTTACTGTAGTCTGAACAAAGCAATGCAAAATAGAGAGTAGACTTTTATGAAGAGATTTGGTTAGAAGAATTAATAAGTCTTTTCCACTTTAATTTCTGAATCATAGAAATGCATTTTAGCATGAAGAATAGGTCTATTTTTAAATGTCAAGCAGTCTATTTCAGGAAAGGGGAGGGGGAGTAACTCTTAAGACACAAAACACTGTGGATACCTCTAGTTAGAGATAGCTTTTTTCTTTCTCTCCCTAAATGTGAAAGAGCTTCATGCATTGTTTTCCAAGAGATTGGCAGTTCCACCACTATAAGTTTTTGAGATAACTGTACATAAATTAGTAAACTACCTGTGGTATTAAATGATGATTCATGCTTTTCAGAGAGTATAACATGTATTAAGGCTTGGTTAGATGTAACTTAAATCATAGCTTTTTATAGGCAAAATATATTTTGTATGCATATATCTTCATTTTAAAATATCTTTTAGGAAGATAGATTTGCAAAGCTCACTAGTTTTTAAAGCAAGCTTGCCCTCTTTTTCTGTTTGTGTTTTTTTTTTCTAAACTGGTAATTGCTTTGGTAACAAATCTGATAAGTTTAATTTGTAATATAATGCAGCACATCTTACACCAAAACTTCAGCAGCAGACTAACTGATTAGATCATATTACATGGTATCATGGTCCTAGTGTGTGTGGATGCAGTCTTGTTTTTATATTTGTCGCTTCATATTGGCTAATTGTTATTTGGTGCAGTAATGTCTAGATTTGACTCTGATTCTGCTGTAGCAATTGACAAAAATAGTACTACTAAATCTTTGTGTGACTGTTGTTTAAATGTTTTTGTTGTCTGCTCTAACTCTGGCATCCCCAGTGAATCCTGGGAAGGCTGTAAGAGACAGACCCATTCATTCTTTGATTTCTCAAAGCAATTCTAGACAGGGAAGATAAATTGGACTTTGCACTGTCTTCCTTAGGTGTGAAAAGACTCTTGTGATAGCTGTTTCTTCTGCTTTGGCATTTCCTGCAGCAGACTTATTTCCGATTACTCTTCAGTTGATCTACCCACCTTTTACAGAAGTTGGGTTTCGATCTGATGGAACAGATGTTTATTATAGATGAGTTTTGGAAGGGTGAAATATTGGTTCATTGGAGGGCTTTATGGACTGTTTTAATATTGGAGTTTTTTTTTTTAAATTGACTTAAGTATTCCACTACTATCACAAGCTCAATTTTCATTAATATCTACATTGCTTGAGTGTCAGATCTTGCATCATAATAAGGATTTGTCACAGCAGTAATGTAATGTGTTTGAATTAAATAGTCTGTTCATGAAATCATCCAGTGTGTCCCATATACAGCACTCTTGTGGTTAATATTATACCAATATCTGTGGCTCTTGTAAGGTTGCTATTTCTCAGCCTTTAGCCTAAATTCTTGCACATATGTATGAGATGAATATTTGAAATGTGAATTGAGATAGTTGCTTGCATAGAGATGTCAAACGGGATAAATGTCGGTGCTGACTGCAGTGGTAGGTTGCATGTGCTAAACGAATGGTCTACATGACAAATAACAGATTCACTAGGAAATGCAGCATGCCTCAGTTAAATAATGAAAAGGCAGGAAATTACCACTGGAGTCATAACAGTAACGTAACTCATCACCTCCTCTTTCTAGCCACTTACCCATCTTTCTAATGCACCTGTGATCTGAAGGTTGTATGCAGTAATTGATAGATACTAAAAAAGGTCAACCAAAACAGTCTTCTGCTTTTTCTCCCCCCTCAAAGTAGCATGTCTTTTTCTTCTCTACGGTGTTAATTTAAAAGAGTGTAAAGGAAAGGAGTAGGAGGAGTTCAGCTTGTAGTTCGATGCTATGCGGAGGTACTGAAGCATCTGCTGAAATGTGTGGTTTTATACAGTGCTGTTTAATCATATGTATACTATAAGACATCCATACAAATAGGTTATCAGAAATGTGCATTTTTGATTCTGCATGTCAGCTGTGAAACACTTGCAGCTATAACGTGTGCTACTTAATTGCAGTAAGGACTCCGATGCGGTCTGAAAACAGCTATATCCGTTGTCGGCTGAGAAAAGCAAGCTCGCTGCAGTGGCGGTGTGGCTACCAATGGGACATACTTCATTATGGTTTCTGTTCCTCCACTGCTGTTAACGTTGTGCTAGATAAAGCCTTCCTAGGATATAGCAGAACTTGTTTGAGTATGTGCTAACCAAGAAATACAAGTGAGCCTCCTTTTCCTTTTTTTGAGAGACAGGCTTCAGGGCATGAGTGGGATTGCTGGGTGTTTTGTTGTTCCCTTGGTATTGCTTGCAGCGTGCTATATCCCTTCCCTGCACCCCTGGTACTGCAGAGCTGATAGATACCTATGAGAATTTGCTTGTGATGATCCCAAAGGAGCCCAGAAAAACCTGGCAGCAACAGAAAATAAATGCTCTCCTCTCCCCCAAAGCAAGCCCAAACGCTGCCTGTGTTTTGTAAAGGCAGAATAATGTAATGAGCTACCCAGGCTTCCCGATGCCTCTAGCAAAGCGGTCCGGGAGCTTCCCGGTGCCTGGCCGCTGTGCCCAGGGAGCGGGGCTGGCATGGCGCGGAGGGGTGCCTGCCGGGTTGCTAGGCAGCTGCTGCCGGCTTGGAGGTACAGCTGTGGAGGCATCTGGCCGAGGAGAGAGAGAGGAGTCCCTCCTCCTCCTCCTCCTCTGCCTGCCCTCCTCGTTAATCTCACTAAATATAGATGTACGTGTTTTTGTAATACGTGGTAATGTAGGCTGTATTTTTACCAGGCCCTGACTCCTTCAGGCTTCTAATGCTAATACTAAGATCAGTGTTGACTTTAAAGCAGTGCTGAACATAATTCTTTGACTTCATTCCACAATGAATTGGTTGTTTTGTTTTGAAATTTGCAGTTCATATATCCTTTCTTACCTGAGTATCGGAAAGTCCTTTTAGTAGGCACCAGTGAGTTTCAGATTTCCTAGGAGCGCAGAGGGCTGGCATGAGTTACATTGCACTAGTTGCAGTCTCCCTGGTTCAGAAGATTCAACTGATGTCAGAATAGTTTTGATATTAATTTGGAAGATGTAATTTCTGTTCCAGGACTCTAACTATGCTTCTCCTATTAAATCACTAGAAGTGCTGAGTGATAAACTGGAGCGTCCTTCTAATAATCTTTGACGGAGCTTTTGTAAACAGTGGTTTATTTCTGTCTTGCCGTAGGATTAGGTGCTTAATTCATGTCTGGTCTTAATAGTGGCAATGCAGACTAAGGGACCATTGAAGGATGTGTTGATACGGATTTACAGAAACTGGCTGTTTGAATATATGTTGAGATAAAATGCCATTAAGTTGCTCCTGAATATAGATTTTTGCATGTAGTGCTTGAAGTGCTGCTGTGCTGAATTTCCTCTTATGCCCCTATGTTGCTGCAGTCAGTCTGGTAAGTCCACAACAGAGCCTGAAATTGCTGGAAGTCATGTTATTAAAGTGTGAAAACACAAAGTAGTTGGAGGAAACCATTGGACTGTGAAATAGGTGGATGCTCCATAAAGGAGCCTAGATAAGATAATCAACAGGCATGTTACAAAAAGCCATGTTTGGTGCTTCAAAAAGGTGTTACTTTGGCTATAAGCTCCAGTAGCTTATAGTTAACACCGTAGACAAAATTGTAATGTGCAACCTACTTGCAGCTTTAATACTTTCACTGAAAAGTCACAAGACATGAAAATTCTGCTCATGGTTTAGCAGACCACTCTTTCTCTGAGAAAAATAGAGGTGAAAGCTACGTATCTCAAGTGCCCTTCCTGAAGACCATGCCCAGGAAGAAGGTGTAGCTGAGGCTGTGGGGTGAATGTGAATCCTTCTAGAGCTGTGCTGGAGAGGAAGGTGGCCTGCAGGAGCCAGGGAAGTGAGACCTAGGGCCTGGGCCCTTCCATGGCAGGAAAATACTGGCTCGAGAACTGTGGCTTTTGTTTAATCAATGCATTAACTTGGTCTGCATATCAAAATGTGAAGTGCGTGACTCTAGAAACACTGCTGGGGGAGCAGAACAGATGAATTCTCTCAAAATCTTGTCCTCGGTCTGTGCTTCCATTGTTTCTAAAAAGGGGTTAATTTCTTTTTTAAATCTCTCAGAGATATTATGAAACTAAATTAAAAGCTTTTGAGGCAACTGGATAGTGTAGTGATGAATGCCATAGCTTTGAGCCCATAAGGAAATTAAATATCTTTCATTCTCTGCATGGTTTGGCTGGCATGAAATAAATAGGACACGGGGCCATGTGGGGAGTTATGAGAGAGAGATATTGAATAATTGTGTCATTTTACCAAATCTTATCTGTCCTGTGGGTGGGTGTTGTGTGGCGACAAAGGCAAGTCAGGGTACATACGTAAAACCTCTAACTTTTCGCCACAGCATTTTATTATGGTGGTTTTAGGAAAGGCTGGTGATGTAGACTTGTAATTTTACATGCTCTCTTTTGTTATAAACCCCTGTTTTCAGTTGTTCATAACACTGTCAAACTGCATTTTTGGGGGGGTGCAGAAATTTCCCTTGTTTTGTTGCTGCTAGATCTTGTTCATAAGATCTGCTTGTGATGCCTGCAGAGGGGCCTTAGGCTGCAGGGAGAGCAGGGGTAGCTGGCTCTGGTGTCCCGCTCAGCACGTTCCCCCCTCACGTCTGTCGGTGACCAGACCCTACCCTGGCTGTTTGCACCTGACGTGCAAGAAGTGCATGCTGGATTTCCCAGGCGAGAGCGAGATCTCCTGTGCAGGTATTACTCCAGGCTCTGCTGAGACAGGGCGTGGGCCTTGCTGTTGCTCCTTCTCCTGGGATTTCAAGTTGCTTCCAAGGCTGCTTAAGCAGAGTTATGGAAGGAGCCAATTTATGCGAGTACAGGCAGGACGAGAGCCAGAATAAGAGGGAAAAGGCTAAACTGAGCAGAAGAGCCTGGATCTTGGAGAGAACAGGTATTTGGAGCCAAGAGAGAAGAGAATCAACTCTTTTGGGAAGGAGGCTGGGATAAGGGGCTGGTGAGGGCAAATGGATGGAGGAGAGGGAGCTGAGGGCACTGAGCATTTAGAATAGCTGAATAAGGAAACATTAAAATGAGAATAGGTGTTGGGAAATGAGAGGAGAGAAAGGAGACACTTGACAGGGAAACATTCCCATTCTTTAAATGGTGATACTCATGGGCATGGGAGAACTAAGGATAAAGAAGACTTGGAGATGGAATTAGGAAAAAAATGGGAAAGAAGGAGCGGGTGGACTGAGGAGCTCCAGCAAGAAGACTGGAAACTGTTGTGTGTTGGTACAAGGACCGAGAGTGGTGAGGGTGGCTGAATGCAGAGATCTGAAGGAAAAAGGAATGTGACTTAAGGTCATAATGCACATACAGTCTGGGAATTACCTTATGTTCCCCAATTCTGTCCTTTTTTGAGGATTTTTTTGAGTGCTTGAACTTTCAATGTTAGGTTTATGTACATTTGTTTTTTCCTTGTTTGATATGAATCAGCATTCAAAATGCTGTTTCTGACCTGAGTGGCTTCTGTTCCAAGTGCAGAGTAAGTGGGTTGATTGTGGCTGTACTTGGGAGGAAGGTGGAGAAAACGAGTTTAAGATCCACAATTCTTCAGTTAAATTCATACTTACGTTAGCAGGAATAACAGCGAAAGGCACACTGTGGTTAGTTGTGGAGTTCCACTTTTGTGTCTCTTGAGCTAGCAGCTGTTGTGTCTAGTTCTTGGTTTAAAGCCTTGCATCAGATATTTTTTAAGCAGTATTAGTTGAACTGTCTCTTAAAGAACTGTAATATAAAGCATTTTGGGGGACCAAAAGGCAATCAAAATCCACAAGTGTATTGACAGAAACATGGAGTTTTCTGCAGAAATGTCCTGAGATCGATGTGAGATATTCTGGAATTTGGTGGGTGGGTGGATAGTGTGGTGGTTTGTTTCTGTGGTTTTTTGTTTTAAATCATGTCAAATTGGAGCTAAAGAGAGAACTTTGCTCCTATGGGCAAAGCTAGGGCTAGGCAAACTCTTTCATTCCAATACTTGCAGAAAAATGCTGTCTTGATTAGTCAAAATGATTGTCAGTTTTTTTTTGTGCAAATAGGAACTTCAGATAAAGGGAAGAATGAGAAAAGGGAGGAACTTCCATCTTGAAAAAGAGATAGGAGTAAAGAAAAAAGTGGAACTCCCAATTGTAAACTTTCATTTTATTAAAAGTCATTTTGTTTGAAACAAGATGCATATTTTCTTGAGATTCAACCCAGCTACTCTATTGAGAAACATCCATTAGCCTATCTTGGTGATTTATGTGTGTGCATTTGGAATTCAATCTGCATGGATTTTTGGTTATTTTTTTGTTCATCTAGACCTGGTTCCTTAATTGAAATATAAGGTAATTTGGGGATTGTGAGTGGTGAGATTAGTTAGAGCTCAGGAGCTCTCAGGTGTGTGTGGGAGCAGTTTAAACTCAGTAGTGCCTGAAGTATTAGAGATCATACCTGACTGTGATTTCAGCCTGGCTTAATACATGCCTGATTGAAAAGCCCTGTGGGTCAGAAACTCTTGTGTGAGCTGTTCGGTCATGCCTGCAGTGAGAATGGTGGCTTTTCTCAGAAGATCATGCAGAAGACACATAGTCCCACTTCAACCATTTGACTTTAATTCTTCATCCCACATAAACAAGACCCTATATTCCCAGGCAGATACCTCCAGGGAGCAAGTCAGATCATCCAAGTTAGATACCTGAGAGGTTAAACACTGCAGCTAACCCTTCTCTGTGTCTCGTAAACTCCCTCCCACCCCCAAAATAGGTGGTTCTTATATTATAAATTTGAAACTTTTGTTTCAATAAAAAGCTTAATCCTTAGCTGCTTCTTATTTATCTACAGTAAATCTCAGATTTCCTGTCGATACTTATGTGTATATTTGGAACAGAATTGGCTGGGGCTATGCAGAGTGCTAAAAGAAAATATCTGCTGGTGGTTTTTCCATGGGCAATGAAATACATTATTTAATCTCTTTCTTAAAAGTGGTATTTATAGGCTGTGTGGAATAGAAGTCCTGGTTCTCTGCTACTGATAATCCTCACTTTTCTGGCAAAGCAACATAGGACCATATTAATGGTCAGAACTTGAGGCCGCTGGCACTGCGCAACAGCCTGCACTGCCTACCTGCCACAGTGAGATGCTGTGTCTACATAGGAAGAGGGTATCTTGAATTAACTAGACTTTAAAACCATAAAGCCGACTTTAGTATGTGTTCTTTTTTCTTTTTTTTAAGAAAGGGGAGAGATATTTAATCTAAATGTTAATTATTGTAAAAAAAAAAAAAAGAAAAGAAAAAAAAAAAAAAGAAAAAGGTTGCCTTTGCTGTTAACTTTAAAATAGTCTGTTGCATCAGCTTTGTTCAGATACTGAAAACTGCACAGCTAGCTAAAACATAACAACAGACTGCAGTGGTTCTCTCTCGGAGTATATGCTTAAAAACTGCACAGCATTGGGAATGGAAGATTTCTTCCAGTCACCCATCTATGACTGCTACACTGCTGAGGTTTATTCACTTGCATTAAAATGAGAATTGATGAAGAAAAAAAATTCTCCTCTGTTAAGTGCTTGGGGAGGAAGTGCCTTTGTGTCTCAGCTGGACCTGAACAAATAACTATTCTACTCAACACTACAAAAGCCAATTACAGCCACCATGGTGATGGAGACTGTATGGGGAGAGCGAACACTTCAGCTGTTTTCTCCTCTTTTTCTAATACAGATCTGTGTTAATTTGTTTTTTCTTCTTAATTTGCTGCTGCTTCTTAATTTGCTTCCTATAATTAAACTGTTCCTGTTGCCTAGCATGAAAATGAATTGTGCTAACCTGAGACTAGTATTTCTGAGCCTTTAAAATTTTAAGTCAGCTGGCTGTAAATCTCTTTTTTTGATAGCAAGGAGAAGATCTGTTGTTTGAGTTTATATGCTAAGATGCATGGAAAACTTTATTGAATATAACATAGTGAAATTGCACTTCAAGAATAATTTGGAAAACTGTATTTAAGTGACTTCATCTCTTCTATCTTGTTGGTTCAACTTAGTTGTAATAAAATGTAATATAAATTTATTATAAAACATTTTGGAACTATTTAAAGTCAACATGACCTTGTGTGGAAAGTCCCTCAGCGGTGTTTTTCAGCTAGTATGCAGTTTTAAACACTGAGATAAACTTGATCAATTGTCCATGATTCTTTCATATTTACATTTGTGTTGTGTGGTAATGACTAAATTTATATTTGCGAAGGTTTGCTCCTTGTGAAGATTGCTTTGAAACTGCCAGAAATCCATTTAACTAGAAAGTTGTATGGCACGAATCCAAATACATACAAAGCAAGCCAGGCTGTGAGTGAGTTAGCCAGGAAAGATTAGGTTTTACCAGTCTTGATACTGCTAAGACCTTTTCAGAGCTAGGATAGAAAAGCAGTACATAGAAAATTATGTTTAATTAAGGTAGGTAGGGTAAAGTGTGGAAAAAACATATGAGAGGCTTCTTTAATTTAATTAAAATTGTTTGTGTCTTAGAAAACACAGTCATGTTGTAAGGACTCTCTTCTTTTTGTTTTGTTTTTTAGGCACTCAAAGTTATCCTGCAGCTCAGTGTTAAGACTGTGCTTTGGAAACAAGATGGGAAGTAGAATGCCCTGCCTTGAGATGACATGCACTTTATAATGGTAAGTGTGGGGAGTTTAAATACAGCCACGTAACTTCTGAATCTAAGCTGAGAGGATGAGGGTATATGAAGACCCATACACTTGTCTTTTGTTGCCTAAATGTACTGTTCCAGGCAAGAACTTAAATATGTGGATGGATGACTGCAGCACCTTTTTGCAGGCATGTTTGGTGGTGGCAGGATGGCATTCAGAAATTCGGCATGATGTTTTTCTGTAAGATAAAATCAGTTTGCTTTTCTTGTTCAGAGAATGTACTTAAAATAGCATGACAAATGTATTTTTTGAGGAAAAATAATTCATATTTTTTATTTGTTAATATATTTGTCTAATACTGAATAAAATGAATATTGGTTTTACATGCAGTGTTTTAGGACTGCTTTGTGGTCTTTTTATACCATCTTTATTAAAAAAAAAAAAGTTATCCTGCATGAAAAAGTGTGTGCTTCTTAATGAAGATAGGCATGTAAACTATTCAGGAAGTATGCAAATCAGAATGTTTGGTATTCATGGAAAGACAGCGGACACATCTTCAAAAGGTGGTTTGGAAAACAGAAAGCACCTGCATATATGGAAGGAAACAATTAAAATGTCTCAACACTGTATTTTATATAATTTTTCAGTTCAAACTGTGTGTACTTGTTAGCTAATCTGGACCTTTTTTTAATAATTGCAGGGGGATGCTTATCTTTACTTCTGTGTTGGATTTTAACCGTGGGAGTTCAATGCATCTCAGCAATTGCTGTCTTTCCTCAGCACTTTAGCTAGAAACGAAGTAAAGCAATGAGGAGATTTCTTTACTGCAAGGTGGTTCTAGCCACTTCTCTCATGTGGGTGCTTGTGGACGTCTTTTTACTCCTGTACTTCAGTGAATGTAATAAATGTGATGACAAGAAAGAGAGGTCTCTGCTGCCGGCACTAAGGGGTAAGTGCCAAGTCTAAGCTATCTTTGAAGGCCAAAGACTTGTTGGAAGTATGTGGCCTCATATATGTGTTACTGTACTTTCTGAATCATTTTTCTGATTCAAATGGACAAAATACCAGAATCTGAAATACTTCTCTTCTTTATTGTTGCATTTTAGTGATTTCTGAGTTAGTTTCAGTTATCTTAGTGTTTGACCTTTGCCATAATGAAGTCTGAGTTTTGCATGTGTGCTGTCAGCAAAAATAATACAGGTCTCTGTGTGGAAGAGAAAAGCAAAGCAAACATAATAAGAACATGCTTTTTTGTTAACAAAAGTCACTTGACCCACTATTGATGCTCTATGCTTTTTTACCTTTGTGAAAGATATTTAATTGGAAGCTTGCTTTTAAACTCTTTAACTCTTGCTGAATCAACTTTTAAAAGATACTTTGATTCCTTCTGCCATATGAAAACATTAAGGTAAAGTCTCAAATGCAGATGGAGCAGAGATTGGCTTGTCTCACTTGAGATATTCTTAGCACTGTAACTTACTACAGGGAGTATTCATGAAAAGCGAACCTTGACAGAAGCAACTAGTCTTCAACTTGTAATTGTAAATTTCCAGAGCAGGCGTTCGCAGGACAGATGGTGTGCTGCTGGGTATCCAAAAGAAATGACGTAAGTACTGATTAGGGCTTATTATAAACTTGATAGTAACCTATGGAAACTAGAATTTTGATTCCTGAACACAGTTAAGATGATCAGCCTGTGGAAAGTTCCACTTGGAAGGAGGAGGAGAAATTTGTGAAATATGGGTGGGTTTTTTTCCTTGTTGTTGTAAATTAACATGCTGTCCTCCAGGGGTTTAGGCTCAGCATATAGAGGAAGAAAGGTAGTTTGAATCTCTAATAAGAATGGAACAAGCCTAATTATAACTAGTGCAACTGCTTTTGTAATGTACTTACTGTTGGCAATGGGCAAAAAGTGTCCGAGTCTATTACTCTGTTCATAAAGGCGCATATATGTTGAACCAGTGATCTTCAGTTTTGTCCACAGATTAAGTCATTGCCATCCCTCTAAAAGAGCTTTGGGGATATGGTTTGGTTGAGTTGATAACTGTAATAATTTGAAATGAAAATACTGTGGAATGATTCATTTGTCAAATAGCGGTCCTTATCAAAAAGTATTAGGAAGTTATCACTTTGACCTTCCAAACATGCAAATAGCTGAACAATGTAAATTTCTATTTGTAACTGTTCAGTTGTATTTCCAAAACATTAGGGTATTGTTTATTGTCACTGTTTTTCTGTGTAATAGAAATATTGTATTTTAAAACAAATATTACATAAGAATCTGGTGTGTCATGAATAAAATGACTCAATTTATCTGTATTTTCAGCTGCAGAAAAGTGATCATAGATTATTTTTGAATTACACACTGGAATTTTCTCATTAATTACATTCTCTGCAATGTCTTTAAGGGGCTGCACTTTTTAATAGGATAATTTGTAGAGGAAAGAAGATTTACTGTTCTAATATTTGTTTAATTTGAAAATTAACTTCGCTTTCTGTAAATCAATCTAGATTTAAAAAAAAGATTAATACTCCTCCCTAATCTGCCCTTGAATTTATTTGAAAACATCTAGAACTGACAAGTGTGAATTTGCCTTTTTGAGGCTTTTCTTGTCCAGTCCATAAAAATAGGCGAAATATTATAATATTGGACTCTTATTTTGAATTACTCTGCATTTGGCTACCTGAGTGTGGTGTTTGTTTTGCTTTTTTTGAAACACTCAATTCATTGAATTCCATGTTCTGTGTTAGAATTTCTGTACAGAAAACTCATTTCTTCACTAGGACTTTAGCATTTAAAAGCTGTTTGCCCTCAGTTTTGAGAATGAAGTTATATTGGATATAAAATTCTATTTCTACTTGAAAGCCTGGCAAATGCTGTATTAAGGCTGTTACTATGCATATTCTACTCTTATCCCACATATTATTGACTACAATATGGCTTGCAAAATTACTAGTGATATATAATATGTGGGGACACAACACAATTTTATTGGAAATTCATTACATGTTTCTTTTTGTAAGATTACAGAAATTCTAGTAAACCTAGTAAGACCACACTGAGAAAAAGCAGAATTCATGTATTTTATCCTTATCTTTTTGACCAGTTTAAAAAGAAGAAGAAAAAAAAAAAGGCAGTTCCATGGAGTATAAAACAGTGTCCTTCACTTACATCTTTACTCCATTTAGTGACATACTGAGTTAAATTAGAATAACTTAAGTAAACTGTAATCATCTCGTTTCTAAACAGGTGTAATAGGATATGTTAATGTAAACTTTCATTTAAAAGCTTTTGCTTTTAGGAAAGCGTTGTTTAGCAGATGAGGGCAGTTAATTCACTGAACAAGGACTTGTGTAAATAATTGCAGCAAAACCATTTTTTCTCATTGACAGTTGTAAATAAAGGTTCAGAAACTTTGTCTGAAGTTTGTGGGGTTTTGTATTAGTCTATCTACACACTTGAAGTAATAATATGGTCATTTCTGTATAACTGTTATATTCCAGTTTACTAAATTCATAGGATTTTTTTTGACTTGCAAGTGGGTTTATTCAAAGCGTTAAATATTTTTAGCTAGAATAGATGGTGATATTTATTGCTGTGTCAGCATGCATA
The DNA here is from genome assembly GCF_036370855.1 of Dromaius novaehollandiae. Taxonomy (NCBI): domain Eukaryota; kingdom Metazoa; phylum Chordata; class Aves; order Casuariiformes; family Dromaiidae; genus Dromaius; species Dromaius novaehollandiae. Next base: position 1,916,228 of record NC_088104.1, on the reverse strand, counting down.
TTTTGAAATAAATTCCAAAATACTGTAACCTTCTGTTTTGTTTTAGAGATCCAGCAAAATTTCTTCATTTAATTCTGCTGAAATTGTGTTCTGGTGGAATAATTGGAAATGTTTTCTTAAACTTCTGTGTCCCTATACTGCAGGCTACTAAACCCCCCTTTACCCTAAGTGCTACAAGCTGTTATGATGGATATAGCATATTGCTGCTTTTTTTTTTTTTTTTTTTTTCTCTGTAAAGTACCTGCCTGGATACCATCACCTTTAAGAACTGTATTTGTCAGTCTATGATGTCTAAGTGAGAATGCAGATTTGTAAATATAAAAAGCAACATAAATACAGTATTTCCACAAGAATATTAAAAAGGTGCAACAAGAATCAATATAGTAATAGAAATTTAAATGGGACAGTAACCAATATTTAAATCACTTAATCCATTATCTTGGTCATTAATTAGACAGGGAAGGCTTCAGCTTGTGTAGTTTTGTGTTTAGACATAAAAAAGGTAAACTTTTCATGCCTTTTTAGTCATAATAATTACTGCATTGTAAATGATTCATAAAGATAGCCTTACAGTAGATGTTGAAATGTAAGCAGCGATGGTTTACAGAAAGGAACACAACTGTCTGAAATTCCCCTCTGATGTCTCACTGTACATCATTTAGTACACAAGTGACAAGTATAAAAGCTGAGTGTTATAAAAATGAGCTGTTGCTGTGTTGGGTTAGTAATATTGCTTAACAACTTGCAAGTGTGATCCTAATCAAACTGGAGCTGGCGTTCAGTCAAGTTATCTTCACTTGCATCTATTTTTGTACCACTAGTGACAGAACAACACTTACTTCTTGAAGCTACTTCCTACTTAGGAGGCAAGTTAATACTGGGCAGCCTTTCAGCAGGCGTTGTTCATCAATGGCACACGTAGGAGTTGGGAAAATACCAGATCAGTAGGTCAACAGTCTTGCTTTCTCTTAGTGCAATGCCCACAGCCCCAGGTTGAGTTGGTTTAATTGCTGCTTCCTCCCAGCATTTTGGTGTAGGTATTTGAACGTACTTCAAGGTGCCTAAATCAGCGGTGTGTGGGCAATGTTGTCTGAAAAAATTGAAGTGACAGAGAAGTAAGTTCCCAGGTTATGCCTCAAACAGACTGCCTGGGATTGGAAAGAGGATTGTGCTCCCTTGCTGCGCCCAAAGATTCCTTCTGTTGAATGGCAAGCTGCACAGCAAGTGTGGAGACTTCTCTGGAAACTTGGGTTTTATCTTCAGCTTCAGGAGACTTCAGGGACTCCCTGCAGTTGCCAGCGAGGAAGAAATTTGCCTGTGTATCAGAATGAGCAAGAGCCCTTGCTAAGAGGTGTGGTGTATGGATTTGTTTTTTGTTAATACTCCTGGGATTCACTTGCTGTTATTTTTCCTAGGGTGATATAGGAGATGCATGCTTTTCAATGTTTTTCTTTTTACATGGTTGATCCTCCTTAAAATGTTTAATGATTTGCAGTACTTGATTCCCAGTCCCTCTCTGTAAAGTGAACAAAGCTTGCTAGTACCGTATCTCATCAGGACGTACCTGCTCATTCAGATTCCTTTGGGGAAGTTGCGTGCTGGCAATGGTATTGCAGGTTTTCCTGAGCTGGAAAACCAGAGCGGAGATACTCTGGAAAACTTCTGAAAGCCATGAGTTGGCAACTCAAAAAAACCCAACAGAAAGCAAACACATATGCTCCTTACCCTGTAGGGTGTGTGCATGAGGACTTCAGAAATGTGGCTTAGAGTAAACCGAGGAGGGGTGTACCACAGTCTTCACTTAGTTTCTGAAGTTTGTAAGTATTCAAGATGTTCTTGGAGTTTGTAAGTATTCAAGACGTTCTGTATTGCCTCTTGAAAAACCCTTACTGCAAAGTCTGTCATCAGGCCCCTGAGCCAAGCATGGATTCAGAATCACGTGGGAGAAGATAGCGCTTGATTTGTCAAATGTTCTGGCTCAGACTCGACTCCTCTGTTCCATGTTGATACAGTATGTATTTCTTGTTTTGCTTCCAGCTAAGAGTTGCAGAACTCTGTCACATTTGGTGCTAGTGTTAATGATGATTCTGCTCCAAATATTTCTTAAGAACAGCTCTGCTTCTTGGAGAAGTTGGTTCTCAGGGGTGGGGGGAACAGAGAGATGTGTCTGGTCTTACTTAAGACTGTGGGAGTGAAAAGGTGAAATAATAGAGATAAGCTGGCCTAAGGAGGAGGTTGCAAATGCAGTCTGTCTTATGCTGTGAACTAATCATATTCAATGTGTTATTCCTAGCAGATGATTCTCCTGAAACATGCAATAGATGCAGCTGACAGGGTAGAATGCTTTCAGGTCTGCTTGAAGAAATAATCTTATATTTAAAACAAAAGTCCTTTTTGTACTCAGTCTAAAAGTCAGTTCACTCAGCAAGCTGAGCTTGTGACCAAGGAAATGCTGTTTAAATCATGTTGGAACGCTAACATTCAAGTTAAGTCACGAGATTAAAAGAGATCTATGAAGAAGGTATATGTAAAAAACTGGAGCGATAGTGCTTTTATTTCAAAAGTGGCTTGAGCTTCCTCTTTACTGTTTCCTTTTTCTTCCAGCTATTGAACGTAACAGAGGCTATGAAGAGCAGGCTATAAGCATTATAAATACTTCCTTATTAACTCTGAGTCTTGTTCTCGGATACTGTTTAAATTTAATTGGCATTTTCTCTCAGAGCACACGCAATTCTAAACATAGAGCCTCTTTTGAACAAAGATTTAGCACCTAATCTTAGAAAGCTGAGTGAAGAGTTTAACATCTTGAAACAAATTCACAAATGGTGTGTTTTACTGAAGTTGTAGATCTTTGCTTTAAAGACAGCGTATATCATAATAAAGATGTCCTTGGTGGCAGCTGGCTTAATGTGTCCAACAAGATGGTGTGAACAGTGCAAGGCCAGCACTTCTTGGAAAAACAAGTCAGTGTCTGTGGGTGCCCAGTGAGGATCTCGTTACGGTAGCATAGCAGTTTGTTCCAGAAGACCACGCTTCTCATTGCTATCCTGGCATCATGCAGGTAGGAGTGTGCATTACTGTTTGATAAATTCTCCCTGGTAGACACTTATTTAAAAAACTACTGACCATTTCTAAGCCAGTAGGCAATTTGACAGCCTGGCATCTTCTCAGTTAAGCTTTGTTTTCATTTTCCATGAATTAGAGTAATTCTGAACGCCTAAGAGAGCTGTTTGAAGGTTACTGCAGACTCCACTTTGTTACAACAAAGTCCATGAGACCAAATTGAGACCATCATCCCATGGGGTTAGGTGCTGTAAAATGACCAGAAGTTCACCAGTGGCTGCAACCAGGGATCCTTTTGAAGTGCACGGATGAGTTTGAAGTTGTATGTGCAGAGCACAAGTGATACATCTCAGCAAAACATTAATAGCCAGAGGTTCAGCTTTTCTAGTTAAGTTGCTATCGATAGGTGTAGGCAGGAGCATCAATTCTGAGACATGCCAAGACCTCTTATCTTTTGAGGTCTGTTTGGCTACTATGTGCTCTTCTATCTTTAACCTCTCAAATATTGTTACACAATCAAATCAAACCCCTTCAAATTTCCCTTCAACTCTGCATGAGTAAAAGGACTCTTCTCCCCCTGCTACATCAGGAGGACCGTTTGTTTTCTGCATCTAGTGTGCTCACTAAGAGGGGGAGGATGTTAATTCACATCTAGGAATCTCGATGTCAGGATGAAGACATCCTGGAGTCAAAAGGCTTTGGGGGAGTTGTTTTTTTTCCTTGATTCATGGTTAAAGGAATTTGAAATAAATGTTTTTCTGCAGTAAAGTCCTTTTCTAACTTTAGTTTCAAATTTACTTAATTTTAGTTAAGGTTGGTATTTTCGGTTTCAAAAGCTGTCTTTGTAGACAGTTTTTGATTGGCATTTTTCTGCCCAGACTGAGTAAAAAAGTGTGGTGAGCTTGGCAAAATAAAAGTACTGCTCTCTAAACAATAAAATGAGCATGTGCAGTGATTGAAGCAGTAATTGTAAAGAAAAAGTGATTACTTAATATATGATTGCCTGTGAATAATGAGATGGAATTGTGATTTTGAATGCTTGTCTTTGCAACATGAATAATGTTTTTAATGTAGCTTTAGAATGTGAATATATGTTTGAGCTTTTCTTAAAGCAGTGACAAATCTTATAATATTACGACTTCTGGTATCTAATATTTATGCAGATACATTTTTGTTTCAGTATTAACTACATCTTAAGTACTACAAAAAAGGGAAATTGTCATAAAATTGTTAAAAATTATTAGAATGCTGTTTTGGAAAGAAGTATAAGAGGAAGGTTCATTTATTCAAATCTTAAAATGTGTTTCTGTTCTTAAAGAGAAAAGGACTGTATTGTGATCCAGTAAAGCAGGTGAAGGAAACATTTGGATGCTGTAATAAAAGTTCGGGGTTATGACCAAGTTTAGGGGGAAAAAAAAAAAAAGCATTCATTTTGGTAGTTTCCATAGAAACACATTTATCTGTCAGATTACTGTATGTATTGGACTGTCTGCAGTAACAATGGTAGCAGATATTTTTAATGGCATACCATAAAGATTTAATAGGTGGATGGATGAATATGTATATTGGACTGACATCTTGTCACAAACTTGCTGACAAGTAAAATTTAAAGTGTCGATTTGGATATTGTGACAACGTACTAAGTTTATTTATAGGTTTTCATCACACAGTTGGAGAAAATGCCTTTCTAGAGCTTGAGGCAAAACTAGCATAATACACATCTTTTTCTGATTGCACACTTTTTTTTTTTTTAAAAAAAGCTGTGTTACTGGGAGATGTGGAGCTTACTGATTCTTATAGACTCCTTCCAAAAAATGTCATGTTATCCAACACACTGTGGAATCCCATCATGGGATGAATTGACAGATATTTCTTACTGTAAAGATTTAATTCCATAACTTACTGTTAAAATATTTGGTAATAAAAATAAATATTATGAAGATGATGTATTTTTAGCTTGGTTGATAGTGAATATTAAAATATTGGAAGATACCAGGAATATTTTCAGCTTGTGGTAGCTGACAGAAAAATGACTTATTTGTGATGTAATTGCAAATATGTTCTCCCTTACTGCCCCAAAGTTGGATAACTCTAGTGTACTTTGTAATAGGACTCTGTTTTAAAGCTATATAAAAATTTACAGCTGTTAGTCCCCAGATTTGATTATTTTTTGAACTGTGAAATTTTTCTGATAAAATAACCCATATAAACTCTTAATGTTATTTTTTTTCAGTTGATGTTTCATAAGTCAGTGTGAAAAGATTGCACTGGGAGAAGTCTACCTTGTGTCCTAAAGTTATGAATAAAATATGGTTAATTTTACTTAACATTATAAATTTTTAAGTAGGAAGGCTAAACTCCATTTTGGGGATTTTTGTTTTGTTTAGGGAATAGTCCACACTGTTTTGAACATGCCACACTGACAATATTATTTCTGATATCTAGATGCTTGCCAGTTGTCCCCATAAAGCCCATTTAGACTTGCCCATGTAGCAGAAGCCCTGGGTGTAAGAGTGGCCTAGCTCATCTAAATTTTACTGGTAGGTATCAATTAGCGGGTTGTACTGTTTGGTATCCACTAGATTTATTTCACTGTTCTTTCTTATCTTCAGTTAAGCCTTTCACGTTTAGGTTTCACTGCTCTGTCTTAGCACCAGACCTGTTTGTCAAGGTGGAGCTCATGGATGTAAACGGGATGGAAGTGTAGGCATACACGTGTGTCTTGCTAATTAGGGCTGCATACATTTAACAATTGCACATATTTTCCAGTAACAGCTTCAACTTTTATCTCTAATATTATAAGATAAAAATAGATTCTATGCAACTTGTTGACAATTTGTTTACTGTGATAGCTTGGTAAATGTTAGTGTTTTTAATGATGTAGGCATAATCAAAAACCTGAACTACAGAAACCTATAAAAAAGGGAAGTGATTTTTACTGCTAGTTGAATATGTAAGAAGATAGATACTTAAGTGCGAAAGGCAGGAAAATGTATTAGCATTAATAGAAATGGGTTCTCTGCTCTTAACTGTGTGTCTTTTGTTTTTTGTTATTTTTTTCCCCAAGAGACAGCCAGTTTAAAATGACTGGCTTGGGCCAATATTTGGGATTACAAAGTGTGTAAAGATGCATGTGTGTAGTAGAGCAGTATTTTTGATTTTCGCATTATATCTAATACTTTTCTCAGTAATAGCTATTCTGCTAGCAAGATACGTAAGTTGTCTGAATTACAAGGCAGAAAACCATTCTTTTAACTGAGAAACTTTTCCAAATTGTTCAGATTAGGATTAACAGAAACCCAGTTTTTGATAAGATCAACTTTCCTTTGGCAATCGCAGAATATGCTTTTCAGCTGCTGTGTAGGTTTTTGTTTTCTTTTTTTAATGTTCAACAGATGAATCATAAGATTACTTGAAATTATTTTCAGACACTAGCTTTTCTCTTTGCAAAGCACTTCTCACACTTAGACCTATCTACTTGCAAAGTTTATAGACAATCAATACCTTAGGAGAAAATAGTTTTATGAAAACTAAAAAGTATTCATAAAAACCATGTGTACTTCTAGCACTGGAAGCTCTGATAATGGATATTGTCTAAAAATTGACTCCGGTTGTGTTAGAAGCTTCACATGGAGACTTTGAATGAGGCTTCATTGATTTCAGGAAAGCTCTGCAAATAGTGTCAGTGCACACAGGTCTGCTTGCAGAAATACTGAACCTTAAAAATGTGAAGCTCAAACTGCAGTCAGCCTTCTAAATCCAATTTTAAGTAATCCTTAAATTGTTCTACATATTATGCAATATATTTGAATCTGTGCTGTTTCAAACTTCAGTACACAGAGCAGTTTTGGCTTGAGTCCTGGAAAAGTTTTAAGAAATAGAACAAAACGCTAGAGAAATGGGAACTCCTGCGAAAGCGCACAGAATGGTAAGGTGGTGCATCATGTTAGGTTGCCACATGTTGCAGCTTTTCTACGTTGCAAAGTAAGAGAAGTTTTTTTACATTAGCTTTAAGCCACTGTTTTATGACTGAATTTTACAGAGTTTGAGGGAAGATTTTGAAATAAATACTAATCAGATCTATCACTAAAAGTAATTTTAATATCTGCTTCTTAGCACAGTATGGAATTTAGTAATAAGAAATTTTGATGTTATCTACAGTAATGCCATGATTGTTTGTATATCTGAATGCCATACTTTGAGACTTTTTTTATTAGTAGGTATCACATGGACTATTCCTGTATGCTGTAATGGAAGTTTTTAGCTATAGACTTTCTCAAGGGCCTTGATTGCCAAATCTGACAAGCTAAAGTGAGCATTCATGTGCATAATAAAGACTGAAGAATTAGAGTAAAATGTATTCCAATGTCATCCTTCTTGTCCTTGGGATTCTAGTCTGTTTAAAAAAATTAAAAAAAAGCCTCTTACATTTTTCAGCATGTCAACTGGATGGTGTTAATATAAATGAGATTAATAACATCTGGTATTTTGTGTCCTTTGTGATATACCAGCTACTAGTAGCAGAAGGGTGTCATTTACATTTAATATTTGGCTGAAAAAGGCATACAAGTTACTGAGAAAGGAACTAGCAGGCATTTCAAGATTAAGTTCTATGGCATTGTAATACAATAACAGTAGTGAGAATTTCTGCATCAACATGGTATGATTATTTTTACACCCCTCTATTGAGTTTTATTCTAAATAATTAAAATCTTGACTCTAAATAATTAAAAGCTGCTGACAGTAGCTCATCTGAGCATGTATAAAACTTACTGTTAAGTCTTGCATATTGCTTTTTCCTAATTGTGTTTCTTATTTGGGACTTTTCATTATATCATGCCTTAAATCTAGCCAATGTTTTTATGTTATAGCTTTTTTATGTGTAACTCCAAAGTAATCTTTTTGCATTGTATTATATGGATTTATTTGTAGGATTCTATTGAAATTCAAAGTACATTGGAAATGGTTAACTCCTGAACTGTTCAATTATGTGATCCTATAATCTTGAGTTTCTGCCCAACATCTTGTCCCTTTCTTTTTCTCCCTCCCCTTTTTCATAAGAAATGATTTTGTTTGTTTCAACAGGCTATATCAGCCTGATCCTACCTACTTCAGTTCCCTGTCTCCAGATATGCTGAAAATATTGTGACTTCGTGTCTACGTTAGGCCTGTTTGAAATGCGGTGGCAGGATTGAATCCTGTTGTCAGGAAGTCTGGTATTAGCTGTGACAAAAATAGCACTTTCCTTCCATGAGTCTTCATTAATTACACACTCCATAGATGATCTACTTACAAAACATACATAGCAGTGCTCAAAATTTAACCATTTGGGCAGGGTAACTAAGGGAGTGAAAACTGAAAGCATGCTTAAGACCTGTGGAGAAGCCTGTTCACCTATTAGACATTCTCGCTATTTGTGTACAAATTAGCGTCGTCTGTTCTTTGTCTCAGTTACTGCTCTCCCTAATCCTCACCACAAAGGTGCAGGTACAATCCTGCCCTGAAGGCCTCCCCTTCCTCAAGAGAAGATGGGCTTAAAAAAATTTGACCCAGCAGATAAACCTTCTAAGAGAAGTTAAAATATAAATTTGGTGGATAAGTCTTTTCTTCTTACATGTACAAACTAAGAAGTGTGATTCAGTTGGGCAGTAAAGCTTTGCTTCTATGCTAGGAATAAGAAGTATAATGTTGATCTCTAATTCACAAGTGTTTCTGCTTTTTTAATAAGGCTTTGTCAATCAATAAAATTGTTTTTGTATATATATAAAGTTAACACTGCATTAATGGATTACAAGGTATTGTATACATTCTCTTATCTAAGAAGGTCAATGTTGTAGTATTTTAAATATCTCTTTCACATGAAGCAGGAATTCTTAGAGAGCTGTCCATGTGGTGACTGCAGTTGGTGGTTACACATTCCTGGAAAAATTTGGCACGGTTTTTCAGTAATTTCTTTTTGTGTGTTTTACACAGCCTGCTCTTAAGTGTTAGGTAACTTTAAATCTAACTGTCTGGAAACTAAATGCAAAATGCCTCTTCATACATTTTGAGAAGCTGCTGTTTAAATTAGTATAAAATATGATGTGTGATATTATTAAATAATTAATTAGGATGAAATTTATTGCCAGGTGTTTGAAAGGTAGAACTTCTGCTAGGTCTTTTTGTTTTAGTATGTGGTGGTTGAAGGTTGGGGTTTTTTTAAGCTTAGTAGGATTTGGCATATTCTTATTTTAGTGAATACAGTTTGAGCAGGAATGTAGTGTGTTTTATAGGCTTTTTTCTTCTATTAATTATTTCAATAGGGTCACTGATAAAACATTTTGACAAATATACTCACATAGAGTTTGAATAAAAACCTTTATAGTGAATAATACAAAGGCAACATCAGACTAATATTGTGTTGCATTTTTTTAATGCATCATAAATAATGATAAAAGGTTTTTTCTTCCTCCCCCCTCTTTCCCAATTTTTGGCAAAATAAGTCAGTTTTGTACTGTGACTCTAGCTTGTCTAGGTTTTCCTAGAGCAAACTCTAAATGTAGGCACCATCTCGTGCAATACTTAGAAACATATTACATGAAATATGAGTTTGCCAGTATAATATAGACATGTTCTTAAGCTTTGTACAAGCTGAAAACTTACACTATTTAGGAGCATTAGGCCATTATCCCGCAGTCAGTTCTTTATGGATCAGTCCTGGTAAATCCAGAATCCTGTTTGGGCCCAAGTAGAATTAATCGGGTTGCAGAGATTCTCTTGTGTGCAGGAGACCACAGTGATTTGAGCAGGCTTGTCATGGGGGAATGCATACAAATTGCTTTGCTCCTGTTATTTACTATCTTATTCTATCATGCTTTTATTTAGTTGACTCAGCTCTTTTAATTAAATGTGCTGAATCATGCCTTGTGGAAAATAAATAAAATGCTTGATCACTAGCGTGTCAGCTCATGCAGAGAAGTGCTGTGGCCTTGCTATCCTGGAAGGATAATTTAGAGCTAGAATTATTATGCTCAGTTTGGCTTTAGTGATAGAGTGGAAACTCTGACAAGGATATCTGGCTTCTGTGGCAATGTATTAGCAAGTCCTTTGAGGCAGAAGAGCGAAGCTTGCGCAGTAAGTGGGAGCTGTCAGTTACTCTCCAGTAATACTCACCGAGGAGCCAGGTGCTCTTTGAGAGGTATCTTTTAAAGTCCTGCAGAAGTAGTTCCTGTCTTGCTCTGGGCGTGTGTAAATTGAACTGTCTCGTAGATGAGGGAGATGAACTTCCAAGTACAAAGTATTTAGAATATTTACAAAGAACAAGGAGTGCTTCTCAAGAGCATATTTAAAGAGTGTAATGAATTAAATTAACCCAGTTTATTTACAGTGGATGGCAGGTCTTCATGCAGTGATTTAAATGTTGCAGTAGAGATTGCTTTCTCTGTACAATAACAATTTTTCAGTGCCCATAATTTAAAAATCTATGGGATGCTTCATCATAGATTTGCCCATAGGGTTGCTCTTTCAATTTGTGTTTGTCTTATGCTCTATTTAAACACTTTTCACCCAGATAGTCTTTAATCTAAGGCCTTCAACTTCTTTATAACTTAGCTTTCCTGGAATACCACTGAGGTAGTGCTGCATCATCAGAAATGGTAAAATTATGCTTTGTCCAAGCTTGTATTGCAGAGCCGGGCTGGGCATGAGGATCACATTCAAGCTTGTGAAATAGGTCATTGAAGTCAACAAAAATGCACTGGGACAGTGACAAATAGCATTTCAAAAAGCTGTGGATTTCCATAATATGAAATGCTATATAATTATTGTAGTGAATTCGGCTATAAGTATCATAAGCAATTCCACCGAGAGAATTCTCCACTCCAAATTGTGTTGAATTACGGGAACAATATTCCTCCTGTAATGTTGGTATCTGAGTGCTAAATAAAACTTTAATCATAAAAGACTTTCTTCATTAAGTGATAACAAAGCTATTTGTAATGAAAGAATTTGCCAGTCTTTCATGGTTTGGAAACAATTTAACCAGGTTAAATTCTCTTATTTTAGATGTTATACAATGGGAATTCCCCTTATTTGCTGCTCCATTGGAAACAGTAAGTTTAAATACAGTGTATTGGGGCCTTAGTGCTAACAGGTTCAGCAGTTGGTACCGCTTTTGATAGTCTTAAAATTTAACCACATTATCTTATTTTAAAATTAATAAAATGGTAATTTCTCTTATTTTGCCACTCAGTAGAAATCATAATTTTAAGTAGAGTGTATCATGACTAGGACAGGAAGATTTAGCAGTTAGTATTAGTCTGTTGATAGACTTCAATTGCTTTCTGTGATCTGCTTGAGGAAGACGGCCCGTGTGTTTTGTGTTGGAGTTGGTCCCGTGTTTCATCACCGGTATCATAAAGTGTTGGGGAGTCGGGGCGGTTCTCCCACGCTGGGACGTGGATTGCAGACTGGGTTAGATCACAGATTGCAGGCTGGGTTAGATCACTTTTTACCTTCTATTGACAGGAAGCTTCTGTTGCTAGGAAGCTTGATTTTCACCTTGTAAGCATTACTTTCTTAGGTGTTACTTGCTGCTTAATACGGTTTTGAAGATGCTAGTGTTAATGGCAAGCTTTAATACTATGTCTCCAATGGGGGTTTCTTAAACTGCCTTTTAATTATTGGTTATGTCATTTGTAATTAAATGGTTATGCTTGAAATAACTTTATTTTGGGGGTGTTTGATGTTCTGCAAGTATAAAAGTTGCTGTGACATTCTGAAGGTATACTTTTTAAAAAAAAAAAAAAAAAGAAAAGAAAAGGAAAAAAAAATTGCCAGAGTTATGAAACACAAATTAGGCAGGTGAGACCTACAATAGTAAATGCTGTTTAACTTGTGTAAAGCTTACAGCGTGATGAAAGAATAAGTCTGAGAGAGAAGAACTGCTTCAGGACAAGTAAATCATGTATCTCAAATTCAGCTAATCAACTAAATCAAACTGGCCTTGGTTTATCACTCATTAGTACATGGTAAAAGGAGTAAAATTAATAATGAAAATGTACTGAAATTACTCATTCAGTAAGTGTCGTGAATGTATATTCTTCTTACAAAACCTCATATGTAACATGAAACTTTGGTTGTAGATTCATTTAAAACCTAGTAGTTCATTTATAAAGGGTGTCTTCTGAAGATCTCTCTTCTATATTTCATGGGCAGACATCTAGAACCACAGAGGGAGGGTAACCTGTCTGCTGCTTAAATTTTTAAAGAAATTAAATAAGTTGATTCACTACTATAATCCATCAAAATGAGTATGTGTGAACATGTAGTCTGAATAAATCATGCATTTCTTTTTGAAAGAAATTAAGTACCCTGGTTCATGTTTACATTCACTACTAAACATTTTCTCAGGAAGCTGAGGTCATACCTTATTAGATGATAACTTTATGGCCTCCTCTCATTACTAATGTGACCTAGTCTGTGCCTCACTTACTATTATTGGCATATATAATCTTGGGTTAGTTTCTATTGGATCATTTTGTACTTCAGCTCCTGAAATATCTATTAAACCTTGTACACATGGATGGTGGGTTTCCTGTGTATCTTGTTTTAAGGTATCTCGTACCATGTTTTCCTGAGATAATGAACACTTAGAGCTAAACTGCAGTCTAGTTGTGAGAGCACAAATTTAAAAAACTCTCTGCTGTTTTTAAAGAAGATGCTGCTTTCAAAGTAGAAAGAATAATTTGAAAAATTATCGCAGTGTAGTTTAAAGTGTACTGCTTTGCCATTAGCAAGAGAAGCAGCTTTCAGCGGGGCAAACAGAACCATAGCACGCTTGTTTTTGCTCCCTGCCGGCAGAGCGTGTGGGCGAAGGCTGCTGTTTCAGGTGCTGCTCTGCGGTGCAGGATGGGCTCCGTGCCGCAGGGCCCGGTGAGGCTGTCAGCAGCCCCTGCGGCTGTGCCCCCGCCCCTGCCTTGGAGGAGGCAGCCTCACCTTTTCTCCATGGCAGGACCGCTCTTTGGGCCAGAAATGGGGGGAATGGGACCAAACAGCTTGTGGGATCCTGACTGTTGGTCTGAGGACCGAGCAATGGGCCCAAATGGCCAGTTACGTCTAGTAAGCTTCTGCTTTTCCAGTGCAAGCAAGAATAAAATTATTTTTTAATCATTCTTGAAGAAACTAACCCTCTGTATAAAATGCATCTTTTTTAGCTAAACCTTTCAAAAGAAATGTTTACACTGAAAATTTGCTGCTGACTCTAGCTAACTGAAACTTCTTGGAGGACCTGCCTTGCCCTCAGGCACCAGGAGGGAGGGAGGGAGGGAGCTGCAGTCTCACAACTGGTATACATGCTGGATTATGTGAAATCCTTCCCATGAAAGGAGAAATCATACATTAGAGAAATACTGAACATGTAGCTATGGTGCTGTGCTGTCCAGTCTGCTGTCAGAAAACTCAGTGTTCTGGTATGCATTTGGTACTGAAATTTAAGATTTCTTTTGGTTCGCTTATAGGAAAATTTTAAACTCTTGTAATCAAGTTGCACTTTTGGATGGAATGGTGGAAGGAAATAGAAAGAAAATTGGTTAAACCACATTTGAAGTACAGCTGCATCTGCAGAATGCTAATCAATGTTTGTAAAGATAAAAAGCTTTTGTATTGCAAACTTCCTAAAACTACCAGTATTCAGCAAAGCTGTAAGTATGGAAATGAGGAAAATTGACATAGTTACGTCCTTTGATATTATTCCCAGACGTACTTGGTGGCAGCATGGTCACCTGACCTCCTAGATACATTTGTAAGATTTGTCTAGCTGTGCTCCCTATTGCTTAATATCAATCCAAGCATATAGAAGTATTTCTGAACACATTCATCATACTTCAGAGACTTCTATCAAGGAGAAACAGAAAAAAATCTCTGAGGAGGAGACTTTGTATCTAATAACCATTCAGTTAATTATGTGCTAGCATTGGACTTTTGGGTGAAGGAGGTCTACAGAGATGTAGATTGTGAGAATCTGTTCATGAGGTTGCCGAAGCTGCTGGTAAGCAAGTTGCAGATGTCACTTGCCCTTTCATAAGGGTATGTGTGTGTTGGAAGGCTCCACACTAAGCCTTTAGCTTGGTCCATGGAATGCCTGGTCTCTCCTTATGTAGGAATGAGATAAATATAGAAAGAAAATAATATAAGTGACAAAATAAAATACGAATATAGAGGACTAGAAATAATTCTAAGATCTGGCAGCAGGACTCGTATTGCCCTTTGGAGCTCAGGGTCAGGATTTCAAGTAGGTCACCCTTATCTCTTGGGTTTTGTCTTTGCTAGTTGAATCTTAGCTTTTATCTGTCGGCCTGAAAGTTGGAGACAAGTACAGTTCATCAGCATAGATGAGAATTGGTGTTGAAATGTGAACTTTTGCATTTGTTTGTAAAATTTTGCTTTCGTGCAGATGTGTTTTTTTTTCCAGGCAAAAGCAGAAAGCTGAAATAAGTCCTCTCAGTGGCTGGCTTTCATAACTGTTGGATTGCAAAATGGTTTGTTAATCTAGGGTGCTAGTCTAGGTGCTTTGAAGATTGCCTTTTGTGAATTCTTGGTGCAGGCTGGTAGGGCACAGGAGCTTCTGTTTGTCTTTACACAAGAAAGAGGAGGGGTAAAAACGTGTTTCTTTAGTTACTCTATGCCTTCTAAGAGGCCCCCTGAGGAGACAGGCTGGGAGAAGTCCTCGTCATTTCATCCCTTAGCATAGGAAGGAAGGAGCACTCAATTACCACAAAAAACCCTGCTCTGTTACTCTGCTGAAAACGCTGTGTTGTCAATATAAAATTTGTGTTTTGTCCTACAACCTAAGAGGTTGGTAATGAGATTTACCTAAGTACTTCTGGGAATTCCTTGATGATAATCTCATAATTAATTCCACATTAGGGAGGGCTGCTGTCAGCCACTCACCTCACTTAATTGTTGCTGGGGCCATCTGTGCGGCGAGCAGGTGGAGGAGAGGAAGCCTTCCTCGCGTGCGCCCGTCGGCCAGACGCGGAGAGTCCCCTCTCGGGTTCGGTGAGCAGAAGTGGAAGGGACACGGATTGGGAAGCACTTGTTTTGGGAGATGCCCTCTTTCAGTCTACTGACAATCTAGTTATCTAGCACACGGACCTTCTGTTGATTAACTACTGGCTTCTTACATTTGCTCAATGCTTATCTATGGGCAGATAATACATACATATATGTGTATATATATAATGTCAAGCAATATGTACATGCCAGATCTTCATATATTATCTGATGTTCACATCACAGTATAAAAACAAGCAAAGAAACACATAGAACCGTAATGCCCCCATTTTAGTAAAGAGGGGGAAAGAACTGCAAACTTTTTTTTTCTTAGCTTCAACTACACAGAAGTCGCATCAGCAGGCCTCATAACCTTCTGGCCATCCTGTCCCCTTGCAAAATGCTTACGGAGGTTGGGAGGCCTGGGCAAAAAGCAGACAGAGAATTAGGGCTTTCTTTGCTGCAGGCCCAAATAAGAAGCTTTTGTTCTGGGAGCAGTAGGGCGAAGCGCACATCTCGCCAAGTGCAGAACCAGAATTCCCCAGGTGCTTTGCTAGTGCCCTCAAATGTGGCATGTATTTCACATGAGATAGTGTAATGTCTCTTTGGCCACCAGCCACATTTTTAGACTCAGACATACTGATGTGATGAGCATTTACTCAGAGTAAAATGATCTGAAAATTATATCACACAGGATTATCTTTGGGAAACTATGTTCCTTGAAGCACAATTATGTTACTGTTCTTTTCTTGTTCTGGGAGCAGGAGCAAGCTAATCTGCATGGAGCTAGATGTGCTTATTAATATGAGGAGAGGAGCGCTGGGCTGGTGTCTAAAGCTTCCCTTTTTTTGTAGGGCTACCAAGGAAGACGGAGGGACTTTCTCTTCTCATTTATCAGACCATTATCTAGCAGTGTATTAGCACTGAATTATTTACAGGTATGCTGTCTGCTACAGAACTAATACTGAAATGTCATTCCTAAATTATTTTCCACAGTGGCATCAAATTCTTTATAAAATACATCTCATGGAAAGGTATGTTCCTGAGTTCACTGCTGTCCTTCAGAGGTGTAAACGTGGGTCTTCAGTATTAACTTCTTAGGATGTTAAGGCATTCATAACTATGCAAATTCAGAACTAAGTTATAATTGTTCGTTGGGATGGGTTTTGTAGTTTTAGATTCAAGAAACTTAGTAAGGGGAAAGAAGTAAAAATCCGCCTGCCTGATCAGGTATGTATTTGTTGGTGCTTCTCCACTTCATGATCTCGTTTTTCAATTCTAGATGCATTGTGTTCAGAATCCCTTTGGCTGTGTTTGAACGCTACAGCTTTGTGCCGTACAGACGTAGTGTTAATTTATGATTGCCTTGTTTTTGCCAGCTGTTAAATGGCAATGATAATATTTTACAGATAGGAGCAGTATGAGGCTTATTAATGCTTGGAAATGTTGCTGGCTCTTGTGAGAAGAGAAATATTAACCTACTGATTAAACAAATAGTATCTCAGTCATTTTAAATCTTGTTTTACACCTTTTTGCTTTACTTTCCCTTATTTGCTATTCTGAACTCTTCGAAAACAAGTCAAAATAGCCCCTTTGCAGGAAAAATCAAGGCATTGTGTGCTTGATTTTGCAGTCCGTGTTCATGTGAAATTCCCCTGGATATCACAGCTCTAGTCTTTTTTTTTCCTTATGTTGAAAATGTTTGCTCTTAAATGGGTTCCTTTCAGTGAACACAAGTAATGGCTCTTATTGTTGTGTCTTAGTTACCTGTTGCTTATTATAGTTCATGGAGTTGGTGTATTTAAATCTATATTAGAAGTCTGATAAACTTCATACCCTATACTATGTGTGACCATATTGGTGATGCTGACACATCCGTTAATTTAGATGATGTTTTAGAAAACTTACACTTCTTGTTGCAGCTATACATAACTGCTGAAACACACAGAAGATGTCAGACCCCCAAGCCCCCTAAAGAAGAATAAATATATTTATGTATCCTCTAAATGCAGATTGTCTGTTTTCCTGCTGATTTCATGCTGAGCTGAAAATAAATTTTACTGAATTTTAGAAGTACATGCTTAAAACATAATTAAGTATGTTTGTACGGAAACTTATTCTTCTTTGCTTTTCCCCCCACACGCGTGGACACGCAGTTTCCTTGACTTTGTAGCTCGTTTGCTTTCAGGCTCATTTTGTCTGAGATCTCATTTTCTGTGAGTATTGAGTTTCTATTTTTGCATTTTACAAACTTGTTTTTGTGGACAACACACTTCCTGTCCCTTTTATTTTTTTTCTTGCATTGATTTTTGTAACTGTGGTCTTTCAAATTGTCTTTGGTTGTTTGTTTTACAGGTTATTTCTTTAAAAAAATTTAAGCTAATATTCTGTGGAATTGTTAATGTTTTAACTGGGGTTTATCATCTTATTACTTCTCCTTAAAGGATCATTATTTTACCTCTGACTCGTGGGTATATTGTGGAATTTGTACATCACTACTTTGCAGGTTTTGATCTGGCAGGTGCTGGCGCTTGTGCCCATCAGAGGGACTAACAGGTGAAGACTGACAAAACAAGCAGAACTTTAGTGTTTCATAATGCTAGCAATCTTGAATCAATCAGAAAGGAGGAATCCCTCCTCTGGGCCATATCCTGCAGGTCAGGCCTTCAGAATGTGACTGGAGTACACAGAAAAAAGAACATCACTTCTTGCTATTAGAGCT
The DNA here is from genome assembly GCF_036370855.1 of Dromaius novaehollandiae. Taxonomy (NCBI): domain Eukaryota; kingdom Metazoa; phylum Chordata; class Aves; order Casuariiformes; family Dromaiidae; genus Dromaius; species Dromaius novaehollandiae. The sequence continues at coordinate 1,898,413 of NC_088104.1, read as the reverse complement.
GTTCCTAACTTCCAGCTATGTGTTCTAGCGAGCAGTCCCGTGCAGCCTGTTTGGTCGTGCCCGTATCCCATGCCGATCCTGTATGATGTCGTCTCGGTGTCTGTGTACTCCCAAGCAGTTGCCCTTTGGTTTGGATTGCTGGCTCTCTGCAAAGACCTAGGTTACCGTCTCTGTATGGGTAGCTTGCTCTGCGCTGCTGAGTCCTGCTCTGCGACTGAGGCTCCCGCAGTCTTTGCAAGCGAGCGGGAAAGGCAGGCGGTTTGTGGGGAGCTGAGAGATGGACTCCCTGATACCATCCCCATGGGACTGGAGCTCTTAATGGTCTATTAAGCGAGAGATACTTCCGTAAGGAACACTTCTTTCATTACTCCAGCTGATATACATTTGAAGCGAAAAAGGCAAGCACACAGTGCTGACCCAAAAAAGGTCTGTATATCAGCTGATCTAATAAATGCTGTTATCTCTTCCCACAGTCCTTGTGATAATAAGCTTAATGGAGACAAAAGCAATCGGGGGAAAAAATCTCTTACTTTTTGTATATCTCTTGGTAGCTGTTTCATTCTTGTTAAATAAGGTTGCATATGTGAGAAATTGCTTTTAACATTTTAAAATTGATTGGTGGACCTTTGGGTTACTGAGAGGTAATCAAAGGCTACCACGCTTTGCTACTGCTGCGTTGCATAATCCTCGCTGGAAGAGCGAGGCGGTGACGAATCAACGTGTCTGGTCAGCAGTTGCTTGCTACGAGAATCAAGAAGACTGTCCAAAGTGACAGTATCTGTCTTTTTTCCTTTAGTATCTAACAGGCAAACGTATGCTGGAAGGTGATACACAAATTAAATTGCAGTTCAGCACTGAATCCTTCTGAGGACTCTAATACTTCAAAGAAGAATTATGACATAGAGGTGTTCATTTGTGGGGTTTTTTTTGTTTGTTTGTTTTTCTTTTTCCCGAAAGACAGGCTTGTACCTCTGTGCATGCTGGCAGTAGCAGCGAACGGTCTTCCAAAAAGCCAGGCTCTGCGGCTGGTGTGGGGAGCTCCGTCCCTTCCAGTCCCGGTTAGGGTAGGCAGTGGGAAAGGAGGAGAAGGTGAATCTCCAGATTTTTAATTTAGGAGGTAGTTCAGCACTTTATTTTAACCTCAGACAAGGGCGGTCTGTATTACTTTGTATTCCAAAATGTTAATCTTGATAGATTAAAATTTTAAATGACTGTGCAAAAATAATGTGTAATTTCATGCTTAACTTGTTTCAGTAGAGTACTGGAAGTTGTTTTGTCACTAATATAGAAATAAATAGTCTTTTTTATTAAAAGATGATGCTCATCTAATAGGAAAATAAAGAAAAATTCTAGATCATGAGAAAGGGAGTGTTTATGGCTTCCAAAAAACTGTAATCTGTAAGACTGAAGCACGATGCTATAGAGCCCTGAGCAGACATGTCTTCCAAGCTGCTCTCACTCGGACATTTTAGTGGCTAATGTTAAACTTTTATTTATTTTCGAAATAACCAAGGAAAACAAAATTTCAGAGTTAAGGAGTAGTTTAGTGCAGTGCATAGTTCCTCTAAAGTAAGGGAGTGGAACTTAGCAGCCCTTGCTGTGAATATCACGCATCATGCTGCAGGATATCATGCATCTAAACAGCTGTTTCAGTGTTAGTTGTACTGGTATTTTTTTGCTTATTCTTGTAACTGTTTAACTTTTACCTGTATTATTTGTGTCATAATTTGCTCAAAGTAACTGAATTGTCCCTCTCTTATGGTTCTTGAGCAATATTTATAATGCCTTGACACACTGAAAAGATAAATGTAGAGAAGTGATTTACTCCTTTGGCAGACTTGTTTTAAGTCATGTTTTGATGGGGGAAAAAAAGGCATTTGGGACACTTTTAATGCCCGTTATACTAGGAAGTTCAGATTTATCCAGATTGCACTGTTTGAGGCAGGAAAGGTTGGGTTTGCTTTTGTTTTGTTTTGTTTTTTGGGGGGGGTGCCATTTTATTTATTTATTTATTTGCTTTGGCCTTTCTTTTTCAGATAACCTTGACACACAAGCTGGTGGGATGGGAATCTGGTTATTCTCTGTTCGTTATTATTCCCTGGGAGAGATTCCAGAGAGTCACCATCTCAGTCCCTGGTGGGAGTTTGAAGTCCTTGCTCCTAGGTTCTTTTTGTCCTGTCAAGTCTAAGTTCTTCCCCCCTCCGTGTGGTTTAGAGTGAGGATTTTTTTTCTCCACATCCCAGCAGTTCTGTCCAGAGGTGCCTTGCACCTCCACGAGACAGGAATCAGTGTGTCTAACTCTCCAGGAGAGCATTGCTGTTGATCGTCCTTGCTTCCTCTGCGTGGAACTTGTGCAACGAGTGTGTCCGGCCTCAGCTGCAGGGGAGGGCATGTTTCCAGCGCAGCCGTGGCAGGTGGAGCTCAGTGTGGTGATACTTCTGGATTTCTGACTGATGCCTGCAGCCTGGGAGCCCTCGTCGGCTTGTGTCCTTGGCTGTCGGAGCTTCAGGCAGGACTGTTGCAGTGCACTTGCTCTGGTACTTGTCACCTGCCTTCACTTTTTTTAATTACTGCATTGATCCAGAATTAATAGGAGCATTTAAAGCAGAACAGTTGGCCTTTTGCTATAAAAAGGGGAATAAATGAAGGGGAAAACAAGCCTGGTCTCTCACAGTAAGGTTTTCTTTGTCGCTGCCTTTCCCCTAGGCCATGTGGCTCTGCTGCAGCCTCAGTCTGCAGCACTGGCAGTAGTAAACTGGGCATGAATAAACTTAAATGAAAAATTGGAATGTCCCTGCCTGTCAGTGCTGTGCTGATACTGCCTTCCCACGGAGGAAGAGGAGGGCAAAATGTAAAGCAGTTGTAAAATTAGCTTGTTTTAATGTGTGTGCACTCCTACCCATTACTTGGTATAATTAATTCCCGCCCTTGTAGTACTGATCTAGGGCAGATTCCATAAGGACATTTAATATATTGCAGGAATTGGGAGAAAGTGAGTTTTTTTGGGGGGGGAGGAGTTTTCTCAACAAAATTTTTGTCTAGGTTCCCATGGGGATAGCGACAAGAAAAATACTGTATAAATTAGTTATGTGGATAGACAATCTTTGATTTCACAGTTCTGTCTTTCTGGTGGAGTGCGTTGCAAATGGGAAGACTTTAGTTATAATATTGTCCCAATTTTAATCGGAGCTGGTTCTTCTATAGTTCTTCTGACATTCATTGCTCAAGCAAGCTTCTTTCTCAGTGTTTGCATTTAAATGAGAAATTTCTATATGTTTGGAGGTATGTATTATGCAGTTGCACTATTCTGTCTTCCAGGAACATCTCTAAGGGAAAATTACATTCCACAGAAAACTAAGTTTCAATACAAAGCACAGAAAAATGTTGATATATATGTCTGTGTTAGAAGTATGTTGTTTATGGTAAATTAGTTTTTATAGGATTTTTGTGGATCTTTTTAAAAAGTTTTGATTTAAATAGAAAGGATGTGCCTGTGGTGTATTGATTATCACTGGTATCCTGTATACATGCCATCAGCCCAACTGAATTTGTCTATACAAGCAGTGTCTTTTTTTCTTATCTATTTCAGCAATTAAAAATGCATGAAGTGCCTTAATTAAACCATCCGCTGTTTGCATGCAAGATGCAGTTTCTCAGAAGAATAATTAGTTTTGTATATGAAAGAATTATTGGCTCTGTGCCTGAACTCTATTATATTATACGGGTGATCACCACTTGGACCTGGGTAATGAAACAGCATCCAGCTTGTTGTAGTCTAGGCGGAAGGTACTTGATAAGAGAAACCACACTTCCAGAGCCCTTCCTTATTTACTAGAAAAGCAAAAAAATTATGCTTTAAATTTTAAAGCACATAGCATCTTAAAATTTTTTCATGGAATGCTTTTGCAACGAACACTGCAGAATAGATGACTTTAAGAATTTAGGTTGAACAATGTGTCTTGTTTTTTTCCTGTTTCCGATTTTTCACATTCCTTCTTGATAACACTTTTTCTGTGTCACACAGCAGCTTTTTAGGTTGTTTTTTTCATTTGTATTTTTTGCATATGCAGTGATCCTTAACAGCTCTGATGTTACTGCTTATTTGAAACTTCTGTTAAGTCTCTCTGGCCCTCTAAGATCTTTAATCCTGAAAATACACATGGTAATGAAACATAATCTGCTGTTTATCATCTCCAAGTGGAGTAACTTCCGTTCTGCTAGGATGTTCTGTTTGCTCTGCAAAACATAATTTTGTGTCTTCCAAACATCTCTGTTAGGAGTAGTTTGTTCTCGATTGCAATTATGATGTGATTTATTATGAGAGTCCCTGAAGTTGCACGCTCTGTGCTTTTTACTTTTTTTTTAATGCACTTATGTATATGTGTATACATAATGTTAAGTGTGTATGTGTATGCATATTGCCTTAGATATGTATATCTGATATTTTAATATGACCCTTCAGTTTTTCTGTCATTTCATAGTTAGCATCGTTTGCATGGTGGAGACTGAAAATTAATGAGAAAGCTCGTGTCGGTTATTGTCAGCCAGTTTTAATTGTCCTCGTGTTCCCGTCAGGGTACATTAGTTCATTCCATTCCTGGTATATTAGGTGCTGCTCAGTGATCATCACAGCAAAGGGCAGAGGGAAAAACCTGCTTCTCCCATTACCTGCACTCTTAGCAATCAGATGGACTTCTGTGGCTTCTCGGTGTATATTCCAGCTAACTTAGTCTAAGTAGCATCAGTGTGAACAGGTGAAATTCATAGTAAATTTCAGACTCTGCGATCATTTAAACAGCATATTTTAGCTCATTGATTTGAGGTAACTGTATTACAGATTTTTACTTTGAATGAAGTATGTATGGGAATTGTAACTTGCACCAGTAAATTGGACCAAGAGAGAGATAAAATATGTATTTTTTTTTAAAGCCCTGATTCTTCTCTTTTAAACCCTGATTCTTCTCCAGACTATAAGTTAAAATTTCCTCTACTGCGGGCATTATTTATATACTTCTAAATATAGGTTAGTACATATACATGCATATTTTAGATAACAGAAACAAAGCAAGGATTATATTTTCTTCCTAAATAATAACTAGAGCTCTTCATTGGCAGCTAAAAATTGACTTACATTCAATTCCCATGAATTGATACAAATACCATGTCATGGGTAGCGGGGAAGCAGTGCGGAATTTGACAGGCGAGGGGCACCACGAGTTGGCTGGGCTGGGTGGCCGGGAGCCGACTGCACCAAACACAAACACCAAACGTATAGTTACAGACCAAGCTGTCTGGAAAGCGATTACGGGTGTTTGTCAGGGTTTTTAATTTAACTTATTTTGGAGTTTGGTTTGGACACCAAATATGTATAGTCTTATAAGGCAGTTAATGTAAGGCAGCTGCCTAGAGAAACTAAGTCAGTCTGTGTATTTGCTCTGAAAAGATTTAGTTTAAGGTACAATTTCTTTGGCCAAAAGCTTCACTTGTATAAGCATTAAAAGGCAGAAGCCTAGCAATATTGATGCATTTTTCCTGTAGCTTTTAAACTAATATAAAAACATTTGATCAATATTTGTGGATTCAGTCATAAACTGTCAGATTAAGACACGTTAATGATGGGTAAAATCTATTTTTAATTTACTCTGGAATGTGTTTTTCCAGATCACTGTCATAATATAGCTGGTGCTTGACATCTTAAAACTGGATTGGAAATAGTTGCTCTTCCTCTTCATTTATAGTACAGGTCCCAAGAGACTTAACTCGACCAAGCCAGGTAGGATACTTAGTTTTATCATCCTTCAGGTGGATTCCCCTGACGAAGCCTGGGAGCGAATGAGAAGCAGCACGGGGTCAGATCTGCCTTTCCTCATGCTCTGTTTTTACATAGCTTTCCCAGCACAGTGCCGTGCGTAGACTGTCCTCCAGCAGCCTCGGAGAGCTTGACGTGCAGCCCAGGCCCCGAGACACTGCGCGTGATTCACTCTCACGCGTCATAGGAAACGTCAGTCTTTGCACAGGAATCGCACCACGGCTTTCCGGCTGGACCACCAAGATCCATGTAGCACTTTGCACACTGAGGAGTGCATATCTCCATTTGTCTGGGGAAACTAAAGTAGTCCAAACCTTACCCCTGCATCCTCTTTAATATGGTCCTCATCTTGCCACACAATGTTAATAGTAAATCTTGTCCTGTAGCTTCTACATATTCAAGGTTGTCTAACACGTGGCAAATCAACCAGCATCTGTGAAGTTGGTACAAACAGATTTATTTGTCATAAAAACAGCACAAGGCCTTTAATGATCCACTGTGATAAAATAGCTTGACTAGATCTATTTCACGGAAAGATTCTGTGCTTAGTGAAATAAACCGAATAGAGACTGCAACAGTAAATCTGGTTATTGCCTTGTTTCCTTGCGCTGGAAGGGGACAGATTGCAAATTAGATCCTGCATTTAGTATTCTCAGGCAGTATAATATATGTGCTTTGTGGTACTTTCTGATCATAGGCTGAAGTCAAGTGTACACCTAACATAGAAGGCGTTATTTTAAGAGTGAACAAAAAGGCCCCATTTTTAAGTGTGACCAAAATGTAAGCCATGTCTCTGAGCTTGTGAGCTCCTCTGTTCGTGTGGGTTGGTGTATCTCAGCTGAGGCTACCTAACATAATACTACATTGCTAACTGATCTGCTGTGCTCTTACCTTGAAGAGTCTGTTTAACTGGGTTACTCTCTGTTTGGACATCTCACCGTTTGCAACATGTGCGGGATCTGCACCTTGCACAGCAAAAGAACCAGATGTCATTTTGAGGTAGAGCAGAAGCAAGCCTGAAATCTCTCGTTGGTCTGGAAGCTTGCCAGGAGTTGCTGCTGAGCTGTCTTTGGGAGAAGCCATGAACGAATCAGGAAGGGGTAACAGCAGAGTAAGCCTGATACTTGATGGCTCAGCAGAACAAGGAATACCTTTTACAAACAGTCAGGAGTTGAACATTTCAATTCCAGTTGCAGCTTAAGCATTTAGGACATTTACTGCATTACGTAGCCCTTTACAATTAATGTGGTATTCTGGGGTCATTAGAGTTTGTGCTGAAGCCTTTATCTGAAGCCTCTGCAAGAGGAGTGAACCAGTGACCTGAGTCTTTCTGTGACGGGGAGCTCATTCACTGCCCGAGCAGAGGTGTCCAGCACCGCCATAGATAACTTGGCATGTCCCTGGTATCTGTGCAGGGCTGGCAGGTATTGCACCATCCTCCTTTCGGGATGGCGACGGAACCCAGGCAAGGTACCTAGACATCTTTAAAACACCTGAAGTGGCAGTAAATACCGGTTTTAAAGCATCTGGATAACTTCCAAGTTGTCTTTAAAACTTTTACATTCAAAGAGAACAAATTCATGGGTAGAAGTGCTCTGTCTGTCTGAAAAATAGGCAAGCAAAGCTGTGTTCATGTGCTGCACTGTGGGAAAGCAGTCAGTTCAGTGAATCTTGAAGGATAAGGAAACGTGTGAGTGCTTGCTTTAAAACATTTGCAATACTATTCTGATTCGGAAGGGATGTAGTGTACAGATAAATATAGCAGCTAGGGTTCATTTTAGGGAGGCTGCTCTGAGGGACTTTCAGAAGGACGTGAAGAGGTGAGCATCCCCCACTGTTTTGGGTAATATCTTGTTATTAGTGATTTGGATCAAGTCCTTCTCTATATCCCTTGGGGGAGTTTGGTTTGTTATGAATAGATTAAGATTTGAATGGTGTAATATGACTGGTTTATTTCCTTATTTTATGTTGGAGGAAAGGAACCCCTGCAGTGTGGAAAATAAACAGTGTCAGAGCACGGTCTCTTTCAGTCGGTAGTGAAAAGAGCTTGCATAATGGTTTGGGAAGGAAAGCATCTTTTGTCACTTCTTAAGTTAGTAAGTTTAAACTAGTCATAAAAATAAGATTGATTCCCAAGCAGACACCATGTTTTAAGGAGGGAGGGAGAGAGGCGTTTTTCTTGATAAGGTAAAATTTTTCAGTAGCTCTTCTTGTAAGAGGAATTGAACTATGATTCTTTCAGGACAAAAAAAAATTTGCATTAACTTTATTAAATGTAATAAAGTGCAGTGTTAAAGGCATAATGATTTTTACAGCAATTTCAAGTTTAGCAGATCTTTTCAATACTTAACTACTTTAGAATATTTTGTGGAAAACCATTTAATAAATGGAATGGCAATAATCAGTATGAGAGTAAAACACGGTAAGATGCCACATGTTTACACGAGTGGAGGTCTTGGGGGCAGGCTCCAGTGCCCGGGAGTTCCCGTTATCCAGGGCGGGTAACTGCGTGTAGTTTTTTTCTTTATGAACGCTGGTGTTCTGGAATGGGAGTGTCATAACCTGCATGTCAAAACCTGTTCAGTTTTGAATCATTCTGGAGAGATGGGATTTGTCTCTGCTGGCTTTGCTCTAGTGCAGGAAAGGTGGGAGTTTCCAGTTTTGGACCTGTGCATCACGGTTTGCCCTGTGCGTGATAGCCAGGGGGTGGTGAGTAGCAGAAAATCCTCTAAATATCTATTCCCACTTGTAAATGAATTATGCCACTTGTTAGCAAGAAATACTAATATTTTTCAAGAAGGGAGGTTTCTTAAGGAAGTTACTGAGGATTAATTCACAACACAGTGCCTCTTCAGGAAGGTCCTCTTTCTTTCACCGAAATAGTGTTTTCTCTAGCCTAGACCAAGGAATGTAGTTTTTGTGCACAAATGATTGATGTGTACTGCTGAAATTTGACATAACTACCATCAAGCCATGTATTTGACTTTAATGGCTCAATTTGTCCAGTTTTCTGTTCTTTAAAATATTTGTTCATGTACATATAAAATAATGTATGATGCAGATGTGGGTAAATCAACTCTAAACTAATCCATACAATCACAGATACAATAGTTTTATAGCAAAATATATGCTTTATATGTCTGCAGAATAGCCTAATTTATTTGGAAAACTTGTTGGAAAACCAAAAAGAAAATACAAGAAATATTTTTCTGTCCAAACTTGGCTTGCTTGCACTATAGCACTTGAGACTGAAAATACTGGTTAACCGTTCAGTCCTACAGGGGGAAAAAAAAAAAAGCAGAGCAATGGGAGTTGGTTAAAGGAATCAGTTCACAGCAGTGTTTAAACACAAACAAATACCCTCCAGCAAGGAAAAACAGAGAACCTGTTACTAAAGATTTACTGAAGACATGCAAATAAACTCAAGCAATTAAATATTTCCTTTTCACTAATGTGGGAAAAGCAAGCTTGTTAATGAAAGCAGATAAAATGCTGAGATAGGAAAATTATGTCAGTAATGTTGTGACTCTAAAATACTAGAATGACAGCCAGGGAGGTTCAGGGGGTGTTTTAAAAAGCAAGCAAAACAAAGATGAATTATTTCTAACCTTCATCCCATTTGCTTAACCTTGGTCTAACATTTTGCAAGAGACTTCTCTGAGTGTCACTGTGCCTCTCACGTTTGTTACTCTGTTTTAATGTTTTGGGCTTCAATTTTAGTGGTGCATTCTTCAAAATAAAGGCCTGCTACTGCTAAAGAAAGAAGTAGCATAAGCTTACATGCACAAGCTTGTTCGACACAGCCCACAGGGCCGTGAGCTGCGGTTGCCTGGTGCAGAGATGATGCCACATTTCCCGGGGACCTGGGAAGTGTATTCCAAAATGCACAGCAGGTCGATTCCCAGTCGATTCTCTTTCCACTGACACTTGCTTACTTAGCAGGTAGCGTGAGTAAGATATTTCCATTGCACTTAAATTAGTATTGATATATCAATACGTCTTTGCTGGGTTATTGCTCATTTATCTCTTTGAGAGAGGTAACTCATATCTCATTGTATATACAAGTCCAGAAGTCATTTATAAAACAGCCATAAAGGTGATAGATGAGTATGTGATTTATTTGAGTATCACCTCTTCCTTGCAAAAAAGGGCTTCACCTGCCCTCACCCCTCGTGACCTGCGTGGTTGCTTGGGAGAGTCAAGCATCGTTCTTCGGGGAGCTGCTACATCATGCCGCAGAGCCAGACACGGACGCGTGCGGCTGAGGGAAACCGCGTTTTCGGTATCTCAGTGTTGTATCCAAGTGCTGCAGACTTCCCGAACGTTGGGTTGGAATGTGGAAAAGCCGTAGTTCAGATGTAATGTGCCTGAGGGCAGGCACCAAGATTTCTCGTCTCCTGCAAGTAGACAGTATACTGGTGCATGCTGTAGTTACACCTTAAAATATATAAAAACAATCACATATATTTCTTTGCACTGAGTGCTACAAAGTATTTTGGGAGCAGAAGCTTCCAATATGAATCCTTTTCTCCTTCTGGATTTTTGTCCAGGATACTTCTTGCTGCAAGAGAGGAGACAAATGAATAGGCTGAATTTTGCTACCGTTCTTTGCCGGCTTGATCTTGAAGCCTTGTTTTAATTTTCTATATGTTTTTCAATAATGGGCTTTTTGTGCTGAGGGACAGTATCACCAGGCTGCGTGCAGGGCAAAGAGAGCTGTTTCAAGTGTTGTTTGTATAGTGCATTTTGTTATTTGCAGCTATCTTTCAGCAAGCTCATCAGCCATTGCTGTGACTGGAGTCTGGGGGCAGGTTTTGGGTTCTTTTTTTCCCAACTCTTCCAGCACTGATGCATCAGACCGCAAAATGGTTGCGAAGTGTTGCTTGCTGTGGCTCCGGGAAACGAGCTGCATCGTGGCACTGTGAGTCACAGCAGCGAAGAGGAGGGAAAACTTCTCCTTTTAGGGGATTACTGTGTTTCCAATTGATACGTTTTCTAGGTATGTATGTCAGAACTAATTTTTTAAATCATGCAGAGCAGAGTATCTGGAAAGGCGAGTGTCGTGGTCCTTTGGTGGCACGTGCTGTCCTCTGGGAGCTCGTCCCTGGAGGGCTCTCCAGGGCCCTGGTGAATACTGCAGCGTTTAGGCCTCTTCCGAGCGGGTCTGTTAGATGTTTCTTCGGACTGTTTTCAGATATTGCTGTGACTGGCAGCGTTGTTGTAGACCCATCCCTGGCTCTCTGCTGCACTGCAGCATAGCGTTTCAGCTGTGTGGTGCTTTCTTGTCCAACGAAACCAATATTTGTTGACAGAATTGTCCCATAGCCCTTAGGGGAGCAGCCACATTAAAACTGTGCAGACGACATCGTCTTTTAAATACAGTGCAACTACAATCTCTGGCTGGATTCCTGCTCTCTTGAGCACTGCAGGGTTGATGCCAGGGGTCCACTGGCTTGGGCATGAGCGGGCTGAGAGCAACGCTGATGCCTGGGGCCGCCTGCCCGGCTGCTTTCCAGGAGCGCAGGTGGACCCAGCACCGGCGCTGGGATCCATTCTTGAACACAGGCGGTAAACTGATAGTGATTTGGAGTCTGGTGTTCAGGGCGTTGGGTGGACACAGAGCTGCTTTGGGGAGTTTCAGCGTTGTGTTAATATAGTTGACAAACACTTGATTTCCTGCATAATAAAAATCTCAGGTTTTAATGATATATGGTTTGGCTTAGTAGCTTCTTGGCTTTTTTGATGTAGAAAGGAGGGCTCTGGGAGTTCGTCCGGCTCTGTGCCCCGTGGGCTGCCGGCTCGGTGAAGGGGAGAAGGGATGTGCAGCATGGCATCGCCGCTGTGTGCAGCGTGCAAGTGTGATGGTGGGCGCCCGCGGCTCCCTGCTCCGGGGGCAGCAACGGGAACTGCAGCAGCTCAGCCAGCCCAGCGGCAGGTCCTGCTGAAATTGGCCTAATTTTTTCAGCTCTGCCCTCTGAAGGAGAGCGATTGGGATTCACGGACCGGTGTGAAACCGCGTAGCCATCGTTGCAGCACCTCCTCACCGGGGCCGAGAGGTGCCTTCGGTCATGTTTGCTGCCCTGCCCTGTGCCTGGGGACCGGAGCTGGTCCTTGCTTGCACGTGCATTACAGAGTTAGCAGCTCTGTTGCTGTACTTAGTCTTGTGTTTGGTTAGCTTGCATAGCTCAGTATAGCTCGCAGTTTCAGAAGGGTCTAAGCCCAATTTTTTATAAGGTTCCTTTGAGAATGAGACAGGAATGATTGATTTCATGCCTCATATTAGTATTGTAGTAAAATATAAATCAGTGATAATTAGGAACTGCATAATGCATAAGCTGTGCCTGGAAAGACACAGCACGCGTGCTGATAGAGAGGCAACTGGGAAACCGAAGCGCTGGCAATCGGCACTGCCTGCTGTTGGGGTGGTGGCTCCAGTCCTGCTGCGTTTATACGTCCTCTCGATCTTCGTTTCAAAGTTCACTTATGAAATATATTTTTTAAATTTTTCATCACGAGTAGGGACTATTGATCATTTATTAGAGTATGTTTACCAGCAAGGCATTCAAATTTTATCTTCTAAATATTCTGTGTATTGGGAGTTCATGAAGATATAGTGTATGGGGTAGACTGTAATTGCCTGCGGATTACGCCCCTTAAACTACTTTGTCTCCTGTCTCTATGCTAAGATCAATTTTATCTTAGTCTGTTTCTTTTTATCTTTCCAAACAGCACTAAAGTATTTATTTCCTCAGCTTCATCTGAAGGTAGGAATTTTCCTTTAAAATTGCAGCTGGTTTTCACAGCAGCAGGATGAGTGAGGTTCAGGCCTGGGTCAAACTGTTATGAAAGGACAACTGTTTGATGTTCAAGGTGTTGTCACAGCGATGGGACATGCCTAAAATGCCGGCACTTTGGGCCACCCGTGCGCGGGATGACTTCCTCCTCCCAGAGGTGCTGCAGAGCCCAGCTGGCAGTATAGGTAATATGTTCCTATGTGGGCAAGATTTCGAATGATGTTGGTTTTAAGAGAGTGGCTCTCAGTTCATGCGGTATACTGGTAGTTTTGAAGCTCTCCAGTTTGATCTCTTCTGTGGGGAAGCTGGGAGTTGTCACACGTCTGTGATGGATAAGTCTGCTTCCGTAAGTGCACCAGAGCTGCTGAATCACTGCTCCTCGTTAGCTGCAGCTATTAAGCAGAATTAACTGAAGCATGAGGCTCATACGGATGCCGCCTTTGAATGATGAGTATATACGATTCCTTCTGAAATGGTACAAGTCTGCCAAGGTGTAGAAATCTGCTGGGAATTGCAGATTACTTTGGTTCTGAGATCTTCAAAGATAGTCATAAAAGAAGAGTTTTACTGCAAATTAAAGCAGCTTTTTTTCCTCCATTAGAAGCATGTGAATTTATGCCCTTGAAGGACAGAGGACTTTTTTACTGCTAGATTTCAACTGGAGCGAAATCTGTGGTTCAAAGAAGACAGGCAAGGGTGACTTGGGCTGCCGCTTGGCCTCTGTGTGGGGAGATACTAAATTAAATAATTTTACTGCTGGGAAAAGAGGCCATCAAAGATAAGCTGAAGATCTGTAAAGTCATAACTGGATGGAGAAGGATGATTAGTGATTCACTGTGTCTCACAACATAAAAACCAATGGAAATGTAAGAAAGCAAATCCAAAACAAATACAAAGGACCTCTTTTTCTGCACAGCGCTTAGTTAAGTCTTTGCAGTTCACTGTCAAAAAGATGAATAGATTTAAAAGGGGAGTGCACCAGTTCCTGGCGACTAGAGCCCTCGGGGCTATTAAACGCAACGATCTGGATAGAGCTTCCTCATCGCGAAAGGTAGATCAGCGGAAGAGTTATTTTAAACCCTGCGTGTTCATATCCCTTCTCCCATGAAGTATTAGTTGCTCTGCGGCAGCGTACTAAGCCAGGAGGCTCTTTGTTCAGATCTAAGATAGCATTTGTGTGCCCATGACTTAATGGTGGTCTTTCCATGATGGACACAACCAAACAAGGCTGATTTTTTCAGCGTATTGGAGTAGTATGTAATTATAATACTAAAAAATCAAGAAGCCTGAAGACACTTCATCTAATCAGTTCCTCTGATATTGTTTGTTCCTGTGTTTTTCCTAGTCCTGTTGTAAATTAAGAAAAACTTGTTTTTCAAGTAGTTTATCTGCTGAATCATCAGCACAGACTTTGGTTTTGGTCAGTAGAAGTCTGACTGCTTTTTGCCTAGTTGATTTTCTATTTTTAGCTAAGATTTCTTTGCTCAATTTTTACCCCTCGCTTCTAACTTTGTCTGCTTGTGCTCAGCCCCGAAGCACTGCTGAAGAGTGCCAGTTCTCAGCTTGTAGGTGTGCTTAGCTTGTGGCATCCTTCTCCTTCCTCAGGTGGGAGGAGATATGCTGTAGAAAGCATCAACTCTAACCTGACTGCTTCAGGCTTTGAATCTGGTCGTTTCTCCTTACAACTCGACCAAGTATCTTTGGGTGAAGTCCAAGCTGTGGAAAACTTAATCTTTGTAGTTTTGAAATAATTTGTTTCATAAACTTTTTCTGGCATTGGAGTATTCCAGTGAGTGTTTCAGATATTTCAAAATTAATTTCTTGTTTTGAATTATGATATCTCATGTAACTAGTATATAGGAAAGAGATTTAATGAGCTTTGAAGTTTGCTGAGGTGTGATACATTATTTGTAAACTCACCAAAACATATTTAGGGATGCGTTATGGGTATCATATGAAGCATTCACCTTCATAGAGCTGTCCCAATGGGTAGGGAGAGCATCAGGCATAGCATGAGGCAAAACTGCAAGCACCGAGGCCCTGGAACCCGGGATGGTTTGTACAGAAAATAAAAACTTGACCACATTGCTGAGGGCTGGTGTGAAAGATCAACGCAAGCCTATAGAGGTACGTCAGCTAGGCCAGGTCACAGAATGGGACCACAACAGCGAAGGACAGTGAAATATAACATTTAAATATTGTCTGAATAGCCTCAAATGAGAAGAAAGCCTGGAGAGGAGCGAGTCCTTTTTCCACCATGGAGGGAAAGCTGGTCACAAGTGACTGAAGTGTTCGGTGTCCTGCTCGGTTTTAGCACGCATCACAGGTTTCAGCTAAACATCAGTAAGAGCAGTCCCGAAGCGCTGATGGCTCAGACACCAGGTAACATTTCTGTAGTTAAATATACTTAGCTGGTTCCCAATTCCAGGCTGCCACACTGGTTTGAATTGTTCTGGCTCCCCTGGATACTGCTCGGGTCCCTGTTATAACCCGCGCTCTGCGAGGGCCTCCGACAGCAGCCACGGCCGTCCTCCCGCTTCGGCCTCCCCCGGTCGGAGAGGGCTCGGGTACCGCAGCAGACGGGCAGCCTCCGCCGTGTGCGGGCTGCTCCTGGGCTCGTGGCTGCAGAGGGAGGGACTTGGTCACTAGTGAGTCCGTTAAAGTCGATGATCTTCACACTGCTGTCAAAAACAAATGTGTGTTAAATCCTTAGAGAAGGTGTTTTGTGCAGTCAATTCTAAGTGATACTTTTAAAAATGAACTTTGTAAGAGAACTGCTCATTTTAGCTTATGACACCAACACGAGCTGTGAGCGTAAGTCACAGCAGCATATGTAGTCGCTGGTGGTTGCTACTCTTTCATTTGTATGTTCCAAATAAGAAACAGGTAGTTTTCTCCTCTAGATGCATAGACTCCCTGTTAGGTTTCTCTTATGTGATTGAAGAAGTATAATTTTTTGCATCACATTTTTGGTATGAATACTGTTGCATACAAATTCGGTATTTTGGAAAATATTCTGTACATTTTAATTTGAAGTGCATGAAAGGGCACTTTGTAGAAAGAAAATAGCGCAGAGTATGAAAATGTAGTGAAATTAATTGTAAGATTTGAAAAATAATTAGTTTTTTGTTTGGATTGGATAAAAATAATAAAGCATATCATTAGAAATATCTATAGTGGCTTTGTACAGTTAGAAATCCAGCTTTGGTAAGACATGTGGTGTTAGAAAAGTTTTGACACCATCTTTAGATTCGCAGAATGATGCAGTGCTAGCAGCAATGGCAGCTCCACTTTCTAGAAAAAGGTTTGGTCAAATTGAATGCTTGCAGAAGGTCTTCATTTGCTAAATATTCCCCCCACCTCAGATTTTGTGATGCATACTTGGTTCTTATTCTAATGTTTTACATCTTGTGAAGTGGA
The DNA here is from genome assembly GCF_036370855.1 of Dromaius novaehollandiae. Taxonomy (NCBI): domain Eukaryota; kingdom Metazoa; phylum Chordata; class Aves; order Casuariiformes; family Dromaiidae; genus Dromaius; species Dromaius novaehollandiae. The sequence continues at coordinate 1,882,390 of NC_088104.1, read as the reverse complement.
AAATGAAAAGTTTAATTTTTCCTAGTTTGAATATTCTTGGATTCTTTTGTGCCTGTGACTTTTTTTTCTCTGACAGAGTCACTCTACCCCCTGGTTTACATGCAGCTTGTTTTATTTGCAGTGCTTGACAGTACGGCCTGATTGCATTTACATGTGCCAGGGAGGCAGAAGCTCACGAAAGCTGAGCATGGCTTTGCTGCTGGTTTAGCGTGCAGCGTTGGGCAGCTGGTTGCCTCTGCCAGGCCGTCCCTTGGCCAGCGAGGGGACCGCGCTCAGCGCCCTTCCGCAGGCATCCGGTGCCCGGGTGCTGCTGCCGGCCCGGGGCTGGTGCCGGCCGCAGCAGATCGCGTGCCCCGTTCACACCAGCTGAGCCTTCGGCCCCAGCCGCCACGCAGCGCTTGAAGAGGCGCACAAAGTATTGAGGACAGCATAATAATATAGTTGGGTGTATATATGTATTTATGTAACTGCCCACGTAGTATCTGCTGCTCTCATCCCAGAGCAGGCTCGTGTTGCCGTCTGCCTGTGTGCCTGCTCCGCAGGGGTAAGGCAGAGCCGGGATTTGGGGAGAAATCCCCAGCGAGGGGCCCGCGGGGGAGACCTGCATGCGAACCACGAGCGTAGCAGCAACTCCAGTGCTGCAGCGTGTGCGGAGCCGCGATCCCGAGAGATCCTCAGCGGGAAGGGTGCAGCAAGGAGAAACTCCCTCCAGCTTCTGGTCACTCCTCCTCTTCAGGGATGCTTGCACTTTTTTTGAGGAATTCCTTTCTTCCTTCCTTCCCATTTCCATTGCCTTTCTGGGGAGAAGGATGTTTGCCAAGCTGCTTTCTGTGCTGCCTACGTGCTTTTCCATGACTACTGCTCAGTAGGCAAGCTGCCTCTTTTTGCCTCTTCCCTGCTGCTATTTAGAGAAATTTGTGCCCCCTGCCTTCACCAGCAAGGGAAGGAGAATTCATTTCCTTGAGCAGAATTTGCAGCTTGGGGGACTAGCTCTTCAAATTACAGTCTTTGAGGAATCTCATCATTTTCTGGAGAGTGAGGATATGGCAGAGTTTAATTAGCAGCCATTATTCTGAATGCTTTATGTACATATTGTGCATTGCATAAATATACCTTATGAATGCACTGAAAGCTCCAAGAGGTATTTAATAGCGTATACGATATATATAATAGTGATATGCATATATCACGTAGGAAAAGAAGTTCCCCAAAATTAAGTGGGTAAAGTGTAGCTGCTGCCCGAGAGAGGTGCTGAGTTGCTGCTGAGAGGCACCAGAGAGGGAGAGCAGCATGCCTGTCCCTCTCCTGCTTGTTCCTTTCTGATGGTGGTTTTAAATGTTTTGGCTGAGATATATTCTCCAAGATAAAATTCTGCCTGCTAGGAAACATATATAGCAGTGTAGTTGTTAATTCCTTCCCCGGAGCCAGGTGAGAAGAATCGGTAGCTCTGCTTAGACGTGGAAGAAGGTATGTAATGACATGTGGAGCATGTGTTTAGTGATGGTTCTGGTGCCGCAGCCTGTGCAGCTCCCGGGAGGCTGCTGCTGACTCTAATACGTGTTAAGCAGGGAGCCTGTCATCCTTAGGAAATCAGCTTGTACCTGCAGAGCTTCCAGATCACTCTTACTGTGCCAGCGGGGCCCTGGCTTCAAGCATCCATGTGACGGTAATCTAATTTTTGCGTGTAATCACAGTGAAACCTAGTGCGTTGCTTGCTGTTGCAGCAAAGAGCAGTGCTACTTCTGCTCAGAGTGCAGGGTAAAAACATAGCAAATAATCCTGGTAAAATGTTCTTTCTTCAACTGAAGCATAAACTAGAACTGCAGAAGCAAAGGTTCTGTGCCTCAAATCCATAACATTTATTAAAAAAACCTTTTATATAACTTTCTGATAGGTTCTTCTAGAAAGCACTGATACCTGGTTTTCTTGGAGAAATCATAGTTTTCTCCATAAAAAGTCGCTTAATTTGGTTGAAGAAAAGGTTTATTTTCTTAGCATTCTTTCTTTGTTGCAGAAATAAATAATGCAATTACTTTTTGGCTAGTAGGAAGCCTTCATAAGTGACAATTTCAGGCTATTAAGCATTCAGATTGTTCAAAATAAATGTGATAATAGAGATGACAAAGGAACACAATGGCAGAAAAATAATCACAGGACTGCTGGGTCCCTCGGTGAGGATGAAATGTTAATGCTGGAACACGACAGAAGCACGTGGCTCGGCAGCACCGGGAGCCTCTCCGTTCCTGACCATCCCGGCCTGGGCGGGCTGAGCAGAGCCATGCACTCTGCTGTTTCCTGCAGGGATGCAGCTGCGGGACGGAGACGGGAGGTTCCCTTGGATTATCATTTAAAATGTGAATGTAAAATTAGTCAAAATTCAGGGTTTTCTTCTTCTTCTATTGGTTAATATAACATGTAAGTAATTAGTAGTTGACAGAAACTTGCTTTTTCTCTTTGGTTGCACGTTGAGGTTAGAGAAGGAAACTGATGATTGTATCATTCTTTTGATGAGATATTGCTTTAGAATAACTATCATAATTATTTATATACTTGGATTGTTTCCTTTTTATTATTTAATGTTTCCTGGAAAGGAATTCTGTATCTTGTTTATTTTTGAGGGCTTGTATGATGAGATACCATGATTTTCTTTAAAATTCAAATGTTATCAATGTGGTAATGTCAAAATTTGAGGACTAAGACCTAATAAGGAATTGACCATACAAATATTGCTCAAAACTAATCTCTAATCTTAGATATTATAACTAGGTTGCGATACTGCATTTTTCAGGATGCATTTTTTCTTATTACTCACTCTAGCCTGAAGAGCGTTTCCTTTAGAGATGGAATTATAGTATCACATGTCTGGCAGTTAAGAGTAAATTAAAAATAAAAAGTCAATTAGAAAGGTTTTAATTTACAAGTGCTTCAGATAATCTCAATAGTTACATAAGTGTTTTCCAAACCTTTTCTATTTGCAAAATCTCATGGGGAATCTGATACTGTGCTTTGTAATCCTGGTGTAAATATCATGAGAATAATAATTTACTGTCATTTGTGGTTATAATCAAAAACTGACAGTTGAAGACTTTTTTTTTTAATGTTAGAAAGCAGGTAGATACATGTTCAGATCCAGATAGAGATGAAACCTCATACTGGAGCTAAAATTCCGATGTGTTGCCTTTTTTTCAAATGTTCCTTGTTGATGAAATGCCCCAAATTCAGGAACCCTGTTGGTGAAGAATAAAACCAACATTTGCATATTAAAAGTGGGCTTTTTGTTATCTTGTGTTACAGCTGTCATTTCTCGAAATCAAGAAGGGCCTGGAGAGATGGGCAAGGCTGTTCTCATTCCTAAAGACGACCAGGAGAAAATGAAAGAGCTGTTTAAAATCAACCAGTTTAACCTTATGGCCAGTGACCTGATTGCACTTAACAGGAGCTTGCCCGACGTGCGCCTGGAAGGGTGAGTGTCCAAGTGAGTGCAGGAGGCTTGTTTAGGTATGAAATCTGTGCAGATGTACCTGTATATGAGCTCCGTGCAATGGCTGTGGAAGAGGTATGTAGGTGTGTGTGTGCACAGAGGACTGGACTTCTAGATTTTCTAGAACAAACTTCTTTTTTTATCACTATCCACAAGCAAGTGTGACATGTATTGGGAAATCTACTGCTTTTGGTTGCCAGTTCTTGGCCCTGTGGGAGGAAGTGATCCCTCTAATAATTCTTCTTGTACCAAGTTGCATGAAGCCCTAACAGGTGCATGCTCAATCAAAGTCTTTTTTCATTTATTATTTTAAAACAAAAAAATGCTGAGATAACTATATTTTGTTTATTACTTCTAGAACGGACTTTCAATACAAACTTTTTTTACTAAAAAAGTTACTGCATTACACAGGTTAATATCCTATGCAATTTACATGGTGAATGGCTGCAAATTGTCAAGGTATAGCAATCAGTTCACATTATGGCACATAACAAAATGCCATCTGTTTTTTTGGAAAGCTATTCATTTTTAAGTTTTTAAAATAATAAAAACATCAATGATCACTCTATAAAATTTTGTAATTATGCTGTCAGCACTTAAACATTGACGTTTTAATGTCAATAAAAAGAAAACACTGTCAAAGACTAACTTACAGTGTGTAGGTTTGTTTGAATTTTATCCGTAGGCTTTTCTTGAATAATCAGAATTTTATACAACATTTTTCAAAATGGTTTGCATTGATAAAAAATCTGAAGGTTTTGGGTTTTTCCTGATTTTGGAGGCTAGTCATTTATAACCATCATCTTTGAGTGGAACCTCATGTCCGTAGTGGCTTTGAGACTGCGTAAGAGTTTGGAGGAGTGTTTCCTCAAGTCAGTTGGATTATTTTTAGGGGAATTACAAATGAAACAGTGATGTGCTTGTTTCTAGGTGTGTATTTGATGTGAAACTACAAACATACCTGTTTATCTTCACTTAAATAAGGATTTTGATTGTTATCTAAAGATCCTGTAGCACGTTATGGTGCTAAAATAAAGGTACTGTTCTCTTGTGTATACTATTTTTTAGCAGTCAGTCTACTTGTAGAAGGTTCAGGGAAACAGGGGGAGCAGAAATGTATAGTATCTGACATCTGTGATATGGAGGAGAAGACTGGAAGGAGAATTCCCTCCTGTCCCCCGGTAACAGTGTTAAGACTTGTGTGTGGAGTAGAATATCAAGCCCTTTATATTTTAACTTGAAAATTTTGGATAAAGTGGCACTCTCCTAAGAATCCTTAATTGAAATTACATGGATGGAGGATTTTTTTAAACTAACCTACTTTTGGAAAGAAGTACTTAGAGATTTTTTTTTCCCAGTTCAGCTTTGGAGAAACTTACTGCTCATTGACTTTTATAGTTCCAGTTCAGTTTTTTGCCCTATTCTCCTTTAGCTACATAAATGGTCTGATAATCACGTTTTACGTTAATCAAACACTCAGTTAAAATACTCTCTTAAATGGCTTCTGTAGACTTCAGATCCTACTGTTTTCTACCTGTCAGGGAACTTTCCATTTTTCCAGGGATGCTTTTGAAGGTGACCTCTCTCTCTGACTTCTTCCTTTTGGACAGTGTTGGTGCTGCTGCTTAAACCAAAATGAAGTTTGATGCAGTTAGGAGATGCAGTTATGAATACTGATGCCTATTCTGTAATTGCTGGCATGCATAAAACAACTTTTCTTTCTACAAAGCATACTAAAAACTAAATAAAACAACCTACCTGTTAAATACATGTTACGTGCCCCATATGTTCTCAGTATGATGCAGGAGTTAAGGTTTGAGACCCTCCAGAGAAGCTGCCCTCCGAGCAGATGAGAGAGCCTGTCTGAATAGCCCGTGCGTCTCGAGGACCACCTGTGTGCAGCTGCGTAGGGATCGGTTGTGTTATTCTGCCTTCTCCAGTCTCTCAGGTCTACCTTAATGCTCATTATTCAAACTGATTGGCTCAAGCTTACAATACGAATAGTTTAATGACAGACTTTTTGAAGTCTTTAATATATGCTCAGGAATTGATTTATTCACATGAGCATTTTCAGGGTTTATGAAAACTACGGCATATAAATCACTGCAGCTATAGCTGTAAATCACTAAAAATACTGTATATTTCATCTCATTTTAAAATGTCACCTTAAGCATAATATTGTGTCCTGTTGAATTATAGTTACTGCAGTTCATAACAAATAAAATGTTAGAGAAATATAAACATAGCTAAATATAAACAAGTTGTCAGGTCTTCTAAAATCTCCTATTATGTTTGCTTTTTAAACTGAGTGTCACTTAGCTGAAATCTTGTTTATTTTGTTTGGCTTGAAATTAAATTCTTCAGCTTCCAGTGAAATTTAAAATAAATACTGTGTTCCCAGGATTTTATTTGTAAATACATGCAAATAACGGAAGAAAAAGCATTACTCTAATGGTCTAGCTTATTCGCAAGCTACGTGGGTGACACTCCTCCAGGGCAGTTTGTAAGCTGCTGATGCCAAATGTCCACAAAACTGCCCCTTAGATTATTGCCAGCGAAGACTTATTTCATGAGGGGGAACGACCGGCCAAGCGTTGCTGCTTGTTGCATGTGTGTTGTCCGTCGCCTGCCCTTCGCCAGCGGGACAGGGGGGTCCCGGCGGGCTGCCATCAGCAGGGAGGGATTGCAGCCGGCGTGGAGCATCTCCTCGACTTTGAGAGGAGAAGAGGATGGGGTGGGTAAGTGTTGCAGAGGGGCAAATCTAAACGGGGGGCATCTGTGTGTGACCAAGGTACTGAGGATTGCAGCTGGTAGGGTTGAGGCTGGCCGGGCCCTCTGAGATCATCTGGTCCAAGCCCCCTGCCCCAGCAGGGACCCTGTCCAGGCGGCTCATGTACCAGCACTGCTCTGCCCGGCCCAGCTTAAAGCCGTGTAGCAAGGCTGGCTTTTCCCTCCTGCCGCTGCAGAGTTCTCCGTTGGCAGGTGGCCCGTCTTACAGCTCCACGTAACCTGCCCGTGTAATGGCTGGTTCGGTGCCTCTCTCATCCATGTGGTCTTTAAAACCCATAAAGGAAGGAGACCCGAATGTTGCATGCACAGCGCACTGAGGGTGATGCTCGCCATACCGGCTTGATCTGTTTTGGAAGGTCTTCTTTTCCCTGGAAGGAGCAGTTGCGGGGAGAGGGGAAGGTGAGTAACAGGGAGGGGGGGAGCAGGTAAAATGTAAAATGTTCAACTTAATGAATTGCTATGCTCAGTCTAAGGGAGATGAGCTACTTAATACTGAAAGAAATCTGTCTAAATAAATTTTCTCGATGAAAAGAAGTTTCATTTTCTGTCTTTGTTGAAAAGACAAAGCGTGCTAGGATTTGGGGAAAAAAAATTTTCTTTTCATATTTTCCTCTTCAGACAGATGCTTACTGTACGTATTCTGTCTTTGGGGAGTATTAAATTGTTCTGGAGGCTAATTTATAATGCCTTACTACTAAGGAAGAATATGATTTCATGGTTAATATATTTAGCGTGTGACAGGAAGATATATTTTTATTGACATGGAGAGATGTGGGCTTACGTCTGATTTCATTGGGTGTCTAACTTACTACACTTTTCACATTACAAATGCAAGCTTTCTTCAGAGACCAGAAAGTTTTCTTTTCATTGCTTGTGTGATTGTGGTGAAATTAGATCGATAGAAAATAACTGTTCTTGCTGGACATGCTGTCTAGTTGGACATCAATAATAATCTGTGTACGCTTCTGTGGTATGAGTAATCATGAGCTGATAGGAACGTGTGGTATCAAGGTATAACTACATTACAGCAGTGTATTGGCTTGGAAGCAGCTGTGCTGAATGCAGCAGGAAACTTGAGGTCATAGAGGTGAAACTTTGCTGGAAGATCATCAGGAAAAGATAAACTAATTATAGGGTGTAAGAAAAAGGGGAGTAGGAGCCGGGCAAGATATAAGTGCAGAAGAGAAGTCACTGGCAGAATGCTACAGAAAGGGCATCGGCCTGATGGAGCTTGGTACTGCCACCGAGTTATTTGCAGACTGTGCACAGGGAAAGAGCCAAGCTGTTCTCCACTTCTGTAAGGATGTCAGGGGATTAAAGGATTGAAGGACATGTACACAAAACCAATTAACTCTTGGCATAACTTGACCTTTTTATTGCGTCTATCACATGTCAGTGTCTCATTGAGTGTAGATAAGTGGCATTTTCACTTTTCTCTGAACATATCCCATGCCATTAAGTTGCACTCTCCGTTGTCGCTGCCTAAGGAAGCAATTAAAGATTCATTTGACATGGGTTGTACAGAGGTGTCTCGGGTGGAGGCGAAGCAGAGTTACTGGCAGGAGTTGTGGGCACGAGGCGCTATCCGTGGCTTGCATGTCTGTCTCCTCGTGACAGAGCAACCTTCAGTCTTTGGCCAGTTTAAGATTGAGATGTTGGGAAAGAGGCTGGATGCCTTTTTCTCAGTGATGTCCTCTCCCTGCTGTCAGCGGTGTCAAGTACAGACTTAAAAGCAGGAGATGATGTGTCTCCAGGTATTGACTTCCCACACCCTGTCTTCAACAAAAATACAAACTCGGCTTACCCATTCATCTTGTGTTTAGATGGTTGTATGATTTTTGAACAGGGAATTAACCCTAAGTACTAAGAGTTATTTCCTGGTGAAAAGTCTTGCTGCCTGTGTATCTCTGCTAGAATTATTTAATTTATGTGTTTATAATATGTCCATGCAGCTACTGAATGTCTGCAAACAGATGTAAGAGTTCTGGTAAGAAGCAGCAAACCTGAGAGCAAGGCAGAAGTCTTGTTAGTATTTCTCACTGTAGAAACTGGTTCTTCAGTTACGCCACGGTGTATTTCTTGGCAAAATCTTTGGGATTGCTCTTAGGAAGTGGAAATGAAAGGGAAGTGGTACACTGAAGCGGTAGCTTTTTCATTGGCGTGGGGTATTTTTCACCTTTCTTTTGGCTCTGTTGTTCATTTCTTTGCGAGGGCCCTGTTCCTGCTGTGATCTGACTGGAGGATGTTCAGTATGTTGTCAGAGGCAAGCTGCTGGTCAAACTGGATAGTCCACTGATGAAATCTACTGAGCATACACCAGGATAGTGCTGTTATATAGAGAGAGCAAGAGGGGACATCCTGTTATACTTATTTTAGGCGATGTCTTGGAGAATGTTCATTTGTTTCTCTCGTCCTATCTATCAAACTATTCTCTTCTCATTTTGCTCCCGTCCTGGCCTTCTTCTTTTCTTTTCCTGGTTTGATCCTCGCTTTCTTTTTTATGCATGCGGACAATTATGTCTCATCCTCTTAATCTGATGTAGAGGTTACCCTTGCTTTGCTAAGGCTGCTGCTATCTATGTAGCAGTTTACGTGTGCTTCTGAAAGTCAGTCTAAAATGTACGAAGTGAAGGTAAGGGCTCCAGAAGCTGATCGGTCCTCTTTGCTCTCTTCCATAGCTCGCTATTCATCTTCCACCCTGGCAGCTCTCGAGCATCCCTGGACACCAGGGCTCTCCCTGTTTGGGGCTGCTGCTGGTTCTGTACCTCCAAATGGCTGAAGGAGTGCTGTGATAAATGGGGGATGTGTGTGAGTTTTTGTAAATCTCATAATAAGAGTCTGAGTAAGAAACACCTATTTAAGAATAATAAAAAAAACAAACTGAAGGAACATTAGGTTAATTTTGTGACACTAACGCACAAAACAGCTCCTGCAATGTTTTGACTCTTTATTTCTGATTCAAGGTTTGATGACTGAGCTAATGCTAGGTTTAAACAGCATCCAGTACTTCTGTTTGTATGACGAGGAAGATTTTTTTCCAGAGGAAAAACTATGATTTCTGAGAAAGTTTGACCTAATTTTATATGTTGCAGGAAGATGGATAACTGAGTTGAATGTCTAATGAGAGATTCACCTTGACAGCAGACTTGGATGTACAGAATTTGTTTATGCCCATTATTAATAACGACAACACTTTACATGTTGTATAGAATCAAAATGTAATTTTACTCAGCATGTAATATAACACCTTACAGTATGGAAGATGTTACAAATATTTGCATTGTGAACCTTTACCATTATCTGAAAATCTCTTTAGATTCTGAAGACTTACAGTAGTCTGTGGTCAGGTCTTCTGCCTGACCTTGACTCTGTCACAGCTTCTGAATAGTAGGACAAGATTTGTTGTAACAATATGTTTCTTGACTTATGATGAAAATAAAAGAATACATTGTCATTTCAATATATATTCATAATAAACAAAGTTTTCTGAGCAATACAGTAAAGAATATTTAGTTTTTTTGCTCTGATTACAAAAAGTGGCACTTAAAGTTATCCTTCAGCATGAGTTTCCAAAGTTAAATCTATAAGGAAGTTTATCCATAACCGGGCGAGGGAGTACTTAAATTTGTCACACATCTGTGTTACTTAAAAGTAAAATTATGTAAGAATGCTCAGTCTTCTGGACAACACAGAAAACGAGACTAAACCATTTTTGCAATTTTGGAAGAACATCATGTCTCAAATTTCATGGTAGAGAAACTCTTTCTTTGAGTTACTGGATGTTTCACTCAGGACTCCTCTTTTAAAAGCTGATAAATAAAAGGGTGCTACTTTTTTCACTTAAACTGTCAGTGATTTTCCAAAGATTAATTTTTTTATTCTTTTATTTGGTTCAGCATACCTCCTAAAGAACTGAAAATGCTCAACTGTTGCTCTAATGCTCTTTACAATGTGAAAATAGTGGTTATCTGCTGGTGGGTGTTTTGGTTTGTCTGGAGTCCCGGGTCCATTTGGTGTCAGTGAGGAAAGGCTGACCCTTGTTTCTGCCGTCCCGAAGTGGGAGATGTGAGGGAGAGATTCAGAACTGATTGATTGTTGTAAATCTGGAAGGAGAATTCAAGTAGAAAATGCTTTATGTTTGTAGTCAATACAGTTTCCAAGGTTTTTGATTGAGATCTTTGCAGGCTTCTTTCTGATATCTGAACCATCCTTTATATTGCTCTCACTGCATATTTAATTGGCTATTAGGAGAGGCAAGTTTTCTCAGTACGTGTTTTTCTGTAGCTCATTTGTCATGCATTACATTATTTGCTTGACTTGAAAAGATTTCACAGCAAAGTGTGTAGGAATTTGCTGTCTTAGTTTGTGATACAGTTCATATTCACAGGGCCTCTCGATTTAAGACATCACAGCATAGTATAACAAAAATGCCGTTATTCATACCACTGATTATAGAAAGTATAGGAATATTAGCAAAGCTTCCGGAATGAAAATAGGCATTTATTAAAAATTGGTTACTGCTAAGGATGAGAGCCATTTATGAATAAATTGTCTCTGTTCTTAAGATTGACTTTTTCCACTCATAGTCCAATAAAACATATGTACTAGGGAATGCACAAAGAACCACTATGTACTTTGCCTTCCAGGAAGCATATGGGAGAAGTTTCATAAGTAAAAGCAGTTTTTGAATTAGTTTTTCCTATCCTCACCTTTTTCTGAGTTACAATCATGGCTTAAACTCAGTGCCGTGGTTTTATGTTGGCTTTTAAAGATCAAAACCTTGACGTGCAGTCCCAGTGTGGGAGGGAAAAGAAAAGGCTCTGGAAAAAGTTGTGGAAGTAGCAGTCACTGGCAGTGAAAGTTTCCCCTGTGAAATGTTTGTGAAATTCATTTGTGGAAACTCTTTAGTACCTCAAAATTCATGTTACTGGGTAGGGAGCTTTGATTACATCTTTTGGCTAAACCACTGTTTGTTCTTCACGGAGTATAGCCATGATAAGAGGAACAGTCCCCAATTTAACTCGAGGTAAATTGCTCCATTTTTGCGACGTTCGCATCAAGTCCATTTGTCTTGTACCATCAATCGTTATGACAAAATTAGTTCTTTCCAGCTCCAAGTCGTGCTGGGACGCAGTACAGAAGAGCCGTTTTTGCTGCCTCCCTTGCTGCATCAAGACCAGGAAGCCTAATGTGCAGCTGCAGCTCAAGAAATGATTATAGCCCTTCCTCTATTAGCCTGCACTCTCATTAACTTATTTCTTAATTATTGAACTCTCAATTCCCCATACTGCCGAAACAGGGGCTATCTCCGCTAGATCCTTGCACACAAGATTGCTCCTAGAACTAAAAAAGCAGTGTGGTGCTGTAGCTTTGAAGAGAGTAGTCAGTACCAGGAAACCCCTCGTCTCTGCCCAGCTCTCCGGCGGTACTGGAGCGTGTCTTTGCAGGTTCACTTTGCTCCTGGGAGCCAGGTCTGAGACAGACCGGCGGAGTTTGCTTTGCTTTACACTGTTGCTGTTCAGCAAAAAATGCTGTTCTTCGAATTGCTTCTCATAGATGGCAGTTAGTTTTCCACAATTTGTTCATTCCTTGTTAAAAATGCAAATAAAAATATTATATATGGCCCAAGTGAAACCTACTGTATGCGGTAGAACAGCCACAGATAGGAACGCCATCAGCAAAGCACCCTTGTGGAAAAAGAGAAAGAAATGTGAACACTCACTAGGGATATTTTTGAACAACTCATTTCATTTGAAGTAGCTTCACTTCCTGGTATTAATCTAAAAATGAAAGAAATTTCTATGCATATGGAGGTGTACCAAAGGGACAGAAATGCTGCTAGATAGAGAGGATTTCAGCTAGAAAGCATATAAGTGCTTTTGGCTGTTAACCTAGTTCTTTGATATTTAGTGGTGACGTTTATTTCTACATATTGATATACATGAATCTTATGGCTTTAGAAATAATACAGTGACTTTTACATAAAATATTTTAACACTGCTTGGTCTCCTGGAGCAGCTTGGGAGTACAGATAATGCTTTAAAGATGTCCTTGGTTCAGCGAACTTGCAAAGAGTTTGATTTTTCAGAAATACCAATCTGCTTCCCGCTGACGCGCGATTTCCCGTGGACGGCAGTCTGCTTTGGAGTAGGGCCGTGGCTATGAGCAGGTATGGCTGTGTGACAGGAGAACTGTCAACTGCTTGCTTTGCGTCAAAATAGTTAAAAACAAATTTCCAATCCTGACAGCACTGCTGTCAGTTTGGGACAGTGGTCTATCAGAGAAGCATGAATAAATCACTCTACAAAGGATAAAGAATGATCATCTTGATAAAGAACTGATCTAAAGCAGGATCAAAAAGAAAAAACATGTTGACTTTATCGGTGGCTTCAAAATGACTTTAAACTATTAGATATTAATAAATGATTTAGCATTTTTTAAAAATACATTGCCAAAAATAAAATGTTACTTAATTTCAGTGTTCCTTCAACATACTCCTTTAGTTTTCTCTGGCAGATATATTTGTTTCTAGTCACAAATTTGCAGATTGCCTTGGAAGCCAGCCTCGGTGGCTTCCCACCCATCATTCCGCGTCCTCAGGAGGCGTCAGGGCAGCTGACACTCAGCTCTTCCCGCAGGTACTTGAAAATGTGGGTGGCAATGGGGACTGTGAAGACTTTGATTTGCCAGTCCTACTTATCTTTTATAACTGTGTTGCTATTGCACTGTTTTAAAGTACGCAAAGGATATCCACGTTATAAGGATGAGCATGTTTTCCTGTAAATCCCCTAAATAATGTAACACCGATAAGTTAAACTGTTAGGTATTTAGTCCTGATGTGGTACATGCTTTGAGAAAACATGTATTATTAAAAAATAAAGGATTATATTTGTTAGATTCATCTTGTAGCGGTTCTGCTTCTCTTTCAGTCAGTTGTCCTTCGGGGCAGTGCCCACATGCATATCGTAGGCAGACCGCGATCCCGTGAGGCAGCAGCGTCCACCTTGTGAGGTGCCGTCACTCGGTTTTCTAATTAACGGTGCGGGGCTATTCAGGTGTGAAACTGCTTCCTTCGTGTCGAGCCGTCCCCCTTTGCCTGGCAAGTCACGGCGCAGAAACCGATGTTTACTGTGATTACAGCTGTTGGCCCAACCAGTTGTTGCTGGGAACAAAGTTAACCTTTTGCACATGTCTGTAAAGAAAATGTGGAAATCGGTCTCTAAACTTGTTCAGATGTGAGAAGAGCCGGCATTTATGTTCAGCAACAGGAAGCCAACTAGTCATAGTTTCTTTACTAAAATGCGAGTCCTTCGTGGTTACACCATACTGTTACGCTATTTTTGGAAAGGACAGGCAGTAAGACGAGCAGTGCCACCTCAGCTCAGCAGGCTGTTAGATGCTATGTCTGCAATGCGGTCAGTGATATAAGCTTGTGTTGGCAGACCTGCATGAGCCATCGCCCGTGAGTGCGTAGAGGCCTCCTGCACCATGCGGCGTGGGTGCTGCAGCACCTGCCTTCACGCGAGCAAAACTTATCAGGAGGGAAACTGCCACCTTTGAATGAGTGTAATCTACTTACTTCAGATCTAGGAGATTTAGACAAAATAATAATCACAGCAGTCAGTATCTCCTTGAAATGCAGATTATTTTCTTACCTCTCTGGATTTGCCGTTGCTGCCTGTGGCTGGACTGGCCTTGCTCTTGCTTTGCGTTTACATTAGCGGGTGGTGCGCTCCAGAAGCGTGTCTGCAAAGCCGTGGGTGCTGCGGACCTGCCGTCGGCTCTGTGAGCATGCCGGGGCTTTGCTCTGGATGTGCTCCAGCTAGGTCCCTTGGAGCGGTGCTCGAGCACTTGGCGCAGCGTGTCCTGGAGTGCCGTGTCGCGTTCGGCAGCGCCCCAAGGGACAACGGTGCCTGCACTCACAGGCAGCTAAGCGGTGTGAACCGAAGGTGGTAGGAGGAGACCATCAGCTTCAAGACGAACTCTGACCCCAATTAGAACAGTGATCAGTGTGCTTGTGTAACGGCTCACCGAATTGCGGCCATCAGTAAAATGCAGTAAGTGCAGAAAGACGCTTATTGCACCAGGATGCCTATGAGTCTAGTAGAGCTTGTTGCTGACTTTTTAGGGCTTGTTTTGTAGAAGGATGCAGCTGGCATTCCCCAGTGAATTCTTTCCTTGTTTCCTTTTTTATGAAGCCTACAGCAGTATAATTCTATCTGAATAACTGCTTTGCTTTTAGGAGCATCAGTTATGTCAATAAAAAGGGGTTGCTGAAGAGTCAGAGAAACAGAAATCTCTTATTTACTTCTAACTTGTCTGTATTTCTGGTTGGAGTAAAGGCAGTTCTCTACTTTCAAGGCGATTTTGGCCCAGTAGCAGAAACTCTGGCCACATCCTAGGTAGGCATCTGTTTTGTTGCATTTGGTTACAGTGGATATAGCATCAGGTTACCTCCCCTTCTGGGAAGCTATTTCACTCTGCTGACAGTGTGGTCTTGTTTTTTTAAAAATGTTGGTAGCACATAGAGAAAATTCACGTTCTTACAAAGAGGTAATCTGCAATAATTGTGAGAACATTAGGAAATAAACCTCAACAGGCAGTTCACACTCCTAGTTTGTGCCACTCCATAGTGGAAGCTGTCTTCCAACTTGCTTATGTGCATTCCTTCAGAGAAGGTGCGACTGTCTACCTTATCCCATAAACTCTGTTTGAAATGTGTGCATGGCTCATACGAGTAAGAACACAATAAAAAAGTCTTCTCCAAATAGCTGCCCAATAATTTATTTGGCAGTGTGTGTGGACTGGAAAGAACATTTTGAGATTTGAAAACAGTATTGTATTTTAGGAGCTCCAAAAGCCTTTGAAGCGCGTATCTGGCTGGCACAAAGCAGTACTGAAACACTGGGAGAATGAGCATTGGTTGACTTCCTAATATAATACTGGTGCTTGGGAATTTACAAAATCGTATTATTGGCAGTTAATAAAGACAGTAGATTCCTGTGTGCAGATGACAGCGCAAGGGATTGCCTGGGTACGCTTGGAGGACCTGGCACATCTGAGGACCTGCGTTTGGTTTGTTGCAGTCACCGTCTTGACAGGAATTTAATTGAGGGAGGAAGCTCCGAGTCTGCCCCATCAGCTCCCTGCTCTGTGAAGCATGGTGTTGAAGAGGCCCCTATACCTATTAACAAGCATCAAATGGAAAACTAAATGACTGTGGCAGAAGAGTATGTCACTGCTCTTACCTTTACTTGAGGTGATGCAAAGCTTTCCCCTGAAGCTGGGGGCTCCAGATGTAGCTCCTGTAGATCATTACATGGCATTAAAATCAGGGGCCAGTCAGGTCTGTGACAGACGAATTGTGACAGACAAAATGGCATATGTGGAGCATATGGAAATAATTTGGGTGATTTCCTTCTTCTTATTCCCTTCATTGCGGATGGAAGTGAGAGATTTTGCAGTTCAAGTTTAATACTTTCTAAAATGTTTTGAAAATATGGTAAAATATAGAGGAAGTTTGAGAATAATTTGGTGAATTTCAAAGAAAATTCAGAAATGATATAATCAGAAATAGCACTGAGAGTGGAAGAAAATTAATTCTCAAAAGCCATTTGAAAAGTCTTGTCCATTTAAGTATGATTTCCATTACAGATTTGCCCTGCTTTAAGCTGCTAGCCAAATAATAGTTGCTAACATTTTCAACCTCATCAAATTAAGGTATGGTAATATTCCCACTTAAGGATAAGGTAAAAATCCCCTTAGCCTACTGTTGAAAGACTTGGGAATTGCAGTTCTTTGATTCTTTCTTTTTCTTTTTTTCTTTCTTGGATGTAGAGAAAGTGGGAAGGGACCTGTAGCATAGTCCTCTGTTGTTTGTTTTTAGTAATACTTTTTCTATGTTACCGTGTCCTTCCTCAAACATGAAAGAACTTTGGGTTTTTCATAAATGAATCCTGAAGTAACGTCTAGAACATTAAAGCAGTATTTAGGGCTTAAAATCCCCATGGAAGATGTTATATTCAAGGCTACACTCAAAGCTTTATGAATGGTGAGAGCTGAAGGTGTGAGGGAAGGGTCTTTGTTCTTACAGACTGCAAACCTATTTATACTGTGTAATGAAACACCAGAGAGCGATTTTCATGACACATTTTTGCATCCATCATCTGCTGGATATAAAAATTGATTAGCTTTGGAGTATTTTGATGCAATAGAATTTAATAAGACAATGTAGATGCAGTTCCTTTACAATTCCTCTTTCCACTAAGTGAAATAAATTCCTTCTCAATTATTTTCTGTTTACCTTTCATTTGCGTAAGTTTCAGTTTAAAATAGGAACTGGTGCAGTTTAAGTCATGTATGAAGTTTTTTCTACTGTATGTATTAAAATAGGATTTAAACCTGTGTGTATTGAAATGCTGCAGCAGAAGCTATTACATGCTAGTGCATTATTTCTGTTGGTTGAAGGTGATGGTTCTCCATACAGCTGCCAGAAGTAGAGTCTTCTGCTGCTCCTGTGAGAGTTGAGGGTTGTGTGTGGCTATGGGAAAGGGGAGACACTACTGATCAAGCTTAAATCTTTGGAGTCTCTTGCTCTGCCAGGGAATTCAAGCATTCACATAGTCTCTTCTTCCATTTGTAATGTTGTACCATGTATTTCATTATAGTGGTTTCAGTTTCCCTAAGTATCTTACTGATTTTATATAAACGACATAGGAGAAAACTGTGTTTTAAGCAATAGGGTTACCTTAGTACATGGTTTGGGGAACCTCTGTGGTAGGTGCCATGGCTAGAGTTCACGTGACGCCCCAGGCAGCACTGGCAGGTGTCCTTGGGGCTTCAGGACAGCATCACCGAAGGGAGATGGTGGTTTTGGTCTTTGTGTCTCTGTGGAGTGACACCAGGAGGAATGGCCTTCCGTTATTATCGAACACCAAATGAACTACTGTTTTGTCAGAGTATCTTTCAAATTGGTGCACCTTTCCTTATGTTTTTAAGTCATGCTCAAGATTAGAGGAGGATGCACGTATTTTTGAATCCAGCTTTGTATGAATGCTCCTGTGGATACCAGCAGTTTATCCCACTGGAAGTACTGCGCTGTACAAGTGTGCACTTGAAAGCCACGTACAGCAGAGCGCAAACAGCACGTGTTATGTGCTGCTGGCGCAGAATAAACCGTCGTGATGTGCCTTGGCGTATAATCAATACACATCCCTATGCCTTGGCATATTGCAAGGTGTCTGAATGTGATGATAACGTGGTGGTTCGGTTCTGTGAGGGAGATGGAGAAACGTGGCTCGCTGCCAGCTTTGCTAAGCAGCAGTGCATTCATCTCGGCAACGGTGAATAACAGCACATCCTTCAGCCCTCGCGTGCTGGCCTGCTGTCAGAGGGTACTGGCGTGGGGAGTGACGAGAAATGACAGATCCCAGGCTTTCTGCGTTTCCTAATAGCAGTAGGCAGGCCTGGATTGCTGTTCTTTCACCCCAAAGCCGTGAGGTGATGCTGGAGAGGTGGTGTGGCTGAGTAGGAGCAATTGTAGGTGCCAGAGATGTCAGTGCCAGTGATCTGTGCTGATGGACGCATCTCGGGCTGTTGCTGTATTTTTCCTTGGGGGTGTCCAGGGCTTAGGAGATGTCACTGACTGCTGAAAAAGTGGTTCCTCGGGCATGAAGGAGCCTGGCCGGGCTGGGAGCAGAGCGAGATGGTGTGTTGTACTTGTTTTGTACCTGAACTTTGTTGCACTGAAAAGTCCCAGGGACTCTTTTTCATTTGAGATCTTCAAACATGGTTCTTTATAGGGCAAAACTGGCATTGCTGTGTGATCCCGTGGAGCCTTTTGAGATGAAAAGACAGATTCCTTTAACTTGTCATCTACAGTCTTGTCGCTGCGATGGGGCATTAAATATATATATAATATATATATAATATATATCATGCCAAGAACCTAAGCTACACTAACATCTAGGCTGCCGTAACTATCGTCTGCAAGTATCAAAATAAAGCAATCTATAATAATAAGCAACTTCTATCTTTCCCAGGGGATATCTTGACCTCTTTTGTTTGTTGGGAAGGTGTTGGGAAGAGGAAGAAGGACTAAGCTTCAGAGAGGTGGAGCTGGGCAGTTCCTGAGGGCAGAGCGGTGGCCTGGCCTTGTCGGATCACGGTCTGCTGGGAACCGTGAGTCCCGTCGAGTCTGCCCTCCACGGAGAAAAAATCCCCGTGGCACTAATCTATACACGCGCGTGAACTTCTGGAAGGCTTTAGGCAGTTTTATATACCTGACTGAAGTGCTATATCACTAGGACAACTTTGAAATCCCTGAGTGCCGAAGGATCAAGGGCATCGCTAGTTTTTGAACATCTGTTTCTTCCTCTCCTCCGGATGAGAGTTCCCCTGGGCTCTGCTCCTGCGGCAGACTCCTCTCGCACCATCCCACGCTCAGCTGCTCTCGCTTCCTTCTCCAGCCTCAAATCCTGGTGGCTGAGAGCGCTAAGTTAAAAATACCAACATTTAAAAATTATTAATATTCTAGTTTTCCTGAGGTCACTTGAGAACTGATAAAAGTTTTCCAAAGAATTGTCATCTGAGAGATTTTTCCCAAATAAGAATACATTTAAATACATGGAGTTGTTTTAGTATATGTTATAAATAAGTGTTGTTTTTTCTGTTTCTGTCTTAGGCCTTTTGTATACACTTAAATTTAAATTCAATGTTTATTAATTCTAGAAGGAAATCCAGTATAACTACTATGGGAATGTGGTAAGCTATTTAAAGGTGAGCCCTTCCATTTTGTGTAAAATAATTCTTGAATGTTTGTGGAAAATTAACATACCTGGATGTGATACTAAATTAAGATGACACGAGAACTGCAGGATAGTTTACTGGAAGGTAACCACACCTGTATAAGGATGAACACATTTATTGATTTAGCTCTCTGCAGACCTGCTGATGTGCTGATGGTGGTTTACTTTGCTGCAGCACTGCCGTCTTCCGCAGGCAGCTTTGCAGAGGGCCTTACTGCAAATGGTATTGCAATTCATCACTTCTGAGTTTTCCACTTCTTGTGCTGGCCTTCCTTAATGTACATTACTGTTAAATTGTGGGTGAGTTTTTCTGATGTTTTGATACTGCTTTTGATTTTTGAGCTATGACTTTGTATTTAAACAATAACGCTGGAGGCGGACAGAGCGTGGGAATTAGGGGTAATGCCCCCCCGGGTGAGCAGGCGATTTGCGGTTGCATTACCTGCAGTTAGCCATTAGCGCTGGGGAAGCGCGGTGCTCCGGCAGGAAGAAGGTGTGCATCCCTCCCTCCCTCCCTCCCTGCCGCGGCCCCTTCGCCAGCAGTGCTATTTTGGGGGGCCATGAGGTAACGGCTGGTACCCAAGGCCTGCTCAGCTGGAAGGAAAGCCTGTAGCAGGCTGTGATACGAGGAGTGAGTGTGATGTGACATAATGAGTTTTAAAACTGGACCAAACTTACAAGGCAAGAATTCAAGGGAAAAGAGACACACTAGGAAGCAAAATTGAAACAAGTGCAAAAAGAGAAAGCACATGTCATTAAGGCAAATTAGAAGTGAGGAGTTTACTTGTGTTTCTTGTAGAGGCTCTCTGCTTATCTTCTAACATCTCCGCTTACTGATGCTTTTGCGCAGTCGTAGCTCTGTCGCATGCTGGGGATCCCTGGTGCCAGTAGACGCACCTCTCTGCATTGCAATAACATGCTACCTGCATTTTCACACACTTACGTATTCTTCTGAGAAAAAATATTAGTCCTGTAAGAGACTGGTTGCCAGCACCGTATTGGCAGCTCCTCTGGGATCAAAACCTTTCAATTCGGCTGCTGAACTGGCCCAGTCCTGCTAGAAGAAATGCTAAAATTTGCTGTATTGAGCCCTCTGTGGACTCTGACCTTCTGCGGACTGTTTTTTGATGTTTATCATTCCTGTTCACCAGCTTTGGAAAGACAAAAATATGAAACAATAGTGAGAGGGAAGAGATTTGTTTTTGAATAGTATTTAATGCTTTACATTACCAAGTGATCTCTTTGATCATTATTTTGCTAAAGGTGCAGAAGTGAGCATCAATCATAATATAAATTTTGAAAATTATAAATAATGAAGTTTCCAGATTTGTAGAAGGTTCATATTCACTGTACAGTCAATCTGCTTGCATATAGGAATCATACAAGTGATCAGTATTATAGGTCTTTACTTTCATTGTTTTATCATTACTTTTATTGCTTTATGTTAGTGAAAATAATGACTAAATAATCATGAAAATCCCACAAGTCATATAAACTATATATATTTTACACAGTTCTAGATGTTCCCAAATGCGTCATATCAAAAACAGTGCATAATAAATACTATATAATCCTTATGCTCATTTTTTACCCCAAGTATCTTGCTTTCTTTCCTGGTCTTTTGTCTTGAGCTGCTGCACCGAGAGCTGCAGCAGAATCCTGAGCGGGAGGAAATCACGGTGCAGCAGTTTGGGCTCACGTCGTTCACCCATAGCCAACGGGAACGGTGGTAAACAGGTAGAGCCTCACTCTGTTTCCGTGTTATTGACCTTGGAAAATGTGTTTTCCTCGTGTTTAAACAGCTGTATTTACTTCATGTGTATTCATGAAGTAACATCTGATGACTTCATGAGGAAAAACTGATTTTGCTGGAAAGTGTTTCCAGTGCTAGTCGTGCTGAACAATCAGAGTACATTGTAAATAATGTCGGGGTGGCAGAAGGGAGCCCTCATGTTTGCGATAGCGTGTAAGTAGCAGATGACTTATTTATCGCTTCTTCAATGTGTGGTGTATTTTTAAAGTAGAAAAAATGCCGTGTGAGTCACTGTAATTATTTCAGTAAAGGGAAGTGAAAGGTTTTATCTTGCCTGCGCTTATAAATACTTCCAAATGGGTGAAGTGTTAAGTGGCTCTGTGTTTGGGGTTAAAACACCATTGGGGGAGTGCTGCAAGCAGAGAATAAAATTTGGCGGAGTCTAAACCTTCCCCGGGGAAGGGCGCTCAGCACCGTGGAGCCCCAAATCACGGAAATGTTGCTTTTCTTGCAGGATCCGTTTCACCAAAATTATTATCATTAGCCTGTGAAGAGGCCTTAGGAGCATCAGAGCGGGAGCAGGAGCGTGGTGATGCGCAGCCAGGAGCGAGGTGGGGGCGGCAGGATTACAAATTAGTAATATTTGCATGGATTGTGGCTGTTTTCCCTTGCGCATCTTGTCAGTGACAACGTGCAGTGCTTAAGAGCAAGAACAGTGATTATACACCCACTGCGTAGTTGTGATACTCCTGATCTTTGTTGTTTAACTTTTAAGGTGAATCAAATGCGTATGAGAATTGCTTCAGTGAGTTTAGTGAAAACTAATTAATGTCTTGCTCCCATCAGAGAATGAAGGCGCATGGGTAAAAGCATAAACTGCTCGTTCCGACCAGCCTCAGCCGAATAGGTATTTGTCTGCATTCCCCTCTTCTGCCCGCCTCCGTGCTGTGTCTCCTGTCCGTCCGTAACCGTGCAGTTGCACACGTCAGGTTCACGGCGGGGTGGTGGCCATGCTGCCTACCAGGACGCGAGTAGTAGGTGCTGGGGATGTTTGTGATGTGTGCTAGAAAGTGGACCGAGGACGACCGAATCCGTGCGAGCCTGCACGCGGGACAGTGTGCTGCGTCCGGGGGTAATGAATTGACAGAGCTCTCTGGCGATGGGGATGTCACTTCAACAAGCTAGTGACATTTTTTCTTTGATTCGAGCAATAAATGTGTTCACTGTGGGACCGATGGCTCTAGAGTCAAGTCCCACCGATGACCAGTGCGGGAGTCAGCTGTGTTACACATGCACCCATAATTAACAAGCTCTGATGACTTCTTATTCAGGTAGAGTTTGCCAATTCCAGATCAGCTGCTTTTTTACGATTTGGTCCTTATGTCACTGTCTTCCTGTGGCGAAAAACTGCCTCCTTTCTGGGGAGGGACTAGAGTGTTTAAGAAAAAAACATAATGCAACATGAAATATCTGTTGAACTTCTGCTCTGAAATTTTATTGGTCTTTAAGGTGAGCTCGGCATATTGCTATCCAGTGATAGTCTGTTTTTCTAGAAGCCAAAGTGACTGGAATTACCAGATAGCCTAAAGGAGTTTACGCTGTCGTAATTTGTCTTGCTCCATGGCTGTAGTAAAACTTGTACAGAAACCACTTTGATCACTGAAGCACAAATAACAACCCCCAAAATAAATCTAGAAATCTTCCAAAGTAGCACACGTCATTACTGGTGTCGGGGCTGTGACTGTGAATGCCCGGCGTTGACGACGGTGATGCCCAGTTGATATGTCCCCCGTGACCCCTCCTGTACAAAACCAGCCTTCCACAAGTGAAGTGGCTTTCCAGGAAGGCCCAGAAAAAAGTTAAATTTATTGTAATTTAATTAGTACAATTAGTTCTTGTAGTTTAATACTATAATACAGACAAAGTACCAGCTTTTATAATTTCTGAAGTCAAATGACCCAAATTAAACGAAGTACAGAGATTTAATTGTCTGATGAGCAGATCACATATCAGCAAATCCCAGAGCATCACTTGATATACTTGAGGCACTATGCGTAGAAGATCTACAGGATGAACTGATTTGGAAATTGAATAATCTTTCTCCGGAGAGGACAGTCCCACCACACGATTGCCTGTGAACCTGAGGGGAGACGTTGCAGCAGATTCTTTTAGTGTCAGTAGAGACAAATGTGAATAAAAAGAGAAGTAAAAGCATTCCTCACTTTATGGGACATTAACTTATGTTGAGTCACTGTGAAAAATTTGAAGAAGGACATATGGTGTTCCCAGATTTTATGACCGGATTTATGATAACTTAGATTGGTCCGTTGCAAAAGATAGGCTACATGACTTCTTCATTAATATCCCTGGTTCTCATATAACCCTTAGCTGCTTTGTGTACCGTAGCACACCTTGTAGAATAACAAGAGCAATGGTTAAAAAACCTCAGCTCCTGGCAGGTACTGCAGCATGACAAACACTGTTCCTTCATATGCCATTTGCACTATAAAATAGTGTTAAACTGTAAACAAGGGAGTAGCCTTTCTTTGTCTTGTCATTTCACTACCGATGTCCATTTTTGAACATTTTTTGCAATGATCTTTTGTAATAGTTCTTTTCCAGTTCTCAAAATTACATCTCTTATAATTAAAATCCCTGTTGTGAAATACAAGACAAGCAGAATTTATTCCAGCTTATATATACTCTGGAATATGATGTTAAGCTCTGGAAAACAGCTCTGTAAGTGCTGTTGAGCTTTGTACTTTGTTTTGAGCCTTTCTGGTTTTCGGTCTTCCATGGTTGGCTGTCAGATGCTGGGTTTGACACAGTGATTCTTCTATGGACAATTAGGTTTTTGAAGAAACCTTTTCTATGCCTTGGAAGTCGAGCAGTTCAGAATGCTTGTTTTTGAACGTTGTCCTGGAGTGGCCATGGCCACGCTCCTTTAGGTACCTCTGGTTAAACAAGGGTGTCTTCATGGATGATAACTAGTAAAGCTATTTTTCATGTGAACTCTGAGTCTAAATCATGTAGATGGCTACACTTATAACTAATTAGATGGCTGAAATTGTGAACGAGTGCACACGGGTACTTCTTTCCGTTGTCTAGGGCTTTGAAGCTCATTAAAGAGATGAGCAGCTTGGGCCTCCGAGATCGCGCGGGTTGCCTGGCTCGCTCCGCCCCGTCTGCGGCAGGGGAGGAGGTCTGAGGCTGACCTGGTAGGACGGCTGCCGGCAGACTTCCCCGGTTCTCATCGAAGCGATGTCAAGACGGTCGCATACATATATAGTTGCTGTTCACACTGTGACTTCTGCCTTCAGATCGCGTGATCAGTGGGAATACCACGAACCTTTCAGCTATACCACAGAAATCGGTGGTGTGCTGCATTTTTCTGTATTCTCTGCTTACGTTGTGTTTTGAAAGCTTTGATCACAGTTATGTTTTATGTATTTTTTTCTTAATGTCAGCGAGGCAGGAGAAAAGGTTAAAGAGTTTTGTTGTGATAGGTTATGGTTGAGGAAGGAAGAAACTGTATGGACAGTCTGACTTTAGGGACCTTATTTGTTCATTCTGTTGACTCTTAACTGAAAAGTTACAGGTATTGACCAGGAGTAACCAAGTGTTTCTCCTAAAGAAATGTGGCATTTGCTGGACTCATTGATTTTTTCGAATAATACAGGGAAAAAATGATAAACTGTACTTGAGTGAGAATTAGAGAATACAGGGGATATAAATGCAAAAATAAATCACCTATTCAGGAATGTTTTAGTGAAGCTTCAGATTTGCAGTCTTGCAAAGAAGATGCACTAAAAACATACATAATTTATTCTCACTTTACATGTAATTGAGGTCACTACTGTGTGTGTACACCTCTGCTGAAAAAAGTAAATACTTGCTCTCCTGTCCGTTCTGGAAGTGCTTTCCTGAATTCAGATGACAGTGATAACCATAGAGTCAGAAAATCATAAAATATTGAAATATCAAAAAAGTGGAAAGTATTTTAAGTCACAGTGATTAAGAATGTGTTAAAATAAAATGGCTTATGTTGGTAGGTTGATACAGGTATTTTTGTATTTTTGAAATATGTCAGATCTGATATGAGTACACATTATTTTGGGATGTCCTTTGAACTAAGCAAATAACTTGAATTTGCTTTCACAAAATCAGCACTGTTGGATATCTGTTGTTCACTTTGCCTTAATTTCTACATTTTCAGAACATAGGTAGAATTATTCACCTCCCTCTCTTCCAGCGAATGGGCATACAAGGCAGGCAGTGCTGGACAATGTTTTCTTCATTTTTGAGAAACCACCAAAGATGGGAAGGTCTTGGAGGCCTGTCATTTCAGAGGCCTATGTACTTAAACCACAGAATTTGGCATTTGACACATTTAAAAGACTTATTTGAACTATATGTTTACTATTTTACATGATTATATATCAATGGCACTGCTTCTTGTATGTAACTAAGAATTTTCTGTTTCAGATATCTGGAAATGTTCAAGTTGAAACGGTTTGGCATTGATTTCTCAGTGTATTAACAAACAGGCGCAAGGAGACCTGCGGGGTTCGGGGAGCAGTAAATGCAATGGTGCACTTTTCTCTGGATTTTTTGTGATGCTCTCTTAGCAAGAAAACAGCATTCTGAATTCCCATCGCCTCTTAGGCTTTTAATTTGGGAGCTTTAAGAGATTAATAACCTATTTGCATGTATCCTCTTCGGGAAGCCTAAAGCCCATTTTCCTCCAGACGTTCCTTTTGCAGATTTTCTTAAAGATTAACTCTCCCCCCTTTTTTTTCCTCCTCTTTCCCTTTTGGCAGCTGTAAGACCAAGGTCTACGCTGACGAGCTCCCCAACACGAGCGTAGTCATCGTGTTCCACAACGAAGCCTGGAGCACCTTGCTTCGGACCGTGTACAGCGTCATTAACCGGTCACCGCATCACCTGCTGGCCGAGATCATCCTGGTCGACGATGCCAGTGAAAGAGGTGCGTTTCCATCCCCGCTGGGCTCTGGCCGGGTATTCGATAACACGAGAAGAGAATCACGTTTCACCTTTCCCTTTAGCCTCATGATTGAGGATCCTGCAGAAAGGGTTGTAAAACGCGGTTCCATTTACTCCTAATGCAGCGAAGGTGCAGCTCTCAGCGGGGGGGTCTGATTGCTCCCGGGATTTGTTTGTTGCACAAATGGACTCTCGTATATGTGGGGAGGGTTAAAATGCATTTTCAAATGGTAACCAAGAAAAAGGTCGTAAGTCTATATACAGTGCTCCTAGCCAGAATGTCATTAGTGCCATTTACACGATCAATTATCATTTCATTGTTTCATACCGTTGTAAAAGGCAGAACTCTCTCACACATCTCTGCCTCTGTTCCTCTTTCTGTCTCTCAAAAGAGCCCTGTTCTGTGTGTTAAGCTTTCCCAAAGGTCAGGACTGAGCCAATTTCCTTGCATTGTTGTTTCAAAAAGCCAGTGTATGTTGTTAATTTCATTTGGTTTTGTATTTTTTTAGTTAACAATGATTGGGCTTTTTGATAGTTTTAAAAAAAATCAGGATTTAGAAACAGTACTGTCTACAAGTGAAAATGTTATTGTTTGGAAATGGAGTCATATTCTAAAAATGGAACTGATGGAATGGGAAACAAACTTGCCTAGAATAGCCAGGTGTTTCAAATACCATTCTTTTGATGGCAAATACAGCACACTCATAATGACTCAATTGATTAAAAAAAGAAACCTGATAGTCTCATCCTGTGTGCTTAGTTGGAATTAGTTTTATGTTTCTTTTTAAGAAGTTGAAGATTTTGGTAAATTACAAGAAACACCTTTGAAGAGGACAGGAAGTTCTTTGCAGTGCAGAATATGGTGTTGGGCGAATGCTGCTTTTTTTGTAGTATGGAGAAGTCATACAATATATTTCCAAATGTAGCAGTACCCAGGATGCAGATCCACTTTTCACCCTCCCCACCTTTCACGCACAATAGGGTTCCCTTGCTTCCCCCATTCTGTCTTATAAAGAGGATGCAAGTTAAGACATCCTTTATTTCTGCTCCATATAGCAATAGCATCCTTCTAATTACTCTCCTGGGTTTCCATGCTCCCAAAATGAGTAGGCTTAATATTTCTTCATGCTAGAAGGTAGAGAAAGGCTTTAGACCAAGTGACTAAATTTTTTTTAGAAGCAAAGAATATGGGAATCATAAGTGCTTGAATAGTGAAATTCATCAAAAATAGCCATATTTGTAATTAGCCGTTAACAAATTAGCAGAAGCGTAATCATTTTGCACTCAATGTTGATTGCTATTTTTGGAAACTGATCAAGCATTGTTTAAAATCTGTTTATTTCTGTGATATTTCCGTGAAATGTTCAGGTGTGTGTTTGTGTATATGTACAGACTGCTCTATGTGTGGCTGTGCTGGGCAGAGTTCGGCTCCAGACCTCCCAGTCTCAGCTCCCAGGCTTCAGAAGAGCTGTAGATGTGTCACAGTCTATTTCTTGTATTAGGCTTTAGCCTTTAGTCTGCCAATATTTATGCACTGCTGGATGTTGCAGGAGCAATCTGTGGAGTGACTAGCATGACACGTAAACTGTACAGTTATATTTGGAATCCTCCTCAGTTGCTGAACATAACTGAAACAAAATGTTTTTCTTCTATTTTTCTGATTTTCCAATTATATTTGGCAGATTTTTTGAAGACCTCACTAGAGAACTATGTGAAAAATTTGGAAGTGTCGATAAAAATCATCCGGATGGAGCAGAGGTCGGGACTGATCCGTGCTCGGCTCAGAGGCGCCGCAGCGTCCAAAGGCCAGGTCATAACCTTCCTCGACGCGCACTGCGAATGCACGGTGGGCTGGCTGGAGCCCCTCCTGGCCAGGATAAAGGAGGACAGGTAAGGGCTGCGGCCGCGGTGCGGGGGCCCGCGGAGCTGAAAGCCCGGCCCCGCTCACCAGCCCACGGCGCTCGGCGGCATTGCGGTCCCCGAGGTCCACGCTTCGTCCGATGGAGCAGCGGCCGTGCATGTGTTGTGATACCAGCCCGCCAAACCGCACACGTGGAAGCTGGGATTTATCTTCATTTATGGGAAACGCATTGCATGTGCTTGCAGAGCTCCCCGTCTGCAGCGATGGTGCGCTGCATTCACGGCAGTGACAGTGACACCCGCGCTCGTAGCAATACCGCGGGCTTCACGCGGAGCGGGTGAGTGCGGCGGTAGCTCTTGCTATTTGGAGAGGATTTGGCAGCTCAGCCGGGAGCCTGTGAGCGGGGTTAGGTGTTGGCAGCTTTCAGCTCTTAGGAAGGCAGCGAGGAGTCAATGTTTCCAAAAAGCCACTGACAACAGGGATAAGTGAATTTTGCATGGCCTGGTTTCTGGAAGAGAAGCCCTGCACTGAGCATTAGTAAATTGGGTTTTTTTGCAATCAAGCCACAAAGGAAAAGAATGGGATATTTAGTGTATTACATGGATTAAATTATTTTATTTTAAAAGAGATGACCTTTTTTACAGGAAAACTGTTGTCTGCCCAATCATTGACGTGATCAGCGATGACACGTTTGAATACATGGCTGGGTCCGATATGACTTATGGAGGGTTTAACTGGAAACTTAATTTTCGCTGGTATCCAGTCCCCCAGAGAGAGATGGACAGAAGGAAAGGGGACCGGACCTTGCCTGTGAGGTAAGGAGAATGGATCGAGAACACCGTGATACTTGATTCTATTAGATACTTGTTTAAGTAGATGATAACATCTAATAATTAAGATTTTGCTGTCATATCAGAGAACAGATAGCCATGGTACACCCTTCAGTGTATGGAAGACCAAAGTCTGACCTATCCTTAATGCTGCAATTTAGTTATCAGAGCTGAGTAAACTCATCTGTATTTTCTTTTGAATGTGAAATAAAGTAAAATACTATCTGCTCTGTAAGTATTTGAGTTCCCTCCATGTTTGTTTTTTGCAAATAACCTGTTGAACTTATGCTTACAGACGTTATCACTTTTTTGTAATTTAAAGCACTTATTAGAACATATTTCTGAAATGCTTATCTTTGAGCATTTTATCCAAATATTTTCTAGTGACACTTTACATGCCTTGAAATATATGCTTTTATTGCCTAGAAAATAAAATTGACAGTACACGCCCAGTCAAAACTGATCTGTCAGTATGTCCTGAGTTCCTGTGATCATTCCCGAACTGTCATTTAACTGCTCAAACCAAGGACTGTAACGAAATCTGTGGAAAAATTTTAAATGAAATTGAAACGGAATAAATTGAATAAATTACTTGTGATGGGTTATTTGCTCAGCTCTAATAGCTTCTATGGTCTTCATGAAAACTGAAAAAAGGTTTCACAAGTGGATGTAATGGTTTCAAACCTGTCTAAGAGACATAATGAAGTTGAAAAAATTCCAATCCCGCATACCCCATGATTGTATGCAACAGGCAGATAAAGAGAGAGCCAACTCTTGTGACAACAGTTTACAGCAAAGCTTTAAGGAAAATTTCCAGGTAAGACAGTGGATGGGCAAAGAAAAGTTTTTCATAATTGCTTTTGCTGGAAATGGCAAAAATTTGTCATTTTATGTCCTTCAAAGTCTGGAGTCAGGGAAGTGTTGGATCCTTTTTTAGATTTCTTCCTTGGGAAACCATCTCAGGAACCATCTTACCCTCTGCTTCTGTATGTTGTGAAAGGGGAAAGCCATGCTATCACTGTTTAAGTTGTTGTTTAGGATACAGTGGTTAGATGTTTTTGCATAATTGAAAGGATGTCAGAGGAGGTTTTCTGGGTTGTTTCGTCATTGTTTCCACTCCCTCAGGACTGACTCTGGCATGGGGCTGCTCCGCAGCCTCCTGCTCTGCTCAGTCTCTGTGCAGAACACTACTTTTTACTTCCGTTTGGCTCCTGCCCGCTGCGTGAAGCCTCGCTGGCCGGTGGGCACAGCCGCAGCACGTCGCTGGTCCGGGCTCGCGCTCTTCGGCCGCGGCTGGAGGTGGCCGCGTGAGCTCGGCCCCAGAGCATCCTTGGCAGCAGTGTGCCAGCTCCCGCGGAGCCGGCCGCCAGGGATGGCGGGACGCTGTCCTGCCATTTTGGGTACAAAGGATGAGTGAATTCCTCTTGAAAATGGATTTGAGGGAGTACAATAGCTTTCATTGTGCTAGAAGCAACAGGTTTCCTTGAGTTGCTAAACAAGGTTACCTTCCCTTGCCTTAGCAGACCTAAGGTGGTCTTCATGAGGAGTAAGCAAACCTCAAACCCTGTTGCTGGTAAATAGGATTTTTTTTAAACACATGAGCCATTTTAAATGCTCATTTTGCTGTGCAAAGTGATTGTTCTTTTCCTGGTAGCATGATGTGGAGGGTCAGCAGCTGAACTTCCATTTAATTCTCACGCTCGGGCCAGTCCCCAGACCGTGCTGGCAGTGGTCTCTCTTTGTCCCTGCGCCAAGGAAGTAGCCGTGTGTCTGGGCTCCGGGAAGGCGACTGCACAAGAAAGATAGCCTCTTTCCTCGGGAGGGGTCTGGGGAGCAGAGGGCCGGACCGGGACTAGTTACAGGCTGCCCGTGCTGGAGGAAGTTCTGCGCCAGGGAAGTTCTCCACGGGTCCCCTGCGGCTGAACTGTGGCTTGTTTTATGCCACCTTTAATCTGGTGGAGCCCAGTTTTCCAGAATGCCTCCTTCCAATGCCTTGTTTAAATTTAAAATGCTTGCTGTTTAAGTTTAAAATGCTTGCAAAGTATTTGACAGAAATACTAGAGAAGTATGCAGGGCATAGGGCTGCGCTCATGCATTTTACAAAGCCTCAAATAAATTGCCTTAAAAGCAAGCTGTGTCCCAGAGAGCAGAAATGAACTTTATCATCAACAGAAGCAGGATGATGGAAATATTTTTGACTTCAAGAGAGCTATTTTCCTCATGGACTAAAATTTTATCGCGCTCATCTATGAAGTCCACCAGAAGCTGTTTGATTAGAGCCGAGGTGTGTGGGAAATCCTGGGAGTTAATTATCCTGCCCACCTCCACAAGGCCATGCCGTGCTGGCTCTGCCACTCACGCTGCACGGCTGCTTCTCCCACCGCTTGCTTTGCTCTATTTATCCTGTCTCTCTTATGCCGAGTAAATTCACAGACATATGGAGTTTTCAAAGAGATGCAAATCTGAGTTCATATTTCCTTTTTTTTTTTGAAATAGAGTAGTACTTAAACTTAATCCAGAATCATCCTTGTAATTGACTGTTAAAATGATTAAAAATCATTTTAATCAATGTGTCAAAACAAAATGCTCCCTATTTCCTATCTCATTTTCCCTTTTATATTATGAGGAGGGAACCAGAAAAACGAGTGAGCCTTGCAGCTGCCTTGATCCAGTCTCTTATTGACCAAGGGAATGAGCTGTGAGGGTAAAGACCCTTAAAAAGAACAAGCTACCATGCATAGCTCTCCTTTAAACACGGAGACTGCGAACTTGGACAACTCATCTGAGCATAACTGTCATGAAATGAAATTTAATCGCCCGCAGAATCCTTGCCATCCCCACGCTATTCGTCCTTCCCAGTCAAAATTAATACATGACATTTCATTTGGAAACACTAGCAGCTGGTGGAAATTCTGAGCAGGCTATAATGGCCTTCATATAGGAAACAACATTTAGTAAATCATCAGCTGCTTTCAATACTAGCTGGTATTTCCAAATGCTTCGAAAAAGCAGTCCAAGAGATCATGGCAGTGCATCAGCTTTGAGGAGTCATGAAGAGAATAGCAAATTCAGCATCCAAAGAGGAAAGGTTTAATATTTCAGCTAAGTGCAGACTGCTTTGTGGCAGCTGTTGCTACTTGAATACCCCAAAAATGGAGGAATAAAACAAAACAAAAGCCTTACCTATACCAAAAATTTACAAATAAATTAGTGAGTTCATTTTTTTCCATTTCTTGTAACTACGCTTTCTGTCACATCATTTCAACCTCATGCAGGTTGAGTATGTGTGTATTCATATTTTCTCTTTGTAGTCAGTGTAATAAGTGTAGAATACATAAAGATCATTGAATTATGTTTGTTTGCATATATATGTAATATAACCATTGTGCTCAAATTCTTTTTGATGCACTAAAACTCCATGCACTTGGAAGAAGCATTTACTCAAAATATTTGCCCTCCATAAAAACATAATAAATTTCTACCTTTCCTTTTTATGTTTAATATCATAGTGCATACAGTTTCAAATGATTTATTTATATTATTTGTATTATTGCATATATTTCATATAAAGAAGGAGATCAAGATAGTTCACTCCTAAGAGGAGATCACTTTAGTCAGTATGAGCAGAGTTCAGCCATCATGTACTCTGTGGTTGTTAATGCCAGTGAAAAGTTAAATACAAAGATGCTGTATTTTTAAAAGCAGATATCTGCTTCTTTCTGGTTAGTAGATATGAAACACAGCTTGCTTGTTTGCCTAAGGAGTTAAGAGCTGTTCAGTTTGTATGTTAGGGATTCGAGTCAACTGAAATAACCACCTTTGCTGGAATATTTAGAATTAATGGGAAAAGGTTAATTAATTCAATGACTGGTATTAAAAACCTACAGCTAATTGTCATGCAGTATAGCTGTAAAAACTTCCTTACTGTCATCTATTACAAAAAGTTAGAGTTTGTTTATCAGATTTTTAGCAAAGGGAGCTGTGGGAATGTGTAGCTGCCTCTCATATTGACGAGTGATACCTCGCCTGGGGCAAAGTGAATTCTGACCTAAGGTACCTACGTGTGTGCCGTTGTTGTTGCTGTTCTTCACACGCTAGTTCCTAGCATTTTGGCCCCTTTTCTTCTTTTGATTCTTAAGCGCTAGTCTAATGTCCTTTTCCTTATTGCTCTTTCCTTGTTCCTTTCTGTCTGGTTTTCTGTCGGGTCATCTGTCACCATGGTAGCTTAATGTTTTCAACGATAGTCTAAAATGGTAACTTTAACCACAGAACTCAGTTTCTGCAAAGGTAGATGCTGATCCCAGTTTACAGCTTACGGCTGTAGCAGTAAGGATGCAGACAGAGCAGTCCTAGGCGCTGCACAGAGGTTGTGCCACCCCCTTCCCAACTTCCCGATGTGCAGAACTCAGGCGTGAGCTGTGACTTACGGTGCAAACGGTACCTGGGACGTGGAGATTGCACGGGCTGCCGGGTGTTCCTCCAGAGCAAGGCTTCTTCCTTTGAAGGTGCACTGGAGCAAACCCTGGCTCTGTAAACTTTGTGAACGATTAGAGCTGTTCCAGATGTGCTATTTTAAGTGCAGAGCCAGTTTCCTCTGGTCACAGGGAGCGTGGGGGGCTGGCTGTGCCTCGGTGGAGGTGGTGGCCAGAAGCCCGCTGGTCTGTGAGTGCTGGGAAGCCCCCGGGGAGCAAGGCCTGGCTCCAGGATTTTGCTCCCTGTTGATTCAGTGGGAGTAAAGTGGACAGGACAGAACAGTTGTTGTTCTTTTAGCTGTAGGTAATAGTACAGTGAAGGTACAAGTTAAGGCCTCCTGCAGATGATGAGCTGGATGTGGAAAGATCTGTGAATTACTGAAATAGAGAGTTTGGGGCAATGCAGTTGGTCCTCAGGTGTGGCCTGTCTCTATTTCAAAGATAAATGTTCACGGAGAGTGCCAGCTAAATCAGATACTCTTGTTAAATCTTTCATTAGTATTTTTTTAAAAGCCCTCGCACAATGTTTGTGCTTTGCAGAACATCCTTTAAGCGAGTTCGTTCCTCCTCCTGTGGTTTTGCCTGCAGCAGTACTGTCTGTGCTGCAATCAGCTAACAAACATCTCGTCTTCGTACATCTACAGTATTAAAAAAATAGTGTTTCTGTGCTGGACATATTGCAAGCTCTCCACAGCACATTCCTCTGTGTATTTCCACATTTGCCCATAATTTTTATAAGCTGAAGACGCAGCAGGCTGATACTCACTTATAAAGACTTGCTAAAAAATATTTTCTTTCTGAAAAATCTGTTCTCAAGCATCAGTTAGTTACAAGGAGGAGAAATACAAGATGAAATATTGGGAGCATGTTTTAGTTATCTTATTAGGATTATGAATAATTAAACTTAGATTTGGTTACAGCTAACACTGCCTAGGTGATGTGCAGTGGTTTTAGGAACTGACGTCCAAAGAAAATCTGATTCCAAAATAAATAAATAGCGGTGTTATTCTTTAGTGATGTTACCATTGTTGAAGAAACAATACCTCTAACATTTGCACTAGCTTGGGGTGCAGCGTTCTGCCTAGTTTACCAGCTCTGCTGCGTGCCGGGTACATGCTAAAGCTCAGAGAGAGGAAGGAGGACATGGGTGGCCGGCACGGTCGGCTTTCCCTGCGGCGGGTGCCGGGTGGCACTGCCGCCACGGCTGCCTTGTCGGGAGAAACGCTCCTTGGAGAGGAAGGGTGAGCTCCCTCCCAACCATGCCTTCGGGCTGCCTGCTGAACTCCTCTGTAAGAGGGTGAGTTTTGTTGTAGGTTCTTGGGCTTGGATCTTCGTTTTTGGCTTGGTTGCTGTTCGCTGCAACTGGACTGAGATTGCTCAGAATTTGCACGTCATGAAGCGCTAAACAGCCGTCAGATGAGGCCTGTTGATTTAGTCATACCAACATTGACTAAAATTGAGACGATAAACTGACAGCAAGGGCCCTATGTCTCGCACACAATCCATGGGGATGCATTTCCTCATCTGGCACCTTTGTTGAGCGTAGGTTACGTAGACAGTCATAGTAGAAGGACAAGCACTTAGAAATGGGAATCTGGGGGGCCGCTTGGGACATCTGCACCCAATTCAAAGCGTGGAGGAAGGAGGGCAAGGTGGCACCAAGCAGCACTGAGCAGCTCCTGGTCCATGGCCCCTTTGACATGGACGGGATAGTGCCGGAACGGGGCTGGACCTGAGCTCCTGGGCCCCTGTGCGGCTTGAGACACCCCTCGGGGTCTAGGTCGTGGCATGCTCTCATCTCCATCGCAGGCACAACCTGCTGAGCCACTGGAATGGAGCAAAGTTGGGGTGTTTTTTTTTTTTTTAAGTACTTTTGTGATACTCTGTTCCCTTTATAGGAATCTGAAGATGCAGGTACAGGAATGAGTGTCTTGCTGGCTGCCAATAATTACAGAAATGCAAAGCAGACATTATCTCCAAAACAAAACTAAAATTAGGTTTGAATGGTGATTGGAGTTAATCATAACCTATTACTTGAGTTGCTAATATGACTCCAAAGGGGCAAAATATCACTACTAGACATGAAGCTGACGGAAAAAATGAAGAAATCCTTACTCTTTCCAATATTAATGTTTCATCTGTTTTTACAATTAAAGCTATGCAGATCTGTTTATGCAACACATTAAATTTATATAGCAGAGCATAGTTCTGGCTGCTGTGTTACATTTATTTAAGAATCACTGGCAAATACTGGTGTACAGTTAGCTGCATTTTGCAGCATGAAAGTCAGCACTTTCAATTTCAATTAGCAACTTATTAGGAAAACACTGTTTGTTTTTCATAAATGCCTGTTGATGGCATTTCAAAAGAATCCAGTCCTCGATGCAAATTCAGCTGGATCGTTCAGAAATTGTTTTAGTTAGCAGTGATTCTTTGCAAGGATGGAAGTCTTTGTGCAATTTATAGAGTTTCTAAGCAGTCAATAATACAAATTTCCCTTAAATTAATATTTCACACTGGTAATCACTTGGTTCCACCTCGTCCCATTAAAGTCCGGCACCGCTGTCGGAAGAGTTCAGTGCTGCTGGTAGCACCGTGTCCGCACCCCCGAGAGTGGCTAGGCTTGTGCGTGAGCGTGTGTGCGACACCCACGTTAAACAACCCCAAGCAATAGCAGGATGGGGGTGCGCATAGCCGTGTGCATCATCTAACGTTACATGTAATACATGCACGGAAGATCTGAGAAATTTCCAGGCAGCTCAGGTTCAGGGAGTGCTCGTGAAGCCCCTTTTCCAGCTTTTCCGGCACGAGGCCAGGGTGGTGCGTGGGTGACTTGCACGAGCACAGGACTCTGGGATGGTGCAGTGGCACCAGTGCAAAACCAGCGGCAGAAGGGTTCCCTCAGGCTGCCCGAGCCCCTGTTTTACCCAGGCATTTCCCTGTTTATGAAATAGAGGGACTGACTGGAAAATAGTGCAAACCTTTTTCCTTTTTCACTTTCTATTAAATTAGTTTTCCTAAATTACACGTGGATCTTTACTGTTGTGTTGGCTCACTTTTCGGAAAAGCACTAGGAGCATTGTGCATGCTCCTGTTTGCACGAGGCCGTCTCCAAACGCAGCGCGCTCGTGGATGCTGAGCTTGGAGCTGGCAGAAGCGCTGGGAACGCTTGCGCTTCCCGCTGGATCGGGGGCAGAGGCCTGGGGCTGCTCTGACCAGGGTTTCAGGAGGAGAGGACAGCTTTTAATATTGAATAACACATGCTCATAGTAGCAGCCTTCCCAAGCAGTTTACTAAATAAGAGAAATTAGTTGAATGAGCAGGCTGCTTTTTGTGCCGGCATCCTTTGCTTTGGGTAGGGGCTGCAGTTTCTTGCGTGTTTGTGTGCGTGTGCTCATGCGCTTGGAGATAGTACAAGGGTATCCACTTCAAAGAGCAAGTCCCCTTCCCTTTGTTTCCAAAGTTGAGTGTAGAAGTGTGGCTGTTATTTAAATGGCAATGCTTCACTCAGGCATTTTGACGTTTAAAAAAATAAAGGTAGGAGATGTGCCCAGAGGTCCCTGTGCAGCAAAGCCCAGCAGCGGGTGGGAGGTCAGACCTCGGCAGGGCATTTGGGATTAAGCACATCTGTCTCTGCTGATGGAGGTGGCACGGGGACAGTGGCCGCACGTCCCTGTCCCAGGGGCCAACGAGGGCTGGGAACGGCGGCTGCTGGAGACACCCCCATGTCCCCGCGCGAGTTGGGGACAGCAGCTCTGCCGGGGCATGGGGCCATGGTCAGCCCCTCCGAGCAGCTGCTGCGGGGCAGCTTGGCTGTTAGAAACAGCCTAACTGGGCTGATGCTGTCCCGGGCACGCTTGTGAGCCCGGTGCGTTGTGCACGGCAGTGCCCGCAGGGACCAATTTTGACTTAAAGCCCATGCCTCAAGCAGCCCTTCCCACCGTGCCGTTGCGGGTGTTTATGGCAGCACGCGTCTTGTAGAAGATCTATAGCTTTAAGAGTATATAGTCGTCTTCGAAAGCAGCTCAAAGCTGAGGTTCTGCTAGCCCGGAATTAGGGCAGTGACTCAAGGCCGTGTCCCTGTTAACTCAGATAAGCGTTTTTCATTTAATGTAGAAGCTAAATGCTGAAAAAAAAATAGAGCAGCTATTTCCAGGGAAATGGGACATCTTTACACGGAGAGAAGTTGCACTCTGACTGGATTTGCCTGTTGTAAGGATTTATAATCCTGTTAAAAGAGATTATGCCTGGTAATTTTATGCACATTTAGTCTCCCTCTAAGGCAAAGCTAAGGCATTAAACTCTCTTCACCAAGCATTTCAGATTGGATTTTAACTGCTGTTCTGAATGCAGAAGGCCAAAATTCCATCCACTTTGCCATTACAATGCTGCTGAAATAAGCTATTGAAATGTGGTTTGCACCCGGGAAGCAATCCTGGAGCTCTGCTTTTGTAGGCAAGACGCTCATTGGCTTCAGTGGGAGCTTTGCCTGAACGACAAATGCACAAAAGCATGCATTTGAAACCATGCTATTAGTGTTTTTATATTTAAATTGCTGTACATAGAATATATTTATAGTCAAAATGTCTGAGGAGATATGTACTGTAGTATCACTTAATAAATCCGCAGTGTCTTTCAAAAGGTATTTTTCTTTTCTTTTCCTTTCTTTTCCTCTTTTTTTTCTGTTTGTTTTCAACTAGGACCCCTACTATGGCTGGTGGCCTATTTTCTATTGACAGAAACTACTTTGAAGAGATAGGAACTTACGATGCAGGAATGGATATCTGGGGTGGCGAGAATCTTGAAATGTCTTTTAGGGTAATTTCCGTTTTCCTTCATTTTATGTCAACCAACACAGTTATGCTGTTACAGTTCCTACGTTGCAGATAGGGCACTCTCGTTTCATGCAAGCTGTGGATTAATTTAAATTATCAAGGTACTTGGGGATGCCTCTTTGTAGTATTTTGGTCTTTTTTACTGCATGAAAAATTTCATTACTATTTGGAAATTCTTACACTACATTTTGAGGTAATATGTATTTTAGTAATATCTTTTTGTATAAAAACAAGGCTTTCCCTGAGAGTTAGGATTTGTACTAACAAATGCTAACTGACATAAATAAAGTATAAATGTGTATAGTATAAAAAATCCAAATGTGTGTTTTAAAAGAAGTTTTCAAAAGTGTATGTCATCATGAATTTGCAAGTTCTAGCTGTAACTTTTATTCTCTCATATATATGAGAGCCAAGCTCTCAGAGGAACTTCACATCCTGCAGAAACGTGGCTTTATTTCTGTCAGTGATAGGTATTTTGCCCATGACAAGAGTAAAATCTCTTTGAGGGAAATGAATTTATTTATTAAATGTCCTTTTGTCACAAATGAAAATTGGAAAATTTAGACTTTAATAAACAAATTATTGGAAAGGATATTGAAAATCACATAAAACATCTCTGATGTATCACAATTTTTGCATGTTAATGTAAGTATGCAAAATAAAACCTGGTATACCCATCTGATTCCTATACAACATTATGGTTATATCCTTCTTTTCTTTTTTTTCTCTCTTGTTTTCAGGGTTGGGGTTGGTGGCCTATTTTCTATTGACAAAAACTGCTTTGAAGATACCAAGCAGATATTGCTAGAGGAAATCAGCTGAGAATTTGGAAGGTTTTTCAGGCCATTTTCTGTAAACTATACATCACTCACCTTCTAGTAAAGCAGAAGGGTAAACATACCTTTTCTGAGTGCTAATGTTTTAAATCAGTGGATTTCCATATTTTTAGATTTATAGACCTCTAAAAGTATGCATTGAATGTATGTAGGCCCCCCCATAGGAGCTTATTTTCAACTTAAACCTGTTGACATTAGGTTTGTTTCTCATATCTTTAGAAGAGATCCATGAACCAGAGAGGCAGTAGCAGTGTTTTAAAGTACTAAATAAGTGTGTATCTTTGGTTAAATGTGCATATTAGTGCTGTTCACTCTTTATTGAGTATCAGAGTAAGGGTCGTGATTTCTGATAAGTGCAGTTCATCAAGTTCACTGAAATTTTTCAGTCAGAGCTGTTGAAGCCTGTTGAACCCTGACGGAGCGAGTCCGGAGGCAGTAGGTTGTCGTTGCTTACCGAAGGCCTTTTGCAGAAGCCAGTGCTCCGTGCTGAAGAGGCTAATATACGTGATGCTTTTTCTGGAAAAATGCTGGCTCTTCGTCATAACCGTTTTCTTTTGTATAAAACTAGCCCTAATACAAGGGGACAGACAAAGCGATTTTTATTCAGAGTGCATAATGGAGAATATGGAAACTTGTTCTTTACGGGCTCCTATTGACAGTGGTTATATTTTTTAAACAAAGATGCAAATATTGATAATTTTTCAGTCAGGCTCTGTAAATGCAACAACAAAATAATTTACATTTCCATGCTATTTTCCCACTCTTGTGCATAATATATTCTTTATGGCTGGAAGCACTTGATTTTCTGCTGACAGCAGCATGCGAGCGTGTATTTAGCTTCAAGCATATGCTAATGAAATAGCCCGAATAGGCCATTCCTAATGCATACTCTTGCTGGAATATATTTTGAAAACCTTTTCTGAGAAATTTAGTTACCTAATGGAGTTCTTTTGTCATCATCTTGCTCTGTTTTACTGTGGCTGCTCCGAGCTGCCTAGGACGTGGCCGAGTGTCGTGGTGGCCAGGAGAAGGCTTGGGCACCGTCGGCAGGGACCAGCGCGGGAGGCAATACCGCTTTGGCTGCTTACGGCTTTCGAGGGAATGTCTCACCTTTAAAACCGAGGCAATTTAAAGGACGTAAATTAACTACCAGCCAATGCAGTTAAATGGAGTAGGCCAATACCATGCAACTTGTGCATAGTCCCCAGTGTGTCCCATTATACCCCAATTCCTTACTGGGTAAAATGGGACACTCAGACTGGAAAACTGACCTACCCTTGGTGCCTGTTGGGTCCTGCTGGCACCTCAGAGCCTGGGCCGGGAAGCCTGGGCGTGCGGCACCGCGGGGTGTGCAGCA
Source organism: Dromaius novaehollandiae (assembly GCF_036370855.1). Lineage (NCBI taxonomy): Eukaryota > Metazoa > Chordata > Aves > Casuariiformes > Dromaiidae > Dromaius > Dromaius novaehollandiae. Next base: position 1,842,365 of record NC_088104.1, on the reverse strand, counting down.
CCCTTCACCCAGCTCCTGCTCTGCACGATTTGGGGTTCATGCTGGTGGGTGGCTTGGGGTGGTCAGGGGCTCTGCAGAGGCCAGCAGCAAATCTCCTCGCCTTGCACAGCGGGGCTCAGACCTCTGTGCTCGATACCACCTCTCTGGCTCGGTTTCCTGGCGAGTGCTGTAATCTGTATTTTTTTTTTTTCCCCCCCTCGGGCGATCATTGCTTGAGGTCTGATTCAGTTTGTGTTTGAACGCTCTCCAACGCCGAGGTAGGGAAGAGCAATCCGAGGCCAGCGGCTGGCTTAATGCACGCAGCTTTTGTGAGAGCTGTTTTCATGAGATGTGAATTTCAGCTTCACGTTAAAAATGTCTGTCAAGAATATGTGGGAAGACCAAGACCGATAATAGCAATGTTCTCAGTAGAAAGTATTAGTGATAAAAGCTGCATTTACAACAAGAAGCTTTGCAGTTATTCTTCCTTAACTCATTAAAGCCAGGGCAGGGAGAGGGGGGGTTAGGAAGCTCCTGAATTTTCTGATGAACTCTTTGGGCATCACATTAGAAAACATCATTTTATGTCTTACTTCAGAAGATTTTCCCACTTAAGCTGGAAGAAACATTACCAGCTTGAAAAGCACGCATCAGACTAATAAGAGGGCATGGCATCAAGAATAGAAATAAAATGATATGTTTTCAGCACAGGGAGATTACCATAGAAATGGAAAACATCTACGCTAGGCTGTTTCTTAGTGTTTAGGGCCTTAATATTTAAAGGAAACCAAACACAAAGTAAAACATACTGAGTAAGATTGAGCAAAAAAATACACAAGGTTTCACAATTTAAAAATATGTCTGATGAAAAAATAGATCTTTAAATTTTTTTAAAAGCACATTTTTCTATTAAAAAAAACCCACAGGAATACAGTGCTTCTGCAAAGCTTTCATTATTTTTTATTAGCCCTACCGAAGCTTACTGATGCTGCTGGCCTTTACCCAGAGCTGCATAACAAGCTCACACCTTGCTCTGCACTGGGGAACCCAACAGGTGAATCTTCATTGACTAACCAGATCTGACTCTAAAAATTTAATAGCAATCTCGATGTCCCTTTTGGTCCTTCCTTTTTTGCCATTGCTATACTTCTTACATGCTCTAGTCACAGAAAAAAGTATCAGCTGGAAGTTGCATCTTCTGAAACACCCGTGTTCAACAACCTTGAGTACTGAATCTATAGAAAATAAAGGTACTTGTGTGTCTGAGAGTGCCGTAGGTATTTCTAGGGTCGGGAGACGAGGGATCGGTGCTGCAGAGCTCCCACGGTGGCTTTCCCATGGCAAAGTCTAGGTCACACACAGCAAAAGCAGTTTGTGAGCTCAATCAGTGCTCAATAAGTAGGGATTTAAGGAAATTCCCTTAAAACTACACTGCTGCTCCAAACCAAAATGCTGATGTGAAGAATTATATGTAGGCAGTATAGATTGATCTGCATGTTACTGTGGAAAGTTACGCTCAGGTATCAGCCAGTGCTAACCCACAGTTGAGTCCTATACAAGTGTTACATGTTTAGGTATAAAGTTCATGTATATTATTTACTTTCTTCATAAAGATCTTTCAGTCCCTTTGCATGGAAGATTCCTCACATTCAAGGTTGTTCTGTTGAGAAGAATCTCTGCAAATGCTGTTGTTGCCCAGCTTGGTGGACAACCGCAGGAGGTGGTCTCCAGGCTCGCTGCGGTCAGTCTGTCACCAGTTGGGTCCCATCCAGGCTAGCAACAGGGGAGATTCAGGTTCGTATGGGTGCTCGTGCATCAGTGCAAAGGGCCCTGGGGTGAATGAGCTGCGGGTCGCTGGTGCAGACCCAGCTGACCCACTGGGACTGACCTGAGGTCTTAGCAGGTATCTATGACTTTTATGTTACCTATTTATTTTTCAGTGTTTGAGTTTCTCCTCAACTATGTATTCATCATTATTTACCCCTCTTACGTCTTAGTGTACATTTTATCCTTTTCTAAAATGGTGCTGAAGAATTCCAGTTATCCACTGGATTTAGGCATACGTAAATCCCTACTGGCTATGTAGTTATTACGTGCTTGTCAAACCAGAACCTGCTCTGGGTGAGGGAATTCAGACAGTCATGTTTAATGAAGCCTGCAGGATTTCTGTCTAAGATCTTTATAAACTAAAAGTCATTGCATTAGTGAATGTGCTGAGACAAAATCAACAGAAAAAAATCAACTGAATAAAAAGTAAAAATATCTCATAGTATATTCGTATATGTTCTAACAGTGACAATTCTTCATCATGAAGCCACTTGCATTAAGGGTTTTGGTTTTCCTTAGCTGACCATCACTGAAGTAATGGTTCTGTCGGTCTGTTAATCCATGCATATGCTCTTGTTATTGCTGGTGTTCGGTTTTCTTAGATGTTCCTCAGCAAAACAATTGCATTATTGTAATAATACTGTGGAAAGTCATTTGATAGTGAAATAATCCAAAGAGTAGGACATAGCTGACATTTTATATTAAATAGTGCTTGCTTGACTGCTGTTAAAATACAGAAGTTGTTTAAAGCCAGGGCTGTGACTCTTGGCTTTCTAAAGCAGAAGACATGTTAAATCTCAAGGAGACGTAATCACCAGGATAACAGTGGTAGATAAGAGCATTTTTTTACAACCTACAGAAAATTAGTCACAGTTATTTAGTCTTTAGTCTGGCTAAAGAGCATCTAGGAGGCTGGTCAGATTCATCTGGCAATCATTTATTGTGAACATGCAATTATCCAGGAAGTTTGCTGGAATATCTCATTAAATATGGGAAAATGCTGAAATTAATCTGGTTTTGAGAAAATTAGTAGAAGCGGAGTCAGCCATAACTACAGTTCTAGATCTCGTATTACATTTGGTGTTTTAATATTGAGGGAGGTTTAGTTTTGGTGTTGGTTTTGTATTCAGAAAAAAAAATAGCGGAAGCGCGTCCGAGCTTCCCTGGGCCTTGCCCCGTGCCCGGATCAGCAGCGTGGGCTTCAGTCTCCTAATGCGGGTTAGCGACACGCGACGAGAGCGTCTGTCACGTGGGGAAAGCGGCCATCCAGCTCCCCCCCCAAGAATTACACCTGATTGTGGTTAATATGTGCTACCGTACCCAATTTCCTTATCTCTAGATAAATCAATATTTGGTCTTTTAGCAGTGCTGCTGCCCATTGCTGAGCTGCCTTTAATGATTCCTTTTGTAGGATGTCTTTTAACGATGGCGGTTTGACAGAAAGAAATCCTAAGGAATCTCCTACAGCTGGGGACAGGAACTTTATCAGACTGCAGAAAACATCCTTTATTCTTAAACATTAACCGTGTTTTGTAGTTTCACCATGGATTTAAAGGAAGCAGTGCAGCGGTGCTCGGGAGGTACCGCATTCATCCTCACTCACTGCCTTCGTCTGCCAGGCACTGCCAGAGTTACAGCTTGGTCACATACAGCATTGGAAACTATTAATTCTTTTTTTTTCTTTTTTTTTCTTTAACCAGTGTTCTAAACAGTGTCATGTTTTACAGCAAGTTCTTTAAAATTCTTTGCTTTTTATTTTTTAACCATGCTAGAAAATTACTTTAGGAGAGATTTAAAAGCCTTAAACTAGATAGAATTCTTTAAACATTTTTCATCTTCTGTTAAATTCTCTGAGTGCTTTTTTCCCCCAATCAGAGAGTTCCCTGAGCACTTGGTGTTGAGAAAGGAGCTCACGTAACTTTGGACAGGGTATTAAATATAATCTGTGAGTCAGAAAAAAAAGATCGTCCTTTAGAAAGATGGACAAAACAAGGCTAGAGAAAGTCAGCGCATATTCTAACAAGAATCACATGCTGTTTAGTCTTGGCTTTATGGCTGATGTTGGAAGTGTAGACTAGTCTGCCGATGTTTCCCTATGTATTTCCTAGTTAGTATGCTATACTAATGGGTCTTCTGGGGTCTCTGAAGTTTGTTTTGATGGTTGTAAGAATTCAAATAGTAAGTAAGGGGCAAAGATGCTTAAATCGTTTATCTAACTTAATGTAGTATCCTATCTTTAGAAAAACTCATAGTATCTGTAAAAGCCTAGCAAGTTATGCTGGGTCCGTGCTGTGCAGCAAAATGGGCCCTTGCTGCGAGGAGACGAGGCAGAGCCAACGTGCAGCCGCGTGCTTGCAGCCAGGGAGGCTGAATGGTGTGGGTGAAGCTTTCCCGCATATACACGCAGGATTATTAATAGTGAATTTTTAGACTGACTTTATGTGTGGTCTCAATTTTCAGCTGCAAAATTCTGGGTGTAATAGAACATTTAAAAATCCTTAAATAAGCAGTTCTAGTACAATGGTTGATTTAAACGTCTAGGAGACGAGCATTGCGTGAGTGTGGACGTAACCGTACAACCCGGTGTAGTTCTTAGGCTGGCAAGGCTGCACGCACACAAGATTTATTTTCAGAAGTATGTCATGGCATTGAAAATGATTGTGTGTGTTCATAAGCAGGATTTGGGCTATATAAATCCCTAATCACCTGCCAAACACTCAGATTGAAAATCTACCTTTGTTTTTGAATACTCTTTAGATGTTTGACTATATTGACTAAATTTAAGAGCACAGTTTGCTTACAAATTGTACCCAAAATAGGTTTGTATGCTTAAATTTAAGGCATACAACATTTTCCCCTTTCTTTGGACTGCATTATATTTTTTATATGTAAAAGTTTTCATGTTTGTGTAGAGGAATATATTCAAGATACGCCAGTTCATTTAAGTTCATTATAGAGATCTTTTATACTGGTATAAGCGTTTTCATTTTTTTTCTAAATATTACTTATGCATCGTTGCATAACAGCCAAGAAGTGTAACTTATGTAACTTTCTGATTGCCGTAATCTTTGGGGATTTTTTACCGTAGCTCTAACCTGTGTCTATACACGTGACAGACGTTTAATCTAGTAGCACCATCAATATGCACGGTCAGAAGAAAAGAAAGTTATTTTCTAAAATGAAGTACATAAAATTATTAACATATGAAATGTTTGCTTTTTCTGTTTGTATCTCTTTAACCTAAAATTTTAGTTTTGTTTTAACCTAAAACTTTAAAAAGTAGTGTATTTCATTTGAAATTAGCTTTCCTCGTTTTGCATTAGGAGGAACTTGCATGGGAATTAAACCCCAAGAATGAGGCAATAACCAGTAATGCAGACGTGTTCTTGCTGAAACTCTGCCTTATAAAGGTTAATTCATAGAGCAGCTGTATCAACAGATGGGCGTTTGGCTCCGCGCTGCCTGTGCCCGGCTTACCCCAGCCATCAGGTGTGCGCTGCGTTTTTACCAAACAGCCAGCTCCGGTTTCCATGGCGACCGCTGGGCGCTGCACAGCAGCCGGAGCGATGCTCGGCCCCTCGGCTGGGGATGCGTCTCCAGCACGGCAGCAGGCACAGGGAGTAACGACGGCAGCGTTGAACCGAGGAACGGAAAGCATGGGAAAAAGTGGAATCGAATTATGGAGTCTGTTTTGAATAGGTTAGAAGGACCTAGGCAGGACGAGCTGTGCGCGCGATGTTTTGCTTCTGGACATAGACATAATAAGTACTCCAGCCACCAACTCCAGACACACATGGGCTGTGCTGGAGGTGTGCTTTTTCCGCTTGTTTTGAAATTCATAGTAAAGGCTTGGTGTTGTTGTATTTCTATTTCTATACAGTTTATTATTCTTGTTAACCTTGAAGATTTTCAATTGACAGGTGCTGAGTTTTGCAGGAATTGACTTTGACTTAGTGTTCAGAAATGATGGAAAGGAAAGGAATCTTACCAGTGGGCGAAGCAGAGTTCTGGTGGAGCTTTATGCAATAAGAGCAATCTTTAATAAGTGTGAAAACAAAGGCAGTGATTAATGCCTATACTTAAAAGGAGTAAATTGTGTGGGCAAATACCATGTTAGTTTTAATGCAGGGGGATGCAGCGTCTTAGCACAAGTTTTGAAGGAATTAATACTTGTAAGTGAAAAGATAAGTGCAAAAATGGGTTATATTCTGGCCTGGATATACAGAAGGTAAAGAATAAAATGCTGGATTTGACAGCTCATTTTCCAGACCAGGGAAATGTGGCAAAGCTACTGAATCTGTTCTTCACTGAAACATTTCAGTAAGGGGCACACTGGAAATTATCTCCAGAATCAGGAGACGATGGAGATTAATATGAGCTGGGTGGGTGGAAAAGTGGGTAGTGCTGGAGGAGGCAATGTCAACCTGGAGGCAGGTTACTACTAGAGTTTCTTAATAGTAAATTTACAGTTTGATTTTGTTTATTTTCACTAAGTGTCTTTTCAAAAAAGGTGAGGAAGAAGTTACTAGAATCTGCTGATTTGGAAGATATAATCAATGCAGAGAAGGATTTGAAGCATCTGAATAAGTTGGGGTATTTGAACAACCCTCATGGGATGATGGTTCAGCAGAGCAGAATGAAAGGTCTCAGAGCAAGGAACGAGTGATGGAGACGACAGCTCTAAGGCAAGAGCTGAACATTTCTGGAGGAGAGAAAAACCTTGACTTTTTAAGGAGGTTTAAATTTTCTGACTCTCTAAGCCTCAAAGCAGGATTTTCACGTGGTCGAGAACTGCGAGTCTATTCCTTGGAAAGTGCAGGGGAGTAAAAGCTGAGGGTATGGCTCGCAGGTGGGCCGGGGCGATGACTGCTCAAGGATCCCACAGCCCCAGGGCAGGGTGGGTGCTCGGGGGTGCCGAGGCTCTGAAGGTAAAGTCGTGCTGTAGACCAGAGAGCGAGGACCGCTCTGCCTTGCTCCCTCCTCCAGCAGGAGCTGTGGATTTACCTGCAGCCCCTTGCACCGTTCAGCCTGATGCAGGTGAAATGATCTAGCGCTGCGCAATTCAGACACGTATTGCTTAAGAGCCATGACTTGTTCTGGGTGACCACAGAACGACTAAAAGCCAGGGAAGTGCAGCAGCAATGCTGAGGTAAACGCAAATACAAGGTGTATCAGGTCAAACAGTGTCAGCAGCGATGGTGAGACCTCATCTTGGTGGGCTGTTGTGTCAAAGCATGGTCACCCGCCTTCAGGAGGGATGTGCGCAAGCTCGAAGAGGGGCAGACAAGAACTGCCAGGATATTTTTTCTTCCCCAAGTGGAAACTAGCAAAGCTTTGATTGCTTGGTTTAATACTGAGGTTTTAAGAATATCTGATTTTTGTGAATTCGTTCAGGTGGAAAGAGAAGGGATGAACATTGGGAGAGAAGGGAAGGAATATACCTTCAGCCTTAAAAATTGTGATGTGACAATAACTTGTATTTGAATAATCCAGTGTGAAAATTAGAGTTAATTTTTTTTGAGTGAGATACAGCAATCTTGTACCAGAATATTTGCATTCTGTCTGGTTTTAGTCCCTTGATGCTTTTAGTAGCCGTAAGGGCTTGTAAGTCTATCATTATGGGTGGAAAGTCAGTAAATTGGAATAGTGTTGACTTTGGGATTGTGGTTCATGCCTTGCTGTCACGCAGGACACCGTGCCATCCCGGCACGGGGATTTGGGGAGGTCTGCGAAGGGGAGGTTTGGTGGGTGCGAGGTCCCAACGCGAGGTCTCCTGGCAGCCGTGGTGGGAGGGTGCCTGCACGCGCGAAGGGTGCTGCACGCCCGGTCCAGCCGGCACTGCCTCCATCGCCCACGCCGCTCCCGGGGAGCCACCCAGAGCGAGCTGCTAGGAGAAAACGCCGATGAACTGCTGAGCTTTAGGAGGAAGGCTGTAACTTTTAATCCAGTCTGTTATTAAAATAATAATATTCAGTGTTACCAGCGCTGGAATTAGCACTTCTCAACATCCACGCTGTGCAAAGCAAAGTGTAGTTGTCGCTGCCCTGGGTATGGGAGCGGTTTCCCTGTTTGTGTTAACTTCTCTGGCTCCTTAATTAGCCTGGAAATAGCAGGGATCTCTGAAAGCCACCTCTTGCAGCTTATTTTATGTTTCCAGTAGAAAAAACTTGTAAAGGAGGTATTGTAATACACAGTATTTTTTATTCTCACTCCATATTAAAGTTAATGAAATGATATGATTTTAATTTTCCAGGAGAAGAGAACGAAGATGAGTAGAAGTAGTCCAGTAAAGCAGTAATTCATAAAATCATTGCCATGTTTAAAAAACGTAGGCATGTTGGAGAAAAGATAGGATATAATTCCTTGGAAGGATCAAGTAGTTTGTGTCTGAAGAAATTTTGCTGGAATAAAAAAATACACAGAACGTTAAAAAGAAAAAAGACTAGAATGAAATTTAATAGCAGTTTCTGTCCAAAAGCCTTTGTGTCTTCCCTGGAATAGTCAGAGTGTCAGTAAAAAGCTGTTGGCAGATTTTGGGTATCTGAATTGAGATATTTTTTCTACACATTCCTGCTTAATATCAAAGTATCAAAGAGAAATTCGATATTCACTGTACTTGCAGATATTACTGAATTATATCTTGTCTGTATCATGAACAAATCTCTACAATTCAATAATTTTTTACAATTATAGGAACTGTTGACAAGTGGTCGTTTTGCCAGGGAGTATTCAGGAACGATTTTTTTTAATATTGAAAGGAAAAATCCCTTTCTTCCCAACAGAGTGCAGGTTCATCCTCATTCCTTTGACGAATGTAATAGCAGATTGTACCAAGGGCAGATAAAAATGTGCTTTAAAAAGATGTATAGGAACAAACATTAAAAAAAAAAATGTTTCTGTGGGTGGAATTTCCTCCTCGTGGGGGTGGCTGGGGGGAGAAGCAGCAACAGTCTTGGGAATGTTGGTCCTGAAACAGGGACAGAGGGTTAAAGTGCATGCGATACCGCTCTGTGCTCTTCTCTGCCCTATCTAGCGAGAGCCTCCCGTGTTGATTTGCAGATCTGTGTAGTAATGTGTATTTCAGTTTTAATGTGTGTTCCCGTTTTAGTACAAACATGTGTTCCTTGGCATCCATCAACTTGAAGTTTCACCTGAACTGACTAGTTGTCACTGAACTGCAAAACACAAGATGTTAAACACAAGAGTATTTTGATGTTGTCATTGCTTATCCCAACAGAGTACATCACTTAGCATACTAATGAACTTATATAAAAGCATTTATCCCTAATTAAATAAAATCTGCATTAAGTTACTATGGCAACTGGTATGTGTGTTTCAAGGAGTTCTACTTAAAACACTAACAGTGTTCAAGTTTAAGATACCAAATGGTTCTTCTGCTGTATTTCTTATTAGCAGGATGTGCTGTATACGCTGGTCCTGCTGTCTACTTAGAAGCAAAGGGTGGGATGAGCCTAGGTGAGGAACTGGACAGTTGGTGATACTTTTGCTGATGCCAGCGAACATCGGTGAGGAATGAATCCCGAAGAATTTACATTATCCGGCAGAACAGCAGAGCTCTGTAACCCTTTAGGCAGCCCATGGAAACCCTCATTTGTCCCTGTAGTACAAATCAAGACCCGGCAGCCTGTTACACCTCCCGGTCTGCAAACAGGAGCCTCAGCCTCTCCGCAGCTTTGTCGCAGCTTTACGTGCAGATCCCTGAGTCGGCTGAATCCTTGCTCCCCATGTTCGAGTGTAGCAGAGTGTCATTTTCTGCCTGCTTTGCCTAATGAAAGACCAGAGTATTAGGCTTCTCCACAACCTGATAGAGGCTGTCTAGAAATCTGCTTCTGATGGAAATTATCTTCATTGGCTCTGCAGGAGCCACGAGGGCAACTAGGGCCTTTCCACTGGTATCTCAAGCATCTAAAGCTGTGTGGGGTGAACTGAAGCCTGCATGCCTAGACACTTGCCTTAAAATTAAAAACATTTTAAATGGATAACTAGGAGCAAGAGACTTAATTTGTCCTCATTGGCATTTCTAGAAGTAGTCCTGGAGATGAGGAACTTGTTCTTTAGTACTGTTCAGAGCCTAGGAAGAGAGGAGATTGCAGAACAGCGTACAGTGCAGGAGCTGGTGTATATCGTATGAAGATTGCAGTAATCTAACAGAAAAATCTCACTGTTACTTCATTAAAAAACAGGATATTATAATTTGGGATTATATACTTGCTTATACTAATGCAGCTACACTGAAGACATTGAGCTTACTTGGAGTGTAGCTTTTGGCTCCAGTAGTGATAAGGGAGAATTTGCAACTGGGAGAAGTTCATCAAATTCTCTTCTTTGGGTAAAACTTCCTTTTTAGTAGACCATGCTACTCACCTAGTGTATGAACCAGAGACCAAACATTTTGCATTTGTGTTTCACTTCTATAGTTCTCTGATGTTCTAGGTACTGTACTGTGCTGCTTTTTCTGCATCTTTCTATTTTTATCTGTAGTATTAAGCAAGGTCTGCTGCACCTTGCTCGGAATGGCCATAAACATGATTCTGATTTAAAAAAAAAAAAAAAAAAAAAAGTAAATGTACTTCTCTATTTCTTTAAATATTATGAATTTCTGGAAAATTCAAATATATGGATAGCATTGATATCCTACACTTAACAGTCCATTACAGGATTACGTCTTTCTAAGATTGTGGAGGGAAAAGCAGTTTGTGTATGTTTACATTGTGAAAGCTTGTGTGAATGACCTTACACTGTAGTTAAAGGACATGCACTTTCAAGCTTTCGCTTGAAATTCCCTGTTGGCTTTTGACCTGGGGAAATAAATCGGGAGATATCTGCTAATCAGCCTATCAGACAGAGTCCTTCCTGCTCTAATCTTTGCATGTTTTGTTTTTGTCTTTCTCAACATTTTCTGCATATTTTAATTGTAGATTTGGCAGTGTGGCGGCTCCCTTGAGATTGTGACGTGCTCGCACGTTGGCCATGTATTTCGTAAGGCAACACCGTACACTTTCCCTGGCGGCACAGGACACGTCATCAATAAGAACAACAGGAGACTGGCAGAGGTCTGGATGGATGAGTTTAAAGACTTCTTCTATATAATATCCCCAGGTAATAAATTATTCTCTTATCATAATGATAGGTACTGTCTGCAAAAAGGGAAGTGTAAATGTAAGGTGCGCGTTTGTGAGTGTACGGATGGGTGCATGTATATATGCTGTAAGCTGAGACATAACAGCAAAGGTCCTTCCAAGATTCAAGAGGATGTTCTTCCATGTGTCAAAACCTTCTATATTATTTTCCCTAGGTAAAAATACCGCTTAAGGCTCCCTCTCTTCCGAAGATCACAAGGGTTTTTTTTAAAACATGATTCTCATCGTGTTAGTTTTCAAACAACTGGGAAAGTTCTTTGCCCTCTGTTTAGTCTAAGAAACATAATTTGGCCAATTATCCCTTCGCTGTTATAGTCCTTGAAGGTCCCTTCAGAAGGTGCTAGTGAGCGGCACAGCAGAAATGCTCTAGGTTACAGCTTGAACGGCAATGGCCTTTTAGAGCAAAAGAATCCAAGTGCCATGAACTGTCTTTCCCAGTTTCTTCTGTCTTGCCTTTGCTAAACACCAGTCCTGAGTAAAAACACTGTGTTTTAAACATGCCACTTTTTCTTCCTTGTGGTGGTTTTCTTTTATGTTTCAGTACAGCACACACAGCACATAGAAAACCTGTATGCTTGCATGTGATAAAAGATATTATTCCTGATGTTACAACATTGTTAAGGGTTGTACTGTGGGTAGATATTTTTATGCAGTAACCTATTGTAGATGTGCTATTGTATTGTAGATGTATTAAGGCTGGGGATGTTTTTATCTAAAGGTAATTATATCCTCCAAATGAGTGAGTTAAGTGGAGCAGGTGCAAGAAATAGGGAGTGGGATATAAGGGTTTCATTGGAGTCTGGGCCACTCCGAGCTCTGCATCAGAGGAGGAAGCATCCTGCTGAACTTTGCGTACAGCTGCGTGCCCACCGCGTTCGCCGTGCACCAGCTAGCACCATCACTTCGCTTTGTACGAGGAACGCATGAAGTTCCATAGCATTTTACCTTGGCTTTTGTTTTTTCTTTTATTTAAGCATCAGTTTTATTTAAGAGCTGCATGAAGTATTCTTCTTCTCTAGAATGATAATAACAACGCTGAAGTCTCTTGGATGACAGTTTTCATGTTCTTATTTTTGTCATTTAAAATTCATCTGTTCACTTGAAAAATTATACATGGAGGAAATCAGTTTTTGCCAAACTTTGTGTTTTAAATTAAAACTTTTTTTTTCCGGATCAAAGACAAGAATCAAAAACTTGAACTCGTGGCCACAATCAGAAAAAATCAGTGTGTATAACTGCAAGCTGACTCTGTAGCAAAGACTATTTTGCACCTGTATTTCAGATAGTCTTTTCATTGGTCATAACCAGTGTCTTAAAAACAGGGTTTATGATCTAAGCCTTTTCTTTCAATGAATCAGCACCAATAACTTTATTTTATTTGGCTGAAATAAATGAAAAAATAAAGTTAATATACTTTAGAATGCTATTTCCATTTTAAAGATTTTTGTAAAAGATGGAAAAAGCATTGTGCAGTTGTTTTACTTCCAACAGTTTTACTAATACTTTAAAATTACACAGTAAATAAAAACAGAATTATTTTCATTTAAAGGCCAGAACATATAAAGGCCTCAGATATGAGAGCCAGTTATTTTTCATAGTATTTATTAATTATTACTTAAAATGATTGTGGTAAATGGTAGTCATAGGTTATGTAAGCTATTGTCCTTACTATAATGTGTGGTTTTGGCTAATCTTCCGTTTCTTCCGCCTATATATTTTCTTCCAACTTAAATTCCATAGCAACGGAGCCTGGGAGTGTAAATGTTCAGTATCACCAAGGATTAAACTCCAGACCCTGTTGTTATCTGCGTGAGTTTTGTGCTTCACCTCCAGCACAATTCCCTGGTGTTTTACCCGAGCTCACTCAGCTTGAAAGGCTACGTGTTCCCACAAGCTATTTTGCTTTTTCAGTTTCCTAGGAGTTCAGGACATTTCAGTCAATAATCATGTGCCACCATGTAATCGTAAGTTGGGTCATCTGAAGACTCTGAGTTTCACAAGTATCCTATGGCTGGCACGGTGTGGGCTCATAAAATATTCTGAGGCTGCTCTGGAAAATCCTTACCAAGCCAAAATGTTGAAAAAAATTTAAAAAAAAAAGCCTGTGCTCTGCTAATGGTATAAACAAAATCTATATATCTATATACACACTAAATATAGATGTGTATAAAATGTAGGTATAGGCAAAAGATGAAAGAAAGAAACAAATGGAAAAAAAAGAAACAAGACAACTGAGCCCTGTAAGTCAGCATTAAAGCAGCCCTCTGGACAGGAGCACAACAAAGTGGGCTTTCAAACCAAACAAGCGTGTGCTCTTACTCTCTACCTTTTACCAAATCTCTGCTCAAATACGTGTCAGGCAAGCGTAAGGTGACTGACCATGAACGTAGCTGTGCTCCCACTGGAGTCGGTGGGGTTTTGCCACATGATGCAATGAGGGGGGATTTGGGTGGGCAGCGAGGGTGGTTAGAGCATCTCGCGGCTCCGCTCCCCTGGGCAGGGTGGCAGGAAGGGCAGCTCAGCTCCAAGCGAGGGGGCACAGCCAGATTTTTCTCGGTCCTGAAATGCCTTCTCAAGCGCTGCTTCTCATCACATGCTGACAACAAGGCAGAGAGAAGAACATCTAAGGAAGAACATCTGTTCTCCTTTTCAGGAAAAAATGGGTCTAGTAGCCTCTTGGAGCAAGTCATCAAAAAGGGTTTCTCAGGCTGGTATAAGAGATAAAACTGGGAAAGAAGATATGTTCCAGACTTCAAGACCAGTAGCAAAAGCCAGACTAGGCATCTGGGTCTTGACATGCTGACCATCGTCTCCTCCCCTTCTTTCTTGCCTGTGGCAGCAGGGTTTCCGCAAGGCAGGGTGGGGGGTCCAGAAGTCACTGACGTCTTCAGATCCTGTTTGTCTCCTGCTGTCCGCGTTTCTTCTGAGTCTTCAGGGAAGGAGATGCTCTTATTCTGGAGAGGTAGGTCTGCTATTAAAGCTACTGGTGTTTTATCTCTGAAATTAAAAAGCAGTAGCTTCAGGTATAGAGCAAGATCTGACCTCATTTCTGCCTCCCTTTCTCTTTGCAGAGGTCACTCTTAGCACTGACCGAACGGGCATCTGCACAAGCGCCGCGCCGTAGGGAAAATGCCCGCTGAAGTTCAGCTGGTTTCAACACAGTGCAAAAATACACGTAATGTCAGTGGATACAGTCGCATTCGCAGAAATCTCCTAAATACGGAATTGAACTGCGTATGAGATAGGCAGAATTGTGTCCCTCTAATTGGTAATTATATCCACCCAAATAAAGTTGAAGGAATAGGGCGCATGGCAGAAAAATTTGGTTGGCAGTTTGTAACTTAATTGGTTTCTGTGCTTCTGCAAGAGGAAGGAAAAAAATGGAAAAAAATAAACTTAATGCAGAGAAATGGATGTCTAATAAGATTTACAAGTGAATTTAAAATCAATGTGAGTTGCAATAGAGATCAAACCATAAATACTATCACATAGGATTATCCATTTTTTTAATTCAGTTCTCCTTTATTAAGTTCTCTTTCTGAGCAGTCCCATAATACTAAGTTCCCACTGCATTTCCATTGAACTAAATGCATTTCTAATAATTTACCTGAACGTACACATCATCTTATGGCTATGAGGCTGCAAATAGTAACAGTTCATCGAACCCAGGGGACTGCCACTCCACAGGTTTTTATATTCTGTCTTGACAGCAGGTTTTCAAGGCTGATTAGGGGTTGGTTCTTTTTAAAGCATTTAGGTGAGCTGAAGCTCTAAAAATTTCCTTCTGAGGAATATTTAAAATAGAATACATTTTAAATGTGTTACTGGTAAAATGCATTAAAATGTGAGCGACTAGAGTAGTGATATATACAGTAGAATAATTAAAGAATTCCAGTTTCAAGAAGAGTGTAAGGTGAAATTGCAGCTATGTGGTTTTCTAAAACGTGTTAGCATTTCAGTTAAGAAACCCTTCAAAACTTGTCATGTTTTAATTTTCAAATTCCTAAATGCAACACTTCAGATCCTGGGTCAGATTTTCTTTCATTTTCTTTGCTCTCCTCATGGCTACCATTTTCTTTTTGTTTTGGGATCTTCTAGGCAACGGTCCTTTTGACTACAACAGGACTCCTACAATAAGATTGATTTTTTTGTTTTGTTTTGTTTTCACAGAATTTCTGCTTAGATATTCTGAATCGTGGGAATGAGGAATTTAGTGTTGAGCAACAATTTAAGTCTGGACACATAAAAGAAAAAGGACATATAAAAATATATCAGATTTATGTCTATTTTTGACAGGCTTGACTGTTTCTCCAGCACATCTCCAAAAGCCTGAGTAATCCCCTTCAGTTCCTCGATTTTCCTGTTGAGCTGTTTTAACAATTTGATATGTCAGACCTCCAATTCAATATGTTAATTCAGAACCAACCACTTAAAAGAAAATACAACTCATTAAAGTGAATGAGTTTTTTGCCACTTTTATAATAGACGTTATTAAGAAAGCATAGTGTCTTTCGTGATGCGCTCAAGCCCTTTGTGCCACCCTGTGTTAGTCAATGCTGTTGGGAATGACATTTGCCCTCTTTCAAATTAAACAGAATGTAATAAAGAATAAAATATTCATTTTTGATAAAATACTGTCTGAAAGATAATGCAGTGCTTGTTTAAAAAAAAAAAAAAAAGTTATGGAAGGAACTTGCGTTGTAGTATCTAGTGCCTTGTAGGGTTTTTTGGAGTTAGTCTGATCTGCTGAGAACCTCTGATGACAGCTGGCTTCACAGGTGCTTCTTACTATTTTATTCAGGTAAAGGTAAAATAGCTAAGTGTTGTATTCTGGGAGTAAGGGAGTACAAGAAGTGGTATATAAACTGCCAGAAATACAGATCTCTATTTCCTCCTGTCAGAGCACACGCTGCCAGAAGGCCATGCGAGTTGTGCCTTCTTTATTTCCAGTCTTATGACTGGAAATCTACATCTGTAGATTTTGGTATTTTAAGTATGACGTAGTTCTGAAAGCAGGTATGGTGAATATGTTGAGTGATTTAAGTCAGGTCCTTAATTCCTTTTCCTGCTGATACTTGCCTGAAGTTACCCCATGTTCATTGCTGTAGCAGGGTATAATTTGGTGTGGAGATCTCTTGCCCAGGTACTGATAGATGCTTCCTTGAATTTGGAAAAATGGTGAACGTTGTCACATCATGTTCTGAACCAGCCAATACCCTGTTGTTCAGCTCGGTAGAAAATACCCAATTTGAAAGTTTGGAAAACTGCGGGCGTTCCTGACGGCAGGGCCACGGCACTGCTGCGTGCAGAGGAGCGAGCGCCTGCTGCAAGGGCTCGCGTGAAGACGTGTTCTGAAGTTCCCGTGTGAGAACTTACCTCTTGGGCAGGAATAACAGATTATTTTCTACTGTATTAGAGAAAAGCTTCTGAAATCACTTTGGATAGTCATTTTTGTAGTTATCTTTACAATTTCCTAGTTTTCGGCAATAGCGGGGAGGATTTTGTCAGCAACAGTTTTTGAGTTGGATGTCTATTATTACGTTTTCTCGTCTGCATTTTATCAGCGGGTTTCAGAAATGAAAAGACCTCCCTTCTTCCACTGAAAAGATCAATTCTTGCTGTAGGCCATTTTAATTCTGGCTTCTGAGCGTAGATATAAATGTAAGGCTATCTTTAACGAACCAGTTTTCAGCAGTCTGTCGCCTGGTAGGAGACCATGCATTGCAAATACCCTGTTCCACAGGAATTTCTTGTAGAAGGACAGCAGCTGGAGGAGGAATCCTTCGCACCAGTGTGCCTGGGGAGGGCATCTCGCTGCCGCGGTCCCCACGGGGCCGTTCCTTGGGCGGGCAGCCTGCTGCGGTCACGGGGTTGTCCCTTTCCGCACACCGATGTGACAGTGTACCTCCCGGCTTACGACCTGTGCCGCTTCGGGGTGCGTGCAGTCTGTCCCACGCGTACGAGGGAGGAGTGGGTGGGTTTTGGTGCGCTTAGCGGTAGGAAGTGTTTATGGCTCCTGAGCCGTCATCAAGGCAGGGTGATTGTCGTCTTTGATCCCTTTTTCAGTTACCCACTTTCTCCAGTTATCCTGATGAAACAGTGAAGAAATACTCTGATGTGGGCTGGAAAGTGGTTGTATTGAAGAAGGAGAATGTTTTCATCCACTGCTGAATGCAGCTGCTGGCAATAGGAACGAGAACTCAGTCAGATGAAGCCCAAGTGCCTTATCTTGCTGGTGGTTAAGTACGTGTGAATTCTGCTATGTACTTCGAGGGAGGAGGAAGGCAGTTGTATTTGCAACTTATTTAAATTGCTCTGGACATTCCCACGGAAGCTGGTGGATCATAGCACGTTTGGATTATCGGAGGGTCTCCCTTGAGGAGTTCTTGCATGATCACCTGAGGAGACCCTCATAAAGCCATAAATTACCAAGTCTTGCCTCTTCATCAGCCTTGCAGGCCAGGCAGGGAGCTTATCCTACCTCCCAAATTACCGGGAGAGCTCCGCTCTGTAAAATTACGCTACGGATTGGCAAACTGTCCCAGGGGATCAGCTCCTTCCTGATTACCAGTCACACCTCTATTCTAGCGGATGAAATTTACTCTTTTATAGCCTATATATTTTTTCATGTTCCTTGCTGACAGACTTCCCTGTGGGATGAGTATCCCACCTTCAAATGGGTTAGCTCTGCTATGGCGATGTGCCCAAGAGGACCTTTTACGTGGCAAATGGCATGCACAAGCTCTGTGATGGGTCTGGAAGTCTGAACTTTAGCTCTTCCTTTCCTAATCCCCAGCTTTGCAATGCAAGTAGCTAATTTCTAGGTCATCTGCTTGCAATTATTATTTAGAGGTACAGCTGTAGAGACAATGCAGAATACAAATGTTACTTGTTTTTTGTCACAGCGAGTTTTAATGAAACTCTTTGGAAAAGCTAGGGTGAGTAACGTTACACTTTTTGTATTCGTTGTTAAATCGTGACTTACCTTTCTTATTATTTTAACATAACTGCTATTCACTTCTAAAATGAGCACAAATTAGCAGAAGTTTAGCACTGCTAAATGCCCACTTTTGATTTCGATACAAAATTCAAAAGATTTCAATACAAAGATTTTGATACCAAATTCAAAAAGAGTAATTTTTCTTCTTAATAGAAGAGTGAAATTTGTCCCGTGGTCGCTGAGTAGGTCTGTAATCCTGCTGAATTAGATGAAAGCTTTGTCAGAATAAGGATTGAAGAAGCAAGCTGTGAACTTTTTTCCTTTTCTGTGTAATAGCTGCATAGTGGAAGTACTTTGTAGTTGTCTGTTTTTAGTTTATTTATAGTTTTCAGATTTATTTTATGCATAATTTCTCAAATTATTTGTGTTGATCCTGCATCAGTTTTAAGATTTCTCCATATAAATATATAGAGACCTCTAAAATTCTGGTGACAAGCTACACATAGCCCATATGTAGGGAGATTTTCAAAACAATATGTGAAACTTAAAACACATTTTCATTCATGGTTGTGGTGTTAGCTAGTAGGTGCTTTCCCTCCTTGGTAGTACCCATCACAGACCTGCAAGACTGCACAGGTCTTGCACAGTAAGTGCCATACGAATTCTAGCAATATTTTAATGTTAGAAACCACACATTTTAAGGCTGCTGTAAGCTTCCCACTCTGAATTTCTGGTACGTGTAAGATCTGATTTTCAGAGTAACCATGTGACCTTGCGAGGGGTGTGCCTAGGAGTGTTTCTACAGCTTGGTGGTGTTCCTCTATTTTGGTTGTTAAAGCTAAAAGGAAGATCATCTTTTTTTTTTTTTTCCTCTGGTTTTTGAAATACTGTAAATTTGCTTTGTCCCAGGAAAATTTAGTTAGATAGTGGTTTTCCCTGCTGGTCTGTAGCAGCTGAGTCCAGTTCCAGCCACTGGAAACGCCCCGAGCTCACCGCGCGTTGGGGTGAAAGGTCCCCTGTCCAGAGAGGACCATTAGATTGGTATTGCGGTGGTCTTGGCTGGACAAGAGTCAGTTCAAAACTTAATGTCTTTATGGTGTTGGGTAAATGCTGTCTTTCAAAAGAAACAAGATTTTCTGTGGCTCTACCTGGTGCGACTGCTCCCTGAGCTCCTTCTCTTTCCTTCGCGAAGCTGCTTCTCGGGTGACTCAGCTTCTGCTCATCCGTCCTACAATGCCATTGTGGTCTTCTGAGTCACTGTTTTTTGGTAGCTTTATATTCCTAGAAGTCACTTTGAGGCCCTGTGTTCCCATTCCACTCACTGGAAATAATTTAAATACTCCTAGGTCTACTTCATATTTTCTGATTTTTTTTCGAAGTTGTTTATGAATATGCTGTATAAATTGCCAGTTGAAATCTTCCTCAGGTTGAAGAGGCAAAGGAAGGAGAAAGGTAATTAGGGGATTTCAAAAATGAAGTTAACAGTGTTTTAGCTAAGAAATCTTAATGAAAATGCGAAGGAGATGCTAGATTTTTTTATAGGTCATTGCTGAATGTCAGAAATTGTTACCAATATTGTTAACTTCTTTTCTATCCTTTTGTCTGGCACAGATTTCTTTTACTTTATTAATCTGAAAAATACAGATCTCTAGATAATTCTGCTAGAGAACAAAGAAAGTTGCATTTTAGTAATTAGGTCTCTGAAGCTATTATCTATCAGCACACGCTCATCTACCCAGTTCTCCTCCGGGATCTGATTCATTTGATTTCCTAGATTGTGTCCTAGGAGAAAGAGGAACCAGTGGTAATTCACAGGGGCGTTATGTTAAATATATCCCGCAGCATAATTAGAGTGCACACCTAGTAATTATGTTTTGAGGTAAAAGTCTTGATTAATCAAGTTTTGAATAGCTTTCTTGAGGCTGTCTGCTTGAAAAGTGTAACTCTAACGGCACTTAAGAGCCCATCTAAAATTTATTTTGCTGTTAGACATATTTAAAACTGCTGCTTTCCCTTATCTTTGTAGAAGCCGTGCGTGCATGAGGACAGGACAAGCTTGCTTCTTGCTGCTGCCCCTTGCACTCTGCTGCCCTGGTGCTGCCTCTTTGTGCGTGCCACGTGCTCAGGTGACTTAGGAGCCAGTTTTTAATATATCTGACATAGGTTTAAGAAAAAAATACCAGGGAGAACCTTACAGATTTAATTCAGGGCACATACTTTGGTTTAAAACAGAGGCCTAATTTCTCACTGTATGCATTTTGATGCACGTGCGAGGATACATGCATCACGCCCTCGGGGTGCACGTAGGGACTAGACGGAGCACGTGTTGCTTCTCCTGCAGCTGGAGGAGTTGGCTGCATCTCCTGTTGGTGTCCGGGTCATCCTGGCATACCTTCCCCTCGCGGCACGCTTCAGCCCCCTCGCTGTTTTATATAACGGTCGTTGTCTGTATACACAGAATACATTAATTCTTTTTCTGACAGATCATTTTCAGTGCAAAGGTATGCCTTCCCGTGATGTTCTAGCCGTTCAAATAAGAGAGCTTTCTTGTTAATTATTTTCAGCTGTGAGACAGTTTTGTGTAATATTTCATCACTTTATTTTTAATTGAACAACTGCTTCCAGAAAGATGGCATCCCTAGAAGCAGTGTTTTTCGTGGAACGATCTTTTGTTCATCTGGAAGCTTTTGCAGACAGTGCACATGAAGTTCTGCTTTAGTGGCAATTCAATTAAAATAAGCTCCTGCATGCTATCCTATTTATACTTTAAAAATACAGTGTTTCCATTAACTGCTGTATTGTTGCTACACTAAATAATAACGCAATGAAATCGTCGCTTTTCTGTGTGAGCAAGTCAACATGTTGGGTGCTTTTCTTTAACTGCGTCCATCGCTCGCAAATAGAAAGTGGAGGACAGGTTATTAGTGTCTGCAGTGCTGCTGCTGTGCTGCCCAAGAACCGTAGTCATTGAGCAGAAATCCTTGATATTTGGTCAAATACACAGTACGGCTTCTCCTGAGGTGACGAGGCAGGGAGCACGTGGAAGCGATGGCCCTCTGCAGGCAGCCTAGACCTTAATGAGTTATTTTTTATTGGCCTCATGGCAAAGGTGAGGTTTAAAGACTGATCTGAAGAGCTTACCATAAGGCAGTTTATGGATGGTGTCTTCCTTGAAAGAAGAATGAAGCATAAAGGTGTTAAAACTCTTGCCTATGGGCACTGAGAGCGAATGCTGAAGGCTGCTGACCGCTCAGCATGGACCACAGCACCGACATCCCTGCTCGGCATCACCAACGGTGTCAGTGGGGTTGTGTAATCAAATGTTGAACCGAGATTATGCTCGGTTTACAGCAGTGAGGCTGGAGAAAAGGATCTGGCAATAGTCAAGGAGTAAAATAATGGGGAATTGTCTTTGTGTGGTTGGTAAGGAAAGATTGCCCACTTTTGATATTGCACAGGAACAATTTGCAAGAAGCAATTTGGTTGTGAAGGCCGAGAGCTGCCTGAGTCGGAGAGCGGCGGGGCCGCGGGCTGCAGTGGCAGGGGGATGGCTGTGCTGTCTGCTGTTGGTTAAGAGAGTGATAGCAGGGCTTGGGGGCTGCGGCGGCTGGAGGAGCGCGCCCAGGCCTGCTGCCGGCACGCCGGACGTGTGGGCACACAGCAAAACCGGCAGGGATTTGCGTGAGTACCGAGAAACAAGCCCTGAATATCATCCGTTGCAGAGACACCTCTAGCAGCTCTGACTTTTCCTCTAAACCTGCTAAATAATAATTTCTAGTTCATCATTTCTGCCTATTCCTGCTGGTTCCCGGTCTCTCTGATGGCAGAGCTTAGCTCTTCATTCAGGGAAGACATACAGCGCGGAAAGAATGATCCCACATTTTCTTGTCTAAAGAGTTAGAGAAACAGTTCTTGTAGAAAAATTTTCCATTTGTGTCATGTGGCACTGGTGTATGAGAAAACAGCGCAGTTTTATTTTCACTGCGCGTTCTGTAGTGAATAGTGCCTTTGCCCTCCGTGTCTGGAGAAGGGTCCCGGTGCCGCTGCCGGCGTGTGGAAGTTGTCTACCAAGGCGGGGATTGGTCTGCAAACTCGTATTAAGATCACACATTGTAAATGTGATAAGGATCACTTCGCTGTTTGGTTTGGTGCAAGTGTATTGTATATGAAAAGCAACTTCGGATTTTTCTTGGTGGGAACCTAGCACAGAGTCAGCAGCATAATCACAGCCTAAAACTATAAGAGCCAAATAATTCAGGAGAGTGTAAAAGGACTATTTTCAGAAATACTGGATACACTTCAAATGGATTAAAGGAAGTCTCTTTCTTAGAAAAGAAAATAAATCTATTAATTTGTTCTGAAAAACAGAGGAGCTGCTGAATATGGCCCATGTTACAGTTGACATCACTGGTATTCTGAAACCTGTTTCATTTATGGTAAGATTAAAATGGTGCCAGGTAACTGAGCGGACAGGGAAGACTTTCCTCCTAAATCAGTACAAATCCTTGCACTTTTCTGACCGTAAAAAATATTCTTTCCTGTCTCCTTTGGAATGCAAAGTACCCCAAAAGCGGGGCGGCCGACCTTACTTCAGAGAGGCAAGATGTGTACAGAATGTATGCCAAACTCTGA
Organism: Dromaius novaehollandiae; assembly: GCF_036370855.1. NCBI lineage: Eukaryota > Metazoa > Chordata > Aves > Casuariiformes > Dromaiidae > Dromaius > Dromaius novaehollandiae. Next base: position 1,819,826 of record NC_088104.1, on the reverse strand, counting down.
AGCAAAGCTTTGCCTATTCGGTTTTTCACCAATTCTCTCATCCTCCGTGCATATCAGTCTTTTATTGGCATCACTGATAAGTTTTTACAAAATTATTAGTTTTTAGTCTATTTAATAGGCAGAATTCCCATATTTTCATTATTATTATCAATGTAATTGATTGAAGACGACAGTGCAGGATTACACTCCAGGCAGTTCTTCGCTGTTATACCAGCAGCTGTCTCTCACATACGCAGAAACATGCATCTTATTTTATTCTTTCCAGCCCAGGCATATGTTCATGCGTATCCGCACACGTGGATGTGCACATATGTACGTTCTTAGCCTGCCCCAGTCACCTAACTTACCAGCCCCAGCAGCAATGTTCTCCATCTTTTTCAGGTTGCTCCCGCATGTCTCACTCTACTCCACCTGTATGTTCCTCAAAGGTAGACAGTTATATCCATTTATGTATTAAAGTACTGTTTCTAATCAGGCAGCAGGCCTGCACTTGCACACTCAGGTGAAACAGATAGAGTATTTAATAGTTCAGTTTCTCTATACACTTCCTCCATTGCTAAACCACTTTATAATCAGGTCATGTTCAATCCGATTTACTACTGGCCTGTTAAAGTTAGGCGACCATGCAAAGTTATATTATTTTTAGAGCACTTTATTTAAGGCGTTATTGAGAATTTAAATACAGTACTTCATAGTTTGAATTTGGGATTGCAAAGTAAGTGCTAGTGTTTTACTTAGATTTACTCAGCAGATGATGTTCAATCCTTTTTTCAAGTGTAATTGTATAATTAGGTTGATGATGACTGTATCAATTTAGCAAGCAAGGGCTCTTGATAAACACTTTCCCTCTCCCCTTAGCTGCGTGGAGCTGCAGTGCTGCGGGACTGCCAGGGCTGCGAGCGCAGCAATTTCTGAATACACTCGAGCAACCCGTGGCGTTGGGTGCGTGACGTGCGGGGAGATGGGCAGGGCCGCCCTTGCGTGCCCACCTAGGAGAGGACCTCAGCGGCGACTCGGTGAGGACGGCCCTTGCCCAGGGAAGGGGGGCTTCCCTGCGAACGGGGCATCGCACTGCTTGGTTGTCTTGTTTCTCCTGTAGTCGCCCTGGCTGGAAAATGAGTGTGCTAGGGATAAAGAAAGCCAGTATGACACTTAATGCAACTTTTTCAGCCTTCAAGGTAGCAGCAGGCCTGGCTAGCTTCCTTGCTCAGCCAGATCTCCCATGAAATCCAGCGGTGGTGCTGGATGCGGCATGAATGAGCGATGCAACGCGTGATGCAAGTCAGCCGTCATTTTGTGAGCTAGGCATTCACCAGCCCACGACACGTGTAAATGCATTCATGTGAGCGCTCTTGAGCACACAGAATGTCCTTTGACCCCATATGCATGAACGTCTTCAGAGCTGCTGCTCACGCAGTCCTTGGCTCAGATCCCTTAGAGGCAGGGGTATGCATGGCAGCTTCTCTCTTGTTTTCTAAATCAAGAAGTACCTTTTTTCTGTTGCTTCTCTGCTAGTGTTTTTAAGGCACGAACACTGCTGAATCGCATTAACAGTCCTTGCTTATTGAGCTTCTCTGAAGTGCTGCTCGGCTCTTCATATTGATTGAGAAAAATATGTATTGAACAAAAGCAAGCACATTGCAAGGTGCTTACAGTGTTACTCGCTGTTCCTAATAAGAGCTGTTATTTTCTTTATTTGAAAAATTACCTGTGTGTATATATACACACACATATATTTGGCCCAGCTAGGTGCGGAGGTGTCTGAAAAGAGAGCTGTGCCAAAACCGCAGGCTTTTTGGCAGGTATCGGTCTGCGCCGGGCCGAGGCGGCGCTGCGGGCGGCACGAGGGGTTTGGGCAAGCGGAGTCTGTCCCTGAGACGCTGCTCCTGCTCCGCCTGGGCCTTCGTGTTCCTCTTCTGCAGCAGCTCTAAAAATGAGTTTACTAACAGCATTGCTTGTGCAAACCAAAACAGCGTTTTCTGAAAGCCCGTGTACCTCCAGTGCCTGTGTTCAGCCCCGGATCTTTGCTGGACCCGTCAGATTCATCCAGCCAATGTAATTTGGCAAAAGCGACTCTCTGAAAAGAGAACAATGCTCTTTGCAAACAATGCAATGCTCAGGAATTACTCACCAAAGCTACTCAGTTACTAATGCTGCGACAGAGTCAAAAATACAGCAGAAATGCAATAGCTGAATGAATTATTTGTTAAAAAGCGCTCACCTGCATGCCCGTTGGGTTTCTGCTTGTGCCTCTGCTAGGATGCCGTTGGCTGTTACCGTTCTAACTCAGAAAAATTGCAGTTATGGCCGTTATTACCAGCTTGCTGCAGTTTTAACGATTGCATGTTCTGATCGTTAAAGACCGCGGCTGCGGTGAGGCTGGATGGAGGGGAAGCGCAGGGAAGGGGCGAGGCGGCGGCTGTGTTTCTTCTCGAAGAGGTGCTCTGCAGTGGAGCGAGTGGATGTGAAGGAGGGTTTTATTTTTTGTTTTTTTCCTTCTGAAAAAAAGAGTCAGTTAAATAAAAGCCCCAAGTGTGCATTTGCAGCAGAGAACATGAAATGGCGATGGGACGTCCTCCATCCTTGGAGCACAAGACCCAGGACTGCCGTAAGGACAGGTAGCGCAGCGGCAGGACTCCTTGCTGGCCGGGGCACCGGGCTGCTGCCCCTCGGCCCCCGTGTCGGAGCCGTCAGTCTGCCAGCCACAACCCGGCACGTCCACAGGTTGGTCCTTAGTTTGCAGAGAGGTCTCAACGTTTCCTTTATGTGCTAGCATTTAATAGGTTTGGATAAATAGTTACAGAAATAATGCTATCCCTGAAACAGTTAAGAAAATTTGTACTGAATAAAATATAAGGCAGTGATTTGGAATTGAATCTAATTCAGCTCAACTGTAGAGATTGGTTCGTGTTAAGAGTGAAATTAAATTGGATTGGAAATTACAGTTAGGGGTTTCGGAGAGCGTCGTGATGGTAATTCTGAATTGCAGGGCTTGTTTGCTCCGAGACGGAGAGCGGGGAAGTCCCCCGTGTGCTGCTCAGCGCTGCCGCGGGAGCCTAGTATTAAACTCTGATTTTTTTTAATGATCACTAACCTGACTTTGCTTTCAGAAGGATGCACAGAAGACGACTGACATGTTTCCATGCTGTTATTTTGGATTAGTCTGTGCTGCCACCACAAATAGGACGCAGGGGACAGTTAGAGCAGTCTTGTGTTTACACAGCACGTGCTTTCAAAAAGAGATTCCTTGCACCTCGTTAGGCAGGTTGCACTGATCACAAGTGCCCATCTCCTGCTTCCCTACCTTGGTTTTTTGTCGCAGAAGCTTATGAAGTGCCGTGAGCGTTTTCCCATGTAGAGCATTTGTTATTTGTTCGGAAGAGCGGACTGTAACACGGAGACGGGAGCTGCGTGCAGAAATCACGCTCTGCCTCTGAAGAAAGTCAGAGATTGATGTGAAAAAATGAGCGTATGCTCTGGATAGGAAATGTATAACATATCTCAAAATTGTTTTCCCTTAATTCTGATTTTAGGTGATTGCATGCATAAAAGATAAACTGCATACGGTGGGAAGTTTGGTGTTTCCTGCTCTGCAGCTTCACAGAGCACCAGCAGATATTTCAGTAATTCTCACTCGTGCTTGGTGATGGTGGTTGTGTTTGAGGGTGGCAGGGGATGTCTCGGTGCAGCCGGTCCGGGCCAGAGCCGTTTCTGACTGGGCTGGACAGAGCTACATGGTCGGCGTGAGGATGCTCTGTGCAGCGTGAGCTGTTTGGGGTCTGGCGCTTTTAAACTCAGCTTGTGTTAGCTGTGTGCTCTCCGTGCAGGGCTCCCTGGTAACGCTTCCTCAGGGCATTTTGCACATTTTGTGAAAAGAACTGTTGGGAATCGTGTTTGCTTGTGCCTGGTTTCAAATATATCATGAGATCAGCTGGTCAGTACTTTGAATCCCATACCTTCAAAACCCAAGTGTGAGAATAAAAATAGTATTTTTTTAAGATAATTCCTTATTACGGCATCCGCGACTTAACGAGGTGGAAGGAATCTGGCCGTCCTTTGGCTTGCACGTGTGCCCACGTCTGCATTGCTGCTCCTCCGTCCCCCTGGTTCTTCCCTTTGCAATCTCCTCTTCCCGTCGTCCCGTCTTCCCGTGCCAGGCATCCCCTCGTGGCCATGTAATTAGGCATGAAACGTGCACGTTACACAGAAGACTTAAGGAAACCTGTTGCAACGGTAGGCTTGTGATGAAAGAAAAATATTGGCGAGCCTGGAAAGATGGAAATTTGCTCTCCCTGGTTGAGCGGTGGCCGGCCGTGGAAACGCAGCGGTGGTTGGTGACTGACTGGTCGATGCCAGCAACTGCCTTGAGAGTTGAAGTTCCTTGGCTTAGTTTTTGGGTCATAAGGCTGGATTTAATTCAAAGCTACCTATGAGAGCAATGTGGCAATTTGATTTTTCTTATCTCATAGTTGTTCCAAAGGTCACAACTTACTAATATTGTCTTAACCTAAAGCTGTGAGAGCTTACAACCTTTCTTCCTAGATGCTGTTCCTGTTTCATGAATGTCATTTTTAAAGCATCTTCAAAGAGAGGAAATATGACATTTGTAGATCCACAAACACAGAACTGCCCCCCACGTAATTAATATACTTGAATCAAGACAGATCAAATTCTTGTTTTATCTGATGTGTCACTTACTGCACCATTAGGTTTGCAAAGAATATTGTATTAAATTTGCAGTAAAATGGAGTCCAAAGGGTGGATGGACAGACCATTGCCTTTGGGGCTGACAGGGCCTTCTCTATGGTTTTTTCTAAAGGTTTCCCTTGTGAGGCATATTACAGACCCCTATTGACCTGTCTCATGTAGCTTTTCAGCTGATAAAGAAGAGTAGTAAGAAAACCTTTATTTTATTGATATACGTAACATACAAAATGTCAAAAATAATACACTCATGAAGAGCATAGTGTGTCCAGAATTGAAATACCATGTAATGTCTAATATGTTTTTGAATACCTTAAGGGGTGTGTGTGGTTTTTTCCCCTCTCTAAAATTATACTCTGAGTTGGGTAAAATTCCTGTTTCGTAGGGTTGCATGGACATTCAAAGAGATTCATCGGCCTACAATACCTACAAAGTAACTTGATATCTAACCTAGTTGTCTAGTCTTAATACAATGAATGTCCATAGAAAGCAAATGTTTAAATGTGAAAACTCCGTGAATATCGTGGTCCTTCATGAAGGTGTTCAGTATTTTTCCCAGCTACAAAAATGCATTTGCTGGAACAAATCACCCTTGGGAACACTTCGGCACCCTGATAACTAAAACCAGCTCTGTGTTGTAGCCGTCTTCTAGTCCAGACAGTGCAGTTTTGATTCATGTTACCCTTAAACGTTAGTAAAAGACACAAAATTTCTCGGGAACAATTAATTTTCCATAAGTTTTGTTCCAAAGAACATCTGGAATGTAGCTAGGGTTTGTTGTTTCCACAGGAGAAACTTTTTCAGTATCAAAATTCTTCTTGTAGTACCTTGATAGTTGTACTACTTTAATCTTTGGTGCTAGATGTTTAAAGCAAAAGTCAGTGGTAGGTCCTAGATTCTCTTCAGTTCTGATTTCTCTTAAATGCTTCCCTGAGATGTGGGCTGTGCAAACATCTTTACACATGATTGCTTTCAACCGTAAAATACCTGCTCTGCTCAAATTGGGTGTTTTTCTTTCGTCTCTGGACCAAAGTGGCAATGTAAGGGTTAATTAGTCTCACTAAGCCTCTGTTTTTCTGTCTAAAATATGCATGTATAAGTAGCCTAAATTACAGGTTTGTTTATAGGCTAAAATGTCATCTAAAGTCTTATTCTTTTTGATAGAAGCCTTAAAAGTGCAACACACTATCATGACGATGCTTTATTTGCAGAAATAATGACAATCATTGACTCATTTTCTTGAGTAATAATATTGTGGCATGGTAGAAATTTACAGCTTACTTTCCCCCAGCATCTACAGCTGACATGTTTTCCCATGAAAAGCTCAGATGCAATATCATAGTTCACATTATGAAACTGCTACATATTTTTGTTAAATTGCTTATGAATTAATGTAAGAACCTCTTAGAGAGAGGGATGTAAGGTGTGTGTGTGGCAGGGGGGAGTTAGGACATTGCTTGTTTTACTTTTTTGTCCATTATGTGTGTTTTTGTGACAGTGGGAATGAGTCATGTCAAAGAGGTCCACTGCCAGCTTCTTCACTGCTTTGGCTGATTAGAAATCGTATGAGTTGCCAATTAATTTGTCTGCTTTTGATACCGATATAAAATGCATGTCCCTGCATTTTGTAAGAGTGCAGCATTACCAGTGTTATTTGCTGGATCGCATTATAAGCAGCTTTGGAAGCCCTGCAGGAGTGATGCGATGTGTAACCGCTGCCTGCGTAGCTGGCAGGGAGGAATCACTCCGCAGCGCTGGCGAGGGGACGAGTGGCACTGTCGCCCTGGTGCCAGTTTTATGCGTTTCCCAAGCACTCGCCATCCCTTGTCTTCAAGGAAAGGGAAGCATGCTGGATAGAAGTGTCCTCAAAGACACCGGTTGAACCATGTTGATACAGAAATTGGTATTTTTCTAAAATTATTAGCAAATATTCTCACTACTTCTCTGTAATTTATGTCATACCAGACCATTGCAGGTTTTGCAAACTCATTTTTAATTTAGCACATTGCCATATTTAATCCTATGAAACACAAAACACATTTGAATGCCACTTTGGTTTTAAAAAAAGCAAAAATCAACCAAATAAAGCCATCTCCAGCTCTGGAGTTTCTGAATAAGAATAACCTCCCGACTCACTTCTTAGCTGTATAATTTAAATGGGGCATCTCAAATAATGAGCTGGCTACTTTGCAGGGCAATGCAGATTTTCAGAACTGAACCACAGAAAGATATGCGTAAGCTGGCTTCTCTGTTTCTGTTGCTGTCCATTTGCACACACTAGAATATAGGTTCAATGAAACAAATCTTTTCTCTTAGTCTTTGTAAGGCAGCAAAAGACAGCAAGAGCCAAATCTGGATTAAGTTTTCTAACTACTATTCTTATATAAAGGAAATTATTCCCAGTTCTGCAACTTTGTATTTCATTCCAGTGAAATGCTTCTATCTTTATCATCAGGAGTAAATGTCGTCTTCCACAGAAATGGTACATTTACCCAATTTTGCAACTGTATCCTCGCATACATATTTGCAGGATACACCCATTAGAAAAAGTGCAGGTGTAATGCGATTCTGCAGCAATTCAATTTGTTCTACTTCAAACACATCTGCTCTGTTAAACTAATCTGCTTCCTTCCCTGAGATGTTTTTAATCCATTCGTTTGCACGCCACCTTTTCTGTAGCTGCTTCTGCCGTTGCATTTTTTTCCATTCAAGGACGTTTCACTCCCATTTTCTTATTTAAATGTAAGCAGAGATACTAGTCATTATTTTTGTATTTCCTCCGAGTCTCATTGATTATTTAGCAAGTAGTGACACTAAATAGGTATTGATTCATATTAGGCCGGTTTTAAATTGAGCAGAAGGGAATATAAAAGCTTACTCAAGGTCTGTACAAATGAGGTTCTTGCTCGAAGAAAAGCGGAGTGTGCGCTGGCAGAGCTGCGTGTCGTGCGAGTAACGTGTGTTAGCAGCGTTTTCGGCATGTGGGCGAGAGCCCATGGGTGGAGAGGGGCACCCGTCCTGGCAGCCCGCGTCGGCTGCAGCCTCAAGATAAACCACCGCTTTGAGGAGAGCGGGCCAAAGCCCCCAAGGCTCCCAGCCTCTAGCGCTGGGCTTTATTAAACCTCAAAAATAAAATTTATCTTGTTCGAGTTTGTTTAATTACGCAAAGTTCAATTATGCGGTTGAGGCAGATTAAATGAGAAAAGGTTATTGCTGTCTATTTACGCAGCTCCGGGACCGAACCTTATCCATGCATTTCCCTTCGCGTAGCTAAGAAGCTTCTTGCCCATCAGCCGCGGGGGCTCGCGGTGCGGTGCTGGGGATGCTCTCGGGGGGCTGGCGAGGAGCGCGCTGCCTCCTGAGGGGTCTGCACCTAGCAGATACGGAAGGGGAAATCCACGTAAAAATGGGAAAACAAAATAGAGGCAGGTTTCACTGAGTGCACAGGGTGTTTCCACCAAGAGACGGCTGCTGGTGCGGTGCGTAGCTGGAATAGCAATGTGCGCGCGGTGGGGGACGGCTGTGGTGGCTGTGATCGCAGGCTGTAACCATGCTAATATCCTTTTTCTTCGTGTTCAGCTTTATCAGATCCCTACAGTACAAAGCACTGCGAAACACAGATATTGTTTTTTTCCTAGCACCTTGAGTGCCTTCCCACGAGGAAGATTAGCTTAATTATAGATAAGAACTGAGTAGCACAAATAATAGCAGTAACACATATCTCTTCCCTAAGAAGTGGCACCCAATCACTGTCATCCACTCCCCCTTTGCAGGAACAGCTTGCCCTTAAAACATACATAAATGGTGAAAAAGTTCCTCTTTTCAAAAAGCAGAGGTGTTTTCAGATCAGTTCTACGTAGTGCACATTGCAGAGATGGCTTCTGAATTCCGTCAAGCATCTTTATTTTTCCACCATCAGTATTTATGAATGACTATTATTATTATTTATTTATGAACTATTCTTTAGGCAAAATTTGTGGCACAATCATGTTAATATCCTACCCAGCACCGAGGCATGTATTCCCCAGTCTGTTTCTTCGGTCCTTTTGTGGTGATAGAGAGATGCTTCAGTAAGTCGTCTGATCCGGGTTGCCTTACCTAGCTGGTTTTCAAGGCTGTGGCGGCTGTAGAGCTCATGGAAACAGTTAAGGTTTTTGGTGTGTTAGAGCATGGCTTCTGCAAGCAGTGACTAAGATTTGTTCAGTGTATGACAGTTTATTCTTGAACTATTTTTACTGTTCCCTTGACATAACGTTACAGATAAAAGTGCAACTGCCTGTTGACTTCATCAAAATACTGCCGCCTTTGTGTCCGACTGAAAGTGGAGGACTGCAGATGTTTCACGGTACCAGCACAGGGCTGGAGGGACTCCTTCCTGAGCGTGCCCCTCTGCTCGGGGACGTCACAGGAGCACGCTGGTTTGACCAACGGTTTGAAGAGTTCCTGTTTTCATGTTGGCCCTTGCAGAAACGGTCTTCAGGATAGACCTTCGGGTCTCTGGTGCGGTACCTCATCACGCTGTCATCACGTGCAAGTTACAGGAGCACTCTTCACACCTTAGCTTAGGCATCTGGTTGTGACCTTCTTCCATTTGCTGTGACCTTCGTTTGAAGGATTCTTGTGGCTGTCAGACCGAAATGTGTGATCTTGGAGGCAGAGAGCCGTAAAAGTTTTCCTTTCAGAATTATTGCCAATTTTACTGACAAAAAGTTCTAAATGGGTAATCTCCGTGCAGAAGAAATACCAACAAACCAGCCACAAGATGCTGATTAGCAGAAGCGTGGGGGTTAGGCACGCCAAGATGAAACAGGAGGCTCTCAGTGCTTCTAAGGATATGTTGTCTTAAGATAAAAACCCATTTGGCAAGTGTTAAACCCATTGCAACTATTGAAGGAAAATGTCGTTATGCATCCTTTGAATCATGAAACCTTATCTAAGCTGGAATTTTAAATTAACCCTTTATCACGTTTCTGCATCATAAGCCCATTTTCAAATGAGACTGCCTAGCATTGCCGTAAGCAGAAAAGCTAGCGATGAAAAAGAGAGGAAGACAGATATCCACATTTTCTTTCTAATGGTGAATTTGGAAATGCTTCATTTCTGCTGATGATAATTTTAAGGCCCTTTCAGGCTTTTAAGAATGACAAATGGTTTCGTATGCCTCCAATTTGGAGTAGCAAGCATGAATTACCTTAATGAATCTTCTCAAGTGCAAGTGAACATCTTCCTCTCAAAATCAGCCTCAAAATCATGTGGGCACTGGGTGCATAAAAGCTGAGGTGCTCCTGCACACTGCTCCCTTCTGATCATAGGATAATTCAGGTTGGAGAGGACCTCAGGAGGTCATCTAGCTTAGCACTTATATATGCTTAAACAATGTGTTTTAGCTAGTCTGTGTTAAATTAAACAATGAATCGATATACCTGGGACTATTCATGTGCATGATGAGTTGTACTTAGACAATAGTTGACATTTCAAAAGAGAAAATGTTAAATAACAACCATAATATTGACCTTTGGATGCTTTTATTCCCTGAAACACAGTAGAAGGAAGTTCTGTGGTGAATCTCCTTGATTCCGGAACAGCTGGTGTGCTACCTCTATTTCTTTCAATTAAAAAAAAAAAAAAAGCAACTTTAAATCATTTAAAAATAAGCGTTTATAAAATCTGCCAGAATACGTTATTGGAGATACCGTAGCCAGGCGTAGGATTTCCCCATGCCACCCTAGACATTTTTCCATGGCATCTGGCATCCTGCCCATCCCTCTGGCATCCCCTGGACCCGGCTCACGGGCAGGAGCTTGCCCCTGCCCTCGCCTTTCTGCCCCGTTGCGTACCTGGGGGCGAGGGGCCGGGCCCCCATTCCCTCAACGGAGGTGTTAAAATTTCCTGCTTCCCTAAGGCTTGCGTAAGTACTGCTTAATTTCTTGGCATCGACCAAGCACTTCAAATTTCCGAGGAATTTTTGCTGATATGGTATTGATTGTGCATCAGTCACCCTCGGTTGTTATTATCAGGCTGAAGTGCTTCCCAGGAGCGCTTGCTTGATTTTAGCCTGTAGCAATAATTTGCAGAGTATCCTGTATTTTATTTAATTATCTAGAATTAGATCGTATCCTACAATTAAATAATCATACGTTAGTCTAATTTCTCAAAGACATAACAGATAAATATTTGGGAAATACAGATAAGAATTTTATTTTTTTTTAATAGTAATGAATAGTTCAACTGTTGTTGCTTACTGAATTTCTTTAAAAATTGATAGTATCTTGTGCCTGATTTCTTAGGAAAATATGCCAGTATCCTTGGAGTTTTGCCTCTATAATAATTTCAGAAAAGATCCCATAAATAAAAGTAGATGATGGGAATGCAGCATGTAACCTAGCTAGACTTGATTTATAAATCTGGTAGTGCCTTTCAAAGTACGATCTGGAACTCTTTAAATATACTGCTACTGCCATGGACTCAAAACTGGCTGAAAACCGGTAAATCAAACCTTGTGACCAAAATATCCTTGCTCTGTATTGGGATGCGCTGAGTTATACTGAGCACTTCTTTAAAATACTGATAAAAATAAATATGCTACTAATCTGCCTAAAAACGTATTTCAAAATAAAGGCCAGTAGGCTGAGGGACTTCTTCCAAAATCCCAACGCTGATACAGAATTAGTAGTGGTAACTGTAGATGGTTGTATAGCTGCTACAAGCTAGCTATAAACATGGAGTTTGATATGGTATTTCACAATATAAAAACCCTTTGTGTGGTTTTTCAAATTGAAAATAAATCAAATTCAGTGTCTTCTGAGAGACCTTTCGATGTCAGTGTGGCGGCATGTTCTACAGTGGAGCAAACTCCGTGGGAGCATTTGCAGTGAGCAAACTGTGATTCAAATGAGTGATTCAATTAGGATACAGAGAATATTTCTTAACTATTTTTTCAGATGCTTTTGGGGTTCTGGTTCCGAATAACTGAGTATGGCCGTGTAGCAGGGACCTTTGGATTGGGCTTTGTATTCCTTCCCGTGAGGCACTCTGCCTTCCTTAGCTATCCCGTTTTCCCCCAAAGATCTGGAGTATTGAAAATATATGTCAGTATTGAAAAGGATATTGCCTGCTACTAGTTCAATTTTATGTTAAACTCTGAAAGTCATCTGCAAAGCTGCAGAAAAGTCAGCTGAATAAGGGGGTATAAAATGAAAAAAATATTTACCTGTTATACTTTCTTCATATAAAAGGTTAAGAAGTTGAATATATTAAGTTTTCCTTTTGTTTTGGCACTAAAACTGTGTCTGACAGATTTCTTCTCAACGTGATTGATTTTTATGCCTTGTTTTAAGACGCTGTTGGAAAGGCGTAAAGCTGAGCTTGCCTGCTCTTGCCTCCGGAGCTATACATGTTCGGGTGGGCTTTCCAGGAGCGCTCCTGTCAGAGGAACTCTGCTACCATCTGCCCACGGCAAAATCATCACTGGCTTCAGTACGAGCAGGGAGCTGGGCGAAGGCTCTTTGCGTTTCCTAGTCGATGCTGGTGGGAGGGCAATGCTAGGTCTCAAAGGCTTTGAGAACGCTTCCAAACTTAGAAGGAATAAGGAACTTATTCCTGTACTTCGGAGGTAGATTTCAAGTCATCCTTTTCTTGAACTTCGTCTTTCAGCAGTGTTAATGTATACTTCTCATTAAATGTGTGATATGTGCTTGTTTCTGATGCAAGATCATTTCTGATCTCTGTGAGTCTGCGTTCTGTATGTGGAATGTGCAGCCTAGCTGGTTTTTTTCTTTTCTGGGTGCATATTGCTATCGCAAAGACATACAAGAAATTATTTGGCTCACTACTTAAGTCTGTGCGGTTCGTGGAATCGCTGTGTATTCCTCTAATTTAAATAAGGATATGGACCATGCTTTTAGTATGTAATGCCACCTGCCACCCTGTCCCCTCCGCTGCCTTTCTTGTTGCAGGACATATTAATTTGCTGTGATTTTATAACAGCACTAATGAGGGTGATAGCTATGCTGTGAGGTGTCCGCAGGACTGAACCTTAACTTTGCAGCAATGTGGTGAGCAGTGGGTGCTCTCTGGGCTGAGGAACGGGTCCCTGCTAGACGCATGTGTGTAAGGAGTGGGAAGCCTTTCTGCGGAAAGTTGTCTTCAATCAACCTCCCGCTGTTGTAAACTAACTCTTGATTACTTGGATAAAATAGCCATGCTTCAGTCCAGTTACTCCTCTCAGAACAGTGTGTGCTTGAAAACACTACTAAGATGCTTTTGAAAAATGGTTTGTAAAAATGTGAATGGATATGGGTTTCTTTCTGAGCGTATCAGATCAAATAAACCCATTACAGCCCATTAGTAGAAGAGAAGTTAGATGAATTGCTATTTGGCCTGAAATACTTGGATTCTATCCAATTGAAATTTGGTCCTGACCTCCTAAATGAAGAGGCTTTAGTATTTGGAAATGTGAAGAAATCCAAAAATTCAATGACTGTGCCTTTCCAGATTGGTAAAGTATCTGTAAAGAAAAAAAAAAATACAGTTTTCAAGCATTTCAATTTGCTAAATCATTTATTTAATGCTTGCAAAGGTATGTATTGTAGCAGCGGTATTCATACAGTGCTATAATTATAGCAAATGGATGATAATAAAAGAGAAATCATGAAAACTAGAAAATGATCACTGATTTATTCTTTGCAGCTATACACAAACTGTACTTTGATCATGTATTCTCTTAAAAATTTCAGGTGTTGTTAAAGTGGATTATGGTGATGTGTCAGTGAGAAAAGCACTGAGAGAGACTCTGAAGTGCAAACCCTTCTCGTGGTACCTAGAAAACATCTATCCGGACTCCCAGATTCCGAGACGCTATTACTCACTCGGTGAGGTACGAATTATTTTCTTTATTAAATAAATTAAAACAATAAGTAAATAGTGCAAATGGGGTCATTACTAATAAGACGGAGTGTTTCTGGAGAAATGAATAAAGAGCTTGTGAACATTCTCTGTATTTATTTATCTTTCATCTTGAGCAGGTTATCTTTTTTCTAAATCCTTCATAAGGGTGTATTGCTACTGTGAAAAGGCTGATCATTAAAAATGTGTCTGTCAAATTGAGTAGTATACTGAAAAACAATGATTATGACTAATACTTAAAAATTATTAAATAATATGTATATATGTAGAGTAGAATAAGCCCTTTTTTTAAAGTAAAATGTTTTTGTTTATTTATGCTGTGTTTTCCAGTAAGGCTGCCTAGAGCTGAATGAATATCACAAACATACTTAAAAATCTGATGATTTGAGTAGAACCAAGAACTGAAGTCTCTTTAGAATTCAGATAATTTGCTATTAAAAGTACTCTAGTAAAAGCTCTTGAATGCTTTGATTTAGAGATAGCTACTGGTGGAGCAGCAGTCAAAAGAACATATGGCTTTATTACATCCGGGGAAGTAATCTACTATTGAAACTTGCAATTGCAGTGAAAAACAAAAGTCACAGTAGGGTTTCTAGTTTAACCATGACAAAATAAAGTCAAACATGGTTTTATGGCAAGGAAGAAGCTCATCTAACAGATGTCAAATAATACAGTTCTGTATGATATTGTCAGACTGGAAAACAGAACTATGTGAAAATAATAAAATAGTTATTAATAACACCTTGTTTTCACCAACCTGGCTGCAGTTTCCCTGGGAACGGAAACTCTGGCAGGAGCGCTGAGTTAAAGCTCATGCCTGGAGACTTCAGCTGCTGGTCGAGCAGGAATGGGAGTTTTTGCTCTTAGAACCTAGGTATAATCAGCAGTAATGGACAATTCGGGAGAGATGTGAAGTGCCTTTCTCAGAGTAATTTGCCTGCCTTTCGGCAGACCTCTGCTCTCGGGTAGGACAAACTGCCCGGCTCGTAGGTCCGGTTGGGGCCACGGGGGCCGGCGATGCTCCCCGGCTCTGCGCGCGCGGCCGGCTTTGGTGTTGCAAAGGAGATGCTCAGCAACCGGCCGACGTGCACCCCAGGTCTGCTGACTGCCGAGATCCGATTTCCTAATAAACACGAGACAATTATGCTCAAATACAGTGCAATCTAAACGTAACGAGCATTCAACGCTGGGCCGCAGGCTTGCACTCCGAGGAGGCACGTTTCATTGTGTTGTAGCAGAAAGTGATGAAAAAAGTAAGCAATTTTCATCCGTTTGGGATAATCATCCTAGATTTACTTATGGCTTCCTGCAAGACAATGCAGGCATAACTCGAAAGCAGGTGACGCTCATGTATGGTTCGCTTGTGTCTTAGCACCGCCCAACATTTTAGAAATACCGATCAGTATTATATGGCATTTTAATGTGGATTGTGTTTGGCTATTGCCAGTACAGCTAATTGAAATGTGACTGTTGCTTTTATAAATGAAATGCACAGTTTTGAACTGAGATTTTGAAAGTGTGGACTTGCACAGAACTGAAGTTCCTGAGAAGCTCAGGAAGCATATGCACCATGGACTTAATTAGCAGATCCTGAAAACGGCCAAGGTTTTATTTGAAACTAAAATTTCCTCTTCAATTAGAACATAACTCCTATCCGGCTAGATTTTATATTAGATCTAAATTTAAAAGAAAGGATAAAAAATATGCCTCCAAAAGGGTGTATAGTTTCTTGCAGAATGTGGTGAATGTTAACTGTTCTTTAACTTTGCATTTTACTCATGCAGCACTGAAACTGGGTGCAAAGTAAATGCAAGACAGGGATTATTTTGTAAACCCGTAACATAATGACTATAGGGGAATTTTCAAGTAAGTGTTTGCTTTAATGAATCAAGGGAATGCAAACCACTAACTTGTTTCCTATGGAAATACTTCAGACTCTATTTCTGCAAAAAGATAATTTAGGAAAGAAAGCTCGAAGGGAGCTTTTCATGGAATTGAGTTTGTCCTGGGAAAATTAAAGTAGCTTGGTAGGATGTGAAGTGAGGAATTTTCCTAGAACAAAGATGAAGTTTCAACAGTTTTCCCATTTACTCGCTGGTCAGGATTGGCATAATTCCCAATTCTCAGACTGTGATGCTTTTTAACAAGAGTCCTGCTGCTCTTGAGTTACCGTCTGAGCGCATCGTTAGGATGCAGTGGGGGTTGCAGGGACCTTGGTGGGCTCCTCTAGGCTCTAAACAAGGGTCGTTTGCTTTAAAAGACGATGGAAAGTGATGGAAAGCGATTGAAAAGAGCGGTCTGTTTATCATCTGAAAGCCAGCGGTGTAAAAGCGTGGTCCTGAGCCGGCTCTTGAAGGGCATTTGTGCTTGCAGCCAGTTTGCCCTTTCCTTCAGCAGCACTTGGAGGATTAAAAAATTAAGAGATTATTCGCCACCGAAAGGCAGTGCTGCTTTCTGTGTGCCGAAAAATGCTGGAGTGGATTAAGAAGCCACTGCCTGAGTTCTCTTGATCCACTCTGCCCTGGCAAATTTATAGATAGATTTTATTATCTCATTTTGCTTATATTGCTGCTTCAAGCCCAGACTGGTGGCATTGATTTACTGTTTACTTCAATGCCTGTTAAGCCTCCTGAAGTGGCATAATTACAGGCTGATTGATAATTGCATTAAATGTCACTGAAGCATTTTCAGAACGCGGCGTTTCAGACTAGTTTTACAGAAGAAATGAGAGGGAGATAATACGCGTTTTTCCTTTGTGTCCTTTTGTAAGAAAATCACCCCATGCTATCGGAAGTGGGGAGGAGCAGAGGGGCCCTTGTGCGTGCAGCCGTCCGACCCGGCCAGGAGGAGGGCTAAGAACGTGGAATCGGGTGCGGAGCCGCGGGGCCTCCGCTGCTGTCCTCCTTCGGAGCTCAAGTTGGCCCTGGTACTTGGCCACCCTCCTGAATACGTGGGCAAATACGCAAAATAAATGTGCAAATAAATGTAGAAACACGCGATGCTCTGATATCTGCCCCGAAGCTCCGTATGGCTTCGTGCTCTGAAGCACGGTAGCGTTGCACGAGCGGGGTGCTGCTGCAAGGAGACCACCCCAACGCGGGGCAGCACCGGCGGCGTTGGCAGAGCTGCCTTCTCCGCGGGAGAACGGCACAAAACCTCGTTTGGTTTAGGCGGAGATGTCCACTACGTTGCTTGGTTTTATTTCTGTGTGTTGGATGAGTCCTTCTAAGGGCAGATGGGTTCGGAGGGGAAATGTTGGCAGTATCTGCTGGATCCAACAACCTGTCGTGTTAGAGCAGAGAACGCATTTATTTAGTGCAAAAGCTGCCCGGGAGACCCTTGTCTGGGAGAGTCGCGGGAGAGCAGTAGTCCCGCGCAGCTTTCTGCCGTGGCGGCGGCGAGCAGGGCAGCCCTGCGGGGAGGAGAGGCAAGAGCTCCTCGTGGGCGAACCCTTAGCTTTGCGTTATTTAGAAATGAAAACGTTTTGCCTGGTAAATGAGACAGCACAGTGCGCTGAATGAGGTTTGACTTGAATGCTGCGCACGCTTACAGTTAATATGCAATTTAAAATCTCACTCGTTGTACTTCTTTGTAATTCTTTTCTTTTTTTTTTTTGAGATATTGTGAATGTGACATGCTTGAACATTGGAGCTTAAAACATTCATATAGTTGAATGCACAAATATGTACTTTTTCATGCAGTTACGTGTTTTATTCTGCAGAAATACGATGTTTACAGACATTTTTTTCATCTTTTTCTTTCTTCAGATCAGAAATGTTGAAACCAATCAGTGTTTAGACAACATGGGCCGCAAGGAAAATGAAAAAGTGGGCATTTTCAACTGCCATGGCATGGGAGGAAATCAGGTAAAAAACCCAAACTATTTATTGTCTGTGCAGTAATTGCTTTAATCTTCAATCCCCTGCTGCATAACCATAGGCACAAGTTACGACCAGACCGAATTCATCCCAGGTAATGCTAGTGCTCGTTTCTCCTGTAAGTATTTCTTCTTTTCCACAGAAAATAGACTATTATTTTTGTGCATATAGTGTTTAAATGAGCAAGTACTACTTATGGCTCAACATGTAGGTATTTTGTCCCCAGTACTGTGTGATTTTGTCATGACAGAAGTATGTGTTTCATTGCAGCTCACATGCACGTGTTGGATCACAATAAAAACAATTGTAACAATTAGCAAACATATTAACGAAAGTCCCAAAACTTTTGAGATTTTGAATTTCTTATTTCCTAAGAGCTTGAAGAGTACTCAAAATGCCAGTTTTTCAAATAATGGCTGCAAATTTTGAAAACTTTTTGGTACATATAGAGCTTCATCTCTAGGTCTGTGAAGTATCTGAGTGAGTAAATTCCTCCTGTTTAGTGTGCAAGGAAATGTATTTAAAGTTGCAGATACTAAAATTAGAAAATTTGATAAGAATCTTCATCTTTTTGCTTCTGGGGAAAAAAATCTTTTTTTAATGGAAATGGATGAGAATCCAGAGGAGTTTCGACTGAATTCATGCATTTCTAAAATGTGTATATGAAAAATGAATTGTTCATGCATGTTGAGGATTTGGCTACGTGTAGCTCATGTGAGTTTTTTGAATATTGGTGAAGAATGAAATAGCTGGGCTGTGGGGTATTTCCCCTGGGTTTTAGGTGTGTTCTGATAGGAAGTAAAATGGCAAATGCCATTCTTTTAGCTCATAATTGTACAGCTAATGAGCTGCTCTCTATGTAAATACCAGTAAACTTCACATATTCTCATACCTCTAATTTAAATCAGCACAGCTGATTCATACGGGGATTAGTTCTGGTCTGCAATATAAACCTATAATGAAGGAACTTTTGCACAGTAAGGTTGTGGCGTGTCACTGTTGGACTTTGAGCTCCTTGCATCGATGGCTCCTGAGGTCTGGGGTGGTCGCGGCACGGGAAGGTGTGCCGGGCCTCGCCGTGCGGGACACGGGTGTACGAGCACCCGCTCAGCTGGGGACACGTAGAGACCTGGCCGTGCTGGCAGCGCTCCTGCCCGCTCCTGCCCACCGCACGGGCCGTATGGAGGGACAGGGTGCTTCTTCGCTGTCTGTTTTCTCTGTCAGTGGCTTGACCTGAACTCCCTGAGAACTTGCTGCAGTCTCCACTTTTCACTTGCAGCTTTCTTAGTGTAGCTTAGCCTCATTTCTCTACTTAGCCTTTTTTGATTTATCTTTTGAAAACCATTATTTTCATGAAAGGTTTTCCTAACTCGTCTGGATTCCCCCACCAAGCCAGTTCCTCGTATGGTGTGCAGCTGGCTCCTCTCCCTAGAGATCTTCCTTTCTGATCCTTAGACATTCCTCAGTGGGACCTTAACCTAGTGCTGACATCTCTCACGGGCAAAGTCTTCTGTGTCCTCGACCATATGCTTATTACATGCTGTTTGATGACGGTAGCTTTTTCTAGTGCCACATCTGCTAAGTAAATGGGAAGATTCAGGATCTGATAGCAAACTCCTCTCCCACGTTTCTTTCAGAGGTAAGGTTATCCATCATATTTCACTATCTCTGTCTTTAAATTTCAGTTATGAGATCGAACTGTTAGCATTTTATTAAAACTTCATATAGTCAAGGGTACAGATTCTGTGTACACGTTGGATGTTTGGCGTGTTTTCTCTTCTTTTCTATACATGATAGGGAGACTCCTCTCTTTTTGTTGAACAAGCAGAAAAATCACGGAGAGCTGTGACATCTCCAAAGCCTCAGTTCCTCTGAACTACCACACGTGAGGCCGAGAGGGCTGAAGGCTCCGGGATGAAGACAGATGGGTTGTGAATGTGGGAACCTCTGTGGATAAATTTGACCTCCCTTTCTGAGCCTTCCTAAACCAGTATGTCACAAATCGCTGAAGAACTTTTAGATTTCCAGACTCCTTTATGCTGCTAATATCAACCAGAAACCACAGCTAAATCTGTTGTGCACACGTGCAGAAAGGAGAGGACCTCTTCCCCTGCACTGGCAAGAGCAAAGAGTAATATTTGTGATCTGGTGGAGTTTTTGCTGGTAATACCTGACCTACACGGAAACATTGTTCATGCTTTAGTGCTCATGCACAGCTCTCATTAAGTCTTATCTTTATTAAACTCTCTTATAATGAGAAATTAGAACAGAGCTAAGAAATGTAAATTCTGGGGATGGGGGTTGCTGACAAAAATAGCTATGGAACAAAACTATTTCAGAATGAAAAATAAGCAGAAATAATACTTAGCCCAGTAGAGTCCCTGAACAAGATGCATGCCGGCTATCCAGCTTGAGGCAAAGGCAAGTGTCTCAGGACTCACAAAGTTCGCTAAAGATATTCTGTAGCTGTAAACTGCTTTAAAGGGCTTAAGGATAATAAGATTCTAAAAATACAAATTTCTTCTAAAATATTAAGAAAAATGAGATGCTTTGACTGAGGCGCTGAGTGATTGTCTGCAACATTGAGTTGATGCATGCGAAGTACAGTTGTAAAAAGATACGGTCTCTTGCAATGGATTAGTTTTGAAGTCGTGCCGAAGGCTCGGGAGGTATGGAAACACGTTATCCTTCATTTGAGAGCTGTTGTCAGAGTATAAAGCTGGAGGACTTGTCCTTATGTTGACATGAGTATTTCAGATAATCCTAACTAGACTACTAGATATCCTAATCCTAAATCGATTACGATCTGGTCACTATCAACAATCTGTAAAACAAAAACTACATATTTCATCATGCAGTTAAGTGCAATCTTAGAGTGCTTTTCTTTGTGTTACGTGGAAGAACGTGCAGAGGCCTGTTCTCAGATCAGCTCTGGTGGGGCTTCGGTGGTTAGTAAATGAGCTTTCTGCATAAGTCTCCTGGGGTGGGGGTGTTAGCTTTACTTCAGTAATGATGGTTTTTAGGAAGGAAGGTGCCTGAGGCTGACTCCTCAAACACTGACTACGCGTGAATCGTGCAAACAGCTATTAGTCTGCTGTCAAAACCAGACAGGGAAGAATGACCTGCCCTTATCATGCCTTTTTCCCACAGCTGATTTCTGGTTTTGCAGTATTTTAGAAGAAATTTGTTCCTTTCAGTGGCCTGGCAGAGGGTGAAACAGTCTCTGTTTTTCTGCCTACAATCATCTTGATGGGTATAATGGTTAGTCTTTTATTGTGTTACCATGGTAATGTCATCTGTTCCTGTGGTTATTCCGAACACAGGGCCTCTGCTCATAACAATAATCAAATCATACAATCCCACACAGACAAGAGGAGGATGTTATTAAAGGGAAGGCCTGAAGATTTATGCAGGTGCACAACTGCAGCTCCCGCACTTGGGGGTTATTGCAAGGCTTTGGGAGGGAGCTGGCGGAGGGGAGGCAAACTGTGCTAGCGGGAGAAGAGCTGCCGTGGCCACCAGCAGCCACGGGGAAAACGAGGACGCGTCCTCAGCCAGGCTCCTTTTCTCCGCCGAAGAGGAGACGAAACAACAAGCAGATTTCAAGAATCAGTTTTCTTTCCTTTTTTTTACGCTATTCCTTTTTTCAGATCTAGAGCTTTAATGTACTAGATACGGCAGTAAACCTGCTTTTTGTGAACAAAATACTATAATCAAGAAGGTAACAAACATACCGTCATTTTGGCCATGTATTGGTAAAGCCCGTTGAAGAGTGCTATGGTAGTTACGGTGAATATGCGAATCTCGGTTCTGTGTTTTAATTGTTGCAGCCCTGCAGTTGCTTCTTTATCTGTGATCTTTCCGGCTGGTTTTTAGTCTCCAGCTTGTTTTTGTCTCATCGTATTACAACAGAGCAGCCACAGAAAGTTGTGGGTAGTTGTAAGAGCTGTTTTATTACAGTGAGGAGATAAATGCTTTTATTATATCCCTTTATTTTCAAAGTACTCTCTGTATTTCATTAATGAGGAGGATGTTTGAGGGGGTAACTGACTGTAAGGCTGAGACTAATGAAGGCAACAGCTGAAAATGACTGCTTTTGCCATCTGAGATGTTACTTGTAGATAAATAGCTTGGTGGGTTTTACGTGCAAATATCACAGCAGTATGTAAGCAATAGCACAAATAAAAATGTAACTTTCTTAGCCATTGACACTTCCGTCTGGTGATGGAAAGCTGCCCGCTTGTGTTCGGGATGGTGCGAAGATCGGTGAGGACCGTGGGAGTCCTCCCCGCATGCAGACTGCAAGGCCCCGGCCGGTATCATCTTCTCATTGCACCTGTCTTAGTGCAATCCGTTATGATAATCTTTTCAAATAAAATGCATCTGCATTACTATGCAAATACTGCACTGTTGCAGTATTTGGTGCTTGCCCGTGGTCTCCCAAGTTCGGTGCAAACAAACGTTCACACGTGCTCTTAAGCTTGGTTACACAAGTTCTCCAGGGAAGAAAAACTTCTGGAAAGGAATGCATCGGAAATTATGATTCCAACAGAATGCTTCATGTTTTATCAGGATTAATTTTTAATTAATGTGAAGTTGTATCAGCCAGGATTTTCCACAGTATTAATTTACCTGGTGGCATCTGTTGCAGAGTGACAACAGAATGAACATTTGTTTTATAGATTTTAGTAAACATATAAGGTGAACATTGCTTCCTTCTGGCAATATTTTATAACGAAAGCTCAGACTCGGTGCTCACTGACAGGTAAACACGTGGGTTGCTAGAGGCCTGTTAGATGGTGTTTCTGCAGGTTAGTTTTAAGTAATGGGTCTTTAAAAACTCTGATGTTTCATAGACATTTTATCCTTTTCCCATTCACAGTAAAGATGTATTCTTAAATGCCTTTCAGATCAGAACAATTTCTGTGTAGTG
This sequence comes from Dromaius novaehollandiae, assembly GCF_036370855.1. NCBI lineage: Eukaryota > Metazoa > Chordata > Aves > Casuariiformes > Dromaiidae > Dromaius > Dromaius novaehollandiae. Next base: position 1,797,407 of record NC_088104.1, on the reverse strand, counting down.
GTATGTAGAAAGATTTTTAATAAAATCTTGGTCTGTAAGGATTTATCTGTATCCTCTGACAATCTGCTTTTGAGAAGGGGCATAAAGGTGTTCACTGTTTCACTCTAGAGACTTTTCTAAAGCAGAAGTCCTCAAGTATGTCATACAGAGTAATCTTTTTCCCATATTAATATTCAGGCCAGATTTGAAAAACAGAGAGGCATATTATCTCATGGCTTTCAGCAGGGCAGAGCTTGCTGGTAACATCAGCGGAGGGTCTGATTACAGCTCCCCATTTGGCCATGGACTAATAGAGTAGTCATCTTACATTTTTGGTTAGATAAACAGTTGTAGTTATTGATATATTATTAAATTATCTAAAAGCACTGTGGACGCAAGATTTAATGGAACAACATATTTAATTTAGTGATAATTGGACATTTAAGTGAAAATACATAGTTAATCTATTCATGCTTCTGACAAAGGTTACATGGAAGAAGAGGGAGTGAACAGCACTTGTGCACCTGATCTCAAACCTCTTCGTGAGGAGTTCACTGGATAAGTAAACACTGCACCCATTATAGATTTTATTAATCTAGTGTAATTTGCTGTGATTTTATTTTACTGACTGTCATATCATACATGAATCCTTGATTTTGTGATTACTAGAAAGTAACTTGGCCCATCTCTGCTTTGCCTTATTCCTTTTTGCTCTCTTCAGTCTCCCTTTTCCCTTAACCTTGCTTTGTATTTAGGTTTTCATTTTCTAAACAAACCCTTTGTGAATAAAATTAGTTACAGTTTATATTTTGCTAGTCCTTTTTGCTGATATATGATTTCCCTTGCAGACTTTGCATCATTCTTATGTATTGTAATCATAAACCTTTTGGGGCAGGAACTGTCTAATACTCTGGATTTGTTCGGCACCCAGCACAGTGGAGCTCTTGGTGATCTTTAAGCACAGTTATAATAAGTATGATTAATAGGGAACAAAGGAGCAATGCCTGCACGTTAAATAACAGAATCTTTCATTTAACACAATGCGAATGAGAAGAATGTCTTCCTTTTGGAGGCTAGGTAAAACCTGAGTAGCTTCTGCTTTCAATGGGTGGGAATAGTTGCCAGGGACTGTGGGAGAACTAGCATTAGATGGATCACGTTGCAGTAATGAAGTCTAGGTAGATAAAATGCAGCATGCAAGTATTTACTGTTCGTGCTAGTCAGCGTAGTTGGACGTAATGTTGCTTTTCAGGGGTAAAGGGAAGAGCGTAGCACAATTAATTAACAGCTCGTGGTCCTGGAAGCAACGACCGCTTCTTGTTGCAGGTGGTGAGGTACCCGTCCGTTATGAAGTGAGAGCTATCTGCAGAGCAAAACATAACAAAACCCACCCCTCCAGAGCCAAAAGTCGGTTTTTATTGCAGCTTCTGTGCAAAATCACCGCTTGCAGCGGAAACCCCAGTGCAGCAGCAGTGGGTGAGGAAAGGGCAGAAGATTCGCCTGGGGAATACGAAGGTTTTAGCACCAGAAAACTGTGTTTGCATTGACACAAAAAGGGTGATTCCGTGCTTATTTTTCCAGTGCCATTTTCTAGATATGACAAAAAACTAATTTCTTAGGAACCTTAAGAAACCTTGTTTAACTGAAGTTGTTTCCTGCAGATAGGTGCTCGTGTTACTGTACGTGCATCCAATTCTTTTCTTCTGTTTTATTGTATTTTTTTGTTATTACTTTGACCATTTAGTATAGTTCTAGCTACTAACTTCAATCCGTGTTATCTTGTGGTAAATACAGTGTTTTCCTTGGGCCTGAGCACCAGGATAAATAATGTTCTTGGTGGTGGTGATTAGAGGCTGAGGAAACAGGAAAGCAAGGTTAATATGAGCTTGCCCAAACATGAAGGCCATTTCTGGCCTGGCAGCGCTTAAATCATTCCCTGATTTAGATGAATGTCTGCTTGATGAGATGAGCTGATTTCATGGCATTAAAGGACTGGTTTAGAAGGTTTAGAAGTAAAACTTCTTGCTATTTCCAAGCATAGGAGTAGCCCCAGTGCAATCAGTGAGCTGTTGAGGTGCTTTCGGTTGGACATGCGCTCAAGTAATTTAAGAAACTGAAGAATTATTGTTGATTAGTTTAAATAGTTTCTTGGTGAGATTTAATATCTTGGTGGGTTTGCATGCTTTTTAGTTTAGGTATTTTCCATCAGGGTGCAAAGATAGTGTTACAGGAGCAAAAGCTAAAACCTGTTCTGTAGGTCCTCATTAAAATAGGGCGGGACAGATGCAATCCAGCGTGCTCACGGTGAAGGGCTGGCACTCCGAAGAACCGTTTCTGCATCGTGATGTTGCTAATGAAAACAGAAATTGCAGTTCTCTGCAGAAGTCGGTCTAACCTAGCTAATCTATCTACTGATATTCTACATGCGTATCCTGGATTTGTTCCTGTGCTGAAATACTTGAGCGATTGTCTGGACTTGATAATTAAACATGAGTTTGGAGATGAATAGGCAAAAATATCTAAATCTTTGCTCCCAAAAGTGACTTAACTGGAAATTTAACTGTAAGATTCCTGGGTCTTTTTTAAATGGCAGTGTAATGACTTCAATTTGCATGTCTTGCCTGAGGTGACTTTCAGCATTGGTAAACAATTGCAAGAGAAAAAATGCCTGCCTGCAGCTTCTATTAGAATATTTTAAATCAATTATGAAAGGTGAATTCAAAATTTACCTTGGGAGTTCTGTGGATAATTAAAATGGTTGTCAGAATAAATTAGATTTTTCTGTACTTAGTTACGTCCAATTTATGACCGTCTTGATTGCTTTAAGTACTTCTTTCTTGGTTTTACAGATACAGTCTCAAGATTTAGTTCCACATAACGAAGTATAAAATAACTATTGACGAACAGTGTTTTCAGCATTAGGCCTCGTGTGGGTTGACAAAATATGTTGGCCAATGTTTTTCCCAGGCGAGCGTCAAGGAGGCAGCGGGAGGGGAAAGCGGTGGCGGGGCTCCCGGGCCCGGCCAGGCTCAGCCTGCAAAGCTGCAGCGTTTTTGGTCTTTTGGGCATGACGGCGCTCGGTTTCCCCTGTGCCGGAGGGGAGTTCGGATGCTCCTGCTGTCGCCGTCTCGGTCCCCAGGCAGCTGGTCCGCGGTCCCTCTGCGCGGGGACTGCACCCCCGGGCCCCCCCACGTGCTACCGACCTGCCGCAGGGGAGGACGGATGCGCAGTGGCGTAGCATGCTCTCGAGGGGGTGATGGATTAAACTCCGCTTATAATCCCTATGCATGTATAAATAACTACAAATTTGAATTGATCACTTGACTGATTTCTGATTAATGATGTTGCTTTGCACTTAATCAGTGTTGAGCAAACTGATTAGTTTCACAGGCTGTCGTCAGAGGGGAATAGTTCGTTAGCTTCTTTTTAACGCAGAAGAAGTAATGAAATTGTCGGTGATGTGTAAGGCATCCCTGACAGTTCGCGTGGTTGCTATGTCTGAGCTCCAAATGTAGGCTTCAATGTGTCTTTGGCTTTATGGGGCTTACTTCTGCCTCAAACTTGCTCTGTGGAAGCACATTAATGAAGTAAATTAATAAAAATAAATTAAAAGTACATTAGCTGCTATAAAATTACTTATAGGCAGTAGATATGTCTTTATCATGCTTGTAATCATTATAAAAGCCAATGTACAGTGTTGGAGGTAGATGCCACAGAGTTACTTCCCCAGCTCCCCAGATTAATGTGTGTGCATCGCTTCTCAGCAGCTTTTCTGCGGACGTGGCCGCAGCTCCCTGTCCCTGCTCGAGGCGTTGGGCTGGGGGAAAGTGGCGGTGAAAAATCCTCCGTCCCTTTTCGGTCTGGTCAGCTCCACCAAAAGCAGAAGAGGTGGTCAGCTCCTGCTTTCTCCGTCTGCATAGAAAACAGCACTGTATGGTTGTGCGAATACTTTGTATTTGCAATTCTGGAGACTTTTTGGAGAAAAAGATGGATTTCAGAGTTAGGGGAAGTATGAAACTGAGGCGCAGAGGTGATTCCTTCAGCATGCGGTTTAGAGTTGCGTTTTCACCTGGGAAGCCTGCGGGTGAGCACGGGGACGGCGGCGCAGGCACGGATGCAGTCGGCTGCTTCCCGGCGGGGCTGCCGGTGCTGTGCAAAAAAGCGAATGCTCTCGCAGCCTGCAAGGCGCTGCAACGTGTTGCGTGAAATATATCACTTAATTAGCTATAAGATGCAGTGTATTGTTTGCCATCCTTTATTTTTATATGATGACATTAATATAATTATATCTGTAATTAATATGGATGTAAGTAAAATGCTAGCTTGATAATTTTACATCATCTTAATTAGCAATCATTTTTCCTTCTTAAGACTGCATGTTTTTCAAGCCCGTCTTCTGTAATTGTTAATTCAGACATCGCTTATTCTTTCAAAAGATGTAATGGAACAGTGTATTGCAATTATCAAGGATAAGAGGAAAAAGAAAGATGCAAATGGAAGTAAATTTCAAAAGATGAGTATTTGCTTTTTATAAAACACAGAAGAAATCATCTGCTGTGTCTTTGAGGCTAGACGCCTGATGCTTACATGCTTATCACATAAAAAAAACCCCACAAATAAGTTAAAAATTAAAGTTTTAAGTTGGTTCAGGATAAATGATAATGGATGAATTTTTAAGTAATGAGCACAATGAAGGATAAAATATCTTGCACTAGACAAATAAGGAATGTTTTAGCTATGAATGAAATATGTTGGGGCATTTTAATTCATGTTCTACTACAAGTCTGCTGAAATAATATTAAATATGTATCAGTGCTTAATATTATAGCACCAATAGTCTTTTCATTCTAACTCTCTATCTGAGGTTGTTTATTAATTTCTCCCAAATTATCTTCTTTCTTGAATTCTGTACTTACTATTCCAAAAGTAATTTCAAAACGATGTCCTGAAGGGAATTCTCTGAGGTCTCGATGAATTATTGAAGAAAGTTGCTTTTGGGTTTTGGGGGTTTTTTTCTTGAGGTGTAGTTTCAGATTTTGATATAAATGAGATGTTCGTAAACAGTGAAATAATTATTTTCCCAAACCTTCAGATGTCAGTGTTAGTCCAGAACATGGGCTGCTCTTCTCCGTCTTTTGGAGAAACCTCACAACCGATCCTGATTTTTTGCTAACCTTATGCAGTTCCATGGACTCTGGCCTGATGTGCTAATTAGCAGCTTGTCTTCTCTGGAGGATGTACATCCGCAGGATCTCTGCAAAGCAAACCTGTAATCAAGTCTCATCAAATATAGCCCAAAATTATACTTTTTTTAATCATTGTTTGGGTTTTGCTTACAACGTTCCCAATATTTAGGCTGAGCACAGGCAGTAAGTACACGCTAGCGATGCACACCTCGAGCTCCGTCCCCGCGGGCTCCTTCCCATCGTGAGTTTGTCCCTGGTGATCGGAAGTCATTTTACTGAACATGACAGATATTAGGTAGGTAACATGGCATAATTAGAACCCGGCTTTCTGTTTGTGTTCATGTGTTTTAGATAGTAAATTCTTGTTTTGTACAGAAAGGACAAATGCACTTTCAGAGCTGTGATCTCAGGGATAAATGCAAAAGGCAGCTGGTGCTTTACAATACTTTCAGATCCTAGATTTTCATCCGGATGAGGGCTTAGAGCGTGGTGAGTGGACTGAACGGTGAATAAGAAATCTGAAAAATCAGGCGAGCCCAGAGGCCTGCGCCCTGCCTGGCAGCTCTTGTCCTGCCCGGTTCTCTGGGGCTGTTTTTTTCCTTAGAAAATCACTGATTTGACTTTCATCTGGCTGCTCCACTAAGTTCTTTGCATGCTTTTTTCGTATACATGACTGTCAAAAAGATTTGTCTAAACTTCCAACTTCAAAACCCTTTGCTTTATTCCCTCGGCTGTTTGGTGTAGTATAGAAGTTTTTAAAGCTATTTAGGGGAAATCGTGTTTCCTAGTGCATCGCTGCAAAGCCTCACGTTTCTAAGTGAAGTGGAATACCCAGCCTTACACTTAACTCATTAGGAAAAAGTTTTCATTTGCCTGTGTAATGGATTCTTGTTCCTTGAGGACGATGAGATATTTCCCTGGAAGTCCCAGTGGATGGACGTCCCTGGGGCACCGCGTTGTTTGTGCCTCCTACCCCGGTCACGGCTCTTTTATTGTCTTGCCTTCCTCTGGCAAGAGCAGTAGGTTTTTAGTAACCCTGAACTCCCTGGGTGTGTGTCCCTATGTTGTACTGGTGCGTGCTTCTGATGTCCTGCTCTGCTAATTTAAACATTGCCCTTTAAGTGAATATTTTACATGTCCCTCGCCCTGCGAGACGTTGTTTCTAGCATGCATTGCTCCCCTGTCTCTTGCTTTATTTCCTAATGTCATTAAGACACTTGATACTCCTGAAATATTCAGGCACATAGATCTCTCTACAGAGCTCTAGCAGAGATGATCCTTGGTGCAAGAAATTAAGCAGATACTGGTAAGAATATTTTGCTTATGAACTTTCTGATGCTTCAAATAATTGGGTCAGTTTATCAGTCTATTAAAAAATCTTTGAAATTATTTCTGAAGATAATGATTGCAGTTATATTAGTCTGTAGAATTCTCAGATAAAGTCTTTGTTGCTTTTTTCCTCCACTGAATCATGCTCAGGGGGTAAAATTGAGTGTATGTCCAAGTATGTTCTGGGTTTGGTGTCATACCAGTTTCTTTTCCTGAACACGATGTTCCTTCTCTGAAGCACAGCACACGCTCACGTGAACTGAGGCTCGCAGGAAGCTCTACTGAAATCCGGGACATTTCGGTGTTGGGAGAAGAGCGGCATTGTGCATCGCTGAAGTGGAAATTATGTATATTCCAAATGAGCAGTAATTCAGGGATATGTGTTACTAACACTTGGAAATTGTAATCATCTTCTGTTTTCAGGTGTTTTCTTACACTGCCGACAAAGAGATCCGCACGGATGATTTGTGCCTGGATGTTTCCAGACTCAACGGCCCCGTGGTCATGCTGAAGTGCCACCACATGCGAGGGAACCAGCTCTGGGAGTACGACGCCGAGGTACGCGGCTCTCGCGTGCACGCAGCCCCTTTCCCCTTGGGTTTCTTCGAGGCAGAAGTTTGTTTTTAATAAAATATCACTGGAGTACGAGGAGGCATTTCTGAGTGCCATAGCTTGGTGACGTGATAGACTGATACTGTTTCCAACGATGATATAAAATTTGGCATGGGGAATAATTCAGTTAATTGACACATTTTAAAGTTTGTTTCTGTAAAATTTATTTTTAGAGAAACGAAAAGGTAAAATTACTTACTGTTTAAAAGACAGCTCATTTCTAGTAGCTGCCAATGCATCGTTATAAACGTAAAGAAGTACTCTGCATTTTTATATATTAAGTAGAAAAAAGGAATATTTTTACATTACAGTTTTTCAGGTTAGTTCTTCTGCCTCTTGAGGATTGTTGACTGTGGATTTTAACTGTTTCATCATTTTCCGTCTGCCAGTCACCTGTTTAGTTTGATATCATGGTGTGGGACGTGGCAGGGTCTGGATTTTGAAAGGAGCGTGCAGTTTGTAAAACTCTGGTGGCTTATGGAGATGTTGCAAAATTAACTCAAAATACATATCAATATATCAATGCTAATATTTTACAGCTGAGTAACTCTTCTAAAATGAGACAGGAAACAGGAGATGAAAATACCAACAGTTATTTTAAAGTTTTGTTTTGAACTGTGAACATTTTTTGAATTGTTAGAAAATCACAATCAGCATTAGAGAGTCACACTGGGAGGGGCGGCGGATTCTGAGGATTCATCAGTATTTATCGTACTTTTCTAATATTTCAGTAATGATTTGCTATTGTGAACATTTTTGCCCGTCTCCGGTAACAAAAAAAGAAACTTGTTTATTATCATTTTTGGGACAGCACTTGAAGTCTGTGTATTAGGCACAGTCCTAATGTATTAGCCTATATTAGCCGCTCCGCATTGGCTGGGAGCGTGGGACCGGTGTCACATCGACCCTTCATCTACCTCCCTAGGAAACGAAACGCTGCCCAGCGCAATAGGCAGAATTTGTTTAGCCTGTGCAGAGAGCAAATGTCTCATTGCTCCAAAACAATTCCTCCTGGATTACCGCTACATTCACTTTTGGGGCTTTTCAAGCAAATTCATGCAGCTGTTTTCTACTTGGGCTGAAGGTTGCTTTTTGATTATATTTGGAGTGGCGGTGGGAGACAAGGGACATAAATAGGGATTAGCTAAAAGCGCTTTTCTCCAAGAAGAATAGATCATTATAGACGTCGTTTTAAAACCCAAACAGTAAGAAAAGCATCACCTAGAAACAGGCAAAGGCAAAAATGCCCAGGCAGAGACCTGAGGATGCTCTGATGCACCTTCCGAGTTAATCGGGGTTTTGGGGCGCTGATGCCCTGCAAGGTGCTTGTCCAGCAAGTGCCTCCGCTTCGCCCTTCCCGTTCAGAGCACGTTGTGTTGGCTCACCGTGGTCTGTTTTACCCCGTTATATGTATTGGGGTTCATGCGCTTAAGCCGTCCAGCCTAGCTAACTCAAGCCATCAAGAATAGCGAAGAACAATACTGATAGCCCAAGGGTCTGCGTAGCTCTTAGCTGCCATCCAGAACCGAAGGGAATACTCTCACACCCATATATAGCTGTCTTCTGAAATATCAGGTATTTTTATATAGATCTGCAAGGCCCACGACCAGGTTCTTCACAAAATGCCCTTTTCTCGACGACGTGCGTAGAAAGCCATCTTTCCTGATTAAAAAAAAAAAAAAAAAAAATTACCCTGCCCATCTCTTTCCCTTGAATATTTTGGGCACAGGCTGCTGAAAATGAATTTCCACACTGACCACAGTTCTAGTGCCAACTGCTCAGTAGTCAGCAGTTTTGCAGCAATATGCCAAACTGGCAAATTGGCATATTTCCGTGACTGTAAAGCTAGAAAAATACTGACTGACATCTCTGTACAGTCCTGTTTGCAGTTGCAAGCTATTTGCAGCTTTGTATAAACATAGCTGCTTTCACCTCTCTATAAATAGATGAATACATTTCTTTCAACCAAATATGCTCTCATTTACTTTTAACATTGACAATATGCTATCTTTTTCTGTGAAGTTTAACATAATAGATTCATAATAGAACATTTGTGAGCAGTTGTGTAAAAACAAAATCAGCCGTTAGATGGAGCTCATAAGAAAGAAATATAGCAGGTTGCGTGGTCGGGTGTTTTTATGTAAGAGGTGTTGGAGAGAACTGTTTGGCCATGTCTCCTACGTGCAAAGTGCAGTCTATAGCACTATGTGCTTTTTATTTCTTCACCAGAACGTGTGGCGAGCGTTCGGACTCGAGCTTCGTTCAGTTGGTTTGGTTTCTGCATCCCTACGTGTTGGGGCTGTGCACCGGCATCGGGGCGCGGGGACCAAGGGGGACGTTCCTGAGCTGCCTTCGTTTAGCCCACGGGCAGCAGTTCACTCATACAGCCCTTGGGGGAGGCTTTGCTGCGTGGTGATCTCCAAATATTGCTGGAAGCCTCCAAGCACCAGGCTCTGTTATGCAGAATTTTTGGTGAGAAAATGACTGCCTTGTGATATATTCCTTTTTTTTTTTTTTTTTTTTTTTTTTTGGGGGGGGAAACAGTTGTGCCCTGTCGCCTGAATCACCCATTATCCACTCAGTCGTTTATCTTTGCAGCTAAATTGCACTCATTTTTACATTTCTTTCATTATTCACAGCTTGAATTGAGATGATTTCTGGGTGTTGTGCCTTAGTGGCAGATAGCAGTCTTCCTCCTGTAAAGGTGTTTAGGTGTTAAGACTTGGCAATGGACAGTAGTGCCTTACACACATCTGAACGAACAATGAGACAAATAATCTATTCTTTCATAAATAGCTATTGCTCAGTAAGGATTTTCAGATAGTTTTCTTTGATTTTCATACTGTTATTAAATTTTCTGTAACATTCAGGCTTGGTTTTATTTAAATTATGGCATTTAAATATATATAAATAATTCACAGAAAAGAAGTCTTTTCTGAGGATCTATACATACCTTAATAATACTACAATTCTTTTAGATATTCCTAGCATTTATATCTCTCTGAAAGTAAACAATGAGCAAGGAAGATTTTTGTAATAAGAAGAAAGGTAAATCTCAAACATTGCCATACATATTTGTGAAATCATCAGATTTAATTAGTTTGAAGCAAGCTATTTAAAAAGCCCTTCTTCTCATTTTCTGATAGGAAAAGTGTCTGCATTTGTGTTAAATGCTTTTAACACTGAAAACTCTTTATACATTTGAACTCATTTGAGACACAGTCATTTTTGGAGATAATCACATTACCTTTTACCATAATGGGGCACCTGGCTTTTCTTAGGCTAGACGCTGCGATTTGTTAATGTTTTGAAATACAGCTGTTTGGCACTTCCAGCCGATCCACACCTTCACTGCTGCAACAGGGGACATGAGCTAAAAGAGAGATCCTAACAACATTCCCAAATTTCTAAAACAGCTGGAAAAGTAAGGCCACATTATACAAATATTTATATTGCTGCCCTCATTAATATACCATTATGTTTACTCAAATCCACAAAGAGAACGGGAAAGTATGTTTTAGTAAGGACATATGTTTAGTTTTACTGCCCATGTTTCAACATATATGTTGGGTGACACGCTAAATAATAAATAGTATGTGTGTTTCACACGTGATTGCGTCATAAAAATGAATGGACAGTTCTGTGTGTAGCTTTTGGCTGTTATATCGGCACAGTTTGTGCGGTTTTATGGGAGTTGCATTTCTCGGTATCGGTAGGTGACAGGCGCCTGGAAGGGGTCTTCGCTGCAGCCCGTCCCCGCGAGCAGAATCGCTCCATCCTCGCGTGATTTTGCTGGTCAGGTGAAATCTGTTCTTTCGTTTTTGCTACTGACCTTGTTTGGCTTTGCTTCGCTTTCTTCTCCCTGCGTTGTGGCACTGAGCCTGGTGGAGATCCTCTGCAGGGGTGACCCAAAACTGGTGTCCGACTGCCACTCAGACCCATCACGGGCAGGCTGAAAACCCTGTCGGTGGTCTAGGTTTGGGCTCATGTAGCCGGTGAATATCGTCGTGTCTCCATGTGACATTTCAGGCAAAATTTAATATGTCTAGCATGGTGAAATCTTAAGACATACAACACAGAAATATGTTTTCAAGAAAAAAAAATGCTGTAAATGTCATATCTGATAGAAACTAGCTTCATTTCCTCATGCATGAGTAATGATACCAGGATTTGATCTTGCGAAATTAGTGTTATGTGTGTCACTAAACGTTTGTGTAAAGCTATTGAAAACGTGTTCACTGAAAGATGAGCATCTTCAAAAAAGAAATGTTGCTTGAGTCGCTGTTTGACTCCAATTCCTGATTTTTTATTTTTTTTTTCCTTCTGTCAGTATGCTGGTAAATGGGAATATAGCTTTGAGGTAAGTTTGGTCACAACTGCAGCCCCTGCACCAAACCTAGCGTAGTGCATCTCGCTCTCCTTGTAGTAGTGTTGTGTAAAAGCAACCTGGCTTAGTACCTGCCTGTAGATTCTGCTCCAAAATGAGAAATCTCACCTTGACCTACTCAGTCACTACACAATTTCTAGCTCTCCATGTTTTATATGGAATACATGTATTTTTTAAGACGGGCTGATAACTCAGGAATATGTCATCAAAAAGTCATTTAATAGGAAATACGTACCCTAATTCCTGTTTATGGCATGACACCTGCCCTAGGCAAGCGGAAGGGGTGCCCATGGGTGGGTGTCCAGTCTGCTGTTCTCCAGTTAGTGCATTTAGGGTGGTCTTTGGTGTCTGCGGCCTGACCTCACCTGACTTGCTCTTAAGCTTCTTAAAAAAATTGAGAAGTTCTCACTGCTAGAGCTGGTAGCTATTTTCTAAAGAAAAAACATATTCTCCAAAATACAAGATGAAGAACGATGACAGAGAAAAACATGAGCATGTGAACACGGTCTATTTGAACAGCTAGCTTGTTTCTTGTGCTGACTGTATACTTGAATAATCCTTTTCACTGGTGTTCACATATGATGTAAGTACCTATTGCACCATTAATTTCATATTTACCTTTCTGCATCTTTCAAACAATTACACATTTTGTAACTATATCTCTTTTTAATATTATGGGACCAGCTGGAGTTAGTATAGTCAAACTAATTTCTGCCATGAGAGAATGTGGCCAATAGCTTGAATATTCCTTTGAATTGCAGTCTTATTACTATGTATTTAAAAAAACTTGTTCAAGTTCTTTAAAAATGAGTAGGGAAAACAGTGTGGTTTTTCTTGTTACAGTCTTAGAAAGGAATGTTTAATGAAACAAGAAAAAGAAGACAAATTATATTCCTGTCTATATTACTATGGCTTTTCTGAAGTCAGTGCAGCCTTCTGATTTACTGACTTTGTTTCATGTACCAGAGAAAATGGCCTGGTCAGATTATCAAAATAATGCATCATACTGTTTATAGCCCTATGCAGAATCTGCTAAAATTGGGCGTTTAATATAATATAAACATGCAATATAGAGAGATCATTACATTTGAAGTAATTTATTTATGTACCTTTGTTTTCCTTCAGAAGAATGATAGACAGAAGTGAACATGAAGGAATAAAACATAATGAAACAAAAACAAGAACTGATGTTCAGGCTGGTTACTTAAAGTGACATTATAAGGACATTTGTTCTTGATATTTTTTAGTGGGCTCTTTGTATGTCCTTTATTTCTTCCCTTAAGAAAAAAAAAAAGAGAAAAGGCTGAAATGAGTGATCCATAAAGCAAAGAAAATAGTTCATGCTTTCAGATCATTTCAGTGAAAAGTCTAATTCGAGATTAGCTGTAATTGTATGATACTGACCTTTACGATTTTTATGGCTGAACTTGAAGCAAAAACACTCAGACACGGATAGAGACTGCACTGGGCAGCAGCGCTGCAAAGTCTGCTTCACGGAAAAATGCAGCACGGTTGCAGGCGAGCGGCCAGGCGAAGCCCCCCCTCGCCAAGCTGTCCCTGCACGGCCGCGGGGAGCGGATGCCCGGAGCACGCTGGAAGGGGCTGCCTGGGGCATCCCCCAGGCCCCCCGTGCACTGCGGTGCGACAGGGGCTGCGTCCAGAGAAACAGGAGCTCCTCCCTCCTCAGTTTACCATGGAATAGGTACACTGAGCTGAAATTATAGTTGGCAATAAAAATCTTATCCCCTGGTTTTTTTTCAGTAAAATACATGTTTTGTTCATTATAATTAGATTTCTTTAATGCTCGAGTGAGCCTCAGTATGTTTGGGGCAGGACATTTCTTCAGTAGAAACATCATCTCCACCCAACCTCTCTAAAAAACAAGAAAATTGTGATTGCAACAGACCAGTGTATATCTGGGGGAAAGATTTAGATGAACTTTAATCTCTAATCTGCAAAACTTTCAGCTTCTCAGTGAATGGGTCGCATGTGGACCAGTCCCTCAAGACAGATCAGTTAGAAGATTTTTTATGGAATTAAAGCTTATTTTGTGAATACACCTATTTATATATGTGGTTAAAACTAGCCATACTCTAAGCTTCCAAGGCATCATTTAACGTTAGGGAATTCACAGACATAGTTACCCGCAAATAATCCCTTTAGGACTGCTGCTTCTAGATTGACCCGATTCCCTGCTATGGATGTCTGCTTTTCTCTGTTTATTTGAAGTCTGTTGTTTTTCCTTTGCTCGTGACCGCTGGTTGTGTTCACTTTTACCGTTTCTCTGTCGTGCAGACCCACACCTTCCTTCACATAATCACGCAGTCGTGCCTGACAGTAAGCAGGATAGAGGATGGCACCCGGGGCCCCACTGTGGAGGCCTGCAGCGGTGGCCCCTTGCAAGCCTGGATGCTAAGGAACTACACAAGGCTGGAGGTCTTTAGAAACGTTTTTTACAGCCCCACTGATTATTTCCTTTAACAAACTGCTGGAGGTTGGTATTGAAAAGCGAATAGTGTAGTGATTTAAGTTATTCCCCCCAAAATGCTTTTTCATTTTCTGCCTGTCAAGCTCAACTGAATTCCGTTCTTGTTTTTACAGATGGTAGTGCATGCAGAATGGTACACACGTTCAGTGTTAATTACTATAAATTATAAATAATTTTAGATGGATTCTACTGCCTTAAGCTACCTCCATGATCTATTGATTTCAGAATAATTGTTACTATATACGGTACATGAACATTTGGTCCCTGTTCCAATACATTTTCTGTTGCTGATACTTCTAAAAACACACCAGACTGCTAGACCAAAGGATCCTCAGTTTTTGCTTCATTATTTTGCCATAATGTATTCAACCTCCTTGCCCATCAGAACTGTTATTTGCATACATTTGATGAGTGTGAAGCTGCAGAACTTGTTCTCGTGCACCTGTATGTTTGCAGAGCTAACTCTGCATCCATGCACATGTTCTCATGTCTGGTTAAAACAAAAATTCTCAGCTGGCTTTTATGAGTATCATATTGCCTAGTAATTAATTGTTTCCCAAGCAAAGGAGGCCTTTTTCGTAATAGCATAAATAATAATAGAAGACAGAAAAACGCATTTAGAAGACAGATGAAAATCCCAATGATATGGTAGTCTAGCATGAAATTACATACTGAATAAAAGGGAACAGCTGAAGAAGGCGGCAGCAGCGTTTTTAGACTTGTTTGCATTTCTGGTTATAGTAGAAGATGATAGCAGCTAATTGCACTGAAGACAATGTAAGTGAAGAATCAGTGATGCTTTGAACAGTGTTATTTAGTAAATAAACTACTTCTGTTAACAGTACTAATTCTTTCCTCTTGTAATTAGAGAAAAATGTCTTATATTCATCATTGAATGCATATCAAATGGCCCCTCAATGATTTGTTATAATATCTATAGGCTTTTCTTTGAGAATTGCATAATTGTTTTAAACTGAGGAGCAAATCTCCGGGGACAAGCTATTGAAAGAATATTCATAATACAAATTAGGAGCGTTAATATGTGATTTGTCAATCCAGTATGAACTGCAGTGCAAAATTTACTGTGCAGTAGACTAGATATATATCTGGATAATAATACTAAATCAGTCGGAGACAATAGTAAGATTAGTATAATTTGTTGGATATCTTTTGCTGTTTTTGGAAGAAAAGAAGGTCTCTCTGAAAACGAAGGCGTTAAGAAGCTGAACGCACGCGGGCGCTGACGTTCACGTGCGGCAGTGTGGTCTTACTCTGCACCTTAAATTCCCGAGGTCGCTTAATTAGAATAGCCCTTGTATACTTACTCGGCAGCTGCTTCAAAGACAGATTTGAAGATGTTGAAGATTTAGTGTGACCGTTTTTTGCCGAGTCTTGCGTACTCCAGCTGTCATGCCCGTCTCTTCCCAAAAGGTCCATGGTCATGATGTTGCCTTCTGCTTTCCAGACCTCTGTCTCAGCGGGCAGAGGTGTGGGTGGTCCTGTAGCATCCCTGGTGTCTTACTGTGCAAAGACATAAAGAGCGTTGAACGGGACCTACGAGGTTCATCCTTGCCTTTTTAATCTGTCACATCTTTCAAACTAGATTTAGTGTCAGTCTCGACATAGCCCTTCATTTTTTGCATGTCAGTAGTCTGAGGAGCGTCCACTTCAGAACCAGGTCCTGTCTGCTTTGAGATGTCTCACTGCTTGTATGGCTAAAATTAAACCATGGATCTTGGCCAGAAATTTGCATCCTTTACGCTTAACACATACACTCTTTCTGGTGCCAGTTGCTGGGTGGTTTCTGGTCTATGATGTTGTAAGTAACACTGTATTTTTGCAAAGGCTTCACAATCTGTTTTCACATATTACTGAGCTGGGGACAGGGGAGACGGAGATGCAGTGAGACTCAGTGGTTGCTATAGCAAGGGCTCCTCTCCACCGGTTGTTAGGAAGGTGTTAGCATTTCCAGACTACAGCTTAATCGAAGCCCTAGACTACAGTCTTTTTTTCCTCTGAAGATACACAAATGATGTTCATTACTAGTGAGACTTCGTCAGAGATGCTAGTTTCTAAAATGACTCTTCCTATTTGCGTAACTTGGAGTTACAGTAATGTTGATTTTATTCTTGGAGAGAAAATCTTTGCGTTCGGGAAAGCTGGGCAGCAGTTAGCACGCTTCCTTCCGTTCACGGTCATGCAAGAACTGTGTTGGGGTGCTCATCTCTTGAGCAGGATTTCCTGAAGAGCCCGTGCGAGCCGTGGGCGTCGTGCGTGCCTGCAAGCACGGGTGCAGGCACAGTCCTCCGAGGTTGCAGCCAGCGCTGCTCTGCAAGGGGAGCTCGCTGCCGTGCCATTGCTCCGCGGCCTGGGGGCTGTGCTGCATGTGATAAGTTTATCCTGGCTTTAATTAATCCTCTCTCCTTCCTCCTGGCTGCAGGATTCTGCCAGCCTGTCTTCTTCCCCTGTTTGTGCCTTTGCATAGTGTTTGCCATCCACTTGGTCTGTGCATTGGCGGGGAATCTGCCCTCCCCGACATGGTCGCAGAATCCCCAAATCCCCCATTTCCAGAGCCGTTTGTGCTACGGCAAGCTTAAAATCTGTACGTAGCTTGTCCGCAGCAGCTCAGAGCTTTGCTTGACCACGTTGCCTGAGCATTTTTACGTGTGCCTCTACGGACCAGCTGATTACGTTTAAAGCCAGCGGAGGGAGGAGCGCAGCGAGGCAGCAAGGCTGCGGTAGGACTCGCCACGCCGCAGGCAGCAGCCCCTGCGGAGGCTGTGTCTGCCTTGGCAAGCCCTGCGGGAAGCAGGAGCACATCTGCATCTGGAAACAGGCCACCACGGCACCTCCCCGGGGTGCTGGGGTACCGTGTCCACCCTGTGTACGCCTTTCGGGGACCACCTTCCGCCTGGCCCCACGGGCTGGAAGCCAGAACCCGTCACATTCCTGGTGCTCCTCGTCCGGCTTAGCTTATTGCAGAAGCGATCCAGCTTGTGTGCTCTGAGACGGCTCCGGGATGTGAACCCTGCAAACTGGGGCCGTTTGGGCAATTTGCTGAGGAAGCGGACTCCCGATTCAAAGCACTAACGTGACCGCACCGATGGGCCTGCGGTAGGGGAGAGGTGGCAGGTCACAGCCCGAGAAGGTGCTCTCTGGGCAGGCTGTGGGTCACAGGCCTGGCTCGGTCAGTGAAACGCTCCGCATGGTCTTGCACACTCTGGAGGGGAAAGAACTGATCTTTAAAATACTGCGGAACAAGCTAACGAGGGCCAAAATCATTATTTTCATCATGATTTTCTGATTTGGGTGCAGTAGCAGGCACAGATGTTTATTTTAGAAGTATTAAACTCGTATGAAGCTGGAGAGGCCCCTGGTGAGTAGCACCGCATTGCATAACTATTGCTCTGTACCAGCCTTGCGCAGAGCTTGTTTTGAGTAAAATCCCCCTGCAATCCATACACTGATTTCCGGCGGTCGGGGGAGGACAGGATCCAGGGTCGTAATTCATGTTCCAGTAAACGCGGTGGCGAAGCGCCTGGGTGGCATTTACCCGCTGCGCGTGCCCTGGCCGTGGGCAGCAGACGAGGTGATGTCCAGCCCCTCGGGAGCAAAGCGCAGCGTCGCCTTCAGCCCGACGCGTGCCACTGCCCCGTGCTTTCAAGTAGATCCTTTATTTCTTCAAAATGTATTCTATTTCCTGTTGTCCCCTTGTGACCCTCAGGTCCCTTAAAAATGTAAGTATTCATATATGTGTTACTGTTGTTCTTACAATACTTTGCAAGTGTATTTCTATTAGCAGTTACCTCTGCACTAACAATACACTGCTCTGAAATGCGTGTATGTTCAGGTGGTCCGAGTTTAAATTCCTTAATCCAAAAACCTGTTGCTTTGAGACAAAAATCTGCATGCACTTACTTTGTGCTATTCCATTACGTTTATCTGCGTGTGGATTCGGCAGAGGTCGTGTTTCCCAGGGTGCCCGGCCCCCGCTGCGGGACGGGGAGCTCGTGGCGTGGTGGAGGTGTCGTAGGGTGGCACGGGCGAGAGCGGGCAGCGGACCAGGGGCACGCGCATGTCCAGGACCTGCGTAGCGGCTAGAACAAGACTAAAAACGCTCATGAACCTGTTTTCAGCAGTAATGACCTCCCTGCACCTCGTGCGCTTCTCTGTTGCAGAGGCTGACCCTGAGGCACGTCAACAGCAACCAGTGCCTGGACGAGCCGTCCGAGGAGGACAGGATGGTGCCCACCATGAAGGACTGCAGCGAAAGCCGGTCCCAGCAGTGGCTCTTGCGCAACATGACCTTGGGCGCCTGAAGCCGGGAGACCCACCGCCCTCGGCCGGGCCCGGGGCCCAGGTGCTCCCCGCTCGCCGGCCGGCTCACGCCGAGGACGTCCCGCGTCCTTCCCTCGCGGCGGGCACAGAGGCGCTGAAGCCCTTTGAGATCCCACCGGCAGAACAAAGTCCTCGGGGTGTTTCCCCGTTCCGGCGTCTTTCCGTGTGCCCCTTTGAAATCTGTGTCTGCCCAAAAGAAGCACATCCGAATCCATAAATAGCATAATGTGTGCTACTGCCAGCGCAAACGCTCTCAAAAAGTGTTTCCAGAGAAACCTTTATGAACCTGCTGTCAAAGAGCTCGGAGGGAGGGTGTTTTGCGGGTATGTCACACGATCCTGCCCAACAGCGACATGATATAAAATGCCTTATGCAACTACCTGGTGCGGGGAAGGAGCCTGGCAGCCGTTTTGTAAACTCGGTGTGTTTGTACCGGCCCTCCTCGGCAGCGCCGCGAGAGTATTTGCTCTTCCCCTGTGTCGGGTGGGACTCGGTGAAGCGCTAAATTGAAAGCGTTTCGGAGCTGCAGAGTCGCTGCACGTAGTGAATGTTTCTTGTTCAGCGCCAGGGAAAAAAGGACTGTCTCTCCTTAGAAGATGCTTGGGAAAGCAGCAAAATTGAGCCAAGAAAATGCATTAAGAAACTGAAATTAAACAGCAGCAAAAGACCCTGGGACAATACTCAGAAGCAGGCGTGCCGTGCAGAGGTGGCTCGGACTAGAGCAACTTGCAGCGGCCCGTGTGGTGGCGGGTGGCCCGCGGGGCTGAGAGCCAGACTCAGCTTGAGCTGTAGCTACTACCTATAGGCATTAAAATGTATTTGCATACTGTATAAAACGTATAAAAGCATTCATCCATGGCTTCTCTAAGCACAGAGGATAAAGTTATGGATCACAGTTCTAGCTCTGGATGTCCTTGCTTTGATAGCTGTGGCAGATGCTTATTTATATTTTTTAATAATTTTGTGACGTAATTAATTTGTTTTGTTAACATGGTTATTAAAAATGCGCTGGTGACACTCGGGAGTGGCAGAGGCTTCAGAGGAGCTAATGCCATATCAGCCAACGGGGGAGTTTGGAAAAGTGTCCTACACCTATTCAGGACGTTTCTGGGAGGTGATCCCGGCCGTGTGTAATGGACCTGTTATGAAACGCTTTGACCGGGTTTTGTGCCGTGGTCTTTACGCTCCGCGTCTGTGCGAGGTTGCTGCCTGCAGCGCGGGGTGGCCCGAGCCCGCCGTGGGCTGGGCAGCAGCTCCCGTCCCCTTTTCCCACCCGCGATGCCGCGGAGCATCTTTGTGCATTGGGTTGCCTGTGGGGCGTGAGACTGCCAGTACTTCTGTTTACTGCTCTGGTTAACATGGATTAATGGTCCCATGTTTGTACATGCTATGAATTCATAGATCGTCTGTACTTTTGGGATACGCACCATTAAATGAAAATCAGAAGCGTATGAAATTTGAAAAGTGATTGCGATACGTGCATGGGAGCTGTAGTATCACAGAGTAATTCAGATTGGAAGGTCACCTAGGCCAACCTCCCTGCCCAAGGTGGGGCCAAACACGTCTGATCCTCATCTTAAAATCCCCACAAAAATACACAATATAGCTTTAAAGCTAGCAAACAGAAGGCGGCTGTAATTTTGCTGCATAGGAAGAGCAAGAAAACATCACAAAACAAATTTAGACACCAATCTTCATGCAGAAAGTTTTTTTTAAAGTGTTTCTTCATCTCCTCTCAGAGGGATGTTTGCACATACACAGCCATTCGTGCTGGCAGATCATTTTTTGGCACTTGCCTTTGAGCGTCATTGCAGAAATAAAACTTGTGGAAGCTCCTACAACATCTAAGAGTATTTACCAACAGTCGAAACGTGCAGTCGGTGGTGTGATCCATTTTGGTCACCTCCAGTATATCTTATGTAAAATTTCTAGCTGCTTATCATAAAACCTGCATCATCTTACACTGCTGTTTTTGGAACACAAGTTGTTGTTGATACATCACTGGACGGGAATGCCCAAGGGCCGTCGGTGCGTAACTGTCTGGGCTTGCAGTGGAGTCTCAAAAACAGGTGAAGAAAAGGATGTTTCTGTCCTTAAAATTACTAGGAAGGTTAGTATCTTATAAAGCATATATTGCCTTGACTATGGTAAGTTTGGAGTGTTGTGCTCTTCGAGCGTGGTCAGAGTATCCTTGTATCAGTGGTTACGCTGCTATATCACCGATCAGGAAAAGGAATGAAGTGAAATAACACCCATTTGTTTTATTTTACCTATTTATGAGTTAAGTACATGCTGTCCTCACAGTTAGAAAAAAATACATTGTTGGCGGTCTGGTGTGTGCTCTCGGAGTGGCCTGGCATTGAGAACCTGCGCTCAGACCTGCAGAAGGACACGCTTCGATTCAGTCCCGGTGAGTAATGCATTGGCTTCAAGGAACCGAACCCTGAATTTACTCCCTGTGAAGAAGAATATAGGAATACAATGAATCATTACAGAAAAACCTTATGTAAAGCAGCACGTATGCAGAGTGAGTGATAGTCTTGAGGTGTTGCAAGGGCACCTTAAGTGCTAGTAGGATGTCAAAGCTCATCGATCACGTGGTTTCGTGAATAAGTGTTGGTTCATGAGCACTTGGGTTCCTGTCCTGCCTCCTACCACTGCATCCCTGTGCCGCCTCGGCATGTCGTTTGGGCTAAAATCGTTGAACTTGGCTTGCCTGGCTGCCTCTCTTGGTGAGCATCTGTAGTGCAGCGCCAATGTGTTAAAGCCATCAGTCATAGACCACATTTGAAAAATACAGGTCTGTGTCCATCTCCCTGTCTCTAAAGTGTCTCAGAAAGGCGTTGGGAGGCCTGACTAGTATTTGTGCAATGTGTTTAAAATATAAAGAACTTTATAAGTGCTGAATAAGCTATTTCTGGTTCTCACGTTGTTTACAAATTGCTTTGATGGGGTAAGAGCCAGACGTGTTGGATGGCGTTAGCGAGGTGAGCGCTCTGGAGAGAAGGGTGCGACCATAATCGCTGCAAAAAGTGGTGTTCCTTTGTATCTCCATGGGGACGGGAGAAACTAGGTGCACGGTGAGAACTGAGACAGTGAGGCACTTTTATCAGTCAGTTTGGAAGGTTTCTCTACGGATACGCAATTTCCCAGCCACGAGAAGGATGCACTTGCGTGTCGCACTCCAAGATGTTGCCGCAGGGCTCCGGGCTCCGCTGCAAGGTGTCCTGGATGTCCTCGCTTGCATGCGTGGAAGTACGGATCATTTCTGATCACACGCAGTCGCATCTTGTGTGGATGCTGAGCAGTCTTGCCTGAGGCAGGTCTCGTGGGGTACTTGAGTTCAGGACTCTCCAAGAGATTGTACCATTTTCACCGTTTCAAACCAACCGGGGAGACGGACGGGACGTGATGCACGCTGCTTGACGTCACAGGCACGCACGGTGTTTTGCATTACGTCAACCAGCTGAAAACCGCTAACGCACCAAGCGTTCGTCGGGACATCGAAACCTCGGGTAGGTGAACATACGCTGTCACGCGGCTCTGCAGCGGTGGACGAAGACCAGCAGTGTGCGTTAACTAGGTGATGTGAATTTTGGTGTCCGTGTTTGTTTTCTGACGATAACTTAAATCCAGATTCATCGTTCCAGCCAGTTGATCCTCCCCATTTTCGTCTCTGGGAGCACGTGTCCAGGACGGCCCGGCAGCGGTGCCGCATCAAGGCACGTTTGGGAACGGGGTTCGGCTCGGGACCCTCCGGGCAGGGAAAGAGCTGTGCGGAGCAGTGCTTAGCTGGCTCGCTCGCAGCTCGTCCTGAGCAAGTGCTTGAAACACAGAGTTAAATTAGTTTTATAAAGTAGATTGTGGATAAGGAATTGCACATTTTAAATGTTGTAACAGTTATTCAATGGCATACCGGTACTCTTTGCTGTACATTTAAATATTTATACATTTTTGTAGAATTAAAATATACTGGTTTAGTTTTCTTCTGCTGCGTTTGTCTTTTTATGCAGCTGTATTAGTCTTTTATGCAGATGTGTTAAGTCTTTTATGGCCAAGTGATGCTATCTGCTAAAAGCACTTTCCACCACAGCCCGTGTGTTTCCAGACCCGTTATTTCCACGGGTCTCTCCTTGGAACAGGCTGCGGGAAGACCGAATGGGACCAGCGCACGCTGCAGTTGTGATGCTGCTCGTCCGCGGTACTGACAATGCTCCGATTACCGAGCCGTAAGGAAAATAAAGAACCAGTTGTATTTAAAAATAATATACAATGCCAACAGCAAAAATTTATTTTTATTTCAGTGGATGGAGGATTTACTTATTTTAAACATGTTGAATTCTCAAACACCTGCGTAAATTCTGGTAGGAAGGAGGGAGAAGGTCTTTTTAAGAAGGGATTTGTTAATAGAAATGAAAATTAACGCATCTCAGGAGGCTGAGAGGGGGACGTCTGTTGGCAGCACCACATTCTCTAGAAAAAGTGATTCTTGAGCACTTTTATTGCAAACAACAACGTGCCACTATCAGGTTGTATTCCCGATTGTGCCGTGAATTCCAGTTGCTGGACTAACGCAGACCTGGTAGCAGCCTTCCAAAAAGTCAGGGGAAGCGACGCACCGAGAGCAGCTGCGTGAGGAAACGGTTTGTGGCCTCCGTCTGCGTGATGGCAAAGACACTTACAAGCAGTGACACCGTTGATGGCGAAGAAGATGCTTTATAATAGCAATTTTAGAAATGAATTTCACAATTCATCCTTTACTGGTCAGCTCATTTGCACAAGTGCTTTGTAGTTACCATCTTACTTAACAAGGTGATGTCCTTCCGCAGTAGCATCCTTGCTCTTGCAGCTAGAGAACTTATTTTTAAAAATACTTTCTAGCAAGGTTGAGCAGTTTCAGTATTTTCTGAACTAAAATTATCCCAGTTGCCTTCAGAGGACTATGTACTTGTCTATTTGTTTCTGATGAGCTGTAGTTTATACACAACATTCATCGCATATATGCAATTAAAAAGATGACTGTCGAGACACTACTCTGATTATTAAACTATTTTGTAAAGATGCAATTAACTGTAGAGCTCCTCTTAATTATAGTATGTGAATCATTTAAATGAATCATGAAATAATCTGTGAGTAATGAATGCAGGAATAGAGGTATTTTTCTTTTTTGCATGTCACAGAAATGTTAATTATTAGGACTGATTATGGAGCTAAGATTATAGCAAGAGAAACGACATATGTCTCATTTTCCTTGGCATCGCCACTTCTCTGTGGCCGGGGGGTGGCCGTGTGCTGCGGAGCGGTGCCTCGGCAGTCGTCTCGCAGGAGGTCCGTGCACGGGATGAGCCTCGTGTGCAGGGGAGGCTCCTCGGAGCGGGGCACGGAGGGACGTTTCAAGGCGAAGGGAGTTCAGGGGAAGCTGCCCCCATGGATGGGCCTCTTCTTGCCCATGAGCGTCAATGACACATGAGTAATAGGTTCGGTCCTGCACCTCTAGCATAATTCACCTGCTTGAAGCTCCTAGATGTTTAGTAGGAACCGTTCAGCTCATCCCTGCTGTTACCGTGATAACACCGCTCTCATATTTGGCAGGGTTGTATCGGCCGTAGGGAATGAGTCACACCTAGGCGTGATCAAACGGGTGCTCCATCATTCAGCTTTCGTTAACATAGAGACCTTTTTTCTTTAACCATTATTCTTTCATTGTATATCTGGATGATATACTGTGTCCTGCCTGTTGTGCTGCAGATGTGGGCGTTTAAGCGTAGTCCTCTCACCGCAGAGCTTTAATAGCATTCGAAGCCGGGCCGCAAGCGCCCGAGCGGCGGGGATGGAGGAAACCGGGTCCTTCAGCTCCTTCCCAGATGCTCCCCTCGCTCTCTGCCCAAAATGGCTTTTTGCCGTTTGCAAGGCTGACGTGAGATACTGTGAGATACCAATAGAAACACGAGCCACAGTGCCACCGCGCACAACTGGAAAACACAGGTATCCGGCTCGCTGACGGTGGCACGTGCTGGGCTGCGGGTTTCCAGGACGCTCCTCGAAGCCAGGCGCATCCTCGTCCCCGTCTCGCCCTTGCTGTCGCAGGCAGGAGCCGATGCCAAGGAAGACGCGGCGCTCCGCACGGTAAGCTTTTAAGTTATCCACGGAGACGCGTGTGATCCTGATCAATAAGGACAGAGTAGGCTGGCAAACGCCGCGGTAATGACATTTGGTACGTGAATTATGAGCATCCGCTCCTTTCCAGTGCGCAATGGCGAAGGCACTTCATCAGCTATTTTTACTGAGGAGGAGATTCCTCAGAGAAATAAAATTAATCAGCTTTCTGGCTTTTTGCGATGTTGTAATGATCGACATTTCTTTCTCCATCCTGTGGGAGCTCAGCAAGGAGAACTGTCACGCTCTATTTCTTTAACAGTTCCAAAATAAAAGTAGCTATTTGCAGAACACCAGATTTCCCATCAAAATATTACAGTGTTCCCATCCTACCTGGATTACCCGTAACTAAAGACACCGCTGCAGAGTAACAGCCATACCGGGTGGGCTTACGCAGCAAAGCGGTATTGGGAGAGGTTTCCAAAGTCAAGCATTTAATACAGCCAGAAGAAACGCGGGTCTGTGACACTGACTCGATTTATGAGCTGGTTTATTTCTAGCCAAGCTTCCGCGTGTCCCACAGCGCTCTGGTCCCTGCCAGTGTGTTTTATGAAGTTTCTAACTCACCGAAGTGGCAACAGCTCATGGCTTTAGATTAATCCCAACCATTTCCTTTGAAGTGTGGTCCTTTCAGGGACCAGAAGAATGTGACAGAAAAGAAAATAAGTGGAAGCTCTTTAGATAGCTCTGCACAGAAATGAGGGTCCTTGGAGGAGGAGAGGAAATGAAGGTCTGCAGAGGAGATCACTGAGCACAGAGAGTTCGGACTTGCCGCCCGCCGCTGAGAGGAGAAGTCCTCTTAGGAGCTGGTCTCCGACACGTTCTGCTTTACATCTCCGCAGCCCTCAGCATGCATTACCACGGCTCTTAGAAAGAGGAATCCTGGAAGTAGGAAAAAACATGAAAAATGTAGTGACATTACTCTGAGTGAGGAGAGGAATATGAATCCCATGATGAGACAACTTGATGTACAGAGAGAGGTGGAGGAGATGAAAGAGACTTTCAGATAGGGAGAGAGAGGTAGTTTAAAATCCTTTGGAGCAGGACTTAAATGAATCATCGAGTGATGCAGTTAATGAAAATTCATGGCTTACTGAGGGTAAGCTTCTGTAATTCAACATTGTCTTTCTTGTTGCAATAACTAAGCTACCTAGGAAGCTTTAATCTGCAAAATAATTACAAAAGCACTTTGCCCTGCTTCCTGGGCTCAAGGAAATTTTACACTTGCTGAGACTGGGGAGGAAGTTTTTGCAGAGCGACTGACAACAAACTCCAATAAATTTTGACTAACAGACATAGGAAAATTGTGCTAGAGAGCTTTGTGCGCGGTTTTCCGATGCGCACAGGCAGGAGCACGCGTGTGCCGGCTGAGAGCTCCAGCGCTGGTTTTGCATCCCAGGCTTTGGGGCTGGAACTTGCGAGGAGCTGCAAGAGTGCTGCAGCTGCAATGCGGCAACAGATTTCACCCAGTTCCACCAATGGGTGTTGAAATACGATTTCAGAGTCTAGGAAATTCTGTGGGCGTCTGGGGATATTTAGAGTGAGTAAACTGCTAACGTGGACTGCTGAGGTCCCCCAGTCAGTTCTCTCCCGTAGATTTGATGAAAGTCCTTGGATGTCATGTGGGACTAAATCCACAAAGGCTTGTGGGCGGCTTGTGGCTCCTGAACTGGAATTTTAGCTCACCCAAACCTATGTTCCTTGGATCGTGGCCTTCCTTGGATCGTGACCATTCCTTGGATCGTGGCCTTCCTTGGATTGTGCCATTCCATGGTCATGCCGTTCCTTGGATCATGCCGTTCCTTGGATCATGGCCATTCCTTGGATTGTGTTGTTCCTTGGATTGTGTTGTTCCTTGGATCGTGACCGTTCCTTGGATCATGGCCTTCCTTAGATTGTGCCCTTCCTTGGACCGTGCTGTGCCTTGCATCGCACCGCTGCTCGGCTCGTGCCCTTCCTGCCGGTGGACACCCCTTCCCGGTGGGGTGGCTGCCCCGGGACGTGGCCGCTGTGCCCCGCGCTGCCATGCCGCTGCGGCTCGGTGCCCTCTGGAGCAGCGGCTCCGCGTCGGGGCTCCGGGACCCCAGCCAGGGCGACGCCGCGGCAGGTCCCAGCCTGCGGCAGCCGGCCAGGCACGTCAGCTTGCAAACAGCCCCATTTATATACCATCTTTAGATAACAGTAAATGAGTTTCTGACAAGCATACAGATCTGCTAGCAACTTTTTTTCTGTGTTTCGTTGGTATTTAGTTGCGTTTGTTCAGAATATCGTTGCATTGCCTCCCGCGCGCGCTGCAGCAGCTTGCCGTTCCCACAGGCTTCAGCTAGGGCTTAACTTTAAAGCGCAGTAAGGGGTGACTAGAAACCCAGTCGAGTGAAGTTACGGCAAAGTGTTTCACTTTTCCTGTCCGGCAAGGATCACACCGAATTTTATGTTCTTAAAGGCACAAACCATCTCACCTGGGATATAGAAGTCTGGCGGGATGCAAACCTGCTGGGAGCAGGCAGCTGCGCTGGATGCTCTCCCTGCCGACCGGAGGTAACTGTGAGAGCCTGCAGAAAAGCTACCGGGAGGGATGGCAAGGAGGGCTAATTTTATTTATTTTTTATTTAACTAAAGCTGTTGCTGCCTGTGGCAAGGGCATTTGCCTGTAACATGACGAGAACAGTGTTTTGTAAAGCAAGCTGCTCTTGCTGGCGACTTGCTCTTACTGGTGCTGAGCGCGCTGGTTCTTCCCCAGCAGTTTCTTTACATGTTCAACTTAAATCATCGCCCAGGCTGGGAGAGGTGCCGCGGGAGCTGGTAGGGTGTTGCTGACCCCATGCGTGGTGCGTGTGTGTGCATGTGCGTGTGTGTGCATGTGCGTGCGTGTGTGTGTGTGTGCACATGTGTGTGCGTGTGTGTGTGTGTGTGTGCGCGCACGTGTGCATGCGGCAGGGCAGCTCCAGAGGAGCATTTTTCCCCTTTAGACGCAAGGGGGTTGTGTAAAAATGCACGACAGCATCTATTACTTGAACCTGATGCAGACTTAATTTACTCATCCTAATAAAGATGCATTTTCTTTTCTTTTCTTTTTGTTTTTCTCCTGCAGAACAGCCAGGACTTTACAGTCATCAGCAGGGAGCTGCTCAAATAAAAGCCAGCACAGACCATCTGCGGAAAGAAAGCCTCCCCTAGGTAATTTAGGTAATTTTTGCCTTTTTTTTTCTTTTAATCTGAGAGGGCGTCTGAAGACCTAGAGAGGCGTGACGGTGCCGGCGGACACGTGGTACCACGTCACTACCACTACACTACCACGTCACAGCAAAGTGGGTTTTGCTAGCAAAGTGCTTTGCTCAGCTTTTACACCCGCTGGGCACACCTGAGAGAGCCAGATAAATTAGAAAATAATGCAGAGAGAAGAGAAAACAACTATTAAGAGGGTGATAAGGCTGGAAAGTGCTGTGCGAGGCTTGTAGAGCGGAGTCATCTTCAGGCGAAAGCTATGGAAAGGCTTTTAAAATTGGATTGGAAAAATCCGCTCTAGGGAAGACTGCATCCGCAAAGCAGACGGCCTGAGCAACCTCACAGCGCTTCCTGTCTGTCTCTAACATGCGTGTGTACATATATATGTATTTTAAGTGCCGCTGTTTGTAAGCAGATTCAGACTGACCCGTTGAGGTTTGCTCCGGGCTCCGCTTGCCTTTGATCCGTACGGCGTTGCTGAATGAAGGCTACTAACAGATTTATATCCCGGTAAAATGCAGTTCCTTACTACGTGAAATCTATTGGAAAATATTACATGCGAAGCCCTGTTCTTGGAGGGGTCTGACACTCAATGTTACAAAATCGGGGGTTTTCGGAGCATGCTGGGGTTCCTCCCCGGCGTGGGAGGAGACGGGGTGCAGACAGGCGAGCACGGCGTGCCGCCCCGCACCGGCGCGTTGCAAAGGCGTTGGAGCCAGTTACGGGGTGAAGAGCAGGGACCTCTGGGCAGACCCTTGTCACGGTCCTGCAACAAATTCTGCAGGTGTTTGTAGTGTTTTGGCTTCGCGGCGAGTCTCTGCAAGGCCTCGGTCGGGATCCTTTCAAGGCCGCTAAAACAGACTGGTCTTACGGTGCTGTAGCCCGGCACAACTGCTTGGGCTTTGCTGTTCATCGATTTCCTCCTGCCTGAACATTTTTATTATTCTTCTGTGGATTTATGTAGGAGATATCAATACTTCTGTATTTCTATAGTGATACAGATAAAATAATTGGAATTTCCAGTTCGCAGTGCCGCTTTCCTCTGCAGGTTACCTTAAATACACCGCTGACACCAGAAAGGCCTTTCCCCTCCGGGGTCCTGCTTAAAAACCAAGCAATACTCAGCAAGTCGTGCAGAGCTGCTCCCTGCCGCGACGTGCCCGGTCTCTGCCCGCGGCTCGGCTGCCTGCACGGGGCTGTCGGTGCCCCGGCGGGCTCTGCTCGTGCACCGTGCTCGTGCTGGGGCCGCGTTCCCGCAGGCGGGAATCCCGGGAGCTGCTGGGATTTTTTGTTCTTGAAATCAGCAGCTCGCTGACTTGTGCATTTGCAGTAGAAATTTCAGGTCTCGACTTCCTGAGTTTTAATCAAAGCTGTGTGTGGAGGAATGATTATTTATCAGGGTTATGAAATCCCAGGAACAGCAATAGGAACTACGCCTCTCTAGGAGCCATTTGAGAGGTGAGAAAAAAGGTATTTTACATCATTTTTGTTTGTAGCGAATTTTGGGGCATTTTATGGCTTTTGTAACAAACCATCAAGGAAAAGCCGAAAGAAGGATTTAGATTCCAAACAGTTAAAACGACCCAACAAATATTCTTTAAAGCTGTGAAGTTGTGAGTGCTGGAATAAGCAAACAAAGCAGAGGTTTCCTTTCGCTTTCATATTCCAGTGCGTACACTTAATATTAAACTAGAAGGAAAAGGGGAAAGCGCTGCTCCTTGCCCTTTTCCCTCTCCTAAGGGATCATCCAGGCAGGGTCTCGGGAACCCGTGCCAGCTGTGCGCGGGGGGGGGCAGCCCTCATGCAGCCCTCGTCCTGCTGCACGTTTCTTCTAAAAGATAGTTTTACAACTTATTTAATACTATTCATTCTTGGTGGCCTTAGATGTCCTCAGGAATATTTATCAATATTGATCGTTTTCCTGTGAATCAAGAAAATTTCTTCACCGTAATGAGCTCTGTTTTGGTGTCCTGTCCCGAGTCAGGCAATACAGTGTCGTTTATCAGTATGTAACGTGTCCGTGAGAGAGATACGGCTTTTTCATGGCAAGGATGCTAGTCTTTCTGCGGGTAATTATGCCTCTACAGCTAATAAGGAATTATATAGGAACAGTTAAAGTTCATGTAATTATAATGGTAAAGTTCTCATGCAACTAAACCAGGCCCAGGCTGCTTTCTGGGCTGCTGGTCATTTTTATCTCTGAATCTCTGCCAGTTCTGTAAATGCTTTTGAAGCGAGATTAAAAAGCAAGGCTGTGCGCAGGGTTTAAAGAGGGGACGGTCCAGTCTTCTAGTTACTTCAGTAGGCAAAACTAAATCTAAATTTCTTAAAAAATGCAAATATGTACCAAAATCTTGTGGGCTGGCCCCATATTGCATTTTCTGTAGTTCATTCTTTTGCTGATAAAATGCATTTTCAGAGCTTCCAATGACAGGAATTTCTAAAATACGTAAGTAAATGTGTCTGCTCCAGAAGGATCATCAGCGCAAGCAAAAGGCACTGTATTTTGGATGCACGTCACACTTCTAAAGGAAATGAGAGCAGACTAGATGAAAGCAATTACTTAGTTAAAATCAATCTGCAGAGAATTACCTGCGTGCCTTATTCTGAAGTCCCTCAATGACAGTCGCTGAACCCATGAGATCTCACATCGCAGGAGCAAGGAGCTGAAATTGGACACGTCATGGTTTTGCCCACGGGAAAACAAGCATGCCTAGAAGAGCAAAAGCAGAGGAAGAAAGTGAAGCTCTTTCCACCCTGCAGAACGTGTGAGTTCTCGGAGAGCAGCAGGTGCTTTATGCAGCACGTGCAGGGGAGGCAGACGGTGCAACATCGGCTTTGGGTGGCCGCAACGTCCACTGCTGTGCTGAGGTTTCCAGTCTGTGCCATCTGACACAGATGGTTATTCCTAAAACAAAATCTTTAGGAAATAGGGGCCAATTCTAGTTATCTAGGGCTGGATTTATAACAGCATCCTCCCAGCTCATTAAAAAATGAGGAGCATCTTTTAAAATTGCTCGGGTTTACACGGATCTCAGTGAAGCGGCATGTTCTGCCGTCCAGCTGTGACTCCCCTCGTGTTTCCAGCCTGATGCCGAATTATTCTGAAGACAGCGCAGAACTTGGTGCTCCTTGCTGAGGGGATTTTCAGCTGTATCTCACTATTTTTAAATACACGCTTCAGTGTTCCTCAGCAAATACCATTGGTGGCTGAGTGCTGAAAGCATGTGAAACCGTGCACGGTGCGGAGGAAAGCCGTGCTCGCGGTCCGAGCACCCCAGATGGGCGGCCGGTACGGGGGCAGCGCCGTGCTCCGGGGCGAAGGCGCTCTGCTGCGCGGTGCCGGCTCCTTCCCAGCCCCTCCAGGATGGGGTTTCCCATTGCTTTTAGTCCTGCTGATTTCTCTGTGCATCCGGGCTCGGTTCCTGCCTCGGGAGCACCCGAGAGCGCGGTGCCGGCGGCAGAGCAGGAGACCACAGCATGCATGCACCAAAGCCAGGACGCCGAGGAGCAGAATACTGATTTTCCTGCAAAAAAAATTTCCTGCTGGGGTTGCAAACCGCCATCGGAAAGCTGGAAGAAACCCCGGGTAGGTGCGTGGTCCATGCGCAGGGGTGGGCGGAGGGAGCCCAGGGCGGGGGGGAGGCATCAGGCAGCGAGCGCCCACCGCCTGGGCTGCCGCGATCCTCAACGGCCGGCTGAAAATGCGAGGAGATGCAGAAAAATGTTGCAAAACTATCTCAGAAAAACTGCCTCATGGTAAGGGCTGCATTTTTGGTTTGTTAAAGGGGAATTGGGGTGAGGTATGCAAGCACCTCGACGGGGAGAGGCCGCCAGGCACGGAGAGCCGAGGAGCGGGCGGTAAGAGAGGGGAGCGGGCAGCTCAAACGAGGCAAAGTCAGACGAGGAATAAAGCGAATTACGTGGGTGATTAATCACTACAACAACCTGCCAAGGAAAATAGTAAATTCCTATTCTGAGATCCAATCTCCATCTTTTTCCAACGTGTAATATAGCCAAAAACCAAGCAAGCGCCTCCTGAGCTGAATACGAGGGCAGCGGGGTGAGGTAGGATGGCATTTGATACAGGAGCGAGCTCCATTACGTGGTTAATTTTTTTTGCAGCCTTGAACTCGGCGTTGGTTGCATCCCGAGCTCTCGGGCCACGGTATAGAGCGGCTGCAGCTGCAATTAGCAACGCGGAGTCTTGCTCCCCGCACGCGACCCTCACTGCAGGGCAGAGCAGCAATAAGGCTACTCGTCCCGACAGTAAGAAATAACAGACCAATTAACATAATTGCAAAGCAGAGGTTTTGGAAACAGAGTTCATGGTGGGCGGACAGCTGGCGGAGGGCACTTTCCCCCTTTGCATTGCTGTGTTATTTGCACCGCGCGCTGCAGCTGCCCTCGCAGCCCCTGCATCGCGGGCACGGCGCGATCGCAGCCCGGCGTTTCTGCCTGCCGAGAGGAAATGGGAAAAGTAGCACCGGGAGCCGCTGCAGAAGCCGGCACCTGGAATTCCCATCCCGCCACGGCGCCGATCCACTTAACAGTGAAATTCTCCCCCAATCTTGTGCCGTTGCTCCGGCTGTGCACAGGCACTACGACCGGAGCAGGAGCCTCCCCGCCGGCTGTCCCGACACCAGACACGGACCCGGATCCGAACCCTCACTGCGTGGAAGTCACCGGAGCTGCTGCTTTCCGTGTCTATAAATGGGGCCAAGCAGATCTTTTTGGTCAAATGAGACTTCTGAGTATCTGGAATATCTAGAAGTAGTTGGGAACCACTGAAAAGGATCGTGCGTATTGCAATAGAAAACTGCGGTATTTGTGAACATCATTTATGGTGTTTCTCTCTTTATTGGAGCACAAGCATTTGTAGTGTGCTGTTACTAGCGTGGCTTTAAAATAGTCCAATAATATTTAATCTCATGCAAACTGATGGTGCATGCCCCTTCTTTCTCTGGAAATGGCCAGTCCTCGCATGCTCTCGGTTAGAGGATGCGGGATAACAGCACGTCCCCGTAGCAGGTCCCGCGTGCGGGCAGCGCTGCTCGGCCCTGGCGCCAGCACTTTCCCCCCTTCATTCAGTTCAGTGCAAGAGCTTTTGATCTAATACTAGAACAAGACATTTTTTCCCATTTTTGTCTTCACTGCAGTATGTTGATTTAATTCAGGTCTTTCTGCTAACAGTTTGGCGGTGGAAGGGGACCAGACACAGCCGAAATGCCGGACCGGCTCCTGCCCCCCTCCGCCGGCTGCTGGGTGTCGCGGGCTCACGCGACGGTTTCAAGCGATGGTGATTTACTTTAAACTTTAAAAACGGAGTAAGAAATAGCACTGCAAAATATTGCTTTGGATTATGTTGTTAATTCCCGGGGAACACTAAGAATTGCGACTTTGCCTTTTGCCCGCACGATGCTTTCGCGCGGCAGAACAACGTCTGTGGCGTGAGCTGTCACCATGAGCGGCACCGCGGGACCCATCAAATTGCACTGCGTCTTCTTCCAAATTATTGCCTCAGCTTGTCAAGAACGTTTTAAATTATAACGTTGTTCTCAGTCTTGCAGTGCCTCCAAGTTTGGTATTGCCCGTAAATTTAATAAGCATGCTTTAAACTTCTTCATCCGTGACCAGAACGGGGACCAAAAGAGACCTCTGCAGAAACTCGGTTATTAACCTCTCCCGTTCCACCCGGCGCCTGTAGATACTGGAATGGATATTGGTTCTGCCTCTTCAAGAGCTTGCACAATAGACATTAAAATTTTACAACAACAAAAAAAGAGGATATTTCAGAAACTGTAACAACTGTCAAAAATCCAGTGCGTGGCATCATAACTTTGATTTCCTGGGGAGGTTCAGAGCAGCGCGCTGAAGGGAACGTGGCTCCGGACACGGTCCTGGTGCTCCGCGCGCCTGCGGCCGGGCAGCGCCTTCCCGGGGCAGCGTTGCGTCGCTCACGGGCGGTTACGGGTCCGGCACCCTTTCTGCCCGAATTACCATGAGTTCGAAACGTGAAAGGGGAGAGTCCATCTGACCCTGTCATTGCTCAGCAAATGCAGATATAACCAGAAATACGTGTATCTTTTAAGCAGAGTATAGATTTCTGACAGTTCTTACACTTGGTATTGATAAACCAAGTCTTGGTAACTTGGCTGTGTGTGTATCTGCACACGACGCTTCAGTCAGATCTATACAATTAAATTAGCTTTCTATATATTTCTTTTTCCTTGCTGACCTGCCTTCTGAAAACCGCCCACATGTACGAAATATGCTATAATTGCTTAATACAGTCATGCCAGCACAATTACTCATAACACTGAAGCCTACATATCTTATTAACCGAAAAAGAAATACACAGCTTATTTTGTAGAAGTCAGCCTCCCTAACTGGATGGGAGAATGCAATGTAAGAACAAAAAATGCAGTTATTTCAGTTTTTCACTCTCCACTGAATCCTCTGGCTCTGATCCCACCAAAGCACCTGCGCATCCCTACCGAGGCCGCTCGAGCTCGTCGTGATTTGCAGCCGAGCACGGGCTGGGGAAACAAGTCTCCGTCTGGCCAGAAATGCGTTTTATTTATCTAAAACTAGACACTGTTGGGGGGTGGTGAGAAATATTGTTGTCTTTCGTAAAATAACTTCACCAAAGACTTACATCGCTGTGGTTGGCTCTAGATGCACCTAAAGCTTTGTCCGTGGGAGGAGTCGCTGGGGAGCCAAAGCAATAAAAGGCAAAGGCAAAAAATGTAAATAGTGGTGCAGAAAAGCCAAGAGAAAGATCACAAAATATACAAATAATAGTAATAGTTGGGTTTGAGCTTCAGAGCTTCCTACCTCACAAGGCAGATGTCTGTATATACATGACAATACTTGTTTGCACTACAATTTTAAGAATAAAAGCACTGCTTTTTGCTCTGATACAAGGACACAAGCAATTCAGGGCTGACTAGCTTTTTGGCTGCAGACTGGGGAAATATTAAATGGAAGCAAACTATCTGCAGAGCTTGTGGAGGAGGTTGAACAGAAGCGGCACAAACCTTCTGGCACAAACTCATAGCTGTCGCGGTTTCTTCTGACTATTCCAGATAAACAGGAAGAGATTAAATTGAAAGGAATGGCTTTGTTAGAGGAAGAAAGAGAGGAAGGACCAGAGCCAGGAAAATGCAATTTTTGCATTATGAATTATATGATTACCCAGCAATTTAATGGCAACCGAGGTGGCATTTATTGTCCCTGCTTAACAGAGGCCTGGAATAAGCAAGGTAGTCTAGGACATATTAAAATCCATTATTTGTTGCATTTCAAAAGGAGCAAGCCTCAGGTGACCTCCAAGACAGCATTCGCGTGTTTTGCATCGTTGGTTTTTTCCTGAACTTCAGTGGTTTGGTGTGAAGGGGACAGTGCAAACGCCCCGGAGGCAGGTGCCGCAGGGCTGTGCCACCGGCGGTTACGCACACGTCCAGGCAGGGAGCCCACGGCCTCGGGTTAGCTCTGGGGATGAGAGTGAAGCCCGTCCCAGTCCGACCAGTCTGTCCCAGGCTGGGTGCTCCCATGGGCCATATACCACTGAGAGAGAGAGGTCTCATCTGTGCAGAGAGCAGCAAAGCTGGTTAAAGCTGCTAAGCAGTTCCTTCACAAACCTGCTTTTGGGGAAAATAACACATTATCTGTGCATACTCTATTCTGAGACTGCTGTAACATGTCACTAATTTCATTTGGAGGTTAGCAAAGAGCAAGAGCTACATCCCCTGTGTGGCCACCAAGAGCAAGCGTGTCTAATTGTGATCCATTAGGATACTATTAAGGCTGGATCCATTAGGATATATTGTGATCCATTAGGATACTATTAAGGCTGGATTCATCCCACCTGGCTGTGGGCACTTAAATAAGAAAATGTGAGTGAGGACCCCAGTTGCACAACTGCCCTGTGCTTGGCACCCACTGGGGAGGTGAGATGATCCTGGGAGATGGTTTGGGTGGTGCAGGGGTTGACATGGCTGCTGAAGGTGCTTGCTTTCCCTAAAAACAGAATTTGCAGAACCTGCACTTTTGGGTCTCAGTTAAATCACTAAAAGTGAATGGAAAAAATCTGGGACCATCTCCTTTTGAATACCAGCTTTTGAAAGATTTTACCGTATTTTTAATGCTTTGTTTTCATCTTTCAAATGCTCTCCGCAATGCAATTAAACCTCTGGGGTGTGTTTGTCGTGGGCATGCCTGATGCACAAGATCAGTCCAGTAAGCCAAGGAAAGTACCGCAAGAGCACACCAGCCTCAGCGTAGGCAGTCACCTGCAGAGCGGCGAGGTGGTCTCTGCCCAGGGCTTTCATTCTCCCTAATGTACCGCAACTTCATGACAGCTCTAGAGCAAAGAGGTTAGGAATATGTTAAAACTCCTGCAGCTTTAATTTGGGCAATTCTGA
Organism: Dromaius novaehollandiae; assembly: GCF_036370855.1. Classification (NCBI taxonomy): domain Eukaryota; kingdom Metazoa; phylum Chordata; class Aves; order Casuariiformes; family Dromaiidae; genus Dromaius; species Dromaius novaehollandiae. The sequence continues at coordinate 1,761,281 of NC_088104.1, read as the reverse complement.
CATTCATTGAGGAAAAAAAAAAAAAAAAAGCCAAAACACAGTATCGTATTAAAAGTGAAATAGGCCAATACTCTCTTTATGAGGTGCGTATGTGGGCCACGGGGTGGGTTTGCTATTCAGCTCTAAGAGAGCTGCGTGGCATCTTTTGGTTTTCTCTAGAGGCCATAGCAAAAATGCTGCCTTAGGTCTGCAGATCTGCCGCCAGGAACGGAAGGATGGTTTCCCCCGCGAAGCGATCTCCGCCCAGCTCAGCTGGAGCGAGTCCATCCCTCTGGTGTCAGGTCGCCCTGCTCCACAGCTGGGGCTGATTGCAACCTCGTCAGTCGGCTCAACACAGAAACTCAGAAACCCGGAGCAAGCAGTTTCTCCAAAGTAGCTCTGCCGTCCTCGTTTTGACTGCAGTCCGGGGCAAATGATGCATCTCTAAGACTTTCCTTCACAAAAAAAATTACCAGCTCTGCTCTTGAACAAAGCCACGCTCAAATGGGAAGGTGATAATTTATTAATTCTTGAGTCCAGTTGAGTGGGTACTACTTAGCAATCACCAAGCTATCTCCCTACTTTGTTCATCCTCCAGCCATTAGCTTATGTCTTTCGAAAAGAAAATTTTAGGACTGAAGCAAACCTGCGTGGAATTTAAAGAAGGCAGAGGCCGTGTGTCAGAGGGGTAAAGACTACCTGCGTTTTGCAGAAAGAAAATGGTTCTATTTGCCTTCTCAGCCTAACAGAAAATGGATAAAAATATTCTAAATCTGAGACCTGAAAAACGAATAGAAGTCATTCTGAATTTGGCTAGGTTTTGCTGGTAATTGTAAAATAGGTATTATCTTCCAAAGAGTGGGACAGAAGAAGTGGTTTTGTCCATTTGTACTTGGTAGCTCAAAGTTTTGAAGCCTGATACTTCCGTTGCAGATTAGGTGGGCGTAAATCAGGAATAACCCCACTGAAGTTGGCAGAGCTACAAATGCATGACACCGGAGTGCACGGCTGGGGCGTGTGGCCCTGAGGGCCCTGGCTGTGCGCTGGAAGAGGTAGCACGCTCCTTCTGCCGTGTCCCTGCGCGGGGGGTGGCCTGATCTGCAGAGCTGTTAGAGCTTCGCTGCCTCGTGAAAACCAACTGCGCAGCGAATATGTGAATTCATGATAGTTTTGACTTAACATCTTAAAAGACAAGGATTTTTTTAAATGTAAATCACAGTACTGTGTGTGACTGAAACTCTTGATCTGCAAGCATATTGTGAGAAAGTTCATTTGCATTATTTTTGGTGTCAAATGCCCTCGTAAGCAAAATGAACGGTTTCAGTTACTTGATGCTGCTATTAGAGTGGGTTTCTGCTTCATGTGGAAGAAATGACATGTAAAATGCAGCATTTCTTTTAAAGAGAAGATTCAGAGATGTATTAATGGAATACCTCTTAAAATGTAGTTTTAGAATAAATATTCTAGTCAGTTCTGGGAGCTTTTGAAGTCCTAAGTATATAAATCTCATGAAATTTCCTGGCTGTAATCAGTAACATTTACTTCAAAGTATCAGGGTTTTGCTTCTAGTCTTCCTTCTCAGCCTTGCAAATGTTCAAATGACCTAACTCGACCGGGATGGTGTGATCATGACTGTGGTTAGGCTGAATGTTACAGACTAGGAGGGCACCTAGGCAGGATCTGGGACACTACGGACCGGTCAGCCTCACCTCGATCCTGGGAAGGGGATGGAGCAGCTAATCCTGGCACCATTTCCAGGCACACGGAGGACAGGAAGGTGATGGGGAGCAGTCCGCACGGATGTACGAATGGGAAATAGTGTTCAGCCAACCTGACAGCCTTCTCTGGTGAGATGACTGGCTCAGAGGATGGAGGGAGAGCAGTGGATGTTGTTTACCTTGACTTTAGTAAGGTTTTCGACACTGTCTCCCGTAACAGCATCACAGACAAGCTGATGAAGTGTGGGCTAGATAAGTCGTCAGTGAGGTGGAAACTGGCTGAACTGCTGGGCTCAGGGGACTGTGAACAGCGGCACAAAGTCCAGCCGAAGACCAGTCACAACTGGTGTCCCCCTGGCATCAATACTGGATCCGGTGCTGTTTAGCATCTCCATTAATGACCTGGATGAGGGGACAGAGCGCACCCTCAGCAAATCTGCAGGTGATACAAAACTGGTTTTTTTTTTTTTCTTTGGATTTATGGTAACCTAGAACTTCCTGCAAAAGTTGAAATAATTTCATTACTTCAACGCATATATGTAAAATCCTGCTTCTGCAGCTGGATACCTGGGAACACGTGCCAAGCATTTATTGCAGGCGACATCCCACTGTAGCTCGTAGGCTTTTGCATGAGTGACTTTGATTTTCAGGTGAGAGGCAATGGTCAAAGCTCATCCATACTAGTAGAGAGCTCTCCAGGAGGCAGAGGATGTGTGCTGTAGGCTATAGGGAATCACAGAAATTTAAGTCCAGAAGGGCTCATTGTTAATCTCTAACATAACTAATGTCGTAGGGTTTTGAAGTCAGTTGTGCATCTAGTTTGGTCCATGTGTTGTCAGTCTAATACGTGTCTAGGTACTTGCTCTTGAGTTGCAGAAATTCAGCCAGCTTGCAGTTCTTTAGGTTTTTTTAAAATTTTTTTTGTGTGGATTTGTTTATGAACTAACGATGATTCATGGTGGAATTTTCTGTTCTGCAACCAAAGAACATTTAAAATCTTGATTTGAATTTGAATCGGAAATCCCCAAATGGGTTTCCTGAATGGCTTTGCATCCGAACGACTGCCTCATTCTCCTGTCGTGCATCATGATGCCCTCTAATTCTGGTAGCAGGCCTGTTGGTGCCAGTGGCAGACTGACTGCTGGCAGACTTCAAGGAGCTCATGGTTTGCAGGGGGGAAAGAGGGTTGTGTATGGGGGGGGTCTAACTCCTTCCTAACTCCTGAAATGTGGATTTCATTGAGAAGCATGTATGAAATGTGAATAGCATAATGAACACCGGTAGAAATCAGAAGTTAGGATAAAGCTCCAGAGTGTTTTCACTTTGACCCACAGTTACAGCATAAAAAAATTAGCAGGCACCTTCATCAGTTGCAGAGCTCCTGGCTGGGGGAAAACAAGCCTTTTCAAGGCATTTTTAAGAGCAGAGTGTTCTTTTCTCCAATGTCCTTCATATGATGAAGGACATTTTTTAATATCTATGAAAATCTTTCTTTTTTCCACTCACATTATTTCCTGACCTCACCATGTATGACAGAACAAGTAGATTGTCAGTTTGCTTGTGTCTCCAAAATCGATAATAATTTTGATGTGAATTTCAGTAATTAGAAGAAAATAGCTCTCCTCATGCTGTCATAGTGTCTGTATGTTCTGTTATGGTTAACACGGTGATTATTAACATAAAAAATCTTTGCATACTTCCAACTTACAAACAGGACAGAAGAGGAGAGGGAGCCCAGACTGGGAGATGTGGGAGGGCTGCAAAAACAGAAAAGAAGTATCTGCATACGAGAGCGAGACAGCTGGAGAGGACAGAAGACCTGTGACCAGAGGAGGACGTGTCCATGGGCCCGACTGGGCTATTTTTTCTCAGCAGACTTGCTGCTTTGGGAACACTCGTGAGCCCCAGCTCTGGAGGAGGTGCCTTGCTTTTCTCCTGGCGCTAAATGTATCGGGTTGGAGGATGCTGGTGACAGAACACTGCTGAGATGGAGATGAGTTTTACCCAGCATTTGTATTGATTGATGGAGAAGGAAGAATTTTTCATGGGCGTTTGCAAATGACCCTAAAGTAAAAGGCATTGTACATAGCAGCAAGAAAAGTAAGGTAGAAAACCTGAGATTAAACATGTGAGCAGAAAATAGCAAAGTCAGACTGATTTTGTAAGAGTACATTGATTTTGCAGCCAAGAAAGTAATCTGAAGCATAAACACAGTGACAGGGAAAATCCTAGGAAAAAGTAATGCGGAAGAAGGTGAAGTGATAATGGATAGAAAATGAGGTAGGATTTTGCTTTATAACATGACCAAAACCTGGTAATTTAAATTTTGTCTGCATACACTGTTGGTCTTCTGGGGGACAAACAGGGAGACAAAACTACTAAGTCAGGTCATATGTCCTAGCTATCTGTTAGCCTAGTTCACTAGGCAAACTAAAATACATTGAAACCTATTTCCCATCGTTTATGCTAAACAAGTTGGTGCTCAGTGTTTTTGCAAGGTAACTTTATAAAACCCATTGAAATTAAATGTTTAAAGTACATTATTCAATACCTTCAGTTTTTTCAATACCTAACATTTTTCAGCACACGAGATAACACACTCATAAATGATCATGAATGTGTATAAATTGATGATTACCATTCCTAGACTTCAAAGTGACATGGCCAGAAGGATCGATGTGACCCGATTCTGATCCGTCCGTCTAACTCAGCTCTGTGGCTGCCTTGAATTACTTGTTGTTTGAGCCAGATCACATTTTTTTTTTTTAAATCATATTAACCATCTCCAGTGGCCAAGAATCCACCATATCCTAGTTAAGATTTCCAATTTTTTTTTCCCTATCAGTTTAAAAATCTGTACTTGTCTGAGTGTTTCAACCGAATTTACTTGGCTTCATCACGCGGCCACGGGAGGGCTCTTGCTTTGTGCTTGTGTGCTATATTAAAGAGGTTTCTCTCTGTTTTCCAGTTCTTTCATCATCCCTATGGCTGTTCTCCAAAACATCTATCACTGGCTTCTTTTATGAACTACAGATAGGACTGGAGACAATATGCCATTTGCAGTCATATAACTGCCAAGTACAAAGATAATAATATATTCCTGTTTACTCGTCTGGTTTGTTTTTATACATAAATACCTATCACACAAAAGTTTCTGCTCACAACATGGTTTTCAGCTACTTCTATCCTGAGTGTTTTTCAGCCCGTGTTCCCCAAACTGTAAATACAGCATACCTTCTTTCTTCCCACACTCACAATATATTGTATTTGGGCATAATGAACCATAAAGCACTTTTTGTGTATCATCAGTTGCTCTCACTCTCATCTGTTACCACTCCCTAGTTTTGCTTTACCTGCAAACTTCCTCTAGTTATGGTTTTATATTTTATTTGAATTTAGTAATAAAACACAGAACTCATGTAACACATAGAACCAATTGCTTTTTGTCTGATTAAACGGGAAAAGTATCTGCTTAGTGATGACTCCGCATTTAAAAATGCAGTTTGAGACTTGTCCAGTTTTTAATCTGTTGCATACATGTTACATGAAATGCCGTACCAAAAACTTAAAGAAGTTTAAGTCTGAAGACTGGCATTATTGCTTTCTTTCACAGAGCTACCATAATCAAAAGGAGTATCAAGTTATTTTTACAACGTTAATTTTCCATAAACCAGAGTTAATGCACAATTATAATCCCCTTCCTTAATTGCTTATAAATAGTGTTACTCATCAGCTATTCTGGAACCCTGTGATCATCATCTGTTCTTTTCAAATATTGGAGCCTGGTTTTCTTCTGCTCTTTTGATACTTACCCAATACTTTAAGTGTTATTAGAAATGGCCACGAGAGGTACTCAAACCCATCAATGTAAGAAACCCGTGAAGCTAGTTATCTCAACTACATGATCCAGATTTCTGCCTAAATGCGGAAAATGTGTCATTGCTCTGTGATGTGACTGCCTCAACTAACTCCTTCACAAATACATAAAGAAAATTTTTCAGCCTTTTATGTATTATTTTTGACAGTTTGGTTTATAGAATTTTTGTACTTAATAACATATATTTTAAATCCCTCTTATTATCTTTGACTCGCTGATGATAGGTTTTCCTTGCCTTTTCTGTTTCTCTTATCAGTTTTCTTCAAGTCACTGACTGAAGCAAAATGATTGAAGAGTGGAAAAAGCCCTTCTTTTCTGCATGCTAATAATGATTTTCAGATTTCATAAAGGATTAATGTAGTACTTTTATTCCAGTTATAGTTGTGAATGATAATTTTAGCTTTGCGAGAAATGCAGTATGAGGGTGTGTGTACACATGTGTATGGGTGCGCGTGTGGTTTTTAGGAGGCTGAATGATTAAAGCACGTGCATTAACTCTTTGGAAGCCTTACTGTATTATATCCCTACGTCTCAGATTTCCAGACAGTAGATAAATAAAAATGAAAAGATATTTTCTCCCATTCACAACTGACATCTTTCGTTCATGAACAGGCTTATTTATAGATGTTTCGTAGCCTATTTTATTTTCGGTGGAGTTTGCTTCTGCCTAATACGCCTGCAGCTGCAGCCAGCGCCTTGGCTATTTAGGGGCCGAGCATGTTTCCTCGCATTTATTGCGGCATGAGTAGATGCCACGGGGGCTCGAGCTCTGCCTCCGGCGCAGGTGGTGCTGTGGGCAGATGAAGGCCCCAGGAATGGCTGCAGCCGCTGCCCAGGACATCCCTGACTGCCCAGGACATCGCTGGCTGCTGAGGACATCGTGTACTGCTCAAGACATCCCTTACTGCTGAGGACATCACTTAATGTCATGGGCATCACTTAAAGCTGAGGACATCCCTTACTGCCCAAGACATCGTTGACTGACGAGGACTTCACATATGGCAATGGCTGTCCCTCACTGCCCAGGACATCCCATACTGCTGAGAGCATCCGAGACTGTTGAGGACATCGCTGCCTGCCGAGGACGTCATTGCCCAGGACACTGCTTACTGCCCACAGCACCCCTGCCTGCGAGGACATTGCTGCCCAGGACACGGCTCACTCGTTCTAGGCACTAAATGCGAGAACGAGATGCCAGCTGGAGCCCCGTCGCAGCAGTGTGCCCCGACCCAAAATGCCCTGTTTTATCCGGGCCTGGCAGGTGCCATGCTGACGGCGCGGGGGGCCCTCAGGATGGGGACAGCCATGGTGACGTGCCCTTTGGGCACCCCAGGGTGCCGGTGCCTCCCACCCACGGGTGCTGGGTCCTGCCCTGGTACTGCCTGAGCCAGGCGCCTGGGCCCGCAAGGCCACCGCAGCTGGGGGCTTGAGTCACCCGAGGGTGACGGGGTGGGGGGGGCAGCAGGGATGGGGATGGTGCGCAGGGGGAGGAGGGCGGCGAGGAGGAGGAGGACGATGAAGGGACGAGGGCACCAAGACTGAGCAAGGCACTGAGGGTGACAAGGCGGCCGAGGATGAGGGGAGGGCCGAGAGAGTGTTGAGGATGGTGATGATGAGGAGGGCACTGAGGAGGAGGAGGGGGCCCAGGATGAGGAAGGTGCTGAGGATGAGGAGGGTGAGGAAGGTGCTGAGGGTGGGGGGGTGATGAGGAGGGCGAGGAAGGCGCTGAAGGTGGGGGGGTGATGAGGAGGGCGAGGAAGGCATGGAGGGTGAAGAAGGTGTGGAGGATGGGGGGATGATGAGGGGGGACAGGAAGGCGCTGAGGTTGGGGGGTGATGAGGGGGGTGAGGAAGGAGCTGAAGATGGGGGGTGATGAGAGGGGCGAGGAAGGCGCTGAGGATGGGCAGTAATGAGGGCACTGAGGGTGGGGGGGCGATGAGGGGGGTGAGGAGGGCACTGAGGGTGGGGGGGCGATGAGGGGGGTGAGGAAGGGGACGAAGAAGGTGCAAAGGGTGGGGGGGTGATGAGGGGAGTGATGAGGGCGCTGAGGATGGGGGATGATGAGGGGGCGAGGAAGGCGCAGAGCGTGAGGAGGGTGATGGGGGGGGTGAGGAAGGCGCCGCGGGGGTGCGGTGGAGCGGGGCGGGGCGGGGCGGGGCGGGGCGGGGCGCGCGGCGCGGCCGCTCTCTCCACAGCGCGGGGCGGCGCGCGGGAGCCGCGCGGCGCGGCGGGCCGGCGCTCGGGGGCGGGGCCAGGGGCGGAGCCAAGGGCGGGGCGGGGCGGGCGGAGCTAGGGGGCGTGGCCGGGGCGGAGCCAAGGGCGGGGCGGGGCGGGCGGAGCTAGGGGGCGTGGCCGGGGCGGAGCGCGCCCTGCCCTGCCCGGGCCGCGCCGCGCCGCGCCAGCCGGCGGCTCCGCGTGGGAGGCGGCGGCGCAGAGCGCTGCCTCCGCGCCCGCACAGCGGCGGGCCGGGGCCGGGGCCGGGGCCGGGGCCGGGGCCGGGGCCGGGGCCGGGCCAGGGCGCGGCGCGGCGGCGGCGGCTCGGCGGGGCGGCTGGGCGCAGCGCGGAGCATGTCGGCGCTGCGGCGGAAGCTGGGGGACGAGTACCAGGTGGTGAGCACCTCGGCCAGCGGCGGGGGGCTGCCGCCGCCGCGGGCGGCCCCGCGGGGCAAGCGGCAGCGCTTCGTGGACAAGAACGGGCGGTGCAACGTGCAGCACGGGAACCTGGGCGGCGAGACCAGCCGCTACCTCTCGGACCTCTTCACCACGCTGGTGGACCTCAAGTGGCGCTGGAACCTCTTCATCTTCATCCTCACCTACACCGTGGCCTGGCTCTTCATGGCCTCCATGTGGTGGGTTATCGCCTACATGCGGGGCGACCTGAACAAGGCGCACGACGACAGCTACACCCCCTGCGTGGCCAACGTCTACAACTTCCCTTCCGCCTTCCTCTTCTTCATAGAGACTGAGGCCACCATCGGCTACGGCTACCGCTACATCACGGACAAATGCCCCGAGGGCATCATCCTCTTCCTCTTCCAGTCCATCCTGGGCTCCATTGTGGACGCCTTCCTCATCGGGTGCATGTTCATCAAGATGTCTCAGCCCAAGAAGAGGGCCGAGACGCTGATGTTCAGCGAGCACGCCGCCATCTCCATGCGCGACGGCAGGCTCACCCTCATGTTCAGGGTGGGCAACCTGCGCAACAGCCACATGGTCTCCGCGCAGATCCGCTGCAAGCTGCTCAAGGTAGGTCCGCCGCTCTGCCGCGCGTCCTTCCCCAGGGCACGTCCTTCCCTCCATCCTCCGGTCCCTCGGCCCTCTTCTCCGCTCCCCTCCGGGTTGTGTTTCCACCCTGGTCAGCCTTCCCCGGGCTCTCACAGCCGTGCCTCCTCCTCCTCCTACTTATATGGTGCGTGAACTTTGTCGAAAGCAGGATGGCACGATTATAAATCTAAAAATTGTGCTGACCGATGCATGCATCTAAGGAAAATTGAGCATTTGTCTGAGAGCTCTGGCATTGCTGCCACGGTTGCCGAGCAGAGCCGGGAGCCAGCCGCGGGGGCAGGTGGGCTCGGTGCCATCAAGGTGCACGGCGGGCGTGTGGCGAGCTGCAACGCTCGGGGGAATTGCGTGCAACGAGCCCAGGGCGACCGTGGGGGTGGTGCATTTAACGTACGTCTGTAGTAACCGCGAGGAATCCAAATGAGTCGCTTCGGTTACAAATTTTAAAAATAGTCTGTTTTGTTATCCACATAGTGCATCAGAGGATTTTGAAAGTTGGAGCTTAAAACTAGTCTGGTCCCACAAAATGTCCAGATGAAACACGATAATGCGTGGCTTCGCGGGAGCCGTTCATTCTTCTTTGAAAATGAAGTGCTAGAGTAATTGCTATGCAAGGCTTTACACCTGTTTAAAAAAGAAAACGGAGGCCCTGAGGAGCCTTCCCGCAGTCCCAGGTGGAGCAGAGCAAGCTCTCGTTGCACCACGTGCCGCCGTTTGTGTGGCCAAACCCGGCGTGTCAGCAGGGCATTGCAGCGCGATTGCCGGCGTCGGCTGAGACGGGGCCGTGGTCCGTGCGTTACGCGGTCCCCACGGTGTCACGGGTGGCGTGGCGTTTCCCCATCATCTCCTCCGCGGTTTACTTACCTTCTCCTTGCCGATGAAGGTGAAGGTTTCTCCATCTGTCCCAAACCTGTAGGGATCTGTATAGAAGGATGGCTATAAACATGTAGGGAGAAGGAGAGAAATAATAAGGGACTAAAATGTGGCTTTTCTCTAGATAGAATTTAAAATCGGAATCCTGATGTAAGTGTGTTGATGGTTTTTTTTCCGCTAGGCTCAGACTGTACTGGGGAAAAAAAACCAAATACGAAACTTTAAAACTTGCATGTTAATGCAAAAACTCTGCAAGTCATAATAATCATTTTTTTGAATGAATCTCAAAGATTAGGAAGAACTTGGGTAAAACTAAGAAGTCCTGTATTTCCCTCCCAGCATTAAATCAAGTCCAGTGAGTCATTCAAGATCATTTTCTTTCCACAAATATATTAGCTCAGATAGCAAAATAGTAAATAATACGAATTCTTACACCTTGGCTTGGCCTGAATACTGACCTTAACTCAGGTGCAGTTGTAAAATAACGTTTGGTTTGTCAGTAACATTTCAGGTCTCTCTTTATCTCGAATTCCCTTACAGTAAAAGCAGTCGTGCCTCATGGTATGACTTCATAGCTGAATCATGCAATACTTGATTTTATTGCAGTTGTAAAATACGAGATTTTTGTGACGGATGCGACAAATCACACTGGAAGCTGCGAATAGTTGCAGCGTGAGCACGCGGTTCAAGGGCAAGGGGAGAGGGGCCTCCCCTGAGTTTAGAGTTACTGCGACCATAATTCACAAAGACCTGGAGAAATATATATATATACATATACATACATACATATATATATTTAACCTTTCTTTCTCATCGTTCTCATCCCCCCACCTTTATTTATTATATTATATGCCTGTTTCTCTGGGCTCCCTTTGCTGTGTCCCTCACATACCACATTTTCATGCTCATTTTTCGTCACTCGTCTATTAAGCTGCCCGCTGCATAGCAGGGTTTCACAAAACCGGTGTTCCTCCTGCGTCCTCGTCCTCGGCCGTGACCCACCCGTCTCAGCAGGGGTTCGGGTTGGTGTCAGGCGGAGATTTTTGGGGAAGGTGCCGCTGGATGTTCCCTGGATCCTGGTTTGAAAGAGTCCGTGTGAAAGTGCCGTGTAAAGCTGTGGCGTTGCTGACAGCTGCGGTTGCAACCGGAGATGTGTGTGCAGGGGAGCTAGCAACAAAATCCTACAGCCAGAGCTTCACATCACCCTAAGAAACCCCTAGCGTTGGTAAGGGAGCAAGATTTCCCGTGAAAGCAGGTTCCTCCCGAAAGCTGTCCATTGCCTTGTGTGCAGGCTTGATTTTGTTATTCAAAGGTAGACTTCTCATTGAGGAAAAAAAAAAGAAAAAAGGTTCAACCAAACCACCCCCCGCCCCGGCAGGATACTTGCACAGATGTTTTCCAAATGTTTCCTGGCCCTGATGTCATTATGCAAAACTCGGTGGTTCGTGGTGGGGTGGGATCTCAGAGGCAGGTGTGATAAATCTGAATTTTTCACGCGCCAAAAAATAAAAGTATATTTCTTAGCTGAAACTTCAGGGCTTTGAAATACGTTGCTGTTTGTTCGGGATTAGAATTTCCTTCAAATCCTGCAACCGTGCAGCAAAATTTTAAAATAGAACCCAAATCCTAAGCGAGGCACATAATCCCTTTGTGCTCTCGTCTTTTCCCCGTGGTTTTCCAGCCGTTTCAGGCTCCGCGCGGCCGTGGGGCGGTGAAATCCCCGGGGCATTACGGTGGGTGCCAGCCGCGCGCTGTGGTCTGGCATCGCTCGCTGCGCCGCGGCACGTGTCTGCCCGAGCCTGGGCGAGTTCGTAAAACTTTTTTTTCCTCTAAATAATAAATAACAGCAAATTCTGCAATAACGTGAGTTACCAGAAAGGGCTGTAATGTTCCGTTCCTGCCTACTCATAACACTAAGTGGAGGAATAAAAGGGCAGGATAAAAGCAGGAGGAGGGAGCGTTTGTTGCGGGTTGCAGTGATTACAGTTCTTATTATAGACTTACAGATTGCAATGCTCAGCTCGCAGCTGAGGTACACGGGTGGTGCTTTGAACTTGGTGTTTCAGTGCTAAGAGTGTTTTTATGGACTTGTTATGAAGCTATTAAAATACAGTTTAGAGACTCTTAGTGGACAGCTTTAAAGCAGTAGCAGCATTCGCTTCTCAAGGCTTTTTGTCAAAAGAATAGTCATTAAAGACCTGAAAGCTTCTTGGCGAACTGTATTTTCCACGTGTTTTCTGTTGCCATTAGTTGCTGGTAGTCAGCTTTGGTAGAGCTATATCTTGTTGGAAATGCCAGTAATTGATTTATCTGTTGCCATTTGATGCAACAAGTTTATTTTCATGAAGAGCTGTGCCTGTCCTCCTCGGCTCGCCTTAACGGTGAGTTAAGGCACATGAGCTGCCCAAGCTGCTCATCGGGGTGCATCTCACTGGCTTGCTCTTCACTCATGGACCTGGCTGCAAGCCCTTGCCCAAGTGATAGACTACTCGAGGTCCTCACGTCACAACATATATTTTGTGGATTTTTGGTTAACGTCAGCTTACCAGAGCCTCAAGTTCGGATGTCCTACTTGCACCAGCGTGGCGGAGCTCTTGGACAACTGCCCCTGCTTGAGGACTTCAGGCTGGGCAAAGTAGTTGTAGAATGGGCAGCCTGGATGGTTCGCAATATTGGGTCAAAGGCACGCTCAATTTCCACCAACTTATCTTCCCACTCGGAGAGGCAGTGATCCAGGCTGGTGGCGGGACGGCCGCCGACGTGCACCCGCTTCTGCAATTTGTGCTAATGGCCATTTGAGAGCAGGCACTTTTCCAAGACTCGTAAGTTAGTGAGCTGTAATTATAGTAAGATGCATGTTATAAATAATTCATACGTGTTGTATATGAACAGGGCTGGGTCTCTGCCTGTTTCACGGTCGCATGGCTGTATAATGATTTGTTTGGATTTTGTCTCGTATGATTGATGGTGCAAAATGTTGGCAAGGATGTGAGTTGCTGTCAGGCTGCCTTGAAAATTGCTGTTCAAGTGGTGATTTCTCTCTTTCTCTGTCTTTTCCCTTGCCTGTTTGTCTAGTCTCGACAGACACCGGAGGGTGAGTTCCTCCCGCTTGATCAGCTTGAGCTGGATGTAGGTTTTAGCACTGGGGCCGATCAACTTTTCCTGGTTTCCCCGCTTACGATCTGCCACGTGATAGATGCCAAAAGCCCCTTCTACGACCTTTCCCAGCGGAGCATGCAAACGGAGCAGTTCGAGATCGTCGTCATCCTGGAGGGCATCGTGGAAACGACCGGTGAGTAGGAAAAACCAAACAAAAATACTCGGCGAAACGTGTGTGTCGGTACAGTTCTTATTGGTCACCTTCTAAAAATGCAGTGGTTTAAATTGTTTTTTAATCTAGGACACAATACAACTTTGTAAATGCTTGTGTCGCTGTGTTTCTGTTTTATGCCGCTTTTCTAATGTAGGAGGTAATCTCCCAGATCCCAACATTGCAATATCTTAATAAATTCAGCCTAATACCCAGTGAGGCTGGTGACAGCAGAATTGAATCATTGATGCTTTTCAAGAAAAACTCTTACTGCTATTAGCATAATTTGCTTGTGTAAGGATTTCAGGGCTGACACACAGACCGGAGGACTCCAGTGCTTTTTAACAGAACTGTTTTAAAACATAAACCATGGCGAAAAAAGCAATTTTGTAAATAATGCATTAGAATTTTAAAACAAACCAGTGTCAATTGTGTTTGTGTCCTTTTGAATTTATTTTTGTAATATTTCAGACTTGGGCATTATATGTAGAGCAAAAAAATAATTGGAAGTAGTTTCTGAGTCTATAAATCCTAGCTCACATAAGTTTGCAATTGTTGTGACCTAGTTTTATAAGATGAGATGGATTTTGGTTAAGAAAAAGCAAAATAAGTTCTGTCTTGATAAAATGTGGAGGGATGGAAAGGGTTTTAAAGTTAAAAATTTCTTTAAAATAGTGAGTAATGGGGAGAGGAGGAGAATTTCGGGAGGAAGGCAGCATGGAGCTGGCATACAGCTGCGAGTGGAGCAGAACTAATAGCCTGCATTTGGGAAAGCATGTGGGATTCAGCGTGAAGGCGCTGTCGGTGGCACGGAGGAGACAAAAGGCCTTGCTTCACAGCGGTGCTTGGCACGCGAACGGGAGGGTGTTTTTCAAGCTGCAGCATTTTTGCTGATGCCTTTCCAGTAGATCATTTTTACTGAGTCTGGTTCGGGTGAAGAAGATAGGAACTGACATGAAGGAGGAGGCGGTGTTTTATACAAGATGGCTCTTATTTAAGAGAGGAGAGGTGGATGCCTAATAGGTTTAATACAAAATCTGGAGGACTCTTTGGCGTGCAGGGAGTGTGGTGCCAAGAGCATTACTGAAAGCTGGGAGCGGTCTCTGCTGGTGCTCTCCCAGTAGATTCTTTATTATAATTTCCATCTCCCCCATCATCCACACCTTAAAGCAGAACACATATGGCAAAGCAAAGGTCTCTTTCTTCTGGAAACATATAGCAATTTATGCACACGTAAATATGCAATTTGAATTTACAACTGTATGTTTGTATCAAGAATAATGGGAAACCTTTCGTGTGGGTTACTTACCTGAATAGTCAGGTAAGATAAAATGAATTTAATTAAAGAGGTAGTTTTCTAAGGAGTTAAATCTGATGATTTCTGAAACACTGAATTTAGACTGACTAGAATTCAGTAGGAATAGGCCCATCATTTAAAGCAAGTCTGATGTGCCCCGTTGATACCAGATGCTATGCAAAATAGGTTTCTTGTATTTATGGAAATAATACGTTGCAGAAATCCTCCACCTAAGCTACCTTAATTTATGGTTTGCTTCTAATCGCCCACAGTCATCCCAGAGCAGAAGCAATAATTTGATGGGGATTCCTGGAGTATTATAAAATAACTTGCAGCTTGCACTCTTGGATTTTTTTGTAGAGAAAGCTTGTGGGAGGCCTGGTCTGTTGTGTTTTTCTCATTCTCAGAGTAAGATAGAGTTAACTGCTCTTGCTGTACAGTGTAAATGATGTAAGAAGTGCCATAAAAGTTTTAAATGTTTGCTGGCTTGGAAAGAGCAATAAAGCAGTGGACAAGCAATAACTTGCAGTTGTTCAGAGACCAGGGTGCTATCTTCCGTTAGGTGTGAAACTGGTGCTTGTGTTTGAGTTTACGTCTGTGAAAGTCGGTGAGCAGGTCATACGTTTGAAAAGACCAGCTTTTCAAATTGATTTATATTGCGAGTAACTGAAGAAGGAGTTGTGATGATATTGGTATGTCTCAGAGGAGCTGAGTGAATCCTGATTAATCTGCATATAGTTCAGAACAGTCTCGCTGGTAATGAGTATGTAGACTGCTGGGAAGTAGGTTGGAGGAAGATTAAATAAACTGTAGTTGATTTGCAAATGAACCAAAGTTAGAGCTGTGAGTGTTTGAAGCTTGAACTGAATCTGGTGTGACTTGAATTGGAGAGGGTTTGGGAGTTTATTTTGTGTCTGGTCCAGTCTGTGCCCGGAAAGAACAGACAGGAGTCTGGACGTGGGCAGGCTGAACGGAGCAGAAGTTTAAATTACTTGCAGACAAATGGGACTTTTGTACTACAACTGTCAACTCGACAAATCTGGTACTTCACATATTTGAAGAATAGCTTTTTATGCTTTTATTAGTATTATCAGTTCTTGTGCAGAAGTTATTGCTTGGCAAGACGAGCATAGTACTGATTTTTTTTCAGTTAAAAATAAGAATAATCTGAGTGTCTGTGGCACTCTGGACTTCAGTGTTAGCTCCAGCTGGTTCCACTAGAAACCTTAGTGGAATCAAGGACTGAGTCACTACCGTCGGATGTAAATGCTAGTGGTGGCACAGCTTTTGATGTGTATGTCACCTGCCAAAAGCGTAGTGCGCCCGGGAGCGTGCAACCGGGGCCTGGGAGCAGCTGTGCGGCTGATGGTGCTCGGTCCGGCGGTGGTCCTCCCTTCCACTCAGCCTTGTCAGCTGCCCTTCGGGATGGAGATCTTTCCAGGTGACCGCTGGCTTAGACCTAGCAGTGCTGCATTATCTTTTGAGTCCCAAAGTGCAATCACAGTGTTGCATTAATACTGTTGGAAGTGGGATTTCATTTAGTTATGGATGAAACCTTTGTAAAGAGGACAGCAACCTCAGGAGAGTGAGTCTTTCATACATCCATTTTCACTGATGATTTTCTGTTGCAGGAGTAAAATAGACCTTTCCCGCAGGGTTGAAGGCCTTCCTACCGTTCTGCTCAGAAAGCTGCCTTTATAGCAGTTATCCATTACCCTCCTATCATTACTCTGCATGAAAAAAAATCATCAGGAAACATCATGTCATTCATTTAAAAAAATCTGAAATTGAATTGGAATTTAATATTTATAAGACTACACTTCAATATTAGAGGACAGTGAAAATGGATGAATGTGTATAACTGCACAGTCTTGGCATTTAGTTTCTTTCCTAAGGCAAGAGATATCTAAAAGTCAAATTTAATGATGCCCTTTCCTGTGCTACTGAATTTCCATTGACTGTCCTGCTGGCTGTGTGTGCTGTGCTAGACCAAGGCAGTGTTCTCCATTGGGTGGTCCTCTGTGAAATGCTGCCTAGAAACTGCTTTTTTGAATTTAAAATTGGACTCCAGTTTTAATGCTTCAGTATGAAAACAGTTCATTTCACTCAAATATCTTCATTCTTAAGTGGTGAAATCTGTACTGAGCATAGCTGTAGTTTTAGGAGTAAATTTCATCCAATATTAGATATGCTTTTTTGCTTCTGTTCTGTGTCTACTGACTTGACAAGTCAATGCAGAGGATCTGATTAAAATAGCATGGCTTCTGAACTTAGACATTAACCAACCTCACAATACAGCCAATTTTCTAAAGTTGCTGTCTGATTCTCTTTTTTATAAAATTGACTTGAAGAACACCGATACCATGGAGATAAGTTGTTCTTCAAGCCACAGAAATACAGTGCAAATGAATCGCACTATCTGCTTTCCGTTGTGAAGTCCTTGCAGTTTGCTTCAGGTGAGCTGAGCTTGCTTGGGTTGTGTTAGGCTCCCACCCTGAATAGCTGTTGATGCTACTAGGTCAGCATATTTAACAGAAAAGGCCTTGGTACTCATCAATTCTTCACCTTAGTTTAGATGGATGTCTAGTACTTTCTGCTTATGCTCGGGGTTATTTTTTCTGTGCTTCTGAAAAACGCTGTGAAATTGAGCTCAGGTCTTCAACGTCCTTTGTGAAGAACTGAGATACGCCCATGTCCTATGTCTCGTGGAGGTCTGCTGGTCCCAAAGTTAAGAATTATACAGCAAACAAATAGTATCACGTAGCGATAATATTTATGTTGTGGCATACTCTAAGCATTTCTTTTTTCCTGTTCATACTGAAATGACAGAAATAGCCTACAGTCTAAAATAGGATGAGGAAGAAATACATGTAAAAATAAATGCAGAATGCTGGTTCTACGAAGGCAAATTAAGAGATGATTAAAGTCACTGGTAGGGTCAGTGGGGTTGATTCAGGTTTCTTAAAAATGTTTTGAGTTTTCAAATGCTTCACCTTTTGTTTTATAAATCATGATTTTAAAATGTGTTCAGTAGTACTGTTTCATTTCTGCATTCACATGTGATCGTAGTTAGAAATGCAACAGTTGAACAGAGGAAGTTCAGTTGTATTTGCTGATTCACATGGGGAGTCTCAGAGCTGTAAGAGGAGCACGAGTCTTTTGTCTGTGCTGCAGAGATAGTGGTATATGAGATAGCATTTGGAAGGCATATCATGTCAATTAATATTAAGCTAGGATAACACAATTTTAGGGTGAATAATTTGAATGATTCTTTTTACTATGCCATTTTTCATGTTATGCTCATAAACATCTTTTTCTTGTTCATTTTCAAGCCCTGAGGACTATGCCTTTGTCCAGCTCTCGGTCTGGTACGTGAGATGGCGTTAGCTTTCCATAAATAAGCACAAGGTTTTCTTCCATATTTATTTGTCACAGAACTTTTGAACCTCTTTAGCTTTACATTGCTGTGGAAAAAAGAAGGAAAAGTCTCTGCCAAGGAGCTCTCACATACAAATGCTGTATCGTACATAGCAAAGAGGAAGTACAGGTTTTTGAGCTCTTTCATGCAATAGGGAAGGAAGAAAACAGACAGGTATTTCCATGACACTGTATTTTTAAAATGTTTGCAAAGAACTGAAGGAGAAAGGAAGCCCTAGCTAGCACTCATGTTGCAGGACTATTTCTCCAGACAATTTTCTCCAGGAATTTGTAAGCTTTTCAGTGAAAAGCTGTGCCTCCCTATGTCTTTATGCAATAAGGATACCAACTGTATTGCTATCTGACTGCGGCCAGGGTTTGAATGTCTTACAAATTTTAAAAAGTATTATAATGTATTATTAGAGTATTTCTCACTCTAATATAGCCTTTGGTTCATTATGACAGGGACTTGGGAGTTGTAATAGTATGTGGTATTGAGTGAGCTCTGTGTTCCAACAGAGTTAGAGCCATTCTCGGTTTTCTTTAGCAGGTGCTTCTGAAGTTTTTTTTTTTCTTTGACTTTGTTTTTTGTTTTAATTGGTTAACTTCTGATATGCAACATTGCCAGGTGCTTCAGAGAATTGGTAAATATATACATTTTCATTTTCAGTATCTGCAGGGCAGGCACTAAAAATATTTTGGAGAACTCTAATGAGTTGGTTAAGCAGGATTGTCTCGCTTATAAATTCCACTTGGCTGATTAAAATCACCATTTCTAGTACCTTCTCTCATTAGATCATATAAAACAATTTTTAATAGATGCCTCCCCACTTGATTTAATTAATTTACTGCCTAGTCACTGAAAATTTAACTTCTTGAAATACAAACATTTCTTTATCCTTTCCTTCCCCTCGTTAATTACAGCTCTTAGGTGCTTTGGATGATAACGCGTGGTATATTTTTGAAGTTTCTAAGCATTACAGTACATCAGTGCTGCAGAAGAAAGGAAGGTGTGAAGCAGACCTCAGTTCACCTCCTAAGGCGACAAGGCCAGGTTCTTTTTACCTTCTCCGGTAAAGGGTCTTCATGTGACAACCCTGCGAGAGAACAACATGATTCGGCTTTTAGTTCCTTCCTTTTCTAGAGGGACGGTATCCCTTTCCATCAAGGCATTTCTTTTAGGAGACAGAAGCAAAATAGCTCAGAAGACAGATTTATTTTATTTTTATTTTTTTACCTCCCATCTGTTACACTCCATTCTGTCGCTTTTAAGAGTACCTTTTGCTTTGTTCAGTCTAACGTTAATTCATTTGGGATGCGCTGAACTGTGATCCCTTTCAGTAAAAGCCGAAATTCTGGAATACTATCGTGTTTGGCATCTCATGGGGATAGCGACCAGCCACGTGATGTGCCGCCTGTGTTGCAGAAGGGGCGGTGGTCACACACTTGTTAAATTCATATGGCTTTTAACTCTGTTCTTTACCTCTTGCATAAGTTGTAGGTAAAAACTGGCATATGGGGAATGCTTGAGGATCATCAAAAAGTAAGGCGGCAGGGTTCTTGGGTTACTGAAAGGACGGTGCAAAGCAATTCCTTGCCCATTTCTTCAGCTGTTTCACCATGTCCTGCGTTGGTGCTGATTTGGGCCCCAGAACTGTGGAAGCATGGAAATCCATGAAATTTTCCTGGAAATATTAGGGAATTTTCAATATTGGCATTAGATTTTTATTGATTTCAATTTTCTGTTATGTCAGTTAAAGATGGAAGAAAAATGTCCTTTAACAGCAGAAATGTTGCTTTTCAAAATTCAAAATGGTTATGATTCATAAGGGTAGGCAGGTAATTGGTAATCACTGAGGTTTATTTTTTGATATATGTTCAGCCCCTACATTATTAGGATAACATATAATTTTGAAGTAGACTCAAAGCACTGATTTTCAAAACTTCTACGTTGTCCTGGTTTCCCATTGTTGTGATGGAGGATTTTAATCTCCGTTGTCAGTGCTGGAACAGCAAAACTTCCAGACGTTGTTAATAGGAGAAGAGTTTTGAGTCTTGTGCTGGGTTCCCCTTAGAGGTCTTCGCTGCTGTGCGTATTTAGGAGTGCATGTCCTTTTTGCCTTGCAGCATTATCCTGCAACTTGCTGATAAGCTGCTGAAACTGCTAAAAATGAGCAGTTAGTAAGAACCTGAAATGAACAGAAACCTAGCAGGAAAGCGGTGTGTGAATCCATTCTCAAAACTCATTAATTGTTGTTCTGAAAACCTTTAAACACCATTTTCTGATAAAAGAAATCAAACAGCCTGACATGCTTTTTAATTAAATAAATAGAGAATGGAACCGAAGGCATATCCCACTGTTTTTACTTTTAAAACGTGAATAATCTGAATTACGAAAACGTGAGTCTCCGTGGAAAGGCTTCCCTCAGAAATGGGTACGTGCGAATCATTTCAAAGACAAAACAACTTGAGTGAACAAAGAAGTGTAATACAAATCCCACCGCTAATGTGATTTATATTTACATAGCGCTAGTAATTATCTGTTTTTCTTCCCCACGCATTAGCTTCAAGGTCACTTAGCTTTTAAGAAACCCTAGCGCAAATTTAGCTGCTTCTCGAGTTGAAGCACCGGGTGCGTTTGTCCTGCTCCTCCGTGTCCCCGGGAAGCCGCCCCGAATCTGCCGTGGCGTCGGCTGGCTGGAAATGACTTTTGTGGCAATGCGAGCGGTGTGAGAGCCGAGGCGCCGCGTCCCCGTGGCCGGGGTGGGCTCCTGGGGCCGTCCTCGTGTCCCCGGCCCGGGGCGCACGGCTGGTTTTGGGGCACCTCCCTGAGGAGACGCGGCGGCCGTTGAGGTGGCGGCAGGGCCGGGTGGGCGGCGGGGAGGCTGGGGGACCGCTCAGCCCCGTCACGGGCCCCGTACGGAGACACTGCCTTCCCTCGGGGTGTGTTACCCCGTGCTCCTCCAGGGAGGATCCTGCGGTTAATTTAGTTTAGCGGTGAAATCTGAGGGGCTGCAGGCGGGCGAGATGGTGTTGGCGGTGACGCCCGAGGGAGCCCTCACTGGCGGCCATGGCGGCAGTTTGAGGGCCCTCGGTGGCTGCAGCACGGCCGGGCCGGTCGCCCTGGGCAGGTAAACGCCTGCTGTGGAGAAAAATTTTTGCTTATTTGTTTGTTTTTGAGCGTGATCATCTTTCCCGACCCCAGCGGAGGCCCGTGTGCACGAGTGGGTGCCGCGCGCCTCGCGTTTAGCGTATTCAGGCCAAACCCTCTGCCCGCCCATGAGCATACCAACAAAACCGTGATCCGAAACCCGCGTTCGTCCAAAACCCGTGTTGTGGACGCAGTCATCATGTCCGTTTGTCAACAGAGAGTCTTTTCTGTCCTCGTTAATCGGCTGGGCCGGAGCGATGCTGGTTAATTGTGAAGGCAAAACATCCTTGTCATTGCCACAACAAGGCTGCGCTGAGGTTTGGGCCTTCCCAAACCAGCCTTCCTCCGCCCCTGCCCAAAAGCAGGGTCCAGGCACCAGCAGCCGAAGAGCCGACCTCGCTTAGGAAAGCGATGCAGAAGCGCTGGCTCCAGGGTGGCAAAGACGGGCGTTGTTAGCTGCTTGCCGCCCTCTGCCATGTCTGTGCCGGTCTGGCAGCAAGGCTCGACGAGCTGGGGCTGGAGGCCGGTTACGCTCCCTGCAAGTTCCCATTAAACTATAAGCAACAAACCAAAAGTGTGTTTTCCACAAAAGATTCAGAGAAGCTAGAAAATTTTTTAGATTTAACCTATGCATTTAAACTGGAAACAGAAGATAAATGTGTGTGGTGAAGACATGGTCTTATATTAGTTCTAGTTCAGAATCTTTTCTTTGGTTTTCAGCTAGAAACGTAAATATCTGCTTATGAAGAAGTCTGCGTTTCCGATGGGTGTGCGACAGTGGTGAAATGAATGGAAATAAAAGCATGGAAATTACGTGTTTTTTCCCGGGGTAATTTCCACTTTGATGAAATCCATTCAGCCTTAATTATGACTTTTATAAACATTTAGTATTTTTTAGTGATAGTAAAAAGATCAAGGTTCTGCGAAAATGTAGCAGCAGTCATGAGGAGGGACAACTGGAAGGCAACAGTTTTATAACTGTGTCCCTTATGTAACTTGCAACCCTTTTCTTTTGGGTGATGTCTACCTCCTCCTGCTTAAGGCATAAATTCCCTGAAGTACTGAATTTTACTGCATAGAGCTTCCATGGTTCTTTCTGCCTTTTTTTCTTAGGTCTCTTTTGAGATAGACTGGAGAAAAATGGTAGCAGTTTGAATCTGAAGATTTGTATGAGCTTTCCTTTCACCGTATATAATCTGATTAGCTGGTGATTCATCAGAAGTCATGGCTTTGTAAAAATACTTGTTCATGCTTAATCAAACAATATATTTTTCTTGAATGAGCTGTCTAGTGCTCATCAAAAGCTAACACAAATGGTCCTTATACAATCTGTCTACGCATGTATTTCAATTTTTTTCATGAATAAGTGTTGGAGGGAGAAGCATGAGTTGGAAATCTCTAACGGAGGGACATGTGCAATGATCTAGAAAACACAGGAGCACTAAAACTTGATCTCTGATATAAATCTGTGCAGTGCCTGCAGGAAATCGAACATGCCTAACAAGAAAAATATTAACGCCCGGTTTGGTGCAGGTGTGTGAGTTACAGCCCTTCTGCGGCCAGAGCCGCTTGGGTTTGGTTAGTTGTGGGGGTATTTTTTTTCTCCAGTGAAGTTTGGAAGATGGAGCTTGGGAGAAGCGAGTCATTATGTTACTGCGGTGGAAGGAAGACTATCGTGTGGCAGCTGGCGATTTGTTGTATGAGCACCCTTTGGGAATTTGTAGAAGGCAAAATGCTTTAATTTTTCAGAGCGAATTTAGTGCTGTTGTGAGGGTTGTTCATTTTCGCCTGCTGCAGTGCTTGCGCTCCTCTTCTGTGCAGGGAATCCTGTATTCGTTTCAGCAGCAAGCTGGAAGGTGGAGATTCGGCTTGCTAAATATAGCACTGAATTGCTCCTCTCTCATGAATTCATAAACCAGCAAGAAAACTCTACAGTGGTCAAATTGTGGTGTTTCTCTCCTATTGTTTATCAGTTAATAAGCATAAATTGGAGGTCTTAATTTTATTCTTATCATCTTATCATCATCACTGTATCTCCTACTGAGTTGTATAAATGATTTGGTGATTTTCATACTTCTGGATAGAAAAAAGCGTTGGCTAAAATAGCCTCCTTAGGGGAGTTACAAGAATATCTTTGTGGATCTGTGGGAAGAATGGCTTAAAGAACTATTCAATTCATATATATTTGAATTGCACCAAAATTTGGGTTTGAATCATGATGAATTTGAGTGACAGTTATTTGTCCTGATTTGGAGTTTGGGCACTGCAGAAGGTTATTCTCCGTGTTCCCAATAACAAAGTTATTGTAAAATAGTTTGAACAAAGAATGAGAATGCTTGTCTAAGGATGGCTAAATTTTATCTTAATTCAGGAAGTATTTTACTTGCTGATGCAGACTGAATGACTGGTTTTGTCCTTTTCATATTTTTAATAGCTATTTCCATGGTATTTTAATTTGGGTTTACCACAAATCACTGCTGCAGTGCCAGCCGAAGGCATTCTGCCGGGAGAAGCCCAGCTCCTTCGAGGCTGATGTAACGTTGTTGTTATCTGCAGAGGAGCTGCTTGCATCAGAAGTTTCTGTGATTTGGTGAACAACTTTCTTGTTTAACTGAAATCCTCAAAACTGACATACGCTAATAATGATCCAGTTAAAGTCTATTTGGGTCAAGTTGCCTGTTTCTTTTGAAGACCTCTCTTGTTGTTGCATTTGTGTAGAAGTCTGTAAACCACAGGAAACTTGCTATGTCCGCAGCCTCTCTTTTCCAGATTTCAGAGTGATGTTGAGGGATGTTTCAAGGTTTTCTTTGCATTTAGGTGATGGCAGCATGAGAGGAAGGGGGCCGGCAGGCATGTGTGCAGGGAGGAGCTCTGTGCCAGGGGCGCGGAGGAGGCCCCTTCCCTGCCCAGCCTTGTGTCTGCAGGGACCATTGCCTTGCATGTTGCAGGGATGCCAGCCTTTGCATGAGCAAAGCCCGGCTGTATCACAGCTCATCCAGCCTTTCCTCATACGTTGTATTTCCTCAATCTCTGAAAACTCTTCTGCTTAGCCCTCTATCATTGATTCCCTCCGCAGTTTCCCGCGGGAGTGGTACTGCCGCCAGAAGCAGCGATGCTGGAGGGGTTTTCTCCGTGCATGGTGGAAGGAAAGGATCACTTCTCCTTCCTGCTGCAGAGCCCTGCTTGGCTCCCGAGCTGACGGTTGCTTTTTATCGACAGGTCACATTGACTAACAGGGCGCTTTATCATCCACGATAAAGCCAGATCCTTTCTTTGAAAAGTTGTTAGTGACTAGCAATTCTCCCATTTTCTATTTGTGCAGCAAATGTATTCCTGCTTCCAAGAGTTGCACTTGCCACACATTTTCTAATATAGTCCATCTTTCTCAGATTCTTTTCTCCAATTTTTTAATATTATTTTTATATTAAGTTTAGAACTTTAATTTTGTAGGATATCCGATTTTTTTCTTCCTATTCAAAAGTCCCATTTCTCTGCCTTAGGAGGAAATTAAGTTGATGTGACCTGATTTGCTCTGACAAATCCAGTTATGCCCTTGCTTGTAACCTTGCTATCTTCTAGCTGATTAAAATTGGTTATTTTGTACAGTGTTTTTCTGTGGTTTGAAGTTATCCTGATTGGGCTGTAATTACTTGTCTCCTTCCTCTTCCTCCTTTCCAAGCACGGATCCTGTCTTGGCCCTTCTGCGCTTTTCTGGGCTCTCGCCCCCCCGCCGCTGGTTCCCGCAGCTATTTTATGATGGACTCATCACTGCAGCCAGTGCTCAAAGTGCTTGGGGACAAACTTCCTGAGGCCTAACCAGTTTTGAAACACCTAACATACTTTTCTAACCCTGTTCGTGGTATCCAGGGTTTCCATCTCTCTGCTACTGATGTTTTAGCCACCTGATCAGAGCTGAACTTTTCAGTTTACTGAGGCTAGAAAGGTATTAAGCACTTCAGTCTTCTCGGGATCATATTTTATTACCTTTTCTTCACACTCATCAATGAGTATTTCTTTGCTTAGTTTTCATTTTACTGTTAATTTCCTTAGAGTGACTTCTGGTTGTAGAATACTAGGAAGCTGTGGCAATTGTGACTGCTTCAGTAAACGTGCTGTTGTGTTGTCCTTTATCTGAAAAATTAAGAAAAATTAAGCGTGGTAGTCGCAGCAGACATTATCTGATTCATTACTTTGAAATTCTGTGATTCCTAAAGAATGCATGGATTTTGGAAGATTTGATGCTGAGCAGTGTCCTTCCTTCGTCAGATGGTTTTTCTTACTATTAAATCCTCTCAGTTACAAAACCAAAAATGTTTATTCTTTTGCCTGAGAATGCAGCTCTAAAGACATGAACTGCAGAAGTGCTCATTGCTGCAGCTAGTAATCAAAATCCTAAGCATTTATATAAATAAATACCAAACTAACTTTATCCTACTTCACAATAAGCTGTTAGAAATATCCAGCTTGCTAGTAAGGAGCTGCCTTTGGACTGGTTTTTCACCTGACAATAATCAGGTGATTTCTTACCTCTTCTGTTTTGATTCATTTATTCCTTATAGATCAAGACTCATACTTGCTGTAGTGCTAACTTTAGAGATGTAGCCACAGCTGAATATAATTCACATGCTGCTATTTATCACAGCATATAAGCACAAGTTTTAAGCAATCTGTCATAATTCAGAAGAGTGTGAAGCCGATGTGGCCAAACTGTGTATCAGGAAAGAATCCCAACCGCTTGGTAAACAATTATATTGTCACGTAATTTGTAGTATTTTCCGAAATACTGTACTTCTGCAATAGCAAGGGATGATTTGCCCGGTGATACCATGGATGAGTTCATTTATCTGCACTGAACTGAGTTTACTTGGCATTTTGTCAGTCGATAGGAAGCAGTTTTCTCCCAAGGGTAAAAGGGAAACCGAAGAGGGAAGGGGGGAAGGCAGGACTGGCCTTCCGAGGCTTTGCGCCTTTACGGGACTCCTGCGGGATTTGCTACGAGTTGTTACAGAGAAGAGTGAAAGTGGCAATTTCATGTGATTATTAAGGAAAAACATCAATAAAAGCCTTTTAAGGACTCTTCAAGATTCACCTGGATTGTTAAAGTTTCGCATGTTCCAAAAAGAAAAATATGTTGAAGAAGAAAAACATGTGTTCCCCGAAGAAAATATGCTTTGGATATTAGTGTAGTCTTATAATTCTCTCTGACATTTGCATAATCACTCATACATGCATACTTAACTGTATATATTATTTAGCAAAGGTAAATGATACATATAATTAAGATAGAAATAATTATATATATTTAACTTCATGTATGTATTTAATTCTATATTGAAATAAGTAAACTGACCATGCTTTACAACCCCCCCCGAGGTGGTTGATGACATAAAGGCAGTAGGATTATTAGCAAGCGACTTTCAAGGTTGTATTTGTTTCCTGTTGATTACCAGATTGAGTGTTTGCAACTTAGGCTGTGGTAGTATGTCTCGTATTTAGCGTGGGGGTGTTGGCAGGCTGCAAAGGGAGGCCCCCTCCTCGAGGCCGGCTTCGAGCCGCTGGCACGAGAGCGCGTGTGCGTGTGCACGTGCGTGTGCGCCGCGGGAGCAGAGGATGCACGGCGGTGCGGGGTCAGAGCCACAAAAATACTTGCTATTAATGAGAGACTGGTTGCATAATTCGCTCTGATGTGCTACGGTTCACTACTGCGGCTAGCAAGTTACCGTGGCTCGTTTTGTGCTGATGTCCCCTGGGGTCTGTCAGGTCTCATATCCGCGTCGTCCGCTGCTGCTTTCCACTCACCGCGGCCCTGTAGCTGTGTGATGTCTCTCCAGTAATTACACAGTCATGAGGCTTTTTTATTTTTATCCAAGGATGAGAGTTAAAATCTGCAGCGCATGGAAAACCAGTGCTGTTAAAGATATTTTAGTAAACTGCCACGGTAGAAGGCTTTTGTAAAGATACATTTCTTTCATTAATTTCACAGAAATGCATTTTCTGTCTTAATTTCCATGACCGCAGCCAGGACCTTTAAAGTTGCTTCTGTTTGAGACCTTCCTGGGGGCGAAACCTCAGCGTTGAAGCTGTACTGGTTAATACAAGAGACGACACGAAAGTGTCAGGAAAGAAAAATAATGTGATAGTTTTCCTGTAAACACCTAGGGTGGAGATCCGGCTCTGCCACCGAGACGCCTGCGGTGCCCGAGCTTATGGCCATCTTTTGGTCCTAAGATCACAGGGACTTGCAAGATCAGGAGATTCCTTATTCAGTCTCCGAGGGCAACCTTTTTCATCTCGGTGGGGAAAAACAGATTAAAATATAATAAATATGTAGTGTTACTTGAATATCAGCAAGCTTTTATGTCTGGCCAGACTGCACGGGGGAGAAAAAACAAATCTAGAAGGCACATTTCTGAAACCGCTCAAGAAGAGGTCTTTTACCCAATAATCAGTATCGTAAATTTTGGTTAACAGTGATAATTAGGATTATTGTGGGTTGAAGGATCCAGCAAGCTTTTTCTTATGCTTTGTCTGGTATTTATTATTTTACATCATCCTGTGCTTTTTCAAGTCAGACGTGCTCACAAATATCCTTTCTCACCGCGGTGAGAATATAAGGAGAAAGACCAGCATTTGGGGTAAGATAGGTGGCATCTTTTGGTATGGCAGGGAATGTGTCAAATGAAGTCCCGAGATGTCAGACATCACTTTAAAATACCTCCTTTTTGAGTACCAGCACAAATTTGGTTTGTGGGGCTAATCTGCCCGTATGTTTTTGTGGCTGGGATGGGTTGGTGGCCTTGGTGCTGGTTTGGGTGCAGCCTTGGGGAGACGGTGCTCAGCTAAAATCAGGGTCAGCTTGGTTTCTGACGAGGCTGAGCTTCCAACCTCTTGGTCTCCGTCCGTTGGCTTTAACACTGAATGACAGATACAGCAGTTAAAAATGCGAAACACCAAACTGTTGCTTACGTTGTGTCCCTCGAGCGCGTTCCCGGGCTGCGGGTTGTGAACTCTGCACGTCGCGTGCGTGTTTTGCGTGCTTCTGGATGCTGTTGCCCAGAGTAGCATTATAAATAGCTAGTTCCCTTAATACAGCTGAAAATGGGTGATAATTACAAGAGGAATATTTCTAAGATATTATGTCTGATGTTTCCTGGCTGTATCTTCAGTGGAAAGAAGGGAAAAGACAAAAATCATTATATCATTGTCATAAGGAACGAAAAGGGGGAAAAGCTCTCTGGGAGGAGGAGGAGAAGGCAAGACAGGGACTGTCTGAGGAAGCAGAACAATGTAGAGTTAAAAATATTAAATTTAGTAAAGATAAAGAGTTTTCTGCAGAGTTTGTTTCTTGTTATTCTGCTTTTTATTAATCATGGACTCTCTTTTATCCATTCCTCTTTGTTTCATAAGAAAAATCTGTGCTACTCAGTATATGTAACTTGACCTTTCTTTTGAGTCATAGCTGGGAGATAACTGCCTTGATGAGGACCATGTTGTTTGGATCATCTTCAATGTTGTTATCCTTTTGCTGGGATAGTCGGGTTGAAGAGGGCAGGGGCATCGTGCAGCTGAGGAAGGACACGTGGAGCAGAGGCCACCGGTGCGTCATCCTGTTCAAATTCATCTCTCATCGCCCATCTTCCGCTAAAATCATAGCCAAAATGATTATGCAAGGCTGCCCAGTTATAAAAAGAACATACTCCTCTTTGAGAAAATAGGGCTTAAAAGTAAGAAAGAACATCTGTATCCTGCACGTCGTGTTACGGTGGTGAACGTTTTAATGCTGGACATAATGGGTGCAGGTCATGGAGCTCGGAGAAATCCCACGCTGTCTTTGCGATACATAACCTGAAAAAATAGGAATGAACTAGAATGGGTTTATTATTCACTGCTGTTAAATAAGGAGTGATTTATTGTGCTGTTTCTGAAAATGAGTCCTTTGTCACAAAAAAATTTGTCTTTTAGGTTGATATTGCAGTTATTTTTGTATATTTAACAGTGTTACTGGGTCATTTGTGGAATTTCTACAGCTCGGTTTGACGAAGAGGAAGGTTTCCCTCTGGTCTTTAGGATACGTAAAAGCAGGACGTGGTGGGGGAGCGTTGGGGACAAGCAGCACGCTACGTCACCTCGTTAACTGTGAGTGCGGTTGTGGCTGAATGCGGTGTTTTTTCTGGTGTAATGCACAGTGTTGTTCTTCACCGTCACGTAGCTACTGACTCCTGCTCCAAGGGGGCACGGGGGGCATGAGATGCCAGCGCAGACCGCAAGCCGGGCGAGGAGGGACGCTCTGCCTTGTCGCGTGGATACCCTCGTTTTGAGGATCTGCTGTTGCCAAAACGTTTTTTCTAGACTCTGCAAACATGAGATCTAATAAACTCTGTTTTCCCTGTAAGCTAACGTGTCCCATAGGAAAGAAAAAAACACAAGAAAGAGCAAACTGTTCCTCTTCTGGAAATGTGCTTACGGCGTGGAAACAGGCTGCAGTGCGATGCTGGCGTGGGTGTCCCCGTGGCGTGCGGCGCAGGGAGCGGAACGCCCTGTCCTCGGTGCGCAGGTGGCTTCACGGGCCCGGGAGCCGCGCGGCTCCTCTCCCGCCGGCGCTGCCGCTGACGTCGCTCCCCTGGCATCCGCGATTAATTCCCCTGCGGTTTCCGCAGCTCGTGTTGTAGGTGCTGCTCTGTATTTATAGCAGTGCGGAGCTTCCCAGTGCAAAAAGGCAGCTAGATGCTCCTCTGCCTCTCAGGCGGTTCAGTTGCTTGCCCTGTGCATTTTGCCCCTTTTAAAATGCTCTTGCACGTATCTAGGGTAGCTGGCACGACCTGCGTCAGGATTTGCTGTTTTTCTTCTTTCCGTTCTGCAAAATCTGCAAAATGCTGGAGAGCAAGTGCAAATTTAGACTTCGTTGAAGAAACGAACTTAACGTAAATGGAATAATTAAAAGACAATTACGTGACAATCAAATTATGGAATATTCATTTTCTGCCTTTGTATGAAGTAGTAATAATGAAGAAATTAAATCCAGAGATGAAAATGAAATGGAAGTTTTTAACAAAATGAATAAATCATTGTTCATCAAAATAGGATGTGCAGCATTGCGTTTCAGTCGTGCACCTTTTTATGACTGGTTTGAAAGCATTTGCAATTAGTCTGCCAAGTTGGCATATCAAATTTGTGTTGACGTTTTGCATTGTTTCCCAGTGCTTATTCCTTTTTTTGACTGCAACCCAGTAAGAGCCTGTCAGAAAAGCAGTCTATTTTAGCAGAGTTTGTTTAGCACAGCTTTAGAATAGATGTGTAATTGTCTTGGGTTTTTACTCCATTATCTGATTTGGGAATGTCTGGATATCTCCTCCAGCATTCAGTACAGTTTGTTGCTGCTGAAAATCAGTGGCAGCAATGACCCAGTGGTACTTGAAAATATTAATGCGAATCAAGTTTTAGGACACATGGTCGAGTGGAGGGCTATTAACATTTATAGTGGCTTCATATTTACAAGAGTGAATTTATTATAAAGATGAGAAAAATTAAATTCAATAGGATTAAGAAAACATAATAAAGTGAATGTTTTAGACTAGTGTGTGCTGCTGAATCTATTATTGTGGAGCTGAATTATTTTATTTTTGAACACTCATTAAGCATGCTGCATGCTTATGGGACTAAATTACTACACCTCTTCTAACATTTTGTGTCCTGCATCACTTACATGGTGTTTGATGTGTAACAGCTACCCTTAGCTGGAATTTTTTCTCTATTATTCTGTATTTTGTTTATTTGTTTGTTTTCTGTGAAAAAACACTTCAGAATTAAGATTTCCCAGTCAGTTTTCTGTTTGAAGTAACATCGTTCCAAGCGGCTAGCGAAGGTCCGTGTTCATAGGAGCTGTGTGGACTCTCCTGGAAGCATGTGGGTAGGATGCAGCTGGCATCACAGTGTAATTATAAAAGTCAAATAGACATTATTATGTAACCATATAACTATTTATAAGGATAAGGTTCAATCTTCTGTGCCTGTATATCTCAGATGTCATTTTGCTGTTGGTACAGTGTATAAAAACAGGGTTACTTGACTTCTCATGTAGTTCCTAATACAAGGTAGAGGTTCCTAAGTGATGGTCTTCGTGTACCCTGCCTGTGGTTGTGCATGAGAACCCGTGCAAAGAAAATGAGGTTTTTCTTTCTAAAGCAGTGTCTTCTGGAAATGAGCCTGAATACTCACTGTCTTGGCTTTGTATCTGAGTGCAGAAAAGAGGCAGTATCTGCTCCTGTTTTCTCAATCCATCAGCTTTGGCAGAAAGACAAAAAAAAACCCTTTCAGTATCCTCATTGTAGGAAACTGCACCTTTTTCTCTGTTTATCTCCATGAGTTGGTGGGGGAAAATGGAAGTATCTTCAGCTCTGGGGAGTGAAGCTCGGTGGATATTTTGAATTAAAGTCCCCAGCCCCTAGTCCTGTACCTGTTGTTAGATAGCTGGGGTAGATACAGATTTTCTCTCTGTCTCTGAGAAGCGCACGTTCCAGAGGAGTGCTTGAAACTGTGTGTTTTCAAAGGGGCCAGGCAAGCCAGGATATCTCGCGGAGATCTCTAGGAGAGGTTGGCGAGCACATCCTTGGAGAGGGAGAGGGAGAGGGACCTTCCCCGTGCGCCCGTTGTCCGCGGAGCCGCTGCCTCCAGCCCCGCAGCATCCCTGTCTTTGGGGAACGTTCCCCGTAAGGCATCCATGAGAGGTGAGAGGAAGAAAGAGGAGTGCATTCACTTACAGAAAATAACATATTTTCTGCAGCACTGGCTAGACCAAAGAGGGCTTAAGTTGGGTCCCGCTGACACCCCGGCTCCTCACTGGGGTCCTTTCAGGCTTGATTCAGCCGCTGCGGGTGAGAGGTAGCGGCTGCTCTAGGGTGTTAGAGGGAGAGGGAAAAAGAGGTCGAAGCGAGTTCCCTTTTATCAGCCTTAATTCACACAGGGAAGACAATATTGTAGTGTAGTGTCTTTCAGGACCATTATAATCACCTTGCAGCCATTTTAGTGTGAAACAATGGAGGAAGGCTGTTTTTTGACATTAGTGAGTAGGAATGAGCGAGCAATCACCGAGCACAGTGAAATCTTTGGGAAAGAGAGGCATGGTGACACTTATTTCAAGCTCATCTTTTCTAAGAGACAGGCAGCACTGCTTTGGGGTAGCTGAGGGCAAAGAAGAGATTGTGGGTGGGACCTGGAGTGGTAGAGCGAAGCAGCGCCTCGAGGAGGAGAAGCCTTCTTCTGCTGGAGCCAGACCCACACCCCGTGCTGCTAGCAGAGTTGCACCCCAGTCTTGGCTCTTCTTTGATGTTAATGCTTCTGCTGTTTATATGCCTGTGTTACGTTACTAGATTTGGCCAAGAAAAGAAAAGCAAAACTGTTGTATGTTTCCCCATCCTAAATCCATGCTGAGTGCTCCCAATAACCTTCCCGTGCTTCACGCATTTGGAAATGGTACCCAGGAGCAGTGGCTCCATCACCACCTTCCCAGGACTGAGGTGAGGCTGACCAGCCTGTAGTTCCCTGGATCCTCCTCCTCGTCCTTGGTGAAGATAGGGATGACATTTGCTCTTTTCCCGTCCTCAGGAGCCTTCCCCAGTCGTCATGACCTTTCCAAGCCGTTTGAGAGTGGCCTCGCAGTGGCATCAGCCGGCTCCCTCAGCAGCATGGACTTTGATATAGCTCTTTCTAACCTTTTGTCCTTGTTTTGAGTTGCACTGAGAATTGTTAAGAAAGTGGTAGAATTTTGACATTGAAAAGCATTTGGTTTATGCAATTCTTAACTTACCTTTTTAAACCAAATAAGTGGCCAGAAACATAGGAGATAAAGATATATATAGGCAAAAGAAATAAGTGAATAGAAGGATAGTGCAAAAGAGGTGCAGCAAATACATACGTAGCAGCAGAAAAACAATGTCTCCTACCTGTCTAGAAGAAAACAAGATAGCCTTTAAGTGGAAGAAAGAATACGTGCTTAAAGGGAGGGTGAAAAGATGCAGATAATTTGATGTATTTTGGTGAAACGGGTGTTACTGAGAACGTGATCTCAGTTATCCAGCTGCCTCGGGGCACTTGAGGTTGCTGCTACGACCGGCCTCGCTGCTGCCGAGCAGGAACCCAAGTGTCCCCCGCTGCACCGCTGACGGACTGCTGACCACCGCCTTTGGGAAGAAAACTTGGTGCTGAGGCCCTGAAATGCTTAATGGCTTTAACGACCATCATTTCACATCCATTAGGGCACCACAGCAATAGGACAAATCGCCCTCACCCAGACTGTGCTGTCCATTACTTGGCCTTGGAAAATGCCCCACGCACGCACACCCCCCTGAACCTAACCGACTTTAAAACTCATTATCTCCTGCAAGCGGAGATGGTGTAATCCTGGTGCGGATAACACAGACTTTTAGGTAAAGAAGGCTGTACAACAGTCCCCTCCTATTCTGTATTCTCGCTGTGTAGCTCTAGAAAATGATCCAAGCTCTGTTTGTTTTTGCAGGAGGAGGGAGATGAATGCTGTATAAATTGCTGCTTTGTGAGCCAGCGCTGCTTACACAGGTGTTATAAAAGTTCATCCCGCAGGACTATTAGCATTTCATTTTTATTTTCTGCCTTATGTTGAATTGCCACGTCTAATCCCCTACTAAGCTCTTCACCGAGTTGATATTTCAGAGGAGTGTGTTTGCCTTGGTGCTTCGGCGTTCATTTTCAGGTCTATTCAGTGTTACTTTAAAACTCCACTAAGAGACAGAATTTAGGATTCTTTAATGAGAAGCAGTTAAACAAACAGATGTCTCCGCGTCCCTGGATTCAGTGGAGTGTTTTTGTAGCTACTAGGACATGTCTTATAGTATGTGGAGTTTGTTAATTTTAGTTTGAGAATTATTATGTGGCCTTTCATTTTATAACTTAATACATGGTGCTCTTCATTTTTACATAGCTGGGCATGATGGAGTGATGGCTTTTGCTGCACCCCATCACACTTTTGTATCCAGGAGCATGTTTGCACTGGAAGGTATAAAAGCTATGTTGAAAAAAGAGCTTCCTGGGAATGCACAAGTTTTTGCCGTGGTTCAGGTGGCAAATGTGCCTCGAGCTGCTTGCAGAGAGACCAGCTGGACGGGGACCTCGCTGCCAAACAGGCGTCTGAGCCCTGCTCAGTCTGCCTGAGCCGGGATTTGGGTCGTGCTGTGCTTTACAGTTCTGCCCCATGGATATTCATAAAGGATGAAAAGTTAACATTTTGAACCAGTAAAGAATGGGAAAATATGTCAATCTGCAGAATAATTCTGCAGGTAGGAATCGGTTTCACTAGGTTACTGAAATCAGTGCACATGGGGGAAGATGGTCCAGATTTGCTCCACTGCTCTGCTAGTATCAGAGTAAGCTTAGCACACGTGAAGGCAATGCTCGTTTCCTTCTACCCCTTTTACATAAACTTTTTCTTTTTCTATACATACTGTCTTTTATTTATAATTTACAGAATTTATGTAAACCATTCTACAGTGCTTAAATAATTCTGTTGAAAGGATTGTCAGGTATGCCTCTTGCAATTTTGAGGGTGGTATTTTTGAGCATCTTGTTTTTTGCAAAAGCAAGACATAAAACATGCTTTCTTTATATTAATCATGCTCTAAAGATAATATTTTGCATATTGTATTAATCCAAGCCTTTACCATTATTTTGGGGTAGCAACTTGTTTCCCCTCCTTTGTGAATATTTCAAAATAATGGCTTAGATTTTGGCTACTGTAATAAACAGCGCTGTAAGCGGACTGGAAGACCACAGTGAGGGCTTAGGCAAGGCTGATTTCAGAAGAGCTGAAATAAGTCACTGGTAGTGCAGACTCCCTCCTCAGAATGTTATTTTTGATAAATTATTAATGATGTTGTCAGTATCTTTTTGTCGGCAGCCTATTGATACCTCTTAGGTATTTTAGAGCATGCAGCAGGCTTCCCGCCTCGGGCAGGTGTTGTGTCTGCTGGAGACCTGGGAGAGGGGCCCATCCGTCTGCTCCGTGCCTACCTGCTACCTGTTCCCAGGTGCCTTCATGCTAAGTATTCGTTATTTAGGGCACTACTCTGTGGGGGTTTTTAACTAAATTTTTCAACTCATGACCTCAAATTCCTTTTTTTTTTCAGTCTCTGCTGCGGCCGTGCGCGAGGGTGCCAGGACAGGAGCAGCCTCCTGCCCTTCTGGGGGCTCCTCTTGCCATCGTGCTCTTGCAGCATCCCCAGCTGTGGTCTGAGAATGGATAAATTCAGTGCACTGTCCCTCCAGCCCTCACATAGCTCTCCTCAGGACCTAGAACAGACCTCTCTTAATATCGTCGCTATATTCAAAGCGCTGAGGGATGCTTCTTCTCTTTCTTTCTTTCTTTCTTTTTTTTTTTTTTAAGAGCTTACTTGGGGGCGTTTGCTTTAAAATAATGTGATTTATTATGATGTTTAAAATGGGTTTGGGACCTGTGATACCTCTGAAAAGACAGCCTTAGGAGAGCACGCGGGGCATCTGCAGGCCAGAAAACATCGACTGATGGTCAGCTTAATAGGAAGACGTCTTGTTGTCTTGCCAGGGAAATACTCTTTACAGCAGAGTTTTCACCATCTGAACTCTCTATGCTGGGCTTGTTGCTGGCGTGGAGATGACAGTCTTGGTCATCAAGCCAAGGCGCTTCGTTATGAAGCGGAAGGGACGTTTAGGTGACATCTTCCAGCCTGCGTTGCGCTGGATGCAGCTGCCGACTCGGCCGGGGTGGCCGCTGCGTTGGTGCCCGCCGGGGCATCGGGGTAGGTGCATTAGTGTTGGTGTTCAAAATGTCACCGCGGAGCAAACGGGCTTCCAGCGCGGCGAGCTCTGCGCGTGGAGCCGATTCACTGATTGCCGCCGTCCTTTAAAAGCAGAGGTCGATTACAGTAAAACTGCTAAAGGTTAAAATGCACTTAAATAGCAGTTTATCTCTCGCTGCTCTGCTGTGGTTTATAAGGCGGAGGCCTCCGGTATTGACCTTTCCAATGAAGCCGCGGACCGGGGTGGACTGGGGTGGAGTGCAGCCCTTCGCGCGGCTCCTTCCAGCCCCTTCTTTGCAGCACCGCTGCTGCATTGCACCGGCTGCAGAGCCCGCGCCGTTTTTTGGGTGAAATAAGATAGTTGTAGTTTCCATTTAAAAGCTTGTCGCGTGTCTGTCGGCTTTTTTTTTTTGTCAAGCTGAAGCGAGATTTAGGCTGAGGAAGACAGCTGTTTCAGCTGCGCGTGTTAACCAAATGAAACTCTCACTAAATGCTGCTTTTAACTAACTGAATTATAATAAAATTATTTGGCAGGAACAAGGCAGCAGCCCCTGGCGCGGTGGTGCACTGCTGTTATGGAAAGCCACCGCTGCTGGAGAAAAGTTTAAAGAAAAAAAATGAAGAGAAAGGAAAATGAGGAATAGTCTGGTGTTTTGTCCACTGTTCTCCACGCCTTTGCGTTCTGCTTGTGCAGCATTTCCAGCTGCAATAAAAATAAAGGCGATATGGGGGAAACTTGCCTGTGTGGTTGTAGGGAAGAGCTGCAGGCCTGATCCTGCTCGGTCTGAGCTGCTCCCGACGCGTCGTGCCAGGGTCTGGCCGGGCTGCGAGGGGTTCGTGCTAGCGGCGTGCATCGCGTCGGCAGAGGATGCTGAGGCTCCTGGCAGCAGCGTTATTTATTGCACATTCGTTGTTTCTCTCCTTACTTCCTAAATCTCTGTCGGTCTTGAACATATTACTTGTGCAGGAGCTTAATAAATCATGAAACTAACTGTGCAGCAAACTCAGCCCTTCTGTTTGGATAACGGGGTATGAAGCCTGGCTGCGGCAAGCTGCATCTCCGTTGGTGTCTGCTGGGGACCACGCGCTGCGGCTGCCAGGCAGCGAGGTCCCGGGGCATCACAGCCCTGCGTGGCCCCGGTCCTGCCGCTGAGCACCAAAACGTGGACTTTTCCTTGCATCAGTGAGCTCCCTCGCTGCTGCGTGGTTGTGTTTGCCCTTAGTGCCTTCCTCTGCTTGGCATTTTCTGCATCGAGTTCGGGAGCTGTTATTCCCGTTGGAGTACATGTGTACCCATTGACTGCGCTCCTTTATAACAGGGTCAAAAGTGTGCTTTGATGCTAATCCTCCACTTTCAGTTATTTATAAATTTCCGGACAATTAACTTCTAAGAGTGGGATTTTTCAGGCTTGGTCTTTGCCTGGAGGAAGACATCTTTTGGCAAGTTAGTAGGAAAAAAAATCGTTGCATTTTGTTGGTTATGCACTCGAGATGCACAGTTGCACTTTCACTGGTGAGAAGGGACAGGTTTTTTAATAGGCAGAGAAAGGAAATATGGCAAAAGAGGTAGAATTTACATTGCCAGAAGAAATGCGTGTCGTCTCAGCTGGCCTGATTTCCACCTCCAGGCACGTACGACCTGCTGAAGAGTTCCCTCTTTGCCCAAGGGTCACGGTGCCAAGAGGCACTCTGTCGTGAAGGATAACTGCCACTGTATTTCGGTGGAAAGGTATTTAGGAGCTCTCCGTGTTTTTCCACCATCAGAAACTGTCATCTTAACCCCCAGGAGTGGAAGTGTGTAAGGAAAAGTGACCGTTCCTGTTGGAGCGGTTCCTGTCTTCAAGGGTCTGAAAGGGCTGGGGAATAACATGGAAATGCATCTGTCCAGGTTTTCACATTTTACACACAAAATATACATGCAAAATTAAGATGCTGGAGCAAAACTGAGCCCTGTAACCGGGAATTGGCCTCAGAAGTTCCAGAAAGTTTCAAATTCAAAAAAGAAAATTCTGATGTCACATAATTCTGTTGTTAGTGAACATCAGGAAACGTCTTGATTCAACATACTTCTTAACATTGTTTTTGCAGGAAATATTTTTCAGCACAGTTGATAAAACCTATCGCTGCTTCAAACAAATTGTTTACTTTTTTTAGAAGTATCGTGATACTAGTTTTAATGACACAATATTTGAGGAATGAAAAGGGTTATCTTTTTTTATAGTAAAATATTTAGCTTGTAACAATCTTCCTCAATTTTTACTTTTAGTCCTATCTCGAATGTTGTTTGCTATTCAGTGTCCAGAGTTTAGATGCCTTTTGATGGGATTTGTTGTGTAGGTTCATTGATTTAGAATAAATAGGCGTGTTTAATTTTGCCGCCTGCCTGCATTTTTGCGGTGCAGAATGCTTTACATCTCGTGTGAAAAGGAGGAAGACGTTGAAACGCTGCTCTCCATTCGTTTTTCCATGCCTCTGCTTGAGCCGGTGCTGCCTTGGTCCCTGCGCTCCCACGGTTTCGCCCGGTTGTGGGAGACGCGCTCGGTGCCGCGGGATGCCCCATCCGCTGCCGCGGCCCGTGCCGATGCTCTGCTCCATTCCCAAATTAATGGGGGGCTTAAACAATATATTCTTCAGTCTGTAAAGATGTCCCTCAACTGGGCAACATTTTCATTTATGCTGATGGATCTCCAAGGAGCCTGACCCCCCGCAGACCGGCGGGGTGCTGCGCGAGCGCGGCGCGCGTGCCCGGTGCCCAGGAAGATGCTGCCTCCTTTGGCCAGATGTTGCCCCAGCTGCCAGCCGCCTTCTCCGGCTGCCTGAGGATGCCTCGTGTCGGAGACCCATTGATTTTTCAGCGATGAGTACCCGAGGTGCCAAGCCGCGGCCGATGTGATGCATGGCTGTAGGGGTAGACTAAGTGCTTTAATGGACTCTCTGATCATAGTGCCGTAACTGCTGCTGTGTTGAAACAATGATAAATATAGTAATCAAGGAGCTGATGGGCTTTTAGGTGCCTGGTCTGCTTTTTCCAGCTAGCTAAAGCCTTTGGAAGAGTTATGGCCAGCCTTTATTATTTCCTATCTGCTTACTGTGTGGAAGTTAAATATCCGAGGGGTTATCTGAGTGCAAAGAGCTTTTTCTGGACGCTAAAACACTCCAGTGTTGTTCAGGAGCAGAAGAACCTGAGCCCTCTTGGCATCCCGGGCATCCCGTCTAAGCACAGCGCTGATGGGACAAATTGCCGAAGGTGTGATGATGGTCTGCTTGATAACGAAGATACATAGCTCAACTCCGGTTTTTATTTGCTGAGGGAGATAAAGCACATTTCCTGAAAGGAGACAGATTTTAGCTGCATGCTGTTACCATAAAAACAACAGTCACGGGCAAAATCGCCCTGTATCCCGCTGCAGCTGGTGATGGGTGCTGAGCGGTGACCATCAGCGGTAGCCGAAGCTGCGGAGGCAACGGGCTTGTGGAAAGCCCGACCACGCTCGTCGGGAACCGCAGACACCGTCCTTTCCCCCGCCAGCCCGGCAATGACCCTGGTCTGATTTAATTGCTCCCATTTATTATCACAAATATATTGGATAACTCCTGAAATTTATTAGCGAAAGTCAGAATTCATGCTTTGCTGGGGAATTTTGGAATTGGATTTGGATCTGGTCTTCATGGCTCAAATACATCTTTACAGCTACAACACAATACAGCTACAGTTTATTTATAGGGTTGTTCTTTGGGTTATGTGCTGTCGCGTGGCAATGTGGGAGGTGGGTGACACACTGTCGTCGTGGCTGTGGTCTGTGCGTGGCCCAAAGCGCGAAACAGAGGATGATTTCCGACTGCAGCCTGCGTTGTATCCTTCACAGCGTTGCACAGATAACGTGCTGAACCAGCTGAAATCCAGCAATCAATAAATCTCCAGGTAAATAGGCTTCACAGACAGCTTTATTGTTCGGGGGCGGAATTGATTCTTTTTTTTTTTCCTGCCAGCATCGAATGTGCTTGCAAAATTTCTGTATTAACGTAACGTCAACTACTTGACATAGTTTAAAAAAAAGAAAGAAAAAAGAGAAAGGGCAGAAAAAAGAAGGCGATATGCATGAAATTTCCCTTTTGGGGGATATGCACCTTGTGGAAATGTATCATTTTCCCTGGCAATTACGGGAATGAATGTATGGTACGGGTGACAGGACGTTAATCATTAGGCATGACGTGTTTGCCAAGATTTTTACGCTTCAGTTTAGGCACAGGGGAACAGATGTAAATGCGATAAGGCAAGATCAGTGCTGTCTTTTCGCGCAGCAGCAGCTACCCCAATCCCTGCGCATCCCGCGCGCCCGGACCTCCCACCCAAACCCCTGCGCCCGGAGCTGCACGCGCCGTCGAGGCAAGGGCGTTTGGACAGCAAACCTTACCGCTGGCAGGGCTCACGGATGCTTTAGTGTTACTTAGTGCTGATCCTCGCAAATGGGTGAAAAACATTGAGGGAATCAAGTGGAGCGAAAGGAGGAGCAGCCTCCCTATGGGAGGGAGTCGGATGCTGAGGTTGCGCGGGTGCCGGCACGCCGCTGTGCCGTGCCGGGGCCCTTCGTGGCCAGCTCTCGTCTGGGGAACCAGCAGCCCCTGGAGCAGCACTTCTGCCGTCTCCAAAAAATATTGACATGCTTGAGCTAAGCAAATGTTGTAAAAAGCCTACTTACCTATTGAAAAGGCAAAGGTTTAAAAAAAATAATCGTCTCTTTAAGTCATTAATCTTAATGGGTTTCCAAAGTGCAGACATTATCTGAAGCAGCCATTTTTGGCTAAGAGGTGGTACTCTGCATTTCAGAGGCTGCTGGGTTCGCAGGGAAATACGCACTCACGTGTAGCGGTCACGGCTGCAAATATAGCCGAAAAATCGTGCAGTGCCCGGCAAAGGCTGGCGGTGGAAAGGCGCCGGTGCCGTCACGCGGGCACTGCGCCGTGCTGGAGGGTTTATTTTTATCTGATTACAATGTGTTACAGTAGTGTTGTCCTTGTCACGTGCATAGCCTTGGAGGCTTTGAGTGGAGCTCAAACTGATGTGACTACCCTTGTTTTTAGCAAACTCAGGATTGCATTACGCCGCGTCCTGCAAAGCTCTTTGCAGGCGGTGCCGTGCCGCCGCGGTCAGCGTGCGTCCCAGCGCTGCGTGCACGGCCCCGGGAGCGGGTCGTGCCAGCCGCTCTCCCGGAGGAGAGCAGGAGGGACACGGAGAGACACTTACTTCTTAACGTCTGCTACGGAGAAGGTGTCGAGGGATGCCGTTGCTGCTCAGGCACGAGGCTGGCACCGCGCCTGGTCGGGAAGCTTCACCTTTTTCATTTGGGCTTGTCTAAGGATGGAGGGATGTGGAAATGGATGGAGTCAAAATGAGGTGGCCTCTTTGAGGAGTTTAACAAGATTTGAAGAAAAATTAAATTTAAATCTAGCAGGATTTCCTCTGCACCTTGTTAATCCTGCAAGACGTTGGTCTGCCCGTGCAGCTGGGTGATGCGGGAGAAGGCTGGGCGTTCCCAGCTCCTCCGTGAATAACCAGGGACACGGCTTGACTGGTTATGATCAAGGACGACTGGTTATGATCAAGGACCTGGCTATTCTGCCACGTAAACTAGTCTGTGTTGCGTTAAAGTCTTTAAATCTTTCTTCTGTCGCTTACTACTAGCCATTTCACGGTTTTGCATTGCAAAGTGGCTTCTCAGGCAAAAATACGGTGCTTTCTCACTCCCTTTGTTGTTGGTTTTGATGACCGGTGGATGTGGGTTTCTAGCTGCTCTTGGGGCCAGAGTAACTAGAAGTTGGAACAAGTCAAAATTACGACCTCAGAGTACAGGAGAGTGCAAGGTCATAACCGAAGGTGCCGGCCTGGAACCGTGAATCAATCCTGTGCTGGTTTCGGCGCTGCGTTAGGTTTGCCTTTAAATGCAGAGAGCTGCACACTGATTTTCCCTGTTCCTCAACGGTTCTGGGCTCTTTCTGCCCGTAATCTCCCTTTCGCCTTCGCTTTGGAGTTGTGGTTTTATTCCCTACATTAAGAACCACGTTTCGACCGAGTTTGCAGCTGCGCTGGTAAAAGCCCTAGCAGCGCTGGAAGTGCATGATCGCTCATTTAGGAGTCGTTACCCTAGAGAATAGGCAGGAAAAAGGCCAAAATTGGTTCAGAGCATAAACTTAACCACGAGACTGCAAAGTGCATGCGTTGGCTCTTCCCGCCCGTTAGGTGCATGTCTAGGAAAGTGCCAGAGAGCTCTGCAACCCCCTTTCCCGGCTGCAGGGATGCGGTTTCCAGCGGGGATGCGGTTTCCAGCAGGGATGCGGTTTCCAGCAGTCATAGCTCGGCTCAGCCGGCCCCGAGCAGCCCTCGCTTTCCCTGGAAAGCTTTTAAGGAAGGACAGGAGGAGGAGGAGGAGCACACAGACCGCGACAGCAGCCTCAGCACCAGGTGCATTTGCTGGCAGTTACTGCCTTTTTTCCCTGATGCAGGTAATTTTGCAGGCATCATTTTTATTCTGTGCCCGGCGCCTGCTGGGCGTTACCAGACTGTTCTCCAGCAATTTGTTAGTGCTTGAAGTGACTCTGTTCCTAAAATTGAGGAAGGAGTGGGCTTTGCTGAGATCCTGCCCGAGTCCCGCACTGAATAGATGTCGCACACTGAGGGACTCTGCTTATTTTCGCTGTTTAAAGTGTTTTGCAAATAAGAAATGCAAAACTGCATAGAGTAAACAGTATTTTCCTTTTGTGTTTTGTTACTGCCGTGAC
Source organism: Dromaius novaehollandiae (assembly GCF_036370855.1). Classification (NCBI taxonomy): domain Eukaryota; kingdom Metazoa; phylum Chordata; class Aves; order Casuariiformes; family Dromaiidae; genus Dromaius; species Dromaius novaehollandiae. The sequence goes on along the minus strand of NC_088104.1, from coordinate 1,718,799 downwards.
TCAGAATATTACAGCGCTGACAATGCAGCAGACTTTAAGTCCTCCGGTTTCTAGAAACGAATGACCAGAAGCAGAGGGGTGGAAACGGTGTCATTAAACTTTCCCCGGTCACTGCCCTGTCCGTGGGCAAAGCCGCGAGCGGCCGGTCCCTCGGGGCCCCGGAGCTGGTGCACGCGTTGCCTGAGCTCCTCCGTGCCAGTTTGGTTGGCAGGTTTGGGCTGGAACCTGCTAATAACTGTTTTGTTGCTAAAAGCAGGAAATGGCATAAGAATACAGTGAAAAAAATCAGAAGAATATTTAAAAAGAAATGGAAGGGGGGCATAACATGTAACTGCAACTCAGCTGAAAAACCTACAAGCATATTCCTTAGAGTAAATAAGTCCAATTTTGAGTGTGTAGATTGCCATATTTATAAAATGGCTTGCTCTCGCATTAAGATTTATTGTTCAAATTATATTATTACTATTGCTCCTAATAGCAAATTGCATTTCAAGAGTGGGACTGCTGATGCTGTCGTTTGGAAGGGCACGTTTCCGTTATGATGGGCTGCGTTTCCTCTGGGCACCTGTGGAAATACAGCCTTTTTCTTTGCCTCCAGGCTTTTCAGGCAGGGCTTTTTTTCCAAGGAAAGCTTAAAAACCTCTGTCGCTTAGTAAAAGCACTTTATTAGGGAAGAATGTTTTGTCAGGAACAAAACAAATTAGGAACATAGAAACAACCCTGTCTTGGCATCTGCGACAGTGATGCTTTTTAGGAGTGATTATCTACATCTCGAAATTTCAAAATCGAAAGCAGAGATGTTCCATGAGAGTTCACATATTTGTTGATATTTCCAGTTCACACGTGCCTACAGTATCACTGCTGCCGTGTTCAGGGGACACGGTCCCGACTGTGGAGCTCAACACCTGTGAGTTTATGGCTATACAGAACAACCGAAAACTGGTGAAGACCCATATTTTTCATGTTTTAAAAGTTTAAAAATACAGAGATGCGGCATTTACTAGGAACAGGAATAGCACGGAGAAACATCAGTGGTTTTAACTTCGTGGCGTTTGGCAAGTTTGTTCTGTGTCCCAGGATTGCTCAGTTATATATCTGCCCCTATTTCTCACATGGATAAATACTTAAAATGAGCTTTTAAAGTATAACCGCAGCTAGAAGCTTACATCTTTATTGTACAGCGTATATTTTTGCTGTGTCTTTTCCTTTTCCAATAAATTATGCAACACAGTCCATGTCAGTTATTCTTGGTCAACCCAAATTCAGCAATTAGTCGCTCTTGGGATTTCTTCCTCCCCTAAGGACTGTATTTAGGTACCTGAGTTCCCTTCGTGAACAAAACGCGTTGGGGATACCTGGCCACTGATGGTTTCCTTGCTTTTTATATCTAACTGGCAAAGAGTCAAACTGAAATTAAGGCACAGCTGTTTCCTCCCTGTATTTTTTACGAGTTTCTGGAGAGCACGTAGCACAGTAAGCTAGAATAGCAATGCAATAGAAACCCGGCGTGGGCATATTTTGAGGTTTTGGGTTTCCTCCCCTTTGCCAAGGCTCGTAGCGGTATTTCGGGGTGATGAGCAGCTTTGTGGCGGTGGTGCGGGGTGACGGCTACCCGTGCACGTGCCGTGTGCCGGCCCGGGGCGTTTCTCCTCGCCGGCTCCGGCGGTCGCCAGCCGGGTTGTGCTGGTGTTACAAGACAACGCTGGTACCTCTCTGGGTACCCCTGTGCCGGCTAACAGGCTTCATTTCCTCTTAAATTCCAAAATAAATTCCCAAATCTTCTTTATTGTTTCGATTATTAAATAGTTTGAAGTATATTCATGGAAACCTACTTTACGCCATGACCAAGCTAAGCGTGTCTAAGAGTTATTGCTCCTCAGCCCATCTGTGCAATGCAATCGCTGGGTTTTATTTTCTTAGTTTCTTGTCTCTGGTTTGTCAGCTTGCAGGTAATGCACAATTTGTTCCTGTGTATTTCCCGTCTCAGAACAGCAATTTCAGCTCTTTGCGATGTCGATAACTGCATTGAAACAGCCTCGCTGGAGGCGGATTTGCCATGTTCAGCCTGGAGAAGAGAAGGGTCAGGGAGGATCTTGTCCATGTGTATAAGTATCTGGAGGGAGGGTGTAAAGAGGACGGGACCAGATTTGTTTCAGTGGTGCCCAGCGATGGGATGAGAGGCGATGGGCACAAACTGAGACACAGGCAGCTCCATCTGAACAGGAGGAAAAACCTCTTTATGGTGGTGATGACTGAGCACTGGAGCAGGTTGCCCAGAGAGGTGGTGGAGTCTCCTTCCTTGGAGATGTTCAGCAGCCGTCTGGACACGGTCCTGGGCAGCGTGCTGTGGGTGACCCTGCTTGGGCAGGAGGTTGGACCGGATGATCTCCAGAGGTCCCTGCCAACCTCAACCGTTCTGTCATTCTGTGATCTTTGGCACTCTGTTATTAAAAGTTGGTTATGTAAAAGTTGTACTTACATTTAGGAAACCCCAGATGTTAGTAACAGCAGCCGGGAAGTGCCCCCGTGCTTTATGATTGGCCAGGGAGAGCCTGCCTTTAGTTATTAATTGGTTGCGTCATCAGCTAATATAAATGGGGTTCGGGAGAGCTTCTCAGCTGATAACATGCGATGATCTAGAATAGAAATATGAGCTAGAGAGCAGACCTTAGAGGCTTTCTCGCTAAATATAGACATCTTCCAAACTACCCTTCAGTATTCCATTAATTATTTATTCTTTTTTTCCCTTTTTATTTTTTAGCATGACACTTCACATATATTAGATGAAATCATCTAACAGGACACAAATTGTAGTGCTAAGCATATTCAGAATGTTTCACTGTAGCTCATTTCGTCTTTCTCATTATGCTGCAGATGCTTTAAATGGACCCTGTATGCGGTAATGGGGATGAGATTTCCCACAGTGGAACATTGCTGACTTAATGTTGCATGATGAAATAGCATAGGTTTATATTTGATATTTCTTTTCAAGCAGGCATCTTAGTGCAAGAATTCTCCTCTCGTGGCTGTTTCTCACAGTACTGCTCGGCAGTGAAACCGAGGCCGTTTTTTAAAGCTGTGGGAAGTTTATATAATGCTTTATGCTAAGTAGCTCGTATGAAACAAAAATGGAATTTATTCCTGGAAGACCTGAGAGTTTGAAACAAACCCAGCACACATTCCCTAGGAAGTCGCTTGATCCGCGCTGCACGTGAAGGCGTACCGTCTTCCTGCTCCGAGGGCGTCTGTGGGATGCTGTATGAATATATTTAATCAACGCAAATCTCTCGTTAGTATTTAGGTAAGAAACGTTCAGTCGGTGCTGTGACTCAGGTCTGCGTGGGAGAGACTCTTCTGTTCTCAGGCTGAGACCGGGCAGCTCAGTACATGAGTGATACAGGTTCGCGATGCAGGTAACGTATCGATGCACAGCTGCAATCTTCCCCCAAATACTCGGTTTTTAGCTGCCCAGCCAAGTGCTGCGTGCCTGGTGCGCGCGGTCAGCGCGGCAGCCGCTCCGGTCCGAGCTCCGTAGGGAAAGCGGCCGGGCGGTGTTGCCGGCGCCCGGGCACGGCTCGGCGGGGAGGAAAGCTGAGCGCGGGTGCTGTAATTAATTCATCTGCAGAACTCGCTGGAATTAGAGCTCTGCTCTGAAAGAGGTTTCTAATTGAGAGTAAATGCCTCATTAGCGCTGAACAGATCAATCTGAGAACGTCAGTAAACACAAACAAAATAATTAAAGACTTTCAGGTAGTGTAATATGTTATTCCGGCTGTTGCAATTGCTTCTTGGGAATGAGTAGGTGGGACTGACTTAGGCGTGATTTGCAATAGCCTGGGTCTGGTGATTCTGAGCATGCTGCTAAAAACGCTCCTTTCCCAGGACTTTTGGCAGGAGCTGGAAACGCGCTTCCCAGCCGGAGGGCCGGGCCTCGGCTCCGGGCTCGCGGATGGTTGGGTGGTTTGCTGCTGCCCGAGCTTTGTGTTCGATGGTGCACAGCCCTGCACAGCCATCTTTCTGCTGTTAAAATCAAACTAAATGAATGGAAATAGGAGTATATTTTTTGGAAGTGAAAGCATTATAAAACCTATATAAAATGAGCAACAGTAGCTGCTATCCCCGAAATTATTAGAGATGTGTAAATGCTTGTTTCTCTGCTGGCGATAATGAAGGGCAGGTTACGAGACTGGGACTGGAGCAGACCCGTGGGCTTTGCCTAATGTTTCTGGTGAAGCAGCCCTGGTGCCCCCTAAAATGCCGATGCTGCTTGGGTGGGGTGCTGTAAGTTGTCCCTACGGACGGCATCCGTCGCTGTGCACGTACAGCTGATGTTTTGTGTGGGAGGGTGCTGCAGAGAAGCAGCAGCTCTGCCGTGGCAGAAACCCAACAGGGAAGCTAGTAGCAGATGTGCATCTGTAGGCGTTAAGTGATGGAGTCCTGATGGCTGATGGCACGTTCAAGGTGTGTTTAAGCTTGTGGACACTGTGACCGGCCTCTCCGGGTGCTCCTGAGCCGCGGGCTGCAAACGCTGCCCACCACCTTGCCTGCTTCGGGCTGGCGTCCAGAAACGTTCCCGTTTTAACCAGGATTTCAAGTACCGTTTTTCTGGTACTTGTTGGAAGATGCTTCTGGTAGAAGGCACTTCTGGTACGAGTTAGAAGATGACTGCTCAGTCCTGGCATGATGAATGAGTGTTCATGGCACGAAGCCATCCGAGATGCTCCTGTGGTGCTGGGACCTCCAGAGTGCCAGCCCGTGCCGCCGGCTCCCCAAATCCCCCCGCTCCCGAGGCCCGGCGTGCGAGGCGCTGAGAAGAAAATCCAAGCCTGCTTCAAAGGCTCGGTGCAAACGGCTGTGGATTTTCCTCCAGTTTGGCTTGCACGGAGCATACCAACGTTTGTATTCTTCAGAGCGCGTCCGTCTCCTCCGCCGTTCTCAGGGCCATTGTGCCGTTCAGAGACAGTCTGAAAATGCACAAAAGGATTTTTCACGCCTCAGTGTGCAGACAAGGAGAAGTATATAACAGGAAAAAAAGGACTAATAATTCCTTGCAAATGGAGTAGAGAGAGACGCTTTGGAGAGCACTGGGTCATTTCAGCACGTGGCTCTTGCCGGAAGCCACGATTTTCAAGGTGTAGCTGGCTATGTCTTAGAAAGGGATTAAAATTACCAGCCTAATTTTGTGTTTGCACAAATTTAACTGGGTTTATTGCGTGTCTGTGAAGCTGGAGATGCTCGGAGCCAGGGCCAGCAGCCAGGGTTTGTGCTAGGGAGCCTGGCTATTGGGCAGCAACACTGAGCATGCTTATTTATCTATCTATTTATTTTTCTATGCAAAAACCCAAATGGCGACCCATAAGCCGTTGTCCTGCCCTGAGATGCAACCACAGGCTTTGCATTTCTTCATGCACCAGCAGCAACCGCCGGAGAAGGTGGGAACTGGTGCGAACACCAGCGGGCGACGGGGCGTCTGGGCGCAGCGGTGCGGAAATACTTTCTCAGAAATGCAGGTTATTTTGATTCAGCTGTTAAAGTTGTCTCCACACTGGCACCCACGGTATTACGATTTTGAATATATTAAGTGTAATGTTACTGCATAAAACTGGGGAAATTTTGAACAATGGCATTTTTTATGGAGTGCTTTTCATACGTGAAAAGCTAGAATTTGGAGTTTGTAGAGAAAAGCCGTAAATGACACTGGATTTTTTAATCAAAAACTGCAGGAAAGACTCTGCGTACCAGAGCTTGTAGACTCATCTTTTTTTTTTTTTTCATTTTATGGCTACTGTTTTGGCTTTTGAGAAGGGAATCTCGTTCATTGAATTGTGTATTCGACAGCCACAAAAGTTGGAGCCCATCCTTTCTTCCCTGAGAGTGCAGAACGTTTACATCCCCCTTTCTTACAACGTCTCCATTTGAAATCTAATTAATTTCAGCGTAGAAATCTAATTAATTTCAGTGTAGCCTTTCTGTCGCTGCAGTCTTGGGGGCTAATCAATGCACCGCAAAACCGCGCGTGTCAAATTGACGGTGACGAGAGGTTTCGGGGGCTGGAGGCACTCGGCCGAGCCGTCCCCGGACCGCGGTGCGTGGGGCACGTGGTGCGAGTCCGCGGTGCCGGCGCGAGGGTTTGAGCCCTGCGTGACCCTGAAGCCGCGCACTGTAATTTGGCACAGACATGCACATCGATTGGTTAAAAAGCTGCATTTTTCATAAGAAAAATCAACACCACCTTTTAATAATTCTTCTGTCGCAAGCCATGATAATTCGCGCCGTGGCGGCAGAGCCGGTACCTGCTGTGTTTAATTTCTGAACACGAGGGCATGACGGCAGGCGAAATCTGGAGGCACGCGGGGGGCCGCGGGGGTGTTTTTCTTAGGCACCGCATTGCATTTCTTTTCCTTAAGCCGGGTTTTTGCTCTCTGCCAGCCCAGGGACAGCCGGCACCTCCTGCAGCCTCCTCTCATCTGCCGCCTCCGGTGGGACAGAAGCGGGTGAGCCGAGCTCTGGAGCGTGCTTTTTTGGTGTGACAGCATGCCACCAGATATTTGGGGAAGCCATCAGCAGATCTTTGAATCAGGAAAAATATTTAGCTTTGATAAACTTGTTAGATTGTTTTATGTATTCGTCAAAGGCTTTTGTGGTATATATATATATTTTTTTGGCTGTATTTCATTTTTCACATTAAGTCTGAGGTTTATGGAGTGCTGGGATTATGACCCGTGATTGCCTGGCGCTGCGGGGGCCTGGGCTCGGTAACCCAAGGGAGATCCCTCCCGGCCGCGGGCTCCTTTATGGCCCGAGGTTCCCTGTGATGTGCAGGAGACACGTGGCGTGTGCATTTATGGGAATCAGGTTGTTCGACCAGGTCTCACATTTAGTATCTCATTTTACCACGTGAAATGAAATGTTTTCATGCTTTCCCATGGACAAAGAAGGTGCAACCGCCCTGTCCTTCACCCGCCTTGTGACCGGGCGCGAATTACCCTTCGGAGCCTTATCTCTCCTTCCTGCCTTCGCATCAGGAGGTCTTGGTCCTGTTTTATTTTGGGATTTTCTTTTTAATATAGGGAGCATTTGATGACACCGCAGATGGCGGAGCGGTTCTCAGGTGCTGCGGATCCGTTCCTGCGAATACCCCGGGTTATCTGCAGAGATAAGCTAAATATATTGCCAAGGAGGAACAGAGTAGAGCAGAATCACCGAGCACCTCCGGCGGCTTGCTGAGCCGGTCGCAGCAGGAGCTGTGTTCGCCGCCGTGCCGGCCCTGCCGGCGGTGGGTTCAGGCTCCCGGCTCTACGCCCTGGAAGTGGGACCTCAAAGCGGCTTAGATTTGGGCAGGGTGACTTTCACGTCTCAGATCTGTGAAACCATCCAAGTTTCCTTATGGTTGCAGGCGATGGAGATGGCTTCAGGTGTCCCGGGCAGCAGCAGCAGCGTCCATCAGCCCAGCGCGTTCGCCCGGAGGAGAGCACAAAGCCTCCAGGCAGTGCGTGTCCCCCCAGGTCCTCCGGCCCAACGCTGGCCCCTTCCACCTCGGCTTGCTTGGGAGCGCGGGAGCTTCCCCCAAGGGAAAATTCATCCTTCCTCCACGTGAAAACTCATGTCTCTTCAGAGATCCACTACCGCAAGGTCTAGCACCACTGAAGCCCATGAGAAAGGTTGTGGTAGGTCCAGGGAAGACGTCCATGCAGAGGACTAGGGAGCTGGTGCAGGAGGCGATGGACAAGGAGGGACCTCCGCTCCCCCGGGAGCCGGTGGAGGACCTGGAGAGCTGCCCCTTGGCTAGCAACAGAGCTCCCTGTTCAAAAGCCGAAACCCGAGATGGGGGGCAAGTTATTTCACTGCTCTTTGGGGCCACAGACCGCTTAGATATGAAGAGCAAAACCCAGTTGTCTCATGGCTCTTATGGAAGTTAAAGCACTTGGATTTCTGTTAATTAATGCTAAAGAGCATCCTTAAAAATAGCGCCCGTTCAACTCTATTTCAGCAGCATCACAAGCAGGCACGCCGAGCCGTGTCTGCCGGGCTGATAATAAAGTCAAATAGTGATAGGCGGTGTTATTTTTGACTCGCAAATAGATAGAGCTTTTGGCACAGAAAAAAAAAAGAGGTGAGAATGTTGTTTTGCCTCTCTGCTAACTGGTTTGGAAGAGATGTAACATGTGAGCTAAAACCAGAAAGTGAAGAACCCTGATCAAAGAAAGCAAAGCAGGTTTGTTAAAGTTTGTCCCAAGTCGGTGATGAAGGATGTACGACAAGGCTCCGAGGAGGGAAGGAGGCTGCGGAGGAACCTTCGTTATCTCCAAACATTTAAATAGCTTCTGCGTTAGATTGCCTGGCTCATGCATATTCGGGGAGCTAACTGCCGCAGCAACATCCACAAATTACTGCTTAAAAACAAGAAAATGCTGCTGTTAAGGTGCTCTCCTTTTTAAAGATCGTGATTATTTTGAAGCGTCATAGGCATTTCGGGCTCCATATAGATGTATAATTTTTATAAAACCCTGAAATTGCTGCCAGGAAATGAAGCCTAATGAACGACTGTATTTGCAGGGAAGATATACCGCCCGTTTCTCTGTTTGTCTTCCTGCAGCTGTGTTTATTTGCTGTGGGAGCTGCTGGGAGTAGTAGCATTATTTAAAACCGCGCGTTTTAGGTGGGCACCTAAACGGGCATTGACTCCTTTTGGAGGAGCCGCTGCCGAAGCGGAGCCGTCTCTGCTGTGGCTGAGAGTAAAACCGTCCACAAGCAGGGCCTAATGGGCGATACTGAAACTGCTTATTTAAATGTCAAGATAATCTGAGTGCTCTTATTTTGTTTGCTATTTGAAATATTGAGAGGATGCCGTTAAAGGCGGAGTGTCGCGAGGATGCGTGGCATCAGCGTGCACGCGCTGTGGCTGCTGCCCTTGCGCTGGGCAGTGGAAGCCTTCTGCTGGCACGTTCCCGCCGCATGGCACGGTATTTTTAGCTATGTGCCTTAGAAATTAGTGTTGGAGCTCACGGGATTTCAATAGAAAAGACCCGCAGCCACCCCTGCCCCTTGCTGCAGCAGTTCCCGCGTCCCCCGGCAGCCCGGGGAGAGCACCGAGCCTGCCGCGGCATTGCACGCTGCCAGCAAACCTGCTTTCCAGTACGGACATAAATCCCGGGTCCGTCCTGGAGGGGACGTCTCCAGTGTGAAATACTTCTTGAAGTGTTTTTAGGCCTGCCAAAAACCTGAAAATTTAAGTGCTCTCTTTCAGAGCTGCGGGAACATATGGGCTGGTGGGTGTTTCGAGGAGCCGCTGAGGGATGCGGGCGCTCAGAGGGGAGGGCTGGCTTTGGTTTTGCCTTTCTTGCATCAGCGTTAAAATGTCCCCATGTTTTTATTTTAAGGTAATTCGGGGAACGTCAATTTGCACGACCCACAGTCGGGCCAAAATAATGTGGTTTTCTGGAGGGGAAAAAAAAAAAGAAAAGGTAAGAAAGATGCCAGGCCACGTTCTCGGCATAAATTGCCGTCACTGCATTCAGCGTGCATTAAACGGTTCTTTTGGGGCAGCTGAGAATCTGGCCCGTTTTTTTCAGAAATATGGAAAATACCACTGCAAAATTCTGAGCACTGCATGTGAATCGGCCCTTCCAAGTGCTGCGGTGATCTTTTTCCTTATTTTCCTTTTTTTTCCCCCCTTTTTTGAGGTGGTTGGCACAAAGCAGGGGTGGTGGCTCCCGCAGCGCTGCGCTGATACGCGCTAACCATCGCTCGCCGCGGGCTGCCGAGCGTCGAGACTGGCTGTCTGCAGCGCCTCAGAAAACTGCCTATCTAGGAGCGATTAAAAATTGCCCTGCGAACAGGACCAGCTGATAAAAAAAAATACCTTGGCTGTCAGCATTATTTTTTGAGTGTCAAGCTAGCTCCTGGGAGAAGAGTGCCGTCTGCGTAAAGCCGGGAGGTATTTATAGTGCCGGAGCATAAACAGCGTCTAAATTGAGCAGCAAAGCAGCAGCCTGGGTTTGCTCTTCAGCATTATGAGAAGTTAGGATATTTAGCATAAGATTGATGTGTGGCTGTCGCATAGATATGCGCTTTGTGACTTGGTTCACCCTGGTCCCCTCGTTCCTCTCTGCGAACGTGGTTATCTGCATGCCTGCTTGGTTTGGTTGATCTCTAACCTCCTTTCGCTCGAGTGAGGGGTGGATTTCGGCAGTAAGCGGTGATTAAGCGTTGCACCCTGTAAAAGGCCCGCTGCAGGTTCACCACGGGAACAGCCGCCAGTGCTGGGAGGCCAAGGGGGAATTAGTAGGCTTCAGAGTTATCAGATTCTGCCCTTCTCCTTCTCCTTACCAGTAACTGTGTCCCCTTGTCATTCCTGTCTCCCAGTTTCATTGCACACACATCCCCTGGCTTCAGGTTAGACTGTCAAAACGTGGAGAAGACGCTTCCAGAGGGAATGGCACGGCCAGGCTGCCCGTGGAGGGCGCGGGGTTTTCGGGGAGGCACGTTTATCTTCCCTTGTTTCGGTAATGGCACGTTTCTGACCCGCGGCTTTGTCGCTGGCTGTCCCCAAACACGATACGGATGATGGTGACCGGCACGAGGAGCGGCTCTGTTTCGGGGAGCCGCTTTTTGGGGGGTTATTTCTGGCTCCCGGCGGTGCCCTGGGCGCTTTGCTTTCCCAGCCTCGGTCCGCCTGCCCGTCCGGACACGCGATGGAGAAGCGTCACTGTGAAAAATAGCCATTTTATCAAAACAGACGGGAGCCCTTAGAGTTTCCCACGCTTCAGAGCCTCGTCGAAGCCCTCGAGCTGGGCTGTGCGTTTCCCAGCGACGCGTCGTACCGTTCGTCACTTTAACTTGCGTTAAAACAGTTCTCGCAATGCAAATTGAAAGGAGAGGCTGGAGAGCGCCCTTCACTGTGTGCCTTTTTAATGAACTGTTGAATCGTTCTGGAGCAACCATTTTCTGGCTTATCACACTATTCAGACGTTTATTTTCATTTGAAATCCCTGGTAGGTGAGTGGCCATTTAGGACACCGTGCTGTTAACTTAGGTAAATGTGCAAGAAAGCAGCTTGTCTCTACCTTATTTTTAGAAAGCCGTGATGCCCCCTTTGCCCAGGACAGGTCTGTGCCTGTGCAACTCATGCACCTGCCTTTTCCTAACGCCGTGAATATTCACATAGTCCTGCAAGAGCACGGGATAAAGTCACAATATTTTTATGCAGAGTCTCACATCGAGATTCACTCTTGCCCTCATGAGCCTTGGATTGCAGTTGTAAATTAGTTTAATTCATAATAATACATATAGCATTACTGGGTGATTAATTTTTACGGCTGTTTGGAGTTTCCAGGCCGCGGGTCTGGGAGCGGCGAGGCACCGGAGAGTGCGCGGCGGGACGCTTCCCTGCCGGGTGATGGGCGCAGAGGCTGCTTTTCGGGGCCGTGCAGACGATGCCTTGCTGAGCCGCTGTAACGCCAAAATAGGGCTCCAGGAATTCAGAAGTAATGCGAGGGGTACGACGAGATGGAATTAGTGCAAGTGCTCCCTTGCAGATGTTTGGCTTGGCTGCTTGGCCGAGGCGAGGTGACTCCGTGCCCTCCTTCAGCTCGCCCAGCGCCCCAAACCCAAGCCTTCTGCCTCATTAGAAATGATAACTTGTAATTAATAACCTGTACTGTGGCAGGCAGATGCATTTTTCTCCAGTGGTAGCACCGCTTTTGAATGAAGCAAGTGATGATAGAAAAAGGCAGGATTACTAAAAAATAAAAATGAAATAAAATAAAAAGACCCTATCCTGTAATCCTCCAGAAACCAAATGGTTTGTTTGGAAACGCCTTCCCTTTGATGCAGTAAACGATGTTTTTGCAGACCGTGTTTTTGAAATAATGGAGAGGCTTTTCTTGGGCATTTGGTTTGTTTTTCGGGCTGGAATATATGCTGAAGTGCACCTCTTTTTCAGGTGCGTTACCACGATCTGCATTCAGAGGAAGCTTTGCTAGTGCACATCTCGAGCATGCGCGGTGCTGGAGAGCACGTTGTGCTGGGAGAGCGCGTGAAGAGCGAGGAACCAAATGCATCTAAATCTATTATTTTGACAAATGGGTGGGGGGTTAAGTATCCGCAGAGCATACAGCATGTTTGCTTCCAAAAGAGAATTTAAATTCATGTAGCAAGTGCGTATTAATAATATGGACAACTTGGCAAAATTTTAACAGGTCCATTAACACGATGAAGACATCGAAGGATCTGTTGGCCTCCTATGCTGCTGATGAATAACTTGTTAGGAAAAAAAATACAAAACCTTTCGTAACAGCGAAAGGAAAGAAAAAACGATTCGCCTCGCATTAATAACCTGATTTAAGTGTGAGCTAGAGCATGGACGTGAGCCCGCAGCGAGCGTTGTGTGCAAACCTGCAGGATCTTTCCCTCAGGTAGAACGAATTAAATGTTAATTTTTTGAAAGCTAGAAGTCAGCCTGGAAATTATGGAGCTGTGAACAGATTGCTGCTAAAGCACTGAAAGAGAAATAAGTGTATTTCTTAGTGCATCCTTACTGCTCTCTGATGTATTGAAATGCACTTGTATGGGCTTGGTTCGTGCATACAGTACATAAAGTGTAGTGCCTGCATATATATATTCATATATACCTTCATGAATATGACGAGTATATGGAATAACTTAGTAATACTTTAAGTTTCTGACAAATCCAACTTTGCTTTATTTATAATTAGCAGCTCTTATTAATTTAATGCCGGGATTATCAGTGTAACCCTGTGCTTTCCCTTTGTCAGCAGCACCTTCAAAACTGTCCATAATAACAGACATGAATTATTCACACAATTATGCTCCTTGCTCTATTTTTGGCTCCTTTCACACTGAAGATGACAGTTTAATAGCTACCATATGTAAATGGTAGACGTGTCAATGTCTTGTCTTTTATACATTTAAAAACATAAAATACGTTTCTTCGTAATGTTCAAAAAGCCCCAAGATTTCTGTGCACCCAAAATTTCTCCCTCGCTGGTGACGTTTTCCTCTCGTGTTTATCACAGGGATGACGTGCCAGGCCAGGACATCGTACACGGAGGATGAGGTGCTTTGGGGTCATCGGTTCTTCCCGGTTATTTCCTTGGAAGAAGGATTCTTTAAAGTTGACTATTCCCAGTTCCACGCAACGTTCGAAGTCCCGACCCCCCCTTACAGCGTGAAGGAGCAGGAAGAAATGCTTCTGATGTCCTCGCCCTTGATAGCCCCTGCTGTGAGCAACAGCAAAGAGAGGAATAACTCCGTGGAGTGCCTGGACGGGCTGGACGACGTTGGTACAAAACTGCCCTCAAAACTGCAGAAAATAACTGGGCGGGAAGACTTCCCCAAAAAACTCTTGAGGATGAGTTCCACGACCTCCGAGAAGGCCTACAGCATGGGCGATTTGCCCATGAAACTCCAGCGAATAAGCTCGGTCCCCGGAAATTCGGAAGAGAAGCTGGTGTCCAAGACCACGAAGATGCTCTCGGATCCCATGAGCCAGTCGGTGGCCGAGCTGCCCCCCAAGCTCCAGAAGCTGTCCGGAGGCGGCGGCGGCCGGATGGAGGGAAACCTGCCCCCCAAGCTGAGAAAGATGAATTCCGACCGCTTCACGTAGCTCCGCCGGACTTCCAGGTGTTACCTAAGGCTTGGACTGCTGACGGGTGTAACGGGGGCGGAAAGCGGCCCCCGCAAAGAGAATATATGCTAAATTAGGTGTTGCCGTGGCACTGCGTGCCCCCAGCTCACGGCGACTGTGCGTTAGGCAAGGACGCTGCTGCGACCGGGGACCGACGTCCCGCTCGGGCTCATCGCAGCGCTGACGTTAACTGGCATGTAGTAGCACAACACGCATGCAATAATGGTGTGCAATTTTTGCATATAGTTTTACGGCATGATTCCTACTGTATTTATACTGTATATTCTGAAAAATATGTAAAGGGGTGTTCCTCGCCCCGGTATTTCTTAAGAGTAAGTAGTAGGTCAAACATGCGAGTGGGTAACTTTCAGGTAAGTTATAACTTGATTTGAAAAGTATTTATTTTTTTCTGCTGTAGACTGTGGTGTTTTGTTCAACAAAGTAGTTACGGTGCATGTTTTTTTTCTTGAAAGAAGGCTCGTGCATATTAGTTAATTCCTGACACCAAATCTGCTAGCCTTAAATTAACCGCTGACTTCTGTTTTGCTTTGATATTTTCTTGGGTTTTCTTTTCCTGCCTCTAGGTTACTGGAAAAAATTGAAATGTATTTCATGAGGCGCTGCTTAAAGAAGAATTATTAAGGCTAGGGAAAAAGTAAATAGATGAATAAAATTTACACTTTAGATATAATTAGTAAAAACTTACTTAAAAACTAATTCCTCTCACGAGTGTTAACATGTAAGTTAGAAAACCATTTTAAAACAACGTGCTCGCTTTCTGCTGCTCGTAGGATAGCTTAACGTGAAGCCGGTAGCATTTCTTGGTGGTCGGAGATGCTGCAGCAGCGGTGGGAGCACGCGCGGCGGTCCCCGCGGCGGCATCGCTCCCGTCCCCTTCCCGTGTTGGAAACACGTCTGGAAACGGTCTTAGCCGAAGTTGACCCTGTGGGTCTCAAAATGGGTAATACTTTGTGTAAACGTGCGGTTTGCTCTGCTCCGTGGCTGTGCTGGTCCTCCCGCGCGTGGGACGGGAACCAAGAAGGTCCGCGCTGCCGGCAGAGTTGCCTCCGGCGCAGCTGCGGCTCGTGCTTTTCCTGGGAGCGGCAGCACATGGTGTCCGTCGTGCGCTCACGGACTTCATACTCGCTTCCAGAGTTCCTCCACGGTTTGTAACAATCCGAGTGGCACTGCATGCTGTCTGCACCTTTGGCCGAGCGTAAACCCTGTGCACGTTATGGTTACGGGGAGCCGCAGCGTGATTCCCTGCAGACTCTGCTCTAGGCGCGCGACGAGCAAATTTCTACTGGTGCAAGGTGAAATCCAAACTTTTTTCCCCATTTGCTAACACTGGCTCAGGTGGTCTTGTGAAATACAGCTGGTTTTTTTTTGTACACCATGCAGTTCCCCTGGCAGTCCTTGGCTGACAGCAGAAACGGCCGGGCTCGGTTGCAAGGTGTTAGTATTAAAAATACCACCGCGAGCCCCCGGCAGAGAGCCAGGGGTATCATCAGCCTGGTAAACGCTCGGCGAACGGCGTGTGCAGGGGCCGAGCCCGAGCAGCCGGCTTAACCAAACAGGCGCAGTTTTGCAGGCAATTTTTATTAAATTAATTCCACAGAAAATGTTCAGTTATGATGAACTCAAAAGTTTGATTTTCTTTTTTTAATTAAAATATTCACCGGTCCTTGCTGGACGCGTGATTTCTGGGGCTTGTGGCTTGTGTTGCAGTGTATTACGTATGTTCAGGTTAAAATACGTGTCTTTCATGAATAAGAGTGAAAGTACAAACATGGATGATAACTTTCTTTAGTGATTCATTTTAGGAAGTTATTTCTCGTTGATATTTCATTTTGATTAGTGTGGCCACTTTTTGTTGCCTCTGATTAACGTTTTCACCCAGCCCTAACGCTTACGCTCGGAAGAAGTAGTCCTCTGATTGCACAGCCGGTCTGTGTTCTCTGCTGCTGAATTTATGCTTGAATTATATTGTAAATTGTACATATTCAAATGAGAATAACTAAATGCATTTTCTGGCATGCAGTCTATAACTGTATAAATGTACAAGTTTATTTGAATTATACAAAATAACAAACTCTTGTATTCATTAATACTGCAAGCTCAGTTTTATCTAAAGCTATATTAAACTTTAAAAAATCGTTCAGTTTAACTGTTCCAGTGAGTTTATCTTTTTTCCGGTCCACTTTTGTTACTTTAGGGAAGTAAGATTAGTAGTCAGGCTGTTTAAGGGCTTCTGATTTCCCGTTCAGTGTGTGTGACAAGCCAGTCTCTTGGTCGTTCTTCAAAACAGTGAAAATAAAACATCCGTCAGTTTAGTTTGGTGAATTTGGAGGGTCCTTGGGCCTGAGCATCCCCCAGGTCCTCCGGCACTGCTGCTTCCCATCTCACCACCTAACTTACAGGAGCCACAGTTTCCCTAAAACAGATACAGGTAAAGACGGAGGTGATGCACAATTCAGGCAGGCTGGATGTGCCAGTGCGTTCTTAAATTTTGAGCTTTGCATTTCTATAAGTTATGAAACACAATTTCTTTTGCAGCAGGGGAATTGGGGTGCTATCTTTCCCTTTGCATGGAGAGCTAGACTTTTTTTTGTCCTCTCCTCCGCTGCCCCAAGGGTTAAAGCGGCAGCCGTCTCCAGCAGTCAGCAGCCTCTCCCGGTAGCGCGCAGTGCACACGAGCACCGTGCAGTTTTTGCAGCACGCGCAGGCACGCGCGAGGTTTGCACATGCTGCACATTGCTATTGCAGCACCTCAGTGGAGGTGGGGCTTGAGCGCAGAATTTTAAAAACCTATTGAAAAAACGATAAAATACGTGTGGCAGCGATAGCTGGCTTTTTAACCGTTTGAAGAGGCTGCTGGCGGCAGGTTGCTCGAGTGCAACCGTGTTTTATTTTCGCAGCTAACCCATCGCCCGGGTCTGGGTGCTGGTTGCATTGCTGCTCCATCAGGCACTCAGCCTAACGCATTTTTCACCCGGCTTTGCCAGCGCGTATGGAAGAATGCAGATTGACTAATACATGGGAATACTGCTATTACCGTCTGTGTCTTGGAGGCAGCAGCACTGCAGGGTGTCCTGCAGATAAAAACGTATAAAAAACGAGGTTTCAGTGCAGACTACAGCTAACCGGTTGCACCCTGGCCTGCCTTGAATTCCGGTGCTGCATCCTGCGAATTCCGGTGCTGCATCCTACGAATTCCGGTGCTGCATCCTACCGATTCCGGTGCTGCATCCTACGAATTCCGGTGCTGCATCCTACCCTCCGCTGGAGTTGCAAACTGTCCCATGGACAACACTGGTCACCCATCCCAAATACACGCCCTGATTTTACAGGAAGCTTTTTCCTCTCAACTTTCAGTATTAGCTGTTAAATAAAGTCAGAAGACGGGAAACCCGGTGAGTAATCCGGAAGGGGCGTCCCGGGCGGCGGAGCGGGAGAGCTGGCGGGCGGGAGGCAGAGCGGGCAGGGCGGTGAGCGAGGGCCACGCGGCAGCTGCGTCCGTCCCTAGCACCAAGCCTCAAGATGGGCATAAACGTGTCTTTAACGCCGTTCCAGGAAGGAACTGCAGAAAAACACTTGCTCCCCAGCTGAAAATATGAACACATCGCGCTTTACTGTAAAATTAACTTGATTTTTAAAGTAGGTTAATAAAGTTCTCCTTGGCACTACAAAACAAAGTACATTGCTCTCCTTTTAATAAATCCATTGTAACGTTATATTTCTTGTTTCACACAAACTGAGGGAAAAGCCTCAACATTTTTTTCAGCAAACGAGGAAAGGCTGGATAGCTAAATATATCAATAGATGCTGCTTCGTTTCTTTAGCCCCAAACCCCGTGAAGTACGGCAGGTTACCTGACACAGTTATGTTCCCGGCCCTGTCTGGCTAATACGGGAAACTTCCCACGCCTGCAAAGTGGGGCAGTTTGGAGGTGAACAGGGAACGGGGAAAGGCAGTTTAAGAGCTGGTTTTTCTGCCCATCACCGCCGTTGACCTGTGCTTCGAGGTGCCGGGAGCCCTTGCATTAACGGAGCGTCACACGAGCACAGCGTTTGCTGTAGGTGCGTTGCAAAACGGGCGAGGAAAGCTCTCGGCTCCTGGTAAAGGCTCCAGCGAGGGCTGCTCCAGCCCGAGGACGTTAAATGCGGTGCTCTGCCGCCCGCACGACCTGCAGCGCCAAAATGGGAACGGCACGGCGTGAAGCCAAAAAGCAGAAGCAGCCGGTGCCAACAGGATCGCAGGAGGCTGGTTCAGAAACAAAAAGCTCGTAAACACCTCCGTCTCGTCCATATTTCTACTGAATTCGTTAAATCTTGCAGCACCAAAGCCAAAAACCTAAGTGTGCATCGGAGGAGCACAACGCGCCGTTGATGGTTATTGGGAGGGAGTCGTTCGCTGCTGCTGGGCTGCTGCAATATCAAAGATATTTAACCTTCCCCCAGCCTTAATCTATCTCCAGCCCTCAGCGGCCCGGGGACGGGCTGGCGCTGCACGGGAGGCACGCGATGCAATGCAGACCGTGTGCTCGGCATGACTGATAACCATCTAGGAAATCCAATGGCACCAGCCTAATGCATGGTTTATAGTTTCATTTAAAAAAAGCAAGAATCAAGAGCTACTTCAAAAAGATCTGTTTCATTTATTTATTTTTATAATATTGCTAAAGTACCTGCTATAAAGTGTAGGTGCTGCATGGGCCGAGTGTTTTCCAAGCCGTCACTCACACTGCTGCACACCCGCCCGTTTTGGCCGGACCACGTTGCCTCGATGTTGATACCCTCGTACCGCTGCATAATTTATATATGCTATATTATACTTTTCCCTGTGCATATGCATTTAGCTTTCTTAGCCCTTGGGAAGTCTACGTTAAGGGAATGACACACTATCAGATATTGCTCTGCTACTCCAGCACTGGAGTTAATGGAGCAGAAACACGGTGACGGCAGAACATTGTAAAGCGCTCATGGGTTTGGGTGCTGTGCAGACAACGTATTGTTGCGTTAAAGCTAGACATCAAAATCTTGGTCTATAAACAGCTGCATGTGCAAAAAAAAAGTGCCGATGGAGCTGTCAGCCCCTGTCCGTGTCGCTCAGTATAAAGCAGTATAAAAACCCCAAAGGGTCAAGGAAGCTGCTTGGCCAGGGCTGCCGGCGCTGGCAAACTGCTCCAACGCGCCGTGGCTTGACGCCAGGGCTGGCTGATTACAGGGGGTAGTTTTTCTTCAGTAGCTTAAACTGGGAATACTTTTGTTTTAGCATTGACTGCTCTGAATAATATGCAATCTGTTCCTTGCTATCTGTTGCGCGTAAAGCTCCTTGAGCTGGGAATTAACAGCTCTCGCATTCCTTAAGAAGCCAAAATATCGTATTTTGTATTTTCCTCGTTAAAATTAGGTGGTTGCATCCCTTTGTTTTGTGCTCTCTCATTATAATGCACGTGATTGATTGATTGCATCCCGGGGGGGGCAGAGCACAGACCCCCGTGGTTGGGGGGGGGGGGGGGGTCAGCGTGCCCCTCGCTGCTGGCCGCAGCACAAGGCTTGTGCTGGGGGCACTTGGGGGGGGGGGGGGGGACGCGAGCAAGCAGGTTAGTGCCACGCTCAGTGCACAAACCCAGGCTGCGGGTTTGCAGAGCCTCGCGCTTAGCTGGGGAGCTGCAGGCAGCAGGTGAACTCAGGGGTGCAGAAACAGAGGAGGAGGAGGAGGAGGAAGAGCAAGACCTGACATCCATGCAGTTGCCCAAGTGCTTCCCGGGCTGCAGCAGGTCTAGGCTCAGTCTTACACATCAAGCTGGATCTTCCACCCCTGCACTGAAACAGGCTCCACCAGCGTGAGCGGCTCTAGCTGACGCTCTTTGCATTTACGTAAATAAATATTAGTGAAACTCTTGCTACGCTTAAGCGTTCAGTCAGTCTGGTTAGATCACCCGCCACAGGATGCATCTGAGCCAGGTTTCTGCTTCCATAAAGATCCAATTTTCACATTAAATGGGAGGAATTTCACAGATGAAAATGCGAATTACATTTTTAGCTCTCTGTATCAGTGTTTTTTAAGTAGTTTGGAGCATATTGACTGCTTCCACAGAGTCAAAGAAAAGAGCATACGTCTAATGAGAGCTGAACTTCCCTTGCAAATTTTTAGGCGATAACAGATGTGAAATGGTTGAAAAAGTCACTGCCGTCGCGGCTGGGCAGCAGCGCCCTGGGCATTTCCCGGCTGCGTGCAGAGCGGACGGGCACCTCGCCCCGCCAGTCGCCCGTTTGGAGAGTTGCTGGCCATTACAGCAGGCATCTTACAATCACATTAGCTCTGCCATCGTGCAGAGCATCTTCGGGTGCTTCCGAACGCTCCAGTTTAGCGGCCGGGAGGCCCGGGACATGCTGCATCCTTTCCGCAAAGAGCGGGACACCTCGGGCTCGGCTTTTCCGGCAAACGCGGTGCCCGGAGCGCGCGGCGGCAGGCAGGGCAGCGGGAAGGAGCCGTTTGTTGGCAGCGCGGGTCTCCGGGCTCGGCTGGGGCTTCTGCAACCAGAAACGCTCTGTGCAGCGGGACGTACGCGCAGGCTGTGACTAACCCGGCGAGGAGACGCGCCCTCAACCCCGTCCTCCGTGCTGGCAGCCAGCTTCAGGCCCTGAGGGCCAGCGAGGGATCCGGGAACGGCTCCAAGGAAAACCCACCGCGAGCAGAACGCGGGCCTGCAGCGCACAGGGCTGCAGTGGTCCCTGTGCTCGTCACGTGGGTCACTAAAGCTTTCTCCTGAGATGCTCTTTCGCATGCGTCTTGGCTCTGATCCACAGAAATCCGTACAGAGGCTCATCGCGAGGGTTTTATTTGTCCCCGCTGTCATCAGCGGATGGTGATTGCAAGCAAGACCCATGTGGCCGCTCGCGCAGATGGTCTGCGCGGCCCCGCGCTCAGCATCCTCCCCCGCGAGATGCCAGGGCGAGGGATAGCGGCAGGCAGCGTCTTCCCGGCTTTCATCCCCCCCGCACGCATTCGGGCTGGAGTGCAAAGCGCTGTTTAATCAGCTAGTCTGATTACTGCACCATCTTGTAAAACGTTTTTGTGGAATTGGACCATTTGTGGATTATCTGTTTCTATGGTGATAGATCGGAATAAATGTGTTATGGTCCTGGCTGTCTGCAGCTTTCTGTTTGCAGCAAGGTCTCCGTTATCGTCAGTAAAAATACAGCATCTGATTTCCCATAAATCATCAGCCGAGCCTTAGGAACGGATCGTGAGCTCTAGCTTGTGAGAAACCGCAGCCGCAAAACTGCATGAAAAAGTTATGAGGAGGTTCAGTGCAGTTAACAGTAACTACCATCCCGACGCCAGGGACATAGGAATAACTGTAAGGAAGAAAGATGGTTTTGAATTTTGGTCTTGCAGAGCCAGAAGTGTCCTATCATCGCAAACAAATCAGAAATTGGAAAATCCACGTATGACCCACATAGACATAAAAACAGAAGACGACAGATAGAGACACTGGATTTAAAGGACACGTGATTTGGGGGAGGGGTTTAATATACGAAGTGTATTTTCTAAACTATTCTGTTTTTATGCTTAGCTCGGAAACAATTCGCCTGTTTTTAGCGTGCTGTTACACGTGTTGCTCCCTTTTGAGTTCCCGCCACCCAGGAGCAGCTTTCCAAGGCCTGGGCGCAGATGAGCAGCGAGACCGGAGCCACGCGTGCTCCAAGGCCATTCCCGGCTCCCACGGAGATCCAGCACGCTATAAAGCACTTCTAAAGAGCTAAAGCACATTAACATAACGGTGCCCACCTTTCGCCTTGCTACCACGACGCTCTCCGCTGCAGCAGGTCAGTTATTCACCAGTAAAGGCATCTGCCAGGGAACAGGGCGCTGCACCGAAGCCAGAGCCTGTTGCAGGAGCTGCAGTTTCCAGCTAACTTCAAAACTCATTTCTTGAGCTGGACCTCGCCTACATTTGAAGTTGCACTTGGTTAAGTAAAGGAAGCTTTTAAAATGAGCCATCTGAGCAAAGCACCCCTAAATCAGCGTTAGCCTGGTTTGCACCGACGTCGTCTCGGAGGCGCCCGCGGGAGCTGCTCCAGCCCCGGCCGCGCGCAGCCCGGAGCCAGGGCGTCCGGGCGGTGGTCTGCAGCGGGATGTGGCCAAAGGAACCTGCTGCATGCAAAGACAGGAACCCACGGGACTCTCTGCCCGACGGGCATCTTCGTAGGGAACCGAACCGCCGAGCGGTGATGTTCCTAACGCTCCCGTAAAGCCTGGGCAGACGCTGCTTCCAAACCCAGCTTAACTGCGCCGCGGTCAGCGCTGCCCGCGGGAGCCGTGCACGCCCGAGGCGCCTGCTTTCCACACTGCATGCGATGGGAGCAGATTTAAAATGGAAATACTGTCTAATCCTTATACACCGGTGGTAACTGAAGCTGTTCTTAATCTTATCTTCAATCCCGGCATCTTGCAAAAATGAGCGTTCTCCTGTAGCACAGACCGTGTGCGTGGATGCCTGTCTGCTGATGAGTCACATCACATCGCGTGGCCGCAGCGAGCATCGCCGTGCTTCTCCCACATCATCAGTGTTTCAGATGTCTCTCTTTCCTAATAGGAGACGTCTCGGCAGAGCACTCAGGAGAATTTGCCCTTTGGATTAAGGCAGAATTGAAATATTTACATGTGCTACAGTTTCAAATGGTGTAGCTTAGTGCTCGCCTCGCTTCTAAAAATTAAAAAAAAAAGAAAGGAAAAAAAAAAGATGATGTGAAACACAAGATTACTCAGTCTCCTAAGTACTGAAGTGGCAGAACGACTGGAATACTTTCATTTCTCCGAGGAAGAGGACCTAGGATCCGTCGGGGTCGGTCGCGTGCCCTGCAGAGCCGCTGCGGGGAGCATCGCCGTTTGCACGTGCGTCCTGACGCTGCGGCTGAATTAGCACCGCGGCTTCCAGCCCGCCGGAGCCGGGCTTACCCGGGGCTTTTCTCAGTGCACAGCAGGCGCAGATGCCGTCTCCGGCTCGTGATTTTGCACCAGCAAAATTTGCAGGATGGGTCATCTGGGCCCCCGGCTGCACCAAGCCCTGCAGCCGGCCTGCGGGAGCGATGCCCGTTCCCGCACCGAGCTCGCAGCACGTTTGGCCTCGGGCAAACCGCAGGCAGCAGCGCGGGGACGCGGGTTCCCGAGCCCCGGGTTTAGCTGCACGCAAGTGCCTCGCCCGCCCGCGCGCCTTTCCTTTTTTTCCAGGTGCTTTAAGTTCTGCTAATTAGTGCTGAGCATCCCTGAGCCAATTATATTTCCCCCACAGATTTTTCCGTAACACAAATTTCCAGCCTGTTTCCATTCTGTTCTGGATGCCATCCATGCTCCTTGAGTAACACGAAGTGGTATCTTACTCGTATCACTTTCCACTGCTTTTAGATCAGCTTCCAAGGACATCTTCGTGCGCAGCGGTACAAGCACGTTAGCCAGCGTCTCTCTGGAAGTGGTGAATTAACCGAAGCACGTTTGTGCCGCTGTGTCACCTGCTCCACCCGTGGCGACTGCTCTCCCGCAGACCCGCTCACCTCCAAGGAGGGTGTTGCGATTCCCCTTCTGCCCGGACAGGTGACGTGCTGGCCCCCCTCTGCGGTGCACGTGGCACGAATAGGCTGCGAGATGCATGGCATGAAAAATGCATTTTTCAGCACTGTTCTGATGCCTAGACACAAACCTGTACTCGCATACCATGACTTCTCCCTGACTTCTGGTTTTCCAGCTAAATTGCTTAAAACAGCAGGTCGAGCTTTGTCCTGGGAAAAGTGAAATTCCTTGGCTCAGGCACAGGCCTGCTTGGGCAACCTCAGCACATCACTTCGGATGTTTTGGTTGCATTTTTCAGAGTCTTTTTAATTTTTCTGTGTTTTTTTAAATACCTGATGCAATATTAAAGATGCTTGTATTAATTGTATCCAGTCCAACTATTTCAATGAAGTACTTTGCTTTTAGGAAGTTCTGATGTTAATAACGATTGAAAATAAGCATCAAGCTGCTGTAACAAGAAATATCATATATATCTTGAAATATATATAATTATTTCATCATTTATGGAAGTAGAATAGAGACACACATATACACACAAGTCTATATAATCTAGATTTCTGGACTGAAGCAAAACTTCAGTCTGATTAAGTAACAACCTTTTTTTTTGTTTTTATCAGTCTTCTCTGCCTCATCTCATTTATGGCCTCTTTGTGGCTCCTCGCTCGCCTGCTCCCCCGAAGCCGCAGTGCCAGGCTCAGCTGCGGAGCAGCTTGTGAAAGAGCAGCCAAAGCCTCCTCCAGGGATGCTGCCAGGAACCACGAGCCGGTGGGATCGAGGGCAACGCTTAAGCACGGCGTTCCTGCTTATCCAGACTCGTCCCGCGCGTTTAGGAACACCTGAGCTCCCGCGTTGGAGCAGACTCGTCTGCCAAGGGCTCACCGCTGATTACGGTTACTAAATACTGCAATAAAGGCATAAAGAAAGTCCTTCAAATCCAAAGCGGTATCTGAACAAAAAGCCAGGCCAGGCCGGCATGCACGCCGCAGGGCTCCCCGCATCCACCCCTCCCTGGGCGTTTGGCCGTAGGCGTACAAATAAAGGCTCTTCTGGTCTTAAACGAGGCAACTACAGGTTTAGCGCAAAGATGCTGGCAACATTTTTGGCACGTGCTCTGCGGGAGGTAGTTGGTCACTAGGATCCTGTCGCGGCTTGAAATCCGTAGGTGCACGCTTTTCAGTCTTACCTAGATTTTTTTCCCCACAAGTATTTCACCGAGATCTTTTAAATGGGAATCATCACGTTTAAATTAAGCGTTCAAGGCAGGAACATAGGAAATGTCTCATAAAAGTGACTGACAGGTAATAAACGCTTGTGAATCCTTGTCAGGTTTTCTGAAACCCTTTTCCTGCGTTATTTTCATCCTAGACTTCATGCAAGGTAAAGCCGTAGCAAGCATTTCCCATTTGCTGGACTCTTACGGGCACGTTGCTGTTTGCTGCAGTTTTGGCGAGGGCTGCGCGTTGTCGTGCACAGCCGGTCCAAGCCGAAACGCTGTTGCTGTTTGTTAGAGCCTTTTCCCTGGTATTTTGTACGGTGCTGTGCTTTTCTGTAGGTGGTTGTGACTGGGGTTGACGCTGGTTAGAAGAAAGGCTCACGCACCAGGTGGGTGTCAAGGAGGCACGGTGCAGCAGCAATAAATGCCTGTGCTCGTAGAAGAGGAGGAGTATGACTTGCCGGCTCTGCATGCATGCCCCGTGCACCACCGTACAGCGAGACAGAAGTGCAGATTGCAGGCCGGGAAGCGGCTTTGGGCGTGCAAGGCCTGAGCCGAGGGATTTTGGTGCCGGAGCGGTGCTGGACCCGGCTCCCCGGCTCCGGAGGACCTCGCCTGCCGGCTCCGCGTGAGCCGTGCGTGGGAAATGCCGGCGCGCGAATGTGGTGTGGTGCCATGGAAACAGCCGGCCTTCCCTCCCAGGGCTTTCGATTTTTGCATTTCGGAATTAATTATTCCGAGTGGAGCGGGAAGAAGCCAGCGCTCACCTCCCCGCTCCCCGGGGCCCCGCAGGAAGGAGCCTCCTCGGGTCCGAGGAGCATCCCGAATCCAGGGAGCGGGTTTTCCCGGGGCCCTTCTCCCGAAGCAGCGGTGTGGGTCCCTCCGAATACCCCGGCCCTTCCCAACCCGCCTGTGAAGTGAGGGGCACGTGCAGCAGCAGCAGCAGCACGGTTTGCCATGGCCACGTGTCCCGCGAGGCTGCTGCCGCCGCGGAAGGTCGCATCGCCCACGCCGCAGCCGAGCATCCCCGGTCGCTGGGGCACGCGGGCTGCATTTAGTTAACTCTCAAAAGATAAAACCAAATAAAAAAAATTTTTTTTTTTAAGTGACTGAAAAGCTTTGGTGGTGTTGCTATTTCGTAGGTTTGGCACTTGATCATTTTTTTCCATGTTCATTTTGCATTTCTAGTGACGTGCCTACCAAAAATATTACTGGAGCTGCTGACAACACTTTAGCCAGCATTCTTCATCCACGCAAATCTTCATGGGTTTTTCAGTCTACAAATGTGCACAGAACCAATCTGATAAGCGGAAAACCCTGCATCTCACAGATGGGTTAACATTTCTTAGGAAGAGCCACTTACGTTTTGAAATATATTTACACGTATGCTTATATGCACGTATGTGTGTGTGCATCCGTGTGTCTGTGCATATACATATATATACACATGAGATAGAGCAAAAACCCTGCTATAAAAACAACAGAATTCCATACATCTATACTTATATTAAAAAAACACCTTTCTGAGAGACTTTGCATTATGATTAACCTATCCTTTATAAAAACAGCAGAAAGGATAGGCAATAGTTAACGTGTTTCTACAGTAAAACAAGTCTCCAGTCAGCTCCTCAAACAGTTTTCTCTCCTTGCTGTAGGCGCGGAGGGTCCGTGCTGCCAGGACACTTTCCGTGCTTCGCCCAGCGCCGGCACCGTGCAATTAGTGGTCACCGCTAACGCAGCCCTGCTGCTGCCGTCCCAGGCTGCCGGCGGCTCGGCAGTTACCCTGCTCTGTGCAAGGAGCAGAAAGCAGCATTTTGGGAGCATTCAGGGCATATTTGTAGGTCAACTGCTGTGCTTTCACGTATGCAAACCCTGCCTTCTCCTGCAGACAGAATGCTATTATTAAGCTTTCGCCGTTAATTGTGAAAAGACACAGGTCGAGCGCTCTGCCACGGGGACGCTGCGCCAACCGTAACGCAGCACGTGAGACCGGCTCAGCGCGGCTGATAATGCAGCAGCCAAATACCAATTAGTGCAAAAAGGTGACTAACAGACTTGGAAACCACACACGGAAGTCAAGGTTTTGTGCTAGATTCACCCCGCTTTCTATTAATGAAGCTTTTTTCCTAATTGCAAGCCTGGAGGACCATGAGGTCGGGCTACTGGCTGTGGTTTGCTCAAGTCCCTGTATTTTAAAAGAAGAAACGTGATGCTTGCTGGGGATGCGGCATACGCATTCCTTCTCTTTGGGTGATATTCAGCTCACTTCGGGCAGGAAAGTTCAGGCACTGAACAGCAAAAAGGGCAACTGAAGATCGCTTGAGGACAATCACCCACCAAGACGGTCCATGAAGTCCTCTTTCTTGCCATCAGTTTGGAAATCAGGGTATTTATAACAGGCAAATACCGTGTTATGGAAATACTATGTAATCAAGAAAAATAAACAATGGTTTTTTAGGCATCACAAGACTAAATCAAGCTGAAACTACACGCCTAGCCCTTCTGCGCAGGCATGCACCAGATTTGCTCTCCTCTCGCGCTTAGCACGTCTATTCAAAATTAATCTCCGCGGCTGCAAACGGCGTGTGGGATAAGCCAAGCACCTGACCTGCAAAGCGCTTCGGTACGCTTGAACTCCACTGAACGCCGTCGGGCCGCCCAGACTTACCATTAAGAACACGCTTAAGCACTTTGCTGAACACGTTTGCTTAGCGGCTAACGGCAGCGCTCCTGCAAACAGATGAAGTCCCCGAACGCTACGACTGCACACCTGTAACGGGACGCTTGAAGAAATGAATTCTCCTCCCAGCAACCTTTAATTAAAATACGTTATTGTGTCAGACAAAATATTTCTGATGACATTATTTATTGAAAAGAAATTGCCCTGCAAAATACTATTAATTGCAGTGATAATAAACCTGTGCAAAGCCAGTCCGGGCTCTGTTTGGGGCAGGAGACCCTCCAAACCCTGTTTTTGGAGAATCCCTGCGCGTCGCCTGGCTGGAGGAGCCGAGGGCCGGGCTCCTGCTTTCCCTGGGCTGGGCAGAAGGAGCAGGATCCCCGGCAGCCGTCGATACGTGACCATGAACCATTGGAGGGGCCAAACCGCGACGTTGCTGCTGCTGCTGTTTGCATGTGCCCGGAGCAGTGCAACGGTCCGGGGGGGCACGTGAGCTTTCTGGGGGGGGGATGCGTCGTTCAGGACTCGGGGAAGGAAAGGCGCAGATGCTGCGGCAGCTGGGGCATCAAGGCACCAAGGGCATTGGCCGAAGCTGCTGAATTTAAGCAGTGGTTTTGCCCCGTGGGTTTTCCTAATTTCCGTAGGGGTTCTGGCTCTCAGCCTCGGGGTGACTGCTGCCACGAACGGGCTGGGGAGCAGCCGCTGCTTTGGCCTGAATTTCCTCTTGGAGCAATCACTTTAAACCAAATTCAGTCTGTCCGAGGCTGTGTCTTCAGCTTGCAAATTTTGCTCTTAAAATTGAGGTCCGTGAGCAGGATTCGAATAACGCTGGCGTGACCCTGAGCACCAGGGCTACTAAATTACCTCTTTTCCCTTTTCCGAGCACTGCCGCATGCTACAGCCTTCCCCTGCCCCGAGTTTCCACACATTTGGTCGGAGACACAGGGATGCTGGTCTCCGGCTCCCAGTGCAGCCCTGCAGCTCCCGGAGCTGCAGCGAGCCCGGGCGCGGGCCCCGCCGCTCACCTAAGGGTCTCTTCTCCTGTGCGCTTCGTGCCGCCCTTCACGCACCCAAACCAATGCACCTTGCAAAAGCCCATCCTAGCACGCTTTTAGACTAGCATTTCTTTTTTGGCCATGGTTAACGGCTTTTCACAGCCTCACGTTCGGGCAGCCGTGCTGGAGGCTCTGCGGGAAACGTAGCTTGTTGCAAGGAAGGAGCCAGTTGCGTTAAGTGCTTTATTCCGGGTGAACGACAGCGGAGTCACCCCAGGCGCTGGCGGTCACGGAGGTGTCATCACCTCTTTGAAAGGTTGTATGACAGATGCTCAAAAAAAGGGAGGAAAAAAAAAAAAGAAAGGTGATAGGAGTCGTACAGATGTACTTGCCACACTCCCCCTGCGCCACTGCCGAAGTGGAAATCCAGCCCTCGTTTGCAGCTGCCTTTTCATCTTTATTTCTGTTTTCCCGCCTGCTTGTGCAACAGGGCTCGGCAGAATAAATGCCCTTTCCTCCTCAAAACTCCCTTCAGAAACCTAACGGTGCTAAGTTCGGCTCAACAGGCGCGGGCAGCGATTCCCTTGGTCGTGGTGGTTTTTTCCCCCCCAGTGTTAAGACACTTGAGGTGGCCCCGGTCCCGGGGCACCGGGATTCCTCGTCGCTGTTACGGATGTCCGTCAGCAAATACTCGGTTCTGCCTCTTCCTCTAGCTGACGTCGGCCTCCGCCAGGGTTTTTTCCACCAGTATTGGTTTTTCAAATAAGAATATTCTTAAAATTGAAGCCATAAACTCAAAATAAATGCAAAGTAAATAAAAAAATAAGGTAATACTGCTGGATGCATTTCAGCCAAAAAACCAATTTCATTTGAATTTGCGCAGTGTGACCAACTTCATATCTCACATTTGGCAGAGAAGGGATAAACTGGAAGCATCGGAATAACCATGGACCAATTCAATGGAGAGACTTTAAAAAAAAAACAGAAAAGCTGATTTCCCTCGGCTGCGGCTGCAGCCCTGGGAGCCGGGAAGAGAGGTGGGAAGACCCAGATCCAGGCACACAGCTCAGTTTTGCCCCAGTTGCCAACCGCAGCAGCGTCTCCTCCCCGCTGCCTCGCGAACTGGGCTCTCGGCACCCAATTTAGGCCCCGTGAGCAGCCATTAACATAATTATTTATCTAAATTTCCATTACGTTCGAAGACTAGTCAGTCATCTGCCCGTCCTTGTAGGGTGCCCGTGGGCAGGGCTGGCAGCGATGCTGAACCACAGCCCCGAAGCAGCTGCCAGCTGAATTTAACCCATATTCTTATTTCCACAGAAAAATAAAGCTACAGCATAGCGGTGGGGAGCTTGCAGACAAACTTGCCGTGTGTAATAGGCACAAACCCACACGCGCAAAAAGAAATGACGGCAATGTTTTGGGTCAGGTGTTACGTTCCTTGGGGCAGCTCTGCGAGCCGTTCTCGGAGGGATTCGGCCGGGAACGTCGCCCGCGGCGGGGAGGTCGGCGAGCCCCGAGCCCTCCCGCAACATCCCTCCGCGCGGCAGGGCTTTCCTCGCGGGCTTACTGCACCGCTTCTGTAGACCCTTCATCTGATTGCGTATTTTATATATATATATATATATAAAATATAGATATTATAATGAATAATTGTTCATGTTGGGATCTGCAGAAGTCTCAAACTTATTATTGCTTGCATTGTGCAAGCTCTTTCTACAAAAAAAAAAAAAAAAAAATCGCAATGCAACCTATTTCTTTTCCCTCTGTCGTTTTAAGCCCATGACCAACAGTTAAAAACCTCCAGGGAATCACGTTCTCCGCGAAGAAACGTCAGGCACGGAGGATTCCCACCGAAACCGGCAGAGACGCCCCGAGCAGCATCTCCATCGCCAAATGCGTCAGCGATGCATGAAACAGCAGGTCTTCGCCTATAGTATTAAAAAATCAGGTTTTGTTTCCCAGTTTAGAGAAACCTCATGGCATTTCTTGAATGTTGGCTGAAGATCGCCCGGCTGCGGCTGCCGTGGGGAGGCAAGGGGAGGTGCGTCACGGCAGCGCTGCGCCCGCTCCCGCTTCCCTCGGTCATCCAGCATCTTTCCTCCTCCTAATATCATCAAATTGTATGCACAAACCTAGGGCAAGAGTTAGTATTTTTGTAAGACGCACCACCAGAAAGAAACAATCGGAATATTTTGGTTTTTGGAAAAAAAAGAACGACGACGATAACTCACAGGAAACAAAAAGCGCAGGGGGAAGGATGGCGTATTTGCTGCTGGCCCTCGGGATACTTTTAAGCATCTCATTTCCTCAGATTTGTTCAGTTTTCCCATAAGGTGACTACAGTGGAGTCGTAACATTAACTTTTCCCAGTTGCTGCTGCAGCTTCTCAGCGAGGCCCCTGCAGCAAGTGTGTCTGGAGCCCTGCGAGGCCGCGTCCTTCCCCTCGTGTGAGACGTATTTTAGCTATTAACACATAGCTGAACAAAAAATATGTTTGTTAGTCTTTTGTCAGACGCACAGTAATTTTACAGCAGTGCCTGAAAGAAAAAAAGTTTCGGGAAAATTGCAGGAGTATCAAAAAAAACATTATAATTCTCGTAATCCTCCTTTATTATCGCTATATAGGAGCAATTTTATTTCTCTGTGTGAGGAAGCTGTTAATGCCATCAGGCCATTTGCAATGCACAGTGCTACTGCGTCAGGCAAGATGCTTGGAAAGTAGTGAATAACGAGAAAAGACTGACCGTGAGAATTAAAGTGTCCAGCCAGAGCTCCTGGATTTAAAGGAACCCAGGCTTTTCCAGGAAAACTCTTTCAAGAATGGAAGGTCATTTTTAAGCATAACTTTAAATTTCAGTCAAATATGTTCACCTCCTCTTCGGTTTTCCTTGGCGTTGTAGTCACCGTTTTCGTTCGCTGTGTGCGGATACTGCGTTAAAATACCCAGCCGGGCTCCTGGAAACACGGACACTAATGGCATTCAGTTTTCCCCAAGAATTCACGCGTCTGGACCGAGCACTTTCGCAATGCTCGCCAGTATCGAAGCGATGATGTTGTGCCAGCACCATGCCGAGCGCGGCGGCGCGGAGCAGAGCGGGTGCAGCTCTCCGTTTGCTGCCATCGACTTAAAAATGATCTGGACGATGGGTTTTTTGCCCCCCCAAAGAGGGGATGCTGCTGCTGCTGGGGGCTCCCGCGCCCCTCGGAGCAGGTACAGGGAAAACCCCAAACCCGATCATGTTTAATAAGCTTTTTTTTTTTTTTTTCCTCTTCTCTTTCGTGATAGCTTGCAGACATTAGCTGCCAAACTATAGATTAATGCCATCAGCGAGCTGCAAATGTTTTGTCAGGCGTAAAATCTGTCCTTCCCGCTGAAGGGAGAGGGCTTTTCTTGGCGGGTAGCTTCATAACAGCACAGAATTTGTTCTGCCTGACACTTTGGTGCTTCCAAAGCTTTAGCAACTCGCCGGGGGCTGCAAAACCCAGCCGTCCTCGTGCAGGACCTTCATTTTGAGGGCGCTTGGGGGAAAAGAGTTGTTTCGTTTTTGCAGTTGTCCTTCCACGATTGGATTCGGGGCAGAGGCAGGAGAAGAGCAGGACTTTGTGCTTCTTGACGTGAACGCGTTGGAGCAACGCGGTTTTCCGCGCTGCGGAGAAGGAGGCCGGCAGGTCCCAGCGCGGCCACGGGAAGCCCCGGCTGCACCCGCCGCCCCTCCAGGCACCCAGCGCCTCGCAGAAGCCCCCGGGCCGGGCGCCTTTGCAGAGCAGCCCTTACAGAGGGGAAAAAGCTAGAAAACAGACTTCTAACAAAATGCCACGAAGCGGTTAGTTGGGAACACCTCTCCGCTTTATTGCAGCCACCGCTCTGTCTCCAGGCCTGTTCGAGAGCACGAACGAGGCCTCTTGCCCTGCTAAAAACAACACGGCGTTCGGAAAAAAGCTGTACACCAGGCTATAGCTGCTGCTGTCGCTGTATTTAGCTGCTCCTGCTGCTGCTTCCATAGCGCCAGATTGGATTTATTTCTGCTAAATAACCATTAAATTGATCTGTTTGGACAGAAGCGGCATTGCGCTGTTTTAAATAAACTTTTATTGCGTTTGTTCAACGTGCACAGAGCGCGTCGGAGGCCAAGGTGCCACCCAGCCTCTGCACGCACCTGGCTGTGCAAAAACGCAGCAACGAGGCCGTCGTAGCGTCGGCACCCTGACCCTGACCCTCGGCATCCCCAGCTGCCTCTGCAGGTAAAAAGCACATGATCTAGTCCCTGAGTGCGTCATGCCTAGTCCAAGCTTACCTTTCACTCACGTTTAGCAGCACTGAGGGCGTTACTGCCCATCTGTTCCGTTTAGCTGACAGCTGCTGCAAGCCTGCCATGCACGGCACAGGCGACGGGACCAGGCAAAAAATCACTAATATTTCTGAGGCTGCACGTTGCTCTGGTACGTTACCGTGCTGCGACCTTCCACCCCGTGCAGAAGTCGCTGGTTCTTGCTGAAGCGTGTCGTTATTTGGAAAATGAGCACAATTCGAGTCTGAGCAGGACGCTTGCACAAAATCCAAAGCCCTCCCTGAGGAAAAGAAAAAAAAAAAGCTTAAATAAACTGGTTTGAACCGAGACTACTGAATTTGTCCCATATCTATCGATAAGCCTGTGATTATGTAAATTCAGAAATATGTTGCTTACTGAAACAAGAAGGGGCATCGTGCATACCAAAGCACATTGAGTTACACCACCGTACCTAACCCAGACCCAAGGGTTCGGATGAAAGCGGGAGTCTGGCCTCGATGCTGTTTTGTGATGATTTGGGGGAAACGAGGCTGCTGCGGTTGTGCCGAAGCCCGTAACGAGCTGCGCGAGCCGACCCCGTGAGAGCCGCGGGGCGCAGACCGCGCAGGGGCCCGTCTCCAGCTGGTAACGCACCATCCCAGCAAACGTCATCCCTACGGACTTCCAAGGGACGGGGAAGCCGTTCGGCACGGAGCTGCAGACGCCGGCGGAGCACGCCCGAAACCACGGGCTGCTCGGGTACGCGTTCCTGCCGGCTGCACGCGAGGTCTCCCGCTTTCCTCCGTCCAAGGCTGTATTTCATCGTGTGCAAAAAGAGCTCTGGAGAATGAATTATTCATATACTCCAAATAACAACCGCCAAGAACCATAATTTTCTACAAATCTTCTGATTTCCATTCTGCATTTTGCCTTCAGATTCCCCTAGGCTACACGGCGGCTCGTACGTATGAAGAATGCCTTATTATAGATTACAGCGGCTGCTTGAGCCTTTTCCACATACGTTTTTTGCTTTTGTTTGCACAGTTTCCAGCACCGCTTCTGTAGAGCCCTCGCTTCTCAAAGAGCATAACCGAGCGCTCAGCGTGCCGCGCGAGGCCTCCCCGCCCCTGGCCCCCGCCAGCGCAGCCGGGAAATAACAAGGCCGCTCTCGAAGTATGAAATTTCCAAGAGAGTTTGCTCCTTTTTTTGTTCAGTCTCTCGCTGTTCTACGAAAAGCTCCCTATTAGAGCAGCTTTGGAAAACTGCATTAAGAAAATAGACGCAGATGCGGGCAGATGGGCAGGCTGGGGCTGCCCACCCAGGGAAGCTCATCAGCAAGACAGCCAGATGCTCAGGGCAACCACGTCGCCTGCTGCAGATGCTGCCCCGTCCAACACCCCACCTCGCCCGGGGGCAGGAGCAGCACGGAAGGTCCCAGCCAGACCCACGCTTGCACCCGGCGCCGACCCTTCTCGCACTTCTCCCTTTAGAGAAAGGATCCCGCTTTCACGCTGACACCGTGGTGGATGGAG
This sequence comes from Dromaius novaehollandiae, assembly GCF_036370855.1. Taxonomy (NCBI): domain Eukaryota; kingdom Metazoa; phylum Chordata; class Aves; order Casuariiformes; family Dromaiidae; genus Dromaius; species Dromaius novaehollandiae. The sequence goes on along the minus strand of NC_088104.1, from coordinate 1,684,881 downwards.
ATGGGTGCATTTTTAGGGTTTGGGGCCTTTTTTGGTTTTGCTTTTGTGCTTAATCCCACTATCAAATATACTACCAGGAAGCATGAGGTGGTCAAACACGGGAGCTCTTACAGGGATGGGGTTGGGGAGATGCATGGCTCAGGAAAGGCCTCAACCGCAGTCAAGTTTCACACCCTCGGTGACAAATTGTGTGAACGGCGTGTCCATTTGGTCCGTTAGGGACATTAGAGAAGGCCAATATCCAGCCTCTTTTAGTGAAAAGTAAAAATTACACTGTTCTAGAAGGAAAGCCTTTGAGTTGTTTGTTGTGACTTTGACGTCAAAAAAGACGACTCCCACACCCTTCCTGCAAAGTAGGGTTTTCTAGTCACAACCGAATTATTATTTATAGACATATTTACTGTATCAAGAGAAATTGTGTGATGACTACTTTCCCTCTGAATACATAAGCTCAGTTTTAATGGGGACTTGAACGCTTGGAAATTGCAGTTAGAAAGGGGCCTCGCCACCGCCGGCACGCAGCACGCGAGATGGAGCCAGGAGCTGGAAGAGCCGCTCGTTGCAAAGTCACGTCGAGGGGCTGAGGACAAGGAGGCTGGCGGGAAGGGAGAGGTCAACACGAGCCTCTCCCTGGGAGGCTGCGTTGGGAGGAGCACGCGTAGGTGCTCCGATGCAGAGACCCTCGCCTAGATACGTCTGGGGTCCAGAGAAAACGCGTGGAGGCCCCAACACCCAAGTGGCATGCACGTAGCTGTGCAAAGCGCAGGTTAGAACAAGACTTCGGTGCTGCATGCAGCTCCCAGGCAGAAACAGCCTTGGTCACAGGTTTGGGTGATAGCTCTGAACCAATTAAAGATAAAAGAATTTGTGCAAAATGCATGCTGCTGTGCCGATTTCACCAAGCGATCAACTTCTGCACAACCTACAAGCTGAGAAAGCCATTGACACTGCTACTCACACCTGAATTTCACTGCTACCTTTTAAACACTTTTTCATGGCTTTCTCTTGCAGTCCACCACCCCTTAAAAATCCTGGGCAGCTCTTTGGCTCATTCTTAAAAATGGCCATTCCCATGGAAACACAGCTCAGTGCTGTGCCACAGACAAATTAACACCAAAGAGTTCAAGGACAGCAAGGTCTGGGTTAAAACAGAGGTCCTTCTTTTAAGATGAAAAGAAAATTTGAGATCAAACAGTACATAAAATCTATTTAATTTGCCCTGAGAATTTAATTGGATTCTTTGTAGCTTCATGTCTTTGAATTGAACTGAGTGATAAGGGTCCTGTGCTTCTTAATTGAATTAGATGTTGTGCCACACACACAAAGTCCGAATGTGTGGAATCTAACAATTCAGGACACAATAAATGCCAGCTGTGGCATAGGTTACATTTTCAGTTTATTCCATCATGCATGAGTACTCACGCCGCTGTTCAAAATGAATTGCAAAAAAAATATCATTAGGAAATGGGTTAAAGCTCGTTGCCAGGAAACACAGTGGCCACTGAATATAATGAGGTCGTGACTTGATTTTGTCTGTCATCTAAGTAGTGAAAACTATATGTATGTGCATATTTTATTTATTACACTGGGATAGGAATGATGTAAAGCCCCTTTCCTTGGTAGTCAGCTTGCATTAGTCTTTACCTGAAGTTACAAGAAAATGTTTGAATAGCTGTATGTAAGGACATGTTGGGACAACGTATGTGCTTAAAGATTCAGTGTGTAACCTAACAAAATGAATTATGTGTAATAGACACAGTTTAAACAATCTCTGAATATACCGAGGAGCTTCAAATCAGCTAAGAGTACCGATATAAGAAGCTGTGTTTCTGCCGTAAAGAACATCTCCTTTCATTACAGAACATCTCCTTTCGTTCCTGTTAGATATCATGCCATTCGAGATGCCTGCTTTTGGGAATTCCTACAGCGTAAGGAATGAAGTTACCGCATTTCCCACCTTGTGCCCTCTGAAGACCGATGAGGAGCTCACTTGGCAGCTTGACCTACCTGTATTTTCTCTTGGACAAGTTCAGACCTATATTTTCTCTTGGACGAGTTTGGATGTAGCCGTGGACGTTCAGGAAAGGAGCTGAGCCATAAACCAAAAACCCAGGTACAGTTGCCAGCTTAGGGCAGTGGAGATTCCAGTGTAGACCCAGGCTTTAACTTTGCGCACATAACCTCGCCTTTAGCCAAACAGCAAACCCCAAACCTTTCATAAAGCAACCTCAGATCTGGTGAAACTTCGCTTCCACTTCTAGATTAGATCCCTTGAGGCAGGAGGAGAGACCACCCCCAAGCACTGCTCTTTTTCCTTTGATAGACATTTTAAAACTTTCAATTATATTATACGCATTTGCAATGGAGCTATTTAAAAACAGGTTGGCTAGTGCAAGCGGGAGGCACCCGTGCAGCTGCAAGGGGCCCCTGCGCAACCAACGGTTCAGACAGCTTAGGAGTGTAAATCCAGCATACTTTCATGACATTTTATGTCTAAGAGAAAAAAACTTTTGGATAACTTTGTTCCCAGTCTCTAAAGCAACTTTTTCCTACTCTACAGTTTTTTAATCGTGTTTATCAGGTGGCAGTAATGAGCTGCATGGTTACATACTTACGTAGTTTCTGACAGATGTGCAACACCAGCCCAGTACACACCGGTCTGAAACATTTTGGCAGATATCAGACATGATTCTGCTGCAGTTTTAAGGCTAAACTCCTGTTTTGCATTCTGTCATTGAGGCTGCCGCATCAGCAGACCGTTCTGCAGAAGAGCGACGCATCTGACCAACAGACACCAGCTCCCTGCTGATGTGCTCGTTAGTTTTCAGCAAAGCTACGAACACAGCGCTGGAATTTCTCAGGGAAAACAAAACTTTTGCTATATCACACCAATCCATCCAAGTTTAGCCGCAGTCAGTTATTCGGGTGATGGAACAGCCATAGCCGCACGCAGACTCGCCTCTTCTGGGTCTATCTGCTGCACAGTCGTCCCAGAGCAATTCACGCTTACTTTAATAACTTCTGATTTAAAGGAGATGGTGGGTCCTGAGGGAGGCTGCTCGGTGGGGACTTCGCATTCGTGGTCTCAGGTGCTCACCACCCCCAATTTCTGCAATATTTCCTCATCGTTACTGGATCTTCCCTCCCTCCTGCCCCCTCTTCGGGCAGTTAAACTTCAACCACAGAAGATATAAACCTACCATCAACTACAAAACACAGTTTTCATTGCTGAAGGATCTCCACCAATTATGCAGGACTAACAGAAACACCCATTTTGCAGCTCCTAATCCTTAAAGCAGCACATATTCACCCCAAAATGCAACCAGCCTCGATAACGTTTGCCACCTCCCGAGTGAGCCTGTATCTAAAGCGGTACCATGAAAGCACCAGCAGCAACACGACCGTGGTGGTGCAAAGTCTCATGACGTGCAGCCACGCACATCCGCGTCTCTTCAGACGGCTCCAAGCAGCACTGCAGAAACTCAGCAGGCATGCAACAAAGCTACAGTGGAAAGAGCTAAAAATATTAATTTTCTAAAATCTTATTTTAATGAAGTGCCTCAAAGATTGTTTCCTATCCATCAGAAATTTAGGATTGACCTCAAGGGAGTTGTAAACCCAGTAGACACTTACTCACCCTCACTGCTCTCCTCCGCTCTCCCGTTAGAGATTTCCTCCTCTGTTTAACAGCTTTTGACCCGGGGGCAAGAACACAAGGTTAGAACAGAATAAGTTAATTATGGATTTTCTGTGAATAATATTTGAAGTGCAGATGTATAACTGGGAATTGATTCTGTTGGCTGGAATGGAACATACTTGATAAAAAAAATCTATGTTACAGCCTTCTCTTTACCATTTTCCCAGGATATCTTAATTACTTCAGTTCTCACAGTAGCAAAGAGCATCAGATTCATCACCAACCCCAGCATGGCCTCGTTTTACACGGGGAACTTGCACATAGTAAAAAACACACTCAGGGGAGTTTTATTGTTTGAAACTTTGTGTGTAGCAGACCTACTTCTGACTGCAAATTTTGTCACAGATGCTTTACGAGTTGGACTCCCGAATCTTCCTTTATGTGGCCCGTGACGGCCTCCCTTGGGAATCCAGGTGGCCCTCGTGGGATACTTGCCATTGCTGCTGCTATGGATCCTATTTGCAATAAATATTTAAATTGTGATGTACGTTTTGTGCTTCCCACTACCAGCTACAAAGCTCTCCAAACGAGGGGAAAGAATTCACCGCACAGGGCACGTCCGTGTCTATTATTCCCTATTCGCGGTCAGGTTGCAAGTGCCCTTGGGCCTCAACTGTTTGCTGTATTGGGAACTGTATAAGCAAAGTCCAAGTTCTCAGGGAGGCTCTGTACACTTCAGTGCAAATAACTACTAGTAGACTAGATTTCATTAGTTTTTCTTCACCTACTTCTTTTTATCTAGGGACTTCTGAGGAGTAAAGCTGACATTAACCAGGCATCTTTTTCCCTCTGCAAATAATGGGATGGTTGAAGAACTTAACTTCGAAGTGATGGATGTAGCAGAGTCATCTTACTACTTATTTCTGGTTTATTGGTCACTTGCATCTATTCAGCCTGCTCCAGTTGCAGAAATTAACAGAATTTAATCTTGCAGAAAGCATTTCATGAAGCTATTGCATGGTAATACCCTGAATATGAGAAGGTGCTAATATATGAGACCACAGCCTATTTACTTCTCATTTCAAGCTCCATCGGAAGCATAAGAAAAAAAATCTGTTTCCTTCAGGGAAGAAAATGTTAGTTTTCAAATTCTAATGGAGGATGCAAGTGTCAAAAATTGAGACCTTCCTTTTAAAATGCATCTTTGCAAAGTTTAATTTAGAAAAGGAAAGCTCCAACTTGCACGTGATGTGTAGACAAAACTTCATTCATGTCATAAGTTACCATTAAATTCTAGATGCAAGAAACAGATGCAAATTACTTAGCTTGGAGAGGGTCCCTCTGCCATTGAGGAAAATGAAGCAATCTCATGAAGATCCTTACTTTTCTGTATGGATCACACATTTAGAAAAAACTATTTTTAGAACAGCTTGCTTTTCCTCCAAAAATGAGCAAACTGTATTTTTACTGTTAGGATATTATCACAAAAGAGGAGAGACTAGTGCAGTTCTGACTAATGCAATCTTATAAGTTTCTACTGAAATTCTCCCTAAAACAGACAATACAGAAAAAATATTTACAGGATACATAGTGAACCACAACAGCAGCAATCATAAGGACTGGAGGGAAAACCAGCAAATGGCGGTAAATGGGGCGAAAGCCTAACCTCCTGCAACTTTGACAGCACATCCATTGATTCCCTTTTCAGCAAGACAGCAAAACTTGGCAGCTGGCACATTGCTTCTGAACATCTGCGACTGCACATTCAGTTAGGAACCCAGCTGGAAGGTAAAGCTATCTAGGAACCTAGTCTAACGTAAAGTTCATGCAACTTTGCATACGCTAACATCCAAGGAAGAGACCTCCCACTTGCATATTCCTTATGGGATATCTCAAAATGTTTAAAAAAGTGTATCAGGGAGGTGGCAACTGAAGAACCCATCTTCCTTGAAATACTGATTTCAGAAAAGACTAGTCTTTACTTCCCTGCAAGCAGCAATGCACTGAAGAACTTAAGGGGAAGCAAAATATTTAAGTCATGCTGTCTTGCCTTATAAAGCCAGAAGCATCTGCCCAGAGTCGTTTCACCCCAGAACAGTCAGGATTTGGAGGAGATTCCGTGTCATGGAAGCACAGAGCTGGACTTCGGTCTGAAGACTGGCACGTTGGAATCTTTTTGAAAACTTGATTTTTTTGAAATACTTCTTAAAAAAAATCAGTCCCTTCATTTTATAACAGACTGAAGAGAGTTTAACAAACTATATTATGTAATCCTTGAATTACATCATCCTCCTCATCCTTGGAAAAATTTTATAAAACTTGCAAACCTAATAGCAGCACACATGAGTGCACAAGGCACATAAAAGCTCCTTAGAAAGCGTGAAGGACAAGCTCCTCTTCAGCAAACAAAAAGTTTAAACAGGTGTTAACATTTTCTGTGGCAGACAAGAAAACAATTGGCCAATAAATCACTATTAGGGAAACACTATTTTAAAAAGGAAAAAGTATTTCAGTACTATGTAGCAAAATATATAATAAAATGCTCAGGCATTCGACCAGAAAGTGGCTTTTATACCAACGAGTGATGTCCATTCAGTTATGTTAAACAGACACTGGCATACTAGACTAGCACGGACTCACCATGCCGTTACTTACCCCAAATTTAAGCCATCTTTGAGAACAGACCAGCTGGACTAAGGAACTGCGAAGGTCTAGGATTAGCGCTGGTGACAAATCTAATCCATTGGAGTTTGCCAGTGAATCAGAGAAAAATGGAGTATTAACAGTTATCATGTACTTTTATTTTGTTTAAATTATATAAAATTTAAGAACTCTGAAAGGTTCAAACCAGGCAGAAGCTGTCGTTACAGACTAAACCTCACCCATTTTGCACCACAGAGTCTAAGCAAGACTAAGGTTATAAAAAGAGGCAGGATTATATCACTCATTTACAGAGAACGAGCTTAGATTTTTAGAATGAAAAAGATCCAAGTTTTTTTGCTTAGAGCAAAGATCATATTTCTAAAAGGCTGGAAAAAATTGGGAAGGGTTCAGACAAAAGCTACGAGAATGACTAAGTTCAGAAAAACTTGCTTTATTGTGAGACTAGCAGCTCTCACCCGAGGAAAGATGAAGCGCTCAGCAGACATGAAGGGCTCCTCAGCTTCTCAGTGCAAGGCACACGATGGCCAGGAGCCGGATCATTTCAGGACTGAAATATGCAGACGCCAGTTCAATAGCCAAGGTAATTTTCTCTTGGTAAATTATTCCAATAGATGGGTACAATTTCTAATAGAAGTTTCATATCAAGACTTGAAATATTTTCTGTGCAAGGTCACGTACTCAGGGATTACTGCTTTAAGGAAGGATGGGTGACGTGGCCAAAGCTGCCCAGAAGCTCTGGCTGGGCTGGGAGAGGCTGCAACCAAGAGACTGACACTTCCCAGGAAGCAAGGCCATTCCCGAACACACCGGCTGGATTTCGGTAGGAAAGGTGCCCTTCGAATCCCCCGTCAGCCACAGACCTGCAAGGTGTTCTCTGATGGTCGTGTCATCAACTCACCTTCCGAGAACAACAGTAAGTTGAGAAACGGCTCAGAGTACTTTCAGACCGCTTTGGACATGCAGTTCGGAGCCCTACAAAGAAGGGAAGGCTTTGAAGTTTCTTCGTTTGTTATTTTGTGAATTACCTTCAGTCTTTTCTAGACATTTCTAAGAAAAGCAGTCAAAAAGCAATAGTTTCTTTTCTAACACCCTCTCTGCGCTGCAATACTGAGCAGCTGCTTCGCTTCGACATGTATTTCAGATTTAACATCACAAATAAAAATACTGGCCCTATATTTTAGCCATTCTGTGGAGTCCTTCTCTTTGGGATGAAAAAGTAGAAAAAGCTTCACCGAAAATGCTTCACAGACGTGCATCTCAGACCCCACCATTTTGGACTCCTGCTCAAGAACCCAGCAAAGACTGGAGACTTGCATCATTCCAACTAAAACAGACCAAACAGCACGACTTTAAGGTCAAATAAATTTATGAAATGATCTTTTCATAATTGCTGCAAATATTTAGCACCTGGCTTCTTTTGGACAATATTGCTAATAAATTAAGTTTTTGCAGAAGATCTTGTTTTCTGCAGAAAACAATACAGCAAGTAAAGACTTTAAATTAGTCATTTGCAGCAGTAGAAACTGTTTATTTCACTTTTCATCATGCTATTACAGATACTGCTTCTGTAGACCAGCTACCCACACAACACCTGCCACTGTAATGGCTAGAAGAGTGCATTAACTTTTCTGGGGATATCTTAAACATATAGACTCTACAGACATTTATTAGTTTTTTAATCATTTACAATGGCATGTCTAAAAAAAAAAAGATTAATCTAAACCAAAACATAGTCATCTCAGTCTTTTAACATCCTGGAAACCCAAACCAAAGAAGCTTGTATTCATGTGTCGTCTGAACATAAAGCATGTAGAAATGAGATGCTAGTCAAATATTTTCCATGAAAATGCAATTGCTTTGTGGAATCACTGCTCCTGCTTCACTAAAGAGATGAAGTTAGCAGAAAGCCTAATTCTGGAAGAGGCCGTACAGAAGATAGTGATGGTCCAAGCAGCCCAACTTCCCGTTGCTCCCACCAATCCTGTACATCCATACGCTCTCCAGAAAGGATTCGTTCGGTTCATGATGACATTTAAAGGGAATGCAACAGCAACGTGGAATCACCTGGAATATTTTTTATTCCAGCTAAATGGGTGAAGAGGAGAAGCGTGGCCCTGGCTGGCAGGTATCCCAACGGCAGCGTGCTCTCGGCTCCCCAGCCCCGGAGACGCAGGAGCAGCACTGCACAGCCTTACGGCCACAGGATTTGCCGCTTGCATAGCATAAAAAATATTACAGCAGTGGAGCTATTTCCCCTATTTGGGTTTTAAAGCCCTTTTGCCCCCTTTTTGGATACAAGATCAGTGAAGACTGAAAAAGTTAAGCTTTTTCAAAAAGCCTGGTAGATTTTCCCTGTCGGCTTCCCTTTCTACCAGAATGGGGTGCATCCAAGGCTGACAACCACCAGTTTTGATATGTGCTCACCCAGCGAGCCCACTCCAAGATTTAACCTGCTGGCTATTTCCAACTCAACCCGAAGAGCCTGGCATGAGTAATTACGCTGCCCCGAGTCCCACGGGCATTACAGCTGCTCAGAGGCGGGAGGGACGAGGCCGGCTGCCCGCGGTGGGATGGTGGACGGGGTGCTCATGGCTTCGGTACCAGAGCTGGCTGCGGGAGGGGACAGGCTGGGGTGGCCCGGGGACAAGCCCAAGGGACACCAGAGCTTTTGCTTTTCCTAGGACTGGCTCTGCTCCAGCCTATGTCCGTGAGTGTTCAAGGCATGACATATCTGATGCATAATGTAAATATGTTAAAGCCAAAGGCAAAAAAAAGAATGGTGAGAAATGATGAAGTCTACATGGCAGTGAATTAGAGCACCTAATGGGGATTGAGCATGAAGTCTTTAACAGATATTACTCAAATAACTTGAGTTATAATAAACAGAGTAGAGGATTTAACGAAAGAAACATTGAACTATTGTCTTCAGAGAGGGAAAGAACTGACAGCAGGGAGATAAATCTGAAGTGACTAATGCTGGTTAGGATAATTTGTCCTTTTAAAATTTATATTTATTTCCCATTAAACTTCGCATATCTGAGATGGTGACTGTTGGCTGAAAAGTTATTGGAACACTTCCATTCTTTCAATTATAATAAAGAGTAGATGAAAAATATATAACCTATCTTAATTTTTCTTCCACTTTTTTCCCCTTCCATCAGGATGAAACAGTCCCTTAATTCATAGATTTGAGATCTTCATAACTGATCATTCCCTATTCCTCATATTTCTATTCCCCTCAAATTTAAGAGCGTTTATGAAATGAAACACTTAAATGACTTCAGCAAACCACAGAGCCTGTTTCTATAGAGACAGGTCTTTCCTGATTCAGTAAAACATTTGTGAACACGGGGAAAAGGGACAAGGCACCAGGACAATAAGCAGCATTAAACACGCTAGATAACTGTAATCCACTGAGTTTGAGCTTGCAGATGAGTCTAATTAGCAAATAATTGTTTTGAAAAGATTGCATAACCTAATAGCTTTTCCACCTGAGAGCTGCACTTTCCTTTTTCAGCAAGAAGCAGGGTGCTTCATCACCATTACACACTGCTGCTGCTTTTAGTCATGCAACATAAATGACCCTCCCTCCCTCCGAGGGACAAAACACCAGTTTCAGTTAGGATGCATGCCCAGGGGGTGGAATATGCTTGATTTTAACCAGAGAGCAGCACTGCGATCACAGGAAAAAAAACAACAAAAACAAAAAAACACCTTTACAGCTGGTATTAAATAGGAAAAATCGTAGCTTCACCTTTGGCGCTCGATCGAGTCCATGCCTCAGTTATCACGAATAACGAGAGTTAACTCAGCACAGAAGTTGAGATATATGAATGCATTTGAACTTTGCCAACTGCATGAGAATTTCCTACTGCAACAAGCACTTAAACAGTGCTAATTTGGAAATATTAATTTGCCCTGGTCATTCGGATCATGGACTGAGGCTCATTAGGTATTTTCAGGTAATTCATATGCCGTTTCGAGGCATCCTAGGGCACCCGAAACATCCGCACCAGAGCGGTAGGTGTAACACAGGCCCTATGGGCTCTTCTAGAGCTGGAGGCCAAGTAATGCTTCCAAAGCTGTCAGCAAACTTGCATTTTCGTGCACATAAGGTGCTCCCAAAATGTCTTTCTGTGACCCCTTTGGGCTTTCAGGGGAGCTGTGGATTCTCACCAGAACAGAGGAAAATCGTGGCTCCCTGCACAAGTCCTGACCTGCAAGGGGAAGAAAGGAGGTGCTGGGACAGGCTTGAGGTTTGAGACGTCCGCGTGCCAGCGCTTACAGCACTGCCTTCCCTTTGGCCAAAGCTGCTCACCCAGCATTTCAAGCACGGAAGCAATTTCTGTGTATCTAAAGCAGGAGGAAGCGTGGTAACAGTAGTATTTATTATAAATAGCTTTGGCATGGCCGCTTCCTCTGCTTTTCCTTTTTCCTTCTGCAATGCCAAGTCTCTCTCTAGTTCTCTCTGAAAACAGATTTTTTTCCTCCCTTACTCATGTTTGCTATTGAAAAAGCAGAGGCATAAGGAGAAACTTTCACAAGAATAAGTGATTACTATTAAACTAGGAAAAGAACTGTAAAGATCATTTTTTCCCCTTTACCTATAAGAGGGATGACAAGGACAGCAGCTAAAAGCAGGAAAAGTGACAGAAGCCAATTGCTTCTGCTCATATGCTTTAAGTATTTGCTCCACATTAGATACCAGCTTTGAGGAAAGCCAGTTACAGTTGTAGAAGCTGCATGGAGCACAAGAACGGTGATTTATCAGAAACATTGCTCCACATCTGCAACACCTTGTAACGGATGTGCTGTGTACTGCACACACTGCTGCAGTAACGCTGATAAAATACATTTCAAATGCTATAAAAAGTAGGGAAGGATTCTTCTAGAGTTTTTTGGTTTTTTTTTTTAAGAAATAGTTGTGGTATACATATACCATTAATGTATAAAAAATGAATGTGTAATGAATGGGTAAAAAATGATGAAGTGAAGTAATAAAAGATCCACTCGGGACAGCAGCTGTTGCCTCAGTGCCACCATTGCACCCCCCCATACTTTCTGTAATAGCCAATAAAGCGATGGTTTTACACTTACCACCATCATTGATGCTGCACTTTAGTTCAAGCATCCTCATAGTGAGGACCTTGCCATTTAATAAGCATTTTTACTTTTCCCTTTTGAATACGGACTATTAGCTCAACATCAAATGCCTTCATGTGAAGTCAGCAAAAATTTTCAAGCTATTTTGAATCCCTCCATGTCGAAAACAAGGGCAAAAAGACGCAAGAAAAGAGCAGGGCACGGCTGCCCACCGCAGTCCCACCACCGCCTGCCAGGAGCGCGGTGCTCCCGGGCAAAAGCCGGCACATCGCTCCGTTTAAAAACGTAGGGAATTCTCTCCTAGGCAAACCCGGAGAGGCCAGTAGCAGATACACACACGACTGCTCGCAGGAGCAAAGGGCTCCTGCTCCAAGACTCACCGTCCCTTGCGCTCGGCAGAACGCAATGCTTGTTTCAGTAGAAAAATGAGTGCAGAATTGCCACAATTGGTGCACAAAGCAAAGATACACGTCTGATCCCAGCAATCATTTCCAGTTGCTATAGAAACAACCTTGCCTAAAAAGGACCATGCTTAATGTGCCATTAAGATGAAATACTGCAGTGAATTACGCTCATTTATACATATTTTGCCCGTGATGCAATTCCTGCAATTCACTGGATGCCAGGTTATCTGTTAGAAAGTTATTCGCATTGCATAGGCCAAATAACGGCTGGGAGCTTGCCTATGTGGATATTTAAATAGAGAGGAGTTTCCGCTGCTGCTGGCGCCTGGTGCCCATCGCGGTGCCGCGGATGCGCGAGAACAAGGCGGGACTGGGACATCGATATAAAAATAAATGGTCACAGGGAGAAGATTCTGCTCAGTAATCCACAACCACAAAAAGCCTAAAAAAAATAAAAGCCTGCTGAGATTGCAGAGTGGAAGACAAGGTGAAAGGCTATGTAACTTCATGTGTGCAAGCATACTGATATAGTGATTTTGTTGTTAAATGCATTTTAGCAGAAGTGCCCTCCAACAGGCCTGGACACCACTTCAGATACACAAGTTAACAAGAAAAGATCTGCAAGGCAAAGCACTGCTCAGAGCCCGCTTTCCCAGATGTGCCAAAAACCAAGGCCAGGGGAACGGAGGCGTTTGCAAACATGGTTATTTCCATGCACAAAAGTGCTGGAAACTGAATCGGAGTCCCTGCCGACCACCTCCTCCACATCCCCTGCTACCATTAAATAAATAACCTAATGCAGCTGCTGGCACTGCATCCCACTCTTCAGAGCAGATACCCTCTGGGTATTAGAAGCAATAAACCTGTGCAGAAACATCCAGGTAGCTCTAATTCAGGCATCACCTGGGAATCCCCTTCTGGAAAAATACTACTGTGGATCTTTCAGCTTTTAAGACAAGATCCGAAATAGCTAGTTTCATGGGTAGCTTGTTGCTCTCCAGGTATTAGAGCATCAAGATAAGACCAACACGTTCAGAATATCTCAGGCTATAAAGATGAGCTAATTAGAATCATAAAGCCGCTAACGAACATTAGAGGCAAACTTCTATTAGTCTGTGACCAAATGCAAAGTAACACAACCCTCCAGTTATTGTTCTAAATAATTCCTATGAAATAAGAATAATTGTTTTTCTGAAAGCGACTTTGCAACATATGGAGCCTAAATGCCCAGACAGGAACATTATAGTTGCATATTGTATTTTTCAATCAATATTCAGCAAAACAACATCCTCAAAATGCTTAAAAATTAGAATTCTCCATCTTAAATTTGCCAGTGATGTGTCTACCACAGAAGGACTCTTGGTTCCTTCAAGTCTTTTTTTTTTTTAAATCACTCAAGAAATTAGAATTTAATTTCGTACAAATAATATTTAAGTATTTCATTTCAGTGGTTGAACATCTCAGCTTTTAAATTCTAGCTTTTGCCCTTTTGTCAAAGAAACAAAGCCATCTGATATTTCATTTTCATCATTCATAAACAATATTTTTTCCTGGTTTAAATATTTCTCTAGTGGACAACAGTCTTTAATCCCAGCCTGAGTATAAAAAATTTATACCTTTTGTGCCCAAATTTGTGGCACGCAGCATTTTGAGGAGCCAAAACCTGTGTAACAATAAGACATCCTCTGTGTATTTACACTCCACCCGTAACACCTCCCTGCAGGGGAGAATGCTGCTTAGCACAGGAGTTTTGACAGACTAATGTTATGGGCATTGGAAGAAGCTCATGTTACTCAGTAAAAAAACTTCAAGTCATTATATATTCAGCTCACTGAGCTGCAGGAATAGTTCACCCGAATTTTTTTACTGCCAAAAAAGAAAAAAGGAATCCATACACTATCACGTGTGCCAAAACCACATCACTCTGCTCTGGAAGTAGTGTCCAAATGCATTTTATAGTAGAGCAAAGGAAAAGCAATATATATACATTAGCTTCAAGTCCTCCTTAATTACTACAACCTTGCTTATCCAATAGTAGTGCATTACTTAAAAACAACTTCACAAATACTGTAATGCACAAGTCAGACAGTTCTGGGCTTCTTGTTAACGACACCCTTCAGCACCCCAGTCCTTGGAGATTTGCAGCCAATTTAGAAAAACCACCCTGTGGAATAAAGCCCAAGCCCCCAGGCACGGATCATCCGAAGTTTGTCTAGTGTCACATTTAGCAGCGTCCTCGTCCCTCCGCAGCCACGCGGGAGCCCCAGTGCCAGCGGCAGGCGGGAGGAAAGGGCCATTCCAAAACCCGATTGCGGGGTCAGCAATAAGACCCTGCTCTTTATTCACAAATATGCATGCCATTTATTGAAGATATTCAGGCTTGCTGGTAAAATAAAATGCAGAAGCTCCTCGTGTAACTCCATTTCGCAGAGCTCTTGCACAAACAGCTGTCTGCAGTCCCACGGACACTGAAAGTGTCCACATCTGGCATTTCCTGTTGTGACACGTAATAGGCAGCAGCTGTTCTGATTTTTGGTCAATAATTAAAGACGGAGAATAAGTATTATACTTGCTGTTTTGCATCTCTCCTTTCTCACACCGCTGCCTTCTCCAGGACACTGATCGCTCTCTGCATCCTGCTCACGCAGTTCATTCGTCCTGTCTGTCATTTTCCCAACTGAAGAATCGTAACCTCCCTGACTTCCCCTCCAGAAATCACTCCATACTCCTGTGGATGGGAGAAAAATGACAGCAATTATCAGCCCTATAGACTTTTAGACACTGCAAGAGGGGAACGGGTGTCAGAACAACATTTAAAATACAGATGCACCGGTTCAAATCATCTACAAGGTTGGTTTATTTATTAGGAAGAGAAAGAACAAAGGAATATTCTGTTACTGCTTTGACTCTTTGGAAGGATGTTTTGGGTCAAGTTTATCTGCAATGCCTTGCAGACCTTTCCCACTGGCAAAGGCCGCTTTGGAGGTGGTGGTCGTGCCGTGGCGGTTCACGTTGTTTTGCCACGCTCACCACTTGTGCCGGATTTTCCCCTGCCGTTTTTGGCAGGACACAGGCCGTGGCGGATGCAGACCCGGCCCCGACAACCCTCGGGGCAGCGCAAGCCGTGCGGGGCTGGAGCCAGGGCGAGCCCCAACCCTGCCCAAGCCCCGGGCTTGTGCAAGAGCCTCTGGTCTCAGAGCATCACCCTCAAGCCTCAAGAGGTCCCAGCTTCTTCTCTGCAGAGTTCAGGCTTGCTTGAGATAGAAACACTTCCACAAAGCAGATATTCCACAGCCTTTCCACACTGCAGGCATTTTCTCCTCCTTTTCAGGGGTAAAATAGGGGCAATAAAGGCAAAGGCTTTACCATCATGATCAAAGCTTTTGTTAACCTAATTTTCAGATAATCCAATCAGCAATGGAATAGATATTACGTAAATGCTAAGTGGTTGTAGTCAGACTTCTCTATCAACGACCAGTAGATCACAGCCCCGGGGATAACGAGAGCCAGACGCCAGGATTGGTTGGGGGGGGGGGGGGTAACATCATTCCCAGTGCCTGGACATCGCTGTCCCCCACCAGCCTGGCTCGGGCACCAGGCCATGGGCTCGGGCACTGCGGTTGTCCCCATTTGGGGATGGGGTGCAACCCTGCAGCCCCCCCGCTGCCCCTGGGGCCAGCAGAAGCAGGGATTTCACCCACTTTTAAATTATTATTTTTTTTTAATAAAAGCAGACCACAGCATAACACTTCCCCTTCCCGTCCGGGGGCTCCAGGACCAAGGTCGGTCCATCCCGGAGGAAGGGTCCCACGGGGCAGCGACCACGTTTAGCTCCCCCCGTTTCCACTCCGCTCCCTGCACACACCTGGGAGCCCTTGAAGGTACTTTCATACCAGCAGCAAAGAGGTTAAACACATTGACAATGGTGGGAGAGGAAAAAGCCATCAGGAATAGCATTCGGTTACTAAAAGTACCCAGTTTTGGCAGCGAGGGCTCCTTCGGGATACCTGAATTCGGGCCCCGCAGCAGCCGTGCAGAGCACCCGGCAGCGCCCATCGCCCACGGATGCTCGTCAAGCATCAGCCCCCGCGCTCGCTCCGCGCCGGGATCCCGCCAGCCGCCTCCGCCACATCAAACGCTTCCAGCGTCACCGCGCCGAAGCATCAAGCTCCCAAGCTTTAATGCGCTCCCGGATCAAAACCTTCCCGGCTCCCGATTCTCTTTTATTCGCAGACAGACGCGATGTTCGGGCTGCGCCGAAGCGATCCCGGACGCGTCTCCCCGTGTCTGCGACGCGCGAGGTGTTGTATTACACGGTCCCGGGGAGGCATCTCCAAAGAGGAGATGGCTGCACACTTCACCTTGAAAAAAATTGGCATAGATGGAAAACAAGCCTCGCTAGGCTTAGCTGGATTTATCTGCTCATATAAACTGCACGTGTAGCTGCAGGGCTGTGTATAGCCTGGCTTATCTGAGGGCCTCAGCCTTAGGAGCAATCACGTAATTCATTGCATTATTTTTGTAATTATTAACTATCATAGTTTTTGAACAAAAATATTTAAATATTATTCTTTAATTACAGTAACATTTGTTTTTCATTAGAAGCACTACTCCTGATGAGCGTGCTCATTTACACTGATTTTGAGAAGTCCAAGCCCTGCTACTTTACCTGCCTGAGGGCTTCGTTCTGCATAAAGGGCTTTTGCATAAAATTGGGGCTCAGCAGCCGGGGTCACGGTGAATTCTGCAAGGGCACAAGCGTGCAACAACCCCGGAGAAGCGAGTGCTCTGCAGAGGAGACCCAACGTGGAGGCGGCTCCGGAGCCCCCGGCACCGCTGGTCTCCCCAGCGCAGCCACCTCCGGGTTGGAGCAGCACGTAGCTCCTCGGGAAGCAGATTGGGGAATAAGAGGAGCAGGGAGAAGGAATAAACACCAATCTGCCAAGCCCCCCTCTCACACACATTTTAATAGTAATGAGATGTGTTCAGCCCTTATCTCCTTTTATATGCAAAGATTTGCTATCTACATCCAGGCTGCCTTCTGACTTGGTCTAAACGGATGTTACAGCTCTTAGCAACAACCCCAGGTTACGCCTTCAGGATGGATGCAGGGAATGCAGAATCCATGCAAATGTAAAATAAACCAAGAGTCAGAACCTGTTCCAGTGCAAGATGTTCTTCTGAAACACAACCTCACTCAAAACCCCGCAATTTGTCTTTTTATCCCAACCTATTTGCTCGCCTGCAAGCAGAAGTGCAGCCAAACATGCACCATTATCCACCACCCTGCTTCTGGGCAAGGCTTGCTTTTGCTCCTCACCGGCCCCTAATTCCCCCCAAGGTTTGATCAAAATGTTCAAGTGCTGCTTTTTCACAGTCACAGAGAGATTTGAGCAAAGTTTCAGGACTCCTAGTCCCATTATGCAGAACCTTTTGCTTAAACTTTGGCAATACTAGAAGAAAGGTACTGATGAGCATGCTCTTTAAAAAAAGGCTAATTCTGATATTTAAAGGCCAATAACTCACTGAAGTCCATGGGAATTCTTGAACACTAGGCAGAGTCACAAGGCAAAGAAAGGAGCAGAGATTCAAACCTGGGACGAAAGTTTCCCAGGTCCAGCCTCAGCTTTCCCAGCAGGTCTCACAAGCACCACGATTCCCTACAAGATCACGGACGCATTTGTTGGGGACTATTTGGCATCATGGAGCTTTCTGCAGCTATAGTCAGCTGTAAATCCTGAAGAGCAAGGAGTGATCAAAGCCAACACACCAAAACCAATTCAGGAACGCTATATATGAATGAAATAAGCTCAAGAACCTCAAAATAACATTGTTTGTTAATGTTATTGGTGTAACACCTCCAGCAACGCCAGTCTAAGCATAGCAGTGCTACAAGACAAAGCCATTGCACCAGTACTGGATACTCCGCATTACTCCCTGCCTTTGCCAGCGTGCACCTGGCTGGCTCTGCTCCGGGGATTGCTGGTCAGAGCCCGGCCAGCCGGGAGCAGACCCGCCGGCATCCGCTCCCAGGGTCCGTGTCTGCAAGGGCGGCTGCAGAGCTGCGCAGTCCCCCAACCCGTCACCCTGCAGCACAGATTTCAGCAGTAGGACACATGCAGTGTTTAATTAACAGCCCCTCTTTAGCAAAGCGACATACCATGGAGCAGGTAATAAAAACTAAAACCAAGGGGAAGAGCCAGCTGCTGGGTGCAGCTCTGGCTGTGCCACCGGGTGAAAGCTGCCGAGAGCAGCCTGGTTACGCTGATGTTTCCTCGATCAGAGGAAAAAACTTCTCACTTAACAGCATCCAAGTACCTTCTACATCACAAATGTAAATGTCTACCACGAACAAATCAAGGGACTGTTTTACACACTACTCACACACACCTTCACTTCATTATCTGCAATACTCTTAATATGGAAAATAGCAGTAGAATGCAAACAACAGCAAGTTTTTAAGAGCCAGAAGAAACTAAATTAAGTTAAAGATTGGAACAAGCAAGGATAACTGCCCTCTCCAGGCAGCTCAGAGACCAAGGGAAGATTTTTAATAGTAGACCATCCTCCCTGCTGGAAGCAATGGCATTCAGATATTTGCATTTGCTGGGAAAAATCCTTACATATGCTAATTCTCGATAATCAATTTATATTAAAGTTACATCGGTGTTGGCAACTGAAAATAGAAAACATCAAAAAGCTATTCTTACGGTGCAGGGCAGGATGAGTCATTTGAGCTCTGCCGTGCAGCAGTATTTTCGAACCAGGAAAGAGATATTTTGGTCATTACAATTGCTTCCATATTGCAATTGGACACATCTCAATACGGCCAGCTCCCCAAAACAAGTTCCCTAATCACCAGACTTTGTAGGGAAAAATGTCAAGTTCAACATTACGACTGTTGTTAGGAGCCTGGAATAGTACTTTCCACTGTGCAATAAGTACCAGAGATGCAGGAAAGCTTTCCCCTTAACCCACTCTCACGCCTCGATGTTTTAAGGCCAGGCTTGCTGGGGACTCACGATGAAGCCGCTTTGATGCCCAGGGCTGCTGGCTTTCAAGGGCAGCAGCACTTCCATGCCTGTAGACCAGCTAGGTGTTCAAACGTCTTGAACTATTTCTTGCCTTCAAATTCATCTCGTTTCCAAGGAGGGACAGTTCAGAAGTGCTGCTTTGTCCTGAAAAATAACCACCAGGTCAGGCCTCCGTCTGCTCAGCCGAGGTCCAAGGGAGAAATGAAGAACAAGCAAGATGCCACCCATCCGCCCGGGCTCCACGAGAGCAAGTTGGTGACTGCACGTCACTGACCTTACATAACAGACAAAAGATTTTAACTCAGCTCACATTTAGGTGAAAATCTTAAAAACCATCAGCACTGGGGATGTCCAGCGGTTAAGGGAAGCAGAAGGCATGGGCTGCCCCGGGCTAAAACTTTCAGAGTTGAATTTACAGTTTCGGTAGCTGGAATTAGTTTACCTGACATTTTTGCATTCGAAAAGCAGAAAAGCAAGACCTTATGAACTTTTTTTAAACTTCACACTATTTGAAGTCTCAGACTCTTACAGAGAACACTAACATTGTCTTTTTCTATGGGAAATGACATGTATTTGTTCAACTACAATTCTAGGTACAATTCCACACTAAAGTGTATTAGTCTCTTGTGACTGAATATTACCTTATTCAGAAGGCAATATAATGGTAGCTGCCGTTAAAGCTCTGCCACTTCAAAAGGCTGGAGTTAGCTTCTAAGGGGAAAACCGTCATGGAACAACTATTAGGTTTCTTACTAGTGTCATTTGCACATTGGTAGGTTCCTAGGGTTATTTCCCAGTTATAAATAAAACAGACCGGTGTTTTAAAAAAAACAAGACTACTTTGCTTTTTCTTTAGTCCTGTAGAGAATCACAACGATCGCCTCTGTTGCCCAGAGACAGGACTGGAGAGCTCTTGAGGTTCTCCATGACGCACTTGGCCTCCAGCACCTTGAGGGAATGCCATACTTAATAAAACATCATAAAAATCCTTAAATCTCAGCTCAAGAATTTGCCAAACTAGTATCCCAGCGGGACAGAGAAAATACAAGGTTCAACTGAACTTATGAAAAACATTCCAAAAGCAGACAGTATTTATTTCCAAGGTTTGCGACACCAAAGGGAATACTTCAATAGGCAGATACACTTCTCTGAGACCAGTAACAACATCCTTAACAATTTCTACTTTAAAAGTGAAGGAAGATAGTAGAAATTTTGGAAGTAGGTTTCCTTGGTTTTATTTTGCTACAAAAATATTTATGGGGAAAGGAGGAGAAAAGGGGAAAGCAGAGGCAGACAAACCACCGTTCCTGCTTGTGAAGACCAAAATGCCATGGCACGCTTTCCACAGGCCTAAACCTCTAGTTCACCAAAACTAGGATTGTGTGTATATATATACATACATGATATGGGTGTGTGTATATATATACATAAATAAATAGTCTAAAGAAAGATTCCCATGGAAGATGAAACTTTCATAAGATTGTATTGAAAACTGCCTAGAAATAGATTTAACATTTATGAATAAGTGTTAACATGAAGTTTAACTTCATTTTTTTAAAAAACTGATGTTCATATCTTTCTAGAGTTAGACAATTTAAAAAAATGGAGAAAATGAGGCTATAAGGTACTATAAACTTCTTTTCATAAGCGCATAGGAAAAATGTTTAATTTTTCTAATTACCATTAAAGTTTTGTGTCCCCAGTACTCCTGCAAAGGAAGGAATACGGGGGAAATGGACTGTGCCAGTGGGCAATTACAGCCTTGTCAAAGCGGGACAATAAACATGGAGCCTACACGATACGAGATTCTGGCTCCAGCTCACAATGGTAATTGCTTGCTTTATGAGCATTAAATTAACTTCAAAACAAGCAACTTTGGACAGCAGAGACTCCATCCACAGTATATGGGCCATGGCCTGGCTGTGCACCAGAGCAACACTTAATTTGTGGTTTTATTAATTTGAGAAGGGAGAGAAGCAAGCAAATAACCATTTTCATTACGCATTTTAGAACACTTTTCCCAGCAGACACCTAATGTAACCTCAAATAATCTCTGGTAAATTTAAAGTTAAAAAGTATAATAAGGTTTTTGAAAATACAAAGACTAGAATTACAGTATTATTCAAAGTGTTTATGATGTTTCTCCAGTAGGAATACAGATTGCTTGTGGAAAGAATAGTATAATTAACAGAGACAGTAAACTGTGCTCCAAGGAGGCTGCACCTGCTTTTGAATTGTTTGTTTGAATTGTCTCTATTTTGAAGAGTTATTGTTCAGGGCCTGCTGAAAACCTGAAGTGTTAGTGCTCAAAATTATTTTCACAAA
The DNA here is from genome assembly GCF_036370855.1 of Dromaius novaehollandiae. NCBI lineage: Eukaryota > Metazoa > Chordata > Aves > Casuariiformes > Dromaiidae > Dromaius > Dromaius novaehollandiae. Next base: position 1,663,714 of record NC_088104.1, on the reverse strand, counting down.
TAGGAACGCACAAAAAATAAATTTGCTTCTTTCCAATTAAGATAATTCTTTACAATTTTGAATCCTACCACGTATTTGACAACATATCAACTCTTAAGTCTTGAATTCTTACATGGAGTTGAATACGAATAAGAGCTCAGACCTTTTATTCATGCAGTAGACAGATGAAGAGAGCAAGACGCACTCTCCCGTAGAAGCAGCAGCTATTTTGCCATTCCATTTGAAAATGAAATGCAAGGCTCCAGGTCATAAAACAACTGCTCCTTATTTCTATGTTTTAACCACAATTCTAATGCTTCTATTCCAAAATTTGCTATCAAAGTGGGCAAACATATTCTAGGTGAAGGAAAGTAGCATTAAAGAGCAATCGGATAAAACTCTCATCCGGGCTGCCGGTCATCGTCCTGCGTTGGCATCCGCGTGCTGAAACCACCCGGGTCAAGTACAAGTCGTTGCTTTTCGTTCTGGACAAAACTGAATGCTCCTCGCTGCTATTTGTTCACACGAATGTTTGCCAGCCTATCAATTTGCAGTAATAAAGGAAGAGATGTCATCTCATTTCTTAAGCCAGCACGACTCAAATTTAGCTTTCGAGTCGCTCAGCACTGAAGGCAAAGAGGTCCAAGCGCCTGGGCACAGTAGCACACAGGGGCCACGGCCTCTTGGGCCCAGCTCTTCTGTCACCACCAGGCAACAGAATAAACTACAAAAGTCTATTTTTCCATTGACTTCCAAAATACATACACATATATACACACACATATTTAGACAGTCTGTGTCAATGACGTCATCTTTGTTAAAAGAGCAAGCTTTCAGGAAGCGCAGCCTTAGGGTACTTCATGCCTATTTCTAAAGAAATCCTTTCTGAAAACAATTTCTTTTTAAAACAGAATGAAACGGAAAGTGTTGCAGAGATGCAACGTGGTGCCTGCTTCTCACGGGAGCAGCTGGTAGAAGATGCCAGGCAATGTTCTACAGCGTTTGCCTGATAAAGTTTTAGTTCAGTGTGTTAAATCTCCTTCTTCAGATCTCCCTTCCTTTGATTTATTTATAGTACCAAAGCAGTCCTGTCTTTTGCTACACTGCATGTTGAGGAAAGGGGACTAGTACCTAGTTCACTGGATCATCTCTCCTTATTTGCTGGATACCCTCCTCACTGTGTCCTCTGAATAGCTCACTGGATGAATCTACAAGCGATCAATACGAATAGCCCTCAGTAACACCCGATGTGTTGCCACGCACAGCAGAGTCTCCCGAGTCTCTGCAAATTGATGCAAGAAAGTTTTTCCTCCCCCTGAGTTTAATACCTCCAACTCTATAATCAATAAAACAAGGTAGCTGTTAAAAACAAACAGGGAAACAGAAACACTCAGCAGCCATTAAAGTGAAAATACCTTAACTAAAGAAAATGACTATTATTAGAAACCCATTTCTTATTTATAAGCAATATGAAATTTTAATAAGGATAAAATCAGCAGTTGCCCAACTAAAGCAAAGCCAATTAGGCCAAACCAGCTCAAACTGCACAGTATGAGATGTACCTTTTTATCATCTGGACAAAGGCATTTAAAAACAGCTCCAAACCAGAACACGGCTCAAAGCTGAAGAAAGTCTCCAAGGAGGATACCCAGGCCTAGCAGAAATCAGATCCATCAGAGATCAGTCTCTCTACAGCATGAAAGCCATTGCTACATGTTAAGATGGAGGCTCACGTGGTTAGAGTCCTAGTGCTGATTTTGGAGGCATCATTACATTTTGAAAATGCTGTTTATTTAGTAGACAGCTCATTTTTATGAGCCAAGTTGTTTTCCCTGTCACTCTCACACTCCTTAAACTAAACCCTAGTAAGGGAAAGTTTGTCTTGCTTTCACCTGGGCCCTTCTCTGCTCCACAGCTGGGATATATTGGTTTGAGCCTTCCCTGGGCTGCTCAAGGCCCCTTAGCTCTAGGCCTTCGACAAGCACTACGCTTGCAGCCAAGAAGGATTTCTCAGTTTGAGAAAGCAGCCCTGATCAGCCTTCTCCCTTTTCCCCTTTGTTCTGAACTGGCACAGGATTTAGACAGAAAACTTGGCATTTTGTGGTGTTTAGGAGTTGCATTTGTGAAGTGCGGTCCGACTTCTCAGCTCCTGAGCTGACACATCAAATATGCAATAAAACCTAGAAATCCTGGAGAAAAGGTTCCCAAATTTGGCTATTTGCAAGTAAACTAGATACAACTTGGCAGTTCCCACTGCTGGGGCAGCACATTTTTACATCTGCCTTTGCAAACTAGGGCAAACTCAACCAGCTCATCTCCTGCTCTTGTTTTACACCCACTGCTCACACCAAGCTCCCAACCCAGCTGCCCCCTGCTACACTGCTAAACCAAGGCCCAAACCTGCATCCCCACCCTTCTCCCCTACCCCAACACCGTGCTCAAATAGCAAAACACCTGCATCTTCACAGGATAAAGGCAGAGCTGCCATCAACCACCTCCATGACTTGGATGCAGTGAGCAGTGCAATACCACCGTTTCTGGATTTCAGCTGTGTTTTAGGCTATTTTCAGTAAAATGGCCCAAGGGTTCATCCTATTACCAGTTTACTGCAGCAATCACTTCCCATACACAAGTTATTCCGAAGCTATGTTTCTTTTTCCAGATTCTCACCTCTCATGTCGCTTTTGGTGCAACAAACACCATTTCAAGCTCACCATGGACCCCCTCACATTCGGTACTTGTTTGGTTCTTGGACAACTGTGTCTCAAAACTTGCTGCTGCTCTTCAAAGCTTGTTCACTCAATGACTCCCTCCCTCTCCACACACACTTATCACTCAAAGAGGACTCTAGCCTCTGTTCTATATTTCAGTAGTGCCTTCATCTAGCTCAGTTTTTTCCCTAGTGGTTTAAGGCTTCAGGCATCTAAGTATGATTCAGTGTAATCTAAGTGTCAGATTTCTTATAACGAGTAAGTTTTGCAGATGGAGCTGGAAAGGAAAGAGCTATCATCTGTTTATATCAGAGATCTTTATTTTTAAGGACTTCTGCCTAGAAGAAAATGGCTTCTTAGAAAAGACTAAATTAAGGAAGGAGGGTTAGGATCATCAAGAAGAGCACAGATAAAGGACAGAATTGAGGAGTCAAACAAACAAGTTTAACAGCAAATGCCAGCAGCAATGGAGAAATCCAATTCATTGAGCTCCTGAGCTTCAAATCAAGGATAAGCAAGGACAGAGACAAATGAGTTGTGAGCCAGACTTGAAGTCAATAAATCTACATGCTAGTTTATATCAAAGATTTTTACTGTTTTATGCAAGATAGACAATGTGCTTGCCCACAAAATCATATGCTATTGAAAGTAATTTTCCTTGTTTAATTATTAGAAGACTAACCAAAGCTCTCTGTGCAGTGGTAGTAAGAGTTCAACTTCTATGTTTGGAGGAATATAATTCATTAGCTGTAACTAGCTGCTCTTAATTTGGAGGTAATAACCCTTCACATCTAGCAACTGCTTTTATAAAGTCTTTCGTCTTTGGCTGGTAGCTACTAGTCCATTACCTCCATTTTATAGATGACAAACTGAATATTAATAGAGTAAACAGCAGACTACATCAAGTTCCTTGGTATTTTAACCAAGTTCTTCTGGAGACGCACAATAAGCTGTTCTGAGCCTCCCTTGCTTATTGTGTTCTCACCCAAGTGCTTTTGCTCATGTTCACTACAAAATAAAAACCATGCAGAGCTCAGATGCTGCCTTTATACATACATGGAAAAAATAGCCTAAAGGCTGGGGCAGAAGGGGAGGAAAGGGGATTGAACCTCCAGAGAACTCCCCTAGGAAACATTGCCTTGTACGTGCACTGCCTTCAGTTGCTGCATCGCATTTATATCAGTTTTTAGAACAGACCTGCAGCTCTGAGGCTGAAAGAAGCCGAGGTTTCGCATGCCGATTACTGTCTGAAATTTAAGGCTGTATACGAGAGTACATTACTCATCTTCCCATTTAACCTTCTCAATAAGGATCTGCATCTGCAGAAACATATGCAGAGAAATCTACCGCAGATGAAACAACATACTGCTGATCTTTCAGGAAATCACATCCTCAAAAGTACAAAACTATTCTGCTGGAAATAAAACTGAACTCAAATTAAAGGCAGCTAATAAAAAAGGAATCTTACTGATACTAGGAGTGATCACAGAAAGGATTTTCACTGATGCTACCGCGCAGCTTAGCAAAATAAACTAAATTAGAGTAGAAAAGCTAGGAAAACAAAATTACGCACTCCCTAACACCCCAGCAAGCACTAAGACTTGCAGCCGTTTGTAGCACTGAGCCAGGATGTATTCCTGTGTATGATTCTCCAGAACTTGCACCAAAACCAATTGAACTAGTAGTTCTAAGTTGTATTTGTAGAGTAATCGTGCAGCGCACATCCCAGGACACGGAGACGCAGCACAGGCTGCAGATCAGCACTTGCAGTCACCACAGAACACTTCTTTACCGTGGCACGGTGAGTCGGGGCAGGGTCACATATGCGCTCACATACACAGGCACATGAACAAGGGTTGAAGTGAAGTTATAGAGGAATCTAACATCAGAAACATTCTCTTCTCCGAAACATTTAAGAAAAGCCAGAGGTGATCCTGTGCAACAGTCTAACATTTACTATCTCTTACTTCACTCCATTTCTGCTGAAATTTTACCTAAATAAAGCTTATTTATTCAAAAGCAAGTTTACATCAGGAAAGACTAAGGTTTTAAAGAGCTGCTGTAAAGATAGCTCATCCGTAAGGACACTGGCACGAAAGGCAGCTTTTCCAAGACAGGAGCTATGCCATCTCTTAACAGCTCTTTCACATTTGTTGTTGATTCTCTCCGTTTTCTGAAAGGAGCCAGACGAGACATCCAAAGGCAGGGATGAGCTGTATTTAATCATTGAAGCTTCCCTAGGAGAAGTCTGGTTATTAAAAAACACTCTTCCATCACCTCTCCTTCTGATCACTTTTCAGTAAGGAGGATCATGATTTTTTTTTTTAAAACCTTTTGAGATGTTTTTAAGCCTAGTGTTTGGGCTGAAGATAATTTTTCTGTATCACACTGCCCCCTAAAGCTCTCTCATGTTGTGATATTTACAGCCAGTTATTTTTCTATCTCATGGCACCTGCCCAATAAAGGAGTTTTCTTTATCACTCTGGAGCTAACTGAAGACATGCTGCCGGTTGTCAAAGGGTCAAGACAAGGAGATACGAGCCTGTCCTTTACACAGCTGGCCGGTTTTGTTAGTATAAGAGCAGGCTGATGCCCCTCTCTAAACGTTTGCAGAAGTGTCTAAAGCAAAGCGAAGCTTAAAGGAGCTGCTGGTGCCACCGGGGCCTGGAGCTTGCAGCCAAGGCAGGGGAGGGCTTGGGGCGGGCCGAGAGCAGCGGCCCTGGGAGCCGCGGGAGAGCACGGCGTTGTGAACGCCCGCAGCTCCGGCCTTTCCTCGCGGTGCCCCAGGAGCTGCTCAGCCCCTCGGGTCTGCTCTGCTGCTTGCATCGGAGAGCCAAAAGCGGTTCTGAACACCCCGGGGGCTCACGGAGGGCACTCGCCTTGCAGAGCACGTCTGGGGAAGGCGGAGGGGACAGGATGCGCGGCCCAGCCTGAGACCAAAGAGCCAGGGCAGCACTTTGGGAGCAGGCACCCACGAGCCTGGCAGCAGCCTTCACAAGGCAGCTCATCGCTCCCTTCCCTCGGGGGACAAGTCCTGCACGGAGGTGCATCCTGCATGGCAAGCGCGCTAAGGATTCACCTAGCTCTGGGATCAGAGACGAGCCCCAGGCAAAGTACCCAAATTTACACAATGTTTTATTAACAAAACAATCACATGGCACAATAGTTTTAAAACCTGTGCTTATGGAAGGGTAGGAAGGGAGGTGCAGAGCTCCTCAGATTCAGAGCATCATCTCTGGAACAAACCCAGCTTTTGAGCATGGGAGAGGAGGAGGGTGAGAGGTTGGGTTAAAGTCTGCAGACGTCCTGCCCAAGCTACACAGGTCTATGATTTCTGATTCAAACAGTTAATGAGCTGTATTTACTAATATCAGCTGCCTACTCAGGACTAAAATAAGCTCACAAGATCTGTAATTCCTGTTCAGACCTGTACATGTCAAAACAGCATAAAACAACATTTTTTGCATGAATACATGAATACTAAACCAGAACAGCTAATAGTGTGACAGGCATTTCAGCCTTGTTTTAAGTGACTAGACATCAATCCATGCATCATCCTGAATAATTCTGAGAAGGGAGGTTTATTAATGAGACTAATTTCAGGTGCAAGTTACAGAGGCAAATCCCTCAAAATAAATGCTAGACATCACTGAGATTTTTTAGTCCTAGGGTAGTTTTGTTAGCACTAGAGCTTGCTACAAAAGGATTTCACTGCAATTAACCCCAACACTTGTCTTAATCCCTTCTGGTATTAATAAGCTAAAGTTGCTTTAACACTGTTCACATTTGTATAAGATATATACACTAGTAATCTCAGCATCCTTAGAATCAAAGCGCGATTCTAACAACCAGCCTTTAATTACACAACTAAACTTGAACAACATGCTAATGAACATAGGCCCTTTCTACACTGAGTTTTCTGATAACTACTGTTCTGCAGCAACAGTTGTATACATGTGCTATGTACTTTGTTAATGATTTGTAATATGCTGCAGCTCAGTACAAAATTAATGTGAAAAGCTGATGTTCCAAGTATTCATAAGCAATATTTATCGCCTAGATTTAACCACTGAAGACAACAAGGGAAAAATTCTCATTACAGGAGCTGCTTGCAATGGATCTTAACATAAAGAGCGTATCTGTGCTCCTGTCTCCTTATCATGCTGATATCTGGAGAACACGAAACTATTCATCACCAGAACAGCCTGCTCTTCCAGGGCACAAGCAGGAAATTGGCCAGGTGGAGGTTCCCCCACAGCAGCATCCCGAAGGCCAGCACTGCACACCACGGAGATGCCACAAGGGCAGGGCGATCCCCTGGGCTGAGGATGATTTCAAATCAGTACAAGGGCCATACAGTGCCGGTGAAGAAGGTGCAGCTGGGCTCTGACAGAAGAGTGAGTAGAAGGCAGCAGGTTACGTAGCAACAGAGATTTTCAAGAACAGTTGCTCTACTGAACAGGTAGTTTGTCGTACCTCATTACTTCCAGGCCTTCAGGGAAACATGTGCATGTCTTAAGAGCAAGCACAGTGCTTAAAGCGTTAGCAGAACCCAGCTCTCTCACATACAGTGACTACTGGAAGCATGCAAAAATAACTCCATCAAGAAAGCATGCAATACTGCTTATATTTATTTCCATAATTTGTGTGAACATTACTAAACCAAAACAGGGAGAAATAGATATTAGTTTGCTTTTAAAAATAAACTTTAGTCTGCAAACTATTTCAAGGTCCAAGAGGTTTGGAAGCACGATTTACTCAGTGTTGCTAAGAAAGCTCAACCCTGGGAGCTGCTCTCCCATCCCCTGCTTGGCCATCTCACCGGGAGTTTTACTCCAAGGGGCACAGTCCCTGGTTCTCCGCACATCTGACACCCTCAGCTTTCCAACCACCTCCCGCCACACAACACCCAACTCCAGCAGACTTCATTAGGCAACTCGGCAGTATTCAGGGTCCCCATGGAAGATGAAAATATTTGTTGCATTGGCTCACGTGGAGCAGGGTTAGAGCACGTTTTGCTCAGGATCAGTCCGTCCCTCCAGGAGTCTGCAGTCCCGTGCATTCACAGGGCAACGGCCCATCCCCAATTTTGTTTGGAAGAGCTGGTTAGGACTTCCAGCTGGCAGGGCTGCTCCTCAGCAAGCCCAAAAACCAACAGCACTAGCCACAGCTGCTCCAGCATGCACCACCTCCCACTTCAAAACCAGCCAAGGGCTGGTTAAAAAACAAAGTATGATGTGATAGCACCAAGCATGACGCAAAAGTTTGTGAGGCTCAACATTCACAGTCATGCTCAAGACTTTGCAGTGCAGAACATGACTTTTGTTTTGCTGGTCTTAACTTCAGTTTTAAAGTCACATTGGTTAGCATGCATGCCCGTAACACACCAAACAGGGAAACTGGAATAAGCTGGCCGTGGATTGTGGGGACACACTTGCAGTCAGTCATTTTAGAAGTGAAGTTTTATCTAATACCAAAGTTTCTTTAGTACTTATAAGAATGTCTCAAGATCAAAAAACCAGCTAACAAATACAGTTACAGAAACAGAAAATTATTCCAAGACTCAGAAAAATCCTTGCTCATATATTGATATTTGAGAAGTATTCTGCCTTAACAGTAAAGCATTAAAGTCCTTCAGGTCTGAAGATTATATATAATTTTTAATAATAAATAAAGCAGACAGGATGGAAAGCTTATGATTTTCTGTGGGTAGGGTTCTTCTGTTTTTAAAGGCTGTAAACTGTCCAAAGCAGTTTTATTCAGACTCGTCACATTTTCAGATGTATTTGCATCATCTGGAAGTTAAGCCTAGCACCTAGGTCTTCCCCCTCCTCACCCCTCCCAGTTAAGTTACACTCACAGCCCTCATTTGGGATTAAATCAAGGTGACCAAGATGCTCCAGCAAAGCAGGAGAAACCCTTGTATAAAATAAGAGGTCCTCAGGAGACCTTGAGTATTGCATCCAGGGAGACACTTATGCTCTAAGATATTCTAGGCAGCTGATGAATCTATACGAAGGACTTTGAATCAAAAAAGTTTTAGAAAGATGACAACATTCAGGTTTGCATGCAAACATAGCTATCTGCATTGCAGATAAAGCTATTTAGCATCAGAGAGATTTAGGTTTACTTCAATGGATTCTAGAGCAAACAGTGTTTTCAGTTTTTACAGGACATTAGTAATTTTATTTTTCATTTATACCTGGAAAATTCAGCAAATGTTATAGACAAACTATTTTTAGTTAGAAGGACTCCTTTTAATACAAGTAAGCTAAAAAATAGCAAAGCCACAAGGAGCAGAGCTGCACGCGAGGCTGCCCCGTCCTCGCTGGCACCACCACAGCCCGGGGGCCTCAGCCGACAGAAACTGGATTTCCAGTTCTGGCACCAACCTGGAATCATCCATCTCAAGGTAGCTCAGCTTCAGATTGAGAGGGAGATTAATTCTAGGGAGATAAAGGGCTCAGAAAAGCCAAGCACCCCAAAACCAGCAGAAAAAAATCAGATACTTCCCATTACAGTTCAGGTGATGCTGCAGTTCACAGGAGGTTCAGAGCCTGGTATTCAGCACCGTCTGGGACTGTAACTGCAGTGACAACGTTGCTTTTAAGCAATTTATGTTACTACCCGATGGTGACAGAAACCAGCTACCCAGGAACTCTATAAGTTATACAGTGTGTGTCACCAAAAACATGTCACTTGTCAGCTATACTATATATGCTTTTACTTTATTTACAGGCAGGTGGTTTAACCTCAAAGCACCATTACTAGAAAAAGCAAAATTGGTACAACAACAGATTTTTTTTTGAACCATTTTTCATCACCAGTGAGAAGTTTTACTGGACGAATAAATCATAATACTTTTAATGGCTATTGTATTTTCATGCTTACCTCACCCTTATTATCACAACAAAGACTGGAGAGAAGAGAGTGTAAAATTAATTTATATTTCTGGCAAAAGCTTCTATCAAGAACAGAAAGCAGAACATGCGATGAAAAGAAGGGAAATGAGCCAATTCTAGCCTTCCTAGAGAGAAATAATCCAGCTCAGTGTTAACAAAAGCACTGGCACAGCCTTGGTTTCTGAGGTCACTTTTTTTCCTTCTTCCCTCTGCAGAGTCAATATCAATTGCCTCTATTTCCATCAAATTTGTGAAGAAAGCCATTTCTTTGAATGCAACGTTGCAAGATGAATATTTGCCTTCCACATAATTTTACAAAAAGCCCGAAATCAGGCCAGCCGCTGTGGAGACACGGCTTACAAAGAGCAGATGAAGCCAGTGAAGGTGCAACCTAAAACACACCCGGGAGAAGGGCTGACGCTGGGGAAACGGTGGAAGGGAAGCAACTGTTAAACATGGCTTGAAAAAAGTGCTAAGAACATTAAGCTCTTCCAACATTGGTATAACTTGTCATCTACAGGTATTTCATACCCAAATACTTACTTGAATGCATTAATGACTTTTTTAAAATAAGCCTCACAAAGCTGAAGCTTTCATATATGTTCTTATGCTTGCAGCAGCTCCTTCCACAGCCACAGGTTTTGGGGATTTCTACTGAACATTAGACTACAGCAAGTGAGCATATTAGAGACCAACACAGCCAGGGAGACCACTTCCAGCTGTGCCTCCAGTTTAAGGGACAGGTTAGGAAGCTCCCAGTTACACAGCCCACCGTAAGCATAGGCTCTGGGGACACGGTAGGATCAGAGTACAGATTCAGTACACACTAGAGCTAAGAAATATCACCATAACTCACAATTATTTCCTCTCACCTGGCACCTACACCCTACGGAAGGAGCTGGCTGTTGCACAAGCCTGGTTCGTCAGCATGCTCCCATCCCTATTCCCTACCCACCAGCCCCTGAGCAGTCATGGTGCACCATTAGCACCATTAACTCTGTTTGCAGCAGGCCTCCAGTTATGCTCAAGGGATCACTAATTACTACAAAAAGACCCATATCTGATGGGGCAGTGACGCAGGCACGTGAACTTGGAGCAAGACATCGGCACGCCGCATGCAGCACTGCACCACCAGAATCACTGGGCCATTCCCCAGCTCCTTGCACGGGGTCACCTTCTAGGGCACATCAAAATACCAGCAAGGCACACCATTTTCCCGGTAATTGGGAGTCCTTAGAAGGATTTCATGTCTGAGCATCAGATAAACTAGGAAATCCCCTAAGGCAGAGCTTTCAACACCGAGGGATACCGCATGCGTGCGTGCATGCAGCACTCTGTCCCACCAGGGTCAGCACCAGCGAGCACCAACACCTGGAGACAGCACCGTGCGTAGCCCCAGCCCTCAGCTCTTGGCGTTGGCCATGACCAACACACCGTAGGACGCACTGCCCAGGCCAGGCATCACCTCCATCACACTTGCAAACAGCTCAGGGAAATGCCACTTCAGCAACGCTCCACCTCCCCAAGACTTTGCTGACTTCACTCCCTCCTCACGTGCAAGGTCCACAGCCAGCAACGTTGACCTGGTCTCGGGCCACCCAAGCCCAAGAGCTCTGCCTGGAGGGTTGCTCCCTCCCGTCCCCAGCCACCACACGCTCACCCGACTCCAGCAGCAGTCTGCAGCACCCAAAATCCATCCTGGAAGCACCCAAGGCTGCTGCCTTCCAGCCCCACAGCCAGAACTGGGCAAGAATTAGGGCTGGGCAAGAGGTAGGCTTATAAGGAGCTGGGCCTGCTAACGAGCTGGACCTGCTAACGAGCCAGGCCTGAGCGGTCTGCAGGTGGGACAAGTGGAGGTGATGACCCTCCTGCTCTGGCTGGGTGCCAGGCTGCTCCCGGGCTGCATGCGATAGCTCGCCCAGCTGCAGGGCAGATGTGATACCCGGCCCGCGCAGCTTCCATGACGTTTCTCAGTGCTTTTCCCTTGTACTCTCCTCCTTCTCTCTCCAAAATAGCTGTGATATGCTATTTTAATGCAGGTGCAAGGGGAACTTGGCACATGCACGTTTTCCTGAGTTCTGCAAACGGACAGAGAATCGAGCGAGCTGTTTGGAAACGGGAGACAAACGGGGAGACGTTCCCAAGCATCAGCTCACTGAGCGCTGGTGGATTGGTGCTACGGGTCCGCGTCCGAGCGGGGCGACAACAAACCTCCCGCCGCAGCCGGGACGAGCCCAGCTCCGCAGCGCACGGATGCTCTTTAGAAGTATTAAATGAATACTGAATGAAATCAAACCACATCTCCCGTGGCGTGAAGGCCACCACGGAAAGGACCAGAGGGGCACTGGTTTCCCTGTTCGGTGACTCACGAGTGGCTGAGTCCACGGTGGGAAGATGATCTCCATTCGGTATTTTCTAGGACAAATTATCACTTCATGAAATGATCACTGCAAGTCAGGCTGGGAATCTGTAGCCGGATTTATTATGTCATTCCCACAGTTTTATAGCTAAGAGAAGTCCTGCAATGTGTCTTCCATCATGGGAAGCCAATTTACGATTTACAGACAACTTTGAATTTAGATAGCCAAGTTTTTGTTTTTGTTTTTGTTTTTGTTTTTTTTTTTTTTGTAATCTTTCCTGACATCTCTTTCTTGTCAGGCCATAACTTAATTTCATTACATAAAATATTTTTGAGTGAATAAAGCATCAAGTCATCATTCTTCCATTTTCCATTCTTTAATTTTGATAGAAAAACCAAACAATATGCAATCCCCACAGCAATCCTGAGCAAGATTTTTCAGCTGACATCTTATTAAGTAAATTCATACTTCCCAGGTCCAGTCCCGATACTCCAAGTAGAACAGAGTGAGAGAGAATTGGAAAGGAAAAAAGGCAAGACCAAAGAAGTCTTAAGCCCCAAATATATGAAATATGTAAATATCATTAGGTATTTATAACTTTGTTTATTATCTATGTATGAGAATAAGAGGTTTCTATCTTTATAGAGTTTTTTTGCATACGGATCAATCATGCAAAAATGCATAATAACCCAACGCCGGGGTGGAGAAAAGTGCTTGCACACATCGAGTGCCGTGTTGTGTGGGTCTCGCATGATGTGTCCTTTCATTCATAATACAGAACGATTCATAGCTCTAAATATAACCGTGTTCCACTCGTCATGCTTGAGCTGCCAGCTAAAAAAATCCCCGAACGGCCCCCGAAGGTTCAGCTGATTTCTGAGTGGAGCCAGCGGTCCCCTCCCACGGATGGTCTCTGGCCGTAAGCAGCTGGCAGGATGCCCCAGGGCTGGCTGCATTAGCAGCCCTCGCCGCGAAGAAGCCCGCGAGCTGGAGGACCTGCGTGAGCCCCGGAGCCCAGCCGGTCCCACCGCCTCCGCGACAGCAGCGCGGCACCCCCCGGCTTCCCGGGAGAAGCTTTGCCGGTAGCGGGACTGCCGGTCCCGATGCCAACTTCAGCGGCAGCGCAGTGTGCAACCACGCTCTTGGGTGTATTTGACTTGCTCGTCTCGGCGAGCGGCCGCGCGGTGAGCAGCTGAAACGCAGGAGCGTGAATCCCCTGTCGCTCCTTCCTCCGCGGAGTGTTGTTGCTCGTTTATTTTCATCCCGGGTGCCGATTCTTCCAACCAAAAGTGCGATGTAGCATTGCCTTTAAAGCTAGCTGGGGGGTAGTTATGTGATCAGACCAATGGTGCATTGGTTCCCTCCTCGCAGCTGCTGCAGGGAACACCGGTTTTAGCGCCCGGGGCCCAGCAAGGACACTGGGGTGTCACTGCGCATCGCAGAAGCTCTTGCTGGGACCGGAGTCCTCATCGGCGCCTTGGGCGCAGGGGAATTATCAGTCCCGCGGCAGCGGCGCGGGGAGATGGAGGCCAGCGGGGACCGGACGCGCGTGATGCCTGGTCCCTGCAGAGGCAGCGCTGCCTCGTCCCGGCCTCCGGCCCCTCTCCCGACGCTGTCCAGCCCTCTCCACGCCGCGTTAGGCCTCTCTGCCCCGAACAACTAACAGCTAACGAGGTTGGAAACGGGAACCGCTCGGGGTAACAGCAAAAATTAACTCAGGACGGTTGACACTAACGGTAGCAAAGAGGCAGGAACGCAGCAGGCATCCGTGGGGAGCTCGGTGCCGCCCGTCCCGGGATCTGCGGGGCTCCCGCCCGGCTCTGCCCGCCGCGTTGCAGCAGCTGCATGAAACGCAGCGTCGGCAAACAAAACAAAGCACAAGCACCTACGTGATTAACGGGCAGAGTTTGCAAATATATATGTAAATTAAATAAAGTGATGAAAGTAGCGTATTTAAACATTGGAGATCTGCAGCTGTTCTCCTGTGCAAAATTCTCTCCCATTTTCCCTCATTCTGCTGAACTAAGATAACATGATCATGACAAAAGCTTTTCGGGCTTGGTTGCTAACATCTTTATGGTAATACTGTTCATAGACTGTGTTACATTTATGTGTTAGTTTTAATCTACATGCACATGCATGCTGTATTTTTCTAATACCACTAATAATGTCTATGTGATTGTTTGGAATGACAAACCTCATTAAAGAACAGCAGAGCTGTTCGTATTTGCATGTTTTTCTAACAGCTCCAAAGCACACAGTATCCCTCAACGGGCTAACGGAAAAGATTTATATCCGGAGTTTTTGTTGCCTCCAGGAACTGCCAACGGATAATATGGACAAATATTAAACAAAATGAATAGTAACAGTTCTGCCTTTACTGATGAAATATCCAGAACCAGATAAAGACATCAATATTTTACAAGTCCTCATAAGCAGATTTCTGGAGTTCCCTGCAGAGTTTTAGCTTTCTACCCACATCTGCCATAATATTATGATATACACAGCGAATGCCATTACAGTCCAGGGTATACATAATTAAATTCAGAGGCTGTTTGCTTCCAGGTGTTTGCCTGTTTCATATTATTTATATTCAAAGTCTTAAGAGCATTACACCCTAAGGTGGAAACAAAAATCTCGTTTTGATTAACAACTGCTCTGCTCATCTTTCCTACATTTCCCCCCACATTTATTCTCTGCTATACAACATAAAAACAAGAATAAAAAGATGCTTTTTTGGCAGCTGAACACCTGACTGCTGTCATGTCACTTTTTGCAATAAAGCAAGCGCTATAGGGTATAGTGCAGTATGTTATATGACGTATACAACATTTCAGGACTTCCATAGTTGCTACGTAGCCGCCTTCTTTCACTGTGGCCGGGGGGATTTTTCAGCAGTAATTGTTTTGCTAAATAACCACGTGCACTATTCTTCATTGTGGTCTGCGCAAAACATTTATACACTTTTATTCAAATTTATATTCAGCATGCCTTAACTTAGAGTGATGAGGTGCTGCGTGTGCCTGGAAAGCATTACAGTTTTCATTTCAGGGAGTTAAAAAACAAATTTCTCATCATTTTCCCCCCACACTCCAGCACATTTTGAGACACAGTGTGTGAAAAACGCATAGCAAAATAACCGAATTAAGTCAACGGAGTTTGCATTTCTCTGCCTGGTCTGCCGGTGGGCTAGCAGAGAAACCCCGCGTCGTCGTGCCAGGCGTTGCCCGGGCCGGAGGACAGCGGAAGGAGCGTTTGGCAAGTGGAAGGGACCGCGGGGCAGCGAGCCCAGGGCACCGCGGGCTCCCTCCCCGCTCGCCGGGCGCCTTGGCAGCAGGCTGGGAGGTGCCTGGACTCGTTGGCTTCATGGCCAGATTAACGATGGTCTTAACTGCTGCTCTTCATTTTGCAGCACCTGAAGGACACTTTGCACATCGCTGTGCACTGTGCGGTTGAAGTCTGTACCTAAAAATGAGCAGCTGCACAATGCATTTGGTCCCCTTTAATCCCAGCACGCTTGCTCCCTTCGATCGGAGCCGGTTCGAGCGAGGCTGCGGAACCAGTGCTCCGCTGTTTTCTTGGTTAGCAGGTGTTATTCTTTCCTCTTTATTATTTGTAGTTTTACTGTACAGACATTTTTACACTGGTGTGAGGTAATTAACATTTTTAAAGTGTTTCTGCATTGAAACACGCAGCGAGATTGATTTTCTGAGAGTTTCATTTTTGCGATTAAAGAATTGAGAAGATAGCAATCATATTTCACCCTGATAATGAGTTGCTCATATTTATTACAAACCTCGGTACTAAGCAGGTGATAGATGAATATACTCATTTTTTTCGTTTGCAATATATGGAGGGAATGTTTGGGTAATTACCTATTTTAAGAGCCTACCCCCTGGAGTTACCACTTAAATGATCTGAGGGACTCTGCATCATTCCCTGTTTAATTAAACTCTTGACTCACGCCATGCTTCACTGCTCTGCTACCCTTGAACCTTTCCAGGGCTCACGTATCTTGAATTCAAAAATCTAGCAGGATATTTTGGTGGAACGTAGTCCATCCGCACGGAGAAGGAGAGAAATGCTAGCGCTGTCTGTCGAAAGCAGAAACGAGAAGAGCAAACGAGACCATCAGCAGTAACAGATTATTCAGATCAGCTCTTCCCCGGCCTCAAGCCCACGGCACAACCCTATTTCTTCAGCTCATGGGAGAGGAGGCCTCGCTCCAACCGCAGTGATGCCGTGTAGGAGCCCCTCCCGCATGCAAAAGAAAAAAGGGTTTCTAAACCCTTATTGACACTGAAACAGCCACAGGGGCAGAAAACGAAATAATAATAATTAAAAAAAAAATCTGGGTGATTTATGGAAAAAGAAACAGCTGGGTACCGCGAGCGGGGACCTAACCCTGCCTCCCTGCATGGCTGGCTGGTTGCTACGCTAAGAACCACGCTTGCTCTCCAAGTCCTTTTTTAAGAGATTAAAAAAAAAAAACCCCACAGAAATGAGCATTTACTCTAAGTAGAAGCAAGAGAAAAGCAGCAGCATGCACGCAGCTGCTGTCCCCTGCTCCCTCCTGCACCGTGCCCGACCTTCACGGCCGTCACCCGGGCGTCGGGGCGGCGCAGCAAAGCCGCGCTCCTCCGCAGCGGTCACCCTGCCCGTGCCTGCCACAAAACACAAACTTAAACTTCATCAGCGGTTATAATTCGGATGTTTTTTGTTTCAGTAACAAACATGGGTAAGCTCACATGCGTGTAATCTCCAAACTTTTGTGCTGCGATTCACGGTTCAGAGCGCTTTTTCATTAAGCCGCGAACCTCCCTCCGCGGTTATCTGCTCCCGCTCGCAGAAACGCCACGGCGTGCCGAAACGCCGGGGCCCGAGCGCGGCTCCCGCAGAGCCGGGCACGGCGGATGCCGAGGGCTCTGCTCCGCGACGGCTCCCGCCAGCCCGGTTTGGAGCAGACCATGGATTCGCCGTGCTCTGCGGCCGGGCAGCAGAACCGCTGGTCTTACAAATGCTTCATCCAGTGGTCAAAAGCTACGCATAAATGAGAAATAAACAGCTTAACAAGCTTAAATGCTGCTTTTAAACTAGTTCTGCAGGCTGCTTCCCGTGTCCCTTGAATGCAAGGCTGGTCCCCCCACTCTTCCCAAAGCCAGCGCTGGGCTGCTTTTATTCCCGTGGCCTGTCTTTTAGATCCCCTTGCGCTTATTTTTTGTGACAAAATCTTTGAATAAAAAGCCTAGAAGTGGGCATTCGCTCTGCTACGTCACGGGAAACGCTCCGCTTCAGCTTTTCCAAGGCTGTTTCTGGGAGGGGGGATCAAAACCGTCGCTATTTTTTCCTAGTTTGGGTCTGATTTGCTCGCTCCTTGCGTGCTTGCCTGGGTGTTTGGAAGATGCAGCACGCGGCCTTAAAACTCTCCAAATTACAGCAAGCAAAAAAAAAAAGACAACCAACCCACCGTGCCCTGCAGCCCCTGCGTGTCCGGACCGCCCCCGGCCGCGGGATCGTGTTTTCTGCTGCAATTAGCCTCCTCGGGAAGCAAGGCTATTATTTTTGACGAAGCCGAGGGCTCTCACGCAGGCGCTGCTCCGGCCGCCGCTTCCCCTCGTTACAGCTGACACGGAGCGAATAAAGCAGAGCACGGCGTGCGCTCCGCCGCTGCCCTCTGCCTCCTCCGCAGCCGGGAAACCTCCTCCCACCCTCTCGCGCCTTCCCCTTCCAAGGTTTTGCTCCGAAAAGCATTGCGCTTTCCACGTTGTACTGAGCATCATCAAGATATCGATAATTATCTTACTTTTCCTTCAAAATAATATTATAACGAGGGGCTGCAACTGACCGTTAAAAAAGCAAGGTTGTTAGGGTGCTTGTCGTTTGCACAAGGCTTAACATGGTCAGGTAACCGGGGATATACGTGATGCTTCACAGAAATAAATAAAAGATCATTAAAATGTCTGTTTTCAATGGCATTTTACAAAAGCAGCGCTCGGTTTATACCCAGCCTATTCAGGCTTTGCCACGCGGACCGCAGCGGGGTCGCTGCCAGCTCAGGACCACGCGCGCCCGGGTCCAGCATCGTCCAAACCAGCCTTTTTCCGTCTTACAAATACTCCGTATTACAAACCTGCATCGGGAACCATATCCTGAGGGACTGAGCTACAGTTATCTCTGATAAAATAAATGTTACAATACGTTTGAATAAATGTGGGGATCTTTTTAAACATTAAAGCTAGCCGGTACCTGTGGGAAACTGAGAAGTATATTTTGGAGTATTTTCCGTATTTTTGCGGGCGGTGTTTGTTCAGCACACTACATGGCAAAACGTTGGGCACCGCTGAGCCATCGCCAGCCCCTCAAAAAGAAAAAAAGCAGCGTTCTCTTGATGTTCTTGCTGTTCCTTATTTTCCCCACCATGATGAAAGAGCATCTGACCGTAAGTCATAAAAACAGCTATTTATAGAGCTGTAATTAAACATCACTGAAAGTGTGAAGACACAAAAGCATTACCATCTGCCATGCATTTGTGGCAGCATAAATATAGATGAAATGCCGCTACCCTTTTTGTCCTTTGCAGAAAACTTATTATTTAAATGGCCTTTTTGCCGTGCCTGAAGCAGAGCTCGGGCACACTGCTATATTAATCACATCGGAAATACTCTCTTCCAGCACATTTTATAAACACAGTCCGAAGCAAGCTCAAATTATTTCACAATGGCTTCATCACGGAACACACATCTGGTGTCACCACATTTAATTAACAGCGCCCAGCTAAGATCCGCGTTTAGTAAAGGTGTTGGCGTCGGTACCAGGGTGGGGTTTGGGGCTGGGGTTCAAGAACGCCAGCTGCCTTCCGTCAGTCCTTCCTGAAATCACGGCTTGATTTCGTCAGTGACTAAAGAAAGTTTATACCCAGCGTTTTTGAAAAGCGATGTCAATCTCGGTCAGGTGAAACCTCCTCAGTATTACTCCCGAAAGGAAGACTGCAGGTGGCAAACAGCAGCACTGCAGAACATCCCCTGCAAAACTCCCAGCATTCTGGTTTTCAGTGGAAAGAGCTGCCCAGCCGGTGTGCATTGAGTCACTAGCTCTGCCCTGATTTTGCAGTGCTGCCACCCAGGTCCGCACCGTGTAGCGGGATCTGCCTGGGCAGCCTGGACGTCGGGACATCGCCCCGGAAGCCCCCGAGGCTCAGGGTGGGCAGCTCCGATGCGCCGACAGCCACCGACAGAGCGGGTCTCCCGCACCGTGTTTCTCCTTAGGCAAAAAGCGCCAGATTTGGTGCACTCAGGGCCGCCGCGGTCCCTGCTGCATCCTTCCAGGTCCCTTTTCCTTCACTCTTCCAGGTCCTTTTTCCTTCATTCTTCCTTTGCGTTAATGAGCCCCATCTCCTCCCAAGCTCAAAACGGTCCACGCCGGTCCCACTGCCTTCCTCCCGCCCTGGTGTCGGCCTCGCTTGACCCGGCTGCGTCCTCAGGTTATTACCACCACTTCCACCTTTGCTTTTCTCTCTTTCCTTCTGCTGTTAGCAAAAAGGACGAGCTTTCTTCTTATAATTACTAAAATCGCCCCTGCATGCCTTGGGTAGCAACGCACTTGCGTCTTCGGATGACTGCAGAATTAAAGCAGTTGCTCTTTCATGGGAAACTCAAACATGATATAAATAAAACAAGAATGAATGAGCAAAAAGGAACGAGACAGAGGTCACTGAAGGGAGCTTTGGGTTGTAATACACTTCTCTGCTGGAAGTAAGACATCTGGGAGAAGCAATTAAAGATGACAAACTCTGCTAGTCAGATGATGAGAAGCAGTCCGGGAAGTTTGGCTACGATTCCACAATTAACGGGCAAACCCTTCTCAGGGCTTTTCTTACCTTAGATCAACACTTTAATTAAAAGTATTTTCTAACTAATGGAGCACTCAATATAACCTCCGGGACGGAGGCTAGCTGCCTCGCTAGCAGCCAGATGGGTTTTTTGGCCGTGGTGGATGTTGGCCACGGCGGATGTTGGCCATGGCCCGCGCTGCCGGCGAGCTGCACAGCTCTCCTCTCCCAACGGGGCCCTGGGCGAAACACAACCAGGAGCCAAAACCTCTGTTTTTGCCAGACGCGGAGTAGTCTGCAGGGTCTGAGCCTCAAGACAGAAGAGACAAAAACACTAATCACCATAAAGCTGCTTTGTGAATGTCGCTTTGAAGGTCATGAAGGGTTAGGAAAAGGTGAAGCCATGACCAAGGTCTTCCCCGGGTTCACCTTTAATTCACCAGCCCGGATGAGCAGAAGCGGAGGCACGTGTCCTCCTGCCACCGGCGGAGGTGTCACCTCGGTGGTGGAGCAGCAAGATGTGGCCACGCGCCACGGGTGGCTGGGGATGCCAGGGACACATCTGCTGCCGCCCAGCAACGGACCTGGCACGGGACACAGAGCTACTTGTGAGCAGATGATAGCGACAAAAATAGCCTCTAGGAACGCCTGTGGCACCCGGAAAACAATTCCGGGAACTGCTCCTGGGTCCTTTAGGGAAGGCTCAGTTACGGGCAAATTGCAGCAAAACGTGGAAAATGCAGCAAGGCAACTCCAGCTCTGCAAAGCCGGGCACAATTCCCTTCAAAATTAACAGAACAGAAATCCCTGTCGTCAACATGCGATGAGTGAAGTCCTTTAGGGCCAAGTCACGTCCTCTGGCATGAGGCACTTCCAACGGGAAATGTGCAGGTCGGGCAGTGGTCTTGCACGCGGTTCTTTCCCTCCGGCATCAGCGCGTGGACACCCGGCTGGTCTTATTATACCTTATACATAAGACTGAAGAGAACAACAAATTGAGCTTTAAAATGGAAGTTTTAAGTGGTTAAATTAAGTGAGCCATAGAAGAGAGGTGCTATGCGAAGGGTCTGCACTGCTGCTCCCGCCGCGCAGAGCGGCTCGGGAAAGGTCCTCCTTTTGGCCAAACCCTGGCTGAAGGCAACGAAGACGGAAAGTCAGATTTGGCCCTCACAGATTAAGAAACGCTTCTTGCTTTTTATAAAGTGTGACCCTGTAAGACAAATAGTACATTTTTTAGGGTGTGTGACAAGGCTCTGAACTGGCGTATAGAACATTACATTTTCACTTGTTCCACCAGAACAGATTTAATTTCCAGCTATGATCATTAATAACATTTATTGGGCCAAGGAGGTTTTGAGCAGATTGGAAGCCCCAGAAGCCCGTGCAATGCCTCCTCGCCGCATTTCCCCGCTCTGCAGCCCCCCGACCTGCCGACAGGAAAAGCTCATTTCTGGAGCGGTCCCAGCCGGCCTTTCCGGCCCCTTTCCCCGAGCCGTGACCTGCCCGGCAGCGCCTGCATCCCTGCAGCACACGCGAAGCACCCATCCCGCCCAGCGCCCACGCGCATCCGCGGGAAGCGAACACGAGGAAAGTTCCAAAACCGTATTCTTTAACATGCCTTTTTAATCCTAATTTATTTATTTTACGTAGCTATTTTTCCTAAGCATTTTCTAAAATCTTTCCTAAATACATTAAGTTCTGTGACTTTATAGGCTGCTCCTATCGCTGACATTCAGAGCAAACCCGCACGTCATCCCCTCATTGCCGTGGCTGTGCAATTGTGGTTTAATCTGGTGCCTGGCTGCCAACACAAACGACCTGGCAGGCAACCCGAGTGTTTCAAGGGATGCAACAGGGATGTCCTGCCTCAGCCTTTCTCACAACTAACAATGCACAGATTTTCCTGGTAATTATTTAAACACTAGATGAACAGGCCCGCAGTCCAGTTTCTAATATCAAGTAGCTAAACTTTGAATAAGACGGGTTTCTCCGAGCCTTGTTCTTTTCTCTACTTGCTTTTCCGCAAAACTAAGAGACCGGAGCCATCGCATGGGTCTGCATCCTGCTTCTCCCCTCCTTCCTGCCAATGCACGGTCTTGCGCTTTGCTTCTATCGCTTTTGTTGAACATAGCTGTGATGAAGAACATGCTTCTGCTCTAGAACAAGTAGGTGTCATATCAGAAAAGATTTTGAGGGTTTGGGAGAGAAAAATAAAGTATCATTTCTGTTCTCATTATTCCTGACCCGGGTGAGTTTTTTGGCAGTGGATATTGCACCGTATCGATGTTGGTGCCCACGAGCATGTCGGGCATGAGCTGCTCCCCGCGGCGTTGCCAGCAAACAGGGCAAAGCAGGGCAAAGCAAGGGGGGGAGGTGGAGGGGACACGCAAACGCTGCTGCGGGCTGGTCCTTACATCCCGCAGCACACGGAGCAGGGACATGCGGGGCAGCGGGGAGGATGCGGGGCAGGCAGAGAAGCAGCAAGTGATGCTGCAAGGAGCCGTTGGTCTAACCCAGCGCTGCGGCTGCAGTGCCGCTGTGTGAGCGCACGGCAGAACTGCAGGAAGGTGTTTTCTGAAAAAATCCCTGCATATCACCAATGCTCAGTTTCCAAAGTGTTCCCCAAGCGTGAGATTAAAAATGAAAGCCCTTCAGGTAGAGCGTTTTCATCTTCAAAAAGTTCATGCACTAGGAATCACATATCTGAAGCCTCGTGTTAATATGATTATGTTCTCAAAAAATAGACACTATGCTTACCCAGTTTCCATACTCAAGCCTTTCTAAAAATGTTACCATACATATCAAAAGCTCTAATTATTGACTGGGGAAAAAGGAGTGTTTTATAAATACTCCATAAGTTTTCATGGTCGAATTCAGTTGATGAACAGTCAGAGCTTCCTCTCTTTCTTCCTACACATACTTTACATATGTTGGAAAAAAAATTAAATTTTACTTTAAAACTACATGGAAATTGGTTTATTTTTCTAATACCAAAGAACCGGTTGCATCTTCCTCCAGATCCCACCCGTAATGAAGCTAACCGACCCCCCCACTATCCATAACCTGAAAACAGCTGGAAAAGACCTTTCTGATACAGGACGGTTGAAGCACGCTCTTTTTATGGAGGAGGGAAGAGGCTCTGCCCCGAGGTCGGCACAGGGTCCCAGGACCGGCCCCGCGGCGCTGCTCTTCCCACCCGGCCCGTGGGGTTAGGGGGTTGCACCAGCCAGGGAGGGACAATCCCACGGCGTTTACACCCCCCTGATCGGGGCCTAAATATTCCTAAATTAAACTATGGGCCCTTTGTGCTGCCGCTGTATTGAATGAATATGGACCTCAAACATGATTTGCCCCTGTACGGTCCAGATAGAGCGCAAAACTCAAAAAGCAGCATAGCCTTTCACCTCTGCTCCAAAAGAGAGAAAAAAGCCCACAATATTTCCTGAACTATGAGTTCTATAAATATACTCATAGTTTGGACAATCTTCTAAAGACTAAAACATGAATTCAGCTGCATTAGAAGTTTTCCAGGGAAAGAAGTCCCTTTACGGCTTCAGGGCTCATCGCCTGGATTAGAGCTCCCCGCAGCGGGTTGCCGGGGGATGTCCCGGCTGCCGTCCCACCGCAGACCCCGCGCAGCTCGCAGGGACCCGACGCCCTGCCCCAATTCTGCATCCCCGCAGCCGGCGTGGACGGCAGCCTTCGGAAAGGCCTGACAACCTTCGGGGCGACCAGCCCCAAAGCAGTGAGTGCCTGCAAGGCCACCTCCGTGCAAACACGTCTCTGCAAAGCAGCGCAGCATCGCACGCCTGCAAGGCCACCTCCGTGCAAACACGTCTGTGCAAAGCAGCGCAGCATCGCACGCCTGCAAGGCCACCTCCGTGCAAACACGTCTCTGCAAAGCAGCAGAGCATCGCACGCCTGCAAGGCCACCTCCATGCAAACATGTCTGTGCAAAGCAGCGCAGCATCGCACGCCTGCAAGGCCACCTCCGTGCAAACACGTCTGTGCAAAGCAGCGGAGCATCGCATGCCTGCAAGGCCACCTCCGTGCAAACACGTCTGTGCAAAGCAGCGGAGCATCGCACGCCTGCAAGGCCACCTCCGTGCAAACACGTCTCTGCAAAGCAGCAGAGCATCGCACGCCTGCAAGGCCACCTCCGTGCAAACATGTCTGTGCAAAGCAGCGCAGCATCGCACGCCTGCAAGGCCACCTCCATGCAAACACGTCTGTGCAAAGCAGCGCAGCATCGCACGCCTGCAAGGCCACCTCCGTGCAAACACGTCTGTGCAAAGCAGCGGAGCAGCAACGCAGACCTGTGACCATCTAGCATCCCTCAAAGGCAGCTCGAGGGCCGTTTCAGCTGACCACCTTTTCCACACGTCCACTGTGAGACTCATAAGATGCAGGCAAAAAAAAGTCTTAAAGTCCGTATTGCAAACACGTATGGAAAAATCCACTTCAGGTGGCACCAGGACTGTCAGCAAACACTTGCCAGGCCAAATCCAGAGCTGTTGCCGTGGTAACGTGGCATTTCAGATGTACAGCGGAAGCTCATATTCACATGAAATATCAGTCAAGTAAATGGCAAAAGGAAAATGTCTTTTGGAATCAAGTTGTTTGGTACTGCGAGTCCAATTACCTGGCGCTGGGTGACTAATGCAGCACCTCGCGCTGCGCCCGCGGCCGTGCGGGAGCTCGCCCGGGCCCCGCGCCTCGGCCGCGATTAGTCACTGCACGTTGCAACCAATTAATGAGCTTCCTGCCAGTAATAAGCCCCAAAACATATTTCTTTCTTTAAAACAGGTGCAGAAAAAAAGAAGTACAGGCATCGGAAACAAGCTGCTGAGCCATATGCTAATTCTGCCGCACGGCGCACGCGGCTTCGCATTCATCAAAATGCACCGTGTCCTGCTCATTTCGTGCGTCTGGGGAACCTCAGGCTGAGGAGGGGAGAAAGTGCTCATTCATGGCTTCCGAGCACTAACCGCAAATGCACGCAAGAAAAATGTGATCTGTTCACAAGCTTAAAGGTAAACTTTACCAAAAAAGTCATGACAAGACACAGTGATGGGGAATCAAGTTATTCCCCATGTCGGCTTGGAGCAGCAGCACTGGTTGCAAATAGCCAAGCCGCAATCGATTTATTCAGGTCCTCCCATAAAAAGAGTAAATAGCGCAGTGTGAAAAATTTGTCTAATGTCAGGTTTATAGTACCCCTAAGGGCTAAGGACAAGGCCGGACCCGTGCCCCACGTGGGTTACTTTTCTAGATTAGTTTTGCTCTAGCAAACTCGGTATCAGTCTCTGGTGCACAAGAATAGTTGAAGTTTGTGCTGCCTCGTAGACGGAGGCATCGCGTCAGAATGTATTACGGGTATTAGAAATCAGTGTTGAGGAAAAATTATTTTTTGCAATTACTATCCTTTCTGTTCAGACAGGTTTGGGTGCATTTTTTGGAAAGTGATGCTTGCTCCCAGGAACCCCGGGGCGGTGAGCGCTGCTGCGCGTGCTGCGCTTGGTCTGCACGGCCGCCGCGAGCCCTCCCGGTGCGGCTTCACCCGCGTCCCACCTTTTCTCTCACCAATGTTTCACCCTCCCAGGTCTGACGTCGGGCCCCGCTGCAGCTTCTCTGGGTTTAACGTAAGTGCCGACGGATTCGGAGACCTTTCGTGCTTTCGAACCGGCGGCCTCCCGCGGGCCCTGCTCCCGGGCTGGCCCTGCCCCTGGCAGCTGGCCGTCCCTTCGCACAGCAGCTTCCTCCTCTAAAACGAACCTCTGGCATCTCAAATCCCCGGTCAGCCGTTTGCTGCCGCTGTCCTTCCACCCTGCAGATGCAGAGGTGTTTGCACACCGAAGAGGGGCCCGGCACCGTTACCGGTGCGAATGCAGGACCGCGACGCCTCTCTGCTTCATCTCCACTCAACACTTCAGAAGTTAAATCCGAAGCCAAAGAGCATCCCTAGCCACGCCGACAGAAGTGCTCTTGGCGGTAATTTTGGAGACACCTATTTTAACACTGTCAGCAAAACTTTCTGTGTTTTAAATTAGCAGCAGACACCACAAGAAAGAGCATGACAGAATCAAAAGGATAAAGTAGAGAAATTAACTTAGGTCTGCAGGCAATAATGAGAAATATCTAATTAACAAAGCCCAGCCGGTGCAGTGAGGTAAGTACCCCATCGTGCCGAGGTGGGCTTATTTTAATCCCCCCAACAGGGCTTTCCGTGCCTGATGGCTGCAGCCGGCCCCTGCTCCGCTGCTCGCTCCCGCGGTCCCCGCTGCTCGGCGCGGGCGCGCGTTGCTCGCCTGCCGTGGGGACGTGCCAGCCTCCGCATCCCGGACCGCGCCGGGGTCGGAGACGGCTCCTTGCAGCTGGGGCCAGCGAAGGCCGGGCTGCACCGCGGAAGCAAAGGCGCGAGGTCAGGGCTGCCGGCCGGGCGCGCGGGGAGGGCTGGTGGGAGCCCACCCGCCCGCCGGGGACTCCCTCCCGCTTCCTCCTGCCTCCGCGGTCCGTGTCGCCGTGACGATTCGTGACCGAGATTCAGGGACCACCTGATTTTACCAAAGATGCGTTGTCTGGGGCGGCTTTGGCCCTGGCGCGTCTCGGGGAGCTGCTTCGCGCATCGCTGGAAGAAATCCCTGCTTTGCGACTGGGCCATGCTGCCGGCGCTTGACACTGGTCACTGCTTTCCTCCTCACCGCCCGAACTCACGGCGAGTCCTTACGGCCGGAGGGCAGAAGGGAAGCAAGGCAGGTGGAGGGTCCCATTGACGGGGCTCAAAGCAACTACAGCAGGATACAGAGATTTCGGGAAAATACGCTAACGTCTTGCTGTGACCTAGGCCTTGCCTTCTGCACCAGGTAGGCAGCAAAGCAAGATGAGAAAGGCAAGGACTATTTGGTTAAAAAGGGCATCGGTGCGAAATCAGCTGTAAAATACATTACCCCTGCCTTTTCTCGATTTTTTTGCATTTCAGTGGATTAATTTTTTAATAAGAACAGTCGAGAAAGAAACTAAAGACAGCCAGCTGTCTACTACTACTTATTCCAAAACTTTAGTTGCAAAGCCAGTTTTTAAAGCTCGCTCCTGTGTTTCGTCTCCAACAGACTGTGCCTGGTCTCTGTCGCGATGGGGCCGCTGGAAGTGACAGCGGGCAGGCCACGCTCGTCGCGGGCAAGGCGGGTGGCCAGCACGCCGCGCCACTGCCAGCCTGAGCCCAGGCTATGTAGGATCAAAGAAGTTATTGTTTCTAATTCTGTATTACTTGCATCACATTTAAAAGTACTTACTGCGGGTTTTTTTTCAGTCTCAAAGGTCCTTGAAAATTTTCCATAAAGTGGCTAAGTGCTACTAAAAAGTTTTAGAGACAATGAATTTGAGTATTATCAAATTACGGTAGTATAAAATATTTCCATCTGCTAACAAATATTTGAATTTGTTTAAAATATACTATTTCCATGAACATGCCATTTGAGTTAATTACTTTACAGTAAATGCACCTCTTAAATAATTGCTAAACCTCAAGAAATGCTTTCAATAATTGACTGAGTTTTCGTAAGGAAAAATGGTGTTATTAAATCCAAATTAAATGCACATTTGAGACACTTAACTTAGAGTGCTAACATACCAAGCATTTTCATACTGTATAAGAAATAACTTTGGAAATTAATGGCAGGAAACAGTCACTCTGTGATTCTGCCTACAATCATCCTCTCCCTGTTTATTTCTGTCTAACTTGCAGATAGACTAGAACATTTTTTTTAATGAACATATGAAAACTTTGCAAGTAATTCCAAATTTCAGCTGCACATGCAGTTTGACACTGTTTTCACTCACTGTTCTTGTAAGCCAGAAGCAGCTGGTCAGGTCTGGAGGGTCCGGGCTAGCGTATTGTTTGGGTTTTTCTCCTACCCAAAAATGAGATGTAAAAGGGAACGTGGGCACGCGACACCTCGGCTGCCTCCTTCATCGGATCCCACCCCGAGCGCTCATGGAAAATTGCCTTTAGCCAGGAGCCCCGTGAGCTTCAGCGTCACCCCAGCCAACACTAGAGCCTTCCTCCCTTTCCGGAGGTCTTCCCCAGCACGGGCTGACCCATCCCCATGTTCTTGTTTGCGTGTGCAAGAGAAGAGCGGAAAATGGCAAAGCTGCTGGCCCCTGGGTGGTCTCAAGGGTGGCCACATCACCACGCTGCGAGGCAGAATCCTGCTTCCCGTCTTACCATTTCCTTGCTGAGCCTGGATGCGACCTGGGAAAATCCCTGCTATTCTTCACTGCCAAAACGTGAACCTGCGGGTTCGTTAAGTTGCTTGGAGAAGTAACGAGTTTAGGAAAACTTTAAATTGTAGCTCAGATGACCTGAAGCAGAACAGCAATTTTCTTCCTCTAGATCTACTTTAGCATCCTACATTTCTCATACCACGACATGCAACGTTAATCTTAGATAAGTCTTCCTTTATGCATCTCTGCTCCCTTCGTTGCCCTTGGCCTTTTAAGTACATGGTATTTTACTTCAAAGTAGTGTTAGCCCTTCTGGGAAGAGCCGTAAGATTCAAGTATGAAAAGATAGAATCAAAAACAATCTCAGCAATTTCCAGATCAGATTCAATAATAAAAAGTCTGTTGTGTTATCAAAGGCAGCATATATGATTCCACAAAGAAATACGGACAGAAGCACTAGAGGGAGATATTTCCCCATTTACCAAGGATTTCGAGGCAGCTGAAAAACAGCGAAATCGAGGAGCAGAGAAAGGGTATCCGCACTATTACGATATGTTAATCAACTGCAATTAATAAGAGTGAGCTGCAACTCATCGTAATCAGCTCCCATCAGTTGCCAGTGATAAAGATATTACCAAGCAACAGATAATGAACTGATATTTGAACGGAATTACATTATTTAAGGTATAGAAAGTTGCAGCGAGTCTCTCAGTGCAGATTGTTTATATGTTTATTGTAACGAGCAACAGAGCTTCAGCACAGGATTCAGGGAGCTGAGCTGGGAATAGACAATGGTTTTCTCTAGCAGCTGGGGGGGTTTAACACTCCTTCTCCTTCTTTACAGCAGTAGCACCCTGTACAGCTTTGTATAGACCCACCTCAATTTAAAAGTTGCAGCAGTCCACTAAATACACTAACGACGTAGCTACAAATAGCTAGGGAGGAGAATGATTTGTGCAACGTCTGCGAGTGTTTCCGTGCCTGTGTGTTTCGGGCATAAACAAGACGGGCTTTTTTATTTCTCTCTTTGCAATTGGGAAGAAACTTCTTCTGAAATCTCTAACACAGGGAAGAAAAAGTCCAGCAACCGGTCGCTGTTTCTGCCCGAGTTTGTGACACAGCACGGAATTGTCATGGTTTAGTATTTCACAAAACTTCCAAAAACTTGAAAAAAACAACAAAAAGAACTAATAACACTGATTTCTAGTCGACCAGAATTCAAGGATAACCGCGTAGTGAAAACTGAGACTCCGGAGATAGGGAAACCAGTTGTGGAGCAAAGAAAAGCCAGCTCCAACGCCGAAGATGCTTTTGGGCAGGGAGCCGGGAACGGGCCCCTGGACGCTGCTTTCCCTTCAGACCCCCCAAGCTCGCACGGACGCTGGGACCCCGCGCTGGGGCCCGCGGCCCCGGGGACACGGCCAGGGCGGGGGCTGCCCGTCGCGCGGTCGTTGCTAGATGGAGCTGCAGCTCCAGGAACGGGGCCGCCCGGGACGCCGCTCCGGCTCCTTGCAGCCGCCTTCCAGGACTGTTCTCGTGAAAATAGATGGAAGCAATGAAGAAACATCATCGCAGGGCAAACGCGCCGCATGCTACCAAAAAGTTAAATAACGTTTTCCCTTCGACGTGCGGGCACCGCTTGGGCAAAGGCAGCGGCCGTCCCCAAACCGCGGCCTCGGGGCGACAGCGGGGCCACGGCCCGTGCTGGGGACGGCGGCAGGCCAAGGCGGAGGAGAACCAGCCGGGGAGGGACGCGAGGGGACATCTGGCCGGTCTGCGAGGGGGAAGAGACGACGGGGAGGAAGGCTCAGAAGTGGGGAGCGGGCATCCCAGGCCCGAGACCCTTAAGGGCGATAGGGCGCATTCGAGGTGCCGGCGAGCAACATCGCCCCAGCACCGCCCGACGCGATGGGGAGGAGAACATCAGCTCTGCAAGTACGCAGATACCAGTAAATTAATAACGACACGTGGCTGCAGCTGGGGAGGGCTGACAAAGAAGAAATGCAAGCGCCAGTCATTACTTATAAACATTACGCTATTAATAAAATATTTTAAAATAAAGTCTGTTCCAGGTTACTCTCTCTTTCCATTCCGAATTTGCTGCCAGCGTGCTCGCAGGTGTCTGGCTCACCGCAGCCACGCTTTTCTGGCCCGGTAGAGCAGGAGGCACGCGACCATCTCAGGGGACGTATCCACGGCACACGACACTTATTTTTACTGGCCTGGTGCCTGCGATCCTGGTTCTGTGCTTCACGCGGCTTTGCTTTGTCAACCTGCCCAAGTTCTCCTATTCAAAGCTGAAAATGGCTCAGAATTATTCTTCATGGAAAGGCTTAAACGTTTTCTAGGAAACTGCGTTTTGGATTCACTCCACTGACAGTCATCTTGAAGGACATCAGCTGCTTTGTGTACGGTAAACACCGCGAATGAGTCAACGCCGATTGCCCGGCTTTTACTATGAGATCGAGTTACACTTATCTGGCGATACGTTTCTGATCGAAAGGCGGCTGAGCTGAGCCTGGTAAGGCTCCAGACCTGTTAGCCCTCGTCAGCCTTGGCCGCGGCGGTTGGCAGCAGGAATAAGGAAGCGCAGGGAAGTAACGGTCCCGCTTCGAGAAACGGCTGCAGAATTGAACCAAGTCCAAACCCGCAGTAAAGACTGATGCTCACATAAACAATTACAGCTGTAGCTTAAGTGTGCCGTGATAAGCAACGGTGCCTATCAGCCCTCCGCTCGCTGCCTCTGCAATAAAGTGGTTATAGCTACATTAATTAATCTAAGGGCACTTCTAAGCATCATTTTATCCATCCACCTCTCTGAGGAAGCAGTACCCCTGGACTTCTTACTAAAATAATAAATAATAGCAATATAAACCCTCGGCCATTTCCCACTCCTCCCGGTCCGCTCGAGACGCCGTCCTGGTCCCTGCAAAAATGGGGCCGATTCTGCATCCTAGCCCCGACCTTGGCAGCGGTTCCAGCACCGCTGGTTTCTCCCATCTAAGAATATGCTCTTAAATAGCACTAGCGCTGACCGCACTGCATTGCTTGACGGACACAAAGGCACGGGGCAATGTTTTGGTGCATCTGCACCGCTTCCGTAGGGATGATCTGCACAATATTCACTTGCAGAGTGCAGCCCCGGTGCCTGGAGAGCGGCAGGAGTTCGGCCAGCACTCGGGAACTATCATCTACGGGACTAGTCAGAGGGTTTTTAACAGGGCATCAGGCACATCTGCAAGACCACGGCCTGCGCCAGCCCTGGGGGTCCCCCCGGGAGCGCACAGCCAGCCCCGCGTCGGGCGGCCTCTGACCTCGGCGGCCGAAACACCCAGCGCCGGGGCCGGGCGAGATGACCCCGACACACCAAACACGTGTTTGCTCAGTGCTGAAAACTTCTTGGGCTTAAAAGCCTTGTTTTGAGATGAATGACATATCTACGCTTTGCCAGAACGGTTGCTTCAGACTCTACAGATTTAGACAAAAAAAAAAAAATCCAATGTATGTTATTTGTTCAAATTTGCAAGACTGATAACACAACTTCTTTAAAAATAAAAGAAAAAGAAAAAAAAGAAAGCAAGCGTGGATTTCAGACCAAGCCTGTGCACCACAGCCCAGTTCCCGCGGGCGGTCCCAGGCACGCGGCTCCCTGTGCCAGCCCTACGCCCAGTCGCAGGGTCTCCCGCGGACGGACGGACGGACGGCACCGGCTCTACGCTGTCGTGTGCAGCAGCACTTCGCCCTGCGCTGAGGCACGTCCCTGGCACAAAACACCCCAACGCGCTGCCCCGAAACGCTGCTCCTGGCGCGGATCGGCCCGGTCCCGCGGCTGGCGAAACGCAGGGGGCAAACACGGCTGCTGGCTTCTCCCAAAGCTGCCACAGCTCGGGAGGAGGATGCTTCAGCACGGATAAGTTTTTAATTCTCCCAAATTACTTAGCACACACTGGTGTCTCCGATACCGCCCTGGAAGCGCTGGCTGCCGGACGCCTTTGGCCGCATTTTGCCCGCAGCAGTGGTTTCCCACGGCCGCAGCGGCAGCCCCGGCCCCGTGTCGGGAACGCGCTGCCGGAGGTGCCCCGTCGCCCGCGGGGCTGCCCAGCTCGCACGCGTTATCCCACAGGCTGAGTGGGACAGAAGAAAAAGCCATGGGGGACTGGAAATTCAGAGTATTTGGGGGTGTTTTATGATTAAAACGATAAATAAAAGAAAACCACACACTGCTATGCAAGTCCTAAGCTGCTTGACGACTAGGATGACCTGCTTTCTCTCCTTTATTCCTAATATCAGTTCCTTGTTTTCAGCCCAGAATAAACCTTTTGAGAAACCCCAGCAGCACCTGAGTGCAAACACGGGGTCTGCCTGCGGAGAAACAAGAGCCTCCACGCAAGTTTCACCTAAACCGTTGCCCTGCTTTCTTTGGAGTCCTCTAGCTGCAGACGCTTGTCTGGGACCGATAAAGAGGGGAACCGTCAGGTCGCAGCTGTTCGAGCAGGGCACGTTTCCGTACGGCGGGAATTTCGCGGTAAAAGCGGTTCTCTGGAAAGTTGGGTTTGGGAGGGTTTGGGGGGTTTTTGGTTGTTTGCTTTTCTCCATCCGCGAAGCAATGGGACGCGCAGCCGGCAGCGCGCTGGCTCCTGCAGCTGCGCGGGGTCCCGGCGCGGAGCGGCTGCGGCGCGGGCGCGCAGCGCTAGGGGGCGCCATGTTCGCGGGAGGCGCTGCGCGGCGGCGGGGGGCGGCGCGGCCGCGGCCGCCTCTGCTCGGGCTCCGGCTCCAGCTCCTGCCGCTGCCGCTGCCGCTGCCCCGCTCGCGCTTCCCCGCTTTCACCTCAATCTGTCACACGGATTTGACACCGCCTCGTTCCGGCAGCGCTCAGAAATGACACGTCTATAATGCGAATGTTGTGCACATTTACAGCCAGGGCTTTTCCCCCGCAGAACATCGCTCGCTAGATCCTGGCAGCCGTCGCTCCGGAAAGGGAAAAATAACAAAAAAAAAAAAAAAAGACAGAGGGCTCTTTCCTTCCCAAATATCAGCGACCATCTGAAAGGAAAACTTGTATTTAGCTGCTTATGCTTTGCCCCCGATAAGCGCATCTCAGTGGAGGTGGTTAGTACTTAAAATCGTCCGGTCGTCCTAGGCAAATCGAAGAGCGCGCAGTGTGGCGGCACGCGCTGCGTTCACCCAACGCACGATACTTATGATTCCTTTCCATTAACGCTGTATTTTATAAATCAAAATTAAATGGCATTTCTATTTAAAAAAAATAAAGTGAGCCTTTCCGAAAGGGCAACGGGAGCAGTTCAGCGCGTCCGAGAAGCCTTTGCTCGGGTGCATTAGACACATAGCAGTAGCTTTGCCTTCTTGTGCTGCCTCTATAATCATCCTTTTCCTGCTCTATAATAATAATAATCAGAAATTAAGTTCAATTATTTCATTGAAGAAAACAAAACAAAAGTCCCAATTAAATTTGCACGACCGCACGGTGCAGTTTCGGTTGTGGAGGAACATCGCTCCGCTTCTGCACCTGGCTAAAAGCGAAATCTCGGCACGCTCCACAGCGATGCCTTCTTCCCCGAGACGTGCATATGGCCACAACACAAATATGTATATACACCCGCCTATGCGCGGGCGGAAACACACGCACAGGTGGCAGAGACACCGACAATAATTGCAAATCCCTCTGAACAACATTTCTTGTTTTAGTAATATTTTAGAAGCAAGTTATTTTGGCACGCGGTGAGTAACAGCTACAGCACACACCTTCTGGCTTTACTCAGACTGCCGATTTATTGGGGCTGGGGGTTTTCCCCCGTTAATACCTTTCGCTTTCCCAGTTGCAATGTGTAACGCTGGCTCTTGACGTGCGGGTCCCCGGCCGCCGGACAGGGCAGAGACCATCACTCTTCCAAGAATTACCATTTCTAGAAGGAAAAGAGGTCCTTATTCTGGCAGATTTTAGCACGCATTTGTTGCCAACCCAAATATGACGTGACCGGTGCCTGCAGAGCCCGGCGAGGTTAGGCAGCCTTTGGAATAAAGTGCGTTATTAAATGCCGTCTTTCAGTCTTTGCTCCCGGTGCAAGAACCGCGGCACGTGCAAACCGCCCGGCGGTGAGTCCTCAGCCTTCGCTCCGGCGGGCTGTGAACACAAGCAGAGCCCAGGTGGTCGCCGGCACCGCAGAAACGCGCATTGCGCACGTAGATTCAGCTCAGTCTCGTACGTACATTCAGCTCTGTTCATGCATCAGCAATAAAGATCTGTGCATCGCTCATCAGGACTCCCTGCCCGCTATACCTGGTTTTAGCTTTATTTGTACGAGAACTTGTGACCCAGCCACGAACCTCCTAGCTGTGATTTTTGCTTTGTTTTTTAAGAGTCATCTGGATTTAAAATCCTGGTAATTCTGAGCTCCGGGTAGAAGTTTTTCCTTTTCTATAGCAATACTGTCATTCTTCACGTACACAAACAAACCTCCTGCTTGCCTTCAAAGCCATCCTGATCTTTGCTCCCGCACCCTGCCATCTAATTTCAGTCTTGGAAGCTCGAGGAGAAAAACCCTCCTGACCGAGAGGGACGGGAGCAGCGGCTTGGTGCCGGCTGCTGCACTACCCAAATTCCCACGTACGTCGGGCGAAGCCTTAGGAAAGCACGAGAAACCGCGCACCGTGCCGATAGCCGCGTGCTCCGAACAGCACGTCCTCACTTCAGCCGAGACATCGTCCCCGCAGCCGCGGTCTCCTCCCTAACAGAGCCCTTGCACTGCCTTTACCCAGTCCTGCTCGTTATTTTTACGGGAATTACGCTTGCTGTAGCTGTTGCTGTTTTAGCCGGGCACGTGTCTCGCCCCACCAGGCTGCTGGGGAGGGGGCTCCGGAGGGGGGTCTGCTGGGCTCGAAACCCCGGCCCGGAGGCGAGCGCTCGCCGCGCCGTGCAGACCCGGGCAAGCCCGAAGAGTCCCCGAAACACCCCGTTCAATTCCCGAGGCCGAGGAGGGGAAAAGATGCTGTGCATTATTTATTTATGGGTTTCCATGGCCATAGCGCAGACTAATCAGCTCCGATCCCGCAAAGCCAAGCTGCCGCCGCTCCCGCGGGCGGATGAGG
Organism: Dromaius novaehollandiae; assembly: GCF_036370855.1. Taxonomy (NCBI): domain Eukaryota; kingdom Metazoa; phylum Chordata; class Aves; order Casuariiformes; family Dromaiidae; genus Dromaius; species Dromaius novaehollandiae. The sequence continues at coordinate 1,628,604 of NC_088104.1, read as the reverse complement.
CTCGCTCCGCTAAATACCGCGCGCCGCAAATCAAAGTTTCCATCCCGGCATTCAGAGATGGAACATAATTTAGTGCCACTTCATTAACCGCGGTTTATCTCGGGATAAACACAAGTTCTATTCTGACACTCTGAATATGTTTGTTTTTACCTCAAATGGTCTGCACAAAAATATATAAGCCGCATGCGGACTCATCCTCTCTCAAACAGCGCAGGATTTTATTTTAACTGTAATTTCAGGAGCATCGCTCCATCACCCTCTTTTTGCAGGTTCCTCAGGAGCTTCGCTCTGCTCCGAAACAACATCCCGACTCCTGCTTCCGCCTCCGGAGAGCGAGCCAAGCCCTGCGCGAGGGCTCGGGCAGGGAGGTCCACGTGTGGGAGCGAAGATGAAGCTTCGCTGCTCGATAACCTCCACGTGCAGCCCGAAACGCTGCTCTAACACACACACAAGGGGCTCGGTGGGCTGGTGCATGGGGGAAAAGGCACGGAGCTGCTGCCCACAGCACTAAAAACTAGCTTTAGTACTCAAATACATACTGGGGTGGTCACCATGCGGCATCTCTCAGTGCTAGGTGCAAGCCGGGGGGAGCGCGGATCCTGCCAAGGGGCTGCTGCAGTGGCGGTGGGAAACAGCCGGGGTCTAGCAGCGGCGTCCCTGGAGCGCCCACCCATCGCCATAGTAACTGGGAACCAATTACGGTAATTAAGATTCACACGGAGTTGTCCCTTATAATCAGGAGCCAGTCTAATTTTTAATTTATTTATTTATAGGTGCTCGTAACCCTTGCCGAGCCCCGGCGGGGCAGGCGCGCGGTGGCGGGGAGCCGCGGCCTTTAGCATTTAAAGGTCACGGGAAAAGCCGGGGGGGGAGCGGGCATCACCGCATCTCCCTGGCTGCCGGCCCATGCCCGGCCGCCTCGAGCATCCCTGCGCGGCGGGGAGCACCGGGGCACCGGCACGCACACGCAAGCATCCCGCCGCGGCAGCGCGTCCCTCCAAGGCGGCGCGGGAGCCGGCGGCATCGCGCCTCTCCCTTCCGCACCGAAGCCGTTCCCGGGCGCTTGTCACCGCCGCCGAGCGGGGAGGCAGCGACTTGGCCCCGGCTTTTAAACCTGTCACTCAGCCGAAGCAGACAGGCAGATTGGCAGAGCCGAGATCCGAGATGCCTAAGTAGTCTGCGGGCGGCCTTGCCAATCTTGCAGAGCCCAGGCTGCTCTGCCGAGATGGATAAATCCAAGAGGAAAGGATGGAGAACTGAAGCACAAGTCATTTATAAGAGAGAAAAAAAAAATCCCACACTCTGGAGCCAATAAGCTTTTTTTTCCCCTTTTCCTTTCTTTTTTCAAGCATCAACTGTGACAGCATTGCACAGGCTGAGGCAGCATAACATTTGACAGCATTTTTCCCTTAAATTCGAAGGTGTGTGGGGGGAATTACAAGGTCACTGGGGCTCTTCCTCTGAGTGCCTGGATTTGCTCCCATCATCGGGCCCTGCGATGGCATCAGACACGCAAAAACGGCGCGGGAGGCTCCGGCTGCATCAACCCAGACGGGCAGACTGGCTGGTTACCGTTCTCTTCATTTTTACCTTAATGTTTGTCAATGGTATCCGCACACTTAGGTTAGATAATTTGACCCCATTTTCTCTAGCCAGACACAAATTAAATACGGAGAGAAAGAAGAATACAGTTACTAACTTTGTTCTGCACAGTAAATATCTCAATAAATGGAAAGACTAAGCATCATACATATAAATAAAATTGCATGCCATGCAAGTCAAATTCCTCTTTTTTTATTATTATTATTATTAACTAATTAGGCATAGCAAGCATCTACTCCAAGATTTCACATTAAAGATCCGTTTTGGAGTTCAGAACACCTCCCCTTCCCAGCTCGGGTGGATGGCACAAGAGACATCCCTGCCGCGTGAAGTCAGGTGGGGTTACGCCAGGTTACATTGCATCACTAGGCACAAGACATAACCACATGTAAAATGACATAATGCAAATTTCAACAAGATGTGGATTTTTCCCTGCGTATTGAAGTGCTTTCCAGAACTTGTACAACACTGGCTTTCTGCATGATGACAGAGATTGGAGGTTCTTCGGGGGAGCACCGTGCGCAATAAAACCTCCACCTAACCCAGGGGGATCACCGAAAAGATTAAAAGATTATAATATTAGCCTCTCCCTTTTCTCCAGTTATACCACCAAGCCAGTCTTTTCTTTTCTTCCTCTCCTTCCAAACACCTAAGATCACGAGTCACACAGCTATAGAGCAGCAGAGCTGCACACCTGGAGATGTACATCGCGGGTTTTCAGAAGCCTGCAGATGTGGAGGTACCAGGAGGGTGTTCCTGCGCGCTCAAACAGCTGTAATGGTTGGAAAGGAGATGGGATCCCTTGGGGAAAAGCAGGAAGAAGATTAACATGTCTCTACTTGGCAAATTAGAAGCAAACAGGTTGATAATAATCATTACCTGCATGCATCTGAAGGTTTAGGCCAATGAAATGGAAGGGATGTCTAACATGTCCACTTGTCTATCTGTCGTATGGACAACGGAAGGAAAATAAGGTTGGAAGGGAGACCAAAGCTGGCTGTCCTGGGGAGACCGGCTCCTCTGCCTCCCTGACCTACTCTCCATCACTGCAGGCTTCAGCGGCCTGGCCCAGATGCGTGCCACCCCTCCAAGGTCCTCCAGACCTCCCAGCTCATCTCCACCTCGCCCTTTCCCCGAGGTCCTCCAGACCTCCCAGCTCATCTCCACCTCGCCCTTTCCCCAAGGTCCTCCAGACCTCCCAGCTCATCTCCACCTCGCCCTTTCCCCGAGGTCCTCCAGACCTCCCAGCTCATCTCCACCTCGCCCTTTCCCCAAGGTCCTCCAGACCTCCCAGCTCACCTCCACCTCGCCCTTTCCCCAAGGTCCTCCAGACCTCCCAGCTCACCTCCACCTCGCCCTTTCCCCAAGGTCCTCCAGACCTCCCAGCTCGCCCTTCCCCACTCGTCCGGGGCTGCTTTGCCACGCGTTGCGGCTGCCGCAGTCCTCCCTGGTCGCGGCTGTGCCGATCTGCTCGTGTCCCAGCGCTTGAGCTATTTTAGCTCCTTTAGCTGGCAAAGGCAAACTGCTGCCAGTAGTGATCATGCAAGTGTAAATATTTATGAACTCACAAGTTTTGAATATACAACCTTGACGGCTGTCAGTCTTTGTGGTTACGTGTTTTTTGGCTTGCAGCTTCATAGCAGAACATCATAACTTCCCGATTTCAAGCCTGTTGAGTCAGGACACATTTTCATGCCAACCTCAGCAGAAGAGGTTTAATTTGTTTGCAGGACGGGGCGAAGGGGACGTCACGGCAAGCGCGGCGGGAGCCCCCCGCCAGGGCCGCCCGGCCGTTTCCCCTCCCAGGGCAGTTCCCAGGCCGTATCTGCTTTTCTCCTCAATACCAGCAGCCAGCACAGACGTAGGCCAGTGCTCAGCTAACGCACGCCAGCACCAACCGCAAGCAGCAATGAACGCCAATTTAAAGCATTTAATTCCTAATGACTTCACAAGGTTTGTTCCTCTTAAGTTTCTATCTTTCTCCTCCAAAATAATCCTGCAAAGCAAAAATTCATCCTCTCCTGTTGTCTCCAACTTTTACTACAAACCAGAAATCTTCAGGTCAAACTTTGCTCTGTTTACAAGTAAAAGGATGATTTTTTTAAAAAAAATTATTTTATAAGCCACTTCTGCCAGTTTATTCTAAGTTTTGAGAGCTGTCATTTCAGAAGTATCGAAGATGAAAGAAACAGATATGGCTGGACTTCAGTATCTCAGCTGAAGAGCTAGAAGTGAACCGCAGCCTCTTGGAGCCTGCTAAATAGGCAAATGTACATTCATCGTTTCAGATTCAACCACAATTCAAGGAAAGATTATGAAGATAAAAACAAGTGAAGCTCTCATTTATTTTATTTAAATAAATCAAATCAGTCTGGAAAGAGAAAGGATCCGTTTAGCTGTGGGGAGTAACAAAGCCTTTTGATAATTATTAATCTTTATGAATTATGAAAGAATCGTGAAGAATCTATAAAAGATATCTAACTAATGTCATATTTGACTGGTAACTCGGATTCTAGTTACATTAGCAGCACACTCAGTATCACTGAACCTTGGAAAATGTGGAGTTTTTCACTGCTTCAGTTATCCTGACGCTGATGTTGATTTACTTTAGGGACCCCCCCCCCCCCCCCCCCCATCCCAAAGCCCTTGCAAAATATCATGCAGTCTTAAGAGATACTGTTCGAGACACCGAGCCTGAGACCATCAAATCCAAGTCATGAAGCATCTCTCCTCACCCGTTCCCCTCCCATACACGTCCAGCCGCACATCCAAGGCACAACGGGGCTCGCGTGCCGATCCCACCCCACCCCACCCCACGCCGTGCCCGGGGCTCAAGCTGCCGGAACCAGAAGCTGCCACGACCTCAAGGCAGGAGCACTCGTTTCCCAGTCCCTCTCCAGCTCACCCCCGTGGGCTGCAGCCCGGCTAGCGACGCGCTCCGGTAAGTTCTGATCCGTTCAGAGCCCGATAGCGCGGAGTTATGCCTGCTGCCAGCCCCAGACCAGTCTGCCTGCATCGGCTGGGTGCAGGTGAGGCGGACACCACTTCAACCCAGGAAAACCCCTCTGCACTACGAGGGTGGCTGCACTCTGGAGCAGGCTGCCCACAAAGACTGCGGAGGCTCCGTCCTTGGAGATATTCGCAACCCAGCTGGACACGGGCCTGGACAACCTGCCCTAGGTGACCTGCTGGAGCAGGAGGGCTGGACCAGATGGTCCCCAGAGGTGCCCCCAGCCCCAGCTGCTCTGTGCCATACCGCGCGATACCCAGACCATACTGCCTTCAGACTGCACCAGCTGCGTGGAAGAGTTAGCCAGAGAGCGCGATCTACAAGCTGTGACATAGCTATCCACCACAGTCCCAATCCAGGATAGAAACTTGTATATACACTTAGTCTCTTGCTTTTTAAACAAACAATCATAGCTTTCACTCAAGTTCCTCCAAAAATGCATGGTTGAACATCCTTCTTACCTTTAGACAGTACACAATATCAGTCTCAGAAGGAGATAGGAATAAAACAGCATGTTATTTACAAGAAGTGAAATATCATGCCTTAATTTGGCCTAGCATGTCAGATATTTCTCTTGAAAATTGTTACATATGCTCACCTTGGGTTTCTGCCAAGGCTGGGAAATTGTTAAGTATCTTTTATGTACCACTTGTCTATATTCAAGAGAAGACTAACGGGGTGCCTGAGCTTGCTTCTCTCCAGCCCTTTCATTTGCTCATCATCTGGGAATCTAGCCTTTGGGAAGAAAACACGAGCTGTACCAAAGTTTTGGAGCTATCTGGGAGAAACAAGTTTCTGACTGTTAACTCTCCAAAGGGTTTGGGGAAAATGCCTGTTAATGCTTTTTAACTTACATCTGAGCAGGAAAGTTTCAAGACACAATTGCAACAGAAACTCAGTGCATTCACAAAACAAGTGTAAGGTTCATAAAACAGTTTTCAAGTCAACTCAATGCTATTTTCTCCTTTTTTAAAATAGCACAGAAATGTGCCATTAAACAGCAAGTGGAGCTTTTATGTGAAATCTCCTATCTCAAGACATTAAAAAGCTCATATGCTAAAGGTCAAGTCATTCCCAGCCACCCACAACCACCCTGGGAATGAAACCAATGTAGTACCTTTCATCCAATGCTAGGACAAGCACCAGATCCAGAAACCTTGCATTGAGCACCCAGGGTAGGCTGTCAATAATATTTATAGGGCACCTGGCAACCTGTCAGATGGCAAAGCGAAGATCTGGTTGATTGCCCTGCACTTGAGCTCTCCCCAAATTAGTGATAAACAGGTGCATCCCATTGCTGTCTGGTCACCTCACTGGTTAACTGGGGGCAGAGGGGGGAACAGATGAAGATTTGAAGACCACTAATTGCTTTTATTTCTTATTAGTTGTGATTCTTTATAGGCATAGACAACTTTGTAATATAGGTCCAGCCACAAGGTTCATCTAAACCAAAATCTTCTAGACTGTCCTTATAATATTTTTTGGAAAATAAAAACAGAGAATAAAAAGATATATATAACACTAATTTTTTTTTCATTCTTTAGGATCTCAGAATAATATTTTTCTATATTGATCTGTCATGCAACTAAGATGACACCACCAGCTCTGTCAGGCTTTGCTGACAGAAGGAACTCCATGAGGCAGAACGCGACAGGCCTTTGCGAGTATGCACATAAAAGTGGTAAAATGTAAAACAGACCTGTAGCCAGTTATTCAGCTGGTTTAGGCTGACTTGCTGAAGGCCATGGAATTACTTTAATTTGCATCAGCAGAACATCTGGCCTTTATATGTTGCTTCCCTGACCTGACTTGCTGCATGAGCTCTGCCAGAGAGTCCTGCACTTCTCGTGGCCGATGCGCAAACCACAGCTGGTCGTGCCCCGTCTCAGCAAGGATCTAATCCCAGAGTCCTCTAGGAAGCTCTCGTATTAGTAACATTTCATTATTTCATCAAAACATACAAAAGAACATTTCCCGGTATATGCTGAACTGCTATAAATGATTATGCCAGGGTATTCTTGGCAAGTCCGTGAACAAAGCACATCCTTACGCATTCGCGCTGTTTGTGGTTGTGCGGTTCCTGCATGTTAAACATTCTTCCTCTCGGCGTACAAACTATCCTGGATACCTGTGTGCCGAACAAGTAAACAAGGCAGACTATTTGTTCACTTGCTCATTATTTCCAACGTACGATTTACAAAGCATAACGAGAAATAACAAGATTTCATTGTTGATGAAAAACAATACTTGGAGATTCACTTTGGCCTGAATCAAGATTTCATTTCCTCCAATACCTGGTCATATGTATACATGCATGAGGAGAGAACAAGAGGATAAAGGTTACTGGAGTCAGGATATCAATTTTTTTGGCTGAAGTCCTGATCTCAAAGTGTACTGTGCTATGCTGCTTTGGATGCAGAGACATCCCAAACTTTACTTCATTACAGTGATGGCAGTAAATTTCATCTGAGAAAAGAAACGTTTTTGATGGATACACGGGCAACGAAATGAATCTGCACCTCTACTGCACGATGTCAAAGATGATTAACCATTTAGGGGTACCTTAGACCCCCATTAAAGATCAGGCTTAGTTACTCACAGCAATTTTTTCCCTAGCCCCAAAACAATTTGTCTAGAAAAGGTTGTAAAATCTAACCAGCCTGAAGTTAGCAAATCAAATGCCAGCTCATCTAGTTCAATGTGTCTGCACGTCTGAAACCCTCAGATCTTAGTATCTTGATTTGATTGTCTTGATTATCAGCATCTGCTTTAGTGGCTGACACTATCAAACAGAAGACATCAGTTTAAATTACGGCTTCTGTCTTTTACTTCCTGACATAGCTGTCATGCCCAGACTGTGAGGAGGAGGATTATAAAAGCAAAAGAGAGAAAGCAAAATAAACTGCATGTGCGCGAGAGTCAAAAACAGGAGGGAAAAGAACTGAAGACCTCCAGAAGCTGCGGCTTCTGAGATCATTTAGCAGAGGTCAGAGGCGTCTCCAGAGCCTGCAAGAAGGTAGACCTGCAGGACCTCCTCTACATCTCCACAGGAGGACATGGTCAGATGTCCAGAAAATGTCCAGCCACACCAGTAGCCACTCATTTCTCATCTGGACATTTTTTTGACCCCTTTGGACAACTTCTCCAGGCTCAGGGCCTATTATGTGGCGAGTTATCTCTTTAGAACTAACAGCTTTGCTGCATTACTTCATCCTTTTCTTGCCCATCTCTTCAAACATGCCTGGGTCTAAGAAAAGTCAGCTGTGGAAGAGAGGTTATGGCGCAGATTAGACGATTAGACTTCTGTTGACGGAGGTGAAAATGTTCAGGCCTATATTTGGAGAAGAGCTGAACAGATGAAAAATCTGTAGATAGGACTAGAACAGTTGTATGTTTTGTAACAAGGAGTGTTTGCCTCACTGCGGAGTTGGGGTGCTACTGCAAAAGAGATGCCAAACATTGATACTTGCAAAAGCTCTTTTTTGGTCCATAGATGGTAGCTTTCAACACAGAACACTGTTAATAGGCAGATCTGGAACCAAAGCTATTTGTGATGTTCCCCAGAATTTGAGTTTTTCCTGGCCTTTCAATTTTATCTCCTTTTATTATTCCTTTTGGCAAGATATCCACAACTCTGCATTTTGCTCAAGGTTTGTTCCTCTTACCCCTTCTGCAGTTGACTTCCATCAGTTCATTTTCCCAAGCTCCCTGCCCTCCCTCCTTGTTTCATATTATTCTCTCTTTCCATGCTGCATGAAAATATTTATTTCCTCTGCTTCATTCTGAAGGGCTGGTTGTCATTAAAATCAGCAAGTAAAATGTAGGTGGGAATTACAATGATGTTTTAAGAATCCTTGAGTTTTATTACTCCAGTAATTGTTCCTTTAAGGAACAAGTATCTCTGCTGCAGTGATTTCCAGTGCTTGTTTTGTGGCCCAGATTCCAGTTTGTGCCATACACATGCTGCTTCTTTCCTCTCTCTCCAGGAAGGACAAGCTCACCAACCTGCTTGGGCCCTTCTCTTATTTCTAACATTAACGACAACCAGTTGGTGTATAGTCACTTGGGTCACCATTCATACAAGTCAAAAATATGTAATTTGAAACATCAAACAGGCAGTGTCGTGTTCATTAAAAAAGATCGTGCAACCTCTCCTGGTTCAGGTATGGTCATTTAAAACACTCAAACAATTATGAAGAATGATCAATTTTATTGATAGTTTGTGAACAGACAAAAGAACTAAATCTGATGAATCGCTAGTGATGGATGGTTCAGTGTGTAAATGAAAGAAAAAACAAAAAGACAAGGAAATGATTTTTATTAGATTCTAAACCAGCCAAAAGGATTTTAAATATTGGGATTTTTTTTCTTTCTAAAGAACAAAAAAAAGGGGGGGGGGGGAATTGCTTCTCTCAGGTTCTGCATATTGCTGTAATATATTACAAACAAAAAAAAATGAAAAAAAAACCTTTAGTAAGAGTCAGGACACCATTTCCCTCAGCTAAAAAATTAACCGTATTACACCGCTCCTGACACATTCCCGTAGCAGCCAATGCAAAGAAGACAATCCATGCCCGGTAGGACAGACCTAGAGCTGTTCTGGTGGAGAAGGCTTCACACCGTGATTGTTCTGCTATTTAAAGAGATTCGCATGCAGTCAGAGTGGCCGTGTTTTAAAGCAAAAGGCAGTGTCATGATTGGGGAAGTCTCCCTTACACCTGCATTAGCTAAAACAAGCCCAGAGAAGGCAAAGTCAGCCAGGATGGAAGTGCAAGAGCAGCTGGACTGACGGTGGTCTACCCTCTCCAGGGTCCAAGGTCGGACGGCAAAGACCTAACGGCCTGGGGGTACCAAAGCTTGGAAACAGGGCCACAGGGTCTGGACCAAGAGGAAGCTGTTTCTGCTTCCTATCTATGTCCATACATTAAATAGGCATCCTGGGCTCTAGCAGTGTTGCATCATGGGATAAGGATCCAAAACACAAAGCCTATATACTGGAAAAGTAGATCCTGGGTTGCTTCAGTGAAGTTTAAACACTGCATTGCTATTTTTGGTATTTTAATTTGGATGGCATGAAATGTAGCTTAAAGCGTTGTTTAAAAATCAGAACTATTCCCCTGAAAGTATCAAAACAGGCTATTTCAACTAATTTAGAAGATAAAATTCATAATTTGCATCATAAGGTGTTTGGCAAAACTGTCATGCATTCAGAAAACAGAATCTAATTATTTTTCCCTGAAATTTGTCTAACACCAATGGAACTGGAAAAGCAAGGTCAAACTTTCCCATTGCATAACTGGATAAATTTGCAGTGAAGAAGGTGGCTGAAGAAAGACAGAAGCCTGTGATGGGCAACCAGAAAAATTATTCTGCTTTGCCTCTTCTAGTTGGGCTGCCTGGTACTGGCAGAAACTGAACCCGAGACAACCCGCCGAGACATGGTTTTCCAAAGCCTTCATCCCTGCATGGGACACGACACGGCGTCATGCCCCGCGGGACAGTCTCCAAAGAGCCACGGCGCCCAGATCAAAAAAAGGACCGTGCTTGGTTGCTGTAACCAGGCCGCGTCACTACCTCCCAGACAAGCATGCTGCCTTTTGAATCTATTTGTGTCTATAAAACCATTTCTGCCAAAGTCAGACAGAGGCGGAGAATGTATTTCAGACCGGAGAGTTTCTTGTCTCTATCACTGAGAATTAGACTACCGCGATGTGCCCATTCTTCATGCTTACTGTGCTTTACAAACACCAAGTGATCCTTCCGCGAGCTGTGAGAAGGTAGATCAGGGTGATTATCAGAGACGCTGCAAAAGCTTGCTTTAGAGAGGAAGATCTCATCACCTTGTCGTGTGCTGCTCTTAGGTTAAAGCCAGCAGATTGCCCCATCAATGAAGCGTCTTCTTTGTGCCCAGAAACTTTCCCCGAGCTTCTATTTGCGTGAAAGCCCTTGAATTTGCTGTTTTGCCCAGAAGGCAAGTCCCAGCCCTCAGCTGGATCCCTCTCTTCACCCCTCGGAGATGCCCCTTCAACCCTGCTGGGACAGAGAGGAGAGCTTGTCCTGAGACGTCCAGATCGGGTGACAGCACCTTGGGGATGACATTTTCTACCTCTAACTTGGTTTTCCGTGGACCCTGATAGCTGTCGTAACCCTTAACCAAAGAGAAATCCCTCCTGTCAAGATCTGGACCCAAAAGGCTGCTCCTTTGCCCCAAGAGATGGTGCTGCCTGGCAGAGGGGTGCTGTGCCGCAGGAGCTGCCGGGAGGACCACGTCGGCCAGGGCCGCACGCTCCCATCCCACCACGCCGCCTCCGAGAAGCTCCCGCCCTGCTCGGTGCGAGACGGGCTTCTCCGGGGTTGTGCCGTGTCTACCGCTGCTTTTCCGCCCGCCCAGAGCCTTCCTCTCCTCTGTCAGAAGCCGTTCCCGTCTTCAAAGCCGTATCAGAACGGTGTTTGTTCTGCACTTTGATTTCGCCCACGCAGAGGATTCAAAGCGGCCGGGTCTATGGGAGAGAGAAAGAGGGAGGATAGCAGACGCTGGGGCCGTGTTTGTCTTCCCGTGTTTGCAAGCTAAGTTCCTAGGACTGATAAAGCCTTGCCCAGAGGAAGAGGCCAGCACCAGTTCTTCTGCCACCTCCATACCCGAAGTGCACTCGTTAGAGCAGTTTATAAAACTCTGCATTCTCTTTTAACCAAAGCCACATTTGTTTAGAAGCAAAAAAGCGTCACGAAGTACCAATTCAGTATACTTGACAGAAATTATGACATTTGTTTCTGTTTTGCAAAAGAAAGTTAATATTTAAACGATCTGTAGAGTGCAGCTTAAATTAATCGTGTCTCAGTAACACAGTCAAAGAAGGTGCACGTAGACACATGATTTCCACGTTCCAAAAAAGTTATATAAAAGAAATCCAAATGAAAGAAAACAATTCCTAGAAATTTAGGAAGTATATACCCAAAGCCCACGAATTTTCAAGGTAAACCAAACAGCGTTGCCTAAGGGTCCTGAGGCACTTTTGGAAATGCCACGTTGGTGATACTCATTATTAGGAAAATAAACAAGGAAACAAACCCAGACATAAGTAATAATAACCGGGTAGATTTACATATGCAAAAACGTGCACGTACAAAAGCAAGGAGTGCAATGACCCATTACAGCTCCGTTATCAGGGGCCACGAGCCGGTGGCAGCCACCGCTCCTGGAGCTGGTCGGTGCTGGTGGTACCTGGTCTCACAGCAAGAAAAACGGGGCTTTACCTCTCCCTCCTCCTCGCAAGGCTGTTCACAGTCTCGCCATCGCTTCCTTCGTCTTCCTTCATTTAAACACATGACGCCAGTCCCTTTCCGCCCCAATCAGCCTATAATTTTTCCTTTTGATCTCTCCTTCTGGCTTCATCAAATCTTGTTTGTACTGATTATGGTCACTATTGTTTTCTTCCTAATATCCTCAGTGTGCTATTAAAAGTTTATTTAGATTTATCGATGAATGCATCATATGTGCAGGCCTATTGATGAATGCATAACCGCGGGAACTGAAGCGCATCAGAAAGTTTCTATCTTTCCAGTTTAGTTCACCTTGTTGAAGTGAGGAAACAATTATTTTGTGCAAAATACCTATACACAGCCTTTGTTTCTTTTGCATTTATATGTTAATAGCTCGGAATTATGTGGTCTTATTTTGCTCCTTACCTGGATAAAGTAATTCTCAGCACTTTTCAATAATTCGTTGAAAGCTTTGCTGCAGGGCTGCCGCGTTCTGCGGACTGTCTGATTGCGAGGAGTGGAGCAGTGCTGCGGGCGCTGAGCTTTTCCGGGGAAGCTGACACACGTATCGCGGCACACGGAGCGTGCTCGGCCGTAAGTGCAACTTTTCTTTGAATATGTAGATAAAACATACAAAAGAGAAATAGTTTGTATTTGTTTAGAACTAAAAAAGGGTCAGAAAATCCATGGCTATTAAACAGAAAATGCTGGAGAACGTTAATGTGTTACAGTGCTAACATTTCTAATTGATGGAATATTAGTCATGGCTCTGAAAAGAAAAGTTGATTTTAAAATCTAGGCCTTTTCATGACTTTTAGTAACTTCAATGAAATCAGGTTCTAGCTCTCCTTGCAGTGATTTAGGTATATACACATCCTGCGGAAACAGGCAACCGTCAGGCGAGAGAAACATCCATGAGCACTACTAACGACGCCAGCTGCAACAAGAGCTCCGGAAACTTTACCCAAGGCTGCATCCCAAAGTAGATTTTATAAATTATAAATTATATATTATATATTATAATTATAAATATTTTATAAATTATAAAATGTTGCATTCCTTTATTTCTCCTCTAGAATAGATAGATTGTATTACTGGCAGATTATTAACTTTTTTAATCTGATGCAATTGATAGAATTGCATTCAAGGTATGCATGTTCCAATGCTTTTTGACTCAGGGAGAGGTAATTTTATTTATTTATTAAGAGATCTATTTATGTATTTTTACAGTATAGCCCAATTAAACTTGACAGCTTATTCACAGTGGATTCTTGCCTGACGGCAGCTGAGAGACGTTGCATTAAGAAAGACAGCATAATAAAGGATATAACTAGCTGAATTAGCTATTCATATATATTGTGCTCTTTTATTTATGGCTTCGCGCCATCTGATATTCACAAACCTTACATCTGGGTAAGAGGAGGCAGGTTCTACGCATGCCACACAACCGGGTGTTTAATCAGCTGGCATTACGCCGCGCATTATATGTTAAAAATACAGAGAGACGCAGGCACACTTTATTAATATTGACACATCTTTATTACGAAGACTAGGTGCTTTCTTCCTCCCTCTGCTCGCCACAGCGACGGCACCGATGACGGCTGCAAGCGTCTGGCTGCCGGGGGATACTCGGTGCTGAACGGGTTCGGATGCATCCAGAGGAGAGAATAGACTTATTTTAGCAACTTAAAATAAATACGGCACGGATGAGAGGACTCAGAGGAGAGGATTGTGAATGCTTAGGAAGTAATATTAATTCAAACAGCTACTCGTGCTGAAGGGAAATCTGCTGCGTACACTGAATGCTCTCCTCCGCAACGGCACTCGTATAGAAGACCTTAAAAGAATTTTTTTTTCTTTTTCCTGGACTACCCTCTCCTAAATAAGAGCTGCAGATATCAGACAACTGTTCTGAAAGTACAGCTGGGAACAGACCTCCCCCCACGGCAGCAGAGACCCAAGGAAGAGCTTTTCTAGTGGGTAAACGCTCAGTTTGAAATACGAATGCCAGATCCTGGGGTTTAAGCTTTTTTTTTAAACCTAGATTCGCTTACTACAAAGCTACGAGTTAAAGTCCCTGCTATCAATTATTGTTGTTGTTGCTGTTGCTGTTGCTGTTGTTGTTGTTATGCGGCTGTGCTAGGTAGGGCTCTGATGATCATGACCACTATGCATTTAGCATCTCATAATCATCCTGAATAAAGGAGAAAAGAGCACTTCAAGGGACAGCATCAAAGTGTCCCCTGCATCCATATGGGCAGTCCTTGGGGACCGTCTCAGTAAAGGGAACTGAAAGTCTGCAATTTGGACTGTGCAAAGGAAAAGTAAATACAAAAGAAAAAGAGAGTCTGTAAAGAATTAGTAAAAGTATATATAGAGAGAGTAATATTTCCTGGAAAAGCAGTATGATGCATTCTTCTAGTACCTTAGTACAATACTTAATAAAGCACCTTTTAACCTACTTTTTATCATCCCATTGGGAACTAGTTAGATACTGTGTCTTCAGGATTGTTCTAATGATATTGATGTTATTGGCATTGGTATTAGTGTTGACTTTACATGTCACAGTGGTGAGAAATGCTTAATACTCATTTCACCGAAAACATAACAGCATTAATTATTTGCTGTTTCTATTAGGTTGGGTGAGGTTTCTATTGGTTTCTCTGTGCCAGATGCAAAATTAGGCTGATTCTGCCCCAAATTCCCGGACGGTTTTCCTGGCTCTCCGGGCAGGAGCGGCGGCAGGGAGGCGTCGCACGTGCAATGTCCTCCGCCCGCGCGCGGCTCTCGGCACGGGAACAACAGCCCGCCGTCGCGGAGGGACCTGCTGGGCTGCGGCTCGGCCAGGGAGGTGCAAAGAGCTGCTGCAAAAGCTGGCACAGGTGTTTCACTTGCGGAAAAAGTCAGTGCTCTTAAATAGGAAACCAGTAAGAGACGCACCCAAAAAAGTCCGGGAGTTCAGAGACGCCACCGGCGTTGGGCCGTGAGGCCCAGGCTTCTCCCCACGGAGCACCAACACCTCTGCGGCCAGCAGCGCTTTGACAAAATCTGATTTAGCCTTCTGCAGTTAATTAACCTCGCGGATGCTCTAAGGGAAGGATTCCCTGGAAGAGCCGGTTCCCTGCTCCCCTCGTCCCCCTCTGCCCGCACCTCCTTTCGGCTCTCCTGGGAAGGACTGCTCGTCTGCCGGAGCCTCCGGAGAGTGATTCCCGAGTTCATAATACTATATTCTCAGCACCCTCCTAATCTGCGCGAGCTGTGCGTACTGCCACCCCCACGAAGCCTCGCTGCCGTCGGTCGCCGGTGCTGCGTGCGAGCAGCTGGAGAGGCTGAGCAGCCCGCTCGGAGCCCGGCTCTTCCCCGCCGCAGAAACCCTTCTTCTTGCTGTGCGAAACGCATCTTCTTCGTATGAGCCTAATAAAAAGGAAGGCTTTAGGGGAGAAGGGCAGTGTTAAAAAAAAGACAAGTTTTTAGAAGAGGTGAGCGGGCTGCAAAATCATTAAGCTTTTTTTTTTTTCATTATTAGAATAATTTTGATTGACATTACACCATTGTGAGCAAAATTTGCAAAAATAGGTTTGATTTCACTTTTTTCTTTGCTCTGAAATGTCAGATGTTGGAATTTCAGGTCTTCTTTTTTCTCCATTTTTTCTCCATGGCTCTTGCAGAAGCCCACGTTGTCCCAACACAAGTGTTGGCGGTGGAGGCCCCGACTCCTGGAAGCGCTGAATTTTGCCCCGGCTTCCCTGCAGCCTGGACGTGCCACAAGTCAGGACAACGCCTGGGACACACGAGCAGAACGGTTTGGTTCATAAATCAGCGCTGCCCTGCAGGTCCCCGGCACTAGCTGCCTGCAGCTCCCAAGACCTATTTTGGCCACTGTTGACCAACAGAAAGACCATTTCCTCACCACCTTTTTCTTTACTTTATTCCTTCCTGGTCTCAGGTGAAGACCACTTGGCAGTAGCAGGAAGACTCGCTGCTTTATACTCAGCGACGTGTTTTAATCGCCTGCGTGGCAGGAAGGCGCGAGGGTTGGCCGTGCTCTCCTCCAGCCCCTCGTGGATGCTGCGCTCCGAGCCAAGCTCGGCCGGCACGGTGACCGCCTAAGCGGCCCGCTCCCGAAAACGCCGTAGAGCAGAGGAGCAGAGCCGCGGTTCCCGGGCCTCTCAGAGAGGTAGGGATTTCATAGCTATCCAAAAACACACATACACTTAAGTCTTGCATTCTGGACAACAGCGACTAGTCTCGCCTCTCTGCATTTGGCTGTGTCGGGAAGAAAAGCAAAACCAAATTTGTTCATAGCCCTGGTAACATTTATGTATATATTAAAGTATATTTAAAAACTCATATGGGATGTGCATAGGGAATTTGAGGGCAGACAGCAGGCACCTTTCTGGCTGCAATATGCTAGAGGGAAATTTCCTTGGAATCTGGAATATCTGAGCCCTGAAGATGGAAAAAAAAAAATCCTCACCACCACGGGGAGAAGTGTGAGCCCCGCTGCGGGAGGGGAAGGCTTCGGGCACCTATAGACATGGCAGTTTAGCGTTGCTTTTTCCGCTAGTTCCTTTCCGTCGCGCACTTCTGCCTAAGCTGCTCTAATTTTTGAAGACTTGCAGGTGGAAATGCTGTAAGGAAAGCCAAGGCATCCCGCTGCCCAGGTCCCCCGGCAGCCGCTACGCCGGCTGCACAGTGTGAACAGTTTGCACTTAAGGGACATTATACAGCCGTAATGTTTCAGGGAATATTGCATTGCTCCTTCAGCTGCCCTAAGCACCACAAAGACAGCGTTCTCCTAAACATGACGCACGAACGCGTAGGGGAGACCCTTACATCTCCCTGCTATTTGCAAGGCAGGGAAGAGCATCCCTTTTTGAACGGATTCCTCATGCCTTTATTTCCTCCAGAAAACCCACTTGCGATGGGGCTCGGCGGGGCGATGGGGCTCCGGCAGCCGATGGACCTGCCTCCCGGCAGCACTAGATGGTGTTGCAGAGTAGTTTTGCTCTAAAAGAGCGAGGAGGTGAAGATCCCCTCCTGGTCTCATCTCCCGGCATCGCCCCGGCCGGGAGCGTTTGCACCAGGCAGCACGGCTTGATGCTCCGGGGGTGAAGGGGTCCCCGCCGCCGCCGGGACCGGCTCCCTCCGGAGAGCGTGGGAAAGGGCCGGTCTGGACCCGGCCTCCCTGGTTTAAGTTTGGGCTCATTTCCTCAGCGGATGGTCAAAACCCACCCGCACCTTCTGAGCTAGGGGATCCTAATGAGGACTCGCCCTCCCGAAATACAGCTTCGGTAAAATGTTGCTATTCTTAGGATTCCTGATTCATGCATCAAAATATTTCAAAATAATTCAGTTATTTTATAAGCTAAAAATACTGGCTGCTTGAAGCTGAATTTTTCAGGCAAGGAAAGCATATGCTGCACGAATTTGATTTTTTGACAGCCCACACAGCGTAAGCCACTTAAATGAACCTGGGCAGAGTAAAGCAAATGGGAATAATGATACTTCCTCTCTTTTGTGAAGTACTTCTTTACAAAAAGCATTATGTAAGGGCTTAGCCGCACTATGAGTGTTTATAGTGAAATAAATTGAAAATCCTGAATTATTTCAGTGCCTTGCCGTGCCACAAATTGAATGCAGTTTCTATTAAGGCCCGTCTCAGAAAGGATATTTTCGGCGAAAGCTAGGTATCTACAAGATATTTACAGGAATCGCCCTTCTAGGAATTAACTCTCTTTTCTATAAAACACAGATTCTTCCAGGACTGGCTGGATCGCGCCGGCTGATGTCCTCAGTCCCGACTCGTTTGCAGCAGGCAAACCTTGTGTCTGTTTCCATTTGCGTAGTAATAGGGTAATTTTAACTATAGTGCTTGTTCGCAGTAGAAAATGTTCCCGTGGCATACAGCGCTAAAACCTCCTACTGTGAAGATTTGGCACTTAGGCTATCACCATTAAAATCTTATTAATTCTAATTATTACACCGCTCCCTGAAGGATAAACCGTGCCGCATCTCCACGAAGCGCAGCACCGGCGCCGGTTCCCGCGATGCCGGCGCGGGGTTTGCTCCCGCTCCCGCTCCCTTTAACCCCGGCTGGCACGCGGAAGATGGTTTTCCACCGAACGCCCGCGAGCCCTGGGGCTGCCGCCGCATTTATTAATGTCTGTGCGCATCCCCACAGCCTACTGCAGAAGAGGGTTTTTGCAGCATCTCCGAGTGTGATAGCATCAGGGCCACGCGCATCGTGAGACAGATTTTTATATGCTTTTTTCTGTGCAGACGCCTCCGACTGAGGCGGGCGTCCGAAACGCCTCCGGGGCCGGAGCATCTTCCCGACCCCGTCCCCGTCCCCGGCTCTGCGACTGCAGCATCGCCCCCTCCCACCGCCCGCGCCCGACCGGACGCCCCTCTGCCCGCGGTGCGGAAAGTGCCTGGGAGTTTCTCAGAATGCAGAAAAAGGGACCTTGGATCATGAGACACTGGAAAATCTCGCCGGAAACTGTCCACACTCCACTTTGACCTTCAGAAGACTTACATGCCGTACATTTACATATAGAAGTATATGAGGCATATGTATTTTCTGTTTATGTCCCTACTGCGCGCGTTCTTTCTGAAGACATGGAAATTTTGCATCTACACATTCGCTGTCTGATTTTAGGTGCCTGGAGAGCTCCCGTGAAATCCGTATACACGCTGGGAAAACATGTAACTCCTCTCCGAGGGCAGGCTTGCTTCGCAAGCTGCAAACCGAGCTACTGTCACCGCTATAGGTGCAATCCTCTGAACCGCCAGTTATGTAGAGCCATCGGAGTGTCTTAAATCAGAGGTGTTTTATACAACCAAGGTGTTTTTCCGACGGCATCCTAGAGAGGAGCGCGCCCGGCGCTGGGGCGAAGGCAGCCAAGGCAAACCCGAGCCACCCGCGCCTGGACACGCAGGACGGCTTCAATTTGGGAACCAGCCGAGCTAAGTCTGGCCTAAGCGGGCCTGCAAGTCCTTCCCTTTGCACTCAGGTGCCGCAAAGACCAAAACCGGCCCAAGCTCGACATCCGCACGGAACAGAGCAGAGCTTCGCTTGCTCTTGTAAAAGCTACATTTAAAACATATCAGACATTTCTGACTCATCCCATTTTTATGGAGATGTAACACTTTGTCATACTATATACCTCTATACAATATTGGTCTATATAGTGAATTAACAACACCTCCCGACAAAGTGCTATCTGCTGCCGCCATCGCCGTGTGCTAAAAGCACTCCTACATTTTTCATTATTCAAGCACACCAGCAAGCCCCCAGAATGAGCAGTGAAATACTTAATGAGACATTTATCTAGTCTATGTATTTTACATTTTGCTGATAGTATAATGAGGCAGAGGTACTGAAATGAAACATCCCTAACATTTCACATAATTTTCCACTTCCACTCCACCATTTTTAGTATTGCTTTTGGGTTTTTCACTGTTCGATGTTTTGAACTTTATCATCACTATCAATAACAGCTGTGTCAAATGCAACACTCTGCCACGCTTTTTTGGCAGAGAGAATGCCTCGCCATTCATCTTCAAGCATATTACCAAGATGATTGCAGTCTAATAAATAAAGCATCAATTTCTCATTCGGTTTCACTACCTCATGTAGATTTTTCTCAGTATTGTTGCTGCATTTTCTGTAACTCAAACCTTTATCAAAGCTATTAAATATGTATTCTTCACTGTTCCTAAAAAGCTTTTTATGCCTCTTTATCTCCACCTCTGCTTTCTACCGAACCCAATGCACTCAACCACGGGAAGTTTTGCATCTCTATTTTTTCAGTGATGTCCTAATTAAAGAGAAACAAGATTTACAGGGAGATGCAGTTTATTAGAGTAATTTATATAGCTGAAAAGCAGCCAACTTGTTGGGCACAGAAGTCCTCATTTAAATGTCTGTAGTTAATGTAACTGTTTATGTATTGGTATTTTCTTTGACTACTTCTTAATATTGTTTATATTGATTGTACAGTTTATTTGTGCAGCAATCCTAAGGAAGGTCAGAGACTATCCCTACAAACGTATATTTTATTTATATGACACTGTCTTCTATACAAAGAGCACTGAACGTTTCTTTCATGTGAAAAAGTACAGTGAGTAGCAATTACTATTTTTGAATCTTTCTGAAACTGGCAGAATTTTGCAAAGCAGAAGTGACCACTCTGTGCCTTCTTCAGTGTATTTTCCTATGCTAGAGGATACAGTTTTATTTATTACAGACATATTGTCTGTCTATAGGCTACTACAGGGTAAGTAAATAGCTATTCTGCATGCCCTGTACAACTCAACCCTGTACAAATGCAATCTTTTAATTTTTGAAAAGCTATTCCAAAATATCTTCATTCATACAAAAATATTGTATTCTAAACTTTTCTAGACTCTCTCACTCATTACTTAGAGCTCTCTTCTCTGTCAGACTGGTAATTTTTGTGGCTGACGCCCAAAATCGAAAGAGCTGCTTGGTCCCCCGGCCCCGGCAGAGGCAGCGAGAGGCACCGCGGCTCGGACGAGGCTGGGGCTCCCGCGCCGTGCGGAGCAGGAGCTGGGCAGAGTCCCAGCTGTGCGCTGGGAACAAGGAGATTTGAACAGTGAGCTGCTTTAGCTGTCCATTATTTCTGCACAGCGAGTTATTCCGATAGGATTTACTGTACATTCATGCTTTATTTGGGAATGATTAGAAGAAAATAGCTTTAAATATGGACGGGAAGGACACACCTCTGATTTTAAACATTGAACTTGTCTAGAATTTTGTGTTTATTTTCTAGTACCCTGTGATTCGGAAATATTTCAGAGGCTTGCATAACCCACCCCGACCCAAAGCACCGTAGTCGCCCTCTCTTTTTCTAATCTACTGGCACAGCTATCAGCCGTACGAAAACGGTGCTTGCCCCCCGGGAGGCCTCCCCGAGTTTGACGGATTCACCCCTTTCCCGGGTGCGATCCCGCGCCCACCCCAGCCCAGGCTCGCGTCCGCAGCCCTGGTGCCGTGGTCCCCAGGCAGGCGCTGGCCGGGCTCGTGCGCGTCCACGTGCTGCCACGGCTTATTTTGGTGGCGTGGAGGACGAGCAGGAGCGCGGCGCGAGGGGCAGGCGGCCCCGGGGCTTGCTTGGAGAAGTGTACCCCGAACAGCGAAGCTGCAGAGTGCTCCCCAAATCCGGTTTTAAAGAACCGCCGGGGCCTTTCCTGGAGCGTAGCGGGTACGGCACGCATTGCAAACCAGTTTTTATCCTCATGGAAAAGCCCCCTCCAGTTCCTGAGCACTACTTTTCTTCAATAACTGATATTCTCCTTTTTTTGTGGTGAGACGCACAGTTAAACAAAAATCAGGCAATATGACTTCGGCCAAATTCGACATCCTTCCACAGCAGGAGTTCAAGTAACCCGGGCGAACGAGATGGGCAAAAGCTGCCCTTATGCAGTGACAGACGGGAACTCTTCCGAGGCATCCTCGTACGCCCCTTACGAAGCAGACCTGCGATCTTCCAAGTGTTTTTTTTAAACATTTGACACTTTCAACAAATGGATCTATTTTTCTTATCACACATTTTCCACTTACTGTGTCTGTACTTTCCATTTCAGTAAATACATTATTAATCTTGTTACCATAAAACAAATAGATTTTCAGCCTATGTTAAATATGTTCCAATATAATAAATTATAACTAAAAATCTTGACGCATCCAGATGAGAGGCAAAGATTACCACATCTGTGAGAGTCTAGTTATAACAAAATGCAACTTAATTTGCTGGAGTCTCATGTATTTAAGCGCACTGCTCATGTTTAAGTTTATTTGGTTATATCCTAGTAATTTAGGTCAACCGAGTCAAATAATACAATGACACAGGACCGAAGTCTAGAAGATTTTTTGCCTCCTGTCTTAGCCCTTCATCTTCAATTGTCAACACACTCCAAACTTCACTATCGCTGTCAGAATTGACATTGGAATCTGCAGCAGTATTTGTCTTAATCCAATATTTGTCTCATTCCCACTTCTTACTCTCAGTATTTGCCTTATTCCCGAGTGTTTTAATTTTTGTGTTTGTTATATGCCTTCCCTGCTCCCAAAGACTCATCTTCTCCGGTTTCTTCTCATTTCCTCCGTAAATGATGGTGCAGTGCATGCATGTGTAATGCCGGCTGTTGCAGAAGCTCGGAATAATGACTCGGAGGCGGCGGCGGGTGAATACTGAATCGCCGAGTTTCTGCTCCAAACTTCCCCAAGTTCAGGCGCTCGCCGACACTTTGCTGCGCCCGGGTTTGCTCTTCACGTGCCGCTTGTCGTGTTCGCCAAAGGCAGCGTGTACAGCTAATTACCCGAGCCTTAATGACAGAGGCCAGGAGCGATTGGTGCCCTCCCCCATGAACCTGGGAGGTCCCAAAGCATTTCGGGACGCAGCCTGTACCCCTCAAGAGGAAAAAAATGAGAAAACAGCCGAGTGAATTTCCTTAAGAGATGTACAACGAGGCTACCATTTACTAATCGCTATTTTCAAAGCATTCCAGTTCAACAGGCCTCTGCCTGTTCTTATCTTTCCTCTTTCCAAAGCAAGGAGGTCACTGAGGAAGCGACATACGTCTGGCAAATCCACCACTCCATCCAGGGAGGAAAAAAAGCACAGGAGGAGTCCCTGTCCCTAGGCCAGGACACATCTAAGCCTTGGAGCCTCGAAGGATGTTTTAAAGGAGAGAGAAAACGCGAGGTAGATACACACGACGCACCCGTAAAAGGAAACCTCTAGGAATACAGGCTAAAGGCTGTGCAGAAAACTGGTAATTCAGCAGAATTAAAAGCTGCAAGTCCCCGAGCAGAGGAGAACCAAGAGCAAAGGAAACTGCTTTGTCCCTGATGTTCGCAGGGAGAAGGTGGCCTTGGGGACTCCACCGCTTTTTTTGAGGGGAAGCTGGTGGCTTTGCTGGAGATGTGCGATCACAAGAAGGGGTCACCAAAGTTTGTTAATCCAGATACAAAGCAGATACGAAGCAGAATCAGATGAGATGCTCTTGTAAGCGCACCTAGTGAGAAGCTGACTTCTTCCACAAGGTTTGAAATGGGCAATATTTAATATCCAAGATGTTTATTTTACAAAACACATGTATCACTGACTTGACTCATACGGTCACGCCTTTACTGCGGGAATTGGCTCCTGTGAGGACCTAACTCTGCTTCGAATCCCCAGCAAAGGGATTCACCAGATTCCTCCACACAATACTTTGCTGGTGCCGTGCTAAAAAAAGCTAAGATTATGAATTTCATGCCAGAAGGATATTAATCTAGGCCTACTACTATGTTAAATCTATGTCTATAAAACATCTACTGCAGTAGTGATGTATAATATAGACTTTTCAACCCAAATAAAAGGATCTTCATTACTTTCTATGCGATGCATCTTCCTGGTAAACAAGCCTATACATCCAATTACTTCCATCTTACTTCCATCTTAAATACTGTTATTATTTTATTATTGCAATTATTATTTCAGTGTTCAGTCAAACCTTCGAGAGAATGAGTATTCCCTTGACTAAAACAGAATGTTTTAGAAACAGAAAACAGTTACAGAATGAAAAGGAAGAGAGAGAGGATGAAAGAATGGAGAAAAAGAGAAAGAGAAAAATGAACAGTAAGAGGAACGGACGTTAGACAGTGACTGTCTATATCATAAAAAGACACAAAAT
Source organism: Dromaius novaehollandiae (assembly GCF_036370855.1). Taxonomy (NCBI): domain Eukaryota; kingdom Metazoa; phylum Chordata; class Aves; order Casuariiformes; family Dromaiidae; genus Dromaius; species Dromaius novaehollandiae. The sequence continues at coordinate 1,605,026 of NC_088104.1, read as the reverse complement.
TTTACCAGATCACTGCTCTTGAAATATATGCAATCGGTACAGCAAAGCCAGAGTACCCTAACCCACATCGTGCTAGATGCAGGAGCTGTGGAAGAGGAAATCTAGAGAGGGTCTTGCCCGGTGCTTGAGCGAGATCCGATAACGAGCCCTGGCTGTGGCGAGCACAAACGAGACAGGGCAACGGCGAGGCAGAAAAAAGCACTTGCAATAGTTTGTGCCACTGGCAGTTTCTTTCAATAAAAGATACGTATCCACAAATAGTCAGTTTAATCCATAGGTTAGCCAAGGCTGGGTACTACTCGTTACCACTAAGGAACTCTGAGCGTGGTGATGACCACGCTTCTGCTGGGCTCCAGCAGCGCGACGAAGCCTGAGCCACGAAAACCCCAACACAAGGCAACTCCGACACGAGACACTGTAGTGTCTCTCTTCTGCATGCTGTCTCCGTCCCCTCATTCCCTTCCCACAAAGATTTAAATCAGGTTTATAGTCCCAGTCTTTATCTTCAAGTTCTCCAAGGCTTCAGCCAAAAATACCTAAAGCTGACCTCTAATTCTGGGATGAAGGTCATGGTCCACAGCTATGATCTTTAATGCAACATGCCCATGACACCTTTGGGTAAAATCATCAGGATTGCACAAGTTCTTGCAGAAGTTTCTGCCTGAACGCTGAATTTTGAAATTACTTTCCCAAAGCTTGATTCCATTCCAGGGGAGCCAGTTTTGTTGCTGTTCATCTAATGCGATCAGAACCGAGCCCTTACAGAATACGATGCGCGAAGCCTCCCTGTCCTTCCCACGCCTGCGACTACCCCCACTCACCTTAAGCACTTCTGCCGTTATAAGCACATAGCAGTGACTGCGCTAATCTGTTGACCTCGTTCCCTGAGCTGGACTGGATTTTTACTGCAGCTTTTTGGACTGTAGAACCCGATGCAGCAGTGGTAATAGAGAAGTAATACTGCGATTAGCCAGTATTTTCCCCTTTGGATGTCATTTAATTCCCTCCTCTCTCTGCCTCTGCCTCTCCCTCTCCTCTGCCTTATCACAGATCATAGCTTGCTTTACATACGGAGAAGCAGACTGAAAAGCTTGACAGTGAGAATTAATTGATGCAAATGACAACGGACTTTTCTTTCTATACCTAAAATACCCCGCAATGTCGCCAGACTGGAAGTCCTTTTAGGAGGCATCTTTTTTCCATACGAAATGACCTTAACAAACCAAGGAAATTCTAAGCATCGCTCTGTTTCTTCCTATTGAGAGAAGTAGCGCTGCCAGAATACACAGTGCAATACGTCATGAATTCACATGCATAAGCATTTCGAAAATCCTTCTTGGACAAGGTTTCTATTTAATTGGCTTAAAAAGCCACTCTTCTCCCACACAGTCTTATGCAGAGCCATCTGCGCGGGGAATTAGCAATCTGGATAAATAGTCTGTGATGGAATCCGTCCTGCTCGCTGGGGCTGGACGCGGGGCGCCCGCGCCAGCAGTTGTGCTGACCGCCCTGCCAAGCTCGCCCTGGGGCCGAGCTAATGAATTAGGATGGAATAAAGGACTCAAAGAGGCACTCAGAATCCAGAGCCCACTCGAACAGGGCTGTCAGCGTGCCGGAGCTGGAGGGAAGCGGGGCGAGCAAAGGGATGGGGCGTTGCTGAGGAGCACGAGTCCAGGGTTTCTGCAGTCATGCTTGTGTGGACGTAAAACCTCTCCTGCTCTACTGCAGTTTTGCTTTGTTTGCTTGTATCTAAGGAGTTTAGGAAGAACCATCAATACCTCGTAAATCAAAAAATAGACAAACAGGGCTCTCACGTGGAGAAGAGCACGTAGCCCCTACCAAGGCTCTGGGCCCCCCTTTCAGCAACCACACCGTGCTCCCAGATACCCCCAGGGTCGTAACTGCTAACGAGCGAGCTCCAGCAGACGAACACGAGAGCTCCTGCTCTAGCACACAGGCCTGCTGGCTGGGAGACATAAGCAAAAAAGTATATATTTTAACCCAAACAAATGTAAAGGGAGCTCACAGTATATTGTGCGAGCGGTGAGGCCCTGCAGCAGGGCGCTGGCAATTGTGCTGGATGTTGGATCCACGGCTCTTAAATCTGCACGCCGATGGGTAAGAGGGTGAGTAAGAGGGCCGGTATTTCAGCTCTCCCCCCCAACCCTTCTAATTCTTCCGTGGACAGTTGGGAAACTCTCTTTATCCCGCCTGTTGCGGCTATAATACAAGTCTTCAACTGCAGCTAAAACGCCGTCACCTTCCCAGTGCGACGTTCCCCTCCCGAGTGCCAGACTCGGCAGCCGCCCATGGGCACCATATGTGGTTTTCTTTCAGAGCAGTGGCAGCAGCATCGTCTTACTCCAGTTTGAGCGTGTCACATGTTTGGAAGACGATCCCGAGATCCCGAGCACATTCCCGCAGGCACGCCCCAGGATGGCCGCGGGGCCACGCGCAGCCCCCGCGCCGCCGGACCCCTGGCACTGCTCCGGCGGCGGCTGCAGCCCGAGGCCTCTCCAGCGCCGTTTCCAACGCAAGACTTCCAACCCCGCTAGGTGCTTTTCATATTTTTCCTTTTTTCCTTGCTTTTTTGCAGCCCCAGACCTGTCGTGAGCCGGGGCGGCAGCCGAAGCTCCCCCGGCGGCAGGGGCTCCGCGAGGCCGTCGCGCAGCGCGGCACGGTGCCCTCTCGTAAGCGGGCTGCCATACACATATATATACCTTTAGTGCCCCCCTGTGCCATTTCCTTATCCGTTTGCTGCTTTTCCGTTTTAGTCCGAGGGAAGGAAAAGCATCAGATGCCTGCTATCCAATCCGATCTCCCCAGCGGACACTAAAAGGATAATAAAAGGATAATTTACTAGTATTCGTTCAGATAATCCATCTTGAGCAGATTTTGAGCTATCTGCATACGCCTAATTAAGATTCACTGCAGAGCGTCTGCTGTAGACGCTCGGGCGGGCTCGGCGGTGCCGGCAAGCCGCGGCACGCTGCCGGGGGGGCAAAGCCCCGCGCCCCATCCCGCCGTGCCCCCCCCTCCCCTCCACGGCCGCAACCCCCCGCGGAAGCCGGGGATCGCCTGCGACTCGGGAATTCGCGGGGCTTTTCTTTTCTGCTTTTTTTCTTTTTCCTTTTTTTTCCCCTAACTTTAATGACTGGAAAATTCTTTCCTGTGTTAGCAACAATTTCAAAGAATATACCCCTAAGGGAGTCATCCTTCCAGCAATATAAATTACTTTAAAGGGGGAATCAGCCCAGGCAATTAGACCTTTTAGAGCAGGTGACCACCCTCCTACATATTAAAGCTTTGCAGGCGAGACTGCCTCTCCCAGCCCCAGCCATGCAAGGTGTCAGTAAACACACACTCATAATTACATGAGCTGCCTCATTTCACCAGCATCTTTTCAAGATTCATCATCGGCGCATTGATTTTGGATCACAGGACTACATGTTTTTCTCCTTCGTTAACACGTTTTTAAGCAAGACCTAACCTGGCAACGACAGCTTGCCCCCGCGGATCGGGCCGGCGTTGCGATGACGAACGCGCGCGGGTGCGGAGTCCGGCCTCTCCGCTTCTGCCGCCGTCGGGGCACCGGCCCCCCCCTTCCGCGGCCTCCTCAGCCCGACGCGGGGAGCTTTCCGACACCTCTCGTTTACCTGCGAGCCATCGTTAAGGCTAATGCCGCTGTGACGTGGGCCCGCTTGCTTTCGTACTACTCCAGAAGAAGGTTGCATTGCTAGAATTACTGTCATTACTAATACGTCGGTGATAACGCAGCTGCGCAGTCTTTAGCCCCTTTATTTCTTTTGCTGTCCAGCCCTCGGGTTTTCGCAGGTAACAGTTATGTTAACACCGATACGATGCCGGTACCCTGCTCCCGAGCTCCCATCCCATCCCACCCCATCGCATCCCACCTCCAGCGCCGCAGGGACAGTCCCCCACCACTCGCGTCCACCGAAGATGACGGCAACGGCCTCAAAACCGTGGGGATTCGTGCGCGGCTGCTATTCGCGATGCTGCCTATTGCAACTCCGATACTAGTACTTGAGTGTGTCTAAATTGAGCGTTATTTCCCCAGCGTATCGCAGCTCCGCCGTGTCACAAAGAGGAAATAAATAAATGTAATTCTGCGGGCAGGATCAGGCCGTGAGGATGAGCGCGTGCAGAAGTGGGTCAGCCGAGTCAGGAGGAGATAACGACTGCCAGCAAGTCATTACTTAAAAACGGGATAATTTTTCAAGCAACCCCTAATGCATCTGCACATTCCCGGCAAGCAAATGGGTTTGAAAACTCTCTGAACTGGAAAAAAACATTGGGAGGCCTGACCATAGGCTTTTCTCTAACTGTATGTTAAAAAATTATTTGCTTAATCCTATCATTTAAAAAAGGAAACACGGTTTTAAGTTTCACCATGCTCCAGGGCTTAGCCTGTGGCTAAACAGGATTTTCCTGTTTGCGGTTGTGATTTCATATTTTGTTATAACAAAGAGACTTGACAAAAAATACAGGCGTTCGCAGTGCAAGTACCGTCACAGCATTAGTTCACAGTTAAGTACGGAAAAAGGTCTTAATGCGCACTACCAACCTCCCAGTGCGATACCCTCCAACAACCAGACCGTCACCAGCGGCTTTTGAAGTAACGGTAAAGCTATTCCCATTAGACAGGACACATGATAACACAAATTCTTCCCAAAAATCAAGACGACGTTCTAAAAATAGAAGAACTGTGGGCTTTTGCTGTATTTGGCAGTGTTTGACAGCAAAACACCAGCAGCTTTTACAGCTCTCCCGTAGCAGCGCTGGTTATTAGAGATTCTGCGTCCTTTCCGAGCCTGCTCCGGTATAAAAAGCCGAAAATGGGAGATCAGCATGGAATTTCAGCCCGAGACCGTAGTGGTTTTGCTTGGAGCCTCACAACCCGCCCTGTCCGTGCCGAAGCCTCCCTGTCCTTCCTCCTCCTCCCCGCGCGGGACGAGGGCTCCCGGCTCCTCACAACCTTTGCCGGGATTCCCATTTTTCTGCCTTTTCCCGGTGCCATGAAATGCTGCGTCACTCAATGCCAAGGTGCCGGCAAGTGACAACCAACACCAAAGCTAACTATGCCAGAACGGTAAAAAAAAAAAAATCCCTAATCAAAGTCTTTCAAATTATATGGAATACTGACAGCTTTTTACGCTGTTTTAATTAAGTACACTGTAATTTAAACCACTGAACCATAACAATCCAACGTTTAGTGTTATATCCCTAGGAGAACTTTAAAAATATGCATAATTCTGCCCGGAAGGTAATTGAGGGATATTTTTGGGGTGGTGGGGGTAATTAAAGGTTATACAGGAGAGTAATAGGAATTTTACTTGGGTACTGATAGTGCTAGCAACGGCGCTAAAACCTCCTCGGGAAAGTGATTCATGTTCCAAGCGGAGTTTGCGTTCGGTTATTTTTAAAGGCGGCGAACGCGCACGCCGAGGTCTGTCGGCTTTTGTAGGCACCGGAGCCGCGGAAAGGCACATTCTCGTAGTGCCATTCGCTGTCCTCGGCCAAAACAACGCGGCGTTTAAAGAGCGATGGGGGAAATTAATGGGTGTCTCCGCATCGGCCGGGAGCGGAGATGTTTATTTTGCGCTTGCTGAGGCTGCGCGAGGGTCCGGCCCCTCGGCGGAGCGCCAGGACGGACTGCTCTTTCGCCCGGGGAAGCCGTGGGAAAGCCCGGGGCGCTTTTCCCACGCCGCGCGGCCGAGGCACCGCCGGCACCTCGGCTTCGGAGGGGCGAGAACGGCGTCTGCTCGCCTCTCCAGGCAGACCCCTCCCAAAATCCTCCTAAAAAGTCTGGAAGAGCCAGCTCAGTCCTGTTTACATCCGCAGGGAGGGGAAAAAAAAGCATATATTATGCAAGGGGTGTTTAAAGCATCATTCCTAAAAGTGCATCCCAAAGTGCTGGCAATACATCATTGGAGGGGCAATATTTGCTATGCATTAAGCAAAAAAGGTGCTCACGGCCCCCGAAAACTGACGGGCTGCATAGCTATAACTGCCATAGTATGTACAGGGAGATGCAATGTGAAAAGTGGAAGATAATGTGCTCACACACTAATGGGCACTGAACTAGACACAGGCTCATTTTTCACATCATGTCATCTCCGAGGTTTGAATAAAAAGTAATGGCTAGAATGAGCCTGGATCTATCTCAGACATTATCATTTGCCTCCTCAGTTTTATTTGTGTTGACTTGTACAGTCTAAAAAGATGACAGTCGGCGGGCCCCCGGATCAGCGTGAGTGATAATACACAGCACATTACAGTGCTGGTGACAGGCTCTGTTCTCCCGGCTGGCATCTGAGCGCCGCGCATCTCCCTCCGTCACCGCAAATGCTAGCGGCTGACAGCAGGACGGATCTTGCAGAGGGGACATCACACACCCTGTCTGTTATGATTTTATGAGATAAACTGGAGTTTCTAGGGTATCTTGTTCGGGAAATTAGTGTCAGTCAAACTTTAGGGGATTTTTTTTTTCCTTTTTCTTTCTTTTTTTTTTTTTAAGATAAATAGCAGGCGCTAGAAAAGGGGCTCTCTCTATTTATATCGCCGCACAATCACATCCTAATTTAAAACCATGAAAAAATACCTATTTTCAAACAATGCCCCTAATATTGTGGGTATAAAAAAACAGTTCTGATTTCATCTGAGCATGACTAAACAGCCATGCATTCTTACCGCACTTTTAATAGAGCAATACCATAGATTTCTTTTTTTAGATTATACCAGTAATTTTTACTCGAGAGTCTTAAATTTCCTCCTCCAAAAAACAGCCCTAATCCTAAAAGTTACTGGAGCCATTATGCTCAACTATAAATTCATATAACCTGAGACTCCTCAGCTGAACCTTACAGATTCAGCCCTGCAGGCATAATGCTTAATTAAGTATAATATCCCTATTTAAAATAGGCATTCTCAGTCACTCCAGTAAGTGGTCCAGAAATTATTTTCAGCGATTTTAGTTACAGGAATGTATAGGGAAAAAATATTACCGAGATAATCTACAATCTGCGGAGGATTACTACCTTACCGAGACGCAGGAAAAAATCTCATTCTTTTGTTTAACCCAGAGGATAACTCTAAGCTTTCAGTGGAAGAATCCTAATGGTTTAACTAGATCTGGATTAAACTCTGGTTCCCTAATCCTGCTACTGAAGGGTGAGGAGGTCCGTGCATCCCTGTCCGTCCCTATTGACTTCAATGCATACGTCGCTGCTCACGGAGATATATCCTCACCGGGACACACTGACGGAGAACCTGCCGCGGGATGGAGATCCGGGACCAGCAGCCGGACCCTCCCCTTCCCGCCGCATCCCGCGGTCGGTGATAGCGGAGGTACCCAGGTCCCCCGAGACCCCACCAAGTTAGCACCATCCACCAGCAAAACGTCTTTTTCTAAGCTCCACTGCTCCCCAAGCCTCCCGAGATGCTTCTCTTACACCCTTTAAAAACACACATTTCAGAATCATAAAATAATTTACAAGCACTTGCATCATAATCTGCCAATTGTGGCAGCTGCTTCCCCTGTAATTCCCGGCGCTTCTGTGGCTACAACTGCTCCTCGCTTGGCTGAAGCTGCCGCGCGCACCGAGCTCGGGCTGCACGCGGTCCTCCCCAGACCCCTTCGCCCCGCAATTCCCTTTACCGCCTGGGCGAGGAGATGTCACGAAACATGCACAACCTGCGAGGTACACAGCACTTGCTCCCCTCGCTGCTTTAGGAGGGTTTCTGCTTCAGAGGTGCTTCTATTTGCGGCCAGGCAGATTTCGCGCACCGTGTTCACGCTTGAGCGTTACGCACGTTTTAGGCGAAATAGGAATTAAAATCATAGCAAAAGTAAGAACCACAGAGGAAAAGTGAAGAAACACAGAAGAGCAGCAGAAAACACAGGACTTATTTCTGACTCCTACCAACTGCAACAGCGCAGGCTTAAAAGATCTTCTGCCCAGCCACAGCTGTAAGACCCCGGCCCGCAACGGATGCTGGATGCTCACGCAAAACGCTCTGCTTGAGCATCAAATCTGCCCTTTGGGGGAACTTTCCAGTAGTCCCAAAGTCTTATTTTTGTTTTGCATTTCCCCATGAAAACAAAGAATCCTACGCAGGTGTGTAAATCCCGTGGGTAAGCACAGGAGAATTTGCTCAATAGCGAATAAATAACCTTTGCTCCATCGATGCCGTCGGGCGGTTTGGCCCGCGTGGCCTTGCCCGGCCTCCCGTTAACGCCGGCCGCGCTTCTTCCGCGCTAGGTGACTGCCCTGATCCATCCTCGTTTAACTCAAATCGTTTCTTTGGGATTTTTCCAAGCCTCTTCCCATTTAATCTACGTTTGGCTGAACGATGGCATCGCTGTGAATAACGCACAGCAGCGTCTGGCTGCAAACGAGCGGCCTCTCCCGGGGACCCTCGGCAGCGCGTCCGGGCTGCTTTGCTGGTGCGGAGCTCGGATTCGCGCCGTCTCCGCGCCGGGCACCGAACCGCTCCGCTCGTCGGGTCGCGGGTGGGTCCCGGGAGCGTGGTCGCGGCCGACCGGGAGGCGGAAAGCCCGAGGAAGGCTGCAAACGGGGCTGCTGCCCCAGCCCAGGGCCGGGGCGGCCGGCCGCGGAGAGGGCACGTCACGCGCAAGCTTGGCCTTGCCTGGGGGTGTGTGCTGCTGTGGTCCCCCCTACGGTCTTGTGCAGCGGCCCCGAGACTTTTGCCTTATTTTGCATTCGAATTCAGGCTCACTGGTAGGTGCTGATTATCCTTATCTATGACTAAGGTAGCAAAGAGGGAGGCAGAACAGAAAAACGAACAAAATACTGGCCTGTAACGCCAGCAGCCAGCCTGCCGTGCCACGGGCAAGCGGGTGCAAACGGCGCCTTCGGGCATCGCCCACCGCGAGCCAGCGGTCCTCCTCAGTGACGCCGTGTCCCCGGGACACGGGCACGGCCACGGGTGACGCAGGGCCTTCGGCAGCGCTGCCTCGTTAGCCGCCAAAGCCCCTTGCTGTCATTTATTGATTTGTTTTGGTGTCTAGTCTGTCAGACCGTTTCACACGCTGGCACAAAGCGACGCGAAGCAGAGGGACGGTACCGAGGTAGCCAGGAGGCTCATGCAGTATTTCCCGGGAAAAACCATCGGAAAACCTGCCCTTTCCTTAGGGCTGCATGCCTAAGGCAAAGACACCCTCAAAACTTCGAACTTGACCTTCCGATGAGACCTCGCACGGTGCCGGTCGGTGCTGTCGCTCCCGCCCTCGCGGCCGCAATTCTGCTAGTCTCCATTTACCAAACACGCAGGGTTTTACACACGGACATGCAGAAGGGGTTACAGCCACCGCGCAGCACGAAATAACGCCGGTGGGAGCCGCCCAGTCCCTATGAAAAGGCACTCACAGCTAAGTGACAGAAGATTATTTCTTTCCAGCCCAAGAACGAGAAGGCTTTGACATGTTGGAGGAATATAGCGTATGCCTCGCCATACCACGGCAGACTACGCGTCTCCTCCATTTGGCAGGCTTGTTTTTATTTACTGCTCGGCATGCCAGGAAGAGATACAAGTGACAACTTCTGGAGAGACAAGCACTCCCTAAAAATACCAAAGGAAGCAAGAAACTCCTTGAGATTAATGGGAAAGTTTCAGGTTTTCCTCCCTTGCCAAGTAGCCGCGATGAAGATGCAGTTGTCTTCTGCTGCCATCAACAGCGAAGCGCATATGGTGCATCTCCGCCCGGCCAGCCAACACACGCAGGCTGCTCCAGGCACGGCGCAAGGACAGCAATTCGTGAAAGAAAGCTATTAAATAACACTTGCAAACAGTTCTCCTTTAGAATTTGGTCTTCATCTCACTCGCTACGGAAATTAGCTTTTTAAGCACTGTCAGAAAAGTGGTCAGTGCTCGGTAAAAGCTGCTCAGCGGTCTTTTAGTAGCCATGGCATTACCCTTCTTTCTCCAGCACCACTCCTGCAGGCAAGGAATAGCGGAGGGAGGCTGCAAAGCAAGGTTTGATAAGTCATTTAGTGCATTTGAAGGGAGAATTTTCGTAAAGGGTGTCCTCCGAAGCCAGCATTGCTATAGCAACAACCCTGCCGTTTGTAGTAGCAGCTGTAAGCGGGACGCATGCTGGCAGGTCGATCTATTTAGTTATCGCTTCCATGTCATGCAAAGCATGGAGGCAGCCGGAACTACTGCAGAAATACGACCCTTCTCCAAACACAGAAACAGGACCCTGCTCCAGGCCTCTCCGGGAAACGAGTGCCGCCGGCACGCGCGGAGCGGGCAGGGACCACCGCCGGGGCATTTCGGTACGTGCACCCGTGCATTTTCGGTACGTATGCATGCACGCCGAAATGCTGATGCAGAGCAGAAGGGCAGAAAACCCAGAAAACCCTTAAACCGCTCACCCTGGGCGCGGGTTAGCCGCACTCCGTACCGCAACCCGGTTCGGTGCCCTCGTGCACGGCTCCCGCCAGGCTCGCCCCGACCGAACAAAGCGGTGCGAGCCCAAAACAACCTGGCGTGGGATTACATAAGTCCCAGTCCCCGGGGGAACCGCTGCCGCTATTTAGCTGATTGCAATTTCTCATCACAGCAATTCTCGACATCATCATTATCAGTACGGCAATCAAACACAAACAGGAGCTGCTTCTAAATGAGCGAGGGATGGGTAATGAAATAATTGCTGTGCTTCGCAGCCCAGGGACACTCCCCAGCCCCCAGATCCCTGGCCTTCTCCCGGCTGTGTCGGGTACACTGGGCTTGCCGTGTTTTACACCGCTCCTAGATATATTAAAGCCATAATTCTTGCATTGCCCCGGGCACTGCGGAAATTCCAGCTTGTCTTTAACTAGGTGAATTTTCTTTGTAATTTCCAATTTGAAAATGCATGCTACCCAAAAGCTGCGATTTTTTATTGTTCCTGTTCAACGCATCACCTTTGCGGCAGCTTCCTTTACGTGACACACCGATGCGAGAGCCCTGAGCGTGTGATAGGACTCACACGCGTACCTGTGCTGAGCAACACGCAGAGTAATGTCTGCAGTGTGCAAACTGTTGCAATTTTGGTAAGTAAAAAATATTTCATCAGTGCAAAAAAAAAAAAAAAAAAAAAAGCCTAAAAAAAGAGGTTTATCTGATCAGCACGGTAATGGCCACAAGCTCCCCGGTCTCAGAAAAGCGCGGTCCTGGCTGGAAGACGACCGCCTCGGCTTGGGCTGGGCACTGCCCGGTGACAAGGGCCGTGCTGAACCGCCAGACGTCCTGGAAACGTGGCTGTTTTAGAATAACATTACTCTTAAGGTTACTGTTCCTTGACACTTTTAAGCAATGCAGTATTTAGAGTTACGGCTACCTTTTAAGGCTAATTCAATGCATTTCCAGCAACGTCCGCGTGCCGAGGCTCTTCACCGCTCCGCCAAGGAGGATTTGCACGTTCTGATATTCCGGCGTATCCCAGCGCCTGGCTGCATTTGCGTAAATCAGATGTCTTTGACCAGATTACGTCCTCCTCCCGGGGTCGGTTTGACAGGCTCTGTGCTGCGGTAATCTCCGTATTACTGTTTATTGTGGCTTACCCCGTTTCCATCCACATCCCTAACTCAAACACCACACGACAGGTCCCTAAGACGAGCTGCTCCGGGGCTTTTTCCTGCTTTGTTTCTAACCCCTGCCCTTCCTCAAGCCCCTCTCTGCTGCCCCACTTGTTGCAGTAAAATCCTGTTTACCCTTTCTTACCCCCTCTGCGCCAAACCTCTTAAAAGAGCCCTCAAAGAAGAGCGGATTAAAATTGCCCAAAGCTTTTAACTTAGTCTATAGGGGTGAGAATCTCACTCCTGACTTCGGGTTTCGTTCTGGTTTATTTTTTATGAGGAATCTTTTGAAGGCTATGGGAATTCACTCTGCGGCCACAATTAAGAATATTTCAGTTCTTTTTCAAGATGGGTTGAACATACTGCTTGCAAAATTCAGGCTCTATCTCATGGTGCTGTTTGAGCCACATTGGGCTCATACGAACCCAAAACTCACAGCAGAGCCTGGAAATATGTGGAAGAGAAGCAGCACGTATCCCCTCCGCCCACTGCATTGCACCGTTCCCGAGGAACGCGCTGCCGTTTCCCACGGAGCTTTTCCGTGTCACCCAACCACCCACGCTTGGGGCAGGGGCTGCCGGGGTGCACGGTCCCGGCGCCCGTGATGCTCCCGAGGGCTCCCCGCGGCGCGGCCGGACGATGAACCGGTGCAGCGGCAGCACCGCTCGCCCCAAAACCTCTCAGTCCTGCAGCAACATCACCGCTGTGGTCCAAGCTGCTGAGCAGGGCACTGCCCATGCTCAAAAATGGGCGAGAAACCTCTGCTTTCTCCGGCGCGTTGCATTGCAGCATCCAGGAGGTACAGATCAGAGAGTCTTCTGCTAATTTTCCAATAATGCTAAAAACCCCCACCTTCCAGCACCTGGACCAACCACACGGAGCCTCGCAGTGCTGCTACACGGGAAGGGTTTTGGAAGAGCGGCGCCGAGGGAGGCAGCCGGCACCGGCGGTGGTGGGACGCGGGCGATGACCACCCGTCTCCTCGCCCCGTCCGCGTTCACCCCGCGGAGAGGCGACCGCCCGGCCCGGAGCAGCTTGCTGCCGGTGGGGACGCGCCGCTGGGAGAGCGGGATCCCAGCCGGGGGGAGAGGTCTCAGGAGAGACCAGGGATGCAAAGCAGCCAGGTTTTAGGCGAGAATACTTGAACAACAGGACGGGATTTTTCCCCAGTGAAACCACCGCCGTCCCCGCTGCGCTTGGGCTGAAGGGAGTCAGCGGCGGGCAGGGATTTACCCCCGGTTTTGCTGCGCGAAACTCACTCAGGTTCTGATCAACAAAGCGCTCGAGCGAAGCTTCGCGTGAAATACGTGAGCGGTCGCGGCGGGACCCGTCTCCTCCTTCACGCTCGACACTCGCCCGAGGGCCCCGCTGAGCCGCGACCACCAGCAACGCGAGGCCCGCGCACGGCCAGCCCCTCTGTTACGAACGCCTTGGAAACCGAAGAAACCCACAAAGTGCTGGAAATTTCACTTATTTTCCCCCAAGCCCTTATTGCCCTGCGGGTGCTGGAGCCTGTCGAGCACAAGGGCAACCAGCTGCGATGCGAATCGTCGAAAATGTAAATATATACGTGCTCCTGGCAAACGCACCACCGCACAGCGGACGGGTTAAATAAAAGGCCTTTAAAAATAATAATAATAACCAGTGTCATCATTGTCCTGCCCGCATTAGGGTGCTTCCCATTGCAATCTGTAAGCGGCGGGATGGGCTGCGGGCGAGCGCATCGGCTGCACCGCGGGAACCGGCCGCGGGAGCATCAGGAGCATCGGCATCATCGGCATCGGGAGCATCGGCCACTTCCCAGTCCTGACAGCAGATTTCCAGCCGCGCAGCAGCTTAATCAAATCTTAAAATAAAACATCCCCGCGCCGAGCCCCGTCGTAAACCTAAAATTACATAACGCGCGTGTTTCCGTGCTTTGCCAATTACCTGGGAAATAGGGACTGTTTGTTTCAGCCCGCCTCAAAATGAGCCGAGGATGAGAAAACAACCTATTTCCTTATGAGGTTCAGGAGTCAAAGGACTGCGCCAGGAGCCGCAGGCTTCAAGAGCACAGAAGATTAAGACATATATTGGATTCATGATGGAGGGCACAAAGTTCATTTTCAAAATAAAACAGAATTTTATTCATATTCCTTTTAAAATTCAGATTGCCATTTGCCAGCTGACCTGTGACATGGCAGCGGTGTATTACATTTGCAATGAGCGGGCTGGCGGGGGGGCGGCTCCCGGCGAGGTCCCCCCCCCCGTCGCGCGGGCAGGATGCGTCGGCCCCGACGCTGCTGCAAACGGGGACGGACGGGGCAGCGCCTGCGTCCTGGCACGGGGGGATGCGGAGCAGCACGGGCCCGGGCATCAGGCGCCGAACAGGGCGACGGAAAAAAATTAAAAAAAAATAGCAAGTCAGAGCTCAGCTACAATTTGCACGTGGAAATCAGGGGTGGAAACACTTGGCAGCCGCGCTGAAAATACAAACAAAAGCAGACCAGGAAAAAAATATGCATCTCCAGTTAAAAAATAAAACGCAAAGGCGGTTTAAAGCGAGTTTTTGGAGAGCGCGAGTCAAGCCAAGGTTTTCTATAGTGAGGAGCTAGATTTATCTAGCTCACCATCTGTCAAAATTATATTACAAAAGGCACATATGCAAAGATACAAGACTACTGATTTTCATATATATTAAAACCTGCAAATACTGCAGAAAATGAGAGTCTGCACGCTGCGACGCCCAAAAGCTTACATTTAAAACTTTTGTTTTAAAACTGCTCCGATTCGGGCGTTTCTGGGCGGCGGGAACAAAGGGAGGGCTGTCGTGGGAATCTATAAATACAAACGTATGTATTCATTTATAATAACTCCAAAATCCTCCGCGCTCCTTGATGCCGAGCCATCTGCGAGAAGCCAGATAATATTGCCTTGGAAATGCGTGTGCTCAGCGCGGGCGGAGCAGTATCGCGGGGGAGAGGGAAGGAGGGAAGGAGGGAAGGAGGGAAGGAGGGAAGGAGGGAAGGAGGGAAGGAGGGAAGGAGGGAAGGAGGGAAGGAGGGAAGGAGGGAAGGGGTTGGGAACCCGTTTCGGGGTGCGGGAGCACCGCGGCCGCCCGCCGTCCCTCCCGATAACTTAATCGGGAGCTCTCGGCTTCAATCTACCTGTGGATAAAACGCAGTGTGTATTTCGACATGGAGAAACGAATCCACGTACCGCAGGTGAATCAGCTAATCACAGCAAAAGCACATCTCGGGTTGGCGTAAAGCGGATGCTGAATATAGATTCTCCCCATACTGCATTTTAAGACTCCCCTAGCCCAGACTCTCTCATGTAAGCCACGTTAACCTGCAGTCTGCAAACACTCGCGTGTCGACAGTGCATGAGCAGGATAAGCAATTCCGCCGGCAATCTATTGCACTTTGGGAGCAGCTGGGCTCCAACGCAGCTCACTGCCCGGGAGTTTAGGATTCACGGCAGGAAGATCCGCGGAAGAGCTCGCCCGTGCGCTCCCGCGTGTTTGCATACTCGATCGCTGTGCATTGCACGTTATTTTTGGTATTAAAGCCCGTGCCGTGAAGGGTGCAAGGAGCCCAGCCCCAGCACGGCTCCTCGGCGGACACGTGCAGGCAGAAACGACACGCGGCCGCTTGCACGTCTCATCCCCCAGCCAGCTGACACCGCTTCCACCGTAAGACGTTTTCACCCGGTGCGAGGGGACTTCACTGACCGCAGTCTCTCTGCAGCTATTCGTGCAGTGCCGTCATCCAGTATAAGCCTGAATCCGATAGAAGTATGAGCAGAAAAAACTTTTCTTTTCTTTCTTGCAGCATAGATTCGTTTCGGATCCTATTTTTTACCCGCGATGCTCGTCATTTTAAAGTTTTGGCATGGTTTAGAATCTAAAATATTTTAAAATGCCAAATTGCAAAACTGTTCATTTACTTCATATGTTAATTTATTAGACTGTGTCTGGTAGGAGTAATAGGTGTTAAAGCTATTTATATATTAATATTGTGTGTTACACAGCGGATATACACTATTGCTAGTTTTTGCATGAATCACCATTAACATTTCTAACTGCTAGGAATAGTGGCAGCATTTAGGTTGCTGGCGTTGGCAAGGCGCGGGCTGGGTAGCGGCAGGATTTCCCAGGCGCGGCGGGCTCACGTCGGTGGGAGGTGGGATCGCGGGGGTCCGGGACGGGCTTCGCCACCGCCGCTGTCCCACGAGAAGCTGCAATCGCGGGAGGTGGCGGAGGGGACGGTGGCAGAGCGCAGCCCTGCCCGGGGCACCGCTCCAGAAGCCAACGCCGCGGCACTGCCGCCTCGCTCGCGCGCAGCCCCCGAACCGCGCTCGCCCCCGCCTGCCGCGCCAAATACCGAGGCCTTAATTGGTGCGTGCTGCTCCGACATGCCTTTAATGAAAGCGCAGCACATAACTCTCGGTTTGTTGGCTGGCAGAGCCCAATTTACAAAAGTGGGAGTGCGAGATAAGAAAAGAGTACATCTGCAAAGCAGCCTGTGCAATGAATCACACGGTGCCAGAGTTGAGCAGAATATAATTGAGTCCAACATCTCTGAGCACTTTCACCATAATTAATGATAATCTGTAACAGAGGAATCTGAGATTCCAGTTCAGAGAACTGTTTAATTAGGCCAAGTAATGAAAGCAGCAGCAGTACAAGAATATGGCCTGCCTCATGATTAATGA
This sequence comes from Dromaius novaehollandiae, assembly GCF_036370855.1. Taxonomy (NCBI): domain Eukaryota; kingdom Metazoa; phylum Chordata; class Aves; order Casuariiformes; family Dromaiidae; genus Dromaius; species Dromaius novaehollandiae. The sequence goes on along the minus strand of NC_088104.1, from coordinate 1,588,728 downwards.
TTCATGCTACTGAACACAAAAGTGCCGCACCGTTAACTCTAACGGATGCTGCATCTCCCTGGCATTTACAAAATAGTGAAATGCATGCATTTTTGTATTTTACAGATGTAACTGGCAGTATCCTTTCCGGAGCTATTTACATGATAAATATGGTTGCAAAGGTAACCGTCTCCTCGCAGGCTCCTTGCTCTGGGGTACTTCAAGATAAATATGGTTATCTGCCTGAACATCACTATTAAGGTAAGATCTTCTCTGCTGCTCAATAATTAATATCTTCACTTTTAAAGTTAGTCAAACCCTGATGTTTTTCTTTGTACTTTGACGACAGGGACGAGCCCTGGCGAAGCGACGCGCTCCCAGCGCCGCTGCAGGGACACGCTCAGCTCTCCGCAAGGGGAGCACAGTTCGGGTCTTAGGATGCAAAATGTAAAACAGAAAAAAGGAAAAAAAAGAAACAGAAAAGGAGGAAGAGCTGGTAAGTTTCTGCAGGTTTCCACTCTCCCTGGGTCGGGTGCAAGATGCAGAGCACTTGGACGCAGAAAAGCCCCGGGAGCGCGAGGGACACGACAAGAGCAGTGACAACACTGCCTGGGGCCTTGGCTTGCAAGGCTGCAAATTATCCGGGTTTTATGGGACTATTTGCTCTGCCGCTGGAGCCCTCGGGGCAGCGCACGGGCAAGGCCCCAGGTAAGGATGCTTTTACCGGGACCCCCGCTCGCTCAAAAAGAAAGAAAGAAAAAAAAGCCTAAAATGAGCAGAATGGCTGTACTTAAATTATAATGTCAAATAACGAGCAGGGCAACTAGTGAATCTTTAATGGACGTTTTAAAGAGCTCATAAACTTTTGGGTGAGATAGCGGTGGCTCGGGGAAGCCCGTGGCCGCCGCGCGGGGGGGGACGGGACGGGGCGGCAGCGCTGGCATCTTGGTTCTTCCTAACGAATCATAACAAACGACGACCGTTTTGCAGTGGAGGGTTTGGAAGGGGAACGCGGGAACCACCCCGCTGCAGGCGGACGCGTCCAAAACTCAGAGGGGTCTCCTTAATTTTTTCCCATCGTTAACCCGAGAAAAATCAGCGCGCTGACGTCCGCGCTCGCCGAGAAAACACACACACACACGAGCGTTGAACTCAGTGAGTGTTTTCCACTCCGGGATGCCAAACGCTGACTTATTTTGGATTCCTGGCGAGGGCTAAGCCGAGTTCAGCCCGCGCGTCACGGGGGGACGGGGCAGGAGCCGGGCTTGGCCCTTTGCGAGAACCGCTGTGCAAATACGGCCCGCGGCCTCGTCTTGGACGTCTTCCTGCAAAACTTACTGAAATAGGGAAGAGCTGCGACTTCCAAAACCTCATTGCTAAAATCCTTGTCCTGAAGCCCAGTAACACGAGGCAGCCAGGGGAAGAGATCGTTTTCTGTTTAAATACAGCAACGGCCGCTCCAAAAATGAGCATTTTAGAGACGAGGCCTGTCTAGTGCGAAAGGCCCGGCAACAGCTTTATGCCTAGAGCTAAAAAAAATTGCTAATTGCTAAAGCCACTGTAAGCCGGGTGAAGCCACAACCCCTGGCTACGAGGGGGCTTGGGCAGCCCCACGCTGCTATTGCCACTGTGCCTTAAAAATAAATAAATAAATAAAATAAAATCAATTTAGAAGTTGTAATACATAATCCGGATAGCTAAGGGTGGTTTTTCCCCCCATTGATGCACTTGCAGTGGGACTGCCCCTCCCTGGCCAAGGGCTCGCCCACACCGCCCCAGGTTGGCCGCGTCATCTGCGCTCCGGCGGCGGATGCAGATGTGGATGCAGATGTGGATGCAGATGCTGCCCGTGGCCCCGGCCCGGCCCCACCGCCACAGGCCCTGGTAACCCTCCACCATACCAAACAACCCAAACCAGTCCCATCCCCTGACTAACATTACCATTTGAACAGCTGGATTTATTGACTTTGCAAAATCAATAGCTATTTTTATTAATCATCTTTAGATAGCATGATGCTCCTACTATATCTCTTTCAGTGACTAATACAATAAATTTCCCCTTTTGATGTTCCCTGACATTTGAGCAAATTAAATGGAGCATTAAATATGATCCTCTTTGGGACAAAAGTGGGCAGAATCATTTGTGACTACTTTATTAACTGCTATGAGAATACTGGCAGCACCTTCAAAAGTGTTGTTCAGCAAGCGATATTTATTATTATTTAAATTTTTCAGTGCAGTGCTATATTACTATGGATCAAATGGTTTTAGTTTTGCCAAAATGGAAATATTTCCATATTTACTTTTATTTCGGAGATGATGCCAGCTGACAAACCACCGTCCATCTTTTCACGTGTATTGCAGCAAATACTTATAAAAGTATGCTTTGCTGTTAAAATGGATGATACCCTTTAAAAATCTCAAATATAAGTAATTTTGCAAGAATGAGCAAATTACACCACTTAGCCCTACAGTTTATCACTATTTTCACAGGTTCAGGAAGAAAGATGGTAGGAAGCAAAGTACAGAGCATCGGCTGCAGGTCAGAGTAGCACGAGTAGGATTCGGCTCTTTCTGTCAACCTACTGTTTATCAACTTTTGCACAACACACCCACCCAGCACCTAGATGTGCCTAGATTATGTCTTGATATGAGATTAACGTTACACAGCTTTCTCCTACTTCCTACAAAATTGGAAGTAAAATTCCCACCGCCACCGCTGCTGCGCGAGTCCCTTCGTGCCGGCTGCTGATGCTGCCGGCAAACATTGGAGTTTCAGATTAGGGAGATAAAAAACAATTGACATAAAGTAAGAACTGTCCTGAGTTTTATTCTCAGGCTCAGAATGAGCCCAGACATCAACTTTGATTGCATCTGGAGTGTCAAAAAAAATTACAGCGGACCCACTTCGAGGCAGTCGGACTGGGACGCTGGCCGGCACGCGGGAACGGAGCGGCAGCTCCCGAAAGCACCGCTCTGAGACGCAGCGATCCCGCAGGAGCCACCCTGCATCCCGGCAGGACCTCACCAAAACACACCGTCCTGCTGGGTACCAAAAAAGCCTCTTTTACCCCAAGCTAGCACTCAGCAGGCAGACCCCAAAACTTGTAAATCCCCCCCAGTAGCTCAAATGCAAACCCAGCGGGGCATGGGCAGCCCGCGAACCCGCACAGCTTCGTGCGGCCCCATAAAACAGCTTTTCTACACTTTCCCCGCTGATGAAACATAATTTCCAGAAACAGCAATAATAAACGATTTGCCAGGTTTTATTACTTATTGAAAAATATGCTGAGAAAACCGGTTCTGAGGCGAGGGGAATGAGGTGTGCCGTCCCCGCCGACGCCAGTACGAGCAAAGTCGCTTGTTAAAGTCTTCCCTTTGCTGATATTTTTTCCCTGCGCAGTGTCACTTAAAATATTCAGATGCCACTACTAAGACAATAAAATAACATATTAAAATCTCCACCGTCATCTGCTGCCGTTTGTTCTTGAGGACGGTGTTTTGCTAGAAACCGAACCGCACGTTAGCCCGGGGATTTGGGCTCTTATCAGCCCCAGTTTGAGGGACGTGAGGTCGGCGAGGGAGGGACCTGCCTGGCAGCCGGCGACGAGGCTCGAGCAGGAGCAGCAGCAGCCGCATCCGACGCTTCGGAGGGCTGCGGAGTGCATGGGCAAGCCTGAGCTTGAGTTTTCCTCTTTTCTGTGACTTTTTAGTATGTGGGACTGAAAAGAGTGTGCCACGAGCTGACTCGTGCCTCCTCGAGCGGGAGGATGCGGACGGCGCGGGGATGCTCGCAGCATCACAGCAGCCCCTGAAATTGGCTTTCCGCAGTAAGCCAAGCCATGTCACCAGCCTCCGTTTAGGCGACGTGCAGATTAAAGGCTCTGTTCCTGCCGGGCTCCCGTGGCATTTACTCAGGGATTTTTATGAAGCTCCGCGTGACGGGCTCCCTAACACACCTCGCCCACCCGAGCGGCCGGCGGGCGTTGGGTACCGCTTTGGCAAACACCTGGAGACCGCGACGAGCCGCCAGCAGCGAGCGAGGCGGAAAGAGGGGGAGGAAAGTGGCCGCGGGTTCGGGGCAAGCGTTCGAACCCCAGTTTCCAAATCCCACAGCCGGCACGCGCGTTAAATCAGCGCCGGCAGCGCAGAGCCGCGAGCATCCCCGGCGAGCTCGGCACAGCCCCTGCCCGCGAAACGCGGCGGCGAAGCCCACGCCCCAGCACCGTCCCCCCGCGCCGGGCTCCCCCAGGGCAGCAACACACCGACTGCACAACAAGCTTCGATTGCCAGAAAGTAGGAGCCTTTCTGCAGCGCTCGGGCCGGTTTGCTGAGAGCGACAGCAGGGGTAGAAATCTCTGCTGGATTTTGGACAATTCCGCAAAAAAACGCAAGCCACCTCAGGTTATCACTCACTCTTCGGTTGTTTAAGTAATCCCCTATGGTAGGGCACCAAGGAAGAGCAGCAGCAAGCAGAGAACAGATTTCTGCTGAGATGAGGTTAGCTGAGAAGCAGAACTGAAACGCAGAGCTGGCGCATCGCCCTCCCCGGACAATGGCTGTTTTTTGGTTAAGAACACTGTTTTTGGTTAAGACGCATCTCCGAACGCCCCACCACGGGTCACAACCACCAAACGCCACCGGCACCCCCGGCCACGACCACGCAGCCACCTCCACGTGGCAGTGACATCCCCGCCGAGCTCACCGGTGTCACCAGGAGCGCGGGAAAGCCCACGGAGACCCCGCTGCCGCCGGAGCTGCATCTCGTGGCTGCGGCTGCCCAGGAGCCGGCAGCGGGGGGGGGGACCCACAGGAGAAGCCGGAGGCCCTTCCCGCACAGGTGGTCCTGGTTAACCCGGAGAGCAGAAGCAATCTCCCCCCACCTCCACCACCTGCAACGGAGAAACACTGCGGGTCAACGGGGCCCTCTTGCAGGAGAAGAGGAGGAGGAGGAGGAGGAGGAAGGTGCCTGCGGGCAGCGATAGGCGCGGTGGGTCTCGGGAGCGTTTCTGGCCGCGGAGCCGTGGTGGGAGAGGGGAGACGGGCACCGGGAGCGGGCGCCAGCCCGGAGCTCACGCACATCAAAGGGAACCAGCAGCCCTCCGAGGCCCCGGCGAGATTTTATTCAAGTCCGTACTAAAAAGGAAAAATCGATTGAATTAACAAAACGGTTTACATTAGAATTCATCAGAAATGTCCTTCAAAGGAAAAAAGCTTTAAACGCCGTGTTATTTATATAAATATCCGCACCCCGCTGACAGGTGCCGGTGCCTCGGAGGGAAGGATGGGGAAGCCGCGTGCTCCTCCTGCTCGGCTGCGGCACGGTGCCCAGCGGCTCGCACGCACCGCAGACCCGCAGCAAGCGGCAGCGCGCCCGTTCCCTCCCTCCCCGGCCCCGTCCAGCAACCCCCAAGAATCGGCATTATTATCCCAATACACGTTTCCAATACAGCGCATCTGCATGCTTTTTGCCTCAGAATTTGTCGACTTCGAGGTACAGTTAAATCAAGGATTGCATCCCCCAATACGTCTCCTTAAACACGCTGAGCTGTGGTTAGAGGCAGAGGCAGAGGGGGGGAAAAGCCCTCTTACCAGCGATAGCCCTTTCACTGCTTTTTTTTTGTTAAAGCAAGTGCTAAATGAGACTATATATTACTGGCAATTTACATTAACCATCTTAAACTGTGTGGACAGATGTACAGTGGAAAAGGGAATTAAAAACAGAGGCGGAGGTGATTTAACATGCAACTCCATCTATGCCCATGCATACCTAAAGGAAAGGAGGTGAAGCTAAAAAACATCCAGGAAACAGCGTTTCCTAACACTGCAGGTTGGTGCCTCACAGCAGAAACGTGAAGAAATAGATATTTTTATTGACTTGAAAGAAACCTCTCCATTTAAAAAGCTATCTGAATAAGAAACGACATAATCTGCCCCAAAATGTGATTACATATACATCACCTGTAATTACCTTTCTTTCTCTATATAAGCACTGCGTACTCAAGCACAATATTGATGGGCCTATCTGGAGCCAACAGGAGTCTGGTCTGGGTGAAGGAAGGCATATCCAGGCACTTGCGAGCCTCCCCGTCTCCTAACTTTTTTAACAATAAGCCGAACGTGATGAATAGGATCTTCCTCAAATGAAAAGGCTGAGAAACAGTTGCAAATTGTTTTCTGTGGCCTTCTGCCATAATACCTGTAAACACGGGCTGATTAAATCCTCACGTAAAGAGACGTTCTGCGGAGATTAAAACAGATGCCTAAAAGTGGCAACTTCCTTCAAACACCTTAAATAAATCTTCTTTTATTCCCCCTTTCTTCCCTGACCTGGATGCGGCTGCCAGCGCACATGAAAGAAATTACGAGCGCTTCTCAGTCACTGCTGCTCTGCTTCCTTTTGCACCGCAGCATTTGTCATTGCCAAAACAGCAGAGTTTAATTAAGTGTTGTGAGCAGCCTAGTGAGAAACACACTTTAAATTAAACCTCTGTACATGCCGCTATTGGTTCTTTACCTCCCGAACAATCAGCGGGGTGTTCGGCATAAATTCCTGCTCTCGAGGGAGCGGCAGCTGTACCCACCTCCAGCGATTCATAAATGATCCGGCTTCCCCACAACCATATCTTATTAAAGCGCATTTAATTATTTCTTAGTTTTAAACACCGGTAGATGAAGGCGATAATTAATGTGCCTACCACTAAACATTTTATTTACTCTTGATATATTAATGGTATTATCAAGAAAATGTGCTACACTTTCAGGTTTAACAAAATTACATGGCAAATTATCTTTTGATGCATCAAGCAATTGTTAATATAATGGAATAAATTATTTTAACACCTCAGTAGTAACGAAGGGGTACAAGTGTGTAAGCATTTTAATTTTTCAAAATGTTTTTGCAATTACAGATTGCAGAGGATGCTTAAATCAATGATGCAGGAGCTCAGAATAAGACGGGGGGGACGGAGGGGGGGAACAACCCCAAACCTTAGAAGGTATCGACTTGTGTTTTTTCCACGGGAGAGAAATGTTCCAGTTTAGCTGGTCTTCCCAGGGGAAAGTTCCCCACTGCATAATGATAATAATCAAAATAACAGTTGTTGGTAGCAGGCAAAAAATATTTCAGTGATATTTAGGTATTCTTCTTGCCAACTGTTAACATGCATTTATCTGATGAAAAGTAAGGCCATGATTGATACATATATATATATGTATATAAAAATATGTGTACACACACATGCACTCGCCATCCCTCTGCAGCCGAGGCTGGCCTTCAGGGAAAGAGAACTGATGAAATTTCTTATGCTACAGAATATTTGCAAAAATATTTTAGCAGTCCTTTGACGATTCTTTCGGAATAAATGCGTAAAATTTAACATCAAGATGAATTTCCTTAATAAAAATATTTTGGGAATTAGTCCAATAAAAGAAATCCGTGGCATTTTTACGGAACTATTTCAAAAAGAGCTTGAAATTGAAAAATCAAAAGAAAAAATCATTATTTTTTTTTAGCAGCTAGGTAGAAGAGGCCCAGTCTGGGATTTGTGCCTCGGCAAGAGGCAGCACTGCACACCGGCTCCTCGGCAGCCTGCCCGCGCCCCTCGCCCGCGGTCTGGGGTCCCCGCGGCCCTCCGGAGCCCAAACTCCTCGCCCGGATACCTGGAGCTTCCCCCCTTCTCCCACCGGCGCCAGGGGCTCTTCAGCTGCAAACAGCAATGCACGCATTGCCTTCCCACATAAATTTCCCAAATATTCCCAGAAAAGCATGTTTTCTAAATGAAAAAAATCTATTTGAAGGTAGTGTTGAGAGGAAGGCAAAATATCACTATTTAAGAGACTCAACTACTATTTTTTTTTTAATTCTGCCTGGTATTTAGGAGGGGAAATGCACTGCTTATCCAAGTATAGGGTGCAAGAATGATGCCGCCTTCCGTCGAGGCCGCTCCTGTTGAGGCCGAACACCCATCGCGCTGAACTGATCCCAATGAGTTTCTGACATGAACTGGTCATTTTTAAAATGGGGCGTCTTCCTCGGAAATTGCAAGTGTATTTCCATGCTTTGAACTAAAGGATCGGCTGCTCTTCTCTCTTATTTTTTTTGTTTTGCAAGCGAGAGTTGCCAGACGTCTCCTCCGCACCTTCAAGGTTTCAGCATGAGACCATGCGTTTAAGCACTTGGTTGATCCCAAAAACCGCACTATCTCCTCAAATACCCGGCGGAGACGACAAGGACCGACGGGGAGGCATTTGAGGGCGTTTCTTGGGTCACGCCGGGCTCTGCCTCCCGCGCGGCCCCGAAGCGGGGCACCACCAGACCCGGCACCGAGCCAAGGGGCTCCATCGCCACGGCCTTAAATACATAAATAAACCAACCACTGGGGTCTACGGCAACGGCAGACCCGCCACGCGAGCACTATGCTATTTTTAAAAGCACTGAAGCATTTTCTAACTCCTCCCCAGGGATCTGCACTTAAAAATAATGTAAATTCACATAAGCTTCCTTCGCACATTAAAAGCGAATTAAGAGTCTTTGCAGAGCTTGCGGCGAGGAACTAAACCGCCGGCGCCGCGCGGCCGCGTCCTGCCCCTTCCCGTACCAAACGCAGCACCATTTGTAAGGCTTTAGTATTATTTGTGTGGCTTTAAGGTGAATATAGTTAATGCAACTGGAGAAAATAAAAGTGGTAATTTGATTTCTGAGCATTTCCATGAAGAGGTGGTGATTTATATCGCTGTGTAACTGCTGACCACTTTGTTTAGGCACTTATATCTATATTTCCTCTTATTGTGTCGCTCTCAAGTGTTTGATAGACTAAGATGGAGGCAGTAATTGAATTCAAGTGTAGACACCTGAAGTATTTTTATTATTATTTTTAGTTCTCACCTTTTATTTCCATTAGCAAAGAAACGTAATCACCGTGGGGATTTACGGCTAAAGGATGCAAACAGAGCTGGTTATAGTTATCAAAACGAAGCTACTTTGCCTGAAAAAAACAACCACCCCCAAAGGGCTGAAATGCAAAGAGCACAGTAAACCAGGCGGGCACGCTGCGCGGAGCCGCGGGGCTCACGGGCACATGCAGACCGACCTGCTGCCCGGCTCCTGGGGCAAAGCCAACGTGCGGGCAGGAGGCAGAAGCGGTGGGGAAAGCCACGGCCAGGCAGCTCCCTTCCCAAGGGACCGCTGGTTTCGGGTCTCAACCCGCCCCAGGACGTTTGGGGTGCCCTTGGGTCTGCAGTTAAGATGTTCTCCTTCGTTAGCGGCAAAGCTAAGAGTGGTCACCTCATGCAACGAGCTTGAGCAGCTCCTGGTCCAAGCAGCTCTGTCTGTGCTTCACAGGGGTGCTTGGCACCCGGCAGCAGGTTCCTCCAGCACATCTTCTCGATCCCGCACATCCAGGATCTCCAGGAGGACTGCCCGCTCTCGCCGTGGGCGGTGGGCAAGGACAGGGGAGCTTGGCTGCTCCCAGGCGGGTCAGAGGAACCACCACGACTCCCAGCTCCTAGCGCTCCCTCCCCTGCACACGAGGGAGGTGGGGGGGATGGAGACCCTAAAACAACCTCTCCCCACGCCCGGGACACGTCTCGGCCGCTCCGGGAGGATGCACGGCAGGGGGGGAGGATGCACAGCCTGCAAGCGTCGCGGTGCTCCTGGGTGCCGCAGACCGGCATGGCAAGAAGCAGCTGCTCCCTTGGTTAAAACAGCATGGGCAGCCTTTTAAAATATATATATACATGCACACATATCTATGCACCTATATATGCATGCATATTTATAGCCGTAGCTGCAAAAAATATTCCTCCTTTGATTATTTTTCCCCAGCCTCCTCTCACTAAAGAGCCTTGCCCGCGACACCGGTGCCAAACAGACCGGCCGAGGACCTGCCGCCGGCACCGCGCACGCCGCCCATCGCGTCTGCCGGGGAAGAAAGGCAGCTCCTCAAAAACAGCTTCTGTATTAAGAAATCAGCAAAGAGTTTAGGAACATCACCTAAAAACACATTTTCCCCAGCTATTTTAATAGGAATGTCACCTAAAAATACGTTTTCCCCAGCTATTTTAATGGATGGCTGCCAGGTTTCCGAACAGGAGTCGAAATTTTAATACCAAAAGTAAAATGCAGCTTTGGACGCTGTGAAATATTCCCGCATTTGATGCCGCACACATTAGTTACATCATTAAAGCCTGAAATTTGTATATGATGCACTGAAAAGGATTTTATAGCAAAATACATAAACATACGTAGCGTGTAAATAAACATGAAATCCTCCAGCATAATCTTAACCATCAGGATAATGTCAGATTACTGGGAAGAGCTGGCAGGGCAGACGTTGCCCGGTCCCGCGCCGAAGCGCGTCCCGTCGCTATCGACCTCGGTTAAGGTCTTCGGAGGCGCAGCCAGGCGCCCCGGAGAATCTCAGTGAGAAGCCGCGGCCCCGCGACGCTGTGCAAAGAGCGGGCGTCCGCCGCGGGGACACAGCCGCCTCTGCGCGAATACGTAGTGCCGGGCTCCAAAGGGGCAAGTTCTGCCCTTATCTCCCCGTTACTCAGCGTCGATAATTTCTCTCTGTCTTTCTGCTCCTGTAGGAACGGACTCGAATGCAGAAGCTCTTTGGAAGTTTTTTTTTCCTGAGAATTTTTTCGACCTCCTGGAATTGGTTTTGAACCCTTCCCTGCGCCGGACAAGGGGGCAATATCTGACTCCTTCAAACGTAACGCTTTTTTCCCCAAAAAATAAAAAAAGTGGATTGGCAGCTCCATTATTTGGTTTTTTGGGATGTAACTCCCAAAAGGTGATTTCTTTAAAGAGAAGACTTTCTCAAAAAGAGGGGGAAAAGGGCAGGGGCAGACAGCGAGGAAGGATCAGCGCGGACGTAACGCAGCGGCCGCCCATCCCGCTCGAACGTCCCGGCAGACGGAGGCTCCCGCCGCGCAGAAGGGACGTTGCTCCGTGGAGGGAGCCAAGGGAAGCGGGAGCCGTCGAGGACCTTGCTAAGGCCAAGGAAACTGCTCACGGGAGCACTGTGCTCGGCCTCCGGGGACACGAGGGGTAGGGGCGGTTCAGCCCATCGCCGCTCCCCTCCGACGCCGTCCTGCAGCGGGACACAACACGCGCTGGAGTCAAAGTCCTATTTATTCCCTTTTGTTTTTCTTAATTTGCTAGCAGTGTTAATTACTGCTTCTCTGTTCCAGTCCGTATTGCCAGCTCGATTACTCCGGCTTGCTTCAGCTCAACAAAATGAATTGTGTCACAGCACTTAAGACGGACTTAAGTCCCTTTTTAGTGGCATTGGGTTTGCACACCGCAAACGCAAGCTGACGCGTGGCCCGGTCGCAGCAAGCGGAGGAGAGGGGCTGCCGTGGCCGGGGGAGACGGCAAAGCCCTGCTCGCAGCTCAGAAACCCCAGCACAGCCTAAGCCGGGCTCAGCCGCAGCTCGCGCATCCCGCCTGACAGCAGGGGCTGCGGGAGACGCGGGGTTAAATAAAAAAGCGCCGCCGTTTACGTGAGCCTTAAACAAACTTACAGCAGCGTTTTTCTTCTCGCCGACTGACATTTTTCTTTATGTTTCGTCAGTCATATCCGAGCGATCAGACAGCCGCTACACGTGGTACACCCGCCAGGATTATTATCTCGACCCAGGGCCCAAAGCTCATCGTAGCAGGCATGTAATTCTTTACGACGCACGCGGCGTTAGCGGCGCCGGGTTATCTATTCACCAGCCGACTGCGCCGGGCTCGCGAGCGCTCAACGCCGCGCGCGGCAGTGACAGTCGTGCCGCTCCGCACGCGCGGCAGGCAGCTCTGACACGCACTTCACGGCAACCAGTCAGCTATACAAACCAATTTCGAGAGCAAAATTGCACGGTGCCTCCGCTCCGTTATAAGCGCTGTGATACCCACTCCAAGCTGATAAATGCACTGCATTTCTCCCGGGCTTTACAGAACCACTTCCCTGCAGCCGAGACGTCTCTGCCGCGAGCGAGGTCTCTGCGCGCGGGAGCCGTTCGTCTGCAGCTGGCGCAGAACGAGCCGGGCCGGGCTCTAAAAGGAGGGCGATGCGCTGGCCAACGCCGCCGTGCTCTGCGGCGGACGGCTCTCCCCCTCCTCAAACACGCCGCATCTGATGAGCTAAGAGAGAAAACAAGGTTATGCATAATTAAAGTTTCAATACTTATTGACTCCTTAGCAATTTTCAAATTAATTACTGTATCTTTTCACGGGATTACGTGCAATATAATCCTTACTATGAAATAAAATACCTACGGCAACCGCAAAGTCCTTGCAAAAATACTTCAATACCAAACACACTAACAATGGGGCAGATTAGAGACTGTCGAACAAATTAAAACCATTTTTACCGGCTATTACGGCTCTGCAATATGGCACTGCGGGGCCTTGAACAATTTCCCAGCCCAACTCGTCGCAGCAGTGCAGACCGCAGAGGTGGCAGCAACGTGGGAGCTTCTCGTTTTGAAAACACGGCAACTTCCCATCTATTTGAGGCAGCAAACGCTATTTCTCGGTTGCAGGCAATGAGATGGCCTCAGAGCTTTTGCCCCATGTAATATATACCATGTATGCAATATAGATGATAATACCATATTGCAAAGGAAAGATGAAAGATAGCTATAGGGATCTTTATTTAATGAACCCTGTAATTGAATACCAAAACAAATAGATGTCCTGATTAAAAAAAAATAAAAGTTCTTTTTTAATCAGATAAAGGACAGGATCAATCCCTGCTCTATTGCTCATTTAGACTGCGTGAGAGTTAAAAAAGCAATCCAGAGCAGCTCATAGGCAACAACGTCTCCCTTTGTATTTTGTAATGATTTAACTACATCGACGTGTAGATGTTCCTCCGGGCCCTGGAGGACGAGCTGGACGGATGGGGATCAGCCACGCGCCCGCATGGCAAGGACGGCCCTGGCACCCGGGGGGACCACGGCGGGAGCAGGCGCCCGCTCTCGCGTCCCCGCGCAAGGACACACGGACGGGCTGGAGCGCGGCCGGCGTCGGCACGGGACCCGCTCCCGCGGCGGCTCGGTGGGCTGCTCCGGCTGGCAGGGATGCCCAGAGCAGCCGGGAAATTCCCGTAGACGGAGGGAGAACGTCCACCAGGAAGGTGGCCGGCGCTGGAAGAGGGGCTGCGAGGTCTCCAGCCTTGGAGGCATCCGAAATTCCCAGGGCGGTTCCTGAGCATATGCATGAAATACGGCACCTCTTTGGGCCCAGTTTTGACCTCTTTGGGGACGAGCACGCAAAGAGTCTCCGAGGCACCACGCAAAGAGTGAGCGTCCAGGTGTCTCCACCAAGACACGCACTTAACCTCTCTGGGTTGAAGCCTTCGGCCTCACATGCAGAGCCCCTGCAGAACCAGCTGCGGCGAGGCTTGGTCTCGACGGCGCCCGGCTCCTCGCCACCGTCCGCTCCCCGTGCCCACCCGGCGCACAGCCCCGGCGCTCGGCACGCCGCCCACCGCCCTCCTCCCGCCGCTCTGCCCACCTTGCAACGCATCAACCATCGCACAACTTCTAAAATAAAGTTTTGCACCAAGATTTACCATCTCAACAGTTCAGAATCGCAAATCCCTTTGCCATTGGCATTTATTTTTAAAGCAGCTCCCAAGACGACCCTGGCGGAGAGGCCGCCCGAGCCAGGGCCGCGGGAGCAGCCGGGGCCAAGCACGACGGCGAGAGCGAGCCGCTGGCTCGGGATTAGCGTTGCCTCCGAGATTCGTCTGCGATCCTCATTTTACTCTAATTTAACCTTTTCTAGTTAATTTATATCCGTTCAGCTTGCCAGCCTGTACCTGCCACCGGGATCATCGTCCATCAAGCGTCCGGGTGCGGACAGGGTTGCTCTCTGCCGGCTCCGTAGCCAGTATACCTCATTAAAGCCCTTAAAAACCTTTAATATGACAAGATTAGACAGGAATACGAGAGGGAGGTAAGAGAGGATCTTTCAATTACTTTAATCACTCCGGCTTTCAAATTCGCATCAAAACACGCCGCTCGCGCTCCAACTTCGGGCCGCGTCAGCACAGCCCCGCGTCCGCACCGGCCGCCCCGCGCAGCGCAGCCCGGGGCCGGCGCCGGGTAAATATATAAAGTGCTCGCAATAAATGATTAAATTGTCCTCCGGGCACATTTTGCATATGAATATAAAAGTTGTGATTAATAGGTTATCTAACACATTAGCAGCGGCTTTAGCAAACACGGCTCGGCGCCGCGGCGCTTGCCAGCCCTTTCGGGTTTAAGTGGAGCCGCGGCGCTCCGTTCGCTGGAGGTCCGAAACCCGGCCAACAAGGCCATCAAAGCCGGGGAGGCTGCTGCTTTCCCCCCAGCAGGCTTCTTCTTCATTGTGAGCCTAAATGCCCCCACGAGGCTCACGATTAAGAGCGATTTGAAAGAAAAAGACCCGTGCGGAAAACAACGTGCCGTGCCAGCGAGCAGCGCCGGCAGCAACGCGGCCGAGCCGGCGCCGCGGACCCCCATCCCGGCACCCAGCTCCATCCCATCCCACCGCAGCGATCCGGGTGGGAACGGGGGCTCCGGCTCCCCGGGAGAACGGGAGCAAAAGGGTAGCAGAGCACTTACCCACCTTCCTTCTCCGGAAAACGGAGAGAAAATGTGCTTCTGGCCACAAAAAATCCTACTGCAACAACAAATAATTCATATACATCGCATTTTTTTCCTGATCGGAGATTTTTAATCCTCTCTTAAGCACTTTTAAAGTGCCCAATTTTTGTCTCATTTGAATTTAAATCAGCTTGTATGGGGAACTTGGAGAACTTTTTTTTTTTCCAAGCGAGCTTGTTTGGCAGGCACATTTTCCCAAGATCACCCAGCTTTAATTTTAAATTTCAAAAGCCTTGCGTTTAATCCCTTGAGCTGGCCTGGTACCTTGCACCATCTGTTCTGCGGTTTTGTTAGAGCAGGGAGCACCTGCAGAGTTTTGCAACATTTCAAGCTGTCTGTGGACAAAAATCAAAATAATTATAATTTTCATAAACTAAAGACCTCAATTCAGCCGCCGCCACCCCACCTAAGAGCGGTTTTTAAAAGCAAGGCTCTGCGGCACGGGGCGGCCAGGGGCACGGCACAGCTCACTCGGAGGTTTGCACCCGGGTGCAAAACAGCGAATTGCCCTTGCACCGGACAAACAACAAATCTATCAGGAAGACAGTAATTAGGAAGATGACCCGGCCCGTGCAAGCTGGCTTCGTGCGGCATCGCGCACCCGCAGCAGCCCAGGTCCCCCTTCACCATCAGTCGCCGTTTCACAAATACCCGGTTAAAAACCACAAGCGCCTGCACCAGGAACGCAGCTCAGCACTGTGAACCAGGCGGGCACGCGAACGAAGCCAAATGCAATTAAAAAAACCTCTGGAAGACTGATGGTTTTCCAGGCATCGGAGTGATTCCCCTTATAACCCTAAATCCAGGATCACCTGGGCGCAAAACCGGTGAGAGCCAGGTGTGAGGGGTGAAGGTTTCCCCACCTGCGAGCCGCGAGGTCGGGCCGTGGGGGGCTATCTGCACCCTCAGGAACGCCCCACGGGCTGGGGACCCAAAAACCCAACCCCAGACGTCCTGCACGAAGGGAAATAACGAGACACCAAACCCAAAGAAGACGCTGGAGCTGGAATAGGAAAGGCGGTTCCCGGCGCTGGCTCGCACCGCGGCTGGGGCGCCCGCGGCACCGGCGATCAGGCAGCCCACATCGTTCGTGCAAAATATTTCCCAGCAATGGAAAAGTGTCTAGCAATATTTTAAAGCTAATGCTACTATTGCAGCTATCCGCCACCGAGTCAACAATTCGCCTTCCAGTTTTCTCCCCCCAGAAAATAAACTATTTTCCTTATCGCACTTCTACTCCGTAATTCCCATCTTTGCCTAGAAGGAAGAAATTCCAAAACTCTGAATGCTAAAATCTGGGAGTGAATGCTTTTTCCATTTGCATGTCCAGCCCAAAAAGCCTAGTCAAGCTTATGTTGCACAAAATTGGAAATGTTTATTGGAAAACAATCTTCAAATATTGAAAAAGAAAGCATAGTAAAAAGAAATAAAATGTGGCTATTGTATTTTCATGGAAGAGATTAAAGGATATATTATCCCTCCTGCAATTTCGTAATTTTTTTATGGTCACATTAAGGAACATTATGAAATATAATCAAATAGGAATATGGTATGAATTATTGGTGATATTTTATGCATTTTACCTGTTTTGCAATGGGCTAGTAACTATGAGGGGCTAATGGAAACAGCAGACCCCCCCAAATTTATAGCAGCTTCTTCAAAAGGAAATTCTTTTGTTGAGTGGATCTTATTTGTGTGGGAAAACCCAATTACTCCAAGGTTCTTGTACCTCACTATTTTCTTTTATGATGCTTTTTGCTGTAAGTGCTTATTATCATCAGATAACCCAGTTACAAATAAACTGTGACCCTCTACTCTTATCTCCAAATTCACAGCTTTCCAATTTGTCACAGTTAGTTGAGAACTTGACTTCTTATTAATTACCACCATAATGTCCTAGAGGGAGTTGAAGTGCTACATCCTCAGCCCATTCCCATGAGCTACCATCGCTGAAAACCTCCGAAATCCAAATCTGTGTGCAGGCAGCTGCGTTCTGATGTTAGAAAAACTAACAAGTTTTTTAAAAAGAAAAGCTTCATATGGACATATATGTTGAACAGATGTGAATAGCCGCTTACCAGCAAACTGTAGTTTATAAGGAGCTAGAAATCCTAGGTACGTACCCCTAAAAAACAGTGTTCATGTACTTAGTAAAATGAGGAGTCTACAGTGAAAAATTGCATGAATCGAAAGATCTCATGCATCACCAGATACATAGGAAGTATCAAATATATCAATTCTGGAACCTGTCACTAATAATTACACATATCTGCCCGTGCCCCTGCTCCTCAGGCCCTCACTGCACCACCTTGCAGAGGCACCAATCCAACGAGCAAGAATAAGGCAAGAATACAGCAGTAGCACCTGGATTTGGGGTAAAACACCGGCCACGCTGAAGCGGCAGAGCCCACGCTCGTCGAAGGTCACAGCTTCGCCCTCCGCATTCGTGTGAAAGGCCCTAGGGCGCAGGGGGAAAAATCAGAATTTGGAGTGAATGAGACACTTACTTACATCTGTTCAACAAAAAATAATTCAAACAACGTAGCAATTGCTTAAAGCTTTCTAATTGAAAAGATTTTGCAAAGAAACAGCTCTGATTATTACACCCATTATTAGCTGCTTTTCTACAGTTAAATGAGAGATGATACAAACTCAGCTCGACTAAGCCCCAATTCCAAAGTTAAACAAATAAAATCTGATTTGCAAAGTATACTATTAAATATTTTATTCATTAATCATTGTTAAAATAATTCTGATATCCAATTTGAGCACCCTCTCTTTGAGCTATTTCCAGTGCACTCAAGGAATAATATTCGACATCAGTTAATGACCAGCTCTCATCCCGAACTTGCGATACGCATTTATTATGTCCAAAACACATTCTCCCTGCATTCGGTATGATAGATGAATCTGAGTCCAAACTAAGTTAAGGTAGCTGCTTTATTTTGCTAGTGTGTTTATATTTTAATTAACATCATCAACAAGGACATATTGATTTGGTAAGCTGTTTTTTAATGAATTATCATAACTGGAGCTTGTGGCTTTTTAAAAATCTTTGCTACTGTGTGCAAGAAGGCTCTGCCTTAAAAAAAAAAAAAAAAAAGGAAAGAAAAAGGTATGTTTCCATCAGCTCTAATGCTACCAAAATCCACAGTACTTAATTTATCGAATCTCCGGTTAGTGAATGAACAAAGGTAAAAATAACAGGCTAGTTATAAACTAGTACTATGATGATGACATTGTGAATTATTTAAAAAGGGCATATTCAGTGTGACCATAGAGCCATCAATCATAATAGACATTGATGAGAAAAAGAGGTTTCAGTCCCTTCCTATCTGCCAGGAGAACAATCCTATCTGGCAGGTAGCTCTGAAGTGCCGCTGACCCGATGTCACTCGCATTGTTGCTCTACCCTTTGAACGGGCAGAGCAGATTCTCTCAATATTAGAATCGAATGAGTAAATAAATTCTCAGTTCACTGCCACACTCCTTCAGAGTGCACACTTCAATTTGTCTAACAATAGAGAGGACAGAAAAGCAGAAATCTCTTAAAGCACGGATGAATTTTTTATGGAATGCTCAAATCCAGCTGCAAAGAATGGGGTTTTAAATGGTAGCAGCACTTCTGTTAGCCGCAGCCCCCAGAGACAAAATCTTCTGCAAATGTTTTGTGTTGAATTCAGCCCTTTCCGAGTACACGGCTTTTGCCTTCCCTTCCTCGTGAACCCGCTCCCACAAAACTGCCCTACTGTGGAGCTCACATTGATCTCGCGGACACAGAGGGAAAACACCCCCTTATCTCCCACCACTTCCGAACACCGGAGTTTTGTAAATAGCCAGCAAGAAACCTGCCTTAATCAATCCAAACACTCCGATGGCTTCAAAACGCAGCAAATATCGCAGCTGAAAAGATGACTATTGAGTAAGAAGGGGGAGAAAAAAGCACTCCAACTTTTAATTTGTGTTGGATTAATCTAGAGGAGACTCCTTCACCTGATGCCCCGCATAATTACATCCTAAACTTTCACTCGGATCACATGTTTCACCGTCGTTGGTTGCTCTAATTAGCCCACATCTTTCTGCAGCTGCAAAGAACAAAAATAAAAAGGAATAAGGTGCAGGTAGCTCCAGCTCTGCAGAACAAATGCTCTCCCCGGCATGAGGGGGATGCTGCCCTGCAGCCTCCAAGCCTTTGGGGATGCTTAGCCAAAATCAGCCTGTTTGCATCACTAAATGGAAGCAGCTACGCTGCAAAGCAGAAGGCAGTGCTAAGAGGAGGCTGCTCTGCATCCTCGGGCGCTCGGCGATGCGATGCTGCGGCTCACCTCCCGGCCCCGCCGCGCGTCCCCGAGCCTGGGCAGCCACCTAACCGCGCGCCCCTCCGGACCTGCGCGCTGCCACTTAACTGCTACCCACAGGTAAATCAAAGGTAAAGGAGGACTAATTAATTTTCCAGCTCGGTTTTATTTTACTGTTACTGTTTTGAGAAAATATAACTAAACCCCATTAGTGTTAAGGTAAGACCATGAAACAACATAATATAATGCAAGAAAGACATTTAATAGCGTAGAGGAATGTTAAATTACTAATTAACTCCAAGTTACTGTATAAAAAAGCATAGTAATTTACAGGATTATTGCAATATGCAGCTTAGATTGCCACAAGGGTCAGCTAGGGAGCATTTCGCTCCATTCCTTTCAGTGCGGTGGTTACTGTAAAATTCCTCTCACATTAAAATGTACTGTCCTTACCCACAGTTCATTGCTGCTAATTAGCAGCAGTCGAGATTTCCCTAGCAGTCATTTTCTCTATGTTAAGCTGCCAAATGTTACCAACTGCTCAAGATGCTCCGCGCACAAAGTGTCCGGCCGCCCGCCCTGCTCCGGAGCAGCGCGGCGTTCAGCGGCGCGACGGCGAGTTCAGCGCCTGTGCAAGGAAAACGCGACCCACGTTATTCGTGCCGCTCCGTGCTGCAGAAAGGGAGGTTGTCAGAACCGTTCTGCCTTCCTCGGCTGAGCCAGAGAACTCAGAAACGTCTGTTTTTTCCTCCTTTTTCCTAAACACACAATATACTGCTCAAACACTTAAAACTGGAAGAGCTCCAATATGTATTTTTTTTGTTCAAAAGCAAGTATTTCCACATTCTATTTAAACAAGAAAGCAAGAAAAGGCACCTTTTACTTTTTACCTAAATATATAAGAAGAATGCCAAAACTTTGATTAATAATTGATTAAATAAACCATCCACACATCAAAGGCAGGAAGAAGAGCTGCTCCACAGAAAGGCTAGGCTATCAAATAGCACTTTGTTGTCTTAAACGCCGCTCAGATCTGCGGCATTACATAGCACGTTGCACATTAATGTTTGAGGTTATAAATGGCAATGTTTTCCAAAGGGTTGTTTTGGTTTTTGTTTTTTATAAAGGAGCGAAAGAACTTAGCTCTTTTTTTCCTAATTAAACACTAGTAGTTTGGAAACACAGAAATTCCGATGATAATCGCACAGCCTCATCTTTTCCTCTCTCTTTTGTTGGCTTTATGACTAATTTATGTTTAACCTTCTTGAGAGTCTATGATCGGAATACACTTTTTAAAAAAATTCAAAGCAACTTTCACCGGTGTCCAAGACCAGGGCAAAAGGTCTTGGAGCTGTGAAACGGTTCAGAAGTGAAAGAGGTGACGTGATATCCTTCACCTCCTCTTCAGAGGACTAAGAGCAATCAGGAAACAACTACTAATTGCTTCATCAAAATTAAGCTTCTCTATCATTGTACCAATTATGTCACTGCTCTTGCTTAGAGTTTCCTGTGCCTACCATCCAAGGCAGAAAAAGAAATCAGGTCTTTGAACTGCAACACATTTCCCAGAATCACTTAATGAAAGCGGTTTCAGCTTCCACGTTTCACCTATTCGATCTGCTGGCATTCTTTTTTTTTTTAATTTCCAAATTGGTTGAAATATAAAGCACCTGAATATACTTGTAGTTCATTTATACATGAGAAAGGATGGTAAAATTTACTTATGACAAGAGAGCAAAATTCATAGTGCTGACAAGAATAAATCCGTTCAGTCAATGATCAAAACAGTAGCCCAAGGGTAACAAAGAACAAGTGTCAACCACATTTGCTCTGAAGTTGCACAAAAATCCCCCCCTAGGAATTCCAATCATGAGCCTTTATATCTATATTTATATAAGAATTACAGAAAAAAATACGAAGAGACTACAAAGGGCAAACGGACTAGATTATGAGGACCTTAATCAGATCAAGAACTATTTTAACTCTTTTAATTTTACCTCCAAAACACGATAGCCACAGTATTTCATAATGAGGTATATGACTTGGCACTCATACATTTTTTTTTCCACTCTGTGATGTGGAGAGATCTGCATCTAGTGTCTATTAATGTGTGCATATATATATAACATAGTATATTGTATATATTTTTAATATATCTATATATATATATACGTTCGCTGTGTCTCTGTGCTGCAATTTAGGTGATAATTCTTGAATTCTACTTCTTTTTGGTAGCAAAATACTGATACGTTAAGTGATTAAAAATATATCACTCCATGAAGGGAGGAGAAGATGAAAGACCAAACCTAACATTTTAGATGAGCGGCATTTCTCTCCCGGAGCCTGGCCAGCGGCTAGCGACTTAACAAAGCACTTAAATGTGTTGAACATTGGACATATGCTTAAAAACGTTTCTACCTGACAAAAAATACAAGCGAGCGCCCAAGTGATTTTTGAAGGCGGGGGAAGGCAGGCGGCTGATGTAAACCCAGCCCAGGCTTCTGCTCTCTGCCGAGCGGGGACCCTCGGTGCTCCTGGACGGGTCTCAAACTCCTCGCTCCTCCCCGGTCTTTGTTCAAGCGAAACTCCCAAGCTCAGGCCAGCGCAGGGGCAGGCTGCGGGCGCGCGGACGGCCGCCGTCACGTCGGGATGTCCCTGCGTTCGGGCTGCAGGATCCGGCGCACAGTGGGAGCGCGGTGACAGCTGCGCAGCACCTCCCGGTACCAGACCAAAGGTGAATAAGTGAACGCTTTCCCTCCTTCCAGCCTTTATTTTGCTCTATTTCTTTCAATACTGTCGTTCTGTCTGTTAATTACGACAGCATCGGTTCCACGCGAACGTTTAACAGCTCGTTCTTCTGCTAGCTTCCTGGGGAAAAAAAGAAAGTGAGACAAGGAAATGGAGCACTACACACGAATAAAAAAATATCAGAAATATTTTTTAATCTAAGCATTATATTTGCATGTCAATGGGGAAGTTTAAATGCATATAGGTAGAGAAGGCTACTACTCTCTGTGAGACTCCAAAAAATCCTGGATGCAGCTGATAATCTTTGATTATTTTCCCAAAAATGAGATTTCTTCATCCTATCTAGCAAGCAGATACTGCCAATGACAAGCCTATTTCCATACCAGCAATGGTTTCATATTACTTTGAATTATTAAATCCAGACCACGGTTACAGATCCTGTGTGTGCTCATAAAGAGAGTGAGAGTACACATCCACCCCTGCACAAACTTCACAGGAAGATTGAAAAGCAAGGCAGAAGAATAAACAGACCACTGGGCAAAATAAAATCTTCACTATCTACTTTCATTTATAGGTACTTCCACGGGTCACAATTCTCCACTCTTTCCACACTTAAAAATAAAATTGTTTTAAAAGAGGCATATACAGTGTTCCCAGAATTTTGCAAAGCTTTATTTATTTGTTAATTTGTATGAACTCGGATTGTCCCAAAACATCCCACAGGTGCTGTTACCATGGCAGTATGAGATGGAAAAATAAGTAAAATGGAACCACTTCCACGCTTATTTTTTAAATCGCATCTATATTTCATAACCTTCCTACGATCCTGAATTTCAACCGATTTTTCTGCAAACTGAAAATTTTCCTCTCTCTCTCTCTCTCCAAAAGCAGGAACGGGGCCGGCCCCGATGCCTCGCGGCTGCCACCCCTGCCGGGCGCCGCGGCGGTGCCAGCGGGACCCTCCTGCCGAGCCCACCTCGAGCACCGCGCCGCGGCAG
Organism: Dromaius novaehollandiae; assembly: GCF_036370855.1. Lineage (NCBI taxonomy): Eukaryota > Metazoa > Chordata > Aves > Casuariiformes > Dromaiidae > Dromaius > Dromaius novaehollandiae. The sequence goes on along the minus strand of NC_088104.1, from coordinate 1,566,059 downwards.
AGCCGGCCACCGGCCCTAATCGAAGTGGCAGGGACGTCGCCGTCCATCTACAGCCTCCCGGCCTCCTCGCAGCAACCTCCGCGCAGATAGCGCAGAAAATAATCATGCTGATGCTGCATACTGTTACCAGTCAATTAGATGTAGTGATTTGAGCCTAAGCATTTTGTAAATAATCTCAAGGAGATGCCTAGGACCGGAATACTTATCTGCTGCTACACATTCAGAATGATTTTCCAGTTCCCATATGGAAAAGCGATAACGTACGAGGAAGAAGACAGTGAGTTTCCGGAATTACTCTATATGAGCACTATTGTTATTCATAACATTCATCATTAATGTAAGAATCTCAAATAATGAAAAATGAAATCAAGTTATTGCTTCCCTGAAGGGAGCGATGCTGCCTGCATCCTTGTAAAACACAGTAAGCTCTCACATAATGTGACAGGTGTTCCTGAAAATATTTAGCTAGTTAACATGGACCTGACTAACTAGCACCTACCAGAATTAAATATGCAACAGTGAAAAAAATCACCTCCAGAAATGAAAAATGCCAGATCTTCCAGGGAAAGTATATAACTCACTGCAAGTCTTCATTTTCCTGTTCTTTGCCTTCTCAGGAGAAAAGTCCTAGTAAACTCTTACTCATGAATGAAGTGCACTGTAATTGCAAGGAATATATAAATAAAGCATATATGATTAGAATTAAAACCAGAATGACGGTAGAGAATTACATTATCTACTCACTTCCACCCTATATTCAATACCACGCTAGTATTATATCCATAAAATGCTTATTTTATCAGTAACTGTCTAAAGCCACAAGAGCCAGCGGCTGACTCTGCCGCTGCACCGCTTAACTTGCACACTCCTCAACAGCCGGAGAGAGCTCTGGTTAAAAACTCCAAAATACTTACCTCCTCTTCATAATATCAGGGATGGAAAGGCAATAAAGGAAGTAAAAAAAAGTAATGCTAGCAAGATTGGTAAGGATTACTTTCTAGTGATGTAAGAATGTAAAATCATTTTCTACTAAAATACTGAATTCAAACGATATTGAGAATTTTAAAGCATGAATTTCTGTATTTCTTTCTATTACTTTCACTCAGTTTATTTAAAACATAATTGTTTTGAAATAAATTTAGGTACAAATTGTCTACGGCAGCAAAATATTTCCTTGCTATAATGAAAAATTAATTAGAGCACAATGGAGAGAGAGAAAATCCTTTGAACAGCAGTAACTCCTAGTGAAGGTAAAGTCTGTGCGTTACCAGAAAGGATTGTCTACCCCAGTGTGCAATTTGTTATTTTGAATAAAAAAAAAATTTCAGTAATAGATACAGGATGACTTATTACATAACAAAAATTAATTAACAATTAATTCATTTTAAACAAACAACCTATTATGTCTTAGGATACTTGCAAGCAATCACTTAAGTTACTCATCTGATTTGAACATACAGACGTAACTTTAACACAAACAAATGCATTTTTGGAATAGCGCAACTCAACTGTGATCCAAAACATGCACAAATCCTAACAATAGATAATTTCAAAGGAAACTTATTTCAAATTCCGGCTAACAGCTGGTACATACTGGTAGCTGAAGGGTTTTAGTTTCACTGTTGAATCAGGTACCTGCCTGCACTACTTCATTACAGAGTGACGATGACGAAGGGCAGCCAGCTCTTTCGTCTGACTTTGTGCGCAAAGTCTACCCATCACACACATTCAGGTTTCTCTTCCAAAAGAAAGCACGGAAATTCTAAGTTTAGACAATTTGTGCTTTGAGGCTCAACGTCCTTTTCCTCTGGTGCTCCCTGACGTCACTGAGTACTTCACACAAGTGACCTCCGCATCTTGCAGAACTTGCTTCAATTCTTGCTAGGCCCTTGGTTAGAAACTTCAGTATCCAGATTCAAATCAATTTTTCTTTTGATTCTGAATTTCTTCTAAACGTAAATATCCTCATCTTTCCTTTCTTCCTCCCTTTCCAGGGACTTAAATAAAGGATTGTCTTATGCTGTGCCTCAGATATGGTCTTTTTTGGTCCTTGCTATCTTCATAAATCATGATTTGTTAATGAACTGCTAGCTCATTCTTTATTCTGAAGGTACATGTCAACATTCAGCATTACTTTCCTTGCAGCTTAGCTTCACCGTTTTTATCAGCTTTTGTTGGAGATGCTCAAATAAAATGTGTTTTAGATTGTTACCAACTATCGTAGCCCCTCTCTTCTTGAATGTGGGCCTCAGGGCACATCTCAGATGTAGCACAATCCTTTTTATTACATCTGTTTTTCTTTTGCATTGTGTAAAATGGAAATTCCAGTATTTTTAGCAAACAGTGTTGCTCTTTAAAACCTGTGCGGAGATGGAGGTCTTTATAGATGCATGCAGAAAAAGATTATTACCTTCCTGATTAATGATATCAATATGTCTGAATATCTCTGTCTAATGGTAGTTCAAAACTACGTTGGCATTTTTGCTGACATATTAGAGTTTTAGTAGTGATATATATAAATTATCTAACCACAGCCAAATATTAGGCCTTTCAAACCAATTCTGAATCACGGAGTGATATACATGCATATCCCTCATTATTGTTAATGAGGCCTGCTCTGTAAGACTAAGAGAATATGGATGTTTTAAATCTCATTAAAATTTTAAACTATCATACCTCACCTTTTTAGGATCATGCTTTTTTTTCCCCTGAAGACAAATACATGGCACATGCACATCACTTTGTGAGCTAATTTCTAGCTATGCTTTCACCTGAAATCCTTGCCGGTGCAAAATTCGGACATCCTTTTCCTGACAAAGCCCCCGTGTTTCGTTACTAGCACCGCAGGCCTCAGGTCCAGCTCTCGCCTCTTCTCTTTCGTCCCACCCCCTCGGAGAGGAACCATCCTGCCCTTGCAACCTCGCAAGCAATCTGGGGTGCCTTGGCTTGCCCAACGCTGGCAGAAACACCCAGAATTAATGGCAAGAGCTGAGGCGACCGGCAGAAACTCTCCCCCCGCGGCTCGCTGTGACGGCCTTCGCATCCTTCAGAGCCACCTGGTCAAACCAAAAGTTCTAAAATCCCGTGGGGAGGGCATTTTGGTAACTCTGCCCCAAAAGACAGAGCTTTGCTGATGAGGAAGGACCTCCCGGGCAGGTATTTGCTGTGCAGCGCAGTTGCAACGCTGCGTCCCAAACCGGAGGCAGTGAGAAGTTGGCCAGCCCGGCCGAAAATCTCAGGAACCCACGGTTTCCTTGGGAGGTCGCTTACTTACCTGAGCATTAGCCTCGAAATTACTTTATTTTATTCTACCCGTGACATCCAACTCCTCAAATTCTTCTTTATGCCAAATAACATTTTTCTTGGTGCATGTGAGTAACAGATTTTAACGATTACATTTTAACTCGATTCTCTTTGAGAAACTTGAAAGATGTTCTGTTTTGAATTACAGCATCTCCAAAACTGGAGAGTAGGGAAGGAACTAGATTTCTTGCCCGTGTTTGATCGCCTGGTGGAATTTCCAGCAGCTCTGCTCTAGAAAACTCAAATTTTCAGTAAACCTCCATGCTACAAACCTAGGGTTTTTGTAAAAAGGAAATTAGGCCTTGTTACTCTTAGGTGAAAAGTATGAACAGGTACAACTTTCACCTGAACGCGACAGCAGTACCTCCCCGCTGCACCTGCAGCCTGCGTGGAGGCGGATTTGCAACCCAGCAGCGTCCTTCCAGGCGTACCGCGGGAGCGAAGAGCGGACCGCGCTCGGGGAACGGGAGATCCAAGCCCCATGGCTAGAGCCGCCGCTGGATCCACCAGCAGCCAGCTCCTGGCAGGGCTGTCGAAGCACTCCAGTATCTCCAGGTGCGGATCTACTCCCTTAGCACCGCTCAGCACTGCTGCAGATCCTAATTCTTCTCTCCCCATGCAGGTGTTTATTCCATTTTCTGGGATGTGGCCCAAACAGATTCATCTTGCAACTTCCTCGTGCATACGTTCGCAAATAGAAAGAAAAAGGAAAAAGTGGAGGGGGGAAAAAAAAGAAACAAGAAGCCCACTCCCCCCATCATGTCTCTCCGTGCCTCAGCTGCACATCATACATGCGGAACATTGAACCCTCCTCTTAAATATTATGACATGGAGAAAATCACATTGTGCTTTAACCTATCAACAAAGGAGCAAAGCAATTACAGAGCTAAACACAGTCGAGGAAGACCCAATAAAGAGAAATCCAAGAAAATTTGGTGAAAATTCTTAAGGGGCCTTACAATGTTTAATCATGCTTCAGGCCTAAATTAATATTCTGCTTCTAATTCAAAAGACTGAACCACAAAGGTACATCTTTGGGGTATTTTTAATAACCATAGTACAACACTCTGTGAATTAGCAGCTGGTCTGACTGGTATTTTACTTTTTCTTTGCTTACTCAAGTAAAGCAGTTAATATTAGTATACTCATCAAACTAACATTAGTCAGACAGAGGGACAGATTTTTTTTTGTATTGTAATTCAGAATAAAAAAAATTAAACCAAGATTTAGAAATTCCTTTGTGTATTAGTTTAAATAATTTTTCTTATGCAGTTTCAATAAAACAAAAAATCTTTGTTATATTCAGTCATTTTATAAAACAAACAGTAGATTAAAGAGTACATAAATACAGGGAACATGGTAGCCTGACGCCCCACTGCATGAGAACAAAGAGTCAATCACGTGCTGCTATCTAGTGCCATCAGATTGACACGAAAAATATTCACAAAAATAAATCTACGTGGTTCAAACTTCATAGAACCATAAATCCCATTAAACTAAAAGTGCTGATTAGTAGAATTCATTTCTCTGTTTTAAAACAGAATTAAACTCCTGGTTGCCACGCTGCCTGCTTAAACTCCAGCTTTTTTCAAATGTGCCCTTAGATGAGATGTTCGGTTTCACAACGGTTCTGTGGAATAACCAGTCTAACTAATATTTATACCCTATATTTACCTAAGTTTTTAGATGCACTTTAAATAAGGATGCACAGTTGTCAGGAAGAAAACAGATTTTCCTCTAAATAAACAGGGAGCAGGAAACGGAAAGCACGAAGATGTTAAACAAAAGGACGTTGTTTGAAACCATCCGACTTGGCAACGCTGCGCTGGTGCTGGAGAGGACGCCGTGACGTCCAACACCGATGCCGTACGGCAGAGCCGGCCTCACCTGGAGCCGTACGCAGCGTGTGTGCTTCCAGCTCGGACACTGATAAAGAGCCATGAACTTCAGCAAATAGGTCCTCATTTCCATATAATTCCCACTAATAATCCCATAAGATTGCAGCCAAAGGAGCCTGAAATAGGAAAACAGCGTAAACACTGGTTTGTGCTGATTTTCCTGCAAATTTTGTCGTATTTCAAAGCCACGATTACCTGTCCATCAACATTTTACATTCATGCAATAGAAGAAAAACAACATAAAGAGAAATGACCGTATTACTAGTAAAACTTGCTATTGAATTAACGTGTACGACTCATCTGCCAGTCAAACATTACCGTGGCGCTCTGAAAGATTAGAAGAGATTGGATCAACCAGCACCAGTGAAACACATTTCACCTATAGACTGGATGCTCTCACTTACCACAGAGCACAGCAGTCGGATATAGATGCAGATGGGGGATGAAAAACATGGGCATTTTATTTCATGGACTCCCGCAGAAAGCTTGCTACGCTCCTCAGAGAGACAAACACAAAGTCATAGTCTTCACATCCTCTCCCCTGTAAGGCCATATCTTCACCTTAAATCGATGCACTTAAATCAGCATAAACTGATCTAATAAAACAACATGTCTAACCTACAAAAATACGTATATAAGACTGTGTGAGCAACTGGAGATACCAAATTGTAACTCAAATTTTTCTTTTTTATTGCATTAGTTACTTCAGACTTCCTACTTTATAATTATTCTAAGTAGCCAGCCTGATCCTGTCATAAAGGCAGCTAAATTTACTGGAGTATTACATAGACCAGGTTGACCATAAGCAACATTTTACATAATTAAACTCCTATTTCTGCTCATCTTGTATTGTGTCGCATCTGCTGCACCTAGAAGAAAATAACAGATCCATAAAAATGGCAAGGAAGGCAGAGAGAAAGGATGGGAAGGATAGTTTTAAGTATGAGAATATACGCGTCCCTTACCGATAGTGTTTTCATGCAATACTTGCACGTGTTTGTACCTCTGCAGTTTTGTATCCATTATGCCATTCCACAGTAGAAAACAACATAAAATATTTGTCCCAGAGAGAAAGGGTGCTGCAGAGCCAATTTATTCTTTGCAAATTTATTCTTTGCAGAAGGGTAACACAAGCCCCAGGCCGGCACAGGAGCATGTTCCTCAGTGAGGCCAGTCTAAAAGCACCATCCCTGCTAAAGACAACTGCAGCATGGAAAACTTCACAATATAGTCTGCGAACAACCGTGTTTTGTAATTAGACCTCTATAAGGTGACAGAAAACATAAAGCAGGTAACATTTTTAATATCTTCATGGATTAATGTCCCAGCAAAGCACAGCTTACGACAGTGTTTACCCACGGTCTTAGTCTGAGTCCTGCGATCAGCGCGGCACGGATTCACCCTGCGCACGGCCATCTGCTTCTACGGAGGAAAGGAAAAACAAAAAAAGAAAGGAAAGGAGAAACAGCGAGACACCCAACACCAGCGATTTGGCCTCCTGACCGGCAGCCCCTGCCTGCCTTACACCCGGTGAAGGAGCCCCTTGGACCACCTATCCGCCTCCATTAGCGTTACTTGTAGGAAATCCTCTCTTTCTCACGGAAGACCATGCATCTCCCGGCAACCCCGTTCCCTACACCTTGCTAAACAACGTGTGCCGCCTGTGCACGGGGCGGTGCAGGGGGAGAGCGGGGACGGGTGTGTGGCACAGTCTCACCCGGCCGGGAAACGACTCCTTGGTGTGTTTGACCAACATCTGTGGGAGGGGCAGAAGTGCAAAGGGAGATCGATCTGACAGAGGAGAGAGAAAGATTTAGCTATGCAAAAGGTAATGAGAAGAGACTGACACAGCGATGAGAAAATTCAGAGAAGATCTAAAGTGTTACATGTAAGGTTGCAGTAAGCCCTTCTGTGCATCCATGTGTGCAGAAACACTCCGACACGCCAGCCGGCTGAGGTTCACTCACCAGTATCCCCAGTAAAACTGAGCTAGATTTAAAGGACCATATCACTTTGTCACATTCATTTTACATCTGCTTGATAACATGGTACATATTGCGAAAGGACGACCCAGAAAATCAAACCCAGTTAAGACGCACTATTAAGTTAATGTATACGTGGAAAAAAAAAAGGAAAAGGATCATAAGGAGGATCATAAGAAACATCTTGTAAATAGTGAACATCAGAAAAAATCCTAAGGAGGGCTTAATTAGAAAGGAATAGCTATTTTGTGTCAAAGCATCAGCTTAGAAATGGGACATAAAGAACATACATGCGCCTTGCTTAAGGGCACGGGGTGCTCACGGCGTGTATCCGGGGAGCAGATCCCCTCCGCTCTGTAATAGCTTCGCACAGCGAGGCAGGAAGACGACGGCGGCGGGGGCAGAGCAGCGGAGAGGGGGGCACCTCGGCCCGTCGCGGGCTGCGGCCGGAGGGCAGAATCCGCGGCGAGAGCGACCAGCGGTCTGATCCGGCATGGCAAATCCCAGGCTCTCACGTAATACTGGAAGACAACATAATTTAAGGTGTCTGTTCCATTATTCAAATGCATAAATTGCTACGGGGTGAGAAGACAGCAAATACGGCGTGGAGCAGAAACAGGAGGGCGCTGGTGAAATAAAACGAGAAGGGGCGAGCGGTTTGGCTCGTCCGGAGAAGGGAGCTCCTGGGAGCGTAACATATATGCATGCCCTATTTGCCGAGCTGGTGAGCACCTTCGGGCCCCTATAGCGTGGGGAGGGCTGAACTGAGCACTCACATTCATTTCTAAAAGCAACACGAAGAAAATAGATACTTTCTATAAAATATTCCTGAAATTAAGTCCAAAAAAAAAAAAAAAAATGCTACAAACTCCAGTACTGAATCCCAAGCAATTCTGCACCACCCAAGACCTTCTGAGTTATACTGCGACTACAAATGGAAGTAGTACAGACACTTACAGTGATGCAAAATAATTACAAGCTACAGGCAAATTAGACCGGAAAAAACATACAATGACTGGACAGAGAAACGTGATTTGCCAAGATGTAATTCACCTACATTTACACCCACGCCTGCTCTAACAAAACCAAACTGTTTGGTGAAAGAGTGGACAAAAGCTGAGGAGAAAAGGAGAGAGAACAGCCAGGCCACGTTAGTTTGGCAAACTAAATCCAGGACACCTGGATCCCAAGCCAGTATGTTGTAAAGCGGCAGCCTAATTTCACTAAACAAACCTCAGACTGTCTTTTTGGCCCCAACATTTCACAACCTCACGCTGCAACACTTGGCTATTTTCTACCCAGCCTCAGAACTTCCTTCTTCCACCTAATTCTGGAAAGGAAAGGACACCGGCCACCACGTCTTAGACTTGCCCTGTATCTCGTCCTCCCTATTTTATGGAGCACCACTGTCTGCAAGAAAGCGTCTCCCCCCAAAACATGCGTAGAACCCCCAAAATCTGAGGGATGGATTACAAATCATGAGATTTTGAGAAAACAGTAGAGGCCTCTTGTCTCTTGCTCTTGCCTCTTCCATTCCGGCTTAGGGCGCACAGCTCAGACCTAGACCTAAAAGAGCTAGAAATGTTTCTGTGCTGCAGATGCAAAGCTGAGATTGTAGCTTTTCAGCAATCCCAGGCCCTTCAAGAGAGTCACGGATGCTGCAAACCCCAAGCAAAGCCAGGAGAGCCGCTAACGCAGGGCAGGGACTTGCCCACGTAGGGACGCACGGTCTCCGCAGGCTCCTCCGAACGGCTCTGCCCGCCCCGGGGGCTCCCCGGCGGCACGCGGCAGATCCGCCGCAGACGGGCATTGCCCGCCGGCCAGCATCACGCCTTCTTCCTCGAGATCCTTCCTCTACCTGTTGCCTACAGCCTCTGGCTCACAAGGCTGGTGAGGGTCCCCTCCTCGTGTTTGCACAGCATCGAGCACAGCGGGGTCATCGCCCCCAGGTATTACCGCCATTCAGACAAATAAATAGTAATGACTGCAAGGAATCGGAGACTTACTTAGCACTAAGAGATATCCAGAGAAAATTAAAGGAAAACATTTTGCTAGTATCAGCCAAGGGAGGATGGCCGGCGCGCGAATCAGCGCGCTCTCCTCTCTCTCCACTGCAAATATTGGAAGGGATTTGGAACAAAGATAGTCATTAAATAGCAGTTTTTAAAAAGCCCACTGAACTTAAACTGTAGGTCGGCCCCTTGTTCCTGAAGATTTTTTTTTCATGGGAGAGGAAATCTGAAGCCATTTAACTCTCTCTTGAATTTCTCTTCAAAAAATCCAAGTTAATACTTATCAGCTAGTCATACCTTTGAAGCATTTTCATATAGTTTTAATACTTGTAATTCTTCATCTGCATACTCCTCTTTACTTACAGAAATGAGAAAAAAAGGTTGCGTCTCGCACCACTGTAACACAGGACAGACTTAAGACAGAACTCTGCTCCATACAGAACCCATTAAAATCAGTGATAATCTTCAGAAAAATAAGATTCAACTCACGCAGAGAATGCAGGATCATGTTTAGGCCTCTTAGGTGCCTAGGTCCATTCGAAAAGCCAGCCACTAGCGTGATGCACGTGTGACACCAACTATGGAAATTTAGGTGTTCAGATGTATTTTTTAACGGAGATGTAAAGGAGTTTCTGAAAACTTGCAAAATTAGTTTTTCTCATGAACATAGTTTGTAGTCCATTGGAATGGTTTCAACATATCACTTAGTGAATCTGTAATTTTTTCTGTTTATTCAGGTTTGTTTAATCTATGAAAACCCCCAATCTGTGAAAATTAGCTGGGTACCTAACAAAAATTCCCTTTCACGATATTTGAGGAACTATTCAGTTCTACAAAAGCAATCTCTAGTATTCTGTGTTTCCACACCTGGTTCCAACACAGTTACTAAATTAGAATAAATAAGAACACGGGAAAGCTGCGGGGGTGTCGCAGGATGGCCTCTGCCGCCCAAAACTTCTCATCTGTCCATTTTGGTAAAAGGTGAACACATGCGAAGAGCTCGCAAAGCCAGGTCGGCAGGAGAAGGGAAAGCTATAGGGCAGGAGGGGTTTCCCAGCCTGGGGCCGACGTGCCCATGGCTCAGGCTCCCGAGCCCCCACCTGCGGTCGCGGCGCGGCCGTCTCACCTCTCCATCCCCTCCCTCTGTATCCGTGAATGTATTCCGCACCCCTTCTCCTACTGATTCTCTAACTGTTCTTCGTAACGTACATTTTCAGGATCATCTTCACCCTCCACCGTCTCACACGGCATTTTAGAGGATTTTGAACCACTTCTCAGCTTCCTCCGCACCTCGCAGCTGGAGAGCTTCACCCTGAAAGACAGACGCGCCTACGTTTTTTATATGCGTTAACACAGCTCAGAGTGAAGTGGGAATTCCTACAATCACGTATTTATTCACTGGACACTTAAGAATCACACTGATACCAAATAAATGCAATGAGTACAGCCGCTCAGACGCACTAACGGCTTGAGTGTCTGCATCATGCCACAAGCCATGGAGCAGTAACGTAAGCACAAATGCGTGTACAAATGCAACACGGCACGCTTACTCTTCTCTGTGAGTTGGCACTAACTGTGCTCCTTTTACAAAAATACCTAAAATATAAAATTAGCTATCAGTAAATAATACACGGCGTGGTGCTGTCATGGTCAGTAACTTTACCAGACTGAAGCAGCTTCAACGGCACCAGAGGATTTCAACCTGGCGTTTGCAACTTGGCATTAGCTTAAAAACCTGGAGGTGCAAGAGATTGTCTTCCAGAGCAATTTCCCTCCATCAGCTCTTTCCTAAGAGACGACCAGCCCGGTGGGGCTTCCCGCGCCCTGGGCCCGGCCGATGCCAGCCCTCCGGGGCCGAGGCTCCACGTTTCCCTCCGCCCTCCAGAGCGGGATACGAATATCTACATCACTCGTTTGCTGGTCTAGTATATCTGACCGTGTTTCATTGCATAAATCACACCCCAGGTTACTCTTCTCGCGTTTTAGGTTCTCCACACTCAGCTCCATGCTCGGCGCACTGCAAACACCTGCAATTTTGCATCAGCAGAGACAGTCTGCATGTCAGCTAACACGCTCCACACTTTATCGTACGTCTTCAGATCTAGTAGCCTGGCTAGTGCCTACGTGTCCCACTTCGCTCGCCTACCTGAGATGACGATATGATGATACAGATGATTATTCAGCTGTATAACAGTCACAATTCACAATATATGCCCAATTCACAATGCATATACATTTTGATACAATGTATATGTATCTCATATTGCATTGAGATACATATGCAAATACATAAGAGAAGCTGAAAAGGAAAAGAAATTCTTAAGATTTACCATGAAAAGGTACACTGCAAAGGATTACAAAGGTTTTTGTCCTATAATTACCATTAAAATCCAACGAGAAAATCTTGAAGCAGCGTTAGTTCAAGCATATTTGGGTCTACTTTGTACAGTAAGGAATTTAAAAATAAAAACTAAAGAGAACCTCTGTAATATTGACAATGTGACTGTTTTCAAGGTGAACTCATTACTGTATTTCATTATGTACATTAATACTTAGGCTTACTGCCAGAACGCAGTGAAACTGTTGTAAATCACTGACACTGGTTTTAATAATGGGTGAACTGGTTTATAAAAATACCCTTGAACGTCTTCCTGCCCCCTCGTTGCTGCAAATCTCAAAATGGAATCGCAGTAACTTTTTTTACTTTTTCAGGTGACTTTGGACTCTAGTCCTCTTGCCGTTCCTGCATACCGCTGCATTTCCACCCCAACGCCCATCGCTGGAATGGCACGGGACAAGCCGACCTCACGGACTTCTGGCCTCAGCAGAAGGTAGAACTAGTTAAAAAAAAAAAAACAAAAAAACAAAAAAAACAAACCACCTCCGCTGCGAGGAGAGCCGGGTTTCGGCCGCGACGGGACGTCACCTCGGTCTCACACAACTTCAGGTCTTCATTAAATTCAAGCACTTGCCAATACTTTTCATTTGGTACTGTATTTGTAAAATGTACAAACCTTGCATATAATGTGTAATGCTATTAAGTAGAATATCTAAAGTACTTAAACTAATTATGCCTATTTTGTAAGATTAATTATAATTAATAATTTAACATATTTTATCATTTAAGTCAGTATCCGTTCTGATCTTTAACTTTAGAGAGCACACTGTATACGTACCACATAATTAGGGCTTATGTATCACATAATTAGGGCTAAATACTAGGAAATCAGGCTAATTAGACCAAATCAAACTGAATTATTTAAGCTTTTTTTTTTTTTAGATGTAGAATATTTAGTAATTAAACCCTGATTTCATTTTCTTGTACTTGCACCTCTCACTTGTCTCGAAGACGCCTGTTGTAATGAAGCATCACGAAGGTGCTTGCAGGGAAGCGCAGGAACCGGAGCGTCGCTCGAACGATGCTCTGCAGCGGCGGTGCCGCGGGGGGAGCGCTGCACCGGCACGGACCCCCGTGCACCCGCTCCCACGCCACCCGCTAATACCGAAACTGCTTTTAATAGCGTTTTGGACATACGCCGGTGTCCACATTAAATAGGCAGAAAACATCACATAATAAAGCCCTGCCGACCAAGCGTGCTGCTGCCGAAACCACACAGATGCGGCTGAAATAACACAGCTGCACGCGGGAGTCCGAGCGCGAGAAAGCGCGAATATAAATACTTAAAGATTAATATGCCCCTGGCTTGAGCAACTGAAAATATCCCTCGTAGCAAGGTAAACGTCAAGGGAATCCATATAAGATCAGAGGGCTGGGAAATGGAAAGCCAGCGCATGCCACGCAGCCGGGGTCACCTCCGTGGCCTCACCTGGTGCTCAGTCCGGTGGAGTCGATGCACGGGATCCCACGGACCTGGAGGGGCTTGGACTGAGCCCGGCATTCTCCTTCATCCTATTTTGCAAAATCGGTGCTCTTCTTGCTTAAAGTGCAAGATTTAAGATTTTAGAGCAGATTTGCACGCGCTGGCTTTTTCCAGCACTGGCTCTTGGATCAAAGTGAGATGCTCTTGGACCTTCTCTAACATCTCCAACTGCCTCAAGCATGTAAGAAGTACAAATGCGACTAGGCGGCAGAATTACAGAACCGGCAGTTCTCACGCCAAACGGGAGCGCACGCTGCCCACTTCGCCGCCCAGGGCTGGCCAGCTCTGCTCGTGTTTAATCACCACAAATACCGCGTTTCTGTGGACGTCCCTATGGACCCAGGCACCAGCACGCGGGGCAGCCACGGGCCTCCTGGCCTGCGCCGAGTTGGAGTCTGTTGGTGTCTTTCCAGGCTTTTTATCAGACAGTCATAAAATTAGCTAAGCTTTGACGATATTCTTTTGAATATAGCTAAACACTGGTAACTCTATTATAAAACTTGAGCAAAACAAGCACCAAAGGTACCTCAGAGCAAGGACAGTGTTCAGTTGCTCATTATCTTACTTTTCAATTCTATGACATTCTTTAAAAAGAGTTTACCATTGCATGTGCGGCCAGGAGAGCTTTTCTTCTCTAATTTTGCCTCTTACGACTTAAATTTTATCTTCCTACAGATTCTGTATTTAATTTGTCTCAACAGACAGGCTCCTGCTCTCGTCTAACTCTCCTGTGCTGGATTCACAGGGTAATGCCATCACTAGGTGGTAAAACCCAAAAAATAAATGCAGCTCAAAGTACAAATAAACAATTAACAAACATTGATTTTATGGATTTATGTTTTTATAGCCCTGTTAATAATATCCGTAGTATACAATTCATGAAATTAAGCTATTTTGATTTTTCTAAATAGCCTTTTTTTAAATCATTATTTTATTTGTCACTTATTACAAATTTCAAATTAGCCTGGAGACATCCACTCGCAGGATCAGCTACACAAAACTAAAAAAAGAAAAAAAGTCAATTTTCATTTACTTGTATGAAAGGAGGAAGGGCTTTTCCATATTTTTCCTAATTATTTTTTTAATACTCACTTTGAATGGTCTGACACAGAGATCTAGGCAAAAGCGTACAATTTCAGCTCAAGAGAAGGATTATTTAGTAAGTCTCAAACATATGCAAACAGGTAGAAACCTGTAGTTGTACTTTTGGCTATTAAGTTAATTTGATAAATCAGTCAAATGCTTCAAATGAAAATACACGAAATCCACATACTACTATGCAAAAATTTTAATTCACCTGATTAAAAACAATCCCACAAGAAAGGTATCCTGAAATGAAGAACCCTGAAATGCCAACACAACTTGTAGTTTTTAATTAAGTAGGCGCCTATCCACAGTTCAGAAAATACAATAAATGTTTTCAGATTTAAAACATTTAACAGTGATTCCCACAACGATAGCAGCTCTATAACTTCATGTGCAACATAGCCACAAAGAATAATTTAACACCCATTAATAAAGGAATTTTCAGAGGAACTTCAGCTCAAATTATATCAATCTTCTACTGTTCCAAAATAAACGCATCAGGTGGCATTTAAATGCAGGTGGCTAACCATTTTATCAGTGCACATATTTAACCTATTAGAAATATAATTAGAAAAATTAAATTAAACACACTTAATGCAGATTCTAATTCTAGCGACACTGTCCTTATCATTATGCCATTTTTATAGCAAATTATAAAGTATGTCTAAATTGTACGGGTTTGTTTCTGACTGATAGCTGAACTCAGATAATTAAGTTGTTAACCATGTACTTCAGTGGTCAACATGGTTATATATCTTTGTCTTATCACTCCCCCTCCTCCTCGTTTCCCCAGATCTCAGGGGAAGCAGATGAATGGCACTTGACACTACCCACCTACACAGACGACTGATTAGACATAGTCCTGTACCACAGGTACACTCAATTATACGCTTCTCCGAGAGTCAAGCGTTTCCTGGAGCTGAAAGTGTTGAAACTGTTTATTTGATGCATTTTATAGCGGAGGAAAGCTGCAATGAAATGTACTCAAAACTTTCAGTGTTATTATATTTTCCCGGACCCTTCAGGCAGACCAGGTGGAAAGGGATGTATTTAATTAGGAAGAAAATAGTAAGTCCTCTCTACCACAAATAATTAAACCATGTAAGACCACGAGAGTGTCCAAAAGCACACATTTCAGAACACCGCAGGAGCAGCCTGCCCTTCATCAGCCCGTCGTCTCCAGCACGTCGACAGCCGGCCGACTGCAGACCCCAACGTGCAACCTGCACCATCCTGGAGCAGCAGCGGGGTCCTGCCCTTCCCGAGAAAGGGAGACCACCGGGACCCCGCTGGAGCTGCAACCTGCCCTTCCCGAGAAAGGGAGACCACCGGGACCCTGCTGGAGCTGCAACCTGCCCTTCCCGAGAAAGGGAGACCACCAGGACCCCGCTGGAGCTGCAACCTGCCCTTCCCAAGAAAGGGAGACCACCGGGACCCCGCTGGAGCTGCAATCCGCCCTTCCCGAGAAAGGGAGACCACCAGGACCCCGCTGGAGCTGCAACCTGCCCTTCCCGAGAAAGGGAGACCACCAGGACCCCGCTGGAGCTGCAACCTGCCCTTCCCGAGAAAGGGAGACCACCGGGACCCTGCTGGAGCTGCAACCTGCCCTTCCCGAGAAAGGGAGACCACCAGGACCCCGCTGGAGCTGCAACCTGCCCTTCCCAAGAAAGGGAGACCACCGGGACCCCGCTGGAGCTGCAACCTGCCCTTCCCGAGAAAGGGAGACCACCAGGACCCCGCTGGAGCTGCAACCTGCCCTTCCCGAGAAAGGGAGACCACCGGGACCCCGCTGGAGCTGCAACCTGCCCTTCCCGAGAAAGGGAGACCACCAGGACCCCGCTGGAGCTGCAACCTGCCCTTCCCAAGAAAGGGAGACCACCGGGACCCCGCTGGAGCTGCAACCTGCCCTTCCCGAGAAAGGGAGACCACCGGGACCCCGTTGGAGCTGCAACCTGCCCTTCCCGAGAAAGGGAGACCACCGGGACCCCGCTGGAGCTGCAACCTGGCAGCCCGGAGGTGCCCAGGACGCGCAGCGGTTCCCCTCTCTTCCTCTTGTGCGGTTCTTCCTAATTATCAGTTATTTCATTTTTCTAACCAGCCACAGGCAGCCAAGAGATGGTTTACTTTCCAGACTTCCATGACTAAGTAACATAAGTTCAGGGAAATAAAAAAACAGTTAATTTTCCAGTGCTTTCATTCTATAAATATCAAACTATACACACACATACACAAGAAAAATTTAGATTTTAATATTCTTAGGAAAGCAATCGATACTCAGATGATATAAATATAGCTCAGCACACATGGAAATTTGGATTTCTATTATTAAAGATTATTTAAAATATATTTGAAATAAAGTATTAAAATACCTAGAATGTTCTATCTAGATTTATGTACGCATAATTTTATGCATCTAAGCTTTCCCTTGAAATTAACAGAAATCATACAGGCCTCATGGTCTCTAGATCTCCTGGTATTCCATTTTTATCAAAATTGCACAGAAGATGGATTAAATAACTTTCCAATTTTAAATGCTTTATTCCAAACTAAGTTTTGATAGTTCTCTTTGTCCTGTTTAAAATATCTGGGTTCACAATGTTGGTTTATATATTTTCAACGTAAAAATGCAATGTAAACACCTGGAAAATTTACAGAGAGACTAAACTAAGTAGCTTGCTTTCCCTATGGCCATTATAGTGATTATTATGAATGCAAGAGCTGGGTTAATGACACTAGATAGGCTTTTTTTATAAGATACTTGCAGTCATTTCTTTTTCCATTTAACCTGCTCCTACACTGAGCACCATCTACACCGAGCATCAGTGCAGCTGCATCCAAACGGCCGGGACCTAATGGAGTTCCACTTCATTGCTTCTAAATGATTACAACCTAAATATCCTCAGTTTATAAGAAGAATATGTGCTTCTTCCCATTTGCACATGAAAGAGTAACAAACAGGGTTATTTTTGCAATATGTCATCAATAAAGGTTTTGACATTGTAACTCGGTTAAGAAAGAGGCTCTGTATCTTGTATTGTTTTCTCTTCTCCTCCTCCCACTGCAGATAATTTGGTGGAGAAAAAATCCCACCCTGTCCTCCGTATTAACTAGCAGATTAAATAGGATCTGGGGGCTCTCTTTTAAACTTCCCAACACAGGAAATATTTCAAAAGAGGTCTCCTGAAAGAGAAGAGGAAGCTACTCTGCTTGGTGGGGGGCATCAGTCTTTCCCTAGAGACCTTTCAAACAGAGCAAAACCACACACGTACCTGTAGGCTAGAAAAGTAGGATTAAAGAAAATCCTTTCTATAATTCATCTTAGTGGTTTTCATTATATCTGAACTGATTTGAACTATTTTTTCCAATAGATATGTAATTAGTAACATATAAATTTAACAGCTAACTATGCTATAATTACTACATTTATTTCTTTATTTCCTTTACTAACTTAAAATGGGAAGTTATTTGCCTGGCATTACTGTTGCTTGTTGTTGAATGTTAGTCCTCAAAAATACAGTTTTCTTCTAGATACTTACAGCTATTCATTTCTAGTATTTTAAAAATAATTTTACGAGAGATTGAGGTTCAAAGGATAATTGTCCAAATCAAACTTTTGATAAATACTTTGCTGTTGAGTACTTAAACATGCCTTCCTCCTTTTTTTCACTTTTAAAGGAGAACTGTGTTGGATGTAACGTGGTCTGCGTGAGACTGTGTGGTCTATCAGCAAAGCACCGATCTCAGAGTAAGGGGAACTGGATCTTAATCCAGCACGAACAACGCTTTGCTGGCGTCGTACAAACAGAAAGGAGAAGCTCAAGCGGGAAGAGAAAAGAGAACTTCTGGTAATTGGTAAATGTCCAAATCTTCCCTGTCAAGGACAATTTTTTATCTAGTTGATACATACTTACAGCTTTAAATCCAAGGAAATAAAGCTTAAATTAATGAAATGATGAGTGGAAGCGTTACGTTGGAGTTGACATACCTTGCTTTCAGATGTCCCGGCGTTGTACTGAGGCCCAGTACCGTCCTGAGGTGCAGATTGCAGACTGCAGACCAGAACAGGCTGGATGCAAATCCAGCCAAGAGCCTGGGCAAAGCTGGGTGCCTCTGTCTGTATCCATCCTTGAAGACACATTCTTTAAAGGCTTCAGGCTGGTCCACAAACGTGCAGAGATGCACCTGGGCTAGGGGCTGCAAAGCCGGTCCAACCAGCAGAGAGTGAAGCACTGACACAAGTCCGGGCAAGCTTTACAGGGAGGCTGAAATCACAACAGCCTCCGAGGAGACACTTCCACCTGACACCATAACAACTTCCCCGCTCTGGGGGAACCAGTAGCCTCTACTGCTTCCTGGGTACCCCACGTGCATCATACAACACGGGGCCTCACCTGCGTGGACTAATTGCAGAAAGCCTTCGCTCTTTCTTCAATATCTAGATGTCCTACAGAGCCTGAATGCACCAGGCAGGAGAATACGACAGAGGAGCAGCAGACCCCTGCTTCAGGCGAGATGCGGCTGGAGCAGCAGCAGCAGCAAGCAGCTTCGGAAGGAGATGCAAGGTCCCTCCACCACCGCTGTGCACAGACCTGTGCTCGCGAGAACCAGCATCTTCCCCCGGGCAGCCGTGGAGGCGGCTCCAGAGGCACAGATAAAAAATGCAAATGAAAAGAATTTGAGCTTTCTCTCCTTTTTTTTGGTTTCTTCTATGCATTCTACATCTCAGGGAAAGAGAGCAGTATGGACACGATTTACATCCCAAGAAATTTGAGCCTCCAAAATGATGAATTGGATTTTCTTTTTTATAATAATTATTTGCAGCAGTAGTACTATTTTATCACTTTCTGAGCCTCTGTGAAAGTTTGGAAAAACACAATTAAAAGTTAGAATTAGAAAAATGCTGTATTAAAAATTTAGGACCATGAAAATAGCTCTTTTTCTCTAGGAGCTGAAGTTTGAGAAAAACTCAAAAATGACCATATTGACACTGCTAGAATTTAGTTAGGAAAAAAAAAGGAGAAGTTTGTGTATAAGGAGAGGGGGGATAAAAGATAAAGTAGGAAGGAGTGACAGCAGAACAGAACCAGAAAAGAAGTGAGAACTGAAGGAGAAAAATGGAAATAGAGGGGAAATTTAAATGAAGAGTTGGGCATAAAATTAACCTTACAGAAACTTGAAGGTTCTACAAATAAAGACACAGAAAAAAACAATTGTTCTAAAATTCCCAAGTTAATTTTCCTCTATTCTAGTTTTACTTTCAACGTCATATTTTACCTGCGCATAGTGATGTTACTTCAGGTGACCCAACGTGATGAACCTAGAACCAGCAGGCTTAAACTCTCCTCCTTTGGTGACACCAGCCATGGCCAATACAGAACTTCCCAAATGCTACAACGACCTGGACATCCTGGACACTTAAAAATCTTTTACATAGAGCTGATGCAAATATATGGTCCTCTTCCCATAGAATAGTTATTCTGATCTCCAGATGAAATAAACTGCTTCCTTGAATGCAACCTAAAATGAAGGGTATGCATTTCAAACATCATGTCTCCCACACTTCAAATTTTAAAAATAAATTATTCCATCACATTAAGCATGTTGCATTAGCTGGAAGATGACCAGGTCCAACTTCAGAGATTGCCGATTGCAGAGAATTTGCAGATTAGGTCATTTGCCACTATACTAAAACTGAGTCCATAACACCCACTATTTGAAAAACTCTCCAAAGAGTGTGAGGCTTCTACTTCCATCATCTAAAATACGATGATTTCTGTTTACCATACATTGTCTAATTTTACTAAAAGTCTTATAAACTGCTCTATTAAAAGGCTAAGTATTTTAATCTTCCACCAAGAGGAAAAACCTAATGAGGGCACTACGGGGAGGTAGGTAATTACACTGGCTGGTAACGGTATTTCCTCAGCGATCGCAGTTTGTATCGCGCTTGCTGCTCCTGTAAAATGCTGATAGCTATCAATGAGCATCGTCCTGAGCAGGGAGCTGGCTAACGACGCCGGAGGCCAGACAACAGCCTTATGGCAATATTTGCTTTTTATTCCCCACGCAGTAGGCATTCTGCGAACAACTGTACAAAAAAGTTGCTTTATCTAGGTAAAGTTTCAAAGAAAGGAGGCAATGAGCAGCGCAGATTTTTGTGTGAATTTGCCCGTTTCTTTAGGAAAAGCAATTGCTGTGTTGTGAAATCTAGAAGAGCAACCTTTCTTTTTTCTAAAATCTGTGCAAAATTATTTGAGTTCTCACCATTTTTAAGACAGCCCATGTGCTGAAAACAACTCAGCATGCTAAAAACGTTATCCTGACATAGTCTAAACATTAACTGAAAAGAAATAAAAATAAAGGGGACAGGCAGGCCTCAGTCAACCTGATACTCTGTCAAGATCACATAATCCTACGTGGAAGAAAACAAGAAACAGCAGCTGAGAAAAACCCGGGCTTGCAGCGACGGTGTAACGCGATAACGCGTTTACAGCTGCTAATAAACAGCATGATTGCTGCACAAGAGCAACCGTGTGGTCTCTGCTACATCACTACAGAGGGCAGCAGCAGACAGCAGAGCTCGCCAGCGCCGCAGCGCAGACGCCGAAGCTTCCCCGCGAGCAGGGAGCTGCCCGGGAAGGCAGCACCGCGGCAGAGCCGGCTCCGGGCTCCTGCAGCCGCGGATGCCCCCGGCACGCACCTGGGCAAGGAGCATCTCGGCTCCTCCGCAAGCGATGCCCCTCTTACAAGCCCAGGTATTGAAAATAAGCGCAAACCACAAGTCCAAACATATTAGCTGGACCACACGGTACTGAGTTAAACTCACTTAGTGTTTTCTCTCCTTTTTACACTCGGAATCGGTTGCTTGGATTTTTATTCGGTCCCTTGCCAGACGAAGAAGCAAGCAGCCAGGCAGCTGGAAGTGTCCCCTGCACAACTCGAAGGCAGCGTAGCAAAGTATAACATAAAGACCTCTACGGTAAAAGCACAAAAGTCCGAATCAGAAAAAGTTACTCCGTTGAATAAACTTAGCAGACTTCACACTAATTTTGTTGCGGCAGTAAGAGCTGGGGGAAGAGGGGGGAGAGCGGAGCAGCCCTTCCCAGTGGTCCCCTCTTCCCGGGCGCTGGCTGCGCATGCAAAGGAGGGCAGCAAAGGTCTTGCGATCAAAAGGGAAGGAAATGACTGACAACACGAAGCCAGCTCAAAGGAGCTAATGGAATAATTAGTTCCAAAAAGACTAAAAAAGACTGAAGAATTCATGATGTCATAAAAAGCAGAGCTACTTAAATTGGATTAGAAAATAAAAATGACACGAACATTGTAAATATTCACAGATCACATCATTGACGTGTAATGTGCCGTTAAATGATGTCAAATTAAAGGGGAAATTACATGTGTAAGAACTAGGAAGAATAAAGGGAAGACATTTTAAAGATGCACAGTCCTTCAAGTGAAAATCCCTATCATATATCAGGGCTGATCACTGCATGGATGAGGAAACTGTGAGAGAGAAGAATAAAATAAAATATGGGAAAGAAAACACAGGGTAAAAACATCTCAATCTAGAAACTGCAATGAAAGGCTGTTAACTTCAGAGCGCGGCGCAGCTTCCCGTTGGCGTGTGGGTCTTTACGGCTGCTCCTGACCACGGTGATACCCAGAACCACGCCGCTTCATCGATTAAATCCTACTAAAATTAGACCTAATTTACGACAAAAACCCAGCAGTCAAATGTGCTTTTACATGGGAGGTTACCCTGAGCAGGGAAAAGGATTTTGCTAAAATGGTACTTTCAAATTTTCTAAATTTTATCACAATTAATGCTCTGATACGTGAGCGAATGGGAACCTTAAGATGGCATTTCCGAATTCCACAACCTTCTGAAGTAGAAAAAGCTATTATGGATACCCTTAACAGCGTGCATCTCCTGTTTGCTCTATCTACAGAGGCTTAGGCCCTCAGCCAGCGTGAGATATCATTTCACCCACGGCAGATAGCAATGCCGTGGCAATTACTTTACCTGTGTTGTGATCTTTCAAATGAGCTTGAAAAGCAGATCCTCTTAACTTCTCTCCCTTCTTTCCAAGCGCTATCTGCATTTGTGCTCCAAAGATGGCTGCACCTGAAAAATATTGTTTACTAAAGGGTAAAAGATACTATGCATACACATATATATTTTTTTTGCTTCCCCACGGTCCTCGTATAAATGTCCTTTCCATCTCAAAACTCCCTGTGAGGTGTTAAAAACAGATTGCACAAACTAAGAAATTCAGGATTATCGGCATTATCTCATCTGCTTGCTTCTTGATAAGACGGTCTGATATGCACACTGTTGTGATAACAGGTCCTGACTTCGTTGCTTTTAGAAACACTGCTAAGTTGGTTATGACTTTCACTGCTGATCGGGGGCCTTTTAACAGGAGGAGATCCTTCTCCCCTTGTAACGTAGAGCAATTCGGACTTGGGCTAGCACACGCTTGCCCCCCTATTCACGCTCACCATGTCATGTCAAGTCAACACGGGGTTTTTTCTTCACACTACATACACAAAGCAGCACTCAGTTACAAGCTGCTTCTGCAGGTCCAATGGACCTCAGTATCGGCGCAAGGTGAAAGTGCTCAGCGCTGTCAGGAAGTGCTCAGCACGCGTCAGGATCGCTTACTATGTAATTACCCACATTTGCACTGAGTTAAGACATAAAGGTTAACACCTGTACTGTTATAAAAATGTCATGCAATCTTTAATGATCAAGACGTCAGTTTTGTCCTATATCCAAAAGATGTATATTTGCATTGGGGTGACTCATAAAAACATATATATTCATATGTAAAAGTAAGGAATATATGACAGGGAAAAGAATAACTTCTTCTTAGATTTCCATGCCAAGTTGAAATATTCCTACTTCTACTCTTCAGACCTTGGCGATCTCTGTGGGCACACCAGGGTACTCAGCAGCCCTCTAATCCGACTCGAGGCTTCTGTGTGCTCACCCAGATGTGCACACATGTGCCCCGAGCACCTATGGTCGGAGGGATGTGAGCAAATAAAAGGGGATGGCGTGGTATTAGACCCAGCAGCATGGCCCGAGCACTGCCTTCCCTCCCCACTCCTCCAGCTGCCATTTCACTCCAGCCTCCCCCAACCTGCAGACAGTGCATCTCCGAACACTGCTCACTACCTGTTGACAAAGGAAAATGCCTTCATCTGTTTTAAAACTTCATCACCGTTTCCCTCGTCTTCCTTCCGCCCGAGGTGGCAGGACGCCTCGATGAGCAGTGCCCTCCTCTCCCTCCCGGCCGGCACGGCAAAGCGGCTGGCAACCTGCGGCCAAGGGCCAGGTGCTGCCACGATTAGGAAAGTTCGGAGATGCCAGCCGCAGCTGAATTTACAGAAAGCAAGCAAAATAGCTGAGCCACTTTTTAAGGTACTGGTGGTATCTTTCATCACTTCTGAGTGTGCATTTTTGTGTTGTTAATGTCGCCTGTCACATGGATATGAGGATTTTTAGAGAGAGGAAGGGACAGATGCCCTGCACAGCTGGAGGAAAGGCAGAATCTGCTTCGCAGAACTAGTTATTGTTTTGTTTTGTTTTGTCTTCTGTAAGGTCAAGACTAAAGCACACATATTCAAGGCAGCAAGGGAAAGACAAAAGGGGTCACTTTTACCTCTCATTACTGCAGCTGTGTGTGAAAAATTTTTGCAGTGGACATCACTATGTGCACTTGAATGCACTTCATCGCACATCTCCTATTTTGACGGAGAGGTGACACTATCTAAGCATTATATTTGGTCGCTTATGCCTTGTTTTGTTTAAGTATCAAATGGCAGATATACAACCTCACTGTCAGGTAGGGAGGCAAGGGGAAGGAAAAGCTTCTCACGCCTTCGGGCTGGCCCGGGACCCTCCGTCCTTGCTGCCTCGACCCCAGAGCCCAGGCAGCACCAGGAGGAAGGCTGCGAGACGGAGAGGGAAACTCCTCCCGCTGCGTATTTGTACGGCTCCAGCCTAAGAGCTCGCAGTGATTCCCAAAGCGGAGCTGCCTGAGCGCTGGGAGCAAACAAAAGTACTCGGAGGTGTTCATTTGTGCAATGGCATTTCCATTCCGACTGCAGAAATCTGTTAATTACACACACATTGTTTCTGTAACAATTAAAAAATTAGACATGATGGTTACCCTTTAGCTCAACAGCATGTATTACTCGGATTCTACTTCTCTTTTTTGGACTGACTTTTACCATCTCACAGGTACTCACGTGAAATGGGCTCTTCAGGACACAGGGAATTCGTCAGAGAACTGTGTGCATCTGCCCCGAAACGTCTCAGACTAAGGAACTTCGACACAGAAGAAGGTCTTGTCAGGGCTGAATATTCAATATATCACGAATCTCCAGCAAAAATAAAGCACAGCTAAATAACTTGGGAAATATACTTATTATGGCATTGCAGAGTCAATCAATTTAAACATAATAAAGAAAAAGACAGACAATGAATAGCAAGTTCAAGGACATTTCACCTAGGGCTTTGCTATGGCTAGAAGCCAACCTATTACATCCTCCAGGGTTCACAATCCGATACAGAGGCAAAGGACACTTTCGACTGCAGGGAGCAACACTCCGAAATACAGGATTACGCCCTAGAAAAGCAACCAGTTCCTGAATTGGAACATTTTTGAAGGCAATGGCAAGTTTTCATTATATAATCTTGCCAGGAAATACTGTAACTCATCTTTTCATGCATTGGTTTCACTGGTTAGCTTTATCACATAACACTATCACAGGCTGAACTGAATAACTGCATTGACTGTATTGACTCTATGCTTTCACTAGTATTGCAGAGTTAATACACTATATTAGTTGTGCAAGTCACTCCTAGGTTTATTCTTTTTTTTTTACACATTTATTTCCCTAGCTGCTGTTTATTCTTCATCACAATGTAAGAACAATGGAATATAAGCCAAAATTTAATAGCGGACTTGATTTTGAACCTGTAATAGTGGACACCATCAGATATTTAAAAAGTAGGTGCTCATTTGCACACCCACACGCTGGATGCTGAAGACTTCACCCGGACATTACAGAGCAAGGGCTTTCTATGGAAATGCTGTTGCTTGCTGCCTTCCCTGAGAATGTAGAGCAAACCGCAGATTGCAATTGGGATTCAGCGCAAGATCAAGCTTGGAAGCATGAGGTGGAAAAATTGCCTCTCATTTCTTTTTGCCAAGTGGTAGGAAATTGGCTTAGGATTTAGCAAAATCTCAGACTTTACTCCCATTTCAGTGTCTGGAAGAGAAAACTGAATTTTGGTCTTGCTCCAAGAGTTCATAGGAATAGAAAGGCGGGTTTTCAGGATGCACAGTGAACGTGTGTAAGAACAGAGCAATGGCCAAAGAAGAGCTGAATGTGAATGCACTGGATGATGACACAGTGAAGAAGTCTTGAAGAGCAGTATTTGGGTAAAGGAGGAGGAAGGAACCAATGGTGCTAGGTGTGCAAGAAATCTAGAAAGAGAAGGGTTACGATATTTGAAAGAAAAAAAATATAAAAGGGTCTGGAGAGCAACAGATCTGTTGCAATACTGTACAAAAGCGAGGATTAGAGGAGGAGGAAGGAAAGAGAGCAATGCTGGCCTGCTCTCAGGACTATGATTACTCCTATAGCCTACCCGAGGAACCTCTAACGATGAACATGGCCAGAACACACTGCAGAACCTAAGTCAGAGCAACAGGCTACAGAGAAGACTAATAGCAATCAATGACTTGCCTTCACCATTTACGCATTGGAAGTGCAATAATGAAATATATGAACGTGAATTTGGAAAGCTTTGTAACCATATGATGGCCTTTTCTGTCAAGCCACATTAACTTTCCAACACTGATCCTCCAAAAGGGATCCTCCCTTCTTCGAGGAAGAGCAAGCCTACCAGCTTCACCTGGAAGAGCAGCGACCTCTTCCAGCCAGGCCCTGGATGGGCATCCAGACTCCAAGACGCATGCCGCAGCGAGACTGAGATTGCGGAGACAGTCACACCAAACACAACACGCTGCTCACAGAGGCACAAAATAAATCCCGGAGCCTTTACATCCCAAGCTAGTTCTGGCAATTTCTAGTTTTGACAATTATGCAATTATCACGTAAACTGCCAGCATCCTTGCCAATGCACAATGACATCATTTATATTCCCAACGAGGAAAGCCCACTAATGTCATACACTGGAGCATTTAATATCGCTGTGCAAAATGATTCAGCATACAGTTTAATTAAAGTATGCAAAGTATTTTTGTTTATGTGAAGCCCAACAGAGCCCAGCGGCATTACTCATCGGCAGGTTACCCACAGCCTGCTCCGAGCACGCGCCACGTCCTCGCCGGTGCAGAGGCACACCGGCTAAGTAAGAGCCCCAGTGCCCAAGACCTGAAGGCTCCCTGTCTTTCCAAAGCCTGGCTTACCCTAGATGCTCATACTTGTTCTTCTGAACCGCAGGCCCTTGTTGGGGACATACAAACACCAAAGCTGTGATAACGTCACAGAGAACAGCACAAAAATATCCAGAGATACTAAAAACAATATTTTGAAACCAAAAACAACACTTACATTTGGGGTTTTTTCCCCCGTTTTCAGCGTTTCTGGGGTTCTGCAGCTAACCCCTTGATGGAGGCATCACCCCCCAGCACGGCGCCGCGCTCTCCATCGCGTGAGGAGTTCGAGCTACGCGTGCCCCACGCAGGCACCCTGCTCGCTTCCCCGTTGAGTGCAAACGCAGTAGCAATGTCTTATGCATACCCAGATTAAAAACCGCTGTTCACTAGAATAAGAAATTCAAGCCAGATACTATACTAGAATTAAACCATTAACCGGTAAATCAGCTGCTACGTAACTCATATTGCTTTGAACACTGGATTCTTAGCGCTCGATTTTAACGCTAACACATATTCGATAACAGCTTATTCAAAACACTTGAGCGACCAGAAATCTTGGGACTTGGTTCAGATCCGATGCTTTCTGAAGCCCGTCCGAGCCGGAGCCGGAGCGAACTCCAAACAAAGGCTGCAACAGGAGCCAGGTGTTGACACTCTGCAGCACGTGGCGCATATTGAACGAGTCATCACATGCTGTGTCACAACCTGCATAAAGCCTTTTAAAAACGGAGCCTTCCCCATGTCGCCTGATTTTAGCAGCAGAGAATATCTGGGTAAACCTAGACCTCCTTGGACAACCTTCCTTTTCTCAAACCACACCCCTTCTAATGCCAACATTCAACCAAAACAGTTATTAGAAAAAGCCCCAGTCAGTCACTACATTTCAGTTGTATTTGGCCAGTCTGGGGCATCCTGATGGAGTTCTGCTATCCGGGCTCCCTCAATTTTACGAATAAAGATTGCAGAGAAAAATTTGGAAAACTAAGTAAGAGATGAGTAAATAATTTTACCGGCTGATATGGAAAGGCAATGTGTTATTGTAACCTGCCTTGTATGCTCCTTGTAAAGTACTGTAAATTATGATTTTAAATTATGATGTTAGATTAGGTTTTCTGCAGCTTAATATATTGTAATATAATATAATTGCTAAATGCAAATGAGATACTGTACAGCTTTTCCATAGAGTTGTTCACGAAAGCCAAGCATTTTACATATTACAGTGAAGTGCATGTTATTAAGAAACAAATTATAATGAAGCTTAATTTAGTCGGGAGACAAGATACCGTCGCCTTATCAGGGCTGACAATGCAGTAAGGTGTCTCACGGAGCGATTACACCGACTTAGGCGGTGCTCAAGCATCCCCAGCACGAATGCGCCCAGGCGACAGTGCCGCACCTTTCCAGATACGCAGGTGATCTCCTTACCTGAAAGTCAAGTAATACTATAAAGTCATCAACTGGGCTTCGAATACACTCTGTGATCATGACTGACAAACGCTCTTTCCAAAATAACGAATACAAAGGTGATTAGTATTCAAACCACGCGCGCTTGGAGGAAGTTTGGGCAGAAGGGGCGTTCACACCGCCCCGGACCCTCGGCGGGACGAAGCGCAGAGCCGGGGCCACCCAAGAGCCAACAGCAGCAGCAGCAGCCGCCTCGCAGCACTGCTTTCCAAAGCTCGCCATTGCCATTCTGCAGAAAACTGCCTTTTACCCGTAACCCACCTGAGTAAGGACAGAGCCCGTGCTTTTGCATCTTCGTTTTCATCAGCAAGGCACAAAACCCGGGAATCGCTGCGCACGTGGCAGGAGAACGCACTCCCTAAACAACACACTGGCTTGTGAATCGTCCGTCAGTCAGTAAATTGCGGAACAAAAACTCGCATGTATTTTTTCAGCGTTTTCTAAGCAGTGTTTCCTCCACAGAGAGCCCTTAGCTCCCCGCTTCCCCCCAAACGCGCAGGCACCAATGGGTTTGTTGCAGAGCAGAAGAAACCTGCTCAAAAGCAATTCATTATTAATGCCAGAATATTCTTGCTAAACAGGTCTGATTATTTCACAAGAAAGAGGTCAAGGTATTGGAGAAAGGGATTTAATCAAATAAACTCTCAATCTCTCTCCAAATAGCATTTTCATCCGGCTGCATGTAAATTCATCAGACGACCAGCCTCAAAAAGCACAGGCAAGGTTAATCTGCTATGACTGTTAAAACTTCTATGATATGCCTATTGAATAAAGATTTAAAAAGGGACGAACCATGCAAGTTACCCCAAATTGTTTTCTGTTCCTTCTCTTCCTTAAAGTTTCGCCATGAAACGCAGCATCTCCGCTGCAGAGCTGCAAGTGGAAAACCAGGCACCCAGGTTTTACTTCGTTCCCTTTGCAGGGAACTCGCTGTTTTGTACCGGCTGCGTTTGCCGTGCAACCGTGAAGATGCTGAGGGCTATCAACAGCTCAGGCCAAGCCACCCCGCGGCGGATAATCCACCCTAAATCGAATGTGTTCCGGAATCTTAAACTACTGGAAATATGTAACACTTCGCCGAAGCCCTTGTGCCGCAAAATAAAGCAGCGTTTCCATCAGCGGGAAGGAAACGGCATTTGTGTTCGGAGTCGCCTTTTATTCTGAATTCAATGCAGTGCTGCTTTGCGGAATAAGGAGCCAAGGAGTTCGTCCCAGTCACACCCCACGGCAAATTTAGCAGCAAATACTAATAATCCCTCTTGGACGCCCAGCACTTGTTAGGCAAACGCTGCTTTCTTGCAGCGTAAATCAGCGTTTATTTTTAAAAAGGATCTTTGCGGATTTTGTATTTAAACACGGGTTTACGATATGGCTGTAAAAAACATATTCGGCCACAAATGAAGAGCAAAAATAACGCTTGCGGGGCTTCCTCGGACCTTCGACGCCGTTTTGCGCGTGGATGCTCTCTGAAAGCAGACTGCGAGTGTCCCACGGAGAGCAGAGCGAGGGGCCCGGTCACGGGCTCCGCGGCATCCGCCGGCACCGCGCGGCATCCCGGTACCCCGCCTCACCTTGCCGACTGCTATTGCATTTAATTTTTTATTAACTGCCTGAACATATGCCATTCTAGAGGAGGGTAATAGTTACAAAATGTCAGCAGAAACATTTAAACTGCGAAAATGTAAATGATTTTATAAATTTGTAATGAAAGGTAATTGTCATGTGGGAAAAGTAACAGAAAAACAGATATGTGTAAATGTAAAACTGGTAAAAAATACATCTTATTGGTCGAAGGTAGCAAAATTTAAGTATGTTTTAATGAGCACTGCGAGTAGTATTTAAATAAAATTAGATTCACAAGCAGAAAATGTGAATTCTATAATATTTTATTTTCCAGCATTAGCAAAGTTCACAATAATGAAAAGACCTCATGGAACTTTAATGCGCTTAAATTCATTAAACAGCAGGACATTAAGATTCATCTTAAAAAACAAATAAATCAAGGTTGCTGGCATAAATAAAAAGGGTTTGTGGGTGCGGGCGGGCTTTGCAAGGGGGGTGCTGGGGGTCGGCCGGCTCTTCGGAGCGGGGTTTGGCGACGACCCCCCCGGCGCGGCCGGGCCCCGCGGGCAGCCATGTCCCCACGCTCGAGCGGCCGCGCGGCCCCGCCGGCCCTTCACACGCCATCGCCCCGGCTAGACATCACCGCGCGGCGGCCCGGCCGTGCCGACCCCGGGGTAGCCGCCGCCGGACCGCGCGGCGCGGGACCCAAGGAGCGGCCGCTTGTCAGGGCGCGTTTTCCCGTTCTGCGGTGACGGGCGCTGGGCACACGCGGCCGCGCTTCAGAAACCCAAGAGCTCCGCGCTCCCCCGAAACGCGCCCGTCGGATCTGCAAGTCTATGCGCTCCTATACAGTAACCCCCCACGCGTTAGCTCGGGGGTAGCATTACCCGTACCGTACGGTTTTAATCTTTTCTCCCCCCAGACGATGCAAAACGCTAACCTAGCCGTCGCTGTTGTTTCCGCCGCGCCTCCCTGGGCTGCTGCTGCTTGAGGCCGCACGCGCGGCGGCAGCTCGTCGCCCCCGAAGGCAGCGGGCGCCCATCCGTCGCAGCCTGGGAGCCCGGGCGAGGGACGGGCGCGCGGCGGCACGCGGATCACCTCCCGCCGGAGAGGGCACCCACCACCCGCACCGCCGCCAGCCCCCTGCGCACACCCCGCCGTGGCTCCTTCAAACGCTTTTGCATATAAACTAAAAAACGATCATCTGTTTCAAAAGCCTAAAATTAAGGGAGGCTAATACAGTAAATAGAAGAAATTTACCATCTCTAATGGGAACATTTTTAAATAAAACCACCTAATATGTTTTGTAATCTACACCAATGTAATTTTATTAGATATTCAGTGCGGTTCTTACATCAAACAGCCTCAGAAGCCCCAGGATCATTTTATATTCACTGGAAGACAGAAAGAAATCCAAAACCTAGTTAAATAAATTGTTCATTTATTCCTTTCCTTTTATGCACCAAGATCTACATGTGGTCATTAATTATAAAGAGACTATTATAGCACCATATTTTCATTCAATACGATGTCCTGGTATATATCAAAGAAGTCCCATAATTAAAACAGAAGGGCCACAATGACAATTAAAATTACAATCTATATGGGGAAAGAAAGTACAGTTCTGCAATTTTTCACCCTGTCACTGTCAGCGCTGTGGGATATTCTAGTCACGTCTCTTGTAAAGCAGCCTAAATTCTTCCTCACCAATGCAACCTCAAAAGCATTATCAGCACCTAAGCAAAAGCCTATGCAAGTATAATTTAATACCAAGCCACAGTTTGCAAGTAATAGCGTATAAAGTGATATTTAAGTGGTGTTTTAAGCACACTTCTGATGGCTACAGCCGCTTTTTACTGGTAAATGCGTTTTCCTTTGAGTAGTGATTATGAGTCCTGGGTGAAGAGGTCCTGTGTGCAGGTCTGCCTGTAAGCCTTACTTCCAGCTGCCAATCTTTACTTCACAGTGAAGAAAAAGCCACATAGCACCTTGTT
The DNA here is from genome assembly GCF_036370855.1 of Dromaius novaehollandiae. NCBI lineage: Eukaryota > Metazoa > Chordata > Aves > Casuariiformes > Dromaiidae > Dromaius > Dromaius novaehollandiae. Next base: position 1,534,457 of record NC_088104.1, on the reverse strand, counting down.
CTTACTCTTGTATGCTGTCATCCCCTGAGCCTGATAACTGCAAAATCATTTCCACATAACACTTTTCTGCTTCTGCCTCTTAAACCTCGAGACCTACACATTGTGCATGCACTTGCACCCTTGGCAACCAGCCCCCCAGAAGCTCCTTCCTTTGAACCGGCGTCGCCTCCCAGCACACTATTTTTAACACTTATCTTGGTAAATATCTGCATTAATGGAGTACAAAGCCTTTCCGTAGCAATATGTATTTGCTACAATTTATTGTCTATAAAAGTCATGAACAGTGAATTATTACTGTTAAAACTGTGTTTTTCTTTATAATAACTTTAAACTGAGCACTCATATATGAAGCATGCAATGGAGATTGAGAAGGTTTTGTATAATAAAACTGTGACATGGTCATTTTTCCCAGTTTTGCATTACACAGGCACACTCATGCATGGTGCTTTTTAAATTCTTATTATATGGGAGGTCAGGGGGTCGAATGTCAGAAAGTACTGTTAATTTCACGGGGTTAGGGGAAAGTAAATTCAGAGGGAATACAGATCACTTAGCACAGAGAAGCAGCTCCTCTGAAGTTTGGTTTTACATTTGTTAACCATATCCTTCAGCTGACGAACCATTGAGACCAGGGTGACATTCTGGTCCCCAGGATAATGGCGTGACATGCTGCAGCGCCGGCGCGGTCCCCGCGCCCGGCGGATGCGCCGGCGAGCGCCTTCCCCGAGTCGATGAAGCACTAAAACTCCACGCAACTGGAACTGAACAAAGCATGTTGCCATTTTGGCTGTGATGTTTAAATTATAGAGAAAGCAGTCAAGATGTCTTAAAGTTCAATCTGACAAGAAATGTAAAATATATTTCTGTCTCCATTCTCCGGCAAGGTAGCGTCTTGCCGTTCACGGTATCGCTACCAGCGTCCTTCTAAAGCGGCGTGCGATGTATCATCAAAGCCCAAATCCGTTCCGGGCGCCGGGGGTATTTGGGCACGCTTTGCTTTTCCGCCTGCTGTGCTTGCAGAGCCGGGGGGGCTGTCGTTTGGGTTTGGGGGGATTTTCATCCCCAGCGCTGCCCCTGCACCATCTAAACGCGGTGCTAAAACAAATCTGGGGAAAACAAAGCAAATCTTGGAGAACGCCTCCGGGTGTCACAAACAGCAGAGAAGGAGAGGCAGTGCAACACGCCTACGTGTGCTATTTGGCCAGGACAAACCCAAATGCTGCTGTTTCATACAAAGCCGTTTGCTTGATGCAAGCCACCTGGATCACACACAATTTAAAGGAATAAGCACTCTAAAAATGTAAGGGTGTATTGCATCAAAAAATTTAAAGATATTTTTGTCATTATTGCTATTGAAAGTTTAACTTTAAAAGAATGTCATGATAAAGATCCACACTGTACATCCATTTTTGAAAGGTATAAGGGGGGGGGGGGGGGGAAGAAGAAAAGCTAAATCCAGTCAAATAACTGCAAAGAGCCTTTTTAAAAGATAGATGGGATTATTCTTTTTAACCAGTCCATCAGCGTGGCCTGGGAAGAGGCTCGGATGGGTGGCTTGGGTTTTATGCATTGTTTCCTTTCGCAAGGTTCCTCGGAGTCAAAACTCAAAACAGGCTCAGCTGCCCCCTCATAATTACATTTTAATGACTTAGGCTGGGTGTTTGTGTTTTGGCAGCATATTTAATAGTGTTAGCATTTAAATGGTCACAACCGGACTCCGAAGGGCAGAGCTCAGCGCTGCGCCGGGGTGAAGTTCACTCTTCTCCTGGTACGGCTGTTTATCAGAGGAATTTCAGGCAGCCGGGAGGGAGCTTAACTCAGTCCCGGGAACTGGTTTTCCCCCAAATCTGCTCATCGGTGTAAGAGCACAACAGAATCCGTAGCAATATTCTGCAGCTCCGGAATCTGTGGCTTTTCCCTCTGCCCAGATCTGCAAATGGAGCAAACTGCACGCAGGGCTTTCGCCCTCGTCGCTACCGAAAACGCCAGTGATGTGTAAGACCGAATTCGCCTTCATCCCTCTGCCAGGGAGAAATGCCCCTTAAAACAATTCAGGCAGACAGTGAAGTGGCAAATGTGACATACATGTTTTATTAAAGATGCATTATTAACTTTGTAGTGGTATACTTCACTAGCTGCCTTTTATAATTAAAAACTTTTTTCTCAAACCCCCTTTCCTGTAAGTAGCCTGTTGCCTGAAGATTTAATCCTTCATTACCAGTTAAAACAAAATCACCAATTAGGCACATGAACACGTCTGTATTAATCTCATTAAGGTGATGGCACCAAATAAATTGGAACTATTTTTGTGCTTTTACTGTGTTCCTATGGCTTTATCAGGCCCTGTGGTCATATACAAAGACCTTGCAGCTTAGTCATTTAGAGTCATTCGGTTGTGGACTAAATGTGGCATTACCATCTATGGCTGAAAATTGCTTTCAGCTTTTAAACTGCACTGACTAGTCTGTAGTTAATCTTAGATCATTCACTCGCAAAATTAAATGAGCCAGAACGATGGTCTTTTTTTTTTTTTTTTGTAAAATAATACATCACAAAACACTTATTTGCCCTGCCCAAAAGAGAGATCAAATTCATTTAAAATCCCATAAACCAGAGTTGTGAATTTTTAATTTTATTTAGTAGCACAGAAATAGAGGGTAAGCTATCTTTCCACAGCACATCATTGCTATAAATTTACATATAGAACATAGTTTGATGCCTAACCAACCTTTAATCTACCTTTGATGTATACTCCTACTTCAGTATGGATCATGTGATACCCCTTATTAATGCAAATGTACGGAGGACTGTTTTGGATCTCTGATGTAATTAGCCATAAACCACGTTTAAGAGAGAGAAGAAGAAAAAAAAAAAGTACTTCCTTTGTCACTGGAGTTGCACACAGACTCGCAAACGCACACATCGTGACGAAGAAGCTCCGGAGAGCCTCAGAGCCGGCCACCTAAATCACCGCTTTTACACTGCTGATAACAATAGCCTGCTCCAGAGTCTTTTTTCCCCCCAGTGTGACAAGCCGCTCATTTTTATTGTGCCTTAATATGTCTGATTGGCTCTAAGAGCACCACGCTGGAAGAAAGCAAAGGCAAAACAAAGTCTGGTTAGTCCTTAACTTTCAAAGCAGTACAAATAACAAAATAATTAATGCCAGCTGCCATGGAAATCGATGAAGACTTTGCATTTTGACTTTTCAGAGCCACTGTACAGGCTACCTTCTTTGCAAGCAATTCCCTTAGGACCAGTTTTCGCCTTGATGGACCACGATTGCTCTTCCTGCTCTTCGGTTTGCCCTTTTATTATTATTTCTGTGTTGCAAATTCTGTACGGCCATAACAACAAATCTGGCTGCAGCTTTTCGTGTCACACGGACACAAGTGGCTGAGATAGTTGGTAAACTGGTTCAGCGGCTCCCATGGTGCTTCACTGAACTTTAAGGTTATATATTGGAAATAAGGTTCATGCTCTTCTGTCAGCGGGCCAGCATAAGCTTGACGGGGGCAGTGGACTGTTCTGGTCTCCAAGAAGAAAAATGCAATAAAATAAATAAATAAATAAAGAGTCAGCCACCCAAATCAGGAATAGCCATGACTGAAAGCCAAAGATGATGCTGACATGATCTGGGGGAAAAGGAAAAAAAAAAAAAAATCCCCAAAACGTAGTTTATTGGGTTTTAATTCCTTAACCGATGATATGGTAGCTTATTCTTTTTGTTAATAATAGCGCGAGAGGGCTGGATCCTATTCTGCAGCGTTAAAGCTACTCCCAATTACACAGGAACAATAACATAATAGGGCTCCTGCCCAACCTATCCGCACAACTGCTCCTGTTTCGTTCCTAACAGATTGACAGCTCCTGTTATTTCCCTGAATCATGTTTTTAAGTTAAGCACAATGGTCTGTTTTATGCCACGTCCACGTGCAAGCCGGCGCGCTGACGGGGGCGGGGGGAACCACGCGCATTTGTTCCCGTTCGCGTTTGGTCTGCCGCGTCCTCGGGAAACTTTCTCGGCACAGGGACTATGGAAAAGCACAGCGCGGACAACACGACCGCGTATGTCCCCGCGCCTCAGCCGAGAGCCGTCTCCTCCCTTCAGCCCGAGCTGCAAGGAATTGGCTTTTTAACAGCTTATGCATTCAAGTTTATCTCCCTGTCTTGGAGCTTTATAGCAACCTCTGATTCCACCTAGGAGCCCGACTTTCAAATTTCATCATCCGGTTATTTTAAAACAAATATTAAGATTATATTTCTTAGCAATTTGCAACAATGATTTTTGGAGAAATCAAAGTTTGCTCCAATCACATCGCTCTCTTTCAGTAAGGGTATATAGAAACGAAGACACATTTGCATAAAATAATACTCTAACACAGAGCCACTATTCCATTCTAATAAAAATATATTTATCTGATAGGTCCTTACTCTTCTGAAGAAAATCTGCATATTTTGTTTATTCTCTAAAATATTTTTTTTAATAGCCTGAACCAAATAATTTCTCATTTTTACAGGCTTCACTTCACTTTTCTCACAGTGCATAAATTGCAACTTATTTCCATGAAATTCACAGATGACACAGATCTTTACTTTGCATAAAGGCATAGAGAAGTGTCTAATATCTTCAATATTCATGGGCTAAGTGGACATTTGCATGGGGCTGGAGGGGAGCGGGCGGCGCGGCCCTCCCGCGGTGACAGCCCCGCGCGGCGATGACATCTGACAGCTGTGACAGCGCTGACGGGAGCGCCGCCGCCGTCCCGGCTCCAATTACCGCGCGCGGCCGCTGACAGACCCGGCAGCTTGACTCCGGTGCCGCCGAGGACAGTATTGATCTCTTGTCAGCGCCCGCCGTCGCCAGGCCGCCGCGCCCCGGGCGAGGAGCGGGGTGCCGAGGGCGGCCGTGGACGGCGCCGGACCCGAGCGGGCCGCGGTGGTGCCGTGCGGGAGGAGCCCGGCTCCCGGTGCCGGCCCGGCGATCCTCCGCCATGAAAAGGCCACGGCAATTAGCGCGAGCCGGCAGCGCGGCCGGGTGACAGCAGGCGGGACGCCCTAATGGCAGCTGCCAATAACGCTAACTCCCGGCAAACGGACAATTAGGCCTCGGATCCTGACAGCCCCGGTCCCTCGACGCCAGCCTGCTACGGCCACAGGCCGAACCGCCCGGAGCCGATGGGGCACGTCCCACCCGGGTCCTATGGCGTCCCGCCTTGTGATGAGGCACGGCCCTCTAGTTCAAAATGGGGGACAGCTACCTCCCTCAGGAGGGGCCACGGCCTCCTAGTTCGGAATGGCATCCTCCCTCGGGACAGGCCATGGCCTCCTAGTTCGGAATGGCGTCCTGCCTTGGGACAGGCCACGGCCTCCTAGTTCGGAATGGCGTCCTGCCTTGGGACAGGCCATGGCCTCCTAGTTCGGAATGGCGTCCTGCCTTGGGACAGGCCATGGCCTCCTAGTTCAGAATGGTGTCCTGCCTTGGGATGGGGCACAGCCTCCTAGTTCGGAATGGCGTCCTGCCTTGGGATGGGGCACGGCCTCCTAGTTCGGAATGGCGTCCACCTCGGGACAGGCCACAGCCTCCTAGTTCGGAATGGCGTCCTGCCTTGGGACAGGCCATGGCCTCCTAGTTCGGAATGGTGTCCTGCCTTGGGATGGGGCACAGCCTCCTAGTTCGGAATGGCGTCCTGCCTTGGGATGGGGCACGGCCTCCTAGTTCGGAATGGCGTCCACCTCGGGACAGGCCACAGCCTCCTAGTTCGGAATGGCATCCTCCCTCGGGACAGGCCACAGCCTCCTAGTTCGGAATGGCGTCCACCTCGGGACGGGCCACGGCCGCCTCCTCCTCCCTCAGGACAGGCCACAGCCACCTCCCTCGGGACGGGCCACAACGTTGCGCATGGGTCACACAGCACCAAGCCACAACATCACGTTAAACCCCAGCCCAGCGATTACAAGCTCAAGCAGCAGGAAGCGGTCACAACACCCGCGACACACCAGGCAGGAACGCGCGGTACTTGCTCCTCTCGGCAGCGATGTTCTATCCCGCTGCAATCGAAAGCGAGCTCCTAACCAAATGCTGAAAAGAGATGCTTGTTAAGAGTTGTTTATGTGATATCTAATGGTTACGAAGCAAAACTACTTTTAAGTGGCTTATTATGCCACTGTTTTCTCCACGCAGTACTCTAGTACACCTCAGAGCCTGACCCAGCATCCTTACATATTCCAGACTCAACTGCAATTGGGATTTTAAATTGCATCCAGGCAGCTGACTGAGAAAACAGCAGAACAAAGAGGGCCCAGGAGCACGACAGACACTTCAAAGCACTTTGACGAAAGTACACACAAGAGCAGAAAAGTACTCTCCAAAAAACCAAAGAGGTTCAGGAACCCTGAACATATATATCCTGGGGGATATATAACTGCATCATGGCAAAAGGAAACGTTCAAATTTCCAAAAAAGCATCAGAAAGAGAAATGCAAAATTAAGCTCCTCTTATTCGTGTGTATATGATAGACACTAGCGTATCTTCATTTCTTCCTGTTCTGTCTTGGTATTTTATCTCAATTTGCATGGGAAGAAACCACACCTAGTGTGATATGGTAATTCGAATATCATTATTACTCAGTCCAACTTTTTTGTGATAAGGCTGTTTCGACAACAACCACACACTGCCAGCTAGATGTCATTATAAACAAAGTTATTGATCACCTCTCTACAGCTAGACAGGAACCTGCAGACTAACTGCAACTTGCTGCCATGCCATAATGCTATCGATCAGAGCAGTCCGGGTGCCGCCGCTTTCTGGGAAGTGAAAAATGGGAGCCTGAAAACATCTTCCCTTTGCCCACACATGAAACAGTATACAGGTTTTAAGCCTGAAGTACAAATCTTTCGCTTTTTTCCCCTAATCCTTTAATGGCAAAGCCACAACTTTCCTCATCTCACAGCAAAACTTCCAGGTCTTCCGGCTTCAGGAAAGATTGCAATCATCTCCCACTGCACTGTGTCCAAATTACCCACCGGTTTCTGGTCACCTACATTTCATTACAAAGTCCTCAAGTCTCACTGACTGAGTTTATAGCTCTTCAGAAAGAAAGACGAGAGGTTGACAAACTGGTCATCGCTTCAAATCAAGACACTGCTTGGCTATTCAAAATAAAACGTATGTTTAAAAAGGCTTTTTGTCCATTCTGCCCCAACTCTCCCACCCAGCTCATCTCATGGAGCTTCATAAGGAAATGCAAAGAGGGTCCCTCAAATGTGTCTTCCTCTAGTAGTTCAATTCTCTCCTTTTCTTTGCTTTCATGAATTATATCCCCAGGTGGATTTCAGGTACTTTGAGATATACATTATGCAGTAGCTAAAATTGTCCATTCTTACCACCTAACCCACTGCCATCTCATCATTTTAAAAGAAATGGGAATGGAAACGTCCGAGAACATGAATGCCAAGTCTGAAGTCCCAACCTCCCTCTAGATCTAAAAGAAAGAACCAAGGTGAGTGACCAAAGCATGACGGCATCACCTCCTCCTAGCTCAGCATCGTTTGACCAGAAACTAATTTGAATAAGTCACAAATCTTAAAAGAATTTGTTTAATGCATTTCTGTTCATTAAACAAAGCATTTTTCTGAAAATAAAATATCCCTGAGATCACTTACTACTCAGAGTCGTTATCCCCAAGATAAACACTGGTCTAAACAACAAGCATTTGCAAAGTCAAATTTGAAGGGGGAAAAAAATCTGCAAGGTGTTAATCAAAGCATGGCAAAATATGCATGCTAGAGTTGGAAAAGCAAATTGCTTCAAATTTGTTTGGAAATGTGTTATTTGCACCTTCCAAGCAAAGTAGTCAGTTTTTTTTTTTTTAAATGCTGATACAGTTTTACCCTTAAACAGAACTCTTTCAAGGTAGAAGCTGCTGCTGTGCCAGCCTCCCAGGAGGAGAGGACCACGAAGTCTGCTAGTCATCAGCAAAAGGCTGCTGGAAGCTGCTTTCAGAACTACTGGTGGAGGAATGCAGTGTTCAGTGGCAAGTTTTCTTTTTGAAGAAAAATAGAAATTAAGTTCTAAACCTGAATTACGGAAGCATCACCTACGAGAGAAGTGTTACATGTTCAGTTCTACGGACAAGATCAGAGAGATCCCGATGCTTACAGAAACTACGAACACTGTGGAGGTAAAATCCTGACTCTATATAAGCCAGTAAAAACATTGCATTGAACTCAACATTTTACCTTAGGTGCCATCTTTGATTTTAATTTTCTGATTGCCGAAGCCCCATCAGCCTGTTTGGTACCCAGGGTTGTGACTTTGGTGGGCTGTACTTCTTCACTGGTGTCACCTCGCCATTGTCCATTCAATGGCATCCACAGTGTGTGCATCCGGCAGGACACAAGTGGCAAAAAAATGTGGCTGCCACATTAACCCTCTTGGACATATCTGGTTTAGATGTATGCATCCATAACCTTATTTTCAGCACGTTACTTCTGCATACTTGTTACCATTATAAATGAAACTATTCAGCTATTGCTGAAGTCATTAACGGGAAGTACAATGGTTACAGGTGGCTTTACTAAAGAAGGTAAAATAAAAAGCCTATCTCAAGGAACATGAGAACATGGTAGAGGTTTTAGTGTACCTCATTAATTTGTCCTGAATTGCAGACATTCTTTGATTGTGATACTTTTAATGGCAATTCTTAATTGTTGACATTAAAAAATATGCTGAGCTGAGCAAAGAGAAGAATTCTGGCTACTGTGCACACGTTACTTCCTATTCTCAAAAATTAAGCATAACGGGCACAGTGGCTTAATAACCTCTCTCAAGAACCATAGTTCAATCCCAAGTGCCATCAGAAAGGTTAGGTATTTAAATCTTGGCAAATAGGCGGTTTATGAATTGCAGTGCACATGGGCAATGGAGTCAATTCTTGAGACTACGCAAAATCTAGAAAAGAGGACTCCTCGCCAAATTAACAGCAAAGACACCAATGTAGACACACTTCTTCCAAACCATGGATTTGATTAATACTATTTGGTGTCGTGCTGTGATCCAGAAATGTAATCTATCTTTCTGGACACAGAAAGATGCACTCTGCGTGCTCTTTTCAAAGGATGAAGTAAAGCTAAAATGGAGCAGAACCAGACGCAGGCACAAGCTGTCAGAGGACCTGCTCCAGGGGCTGACACAAGGAGCACGAAAAACCTCAGACACAGCTATGAGCAGAAGAGAACCCACGTTACTCTGCTTATGAGAAAGCAAATAAAAACAGTAAGATGTCTCAAGAACGAAAGCTGAAAGCTGGAGGTGAAAGTAAAGTGAGGAACTGGAAGAAAAGACTGGAGAGACCATACTCTTCCTTCATGGTTTATTCTCACCTTCCCCTTTCAACTCGGATAGTTTCTCTTGTCTTTTATTCTAACTTATTCAGCAATTATTTCACAGTTAATCACTTTTTACCCATTTTTGCTGTGTCTTGACTGTACTTTAAAATAGACTTTAATAATTTTATTAAGTTTATTTTCCATAATTAATGTATTTATTTTAATAATACACACTTTAGTTAAGAGAAAGAACCACTCTAACCACATACTGCCAGTGTCTTAACTTGCTTTCGCAGCGTGCTCGCTTTGCAGGAGGAGCTGGTTGCAGGCAGTGACCAGAGGGATGTGCTGCTTCTGGCACCAGCATGTCATTAACATGCAAAGCAGTTGTGCAAACAGCATCTGCGGGTAAGCCCAGGAGAAGGCTGAACTGCCGAAATAGTCATTATTAAAAGAGGAAATTAAGTAGCACTTCAGGTGAACTCATGTTATGGTAAGTTATATGATATGCACCATACATCACATTTTTCTTGTTCCTCTCCAGCACCACCTTCAGAGTCTACTTCTGTTCATACACAACCAAAAGCAAGCTCCAGTTTCAGTCCTTCATGTGAATACTTGCATATTGTTTCAGATAAACATGATTCTACTTTTCTCTCTCTTTCTCCCTTTCACGGATGAGAATCTTAACTAATGTTACCTGCTATCACTGCAGTGTTTGGGAACTGCTTACTAAGTTAAAGGTTTGCTCAGGATATTATTCCTACCTTGAAAAATTGAAAGTTATAAACTCTTTCAGACCATGCTATATAAATATCTCAGGTCTGAATTAATCTGCAAACTTTGTTAGAAATGAAGGTCAGGACTTGAATTCGCAGCAATTAGAATCATTGATATTTTCATGGTATCAACCTCCTTTTCCTGATTATCAACTTCCATGGTGCTGGCACCTAAAAAGTTTGCCCCTCTGACCCTGCTTGAGTTTAGATGTAGATACTGTAATGCTGAGATTATGTTTCTGCATCACTTTTTGTAAGTCAAAGGAAATTTGTTTTAGAAAACATCATGAAGAACAGAAAAAATGTATGCAGAAATATATAATTTTACATATTTAATTAAATACTATAATAAAGTAAAATAGTGATGTGCATTCTGCCTCCTCCAACCTTTGCCTCAACGCGTAATGCAATTTATTAATGGTGTTCTGACCTGCGAGGTAACTAACTAGGAGATCAACTCCGAGCACGGAGAGCTGGGAATACACTTTCCAGTATTAAGCTATTTATTGAAAGCAGTGATGGAAGGCTGATCCATTAGTGGGAGACCTGAAGGGAAAAGAAGTGCTGTTCCCTGGAATCCCTTCAAAAAGAAAGTCATGATGGTCATCCGAGTGAGAGTCAAGAGATCCTCGGTTACAAGTAATCATTGATACTTCTGCTGGGACAAAAAACAGCAATGCCAACAAACATGCTATCTGTGTACAAACGCCCAGGTAGTTCAGAATGACGGCGTGCTGCCAGCGTGCAGGTCTGCATCCCACTAACAGAAATCCAGCAAAATGAAGGAAACGGAAACTGCCTGAACAGCACTTCACTAACTCTTCAGTGATCTTCGCCAGTCAAGAGATCAGACTCTGAGCAGCCATTAGAACTGAAAACTTGCGTCAGTGCTTTATAATTCACACAGAAAAATGGAAATTTTGATCCCTATTTACGTTAGACTCAGTTGAAATGCAAAATTGCCTACGCTACATTCATTGGCTCCTCTCTTGGTTATGGAGACATGTTAGCCTAATTCCACAACAGCGCATTGCTTGAGCAACCACATTCCCTGTTCAAAACCCAGCTCCCACTAATGCAAGTTTCAGGAAAGAGTATCAGCACTTCTCCAAATCAGATCAAAGCCATGTGCCCCTAAAAATGGTCCTCTGCTAGAAGCTTAGTTAATGGGACTTGATTTATCAGACAATATACATCTAATACATATAAGAAAGCATTATCATCATTATCCGTCATTAAGAACCTACTGCTTGGGGGACAAGGTGTATAATTGTAGAGCACTTTGCTCAGGAAAGGTGAATGCAAAATGGAAGAAGTATAAATAAGATCAGTAAAGAAAGCAAAAGTCTATTTGATGAAAGGAGAGTAAAGGAGCCTGGCCAGTTCAATGAGCAAAATGAAAACTGAAAAGGGATGTGGTGGTAAATAGCAAGGAAGAACAGTTATTCAACTTTAAAATTTTTTTCTGTCTGAAGAGAAGTTGCTGTATCCTGGCCATTAAAATATTCGGTTTAAAGATGAAAGATGGTTTCCACCAGTCAGAATAAAGTTTTGAAACAGCATCCCACTAAGGCACAGTTCAAGGGGGAAAGCTAGTGAGCTGTAAAGCAATGGTATGATGCAGCTGCCTGAAATAGCCGGCGACTAGACACAGTAGTCCTTCCACTGCTGTGTTCCTGTGAGCAGCAGCACGCTGGAAATGCATTGCAGAGGGAGAGCCACATTCATCAAAACCAGCTTTAGCTGCCTGAACCTCTTTTCCTGGAAATCCCTTCCACATCCTGCAACACACGAGGCAAGAGGCAACGATCTTCTCCATTATGCAATCTCGATTCATCCGTTAAGTAGCTCAACCTTCTGAATTAAATAAAGCAAGGGTCCTATGACTTTGCAACCGTAATAATAATCTTTGCCACAGTTTTCCTGAGTAAAACGCTCTAGCATATGCACAGTCAAACACACTTTACTTTCATTGAATCTAATGCCATACAATCCTTTCCCCTCGAGGGGAAACTGTAGGCATGTAAGTGATTTCTGTACACAGGAGTTTTCTTACGGTCTCAAAATTATCAGAATTTAAAACACAGAGGGGAAAAAACAGAGACAAAGGGAGAGACAATAAGAGGGAATTGTCCCTAGGCTGGATGCATAGTAAAAAGATAGATTGGTATATCCTTATTTTTTCTTGCTAATACACCTCAACTCTGACCTTCCTGAAAACCAGGACCTCCTGGGTAATATGGTAATATAATGTGAGAGCTTATATGCTGATTTCTATGGAGTGGGTTGGCTTTGTGAAATACGACGTGGTTTACTTTTAAATAGAGCTCAGCTGAGACCTCGAATGGAACTGGAAACAGGCCTCCAATGGAGAGAGATAAATGCCTAATTTACTGTCCCACTTAATCCAGCACTTTTTCCTTAAGTCATTATCTCCTATTCCTCATTATTGTGGCAGCACAGTGATGAAAGACATGTGCAGTGAGACCATGATTTGAGTACTTCTGTTTACAATAGCCACAATTTATCATTAAAAAAACAGTAGAGCTGAGTCGTTACATGCAAAATTAAAGATAAATAGGATAAAGACTGGTAATTACGTTCCAGCTCAGATATACCTTTACCTGGAGAATAACACACGTAATTATAGCTGGAAAATCTGTTTCACAGAGCATCATTTTTACAATAAAGTTATGTGGCTCACACAGAAGACAAGCAATGTGAGTTGAGTATCAGACAGCATTTACCGCACATTTCAGCATCCTTTTCCACTGGATATATCTTTGACATTTTTGAGAGGCAGTTTAGGACTCGTAAGGTATCAGGAATGCCCTGACCATGCAAAACAACCACCCTTTCTCTCGGGTCTTTTCTTGACAACAGCTACCGCAGCTCCACTTCCCTCGTCCGGCCGCACTGGGACCCCACCCAGCACCTACAGCATCCACCAGTAGTTCTGCTGCTCCCCCCTCAAATGGGGGGCGATGGGCATCTCGGGAAGGTTCCCGGGATTGGTGCCAACAGCAGCTTCAGCCACGTCCACATCTGGCCAACGTGGTGAGCAAAGAGGCTCGCCATACCCAACTTGTTTAAAGGAGGACAAATTAGTGAAGTGCCTTTGCAGCATCCAGCCCTGCTCCCAGGCAACACGGCTGGGCCAAGGGAAGGGTCTGCCTGTCCTTCGCCTAACCGCAGCCTTTCTTGCTCTGACAGTGGGTTTGTGGTTCTCACGTTCTGCGTTCCGGTCTCACCTCCCGGCCTGAGGGCAGCCCCGGCGGTGGCTTTCCCAGCAGCCGAGCACTGCCGTCCTCTCGGCAAGGCCAACGCCAGCGCTCGAGGGCATCACAAGAGTCACCTCCACGCAGTCCCCGCTAACGACGGCCAGAGCCAGTCCCGCGGCTGGCGATTTTTCTCATAAACCTGCGCCTGGGTAGAAGGTTACAAGCCTAAAGTCTAAATCTAATCTTAAAGGCTACGAGGACACTGGATGCTTCTCAGAGGATAAATGGGGATCGCAGCGCTTGCAATGCACGCTGCCGAGGAGGCAGCAGTGATGTGCAGGCGTGGATGCTGGCAGAAGTACCACCAAAATCTGCCGAAGAGGGACCACCAGAAGAGCTCAGGAGCATCGGCTGCGCTTGGCTTTTGGCCAGGGCTGTCGAGCTGTTGGTGCGGTTACATGCTGCCGCTGTACCGAAAGTGGTGCGGCCATTTGGGCTTCCACCCACGTCTCTGCCTCTTCACTGCACCTCAGCACTTGGCAAGAAATTAGAGTATCAGCCAGAAAAGGATATTGTGCGTCCTAACATTTCAGATATGCATATAAATTAAAATATGCTCAAATTAAAAAAAAATAGGATCTGTAAGTTTGGACTGCCTCAGGGCAACAGTAAGTGACTTGTCATGTGCCCATTAAATTTGGATTTAATGAAGGACAATGTCGTCTTAGTACTTTAACAAACCTGTGCAGCCAGTACCTCACTGCAACATACAGTCTGGTCCCTCAGACGTAAAGATTGTCTCCCCATCAATGCGCAAACTAATTTATGTCATATAAATTTCTTTACTTTAAACATTTTAAAGGGGAAAATATATTCACTTATCAAATGGCTCTGCAAAATGACAGGTTGCAAGGCACAAATTGTTTAAACACTGGAAAATGTCTTCAGGGTGCCCTCATACTGTGAAACCTCCACAGAAAAGCTCTCCGAGACAACCTTCCCACCCACCCCCTGGGAAGCCAGTGGCACACAAACAAAAGATGTACTTTATCACTTTATAAAATGGCGCAATCTTAAAATGTAAATTAGCTAATTAATTTTTTGCAAATTTAAAATTATTACTCTTTATCAGTTCAGATATTAGCATCGTAGGTATGGTTGTGGGGCTACTCGTCTGCATGTTTAGAATGGATGCTTCAAAAATACAGTGTGTAAATATGGATTAAAAGAAGAGACTTTGTAATTTAAAAAGCTCTACTAATGGTTCTCACACTTCCGCATTTCATAATTTTTGAGAACCACTTTCCCAGTGATCTGTTTTGGAGACAGTCAAACACTTCATACACACATGTAAACTGACACTTTCAAATTCTGCTTATCCAGCTCAAAATATCAAATACTCAACACATGCAGGCCCAGAAGAGAAAATACTGTTTTCCAGAGAGAGTTCTGTTCCTGCTTTTTCAGGTCTCGCATCCCATTCCCTTTCCTTCTGCTACTGCCATAACACAGGTGCTCAGCACTGTTCAAAATCGGGGTCAAAACACTGAACAGGGGAAATTAAAAATGAAGCTATCCAAATGACCTGCCACTTGACAGTCCTGGCCGAGAGGGTTCAGCTCACATACTCCTCGCCTGGCCTGAGTTATCCCTCCCAGGGATGGAGGGAAGGAACAGCAACTGGTAACTCATCTCAACGTCTACAGCGCTCGCTCGCTGCGTGTAGAGGCCAACAGGAGCAGCATCCTCGGACACCGAAGGCCAAATTTTGGCTAGCGTCGTAGCTCCTTTTAGGAAAAAACTCTGAACAGTAACATAATAATGCACCTGCTCTAAATTTCCTAAACATTTTGCTATTAAGTGCAAATTGCCTCAAATGGGCCAGGACGAACAAAGGGCATTTCTAAGGAAAAAAAATCTCCGTGAGGTGCTCGACTGAGCAACTCTGCAGAACACCCTCGTGTTGGGCAGCTCCTCGGGAAAGGCCCCGGCGCAGCTCCGGAGCGATGCAGCGCTTCCCACTGCACCCTCCGAACATCCCCCATGCTCCAAATCATTATCCTTAACCTGTTTATCAAAAATTCATTACATGTAAATTTGATAGATAGTTCTCAATCTAGTAACGAAAGAGCTAAGTAAATTAACATCAAGCTAAGATTTAGTGTAAATTATCTAATCATTCAAAGTAGATATGAAATGCAAAACATGTGTTTTCTTTTTAAAATTTGATGCAGATTAGATGGCAGACGGAGAGGACCGGACAAATTGTACCACCGATGCATCGTGCAGCGAGGGAGCAAGGGGAGCGCGCGGCGCCCGGCGCGGCTCCGACGGGCCCTGGCGAAGGGGAGTCCGGCCACCCGCGACATGGTGCCCCGATCCACCAGCCAAGGTTGCCCTTCATTTTTTGGCTTAGGGTAAGCGAAGAGCCTGTTGCAAGGTGGGAAGAGCTAATTCTCATGGAAATCTGCTCAAAGCGAGTGCCTCTCTGGGACCTGAACCGCCACCGTTTCGTACGTGTGCATGGTTAAATAAACTGGTTAGCTTATGAGGAGAGGTGAGGAGGAAAGGGGGGCCCTCGCCCAGCGCTCAGGAACCCACGCCGCCCGGACGAGGTGCACGCGTGCCCCCGGCCCGTGGCATCCACGACGCCGGCATCGCCCCGGCTCCTCGAGGCGCAGGCTGCCTCTGTGCACGACAGCCGAGGGGAGAAGTAAGAGACTCTACAAGTATGTCCCCATCGGTAGGCTTGGGCAAAAAACACACTGAATTTACCCAAAGACTCCTGCCTGCTACTCCTCTCGTGCAAATTGTTATAAAGAGTTTCTCAAATCCATTGGCGTTTCGATCAAACGCACAAGGTCAGCAGCTTTCAGTCCTCTTCTGGCTTGTTTAGCTCCACTTTTATTTGTTTTTTTTTGTAACTGGCCAGAATTCATCAACAAGGTAAAGAAACAAGTTCTTGGGAAATTCTGGAGTTTTAAACTTCCTCCCCCCCCCCCCCCCCCCGATTTTTTGCTATAGGTCTGTAAACAATATAGATATAATATAGAATTTTGCACGACAGATGAAAAAAATTCACAACTCTGGAAAATATTAGCAGGAAGATTATTTTGCATTAAAGCTCAAGCCTCTATATGTTAAAGACAGTTATTAGCACACGAACACAAAGAACTGTAGAGACCCCTGTAAAAGCCAGAGGCCTGCGCGTTGCTAAACAAGCAGGGAGCAGAGCACAGCCCCCGGACACGGCGCTTTCAGCATCTCCCACGGCCTCTGCAGGAGGATGGCCGCGGCACGCACCAGCACGGAGATGAGAGTATCGCCGGGGACACGAAATAATGATTTTAAGTGCTTGAAACATGGAAGAGAACTGAAGACGATGAGCATTTTATTTTTGTTGAAACAAGTACTTCAGTCAACCCAACGCAAAAAGTTTTGCTTTGAAGTTTCGTTTGTATTATTTTGTTGAAAGTTAGCCAACTGCATTTCTACAGAGCAGGAAAAGGTTTTAACATCAGCTAAATGCTGAAAAAATGAAACAAAATATTTATGTCAGGTGCAGCAAATATTTTGGTTCAAAGAAAAGCGAAACCGGGAGGGAGTGCGAAACGCACCAAATCGTCTTCCTTTGGGTTCCTAACCCCCGTCCCTTCCCCTCGCCCCCCCAAGATCTCAGGTTCCCAGCAATTTGGAAAAAAACAAGATTCACCCATTCACCTTGCTCCTTGAGATTCATTTTTTCTGTGTATCAAATTTCTCAAGGAACTAATAAAATCTTTAAAGCTTCTAAAACCAAACGTTGCAATAGCCAGAACAGTCCCTAAGGGGACACCGAGGCTGCATCCGATGCTCCCTCTCGCTTCTGCCCTGCTTCCCCTCGGAAAAGTGCTTCACGAGCAGTGGATGAGTTCATCCCCAACACGTTACAGCAGGAAAATCCTGTTGTCCCGATTTTTTAAGGAGGAAAACTGAGCAACCAAAGGAGACACTGTGTTACATAAGGTGTGCCAATGCAAACAGACACAGAGTCTGTAGATAAGGTAAGTGGAGCAAAAATTACAAATGGTTTCGGACGTATTACTACCCTGTTTTGAATGTGCCACACTGTAAGGCCTGCTCAGTCCAGGACTTCACCAGCTCCCACTCGGACCTGCCTAAGCCTCCAACAGACTATTTATTTTATCACGCACAACGGCAAAGCTTTACCTGCTTTACCTGCTACCACGATGCAGTCTTCTCAGAGTTTTGAGCCCACGTCTGTAAGTGCTATGCAAGTGCTCAGCTGCTACGTCAACAGACATATTGTAAAATGATTAAATGAATAAATATTCAGCTATATGTATAAATGACCTATCCTAGGGGACAAGAGCCATTATTCACCGAGCATAATGCATCTAGAGGAAAGCAATGGAATTAATCAGAGGTCTAGAAAACCTGACATATGAGGAAAGATTAAAAGAATTGGGGCTGTTTATCCTAAAAAAAGAACATTTAGTAGAGGACATGGTAACAATTTTCAAGTATGTTGACAGCTGCAGCAAAGACAGAAGGAAAAATTAGTTTTTCCTGTTTATGGTGGACCAGGCGAAAATTAACGGGTTTAAATTGCAGCACTGGAGATTCAGGTCTTACGGTAGGAAAAAATTACTGAGCAATAGGAAGGGTGAAGTACCAGAAGAGGTTTCCTGGGGAATCTCTAACCCCGGCAGGTACAGACACATCCACCTCGTCAGGGACGACGTGGCAGGGGAGCCCTGCCGGGAACACGGCCCCCATCACATCCCCTGGTCCTTTTCCAGCCATGTTTTCTCATGAGCCCAGAAAAGCTCATTCTATTGGAGAGCACTGGAAAGTCTTGCTAATTGAATGTCAAAGCAATTAAAGCGGGTATATACCTCTCTCAACATTATCTTGACTTGATAAAATAAAGTTGTTTTGACAATGCATACTGACAATTTTTGATTTTCAACTGCAGCTATTTTTCTTGAGGCAACATACAGTAACTGTTTAGACTTCAGAGTGAATTTTAAAATATATGCAGAAACATTATTTTCAGAATATGCCTATTGGATAAAACTAATCATCAAGTTTCAAGGTATTTCCATGATCACAGCTCTTCGTAACCTAAGGCTTACTTCCCACCCACCCTCCCTACAAATGCTACTGGAGTACTACATGCAAAACACTCTTAATACAGTTTAACAGATTTGCCCTCCAGACATACCTACGTTCATGGTCCAGCCCTCATGATACCTAAGTACTTAGCATAAAAATTCAAGTATCTCATTTGCTATTATTCAGTTTTATTTTAACGATACAATATGCATAAATGTGCAAAATTCAGTAAATATTATTTTGTCAATACTTTTTGCATTATTTCTTTATTGTCATCTTCTATCCTGACTCAGCTAAACAGCACCCTTAATCCTCTAGCAATACGGCTCATGCTTTGAAGCTGAGCTCACCGCAGTACGAGCTGATCAGAGAGAGAATCCAACAAGGCCAAACAAACGGGAACAGGAACTCGCGCCGAAACGCACGTCCTCCCCGAGGAGAGCAGGGAAGGACATGGAGCCCACTTAGCTGTAGCTCCTACCAAAGTCGGTTGCCTGGAAGAGAGGCCCAAGCCGTGAGCAAAGCACACGAGCAGCTGTCCTGGCTCAGACCAAAGCTCTGCCTAGCTCACCGAAGGGTATAGCACAGCACAGCACCGAGATCCAGCGCTATTTCCCCAGAAGACCCTCCCAGCAATCTGACTACTTGCAGCTGAGGGATTTCCGGAGTCAGAGGTAGCATCTTTGCATCCGATAGCCTTCATCGGATCAGTGATCTTGCTCGGCCGCCCTTCCAGACCGTGCAAACTTCTAGCAGTCATAATCCTCGGTGGCAAGGAGTTGCCCAGCCTAACTACCTGTTGGGCGAGAAGCACTTCTTCGTGGCTGCTTACTTTGAGCCTGCCCATCTGCCAGCTCCGAGGCCTCCAGTTCTTGGACTGGAAAAGACAGCAAACGATTGATGTCTACTAACCACCTCCAGGCCAAAGCTGACTTCCACCGGGGGACCCACCACCCCGCCCCAGCTGTCACACTGCCAGCCGGAAGGACCTAACCCTCCTGGGCATTTCCCATATGGAAGCTATCACATAGCTCTGATCATCCCCGTCACCCTTCCGTGAACTCCTCCAGCTCCGCGGGTCTTCAGGAGCTCGGAGGACCACAGCACACACACGCCACGAGAAGAGCCTGCAGGGGCTCGTGCACACGCGGCGGGACAACAGTGCTTGTGGTCACATTCTCCATCCCCTTCCTAACACTTCCTAACGCTGCTTGCTTTCTGCTGATGCCCTCCAGCGCTGCCTATTATAATAACGTCAAAATACGCTTAAATGCTTTTCCGAATGAGAACACTAAACTTCAGTTGTCCTGTCTCCTCTTTTTTAGATCTAAATTTCCTCGAACCACTCAAACAAATACCCACAGACATGCCTGCATCCTTGCAAAACATCTGAAGCACAGGGTGCTGCCCCCATGTGCAGGTTTGGGCACTCGGCAGAGCTCAGTTTCCCCATCGCTCTCCCAGGGCCATTGATCATATTAAGTATTTCCAGTTGGAAGAAACGCACTTCAGAGAGCACTTGCATGAAAGAGAGTATGTGCAGAAAAAGAAATGTTGATGGTTGCATGCGTCCTTCACATTTCTATTACAAAATAAGAGAGAGGGAAAAACTCTAAAGGAGGGCTTTTGTTTCTCCCAAACCACTTCAAGAGCAAAAACGTGTGAAAGCTGCAGCAGTGCTTTGAAGCGGGGCTGTACAGACAACGCGGTGAGGAACAAGCCTCCGTCAGTCTGGGCGGCTGAACAGGAAAGGTGAAGTTTTGGTACGTCAGTCACCTCCACGCCTGTAACCCGGCATGCATATCCACCATGGGAGCATATCCAACGCAGCGCCTGGTGCAAAATTCACCTATTTGGCTTCATATTATGCATGAAGTACTGAAAATTAACTCTGTTCGTAACTACCTTACCATTCATTCCTATCTCCTCTTACGAAGTAAGAGTTTAGCAAAAGACTTTGAGAAGATGAACTTGCTTTTCAAAAGACAGTATCGAAAGACGGAGAAACCTGAGAAAGAGGGTAGATTGAGACTGACTTTTCCAATAACTAACAATTTGCCTGATGTAAAATGCAAACATGTTGGGTAAGTTACTTATGAAGAGTAATTGGCCAGCTCTGTTAAGTAGGGACATTTAAGAATGCTGCTATCAATCTTTGACCTTTGTAAATTATATTTCCAGAGCTCTGGTCGCACACCTTTCCACAGCACTGGCCTACGTGAGATAAAAAATAAATGCCTTTATTTATTTTCATGTTTTTTTCTTTCCTGTCCTTTGCCTAAGTAGTATATTAAATGCAGCTCACTCTTCCTAATGCCTGCACTTATGGAGCTCCTTCTCCAGCGCTTGGCTGCAAAGTCTCAACATTGCTACAGAAACTTGCCCAATGCTTTTTTGCATTCTTCTACAAGCTCTCCCTCACATTTCCGTCACAAGTGAAAAAAACCTAAAAAGTAAATGTACATCGGTAAAATACTGTACAACAGTGTAATAACGACATTGTACGTTACTGAAGATGAAAGTGTTGTTTATTTGCAAGCCACGAATAAACACTTGAAGTATGTTAAAAGGAGAGGGGGGAAAAGAGGAAAGGGGAAGACGGGAGGCACCCAGGGAACCATCCTCAGTCTGGCGGGTGCTGGGACACGCGAGCGACGGGCAGCATCGCTCACCCGTCCTTGCGCGGCCGACGGGGACAGAGCAGCCCCGCGTTTCCTAAGCTGCTATTTACAATAACATGTAAAACGCTGGTTGCAGATGTGTTACTCATGCGGTCAGTCACCCGCACGCTTTCTACGCCCTGCCTCGGCCCATGCATCACTTCACCGAACAGCGGAGAGAAAGGAAAAAAACCAGGCAATGTGCAAACCTCATCACTGACTAAATAAATAAGGGGGACAGGGCTTCTCAGTTACTCTGCGATGCAAACCACAAACACTAGCAAGGAAGCAATCGGCGGTGCATAAACTGAATTACCCAGTACGTTACTGCTCCATAGAAATAACGCAAACGATTGATGCCAAATTCACGCCACCGAGCCCGGCCGCACCGAGCGCCCGGCACGCGGGGATCAGGGGGCCGGCAGTGCCCCCTCGGCACCCGGCTTTTGCCCTCGCACCTGGATAGAGCACAGCCTCTCATTTCAGACCTTCCTGCAATGCTATAAGCACCAGATAAATTAATATTTCGATAAGCAGAAGAACATACCAGACAACCAATTCAGGAAAAAGGACTTAACCATCATTTTTCTCATTAGGAGTCTTATAAAAATGTATACTTATCATGTCTATTTGATAAAATGTGAAGATATCAATTGAAAGGCAGTTCGCATTAAAAATCATTAAAAATAACACCCAAGAAGCAAATTTGTCTGATACTGCTTTCCAGGAAATTGCTATTTTTAACCCAGAAAGCCTCCAAACCCGCGTTTGCATGGATACTGTTGTGCAGGCACCAAACCACGTTTATTCGTGGCTCCACCAAACTCCAAAGGCAACTGCGTCACACCAGAGACCAAGCTGGACATCGTACCTACATGCTACTCCTTTTCCTTTTTCAATGACTTCTGCAGGCGGTGCGGCACGCTGCAGACCGTGCAGGTCATCCGCCGCCTGCCCTGGCCGCTGCGGAGGGGACCGTGCCACCGCCACCCGCCCCGGCCCTCCGTGCTCCCACCTCGCACGCCTGCACGTCGGCAAATCCAGAGCCTCTCCGCTGATATTAAAGGTGTTGGTCCAGATTTACACCAGAGCAAACGAGCGCACGGCTTGACCTTTTCTCTCCTTCCTCTCAGACCCCTTAATGGTTTTTTTTAATAGAAAAGATAAAATATTTGTAAGACAAAGGAAATCCCTCAAATACCATGTAAATTCCCCTTCTAATTTTCCCAGATTCATTTTGAAACTCTTTTAGGAACACCAGGAAGAGAAGCCGGCAACACTCCTCCGCGGGACTCTCCTCTCCCGGGGCTCCTCCCTGCCCCAATTTGGCGCCCACCTCTGCCAGATGCCCCAGGAAAAATGTATTTTAACGTATTTTCCCCGGCCATAAGTCTCCTTTTAACTTTTACTACCTCCCCAAAGCTGCCGAGGTTCGCTCTTTGGCATTTACTTATTCGTTTTCGGTAGAAGAGCACTAACTGGGTTAATACAGGTCTAGATTTGTTGTGTCGTCCAAAGTTAGCAACGAGCACGGCCCTTCCGAAGGGAGCGAAAATAATGCTAAAAACTTTATTTTTACTCTTTGCCTTGCAGCAAGTACTGCTGCCAGAGTCAGAAAGGCCCACTTTGATCGGAGCCGTTTTTCTGAAGCCACGTAATCGCAGAAGAGCGGCATGACTCACTTCTGAGTCATCAGCAGCACAAATACAGCTTTCATGGACCGCAGTAACTGCTCACCAAGCCCTCCCCACCGGGGAGACCCAAACTGAGTGTCGCACACCAGAAGCCAGAGGCTGCAGTTTCGGTACAGAACGTTTTGGGGGAGAAAAAAAGCAGTCACTGCAAAGATTGCCCCCTCCCCCCCAAAAAAAGGTTTATTATTATTATTATGTATTCCTTTTACAGGAGCTTGCCCACAGATTAGGAGCCGTGCTAACGGGCAGTATGGCAAAATACACACAGTGAAGAAAAATACACACAGAAAGTGGCACATCACGTAGTCCCTTGCTACGGGCCACCCAGGGAAAAGGAGCAGCAGACGTGTCAGCTAAGGCTCCTGGATGTGTCCCAAAGGGAAAAAATGGGAGACTGCAGCCATTTATCTTGGGAGCAGTGTCCGAAAGCCTTCCAGCAAAGAAAGCCAATGGGTTAGAAGCAGCTTAATTGTGTTTTGCTCCATTTACGTCTATGCATTAAACTACTCCTTCCCCTCAAAAACGCCTCCAAAGCCCTCAGCAGACTCCCACTGTCACCACACTTTTTTGCAAGGTTTAGCTCACCTGACCTCAGCCATTCTCACTTTATCCTTACACTTTTTGACCCCCAAGAAATAGGATTATTCAGCAAAAACATATGTGTGATTATTTTTTCCTTCCCAGGATCCTTCTCAGCACGCTGGACCTCCCTGCCGACAAGGCTTCCCCTCCAGCAGCCTCCGAAGCTCCCTGCTGCTCCCCGTCCCCACGCGCGTTTCCCTCTTCATAGCATTTGCTTTAGGTCCACCCTCCACCCCTTCCATAAAATTCCTTTAATTCCTTTATGTGCAGAATTACTGTTCTAAAACTGCAGCTTCCAGTATTCCGGGTCCCATCGCACTTGAACCACTTCAAGCATTAGTATGTTTTGAAATAAATACCATGTGAGCAAATCCTGTCCCAGGTATTTGATTGCATTTGATCACTGAATCTTCCATACAGAACATCCTGTGCATTTTTATTTCTGCTACCTTATTTTCTTTCCTCCTCTTAAAACACACTACGCCTATTAGGGATTAGCAGGCACAGGATGGATATTATTAAATATTAAATTTTCTATAGTATAGGTAATTTGGAGTTTGTCAGATCTGAGTCTCAGTAAGTTATGAACTCAAAATTTGTAGACTAAAATAGATTATACATTTTATTGGATCTCCACAGGGCAGCACTCATCTTTTTTTTTTTTAACCTCGGCCAGTAACAATTAGTATGAATTTATGACAACAATCTTACAATAGATATACCCAAAAGTTTACAAACACTCACTTTATTGCACTCCTAACCCCCATCCCAAACCCTGCGAAACTCAGCAAACGCAAGCCCTTCCCAAGACTGCTGGAAACCAGAGGTGGCAAAACGCGGTTTGTGTTTTACACCAAGATTTAATATTTGGCTTTGACCCTATATGGTTAAATCCCTCAGGTGTTGACAAACCAGAATTTTTAAGGAACAAAATTAACCAGTAACAATCCAAACTGGCAGGCACAGATGGTGACGGCCACCCCGGGCTCTCGGCACGGCCCCGGCTCCTGAGCGGCCCCGAGTTCCCGGACCCTGCAGCAGGAAGCAGTGGGAAATGGGGCCAGAACTACGGATCTGGGCCCAAAGACCTTAAAAGCACAGAAATCAAAGCTGTCTAAAATGTCCGGGTATTTGGGGTACAAGAATGTTTCTTTCCTTTGGAGTTTTCCCTAATTCCTCTGGACAGACAGTGGGAGACAACCAGAGCTCCATGGTCTAGGCTGCAATTTAATCCACCAAAAATATCTGGTTCTTGGGTGATTTTTGACCACACTAAGTTCTCTGGTTCCAGCTCTACACCCCCCGCTAGCACGTCCTTACCTTTAAGCAGTAATTTGCATGTTTCAAGGAAAAAAAAAGCTTTTCACGTCCTTAAAAATATAACCTTTTGCTTAACACTTTGCCAGGTTATCTGCAGAATGTCAATTCTTTTAGGAATTATTGTTGCAAAAGAGAAATTCAAGACCATTTATGCCTATTTTTCACTGCGGCCAGCCTGGAACCCAAAGAGTAGAGCTATTTCTTTATTTACGGCTATTCTGCGGCATGAGCGAGAAAAGGTCTCTCTTCCTCGTGAGCCTGAGCAACCAGAGGGAGCAACCCAAAAGCCAGGAGAGGGAGAGGATTCCTCAACGCGGCTCGACGCGTGCATCCTCGGAGGACCCGGGGTACCTCCTCCTCTCACAAGCAAAACAGGCAACTAGCAATTTGCTGCTCTTCAGCACCCAGACGTTTCCGTGCGTCTCCGAGAGATGCGGTACGCAACGGCACCAAAAACATTCACGTTTGTCACCAAAATGGACCCTGCTGCAGCAGAGCACAAATCTGCGCTCACCGTCAACGACGAGCATCAGTGCAACAGATAACATCACTCCTCAGTGTTAAATACAGCACAGATTTGTTTATTATATACTTATTTCTGTGTTTATTTTGTAGAAGTTAACACAGGCAAGTTACTACTAAATACCAAGAAAACATCATTTTGAGCATTTGAGGCTTAATTTTTAACTAATCTAACTAAAACAGCTTCACCACCTCGTTTCAGTTTTGATCTCGGAAGTCGCTCTTTCTCGCCCCGACCCCAGAGCGCCCCACGCCAGCGCTACGCCGGCCGACGAGCCGCGAGCAGGCAGCCGCTGCAAAAGGAAAGCGGAGCAAAGCAAGCGCGGTAGCTGGTTTTCAATACTCTGCCTGCGGAAAACGGAGAAAATTGGTGGGAGTGGGTAATTAGGAATTCAGGCAGATAGCCCTCACTCCAGCAATGCCAAACAGTGCTATCAAAGCCAACAGTTTTTATTAGTTTTTGTAATCTGATGTAGAGTTACTTCTTCAACAGGCAATAGGGATCAAAATAAGCTACAACTATGTCTAAAGTTAAAAAAAAGTAAATCGAATATTAAATGATCAAATAAAAAGGCATACAGCAGCGGGAGTACCCTGGTACTTCCAGCGCACTCAAATAAGAAGGGCGATGACAAAAAATAAAAGTTAACAATATGGGATGCAGGCTGACTAGCAAATCTCTGTGGCGAGGTAGGGAGCAACTATCTATTCTTAATGCACTTCTGTGAATGTCTACTGTACACTAAAATACCTCCTTCTGTACGGCTGTGTCTATGTACACATGCATTTATATATATACACACAACCAGAAAAAAATACAGGAATAAAGTGTGCACACATACATTCGACAATCCTTAGATTACTCCAAGTGAGAAGCTGCAACAAATCTAACCGTGGGGACCTAAAGCACAACTTTTGCACAAAGAAACTGAAATGCTTCTTCTCATCCATCGGATTAAATAAACTTAGAAAAATGCATTACTATTTTTCTTTTAATTTCTCACATCTACCACCTTTCTCTCCTCACGCACTCTAGCTGCTACGGTACCACAGGCAGTGACATACAGACAGGGAAGGGACATGACATACATAAAGCAAACAGAGGCTGAACAAAACACAAGACGACGGCATTTACAATCCAGCTGACAAAGCCAGTCACTTCACTTTAAATAATGTGGCAGGCAGCAAAAATATAGTAATTACAAGAATTTCATTTTCATTAACTAATAAACCAAGGAAAACAATTTAAGTATCTGAATGTCATTTTTCAAATGAAAATAAACTGTAAACATTTGAATAACATCACAGCAGGGATAATATACCTAAGGAAACCTATTGAAATATGCTAGTGAATTCATCCTCTTTTATCACATTAAAACTGCAATTGACTGTAAACCTCCTACCACTCTCCACTGAGACTTTAATTGTAAAGATTCCTGTTACATATCATATTAGAATTTAGTTAAAATTGTAGAACACATTATTTCCAATCAGACAGCCAACCATCACTCACAAAGATTTTTAAAAAGGTGATTAATAATTCATCTCAGATAAGGAAAAGATCTATATTTATACCATCTTCTCAGCCACCATAAACTACCTGACAATTGTTCAGTAATGATGCCCAGTAAATTCTTTAAAATGGTAATTTGTCATTCTGTCACTTCATTTGTGACCTAAAATTCCTCACTTGAGGCATCATCAAATAAATTAATCACTTTCCAGGATCCATTTCTCTGTTCTGCACGTTATTATGCCCAGGCTCTCTTGTGTTTCTCTTCATTTACATATATTTAATGGCTCAGCAGTGGTTCACTATGGCACATAACGCACACATCTCATTACAGGTGAAATATTCTAACTGCCACTATCACTGGGAAAGAAAATAACTCTCCCAATTTAATTTTCCTGATGTAACAAAACCATGATTCTTCACTATGAAATGTTGATGCCATCCATCAGTCACAATCAATAAAATCATCATAGAAGTACGCCTTCTTTAGCATCATTCCTTCATACTGGTATTATTTGAGGGAGGTAATTAAACTCATAATATGTAATGAATGTAAATGAAGAAAAAACCCTCATGTTCTCCCTCTAACTATGCTTATTTTACTGCTTTGATTTAAAGTATTTTTACATCTTACAATCTATGAAATACACAAAGCCCTGAAGGAAAGGCATCAGAAGTACAGTAAGCATCAATCAAGCCATATAATGACTAATTAAAAAGGAACATATTTTAACATTAAAAAAACACCAAATGCTGTTATTTATAGATTTTTCACTTAAAATGATGCATTCCCTCTGGACTAATATATTTGCTGCCTTTCTGAAATATAGATTGCAATACGCTGGTTTGAGGTACTGTTGCTTGCATGCAGCAAAAAAAACAGAGTGATCTTGTGGGTATCTGGTCCACCACAAACATCTTAAAGAAAATAATGGGAAAAAATGCAGTCTATTCTAACGCTAGAGGGAAAAACCTTCATAATTCCCGGTATTAGATATATGCCTGTGCTCAAATCAGGCGGGACAGCAAGCCGTCTCTTAGAAATCGTAACTTCTAAACATGCTTAAAGTAGTGCAGGAAAAATTTTCACTTTTAGAGCAATACGTTGTTCCATAAACGGCACGAAGACGTTCTCTCTTTCACCTGTTTTTCTCCCTTGTAAGCGGGAGCGAGGACCGGCGTTCCCAGCACGGCACACATCCATCGGTGCCTCCCGCAGCGCTGCCAGCGCGAGCATCCTCTGCCAGGACAACGTCCCGAGCACGAGAAATGACCCCTTTTCTCCCCAAAACATGGGAGAACGTATTTTTAAGGCCAGCTTAAATCAGGGAAGGGGAGTGGGAAGAGGTGGCTGGAGCTCAGCCTGGCCAGGAGCCCCGGGTCCGTGCTGGGAGCAGGCCTGCGAGGCTTGGACAGGTGGCAAGTCACAACCTGGGCTGCAAAAGAATCAACTCACAGGGATTTATATCTGCGCTTTCCTAAGCTTTGCCTCTGCTGAGCTTTGCAACGGACGCGCAGCCCAGCTGGAAAGGCTTGGGCTGCTGATCCTCCTCCAGCGCCGCTGCTTCCCGGGACAGACGGACATGCCGTGAGTGTCCAACACACTACAACACATCCTAGTTGCATTTACCATGCAATCAAAATTATATATTTTTTTAAAGTTATCCTTTCCTTGGCACTTCTTTGCTAAGAGATAACAGAGCGTTAACCCCTTGGTGCCGAAACTCGCTGGCTTCCGTTGCACGGGCACCAAAGAGCAAGACAAGCTACTACCCTGGAGAAAGGGAAACTCCGCATTTTGGGGGGTTACTCCATTGGGGGGTTACTCCATTGGGGGGTTACTCCATTGGGGGGTTACTCCATTGGGGGGTTACTCCATTCTGCCACCACATTCTGCACACGAACCCCAACGCCAGCCGGTCCCAGCCCTGGGAGGACCCACGTGCTTAACGTGCCGCGTGGCCGCAGCAAGGCACCCTGCACAACCCCGACCTTAGAGCAGCCAAAACTGGCTCAGACCCCACCAGCTCCCCATTCCCCACCCCCACGAAGCTGCGGTGGGGAATTCATCGTGCTTCTCCCACGCCAGCCAGCTCATCCAGAGCTAGACCCCACAGTACTTCAGCTTGCCCCCACATAATAGGAGAGCCCAGCAGTACAGGTTCAGCACAGATTTCAATCCAAACTCTTAATAGCGACTTAAATACTAACTTTCACACTAGATTCCAACTTGGATGCCTACTCAGCTTTGAAAGGCAACTTCAGTGGTATTTTACCACTTGGTAATTACTGCACTTTGAAGCCCACTACTCAAAATGCAAGTGTTCAAACTTTGATGCCAGAGTTGAATATCTGGTTTAAGTCCTCACTTCCATTTTCTGTCTGCAAACTGCAGAGATTGACCACATTGATTTCCCACAGAGAAATATTGCAGGGACTTACTAAAATCAGGATCTATTTATCAAATTGCTACACACAAGCTCAGCACTATTCTGCAGCCACTGTTTGCTCAAATAAACAAAAACACATTCCACATCTTATTTCATATTCAGCAGATGTTTGTTTTAGCATAGTGCTGAATTTGGGATTATTTGTAACCTAATAGCTACGGACTACTAGAGTGGCACTAGCACATGGTTAATCCCTGGTGATGTTCTTGCCTGTTACCTAAATCTGGCATTTCTCAACTCGCCCATGCACTGAGGCCACCAGACTGCCTCTGGGGAGGCTGCAGGTTCACATTTTGTCTTTGACTATTTAATTTCAGGGAACATAAGAACATTTATGATCTTTACGATGTCGTGAAATGCAATGCACGCCCCATGGAAGCAAACAGCAGAACTCCCACTGATTTCCACAGGACCAAGACTCCACTGTTACATTAAGTCCCAATGACAGAAAAGAGGAAATATTACTTCAGTGTGTTTCTGTTTTTCTCCTTTTTTCAATAACTACTGTCATTGCCGCTTGTACGCGAGGCCCAGGAGATAGAGTGGGACACAAGGCTCTCTTCTAGCCATCACAACACTTGGGCATAGCACAGCCCTCTCCAAGGCATGTTACAACCCATTAGCGGGTCTGCTGCTCACGGCGAGTACTGCAGCTCGGGCAGGACCAGTCTGCTGCCTGGGCACGGGTAACTCTCCAGTGTTTTAATAACTACTTACATATCTAACAGATGCCAAAGTGCACATCGGGGTGAATATGTTATGAAACAGAACCATCATTACATTCAGTCTGGTAGCTTTGGTCTTGTACTTACAATGTAAATGAGCTTGTTCTCAATTAGGAGAGGCATGTTTTAATGTGGTTACTTATTCCTCTGCGGTCCCTTGGAATTACATCGGTTCTCTGTTCAAAAGTTTTTTGGGTAATTTTGTATTTATTTTTATAAATGATTGCCCAATGACAACTTCAACAATGCTGAACACAAAAGCAGTTTGATACAAGAAAGAGCAATACAGCATGTTAGCCCTACTGAGGGCTTAAAGCTAAGTCTAACATGGCCCAAATCATCCTAGTGCACTTTTCATAATATTTTCATTGCACAGGTGTAACTTCTATAACAAAGCGCATGGGGGAAAATGAATCTGGGAATGGCAGTTCTTATAGTCACTTACGCGCTACCTTTGCCCTCACAAATACTATCTGTGAAAGAATAGATCTTTTGCTTATAAAGAAATTTGTCTATAAAAAGTTGTATTTATGAGATTAAAGGCAATTAAAAGAAAAATTTGGTCCTAAGACAAAATGGTTTTGGTTCTAAACCTTCGGATCTTGTTCTGTGTTTTAATAGCAACTGACTATTAACAAAACATTCCAGAGAAATAATAAATTTATACACATCTAGAGCTTGAATTGCAGATCATGGGTCTTGAAGACGAAATTTGCACTCTAGTTTGACTATTTCCCTTCTGTGGTTACGATGAGCTGAAGTTATACTGGCAGTGAAGCCAATCTTCAGTGCTCTTCCATGGGTTGTTCTGGAGCACTTTGCAACTCTAGAGTCCAGGCGATGAGTTTTTATAGGTAGAAATGAAGAGGCATCAGCTTGATCAAGCTTCAAGACAGCTTCAAAGACAGCCAAAGCTGAACACGGACTCCACCATCAACGGTAGCACGTTTCAACCTCAGATGGGGAGACCACCAAGCAGGATACCAAAAAAAGTACCAGTAATGCTGCTTATCTTGCCTCAAATATCCTTTCTTAAGTGTCTTTTTTGTTTTTAGCTGTATACCACATTGCCAAATTTTCACCATCAGTCTGGTAGACCTTTCATGTTTCTCCCCATTTCAGAAGGAAGTCTTGGGAAGGTGAAGCAAAAATCATCAACTAAGAGAGATTAGGTGGAAACAACTTCTAAACTGCATTTACCTTTTTAGAAAGCCTCAAGAGTCCCCATGTTTTGAATTAAGTGACCCAGCTCCAATGCTCAGAGCTGCAATTTGGAGTCGGACAGGGAGATCACCCCAGGGCCAGACACACGTCTCCGCTGTCGCTGGAAACATCCCTCCCCGGCTCCTGGCCCACCTCCGTGCTCGCTTCACCGGGCTCGCAGACCTGCGGACGACTTTCTGCACGTTTCTGCTCCTGGCAGCAGAGAACGCAGGCAGACACGGCAGAGCTCCCGCGCTTCCCGAAGGGGCTCCGGCACCTCCGAGCCTTCCCGAGGCCCCTCGCTACCCGCTCCCGCCGGCTGCCCTACACCAGCATTATCACAAAAGCCAACATTAAACCACGGCCCATCTCTTCTGCCACACTAACTTTCCGAGTACACGTCAAATACGTACATTTTACTTTAACGTTTTTAAGGCCAACTTCTTCGCAGCCAGGAATACCACCGATTCCCAATAGCCCACGGCTGGTTCCTGGAGGTTTTTAACAAACCACTAGCAACATACACATTTTATGCCTCTCAGGCCACAAGCAATGGCTCGTGCCGTCCATTTAGTCCACTGCATCCATTTGTTTGGTTTCTACAGGTGCCATCCATCCCCGGCACGGATCTAACCACCACCGAGGCCGACAAAACGCAGGGACTGGCACGGCTTTCGCCTACGTTGAAAACAAACCCACTCACCAGTGAGAGAGCTTGGAAGCACTGAAAAGTTGAGAAAACTCTGGAATTACCTGTAAAATCCCAGTTTAGCTGTATGCACGGTAGGCAAGAGCCCTGCCAAAAGGCAAACGCCGGCTCCGCGGGGCAGCGGTCCCGGCGCTTGCAGCTCTGCCGAGCCGACCCCAGCGCCGGTGCAATCCCTCCCGCGCGGAGCGATGCCCGCGGCCGGCCAGCACACGCAGCCGCCCGGCTCCGGGCGGGATCCATGCATCTGCACGCACGCCAGGAGCTGACACCCTCCGAAACGCTGCCAGCATCAACATCTAATCGATATGCATGTTCACCAGCAAAGCTGACGCGTACATCTGTTCTGTGAAAAAACATACATTCTGCCTCTAGTACAATCAGTGTAATTAAAAATTAACATGCATTAATTGTTAGAGCTGATGTAAACAGCTGATGTTCCACTTAGCCCTGTCTTCTGTACATATCATTAGGCAAAGCCAAATATTGTTAAGTAAACAGGCAACACTTGCAAAAAGAAATAGAAAACTAATTCCAACTAAATAAATTGACGACGCAGTGCAAGTCATATTAAAACAGTCAAGATAATTATTAGGCTACTGGACTAACAGAGAGAAAATCATAGAAGACATATTTAATTGTCTGAATCTCATTTCGGCAAATGTATTTAGGCACAGTGTGAAATACGATTTAACTCGCGTGCGTGTGCAGTTCTGTTTCCAGAAGCAGGATGCGCAATAGGACGTTGAAATAAAAATGCGAGTTGGAGTTTGATATGCAGGTAGAGCAAACAGCTTCTAAACAGCAGCAACCTCGACCAACTGCTGCGCTACCCGGGGCTCTCGGGAGAGAGGCAGGTCGGTTGTGCAGCGCTAAAGGTTTTTCTTCCTCAGACACATCTGCGAAACCCCCGTCGGCGCCGGGGGAGCCGCGGGAGGAACGCGCTCCTCAGGAGTTGCAGCCTACTTTTTATCGCTGTTATTTAAATGTCATAGCAAAATCATTCCTCCAATTTGTACACAGAAAACCTCGCGCGAGCCCCGGCAAGCCTGCTCGGGGCTGCTGCCTCAGACGCGGCGGCAGCGCTGCGGGTTGCCCCGAGGGCACCAGCTGCCTCTGTCCCCGGGCTGCTCTGCCGCCGCGCTCGCCCGTGCCTCCCGCCGCCCCGGCCCTCTCCGCGGGGACAGGCCACGGCCGGGCGAGGCTGCAAACCCGAATCACTTACATCCATCACACGCCAGGCTCCCTGAGGTCTGGGGGTTCTCGTTTCGTTTCTACGGCATCCACTTCACGTGGAAACGCTGCAACGCTGTTTTGCAACAGACTGGGTGAACTCCCTGCGCTGGGGGCTGCTGAGCGACCCCACCAGCTGCCCCGCCGCTGCTTCCCACGAGTCCCATCTCGGGGTTTTCGGGCACGTCCGCAGGATCGGCACCCGCTCTCTGGCTCAGCAGACCCCCGGGGCCCCAGCTGCGCCGTTGGGGTGCCCCCAAGCCACAGTCGCGACCCGCTCTCATCGGGGGGCATTTGCAATGCAAAAGGCACGTTAAGCAAGATGCCACCACCACCACCACGTCCGCCTTATCTCGGTGCTGCAGCGGTGGGAACGGGAGAGCGGATGCAGAAGAGCGCAGAGACCTGGCTGTCCAGGGCCTTGGCACGGCCGTCCCATCCCTGTCCCCGTCTTGCTGATGGGGGCTGCTGTGGCTGCACCACCCCCAGAGACCCCTCCAAACGCAAAAGCGAGGGAAGCAGAGCCATCGCAGCGATGGGAATACAGCAATCGGGGACTGAAAACTAGTCCCAACAGCCTTGGTGGTGCATCTAGGGTTGAGCATCCGCTCCAAGAACCTGAAAGAAATCACTGGAGACCCCAGCAGAGCAACGGTAACTCCCCGCAGAGCGCACACGCGGGGAGATAGACACCTCCTGACACCTTTCCTGCAATCCATCGATTGTAACATTGGTTTTCTTGGAAATCTTTAAGGCAAAGAGAAAAACATGCCATCCCTCCCATTAGTGGCAGATAACTGCAAATGATGTAAGTTAAACATATTTGATAGAGATGTTGGAACATACTTTGAACAAACACCCTCATTAAAAGCTCGCCAAAATAAAGACGATGGTTTTGATGTTTCCACACTACATATTAGTTTCCTCAGAGTTTCGTTGGGCTCGTTAGAC
The DNA here is from genome assembly GCF_036370855.1 of Dromaius novaehollandiae. Taxonomy (NCBI): domain Eukaryota; kingdom Metazoa; phylum Chordata; class Aves; order Casuariiformes; family Dromaiidae; genus Dromaius; species Dromaius novaehollandiae. Next base: position 1,500,449 of record NC_088104.1, on the reverse strand, counting down.
GTATGCTACCATCTGACGCAGCGTTGGTAAAACATCCCAGTTCTTGGGGCCCTTCCAGTTGCAGGCGCTCCTTTTTGACTGAATCTTGCAGGTTTGCCGTTTTTGGTCACAAAGGACCCGCACACCTTGGGGACCAAGTCGCTGCCCACCTCCCTCCCCGGCAGCCCCGCGCGGGTTCCCAGCGCTGCTCAGCTGCTTCACAACAGCACCAGGCTCATGATGAACCAAATGAGTCCTGATTTGTGCGATTTAATGTCCTAATGGCTCGACTAGTTAGGTAGATAATTACGCAGTATGATTTATCCAACCCATTTATAAATATTTATAATAATGGATAGATTAACCTTTGGGATTTCTCTCTCGCAATCCCTTTGGTTGGAGGAGGATCGCTACACACGGCCGCCCGTGTCCGAACGATGGTGCGCGGGAGGCAGGCGACGCGGCTGGGCGGCCGTGGCATCTCCGTCCGGCACCGCACCACCTCCACTTCCCCATGGCCAACGGTCCTGGGGGAGATGTGCCTCTCTCCAGAGTTATTTCCTACTTTTATTTAATCCAAAAAAAGAAAAATAATCACAAGGGAAGAACCTCAGGCTTCCACTTTGCAACACTACCGATGCGACCTGCAATGCAGGAGGAAAAGCTCAGTTTTTGGACCTCCGAAACCACTCGTTGTGCAGGAAAGTCTCAGATCAAAGTGTGCATGAGCTGGAAAACTTGCTTGGATGAGTTTGTTCCTGCAGCCTGGAACGGGGTCAGAGCAGAGGAAAACATGCGCGGCGGCTCAGGGGCAGAGCAGTGTCCTTGTGCACGGCGGCGAGTCCCCGAGCGCCAGACCGGCGCTTTGTCCGCCACCAAAAGAGCAGGGTTCCCGCAGCATCGCTGCGAGAAGAGCTCAACCTGGGAAACGGGGCGCTCGCCTGCAAAAAGCCGGCAAAATCCCAGGGAAACAGGACTACCTGGTGCCAGCGCACTGCAACGGCTTGTCAGAGAAATCAGTGCGTTTTTCACAATTCTTCTCCAAATCCATTCCTTGCATTTTAAAAACATCCTGATGCAGAAGAAGTCAGATCCAGCACTTCTGGTCTAGCAGAACTGCTTAAGACAGGCAAATCATGCTCAACGCAAATTAGATAGAAACAAAGAACCGAAATGGCTCCTCATGGTAATTCTCTTGCTGGGATGCCCCAGCCGGTGCTGGAGCAGATCCCGTGCCCGTCACCTTGGTGAGTATTGACACAGCACAAACCTTCCAGGTCACGGCTTTCCCGTCCCAGCAATGTCACAAAAAGCCACAGAACAAACAGTCCATGGCCCTAGGTAGTAAAAGCCAGTGGAAACCAGACACAAGTTTCCTTAGATACTTTGGAAAATTGTTCCCAAGATCATTAAAATACTGTAGAACTAATTATTACTGCATCCTGTAATTGCTAATAACTTGTAACATATCTCTTTGCTTAGCAAGAGCATTACCATATTTATAGTTTGTTATTTTATAATTATTTGAATTATATTTAAATAAAACTATTCTGGCAATGAAAAGAGAATACCTGGGAATAACTACAAAAAGACAAATACTCAATTTTTATTTCTCGAATTTCACTAAAAAGCAAACTGCTTTTGTACTCCAAGATTGAACTGTGGCACTTTTCTTTATCACTGCACGCTTAAACAGACATTGGTTTTGTCATAAGTTACTAAGTTTTAAACAGTCAAATGAAGAACAGGGCCAAAAAAAACCTTTAAGATATTTTTCATTTATCAGATGATCAGAAGAAATAAAATTTTGATAGAACACATTTGGGGCTTAAAACCTCATATCAGCCCATGCAAACTATTGCACCTATAAAAAAAACACCCCTATTTGCAAGATTTATCGGTATCGCAGGCAAGCTTCGCTTTCCTGCAACGGGATGAAAGCGCATCCATTTCTACAACAGGTAAATGCCTATTTCAACTTTCATAATTTTTCTGTTTCAAACTGGTGTTCGGGCCGCAGCAAGAACCGCCGCTGCGCTCCGCATGCCTGCCTGCACGGAGCCGCGGGACGGAGAGGAAAGCAGGAACGCGCAGAGCAGGCCAGGAATGCAAAAGGGCAGGGGGAAGAAGGGAAGATAAGATAAACTATAGCCTGAAATTATATCAATTCCCCATAAGAAATAATCAGCTGATTAGACCAGGCCCTTTTTGATCTGATATAAGGGTCATAAGAGACGGACACTGCTCAAACTGCAAGGACTGCCGAGCTGTCGGGGAAGGAAGAGAGCACTAGAGAAAGCACCTACCTAAGAAGTCCTTGCTGGCAACGGTGGGATTGCAGCAACCGCTCCACGCTTGGGCAACCCTTCAACTTATGGACAAAGACGGCAACACGAGGAAGGGTGTCTACGTGCAAATAGGAAACAGCGACTTCCGAGTGGGTCAGTGCTCTGCTCTCTAGTTGTAAACCTTGTGTTGGAAAGGGGAGTTTAGCCTGTTAGACAGTTAACCAACATTTACTCCTGTCAGCGTGGTCCCAAGACCAAACCGAGGGGTACAAGTCAAGACTGTCACAATTTATTCCCATCTCTGCCACCTAAATTAAATGGCTAAAGCTTCCTAACGCTTCAATTTATCCATCCTTAAAATTGGTCTAGAACCAACAATACTCCATCACCCACAAACACATTTGTAGAGATTCCCTTCTAAAGGCCCTATCGTTAAACTCTGCGAAAGATGAAATCGCCCCGAGAATTATTAACGTTGCTGGCCATTGAGAGTGAAGTAATTACTGCAAAAAAAGTGACACATGACAGATTCCCAAGCCTCATCTTCTGAGCTTCTGGGAGCATGAGTGGACCTGCACCCGTGAGAAGGGGGATGCGTATTTATGCACGAACGCTGCATTTTACAGTTCATGTTCTCTGCTGAATGCAACCCGGAGGTGGCAACCCCGCTGCTCCCCGCCCGCGGCTCCCGGCCCCCCAGGAGGATGTCCATCGGGTCCCACCCCATCGGAGGCAGGATGGACCGCGGCTGCCAAGTTTGCAGCACCGTGACAAGCATGAGACTCCTGGCTAGACACGGGTTTGTCACAATATTACGGAGTGCGGCATCCGATCTTCACGGCTGTTTTGGAAGTGGCTGCTTGCACAGCTGCTTGTTGTGAGTTGCAGCCCTGTCATTTTGTCTGGGCTCTTCTTCATTTCAAACCCAAAGCATTCTGCCAAAACCAGGGCGCTCACATGATGCGAACGGTGACACACTTCCCGTATCATCTGAATGCAACTTTCTTCATGGACCCGTCCCAAGCGCTCAGAGTAACGCTAAGCAAAAACAGCAGACAGCATCTGCCGCCAAGAAATTACAAACAAAACAGCCTCCCGGTATGCATACGAGTTCACACCAGGCAAACGTGGAGACGAGCAGCAGAGCGACGGGACCTGCTTGGGCACGGACGCGCAGGCTGGAGCGCGAGCTGGCACCAGCGTTCACGCAAAGCGAGCTTTGGTGGAGCAGGGAGCCGGGTTTCTTGCTCCGGCTGCTCCTGTCTCTGCCCATCGGGGGTTTTGACATGCATCATAGCTTTGGGGTCTGCCTGCGATGCTGGAACCGGGCGAGGAAGCGTACGGGGATCCTAGATCAGCCTGTGATTGCTGTTGCAGCGAGCGAGTATCCGAACCTCCAGGCTCGGCATCGCCACTGAGCCGCTGCTTGCACGCCAACGACGGGCTCAACCGTGGCGGAGGAGCCACCCAACGGGACCTGCTCCCTGGCAAGCCGGTGGCCACGGTGCCGGCCCGTCCGAGGCGAGGACAGCGACCTCCCCGTGCTCCCCACCTTGGCCCAAAGTCCACGGGATGGGCAGAGACATGGGCAGACCCAGGCGGTAATGAGCCCGGTGCCCAGCTGCACCAAGCTGCAACAGCCTCCAATACGGCGATATTCTCCGATAAAGCCTTTAGGGGAACACGCCATTCCCAGCACAAATAATTGTTTTCACCATTTGGTCTATCGAATTGCAGGAGGCTATAGGAGAGCACAAGATTTCTTGATCTATAATCAGACAGTTCATAAAAACCCTAATGGAAATGAAGATTTTGCTACTTGCAGTGGTCAAATTTCCATTTTCAAACACATCACATTTTAAAACCCAGGTTGGCATTTTGGTTTGCTGAGAGTTTTAGGATAATAGCAAATTACACAGAAAATCTACCAATTCTTTGTCAAGTGAACTATGCAAAAAAGAACCATTAGTTCATAGTTCATCTGCGAGATGAGAGACATCCTGAATAATAATTTTTTGAGACCCTGAAGGCATTTATTCACAAATAACATTCATATCTTCAGAATTAAGACTGCCTGTATTGCCTAACAAAGCCCTGTGCTCAAATTTCACCAAAGGTATGCTTGACTAGATTTCTCTTCCTCAGTAAAAGGACACTGGAACAGGACATTTCTTACACAAGACTGACTTCCGACATACCGGACCACGGATAGAGCACACCGAGGAGGCCGTGAAGACGGTGGCTCCTCCGAAATCCCTGCAGCCCCCTGCACAAGCCCCTGCGGACCAGGGAGCATCTCGCAGCCCTTCAGCCCGCTAGCACGTAAAAACGTTGCGTGCAATTGTCCCCAAAACAGCTTTTACACTGCTTTCCTTCTGCATTTACTTCTACCATGCTGTGGCTTTCTAGGACTGTGTTTTTCCTTCTGCCGAGATCCAAAAATACCTCAAAGACAACAAACATATTCCCTTATTACATGCTCCGTGCAAAAGTTAAATTCTGCAGTGCGGAGAAGCCTCCCAAACCAGAGCTTTGGGCCCTGTTATTTAGAAAGTGAAAATCTATCAAGAGCAGACTATCAAGAAAAAATATAAGAGATTGATTAGCTATATTAATCTACCTTTCCCCCCCACACTAATAACACCGCCCTGAGGCATAACCCATGCAGAAAGTCGTCTGCAACTCGCGCTTCAAAGCGAACGTGGAAAAGGAATGCCATGGGGAATCTGCTGCATTTGCTACGGCACAGGGATATATTCATCTGTAAATAAATATATTTTGGCTTTTGGGATCTGCTCGAATTACGTTAAATGTGATGTTTGTAATTACATGGAGCCAAGCGTATTCTTGCAATGCAAAGAATGGAAAATTTATTAATACTTTTCTGTAAGTTTCTTGCAAAATATGAGAACGTATTCCCGTTCTTCTAATTACGGTTCATGATCCAACGACATATTGGGGAGCCCACTAGGAACTTGTTTTTTCTCAAAAAAAATTCTGAAGAGAATCAGGATTTGCGGTGATAATTCTATCGTGGATCTCAGCCTAAAACAGTGATTTTTCACAGCGCGATGCCAGCGCGCGTCGGCCCTGCTCAGCATCATCCTGCCTCGGCGCCCGGAGCCGTGGGTCACAGCAAGCCACGATGCGCCCGGCGATGCTCAGGTCCCCGCCAGCACAGCTCGACGCAACACCATCCACTCGTTTCGGTGCGACTTCGAGAATTTAAAGTTGCAGAAGGTAAATCCTGTGCATTAACATACGGAGAAGAAATCGGCTGCTTTGTCCGGCCCCTCTCCCCTTCACCTCTTCCTGGGGCAGCGTTGAGGCTCCCCAGCAAACAGCTGCAAGAGCATTTGGATTGGTGTCGTATTAAAGGCAGTGTCAGCTCCCTTTGGGCCTGAAAAGCCCAATTTTCCCATATTCCCATATTTTGGAAATAAATAATCCCATATTTTAGAAAATACAACCTGCAACATTTCCCAAAGCCCATTTTGCCACTAAGAGAGAGATGCCCTGGCTCTATCGAAATAGTTCCAGAGTTTCTTCACCCTCGTTCCCTGCTTAACATTTCAGCAGACAACAGCAACGCCTCTGAAAAGCTGGAGGAGCATCTCCCGTTTCCCACGGACCGCGGGCGCAGGGAGCCCAGCTCAGAGGGCACCAGCCCCGGTCTGCGCCCTGCCGCCCTTTGCTGCGCCCAGGAAACAGAAAATGGAACTTATTAGAAACAGAAGTGAAGCTGATTTACCTTCCACCAAAGCTGGGTAAGATGCATGCTATTATCAGCCAAAGCAATTCTAAAAAATATACCTTAATAGGAAATTTGCATTTTAAAAAACGTTTCTTGAGTGCCTATTTTCATTTTTTAAGAAACCATAAATAATTTGTAAGTATTCCATAGCAAAACATCACTGCTTTTCCCTTCCACTCACAGAGAGCTTACCTAAGCTCCCTCATCCCCGGGACTGCACCCATCCTATCGTTCTGCATTTCAGAGCCATTTTGCTCCGGGTGCCACGGGCTAAAGACAAAAACCGTCCGGGCCGTCTCTGCTCGGCCCCCGCTCGCACACCCGGCTGACGGCACCAGGACAAGGCGCGGGAAGGCAATTACCCTTATCGCCATCGTTACTGCACCACCATCGCCAGGACACGGCAGCTTCCCTCCGCAGCACCCACACCCCAAGGAGATGCGTGATGAGCTTTGGTAGGACTCAGCTAAGACACTCGCAGCTGTTGCTAAAAGTAATACAACTGTTATCTGCAAACCAGCCCGATGGGAACGAGTCTCTGAAAAATTAGGAGGACATACAAAACCCTTAAAACCCTCCCAAACTGTGACCCACTGCAGAAGCAACAAAGAAAACGATACGGCTTTGCACAGGGAAAGCTTCACACTACGCTGGATTTGGAGAAGACCTTCCAGAGCCTGGCACCTCCCTGCGGGCTCTGCACCAGTGTAGTTTTGCAGTTTGAATCGTGTGAGTAGATGAAATTATGACTTTTGTTTTTTGCTTCCAAGGGGCCAGTCCCTGAAGAGGGGAAGGTTTGGAACAAGCCTCCATTTCCATCGCTGTGACGGGATGCGACCTGCCCGAAGGCACCTCGCAGCCGCCCTGGGACAGGAGCACGTGCTGCTCCGCTCCTCGCTCAGCCCCACGTTAACCTCAGGTGTCCCAAGGAGAACGCGGCACCGAGACCCGGCACGGCGGCACCGAGACCCGGCACGGCGGTGGCACTGGATGCGCGCGGGAGCCGAAAGGTTGGGAATGCCGTAACTCAGCGCTGCCGGCAGCGACCTGCTCCCTCTGCTCTCCCCACCACCCCAAACACATTTTAGACCAAACTAGCAAGGACACAGCTCCCTTCCACTTACATTTAATTAACATTTTAATGCTCCTTCGTACGCGCTGACTTGATAGCATTAAATATATGTATGTCTGATAAAAAATGAAGAGCTCCATGCATTGCCTCTTCCCGGCGGCCGGCCGGGCATCCGCCGAATGCACCTTTGCGGTGTGCATCAAGGTGAGCACAGGACAGACTCGGCTCTCATCTCCACCACCGGCTGCCTAATGCCTCATTTTTGTGCTGATGCAAACAAATAAGCACCCGAGACCCCACATCAGCGAGTGGAAAGCAGCATCGGGCAGCGCTTCCCCTGCAATTAGGGGGTGTTACCGCTTAACGAGGACAGCTAATGAACGCCAGCGGTCTGCCAGCCCAGGCAGACGGCAGTCCTGAAGTTTGACGCCTTGCAAGCAAAGTTTGCTGCAACTTTACACCTTTCTCCCCGGGAGCTCAGGACAGCTCACCTATAAGGTCCATGATTTTCCTTTGGGAATCGGGCACTGGATTTCCCTCCCCATCTTGCAATCGCAGCAGGTTCCTCGATTTCTTACTACAAAAATCGAGGGCCTTGCTCTGCTTTTGCCAGCGGAGCCTCCTCATTTATCCCTCGTATTAAAGATTCAGCTGTCGTGCGCTAAATGAACCCGCTTCACTGGCAGGTGCTCGCCGGTTTTTAGGCTTTAAACTGTACCATTACTATCATTTATAAGGATAACATCACAATTAAGAACGTATGAATAATTTAAAAATGAGCAAGTAGCATTTAGTTTCACATTCTGCCTGCTGAAGAGGTTTCAAAATGCAGGGTCTTTATTTTATTACAAAACACGGGCTTGTCTTGGTTAGAGGAGATGAGAAGTTACTAATTTCAGGCTTTTAGTTCAAACCCTTTAATCTCACAAATAAGTACCTTCGGTGAGTACTTTGTTATCTCCTAAAGCCTCGACAGGGCTGCTCATATTCCTTGCCTTATTCCCAGACTCCTACCTTATCCTAGGTGAGCCAAACGAGACAAAGGGGAGGCCGCCGGAGAAAACCCGTATTTAATGGAGCTTCTCTTTTTAAATGCTAACTTGTCCTGTTGGCAAATATTATGAAACATGCTCATTTCGTTGCAATAAATAATGGTATATAATTAAAATTCCATTCCGTTGTGGAGAACAGTGTGATAAACTGTTCGCGAATTGGTAATTCTATTTATTAAAAACAGGGGCATTAATTCTGACACGTTGAATTACAACGCAGACAAACAGATCTTGTGTTTTAATTAAATGCTTCTATTTGATGAGTTTCTCGTATTCAGATTTAATACCGGGTTCCGCACGCCGTGCGTTCGGCGGTGGGGTACGCTCCAGCGGGGCGCCCCGAGCCGGGATCGGTGCCGCTTCGGGTTCGGTTCGGGAGCCGAACTGCTCCCACGGCCCCGCGAGAGGGTCCCCGGCTCATGCCCACCCTGTTTTGCCAGCGCCTTTACCTGCTTCTCCTCCTTTCCCAGTGCTTTAATGATGCTCCTAGGAGGCTGCTGCATTTCTTATTTTCTAATGCTGAAGCAGAGCTGAATATTAAAAAAAAAAAATAACAACCATACTGCTTTGAGGTTTCTTTCACATTAAGCTACATTTAATATTCATTTCACATTTTTTTTCTATTAATTAAAAGTAAACCGTGTATTGTATGGTACATTATCCCTCTAACAGCCCCATGTGGAGATCATGAAGTGGAAGACTAATGGTGTAGACTTTAGCATTTAGTTTTAACCAGAATAATTTACATATCTGTGAGAAGAGTCCAAGGCATGTGTAAATAAGCAGAACTCTAAGATATCAAGACCCTTGCTTAGTTTCCTATGGACTGGAGAGCCATGGGCTGTGCATTTATTCCATCAGTCAGCTAATTTAATGAGACTTTATACAGCATCTATTTCTGCAGAAGACACAGAACTTATTATTAAGGAGAGGCATGTGGCAGTAAGAAAAATGTGTTTGTTTGCTTTTTTATTCTATTACCCCCAAGTAGCAAAGGTGATCCTATTCACTGTTCATTAAAGTTTACCTTTATAATTTATCAAAGGAGACCGATATCAACAGCTTTATGCTGAGATTTCAAAATTCAAGACTGATTAAATTTTAATGTAAAAGGCCACGGATTTAGGGTGGGTTTTCAAGAAAAATAGCTTCCCAACTTTAAAGCACAGATTTCATTAATGAACGTCTCTCCGAGAAGGCACTACGAGACACGCTGGCGGCACGGCCCGAGCACCAAAACGGCATTTTCACTCCCAAATCCGTGTGGGTCTTTTAGCCCAAGTTTCAGGCAAAAAAAAAAAAAAAAAAAGCTCTGTCCGACACCCGATAAAGCCACGCGAGACGAGCGGTGCCCTCGGCTGTCTTGCACTGAGCAGCTCGGTCGAAGCCCTCGCGCGCCGGGCCGGGAGCGATCCCGCGCCCCCGACGATGCTCGGAGCACCCATCCGCGCCGGCTGCACGCGGCCAGATCCAGCGCCCAGGCGAAGAGCCAAACCTGCCTCCGTCCTCCCCCCGCCTATCAGCGACCCGATTTTGGTGCAAAACCTCACAGCGACGGGTATCAGCGAGAGCTGCTACCGTGCAGATATATTGATTCCTCCCAGTAACTGAGACAAACTTGCTCACCGCGGGAATTACTTTGGCGTTCAAACACGTGCACGCGTGTGCAGGATTGCACCCTGGGAGCACAGTATGCACTGAGTAGAGCACATTTCTGCATAAAATAAGGGACAGGTATGCACTGCAGGACAAACAGGGGAAAAGAGAGAGAAGCAAAATCCCCTGCCGCAGCGCCCCTCTCCATCGTAGCGACCCTCTCCATCCTAAGGGGATGCTACACCTTGAAAGAGGCCAGTGAAGGAAGCTGGGAAAGTCCATCACTGAACAACAAGGCACAACCGTAAGGAACAACATTTTTTTGACCAATCCAGCAGCTCATCAGAAGCTACCACATGCTCCCATCAGGAAACCCTGGAAAAGGAGAAATTACAAAGAAGAAATATTTTCAGCTCAATTTCTGTGAATTTCTTTTGGACTAACCATGTTTAGAAGGGGAAAAAAAAAAAAAAGAAAAAACAAACAAAAACAAAAAAACAGGGAAAAACCAAATTCACAACTTTGGCTGCATGTGAACAGTAACTTCTAGTAAAGTATTTTACACGGACATTTCAAAGCTAAACATTCCAGGTTTTTATCTTGAAACAGTATGTTCCTTTCCAGTTTGCCTACTAGTTTAGTCTTTAAAATATTCTGAAAGTGAACCAAGGGTTTCCCTTCGGATGCTACGGCCGAGCTGCATGCAGTGATCGCTCCCTCCGGTAAGGTGGTCAGGGACCGGAGAGCCCCGGCGGCTCTGCTACCTCGCACGCCAGGCGAGCACTATTCCTGAGAAATTTGGGGATTTTTTCCTGCTGAAGCATTATTGGAAAATTAATAAAAAAAAGTTCAAAAAAAGAAGAAAGTAAGAGGAAAGAGAGCTGGCTTTTAATAACCGAGAACTCCTATCACTCCAAATACGGTTAGTTTTTCTGAATGCAGTTTTCAGAAAATCTGAAATTGCACAAATCTCAAAAAGACACAAAAATTAATCCTCGCTTTCTCAGAAAAATGGACCAAGGAAAAAAAGTCAACCTGCAGTCGAGCAACAACCTCTCCTCCCCAAGCGCTGCTGGCTGCCGCGCAGAGCATGCTCATCTCCCTGCCGCCGAGCACGGCGCGAGCCCCCCGCTCAGCCTCTCCTGGAAATAGGAGCAAGCAAGAACCACCGTTTTGTGGTTCTTCTCTGCAGGTTCAGACCTCTGCAATCTCTGCAAGCCCTCCACTAACAACGACCGTGCGGCAATGAGCTCCACAACGCGTTGCATGCGTTTTTCCAAGAGCATCTCCTCCTCGGGGGTTGAGCACCGGTTTTAAGTGCCATTATTGTCATTTTGTTCTTGTGCAAAAAGAAAGGGGAGCAGAGGTTCCAGATTGCCTCTTCCAAGCCATTAGCCCCGTGAATCTCATTAGAATAATAAAAATATGGCCTACGTACGGCCTCCGTTAAGTGTTTCCTAAGCGAGGAATAATTAAGGACTGCAGAATCTGCTCTATGACCAAACTAAAAAGCCAAATTCTGTTCTTTGTTGTCTGTTGATCAGAAGTTGTGAAGTCTGTTGATCAGAGCAGGACTGCTCCAGAGCACGTGGCAAACGGGGCCCAGCCCGGCTCCCGCGCGCGGGACAGGGCGCTCCGAGATCAAGTCTTTTTCCATCTCTGGGGTTCCTAAATTTTTAAGTATTTTTCATAGATACTATAATGACAGCTTGTAAAATCACTAGAAGCACATTAAAAAAAATATGAAATACATACAGAAAAAAGTATGTGTATCAAAATGCTTATTTCAGCTTCATTATACTTTCACTTGATCGATTTACAGTATTTTTATAAAACAGTAAATTCCTTGCAGGCTACGATTTTGTGATCTAAATAGATCAAAAAACCAAACTAGACTAGATAATTTTTTTAAAAAAAGGAAAGAGTATTCATCTGAAAAGGAAGAAAAATAATGGAAAAATAATATGTTCCAAGCAGCTTTAACTATCGGTAGTTTGAACCTAAAGAATAGCATGCCTTTTGGGTTAGAATTGTGATTGTTCTCTAATATTTTTGTTGGGATTTTGCTTTTTAGAGGTAACAGGATGCTGTTTGTTTTATTGTGTATTTATAAGAGCGTCGCGAGCATGCTTTTTCAGTTTCAGATTTTTAAGCAATTAGTTTGCAGATGTCACTAAATAAATGGCATTCATTCCTTAAGCAGGAACCATACCTGTTAACCATCTCAGCATATTCTAGCTTTAAAGCTGGGCTTGATGTGCACAGCATGCTCAAAAACTGTACTCACAGTTCAAATGAGCTGGATTACAGACCATGACCACTGAGACCCTCACATGACAAAGCCTTTGTGTAATTAATATGCAGGGTAAAATGCTCCCTGGACGGCTGCTAAAGCGATTTAAATCATGCACATAAAAAATGTAATCACAAATTTAGCATGGTGGACATTGTAGTCACACTGTGCTTGATTGCATAGAAGGTTCCAAGTGTGTTTTAAATGTCCTTTAAGATTGAGATTAGGACTTGTACTTACAAGATGCATATTAATCTAAAACTCAACATTTTTCAGTGTGGGATCACAGTAGGAGAACATTATGGGCAATAGAGGTTCATTCTAATCCCAGTAGGTAATTACACTTTGAAATAATATTCTTTAATTAAATCTTGTTTGCAGTTGATTGATTTAAACACTAAATCTAAAAACCTAAATTTCAGTTTTTATCAATTTTTGATGCTTATTGCACAGAACTTGGGCTTTAATTGATGTTTCTGAAGTTTTTAAAGCTCTTGTCCACCGTATCCTAGCTGAATTTACTGTAATTACCAACATCATTCTTTCACACTGTAGACAACTTTCACTAGAAGCACGATAATATTAAGTACTTTTAAACCGTAAAATGCACGATACATATTTGCTATGTAAGAAGGCCAGTGTTTTACTGAGTTTCTTTCATAAAGCATCCTGTTTACACCATGTAAGCTGATTTCAAAGCTTTTGAGAAGGAATTCTGCTTTCTGAACATCTATCATTCGCCGTACCATAAAGTGATGCTGATGATACGGAGCTGACAACATAGGGAGCGAAGAAAATAAAACGAGACAGCAGTACACCGCTTAAATCTCAGGGGCAACGTGTATGCACCTTGGATACTTGGCACTCCGAGGTGGAGAACGGTTAATAGAGAAATGATAAGGTAAATAGAGGAGTTGAGCGACCGATACAACCCCTACGGTCACTAAACAGCACCGTCCGAACCAGCAAGGAACGACCACCATCGCTGCCGAGATGAACTGAGCACGTCCTGCCAATAAGCCACAGGGAAGATGGAAGAGAAGAATGCATGTTCTGAGCCCAAACGCCACCAAAGGTACCAGGATCTGGCCCGTCCCAGGACCCAACAGTGGCTGTTAGCAGATACCTGGGGAAGAATACGACGAGAGGGTAGGCAACGGGGTGAAGTTACATCTTTTTACTCTCCAATCTTGCAGCTACTTTCAGCTCAGGGATTTCCCAGGCCAGGTGTGGTTTCCGTGCTTTGGTGTCCTCCAACACCTTCTCTGCCACCAGCTTGTCCCTCTCCCCTGGGGGTTTCGAGAAACAAGGGCTCCAGCTCGGGGCATCCAGCCCTCCCGTTGGGCCGAAGAGCACTGAACACGGAGGTGGTGGGACGACCACTTGTCTACCCAGCCTTTGCCTCCGTGGGCAGGCATACGGAAAGCAAACAGGTACCGCTTTCAGGTGGGAGTCCATCAGACTGAATGCCTGCAACCCATGGTAGGCATATTTCACCGTCTTTTTCTGTGCACGCGAATGCCCACCGTAACAAACGTGGCACATGGGATGGTATCATGTACCGCTGTCCGTCATACGCCCTATTAACAGAACGATTTTAGAGCAGTGCAAGACTATGGGATTAACCTTTCACCGTGCTGCAAAAAGTAAGAGTAAATACATGCAAAGGTTAATTAAAACAATATACAAATACTCACAACTAAACGAAAATTGCAAGGGAGGCCTCTGCCAGCCGAGCTGGCCCTGGCGTGCCGCACAGGACGGGGCAGGGACGCCGGTGCCCACCCATGCCACCCCAGCCCGGATCCTGCACATGGTTTGGGGGCATCTCTGCACGCCACGTGCAGACACACAACTCTGGAACTAGCTCATTTAAGATCTAGCCATTAAATCCTTGATGGTGGTTAAGAAGTAATATGATTAAGTAATTTATTCAGAGAAGAGCTTAGCCCTTAGAAGAGCCCTTAGGAGGCAGCAGGCGCTCCCCGTGCCCGCACGCTGAGCCCGGCACGACCGAGCACCTGCCTTAATCTCCCTTCCACTGTGGACTTCACAGCTTGCAAGCCAACCCCATGCTTCACGTTGCAGAGTGATCCCACGCAACACGACTTTTTTGCAGTAGGCAGAAGAGAAGCCACCGGAGCAAGTCTCCGCCAAACACAGAGGTGGGACACACGCAGGGTGCCAGCTGGCGGGTCACTGTCACCCGGCACGGCTGATCAAGTATTTGTGCATATCAGTACAAACTACCAACACACAGCTCGAAACACGCTTCTACAAGGCTGACCTTTTCCAACGTGCAAAATCCCACATCTGAAACTTCAGAAACATGTCCATTGTCCTGAGAAATGAACTTTGGAAATATACTCCGTTAAAATAGTCTTCGTTTCAGTCCCACACAGGCCAGGAGAAATGGATCTGAATCCAAATTCCGCTCTGCTATATAATGATATCATGTACATGTCTTACAGTAAATTAAATTCATGATACCATATATTTAATAACAGAGAATTCACATCCTCCTGCAGCCGCATTTGTTATATGTGAGAAAAAACAAACCACCGTATGGAATGTTTTATTAAGATGACTTTACTGTTGTGAGAAATGATTAAGTCACTAGAAGAGACCACAGGACCTCAGTCTTTGCAACACTAATATTAATCACACAAATAATATAAGTGTCTTACAGTAACCCACATTCCTTTAAAATATATATTATACATCCTGAGGGCAAACAGTAACACAGCTGACTTGAAATAAATCCCTCAAGCCACAGTGGCCAGAAGAAAACCATTTATATTCTGACAGATTAATGTATATTTTGTTATGCGTAACAGATGAAAATATTTACAACACTATCAGAGAGAGCTAAAGAAAAATTAAGTCTCACTAATCAATACGTTTCAACCATGATTTTAAATTCTCTCCAAATCTTATAATGTCACGAAAAACAGCAAAAAATAAACAAACATGTTTCCATCAGTTTAGCTATGGCTGCTAATTATCATATATTTAATCTTAGCATATTTTATATTAATTAAAATAAACACTTCTCCTGGCATAAAGGTGAGAAACTAGAGACCCTTCAGGCGCTGGATGAACTTGCTGACATTGCCGGTGCAAAGCAGATGCAAAGCCAGGAGAAACACTCTGATGCTCTTCTGAGCTTCCCCGAGGAGAGCGAGGCCAAGGGAAGGCCGGCCGGCCCCGGCAAAGTCCTCGCCGTACCTGCAGCAACGTGGTAAGAGCCCGCCATGGCTGCGGGGCCCATAGCACTCGTTCCGTTCCCCCCCGGAAGGATTCCCAGCGCAAGGAGCTGGGAATCTCCACGTCACGGACGCGCTGCCCCACGGACCCTCCTCACCCCATGCAACCACGCATGCCTCCTCGGCAGGAGCCTGAGTTGGTCACCCGAAAGTTGACCATGCTTCCTCAAGAAGAGCTCAAGTTCATGGAAAAGCTTTGGAAGATGAATGACCGCGGCTGGAGGATTATTGCCCTGCAGAGACCAAGGTCCAACGGGCTGCTCCAAAACACACCAGCCGCGATGGTCTCCAGCCTCCTCGGGGAAAGCTCGAAGCACTAGTTTTCAGCGCGAAGGCTCTCATTTCTCCTGGGTTCATCCAGGTGAGGAGTAAGAGTTTCTAAAATACTTTTTCCCCAAGCTTTACTACTGACCTCACCGTTCTCTCCCATAGCCAGAAACTGGAATCGCAGCACACTGTTTCCGTAGCTTTTCATACACTTTTCAGTTAATAACGCTCCATAACCTTGCCACAAACTCTGCTCTTTACATGGAGAATGCTATTCTTGCATCAAAAAGAGGAGAGAAACCATTACCACTTCTAACATGGCTAAAAATTGAGTGTCCTTCTGTTTACCCTATTCACCCCCCATCTCTTCCTTCTATAATTTCCAAGAAATCTTGCAAGATGCCTATTATGCAAATGCTATGATAAAAATCTTATTTTCTGCCTCCTTTTCAAAGCCTTGTTCCATTTACCGCCATTCACTCTCTCTGATGGACTTCTCAGACAAAGAGGTGAGAATAAATGTGTTCATTATTGACCTAAGTCTGAGAAAACTCAGCATGATGTCAACTACTGCAAGAGAGATTTAAAAAAAAAAAAATCCCTTCCCGGGCAATTTCCCCATTACCGCTCCAGTAGGAATTCTAACACTCAGCACCCAGTATCCAGGCCGTATTGGGCTTCCGTAACAACTTCTACCATTCTCATGCTCTGGAGTCCCAAAGAGCTGTTTCTTGTTGCCACCTGTCACATGAGCTCTCCTAAACCTGGAACATGGAAAACCGGTGCAGAACACAAGCTCGCTGCTTCGCTGGAGGCATGGCCAAAGAGCAGCTCACCATTTGAAGAGTATCTGAAGAGTGCAAGACAAATTTTAAATGTTTTTCATGAAATTTTGAGAACCTTCTCATTGATATCTAATATGCAAATCTACACAGAGAAATATCTGCTATCCACGAATGTCTTTACATGTTGCAGATAATGTTGCAGATGTTGTTGTGTCTATGGAAAATGCAAAAATATCAGACTGAATAGTCACACTCCAAGTTCTACCTGTACTCTAGCCAAATGATAATTACAACTAATTATTATAGTGTAGGGTGCATTAATTAATGTAAATTAATTCATTGGTTGGTTTTAAAAAGAAGTTGATTTAAACTTCTACCAAGTACACAGAATATTTTTATTGCGGATCACCATTTTGAAGTATGCAGCAATGGACTCCGGTCATGCTTAGCTGCAAATGCAGCAAGACTGGCGTCTTCTCCCCTTTCTCCATGACCACAGACCAGGGACAGTGTCAGTTTTACAGCCTGCTCTTCTCGGTTGCGTTGGCCTCTGCATTACGATGAAGACGAAAGCAACCAGTGCTGGAGCAGGTCCCTGGAAGCGCCTGTGGCTTTCTGTCTGTGAGCAGCCCAGGTGGCCACAAGCAGGGAGAAGCTTTCTTGAGAAATTCAGATCAATAAACATATATATGAGGGATGCAAAGGGTCTGCATAAGTCTGAGGATAAAGTAACTACTGTAAGGATTTTTTTTTGTCCAAAGGACCCAAAACGCTTCCCCATCAGCTCAGGCAGGTAAGGACCCACTGAAGTGGAAACAGGCTAGAAAAGTATTTTAGAAGTGTTTTATAATAGCACTAGTTACTAAAAGCTCCTGTAAGTAAGGCAACCATTTTTTAAAGGGCCAGTAGAAAATACACTAGTATAAAGCAGACTGGGAAGAACAAAAACTTAAGGATGACCAAATCTTCTATAGCAACACATCTGTTGAGTGCAAGATAACCACAGGAAACAAGTAATCTGCAACAGAAGTGCAAGAATTAACAACAGCAACGACGCTGGCCAGCCCATAGAGTATTTAGTACAGAGCACAAAACCCTCGTCGTGAGCTGACACGGGACACAAATCAAAAATCAAATGGAAACACAGCATCCACGAAGCTCTGCAGATAACACCTGACTCAACACACACACGCTGTCCATGTCTCCATGACTATTCACTAACCAGTGATTTTTAACTGTACTCCCACTGCTGATGAATTCAGCTGCACAGAGCTCTATATCAGAACGTGCAAGTTATCCGAGTGTACATTAGGAATGCAGAAGATTTAATTTCCAAGGGAGAAAAAAGCTAAATCCTCATTAGAGAGGCTATAACATCCAGCTGTGGGATTCTGAAAAGATTCAGAAAAGGAATCAATAAATCCAACAGACAAGTCGCTGCACAGCCATGCTCTGGTCACTGCATGCCTCATTTTACATATGCAATTACCTATGGATAAGGCTGTAGCCTACTAGTCCTATCGAGTGCCCATGTCATCTGTTTCTGTACAGTTGAACCCAAGAAATTAAGCCCATGACTTTGGGCAGAGGAAACCGCTAGGTACGCAGAGCAAAGCTCTTTCACCAAGGCAATTCCCATACATGAAGCAAAAATACCCTATAAAGAGGTGCTGTAGCTCAACAGGCAGACAGGTAGGTGAGGTTGGACTCGCAGTACAGCACAGAGCAGAGCAGGGGAGCTCAAATAAGTCAGCTGTCTGAAGATAACCTGCATCACTACCTCCTTGCCTGGACCATCACCGCCTCCACTGCCATGGGAACGATCTCGTTTGAACCCTTCGGTCCGGTCCAGCGAGGTGAAGTCACCAGGACTTTGCAGACCTCTGTGCTGGATTCTGCAGAGCCCCGGCAGGGCGCAGGAGGAGCATCGTCCCGCTCCAGCGGGCCACCGCGCACCGAGGGGGCCCCAAGGCCCCCGGCAAAGCCAGTCCTTGCGGGGACCGCAAACACTTCTTGGGCCCACGGGAAAAACACCAGAAGGGGCACGAATAAAAACCCACCGCTCCCTGGGCTGACCCAGCCAGGGGGAGACAGCGGGAAGCAGTGCAACGGGGAGCCGATGCCAGCAGACACGTGTCGAACGCGGCCCTAGCTCTGGTCCCCTGCGCTGCCGTTCTGCTGGCTCTAGTCACTCGGCTGGGGCTCTGACACTAAATTTCCCAAAAGTTACTGAAATTGCCGCAGAAAGCAAAGACAGGGCCAGTCACACATGTAAGCATGTCTGCGTAATGCCACTGCCATAAGATGCGTGACCACGTAATTCATGATGCACTACGGTTATGGAGAAGTGTCATATAGTTGTTTCCATAAATATACGTTTCTATCTCACTACAGTCCTTCTTGGAACAATGCTGGAATTTCTGCATATAAAGCGACTGGGCACTTGCAGACATTTGCAACACTTCTTACACCTTTCTAATACTCTCTGTTTCACCCCTCTGTTCCTGCAAGCCTCTTCTTCTTCTTTACAGTCTCTTGAACCCAAGAAGCACCTGGGAGTCCAGGTTACCGGGGGTACAGCTCAGCCCAAGTCTGCTGAGGAGCCTGCAGATACCTGCTTCATGTAGCACGTACCCAGGCAGGGCATGCACTTGGCAGGAACACTTCTACTCTAGTAGCACAAGTCATGCCCTCTTATTTTTCCCTACATCCAGGAAAAAAAAACAGAAAAAAAACCCAGAAAAAATAATCAGGACTTACCTTCCAGGCCCAGAATTTCCTGACTCCAGGCAGAAGTGAAAGCCAAGACGAACAACCACACCTGGTAAGGATCCCAAACCAACCAGCCTAAGTAGGAGACTCTGCAGGTGAGAGTCCTTATCTCCTGATTTTATTCAAGCAGACTCTCTCTTTCTTGACCACGACAGCTCCTCGTTTACACAGGTGAACTAGTAATGACTTATGGGTCCAGTGATGCTTCACAACCATGTGCTATGAGCATCGGAACATGCAGCGAGGCAACATGCTGTGGCTTTTTTCTGTCTCATGGAGGTCTCCCAGGCAGCATGATCTTGAGGGGTGCTTCTCCTTCGACATTTCCTTTTTTTGTTCTTTTTTTTTTCTTGCAATCCCTTGCTCTTTTCTCTGGAAATGTATTTAAGATTATTGATAATAAATGTGTTCTTCTGCCTTTACATTTGCATCTCTCCAGCTTGCCTCTCCTCCTTAGGAGCAGCTTATAGACTTCCCTCGGGACCAGTGAACAGGGATTTCCTCTGAAGCAGAGGAAGGAGCACAGGAGTGGGAATTCTCTTTCTTTTCCAGGCTTGTTGCCTTGGGCAGTTCTTTTGGCCTTCCTTCCTGATGTCTCCATCTGTAAAATGGGACTAAAAGTGTTTACCCATTTCCAAGCACTGTTGCATCAGCAGTGCATTACATTTTTAAAGACTTTCCACCGTTATTTGCCTTCAGGTGCAGGTTGCTGACCAAATCTTGCGCTCCTTCGAAGTCACCCAGCACTCAAGAGGTTAAGTAAGAGCACAGAGGTGCACACTGCCTCGGATGACATCGAGCGAGGACCTCAAAGGACAAGTCGCAGGCTCCTGTATGGAAGGCTAACCACTGCGTTTTCAATTAGGCTATGTTTTAGGGATACAAAATTGCATATTCCTTTCCTACACGTTCCCTGCACTTAGAGAGCAACCCATTATTAAGCTATTAATCACCTCTTTCAATTAATTGCTCTAAAATGACCGGGGCTTTAGTAGCTGTGTTGCAATTGAAAAGCTCACTTATTTTTGGAAAGGTAAAGTTACAGGCAATAGTAATTTGAGACAGCCAAGCTATTAGCTGCTGTTTAGAATCTCAATTACTCTAAAGAAGGATAATTACAAATAAAACAAACTGGTGATGCCACCTCAGCGCGTGCCGTTCTTGGCCGCTTTATGGAATTTACACGCAGTTTTTCATCCACTGGATTTAATTTCCACATGAAAAATTGACCTTAACAGTATGAAGTATGGCTACAAGTAAAAACTGTGTTTTCATTGAAGAGAATAAATGCATTTCCTGAACACTGGCTGTTAAAGCTAATTGATTTATTGGCTCTCTATATAGTGTACTATTGTCTTTATACTCATGGGACAAGGAAGCTCTTGAGAACAGAACTAAATTCTGCCACAGTAGTATGACAGCCAAAGAGTTTTTTTTTTAATATAATATATAACTTACTTGGAGCTAAAAGAAATCTTTGTAGGATTGGTGGAAACTAACTGGACATGCCTGTTAGCTTATTTGAGATGTACTTTTAGTAGTGCAATATTCTTGGGAAGTTAAGAGCAATGGTGGTAGGGTACTTTTTTTTAATCAGATTATTTCTATAGTAAAATATTTGTTTTCAAGCAAATGCAAAATACTTGTGAAAAGAAGAGAAATATGAAATTCCCATTTTATTATCTCTTGCTTTTAGGGTTTATGTAAATTAGTTCCTATAAGATGAAAGAAAGAGCTTGGTAGCAGGTGGAATCAAACTCACATAATCATACCAATAAAAAAGCCCCAAGGAAAAACAAAATAAAATGAAAAATCAATACAGGATGTTGTTCTCCAGATATACAATTAAAATGTAGTATCCAGAGCTGCACTACTGTCCTCAGGAACGGATGATCCTTCTGCTCTAAGATAAGCCAAGGGACAAATTCTCCCCTCCGATATGTATAAAAATCCGACTGAGTCTAAAGGAAGCCGCACAGCACACACTCGAGAGTACAGCCTGGATACGATGCTGTGCAAAGGGGGATGCCTAAGAGGGTACGAATCAAAGCTGAAATTCTCAAAGAAAGTTTCACTGCACCACGGGATTTTACAGTGTCAATGAGAAACACTCAGAAGTTTTCTGAGATCCTGTATGTACTAAAAAAGTAAAAATCCAGACAATAAATCAAGCCAGAAATCTGCTTATAATAAATGTTCCTGCAAGCATTCTACTATTCCAGTACCTAGCAGTTTGGCTACAACTGATTCTTTTTCTCTTCTGCCTTTTTTTTCCCCTAGTTTGTTTTTTATTGCTAAGAGGATGATTTATATGCAGGACTTGCAAAATAAGAAATTTATTTCACCTTTTTGAATTTCTAAATATGTCAGGGAGTGGGATGTTAGGGTTTGTGTTTTGGGGTACATTATCCCTGTTTGAGAGAAAGTAAGGTGTGGAAAGAGACAGTCTTCTCAGGGAGAAAAAATAAAAGAATGAGAAAAAGCCTGAAACAGAGCCCATATATGAAGGGAAGCAGAGCCTGTGTTTTGTTCTTCTTCTTTCTTATCTATCTATTGTATGTACCTAGAAAATTGCTCCTAATTTCCATGGATTAAGAAAAAATCTTTAAGGAGATCAATAAATGCCCCTGTCCCAGGTGAACACAGCCTGATTTTTACAAAATCCTTTCAGAAGTAGATGCCTCTGTCCGAAGCGGTACAAATTCTGCCATCGGGAGTACAAGAGAAAGAGGAGACTCGGGCAAAAAGCAGTAGAGGAACCATGTCTAATCTACTCGGGAGCAGAAAAGGCTGTGAAATCCGCTTGATGTCTATGACCTGAGACAAAGAACTGTGTGAAATCCAAAATGCCCATGAATGGAATATACTGTCCTTCCGATAGAGTCTTCCCTTTCGTTCAAAGGGACAAGAACGCTCCCCAGAACACCTCTCTGCCCAGTTATCGAAAGGGAGACTGAAGGCTATAATCAAGTCTCTAAGACACAAAATGAATGTGGACACGACTACAACCTCTGACCAAATAATTACAAAAACAAAAATATCTTAATTGCTAGACTGTTCCTAGTGTTATCTACTTCCTTTCTTGATGTTGGATATACCTGGAAAACTAGCTTCCTCCAGCTGGGAAGACAGAAGAGCTACTACCACCCACAGCAAGTGCAATGGAGAGGGTTCAGAGGGGAAAACTGCTGTTTCCTATACACGTATAGGCAAGAAAGAAGAAACTTTAGCAAAAATGCTAGAAAATGACAACCGTATTCATTACAGCAAACATAGGCTACTCAAGGAAGATGTAAATATCTAGCCATTTGAAACTACACACTGAGAAAGGTGATATTCTTTCAGGTGGGTGAACCACTCCAAACAGCTTTGCTCTAACGAAGCAAGCACTGGGAGAGCAATTTAGGAAAAAGCTGCATTTTCAACTCTAAGTTTTAACAACTTGAACCTGGCATAGCCACAATCTGCTTTGTTTGTTTTCATCAAAGTACTGAGGAAACTAAATTTTCAACTCTCTCAGAGTTTTAATATCTTGAAATCGGCAGAGCCAAAATCTTCTTTTTTTGTTTTCTTCAAAGCACTGAGGACCATTGCATCTGCGTTTTGGTGTGCTGCTTCGTTCTGCTCACACCGAGAGTATTTCCAGTTCCTTGGGCCAGCTGCTGCCTGTCCCCAGAGAGCACCAAGGAGCCCCCAGCACACCACGCAGTCAGCCGTCAGCGCTGTCCAGAATGATTTCCTCAACTGTATTTGCTGAATCACAGGAAACTGGGAGCAAGACCGTCCTGCAGGGCTTCCGAAAGGGGAACTCAACGCCTGGGACGAGCAGCGGTGGAGCCGCCCCGCACCGCGCGCCCGCAGCCGGCCCTCGGCTGGAGCAGGACAGAGACGGCATCCAGGTCCCAACCCCGAAATCCACCGCAGCGACCTTGCACAGCGGTACGGAGATGCCCAGAGCAGGTCACGCCGACAGGCCTTTGCCCACGCCAGATCTCTCAAGGTCTTCTGCTCTGTGGCCACAAAGCTCCCACCAATTCTGCATCGGGGAAATTACACTTGGTGCACAGGCACAGAAGCGATCTTGCAAATGCAAAACACTGCTGTGCAATCAGCACTTCTGCTGCACGGACACTTCTTTTCCTTGTCTTTGTTTCCCTTCGCCAGCACCACAAATCAGTAGTGGTGGTTCTGCCCAAACGATGGTCGTGTCTGCATCAGCTTCTGCGATAGCAACACAGCACATACAGACAGAGACCTTCCCCTATTAACTACTAGTTCTTTTAACTATTAATTCTTTAAACCATTAACATTTAATCAAAACCAAGTTTTAAAACCCTGACTCTTATCACAGTTAGTACTTATAATCCCTTTTTCCAGACTAAATGTTTCCAAATCATGTTACATCTTTTATCTTCTTTCTGGCTAATTTCAAGGTCTCTACTGAATCAAATGAGACATTTTTTAAACCTTTCTGCTTTCGTGTTCCAAGCTTTTAGTCAATTCTGCTAGTTCTGAGCAGCTATCAAAATCACACGAGCAGCCTGTGTTCAGTCACACCAGTAACTCTAAGTTTTATGAGAATATTCTAATGACAACTATCTTGTTATTTTAATGCACACAATAATTTAAATTATAAGAACTGCAAAAGTCAGGCTATTTTGTTTCATGGACTATCAACAGCCTTATGACCTTGAAAATAGTCGAGTTGACTCATTGATTTTTACAATTTAACAAAACAGCACATATCTAGCATAATTTTATCAACTTTGTATAATCTGGCGAAAGTGCAGTGCCCTAAATATAGATAAACGTCCATTTCAGATGATATAAAGGAAGTTTATACCAGAACATGAAATTATCAGAGAACAGCTATTGCACTGTTAATACGGTATGTTAAAAACTTTTAAGCATTTGTTTTGCCGTGATGTTAAATGAGATTCTTTAATATACAAATGACAGAGAACAGCATTGACCCCACTTAATTCTCCCCTAAAAAATGTGAAACCAAAGGGGAAGCGAAGAGGAAGAGCAGTTAACCTCTGGTGACCAAAGGTGCACTTGATCTGTTATTTTGTATTCCATACTCTTCAAAGAGCAATATAAACAGAATTATTTATGCCCAGCAAAATGTTGCTTAATTACTTATGCACCACTGTTTGCTTGTATTTTAAGCTCTCTCTACCACCCACAGGCAGACGTTAAACAGCTGCTAAAAGCTAGCTTTAGTCTTGCCTGTTTGAAATTAGCATACTTGAGCTTTGAAAAAACTTTGTTGCCAATTTACATATGCATAGAGACTGATATTTAGACTCACCATATGATATGTCCCTCAAGAGCTTTTCTTATTGCCTCCATCCTCAGGTCTCAACCTAGAGACTGTAAATCTAGCAGGTGATTAATTCTATACCCTTGAGAAACTAGCAATTAGCACTTGCAACCAGTAAAAAATTGTCATTTCAAAACCCTGTTTACTATGCCCATGTATTTTCTATGAACTCACAGTTAACTCTAAATAGATGTATATGGCAATAGATTTGCAGTCACTTCTGTCTCTTTATGTAAAAATATAATATAGCTCCCAGCTAATCAACCTATTAAACATACTGAAAAGGATTAAATAATTGACATTCCTTTTTTTATATATAAAATAGGAAGATGTAGCAAGCATGAAAACGCTATACATGATGTTTTATGTTACCAAACCTTAATCAGCTCATTTCAACACGAGGACTTTGTAGGGTTTACCTGTTTTGTGTCAATTCTTATCTCTGATAGCTGAAATTACCGTACTTCCAGATGTTCTTATGCATTATTGAGGTCTTCTGCAGTAGATGCTGGAAAAGGTAAGATAAGGTTTTATTTCTTTGTAGTAGTCACAACACTGAGATCAAAGGCAGTAAAGTGCAGTGCTTAGTATTGAAAACTATGATGAACTTAACATTTATTTTCAAGTAGAAAATCTGTCATAAAACTGCTCATCAATCTTCAGTTAACTGTTTCAAGTGTAATCCACTGGACCAGTGCAGAACATTTGAAAGATGTGGGGTTGTTTTTCCTGAAACGAATGTTTTAATACTCATTAAATGTGTGCTAATCAGCAGTGCACATAACGAGAACACAGCACACTGCTCGGCACACTGAAAGCGCTGCCGAAAATGTGCCTTGAAGGAAAAGGAACGAAGGTACAGATTCGGAGCGGGGGCTGATACCTCATAAACCGCAACAGAAAATCTTCTGCCCTGTGCGAGTACAATTTAAAAAAAAAGGTTACTGCTTTGAACGAAAATTGGTTATACAGTGCACGTTACTGAAACGAAAATCTGGGTGCCTTTTATAGAGTATTTCCACTTGAGTATTTCCACTGAACTGTATAAATGTATACTAAATTACATGCTTTCTATTGGAGAAAATGCTACTGTCTCACCCCAATTTTAAAGAGTGGCTTTTGAGGATTTCTGAAGTATATCAAAGCAAACTTAGTTTAAAATGCATGAAGCCATATTTTTCTAATCTTCTTTGTAAAAAACAAGGAATTAGAGGTGAATGCAAAAGCAGTCACTAATGCAAGGATTTCTCCTTTTTCTGAGTTGTACAGTCATTAAGGGGTCTGCTGCAAAAGCCTGCTAGACTTTCTTCTCCACTAATTACATCATCAGATCATCATACTGTTAAAATCAGTTGCAGAGTACTTGTACACAACTAAATCCCTGCTTCTAATTACTATTTTAGTCTCTTTTTCCTTGTGACATGTTGGTGATAGATCATTATTTTTTCAGCAATTTGTTCGCATTTATATGCAATATAATTGGATCTGATTAATTATTATGATTAATGACTGCAGAATTTCCTTGCAAAGCTATTAATACTGGTAGTATCAAATGAAAGACATGGACAAATTAAAGCCAATGGAGTCCTGTTGCTTGTTCTCAGAATGCCTGGGCTAAAGTAACCCTTTGCTGTTCTCAGCTCTACCATAAATATGTAGGTTTAACTGGTATTTCCCTGCAGATCGGTGTGTTTTGAGGTGCTATTAAAATATAACTAATGGATGAGAGATACAGATTTCATTTTCAGGTGAATGACTGTACTCTAAATTATATATCTTTGGGTATATTTTAGATGCGCTCAGCAATATTATCACAGCTGCATTGATTTAAAGTCATGGAACTCCAGAAAAAGGAAAAGATTGAGAAATGTTTCTAAATAATATAAAGTAGATTTACCAGTTTTTCAATTTGAGGGGGTGCAACAAAACATGATAATAAAAGCAGTTAATTTCCATTAAATGTCATATTATAAAATTTCCAAAGGACATATTTATGTAGTGTGTGTTGTATTTTAAATTACACTCTGGCTTAGAAATAGGATATTACATGTAAAAAAGCAAACAATGACTGAGTAGCTTAGGGGATCGACTTTCCTGCTACCTCTGGGACCTGACTTTAAATCTGGCTTTGAGCAAACTGAAGAAAAATCATTTCAGTCTAATGGCAGCAGCATATAAAAAAATCAGATAGCACGAGTTCCATGCAGGTGGCAAAAAGCTTCAGAAAAAAAAGGGGTGCAGAATCAGATGAGCTTTGAGACTGTCTGACTTGGGAGGGGATGGTGATTTTGCCTGGATTACCGTAAAGCTCAAAACGTAAGGACTTTGAATGTGATTTTAATCTGTAATAAGTGACAGCACTCCTAATCAAACCTGAGTCAAAATAAGGGCATTGATATTTTGGGTGCAAAGCTACTGAGAAATTGTGAAAGTGTCTCTGTTAGTTCAACATCAGAAATGCAGAGAAAATACCTACCGACAGCAGGAACTGAATACCTAACAAAAGATTTTTAAAGCACATTAGATCTCTGGGTTCGGAGGAAACACAAACAATTGCCTACTTTTACAGTTCTAGGAACCCAAATGTGGGAAAAAGATGACATGCATTGCAAAATTAGAAACTGTGAGCTACCAGATATTTTAAAAGAATCACCTGTTTTTATAAAGCAGTTTAAAAATGTGTCTTAAAAAAAAAAGAAACATAGACAAAATACATGTAATATTTGTGTCCAGGTGCACAGAAATGCCAATTTGTCCAAGACCACGTAAGTCAAACTCACAACTGTAATGTGTCTAGAAATCCCAAATTATTTACCTATAGGCTAAAAGTCACAGTGCGTAATTACTTGTTACAGATATGTATTTTCTGACGTAAGTGCATCCTGATTTCATGAATTTGCAGCTTCTACTGTGTGGGCTACTTCGGTCTGATTTTTCAGGGACATGTATTAGAAATGTGCCATAGATGCTGTTCAAGGGACACATCTGTGTCAACTCTTGCAGTGACAGTACTTCATTTTAACTAAGAAACAGGAACCAGAATTGAACATTACTCATGATTAAAGCTTCACCATGGTTAAGATTTGTTACAAAAGACAGGGCAGGACATTTAGGTAGAATGAAAGACTTAGAAAGAAAAAGTTAAAAAATTAGTAATAGAGTGTTTAGTAGTATCATTAAATGAAATGTTTTTGCACTTCCATTAGGAAAATCATGATCTCTGATGACGGTAAGATTGAACAATTTACAAACAGCAACAGCTAGCAAGGTGTGACCAATACGAGGACTGCTGCGAAAGCCTGGACCTCCTAAGGACTAAAAACCAGACGGCTCAGATTAACCAGTCCCAACTTTCCAGAATTCCTCTTCCCAGAGCTGCTTTCACCTCCGGGTCAGATCCACAGCTGATCTGCTGTAAATCACTTCAGTATCACTGAAATGGGGATAACGGCAGGAGATTGCTAAAACGACAGCCCGAAGCCCAGCAGGGAATCCTGCACACACCGATCCGGTGGGAATCGCACTGCTTCCGCGGCACAAGGAAAGGGGTCGAGGCGAAAGGGCATAACGCACACTGTACCCCACAACACCAAAGCAATTCGACGTTACACTCCTTGCAGCCTGCGGACCTTTTTTCCATGAATTTCACACTCACTCTGTTAACTCAGAGCATCATAGCGAGGTGACAATTTCAAGGATGGAAAAGACCTCACTGAATCATCCGGTCACTCCCTCCTCCAGTACATGGAAACTCAGAAAATTCTCCTTAGAAAATTGTCTCCATTCTCCTTAGAAAATTTTCTAGTCTTAATTTGAAAGAGAATTTCCATCATTTTGAAAATGGTTTTATTTCACATTTTGTTACCTCTTTCTGCCAGAACACGTGATAGTCCACCTCAGCTCCTCTTTTTTAATTTCACTAGTTCATTCCTGCGCAACACTAAGTAACTTCTCTCTATCCAAGATCTTGATAATCTTGGAGACTACAACATCTTGATAATATTTGGAGACTATGACTATTTTTACTATCAAATAATTAAAAAAGAGCTAATACATCATTTAAAGGGTATGATGCTTTTTGCTTGACTGTCTTCCAGGCTGGCAAAATTTGAGAGGCACCAGTAATACTCCGAAATAAATTCAGCGATTGCAGCGAGCAGCCATCACTAGCAAACCATGTGAGATATAAGTCTACCTTGCTGTAAAACTCCTTTTTTGTTTTATGTGGGCTTGGTAGATTTTGTTGCTTGGTGATAATTTGTTGGGGTTTTTTATAAATCAGATTAAATTGCACACTCTTGATTAACCTGTCACCCGCCATGGCATGTGGTCTCCCTCAGCATCACACTGCCTTCCCTCAGCTATCTTCTCCTCAGATGATCTAGGCTAGGTATTTTTTAATGCATGCTTACATACAAATTGGGTATATACTTCTATTCTTCCATTGATTTACTTCATTTTCTGAATTCCCTAAATTCCTTTGCGTTCATTCTTAACTCATAAACTGTTCCATACTACAGCTTTCTCTATTTCACTGGACTGTCACCTATGTTCTTCTTCCGATGCTACACCGGGTCAATGCTGGCAGCACTGCCTGTGCTGCCCACTACCCCCATCCCTCCCCACCCAGGAGCCGCTGCGGGAGCGATGCCGGCAGCAGCAGCGCGACGCGGAGGAAGGGAGCCAGCCTCCACCCCGAGCCGGGCACCCGGCGGGGCTTTGCACAACTCCAGCAAGAGGAGATCAAGCAGAACAACCCCAAGCACCCAATATATTCGGTGTGCCTTAACAAAACCGGGAGATGTGGGTGCAAATCCACTCACACCATCAAACCCTGGGCGGGAGCTCGAACTGCTGGGTGTTGTGGACCCACTCCTGTCTCCTTGGCTGCTCTGCTTCAGCTCCAGCACATGCTCTTCGCTGTGTTAGATAACAAAGAAAGAAAAAAAACGAGAAAAAACAGCAGCTGAGCTTTCATCACATCATGTTCTACCAGTTTCCATCCTGCTAAACCTGCAGTGCATGAACCTGCTCTAGGCCACTTCATTAGCACCTTTAAAAACAGAGGGTGCTTTTGCTCGGTTTTGGTGAACGAAGATTCCCAGGGACTGATTCCTGGGCTCGGTTACCCTACTATAAATTAAATGTGAAGTCAGTGACTTACAATGGGAAAAAAAATTGCGAGGTCAAAGCAGGCCTAATATCCACCAGACTGTTCCTGGGGCATGGCTATACTGCGTAATGCCAGAAAAGAGTCTTATCAACAAATTCCAGAAGTGAAAGGTTTTTATAGCAAACCACAGGGTGAAAGAAAGCCGTATCTTTAATCAATTTGATTTTAAAAGTTTGGTTTTGAGTATTATTTGTTGTATCCTGCATCCGTGAATTATTACTTTCTCTTCAAGTACAGTTTGGTATCTGGGTATCTCCATGAAGATCTTGAGATACATTCTTCCACTTTTTAACATCAGTGATTCATATTTGTTAGGGGAAAACAATTCATTTCACACATGATTGACTCAACAAGATATTCCAAATACACCCTGGCATCAGTGTGCACGTAGGAATATTTGTGAAACAGAAAATAAGAGTCCTGCATGCATTAATCTCAAACTATGCAGAACACAAACGTAGTTGCAATCATTTTCCAGCATTTTGTCAAGATTACCGAATACCATGGTTCTCTGCTGTCCCTCCAGACTCAGAAATGATACTAAAAATTATCAAACATTGTTCTTCTCATTGCTCACTCATTATCATCGTTACTTATTATTTGCATATCAAGCTGCCGAAGGGGGCTGAATCCCACCTCGCGATGCACTGCACTCACAGAGGAGATGGTCACTGACCCCTAAGAGCTTCCCGTATCAAAGGCAAACACAAGAGCAGGAGCAAGAGGCACAAGGCAAATTCCTCCTGTCTCCTGTCCCTGCACCCCGCTGCTTCCAGCCACACCGCCTCAGAGCGGGGACTCTTCCAAATATCCTCGACCACTCGCAAGGGTACAGGAAGAACTGTTCCATTTTCCAAGACACAACCAAACAAAATCCTTTCTACCCCTTGATTGGCCTAACATCCTCATCAATAAAAAGCTAGCTTGAATAAATCTTGGATGC
The DNA here is from genome assembly GCF_036370855.1 of Dromaius novaehollandiae. Taxonomy (NCBI): domain Eukaryota; kingdom Metazoa; phylum Chordata; class Aves; order Casuariiformes; family Dromaiidae; genus Dromaius; species Dromaius novaehollandiae. Next base: position 1,469,883 of record NC_088104.1, on the reverse strand, counting down.
AGTGATTGATCTCACTGTTACACTCAAAGGCCCAGTTCTTACCAAAAGAAAACAAGTAATGATGAAAAAGGTTTAAGAGTAGTACTAACGGCCTGGAAGAGCCGTCTGTGTGTTCCCAAACTTGGTATCTAAGAGAGCATTTGCCTGGGGAGAGGAAGAAGGGGACGGAAAGGGAGGAGGCACAACACTTACCATTTTAACATTTCTCATACGCAAAAAACCTTGAAGACGTACCACGCTGGATTAACTTTTGGACAAGAAAATGGCCTGACAATCTTCAAAATAACTCAGGAGAATGTGGTTACCGGCTGCCGGGCCAAGCGCTGGATACGGGGCAGCATCCTGCCTGAGAGCCGCGGGTCTACACGAACCGGCGGCGGGGGGAAGCCACGGCGAGACGGAGCGAGACCGGAACGAAAACGGTCCAACCAAACGCGCACGCGAGTCCTGCCCACCCCAGGGCCAGCAAACCCAAGAACTCCTGGCAGCTGAGGAACACGTAATGTCTATCAAATACCCACCCCAAGGAGCACTCCTGGATCCTCCAGCCTTCGTGTATTTTACAGAACCAGGAATACAGTCAGTCATCAGGAAACAAATGACAGGCAAACCTCACTGTCATCCACTGCTGTTCATCAAAACCACTTCGCTTGTATTTAAAATCTATTTTTAACTGTTTTTGCTGGACTTTGTTCCTAGCAAATTTATGGACAATAATGCATTACTGCCCAATTAAAAGTAAGGCAGAATCCGGCTTGCATCAGTCCTCTGAATATCTCAAACCTCCCTTCTGCATCTTGCGAGGCAGTATTAGCCTATCGTGCATGCAGAAGAGATTACTTGAATAAGCACCCATCTCTAATCTGAAGATGAAAAACAATGTCCTCGGAGTCTTTTAAAAATGGTCTCATAGAAAATGATGGTGAGATTATTTTGTTCCTCTGTTTTCATTTTTCTTGGGGGGCTTTCATCATTTTTTTAATAAAGACAGTTGAGATAAGTGAAATATCAGTTCAGAAGTCACTGAGGAAACAAAATTTAGACCACAGTAATAGAACAGGCAAATGTGAGCGTCATAATCTTTTACCATCTTTTGCACTGTACTAGCAAAATACAGTGTCATCAATCTCCTAGTGTTGTTTTTCACCTGACTACCACCTTTTGCCTTGCACACCCTGAGGAGCATAATTACAGGCACGTAACATATGTACACCGGGCTTGAAAAGGAGGCAATAAAAATTACTTTCACACAGATGACTTTGGTAAATGAGCAAAGCCCCGCTCTATTTTCTGCAACTTTCTGAAAGTTTCACACATTTTTTGTTTAATTTTAAATTCGACAGAGCATTAGAGTTCGACGGCATGAATAATCTACACATACCAGATACGCCTCCTGAATATGAACCCCTATGTTTTTGTATAACACTCGCAGGAATAAATAATGACTTTTAAACAGAGGATGTACTGTTTGCATGTGCTCTCATGGTGAAACGTCTTTCAAGACGAAGCCTGTCGGGAAGCAGGACTACCTACCGTATGTAAAAATCCATGCTTTGAAACACCTACCAAATAAAGTATTAATTTAAGAAACATGGTTTTATACTTTTACTCCTTTTTCAGATATGAAAGGTTGGGTTGGGTGGTCAGCAAGAAGTACAAATTCAACAAAACATCGATATGCCAGAACGCTGCAGAAACCTGTGCTGGACACCCAGTATTCCCAAACCACAGCCGAACCCTTAGAGCCTGACCTTACCCCAGTGCAAGATAAGCGAAGCTCGCGGAACGCTGTCCTGGCTGTAATTGCTATCTTTGCAATGCCGCGCGGCATTCGCCGGGGCTCGGGCACCCGGGGAAGATTAGTGTTCAGCGAGAGGCTCCTCCAGTGTTTCCGCCTCCCATGCTACACTTACTTACAGAAGGAAAAAAATAACCAGAACATATTAACACATCCAGTCTCTCGCCCTGCTTCTGCTGAGCAGGTTCTGACTGTACCGACCGCAACTCCATCACTCATTAGAAACTGAGGCCATAAGCTTTTTATTGGGGCTCTCAAGGTGCCTTTAAACTACAGCAGAAAGCCTTTAGCTGTGAGACGCACAAAACGCTCATGCTTCAGCTCAAAACAAACCAAAACAGGAGCAGAAACAGGGAGCTGCTGGGGACGCAGAAGGACAACACGGATGTGAGTGTGCAGCAGCCTGCAGCGGGAATCTCTCGGCACGGACGCGCGTGCTCGGGGACGACCACGTTCCAGCAGAGCCTGCTAACGCCTGGAAACGGGAAGGCAAGCTTTAAAAGCGGAGGGGCACTCACAGTCCATTTACAGCCGCGCGGAAAGCTCCTAACGCGTGCGATTCACAACAAGGTAGGCACTGCCTGCCCGGGCGGTCTCGGCCGCTGCCTCCTCATCCCCGAGCTCTCGTAACTGATTTCTGCACAACGAGACACAGCGCGTCTTTTCCAATATTTAAGTATATTGCAATGATCAAAAAGGTTGCGTTGTGCCTAAAACTAATGTGTTTCTGAGAACTGAAAGAGCTGTTAGACAAACTACCGTCGTGTTGCTTTCTGCTGCTATGACACCTATTCAAGAAATAAAAACATTTTATCCTTGGAATATACCTAAGTCTACTTAAGCCAAGATCCACTTCTAAGCAGTGTGCAGAGGGGTAATGGCCAAGAAAGGGCGGCTAAGCAGCTGAGCGTATTTATTCATTTTAACTCATGTCTCTTCCTCTATAGCTTGGATGAAGCAGTAGGACCTAAAAATCAAACACTGGATGAGTTTAGATGATTGGGTATTTAATTTAAGATATCCATCTTCACATTTGAAAACCTTAAAAATTAGGTGTCCATGTTTGAAAAATGGGCCACATCCAGTAGCTGCTAAGCCTGCTCTGAAACCTGCGCCCGGCGATGCAACGAAACCACTTGCTGAAACTCAAGTACATGCTTAAGGCCAGTTAATGGATATTTTTCACTCATTAATACAACAAACCTAGCTTATAGGAAAGGTAGCTGTTCTTCTGCACTAATAACACTGCAAGAAGACAAAAATAACTTTTTCTGGTGCTTTCTCTAGTTCTTAATCTCCGATGTCAGTGACAGGAAGCTGAATATTAAGTAGAAATAGGAAAGTGGTTTTATCAATGTATATGGCATTAGCAGGGCCATTAATAGACCAATGTATCCTGTTCTAGCGTCCACATTCCAGAAAAGATGTTGAAAAAATCAAAAAAAGCTCAGAAAAGAGCTACAGGAACGACGAGAGTCTGCAGCACCTTCTGCACAGTGAGACACGTAAGAAGTTCAATCGTCTCAGTTAAGTCAAGAGAAGGTTAAGAATTGCCTTGATCGTGATTTAAATTACTTGTGTGGGTTACAAATTCCTGATACCGGAGCACTCCCTAATTTACCAGGCAAAGACTAAAAAGATCCAAGAGCTGGAAGCTGAAGGTAGATACGTTTGGACTAAAAGTAACTGTGTGTTTTTAAGTACAGGTGATTAGTTATTGGGAAAACCCGACGGTATGGCAGAGGGCTGCGCACAGGCGGCTCCGAAGCCGGAGTGCTTTACTGCGGGGAAACTCCGCTTCCGACGCAGGAGCTTTTGGGGAAGATCCTGCAGCCTGTGCCGTGCCAGAGGCCGAGGAGCAGAGCTTCCCCGGTCCGCGGCGGCAGGAGGACGACACACGCCCTTGTAAAACTTCACATTAAACCGACCTGTATCTTAGGAATCTGGTAACGAGACAGACCATGGACTCTGTAGTCGCATGCGTTATCATCAAACTTGCACAAGAAGAGATTTTCCTAACAGTACGGCATCCTACCTGTGATATATGTGTGTGTGTGTGTGCGCGCACACGCGTGCATGCAAGAGCGGGAGAGAGATCTGGCGTGCAGAGAATGAGGAGGAGCAGGTGCATTTACAGACCTTGCTAAATTTTCAGTAGAATTTGTGTTACTCAGTCTTGAATTAATTTGAAACCGTGGAAATGCTACATGTTGATGGATCTGTTCTGCAGGAATACAAACAAAGGCGGCAGCAGCTGCCTGAGCGCTGGATTTTCTGCCTAGGATGTTTGTTACAACGTCATCCCAAACTCAGGAGATCTCCATCATCTCCAACACTGCCCGGAAATTCTGGATGCCCTTTTCCTGCGGGTTTGTAGTGAAATAAATGCACATTCATATAGAGAACCTCTTAGTTTTTTGTACAGCACCAAAACAGTGACTGTAACAAAGTAAGAAATACAAAAATCTTCCAAATTCCATGTACAAGCAGTTTTCTTTCTTTACTTTGATATTAAACTGCTCTTCTCTCAAAGGTAACGGCATTCTAGGCACTTTCAACATAATGGCCGTTTAGTCTTAAAGGACCGAAATAGAGTAACTCCACGGCTCCGGGATGGGGGAACTGCGGAAGGAGCCACCCCGGCAGCAAAGCCTCCGGCTCCCGGTTCCTCCCGAGAGCTGCACAGACACCCCCGATCCCATCTACAAAGATAAAAAATTGAAACCAACTCTGACGGGTTACTGCGTGAAGTTCAAGCACATTGCTTTCAAATTTCCTTGTAAATAAAAATACATGTGAAAGAGAAGAGCTCCAAGTACCTCGGTGCATCCCTTGAGCATGGTTCACCGCCTCCAACATCCTGCTCGGGTTTTGTAAATTAGAAATCTTGTCATCTTACCATAGAGACCAAGGAAATCGCGGCAAACTTTATCCGCTAAGTGAACCTTAATAACCTCAACTTTAACTTCAAGAAAATTACTCCTGGAAACATTTCAGAGCCTCGCAGGCTGAAGGAGACATCACACTCTTGCTTTCCCCCCTCTCCAAGAGTTACTGACCCTCCCCGCACGGTGCCAGAGGCCTCCAGCAAACTGGGACTCCTGCAAGTCACATCCCACTGTAATGACGAGAGTCCTATTTGTTTGGGCAAAACATCTGCAGCAAAAGCTCACATCACAGAGCAAAGTCAGACTGAAACCTTCGCCAGTTAATTGAAAGAAGTTGGATAAAATCACAGACTTTGAAATAAAAATGTTAAAATTGCTGTAATGGTTTCTCAGAGAACAATTCGTAAATGCACTTTTCTGACCAAATAGATGGGACGATTTAATTACAATACCGCACTGAATACTCCAGCCCACCTGAGAGCGACAGAAGTCCTCTGGTTTCGCAGTACGGGGCTGCCCTCCAGATGTGCTCGTGTGGATTTGCCGGAATCGGAGCACGACTCGGGCAGCTTCCTGGAGCAGACAGCTCTGATGTGAGCCCGGGATTTACTGATGCTTAACACTTCCAGTATCACTGACTTTTAAATATGAAGCTACATGAACACGGCAGATTAAATTTATATTCTGGAGTTCATTCTGCAAGAAAACCTTGAAACAAACGGTAATGGCTTGAAAAGTTACCTTTTCAAGCCATAAAAGTTGCCTTTTATGTAAAGAATATAGTATTTGAATTAAAGCATGCAAAGTTTTTTTTATTTTATTTAATAAACTCATGGGTGTGATCCCACAATTTTTTAACTGACCTGGCAATACTGCGGTTCTACACCTCTGCAAGAAAACACTGAGCCAAAATTACTGCAAGGGAATCGCCTTAAAAATCACATCAGAAGACAGACCAAAATCTCTGAATGTGCAATTTACTTTTGAACATTAGTCCAAAAAACCCGAGTATCTTAGCTGATCAGAGCCTGAGTATCTTAAACATATAAGAAGAAATTCATCTGAGCACTCAAAGTGGTCAGACACCTCGGTTCCCTGAGACTGCATGGGGGGTGAACCATTTTCTTGAAAATAAGTGAAACTCCAAATGAAGAGGCTTCATTTTTCTCCAAATATTCTCAGATATTAGGTTACAGCACTCTGGATATGTTTCCTTTTAGTAGTTTTATTAAATCTGCTCTATTCTTTGCTATTGGAAAACTGCAGACTTTCCAATCTTTTTAAATTATCATTAATAATATTGAGCTTTGAGCAAAAAGAGCATAGCTTACGTTTCTTACAGTATAGAATACCGTCTCTAAAGCCAAGTGGTATGCCTTCATTTTTAGGTTCAGAACAGACCCTTTCTCAGCCCAGGCAAAATGAAAATTTCCCTCACAACTCCTCCTGGTCCCTATCTCACTGGGTGGCCGGCAGTCCCTATACACGTAACAGGGTGATTTTAAAGGCTCGAACGGGGTATTAAAAATGTTGTCAAAAATTTAATTCTACTTGATTGAGTTCCCAAAAGTGTGTGGCAAGTCCTTGTGCAAGGGGGTCATATGCACCTTAAAACCCAAATGTGGCTTCATTTCTGACAAAACTCATAGAGCATCTTCAAGAAGAAAATTCAGATCCATCTAGTAAAAAAATCATGTTTAATGGGATCAAATAGTGGGGAAAAACAGGAGAAAGGTGTTCTTGCTTTGCTTTACCCAAAGCACTTTTACTTCCAGCCTACAGCTAACTCATGATTGATAAAGCAGACGGGTATAGTGACTGCGACCCCAGGTTCGGCTTTCTGCCTCGGCTGACGCACCTTCAACGCGCCTCTCGCCACGCCAGCAAAAGGTGCAAAAAATTATCACTTTCAGCTATTTGATCCAGCCCCTACGCACGTACAGTGAGTTCAAATTACAGTCTTAGTCTAAAAAACTTGGTTAAAATCTAGTCATTCCTGCTTATGTCAGTGAAATTTCTGCAGTTAACATCACTGAAAAATGGGCAGAAATTTGAGTTCCACTGCTGTTTTTTCTCAAGCCCCAGTGCCAGCATGCACCTCCTACTCTGCCGCTCCACCAAAGACGAGCGGTGCCGTCAGACGAACAGAAAAACGCCCTTTCTCTTCTGCGTTTTGGGCGTGTGCAGAATTCACGTGTAGGAGATGAAAACCATGAAGCAAAACCAACGGGAAACAACTGACAGCGGGACCGCAGGGCAGGTCCTTGCGGGAAGGCGCGCGTTGCCCGTCCGAGCAGCTGCGCTCGCCCTGGACTTCTGCCCCAGCCACCGAGCCCGTCCTACCTGGGGCAGCAGGCAGCAGCCTGTCCAGCACGACTGCACACCGTGCAAACGCAAACATACACACCGGGTAGACTGAGAATGGTTTTCACCTTACTTTCACCTTTCCCACACGTGAGCATCCACAGCTTCGGTGCGGAAAACGATTCGCGACCAGCGAGGCAGGTTCCCCCTCGCCCGCTCCCGGTCACGGCATCCCCGCGCTGCCCGTCCCGGGGCAGACGGCAAACGCAGAATCCAGCTCCGGGCGAATGCTCGCTCCCAACCACGTGCAAGTGATCTGTATACTAATCCACCGCACGGGATTATAAAATCACATTAAAAGATAACACTTCCCCAAGAAACCCTTCTATAGCCCATCTCCCTTTGAACTCCGCGGTCGCAGGGCCGAGGGAAGCAGCCTGATCCCCGCGTGCCTGAAACCTGATCCGCACAGAGACCGATCTCCTGCGGCCAGACCCTGCTAACTAACGTTTAACGAAACGCACGACTGCTGGATCCGCAAATGTACTAAACTGGTGCCAACTTCGACGAAAGAAATCAGAGTTGAGGAATAAATCCATGCGGTCAGACCAGACTATTAGCAAGGAACTTGCAATAGAAGACTTTCTCTGTTTAAACGAGGGGAATTTCCCAATTTACAAACACATTACCAAAGCAATACATTTTCCACTTCAGGAAACTCGTATTTCATTGCAGGAAGAAAAGGAGGAAAAACTTTTATAAGTTTATTTTCCAAAGCAATTTTTACTGCGATACAGCCAAGGCATTCGGTAGCCCGTTACTATGTCATTACGACTCGCGGTGCCAGGCATCGGTAGCTGTCTGCTCTTTGATTGGGAATAAGGATGCTGTGCCATATATCTTGCACGCTGAAGTACAAACGTAACGCATTTTTTTTCCTCAGAAACAAATGACTGAATTCACAGTACAAAGACCTTCTAGGTACATATAAATGCTTTCAAACCAGCCCTCAATCCACACAAAGCTGCTATACTGGATATGGATTGAGAGGATCCATTATTAAAAGAGGGATCAAACCAGGCTGCAATTATGCCCAGTTAATCCTCTTAAAACAGTGAGGTATTTCTTCACCACAGTAATTATTTGCACAGGGTGAAAATAAGAACCATATAGAACAAATTAAAACTTTACCTTCAGATGCTACCTCAATTGTTATGCAGATGCATCATTTTCGGTCAGCCAAAAAAGACCCTCAACACTAGCCCCTCTTCCAATAATCAAAATAAAAATGTGACATCATTGCCAAATTAATTACAAGTTCATGTGATTTATTTTGCCGCATGCAGTTTCTTCGCATGACTCTGAACAGCCCGGTACGCTCAAAGCAGATGCGATCTGAAATCTCTGATTAAAAGGGTGAGCAATACATCAAGTGTCCTCGGGATTTCTGTAGGCGATACCTGAACGCGCGGGGAAAGACACATCAAATGGCCAAGGCAGTGTACAAACTGCTTGTTGAGGCTTTTTTAAATACAACTATCACACGTTTAAATGTCATGCTGGGATTTAGTTAACTAAGGTGGCAGGTTCTTAAAATGTAGAATTTATTATGTTGAAATTTTCCAAATGCGAGACTGAAAAGGGAAAAATATGTCAACTTTTATTTATTTCCTTTATAAATATAGGCAATTTAGTCCTTCCCCCAAATACAGGCAGATTAGATGAGTTAGACAGTAGTCAATTCATTTTGCATAGGAATGGCTCATTAGAAAAGAGAGCCCCACATTTGTATTAGGCTCCGATTGGACAGTGCACAAAATGAATTTACAGTGTCACTCAGAGACAGAGCAGGACTAATGAGGGAAGGATGGAGGACGGTGCCGTGGGTAAATCTACAGTATATTCCTTCCCTCGGCTGGTACGGCTCGCGAAATGGAGGTGTCCCTCATTATGTATGTGTCTCAGGAGCTTTCTTTAATATTTTAATAAATAACAACATCAGCCCAACAAGAAATTAATGAATAGTATCATTAATAATGAGCTAGAGTCTTGTAGTGATAGGACAGATATTAAATTGAACCACAGTGGTGCTATCTCTAGAGACTTGGGAATTTTCCAGCGGCAAACAAGGCCACTGAATGAAGCAGCCACCGCTCTGTGCCAACAGCTTTTACAACAGGTTGGGAGTAATAAAAGAGGATTTTCTGCACGATAAAGTTAAGCCTTAGAAAATCTGCTGGTGTAGATCGGTGTGAAAAGTACTGCCAAACGTGATCCTTAATTAAACTTTAATTAAGATAAAGCTCTTTCCTTTAAGGGGGGGGGGGGGAGCAGCAGCAAAAAGAGTGTCAGCTATTTTCCTACCAGTTTTTGATCTAAAATAATTCTATATTAAATCACAGAAAACTGTGTTCAAATAAGTTAAATCCACAAAACCCAGGAAATGCAGAATTGAGGATGAAACGCCATCCTTGACGCGCCCGTGTGTCTGTGTGTATCAGAGCCGTGACAGACGAGATCAGCCACAATTAGGAGCTCAGGAACAATGGCGTTAGCCGAGCAGCGAGGCCCAAAGTCGGGATTTCCTCGCTGCGACGAGTTTAATTTGCACCGTCGCTATTCTGTCCGTGTATTTTTCTTAAGGTTTAGGATTTCTTTGTTTTAAAGGCAGAAATACCGTATGTCATATTTGTGCATGAGAATCCACGAACAATCTTACAAATAAAACGTATTTTAATGTTAGGACCCAGAACAAAACCGCTCGGACATGTAAGTCGCCTGCGTTCACCACAGTAAAAAGAACTATTTGTGTGAACAAAAGGAATTAATAAGTTTCATCAAATCAATCTGTAGTCAGCTTTCCAACAAGCAAGTCCCAAAGGCTTTCAAAAACTGAATTTTGTATGAGTAAATGGCATGATTTTCATTGAAATGTTTACGGCCAGACTGTCAGCGGCATCCGAGGGCAGGGGCGCATGGGGTGGGCGTGCTGCCGTGAATTGCTTTGCAAGGGCCATTTTGTCCTCAAAAAGTCACTCTGTGACCAGCGCTGCCAGAGGACAGCGGTGAATTTTGGCCATTACCAGGAACTGAAGCTAGGAAAGAAGACAGAAGTAGGACTATGCCAAATAATTCCCCTGTCTCCGAACAACCTGTACGACAGTTTTGCATCAGTGGTTGCACATCCCGACGGTGCTCCACCTCTGCCGCGGGCCCGCTGCTGCGGTGGGGACCCCCCACCTCCCACCACGCGCTGCAGACCATCCCCGGCCCCCTCCCGCTGTTTCCCCATCTTTTCACAACAGGTTCTTACAGGTAGTTTTGCTCATTTTCTGCTGGGGTAAATCCACGCTCGGAGGGGACCGGTGATGCTCGGCGAGCAGCTGCCCCTTCCCAGGGATGTCACGGCTTTACCCCGAGCTTAACACCTGCCCCAAGGGATGGAGTCCCAAGGTCAGAAATCTGCACGGGTGGGCTTTCATCTCTGATTTCTAAAGCCCCAAGTCTTCCCTCAGTATTTACCTGGGGAAGTATTTATTCCACCTACATTTATGCATCTAATCCACACTCTCTGAATTATATCTGGGAGAGGTTCACATTGCTCCTCTGACTATATAAAGACGGTCTGCTAATTGTACGTATTCTGGACCAAAGCAAATTGTCTAATCGAATCTAGACAGGGTAAATACCTCCCCACAGAGCCGTTCTAGCAGTCTTATGTGTCCAGCTGTGTCTGAATAAGGACTGAACAGGTATTAGGAAGACATTCACCTTTTGGCTAATGCTTGACCCAAACTTTGAAAGTAATTTTGAAAAGATACAGACTAAATTTGGCTTTCAGCTTTAACAGCATCGCTGCAGAGTCCCAAGTTCCACATCAAGATTGAGGATGACTTCTCATTCCTTTCTTTTTTATTCCTTTTTTCTGCTGTTTTAATTTACAGGTGTAAGAATCCAGCCCAAACATTTTATTTCACACACGTACCTGGGAAACAGTTGGACCGATTCTTTTCAAACATGGTTTTAGGCTCTAGAAGCACTCTCACCTCCAGCAGCGATAGCTTTCTCCAGCAGTGGTCCCTGAGAAACCCCTAAGTGTTTGCAAATCAATGAGATCAAATACACTAAAGAATCAGTCTTCAGCATCAGTCATAAAACTAAAAAGTTGGGAGCCAATAAGCAAATAATGTGTAGGAGAAATGTTCTCAAACTTTCTTTTTTAATTAGTGAAGGAAAAATCAATAGTATCTTCATTGCCTAAAATTACTCCAAATAAATTAGGAAAAAAAAGAGGTAAGAATCCTCCCCCCGCCCTTCTTTTTTGCAGTATTCTTGCAAACGACTGCTTCTTGGTTTTACTGGACTAGTTAAGGATTTTTGGTTTACAAGTGCTCTCTCGTTATCTCCCGGTGCCGTCGCCGTCCCAAGCCCGCTCGGGGCAACGTCGCAGCCCCGGGCCCGAACACCGCTGCGGCCCCAGGCCGGGAGGCTCAGCAGCAGCTCCCGGTGCCGAGGAAGCAGGGAGCGGGTCCGTCCCGGGCCCCGCGCAAAGGGGCGCGCGGCCGATGAGCAAGAGCCCGCTGCGCTGCCCGCCCGGCGGCTTTAAGCGCACGTATTCTAATACTCTCTTACATCGTTCTTTCCCGTGGGGCACGCTTTGAAGTGGATGAGCAACGCAATACCGTAACACCGCGCTCTGGAAAATGCAGGTTCTAGGTGTTGTTCTGGGCAATGCCTGAACCACTAGCAGTATAATTTCTTAAACAACACTAAAAGCTCCCTATAGCTACCTTAACAAGTCGAGATTAATTAAATCAACTGCTATAATTTATTTTCTGCTGTGACACATATATTTAGGGATCTTAGTTAAATTCAGGGAGCCCAATAAAAGCAATCGGCATATTGAGACAGAGAGCAGATTGACGCTTTACATATATTCTCATGCATTTCTTTAATCTATTTACAGCTTTCCTGATTGCAGGGACCAAATGACGACTTCATTTGCTTCTATGTAACTTGAATTTCATTTTGAAAGAGCTTGATCTGAACTGCAATTGTCAACACAGCTTCGAATTGGAGGAAAAATCCCTGATTTTTTAGACTGTCAATATAGCCCTGGCAAAAATCAAAACTCCTCCCAAGCCACCATTCCATTTTGTCCATTACTGCTTTCATAATTTCTATTAATCATTTCTCCTAAAAGCTGCAAGATATTTTTATATACAGTTAGACATTCACGCACACTCACACATTCACGCTTCTGCGCCTCAAACCCTGCTGAGATCGGTATAATCGTATCACCCATACAGGAGGTAGCCAGGAGTAAAGCAAATAATTTGTACAAAGTAAAAAATCAGAGGCAGAAATAAAAGCAAATCCTGAAATCCTGAACATTTAGAACGACTGTTGTTCTCCACATTAAAGGATATTCTATTCTCTAATAACTATCCAGTTAATATTTTTATTGATATATTAATAATTGGGGAACAACGAAACAGCCAGGTGATATTTCTACCTGCCACCCAGGAGCCCAGATTCCAGCCAGCCGTCCCGCTCTGCTCCACAAGCAGCATCAGGACTATCTTGGCTTGGATTTGACAAGAAGAAGAGGCCCAATATGTTTTGGCAGCTCCTGGTCCCATATTATCTTGGATTTTGAAACTCGTCCCCTTGCCACCCTTCCAGGCCACACTCTGAGGTTTACCCTGACACCCCTTTCTTGAGGTCACAGGTCAGATTTAATGATTTACATCTGCTTTTCCTCACACTCTTTAAAGAAGGGAATTTCACCTCGTCCGCTTCAACTGTGTTTAACTTTGAGGACTTTCTTGATCATACTAGAACTAATCAGGGCTATCGAACAAGAGCCTACGCTCCGTGTGCAGGACACCTGGACACCCACCACGACCCACGTCCTCCTGCTTCGTGAGGGTCCTCAAAATACTCTTTGCAGATGCTCTCCCCCACGCAGGGCAGAGAGCTGAGACAGGCCCCGACCTGAGAGGCATCTTGACAGCACCAAAGAGTATCTCTGGATGCAACCAAAGGCACACGCACCTTTGCCCACTGCCACAAAATCCCTAATCACTTGAACTACTCACTGCAGAACTGGCTGTATTTTATTCACCGCATGGAGGAAAGAGTAACTGTACATTTTGATGTGTTCCGGCCAGGAGTTATCCCATGCCTATATTTTATGAGGATGCTCTTGCACTGGAAGATAACGGATCGTAAGGTCCCACCCCCAGCAACTACGTCTCGTAACTGCCCTCCGCTGCCTGAGAGCACAGGCAATTTTTCCATAATAAAAGCTGGATTAGCATGTATCAGGAAGAGGCTCACCAGCTGTCACTTCCAAATCAGGCTACTTTATCCTGTTTGAGATGATAATGGATAAACTCATAAATGACAAGCAGTTTCCCTGTATTTATCTAATAAGTGGCTAATACAGGCTAGCATCTTCTCTAATAAAATGATATAACAGAAGGGAGAATCGGGCTTAGACTTCATTTGAATTAACTATGAACTCAGCAATATTGGCACATGAAACTATAGCAGGGCAAACTGCATTAACATTTTTATTTTTCACCTGTTGCAACTTCCGGGGATAACTCCAGAATTATATTTCATTTTAATACACGCTTTCCACAGGTAGGTGAGAATGAATTTTTATAGGATCAGATTTAAAGTTTTCTGAAATCCAGCTCATTTTCATTTCATTGTAGCTACAACCTCTCTCTCTATGTATGTAAACTAAATAGAAAAATAAGTGTCTACAAATGAACGGATTCTGCAAGTATGCTTAAAAAAACAGTATTGTGCTAGCCGAATTAGTAATAGTAATAAGAGCTTCAGAGAATAAGTGAAAGAATCCTTACTCCTTTCATCTGCATAATATTAATGAACATGTTTGCTGACAATTTTCTTATCATTAAAAATGACGCATCAAAATTATAGTTAAAAATATATCAACATTTAGGCTTTCAGTGGAAAAAACTATCAATTCACTTAAGGTAATGGGAAAATTGGGTTAAATCGGCTGTATTACCAAGTTAGGAAGAAAAAGGATCATCAACAAAGGAGTGATCACTGGCTAAAAAGGAAAAGACAAAAGAGTTGTCTTGATGAAATATTGTATTTTCGTTTTGCTTTTGAAACCAAACTCTGCACTTTTGCCACATAATTCTAGAAAAAGCACCGATGAATAATAAAGGTATCTGAATTCCATATGCTGCCTGAAAAGCAACTGAGCAGTAGGGAACAGACCAGGCATTTCTCGGGGTGATGGCAAATTCCTGGCAAAGGAGGATCCTCCAGGTCAGGGAGACCACGTCCGAAAGGCCGTGCTGGAAGGGGTGACTGCAGGAATTCAGACTGTGCAGGAGGGTCCCCCCTTTCACCAGCACCAGCTCCCAAATGGGAGCTTCCCTAGTTCCTCAGCAATATTTAGCAGAGGGTTTTGGTTTTTTTTTTTCATTTTGCAGGGTCCTTTTCTCATTTTGTGTAGTTTTCTTCCCAAGTCTCTTCTTTCGATAGCTGCACAATACCCATAAAAAAGGATCACATGAAAAGAATTTTTTTCTTCTGATAAGAGGAATCTTTTAAGCGGTTTTTCTTTTCAACACGTACGTGAAATTTTTCACAGCGCTCCGTAGACACAAGCCTCACTTTACAGCAGAATTGCGACCGGCTACCTGCAGCACACGGCACCGTGCAGCAGTGGGAATGAACGCCGGCAACGGGCTGAGAGCATCTGTAAAGGACACGAACAGGAGGGACGGAAAAAGTGGGAAAGACAAACGACCAAAACCAGGCTCCGACCCAGGAGATGCTGCACCTCCTGCACACCCTTTCCTGGGAAGAGCCAGCAAGTCCCTCAGATCAAGTGAAGGATGCTCAGCGCAGACCCCGTCCCGCTTCCTACCATGACTAATAAATTATCGCCGTACACACACAGTGCTTTGCTGGTATATGGGATACCGGTTTCTCCTTTTTGACCACTGTCAATCAGTCTGTATCTCGATGCATGAGACATAACTACCATTATAATTACTCCGCCTTGTAAAGGAACAAATTTTATTAGTGGCCATAAAATTACCCAAGCCCTTTTCGAAATCCCACCGCAGCGTGTGCCTCGCGAAGCCTCCGTGGCAGGCACGCAAAGAGGCATTTCCTTTAATTTTACCTAAATGAACTGCACTTGAAATTAAAGTCCTTCCTTGTCTGTGCATTACGAAACAAGGTAAAACAAGGCTCTCTGTAAGTGTGACCACCTCGGCCAAATCTTTCAAAAACCGAGAAAGAAGAACACGGCCTCGGCCCAGCACTCAGGACCTGCAAGCGCAGTCCCACGTCGGGCGACTCCTCCGCGCTCGGTCTGCAGAAAGGGCCGGAGCTTCCCCGTAGCAGCGCTTTCTGCGAGGCTGAAACGCATCGGCGGTGATGAGCGCTCAGACGGCGCGGGACGAGGGGCAGCCAGCCACGCGGGCAGCAGGAGCGGAGCCCGCCCACGTCGCTGCGGCCCAGGAGGGAGCCTGGACACGGGCAGGAGCCCGGGAAGGAGCCCGGACATGTGCAGGACCCCAGATGTGTGCAGGCCCCCAGAAGGGAGCCGGGACACATGCAGAAACCCAGATGTGTGCAGGAGCCCAGATGTCTGCAAGAGCCCAGGAGGGAGCCTGGACACATGCAGAAACCCAGATGTGTGCAGGAGACCAGATGTGTGCAGGAGCCTAGGAGGGAACCCAGACATGTGCAGGAGCCCAGATGTGTGCAGGCCCCCAGGAGGGAGCCGGGACACATGCAGAAACCCAGATGTGTGCAGAAGCCCAGATGTGTGCAGAAGCCTAGGAGGGAACCCAGACACGTGCAGGAGCCCAGATGTCTGCAAGAGCCCAGGAGGGAGCCTGGACATGTGCAGGAGCCCAGATGTGCACAGGAGCCCAGATGTGTGCGGGAGCCCAGGAGGGAGCCTGGATGTGTGCGGTAGCCCGGGAGGCAGCTGGACATGTGCCAGTGCCGAGGCACAAGCGCGGGGCTCTAACGGCTCGCGCCACTCAGAAATAAAGTGCGGAGTGGAGTTTAGAGTGGATTTGGGAAAGACATGTTTTTTCCATCTGCAGAAGAAAACGGAACATTTTGCTGCTTCTTTGGTTTCATAAAAGAAGGGGGCGTGAAGGAAACTTGTCACTGGCCCAGGATCAAGCGTCTGCAGCGAGCTAAATGCAGCTTTCACTAGCGAAAGGCAAAACAAGAGCAAACAAGAGAAAACAATATTGTTGGTCACAGGAGAGGGGGAGCTGAAGGTCAGAGGCTAAATTCCATTTGCAACATGCAACATATTTTCGTGGGCTGAATCAATACCCCGACGAGCAGCGAGACTTCAGCTTGAGAGGGGCATTTGATGACAGACCAGGCAAGCTCCTGTAGGTGTGGAAGCAAAACTAGTTGAAAATGTGAAGAACAATTAGTTGATGAGTAATAAAAATGCAGCACATTGCCTCATTTCCATTTAGTTCTTCGCTCTTGCTGTTCTGCTCTGGGAAAAGCAGCTTCTCAGTTTTTCCTTTGTTTGGCCAGGCAAGTGGGTAGGGAAGCAGGGTGTGATGAAGTGGAGGCCTGTAAAAGGGTTTGTTTATCACATTTTTCCTTATTGTTTAGGAGAACATTTTTTAAAAAATCGCGGATGAGTCAGAAAAGGGGAATTGTTAGCAAGAAACCACAGTCACCAGAATTCCTGGTACTTCCAAGATATCTTCCACGCAAAGGCTTTAAAATCCTCCACTCGCACTGACTGATAAGTAACACCCATCTTATAAACACTGATGCACACACAGATTAAGAGCCTTTCAAAATGTTTGGCAGTGGCAAAACTAACAGTACGCCGCAGCCATCAAGTGCTCCTCTACACAAATTTGATAACATTTACTTCCCAAACAAATCATATCTGATATAAAGAAAATAAAACAAAAAGCAAAACCCCACAATATTCAGCTCCTCTGCCGTCAGTATCGCTCTTCTCTGCAAACACACTTCCAGAAAAATAACATTTGGTATGTACTTAACAGCACCAGAAACTATGAATTAAATTCATCCGCAAGTATTTATCTGACGACACACTTGAAAATCTTCCATTTTGTATAAAATCTGTATCTTTGCATTTCCTTAGAAAACCGCAGAAAAGAAAAAAAGCTGAAAGAAAAAAACTGAACTAACGGAAATGGCATTCACGAAAAGAGAGTTACACCAAACAATGTGATCTATATCTGGTAATGCTAAAAACGACCTACATTTTTGATGGATTTGGGTATCTAATAACACAAAACCAGTCGGAAAATATCAGCCTTTGGGAAAGGAATGAGCCTGCTGCTGCTGCTGCTATTCTGCTGCATGCTTAAGGCAGGATCACAACCATCTCTTCTAGACGCCGCCAAGGACGAGGACCAAAGTGTCCCCTCTAAAATCAATTTTAGCGGAGCTATTTTGCTAATAAATGTCGTGTTTTCAGGACAGGACAAACCGCACCAAGCGATAGGTGCTCTGCATTAAGGCTGTCCGAGAAGGTGTGCCCTCGCGGGGTGCGCTGGGATGGAGAAGGCTCCCGGGCACCTCGCCTGGCCTCCGCGGGCCCGGGCACCTCGCTCCGAGCGCTGCCGGCTGCTCGGCGGCCGCCGCCTCTCAGACAGCATCTGACAAAGTTCCACATCAGAGATTAAGGTCTTTGTGCGGAGATTGAGGTCTGAAGAAAGGAAGGAAGCGGAATAGACATAAATGCAACATAAAATGGATTGACATCAGCTAAAGGGCAGATGGGGGAGGGAGCGACAGTCATAAATAAAAACTTTTCTTTAGGGGAGAAGCAACCAGGAAGACGTTACCGGATCGGCAGGAAGGTACCAAAGGTGCCTCATTTAAACACGCAAAGAAAGGGAAAGTAAGTCTTTGCAGACTGGTAGTAACTCCGCTTAAATCTGCAGGGCTAAGTCAGCGTGAGACTGAGGGAAGGTCAGGCACATCTTCTTCTCTGCAAATGTAACGGAACAGAAAACGTTGGCTGATGCGTTTTGCACGTACAGGACGGCGCAGCCGCTCGTTGGCATTATCCGTTCGATGGGTTGAGCATCCGCGCGCGGGGGGACATGAGACGCCTGGCCCCGAGGAGCAGGGAGCCCTGGCAGCCACGGCCGTGGGGCAGAGGAGCTGGACCACGGGGCCACCAGCACGGCCGTCGGCAGCGCACGGAGCGAGCCAACACCAACCAGTCCAGGTTACGGATCTAGGCTGTCACGCCGATACACACTGAGACCGCAACTGAACAAATTAAAAACAGATTCATTCAGCTCAATCCAGCGTATTCAAGGTGATCAGGCTTTTAAATGTTCCTACAAGAATGAAATGATCTATGCACTGGATTACGTGCACGCAATTTAGTTTGGGTTTGTTTTCCCTAAATTAGAAAGTTGCTTCTGCAGAATGCACTGCACTGAATGCACTTGCTTTGTTTTACAATCTAAAAAAAAAAATTGAAAGTGGCAAATATGCATGTTTTTAAAAAGCAAACAACACTTTTAAACATGACCAGCCTCTTTAAATACACTATAGATCATGATAATGAAGACATGAATCTCCTACCAGTGCAAAAGGCGCAAGCAAGATTTCAGTAGGAGAGGGTAGTTTCCTGCCTTTATGAACACCTTCAGCATGCTCAGGATATCCGGAGCAAGCCACTTCGAAGGGCCTGACTTTTCCAAAATGACTACCTTGAAAAAACATTTATGTTTTTCTGGTCTTGCTCCAGCAATTAACAAATTGACTTTGGAGGAGGGTCTGTGATTTTATGCAAGTTAAGCTAGCACAAATTATAAACTTTCACTAATAGCCTAAGCAGATACAGAGCACACACACAATACATATATATACATATAGACGAGTGTGTCTGTATGTATAAATGTATGAATGTTGAAAGAGATGAAGTGTTTTCTTTATCTTTTTTAAAGTAATTAGATAGAACACTACAATTATTTTGCAAACATTCAGACATGAGTTGTATCAATTATGCATATATATAACATCTACAAACACTGCATTGAAGGAGAAATACTTTCTTCTAATTTGTCAAACGCTTGACAAAGCTTGGCAAAGGCTTATTTCCTTAGTATGTTTTAAAAATAAAAACCCATTACTTAAATCAAGTCTTAGCAAATGTCCACTCAGTCGGAACACTTAGAAGGATGCTAAAATAAAAATTAGGAGAATTTGGATAAAAATTAGGAGAAAGAGAAATATCAGTGAAAAATACCTTCTCCTTTCATAAATCCCAGTGGCAACTGCATAAGGAGTCTTGCCTACAACAGAAGGGGAAGGCGAATTATACGTAGTCGCAACTATAGCTGCTCAGACCCAGACACCCCACTAATACCGAGTTTAACAGCTCATATGAAAGCCTGGCAAGCCCGCCAGGCTTTTAACGTTATCAGGTCAAGCATGCCCCCACTTCTGCCTGTGAAACCTGCAATAAAAATAATACTTTGCACTTCTGTGGAGTCTTTCATCTGCAGATCCCAAGTGCTTTGCAGATACTGAATAATTAAGCCTTGAAACATTCCTCGGGTTGGGGGAGGGAGGGGATAACTGCAATACCCACGGGAGCATCACCAGCTGAGGACAGAAGCCACGAGTTATTTCATCCGCAGCTGAAATACGGGAGGCTGGGACAGACTGAGCGCTGCTGGCAAACCAGGAGCACCTCCCTGTCCTTTCGGAGAGCTGCAGACACGGTGCGACTCAGGGGCACCTCACTTCCACCTTTCTGCCCATTCCTGGTACATGCGGGCTAATTTGGGTTGAGAAAGTCAAGTGCGGCTATCGAAAACAACCAACAAGACAGGCCAACCTAAAAGCCAGTTCTCTCTGCTGGAACCCAGCAACACAACTTCACGTCTCACACCGGTGCTGACAAATACCATGTTTTGAAACTCGTATCTGAGGATTTGGAGGTTTAGTGAAGTGGCAGGTCAACACACACGTCCCAAGCAACCCACAGAGTGGAGATCATAGTCTCTGTACATCGTTTCTGCTTTCGCCTGCAAAGCGGAAGGACCGATGAATGATTATCTGACAGGGCAACCTCTAAAATTTGTGTTGATGTAGAATTCGTTTCCAATGCCTCTACATAACAAAATGAGCGATTTGGACAGAATGTAGTTGCAGACATTTGTATCTATTTCTGCAGTCTCTCCCAGCTGGATTTTCATGGGCACAAATTAACATACCTCTGCTGAAAGCAGCAAAGCCTGAAGAACTTGGGGACTTCAGCTTCTTCGCTTAAGGCTCAATCAGTATTTTCCAAATATCACGATTTCCAGTCAGGAGCTATGGGTGAGCAAAAACCCTGGGCTTCCCGAAACATGGGAGAACAGCAGCAGGAATTCTCCTGTTAGACACAGGACGTACTTCAAGCTCCGCTCTAGCATCTGGCACAAAGTGTCTAGGAGACCCTCTGGGCCCTCACATTCATTCAAAAACAGCCCTTTGATTTTTAATCTAACTGACAGCACAAGTGGTAACAGCCCTGCTACCTGCGTTTCCCCAGGAGTCTCCAAATTTAAACAAAAAGCAAGACTTTTCACTTTGTGAATTTTTGAAAAAACCCCTCGCATATGCCAGCAGGCCCGCAACGACATCCACAGCAGCACGCGGCGGGCGCTGCTGTTTTCATACAGCAACGCTCTCCAAAGTATTTGCTCAATCTTTTACTGATGTTTAAAGGCACGTGCCTTACATGAAAAGCGCATTTTACACCTTTCAGGGGAAAGGGAAAACAGACTCAGAGCTGACTATTTCTGAATCGTTGCATGGCTGTTGACCATACGCGCTTACGTCAACAGCGGAAGGAGGACCAGGGGAGACGCGGGCTCTCTGCTGGCTGGGGCAGGGGACCTGGTGACAACGGACACAGAAAAGGCCAAGGTACTCAGCGCCTTCTTCACCTCCACCCATGCTGGTAACACTGGTCTTGAGCAATCCCCGTTCCCCAGGACCAGTGGAAAAGTCTGGAGCAAGGAGGACTCATCCCTGGTGGAGGAGAAGCAGGTCAGGGAATACCTAAACAAACTGGACGTGCACATGTCCACCAGCGCTGTGCCCCGGGGGTCAACACTGGGTCCAACACTGCTCAACGTCTCCATTGATGACCCGGACGATGGGACAGCGTGCACGTTCACCGAGGCTGCAGATGACACTAAACTGGCCGATACCCCAGAGGGCTGCGCTGCCGTTCGGAGGGGCCCCGACAGGCTGACGTCTCTGTCTCAAAAAAGCCATGGGATACGCGAATGAATGCCACGTACTCTGCCAGCGACCATCAGCACCTTCACGTACAACCAGCAAAGCCTTCACCGACAACGGAGAGCTGCAACGGAGAGCCCTGTGCAGACCCCACTCGAACCGCAGCACCCAGAGCCGCGTTAACCACCGTCCCAGACCGCTCCAGGCAGGCGCAGTCCTTGCTGCACCAGCCCCAAGTTACCTTGCACTAGAAGAGACAAAACTCTCCCAATTGCAACTGCCTCTTCAAAGGGAATTCGACTTCAGCTTCTCTTCTAACTTTCCATCCTTGCTAAATATTTTTTCTGACTACTATAATAAAACCTAAGCAGAAAGCCAAGAAATAACTTAAAACTTGAGGGGCAAAAACACAAAATGTGGAATAAGGGATGAATGAATACACACATATTTTTTTCTAATGAAGCCTGAAATTGCATAGATAAATACTTCCATTTTTTTTTTAAAACAGGTATCATAGGAACCTGTATTACTCCATCAGCCGTTATTGCATATAGCACGTAAAACTTGTTTATGAATCACATGGCTCTCACTGAGACACATTTTTTGCGAAATGTGTAAATCCTGGGTCGTTTTCTGCATGTACAAATGTATGGACTCAGCTTCTGAGACTGAAGAATATTGTTATATCTGCATCATAGCCCTGCTTTACTTTGGCATAAAAAATCATTTGTGTCTATTAAAGGGAGAATAAAATTGATGGGACTGCATTTTTCTGTTGTTGCTTGTCTATCTTACTGTAGTGCAGGTTCACATGTTTCTCTTCTCATTCTCCAGATGCCCCAATGCTTTTGTAGAAATAAGAGGTGGATATTTTTTGTGAGGAAAAACAAATGGCTAATGAGCATTTTAGCCAAACAGTCTGTGCAATTTTCTAAAAGTGACATATGAATTGCAAAATTTTAAATTGCAAGATGAAAAAAATGAATATTTGCAAGAGTTATTTCTATTAAAAATAGGAATATTATCATTGCATTTCATCTGTACCTACTCACCCTATGGGTATTTTGCTCTGACATTACATTTAAGGTAAACTGTTAAGAGGAAGTATAGAAAGCACACAACATACTATTGGAGCCAAATTTAAACTTGCTGTGCTTAGCGTGCATGCCTATGAACTAGGCTTAAACGTGCCTATAAGCTAGGCATTTAGGTAAGGCCATTAGAGGCTTTCTTGCGTTATTCAGCGGGTAGTAAATGACTTCTTTTCCCTTAGTTTCCCTAAGATGCCCAATTCATTAGTGTATCTCTGCCTTCTCCGAACTCCAGCACATCTCCACGCCGGTCCGCGGGGGCTCAGCTGACCTCCAGCAGGCACAAGCAGGGCGACGTCCGGCACCGGAGGAGCCTGGCATCTGCCTGCAGACACCTACTTAACACCAAGTTTACCGGTGTTAATGTTGGATGCTACATTAAAACCTCTCCCCTGGATTAGAAGCTTTTTATTCTATAAATAGAACTATCAACCTCCTTATCAGAACCACTCATGCAGGAAGGTCTCTCCACCCCTGGTAATAATATTTTTAGACTAAAAATCTGCATGGGATTCAAAGCAAATAAAACAAAAAACATGTACAAAACACTAGTTCTTTTCCGTCTTTTCTACTATTATTTACATTTTTTTCTGCATGTTCTTTCTTTACTTTGTACCTTTCTAGTAGAACTTTAATTTAAAATTAAAGACGTCATCATTTATCAGCGATAACAGGGCACAGCAGCTCCTCTAATGCTCTATCTCCCCGGATTCATCTGCAGGTTGATGGCACTTATCACACAGCATCAGCGTCTACCGCGGCTTACCGGACGGCCGAATATCATCCTGCAGCAAAACGCCTCGGAAGACATCTGTAAATGTATTTATCTTAGATCACGCTCACTTTAAACAATGAAGTTGTAACTCAGAGAACTACATCTAAAATAGCACGCTCGCCTAATAAGAGGCATTTTTCTCTTGTAAAAGCCTCTGTTAAAGGCAGTTTGCTTTGTTAACTTTCATAGCATGTATCCTCACTATAGCCTTCAACACCTGAAAAATTAGTGGAAGAATTTGACTGATTATAGAGGCTGTTTTCCTTGTTCCACCGCTTGTTCTAAAAGGGATACTCAGCAGAACTTGCATTTTTTTTTTTCATTTTGTGCTGTCTGCATGAGTAATTACCTCCCTGATTTCTGAGATGCAATTGAGTAGCTTCCACATTAGAAAAATCCAAAGATTGATAGAGCCATCTCTCCTAAAGGATTAGTTTGCCGCTGTAATTCCACCGAGTAGGTCATTCAAATAGCAAAATGCTACAAAGTTTAATTTCTCCTGTTTGTAAAAGCCAGGTATCGGTACCTATTTAAAGGCATCTGAAAAGGGCTGGTTAGCCTGCGGAGGGGAAAGCGCTGCCGCGTTCCCGACGCGGCTCGCACCGGGAGGACGGATAAGCGCAGGGGCCGGCGACGGGCGACGCGGGAGACCAGAGCGAGGCGACGACGGCGCAAAGATTTTGAGAAATAGTTCAGCCTTTTATGAATTCATGTGCAAGTTTCTCCCACGACTTAAAGGGCAAGGTAGTTGTCTTGGTAACTTGGGCACGTCAAGGGAACCGAGGCAAGTCCCTTCCGTGAGTTTTAAGTACTCGGCACACTTATAATCCTACCTAACGCAAGACAGCACTGTCCCAGCACGAAAATGGATGGGCACGGAAATTTTTGGAGGAAAAGCAATTCCATACGTTTTCACGCACAGACGACCAACCCCTGCTCTATCCGGGACTGACGATTTGTGTAAGGTCACATATAGGGGAAGGAGGTCACATCTGTCCTAAGGGCAGGGTTAGCCAGGCTGGTATCAGGAGATGAAACATATTCAAAGCATCTAACAGATATCAGAAAAACAACATCAGTCTAGTTCTGTACTTTCCAAGTTATCTTATTTAACACACAGTACTTTTACAGCAGGCTCCTTAATTTACTGCAGATATTCTGGAAAAGGTTTTGCAAGCATTCAGCATTAGAATGTTTTTTCCACAAAAATCCATTTTCCAAATGTCTGAATAATGACGAAAGACCTTTTAACAGAATATTAAGGCTGAAATTCATCTAAACATCACAGATAAAATCGTAAGTGGTGTAGACTGTAGCTATGATCGTGATAAATAATTGTCCCAACATTATTTTACCAGAAAAAATTACTGACTTCCTCTTTCACTCTTATAAATAAATAGCCTCCCCACAAATCAACTAATATTACGAATAACAATGTTCTCTTTTTTAATTAAAAAAGCTAAAAACACGTTCATCTTACATTTACAAAGATATATTATATTAAATTCCTAGGGGAAAACCACAAAATATAAATAATAAATAAATAACATTCTTTTGATTTTCAAGTAAATAAATGTTTTAGTTCTGTTGAACTTGTACAGCTTACAAGTAGTACCTGGGATCTTACAAAGCCTATTTTTCTGGTATTATCCACATCCCTATTTGGTGTAAACTAAGCTGTACTGATGTCAAGAGAGGTTCAACAATTTATAGCAGCTAAGGATCTAGCACTTAATTTAAAAGGCAAGAATAAATCTTTGGTCTGCTCTGAAGTCAGTTTAACTTAAATGCAAAAGATCTTTGCAAGTTAGGTGCACATTTAATTAATTGAAATTCAACCTCCCTAGACAAACCACAGATGCTCTACTTATTTAGCACCGCGTCTCCTAACCAGCTGCACTAATCTATGCAGTAATACTACCCTGTAGCTAAACATCTGGAGAAACCTGGGGAAGGGAATAATAAATACTTCTAAAATTCTACCAGGCAGACACCTGAGAGTGGCTTTACCGAAACAGGGTGTGTGTACGTGTGCGTGCGGGAAGCAGGGATTTAACCTAATCTACTGTTAGAGAGGTGAAAATACTATAACCGATTCAGATAATGCAGGTCAGTGGCTGCGCTGCCTCTGTACCCCAGCTCTCAGGGCAGTGACTCAGACGCTACGTCTCCCATTTTTTACTGATTTTCATCCAGAAAGTGCCTGTTAAAATATTAATAAAAAGTTGCACAAGCTCAGATGGAGATAGATCATTACAATTGCACGGCCGGAATATCAAAATTTTTAAAATTAATTCTGGCCACCTATCTTTGGGAAAATAAACCTAAATGCAATGACATTTCTCCCCGTGATGTTTTCCCCTGCTTTCCTCCCCTCCCCAAAAGACACTGCCATCGTGACATTTTAATCAAGGCTTTTTTAGTGCATGGAAGTTTATCAGAGCTCTCAGCATCTCTGTTGAGCTCACTTTTTACAGTCGTCCTCAGAACGACGTATCCTTGTACCTCTGTGACTACCCACATTTTCACGTCCGTAATTCAGCGGGGAATTCGGGTGCTTCACAAAGAGCAGATCTTACAGGAGAACGGGCGCGCACGAGGAACGAAGAATCGCTGCAAGAATAATGTAAATAACACAGTTTGCTGCCTCTTATTCCGAGTTCAAAACAGTTTGGGACTATAACTTTTTTTCACCTCAGTAAAAGGTAACCAGAAAAAATTGTTAGTTGCCCTTTTGGACTACCACTATGGCAACCTCCCAGGGCAAACGGGTCCTTCTTAAAATACAGACATTATCAGAGGCCAGGCCTGAAGTCAGGGGTAGGCGAGGAGAATTTTGCCTCATTCCCTATTGCAGGACTGGATCCTAAATGACAAGGTTTGCTTAATTCCCAGTTTAACGCCGTTGGTAGGTTAGCTGACCTTCCTAAGCTACACAAAATGTGTATTACGTGTGTTCCACATGTTGTTAGAAAAACTCAGCAATTTTATAGGAGAATAATCAGCCAAGAGATGGACCACAGTTAATTAAGCAGCCTCCTCCCTGCAACGCTAATTCAGGGACTTGCCAGCTTGGCATCTAATATCATGACGCCAATGATACCGGAGAGACTGGCAAGCATCTGAAAGCATCTAAAAAGGAGAAAGAAATCACAAAACCTCTCTTTCAATCTGCCCGGCTGTCATAGAGGCTTGTACTGAAACAACCCCTCTCTTTTCCAACAAATTATTTCAGAACTGGATAAAAGGCATAGACAGACAGGGAGTCTGGAGAGAGCCATCTTCTCTTCCGAGGTTTTTTGAAACAATTTGGGGAAATCTAACATGAGTTCCAGATAACAGTGAATCCGGACAGTGTTAATTCGGGAAGTCTGATGCGACTGAACAGAACCTCACACAGCAGAGTACCAGGAAAACGTGTCCTGAGTCGCATCTCTTTCCTCCCTCCCCAGGAAAAGTCTTCTGAAGGGCCTGGGGGTCTTCACTTCAACCTGACAGTCCTCGATGAAAAGATAATCTTTGGAAAGCACCAGGTCTTTACCAAAGCAGTAATTAAACTCAAAAATTACAGTGCATCCCATGGAGGCAATTAAAATATAAAAACAAAGGATTATTCAGAAAGTAAAGAAATTAAGGAAAAATTTATCAATCACTAATCTTAATAATATGAAGGAAAAGGAATTTGATACAAACAGTGTTAACTGCAGAGATCATGCTCCAGGAAAGAACCGAAGGAAGCTCTGGGGATCTCCACAGGGAAGGAAGGCAGAGCACTGACTGGCTGAGAACTGCTGAAATTCATACAGATTATACAACAAAAAGAAACTACAGATACCGCAAAGTATCAGACAGGTATAACAAAACCTATGCAAGGACGATGTTGGTCAAACTAAAACCACCCCTACAGCAGAGAACGCTATCTTATCGAGATGTTATAAGCACACTGAATCACACAGAGCACATCTCAGGGTATTGGGGTAAGAAGCCATGAAGGTGGCTCACTAATTCTTCCAGACCACATGGACAGTGACAACAAATTAACCGCAACCTTTCAAACATATTTCTGGAAAGATATTCATCAGGAAGAAAAAAAAAATGGTGTCAGTCCTGCCCAGGCTGTCACAGGCAACCTCAGAAAAAATTAGGAACTGATGTTCATTGATTGCTGAGTCCTTGCACTGGAACGAAACACACAGAGTTTTGCACTGACCCAATCCCTGAATGAAAAATACAGCTATCATGAAGTGAAACCCATTACAGCACAACGTGCTAGAGTGAAACATGTTGGTAGGAGAAGGCCATACCAAGTGGCAGCTTAACAACTACACTTTATTATTAACTATGGCATAAAATAATTGCTGGGAAAGAAACTGTTATTCAGTGATAATTTTTATGGAAAAGTAAAACTTTTCCTTGCGGGTGCAGGCTCCTAGAATATCTATAATATCTAGAATGTCTAGATCTTGTTTCTAGCAGGTAATTAAACAGATGTTAACCTAGGAATAACCGAACCACCCGTTAGTCCTCATCAGTAGTAATACAGGCGCTCTAAAAAAATATCACTTCTTTCCCACACCCAGACAGGACCAACCATTCTTAAACCATTCTTGGCAATGTCACTCTGGAAAGCCTCCAGTGATGAAGCTTCTGCACTCTGTGTAGTGCATCTGTTATGGGGCTTGCCTGTTCTCACAGGTAGGAAATGTCTCCTAATATCTAAGGTAGATTTCCCCTGCTATAAGGGAAATCGTATTTCTCATCCTATCCAAGTAAATGTGGAAAGCAGATCATTCTACCCCTTCTGGCAGCAGTCACTTTACATATTTAAAGGCTGATGATATGCTTTCCCTTAGTATCCTGTAGAATAGGCAGTGCCTCATCTTTCAATATTTCTTCATAAGTCATGCTTGCTATACTTCTCATCATATATCTGTTTAGCTTTTCTCCCCAACAGTTTCTAACTCTCTTGAAAAAGTCTGCCTGAATTTGGGTACTATAACGCAGCCCAGGTCTTACCCTTGGTGAGCAAATGACACCTTATACCACATGTTCTAAAGGTTGTCTTCCTGTTTATACAGTGCTTTTCTCAGAATAATCAACAGGGGTTAATTTTGCAGACCACGGTCTATAATTCATAAACACTACAAACTGCTATAACCCACACCATCCAAGGTAAAACCTATGAAACACAGATCTAGAGCTACTGCTCCAGAGCACATTCTGAAACAGCTCAGATCCAGACCACCTGCATCAGAAATCCTATTATCCGTTTTCCAGTACATCAGACTAGACTTAGCAAGACCTACATTCTGTCCTTGGCTCTGACATGCATCTTTGGGCAACTTTCTGCTGCCCTCTCCTACCCAGCATTTTCCTTGCCTCATTAGCTGATGGTAGCTACAGTCAGGAAGACTTTCCGATGTATTAGTAAATGCCTAGCACAATAAGTCAAGTATCACATTGTAAGGTGGATAATAAATTAATACTACTCTAGAAATTCTCTTCACTTCATTGTTTTAAAAAATATGTTCGTACTGTATATCTTCACTTCCATTCTTTAGATGCTCATCTTCTTAAAAGTTTCACACTTCCAAAATTCAGTGTATTACATTTGTTTCCCAAATTCAAATGTACAGCAAAATTTATGTGAATGCATAAGTGAGCCTGACCTCCAGACAGCTTTCCTTTGATCACTTCAAGCAGGCAAGAGTCCCTGACACTCTTGTTACTTACAGATCTTTTTGTGGCATTCCAATTAGTTCCATTGTTTATCTTAATGAAGAAAAACCCACCACTTGAATGCTGTTAAAATCAGTGAAACATTTGTGCTAGTTTAATAATTGCTACATGGAGCCCTTCTGTATTTATACTAGAAGCATTTAAGGTGTTTAGACAGAGTTGTTCGCAGACACTCATTGTCATAGAGCCCCTGCGGTGTCAACTGTAGATAAAAAAATACCCCAGCACAAATAGCATGAGAATAACCTAAGTAAGTAAACATAAAACCTGTTTGGCATTATCTGGAATACATAAAAGAATATAATTGGATAGATATCTGTTTCTGAATCTGCAACTCATTCTCTGTAACATGGGTTAAGCAGCGGTTGTTTAAAGGTGACTGCAAAGCATAATTGAAAATTGAGCTAATCACAGATTTCTGTGCTGCATTAGCTCAGCAGCCAAGCTGCGTGTGCGAGGAAGAGGGAGGAGAAAGCAGAGAGCATCGCTCTGCCTCGCAACATGGAAGGTTCCCTTCCCCTCCTCTGAAACTATCCCAAAAGACAATACAGAAAAGAAAATCTATATGGCAAATTATCAGCCAAAATAGATCTTTAAGATGACTAAAATTAAAACCATCTTGTATCTGTTTTATTTCCAAATATTATCTTTCACTGTCCTTAGTTATTCTTTCATATTCGATACTAGAAACTGTTCACAACTTTCAGATAATCAAAATTCTCTTTGCCTTAGCTTTTAAATTAGTTTCTATTTCTTTGCTTCAGGATGCCAATGAGGACTGGAAACAGAAGAGGTCAACCTCTGCAAGACAGGCTGTTTTCACTGCATTTATGGCCCCATCGTACACTAAACACCTCAGAAACATCACTAGCTCTCATCGGATCTCCTGGACACACACGCAAATCCGAGAGGTTCAGGTAAGAGTTAGTACAGCTACATATCTACTGAACATGTCATTCTTGCACAGCATGGAGGAGGTCCCAAGGCCTTACCTTGACTTGACTTGGCTGCCACGTGTTCCTTCTCCAGCCATTCACCAGCATCTCCAACCAGATGAGGCTTGTTACAGGTTCAGCAGCACATGAAGATGACGCATCTTCTGGAAAGAAGTGTGAAATGCTGGTTAAAGCTTTATCACAGGGTTGACCTTACTTGGAGTAAAGGAGATAAAAGTCAAGCACAAATGATGACTACGTCCATGGGCTTTAAGCAAATTGGTTTAAAAATATACATTAGCTTGTTACACAATTTGCAATTGCACAATTTCTGTGTAGTGGTAAGTATGATCTTAAGGCCAATATATCTGTCTCTGAGTAGTGATGTGATGAGACTGCAGGAAACAGCTACTGCAAACTCTGGTTGGGGACAAGCAATTCAGGGAATAAAGTCTATATACAGGCTTTATATACGGGTATACAGAGGGAGATGAGGTTCGAATGAATGCTTCGGACTGGGAAGCTGGGCACAGCTGAATTTTGGGGGCGAGGGATAGCTGGATACCGGGTGACCTACCAACAGAGAGGAGGAAATAGAAATTATGGCCAGATGGATCAGCTGGCCAGAGAAACCCAGAGCTACTGCTGACCCAACTCACTTTATATCCCCGCTGCTATCTGCCCCGTCACTCAGATGCAGGAGAGCAGCAAGGCAGAGGCCACAGGACACTGTTTATCAGGAACCATAGCAACTTCCAAGACTATTAGCCGCAATCACAGACTGTTCCTCTACCTGACTGAAAGGTTGAATGTGTGATATTTAGTCTGACCTATAAAAATATCTCTGGAGCAACCTGCATGCGTAAGTGTCACATCAGATGCTTGTCATACAAAGTATGTGACACTGGGCACCTGATGGAGCATCACTGCAGTTGTAGGGGCATCTGGCCCTTTGTGAAGCTCATAACGTTCAACGCAGATGCTATGAAAAACCAGCTGGTGATAGCAGCCTGGCACAGAGCGTGACAGAGAGCCCTCTCTCTCCCTGACTTATAGATGATTCCATAGTCTCACTTACCAAGTCATTTTATTAAAGACGCATCTTATTATAAGCTCTGACCCAGAGTTTTCCTTAAATGCCACAAAAGATGGCAAAATGACACCCTACGGACGCCTCAGCTGAGGACAGAGCTCAGTGGACACGGAGGCTGAAGGATGTTCCTAGGTGTGGATGGCTCCTAAAGCACACTAACGCAGCAAGAACTCGCACTGGCGGCTGAAGCGAGCTTGGAGAATCACCGTATTTGCTTCCTTCCCTATGGGTATTTTGCAAATGTCATTTTTCCAGGTGGTCAATCCACTACTATGAACACACAAATGAAATAGAAAGATTTGTCAGAAACTTGTCTGTCAAGGTTAAACCTTAAATATTTGAGCTGTTGGTTAGACAGAACGACTGAGACTACCGTACTTACCTATCTCTTAGCAAAAGTTGCTCCTAACAAATAAAGCATATCTCATTCATGCAAAGTCCCATTCCGATTGCTGTTCTCTTTTTGTCCATTAGCTAAATTCACTCTTACCTTTCTCAGATCATGTTGGCCCTTGCAAGCAGATTCAAGCAATCTGTCTACATTTGGAAGAGTTTGAAACCCCAAGAACACTATCAGAGATGCATCAAGTCTCAGCAAATAAACCTTGTTAAAAACCAGAGTTTCTAACCTTGGGGCCCTATTTTGGCTGTGCTAAGGATGCTTCTGTGGTTCCAGAACCGCTACTAGTTTGCTTGCAAAACCACATGGACCACAAGATCACTAGATAAGTTGTTTTTTCTGAGCATCCTGACAGTGTATTACTGTGATACAGGTAACAAGTGAGAGGCATAACAATTAGAAGGTGCTATACACATATTGCCTGCTTTAATTATTTTATAATTGTAAATATTGTAATTTTATCTGAAAAGTCCCTATATAATTTGCACAGTGCACACTCCCATTTCATAGCAAGAGCTCTAGGTAGGGTACAATAAACTGCTTTCTCCCAAACTAAAAAGGCTCTTGTATTTCCTTCTTCTTAAGACACGGCAGCAATTTCAAGTTCCACTTTTTTAGGAATATTCATTATATATCACGAATTAGAGGCACAGAGGCAACTGCAAAATCAAAAAGATAAACAGTGTTTGCAATACTGCATCCTCCTATGATGATTTGTCTGCCTCGATCACTCACTCACAGAGGAACATTGCTGTTTAGGTTCATGGAAACCAGTTCACACTGCAGCTTAGAAAAAGAAATATTATCTCACTTCCTGAGAAAAACACCCATATGTTGAGTAAAATCCAGACCCACATTTCTTAGAGGCTCTGAAAACTTGCTTTTTCATGTACTGCTGCTCTCCTCATCTTTCGAAAACTGCTGCCTAAAAGGAGATATTGCAGTCTGTTGGTGTAACGCCCGGAGCCGGGTTACTTATTTGAGTAACTGAAACAGTGATTTCGGAGCGCTAGTTCTCCTAAAGTTCAGTGAGATATAAGGTCTTGTGTCCTGTAGATGTGTTCAAACAGCTCACTGGCAGAGCTGGCCTGCCTTCACGCCCAAGGTCTGCAAAACTGCCCACGAAATATGAAATTGTCTTTTCTTTTTATTTAAATATAAGTTTCTAGATGAAGCAAAATTCCAAAACTGTCCTAGAAAAACGCACCAGCCTTGATCCCCTTTCTGAGGAATGGTCTAGCCGTTTTCGTCCGCAACATAAGGAATCTTTCTACAAATGCTTCCTGCTAACGTAGCTGGGAGACGTGTCAGATCACTCGTTCGTGGCACTTAAAGACGAAAGTCTGGGTGGACTCTGTGGCGGTCCTTGGGCAATAGGCCCTTGGGAGCACAGCTGCACTTCGACTTCATGCAGACCAGCTGCCTTCGTAATTTTCGTTTTAAATAAATGGTTGTTGTGAACTGTAAATAACTACAGAAACTGTGTTTAAGGAAAATGAGGAAGCGAGGCCTCACAAAGTTGTACGAAGTCTAAAACACGGTTCCGTTTAAGAATTTCAACAATTTGCCCCCACTAAGTAAAGAAAAAAATGGTTTTGAAGGCTAAAGAAAAAGTCGGAGGTTTCATCTAAGTTTAGGACATTAAAGTTACACACAGCTAACCACCTTGCAGCTAAACACGTGATAATCACCTCTTTTCCCTCTGCTCTCACCAAACCTCCTGCCTCCACCTGACATCCGACCTCCACGGCATTTGACCCTTTTTTGTAGTATGTAGACTTGAAAAGTAACTACTATTCCTTCTTAACATGTTTTTTCTCTCAAAAATAGGCTATTTGGTCTCCCAACAATATTACAGGGCACTAATTAATGTGGCCCTTTCAGAACGGGGGCTCGGACACAGAACAGGCACCACCGGTACCGGAAACCCGGCCTTCGGCGCTCCTGACACCGGAGCAGTGGGAGATGTCCGTTCATCAACTTGAGGCCTCCTCGGGAATTACTAGGAGCTACGGAAAGAATGAACTGAAGCTACTGCTGTTAGAAACATGGCTCTAAGCAAGCGTTCACTTTATTTTTGCCAACACTTTTGAAGGCCAAGCAGTACACAAGTATGATGTTCTTCCATAAGAATAGCTCTACCAAAGGAAATGCCAATAGTTTCCAGGAGACATTATGATCCATGAAAAACAATGGACACAATAGAGTAAACTATCTCCTCAAGACAAAAAAACCCCAGATTTCTAATATAGTACTGCAGAACACAGCAAAAACATAACATACATTTATCATGCTTGTCAGAAACGCGTATTTTTTCAGTTAACTGACAGCTTTTAGAACTACATAATTCACCAACCCTATATACATTGTCATACTATCTTAAATACCTTTTGAGAGATAGGAAGAGCTCATGGCTGAAGAATTCTTTAATTCTTGCAAGTCATAAAAGATTTTTAAAAGAGAACCAGAATATAAAAATATTTAAAACCTAGAATAAGTTAAGATAGGCAATTCAGTACTAACATAGCACTAAATTCAATTTTGAAGTACATGATCAGCTCCAGTAACATCAACAAAGATCAGCCCACTTACGGAATACTCTCTGCTTTGATCGTATCAGTGTTGTTTTAAGTTTCCTCATATTTAATGTTTTTCCTATCTGTCGGTTACCCGTAACAAATTTTTTTTTGAAATGATAATGGATCTGTGTAATTTGACCTCGGGAAAAGTATTATTGAATGTATTTTCCCTCTGATTGTGTCCCCGCAAATGAAAAGACTTAAAAATGCCAAACCTCGTGCGCTGGTGGGTCCTGTTGCTATTTGGGGGAGAAAGGTTGGCCTGACGCCTTTGCTCCCGGCCTCCCGCCGTCCCGGAGGGCCACGCGCTGTACAGAAACACCCAGAGGACACAGCCACTGCCGACATTCCCACTCCTGTTCTGGAGCGTGT
This sequence comes from Dromaius novaehollandiae, assembly GCF_036370855.1. Lineage (NCBI taxonomy): Eukaryota > Metazoa > Chordata > Aves > Casuariiformes > Dromaiidae > Dromaius > Dromaius novaehollandiae. The sequence continues at coordinate 1,435,623 of NC_088104.1, read as the reverse complement.
AGCACTTCGAATCGGCGTGCATGCACCCCTGCTCTCGGGACTTTAATTGCACCGCAAACGACAGCTGCAGGAGCTACTGACCTTCCTGAGCGGGGAAACGAGAGGGCTCGGCGCGCGGCAGACGCTCTGCCCGTGGGGATTATGTTCTTGACGAAGCTGCACAATCTGAACAGCTCAGGAGAGCTCTTTCTTCTTGAGCTCGGCAAACGGCAGGCCACGGAAAAGGAAAGTACAGTTAGAAAAGCAGCGTCTGCAGACGGGGCCTCACCGGCATTCACGGCTACCAAATACCGTGAACGGTGAGTGTGGAGGAAAAAGTTCCACCAAATTATGAGAAAAGGCAGTGGGGACACTTGTGGTATCCCCAAACAGGAGCAAACTCTACATTACAATTCACTCAAAAAACGTCACACAAATAGGCCTTTTTAGTTACTTTTTCAAACTAATGCTGAGACGCATGCACAGAAGGATGGCTTGCCCCTGTGAACGTCATCTTCCAAGGATGCAGCAGTATCTGGTTGCAATGCACTTAAAAATAAGCCGAGGTATAACTACTCCATTTTGAGTTTTCATATTGCTTTGATAGAAGGAAGGAGAAGAGGAGGAGGAAGAGGAGGAGGAAGAGGAGGAGGAAGAGGAGGAGGAAATGTTTGCTAGGATTTCCGAATGGCCAAACTGCCGCGTGGAGGAGTTCTGGAGCAGACTCCGGATAAGGCAGATGTCTAGTCCTTTTCTCCTATACATCCTGTTTGACTCTTCACCTTTCCTCTCAGTGATAAAAATTATGAATAATGACCTTCATTTCAAAACAGCCAGGGTCCCAAGGCCCTCATCCACGTGCACTTGCTCGTGCAGATCACCTACAAAGGACCACGCGCACGTGCCTCCAACCCGGGAGGTGCTGCTGACGAGCCGCGACCCGTGCCCACGCCGGCGCTACGCATCCGCGACGTCAAAGCCGCAGACAAATTTGACAGAGGTGTTCATGGTGCGTCCCGATTTGAAAATGCCACGCAGAAGTGTCACGGGAAGCACAGACGCAGGGTTTCCACGGGACGCCGAAGTCTGCTACGGCACCGAGACGCCGTCCTTCTGACAGACGCGGTCCCCAAGCGGGCAGGCAGCCGGGTCAGGCTAAATAACCCAGGTATTATCAACCTCCTCTTTCGCAAGTATTCAGGTATTAAAATGACAAACTGTAGGGATGACTGCTGGCCTAGAGGCACTGCCGTTCCACTATTTTATGTCTATTTTTTCAAACGCCTGAGATTTCTCTGTAAAAAAATAATGAACTTTACGAAATGTCACTTTTACTAACAGAAATTATGGCGTGAATACCTGAATATGAATATTAAATACAAAAAAAAGTTCATTTAAATAATGCTAAGGTTGTGACACAACCTGACAAAAGCGGGGAAATGCAAAGTCACAGCTGACACTGTCTTTAATTCACACGACTGTTGGGAAGGGCGAGAGGGCAAGAGTGTAACTCCAGTCGTGGTCTTAAGTTTGAATACTTTGATTTCTGTCATTTTGTATCCATGCTTTAATATATTCTAAAGAATTTTTAATTCCCTTGTTTAACAGAATAAAACACTTTCACAGAAATTATCAATTGCGTTTAATGCAGTTTCTCTGCTCACTTCGTGGGGTGTCGTAGGTTTTATTATGCTCTCAGAAAGGAGCATCTAATAGCATTAGCTGAAGGTAAATATACTGGACCGAGGTACTACTCAAGATCTTGTCTACAAAACCTGGAGACCTTATCTCTCTTGGTATGATTAAAGTAGAATGACTCTGCTACGGAGAAATGGCATAACGGGCTTATTTCAGCACAACTTGGTTTTGTGCAGAGGAACAGGCAATACCCGTGTCCCTGTCTCTGCACCCACACTCATGCAGCCAGTCTCAGGGAAGCATCGCAGCCCTACCTGGCACAGCCTAATAGACTACAAAACCGGTGTGCAACCACAAATCTCTGCCCATAATCCTCATCCCAAACACTCAGACTCGCACGCTCTCATTGCAACGCCCATGTTTGCGTGCCGGGCCTCTACTGACAAATTCAACCACAGCAATGCTTCTACTTTTAAATGAGCAAAAACATCGCTTATTTAGTAAATAACCTATTTATGACTTATTTAGTCAATAAGTAAGTCAACAAATAAGGTTATTAGAACATAGAAAAGACTACTGACAACAAAATTATAGTTTTATATAAAGACAAGAATGAAATTAATTTCTGATGTAACTCATTTGGATAAAATCTGTGAAGAATTAGACCCAAAAGGCATACAGAAAGGTGGGCCTTGACTGACTCAGTCGCCACAGACTGTTTGCTTTTTAGAGGCTATTCCTTAATTGTGTCAACACTTCTGCAAATCCAAATGAGTTTTAACATTATCATTTCCCTGTTATTACGAAAAATTAAACTTCTGCCTGAACTGATGTCACTGTCTTTTCTGCAAGGCTAAAATGCGATGCTTTACATGGTAAAGCAGTACATGCAAATACCCTAGAAAGGTAATTTCTCCTAAGGTGAAACAAGAAATTTAAGAACATATTAAGAACGGCTAGAGAATCTCCTCTCACCAACAGCTCTCAGCCTAGGGCCCCAATCCCGCAAGCACCTCGGCACGGATTAAGACACTGTGGGAAGTACTCTGGCTAGTGCAGGACCTAGGAGCTGGGTTCTCAGGGACAGACTTTGACGTGGATCCTGCAATGAAGTTCTCATGTTTGAAGAGAGCAATGAGGACTTTGCAGGAAAAAAATAGGCAGTTGCCATGGATAGGTCAAAATCTACTTTCTAGTCTTTCCTGTCAGTGGTGAATATTAAAAAAAAAAAGTTTGCTTTTCATTGCAGAGGGCATGAGGGGGTTAAGAAAAAGAGGATTTCAATCATTTGAAAACACACACCTCAATTTCTACAAACACAGGACTGGAGACCATTCAAGATAACATGTTATTTATGCACTCTGGCCAGGATGGATAAAACAAGTGGATGGACAAGGGCATGACACATCACCACATAAATTATCTGTCTCAATAAATCCCAAGCCTTGGACCAACTCCCTTTATATCCACACACGATGAGGGACAATGGAAATGACAGCCACGCCAGCCCCGGAGAGATCCAAAACAGCTACTGCTCGCGGGGTCACAGAGAATAACGCTGCCCTCCAAATCAACCATCTCAAAACCATCAACTACTAGGTTACGTTCAGAAGGGTTTTTAACATTCAAATTACCGTGACATACTAGGTATGCAAAATAAACCAAGCACTGCATCACTGGTAGGTCTGGCAATTCAGAGTGATGCTAGCAAACAGGCATAAATCCAGGCTAAAGACAAGCTCCCACTGACCCCCAAATGTCCTCAACACTCGCACTGGACTGCTTCACACACACATACCTGAACGGGTCTGCTCCTCATCCGCAGCTTCACCACTGCCTTTCGGGGCTTTGGCTGCAAGCAGCTCAATCGAGTACGATGAGGAGCTACCTTTTGTGCCCTGCGACCTGACAGCGACGGAAAGTTGGGTCCTTGAATTCCCTCAGGAAGGTTCATCTTCAAGGACATTTCCAGCCCTATTTGCAAGCTCCAATAAAGAGGCAATTAATAGAAACTGTCTAAAGTTTCTTCATTTTTTCCAGTAAAAATGGAAATTCTTACTTCAAACTTACTGAAATTATGCATACCCCTGTTCCTGATAGCTCAGCGACCACGGCCAGCATGCTAATTCTCTGAAGCCCTCCTTCCTCCAAGGTCCAGATCTCCCTTCTAGTCTGGTCAGATGAGCAGAGAGAAGAGCATTTTAATTGTATTGACTTTTGGCTATAGCAAATTGGTGTCTGGTGATCCAAGTCAGAAAAATGCCCCCCTGCCTCAGACAGGAATCTACTGTCGCTAGGTCTCCACGCTGCTCGCTTCCTCCCTTTCCTTCAAGCAGCGAGGCTGCCACCTCTTTCTTTGTCCTTGTTTTCTTCCTCCTTTTTTTTTCCTTTGGGAATAGCTTCCTTATATGTCTGCCTTGCAATATGGCCAAAAGAACTTCTAATAGTTCTTTCAAAACTTTTAAAAGTATAAAATATATTAAAATCCTCCTTTGCTCCCCAAGAAAACCTTGATGCCAGGAAAGCAGCGCATAGACACATTTAGCTATTCTAGCATCTTTCTAAAGAAGAATGGAAAAGAGGAGATAACACACGCAGTGAACGAATGTTAGAGACATAAATGATGGAGATGAGCTTCTGCCAGGCTCATGTCCCTGAGGCCTAATTTCTGAATTCACAAGAAGCAAACTGATAACAAACTTGTTGCAGAGAGATCTGAGTGAGGCTAGGCCAAATAAGCTAAACCTCAGTAAGAATTTAGAGCAATTGCTGCTAAATAAAAGGGACAAAAACAGAATACAAGAACAGAAGAGAGGGGAAGGCTCACTTACTGCATTGTTTTCTGTCTTCACTAAATGCAAAGTGAATTAACATGTTCTGCAGATAGAGACGATAAGCCTACACACTTACTCTGTTTATCTGGCCCTTAAGCTTTTTACTCAGTGTTTGCCAGCCGCTCGCGTCCCACAGGCTCCGTGCCCAAAGACTGACGTCCACTCTGTGCTCACAACATCGCTTTCGAGCTTCCACTCCCGCTTTCCTCTGCAGCTGGATTTTGGTTGGAATTCAACTGGGACAGGTGCAGTCGTAAAAAGGACCAGGGATATTACTCTTTCAAACACCTGAATAACTGATTCAACAAAATAATGTGTTTGGATTTAGGAACAAAGGGGAATTCACCAAACAACAGGTTGTTTTCCTAATACATAATTCTGTATCGTAAAAGTGCATTCTCTATTGATTCAGAAATGCCAATATTTCCAAGAATTCTGGTGCTAAAACCACAAAACCAACCTGACCTTGTATCGCCCATCGTAAGCCTGCACTTCCACAAGCACGGGGAGGAAGGGAGCTAAAACACGGAGAGCCAGGAACGGGAACACGGCTCTGCAGTCCCAGCTCGCGGCCTCCCCTGGCAGCGTCCTGCTGCCCCCGGACCGGGAACCCCGCGGAGCACAGGGAGGGGAAGGGCTGAGGACAGGACACGGCCCAGGGACCTGCCTGCTCCCGGGAGAGGCTGCCCTCCTCAGCAGCCGGCCTGCCCCAGCCCCAGCCCTCCCCACCTATTTCTCTAGGCTTTTGGTGTAGTCAAAGCCGCCCAAAAGCATCCCTGCTCCTTGGGCATCACCCAGACTCGGCAGTGCCTGGCTCTGAGTCCGTCTGTCCCGAGCAGAAGCGATGAGGAGCACAGCGCAAGGATGACAGCAGCAGCTGCTCGCTCCGGCTCAGCTAAGGAAGGAGCAAATGCACAAGCATCCCTGGTCCCAAGCCAAGCCCCCTGCCAGCTACCAGAGAAGGGCAATTATCAGACATACTAGCGTGGGTTCATTAGCGTATTAATGCGTCTACACCACGTCCAGATCAGCACTAATATGTTTACACAGAGCTAACCTGCACCACAGCTCCTTTCCAGCTCAGGGCTTCACCAGCTCACGGACGCAGCCAAACCCCCTCCCATAATCACTGGTCCAAAAACTGTTCATTTTCTATGCCCAGATTCAAAGACTATCAATCTAGTCATCTATACATTCTAAACAATAAAAAGGAAACACAGAATCATAGGATAATTCAGGTTGGAAGGGACCTGGGAAGGTCATCACAGTTCCACTCCTGCTCAGAGCAAGGCCAGCTCTGGGGTCAGACCGGGGCTCAGGGCTCTACGCAGTCTGGTCTTAAAAACTCCCAAGGATGGAGACTGCACAGCTTCTCTGGGCAACCTGCTCCACTGCTTCACTGTCCTCATCGTGTCACAGTTTTGCTTTACATCCAGCCTGAGTCTTTCTTGCTTCAGCTCATGCTCGCCGTTCCTTGCCCTCCCGCCGCGCACCGCTGTGAAAAGCCTGGCTTCACCTTCTCGATAAGCTCCCCGCAGCTGCGGGCAGGCTGCTATTTACAGCCCCCAAAGCCGCCGCTTCTCGGGGCCGAACGAGCTCCGGTCCCTCGGACACAGGGCAAGTTCTCCAGCCCCCGACCACCTCCGTGGCTCTCTGCCGAACGTCCTCCAGCAAACGAGTATCTCAGCACGTTAGAGATGAACAGCAGTGAGCAAAGCATATATACACGCTCTTATCTCATTTTTGCCATACAATTATGAATTATGTTATCTTTTGCATTTTATTAGCGAGAAGGTTAGAACACATGATGAAGTCTTAGTTTAGTGCAAAATGCTACGTCCCTTAAAAAGACGCCGTCCGGCCAGAGAGCCTGCAGCAGAACAGGATTATTCTTTCATCCAGGGAAGGGGGGAAAATAGGGTACCGTGACACATTCACCCTGTAAAGCAATTCATTATGCCAGTTCTGGTGTAGAAATTAAATAATACAAACAACGTGAATGCTAGTGTGGGATAGGCTGTATGACTTTGACATTGCTGTGCCTTCTGAATGCTGTAAAGAAATGAAAAATAAAATCTCTCACCATAATACAACACAATCAAACTACTCTATGCAAGCTGAGCCCTCGGAGCAGCAGAGCTTAGAAAGTTCATCACACCAAGAAGACAACAACAAAACATTAATTCAAAGAAAAGGCAGTACTGTCCCCGTTATTTGCAAGCGAGTATCCACTAACACCTGATCACTTCTTAAAAATGAAAACAAACAACACAATTCAAGTCTTTATCATTTATGTAATGATGGGCCTCAAAGCTGAAACACTTACTCTCTCTCCCAGTATTTACTTCTGTAAGCAATTTTATTGATTTTAATGGGATCTTTAATGGGATCCTATACAATGATTTATGCAGTTTTCAGGGTAGGATTCACAGATGTCCCAGTATGTATCTGCGTAACGAAACAGTGAGACAGAGCCAAAGCATTTTTGTAGCATCACTTTCTGAGCGTTCTAATTTCATTATCTTTCTCCTAATTAACCTCTCAGAAGCACCGGAGTCTGACCGGCCCAGTGGAATTTTCCGATTCGGTCGCTCCTGCCCCGGGCTCTCCCGGGCAGCGTCTGCCTGGAGCTCCAGAGGAGCCAGCCCAGCACGGGAGAGCCATCCCGGCCCCTCTCCACCCCTGCCGACGGCACCGCCACGCGCAGGCACAGCCAGCTCCTCCGCAGGCAGCATTTACCGCAGTTATTCCTGGAGGGACGATGCCTCTTCAAAAGAAAGGCTGCTTTGGCCATTCTGCATGGAGGGGGACAACAAGACCATGGGGTTGTCCTGTTATTACAATACGCTGTTCTAACTGACCAGGATTTGAAAACCCTGGATGTGGTCCATCTGTCACGCTGCAGTATAAACTTATCAAGCATTGCTGTCAGTAGCTAACAGTGATGTAATCAAAGATAAACCAAGCTGTTTTCTGGAATAATAAACATTTAAAATGTGTTTAGGTCTCTTTTGTGGCCCACCACAAATGCACATCCTGCACAAACTGAAAAAACAAGCTGGAGCTGTGCGTTGAAGTCCTCTCTCCTGCCCCAGCACTTGGAATGACCACATTGCCAGTGCTGTTATTACAAGAGCTGTGAATAATAATAAATGAAACCTAAAAACAAAACCACATGCACACAGAAATGTCGTTCCTCATATTTGACCACTTCTTCCAGTACTAGTTTTCAGATATGCTTGCCAAGTCTGCTGAAAAACAGTAAAAACAGTGCAGATTTAATTGAATTTACCAGGTGTCTTTGCACTTGAACTCAGAGGAGAACAAAACTACGAAGTATGTGTAAAACTTTTGTACTTGTGTTGTCTGTTGATTTACAGCTGTATGGGAAATTTAATTCAAAACCACACCGTGAGTGAAAGGAGCTGTACAACTCTGCCTGTTAGAAACCAAGTCCTTTAACTTAAAAAGCTTTTCTTTAACCATAAACTCCTGAGAGCTGGAAGCGTTTAACCTCGAATGACGACGAAGAGGCAACACGCTGAAGCAAGACAAAAGCAAGCTAAAGGCACCTCGGAGATCTGGCCTATGTCAGCATTTTCCACGTTCAAGACCCTCCTAAACGAACAGGAGACACACGAGCTCTGGCTCATCCTGGGTTTCGTGGTTCTAGGTTGCACAAAGCAATCATAGAGTACATGAAAATAGAAATAAGTCAAAAAGCATTCATAATGAAGTAATATTGAAAGCCCACAAAGTATTTTCCAAAGAGCGTGCCCGATGCACAGCATGCCGAACCCCAGGCCTCGAGGAGCTTCCCTGCACCCCGTGCTACAGCACCGAGTCGTGCCGGGCAGCAGCACGCGGGGAACCGATGGCCAGTACCACCAAGAACACAACAACTATGTCCTGGCTAATAATACCCAGGTGTTTATTAGCGAGAGAAAGCCTACCTGTACGTGGAGGATACTCAACATATCTCGGGGCAGTGACAAATCAATGTGTTTGGTGATTTCCTTCGCAAGTCACTTTCTAATGCAACTATCAATCAAATTTCCTTCCACTCTTTTAAATTTAAGCAGAAAGAAAAAGAGATTTTAGTTTCCTTTTCTTAGCTTATTTTTAACAGAGGCACTACAGAATTATGATGGTGTCCTTTTGGTAAACCAAAATGTCAGACACATATTATTCTTTTAAACATCTCCTGGCCTTTCTCTGAAAGGTTAAGGTGGTTTAAATAAATTTAGTCAAAGTAAATGACAGCTGAGGAAGAGTATTAGAAAACTATACTTATCAACAACCTCTTTTCCTTAAATTTAAACAAGTCATTTACCAAACTGCCATTTAAGGAGATCGTGACAACATACGCTCTTCCTAAGAAAGATGAAAACAATTTTAAATGGTAAAGAAATGCTGGGTGGCAGAAATCACACACAAGTTAACAAACGCTAATGGGTGGTCTTGAGTTCCCGGGAAGTTACAAGCCCTGTTTTCCAAACTAATCATGCAGCAATCCGATCTTTCGCAGGAAACCGTAAGCGGGAGTTGTCCCTTTCGCGCTTCTGCGTCGCCTCAATGGCAGGGACTGAAAGGAACGGGAAAAAGCGACGAGTCCACAAATCAGGTGCAACACGGTCCAATGTACGACGCTAACGGTATACAGTCCGTCTGCAATTATTGCTATTAGTCATGGGAAACCTGCTTAATGCAGAGAATTTGTACATATATTTACACACTATGTACAGTGAGTATGTGTAAGATGTGACTTTAAAAGCAATTCTAACGCACATGAACATCCCAAACTGCGCATGCGCCAAGTGGTCTTCCACGTGGCAAAAACATGAAAAAACTCCTAATAAATCAAATGGGTCTGTAAAATAACCTAGCGGGAGATTACTTATGAATCAGCAAGGATAATTCTGATCTTGAGCTTGTCTCCCAAATAAAACAGTTATCGAAATATGCTCCCGGAGGCTTTCAAGCGGGGAAAGGGGGAAGGCGAGCGGTGCCCTCGCCCCACGCTTGCGGAGCGGTCTCGGTGCGGCCCCCTCCACATGGGCACTAACAGGGGTCCAAGCGAATAACCTCGTGAATAAGGCAGCTAACCGAGTACCAGTCCAAAGAGACTCAGGGGCTTCCGATGGAAGCAGCAGAAAGTAGCATCACTTACAAACGGGATTAAACGATTACAAAACTAATACATCTCAAATTACCCTTTCTTACTGTGTCTTTCTAAATAACGTATTAAGATTTTTTTCCCACATCAATGTAAGATTTTTCCCAGTCACATCCACTGAAAAGCCGGTATCAGTGAGCATGCAGTGCTGCACCACTGAAATTCAGAGGCAGCTTCTGCACCACATTTTGCTGATACGGTTGTCTGCCTACACCGCGGACACCTATACCTTCATACCAGCAGCCAGCAAGTCTTCACCGAAGACACTCACTTCAGCAAGCTTCTGCTTCACTATAATATATGACAATCTCCATCATGCCTTACCTTATTTATTTCCCATACAGTTAAAGCGAAAAGGGGCTGTTTATTTGGGCCTCAGTTTAAGCACATTTTCAGAATCTTGCTGAACCTGCAGCAGATGGAAAGGGAAAGAGGGAGCGAACACTGCCCTACATCGTCCTTCCCCTATGCCGTTTGCTCTGTTTCATTGTCTTCTGCTGGCCTCACCACGGCCGTGAAGCCCTGGCTTGCCAAGTTTTTGCTCTCCTGCTTTGCCCACCATTTCATCTCCCTCACTTCTCCCCTGCACGTACAAACCTGCGACTGCCGTTCATGAAATCGAGACCCAGCGGCACATCTTCCACCCCTGCTCTGAGCTAAGGGAGCAGATGCTGAATGCTAAGCTGGTCTGCAAATGTAGAAGGAAAGGAGAAGGAAGAGTTCCCTGCACCTTCTTGTCCTCAGCTTCCTCCATCCCCTTGCACTCATACAGGGTTGGTTCATGTTTAAAAGTCCTACATCTGCTACAGAAATAAACCAAACGTAAGTTTATCACTACATAATAAAGCAAAGAGCCAGTGACCAAACACTTGATACACAAATTATTGTTTTAGTTGCCAATTACAAACCCCTGCTTTAGCATTTCCCTTAAAATGTGTTAAACAGGCAATACTATCTAACTCGTTGCAATTAAACAAAAGCACAGCTATGATGGAAGTACTCTTTTCGGTACTCATTTGCAGAAATTTTATTTTTACTTTTTTATAAGAAAGACGGCACTGCCTGCTCCCTGGCCCAGCAAGAAGGTCTTACCAATTTCTCCCAAGTTTCCATAGAAATGCATTGATTAGAGCATAATTTCAGTTAATATTGTCTCCTTTCAGCATGCTATGCTTGCTTACACTAACTGTGCACCTTCCCCTCGCAGTCGTTTTCATCTTTTGTTCGGCTCAGTAGGTTTCCTAACTGGTGGATTTTATTGAGTTAAATCAAGCTGTCACTTCATCTGCCTGAAGGATGACTCAAATACAACACATAATAATAAAAGAAAAGTAGGATAAAATAATCTTGTCAAGCCAGAAAAACTGATTGCTTGAAGTTGTAGCCTTCAATCAATACACTAATTCCACAATTTATACCTCTTTCAATTGGAGAGGAAAGAAACCCTGATATGGTATTTCTTGGCTCACTGACCAACTTTGACCTTCTATCTATGTGAATGGAGGATTAGCAAGTGCTGCTGCTTAGTGAAATCACCTATGAAAACAGGAAAGCAAATAAGTGACATTTGAGGTTCAAACTAACTTTATTAATTTCAGAAATGCAAGGGGTGCTCATTGCTTAACCAGTACGGTTTCGAAACGAGAGGCTGCCGGGCGGGCAGCGATTTGGGTATTTGGTTATTATCGAAGGACACGAAACAAGGGCCTGCGGATGCCCGCAGCTGGGCAATCACCAACAGGCCGGTCGGCAAAAATACATTCTGCCTCTCAGAAAAAGGAAACCACTACCATTTGTATACGATTTCACACTTCCTTAGCTAAATGCTTGCAATATAACCCAACTCTGCCATTCGCAGAGTCTGCTGACTAGAATCGAGTGGCCTAATCCAGTATATTCAGGCAACCTTAGATGCCGATATCTTAAGGTAAAATGGACTGTTGTGTCATTTGGGTGTTTTTAATGGTCCATCATTACAAAAACCTCTTTTATTTGTAAACTGTAATTAATCTGCATAGCTTTATTAAAAAAAACAACAATAAAACAGTTCATTTAAAAATTCTGGATGCTCTCTGGCTGTCAGATTTCTGCTTTGCTTTCATAATTCCTCCCCTGCAGGCACAAACCAGGAAAGAAAAACTCTTTGTTTAGAAAGCCTTTTATATTCCCCCTGCCACCTGCTAACCCAAGTTGTGGCATGGTATCAAACAGGCCCTGGAATTGCAGCGCTCTTTTTGCCCTGTGCCTTAGGAAGCAGCAGAAAGGCCTGGGCGGACTGTATTAGCTGTGCTGCTGGAAGGGCCAGTCCGTATTGCTGGAAATGATAAATACAGTTAAGACAATGCAAGAGGCGACAGCTCCGCTTTGACTGCAAAGGCTAGCTTTTCCATGAAGGACCGCTTCCCCCGCTTTCCAGGGACATCCCTTATGATTCTGTTCAGTGATAAACTGTTCTCCAACCCGAGAAATAACAGTTGAAGACACAGACCTGGAGGAGGTTCTCTCTCTGAACGCAGCCCGGACTAAGGCTCATGAGAGAGCAGCCAGCGCTCAGATCACATCACAACTGGCAACTCGTCTCACGGCAATAGACGACGACGCTGGGCCCACAGCCCAAGAGATGCTTGCTAACTCTTCTCCTTCTTTCATTTCACTAACACAAGTAGGAAGTAGCACAGAATTTTTCCTAAACACTTTCAAACATCTCAAAGTACTTCACAGCAGTGATGAAGACAGAATTATTGTTTGTACTTTACGAGGAGAAACTCCGGCCTGGAGAAGCTGCTGGCACGTGGTGGTCTGGCGAGCAAGTCCAGCACAGATTTCAGATCTCATGCTCCATGCCCTAGCACTGCATCCGAGCATTTGTATCGCTAATCCAGAAAGATTTCTGCTTAAAGGAATGCTACCTGCCTAAAAGGGGAACTGCAAGGTGTTAATTAGTGACAGATCGCAGAGGTAATTGTTAGTACCAAAGAACACGTTCCCTGTTTGGCATATCTGCGTTTACAAGATCTTGACCCTCAAAGTCTGCAGCTCCAGTATTAGCAAAGAACTAAATCCTCATGGCTCATTTTGAGATTTACGCTGTTCTCCTCCATTTCAGAGGTCTTAGTTGAGAGCCAAACTTTGTAGCAGTTCTGTTCAATACATGTAATCTTCAGCAGCACGTGAGTTTTCACCCTTGGTCTTCCACACCATGCTGTTACCTCTGAAGTCAATTCCTGCCACATTTCCCACTTTCTAGACCATCAGGATTTGGGCTGCGACACTTCTGGACTCCTAAGTAAGGTGTTGTACAAGGGAGTAAGCAAAAGTCTTTTTGCAAGAGTAGAAGTGTTAAGAGGATGCACCGGTTTATCCGACCCTGCACTTGCCCTTCCAAGGGACACCTGCGTCCTGAGCAGACCAGCACTGGGACATGGGCACTTCGGACAGGCCGATCCTTACCGGGTGGAAGGAGCTGCGGACACACCCGAGCACGACCTGACTCAGAGGGCTCTCTGAAGAATAAATGCAACCATCAGTAAGTGGCTGGCAACCGAACCCCTGGGCAAAAACAACCATCGATGAGCAACCAACACGGTCACTTTGATACCTGCAACATCACTGGTAGTGTCTTGCATTCAGGCAGCCTCTGGCCACATATGCACGGAGCAAAATTGAGCAACTTCTTTCAGCAAGACACAGCTTTGATTAACCTCTACCTTAATCAGAGTCTGCTTTACTCAGAGCGTAACATACTGCTTGGGACATTCTCTCTTTTTTCAAGGGAGTGAGTCTTTCCCCAGGCAGCAGCTCAAGCAGCACCAAACCCCCTCAAGGAATATCAAGCATCTCGGCAGCACCCTTGTGCTAGCTGCTCCCTCCGTGACAGCCTCTCCCCCGTCCCAGGCATCACCCCCCGACCGCTCCACGCCAGCCTTGCAGCTGGACGGCACGGGAAACACCGTGCTGCTCGCCCTTTTTGTCACCACTTCTGGCAAATTACAGCGTTTCTTTTTAGTGGGGGTAATAGAGTTAATGATGCGACATGAAGGAAGGCAAATAAAGCACAAATATTAGGTGGTCAGCTCGCACTCTGAACTCCCTAACTCAGGAACGCTAAATTACTCTAACCTGGCATGACTTTAACATTGTTTTGCATATGTAATTCTCACAGCAAAAAGAGAAAACCCCAGAGGAAAACAAAACAAAACAAAAAAAACACAAGAAGAGGAAAAAGTTACTAGGTACCAAAAAGACCCCGTATTGGCTATAAGCAGAATGCCACATGAAGATGCAATATATACAAAACAAATGTAAAAAGCATCCCAGATGAGATCTTCATCTCCCTGGACATCTTTCACATCAGCAATTCGGATCTACTTCATGACATGTATAAGTCAAGCAGGAAATAAGGGGCTACGCTGAAATACTAACAATTTTCCTTCCTAGTTTTCAAACTAAGGGAAGGGACTGGCAGAAGAGAGGACACAGCCTCCGAGCTCGCTGACCATATCGTCCCTGTGTTTCTGCAGCTTCGAGGGGTGGAGATGCATCTCGTGCTGATGCTCTGGAGCTCGTGGAGATGAAGGTTAAGAGGCATTTGAAGCTGTTAGTTTGTTTGCGGGCAGGGAAGACGATGCTTGGTGCCCTCAGTCCACAAGGCTGAAGGATGTCACCATGACTAACCTACCGACATTAAGTCCAACACTGAAGAGCAAAGACTACAGACGGGGTCAGCCAGCGCCAGTCCCATTTCACCCCAAGTTTCATTGCTGACACCACTGTTCAACTGACTGTTCCTGAACACTTCCTTATAAAGGAAATGCTTATATTTAGTCTTATTTTCAGTCATTGATTAAAATTATATCAACTGAGCAAATACTAGGTTTTGCTAGTTTTTGTGTACAAGTACACAAATTAATGTGTACTTGAGAAAGTAGGAAAAAATCTATCACAAATGAAAAAATTGCTCACGGAATAAGCGAATAAGGGTGATGGGATCTGAGGTTGAATAAACAACTTGTATAGTATATGCACAAAATAAAGATACTTAGCACAACCTCAGCTCGTATGGATGTCCAGGATTTGTGACGCTCTAGTAAGAAGAAATGGGCTGTTGAATATTCCAGTGACCAATGCCTAAGAGTCTTTTTATGTGAGTTCTCAGCTTCTGCGGACCAAAAATAAAAAGCATAAACGCTGCCTGTTTATCACACATTAGTGATTTAAAACATCGAAGTAATACTATTTTAAAATGACCATCTGTATCATGGCTCCGCTGTAGTGCAGCCCACTGTCCTCCTCACCTTTGACATGTACTACAGACACCAACTTCTATCTTACTAATACAGCTAATAAAAACTTCAAACAGTTTTGCAGCTTTCAGGAAATAAAAAGATAGTGAGCAACAGTAACCACAAAAAAACGCCTAGAAATGAGATGATGAGTAAGCCGCAAGAGCCTGAAACAGGCACCAAAGCAACATGATTCCTGAACTCGCACTCAAATAATTCCATCATTAAGCATCACATGCCATCTTAATCCAAGGCCGTGGACTAACTGGCATGGCAGCCAGCTACACAACAAATATATCCCTGAAGCCTCTTCCTGAAATGCCAGCATTTTGCTATGGCAGGAAGGAGGGAATTAAACCCTGAGAGTAATGCAGGTGCTTGAGAATCCAGAGTGGGAAGGACCTGAATTACGTTACAGCGCTGGAGGATGGATCCAGCCACACAAACCAAACATCAAAATCCAGTGCTAAGTTTCGAATTCAGAAATTAGGCTCAGACGCATCCCTTTCAGGGCTGATGCACAAATCAATTACTCATGTAAATAAATGGAAATAAAGGCAGAAATGCAGGGCCGGTTTATACCAGAGGTTAACAGGACCTAGCCACCGCGTGTTTTTATTCCAGCGGTGCTAGCAAGGGGGGACAGCTCTCTCCGGCGAGGTCCAGCACGAGCAGCCCCTCGCCTCGCACCCCGCGTTAGGGGATGCAGCGGGGAGGAGCGGGGAGGCACGGCGGGCCGGCTCCGATCGATGCGGCAGCGGTGGGCTCGGCGCTCCGCCTGCCGCACCACTGTCAATTTTTTCGTAGGCATCGTGGCAGAGGTGACCTTTAAGGAGGGATTTGAAGGAAGACAATACAGTCGCTCTGTGGATTTTGCAGGCGCTACTTTTGTGCATAAGGGGAAGCACAGAAAAAAGCATAACGGTACACATTAGAATATTTCCAAACGAGCAGCGCAGACCTGCATTGCTCGTGGGCTGCAGACAAGGGATTCCTCTCCCTGCAGATGAGAAATCACAGATACAGACATGAATAGGCCATGAAGGGCCTTAAAAGCCAGGACAAGAAACCTGATGTCAGTGATGAGCGATTCCTGGTGCTCAATATGCCAGGGATAATTTGGGACCCTGCATTAACCGCCCGCAATGAGCCACGCGGAGCCCCGGGCGAGGAGGCCCTTGGCAGCCGCCCGACCGCGGGGGCGAATCGGGACCCCACGTATTGCCCTGAAACCACAACTTGCAAGTCAAACACCAACTCTTGGGTTTGATTACCCGAGCTTTGGTTCATTGTTTCATTATACCACTCACATGTTAGGTTGTTTCCTCTTTTAGCGCCAGTACTTGTAATTCAAAAAGAGAGAGAGTGACAGAGAATACATACAGCAGGGCAAATATTTGTTGTATAAGATAAACATACAATTATCTAAAATGTAATCTTAATATGACTTATTAAAATAGATTACATTTTAATGCGCGCTGCAATTTGCACATTATACAGAGCGCTCTATATGTGCGGCTTCTGCCGCGCGACTACCCTGACAGCCTGCGCAACTGAAGATATATAGAGAGGGAAAAAAACACTGCTATCTTTCTCTAAATGGATGTATTTGGTGTTGATAGTCAGATACAGTTTTCACCTTTATCCCAGCTTGTTTCTGACCCACTGAGTTAGTGTTAATCACCCCTGTAGGCACCAATAATTTCCCCATATGTGGAATTTGATAAGTTAGAGCACCCACTTCATCTCAAGAAGATTCCAGCTGGCGATCCAGTTATCGCGATGGACAGCTTCACGCGCTGCCATGCCGGGCCTTGTACGCTTAGCTTTATCAAGCGCTTTGCACTTTTTGTCTTTTATCTCTTAATTGAGACCTGACTGCAAGAAATGCCTATCTCTTAAAGTGTGTTGCATTAAGTATTAACTTTAACTGCTTTGGCTACTTGAGGTACAGAAAACCTTAAGAAGCCGGGAAAAAGGTGAAAAATCTCCCCAAATCTCTATTTAGAAAAATTGTGTAAATGCTACAGTGTAATGAAAAAAAAAATCTTTTTCTTCCTCCTCTCGCTCTCCCCCACCAAGTTAAAAAAAAAAAAAAAGAAGAAAATGGAAGTATGTATTTCCAACCTAAGCAAACTTTGCGTACCACGTTGTTAACCAGCAACGCATTAAAATGCAGAGGTTCTGGCAAAGGAAAGGGACACGGTATTAAGAAATTAATGATGTATGAAGAAGAAATTATTTAGCAATTAAAGGTGATAAAGAATTCCTTTTATCCCACTGTAATGACACGTTAGACTCTTCCATGGCAAACAGCAGTTGCCGAATCCTCCTCTCGGAGGGTTTAGGGCACGCGTGGCTAATTGCCAGCACAGTCATCTTCTCAAGAAAAGGGTTTTTGTTTTGGATCACCCTTTTTCAGAAGGATTAGGGCTGCGGACCAGATCCCCCAGATGCAGACGCTGCTCTGCTACGCGACTGCTGTTTGCATGTGCCCGTGAGCTGCCCTTGGCCAAAGCCGTGGGGGCAGAAAGCCCTCGGTCCCCCCCGACGTGCGGCTGCGCGGAGAGACCCAGGACCCGCCACGGGCCCACGCTCCTCACAGCACCGGTGAGCAACGTCCCCGAAACCAGACCCGAGCCATCGGCAGCCGGACATCAGAGTATTTTCGAAAAAGTTGGCAGGAACGTCTTTCTGAATCGATTTTATCCTCCGTAAAATGGGGGTAACAAAACTGTAACGCCAGCTTCAAGCCCCTGCACTCACACTGGTACCTGCTAACTGCTCGGGGGCAATCTTTTTCCTGAAAAACAAACAAACAAACCAAAAGCCAAGGCAGTAGCTACTTTTTCTAGTTCAAACCCAAATTCTCAGGAGGACCTGGCAATATTTTTTCTGCCAATTAATTCGCTGCGCATAAAAGCAGTAAAAAAGCAGCAAAAAAGCAGCCCTGGTCCCTCCTGGAGCCCGTTCCCTCCGGAGGAGCCCCGACTTTCTGACCTGGGGTATCACTTCCAGGCCAGCGCTGTGGCAATATGCAATATTCGTTTGTATCGATATATGTACCTATTTTGTTTCTCCGAATATTAAAAAATAAAAATTTCAAAGTCATTTTGCCTATTAAAAATATACAGGCAAATTCAGACCTTGCCCTAACCCAAGTTTATCACTACTTCTGCAGTAGTAGGTACAGCGCTTTACAGGTATCTAAGAATACCAGTTTCCTGCCCCAAAAAAGCTACAAGGCAGGTAGACAAGATCAGGACTGCCTGTGACAGACAAGGAAAAAGAAATATTGATAAGCAAAAATAATTTTTCCTTTCAAGGGTAAAGGCACTGGTAACCAAGGTCACGTTATGATGACTGAGTAGTATTCTCCCCTTCTCATCTGAAGGATAACACTGAAATAAGAAAGGCAGAGCTAAGGCTATAAAAACGAACAGAAACTCATTACACAGCACAGCTATTCAAAAAAGGTTACGGAACGTCACATGCAATATTTGGGAAGCAGGAGGCTCTCTCGGGGGCACGAAATCCCGGGGGAAACGCGGATGCTCGGAGGGTATCCGGGCTGGCTGGATGCTGGATGCGAGAGCAGAACAGAGGTGCCAAAGGGATGCTCCGGCTCGGCTTCCGGGGAAGGCTGTCACCTCTCGGGACCGGCATCCCCCAGCATCCCCCGGCTCTCCCGCACGGCCCTTGGCCTGCGGTCTGGCTAAAACCACGGTTCCCTCGTTAGGCACGGTCCCAGCGAGGCATGACCGAGCTGCAAGGAGCCTTCAACTCAGCGGCACTGCCGGGACACGGCATGTTAACAGCATTCCCAAAACAGCAGAACCGACCCCAGACCGACAGAGACCCTTCTACATAGAAGTTTTACATAAATGTTATTTGAGAATACTCCGAGGAGGGGGAATTCTCCTGCTTAAATAAGATCTCTAAAACAAAAGAAAAAACTGTGCAAAAACTGTAACCTTTTATTGTTTTCTTATGAGCTCATAAAATTTTAGCTTTGTGTTACTTTTTGGAAGACTTTGTTAAACTTGATACATGAGGCTGGTCGGCTGCCACAAACTCATAAAAACCCTTCAGAGAATCGCTGCAGAGCAGCAGGCACTGGCTGGCAGTATTTTAAGAGTCAAACTAATAGCTGAGACTGAAGAAACTGGAAAGCTTGTTAATAGATAAATTCCTTCCAGCGCACGACTGCAGACACCACAAGTGAGCTTAAGTTAAATTTCACATTTTACCATCCTGCAGCTCTGAAAAGGCAGTTTTCCTAAGCAATGCAGACCGCGGCACAGACGATGATCCATGCTGAGAGATGTCTGCGTATTTTGCACGGGAGCACACCCATCCACACTCCCCTAAAGCTCGCGGACCATTTGACTGCGAAGACGCCTGTGTTATTGTCAGTTCCAAGAGTTAAATATTCCAGGAGGAATTTGTTACTACACGGCGATACATAATGCCTGAAAACCCCCTGCACCAATATTGCGCTCAAATTGGCAGCAAGTGAACAAGGGACATGAAGGATGCTTCAGCACAGTAACCTATCCTTCCTTCTCTCTTGGGAGCCACTTGGCCAGCTTTCATCCTCATAATTATAATAAATTTGACATTTCATAGATAATATTGATTTCTGTATTTTAGCATTTCACCATAGGTGACAGTCTAGCGTCAAGAATGAAATTTCTATTGATCTCCAGCGCATTAATCTCTCATGTGTATGTGATCATTTTTATAAGACCTTTTACTGCACATAAATCAATATTTCATATTTCCAGCTATGCCAGAGGAGATGTCATATTTGTAAACTGTGAGTTGACACCTGCAATTCCTTCCTGTTCAGCTTCAACTGTTCAGTAACAGTCGATGCAGGGTTGGGAAAGGATCAAGCTCCAGAAACAAGCTAGATGAAAAAGAGGAATGTAGAATACAGTAATTAGCTTAATGAACAAAGCAGCAGAGTAAGTGAAATAAAGCTATGTTTCTTCTCCCTCCAGTTGCCTCATGAATACAAACATCTTAAGGAAGGTTTGCTAACCAGCTGATAATGCATTTTAATATGTTTAGAGTACATTACAGCATAGCTATATGAAGAAAATGGAAGCAGTTAGGTTATTAGGCAAACTCTTAAACTAACTGCCTTGCTTGATACAGATTTGTAATGATCTTAAAGAATGTATTTTACCTATAGGATTATAAACTATTTTAACTTTGACATGGTACAAGAACTATTTAGTTTCCATTCAAACAACTGTGACCATCTCTGTAATTTAGCAAGCAGCTGAATTAGAGTAATATGATTTTCTCCTTTTGAATCAAAATATTAACTACCCACAAATAACCAGTGGAAGAAAAAAGGTGGTAAATTACAACCAGAACTGTAGTTTCCCTTTGTAAAGGCTTAAATGTATGAATTTAAAACTGCATGAATAAAACATCTTTAAATAATATAGAATCTACATCTAAACAAATAAAACTCTGTAGCTGCTTTGGGATTTGCTAAACTAGTTGTAGGAACAATTCCAGCATCACTTCCAGGGATCGCACTCAGGCAGCAAACCCTTTGAAAGCTCTCTGCACTTTTAATTGTTAGCTAAATGGATAGTGACCTACTACAGATAGTTTGGATAGTTTAATAGTTTTGGATAGAAATGGATAATCTGTGATTTAACGGATAGAGTCACTTAAAATTGCATCTATAATGCACACCCAGACACGCATCATGATAAAAGCGCTGTGTAAGTGCTGGATGTGTATATATAATCACAACTGTAAGCTTTTATATCTCATCAGAAATAACCATGCACTCAATCATTTTGAAATTATGTAATACGGCCAGTCAAAAGGTATGCAATCAGAAGGCAGTCCAGCGCTGGGCAACGTTAACGTCTAATCTGGACAACATTACAGCCTGGTTAATGGAAGGTACATTAAAAACAACTATGTTAGCTCTGCGCAACAAATATTTTCAGAACCACGCACGGAGAAGATGCCTGTTTTAGAAAGCGCTACAGTCCTTCTGCCCAGTTAAAGGCTGATTTTAAAATTCCCATTTTACAACAATTTCCTATAAGCACTATTGACATACTATTATTTCAAATTATATGTCTTTTCACTGCAAGAAAATGCTGCCCTTGTTTCCTTCTAAAGGCCAATCCTTTTTGTTCATCTCTAAAACATGTTCGTGCCCATAAAGTATGTCACCCTATGACTGCTTTAACATGATGACAGACACATTATCAAAGTCTGACTGACCACTGTACGAGTGACTGGATTTTGAAAGTTATGTCAGGCGTTGATTGAAGGGACAGGATTAAAAAAACATCTAGACAGAACAGAAGGGTGTTACAGGAAAAAAGTCAGCGGGTGACAGGTATCTTTACAAATAGTTTAGTCTTCCAAGTGTCAGGAGAACGAGTCCAGAGAGCCTTCCCTGCTGTCAAATTTGTTTTGCGTGGCGGTGAATTAGCACCGCGTGTTCGGAGCCCTGCACAGCTCCAAGGCGTAGCAGCACTCCGGACACCGGGGCCGGGCAGCCCTGGTGTTGGTGCTGCCCCGTCCCACCCCACCGCGCTCGCCGTGGCTGCGACGCTCTCCAAGGGGTCCCTCCGCGAACAGCGCTGGGACGGGCAATAGTGAGGCACGGTCACCGTTCCTCATGCTGTTCGCACCCGGGAGCGGGACTCGGCCCAGAAACCGATGCCTCCCGAAAGCCAGGTAAGCAGTCACGGCGGAGACACCGGCTCTTCGCAGAACTACGGGAATGTCTACAGTCAGCAGGGCGTCTGCAGGTAAGGGCCGGTCACCGGCGCTGATTTGGCCTCACAACAGAAACCATCGCCAGCAGCACTCCTTGCCGAAAGCCATGGCTACAGAACTATGTCATGGAAACGTCTCCAGGAGGATGCAAGATGCAGCACTTTCTTCAAGCGAGGCCAAAAAACTGTTGCAAGAACTAAAGAAAAGGAGGGGAGGCAAAAATTTCTAAGCCTAGTCGATTATTTTAAAACAAACCTGTAAAAAATTAACGTGTACGGCCAGTTACAAGCCCGCACTCCAGGCAATCTGAAACCCCTCCTTACCAAACAAAAAGCTTGGTCAGGAGCCACGCAAGTCTTTACAGCCTAAATTATCCAACTAAATCTTACCTAAAAGGTTGAGCACGAGCGATCTAGGAGGAGCGGAGCCTCCAGTGAATTCACCCGTGCTCTCCCTAGTGCCACCCACCACCGGACTGCCGAGGAAGCCAGCAGACCCAGCGGTTGGCTTCCTCAGCCGCTGGTGCAGGAGAGCACGCGGAAAGGAGCCAGAAACCCGGCGGCGGACAGCGTGCGCGCGCTCGGCGACGGTGGTGCGCAGTCCCCGCTCCCCTGGGCACAGCAGGGCCCTCGGCTCAGACCGCGCTCCCACGGGAGGGTGCAGCTCCGCAGGCCTGGGGCTGGGGGAGATGGTCTCCTGGCCTGCAAGGGATGCACACGCCCATTGAGGATCTGTGTCACCAAGGAAAGGAGCTGCGGGAGGAGTTCAGCAGATTGCACAGCATCAGAGATGATGGGAAAGAGATCGACTGCATCTTCTCTGAGACCCTGCAGCTTCAAGAACCCAAATCCCCAGCCACACTGAAGGAAGGTAGCCGCTGCAGGCAGAGCACACGCGCACCGTGTTGGGGAGTGGAGACACCCCGGATAACAAAGTCTGGAAGCTTGTGACTTCTGGCACCAGGAGGAAGGCTCCCGCTCCACCCCAAGGTCTGCAGCTACAGAACAGCCTCAGTGCCGTGGTAGCAGACGAGGAGCTGGGAGCTCCGTCCAACAACGCGCCTGAGCCCCACGGCAGCGCCAGGAGGAAGCCAGCAGCGAGAGGCCCCTACCTGCTGAGCCCACCTGCCCTCCAGGGAGGTTTGGGGCTTGCTGCGTTTGGGTTCGGGACATCGTTAAAAGCGGCCAGGGCTTGCCTGGCCCTCGGACTGTCACCACCTGCCTCCTCGCTTCCCTGCAGGCTCCAACAACAGGGCCTGGAGAGACCCGGAGCACATCAAGCACAACGCTGCACAGCCAGGGGTGATGGTCAGGGGCAAGGGGGCCCAGGCAGTCCTCTCCCCACTTCTGCCCTGGAGAAGGAAGGGCTTGAGGAGCACTGGACAGGACCACGGGTCAGCAGCTGCTGGCACAGCTGGTGCTGGCAACACAGTTTTGGTTTTTATGACCGCGGGACCCTCCCTGAGGACAGAGGGCTGCTAGGAAGAGATGGGACCCACCTGAACGAGGCGGGCAAATGCATCCTTGCCAACAGCCTGACCAACCTGCTACGGAGAGCTTTAAACTAGGAAGGAAGATCTCACACCTTTCCTGGGAAACCAGCAGAGCCGGGTCCCTTTCTGAAGTCTGTGTGAAGTTGCACAGCTGCACTGGGGCAACTTAACTTTGTATCGTACCATCAACCGCCTGCCAGTTCAAACCCTTTCATAAATATTTTATTCTCTTAAAAATAAAATAGTCTAATGCTACGTATTTCACAGCCAGTGGATTAAGACGTGGTACAATGTGAATATTAATGGTCTCCTGTGCTCAAAGCCAACGGACTCACGGAACAGATGGACGGAATTGACTATCACGGAAACA
Source organism: Dromaius novaehollandiae (assembly GCF_036370855.1). Lineage (NCBI taxonomy): Eukaryota > Metazoa > Chordata > Aves > Casuariiformes > Dromaiidae > Dromaius > Dromaius novaehollandiae. The sequence goes on along the minus strand of NC_088104.1, from coordinate 1,412,084 downwards.
GAACGGTATAAAAAAATCACGGACGTGCCAGTGAAGTCCAGCAAGCTACAAATCCAAAAAACTTCTATCCCTACTCAATTCATATTGCATCAATTTAATACATCAAAACATAGGTTCTAACTTAAAGAATCTCAAACAGGAACCTCCAGATCCAGAACAGGTCAGATGCAAAGGAAGGGGTTACCCTCTCCGCACTGCTGCTCCGGTACGGAAGTATTGCTGAAGTAAAGGGAAGGCTGTGGCAAGTAAAGAACATGCTTGTGTGCAGCTTCTTGGGCTGCGCAGTTTCTCGGATCTGCTGTTTGATACCCTAAAAATAGTTCAGTACATACTCAAACTTTCAGGACTGGGGTATTATTTATTCTGGTATTCCTACTACTGCAGACATATATTGGGTAAAACATTTTAATAAAAACAGTATTTTTACCAGCAAAAAACGTATTTCTGAAGAGAACTCGTGCCATCTTGGTTGCAATAAGATTACAATATTCAGTTTGAAAAAATTCTAAGAGAGTTTCATATGAACTTCTCACAGAATATGTCTCTAAATGAAATCGTCCATGTGGTGTCAACACAGGCTATTATTAGCACATTAGGTGAGAACAACGTTTTTCATGATTGAATTAGTGAGAATATAATTCACATTGCAGTTGGACTTTGACTCGTAATTTATGAATAGTAAATATTCCCATGGCTGAATTAACTATATTCATTGGCAAGAGGGAGCACAAGACAAAAGTAGTGGCGTTAACCCCTTATAATCAATACAACCAGAGTGACCAGATGTCAGAAAAGGGACAGACTTCCAAGCAGACCTGTGGATTCCCAGCACATGCCAAGGATACCACACTCATCGGTGACTCCACCAAACTTGGAAGCTGATGAGAAATAATCTGTGCCTTTAAAAGTCAAGTTAACGAAACCTACAGTTTCTTCTTCTGTTTCAACATACTGCAATTAAATGTTCAAGATATTGGGATCACAAAGGATTGTTTTTAAAGCAAGAGAAGATAATCAGGAATTTATTTCAGAAAAGCACAAGTATGAAGTGCTTTATCTGATGCTGTCGAAAGTCCCTACGGGCAGGGAGCAATCAGCTGACCAGTACAATAAACTAAGGCAGGGTGTTCTGATTCCCCTCTCTTTGGTGCTCTGAAGACACACTAAGCTAATGGCGAAGCAGAAGTTTTGAAAAAGCGAGTATGAAAAAGCAAAGTTGAGGAGAGGTGAGCAGGAAGATACAAGTGCAGAGGAGATGAGAACTGCAGGTGATGCTGAAGGGGAATCACTATTTCCAAAACTCCAAACTTTGCAAATAGTTTCCAAGCCTTATTTCGGAACTGTCTTTGCATGGACAAAAAGTAACTACATAGGAACCTCTGCAAAATCTGGGAGAGTGCGTGCTCCTGAGGGCTCTAACTAACATCACAGAAGGTACGGAAGAGGTCAAAAAATTAAAAAAAAAAAAAAGAAACACACAAATCTGACCACACCTACAGCTGGCCAGTACGAAAAAGCAGTCCATAGACATTCAGCTGAAGCAGAAGATAACTTTTCATGCAATACTTTCCACAAACTCTTTGATTTCACTTCCTGGGGGATTTGAGACTGAACTTTATTGGCTAGAATAGTCTTAAAAGTTAATCTTTAGGATGCCTATTCACTGGATAGAAAAATGTAATGACATATCCCCTGTAAAATTTGCAGTTTTATTCTGCAAATCGTAACGCATTTGGAACTTGTAAACACGTGAGAGCTTTCCAAGAGCCATACCACTTCTGTCACTGGGGAAACCGTGTCACGGGCAGACCTTTCCCAAAGGGTAAAAGGAGTAAGATCTGCATCTCCCAGCTCAGAGGAGCAGCTTGCTGACCGGTGGTTGTGATCCTGCTCCCTCCTCAGAATACAAAAGCTCGTACTGCATCAGCAGAGAATAAATGAGATTCGTAGTCACATTCCTCCCACAGGTTAACGTCAGTTCTGTAAAGGCAAATTTCCTTCACACTTTCCAGTTTCCACAGTGTACATACAACACTAAAGTTCACAAACAAAAAACACAGTTCCAGAATTTATCCACCAAAGAAACTCAGAATAATTAAGCAAAACAAGTAGAAAGCACATACTATTTACAAACTATTAAAGGGGTAGGGTTTGTTCAGTAAGTTATCCAATATAATTTATTTGTTCAACTCTAACGCCAACGATGCACCACTAGAACTTAAACTGCAGACAAACATCTCAAAGAGAGAAAATGAGAACAAAATATAATGAGAGGAAAGTACATTCAGCTCACATAGGGAGAGGAAAATCCCTCCTCAAACTGAGCTATTTTCAAGGTATTTACTGTGACAATTAAACACAGTAATTCCTGAAAGCGTGACGCTCCAGAAGGATCAGTATGAACGGTTCACAGCACCATTCAGCCGTTTTATTTGAGGCCAGATTAAGGTATCCCATTAACACGAAAACTGTGAAGTTTTGCATTGTTTCAACATGTAGTCAGTTTTAAGAAAAGTTTCAGGAAGCAAGAAAGTGAAGATTACCAGTATCACATCTGATGAAAAACAGCCATGAAGTGAATCCAACAGATTTAACGCAATGTAGATCCAGATTCGGCTACTCTCACGGAGTGTCAGATTTATTTTTCCATGAAGAAAGCATACCGGACCCTATTATAGCACAATTACTGTTAACAGTCATACTAATTTTTATAATCCGTGCTCACAAAAGATAATAGCAAGAACGAATAGGACTACTTGTGGAATGAGGTACAGGGACAACAGAACACGGTCTGCAGTGATTTACCTCTATGCTACTACAGAACAGACTAGTTTGCTAATCTAAGAGAAGATCGGCACAGGCCTTCTGCAGAGCTTACAGGCACAGGACATGACTGAGCTGAAACCACACCAGAACTACTCAAGCTCTTTTCCCCCTTTTTCACATGGCGGAAATTAAATTACCCTGCTCAGCAAAGGACGGGGAAGTCCAGGTCTTGAGCAGGGTCTCCTCCTCCTCCCCACCACAACCACCCAGCGAACGTGTGCGGGGAGCCACAAACTCCACACTCGGGAACCACCACCAACCTGAATCCCTCAACTTCAGAGATTCTGAATCCGGATTTGGGGAGCCGGACAATTTAAACAGGGAGGAGGAAGAAGAACTGAAATTGATTTTTCTTCCAGAAAAAAAAAATCAGACATCTCGTTTTAGACCAAGCTGAAATGTTTTCACTAACCTAAAATGTTTTGCATTATACTCATACCATTTAACTCCTTTAGTAACCTTTCCTCATTTTCTTTTGGTCAGTGTTAAATGAGAGAAAGGTCATTCTGAAATTAAAAAGGGAAATTCTCCTTAGAAAAATTCTGAAAGAAAATGTCAAAGTTAAAAATTTTGCCATTTTTGCCTTTTTTAACCAAAATGCCTACTTTTTTCAATCAAGCCAGTTTTCTGGATTCTACCTGACCTCAGAAATTATTTCACATGTCACAACTGTATTTTCAGCAATATATATATTCAGTCAGAAAAAATAATTCCCAACTGTACCTCAGATCTCAAGTTCACTCTCAAAGTACCTTCAAAACTGTAATGTTTACATACAGCAAAATAACAAGTATCTTAATTTAAACAACTGTGACCAACTCAAGATCTCTAAAATGAAAGGATCTGTATCGTTATATCAAGTATAGCTATGCTTAAGTATTTATCAGATATCCTCAAGAAATTGATTCTGCAAGCTAGCAGTAAAATTTCACAGAAATCTAGAGGCGACAAGAGCAAACACCTGCCACCTGGCCCTAACAGAGAAGCCAACACGCGAAAGATAGATATATGCACCTTAGTCTTCATGTCATTTCTTAAGCAAATTTTTTTTCCAGGGAGACAAAGTGTTCAGGTTTGCGATTCACAAGGTGAAAGGGAAAACAGGATTAATTTTAAAAGTCTCATTTTTCTCTAACAATATTTTTGAACCTTCCCAACATTCAATAAAGTAATTGATTTTCCGAAACAAGATTATGCATCTGCTTTAGAAGGATGGGAAATCACAGAAATATTTGACAAGATAAGAAACTCTGATGAACTAGTACTGCAAACAGGCTGAAGCGTAAAGGACACTCTCAGCAGGAGACACACGATTTAACAGCGTTCCTAGCATTACACCCGGCCTAAGTTCTAGTGACTAATTTTCTTGTTTTCCCTCAACAAAGAAAAGGAAGATGTTTAATAAACTGAATAAAATACTAGCCAGGGAATACAGAAAAAAATAATTAATAAAGCCATCAATTTATAAGATAAGCACAATGGAAAATAAAAACTTAATCCTTCAGTAACAGTAATCTTGGCTGTACATTATGTACATAACAGTATTTTCAAACAATATAATTTTGATAGTTAACATCTTATTTAACCATGGGCTTTTAACGTAGCGGGTAGTTACATGTGCAGTTTCAAGGCAGAAGGTGAGCAATCAAAGCAGAGCACGTTTTGTTCTTCTAGCGAGGGATCAATCGCGTCCACGCAACACTTGCTCTGTTCAGTTCAGTTCAGTTCCTCCACTGGTTTATCATGATATAAAACGTGCAGTACGCAGGCATTTAGCCAAAGGACTCGGACTGACATCAGTCAAATCCAGACAAAATGTTTTAAAGACTTTAGGGAGATGGAAAGCTGGAGAAGGAATATTTACACAGGTTACGTGAATAATTGTCATATAAATTACTGAGAAACACTGAAAAGACACAAGCTATAAAGGAAGCTGGAAGGCATATATAACACGGGTCATTTTCACAAAACGGCTCTTGAAGAATTAAAGAATCAGGAACTTTGCTCCCCGGGGAGGGCGGCGTGTGCGGAAGCGGCCCGTGCCTGCAGGGAGACGTCGCGAGCGCAGCTCTGCAGCGCAAACACCCGCCGCGTGCAGCAGCCCACCACGCGCGTGCCGACCAAGGACTCGTGGGGCACGTCAAGCAAAGCAACCTGATGCTATTCCACAAAAAGCTTCAAACAGAAACGTGTACAAATTATCTGAGCAGACTTTCCTTCTGAGATCAGATCGCCCAAAGTCAGAGGGTGCAGCCAGGACCCACTCCTTTGAGGTGGCTTTGCGGGATTAGAGCCTTTGGTTTTAAAAAATCAGTTCTGGTGTGACCTAATGGCTTTTGTTGTTTTGAAAAGAACGAAAGAATGACAGCAATATTGAATTTTTAAAATCATGCTCTGTCCACCTGCAGAGCTTTTCTCACATACTTTAATAAGGACTTTTACCATGTCATTATGCATTTTAATTACACTGTTAAATGTCACAATCACACATGCTAATGACATCATTACACCTATTTACACCAATTATGTCATTTGATGCAATTATAGTAATTCTGCCAATACACACAAAACAATAAAAAGGTTTTGTTTGCATTTTTAAATGAGCAATCACAAAAGAATAACTCTCCACTTTCTAAGAAAAGCAAGGCAAGTACTTAAATACTGAAACCAAAAGAACTGACATTTGAGGCCTGATCCTTTCTCACACCACTAAGAACAGGCAGTAACTTTTTGTAACGCCGCTAAGTTAGACCGGACTAGAACGCAAGTTGTGAATCCGATTCTTCCTAATTGCATAAATTGGGCATCATGTGTTTAAAAGAAAACAAAAGCTCCTGTGACTAATTCTGGAGGTCCAGCCCGAGCATCCCGCTGCCTGAAATCACCAAGCCTACAGTCACTTGGAAGGGTTTTCAGAGAGATAAGGTCCACCAACATCCGTAACAAACAGCATGCACCAAATACAAATTGGGATGTAGAAGTGGCTTCTGTAACTGTATTCGGCAAAGGTGGGGGTGACCCCGTCTGTCGTCTTGGTTTCTGGTCTCAAGCTCTCCATCTGTTCTGAATGCTGCTCTATTCAACGGTTTACCTGTAAAATTTCTTACCCACTTCCAGGAAAGCACACAGAGGTTTCAAGCTGCATATTTAGGTAAATACCGTTTCATAATATAATTAGAGGATGAAAATGCAAATTAAGCAAAAATAAAGCCCCAGACCCAGGAGACTCTACATTCCCATGTTTAGAATAACTCATTTCTAGGGAAGGTGTTAAGAGAAAACGGCCAAGTGCCGGAAGGAACTTCTCTGGGCTTCTGGACAGCTCGTGGAGACCGGCGGATCCCAGGTACGGAGGGAAGCCGTGCAGCTGCTCGGCCGCATCGCTGGAAGCAGGAACGCATGCGGGAACAGCCCGCGTCACGGACACGGCCACCACCATCACAAAGCGACCTCTGCTAGCAGGCTCCTCGGTCCAGCAAAGTTTGACCTTCATAACGACCTCCGGGTTTTGATCAAATAATTCCTCAACCTTATCTCTGCTCATATAGTCAGGTGAACTTGCACGGTCCTTCCGTATAAATCACCGGAGCTAAAAAATCATGAGCCCTTTTTTACTCCTTTAATCTTTCGCAGCGCTTCTCTGCACTCTTTGAGATTCATTAACATCCTTCTCACCACAACGTACCTGGAGGCAGCACTGCGGGACACCGCTGCGGGGATCAAGTGCTTTCCAGAAAGACTGATTCCTAACACCATACCTCCCTCCATGCCCTCAATCCTCAAACTTTCTTTATTCCTAGATATGCAGCCTAAATACATACCGGAAAGGAAACTTTACCAAGTTTCTCTGTTTCAGAAATCTGTCCTAGTCAATATTTGCTAATGCTCCAATCTTGGTATCGGCTACAGATTTTGTCAGTAATGATTTTACACTTTTTTTCCAGATCATCAATAGAACTATTAAATTACATAGTTCCACAGCATCCATCTAGGACTTTTTAATTAGGATCTTCTTTTCAAACGCTGACAACAACTTTTGTTTCACAGGGGAAAAAAATCGTGTCTTTTTCAGATGTCACAACACTGCCCAACTGATGGCTAACACGAGATACACAGAACTGAGCCTAATCGAATACGTTTCTTGACTCCTTCCAGAATTCACCTTCTGGGGCTGAAAAGCTCACCAAGAAACCAGCCCTCATTCATGGCCTCACCAGTCGTGTCTACCATCTTCATGATGACGGTTGAAAAGCAACGGCAGGAACAGAACAGGAACACGCAGCATTAGAAGCCACCTGCAACCTGTGGCCTGCTAGAGATAAAAGCTACAGCTGAGACGATACCCAAAGACTCCTGTTAGCTTCTTGCAGACACAGCTACGAATATTATCCAGATAACCGAACACTTACTATACGTTCTGGTGTACATCAAGACATCCATGTTTTGATATTTCCAAACAGGAAGCAACTGGACCACTGAACACCAAAGTAAAGATCTCCTTACGGAGAACATCCCGCTGCAGGGTCTTTCTTTGAAGACGATACCCTCTGTCCTGCAAAGCTCCCCTTGCAAGTCCCGTATACTGGCTGGCCTGGTCTGAATACTTGCTATTACATATCAAAACTAAACCTCACCTGGAAATCACAGAGGGTCTGTAGTGCTCACAGGCTATTTGTGTCGGGCACTGATGCACAGGTTCTCCCACCAAACAGTCCGACCCGGTGGGTGCCAAGCTCTGCTTCAATCCGGATACAGAGGAGACAACTGCAGCTACCTAGAATCAAGTTATCAAGGGCATGGGATTGCATCTGAGGGAAACAACTAGCATCCTATCCAGAGAGGAGACAGCTATTGCAGCCATTATGTAATGATATAATTGAGTAACAGGTGGGTATCCACCAGTACCTAAAGCTGAAACACTTGGAACAAAAGGGGTTTGTATACGCAAAATTCAAGAAGCGACTGCAGCTCCTGAGATGCTGGGTGTTTTATTCCTTAAGTCTACCCTTGTTAACTCCCAGAACAAGGCTAAGCAACCACAGCAGTCCAGGATGGTTATATGAGCAAAAACACCTACGCATCAATAAAGATTAACATACTTTAGAGACATTTTTAAAATGCATACACTGCAACTCAGAATTTGGTTTGCAAACGAGTGTTATCAGCATAGCTGATTTAGAAGTCTTATTACACCTTTAAAAAAATCCTAAAATGCTGATTCGCTGAGAAAAGCGTTCTCTGGGAATTTGTTTCAAAAAACTTTTCATAAAAATTCTAAATTACCAAAACTTTCCCGTTGGATGATGGGGAAGTTGATGTGACAGAGCACCATGGTGGTTGCATCTACCCTGAATAATGAATGCATCATCGTATCATGAATTCTAATATCTGAAATTACACATTTTTCCTTCAGCGGCACTACTCAGCATGCTTAAAACTAACCTCACATGAACACGTAAGACTGCCACCTTCATCTTTTCATACTTTACAATATCCACACAGTCATTCTTATTTCATCTCCTGTTCTGTGCCTCTATATTTTAACTGGGAGACGTAGGTGAATGACATGACAGTTGCTGAAGGCAACAGCCCTAGAAGTCAACAGCTTTATTTCCAAACCTTTAGAGTTATTTCCCCTATAACTAACAATTTTCCACCTACTCTAATGAAATATTGCACCCCTTGTCTGACACTTGAGTGAAGTCACACCCAAAAAACTCTACCCAGGGATTTCTATCTTCACAGGATCAGTTGTACTACAACCCGCTCCCATCTGAGCTGGACCATCTCAGATTTCAATTTTCTACATTTCTAACGCTGCTCCTTCTTTCTCTTTTGAATCGACTCAGAAACGGGCAAGCCCAGGCAAACCAGGCCTACAAAACTTGTCCCCCATCTCCTATACCTGGAGGCTTCATCTGGAACCCCAGAAGAGCCTGGACAATCGCTCCTGGGCAGCGGGGATGGAACTGCATTTGCATTTAGCCACACGTGCACGTTCGGAGAGCTTATCTTCCCTATCAGCTTCATAAGCAAGGGGAAAAGTACATTCGAAATGTACTGGCCGTGCACAGAGTATTGGTTTTGTAACTGTTGAATCTAATCAGATTTCTCCGAAATACTAAAAGGAATTCTATGATGGTTAATTCATAGTAAATGATCAACCCTGCAGCTCATTTATTTTGTGATAAAGTTCTTCCAAAAAGCTCATATGATTTGGGGGGGGGGGGGGGGGAAAGGGGGTGGAGTAAGATAAATTTAAGTAAATCACTTCTAACTGAAAACCAAGAACATACAACTTAAGTTTAGCCCTAAAATGAACAGCCCATGAATGCTCTAACTGGACTATGCTATAACTTCCTTCTTCAACATTAGTTCAACTTTGCTGCCACTTTAAATATTATCTGCAAAATGCAAATAGAATAATTTTATTTATCAAGTAGCTTTGCTTTTGCTTATGCAGGGAAGTTAAGTTCTCCCGTTTTTAACCTAGATACACTAGTCAGGACTATAATGTATCATGTGAAGAAAGCAGTTTTGTAGGAGCCATTTTTTAAACAGCAGTTAGACATCACAGACAAATAACAGATGCTTTCAGGAGTGGAGTTTTGCTACCTCCTACAACTAAATCATTGCCCTTTAATTAATAACAAGCTACTCTACAAACTATGAGCTTACAGTAAAAAGTTGCAGCATGTTTACCAGGTTTTAAAACTTCCACTCAATACAAAGACTCACATCAAAAATACCTGGGAAGTGAATAAATTGGAATACATCTGTTGAAAAGGAGGGAGAAGGGATTCAATTATGAAGATGCTGCTGATTTGCCATTTCTAATCATTTGAAAGCGACAGGCTTGGCTCAGGCATGCAACACCTTATCCGCCCAGACCAGGCACAAGAGCTACTTCATCAGTTAAGTCACCGAGGACTCTAGGGAAATAAAGGGAAGCATCCAGTGAAAATGAAAAAACAAAACAAAACCAAACAACAGGCCCCTGTAGGTCAGCAAAACTTACGATAGGCTGGAATAAAAGCATGCATGAATTCATTTTATACAAAGACATGGAGTCTCCAATGGCAATAACACGTATAGACAAGTGTCAGCAGCCACTCGTTAGCACCGCTGCTGCTCTGCGTGGCCGGTCAGCGCAGCACTGCAGAACATCGCAGGTATTTGCAAAAGGAAAAGGTAACTACTCCAGGCTTGAAGTATAGGGACGTTTTGCACGGGGGGAAGAGCAACCAGCTGGAGCTCCTCGGGGCAGCTGCCTCTGCTGGAGTTGTATGAGCAACACGTCAATGAAGATCGGGGCAGAAAAAAGGCACTCGGATGATCGGCTCTGCCCCAACCAACCATTTCAGCCCAGTTCCTTGGCTCAATAGCCATATTTTCAGGGGATAAAGGTATGATGTCAGTCAGGTAAGATACAAAAAAACCCCATACGTACAAAGTCCATAGAGCTACAATGACATAAACAAAATAAATAGCTCCTCAACTTTCGAATGGAATTTTTACAACCAGCCTAACGGCCAGGTTACGTGCCACTGTGCAGAAGACCCAGTTCTGAAGCTTATTATAACCTTGAACTCCCTAAATGAGGTGCTACAAAGACATTTTTCTCCAGAAAGTACAAAACGGAAATCATTAGGCAATGACCAGATGTGCGTAAAGGCAGTCACCACAGATGGGGCTCCAACAGGAATAAGCAGCAATAACGCTGGCTAGAAAAAGGTTGAAGATTTTAATCGCAGAAGAGCAGGAACATGTGGAGTTGAAATATGCCTTTTTGAAGGCAAATTAGCTTCCTAATATTTGGATTTCATCAGCTCTTTTTAGTTTTGGTAAGGTATTCCCTGAAGAGAAGATGAGAAACTCGTGAGGAACGGCGGAGCCTTCTCCAGCACCAGGGCAGAGCAAACCGCACCCGGCTGCGGGGCTCCCCGGGCTGCGCCTACACAGCTTCCTCTTGGCCCAACACACCATAACTTCATGCACAAAAAACATACCTTAGTGACCAAAAGTCACAGAGAAAGACCATTTCTACGGAAGTCTGCAATAGGAAGTCCTGGTTCTGGTCTGTCTTACACTGAAGGTATTGATGCCACTGGTGCTGGCACTGAAAGGTCTCTGGTGACTATCTCCATCACAGCAAGGATGCTTTAATGGTACGCTACCCCCATCACCCTAGGCAATGCTGCACGATACAGGCAGCATAGCAGAAAGCAGACATAGCCAGGCTAAAGCCAACTGCGGGACTGAAAGCAGCGTAGCAACACGCATAGGCTGCTGCTTTAATACCCAGGGTGGATCTGCGGCAATGCCCCCAGATTACGAGACATCCAACTGCCCGAAGCACGCAAACGTGGCCTTCACCTGCACTAAATTCCTGGGTGCGTGCATAGGGCTTGCATTTCTGCACGCAAAAATGACAAGCAAGAAAGGCACAACTCCATAAGCACTATAAAACCATAAACTGCTTACACTGTAAAGTCTAAAGAAATAATTCTCTAAGTAACTGTAGCATTCATTTCTTTTGTCAATAAAATAACCCAAACGACGTCACTTTGGCAGCCATGTCTACAAGTGCATTCCTTCCGCAGACAGAATTCCCCCCAGAACTGCAGCAGCAGGTTTACCTAAGTAACCGTATTTAGCTCAGGCCAAAGTAACAACAATAAAATAACGCTTACGTTCCCTTACAGACTATGAAATACACGTTAACCTGCATGTAAATGAAGCCCGTGAATTGCACTTCTTTCCCACAAAAAACGGGCTCTGTTCTTCTGCAGTGCTGCCGGTAGCCTACTGAAGCATGGTCGTTAAGGTTTCTGTCCAGGGCTGCTCCTTTCCCCTCTCTCTGCTGCTGAAAAAAACAATTTTAAAAGATTTCATTCTTTCTTAGTATTTAACATGATCGGTTTCTGTGTCTGGATGGTTTGAAATATGTTCTCCATTGGACAGATAAGTCTTCGGCAAATGACTGACCTTTTGAAACAATATTTATAATTTTAGAAATGTAAAACTTAACATTCTTTAGTAATCCAATATTAAAATACATTTAAGTTGATCTATTAAATGCTATGATTCAAACTTTAAAAAAAATGTGCAATAGAAAAACATTAACAACATGTGTGGTTTAGAAAAATTCATTTATATAGCAGTTTGCAATGTCATGATGTATTTTAAATAAAAGAGCTACAGACAAAGGTATTGATTTTAGAGACTTAACTAAATAAACAGTATGTAAATTCTGTCTTTTTCTATAAAATTAGATCAGAACACACATATTACACTGTCTTTTTCTGAGGGAATGACAGCTATTGAATTTGGCAGACATTGGAATTTGGTTAAGGAGTTAAAGACCTTTGATCTTTGGTTTACAATTAAATGATACCGCTGTAAAAGGACAGTAGCGTAGTAGGCCAGACAGTATTTATGAGACACAGCTGCAAGCAGGAGGTGTCATTGCTTAGGGCACCCGGTAAAACAACTCTGGATTTTGTTGTTTTGCTAATGCAACGTCCTCTCGGAGGACGATGATGATGACGGTAGCCGCGCCCCAGGCCCGGCGCGAGGAAGCACTGCCGGGGCCTTGCCGGCTCCCCGCGACTGCAGCCGCCGGGGGCACCGGGAGCCACGGGAGCTCCGCAAAGGCCTTGCCGGCGGATTATTTTGGGGCAGCGCACAGAAATAGAAAGTGAACTCCGCGCTGAACGTGCCTGCGAGCCAACCCCAAACTCCTCGGGTTTATAACCCGCGTGAGCACCGGCCCGCGGCCTCCCCCAGCACCCGGGCGGCCTGTGCTCGCCCCGCGCAGCCGGGCCAGGAGCTATGAGGAACAGCCGCGCTGACCATCACCACAAAGAAAAAGGCAGATTTATCGATACCCTTTCTAACAAAGGGAAGCTCATTCCCCACATTCCTTATTAATTTATGCTCCTCTATAATTATCACTCAGACTAACCACCGGAGCTCTAATAAACGTGTAATGAAAGCAGTAACATAGCGAGCTGCAGCGCTTAATCTGAGATTACGTATTTATAACAACAAAACATGCAATTCGAGCCCAGTTGAGGTCTTTCTGCTGCTGCCCACCCTCTCGGAGGGTTTTTTTCCCCTTCTTTGTTATGTCACTCTGCAGACAGATCCCAGGCTGCTTCCTGTCACCCACCGGAGCGGACGGCTCAACGGCGAGCGCAGTCGGACAGCCCTTAATTAGCGCTCCTTGGGATCGGCAGGACGAGCGGCCGTGTCAGCATCTCGCTTGGAGCCCGACGCGCAGCGCAGGGCCCGGGGAGGTGCTCAGCACCCGCTCGATGGGACCCTCCGGCAGCAACGCGGCTCCCAGACCCGGGTGACAACCCGAAACGCAGGGCACCGGCTCTTCCCGCTTCCACCTACAGTAACACGATGCATGCCGCACGACTGATGATGGTCCCAGAAATGTACGAAATAAAGTTCTGCGCGTTAAACGGGCTCAAATTGCTCTATTACATTTTGCAAAGTATTTATGGCTTTAAGTTAGAACCATGCACATCAGACGCTCTACCAAAACAGTATTAGAAAATTAAAAATAATAATAAAAATTAAGCACAAAATCACTTTTTGGATCATTAAAAACTCAGAATGGAAATCAAAATACTATTATTCGACTATTTAGATAAGAAATCCCTATTTCTTATTCAAAACAAAAAGCTTTACGTTCAAGTGTTGCATCCGTGATAGATACGAGGAACACACTGAAATATTCTACAGTAAATAACCAATTATTGAAAAAGAAGCAAAATTACACTGATTCGCAGCTGGAAGCTTGCCAGCAGATGTTTCCAAGGAATTATGTGAAAGCATATTGAATTCTACATTTTAATTTTTATTATTTTAACAATTTCATTTTCAGTTTAAATTAGGCAGAAACGTCAGCTTGTTGCCTGAATCAAGTTGTATCAAGCACTGTCATCCAAAATACTCTATCACTCACATATGCCCACCAAAACAAATCGTGCTTTCATTTTATTATGATCAGCATCACACCCAAACTGGAGCTGATGGCATTTTCTATTGCAAATTTATCATTGTTTATGAAAGATTCATAAACTGATTTGGGCATCTGCTAATGTCTTCATAATATGTGAGTAAACTTGAATAGTTCAGATAATTTTCAGCTCATAATTTCTTTCAAATTATGTACTTTGAAGATTCAGTATTCGTGGTGCATTCAGGCACTACCAATCACACGCACTACCAGTCGAGTTGGAGGAATCACATTTTTAAAGGAAAACAGCAAAGATGCCTGGAGAGCAGCAGAATACACAGACACATTTGTAAGAAAACATGTAAAATTTCAAGGTCCATGAGAATTTCACAAATATCTTACAGATTGCCACAATCAAACAGCTGAAATCATGATCATAGGGGAACAAAGCAAAACCAGCGGCCGCTTCGTTTGTGTGCCATCCTTCTCCGCGATGTCCTACCAGCTACACTCCGAGTTCGGGTAGAAAACAGGATGACTGATTGTTTTTGAAGTGCAAGTAGCAAAAACTGGAGATTCAGCTTGTTCTCTCTCTCCATTTTTCTTTTAGGGCTGTACCATCAGAGATGGATGCCATCAATTTAGGCAGGTACAGGATCACTCCCTAAAATAACTTGCCTGATCTCTCTGTTGCTTGTTGTTAGAGGACATGGGACTTGGGGGGTTGGCTACCACGTAACAACCTTGCGAACCAGCTCTGTTGTACTATCAATTGCTGAAATATCCTGCTCACCAGCTGCAAACAGTTGCACCAAAGTTATGCGGCACTGCATAAATTCAGGTGGCATAAACGCTCGCCAGCCCCATAGGAACCAGCTGCTGTATTTTATGCAATGCCCATTTCTAGTAACTGTTTTCCTTTTCATTGCAGATCAGAAGCATGGTGGCTTTCAAGGCTGGTGGCAGCACAGCCTCCTTTATAAGGATGAATGAAGATGAAAAGGAAGACAAATAGAAGTGAATGAGGCACTGCTTTACGTGATTCATGATAGCTTGCAGTAAGCCTGTTAGCCTCCGCCTGGCTCCCTTCTCCGAGGATAATGGATAGTTACAGTGTGTATAGTGACATTGTCAAACCATCAGGAATTGCTGATTATGGTGCTAAATATTGATCTCTGCTTCACATGTGTCAAAATTCTTTCTTCCCTTAATTAGAACTTCCCTAAGCACCACACAAGAACAAACTGAATATATCAGATCTCCGTGAAAGGGAGTGTGATACCGGAATATAATTGTGACCTCTTGTCTTCTGCTTCTCTCCTGAGTTTTGAGATGACTTCAGCTGTCTATCCTGCCCTTCCCAGCACATGTGATAATCATACTCATTTTTCCCAATCTAGGCATAGGAAGATTTTTCCAAGGCTGTGCTTTTCATCATTTCGAACCGCTGGGGCCGCAGTCAGACGGCAGGAAACTTGAAGTGCCAGAAGGTGCCTTTTTCTATTTGTTTGTTTCACGGTACGCTGCACCAGGCAGTGACCTGCGGCAGCCGAGGCACGCGCAGCCCAGACAGGTCCGCCCAATCAAAGGCAGCCTTAAAATTAACACAGATCCCTTCATTTCTTCATGCGGGATCAGGGAAGGGCAATTTAATGGGTGTCACAGGCTTCTGATTATCACTCCGCAGCCGCCAGTCATAAAAAACAACTTTTGCTATAATGACTGCTCCAGATTATTTACATTAAAAGCACATTTCCTCATCAACGCAGCCATGACAATTAATACTAATTCCGCATTACTGTTCAATCATCTTTCCTACTCTTTACAGTATTTATAATATAAAATAATGAAAGCCCGTGATGTATGGTTTCAATTTACTCCACAAACTGAGCACTTAAGTCATTTATCTTAGTTTACCTGTAATATACCAGGGCTCCGGGTTTTTTGTATTGTTTTTTTTAAACATGACACAGTGGTACATTTACCTCTAGTTTGACGTGCTTGATAAAAATCAATACTTCATTAGGAGATTTCCAAAAAATGTTAGGGCTAATTTGAGCAGGGGAGGGGGAGCAGGGGAGAAGGAAGGTCCTCGCGTTTGGACAACTCTTAAGTTTGTGCAATCATATACACAAGACATCATCCGCTTCCAGCTCATGAAATGGCAAGGATGAAGATACGCAGTTGGTGGAAATCAAGAAGAGGGCAAGGAGAAGGAGAAGGTCCCCGGTCCCGGCCCGCTCGCAGGGCGGCCGGAGGAGACCGCCGGGAACCACCGAGCTGCCCCCCGGGACGAAAGGCCCGAGAAAGCGCTGCAACAAGTGGCTCCCCCCAGCCTCTTCCACCCCTCTCCAGCCCCTCCACGGCAGCCAAGTCGCTGAGAAATTTGGGGTTAGCTCGCTCTAGTGCAACCTGCATAACGAAGCCACGTATTGCTATCGAGGCGCTGGTCTGGTTTAACTTAGGGTGATCTTCACCAGCAGAGCGATGATAATCAGCTTACTGCACTGATACGGAGCTGCTGCTCCCAAATTTTGTAGAACGAGCCGAGCTCTGCAGATAAACATTTGGAGCACGTGCGGGGAGCAGGACGATACCCTCTAAGGGACCGCGGGAACAGCGCGTGTCCAGCGGGCTACACGAGCAATGACGGTATTCCTGGCAGCACGTGAATGCTTTTGGTTTTATCACAATCATTTCATTGCTTGATTTAATTCTAATTTCAGCGTGTTCAGAACGGTGAAACGTGCACTGGCGGTGCTAACACCCCTCGGCGCTCACCCAGGTGCCGCAGGAACCCCAGCTAGGCAAACGCCCAGGCGCTGCCACGAGCGGGGCGAGCATCGGCACCCCGCCCTGCAGCAAGGGAGGCGGCGACAGGGACGGTCGTGGTGGTAGCACAGGTCGTGCAGGAAGTCATCGACAGGTAGGATTACCTCTCCGATTTCCAAATGCCTCCTCCTTGCCCAGTCCAGCAAAAGCAACCACTCGAAGCACACTGAGCGTAGCAGCGCGAGGTCCCTACTGCACCACGAGGAGCTAGCTCTGCTTAGCAACCCGCCTCCAAGCTCACACGGCCATCGCTGAAGAGACAACTGGTACTCACCGATGCTTCCTGTGTCTTCAGGAGAGGAATACAAACAGTAGCCTTTAACTAGCTGTGAAATACCAAAGCACACTTTTATTATTCAAGTTCATGCTTATGAATTTTTATTTTTCATATTTTTATGTTGCTTTTTTGCAAATACGAGTGACAAGAATTTGGACTCACTCTGTATAATTCTTCATCCTATTTAATAACATAAAAATAAATGAATTCTCTGCCCTTCCTCTGGCAAACCAGTCGGTGTCTGATTCTCTTTTATACAAAGGATATTTTACACTTCTCTTGTCTCAAAGCAGGAATAAGAAAAAGCTTTATAAGGGATACTTACCATGTAATCTACACTCATTTTAAGGGCCCATTATGCTTTTGAAACAATGAAAATCATTGCTATTAGGTAAACGAGAGTTAGGACTTTGACAGAAATATTGCTTACATAAAGACTATTGATCTGGGTCCCAAATCCTCCATATGTATATATATACACACACCACAGAGGAAATACATGTTGCTGCTGATGAAGTAGAACAATGCACAGGACTTCACTTAAGCTTTTAAAAATATTATCCCTGCAGAACACTAGAAACCCAGAAGAAAACATATTATTCCTTTATCCATAGCATATACTTAGAGTAATTCGGCAGAGGCAAATATGATCTGATCAATAAAGAAGCTCCTTGTCTTCTGTACTTATGTCCTTCTCATGAATCTTAACCAAGAGAAATAATAATAAGTGACAGATAAGGTTTATAGTACTTTAAATAAGCAAGTGAGCCTCCTAAAGCTACAAGCAACATTCTCCCGATATCAAAAATAATAACTGGTTTTGCAGCAGTGCAGCATGGAAACACAAGGGTATAAGATATACTGTACTTTAAGCTCTGTTTGATGAATCTGAGCACAGTTCCTGGGGGATAGATTACTTTAAACCATGCTCTTTTACTTTCTAATCCTGACTTGATTTGATTTGTACTTTAATACAGCTGCCTGGCAATTCAACAGCAAATAGAGACTATTTATGTAATCATATTGTAAGTAGTGGGACAAGAAGAAACTCTCCAGAACCTTTTTGGAAAATAGTTTGTTGTACTTTTTTATTTATTGAACAGCAGGGCTTCGGGCTTTTCAGTGCTCATTATAATTGGTTTTCTGCTTGAACTTTCAAAAACTGTCATGTCAATACTCAAACAGAATTTTTTTGCTTACTATATGGCTGTGGGCTCTATTTTCTCATGTGCTACTTGACAAAGTTCTTGTAATATCTTAGAGGCAAGTTCTAGAGTTTTACTTGCTATTTAAGAACCTGGAAGTCGGAGTTATTTTATCTTCTCTATTGTTCATGTTCACTTTCCCATAATTCTCCATTGCAATTTATTAATAAACTGAATTGATAAACTGTTGTGGTTTCTGCTGTTAGAAGTGTATACATACTCACCCGTGAGTCATATAACTTCAAAGAATATGTATTTCTGGGGCAGATGTGGACTGAATTCATAGTGAATCACAAGATCTATAGGGCATCAGTTGAAGAAGCACCAGCTAATTCCAGATACGTCCTTACACTCCCTACTTCCGTTCCTCCAGCTGCAGTATGTTAAAAGCAGAGCTCTGATAACACATTTTGCCATTTCTCCAGCACCAGCACAACAACATGAAGCCTAGCTATCAAGTCAGCTTATTCCAGTGAAATGAAGCTGTAGTGATTCTGCATTTCCAGCCTTCGGTCCTGTCCCTGAACAGTTCTGACAAACACTAATATTTGTATTTCTAAAGAACTTTGTCTTGCCTGTTCATTTGTACCTATGAACAGTGTGCTTGCATGCAAGATTATTGCAATAATTTTCTATGATGTTACAACAAAGATGTTGGAAAAAAATTAAAAGCAGAGGTTAGTGCCTTATGCTTCAAAAAATCTGTTTTGTAAGAAATGTTAAAGGCTGTCATCAGCTACACTTTACTGTAGAGATACCCTAGCCTCTGGTTACACGGTGCTAAAAAGATGACACAGAAAACAATTCTGATTACTTTAAGGACCTTAACAAAGAAAGAACTTCCGTATTTGCGGTTAGTTGCTGGTTTTTTTTTTTTTTTTTTTCTCTGTCAAGTCACTGTATACATAATAAAATTAAAATAGAAATACAGCTTGAAACCTCTTGTTTTTTTGATACTGGTATTGTTAACTAAACAGAATGAAAAAGATGACTTATCTTTTTTCTAAACCCTAGATAACACTAAAGCGCTCTTTTAGGATAAGTATTTTTAGCATTTAAGATAGATGCAAAAATGGATCCTCATTCGTGGCATATATTTATAGTACAACACGGGCAGTAAGATGCAGGAGCTTAAAGGACACAAGCGTATCTTGAATGAGGAACAATGAATGGAAATTTATAGATAAAGAACACTATAAACAATTGAAAATCTGCTTGCTTGAACAATACTGTGACTAAATTAATAAAAATTATTTTTATTAAAATATAGTAAGCAGGACTTCACTGTTAATTTATACTGATATGAAAAAGCAAATATAGATTCTTGTCCTTTATAAATTCATAATAGATTAAGAATGCATAAAGACAAAAACACACTAAAAATTATTCCCCAGTATTTAACATTGCTAATAGAGGAAAACAGATTATGAAATATTTCAAGAGTTTTCAAAGCACATATGCATGCGCAATGAACATATTAACTAACTCCACGGAAATTCAATGAGGGGGGGGAAAGATGCATATATAAAATTTTATTTTAAAGAATAATACAATACGCAACACACTAAAATCTATTATCTCTCTCAAATATTTGGTCAGCTTGGATGTGTAAATATATGTAATTGTGTGATTTTGTGTTAACCAAAATCTGACACACTTTTGGATTCTGGAAATAAAAGAGAAATTCTCTACCATGATTTCAGTGACAAATATTCACATAAAAGGAATATTTAAAGCTGATATATATGGAAACACTTATTTAATAATGAGCTGAATAGCATCTTCAAAGATCTTTTGTTCAAAATAACTGTGCATTTTATATTAAAAAGACATTCAATATAGGGCTCTCACTATAGAATTTATATTTAATTTTTCATTTTCTTATTAACTCAGGTTTCCCTATGCCTGCCTTACAAAATACTAATACTGTAACTAATTAAAAAAACCTCTATTCAGTTGATTATAAAAATTAACTGAAAATACAGCTTGTACATTTTTTGCAGTATTTTCAGAGACAATAGAGGGTCAATAATTTGGCAGAATCGTAAGATATGATGATTAGTCCAAAATTCATCACAACTCCTTGCTGCAAAGAGAAAGCAGATATGATACTGTGGTTTTGGTCCCCAAAACTATATCAAGGCTACTCTTTTAGTCAACTTGGAAATTTATATACTATACACTAACCCTCCTTTAATATCCTCTCTCTCTCTTTCCTCTGGGCATTTATTGCTGTTCTTTCTAGTTCAGTAACCAGTGAGCAGAAGGTTCATTAAAACTAATTGAATTGGAAACTTGTCCGCCCTGGGAAATGTTAACTCTTTGTTGTTATCTCTAGGAAATTCCTTTTGTTATTTTCCTTTGAATTATATTATTAGGCTTTAACGCAGCAAACAGCCCCTTGAAAATGTCCTCGTTTCGGAGCGTGCCTGGACAGCAGCCCCGGAGAGGACCCGCGCTCGGCCCGCTCCGCCGGCAGCGAGGATGCTCTGCGCGGGGGGACCCGCGCGCGGTGCTCACACACAGCGAGGGCCTCGCCGGCTTAGCTCTTAGAGCCCCCATCCCCTCCACGCCAGGCACAAGAAACAAGAGCGGTGGGCACCTACTCTGGCTTCTTCCAAAGTGGTAATAAACAGCAGTACAGACTGGGGAACCCCAGCCGCTTTGATGGAGGTCACCAGGGCACAAGCAGCCCAGGCTGCGCGTTACGTTAAACATGACCGACTGTTGCAACGAAAAGATTAGGATGATCAGTCTGCACGGTATAGCGAGTCTTATTCCCTTTTCTTTCTCCTAATCTTTTGTGAACAACAGTTACAAAACAGATTTGAAACAGTTTTAGGACACCGTTTTGTCCATTTCTCTGCAGCTTGACAATATTGACGAAATAAAACACTTGATAATAGTCACAGTGGTAGATTTTTGACAGCTTTAAAAATCAATTGAAAATAACAGGCAACCCACTGTTGCTAATAAAAGTAAATATTTATGACTGATTTGACTGAGCTTCAATACCAGTCAATCATTTTCTAAAGGATCTTTGCAATTCATTAACCTCTTTTTACTGGTCTTGTCCCTGTTGGTATTAGCCATTAAAAGAGAATAAGGGAGGGGGGCTTGATTTTTCTGTTCTCATCATTCATAGCTATTTGTTCATTCCCTCCATTCCCATACGTTGCTGTTAAATTGATTGTCTGTTTAGTCATATGAATGATAAAGTAGCTCTGCCAGCAAGAATGAAAGCATCCATTAATTTCTGAGAAGGGTGGGTTCCTTTGATTTAGACTCAATCTAAACCAAAACTACTTCCCATAGCTTCCTACAACATCAGTAACTAAATTTAGACCATAACATATTGCTGATAATAAGTGCCACAATTCTCCTCACCAAATTTCCCATGTCAAAACTCCAGGGGAAATAATATTTGTTAATATCTATTAAAGACTACTGTTATCCTTCTGATAATCTTTTTACTGTATTATGGTACAGATCAAGAAAAAAAACTGTATTAATTTTATAATTTAAATATGATTTCTGAAAGACAAAGTTTGCATGCTATGATGAACGATGAACATACACAGTTGTTCCTTCGCATAACAAAAGATGATGATGTAAGGTCTGACTTCCACATTACCACAACCTACATAGATTCCTGTTATTTTTATTTTATTTTTTATTGATGAACCATAGCATTATTCTAAATGTGATATTAAAACAGAAAAAAATTATACTGTACCCTGTCCCTTTAAAATATCCCAAAGAGATACACAAGGCAACGTATATAAGTAAAATATTTTCCTTACGCTGATATCCTCAGTGTTATTGTAAAAGGGACTTTAACTGCACAAAACGTACTTCGTTATTGAAGAACTAGTTGTAGAGGCATATGAAATCTGTAGGAGCTACATTAAAGTCTGCTTTGGGGCAACTTTGTATTATGCATCCTCTGCAAGAAACACCACTTTAATTCTAGTCGCATCAGAAGGGTATAATGATGGAGAAAGCCTGTCCTGCACTACAGTAAAGCTTGAGCGCTATCAGTTGTAACACTGTAAGAGACATATGCAGTAACTCTTTTCTCCAAAACCACCAGTTTCCTACGCTTTGCTCTTCCAAAAGCCATACACAGCACTGTACTGAGAAAGGGAAGTACTGTCTGATCTACAAGGCCATTAAAGCCAAAAACTTGCCTTAGTGCCCTTGGCTAAAATTCACCCTCTCCCCCATTTGCCATATTTTGTATCATGCGCGTTAAATAGCTGTTTTCCGACCCATACTGTGTATCATGGGCCTAACTCGTCCCCGCTGAACTTATCCCAATAAACCATCTTCCTCCTAAGCGGGGACCGTCTATCATTCCCTTTGAATGTCACGAGGAGGTCTTGTTTCCATCTGGCCCTGAGGCACAACAGAATTAATAATGCATCTCTTACTCGAGCAGTTCTGAGCAAAGAAAACCTAACAGCTAGCATCTACTGTCAAAAGTTTTGGTTGCTACACAATAAACCCCGAGGAAGAGGAAACGCAGGCAGCCGACGAGGCTCCTGGAAGGTACCGAAGACGGATGACTGCGAAACAAAGCAATATCCTTGAAGAACTCTTCTCCGCTGTAAAGCAGCATTAAGTGAAAGGGGCTCTGTCTGTATTTACTTATTTATTAACCATGTCGCACGGTGCCCATCAACACAGCACATGAGCAATTACAGACGCTCTCCTTCAAGACAGGGAAGGGAAAACTGAAATGAAGAATGCTTAAGTAACTTAGAGTATCACAAGTGAGCCAGAAGCAAATCTTTCAGTTCCCTCTCAGCTCAATGCCTTAGCCAGAAGTCCATTCTTCAGCCTCAATCTTTTACCTCCTCCAGAGCAAAAAAGGAACTTGCCAAGGGACCATCTGACACCAGCGCGATCGCAATCTCTGAAAGCGCTGTGGTTACTGCTCCTAAAGTACCTCCCTGCTTAAGGAGCAGACTTCCAGGCAGGGAAAGGCAGGGCGAAGGAAACCCAGCACTTTGCCTAGGCCTGGGTGCTTCTAAACCCAGCTTAGCGCATCACCGTATAACAGTTTCTTCCAGATATGTATCCTGCAATGGTCATTCCCACCTCTGCCCCTTTGGAGGGGATCGCTGTGACGGGCTGCACCACGGGGCTATGCCCGGAGGTCACTCACCTTCCACCCGGTGCAGAACGTGGGATTATTTAATGCCACCAGCTGAAGACAATATATCTTTATACCACTATTGTAGAGGCTGCACTAATTCCTTATTCACCACCAGGACCAATTCAAGGTGATGATTAGAGTAATAGATTAATTGCTTGCAGAGAACATTTTTTTGACTAATGTACCACCCTTTTCTGCTTATGAATTATCCCTATACAAACTTCTGTTGATACTCATTTATTATATTCATTTATTAGTTACCCTGATTTATTCAATGACTCATTTACAATAACAAGGATAACTAAAGATTGTTCATGAACTATTCACTAGCCTGTTGGCCTGAGCATTTATTTTTCTGTCTGATTAGTCACTTAAGCCAGACAGTATTGTTTCTGGCCATTGCTGGCTATCCTACAAATTCAAAATGGCTTGTGCAAAACAGCTGGATGCAAATGCCCTAAATCTTCTGGCAGGGAATCTTCAGTTAAGAACCTTCATTCCGAAATTGTTTTCCTGACAATAGAGCCCGGGTTGAATTTCAGAGAACGAAGCACTACTTTGTTTCTGCAAGCTTTCCCATAACGTATAGATGAGAATGTACTTTCATTTGACAGCCAAGATATTCAATTGCTGCAGATTTTATTATTTAAGCTCACTTTCTCCTTTGTTCCAAGATCCAACCTAAAACATGCAAGTTTTATGAACAGAAAAATAGCTCCTACTGAATTTCAGAGGCCGGCCGAGGCCGCTGGTGCTCCCCGGCTTGCTCCGCACCGTCCCCTCTGCCCCCTCCTGCAACCCCGTCCTTGCTCTGCTGCAAAGGTTGCGCTCTCAGCTTCCCTCCACGCCAGTAACTGCTGTGGAGCATTTCAAAAACAGCTTTACCACTTCGGTTCGGTGTCAAAGCTAACGTTTCACAGGCTTTATCTATCTCAGAACATCTACACCCAACGAAAAGGCGCGGGAGCCGGGCGTCCGCACACGCGTACCCCTCAAAGAGTTCTGCTAGCTGCGCGGGGCTCCTAACTTCACTTCTTCATTGATAAATACAGAACATATTTACAGCTGCCAATGACAGATGTTCAGTGTAAATATTATTCCAGCAGAGATTTTTTAATCAGATGGTGTAATGCATGATAGTGTCATTTAAAAAAAGTATGAATACAGTGAAAAAATTACCATTTGAGAGGCAAAACTATCGGCGCAGAATTCATAATGAACTAATTCATCTCACCAACAAAACGATCCTACAAGACACACTAAACTTATTTCTTAGTGGTGAGAAGCGGAGTAATTAAGGACCACGTCGGTGCTCACCTTCCCCTTCAGGTGCAGAGAGCTCCATGCAGGGTGACCTGTATTTGTTCAGCGCCATGGAAACCATTTCACTCCATTATCCAAACAGTATTTACATAAAACCGAGGGGGAAAAGGTAAGAGAAAATAAAAGTGACACAGGCAGAAATAATAACAGCAATTGGATTCACAGGGAAGAAGTGGGCAAGGAACCAAGAGGATTTTAATGAAATTTACATTCGCTGAGGTATCGCTTTATGAGGAGCTGATTGCCCTAAAACGGGGTAAAAAGGAAAAGTTGAGCCAACACAGACTTTTTTCTTCCTGCAATAGCACTTGTACATCTACTTTATCACAGTGATAAGTCGTATTTAAGCAAAACGGGAAACTTGGCAGGTAAAACACAACAGCACAACCGGAAAACGAGCAGTAGCTCGGTGATCGCGCTCTGTCCGTAACAGGCTGTCACACAGGGGTCTGGAAGCGAGACGCGTGCCTCGAACGGGAAGAAACGTTTGCTGCTGAAGGCTGCAAAGCACTATTGACAATCATGCATTTGTTAAAATACTTCAGGACTGCTTCTTTGAGACTGCTCCTCGGCATCGGCTTGCCAGTCAACGGCAGCGGCTGCCTCCGCATCGAGCACGGCACATCAAAACCTTCTGCTAAAATGTCTTCCCCTTATCGCCCATCAAAGCCTTCGGCTACTGCTCCCTCTCTGATAATAAAAAATATCCGGGACATCTAAATCAGAAAATTAAGAGACGTGGACAAATTAACAGAAGCTGCACTCAGCACAGAGGCTTCCCTGTTTGTAGAGCTCGAAGCTGCTGACGCCAAGGGCTCTGCAAACAGAGAAAGGGGGAAAGACAACAAAAAACTGCTTCATCCAGTTTTTCTGCCTCAGGGCTGAGCAAGACCCACCTCTGCTTCAAACCTCTCCCAGGACGTCATCGCTCTCAGGGACGTCAGCATCCTCGTCTGCGGCCAGAATACATTCAAACAGCACGTTTTAATGTAATGGCTTCCAAAACAGTCTACAGCCGAGTGTTGGAATACTGAATGTTTAACGTCGCTTAATCGAGAATTTCATTTTGAGGCCTTTTGCTCATTTAGAGCCAGTCACCGTAAGGCACCGAAACGGCACTGCAGCCAGGACCAGCCGGGCACAGGGTGGGACCCTGGGACCCTCCCGGACCTGGCAGAGCAGGGGAAGCGCCGCACGGAGATCTCCGGTGTTCTTCCAAGTGTCCTGCCCTCAGACGAGAAGCAGAAAGAAGCTGAAAGGACTTACCGGGTCGGTGAAAGCAGGCCGCGCACGACAGCGCAGCCGCACAGCTCCCGGACTTCGTGGCAGTGCTCTGGAAGACGCGCTCTCCTCCTCCTCCCCCGTCACCCCTTGCTACCTTCAGCAGCACACACCACCGTGACACCGCCGCGAAGCCTGTAACGTCGGTACGTGCTGCTAAATACATGTCCTACCCGTCTTGGTCGCGGCTGCGTAAAAAGCAAGTAAAATGATTTCATGTGTAGGGTGTCTAGCACTGTGACTGCCAGTGCTGTGGAAGGAAAGGGGCCACAGATACTTAACATAATGTAGATATTCAGTAGTTTTAAATTTTTATGTTCAATGTAACACCTCCCCATGCCACACCTGTTCTCTCCTGTGTAGCACAGCCAAAACGCTTAACGGCAGTGAAAAACCATTTGGTCTGACCTGCAATGGCGTACCGCCACGGGAAGGTGGTAACAAAAATGACACCCACAGGAACGGCGGACCATCAGCTTTTTGGAAAAAAGTGGTGTCATTCAGCTGTCAGAGCAGGCAATACAGAGAGCCACTAATGCACTGTCTCGGCATGCTGGACCTGAACACGCACCGCGAAACCCTGTTCACACCCATCACTGGCAGTTTGAAACCATACGGACCTAGCGCAGACCTCTATCTGCTAACCCCAAGCAGAAGGACCTGGGCTGTGCGAGAAGACCCTTTTGCCCCCTCTATCCCCCATTTAACTTGTCCGCATGGAACTGAGGTTTGTGTGGTTTTTAACTTGTTATTGCCTTTCAGCAAGTGGAAATAAAAGAGCAGCTTAGGCTGCACAAGGTGTGATTTCTACAGATAGGAACTTTGACGATCTCCTTATTTTCACTGCTTATAAACCCTCACGATCCCGTTGACTTCGGCTGCTTCTCCCCGACTGACAGAGGCGTGCCAGAACACAGCACAAGCTTCACAGAAAGGAGGAGGGCAGGGAGGAGAAGCAACAGAAGGAATGAGACCAAAACGTGTCCTAAAATACTACAGCTGTGACTTGAAGCCTGTCTGTGGGTTTAGAGATCGCTGGGCTCGAAAGAAGGCAGAGGAAAGCAGGTAAGGAGTCGGATGCCTATAGTCACTGGAAGTTAAGAACACACCAGGAGCTGCATGAATACTAGAAAGGAGCTCAAATACATCACAAATTGGACACCATTGGATATAGGGAGGCATTTAAAAATAAAAACAAGAAAAAAAACAACTTAGGATTTCATCCTGAAGAATTCCTTTGAATTCCAGAAGGATTCACAAAGTTAGAGGGACAGCCTTACTTTTTGTTGAAATACTCCTAAACCCCTTTTTTTCTTCTTCATTTAGGACCACCCGAGCTGTAACGTAGTTTCCTCTCCAGGTCTCGCTGGGTGCAATTTCACAGATGCTCTGTAGTCCACTTCAAGATGTCCTCGGTGACCGAGGCAGTAGAGTCTTGCTCCTTCAGAACAGTTCTACCTTTGATCTCTTTTCTCCACAGCTTTTCTGCTCACCTGTCAGTCTATGCGAGGAAGGTGCACCCCAACAGGAAAGTGTTTACTAAGGGCAATATTCATTGGCATCTATCTGAATGCAGCCCTCAATTGCAGACCATCTAAATTACGGCAGTTTTCTTCCCAAAGCATGCTACCAAGTGTATTAACTAATAACAATCCAACTAAAACCTAAGATTTTTTTTTCTTTCTTGAATTTAAAAAGAAATCTTGGATGCAATCCCAAACAAGACGACCCTGCTCACTCAAGTTGAGGAGGAGGGGAACTGATGTTTTCAGCAAAGTAGCCTCTCCCCGTTTTTGTCATTTACCTTCCAGGAAAAAGGCAAACTTACTGCACATGACATCTCTGGAAAGCAGCTAGAGAAAGGTGACATTTTGCGTGAGATCACGTAGAGCAGTAGCCACGTCCTGCACTTTCACTCTACTCAAGAAGCTGCTGAGCACAGGCCGGTTGCTTACCGCAGCATCCTCAACGTCAGTGAAGTGGTGTATCTGACCGTGCTTTTTCTTCACAGCTACGACTTTTTGCTTTAAGAGATCCCAGTGAATACTTTCACATCTTCTCTGAATGTTCCAATCAATACCAAAAATGAACCACACTTTGTAAACACTGTGACCACATCAATTGCTATTGTATTTGTAATTACGTTCATTTATCAAATGTGCTACTAGGATGATCATAATAATCTCAACATATCCATAAAAACCATCTAGCTAACATTATTTCAAGGTGTGCACAAGTCCCAAAGTCATGAATCATCCATCCTGTGCTATGAATTTACCACCAGAAGTTACAGACAAGTATTTGTACAAAAAAAAAAAAAAACCACCAGTCTCTGAGATCTTCAGACCCCTTATTTTAACAAAATATCACCTTCCCATGTTCATTTAGCATACATAAGAGAAAATCTCACACAAACAGGCAGTGCCTGTAATACTCACTCACCTGTATACATTGATGGGTAAATAAGAAAAAAAAGAAATAAAGATTCAAAGCTGTTAATTTTGCTTTTACAGGAGTATGTTTTGCTCCAGAAACACTGATCGCAGAAAGTACAGCTGACCAAGCAGGGAGCAGAAAACAAAAGTAATAAGAAGAATATCACTATTTATTAAACACATCTCATCAATACTGCATTGGTATCTGTTTATTATGAGAAAGTGGAAGGTGACTGACATCAGCTTCTTGAAGACTGCACAGAATAAGAACTAGTGTATAAAAACTGTTTTTCCATTCCCCAGCAATCCTCTAATCTCATATAATCTACATCTTTCACTAAATCTTCACAATGGACAGCAGCTGAATGCACATATTAAAAAAGAGGCTTAGCAACAATATACACTGGGTGTCCACTTCTTAAGTGACAGGAAAAAAGGACAAAAGTAAAAGACAACAAACATATACCTTAAAGAATTCATTCTCTATTTTCAACCCAAGACCTATTTTTCCATTTCTGTACGCTCCATTTGCATCATATATCAACATCTGAATGACATATTCTACCGCGCCTGCTCAGAGAAATCACCCGCTGGATTCAATGGAAGAACCACTTGACCTGATGGCATAGAGCACGTTTAAAAAGATTAAAGATTAAAGCAGCATTTGTCAAGAACTTTAACAATTTTGCTGCTTATCAGTTGTTTCCAGAGAGCTAAATTCATAAACAGCAATCACATGCAAAGGCCTGTCTGACCTCCAAACCAATACGATAAGAGGTATCCGTTGCCCCAGAGAGTAGAAGACTTCACGTTGTGTGTGGGACAGAAGAGGACCAAAGATGATATCTGTCTAGTCCTGGATCCTTAAATGTCATCTGCCTTCCAGAAGGAGATGCATCACAACCTTGTCTCAGTATGACTTCACTGGAAGTCAATCACATTCCCCAACAAATTAGGAATTTTCTGAACAATAAAGTGTAATTTAGGGGTGCCCACTGTACGTCTGACAATATGTTCACATTTTAGAATTAACCTCTGCCTGCCATATTTCATTAATTAGTGGATCCTGTTATCAGCAGTTGTTTAAAAGTGTAAAGAAATTCTTTTATCCCTAAAAACATCAGGCACTGCTTTTCTACACCAACCTGGTGTACCTATTTTGCCATTCTGCTTCTCAATGGTAGCACTGTATTTTCAATACAATGTAATTCTAGTCCTATTTTCCATTCAGTCGCTAGTGCTGTGGGGCAGAGTGATCTACAAACCACACAGAAGCCACTGGAAGAAAAATATTACCCATTAAGACTAGTATAAATTAGTCATGGGGCACTTGCTTACACAGCATAATGTAGAACGCAGACATTCAACAGCATGACATGGAATATACTGATAGAGTTGTTCCGCATCTATCATGTATGAAATTGCGTTATTAAAAAAATGGTATAGATTAAGTCACATATAGGGAACGTACATTATAACGTGCTTGAGGGCTAGCGTGAGAATTAACTGTTGCAAAATGCAGCACGCAAATCATTGCATGAAAGCAGGAGTCAAAAGAGGCATCAACATGTGAATCGAACTCTCCCCTTCCAGGTCTCCGCTGCACTAGTGCAAACAGGCTGCTGCTCACCACCTCCGGGGCTGCCAGCTCCAGCACAGGTCTCCTCTGCACCTCGCCGTTCCTGCACAGAGAGCAGCAGGGACGGCAACAGCCTGGACTCGTACCAAGCACTGCACATGGGTGAGTGTGCCCTGCTGCTCACAGAAAAGAAGGGTTCTCTTGGATGATGCAAAGGCCACGTGCATTAAGATTTTGATCATTCATAGGTGTTTCTATAGGAGACACTACTCCACCACCACCAGTTGTGACCGTGTGCACCCAAAGGGACACGCTTTGAGGCCGATTCTGATCCCCTGTAGCCGGTACTACATCCCCGTTACAGCACAAGTTCCACTGACTTCACTGGAGCTTTCTACAGAGAGGGATAACAATGATGTTAAGAGCAAGTAACAGTATGAGAACTTGGCCTTGTAAATCTTATCCTTATCTATTTTTCAGAATTCTTCTCACAATGCAAAGCTTGCCTAATACCTTTAGCACATATTTCTGGAAAAATAACAGATGAAACAGCAATCTGAGTGTCACTGTTGTTACCTATAACATGAGTAATTCCTAGACATTCAGAAAGAACTACAAGTTCTTGAAAAGGCCTGATTCTGACCTCCCTCTTTTTTTGCATACTTAGTTATACTGATCACAATGATCCAAAGCCCACTGAAGTCAGATGGAAATTTTTTCCCTCCTGTGAATGGATTTTGGATTATGGTCTGTAGGAGCAAGAAGCACTGAATCAAGACATAAACCACAAGCTCATTACAGATATTTTTAGCTGTGGGTCCAGAACAGACCCTAATTCTTAATCTACATATTTCTTTTTGAAGCAAAATAATGTTGATTAGCCACAAACAACTAATTGCTAGAATTAAAGGATATCCCCAATATACTGCACTTCCACTATTTCTTAATACATGCTAGTCTCCTACCCAAATTTTATCAAGAGTCAACAAATGCATAGGAGACATTAAGAAGTGGCATTTTAGGTCCTAACTGATAAAAAAAATCCACCAAAAGAGGACTGGCAGTATAATCTCAGCTATTATGATTGATTTGTTAGCTAAATCTGTGTTTATAATCAATTGCCCTCCAGATAAATTGGTGGTTTAGCCTGGGTGGTATGTTAGATCACTAATGAAAGACCTAGGGTAATCCCTGAACAATTATGTAGTCCTGTGCTTACAAAACAAGCTCATATACTGAATCCATTAACCAAATTTAGGTATTTAAGCACTGTCTTTTGGATGTCTTAGAATATTAATTATACCTGATACATAAACTGTATTTCATTACAGCTAAATGCAAATCTGGATGAATTAGCGACACATATAAAGAATTACACACATCCTCTTCTCTGTTATGAACAATTTAGCATCAGCTCTGAAGCATAAGGCTTTGTAACATAAAAGATGTTGGTAGTGCGAAATCAGCTGTGAAGAACTTCACGAGAAATGGAAAAGACGGAACACCAGAGATCTCCTTGGCCACTGCTCCACAAGCTTGGGACATCAGCCAGGAGCAACCTCTACCACTTCACCAATGTGCTACCATGATCATCAGTGTGTTCTAGGTAACGACAATTTAATTTGGGGGAGGGGAAGTGAGAGAGCTCTGACTTTCAGATTTATGACTCAATCTCCATACTTTCTTTTAAAAATCCTAACTGAATGCACTGACCAGAAAAGACCATCTCAGAACCTCTACAGATCGAAATCCTGGCGTTTTTCAAAGTACAATGCACTACTACTGCACCAAACACTCTCCACGTGGCCATGCCATGTGCTGTTAACTTCCCCAGAATGATACTGCCCTTTTCCTTCACAGATTTGTATCTGTGGCCATTCCACCTTGATCTCCCTACTGAAACTGCCAACATACCTGCCACTTACTGTTATGATTTTCAGATACTGTGGATGGCTGTCAGCCAGAATGAAACTGGGCTGCAAATAATGGTAAAAACTGGAGATAGTGACATGGGTATCAGAATCATCTTTTAGTGAAATTTAGTTTCCCTTTTCTTCAATTTCCTGTGAAGACTCCAGTATGTACTCATTTATCCTTCGTCCAGAATTAGACCTGAAGTTTATGAAACTGTACTTCAGGCTAAAGAAGTTAAATGAATCTCTTTCTGCTAACACTACGTCTGGTGGTCACACGTAGCAGTTTCTTCACCACTGCGAAATGATTCACAACCCAACGTGATTTCAAAGGGATATTTAGTATCTCCAGCATAAATACGCATGGAAATATGCATGCTTCTACGAGCTTTTCTTGTGAGCAAGTCATTAGCTGGCCCTGCTTGAGCACAGGGTTTAGGCCAGACCATCTCCAGAGGCCCCTGCCAACCCCAGCTATCCTGGGATGCTGCAAGTAGTAGGGAAGTTCTTGGAAAAAATGTTAAAAAGGGGTAAATACCTTCAAAAGAATGCAAGGCCAAGACAGGTTTATAAAACATTATCAGTTCCATTCAGGCACTTCTAATCATTTCTGGCCAACAGAATCAGTTATAAAAGTGAATAGTTATCTGTCTTTTGACCAATGTCCCAAACAACTTTTCACCATTCTGTCACCACCACCAATTTACACCGCAAATCTATTTAGTGTATTTTTACTGCTTCCAGCTTGAACAGCAACGGCTGTCTAGCATTAGCTTTAAACTATGCAGATTTCCTCAACGGCAAAGACAAATACCAGAGCCACTTCCACCATTTCTTCTTTTGAAAGAAAATTAATTCATTTCCATGCAGTTCACTACATCAGGGAACTTTTGGATAAAACCTGCAAAACAGATGCCCCATTTCTGTATGGTTATTAGGGGTCATGGCTACCTGAAGTGCAGGGGGCTGAGTCAATGAACTGTCTTTCCTTATCCCTTGCTCTGAGGTGCAGTGAAGGTATATTTAATTAATTAATTAAAATTTTGCTATTACCTCCTCGGAGAAATTCTATTTCCATTTTTTATTAAAAAATACTATTGCTGTATTGATTACTTAATTATTCAGATACAGCAAACTTCCTAAACACTATAAAACAAACGTCCAAAGAGGAAGTAAGACGATGCCTGCCTAAACGGTGCTGACTAGCTTTAGCGAAACCCTGCAGCGGGAAATATCCCCACGGAGTGATCCCAGGTAGTGATTTCACAGCATTTACAGAGAAAACAGAGCGTTTTAAATCCTGAAAGAAAACTTACGGAAATATCATTTCAAATGAGAAAGGATCTCCTCAAATAATCGTGGGGAAAAAAACCCAACAGTGACACTGTCTTTTATCAAAACACTTGGTGTGCAAAAACCCAGCTGACTGCCTCTGCTCAGCGCCTTCTCATGTGCACAGCTACAACAGCATTAACCAAGAGGATCACGAGACCGCGGACTAAAAAATGTGACTTGAACAAGCAATTAATTGGAACGATTCTAAGCCCCGAGCACTGGAAATAATGACTTCAGAAGAACTTGCAAAGTACTGTTAGCAAAGGACTGTTTCCACGGTTGAGTCACAGAGGCAGTCTATCTTCCCCGAGCTGCGAAGATGAGTTGCACGGAACGAATAATGCCAAGTTTTCAGGTTCACGTAGCACATGCATGTGGTGCTTGGGCAACGACGGGTTTCGCCTGCATACAGAAATAATAGGAATCAGGAAACACCACAGTCCACCCAGACAGTTAAAGCGTTCACTCAGTCTGCAGGCAAAACTAGTCCCAGAATTTTGCAGGCAATTTTTGCTACATCTCTCACCCTACCACTACATTCAGTCAACATAAGGTGGGGTTTTTTTATTATTAAACATTAAAAATATACATACTTTAAATACCCCAGAGCAACACACACCATACAACTGTGAAGAGCATTTTTAATACATTCCAACAAATAATCTTATCTTTATGCATGGATATCTCGGTTTAGTGGGGACAAAGTACAATTGTTCTGCTGCTGTATTCCTGACACCAGTAAGATCAAAGCAAACAGTTTAATAGGACCCTCTTGGCTGAATCGCAGTTGTTTATAAAAGTGTCCTGTATGTTACTGGTACACAAAAATCACGTGCAGCTGGGCAGCACGTGATCCCAGATCAGATTGCAACGACAAGGGAGACGGAGCACGTATATATTGTAATAGAACATAATCACCAACTCACAGTATTTCTGAATAAAATACACATCTGCGCTTCTCTGCATTCTCAGGCACACCCTGAGCCCCAAATTTAAAAGAAAAGGTGAGAAGAGCTTCAGAGCAGCTTGTGCACGGGTTCGCACACGGCACAGCGACTCGCGACAACCGCCATGCCGTCCTGCAAGCCGCGGACACCCGGCGCTTTGCACGCAGGTGCCACGAGTACACATGCGTATGGAGCAGAGGCACATCCAGTACCAGGAACCGCACCGACAGTCACACGATCCCCGGGCGTGCATATGTAACTGCATTTTCTGCTACGCTGCACCCACTTCTCTCTCCTACGTGGCAGTTTCACACCAGCTATGCTCCGGTGCAAAAACACAGCAAGAGGCGCAGCTTCAGCCCAGCTTAACCTAAGGCTCAAGCTAGCCCTGCTCCTGCTCCGCGAGCAGCGCCTCGCCCCTCCATCGGCCTCCCAACGAGTGATGTACTCCACGCCATCAGCTGCGCCCCGGCATGAACTAGCTGGTTTAAAACCAACAAACCAATTAGCCTACAAACAGCCGGTCTCCTCCTAATGACGTGAAACCCGGAGGGCATCAGGCTGCAGCGTGGCGGCCTCTCATTGGAAAACGACGCTCAAAAACTGCAACGAGCAAGCAGAAGTTATTTTTAACTTTCACTGCCATTCATTATATACGTATTTAAAAGTTTCTCCCTCAAAAACCTTGCAAAATCTGCTCTATCGTGTCAGTGCACAGAGAGCCCTGTGGAAACAGCCTCGCAGGGACCCGGCACGGGCAGTCCCCCCGGCACGGGGTGCTCCGACGGCTTTGCCGCAGCACGAGGTGTTCGTGTAGTTTGGGACGCACTGCAGACGCTGCTGCAAAAGGGGTTACTTTCAAGGTCCCATCTGTGTGGTATTTTGATTTTTGAATACTGTTTGGCATGAATACACAGATCAAACTGATTTTTAATTAACACCTGCATAAATGCTTTCTGGCTGCAAAAATGCTGCAATCTATTATTTATTCATTTGATTTTTATAACATCGGACCCCTTCTTGCAAGTGAAGCCTGCTTTTTTTTTCTTCTTCTTCCTTCAGAACTCCCTTTAGAACAGTTTTTAAATGCAGTTTTGCAGTTCCTGTGGCACCCCTTGCTCCTCACAGGACGTTCGGCAGAAAGCCAGACGTGCAGCACGCAACCACCGTCAGGACAACAGCAACGAGCACCACAAACATTCACAGCACTCAAGCGGATCTCAGAAGAGGCGACGCACTTTGAAAGGGGGTACTCCTGCGGGAAGCCCTTAAGGAAAGCAAAAAACATAAGAAAGATTACAGCAACACCGCCCTTAAACGCATGGACCTCAGCAGAACTGCTCACGCACACAGAAAGACGGTGGCTGGAGATTCTGGCCCAGGTACAGCAGATATGTATTTAGGAACAAACACCAGAGATGTGCCATTTCTCCTACTGAAATTCTAAAATTCCAGGTATCAAAATAAGAGAATTGCACTATTAAAGGTAAGGCCGAAAGCTGTTTAAAATAATAACAAATGGTGTTCGAGCATCAGGTGTTCTAAACTTGTACGAGAGAAAAATCATCCTAGGTTTAACTTCTTATTCTAGCTACTCTTTTATCCTATATTCATTCTTCAAAACAAAGTTTATTCCCCAAAGCAAACTTAAGTTTTTTTTCCCGTATTCAAAAGAATCTTAAGAGTCCTCCAAAACTATTAAACCACCACCATACAGAATCTGATTTAACGTGCAGCCATAGTGTAATCTTCTAAGTCTTCATAACACATCAGATCCACGTTGCTTTTTCCCACTTTCAATATCACCACTGCTTAATCTTAAACTGTTAAAACACTTGATAATACCTTCCCTGGACACCGTCACTGTGTTCTAATACTGCTCCTTTTGCAAGCAAATCAAGTCCAAATCCATGTAACCCATGAATTTTAGAACAGTTCAGGTTTAAGATCTACGCCTAAAGCACCTCTTAACTTGCTCTAAATAAATGTACTGATATCCTACCATAAATACTTGACAGGACAATTCAATGTTTCAATGAATGCAAACGGAAAAATGCAAGATTTATGATCTTTCAGATAGAAAACACCTCAGGGTAGTCTGACCGTCTTGTAAAATGGAAGCACGTTGTTTGTCACTTACCAAAGAATACCAAATTAATAACACCACAAGGATTTTGAAGTAAAGTTTGAAATACAGATTGTGAGAAAAAGATGGATGTAATTAAGAGATCTGTCGTATACATATCCCCTAAATCTAACATAAATATATTCCCTAACCCTTGAGCCATGTCTGATTCAGATATGGCCAGCTGTCATAAAGACTGTTTTAAAAGTATCTGAGTTCTTTGATACCCTTTTTGCACTGAAGCCCTCCCGGGACGCACCACCTTCCTTCCCAGGGAATATATTTTATCGAAGCTCCACCAGAGGCAAGTTAAAATGCAGAATGACTCTCTCCATTCCCTCCTTCCCTTCCCCCAAGGATACCGGAATCTCAGCAAGACAGGTAAAAGTACCTTACCATTTAAAAACTCTCATTAAAGTATTTCATCTTAGAAAAAGAAATAATCATAAAGTGAGAAACTATAAAATCCACAAAGTTTCTGTAGAGTGTAGGATTTTTAAAAATGTCAAAGAGAAACCCAATAAATATATGCTAAGATAAAAGTGACAGTAGCAAATGATTAAAGTGTGGGTCCAATACTAGAAAATACTTCTCATAAGTAAGTAGAGAAAATGCAATCATCCTGCCAATGAAAAGCAGTCAATTACAATAAATAGTGTATGAACGCATCTTATATGCTTTCTATGCACTACACACAAAGTAGAACTGTTGAATTGTTATAATTTGCATGGGAGAACTACAAATGAGACATAAAATATTCTTTTGAAATGCAAGTTATTTTTATTTTAGAATTAGCATGATCAACAGTGATGCCCTGCATGCAAATCACCAGGCAAGGCAATAATAAATCGTACGTACCTACACTGCTGGCAGTAACGAGAACGCAGGGTAACTGACTGCTTTTCAGATGTATTACCAAATACACTATCCATCCTAAGCGTTCAGGGGGTGCTGTTTTAAAGTATTCAAGTTCATCCCAGCATCTAAGTGCAAAAAACGCCATAACAGAACCTAAATACTATATCGTTCCCTATGCCCTATTCCCGATTCCTACTTTGTCACTGGTATCTTTGGAATACTAATTTATTACTGGCAGTTTTCTCGATTTGAGTTGCATAAACTAAACTGGTGACCTCAAGTGCCTCAGCTAATATAAGGAAAGAAAAAAAAAAAGATGTAAATTGTTACTGTGGTATTTTTTGTGGCCCAGAAAGGCCAAGTTCTCATTCATTTATCTCCTTATAACCAGAGATCCATAATAAGTCATTTCAGGTCATAGCTTGAAATGGCACTTCAGCAGGTACAATTCCCAATTTCAAAGCTGAACCGAACAGACACCTAAGAATTGCATCAATCAACTCTTGCCCATTACGTGCTCCAACGTGAGGGTCGTTTCTCAGACCTGATCAAGAAACTGAAAAAGACAGTCGGGGATGTACTTTACACAATGTTTCTAAACAGCTGCATTTGCAAATATTTTTCCTCTAAGCCCAAATCTTGTTGAATCTCCTTAATATTTTCTAATGCTGGTTGAGTAATTTATTCCAAATAACTTGCATTAGAAATTTTAGCCATTTATCTTTGAATAATTATCCACAAAAATTTGCCACCAATCCACACAAATTAGGTCTTACTAAAGCAGCGGTTCCACTGGAATGAATGGAATGTATTGTTCATTTCTAGACTTAATGATTAGTTCCCCGTATCAATGCATCTTGTTCGTAATAACAAAAATGAAATATTTGTGACTATGGTGAAGAAAGCAGAACCATTTATCTTAAAGACTTATTAGTTTTGAATAAATGCTGTGAAGGACCCGACTCATCACACAGTTTGATGTGCCAGTGCTATCATTTCTGTGGTCATATTCTCAACACTTGTTACCCTTATGTGTTCTTCGGCTGTGGGTCAACACAAACAGATGATCAATCTAGGACACGTGAAATTCAGAGAAAAAAAATTGTTGCAAAGATACAATTTCAGTGGTAGAGATTTACTGGTTTATCCATAGCAAGAAGTCTTACAGTCCAATCACACAGATGTTCCATGAATTTTCAATGTACATACATGGAATACATGTATAGGTTTCTTTAAACTTGACCACTTTGGGGAACATTTTTCCACTTGAAATTCCAACATTTTGCTCATGTTCCCCTTTTCCCATCTTCCATCCTTTTCGTGAGGACACTCTCTCCTCTGACACCAGACACTAACTCCACCAATTACAAACTGCTATGACACTTCTTATGAGCTGAAAAAACTGCCCACCCCACTTCTGCTCCAATCTCTAATTCTCTTCCAACTTAAGTATTTTCAATTTTGCAAGGTATCATCGGCTAAGCTCCTGGCCAAGGATCAGAGCTTGGAGGATTCTGCATTTCAGCGTAAATCTTGGTTCAGAAGAACATCACTGCCATAGTCATGGCCTGGTATTGCCAAGGACACACCTAGTTACAGGTAAGGTTTCACCACTCCAGTGCCACAAACATACAGGTTGGCATTGATCAACATTGGTCAAAAGCTCGTCAACTACTGACCTAGTTGAAAGAAGACTGAGAAGACGGATGTTTGTTCAGGACCTCTCTGGCCTCATTTCTCATAGTTCTTCTCATTTAGGTCTTGAGTATTTCCACAGCTAGCCAGTATTTTCATCTAGGATTAGCACGATAATTAAGGATGAGAAAAGTCTGTAATCTGCGCTCAGGAGAATGGCGTGGCCTATCCTGGACTGGTATTGCCAACATGCACATGTGTATTTTGGTCTGCAGCATCGGATATGCTTTTGGTCTAAAACTAAGGACAGATGGGGGCTTGTGCATAGGGCTGACATGCTGCACAAGACTATGGAAGAGGATAGTCTAGGCAGTGGAAAGGCCAGACCAGAATAGCCTGACAGGTAATCTGATGAACTGCCTGCTGTATTTATGATATATGCTGGAAAGCGTAACTAGCCTAGATTTTAGTTCAGGATTTCTGTGGAAAAAATCAGAGATTAGAAATAGTATGGGCCATTTCAAAGTAGTGTTGTGCTTTGGGTTTGGTTTTACCTGGAAAAAGTTTAACAGGGCACAGACCGGTCTTGAAAGAAAGCTGGATCTGACTTAGTGCAGATAACCCTAAGAAATTACTTGTTACATTTAGGACTGATGCTGAAAGATGTCAGTGATATTTTATCCTATGACAGGTGTAAATGTTAGGGTTAAAACTGTGAGAGGTCTGGGATTAAGGCTACAACCTGAGCTCAGAACAAGCAAATATCAACCTAAAACTGTCAAGGCCCCTATGTCTGTATTTTGGGTTGGGACTGCTATGTGTAGGACTAAGGCTGTGGCTGCAAGATAATTAAAGGGACACAGTCTGGGTTTAAAAGGAGACATCATGCCTGAATGCGAGCAGGTATCATCACGTTCCAGCTTTCTAAATTTAGGACTATTTCTGTAATATGCCAGTAGCCTAAAGTTAAAGCTAACAAGTTTGGATTTAAGGCTACAGCATGGCTAAGGTTAAGCAGTAAAGGAAACTGATTCAGAGAGGCTACCAAATTGAACTGAGATCTCCTCTCCTAAGGAGATCAAAATTTAATCAAATTTTAATTCAAAATTTTAAAATTATGCTGTTAAGCAATGCCAAAAGTTTTCTAGAAAATTCACATATTTTTCTAAGATGAATACTCATATGAAAGAGGAAAATACTAGGCAACCAGAATTTCTGACACATTCCTGCTGTTATTTTAAGACTAATTTTACTTTTCTACTTCCTTCTTATTACCTTCTCTAGTCAGTCAGCTTCCCTCCTATTTGATAAATTGAGCACCATAGATAACATGCTATTCCAGAAGCAACATTTCATCACATGTTACTTGAAGATCTTGGCCTGATGCATACGGGCACTCCAGTCTTACACTGCTACCCTTCAAACACCACCGCCCCAACCCACACACAGAGTCAGGCACTGGTGCTGGGATGCTCTCACTGCCCCGGTACATTCGGAGCTGTGCAGATGCCCAACGAGGGGCTGTCAAATACTGCTTCACTCGGCTCCTGAAGCACTTGCGACTGGAACTTCCAAGTCTTTCCCATTTTCCATACACTCCCGGAGAACTCGCCTCCCTGTTACACAGGCATGAAAAAGGTTGCCGAGCAAGCACGTCCCTAACACCGCACAGCTTGCAAGCCTAGAGCAAAGAGGGTGCAAGTTCCTTTCTTTGACTATTACTTTTTTCCCCAAGACACTACAGAACCTCGTGGTTGATTCATAATTCATGTCCTACTCCTGGAGAGGCTGCAAGGAATTTTTTTCTTATGGAAGACCTGAGAACCTAACCCAAGCTTGGATTTTCCACTGGCTGCATTCCTCCAGCTCCACTAACTTCATTAGAGAAAGGCTGATCTATCCCCGATGAGTACCAGGCACCAGGGTCTTTCCAAACCAACCTGTCAAATTCTACTTGGCAATTCTAAAGATGAGAGTTTTAGTCATCAGGACACCTTCTATATGGCTGCTAAAAATCCTCAAGTATCCAAACGCCATATTATACAGTTTTCCAACAAGCTGATGAGCCTCCGAGAAGAGGAGGCTAGCTTTCTTAGCCCTCAAACTTGGTTTCTTCATTGGGAATTTCAAAACCTTTAAAAGCAATACTAAATAGCTTAAGATTTCCACTGAATTTCTTTTGCCACCTTTCTTAAGTAACTGGTGTGTTTAATTCACCCATCAAGAATATCCTCTTATCACAAAACCTTCAAGCACTGTAGACTTGTCAATTATGGCACAACAAGCAATAAAACCCAGTGCTACCACATTTTGGTCAGGTGTGGTATATTTTGATTGCTTTTTTTACACACTGGAAGGTAAAGCAGACTGAATGCCATACAGACATCTTCTCCTTGCTAGGAATTTGCAGAAGTTTCTAGAGTGCATCTTCCCCCATTTTAAAGCATCCTTTGTTACCACTTAGATCAACAGCTCTGCAAGTAGGCTCAGTCACTTGGGTCCGTGTGCCCCATAATAAAATAAAGCCAAAACCAACAAAAATCAGATTTCCCTTCATTACTGTGGATTCTATCTGACGATATGCCCATATTAAGATGGGTAAACTCAGATGCAACTGTAACATTCCCATAATGCTAAACCACTTTGAGATACATTAACACAGAGGCAGTTTTCATTTTTCATTTCTGCAGTCCATGTTGGTGGCTTTGCTGTCTCCATGAATTAAAAAAATAAAAAAGCAGCAGCGAGAATAGGGAGATAGTACAACTCTCCAGGTATCAGAAATCTCGTATGTATACCCTTTGGGCTTCCAATTTAGGATTCCTGGAAGCAATTTTTTATTACTTTTTAAATCTAGTGTATTCTAAAGCAAATAAGTATACTAAAAAGGAGTTATAGAGTCAGATCAGTTGCTTGGTTGGGGTATTTTTCCAGCCACTTTAAAAGTTACAGGAATTCCATTATCCCAGGCAAATGGATCTTAGTTTCCATGCCTATTCATTGGCCTGATCAAGCAAAATGCAACCCTGATTAATCAATGCTGATGGCCATCATTTCATTTTCCTCCTGGTTTCCGTAAACTGACTAATTTGTTCTGCCAAAAATCGTGAATTTTCTATCTCTTTGTAGTCTCCAATTAAAGTATATTATTAAAAGTAATGAATTATTTTATTGGTTTCATTATCTCTATAAAAGGCAAGCAAATGCTGTATGCTGCTTAGACTTATCTGGAAAACAGACATCCAGTCTGAAAGATGAGCTCCATATAAGGAGCACAGTATCAACAACTTGATGCAAATTTCCCAAACCAGAAAAATACACAAACAGATTTAAT
This sequence comes from Dromaius novaehollandiae, assembly GCF_036370855.1. Lineage (NCBI taxonomy): Eukaryota > Metazoa > Chordata > Aves > Casuariiformes > Dromaiidae > Dromaius > Dromaius novaehollandiae. The sequence continues at coordinate 1,370,043 of NC_088104.1, read as the reverse complement.
CTTTCCAAGTTGTGGATACACCAATTTCTTCATCTGCTCATACTTTTTAAGTTACCATACCTATCATACATTGGATGGCAACTCTAAAAATACAATACTTTAATTTAAAAAAAATCACAATTTACAGTTATATACAAAAAAGAGAAAGAAGAAAGAACAGAAGGTAGTTGAATAAAAAACTATATATTAATATCTTTATAGAAAGCTTCCAACCTCTCTTAAAATTTTCTCAAGAGAACATTAATTTTCTATATACTGCTCTTGAGAAGCCCATGTTTGATCAGGACCACAATGCAGAAAAGCATCCTCTTCATACTCAGTTGGATAGCAACAGGAATAAAACTGCTCAGGAACCTTCAGGGTGTTTGACCCATGCAATCACAGAAACAAAAGCGTGCCTTACAGTTTATGGTTGCTTGTCAGGATAAGCTAAATTTTTACATTTACACATTTTCTGTCACATTCAGAGATCTAGAAATCTATTCTCCATCAAATCAAATGATAAATTTTAAAGAATATTTACGGCAGTTATTTTTCCTTCCTTCTCATTTTAAATCAGCATTGAATTAAAGACAATCCTGGAACCTGAGGTAAAAAAAAATAGTTAAAAATTTGCCAATAGGAATATTTTAAAAACCATTTATAAGGACCTTCTAATCCTCAGGTGAAATTAAATTGTATTTGTCAGTCATAAGTGTGACTGGTTCTATGAGACCTGTTTTTCAATTTCTGTTTTTCAAACAGCTGCTGGTGTCCCAGGGAAAGCCTGTTTTTAAGAATTCAGCGGAGACGTAAACAGATACTCTTAAGCATCTGTTTGAGTACGTTGCTGAACAAACACGAAAGCCTCTCCTACCAAATACTCGTCTCTTCACTATTTTGTTTATACGCTCACGGTGAGCGGTCATCAGAAGTCCTGACCAGGGCTTTCTACAGAGGTGAGAAATTCAAGACCAACATCCAAGGCTGGGAGCTCACAGGCTGTCTTCAGATTTACTCATTACTTTTAGATGCATCTCCAGATCTCCAAGTACTTAATTTCTGCAACAGCATCTTCTTTTCCATTTTAGTTTCGTCACAAGTTCATAAAAAACAAAAAGAAAAACCACAAAGAAGCTATGCTTCTTTCAGCATTACTTTTTTTCTGTCAACAGTACCAGCACCTTGTTGGCCTGCTTTCCATATTAGATCACTGCTTCTTTCTTTTTCACCCATGCAATGCAATCCCCAAGTTTCATCAGCTCTGTCATCCTACCACCCCTCAAAACTAACAGCTGGCTGCAAAGTTTTTTGGCATAATGTATTTACTGTCCTCATAAAAAACCTATGCTATTTTATTATAAAACCCCCATCATATTAGACAGGCATAAGCCAATTACCATGAATTTAATGTTGTAACTCTTTCACCTCCCATCTCCAACCTTCATCTTTTTATAACATAAGAACATGTAACATAAGAACAGCTTTGGTCCCCTACATGTAAGTACTAATGGAAATAAGTCATTCATCATCACTGATACTTTGCCTTGTTAATTTTTCTACAATATTTAACCAACATCAAACCTTTCTGATTTACCTCAGCTCCAGCATCTATTCACCTAAAGTTTATTCCTGACAACTTCATCAGTACTGCAGTGAAAATAATAGACTCATTTTTTGCCTTCCACAGATACTTCTTTTAAATGTTTCATTCATCTCCTTTGACCACGTATTTTTCCTCTTCCATGACCAACTGCAACCATGTCTGCAATTCTGCCACATGTCTCTGAACGATTACATCCAGTACCCGCAGAACTGGCCAATACCTGTGCCTTTGTCCAGGCATAAAATGGAAGAAACTCCTCTTAAGAGGGTTTTTAAAACGCGTGCTGCTTGTACTCAGGGAAGCACAGGACACGGGAGCTTTGGTCAGCTAAAGGAGACCAGACGCGGGAAGCGCTACTGCAGGTGAGCAGTCTCAGGTCACCCCGTAAACATAACCTCCCTGTAAGCCACTGGGCTACTGCAGTATTGAAAACAATGTGCCTCGTGTCTTTCTAACTGTTCTTCTAGCACCTCCCTATCTTCAGTAGCCCGTTTTTTATTAATTGATTACAGTCAAATTTCTTCAATTTATCCCACATTCCTCAAAGTCTGCTAGTCTAAAAATAACCCTTTTGAGCTACTATCTTTTGTATAAACCCTCAGGTGGATTTCAAATATGATGATATGATTCCTAGACCCTAGATATTCACCAGTTTCCATCATATTTATCATACTCGGTTCATTTCCTAGAATTAAGGGCCTGATTCATTAAAAATTATATGCCCCATTTAAGCAGGTTTTCTGAATACTTTACTCAGGAAAAAATGCTGAATGCATTTTTTCCCCCACATAAAAGTATGTCTTTTTTGTGATTTATCAACCCTTTATACCCTGCATATCAGTGCATGCCTCTCAGTCATGTACCCTAGTGGTACATAACTCCTGAAAAGGGGAACATCAGGTGATAAGGAGCATTGCCAAGTTCCAGCTCAGAGTCTGCAACTATTTCAGGCAGAATAAATGTCATGTGCTTTTTGTTTTTCTCTTTATAGTATTTAATTTGTGTGTTTTTATTCCAGCACTATGATTCACAACCTGAATTCCCTGAAAGGGTTAAATTCACACTAAGTTTCATTTCAGTTTTGAAAGTTTCATATCCAAGCATTTGTAGTCAGTCAGATGAATTTTTTTTTCCCCACAAGCTCAGATTTTCACATTACTGTAATTTATCTGTCTTTATTACTTTGGAGATTTAAGTGATCATCTGCTGTTAGCCATGCCACAGTTAAGCACAAGAACTTTTAATAACATCTAGGATGAAATTCACTCTTGGGCACCGAGCACAAACAAGGCTCTCGAGCCCACCTGAAGGCTTCAACGTGGAGTTTACATAGCGAGGCACCTTTGCATAACCTCTTTGGATTATGCCAAATTTCATAGCTGAGGGAAGAAGAGTCTTTTCAACATTTACCTCATGAAACTGTTTCTTCCTTTTATTTCTTTTCTGCTTCTGGGGCGGGGAAGGGGCATTAGAGAGGGGAAACAAGGACCAAGGGGCAGATCTCGGAAGAAACCGATAACCATAGAGGATGAGACGGCCGTGTTTAATCGACATTCTGTTGTTTTGGAAATACTGAAAACTGATTACTAAAACTAATACTTCGGTATCTTATAAATCAGAAAACATCTGAGCCAAAAAGTTGTGTTTATAATGGACAGCTCATAAGTGAGTACCAGAAAGCTTAAAAAAAGTAATTACTGACATTTGTAGCTGAGTATAAATGCTATGTTCTGAACACTCTATATATATGAAAGCATGTTTCCCATTCAACACTTGGAAGCAGTCACCACTAACCAAAAAAATCCCAATAATTATCAACTCTTGCTGATATTCAGCTCACTGGAGAACAAATGTGGTATCTGAGAGCACTCTTAATAAAAGCGTACTGTAAGGATTGACAAGGATGGCCCTGTAAACAGTCATCAAGTACAGAGCATTTTCATAACAGAAGCTACTAACTGCAAGAACCACTGACTTTGCATATAAGAGCTATCACATCTTTTTATTAGTAGTATATTCAGGCCTAGAGAAACTTAGAGGGGATTCACCTGCAGTTCAAACCAAGAAGGTCCCAAACACTTGCAGAACGCTCAAGCATGCGGTCGCACTACTGGACACAGGTATACAACGTAGGAGAGAATGCCACCGTAAAGTACCAGGAGGAAAACAGTGCAGAAGCAAAGCGCAATTTTCAACATCACACAACTCAGAAAATCTCAACAGATATTCCATAGAAAGCAAGACACTCCAACTGACTAAGTTTTGAGTTTCTTCTCCAAAATACAGAAGTCCTGGAGCTATGAAATTCGGTGAGGGGGAGGTTTTGCTATCCTCTCTGGGGCTGCCATCCCAGTGATCATGAATTTGTTCACAGCAATCTTCTGCTAAGCTGACCCAACGAGTTTCTGCAATACTACTTTGCCTGCCACGGCAGATAGTCCTGGAAGGTGACGTCCCAGGAGCAGTTACTACCTGGCACGATGTGCCAGTTCCTGGGCTGCTCTGGACCGGGCTATACAGAGCGCAATGACCTGCGAGTGCTGCAGCTCGTTTCCTGCTCCCTTCTCAACAGCCTTGCTGCACTCAGGCTTATAAAAATGGTCAGCAACAGAACTTGTTGTTTCGATGCTTCTTCTTGCTGTACCTGTATCTCGTTTGGCAGAGCAAACAAGTCGGAGACTTCTGCTGCTCGTACCGTTTGGACGGGAGAAGGCGGGTTGCTGAAGGCACCCGTCTCTTCAGAGCACCCGACGCAGGACTGGGCCCCTCAGTCTATTTGCGTTATATCAGATAAAGAGGAGTGAAATTGTCTCTTCTTTTGTAACCTGAAGTGACGGGGTTTGTTCTGAAACACAGTTAGTTCTTATTTCACATAACTTAATAGTTAATACACACAAATGTCTAATTCTGAAGTTATATTAAAAGATTACCACAATAAGTAAAATACTCCATCTTTTAATTTTTCAAATTTTTTTAAAATATATAAATGCTAAGCTTTGTGCAATTATTGTTCTCATTGAGCTAGCCAGCCAGCCAGCTTCAGAAAACGATAAACATGTTAGCACACAAGAACATTGCTATTTTACAAACACTGTCTGTTTCAGCAGGAAAAACATCCCCCCAAAAATCAAGATGTTTCCTTGCAATACAAGGGGCATTTTTCTGTAATGTACTTTTATAATACCTTCGTGTTTTACACCATATAACTGAGGACTGAATCATTTCCTGGAGCTCCATGGATGCTCCTGCAGCAGACAGTTACTTGCTAACATTTAGTAAAGATTTAGTAACAGAAAGGAATCTGCCGTCTCGGTCTCTGTCTACACCGCCGAGTTTTACAGGCACAGCTACCAGAGAATTAGACTCAATACCGAACAGAAGAGAAATGCACAGATTAATGAGAAAACAATCTGACAAAACTGCATGAAAAATCGTCATAAAAACATGCCTGGGATTCGACTGAGATAAAATACAAGTTGGCCATATAAGTACAGGGCATCAAGTGGCTTTTTTTTTTTTTTTTTTTTTTTTTTTTTTTTTTTTTAATTTTCAGCTTTCAAGTAGGCAGTGAAAGTAGCACGAGAAGCAGGCAGTTAGCACGGAGGAGAACAGATTCAGCTGCTGATAAAAGACTATTCACAAAATTGCAACCAGTCAGAACACCAGTTACTCAGAAGTACGCTACATTTGCAGTATTTTGTATGTTTTTCAACAGCGAGTCTATTCCACAGGCTAGCAAAGACAACACACAGTCATGGCAAACTATGCAACACTACTCCACTGTATCCAATTTAGCAAAAGTGTAAAATTAGGCCAATTTTAGTTTTACATGGAACAAAGATAAATCATACTGCAATTAAATAGAGTTACACTTTACTTTTATCAATATCCTATTAAATATGAACCTGAGCAAAGTTACCAAAAGACTAATTTTTCCTCAGCTTTGGGGGGGAAGAGAACCTTTATCATAGCTTCATTTCAGTATGCATTTCGATATTTGCTAACAGTTACAGTTTTTCTTCTAATTATCTAGAAAACAACCTATTCATGCAGCCTTTGGGAGGCTCCACACATTATCCCATAGAGTTGGGCATACTGCCTACATACACTTGCATCAACCTGAAAACTAAAAGTTCAAGCCAACAATAGAATAAAAAAACATTTAATGTCAGGCACAAACATCTTCCACATTTACTGCCACAATTAAACCCATATGCTATTTGCATATAGAAATGAGACTTTTTTTTTAAATGAAATAGCATCCAGTTAAAATTTGTTAAAAACTATAAATGAAAGTTTGCATAAGTGCTTTTGCAAGATATCCCTCCTCTCAACTTAAAGGCTCTTTTTGTGCATGTTTTCCAGTTGTTTTACTATCCACACAAATGATCTCCCCATAAAAATCTTAAAAATTTTGTAATCATTCCTATTGTTCCTACAGTTCTATTTGATCTACACTGTTTATTTTGTTAAGCATCTCATGCTATAATACATCTTTACGCAGACACTGTTTCAGTCATCACCTACTTTATCAGTCACATTTCATCATGTTTTGTATTAGGCTGTACACACAGCTTTAAATTTTTGCTTTGAATTACATCCTCACAACATTTGATTACGCCTAAGCAAAAGAAAGAAGCCACTTAAATATTTGCTATAAATTTCCCTCCCGTATGCTGAACATGACATTCATCCCAGCCAAATCATGGAAGCAAGATTAAATTGTCCAGAGCATTTACTGGGAGAAGTGCTGGCAACATGGAATAAGATTCTGGAAGGCACGGGTGGGAGGAACGAGAAGAGCTTTAAAGATTAGAAGGCCTAATGGAGTTTGGAGGGGACACATTTTGAATCTATCAGACTCTGACATTTGAGGTAGCTTTATATTTTGCTTCAAGAATAGTACAGACACCAGTGAATTATATAATGGAACCTGTCGCCCAGTGTAATCAAAGCTGGCCTAACAGATCCGTCGTTCTGGTGATAGAATCTACCAAAAATGGTCACTATAAGGAAGTCAGAACCAGGTTCTAATTACAAAGAGAAAAATCACTTTTTAAAAACATTACAGGCTCAGAGAAAGCAATTCCTACCAATTATAAATCCCACAATGACAACCCATCAGGAAACTCCTCTTCATGACTTCTGAGGAACGTGTGCCACACACGACTTTTGATGTGGTCAGAGCCACCAGAACTTAAGGCAGCTGACAGGGACAGAAAAGTACAGTTACAGGCAGGAAGATACACACCAGAATTATTGTCCGTAGACCTGTCAAAAGTGAGGACCAATAATTCAACAAACTTCACAATGCAGCACTGAGTAATTCACATTGCTTAACCTTCAATAACTAGCTGTAGGTTCCCAAAGTCAAGTTTACCTGTTGCTAACTAAATGGAATTTTAGAATTGTTGTCAACTGAAGTATGTAATGCTGATGTCCAAGAAGTTGAGAGTAAAGAGCAAGATTCCAGTAACAGATGCAAAAATTGAAATTTATATTGTCAAGCAACTTAACAGGAATACCTAAATCAAAAGACACAGCCACTGCTGGTTTCATGAGCATGCAAAGTAAAGCCAGTCAAATACTATTTGTTAGACCATATTATTCAATTAATTTGCCTTCTTTACTGAATAATTTACTTGATGAGCCAATTCTTCTGGTAACTGATCACTTTTAAGTCATATTGATGACTTCTGTGTGGGCAAAACTGATTCTTCTTTTGGCATTATTTTCCAGAGCCAGCACAAAAGGCATGGCTGGGTCAGCATGTAAACCGAGGGAAACCTATAAAGATCATCTGGTGGTGGTGAATTAGTAGGTTACCAGCAGTCTTGTACAGTATGCTGAGGTTCTCCTACCACTCAAAAAGGAAGTTTGTAGGGAGCACGCAGAATTTCAGAGCCACAAAAGAACTGATGGCTTTCACAGGAGTAGAAGCAATAGCTTCTCTATTACAGAGAACGTGCTGCCATTTGGAAAGGCATCCTTTATCCACCAGCCTGAACTGTTAGAGTTTTTCTCTCCAATCAAGGAGCTATTACATCCCAAATTAGCAGTGTTTATATGTCAGTAGTATATGAAGAAATCACTGCTCAGTCCATACCCAGCTCGGTTCCTGGCCTCAGTCACCCTCCTGCGGGCATTATGGAGAACATGTCGGCAGGGACAAAACCTGATTTTTTAAGTGCCACAAAATAGCCACAACAAAAAAAAGTCAATTGTAGATAGCCATCCACATATAGGCACTCATGCCATGTAAAAGCCTGCACCTAAGCAGAATAGCAAACAAGTTGAAGTTGTTGCTACTAGTGCCACTAAGCATGTGAACTGCTGAGTGTTTTAGTAAGAAGTGTAACAGCACATTTAAAAAGGGGAACCTTCTCTGCCAATAGGTGCACAAAGATGGTCCTTTTCCAATGATGCTATAGACATTTGCCATTAAAATCATCTATCCCATCTTTGAATCCACATATGCAATTGCAATACTCAAATGGGGATCCGAGATTCAGGAAGAGGAAAGCGTGATGACACTAGACCTACTCGGATACAAGGAATTCCTTCAAAACAGCATGGGGCAGCAGTGGAAGAGTGAAACAGTGTCTTATTCTGACAGAGTATTCAAGATTAAGACCACTTTTTGCCCCTGCTCTCAGTTAAAGATTATGGATGAAATAGCAAAATCCTCTCTCTCAAACTACAAAAAAAATCCTATCGACCCAAACAAAACATAACTAGTGTCAACTTAAATACATCAGTGATGTGAGGCTGGAGAACAACCTTCCACAATGGTTTAGTACAGGGAATGAAAACTATCTTTCCAAACAAACTATTGATAATTCAGAAGCTAATTAAGTAGCTAATATTCTTGTGAAAAACACCATTATGTTTAGGACCTAAATTTTACATGTTCTACAGAAATTACAAGTTAGAAGTTTTACATTAATTTTACAGAAATTTCATTTGATTCAAGAATTCAAAGGTAGCTTCTCTCTGGCTTCTACACAAAGTTTTGTTTTTGAGAGAAAGTATTCATCTGGGGCAAGGGAATGGTCGCTGTTTTACATCACGTCCTAAACAAAGATCCAGTTAAGGGTATAATCAGCTGCATCTGTGAATCAGGAGTCATTGAGAAGCAGCTAAAAGGCAGAGAATTTAGCTACAAGAAGAGTTTGTGAGATAGTGATGCCTCCCATGACCTTGAATCCTGCATTTGCTTAGACTAGCAGAGCGGACAGGTATGTAGAACAAGATGTAGAACTGGAACTTTAAATCACTGAGCTAAACACAACTAGCACGAGCTCCTTGGGAGCTTGTAGAAGAGAAGTCTGCCACATACAGAAATGAAGGAATGCCACTATTCCTTTTAACAGGACTGAAGAGCTAGCCTGAAAGTAGATATTTTCATTAGCAATAAGAGGATGTTCTCTTTTTCCCTTTCAGCCCTATTTCCCTGTGCTAGCACTGAGCAAAGCTGTTGGTACCTAACAGGAATCCACATAGGATACAGGTGGTGGGAGAAGCTGAAAGCTCTGATTCCATTTCCATCACAATCCTGAAGAAATACCAGGGACTGCAGTTATCCGCTAGAACCTCCAGAAAAGTACCAGAAAAGTCAAATATGTTGCCAATAACTTAATTTGGTGAAAAGTGAGAAAGTGTTGTGTAACAATTCTAGGTAGCTTGAAGATGCTTAACTATGTCTGTAAATATGCTCATTATTTACTTGCCCCATGTACATCGGTCCAGGTGTCTATATAATAAATATGTGCACATACAATAACAAACACTTCCGCATGTTATTTTTGTGTCTTTAGTGCTTGAAGTTGTCAGTAGCCTTGGATGTGGAAGTCCTCCCTTGATCCATGAGGTTATCAACAGTGCTCCAACAACACGCTGCAGCCCTTAGGCCACCATCCCTCCCCGTGGCATGGGAGATTTCATTCCCAGAGGCACCCACGTTCCACCTCCTCTCTGCCAGGACTGCTACGACGGACGCAGCCCTTTCTCAACAAGGAATCACTTAGGCCAAGCCCATCCAAGTCACCAGAGGCCACAGAACAACCATGCTAACTCACAGTTGTTGGCAAACTATGCCAGTTTAAACCAACAGTGCAGATGCTGAAGTATATTTTTTCCCTAGTTTGACCAGCCTCCTAGATTCCCTTTAAGTATTAAATATGATATAAAAACTATTAAGACCAAATTTTTATTTTCACATAGTTGCATGACTAGTGAAAAGTGTTACAGCATTTTTAAAAATGAGGCTTTCCTGTAAGCAGCATCAATTTGCTTAAACTGTTTGCTGTGAAACCTTTATCTGGGAGAAAAACTAAACATAAGGATACAGATAGGAGATATTTCTGCATCTATTTGAAGAAATCTCATCCATAAAGAAACAAATTGCCATGGTAATTATCACTATCTTACTTGTAATTGTAAGAATAACCGTACATGGTTTATACATATGGACCTTTCTCATTCCATTTGCTTTAATTCTCCCTAGAAAGAAATAATCTTTTATGGAGCAGAAGTATTAAATGTGTTCTGGCAACCAGGAAGCAGTGGTTTATTTAGGTTCTTTGCCACAAAACAAGCACCGTTGGTGGATTTTTAAGCGTTCCTGGTTGTGCTTCAGTGCAGTATAACTGAAGACTAAATGGCTGAAGGTTCTAGGAACACTAATTCAACATTCCCCAGCAAACCTGAGAACTACCTGCATGTTTACTAGGAGAGCACTGTCCAAAAAGTCTCAGATGTTATCTGCACATATAGCAGAGCTAGTTTACATTAGATTTCCTTTCAAAGTATTTCCTACAAAACAAGAAAGGGTCTGTATTATCTACATTATGAATTATTTAAAGATCAAGAAGGAGGTTGAGTTTTGTTTTGTTTTTAAACTGGCACAGCACCATGTAAAACTAAAAATCAAGTTTGCATTACAAAGCTATCCATGGATTACTATTTAGTTCTGCTAGTCGCTGCAGATAATCTGTTCTGAATGGCCAAACACTGCAAGCACCCATATTCCTAGTCCAATTAGTCAGTGGAGAGAAATAGGCAAAGTCTTTGAAATGATAACCAGTTACCTATCGGGAGTAACAGCCATCTCCTGCTTGCTCAGGTGGCATGCACAAAGCAGCCACAGCCTCAGTGCAATTCTCTAATGCTATGTATTTATTTCCTGAATGTTTGTTAAGTATTTGTAAACAAGAGCAGGTTATTTCATAAAGCCAGTTTGATTTCAAAGACAGACTTCCATAAAATTGGTCGAATTGAAAAGAGTCAGTCATCAGCTGGAAAAGCTCTGTACGGAAATGAGAGGCTCCCAGGCTCTGCCCAAGCCACGCGAGCAGAGCGGACTCACGGGTTGCCCAAATGGCAGCATCCGAGTCCGATTTCCCACGTAACAGCTCCGCAACCCAGCGCTCTAGAGAGGTCACATGTGGTCTCCCGCAAAAAAAAATGTACCAGGCAGAAGTCGATGACTAACACTGAGAACCACATTAACTCATTTCCTCTAAGTCGCCCACACTGAGCATTTTGCTGGCTGAGCCGGCTCCGAGCTCCTGGGAGGCCTCAAAGAGCTGTTGCAGAAGGGGCTGGTGCAGCAGCACCTCAGCTGTCTCCCCCACTGTGCCTGTTCCAGACTTGGAGTACTGACATACAGGTATTTTTCTAATTTTAAATATCTAATTAAATTCTAACCTTTGCATAATATCTTATAAAAACCCTGCCACTTAATCACAGTTGCCCAGTACTCTCCCATAACCTATTTTTGCATCCTCAAATTAAACTACAGGCATCAATCCATATACACCTAATTTCTGCTTGAGGCCAGAGAGTTAAAAATGGGTAATTACAAAGAAGCGTATCCACTGTTAAATTACAACTACCTTTTTAAGAACCTGTATCAAGCCATAATAAAGGCTTGATAGATAAGGATGGGAGCTGACAGAAAAATCAGCCTTTTTACTTTTCTGAGATACAGCTATATTCATAGTTAATTGTTTTAAATGCTTCTTTCACACTACATACATCTTTGTGGGGGATGCTATTTGTAAGTATGTGACAGTATGAAATATCAGTGAGTGTATCTCCAAAAATGAGTTCACCAGGAAAAAGGTTACCCTAAAGAATGAGCAGTTACCCGCCAGCTGCTGATGGAGGAAAGAGGAGGCCAGAAGATACAGACATCTTATCTCGTGAGCAGGGCTTGTTCTGCAGGGTATGGTTTAAACTCTTGCTAAGGAGATCAGACTATGGAGCTGCGAGGACAGAGGTTAATGAGTCCTTAGAGGAGAACTGACCAGTGAGAAAGTGCTTGTAACAGGCTAGAAATACTAGCCAAGTCTGATGGTTAACTCCGACAAAGTTTTCAAATATCAAGATGTACAACAGAGAACTGGCATTTACACCTTAAATTTGGTATACGCTTAAACTAGGTTTGTTTATTAATCCCTCAGAACAGAGTGAATCACAGTCCACAACTTCCATTTTAATTTATTCACTACTAGTTAAAGTTCCTACTGAAACCAAAGAAAGTCAGCCTACAGAAGGCTTAAACATATACATCCGTATGTAAGCCAGCACAGTAAAGTAACCTCATAGAAGATAAACCATAACTTTCACATTACTAACTGCATCCCAGTTTCACTCTCATTAAACTTGGGAAAGATTTTATGACTCATTTCAGGATGAAGATTAGCTCTGAACTTAATACCTTAAAGAAAAAACATTAGTTTATCTTGCTAAACTAAGAAAAAAATACTTGCAAGTTAGAGACACAATAACTTTGGTCATTGATTAAGATACTGGAAACTTTTCACATTTCACTTGGTGCAATGAACATTTCTATAAAATATTTTTAAGGAAGATATGGCTGTTTGCCTAATTTTTGAGCCCACAGCTATACATACACCATACATGTATACATTTTCATATTACCTTTGACAACACATAAAACAAAATGTAGTAATGTGCTTGTAGAGCAGATAGTTCAAGGCAGTACACGTGCTGATCGTAGAGCAGGTAGATAAGCGATAGCATCTGAAAAAAATTACAGCTCATTTCTGGATATTCTGCAGGCGTTGGAGAATTTCACCGCTCCTGCGGACACAAGGCTGTGGGCAGCAGTGCCGCCCTCACCTACCCCGAAAGGCACCTGCCCAAGACTCATTTAGCTATGCCCACTCCTTGGGTTTGGCTTTACTAACACAAAGCCAGAACTTTCTTCCCCTTAAGATTGACAGCTTCTCTACTCTGGTACCTTCTGCAACAGCCTGCAGGGCCCGGAGGCCACACACCCCGTCAGCACCCAAAAGCCACATGCAGCAGGCTCCCGTCGGAAGGCAGCAGCCTCGGTCACTCCCTTCCCAGGAGGGCTACACCTCAGTGGCCAAGATAAAGTACCACTTATCACAGGGCAAACACATCCGTGTATTAAAATCAGCTCTAACAAAACAAGCCAAAACTCAATACATTCTGAGAAATATTACAACTACCATATTTCCGTACCTTAACTTTCAGTGCAGTGTTTCAAACAAATCAGACATGAATCAAATTAAAAAATAAGAGAACAACAATGAATCGTCTCATTTTGTAGTCTATATGTTTTTCTGCTAAGATAAAGGAGTTTGGTAGGCTATATCTTACTGCTTCAATAGATCAGAAAACTGAAAATATTGTACAGGATTGTCTATAAAATCATATGCCATAGCTGCATCTGTGCAAAAAGTCTGTTTCTTGGTTTCACAGTCCAAAAATTAAAGCACTTGAAAATATTTTTCGTAATTTGCGTTTAATTATTTTTGACTCAGATGTTTATAGCAATCAGTCTTAAGAAACCTGGAATTTAAAAAAACTCTCTCATTCGTTAGATTTTTCTAGTTCTGCATGAAACTGGAATTGTTACTGTAATATTATTTATGAGTAATGAAAAAAAGACATTGATTTCATTTCTAGCCTCAAAAAAAGAAAAAAGTTTGCTATAATGAACAATGCAAATATATATCAGTTTGGAAAAAAGTACAGGTCTACAAAACACCAGTGCCCTTGTAGCAAAAGTGTGGTTCTGAGCTGCACAAGAGCTCCTTGGAAATGAAACCCCCTTTCACCGTGCTCCAGCTGCATGACACTCTCCAAGGAAAGCATCACTTCAGATGAATCTGAATGAACGGTCTTGACGACAGTGTAAAACTAAATCGGGATACAGGTGACAGCAACATTACCCAGGTTTAACTCCAGCATTTCTTGGCTGCAAAAACTTCAGGTTGCACTGGAGTCACACTCAGATCTCTGCTACTGTCGGTGTCAGAGGCATCGAGGATCAGGCAAGTCATCATTTCATCTCTTAAGTTTCTAGACATATGCTCAGTACCACCACAGTCCACTTTCAAAGCATCCTAACTGCTGCACTACTTTCCTCTACTAGTTACAGGGAAGTCTTGTTCTAATCCACATACTACGGCTACTCCTGACTTCCACAAGATCATAGGAAGCAGAGATTAATTAAAGTGACCTCACAACCGCCTTAACTTACATTAGGAGCTGATCAGCCGTGACTCCTCTATGAATGCAGGGAATACAAAGGCATAAAAGAGTCTACCCTGTGCACTCATCCTACCTTTTATTCCTGACACATGTATATGTATGAGGAAACAGAAACATACTTACTCTAGAAGTTTTCTCCCAGATATTTGGTGTGAAGTTTGTTTAAAAAAAAACACACAGAGGCACCTCTACTCCCATTAATAAATGCAATTAAACTTCAAGCTAGAATGTTAATAAATAATCTCATTCAGGTAAAAGACCTATCAATTAAGATCTGATTACTCCTCTGACTTTAGTCTTGAATAAACTGTTATTTGCCTCCAAAAACAGCTACAGGACTCAGCAGTTCATGAGAACTGGTGCTCAGTGCCTCGACAGCAGGCATCCTAGGATCCAACAAATTTTATCATCCATGTCCTTAATACGTTCACATATCATAATCATTTTGAAAGCTTCAACACATGTCTTCTAATGGTGTCACTCTATATAATGAGATATGCAAATCACAATGTTACAAGAGAGTCTTAATTGCATTATATCATCAGTTCTAAATGTTCAGGTAGTTACTATCCAGGTAGGGCAATCAGTAAAAGAAAAGAAAGATATGTTCTTTTAACTTTTTGACCCCAAAACAGAAGAGACTGCCATTACTAACAGACATACTAATATGCTTCTCAGACACATGCAGCAACAGTGGGTAAATACAAATGGCTTCAGGAGATGCATCAGTTTTCCCCCTATAAATACTCCAGGAATCCTGGCTTCAAAAGTTTTGGGGTCCTCTGGCCATATTTCATATATTGTTTTTAAAGCTTTCTATAGACCCTGAGGAGGAAAACTTAGATCAAATACAGTCTGACAGGTAAAGGGCATTCTGAAGACTCCACAAGCATACCTGCTACAGGGGGAACGTGGTCGCAGCACAGGAAACCCTTTCTGTGCCACGAAGAAAGATGTCTCCCTTGCAAACTTTTTCAAATATTCCGTATTACTGATGATCAGGAAAATGACTGTTTCACTGATTTCTAGTGTAGGCACTACCTTACCCCTTCTGCGTTCTCTCCCTCTCTGTCACGTTGCTACTGTGCAGATCATCAACTGCAGAAACTGCAAACCAAGGAAGAGAAGAAAAACAGTATTACAAATATCCTCTTTATATCTGAACTACAATACACTTGAAACAAAGTCCTTCTGTATGAAATCAGTGCACTTCATAGCAGTGATAAAGACTAGAAATGTGGACATTTCCAAGAGTCTCTTTCTGCCTTCTCACCAGTCTAGCCAAGAGGAAAAGCTCACATTTTCATCAGTGACAAGCATTTTTATGTACGTAACTTGAAGTATCTTAATGAGGGGGGACTCCTCACACAGCTCCTCCTGGAAGCCAGCAGTATCTCTCACACGTCTAGATGCAGGTATCCAGAATCTCTGCTCACTTTTGAAAAAATTGGTCTAGGTCAACTTAAGAGTTGTATTTAATTATTTTCCTACTTAGTAGCATAATTCTCAAGAAACAGTACTGTCATTCTCACCAAGAAAACAGCTGTTGGGCTAACAAGGCTTCCTACAGCAACAATCACAATTAGAAAAAGACTGTAAAGCATAGTATGTTTTGACTGTTTTTAGACTCACAGGTATGTATACCTATTGCTGTAATACTTTCTACTTCTACAATGCTTTCTAAAAATCTCAAAACTGTCCACTCAGTCTTTGCAGTGCTCATGTATATGCTCCAGTTTCTTTTTCATGCATTGGACAAAAAACCAAACATTCTTTAATGACAGAACAGCCAGACTTTTATTGACATGTTACACAGTAAGTTTATTATACGAAAAGCTGACAAAGCAGTACTGAAAATAATCTTGAGTTCAAATTTATGTCATGTTACCTTTATGCAATCAAACTGAGTTCAACTGAAGCAAGACAAAAAATTGTAACACAAGGAAGATGTCAGTCACAGGCGTTTCCTTAGTACACACTGGCTACCCACGTGCCTTCAGCCGCCAACAGCATCCACGCACACCCTTCGCGTTACCATGCGAACTTCCATCAGTTACTTCATGCCTCTGACCCCCAGCAAGGACACTGCGATGTTCACACACGTCACCGCTAGCAAGGTCGCTGTGCATGTGCTACAGCATTATCACTTCGGGAATTTGTTGCAAGGGAGGGGTTTTTTAAAAAAAATGTATTTACTGTAAATTCCACAGATTTAGCACTAGAGACCTCCAAACAGAAGCTGCAGAACAGGATGAAGATTGGCGTAACCAGACGAAGAGGAACAACGCAGGAGGATACTCACGACAAATGGTTTTTTGATCAAGAGCCCACCCACGAGGAATTTCAAGTCTGAAAAGCTGCCTATTCTGCCCAACAAAGTACAGCTTATCTGTGCCCTGGAAGAAGCCTGTCCATCCTTCAGTCACAGCTTTTCAGCCAGCACGCCCTTGCCGCTGCGGCTTTCTCCAAACGCTTCCGAGCTGCGGGATGACCCGCCTGGTCACCGCTCCTGCACGCTCCTTCGGCCCCAGAGAGGAAGACGTGGTTTCAGACAGCCCCAGTCCTGCTCCAAAGCTCTCCCGTCGGAAGCAGATCAGCCTCACGCACACCGCGTTCCCTCAGTCCATATGAACACCAGAAGGCAGGACGTTTCGGCCATTTAGCCAACACCCCGCGCAAAACCAAGCCCTGCTTCTTCAGAGCCCTCCACCCTGGGGAAGCCCCAGCTCCGGAGGGCCCAGGGCGAGAGGCGCTGCAGCCGGCTGCTCATCGCGCAGGGATTTCTGCTCAGACGTCCCACCGCGTAGCAAAATACACGGAGAAAAATCAAGGGGCTCCCAGATTCAGAGGCATGCTGTACATCATACCTAAATTAAGTAGCCATAGGCGTCTATCCGCCTGCAGGTAGCACGATCATAGTGGTCCTCTGAAATCATGCTGAATAGCATCAGCGCTTAAAGCTCAATAAAAGCTATGAAAGACGAATTTGCATAGATTTGAATAGATAGAGCTGCAGCAGGCACAAATACCTGATCTATACTGGCTCTCATCTTCCCCTTCAGTAAGTGTAAAATACAAGAATATTATGACACTACTTCAAAACGTGCATTCTTCCCCTTGCAGTACTCCAAAAGTATTCTCTTTTACCTTACAGGTTGTCTTAGCTTTGCTTTTTCTTAACTACCTTACCAGTATCCCATGGTATCATCCATTCAAGATGACTTCCCACCATTATCTAGTAATTTACTTGATTTACTATCAGAAAATGCTTTACTCAGGTGCACTCACTGAAAGCACCTACATTAAAAATTTGTTCACTGATAAATAACTTAATGACTATTTTGTATATTTTGTCCATCCCAAAGATCAAAGTGTTTATTATTTTCATGCTTGCCTGTATGTATTTCTCTTTCCAAAGAGATTACGCATTTACATTTTCAGTCTCAGAATAAGGGAAGCTACAGAAGATGGACATTTCTTTAAAGGACAAAGTCCCAAAGGCAAATGCATTTTTACTCAGGAACTGTGCTTACTTTCACAGAAATTTCACAGAATCAGAAATAGAACCTAAGAAGTCATACAATATTCAGATTTCAGAAATCCAAAAACAGGTAAGTTATAGACTATGTCACAGCACTGTAGATGTACTGTATAGCCTAATGCTATGAAAATATGGCCTGGCCCTATGGAAGCTGCCTATTAAAACACACCTCATCACTGCATGGTTTTTAGTTTTGGTAGTACTCATCAGGGAAGGCTTTTCAAGCATAAATTGAGTATCAGTAGTCTTCTGAACTCACAAGATAAAGTGGAATGTAAGATTTGATATAGAAAAGTGGGAAATAAATAGTAGAAACATTCTTGTAGGATAGAAGTACTTTCAGGCATTATCAGGACACCTTGGCAGATACAGCAGGAGATGAAGATGGACCAGGTGCATTCTGCATCATGTTGACTCCTCTAAGCAGTCACATGAAAATTAAAAATAGGAAGCAGAAATAGGAAGTAATACGTAATCACACAGTAATAACCAACAAGATGCAAATTCAACACCACATTTACCAGTCACCGAATCAGCTTTCCATTCAAGCATAATTCTTAGCAGTTATTACATTCCAGGCCTCCTCTCTGGCTTAGTAGAAACAAGACAAACAGGTGTCCTTTCCTGACAGATACATATATATTTATATTTATATATTTTTTTCTCCTGAGAAGATAAAAAATATGTTTCTCATCTTTCTAAGCATTATTTTTATCTCTAAATTAATTTTATTTGGCTTTACAATGCATCTTATTCTCTCATATAAAGTTACACTGGCTATATACTATCAGAGTCATAGTGTTGCTAAAATGTACATTTGCAAATATAATAGAAAACAAAATTTGGCTTCAGTAATGTCTTACAAAGACACTCAATGCTAAAATATCTCTATTTCCTAGTTTACAAGTATTTAGAACCAACTCATAAATTAACTAAACAGCAAGTTCTTTTGTTAGTTCATTAGCATGAGTCATAACACCTTAATGAGATTAAGGTAAGCCATGGTATGTTTAATTCACTCTCAAACCCAACATTCAAATACCGCTATGTCTGCTTTAAGAAGTTAAAAGGACTTTAAGTAGGCTTCTCACAGGTGTCCTTAGTTTGTATTTGCTTAGCTATTACCAACAGTTATGTTATTGACAGCTATTGTAGCCCTACTGTAAATAACTGTCTACATACGAAAAGCATCTGGTTGGTACAGAGTGAAGAATTTAGCAACACAGTTTAGCAGAGAGAAGTCACATGAGGTAAAACAGTTCACCTGTACTATTTCACTGTCTGTAGATGACTGCAGTGAGATCCCAAAACACATCTGTTTTGAACATCCCTAGGCTGTTCTCTGTTAAACTTCAGGAAGATGGGTAAGTCTGCACTGAACTAACTCTACACAAAATCATTAAGCTAGGTCGTGTGCATGTTTGTTTGGGTTGGTGTGTTCATTTAAGTGACTCTTCCTTAATATTTTGAATTTATTTGCACCTAAACTCAGAGGCAGAATTCGGCTCAAAACTGAAGCAAACACAGCTGGGTTTCATAAGGATTTAGGTCTGGTGCTCATGTTGATGTGGATTTTCCTTCTTCAGCTTTCTTTTCCTGCAAAGTTGGTATTTTGCACTGCTTTAACCCAGCAAAATGTGAAGACTCTGAGAAATGTCTGATGGCTTTCTTCCACACTGCTGTCTGTTAGAAGCATACAATCTTCCTTCTGAAAGTGTGCACCTACATCTACAGGCAACAGAGAGACATGCCAAATGGTAAACTTCAATACAGGTACACTTCCACAGAATCTGAAATTAAACTATTGTTATTGCTCCATTCAAGGAATCCAATGACTACTAACCATAATTTAGCTAAGATCAAGTGTAAAATCTGTTTAATAATATCTGAGACATCCTCCATCTAGGAGATTATATCCTGCATTTGCAGGGCATTGACTCAATAATCTAATAGGTCTTTTCCATCTCTGACTTCTATTAGCCTATGAATTATAACAAAAGGACCATTAGGCAAACCATAATTGTGGAAACAGCCTTTGACACATGAGACTAACTACTGCTATGGTACAGGAAAAAAACTCCGAAAATTAAAACACGGACAGACAATTGAAAGTAAAGCTTTCCCTTTATCCAAGTGTTAACTTGCTTGATTAAAATCATGAAAAAATTCACTAAGTCACAGGGAAGGCACTTTTCCCCCCTGTCTTGTTAGGTAAAAATGCCTTGTTTTGACTGCACAGCCCCTGAAAGGGAACTGGAACTAGAGGGTTACATGAAAAATTTTGCCTAACTGCTGTGTCTATCCAACAAAATTGCCTTGCAGGCTACACCAGTATTGACAGCGTGCCCTCGTCCTGTTGAGGAAAGCTGCATGTCTTATCTTTAAGTGAGGTTTATGGGGGGAAGAGAGGCAGGCCTATTGCCAAGGTTTGCTATCTGTGAAGGATTCTGGAAATTCAGACATCCTCTAGCAACACTGTCTATCGCACATTCCTGCAAAGAAGGTCATCAGCTTTGCAAACACCTTAAAGAGAAAAAGACGAGTAAGAAATGAAGTCACTTTTTAATGCATTTACAGTGAGGGTAAATGCTACAATAGCCCAGCAGCATAAATACCCGCAAAGAAGATCAGCAAAATTTTAACACTCTTCTGCAGGGGCTAATTTAGATTTCTGAATTTTTTATCCTGCTGTGTTAGCAGGAGTCAGCTCTTGCTCTCCCATCATGTGGCAGCAGTTGCCAAAATCAATAAGAGACAGAAGGGCTGTCTACACGGAAACGCTACTTCTCCGCGCATCCTGTGCCCCCTCCTGACAGGCTGTCCCGAACCAGGCGCTCCACCTCGCCGCCACTGCCAGCGGGACCCCCCTGCACGGGACCAGCCACAGGACCAGCATTCCCAGCCGTAGCTGGCTGCAGACCTACGATTCACTTCCCATTTGTGAATACCGGGTTAATTCCAGTAGAGCTATGCACCAAGCACAGAGGTAACCCCAGATCTACGCTTCTTTATCGAGGCCTTGGTGCTACCAGCACACAGAGGCTACGCTTCTGACACAGGTCCACTACCTCCAGGTGTGCGGAGATTTAACACACCACGAAGTTATGTCTCTTTGGCTCCCTACTGTGATAGTTCATAACTGCATGCGACCCCTCCATTCATAAAGAGGGAGCAGAGCACACGGGTATTTGATATTAGTAAGGCACCGCTGACAGTAGGAGTGAATCACTGTTAATACACTTCTGACAAAATCACAGCTTTCAGTTTTCCGTAAAATTTCAAGTTTAATTAGCAAGTACTTTTTGCATGAATAATTTCCTTTTTTCCGATTACCTTCTAAAATGAATGTTTATGCAAAACATTCATTAAAGACAGCTCTACAGTATTATCTCTTTATGCTGTTGCTGTTTGCAAATGCTGCAAAGGAAAAGCACTGGCTGGTATCTTACCTTTATAAATGTCTATTGCTTACAAGTGTATGATTTCTAGCTGTAGGAACTGCAAACTGGAGCCAAGCCCATGCATTCATTTGTTGTACAAGCTTCCTCACACAGCTGTGCCAATGCACCACAAAGCAGACTTGCAACACATCTGCTCACCCAGTCCCAGCCCTCTGCCGAGGCGAAGCTGCCAATTGTGCCTCGCTGTGCCAAACCATGTGGCTGGGAGTTTTTATTATTATTTATGATACAGAGGGATATCCAGCAGGGATTAGGAGGACTCTCAAGATCATTTCTGTTTGTGACTCAAGCAGGATTTGAAAATGGGTCTTTTCAAATGGCAGCAAGTAAAATTACACATTTTTACAATATCGTACTTATAGCTATATTAACACTTTCATTTAAAAAATCATGTTTCCATGGGGTTTATGAGTTGGCAGTAAATATTCTCCATGGACCAATAGCAGCCACGCCAGAATTATATTTTTCTCACTAAAATCAAACCCCAGAAAAACACATCGATGCAGACAGTGCCTGCTGACTGAACAGAAGCCATGATAACATACAGGCAAAACTCACTTGGGTTAAACAGAGAAGTTTAATGAAAATGCTGGCGACTCAGCATTTCATCCTGCTGCTCTGCTGAACTCTGCTGTTCTAGCACGGAGAGGTTCATCACATTAAGAAAAGGAATCACTGACTGGTCTATTCTGTCCTGCCTTTCCACTTCAGATCACATCTCCAATTTTTCTTTTGTCTGCATGTCCCGTGACAAAAGACTGCGTTACATTTCCTTGCAGCTCTGATTTTACATCTTTCAAGTTCCTTCCTTCTCACTAAATACCTGTGTTCTGTATTGTTTCTGCACTAGACAGCAAGTAAGAGTTAATATGGAAAAAAATACATAAAGTGTCAACCTGACCCTGGCCCTAATTGATGGACGCAGCTTGTCTCAGGGAAGGGACTGCAGGTTGCATTCACCCAGAACCTTATAGCTTCTATAGGGCCCTGTATCTATTGGTAAAATAATATTAGTAGCTTGGTTGTTTGAAAAAACGTTTAGCTAATTTCACCTAAAAAATATGATACACCTGCTATTTATCTTTCAAATCATCAATAAAGATGTTCATCAAATACACTGGGCTTAGCACCAGCCCCTGCAACAGTTTACCCTGGAAGCCTGACCAAATCCAGCACCATGCAGTCCATCTCTGCACTGCTTATGGTCTTTCAGCTAGTTTTCAAACACGTCAAAGTGCTAATATCCTTGCCAGCTATAATTAATCTTTCAAGTAAGATTTTATGAGGCACTACATCAGAAGTCCAAACATATTAAAATCTTCTGCATTCTTTTTCATCCACCAATTTTTGTAATGCAGTTTAAAAAAATAATTGAATTTGATGCCATGGTTTCTTCTGTATTAAAAAAATTCTAACCACTTTTATTTTCATGTTTGCCTGAATGAAAACCACCAATATTAATCCTAATTAAGTATTTGCTGAACTTGTAAAGGAATTACAGATGCAAGAATAAACAGAACAAGATTTTTTTTGAAATTGCACTCAAACACAGTAACATCTATATGTGTTCTTAGGAACTGCACATCCTCTGTTCACTACACAGAATAAACCTTTATAAAGTTTCCATGACACAGATCTTTCTAGGATTCCAGAAATAACAGCTCCTCTCTAACTCCTTGCTTACTGAAACTGCAACTGCTTTCATTTCTAAGATTTTGACAAAGGAATAGAAAGTGGACGTTTGCAGTTGATTTTGGCTAACAACAATCTCACCCTATTTGCTTTGATATCAATAACAACTTGCTCCAATTAACTTTATGCCACTATTTCAGTTTTGTAAATCTGCTAAGAAACACAACTCTGGAATAAACATATTACAGAAAATACTTATACTTCTCTTAGTTGTAGCCATATCCCTCATTTACAAATGATTTCAGAAGTAATGTAAATACATGCAACTTGTTTTTGTTATGAAATTAAATGAAATAAAAATTTTACAATTAAGTTCCATAAGCTCCATCATTGGAAATTGGCACAAGGGTTCGTTTTTATAAAAATTTCAAGCTAAAAACCTCATTACATGATTTAAAGTTAATCTGTAATAGACACAACCGTGTTTTATTACCCTTGCTTATGTACTCAGCTATACTGTTATACTTGCCATAAATATCTAATACTTGGTTTGGGGTTTCTATTCTTTAGGAATCTCTACCATTTACTACATATGTTATGCTGCTATAGCTAGCCTCCAATACTAACACGTCCATTAGCTTTGAAAGTTTGTCAATGCCAGCGTATATTTGTGCCTAAGGTTTGTAAAATCAGGCTCCCATTATAAAGCAAAATTCACAGCCAAATACTGGAAGTTATGTCACAGTATCCAAAAATGGTATTGATGTCCTTTGGAAACATCGCATCCAATTTTACATTATAACAGAAAACAAGATCACTACAGGATCTGATCCTTTATCTTCCCAGAATGCTTAACAGCAGATAGGGGAAATGTCCTCAAGTTCTCTTCTAAAAAATATGGAAGTCCTGAAGCTTCAGCAAATAACCCTGGTTACAAGACAACACAGAAAACACTGGTCACAGGAGCAGTGAGTTTCCTTCCACTGAACTCAAATTCCTGTCTTGACACTTCTACATTTGCTATTTCTTACAACAGCAGAATGTAAAGTTGTCACAACTAAGGATCCGAAACTATTTAGATGGCTTTGAAACAAAATTACCCAACAACTCGTAATTATCGTTATGTCTGCTTATATAAAGGCATTTTAAAACTGGAGGCAGTTAACAGAAAATGCAGTTTGCGAGGATACTTTCCAAGCACTGCTTTACAAAGTGGTCCTTTAATGCCAGTGGACTGACCTACCCAGCCTGGTAGCACACAGGCAATGCATTTCACTGCAAGCTGCAGGTGGACTTCTGATCCCAGACCGCAGGCCACCGAAGCCGGGCACGTCAGAGTCACAGCGCGTCGCAACCGCAGGGAGCGGGGACGGACCACGCGGCTGGGCTCGCGCAGCATCCACCCCTGGCAGCCCCGTGAAGCAAAGCAACCCTGACATCACTGCCAGGGAAAGCTGGTCACCTGCCCTCCCACCTGGAGGTAAGGAGCTGTCACGGCAGCTGACAAGGAGTAAGTGGAGATAAAAACACAAGAAATATCTGGGACAAAAAAATGTCAGACCTTACAAAGTCAGGCACATTCTTAAAGAGAATAACATTTAGGAGTAATCCTACAGAATTAGCCATGTCAGTGTTTAAAAAAAAGTGATCACTGGATGTTCAAAGGTACAGAATTACCTGCAGAACTTTCTGATGAACCTCTCACAGGGAGAGGGGCAACTGCAACGCGTGAAGCTTAGTACCCTGCTTCCATACAGCAAAGGATTTAAGAGGCTGCACTTAATTTTCTTTCAGAATGGTAATGCTTAGTTACCTTAAGTAAACATACAGGCACAGCTACAACCACTGTAAAGCTGTACACAGAAACAGGGTCACCCCGGCTAACCCACATGGCCGTAGCTGCAGTTTAGTCCTAGTTGGTGCTGCCAAAAGGATCCCAGCTGTCCCTGGTGCCTCCACATGAGCACAGAGCTCAGCTGGGCAGAGCCCGGCTGCCTGCTGGCTTAGCAGCATCCTGTTCGTGAGATACTGCGGCTGTTCTCTACCTTCCAACTTCATATCAAGTATAACTTCAGATACTGATTTTGATCTAGAAAAGCCTCTGAAAGATGGACCCAGCTCATTTTACAGGTTGTTCTAATCCGCACATTATAACCCGAGCCCATCTCGGGCTCAAGGTGACTTTCCCTCGGGGAGGCAGAGGAGCGCTTCCAGAGGGGCTGGCGACAGCGGCTCGCTCTCCTTCCCGCAGAGCCCCTCTCTGCTGGCCTCTTAAGCTGCACTGCAGAGCTTGTCGCTTCTCTATTTTTCTTTTTTTAATGAAGAAGCTTGAGAATTTCTTGTTTTAATGTAGATACCTTAACTATTAATAAGGATATGAAATCAATGTAGGCCTAACATTTTTCCCTGCTATGCATTACACTGTGTCTGTGACATCTCCTCACCTTTGGATCAAATACAGGTAATTACCAAATCCAAATTGTGCAGCTGTTTCAGTAACTAAATATAGTCGCTTTCATTCTCAGCATTTAAGGAATACTACAAGTCCTAACTCTTCCTGGAAGTTTGGCTGGAGAATGGAAACATAAAGCAAAAACTTTTTGCCATTTATTGTACTACTGGATTACAGCTGCATTTTATTACCTGCATTTCTCCTTGGGTCATTGTAGCATATTGTGTAATTTGCATGTGCATTAAAATCATAGAATAATTAGAATTTTAGATTGATGTCTCTTTGTAGAAAATGATGCTAGCTAAGAAAGACTAGCTAAGTAACATTATTTAGTATTTATTAACATGAGTCCATATGCATAAGACCTGCAACAAGCATTAAAAACTATCTCAGCCAGTACTGTACCACAGATTTGTTCTGCTGAAGCCTTTCCACATTCTGGAGACCACCTCATTGTAGAAAAGCAAGCGCAGCAGCAGAATTTTTTTGAAACAAAAAAATTCCACTGCCATTTTGGAAGTTCTCTTATCACAGTCCCAGATCTACCACCTAGATTTGATTTCTTACAGAACACTGTGCATAGATGTAGATAAACACTAGAAATAATCTAAACAGAGGCCTATTTAAGTAATTTGTTGTTTACATTTATCCAAAATTACTTTCAGCATCAAACAGTCATTCAGTGGTCTCGCATGTTCGCTATCTTGTAGAAAACATTGTATTTGAAACGCCAGTGATAACAGATCCACAATTTGTAGGTATAAAATCATCTTGCTGAATTAAATATTACTGTCTTGCTAGTACTGTACTGTAATAAACCTAACACACATATACAGCATCTACACTAAGTTCTAGCCATGAAGAAATCCCTTGCCTTCAGAGTTGTGCTGATCTGTATGCCAGACATCTTTCTGTCAAAAGAGAACACAAATCACCTGTTTTGTCAAAGTGAACTCTTCTGGCTATAGTGGCATCACACTAAAATGTAATAATACCATTATTTACCTAGACCCATACTTTGAAAATCAAAGAACAAAGCTCAAGTTCCTTGGCAGATCCATCCTCCTGCCTCCAAACCAACACCCCATACCCCAGCAATCTGTGGAAGGCTACTATTTGCTACAAAAATGGGGAGGGGGGAGAAATAATGGAGGAAGTCAGGAAAACAGAGAAAGAGCACACCATACATAAAATGTCAAATATGTCAAAACATTCATGAATACCAACATCTCCCTCTGCACCATAACCAGCTGTAAAGGTTACTTAGGGCTAACGTTTCAGCAAGTGCAGATTATGCAGCAGTGGGTTTACTTATACATAAGAAATCAGCTACAGGTGCATTCAAAGTGCTTTTATGTATGCAGCCAGTACAGGGATTTCTACCACTGCAAGAAGAGTCAGAAAGGTAAAAAGGAAAAAAAAAAAAAAAAAAAAAAAATCACATAAAACATGAATTTCTAGCTTTGACTACCCTAGACATAAATTCCTACTGGCTGCTTTCTATGTATGTGACATATGCGATGAGGATAATTATGTAAAGGACTAAGAAAGCAAGTGTTGCTGATTGCATTCCAAAACTAATAAGGCTCCTACAAGGGTCTCATGCCCACAGTAATTCATCTTTTCAGGACTACATTTAGAAAAGGCAGTTTGAGAATACATTGCAACACTTTCTTGTCCCTAAGTCACCAATTGTGAATTATATCAGAATAACTGCAGACAAGTACAGTTTTATGGAACTTACAGCATAATACATGCAAGACATATTTTGTATTATCCAGGCCCTCAGATGAATGAAGCTTAAATTAAATGCTAGAAAATGAACAGAATATACTGTATAAGCAAATACCTGACCTGAATTCACCCCCAGTTTGTTAAGTTTGTAAATTTTAATTTATTTTGGAAAATTATATTTTAGTGCAATCTTCTCACCCTTTTGAATCAGCTAGAGAAAGGTATTCCACTTTGGAGAAGGAAAGAGCAATAGGACAGTCCACAATAAAACTCTATGTAGGCTTTACCAGAAACATAAATGTGACTTTCAGATAAATAAAGCAAAAGAGATGCATTCTTATGCATCCATACATTGAAGGAGTAACTCTTTAGAAGTCAGTGCAATTGTATGAGCAGAAGTTAGGTCTGAATCAGCCCAGAGGCATGCTGATAGCATGAAGTAGAGAAAAACATCTTGAGGAACAAAACAAAACATGTTTTTGTCTGCCTTCTCACACAAACCAAGCAGAAAAGGCAGTAACAAATTTCATTATCTGCATGGAGCTAAAATAGTTAATACAGCTACTAACCTGGAACACTGTATGCCTAAAAAAAAAAAATAAAGCTTTTAGTAAAACATCCCATTGATACTACCCTTTAAAAATGATTCCTTCGACTCTGCATTTTGTGTTGAGTTTCCACTTTAAACACTTTTCTAAATGTCTCTATATGGTGTTTCTTTCTTTCTTTCTTTCCAGGGGGTTCACACACACACACACACACACACGCAGCAGCCCAGCAGACTCCTCTCGGGGAGCACACTGACTTACGTAGCCCCTACCTCTCTGACTTGCTTGCCTGCTGAGAGCTGTTAAGATGAGAGAGCCCCTACACACCTGGAAGCCTCACCTCCTGAATCCTAACCAAAATCCTTTCTGATTAATTAGATACTACTAGTATCTACTCAGGTACAGGCATGCACTGGTCTTGCCCACGCTCTGCACTGCAGCAAAGCGCAGCTAAACAGTCGCCACATTCACCAGTGCTCCAGCGACAGAAGCAGTTCATGTGTATGACTTTATGTCAGTGTGCCTATCCCCTCCCCAGGAGTGAAGGGCAGAACTAGAAGACATGCTGCAGATGAAACCATTTAGCAGCTGTAAGGAACAGCAAGTCAGGTGTAAAATGGCTGCATCAGGACAACTTCTGCTCTTTTGCAGACATAGAGAATTAAGCATGTTAGGAAACTTATGATGGAAGATAGTGAGAAGGGCATGTAGTGAAAAATTCCTTCTGCTTAAGAGATTAAATCTGGCATAAAATTAAAAGAGGTAGAGTTTTCATTTATGAGTTAAAGTCACAACAACTTAGGCAATGTCTGTGGCAATATTATGCACTGACTTCACTAGCCCGATCCAGCCAGAACCTAACAATCTACTCCCAGACCTGGTAACAGCATAGGCAGGAGCCTGCAATACCACTGATTTTTATTTCTTTCCACAGTTCATATTATGAATTCATTCCTCTATGCCTATCCAAGCCATACAATTTCCACCCCGACAAACAGAACAGGTTCCTTTCATCAGAAATGACTGCATTAAACAACGCTGAAGCATCTGGGGCTTCGCAGTGTCTCGTGCAGCTCTGGGCCTAACCCTTCAGAGCGCCGAGTGCAGCGGCGGTACCAGCAGGGCAGGAGCACCCCAGGACCACCAAAGGGCAGGGGGGAGCGCTCACAGCCACCACCACCTCCACATGCTGCTGCTGGGAACAACCGCACTACAGAAACCTGGCTTTCACCACTGCGCCCCAAGAACAAAGAGATACTAGCAGAGCCCTTCCACCTACAAAAAAAGGTATGCACATTATGAACACGTTTGGGGCTCCCCAGAGAGTTGTTTTAGCATCATTTACCAGGGAACAGAGGCACAGGGGCTGGGGACAGCCTTCACAGCCCTGGCCCACCACACCGCACGCAGCATGGAGGAGAGGACTGCAGCACCTCATGCGGGAGAGCAGACTCCCTCCCTCGCAGCTAGGGCCTGTCCCCCAAGCAAAACCCTCCCTGCTCCGCAGCCTTCACGCACCGCTCGAGGTCCAGCCTCGCTGCCCTCACGCTAGCCGCAGCCTCGAGGCCTCCTCAGCTCTGACAGCCGCCAGGCCGCCTCTCCCCGGCCGCGCGGCATTTGTACCTCACGCAGAGGGCAGCCGCCGTGGGCCGCCCCCGCAGCCCAGCCCGGCCGCGCCCCGCCGCGCCCGCGGCCCTGCCCCGCCCCGCGCCCTTCCCGCCCTCGCCGCCTCCTCACAGCCGCCCGCGGGAGAAGGCGGCGGCGGCGGCTCCCGCCCGGCCCGGCCCGGCCCGGCCCTGCCGCGGCCACCCGGCACCGGGGCGGCCGGGCCGGGGTCGCCTGCCTTTGCCCGCGCTCTCATTTGTTTTTCCGATCACAGAAGTGGGAGCGGGTGAAAAACAACCATTGGGAGCGATGCGATCGATTGCCATAATTTCCCCACCTCTCCCGCACTCCGCGCGCGGCCGCTTAACCCGTTCCTCACAGGCGCCGGCGCCCGCCGCAGCCGGCAGCCCCTTCCCCCCCCCCCCCCCCCCCCCAGACGGGGCCGCTTATTATGCTTAAAAACTTTCCGTGATAGATTCAGCTGGACGTTTGGCAGATTGTAAAGGACTTGTTATCATTTCAGATTTACTTAGGACCTGACAAAAAGCTTAATAACCTATTACATAAACGTGTGCGTGCATAAGTAACGGCATCCTCGCTGCCTTTACAGCCGCCCGTGCGCGGCGCCGGCTACCTTACGGGTGTCGCGGAAGAAATAAGCTTAAAAGGCCGTAATGAACCGACACCGATTCCCGTAAGCTCCCGCACTTGGCTCGCTCGGCCCTCTAAAAACAAGGGAATCGGCCTAAAATACATCAGAGGTGCCTCGAAATAATTGGTCGGCGGCTTTTTGGTTTTAATAACAAATATTGGCGATGTAAAACCGCGGTATCTGCGGCCGCGCAGCCCCGTGATTACCGCCCGCGCGCGGCGGCACTGCCTGCCGAGCGGCCCCTCACGCGCTCCCGCCGCGGCGGGTAACGGCCGCCGCGTGAGGCGGGAACGGCCGCGGCGGGTAACGGCCGCCGCGTGAGGCGAATAACGGCCGCGGCGGGTAACGGCCGCCGCGTGAGGCGAATAACGGCCGCGGCGGGAACGGCGGCTCCGCGGCCCGGGCGCTGCGGGGCCGCCGAGTGCGGACGTTTTGTGGCGACGCCGCTTCCCGCAGCGGCGAGCGGGCGGCGGCGGGCAGGCGAGGCCGGGGGGCCGCAGCGGCTGCCGCTTCTCCGGAGCGGGCGGCGCCAAGACCCCCGCCGGGGAACAGGACGGAGCCCGTCGGGGCGGTGCGGGCGGCCTTCCGCGGACCAGCCGCGTCCGCTGCCGCCTTTGCCCGCAGCGCCCAGGGGCTTCCCCGCGCGGGCCGAGCGCTGCGCCGCGTTTCGGCCCGACGGACGCGCCCGGGCCGCCGCCGCCCCCCTGACCCGCGCCTCCGCGGGCCGCGCTGGCTTCTCCCCGCTCCCCGGAGGAGCCACCGCCTCCGCCCCGACGGCGAGGGCCCCTTCCCGGCCGCGCCTTCGGCCCGGTTCCCCCACGGCCGCCGAGCAGGGCTGGGCCCTCGGCTCAGAGGCGCTCGGCCGGGGCCGCGCCGGGCTGGAGGGCTGCGGGGAACGAAACCCGCCGGGCGCGCGGGGGGACGCGGCCGCGGCACTGCGCTGCGGGGCGGGCGGAGACGCCGCTGGGGCGAGCCGGGGCCGGGGCAGAGCCGCCCGGCGGGACCTCGTCTCCGCCCGGGCCGAGTGTGGGCGCGGCGGAGCGGCTCCGGCACCCGGGCCGTGCCCGCCGCTTGCCGCCGAGAGGGCGCGGGCGGCCCCGCACCGCCGGCCCGGCCGCTCCGCCTGCCGCCCCCGCGGGCCGCGCCGCTACCTCCTTATGCCCCGCCGGGGCCGAGGGCTGCGGGCGGGCGGTGCCCGGTGACTCGGCCGAGCCGGGCACCGCGGAGACGTTGCGGGGGTGGCGACCCCCGGCATCGCCTCTCCCCCGACCCGCGGGGCTGGCGGCTCCCGCTGCCCAGGCAGGGCCCGGCCTCGCCCCGCCGGGTGCCCGCGCCGCGCCGCTCTGCCCGCCGAGCCCCAGCCCCGAGCCCCGAGCGGCTGCCGCCGCTGCCTCCTTCTCCGCTGCCTCAGCTACGGTGCTGACCGCGAATGATTCCTGCAAACCCAGTTCAGACCGACCCCCTCCCTCCTTCAGACGCTCGCTTTAGCGAAAACCCCAGGTCTGCGGAGGGCAGCAGCCAAGCCCAACGCCAACAACTCCGCTACCAGCGCGGCGCCACGCTTTGCGCGGGCTTCGGGGTGTCGCGGCGCACGTGGGCTGCCAGCAGCCCCTGTGCGTGTTCCCCCCCCCCCCCACGCTGAGCAGACCTCGCGGGTTACGGGACGGGATTTGGAAATAAAGGAGATGCCGCAATAAGAGGCATTTGCTTATGCAAACACCTGTGCAGCCAGGCTGAGAGATTCCGTGCCGTAAGAGGGGCGTTCGGGTGCTGCAGAGACCTGCCACGAATAAAAGCCAAGAAAGGACCAACCTTGCAGTCTCAGGCTCTCCTCCTCTTCCTCCTCCAGAGCGGGCCAGTTCTGCTGCACACCTTACTTAAATGAAACAGCCCCATCCATTCTCCTTTGCAGTTTATTACTACATTGTCAGTCTATTGTCCTTTATTTGCAATGGATGCTGGTGTTGATGCTTCTCACTTAGACAGAAAGAAGACGAAATTCTATTCGTTTACATGTTTTATTGTTGTAAACATTAAAATTGTCTTTCCCAAAGAAAGAGTTATCAGGAAAAAAAAAATCAGCGTTTCTAACTGTCATACACCATAGAAAAAAAGGCAGTGACTCGTATAATGTGCCATACTGGAAATATACAAAGAAAAATATTACAGAATATGGCAATATTAAAAATATTACTCGAACATAAAATAATATATTAACCGACAATTTTAGACATTAAAAAAAACAAAACAAAACAAAAATTCAAAGTGCTCAGTAATTTCCAGGGAGTTATGTATATTATAAGCACTCTGGAAACAGTCAAAAGCTGCTGCATGCAAGATTTGTTTAGCTTTAGACAACAAAATAATCAAGATATAAACTTCTTTTTTTAATCAACATCAACAGTACATACAACACTTACAAACAAGGAATGTTGGACGGTGTTTACAAACACTATGTGTCCCTTTGTCGAGGATTTCGGGTTCTGTAATACTTGTGCCCACCTATTTTACAATTGAGAAAATGTTTGAAGCTTAGATAACTACCAATCTTTATAAAAGCTAACAGACTACATAGTGTCTGAAATACTATTTATAGAATATAGACATTACTGAAATAGCAAGTGCCTATAACATTGTCACCCTAGCATCATCATGCTTTCCTTTTACGGATTGATTGATTTTTCTTTCTTTTTTTCTCCTTTTTTTGCAAACATGTTTAGTTTTATTTTTGATTTTTTTAGCATTGTTTTCCATATTTGTTCATAAATAGGCACAGAATAATCAGAATAATTTTTTAAAAGCCAAACTAATAAATTTACAAGCCTTTGCCTTCTTTAATGACATGCCACCCACGCAACATTTAGGTTTTATATTTTTAGGTTTTATACTACAGCTTTCTTTTACAGCAGAAAACTTTAAGAGGGTGAGACTTGTGGGTCACTTTAATACTTGTCATCGTATGAGTCTTAGCTGCGCACCTGGCGTTGCCAGATATGGTCATCTTTTTAATCAGAAGTCCTTAATAATAAATTCATTTTTAAGCTGATAATAAAAAGTTTATACCATGGTATTTGTGTAGTCCATGATCTGAATCCATGATGCCCCAGAGCCAAAATGCCCATTCGTGTTCTGCCTGCAGGAAGTTAACAACAGTTTTTGGATGGGAATCTGGCACCCAAAGGTGCTGCTTTGCGCCCAGATGAATTCCCCTTCAGACAGGTGGAGTTTCTTTTGAGTTCAACAGAGGTGCACGGGAAGAGTCTTAAAAAGGTAAAGTGTCCAGAAAAAGTTTGTCGATTATTGCTGGAGGTGGCACCAAATCTTCCAATTTCAGGTAGAAAATGCGCTGCAGCCCCTGCGTGCAAAGCGTGCGAAGTTCAGGGAGCTTCCCCAAGAGTTTGGACAAGTAATTGGGGCGATTCAGCCCCCCGTTATTGAAAGTCACATGGTCTTTGAGACAATTCACAATCTTGTTTTGAAGTTCTTCCACCCTCTTGGGTTCCTTAAGCCCATGCCTCTCTGCAAAAGACAAGGAGGCGCGACGTTACGGGTCTGACACCGGGGCAGCGCGAGGGGGAAAGGCGATGCCTGGTGATGCTGAGGGGAAAAGAACCCGGGGAAGACACTGACCTGTCACCATAGCCAGGGCAGCGATGCAGGAGAACGCAGATATGTCGATGTTCATGTTCTGCAGGTTGGAGGAGAATTCCACAATGGAGTCAATCCACTCCCCAAAGCCGCGGACACACTGCAACCGGTGCAGCACGACCCCGTTGCAGAAGATGAGCTTGCCCTCCACGGGGTTTGACCTGCGAGGAACAGGACAACCCCAAAATGAACAGGGGAATGAGTGAGACAAAGAAAGGAAGGCAGAGCCGGAAAGAGAAAAACAGAAAAAGACATAGAGAAAAAGAGAGAGAAAGAAAAAATGAAAAAAAGAGAAAGAAAAAAGAGAAATAGAAAAAAAAGAGAGAAAAAAGAAAGAGAAAAGGAGAGAAAGAAAAAAGAAAAAAGGGAAGCAAGGGGGGGGAGAAAAGCTAAACAACTAATTACTTGAGGAGCAATAAATGAAGGATTTAAGAGGCACCTAATTACCGAGGAGTTAATAAAATGCAGATCAGTGGACCTTGAAAGGCTCTGATTTCATGATCACCCAGAAGCCCCCCCGGATTTTGGCCGCTCACCTGTAAGCCAGCCGCAGCACGAACAGCTCCAGGAAGGCCGATTCGAAGAGCAAGTCCTGGTCGGTCTTGGGGAGATCAGTGAAGCCGGGGATTTTTTCTGCCCACCCTCGGATGATCTCCATGGAGCCGGTCAGGAGATCGTAGAACTGCTGGATGTGCTGAGTGTCGTCCCCGCTCATCTGGTAGTCAGGGCTGGCCTGGAACTGCAGATTCATTTTAAGAAGCGCTTAATGAGGTTCTCTAAAGTATATAACCCGTGAAATTGCTAACCCCGGCTCGAGTAGGGGAGCCCGGTTTTTATAACAATTAAACCCCTCTCTGACCAGTAAGGAAATTAGATGTTCCAGGGCAATTAATTCAATTAGGAGCGGTGCCACGAGGTCGCCGCTTTAAATATGCAAATCGCCGCTCGCGCGCGGCCCGAGCGCGGGGGCGCAGGGGGGGGCGCGGGGGGGGGGGGGGGCGCAGCCGCGCTCGCTGTCCGGCCGCCCGCGCCGTCGGGGCGCCGCTTACCCGCGCGTAGTCCAGGCTGCTCATGGCCGGGTTGGAGTCGACGTGCGCCCGCACCAGCGCGCTGAGGAGGCTCACGGGGGGCGAGGGCGGCGGCGGCTCCTGCGGGCTCTTGGGCTTGGAGGGCAGCCGCCCGCGGCGCCCCTTGAGGCTGTCGGTGCGCACCACTGCAAGAGAGGCGGCCGCTCAGCGCGGGGGGGGCGCGGCGGGGGGGGGGGGGCGCGGGGCGCTGCGCGGCCGCGCACTCACCCTCCTTGACCATGCCGACGGCGAGGCACTTCTGGAAGCGGCAGTACTGGCAGCGGTTGCGGCGGCGCTTGTCCACGGGGCAGTTCTTGCTGGCCAGGCACACGTACTTGGCGTTCTTCTGCACCGTGCGCTGCGGGCAGCCGCACAGCCCGTCACCGCCGCGCCGCGCCGCTCCCCCCGGCCCCTTCCCTTCCCTTCCCTTCCCTTCCCTTCCCTTCCGGGGCGCTTAGCAGGGGCGAACCGACAGCGCTAACACCTGCGCGAACCTCGCGGCTCCCGGCCGCGTTTTCCCCGCCGGGAGCAGCGCAGGAGCCGCTGGCTAAACACCGCTGCGCGGGCGCTCCCCCCGCCGGCCCGCCCCGGGCCGTTGCAGCGGCTCGCTCTGCAGCCATGGGGCCGCTCCAGCGGCACGGCGACAGCGAGCGCGGCAGCCCCGGACCCCCCGGCCCGCGCCCCGCGCTCACCTTGAAGAAGCCCTTGCAGCCCTCGCAGGTGCGGACGCCGTAGTGCTGGCAGGCGGCGTTGTCGCCGCAGACGGCGCAGAGCCCCTCGTTGGACGGCGACCCGCGCGAGGGCGGCGAGGGCGCCTGGCCGTCGAGCAGCGGCGGCGCGTGGCCCAGCGGCAGCCCCGGGAAGGCCAGGGGCGGCTGCTTGCGCAGCGGGCTGGGCACGGCGAAGGGCTGCCCCTCGACGGCGCCGTGCGCGGCGGGCTCGGCGCCCAGCGGCACGTGCAGCGGCGCCTCGAAGCGCATCTGGCAGCTGGCGGGCGGCGTGCCGGGCGGCGACTGCTTGAAGGAGAAGAGCGAGAGGCGCGACACGGGCGCCTTGCGCTGCTCCATCATGTGCGTGGTGGCCACGTAGTTGGGGTGGAAGTTGTGCAGCGCGCCGGGGTCGTCCCACACGGCGCCGTGCTGCACCGGGAAGCCGGGCGCGGAGGGGGTCGGGGGCGAGGAGGGCTTGTAGTAGACGGAGCCCGAGTGGGACATCATCTCCTCGGCCGGGGGGGGCAGGTGGCCGTGCTGCTGGTAGCCGTGCATCTGGATGTCTTCCACCTTAATGGAGGACTGCTGTCCGGACAGGGGCACTTGGTACAAGCAAGGAGGCTTCACGTCGTAGCTGGTGTTGTAGTTGTCCATAAAGGTACTGAAGCTGGGGAGAGACGTGGTGGCAGTGATCTCGGTGTTGGTGAGGTCCATGCTAAACTTGACGAACTCCGGAGTCAGGAAGTCGGAGCTGTATTCGCCGGAGGAGTGGTAGCTGTAGCTCTGCGAGGCCGGGCTGGCTCCTTGCGGCGAGGACCCATACTGAGCCTGGACGCAGGGCATGGCTGCGAACGAAACGGCGTCAGCGAGAGGCGGCCGGGCCACCGCGCCGCCCGCCCGCCCCCGCCGCGGCCCCGGCCCCGGCCCCGCCGCCCCGTCGCGGCGCTCACCCACCTGCGGCCGGCGGAGGCAGAGGCGCTGGGCGGGCGGCTGGCGGCGGCCGGCGGCGGGGCGCGGCGGCGAGCGGAGTTCCCACGGCGTCAGCGGCCCGAGGCGGCGGCCGGGCTGCGCGGCGCGCTCCCTGCAACACAGACACCGCGCCGCTGCGGGGGCTCGCCGGCACCGCCGCGGGGGCCCGGGGCGCCGTCCGGGGCGCCGCGCCGCTCGCGGAGCCCTCCGAGCCCTTGGCTCGTCGCCGGGAAAACTTTCGGCCGGCGGCGCCGCTCGCTCCGGGCGGCCGCTCTGCCCTGCCGCCGAGCCGGCGCGCCGCGGCCCCCAGACGGCCCCGGGGGGACGAGCAGCGCCGGGCACCAGCCGCCCTCCGCGGGAGCCCCCGGCGCCGCCGCCGCACGCTGCGCCGCGGACGACGGGGAAGCGCCCGCCGCGCCGGGACGGCTCCGCGCCGACCGGCCCCACGCGCGGCCGCGACACGCCGCGCCTCCCCCGACGGCGGCCGCGCGCGGAAACCCGGCGGGCGACAACGCGGCGCCCTCCGCGGAGGAGGAGGCGGGGGGGGGGGACGGGACGGGACGTGGCCCCATGAGCGGCGGCCGCGCAAGTCTCCCCCGGTCGCGCCGCGACAGGTGCGCGGGGGTGCGCGGGGTGCGCGGCGCGGGCACTCACCGGAGAGCGGAGTCCTGAGCATTCATCCACGAGCGGCGCGGCGGAGCGGAGCGGCGCTGCGCGGGGAGGAGCGGCAGGAGCGGGAGCGGGAGGGCAGCGCGGCGCGGCGCGGCGCCGGCGAGCCAGGCGGAGCGAGTGGCCCCGCCGCAATGTGCCTTTGTTTATGTGCGCTCCGTGCGCCGCGGCCAACCTGCACCTAAAGGCTGCGGGCGTCAGCGCGCGTCAGCGCCGCCCGCCCAATCAGCCGGCCGCGGGGCCGGATCGCCCCGCTCCGTTGGCCGCCGCTCGCTTTGGTAAATTTCCGACGTGACATCACCGCCAGCGCACGGCTTAAGGTGGGAGCGCGCTACCTTGCTTCACCTTGCTGCCGCCCCCCCGGGCCGCCCGCGACGGGGCGGGCGATCCCTGCCTCCCCCCCCCCGCCCCCGCCCCGCGGGGCGCACCGGGGCGGCGCTGCCCGGCACACGCGAGCGGCGGGAGGCGGCCGCGGCCCCGCCCCGCGGCACCAGCGCGGCCGCGGACCGGACAGCCGCCCCGACGGGACGGCGATGGACGCCGCGCTCCCCCCCCACACACACTCCGGCACGGCGCCGCCGCCGCCGCCGAGCAGCGCGTGTCGCGGGTGCCCGGCGCGGCGGGGCCGGTCCGCCCCGTCCCGTCCCGTCCCGTCGGGGCGCGCGCAGCCCCCGCGGCCACCTTAAGCGGCGCGCGGGAGCGGGGCGGGGCGGGGCGGGGCGGGGCTCATTTGCATGCGCGCGGCGTCACCCGCCCGCGGGCGGCAGCCGACGAAAGGGAAAAAGTGAGAGCGGGGCGGGGCGGCGCGTGACGCAAGGGGACGCCGCCATTGACGCAACCGCCCGGCCGCGCCAAAAATAGCCGCGGCGCCCCGCGCCCCCGCGCCGGCCGGCGGGGAAGCCCCGGGGCCGCCGCCCCGCCCCACCCTGCCCCGACGGGGGCCCCGGCCGGGGCGCTGCTCGGCCAAGCCGCGGCCTTTGCCCCCGCAAAAAAGGGGGCAGCGGGGAAAGCACACGCATTCCACCGCCGAACGCGCCTCCTGCCCCGCTCCGGTGTCACCCCCGCGCCTCTCCCTCCTCCCCCGGGGAGTTCTCCTGCGCGCTGGGGTCAAGGGCGCTGCCTGGACGTGCGTGTGCGCGGGGGAACGGCTCGGCTTTCACACCGCGGACGCACGTTTTGCGTAGCGCCCTGCTTGCTTAAGACACCCAGCAGAGTCGTAAATCCACTCGGCAACGTTTTATTGTGTCTGTTTCTCACACCTGCACGCACAGCGCACTGCTCATCGCGGGAACTTCCACATCACACAGCGAGAGCAGCTTCACGGGGTGCCTGACAATGCGCACGCCCCTCTGCTCCGCGGCATCCGGGCCAGCACAGACCGCGAAGGGGAGACAGCACCCGCGGGAAGCCCTGGCGGGATTAGACCCCAACTGCTGTGGTGACATTAAGTGCACAGCACACTGAAAGCTGTCAGGAATGTGACCGAGTCAGTGTGACATCCCCTGCCTGTGCTGCGGTGCCACAGCACGCTGCCACGGAGGCAGCGATCAGGGACGGGCTATCAGAAGCGGTGATTTCACAGAAACCATTCGGCCTCTTCCGCAGCGGACTCTTTTTCCAAGTGCAACTCTGCATAATTCCTGCTTTCCTTCACGTTGAATCCTCTGCTGCAATCCAGCCTGTGAAAATGAAAGAAGCCATATAAATACACATCATTTTCCATAACAAATGGAAGGCAAATTGTGATGCTACAAGATGTATGATCTATTTGCAGGTGCTTCCCCTCCCTCCCAAAACCCACATGGTTGCCATTTTCAATAGACGAGAGAGTATACCCAATGTGATAATGCTAGAAAAAAAATACTATCCTGCACATCATCCATTTTAAGCACTGTTCTGTACAGAATAAGAGCTGATGCACAACAAGCAGTGCAACCTTAACCCAGAAGGCCAACATTTTGAACACAAGATTCTCCCCTTACATAAACAGCTCTTGTTTAAGTGCTTCATGGGGTTCTCATGTCAGACTAGGATCATCCTGTTGTAATACATTTCTCTCACTTCAAATCAGTCATCATCCTCAGTTTGGAAATTCTTTTCCCTTAAGCTTAAGCTACTTAAAAAAGAAAAAGAAAACCCTCGCAAACACAAGACAGACTGCTTAGCACAGCCTAGCTCGCTAGGCGCACCTGCACCGACAAAAACAATTTCCACCTTGTGGCTATATCCCCTTACAGCCACAGATCGCCCACCGAGATTCACTGAACAGAAGAGGTGATGACAAAGGCTGGTGAAGAAATCCTACCACGACGCTGTACATCCCTCAGATTCACAAGAGGAGCTCTTCAAAACAACTTATTTTTTATATATAAATATATATATATGCTTCTACCTGTGTACATGTATTATACATACAGAGATGCACATTTACTCACGCATGCACGTACGCGTGCTGGAGACGCGCAGCTCTCCGCAGCCGCCGCGCTGTCCCGGCCGGGGCACACCGCTGCGCGGGCGCTGGAGGAAGCCTGCGGGCCAGCCCGGCGCTTGAACCGCTCACTGCTCGCTCACTGTCACGCAAAGATCAGCGTTAATCACAGCACAACAGCTAGCCCAGGCCACAGCGCCAACGTTACAGAGGAAACGCACAGCACAGGCCCTTATAGTGATAAGTAACACATCTAATTACCATATCCTTAGAATAGATGCAATATAAATTTCATTACTCACTTAAAAGTTCTAAAGTTAACAGCATAAACTTGAAGTTGAGTAATTAAGTAATCCTTATATAGACACTTATTAAAGTATTTATACATATTATCTTAAATCTACATCTATCATTTTGCCAATTAAAATTAGGACTTTAATTGCAATTAAGTAATTTAATTGCCAATTGAACAGCAAAATTGCTAAGTGACTAATTTTAATGCCTATTTTAATTACCAATCATGACTGGGGAGGGAGCTAATCAAGCAGTATCAGAGTAATGATGTGAAAAAAAAAATGGAGAACAAACATTCAAGACTACATGCTTTTAAAAAAAGAACTCTAAATTAAATAAATGCAAACACAATTTTACACATGTGGTGAAATGCTGTATTTTGGTATCTAAATACAGGAGCACAAAGAACACATTTAATTAAAAAGAACTGTCAGTCTTCCACTAAAGTATTAAATATGAAGTGCCCTTTACACTTTATTTACATGTTAGTCTCACTTAAGAAGTAAACCCAAAACTGTGTATGAATGTGAGATTTGAACAAGTGAATGAATAACCTGACAGGCTGAGCTGCCATGGAGTTGCAATACTTAAAAGATAAACATATATACACTTTTATTAGTAAATCTAAGAAGGTATAAAATCCCTCTCCAGCACATTACACACAGAAACACTGTGGTACTAATGAGCCAGAGGCATATGTAATATCTAGATCCCCTAAAAAAAGTTTAGATTACTGACTGCAGTAGCAGTCACATCAAAATGAGACAACATCCTA
Organism: Dromaius novaehollandiae; assembly: GCF_036370855.1. Taxonomy (NCBI): domain Eukaryota; kingdom Metazoa; phylum Chordata; class Aves; order Casuariiformes; family Dromaiidae; genus Dromaius; species Dromaius novaehollandiae. Next base: position 1,329,721 of record NC_088104.1, on the reverse strand, counting down.
AATGATTTAATGCACTGAGGTGAAGGATAAACCAGCAGCTGCGGTGGTAACACGGTGAAGGGCACAAGGACAGGACGGGGCGTCCGTGACCCGCAGGGTTTGTCACCGTATTCCCGCACACTCGGATGCCGAATCCGCTGCTTTCCCAGACGGAGCACAGGCACGCATGCCGTCGTGTAACCGCTACTCCCACTCTCCTCAGTCGGTGGCTTGAAGGACACAAGGGTGAATCACAAGTGTTTTGACGCTAAAATGCAAGGTTTAGAAGCACTGTATCTAAACATAAAAAAAAAAAAAAAAAGGAGAGAGAGAGAAAAAACCCCACGTTCACGAGGGGCCTCACTCTCACAGCGGGATCATTCGTTTGCAGCTCTGAGCGACTCTCCGGCAGGGACTGCTCCGCAGCCGATCCCGCCGGCCGTGTTTTGGGAGGCCTCCCCTCCCCGGCCTTGCTCAGCTACTGTTATTTTAAAAATAGCGCAGGAATTCACACCGCACACGTGTGCCCGCAGCACAGCGGGGCTCAGGGCGCACAGGGAGCCGCGCCGGCTCTTCCGCACCAGCGGGCCCCGGCGGGGACCGGCGCCGGCTGCAGCCCAGCACGGCGGGGACGGCGCCTCGGCTCTCCGGGCCCGCGGGCGAGGCCCTGCCGCCGGCACCAGGCAGCGCGGGCGACGTTACGCCGCGCAGGAGGAGGCCGGTGCCCGCCCGCCCCGCCGGGGCCGCGAACGGCAGAGCGGCATCGCCTCAGCGCGGGGGGGGGGGCGAAAACACCTCAGCGCCGCGCCCGCCCCGGGCCCCGCGCTACCGCCCGAGGGGCGCCACAGGCCCCGCGCCCCCGCCCCCCTCCTCCTCCTCCTCCCGCCCCGCCGTACCTGGCGCCGCCGCCGCCGCTCCGCGCCCCCCTCCGCGCCGCCGCCGCCAGGCGCGTCACGGCCCGTCAGCGCCGCAGCGCTCCGTGACGGCAGCGCCGCCCATAAATAGCCCGGCCCGGCCCCGCCGCGCCGCCGCCGCGGGGGGAGGGAGAGGGGCTTCCGCTGACGCCGCCGCCGCGGGGGAGGAGCCGCCCCGAGCCGCCGGGCCTGCGCGCTGCGCCGCCCCCTGACCCGGCGCTTGACCCGGGCCCGGCCCGGCCCGCTGCCCCCGCGGGGGCCGTTTCGCCCTCGGCGGCCCGCTGCCTGCCCGGGCTCCCCTTGCCCGGCCGCCGGCGGGGGTTGTCGCGTGCCCCGCGGCCGCCCCTCGTCTCGCGTCCTCGGGCTGGAACTGCGTCCCGAAAGCGCCCTGGAGGCCTCAAGTGACGCGTAGAGCTTGCTTGTAAAAAGTGCACACCTGTGTACATACCTAAACGCACACCCGCGTGCGTGTTATGCCGTAACGCACGTGCGCGTGGCGTTTGTAACTTGGCAGCGCTCTCTTAAAAGGCTCGAAAATGCCCAAAGTGGTACCTCTACCGCAGGGATCATTACAGCTTCTAATTTATTGCTCATTTCTGAGCTCTTACTACCTGGCAGCGGAGCCAAGCAGGTTGGAGGAATGGGCGAGCAGCGGTAAGGCTTTCCCCTGAGTTACACGGATCCTTTGCGCCGCCGCCTCGTTAGTCGGTAACGAAGGCGAGGGTGGGCGAGCAGGGCTGCGGCACCCTGCTTTTCGAGCCACCTTGCTTCCAGGAGGATATTTGAATGCAATTACGCTTTTGTTTCAGATTTATTCTGCAGCCGTGGAGCTGCATATAGATCAGATGCTGCTAATTGAAAGTGCTCGCGAGGGGCTGCGTGTAATTACGTGGACGGACGTATCTGACCACCGACTCGGCACCTGGACGCCCGGTGCCAGGGCGCGGAGTGCTGCGAGGCGGCTGGTGGGTTGGCCAGGAATAGAAGTTTCATTCGCATTTAAAAGGCCCCACACCCTCAGCGACTGCCTGCAGGTGGTCGTGGAGCAGCCCTCGGTGTGCGAGGCCGGCGGGGTGGTCCCAGGGCAGACCCTTGTCCTGGGCTTGCACGTTTTCTCACCCATCGGTTCCAGAAAGCGTTCTGCCAGCACTGGAAAACCAACAAAAATGCACTTGAGTGACGTGTTTATGTCATGAGCACCCTCAGATAGTATAAATGCACATTGTTTTGTTCTGTGTTTTGGTATTAACTGACAAAACACATGGAAATCTGACTTACTGAACTTCTTTAAGTGAAATATTTTTCAGTTTTGGGTGCTTCTCTCAGCATATCTGTGATCCTTCCCCTTCACAGAGCCTTCAAAAATATATTCTGTGAAAGATACTATGTGTGACTGCTAGAAAACAAAAATTCGCTGAAGTTTGTGAACATAAAAACGGGAATTATTATGCTTTGTAATGTGCTCGTGTTGCTTTCCCTTAGACACAGCCGTACTTGGTGCACGTGCAGTTCAATACATCCTGCCCCTTTTGCTTATGTTTCTCACCTCTTGGCAAAGCGCAGGTGCTGCTGACTCTGAGCCAAGGGAAGTGTTCAACATGAAAAAGGTGTGGGTTTTTTTTCCTTTTCCAGGGTGTTTTTCATTAATTAAGCCTCAAGACAGCAGCAGGAGGTTGTGACGGGTTTCATCTCGGGAGCTCTGGGTGCCGAAGCCCTGTGAGCGAGGTTGCTTCCCAGGACGTCGCATCGCCGCCGCTGCCTCCTGCCCCGCGTCGTGCTCGCGCCGAGCGCCGCAGCCGCGAGACGTGCTGCGGGAGGAACATCTGGGCTCGCGGAGCTGGTAGTCAATCTATTTCTGTCATCCTCAGCTAAAAACAATTTGTCAGAGACTTCTCAAACGGCTTCCTGTGGAATAGACGTGCTGCCAAATTCGTGGAGTTTTTGGACTCGAGAATTCGTAGCCGCAGTGAACGAGCATGGCCATTATCTCCCAAAAATATTTCCATAGGAAGACATAATATTGCTAAAATAGCGATGTTGCTGCTGTGTTCATAAAGGACAGTTACGTAACAGCGCGGGTTGCTTTACTGGCCGTGGTGCTGTTCGCTGTGTGCGTTAAGTGACGTTTATGGGCTGGGCCCGGGTTCTCCAGAGCTTTAGGGTCTCAAGAAAATTCCCACCAGCTCCCACCGCTGACCGTGGGGTGACCAGGCTGCGCTCCCGCGTCCCCCCACCAGCGGTTTCTGGTGAGACAGTTTGTAAAACACACTTTAATTTCTCAGGTGACGTTGTAATTTGCAATCGTTACTATGAAATCACAATTAAAAATGCAGTCACTTCTTGGCGAGAGGGCTGTTAAAACGCTTTTTTCCCTGCTGAAGTTACTCGTAATAACCAATTGAGCAAGACGCGGCGCAGCGAGCTGCGGCTGTGGTCGCGCTGCGTTGCGGTAATCGGAGGCTGAGTTACGAGCTTTACGCGTTTGTTCAACTGTTCGTGGGTAATTGACCTTCTATAACTTAATCTGTGACAGGTGTCAAACAATTAGTAAGTATTAGAAAAGAAATTAAGAAAAAGATTCGCGTGAGACTTCTGATAACCTTCTGTGTAGGAAGAAAGGTCGTGGACTACTATACGCCTTCAGAAATAGTGGTAAAATTAAAACTTAGGCTAGTTATGAACTTGTGAAACTCTTCATGTACATGACTGTAACTATCATTAGAGGTTAATGGCAGGGAAAATAAACCCATTAATGCAGGATGTTAATTGAAAACAGGACTTGTGTAGAGAATGGAATTTGTAATTATGAAAATAGTTATTAAAGTATCATTTTGCTTTGTTAAATGCCTGACTTGAATATAGAGTGTGGAGGAGTTGCATTTAAAGAAGTTAATTTCCAGTGTTTAAAAAAGGAGATCTACCCTGAAAATGACCAGTTGTTAAGGCTTTGTTTTTTAAGTATCAGCGTTAAAAAGTTGCTTTAGAATATCAGTTGAAAGTTATTTTTGTTTTCATTAAGAATTGTCAGTTATTTATATGTAGATTCTGCTCCTTTCCAAGGCTTTTAGCTTGACATGGAGTTTTGCTTCTGGTGTTTCTGTGGTGGTGGATCCCGGCTGCAGCTTTGGCTTTGAAAGGGCTCCTGGATAACTTTTTTTGACTCGGCGTTTTGGCCTTTTTCAGGACGGCTGCCTTACCTGTGGCTGCACGTTTGGAGGACTCCGGCAGCGGTGCTTCGCCGAGGGGCCGCCCGGGACCGTGCCGAGCTGGAAGGGATCGCAGGTGCCGGGCCCGTTTCCCAGAGGGATGCAGGCACCTGGCAAGCATCGGGAGGAGCAAAGAGGAAGGTTTCCGTGGGGATACGGTGCCGGTCAGGGCTGGGCACGTGTAACGCGGCGGACGCTCAGCTGGGCAAAGCAGTGACAGCTGCGGTGCCGGTCTGTCCGGTGTGGCCACATGGGCTTAAAGTTGTTAAATTAAGTATTCACTGGAAGGTTTACGTGCACGTAGAGGAGCACGTAATCTGCTTGTGTGCTGTGCTGCGGTTGACTGGAAGTGTCCCCGTTGCAGTCGCTCTCAGCGCTGGGCGATTGCCCTCTGCTAGGCATCGTTTCTCCCCTCCTGCTAGTTGTCTCCCACGGCTGCGAGCAGCACAGATGTTTCAGCAACGCACACTCCGTCCTGCAGCTTCCAGATAGCCTTGAGGGACCACAGCAGAAAGCGACACTTTAACAAAAACCTCTCGAGAGAAGCCGTATTTTCTGTTCCTGCACGACATACCAAGCAAGGTGCGCTAAGGCTCCTTCGTCCCTGCAGCGTTCTTCTGCTTTCACCAAGATTCGGCTTGCATTTAGTGCAAATACAGGAGTTACATATATTCAGTGGTAAACAAAGAATATACTTACCCTATTCAATCAATAAAATAATTACGGAAAACCAGGCAAGTCATAATATACAATAAATAATACAATCTTTGCAACATTTGGAACACAGTGAGTAATAAACACTGATTTGAGAAAAGAGTGTTAAGTAAAGATATTTGAACTATAGTTTAACTTGCACACAAAATTAAGGAAAAACTTTTTTTGGTTTCAAATAAATGGAATCTGGTTTTTCAATATAAAAAAGTAGATTAAAGTTGAGGTAAAAACTGAAACCTGCTGATAGTACGAGTGCATGAAAATACATTATTTTTTGGATCAGAGAGCTTTAATAATAACAAATATTATAAAGAGAAATCAAAACTAGATTGTATACTCACCAGATTGTTCAATACAAAAGCCAACAAAATTAGCCCATATTGATGTGATAAGCAGGAATAAATATATTAGTTTCCAGATCACGACATTTCGGTACAAGATATTGAAAAACCAGGTCAATTTTTATATCAGTCAGGTTCCTTTTAAAGTGGTCCATATCCTTCAGCAGGAAAATCTAGAGAACTGGCCCCTATTGATGTATCGATCATTAAATGTAAATATATTGCTTTCTGGTTCACAGAGATTCAGAGAGAAAAGCTAACAAAGTGCTTGCGTTCGGCGTGGGTGAAATCGGACCGGGTGCTGAGTGCCGCCGGGCACGCGGGAACGGGTCCCGGACGGGCCAACGTGGGGCACCCGGGCCGAGCCACGAGCCCTGACGATCAAACTCATCCTCCAGCTCGTGCACCGACCACGGCGGTAAGGACTCAGCTTTGCGGTCCGTGTTCGCTGGAGCGTCCTCAGCGGCCCCGACCGAGGGGAGCCGGTCCCCTGTGAGGAGCCGGGCCGGTCCCGTGGCCACCCGGGGCTCGTGTCGCCTGCTGGCACCGCAGGCTGTGCGGGAAGAGCGGCCGCCGTGCAAGAGCCCCGCTGTCGGGACTGCTCAAGGACACGCGGGTTATCGCCTGAGCAAGTTTCAATCGGGGCAGAAAAAGGTAAACAAAAGGGAGCAAATTCACTCTTGGAGAGAGAGGCCCTGGATAAACCTGGATTTTATTACGCTTTAGCACCTTTAACAGTGTCTTCTAAGATTTAGGATCTGCACTGTTTCGCTGATGAAAAAATCACTGCTGCAAATGGAATTAGTGTGGATTAATAACAGAGGAAGGAAGGGGCTGTCTTATGATCCAAAGTCTTTGGGCTGTAAGACTTGGTCATGTTTCTGCGGAGTCTGGGGTAAATTTGACTTGAGACAAGAATCAGTTACAGGGTTTCATGGGAATTTGAAATAGTCTCATTAAATTACTTCTTTAGAAACCCTAATCTTCCTTATTTACCTGAAATAATGTGTTTGTAAAAATGTATTCTCCATAATGATAGCTCTGTATGAAGAACCTGCTCAACGCACACTGTAATTAAGTGTCTTGTGTGTCTAATTATTGTTCAGCCATACATCAAGGTGCTTTGACACTGCATACTTGCAGACTAGGCTAGCGTTTAAGGAAATTTGTAGACCAGTGAAAACCTCATTGATAAATGTGACCAGTAACGTATCTATTAAAGTAGTAAATCTGCAATTTTGTTATACCAGCAGTATACCATAGCTTAGGTCGTAGCGGGTAGCAACTGGGAAACCAGTTTGGGAGTTGTATTCGGTGGGAATTAGAGCAGGAATTAACTGGCTGTGCTGGCATATTGAAAAACAAACAAACGAGACTTAACCCTGCCTTACATGATCCTTGTTGTCACGGTTAATGCCACTGAGATAAATACAGCCAGCAAGGAAGAGGAGATGATCCTCAGGAGTAATATGTCTAGGAATGGGTAGAACAGAGGATGAGGTAAAGAGCAGGAGGGAATGTTTGTGTGAATATGAGGGAGGAAGAAAAATGGGGGGGATCCATCCTTAGACGGCAAGGTGGAGCATGCAGGTCTGCTCGCTCTCGTTATCTATACGCCCATCAGCTACAGAGGCTTTCGTTTGATGAAAGGATCAGAGGAATACTTGGAAAAAAGCTTCAATTTGAGGCCTAAATTAAGTGTTGATATTAATAGCATGTTTAATTATGAGTGAAATCCAATCAGGTAAGCCTGGGAAGGTAAAATGAAGGGGAAAATGTGCCATAAGAGTTTCTGATTAATAAGTAAAATACAATTAACTATTCTCAATAAATGGAAAAAACGTTAAACATTATCAGCAACATTTTGGCAGAGCTACCTGAATGTGTCTCTGTACCAATGCGGCCGCACAGTAGCTGGACAAGAGCTGGTTTCTCTCCAGTCCACAGCGCAGGGAGGAGCAGGTCGTGCGTATCTGTCCTGATTGCATATCCTTTGCCTACAGTTTTATGGTTTGATGTTGAAAGTACTCTGAGCCTACGTAAACAAGGTACTGGGGCAAGTTTTCACTCTGTATGCAAACAGTTGTGGGGTTTTTTTTTGGTTTTTTTTTGTTTTTTTTGGTGGATTCTGTGCTTAACAGTTGAATTTCCCTTTGTGCTATACAGGAGGCAGAGCAGCCTGACTTGCATTGATTCTAGCACCTAAAAACCTTGGGTTAAAATGTGCAGCACTGCAAGGTCACAAATCTTTTTACAGATGCATACTATGTGCCTAAGTCCTTTCTAAGTCCCTTTGTTTAATTAGTGCTTGAATTTCAAGGATGTAGGATGAGAAGATAATAGTTCAGGATCTTGCTTTTTTCAAGCATTACATATTATTACTACTATAATTTCAGTTCCTGAGTCAAAAATACTTCTTCCTTCTTCACTGCATATAAAGACTGAATTGACATACTTGGTGGTGGTGGTGCTTTCTGCTTCTGAGTAATCTCTTCTTTCACAGTCGTAGCATTATAGTAAGATAGAAGGATTAACTTCAAGGCTCACTGAAGGAGTTACTGTGACACAAATGGGTTTGTCTTCCATGAGTTGAACTTGAGGTTCGTTGTATAATAAATTTCCCTTACAGGAATTTGTTAACCTGAGTGATAGCAGTAAACTCTTGTCCTGAGGGTTTTACAGTTATTCACGTTCCTTTTTAGTATAAAATTGTTGTTGTCCTTTGGTGTATGCTGCTTTTTCACAGCTTATTTTTAAGCTTGTTTCCTGTAACATAGCCGACTGGCAACAGCACCCCAAAAGCATGTGAAAGATGTCTTCTAGATGCTGTTCTAAGACAGTATTTATGTTGATCTGTTTGCACTAGCATAGAGGAATAAAAGCAGTCATTCTGATATTTTTGATATCACTAAACAATACTGAAATGAGATAAAGTTTAAAGCTTCTATTTTCCTCTTGGCCCAAGAGTAGCCTAGTACTAAAACTTAAATCCAACCATATCTTACAAGAGCTACCAGTACTAGCTCTTATTTTGCTTTTCTGTGCCAGTGAGTCTTGGTAAAGACCATATTTCTACATGGGTCAAAAAGTGAAGAAAGCATGATTTACATGAGAAGATCCATGATGTCCGAGGGGAAGATACTGAGTATATCAGTCTCCTGATTGGCAGAGGAGGCAAAGGGAGCAGTGATTTCCAAAAAACAAACAAAAAAACATATAAAGGAAGTCTGTGTTTGTAAAAACAATCAAAATGCCATGTTTCTCAAATGAGATTTGGGGTGGAAGGAAAACTGTGGCCACTTAACTGCTAATGGTACAAAGTTAAGACCTTGGCAAGGCTGTGCCGCTGCCGGCTGCGTAACCGCTGCCCGCAGGGGAGAGGTCTCCGAGTTGCCGAGGATTGCTTCCTAAGGGCCCACGCCAGCCCCGTGAGCCTGGGTGCCGCCTAACTACCTTAGACGGGTACTTAATGACTGCTGGGGAAGTTCATCTCTATACAAGGCACTGCTTCCTGCGCTAAATGTCCTAATTAGTAGTTTAGTAGCACAAGTAGTGCTTTTGCATGACTTCCCAGTAAATTGGGGCATTATTTTGGCAATGCAGTTTGAGGTCTGTAAGACAGCAGTTTTAATTCCTCTGCTTTTGTGAGATGGGCTACTTGTCGATTGATCATACATTTAAAACTCAGTTAAGAAACCTAAGCTACCTCAAAACTCATGAATACTTGCCAACAGAAAAAGGCGCACAGAGAAGAGGCTAGCGCAGGCGCAGCTGGAGCAGTTGTCCCACTCGTTCAAGTACCTGATGCTAAACTATCCAAGTGTCTTGCGTAATGCTCGAAGTTTGGAGTGTTCTCTCCAGTGATCAGCCTTTAGAAATATAAAGAAAAACGAGTGAGCCAGAGGTGGAATTTCTGTTGATAGCTGGAAACTTGGTGTTTATGACAAAGGTTTTATGATTCTTTAATTATATTTGAGGCAACTTGCCCCAATAGCAGAAGAAAAGGGACCAAATAGACTGTGGGAAAGAAAAGCCTTAATCAGTTTAACTTCTTTTGTCCTTGCAGAAATTGAACCTTTTAGCTGTATTACAAGTCAGCATTTCACAGAGAAGAAATTGTTAGCTCTCGTAATCCACCGTGATGAACAATCATTAGGAAGCGCAGACAAGTACGTGTCAATACGAGGTTACATCCCCGGGTCAGTTTGGCTGTATACAGTTGTACTGCAGGCTTCAAGGGCTACAAGCCTCATCCTGTAACGTCTCAGAACTACTTATTTCAAAAAATTACCCCTTTTGTCTGAAAAAACATTTATATTTTGGATTCCAGATGTAATACGAAGAACGTGAAGAATACAGAAGCAAGAGATTCCCTTTGAGAATCTGGAGCGCTGGAAACTGAAATTCTCTGTAGGAGTCGGAAGTAAGAATAATGCTTGATTTAAGAAGTATCATTTTTCACTATTACAATGATGAGTATGAGCCTTCCCCTCTTGTTGTGTAATTTCAGGCAATCGGAAAAGATCCTAATTAATATTTGTAGTGCTACTGTGGTTCAGATCAGGGTAATGAGCATGTCCTGTGTTACTTATCACTGGTAGGTAATGTTTCAGTTGAGATATATATTTCCAAAACTTTTCCAGGAACTACAAAGAACACTTGTTCCAACAGAGAGCTCATATCTCTTCCTTAAAAATATGACGTTTAGCAAGCAAACTGAAAAATAAAATTTGTCTTGCCTGTGTGGTATGTTTTGGCATGCTGGGAACAGAGTGAGAGCTGCAAACTGGGAATAAGGCTCATAGAATAAGTCAGTGCTTCTAAAAGTAATAGTAAATAATACTCTATTTTTGCAGAGTTAGGATAAAACAGTTTGCAGAGTATTTTAATCAGGTGTTCTCTGATCAAATATGAAGTGTCCTGTTAAATGATCTATCCTAACGAGAATGCTGTGTTGATTTCCAGATCAGCCTCTGTCTTGGCTTCACAGGTAGGGTTGTAAATTAAAAAAAAGAGTGTGGGGGGGCAGTAGCATTTAACTGTCTGGAAGCTTTGGCATTATAATCTGTGTAAACCTCTCTCTGTATGACTATGCATTGTTACTGAGTTTTACAACAAAACTTCTATTTGCATCAAATCCTGTAGTGTTAATTTTCTTCTCTTATTAAGTTGAAGAAGAGTTGAAGTTCCTTTTATTAAGTTGTTGAGACTTCAACCTGCTTCCTGAGGGCTAAATTTGGCTGAGAGAACCATTGTAATATTGTGTAATTAATTTGCCAGTCAAATAATTTCTGCAGGGCTATAATTTACTTATCTGTCTGCAACCCTAATGAATCTTCCAGTTCAGTGCTTTAGTCCTGTTTTCTGCCTTTTTATCTCCCTTTTTTGACTCTGACTTTCATAATCCCTTTAATATGGGCCGCTCGTTAATCTTGTGTTTTGGGGATCATCTTATGCTATTCTCACCAGCAATATTAAAAAACAGCTACATACCTAGAGTTTGTAGTATGAATGTGAACTAATTGAAGACTTTCTTGCTTTATTGCTCCATCTCAGGTGAGCCACCATAACAAATAAGGGAGTGGATTTAATAAAAATCAAAAATGTAAAAATACAGGAAAAAGTGATTTTTATTTTGAGGCTTTAAGATTGTAACTTCCATTTGATCTAGTCTAACATATGTGCAAAAATTCCTAATAGTTATTCTGAGCACTATATTCCTTAATTAATGGCACTAGATAAAACCATTCACTAAATGTAAAATTCAGCTAATTTTTGAGTTGTTTAACTTTTCAAATTGCTCACAAGCTTGTCCTAGTTTTTTCCAATACATGTATTATTTTTAAAAAGTTTGACAAGCGTCACGAGTAAGCAGTTGATGTGTTATTGATTATCCCTGAAATTTGTCAATTTAGTTAATGTTTCTGACCTCTGACAAATTTTTTTTGAAGGAGGAGAGGAATGTTTATTGTAATCATTCTTATGAAGCTTATACATTAGGTAACTTTGAAACTGAACTCTTTTCAGACTGAATTATAGAAATCCATCAGCAAATCTTGGAGAAAGATTGCCATGGAAAAAATACAGCGAATTTAAGAATGCACCTAAAGAGAATTGATGAAAAATGCAAAAACTGGACCAGATTAAATGAAAACCATTTTCTCAGGGACAATTAAGGCCTCCCTTAAACAAGCATAATGTTTGTGAGGTACCAGGAATGAGTTAATCCCAACAAGGAATGTAGGGAAACTGCTAGATAATAGAGTGACATTGTTTTTCCCTGATGTCAGCATAGAAACCCAAACACAAAGAGGTGAATGTAGTCCTATGAGAGCGCTGTTGAGAAAGCTGAATGTTGAGTTTGTGCTGTGGCATCCAGCAAAATTAAAAACTATTCTGCACACTATGACAGCGTATTTCCTGGAACCAGGGATTGCTTCCAGACATCTGGACAAGGCTGACGCTGTGGGGGTATTGAGGAGAATCATGAGATACGCATGTGGCATCACTGGGAATTTTAGTGCTGCTATGGCAGCAACAGTGTTAGATTCCTGCTTTCTGAAGTATTAAAAACATTCAGTATTGATAGGTCTGAGTTTGCCAGCAAGTAGATTTACAGCCATATATGGGTGATTTTGTTTTACTTTATAGCTTAATGTAAGGCATCTTATTTCCTTGCATAGGATCCACATTCTAGCCTGAATTACTCCATTTATTCTATATTTAGTAAGTGATGGTGTAGAGGGTATTCGGAGCTAGTTGCAATTGAAATATTGTTTCACTGTAATACCAGCTGCCCACAGCCCCTTGTACTGTTAATACATGAATATTAATTAAGTACTTGCTGATCCTCTGTGGATCTGTAGCTGCTCTTCTCAGCAATTTGCATGTGCTCTTGTCTTGATCCAGCTCCCAGAGAGGAAGTCTCACAACTGGCTCCACCATCCATCGAAGCTGAAAAATCCATAAAGGCATAGTAGTATCTGTATTACTTATTTTCTACTATTCTGAAATCTATGGAAAGATAAATGAAAGGAGAGAAACGTGAAGAAAAGGTTTTAAGTAGCTGTTCTTTCTTCGAGTGGTTGGTACCAACATGCTCTGCACCCTGCACTCGGTCTTGCTGCTAGCCATTGTTATTCTGTGCTTTTCATTAACAGACAAATCAAATCGTTTGTATGCTGTATTAATTATGAAAAATTCAGTAACTTCTAAAGGTTGCTATATAAAATCTGCTATATTGAAGACAGTCAAGTTATATGCTATTTTCTGATAGCATAGAAAAATGATAGTCGTAGAGGTTACGAATTTGAAAATCCGGAACAGCAGAGGAACAGGGTTTGGTGGCAAAGAGTGCTCATCATCGCAGGGTGCTTCAGCGTTTGTGTACACCTGCTTGTGGTGATGTTGTTATAATAGAACGGTATAAATGAAATGCAATATAGCATTAGATATCCATGTTGTGGAGAGAATAGCAGCTATTAGAAAGCAGGAGACGGTGCTTAGATTCTGCAAGTATACCTGAAAGGAAGGTGGGAGCACAGATAATTCCCACTAAAGCTGACGGAAGCTGTTGGTTTTTGCTGGGATTGTACAGTCAAAGACTGACTGCATTCTTTTTCTTTCAGCATTGGGAGTCTAAACTATCCAAGTCCAGGCTCAGATGGGAGAAAAATCCTCCAGGAGCTGCATGTTATGCCATGATGTATCTAATCACTCACCTGACAACTTGGAAGCTGCGGATACGTTAGGAAAATCTGAGACTAAACAAGGTGTACTGAAGATGTGTGTGCTCATACGGGGAATCATTGCATGTTTTCACAGGTAGGATACCAGAAATGATTGCATATTTTTACAGGTAGGAATAAAGAGTTGATTAAAATCCATTTTAAATGAAAGAAGAATGTTTTGATTGTGAGTTTTGAATTCTTAGAGGAAAAAATCAATAAAGGTAAAGGAACTCAAGTCGCTGTGGACTAGCACTTTGCCAGTTTAAAGATTTTCCCCAGCTGGGAAAGTGGCCTTGTCCAGAGCCCCAGCGAGACAAGACGTGGGTGCGCAGGAGACGTTCCCCGCCTGGTGCTCGGGGCGATCTCTGCCCGGCGGCACCGCAGCCCCTTTCGCAAGCCGCGGTGCGGAGGCTGACGGCCCCCTCTCCCTGGGGGCAGCCACAGCTCTTCCTTCCCTGTTGGACGTGTTTGTTCGGGCCGGGTTTGGTGCCTTCTCCCCCGCTGCCTTTTCAGGGCTTTGGGCTCCGGCCAGCGCTTTCTCCTCTCCAGATCCTACACGCAGACTGGGCTGCCTCACTCATAAACTCTGGAAAGCTGGAGGAAAGGGATCCCTGCTAGGAGCGAGTGCTGGTGGTTCTTGCTCCTCCTGCCTCTCAGCAAATCCGGGCTCGGCAGTGACGGTAGCGCGTTGCGTGCCAGCAGGGCTTGGCAGGGACCTGGTCTGAGAGATCTGGCAGCCGATTTCGCAGTATGCCATCGGTCTGGCCGAGTTGTTGTGGAAGCAGGAGGGGTGGTTTTATTCCTGTGCAAGGGACACGCTCAAACTGTCAGTCTAGCAGCGTCCGTCGGAGCTGGCCTGGTGAGCTCAGCGCAGGGACACGGGGCAGGCGGGCACAGGGACTTGCCCTGCCACCAAGGGGAAGCGGGTTGGATTGATTTATAGCCCTGTTTGCTTGAGCTGGACAGCTTTTGTTGGAAAACACTCACTTAGCACTTACTGCGAGTCCACCACGCTAGAAAGATTGAAATGAGGTGTGCAGTACCGACCCCTCTGACAGCAGCAAACTGAGCCAGAAGCTCATTGCAGAGCAGTAGAGACCTCATGCCGTATCTGTCAGAATGGTTTAAAAGTTAGAGGAACTTTTTAGAAAAATGAAAGCATGTTGTTACTGGTTTAGGATGAATAAAACAGTAACCAGGAGGCAAGCGTTGAGATCAGGGGCTGAGCAGCGTTTGGTTCGGCTGTTGTGGTTTTCTTGTCATGAATGCTGTTTTATTATTTTGTGCGTGTCCTTACTTAGGCTTTTCATTCTGCATGAAGCGCTTCGTTAACGCTGTGTTACAAAAACGAAGTGGTGTTTTGTTTTGTTTTGTTTTTGCCTGCCTCGCTGCTGCCGCCTCCCCGGGCCGAGCCGAGCGCTGCCGCCGCTCTGATAGCGCTCGGGGAGAGGCTGCCCCAGCCGGGGATGTAGCTCAGTGGTAGAGCGCGCGCTTCGCATGTGTGAGGTCCCGGGTTCAATCCCCGGCATCTCCAGCGGCTCCTTTTTTCCTCCGCCCGCCCGCAGGGGCCGCCGTTTTGCCGGCAGGCAGCGGCGCCGCACGCTCCGGTGGCGGGGTGCCGAGCCGGGCCCCCGCGGCAGTGCGCGGCCCGCCGGCGCTGCTCCTTGCCGCCGGGCGACTGGACGGGGGCAACGGCAAAAGAGAGCCGCGCTGCCGTTGCCCACGCTTTAAAGCCGGCGGGTTTTCTGCCCCCAAAAAAGAAAGTGCATTGGCCGGGAATCGAACCCGGGCCTCCCGCGTGGCAGGCGAGAATTCTACCACTGAACCACCAATGCGACCTTCGGAGAGGTTCCTGACGGCTCCTTGCTACAACACTCTCTACAACGGCGTTTGGGTCTGTTTTCTGCATCCCCCACCCCCTTCCAGCTCCACGCTCACAATTAGTTTTTAGCTGCTCATTTCCAGGGAAAGATTGCTATAGAAAGTTGGTAACGTTTGTATACGTTTTTCCTCTAAAAGAAAACACCTACAGATCTTTATACTAAATCCATCATCGTTTAAACTTAAAAGCTTTCAGAGTAAGTAACAATATGTTTGTTCCTTTTATGTGCCACAGTTGCTTGACTCTGCTGGAGCAAGCCACCATTTCAGCGTTTAGAGGTTCACGTGGTCTGTTAATAAAGTAACCATGGTGGCTACGGTGCATCAACTTACATCTTTGTTTTGTCAATTGATGCAATATTATGGGTTCTGATATTTCAGTACAACAATATAGCATTGTGCAATGATGATTTATCAGTATAATGCCATTGCTTGCACTGTGATGTAATGATATCATTTTCTAATATAAATTATGTAAAACCTTGACGTTCAGGTCGTCTTGGACAAGCTCCCAAGAACAGCCATGCATGAGACAGAGCTTAAAGGAATGCAACATTACATGTTTCACATCAAGAGAAAAATAAGGCATATATCTATATAGATGGATATGGAGAGTATCTGTGATTAATTCTATGATGCTTAAGAATAGAGTCTGAATTGCATGAACACCTGTCCCAGTCATCTCAGGAAAGGTAGTAAGCAGGTGTTTTATTCTTGGTTGAACGGTAATTTAACACTGTGGATAATGTTCCAATTTCATGTGTGAACTTACATTAATAACAAAATATAAACTTGCCTATGCAGAGGACTGTGCTTATCAATCCTGAAGTTATTACCTAACTTCCCAATTGCATATTTAGTTCATCAAAGAGCAGCTTGTCAGAGAGTAACATAGTAAATTCTTTAAGTAGTGATTATTATTTAGGCTAATGCTCACAATTTCATCAGTCAGTCTTGAAAAGTTATTTTCCCAGACAAGCGTAGAACCAGAAATCCCATAACAGTTAGGCAGTGAAAAATATTCAAGGAATATATTATCCAAAATCCTAAGAAGACTCTAATTCACTATTTTAACATACCTGAACGTTAGTCATGCTGAGGTAAATAGCAGTATTTGATGAAATACTTTTTTTCTTCCTACTCTTATTCTCTCCCCTCCTTTCATCTCCGGTCGGCTGGGATCCTGCAAGGCGGGGGCTGCTGAGGGAGGGACGCCTCTGGGAATATCCGTGCAAAGCCGGCTGAAATTGCCAGAGCCCTGTGAAACAGAAGAGTCCTTGGGTTGGTCTCCCATGGCAGATCAAGGTGAGTAACAGAACAGGTTCCGTTTCTGTCGGATTAGTCTGTTGGAAAATCGTTTTACGGAGGATTGCCACATGAACATGACACAGTAAAAAACTCTGTGCTATCAGCAACCAACCCCGTGTCATCCCCGAGTAATAATGAAACCACTTCTGACAATAGTAGTTAATAATTTTGAGAACTGTTGCCCATGTCCATCAGACCACTTCTTGCATCTGTTCAGCACATCTGTGAATGTTGACTGAACTATTACAGAGAGCTCTGCAAATCAGATGGAGTTTGGCAATACACATGCCTCCCTGTAGCTTAACTGTTGCTCTAGGACATGCTCTGGACAGCTTTTTCAAGCTGCATGACACAGGCCCATGCTTACCTAGCCTTTAAAAATGATTGTATGTGGGAGGCTGCTGAATGAAGGAGAGAACTGAGACCTCTAGAATCAGAAAATGATGGTCCAGAGCCAGAACCGATGAAAAATTTGTAGT
The DNA here is from genome assembly GCF_036370855.1 of Dromaius novaehollandiae. Lineage (NCBI taxonomy): Eukaryota > Metazoa > Chordata > Aves > Casuariiformes > Dromaiidae > Dromaius > Dromaius novaehollandiae. The sequence goes on along the minus strand of NC_088104.1, from coordinate 1,313,169 downwards.
ATTGGCTCAGTTATTAATAATCTGTGCCCTAGTCCAAGAGGATTTGGAGCCTTTGGGAATTCATTTTCTCTATCAGCGTGATAGCTGGGGAGAATGCTCCCTGCAAAACCTGTGTGGAAGTTGTATGAGACGATTAGAGCAGTGCAGGAACACTAAGTGAAATAATGATCTTAAACTAAATTTAAGTGCAAGTGCTTCATAAAAACAAACATTTCTCAGTACCTCTTACCCATAAATCAATATAATTTTAGAACTTCAGTAGATGGCTTGAACGGCATCCAGAATCCAGCTTTATATAACAAGGCTATAAAGTCTAGGCAACTACTTTTAGCGAGATTGCTTAAAATGTACTTTTGTATGTTCCTATCCAATACCTGGTGAATGTGTGAGAGGAGTTATCTCATTAGAGACTCGGGTCATCACCGCTTCCATTCAGCTCCAACACTCTTTCAGGCAGCCGAGCAGATACCAGAGACCTTCAGCAGAAGCAAGGAGGGCAAAACTTATTATGGGAAGAAGGAAGCGGATTTTCCTCACCCTTTTTATCCCTCAAAAAGGGACAAATCCATTTTTTTCTCTCCCAGGTCACCTTTGGAGGAGCTCTGCCCCTGCTGCTTGACATGGTGTCTTTCCCCCGGGGCTCTCGGGGGAACCTGCCTGCACCAAGCGCCGTGTCACCGGGGAGGATGCCGTGGCTCAGAGGCACTTGCGACCTGAAACATTTCAAGCATATGTGACACAGGTGCAAGAGGAACAAGGTAGGGCCTGATAGGCAGGCGGTGGTAAAACAGCTCAAATCAAACCTAGGGCTGCAGGTGTGAATTACCTGGGGAGGGGTAAGCGGGCACCACTCGCTCCTTCCCACGTTGCGTGACGCCGTCTCGGCTGGGCAGCCACCCACGTCTCAATCAGTGCTGCACCAATCTCCATAGCAGTATATGAAAAAAAAAGTGTGATGCTACAATTTGCTCAGATTCCTCTTTTCATGTTGTGATGTGTTATGTGGAGTTCTTGTTAGAAATAATTCCTAAGGAATAATTCAGACTGACCTGAAATGCAGCATACCCCTTTGCAGAACAAACTGCCTGGTGATCTGTTTCTTATATTTAACTAACTAATGCTTAATCCTTAACATTACCAAACTAAGCACTTCTTATTGGCCCCCAAAATAATGAAAAATAACTGCAGACTTTTCAAAAGGGCTTCTAAAAGCCCTTCCAAATAAAGGTTTCCAAAGTGTACTCTTATCTCTGTTTCCACAGCACAGAAAATTTGCACCGTCCCTGGCACCTTCTCTGCCGAGTGGAATACACGCACATCGACCTGATTTTACCAGGCCACAGAGTAAGTTGGGCATTTAAAAATATCTGCCTTCTTAAAAAGACAAATGAATATATATTGTGTGGAGCCTTCAGCAAAGATTGTTGAAACAAAACAAACAAAACAATTGTGGTAATCTTTTAGGTAAGACTTATAATGTAGAACAACTTGTCAGTGCAGGTTAAAGTTTTAAGGCCTAGCAATTTTGACAGTGTCCCTTTAAGCACAGCGAAAGCACAGGGACTAGTAGGACAGGAAAAGGTCACTTGGTCACACGTATCTGCTGCCTCTTTTAAGTTTATCTCAAGACCCACGAGGCTTGTCCCAATTAATTATTTAAATACGTGGGGAAAATATTTCTGTAGATAAAAAAGTACAATCTTAAGTTCTGGGGAAGCTACAGGATGGCCAGTGTTGTCAAAAATAGCACTAAAAAGCAGCTGAGACATGATATCCAATCTATAAGCTTAAGATGCTAAGAGAAGTGATTTCTCTGTAGCAACATATATGTGTTTCTTTGAAACACATGTACAGTATCAGTGAAATGGGAACTTCCAGATTTTCACATATCCCTTTGTTTTCTGCTAAACAGTTCTGTATTGCAAAAGGTCACCAAACCCAAATTGACAAGGTACATGTGGTTATTTAAAATAACTTTATTTCCATAGACAACTATTGATTATGTGGTTAGCCATCCACATAAGTTTCTTACAAATATATGGACACTGCAACTCTTTGTCCCAGATATTATTCAAATACCTGTAAATGAAGGCGATCAGAGAAGCAATGATTGTGAAATGGATGTTTAGAAGAGGACAAGAGATTCACATCTTTTCTTTCCTTAGTAATGCATTGGAATGGCAGGCTAAGGCTTTCCAGGTGATTGTACATGTCTTCAAATGGGCTTTCTATGATTTTTCTCTGACTCAGTGGAGAAAATGTGTGGATAAAAAGCAAATGCACATATTCACTTGATATGATTTTGGTCTATCCCTGTTTCAGAGAAAAAAATAATATAGCACAAATTCCAGAAAGCCTTTTCCATTCCATCTTTGGAATATAATCTCTCCCTCTGCCACATATAAAGAGAAAGGAAATTTAAAAGAATTGTTATAATTTTGCTTCCTGCCACAACAAAAATCTTTAAACAACAAAAAATAAATACACTTAAATAGTCAAAACAATCTTGCTTTCCATAACATACTATCTTTCTTTTCTCTACCAAGCAAATTAATGTTCTCTATTAGATCTTAGACCTAGCTCAGCTGTAAGCCCCAGAAAAATACTCATACTCTACCTGCATTCTTGCACATTGCTGCTTTGCAGCAATGCCTATGCTACCGTCCCAGGGAGAGGCCAGTTAATTATTGTGTTTGTTCTGCAACAAATAATGTGACCTGTTACCTTATTCTTTTAAAACTGCAATTTTTGCATTTGGTTCTGTGACTCAGACCTGATCTGTTATCTTTATGCAACAGCAAACGATAACACATAATTATGATGATGACACATTACTTTTGTTTTAATAGAAAAATGAACCTCTTTCTCTTTTCAGTCACGCACACATGCGCACGCGCACACACACCCACACCCACCCACCACCATAGTGGATTTTCAACCTGTTGCGGTTCAAATGGGGAAATATTTGTGCAAACCTCCTACTTAAACACTAGCCACACAGCCCTGGTTCCGTTGGTAAGCTGAGTGTCTGCTATGAAGCAACACAGTTGGATTTCTGAATGACACTTGATACCAGCAGCCAGAGATGGGACATTTTTAAATGTTTGCTAGCCATGACTAAGTACTTTTGTTTTCCAAAGGTGGGACCTACAATGGCTCCTGCTTGAAAAATCTCAATAGAGAGATTCTGCTTCTGTTTCTGTCACTTCATTTCAACTTTTCTGCGATTATTATTACCCCTCATTCCTCACAAAGACATTTTCCTGAAGATAGAGTAGAAGAAAACATATTTGTGAATGTATGAACAGATTTTCTTCTTATGATACATAACTTTGGCATGCAGTCAGGAAATGATGATAATCTTTTTCTCTATCTTCTCTTGCTAATGAAGAGAAACTGCCTCTGGGGTTAAGGACAAAAGGTGAACTCTCCCTGAACACAATTTACACCTGCTGAGCACATGATTTCGGGCATCTAAAATTCTTGTCTTGGCAGGTGTCCCAGGGACCAAACCACATGCACAGATTAAGGAGGTAATATTTTCATCTAGACATTAAATAAAAAATAGACTCAAGAGGGATGAATTTTGTGATACTTCAAGGCATCTCATTTTTTGTTTAACCTTGTAAAAATCTTGCAATATTCAAACTTAGGAAGACCCATTTTACCAAGCTGTAACTAAGACAAAACACAGCTGTTGTTGAGCTTAATTAAGGGAGTCAAGAATTGTCCACCCCTCATCGGTTGGTACCTGGGTCTTGATTGTTTGGAGAACCTCTTCTGGAAAAGGAGTGTGAAATAAAGGTAATCTTTGTAGCAAGTTTCACTCATTCTTGGGTTCCCCTTTTGTGGGAAGAGTAGTACAGCTCTCATTTTATACCCCCTTCAAGATGTGGTTGGTTTGGAAGACTTTGTGAAACAGAGACGGTTGGGAATGCAGAATGTGCTCACTTGGAAACTGCCTATGTAGATATATTTTACCTTGATGCGCTCTCTTATTTTGAACCAACCCAAAGTTATCACAAATTGATATGGATAATGCAGCCATGTGTAGGTAGATCACAATCTTGTGGAGGGAGAGGGTAGAGTTTTGCCCAGTTCCAACAAGCATATGATCATGTTTTCAATATCGGTTAAGAGATGAATGAAGCTGCAAAATTTAGTGCCATGTTACTGTGTATATGGTAGCCATTTGCATCTAAAATTTTCATTCGTTGGATCACAGTGAAGCTATGAAAATTATTTACCCAAATTGCATTTAAATCCTCTTTCCTAGCCCCATTCCTTTCTCACCCTCTTCCTCCAGAAAGAAGAAAACCAATGCACCCACAGGCCTCCGGGGCTTTGTCTGGAGGTGCCTCCGTTGCCGTTCCTGCTGCTCCGTTGAGGTATTCCTGTGGATCCCAATCGAAGCGTACATATTTGAGCTGCTGCTCCAGATCATGTTTTGAGACATTACTCTGTCTCCTAATCTGTCTAGGATAAAAACTGCTTCCAGCATGGGTGGCCTGAATATCACTTAGTTTGCAAAACTTCTGAAATCCAACCCTTGGAGTTGTTTACTGACTTTAAATGCCACCTAGAGAGCTGATAGCCATACATTATTATTGCAGCTTCTAATTTAGCTCATCTAGTTATATCTGACCCTCTGTGTACATGTAAGAGGGAAGGATTGGGTTCCTATGGCCTCCTCAGATGAGACCTGTTGCTGACATTTAGCTGGCTGACAGGAGCTGGAGCGTGCCTCAAGGACACCGCGTGGGAGGGAGATGTGCCCCATCGCTCGTTGCAGCAGCAGGTTGTTTTTCTGTTCCTGATAGCAAACACGTCTCATGCTGCCTGCAAAGCATGTTGACTAAGCACTGAGCAAGGAAGAACAGCAATAAAGGCAGTTTCTGGGAGTCAGCCAAGTAGCGTGGTTAGAGACACATGCTGATCCCTGCATGTCTGGAAAGCAGGGAACCACGGCAGTACAATGCATACGGGACGCAGGGCTCCTGCATTTGTGACACCGACTACATTAGGCAACTGTTAGAGGCAGCATATAGACAAAGCTGGACTCATGGAGGTGTGTTTATGGATATAAACAGTCACTGGATCAGCTAGTGTTTTGGTCTAGCATGGAAAAGGAGATCCCAAACACTTGCAGGACCATGACTGGAGTGCACAAAAAGTGTAAGGTTGCAGGAAAAAGCGCAGCCAAAAGTTCAGCAATGAGTTTTGGAGAGGGAGGAAGATCCTGATGTACTATTAATTAGCGTCTGGCTTTCTCACTGCAAAAGAAGCAAGAGTTAGGAATGTCCATAAGACTCCCCAAAAGCATGGCCGTTTGGCAGCTCCCACAGATGAGCCGTCAGCTGTGGCCCTAGGAAGCTGGTGCAGCTGGGTATTGAGATGAGAAACAAAGGACTGTGAGAGACCTTAGTTCTTAACAAGAGCTCTTCCAAATCTTGTTGCTTGGTATCACAGAATAGAAGGTAGTAAACAGAATGAGGATATACAAAATTTCTCAAGGTATCACTCAGTCAGCCTGTGTGTCTTGCAACTCACGTATCAACCTTGAAGGGCAAGTGTCTAGTCTCATTCTTGGAAGTTCAAGACTGGAGATCTGCTATTTTAGAGAGCAAATGAGCTGGAACACTTTCAATTTAGAAAGCCCTCAACAGGAAAAAAAACAAGCCTGTATACCCTGTGCTGCAAAATGAAAGCGAGATCCACTCTGACCGAGCACTTGGTACTGCAGAGGATTTCCTCTCCCCACTGCTGCAAGCGCAGGCCAGCTTGTAGCATCCTGTGGTAGACTCCATCACCTGTGCCCCAAAGGGGTGGTTGTGCAGCATGGCTCAGGGTGGAAAGTTTGGCGGCTTCTACTCTACAAAGACTTGGATTAACTGCTAAATTCTGCTTCTGCCAAGTCTGGTAAAAATCAGTAGTTCAGCAGGGTTTCACAAGAAATTTCAGTTGAAGCAAGAGAGCTGGCAGATGCATCAAGTCACGGAGAGACAGACACAGATTGCATTTCTTAACCAGCTTCTTGCCATACTATAGCCACTGGAGAGGAAACAAAGTGAAAAATGTGACTCTGGCTCTATATATCCATTGTGCACTACCTGTTTTTTCCACAGATGGACTGTGAGAGATTTACTGTTTTTCTGGTCAAGAACTCTTGGATTTCCTCTGTGAATCATCCACATTATGAACACTATGACTCTATTACAAATCAAGAGACGTTGGAAAGGTCCTCTCTCTGGCCACAAATAGCGAGAATCTCTGGACTGCAATTTCATCTAGTAGACAAGTAGGGGAGGATCAGTGGCAGATAAATGGACGTTATATTAATGTGATAGATCTGTTTTCCATTAAATGGCTTTGTAATTTAGAGGGAAGCTGTCGGTGAGCAGAGCTAAACATCAGAAGAATTTCTAGGAGATAGTGATGATATATTCAATCAAATGGCCTCTCCTGGTTCAAGGCAAGGCCAAACCACCCCCAGAAACTAGAACATGGGGATCCAAGGTGTGAAGCCTTCCACGATGAGACCGCAGTGTCCGAGGCAGGTAGGATGGATCGGACCGTCAGGGTGTTTCACCCTTCAGTTAGGTCTTCACCCGAGGCAGCGCAACGCCCGTTACGGCCCTGCAACGCAGGAGCGTTGTACGCGCTGCCTATAAACCGACCGGCTGAGCGACGCATCACCTTCGGCGGTGGCGTAAAGGACAGATAGCCACCTCGCTCCTCAGCGCGCACAGCAGAACCGTCACCAGCCCGGGCGAGGAGGGCTGCTCCTCTCCCCCGCGGGGTCCCGCAGCGCAAAGGGGACCCGGCGGGAGGAGGCACGGGGCGCTCTGGATGTCGGGGTCTCGGCGAGAGGGGCACGACTGGCACCGTTACCTCACCAAACGCGGAGACCCTCCGGCTGGCGGGGCCGGGTGAGGGCCGTGAGGCCCGGTGGCCCTGCCGGGCTGTGGGCGGCCTCCCCCGGGGCCGGACCCCGCGGAGGGGGTGCCCGGGGCGGGCAGGCAGGGCGCGGCGCGGCCCGGCCCCGGGGCGCGCCCAAATATAGCCCGGGGCGGGCAGGGCAGGGCAGGGCAGGACGCGGCGCGGCGGCGTGAGGCAGCCGGGGCAGAGCGCGCTCCTTGCCGCCCGCCCGCCCCCCGGAGCAGGGCGCCGCTCCCCTCAGCTTCCCGCCTCCGGCGAGCCGGCGCGGCGGCCGCCGCCACAGCGCGGTAAGGGGCTGGGGGGGGGGGGGGGGCGGGGGCCGCAGCGGTAGCGGGGCCTAGCGCCTGCCCTGAGGGGAAGCCGGGGAAGCCGGTTGCCGCAGCCCGCCATGCCGCCTCCCTCCCTCCTTCTTTCCTTCCGCCGCGGCGAGGCCTCCCCCGGCCCGGCGGCGCGCCGGGAGCCTTGAGCTCCAGGGTCGCGGGCGGGCGGCCGGGCCGGGCCGGCGGGGCGCTGCCGCCGCTGCGGGAGGCCGGGGCAGGGTGGGGGCGGCGCGGAGGCGGCCGAGGGGCGAGGCAGGGTTTCCCCGCTCCCGGAGTAAGTTGTGGTTTTTTTTTTTTTAATTCGAGGGATTAATCCCGCTTTTAATTGGAGCTCGGGCAGGCGGGAGCCGGGCGCCCGGGGGTCTCGCAGCCGGGGCCTGGGCCGCAGCGCGGGCGCCGGTCGGTTCGGGCGCCCGGTGAGGCGGGAGTCTCGGAGCGGCCCGTGTTCGCCACGCGCGCCCGTGCCATAGCCTCGGGGCTGAGTTATTTCAGCTTCACAACCGCTTTATTATACGTTTATAGCAAGTGCATCGTTACGGTGTTCCTTTCTCTCCAAATTTTGCTCTAGGAAAGCACAGTAAGGGCAAAAGGGTTGTTCAGAAGAGTTTCAGCCCTGCCAAGGGCTACCCATGCCCTCCCTGTGGGTTTTTTTTTAATTTAAGTTTTTGGGAGTCAGGGAAAATAGGAAGAATGAAGGGGAAAAAATGAGTGTGTGGCTACATTATGAAAGCAGCGTAAAGTCCTTGGAGATATTCTGCCTTTCCGTCTGTCGTAGCCTCGCTCAGCGCCTGGGCACCCCGAGAACTTCCTGATAAACAGAGGCTGTGACTGTGCAGATGCAGAGGCTGATTTGGGGGCTATTTGCACACGTGCAAGCCTGTCTGTACAGCAAACGCTCTTTTTACAGAACCCTTTCACTGAATTTTCTTTAGCTAATAGAGCTAGTGGAATATCAAATCTCCTGTTATTAAAAACAGCATTTAAGTGCTGTTAATGTAGATGCTGGGCGTAGCATAGCTGTAGTAATGCTGATGAACTTCGGAAAGTAAAAATGGAGTTATCTCTAACTTGCATTGTGCACTTTTATGGGATCACTTCTGGGTGAGGGTATTTCTGTGTAATAAGTAACTGCTAAACTTCTTTGAGTCGTTCTCTTCTAACCAGTCACTTCAGTGAATGTTTGTAAGGCCATGGCTACATGAAGAAGTGCGTGTGTGTGAAGACATTGAGTTTGAAAATGCCCAGATTTACTACCTGCTGAATCTGCCATTTAGTGTGGGCTGGCATAAAGATGCATGGAAAGCAATCTTTTCCACCTCCTGCTGCCAGGAGCTGGGAGGTCTGTTTCTCCCGCTTTTGGGAGTGAGTGGCAGAGGGGAAGAAGTAATAGCATTTTTTTTATTTGCTGTCCAGCTTCTCACTGTGCTGCTTAACGTCTCCTCACTCCTGTAAGAGGTCCTGCCTGTAGTGACCAGTGCCTGCTGCAGCTTCCACGAGCTTTCTCAAGGGACAGAGGTATTAGATTGGCAGGAGGAGCTGTAGCAACAATGCCATCTCCAAGCTTGCAGGTCGCAGTCTACTTGTGCTTTTTTAAAAAAGGCTGGACAGCTGTAGAAGCAAGGACTGCTTTGCCCTGAAAACTTAGACTGCTTGTCTACTTCTGAATCCGTTACCACTACAAACTCCTGGATTTATCTTCTAGTGGTTCTTGGGTCATGATTATACTTCTTTGAATATCTCATTTTCATTTTCTGTATTTGCAGTCTCTTTCTGTAGTGAGCTCATTTTGAACCATTGCTGTTACTCTGTTGGGGTTTCCACCCTGAAAGTTTCTCTGCATCAGAGGTTTGCTCAGTTGTAAGTACTCTGACAGTAGCCTGAAGACTCTGAAGTTGCTTTGTAAAATAATCCGGTAACCATGGATAAGAAATGGGGTTGAGGATGCAGCTGTTAGTAGCATGGTGTATTTTTAATTGCAGTTATCAGACCTCTCCTTTTTCTCACTTATTTATAGGTACGGTTTCTCAGAAATGCCTAGTGATGAGGAGCAGTGACTGGGGATTAGTTGATAACTACTTGATCTGATATTTCAAGGTTTAACAGTTAAGTCGAAGCCATTATAGGCCCTTTCATAATGGCAATAAACTGAAAAGCTAATAATTAAAAAAACAGACTTTACCAGTTTTTTAACCTACCATTAGATACTATTTTCTAGCAGGCAGAAATGTGTATGTATATTATTATACACACATACACCTTGCATCTAATTTATAGTGTTATTTTGGTTGTGCTAACTGTGGATATACGCTTTGCTTAATTGTGTGTGGACATATATGCAAGCACAGGAGCACAGTAGTAATGACTTTGAGCTAGGCTTTTTTTTTATGTACTGTTTTCTTTAGTCGTCCATTACTATCTCCTATTCTGTCACTTAAGTTTAGAAAGCTGGAGGTCATAGGTTCAAACACCATTAGTGCAAAATGGAAACAGCATGTGAGTTCCTTTCAGCTGCAACAGTTTACTCTCGTCAGGTGCGGTGTTACAGTGCTTGCTTAAATACTGGCAAACAGGATTTTGAGAATTATTTTACCTCTAAAATATGTGGAGCTAGTCACAGGGGTCTGATAATCTGCTTGTATAAATTAGTTAAAATATGTTATGTATTGCTTGAGTCTGCATTTTTCCAGGGATTAGTTCTTACCTTTGTGGGTATGTCACTGAAGTTAATTGGGGGCTCATTTGTGTGAACAGGATTGCAGGAGTTGTTCTTCAGGAAGCAACAAATAGCTGTGCCAGTGACTTATCTGGGTGTGTACTTGTTGCTTTCCTTCCCAGAAGCTTCCAGGAGAGTGAGAGACCACTAAAAAGTAAACAAACATGAAATAAAAATTAGGATACAGGCTGGAAACCCCCCCCCCCCCCCAAACTCTGAACCAGATCAGACAAAAGTGGGGATACCATCCTTTAAAGGAGGAAGACTGAACCAGTATCAGCTGGTGAGACCAACAAAATCAGCTGAAAAGTATCAGCTGGAAAGACCAACAAAAAAGTGAAGTTGCAGGAAAACATACATAGCAAAAAGTAGTTTTAACTATTGGCAAATATAACAGCTAAAAGAGGTGTCCAAAATATATTTTGAGCTTACCTCCCTGTACTGCTTTTTCATTTGGAGAGGAAAAAGAGAACAGTAGTTTTGACTCCAAAGAAATCCTATGTGGTCCTTTTTTCTGAGCAGAGTATTGGGACACATCGCACTCTAGTGCCTAAATACTTAGTATTTACTATTTATTTAGTATTTACTTAGTATACTTAGTAACTGCAGTATGTCTTGTGCCACTGGATGTAACTAAGGTTCTAATTTGGGTCTTTACAAATTACTATGGGATCATTAACAAGGCTGCAGTTAGCTACAAAAGCACACTTTCGATCTTTATTTCCTGATCCTCTCATCTTTCTATGCCTTGGTTTGTTGTGGAGTGTCTTTTGAGCATGTGAGGAGGACTCCTTTTGGATGAAGCTAAATGGGAAGGTTCCCTTTTGGAGTGCATCTCCCATGCTTCAGCTGCTTCAGGGGTATCTGTGGGACCAGACTGGAGCTAGTTGGAGGTGAGCTGTGCAAAAAGTGTGCATCACGGAGGCTGTGTTCTCGGCACCAGCTGTTTTGCTCTAGGCGCCTACTCCTGGTGTGCCACACCTTTTGCTAATGGAGATGTAACCTATTTTTTCCAAAAACAATGCTTTATAAAACAGTATTATGTAATGAAAAACAATTTTAAACCAAAACTATTCTACAGGAGCACAGCATTTCTATTATAAAAATACTCCATATACCTAAATAACATTGCTTGAAATAGGTTTGCAAGGGCCCATCTCAGCTTTGTTGCAGTGGGGTTTCAAAACACCCGCTGAACCCGCCCTGAAGTTCTGCAGTGGTGGTAGCAGCGGTGCAGCCTGGTTTGTTCCTCTGCTGGCTGGCTGGGGACTCCTGATTGTGACCCTTTTTGCTTGCTTTGCATGTGCTTTTTGTGGGTTGCTCAAACTGGGCATTAATCGTGATTTCAAGATGTTGCTGAGTGCTTGCCCCTCCCGTTGGATTAGATGTGCGTGTACTCATCAGACCTCTCAACCTTTACCCTGATATAGGAAATTAGACTACTTCCTTGACACACCTAAGTAATTACCTAATTTGCAGCTATCTTTAGGGAGGTGCCTCTTTGTATATGCGGCTTCATGCCCATCATTGTAATGGGCAAAACACTCTTTTCTAAAGCTTTCTCCTCTAGCATTTGGCTAGAAGAAATAGCTGTAGGGTTTATTACAGTGATTGGTTTCATAGTATTTGTAAGTCTGTATTGTCTGTGGGGGCAGGGGATTTGTGGTTGGTATTAACCCCCACTAATACAGAGAGCAGAGAGGGAGAATGGCTGTTTGAACCATCTAAGCTGAAAGACAATGTTGGCACAGGAAGAAAAGGGTATGAAAATCATCCTGCATAAATTTAGTCAGCAGTTAGGCCAGAGATTAGGTTTCCCGCTCCTTGGATGGCAGGTTTTGAAGAAATCTTTCAGTAGGACTGGGAGGAGTTTAAATAGTTGTATGAAAGAACTTAATAGATATGTTACGATGATCATATGATGTGAAAGAAGCCCTAAATACGTGATGACCTCAGTTTCTTTGCATTCCCGTTAATTCTGAAGCGCAGTGCCTGGAACTGTAGCCATTAGTGTCAGCATAGCTGTTACTGTCAGTAAGTATTGCCTCATGCACTGAAACTTACTGCTTTTTTGGCAAGGTTATTAATATCTGAAATCCCAAGAAATATTTGTAAATAAGAATTCTTTTCTTCATTGCCTGTAAGACAGGTTTAGATATGCCTATGTCTCTGGATCAGGAGTGGGGAAAAAAAGTAGTTAGGTTCAAAAAAAAATAGATGGACAATGGGAAGAGAAGCCTAGAAAGTTTGCTTGTTATTGGGTGCAGCTTAGAGCAGCTGGGACATTAGCTGATGTGTGGTGGGAAGATCTGTCAGCTGTGTACATAAAGTAATTAAGCAGTTTAAAGCAGTGGGGACCATGAGGAGGAATGAGGATGGTATGGCTGTACTTGCTTTTTCTTTTTTGTTCTTGTCATGCATGGCATGCAAGGCAGCTGCTTTGGGGCATGATACCCAAGCTGGCTGCCTGTGCTGGAGCGTGGGAAGGATTGTCCTCATAACTTCTTGTGTGGTTAGTTTAATTAAAAGTGCTGTAACTTGTGTTTGAGAACCTGAAGTAGCCATCAGGGGCTTCGAGAGGATCTGGAGGTTGCGTTCTTCTGGTGACGGGTCAGTGTTTGTGCCTGCTGGAGCTCTCCCATGATGTGTGGTTTCACTTGTAGATATGGCTTATGCTAATTGTGTTTAGAAGTCGTGCTTCCCCTGGTAAGATAGAGAGCAAGTTCTGGTTGCTGTTGGAAGTGTTTCTTTGTTTTTATATCGTGTGTGTGTGTGTGTGTGTGTGTGTGTGTGTGTGTGTGTCTTTGTTACTTAACTTAGAAATAGCATGGCAGAACCTGGGAGATTACAGACCCGTATAAACTGAGGACAAATCCTTGGCGATTGTGAGGAGTGTTGCAGAGGAAGTATCTTTAGTTTTGTTTGATTGAATCACTTGCTTCTAAAATGCTTGCTTCAGTTAGTCTGCTCTGACATAGCCTTTTGGAAAACAAACAAAACCAGCTACGTGAAAGCTGGTGGATGGTCGTGCTATGAGAAGGGAGATCAATGTGACTATTTTCTGATTACATCCATTCCTTTTTTTACCTTGGTTTTGGCTGTTTCCTGCATTGATACAACCTGCAAGCTGTCAGTAATGTGCTTTGAGAATCATACTGCTTTAAATTCAAGTTACCCACAATAAGAATCATAATTACGGGCTGTCTCGCTACTGTTTAACTCCCTGTCACAGTGGCCACCTTCATAAGCCATCCTGCAAGCAGGATCAAGAGCTGGATGGACAGGGAGCGGAGGGTACCAGCTCTAGCTGGTGCAAGAGTTTTCCGCTGCCTCGGCTTCTCCCCTTGGCCTGGAGCGGTAGTGGTCTGGGGCGTTCATTGTCCAAAACCCACCTGGAAAGCTTTGGGAAAGAAAGGAAAACATTAAATTGGACAGCAGTACTGTGCCGATGGCAAGTTATGCAAACTGTAGTGGTGATGATTATAAGTTTTCTATTTTTGAGTCTTCCATTGAGTGACTCACTTTATTAGATGTGTTCATTTAAAATGGAATGTGCAGCACCCAGATTCCATGGTAATGGCCTCATAAAGCACTTAAATATACAACATAACAGATTGGATTACTTCTCTTAATTTAACAGGTTTTGCGTCTCATACACCATGTCTGATGGCAGCATACAGGGCGTCACACACTTATTGCTAAGCTTTACAGTTTGTATCCATCTGTCTCCTCGTTTTTGCTAAAGTAGTCGTCTTTCTTTGATCTCTAACTTGTGAGATTGCGTCTGAATTTTTCTTCATACCCCCTCCCTTCCCCGCTTCCTCTCCTTCTTCTCCCAACTTTGGCTATGCACTTCTTAGATCCAGCCCAATATCTCAAAAATAAGAACAGAACTTGGGTACAGAAATCCTGGATGTTGCGACACTGATTTCCCATCCCCTAGCCACCCTGAGCGGGAGCGGGGGCTCTGATAGGTAGCAGTGCGTTGTCTCGGCTGCATGGAGTTGGATGCTTCAAAATAAGACCTCAGAAAATAGGTTTGCTGTCTTGGCACTGCCTGGGCTGTGCCCTGTGGGAGATCACAAAGACAAGTCACTTCTAGAGTTTGTATTGCCCTACGGAGAACTGCAGGGAGGCAGACTTGTCCGCATGGGGTGTCACCTTCAGAAACATCTGCTGGAGGTGGGTGTTGAAATTGCTTCCTTAAGAAAAGCAGAATGGAAGCTGCACTCTGTTTTTTCTAAATATGGGGGAGAAAGTGAAGTGAAAGAGCTGTCTCTATTGGATGCACTAAATCAGTAGGTGGAGCACTTGCCTGTGATGTAAGAGATTCAGAGTCTGTGTCGAGGCTCGGACCCGCAGAGCTCGCTGGGGCTGGCCCTTGCACCACTAGCCCTGGGCTCTGGGTGGGAGCCGCCGAGGGAAGCGGTTGCCCCCCGGGGAAGACGCGGTTGTTTGGCTCAAAGCAAGCGTGACTGCAGGTTAGTGGTCGGGAAGTGCAAGGCAGAAGGCAGTGGCTGCTCGTGTGAAGACAGTTTGTGTAAACTTCTTTAATTTTGGAAATTGAAAGTTATCATTGGGACAAATTCATGCTTTTAAGTCTCCTGCGTAATTTCCATTTCATGTAGACTTAGCTCTCTTTTTCCCCTTTGTATTTCCTTTGAAGTTTAAAGCCTATTTCTTATCACAAATCTCTTAGTAGGTGGAGGTTTGAACCACCGTCCCGGTGACTGTTGCTGCTTGGCTGGTTCCCTGAGAAGCACTTCCTGCGGGTTACTTAACCCGCTTGGACGGTTCACGCTGTATGCAACACGCTCTTGATGGTGTGCAGCTTGCTGTTCCCGTGGCGGTGGGGAGCTCCCTGCTCCCATGCGAGCTTGCTCCAAAGCCTGTCGAGGACTTCGGTCAACTCGATTCGAGGGCATAGGTCCAAGGTGTGCCGTTAATAACCTGTTCTGAAATGAAGGCTAAGGCTTACTAAAAACGTGGTGATTTCCAGGTTGTAGAGTTTTAATGTTCCAAGTGCAGCTTGACACTGGTTGAGCCATTTTCAAAAATTACTCAAAATATGTGCATTATGGAAAGATAACATGTCTTACTGCATTACTTCTGGTGCTGTTTGCTATTATCATTTCTATTAATATAAAATTCTATTGAATTTCCATCGTTTCCAAGTAATTGATCCCAGGCTTGGCAGAGTATCAAGTTATATAATAAAACTTGCAATAATTCTTTAGTCTAGTCTCTCCTTCATGTACGTAGTGCTCCACGTACACTCTTCCGTTGTAATTGTGTGGACTAGGACTACATTCTTCCTCATTTCAGCAGCTTTGCATAACTGTCATCTTCTGCTCTCTGGTTTCTCCTGTTCTGTGCTTACGGTAGCCTTCAGCAGCTATTCTGGGACATAACTTGAGGAGAAAATTGCAAGCGGCTCTTTCACAGTACACATGCAAAGGACTCTTAATTTTTTGGGTTGTGTGTGCTGGGTGCACTCATGCCTTGGCCGTGTCCTGGTGTCCCGATGTGGCAGTGTTTAATCAGCCTTCCTGTCCAGAGGAGATACTTTTGCATGCCACTTTCCGCATGCGTTGCAGTTTCTTTTGAGGAGAAACCTGGGCGTTTGGGCAGGGAGAAAGGCCCGCACGCTGGGAGGCCCAGGGAGAGCCTGCGAGCGGAGCACAGCAGCCTGCCACGTGCGTGCGGCGTCCCCGTCGGCTGCGTGTCTCGGGCTTACTTATCTGGAGTACCAGCTAATACCTCCCGTTCAATGCAGCCTAATCCAAATACAGCTACTGGTAATTCACAAATACAGACTAATGGGTTCGCGGGATGAAGCTGTGACATTTTGGGTTAGAAAGCATTGTCTGTAGGTTTGAATGCCTGTCTGGCTTTACATTGGAGTGGCTCGTGTTAAGCTGTATTTTCCTTTCTGTCTCTTGAATAAGCTTTTCTCGCCAATGATGAACAAGATTTATGTGGCAATTTGAACAGCTGGTCTCCCGGGAGTGTTCTTTTCTCTGAAGAATTGCGTATAATCTGGCTATCAGCTCTGCGAGGAGAGCTAATGATACAAAGTGGAGCTAATAATACAAGTACCAAACCGTCAGGCGAGTAGGGGATAGGGCCTTTATTGACAGCTTGCTGTTGGGACTAGAAGCTCTGGCTGTGTGAGGGATGCTAAGCATGCAAGTTCCTTCAAGTTGTTATCCTGCATAATGAAGTTGTTGTGGCAGAATTATTTTTAGTGGCATATCTGATTTCATTTTGATGTGGTTAGGATAGCTGTGTCCGCAGTGAGAATGGTGTGATAGACCAACACTGGAATAATGGTTGAATGTGCCTTATGCAGATGCACTATCGTGCTTCACTGCGGTAGGGCATGGACCTTGCTGTTTGCAGCACTTAGTTGCTGTAAGCAGCTCGTGTTCGTAAGAAGGCTTGTCATAGCTCTCTGCATGCTCTGTGTACACCAAAAAATGGGGCTCGCTTGTGGGAGGAAACTATGGGGCAGTTGGATCATGCTGTGACGGTACTTGGGCAGCCAGAGTTACATTCTGAGAATGTTAGACTTGGACAGCAGAAGCGGACACCACTCCAGTCTGATCCTCCCCGAGACTGGTGCCTTTGCTGCTTTGAGCAGCTTCCAAACTGCGGCAGTTCACAGCCTGGTCTGCACGTAGACTCGAGCCACTCTTGCAGTGAGTGGGTTGCCCCGTTAGCTGTACCCAGCACGTGTTGCTGTGGGTCCACAGATCAGCTTGGGGGGAAAACAGGCAGGCAGGGAGCAACCGGCTCAGCTCTCCACGCCTGCCCCTTCGTGTGGCTGCGCATCAGCCTCTTCGGGCACCGGTGGAGCGCAGCAGGCTTCTGCATATGCTACTTTGCACGCTGGTTTCTGCAGGGTAGCAAGTCTCGTTGGTGGAAACCTGAAGGTGGAAAAGGCTAGTAGGTTACAAGATTATGGTATAATAAACGGCGTTCTGAAGACTGTACGTGTCTCATCCAGAATTGTCAAGAAACCAGTTCTGAGTAGGAGCTTTCACTTGAATTTGATAATCTTCTAACTTCTAAAGTCTGTCTGTCCTTTAATATGTACAGAAGACTGTTTATTGCATGTAACTGGCAGTGGACTCTGCAGGGCTCCTAATAGAGATTTTTGTGTAGAAAACTGCTAAATAAAAGCTGTTAGCCTCTACAGTTGTGGAGTCAGCTGTACTGTGGTAAAGCTGATGACAGAGATGCTCCAAAGCTCTTAGATCAAAGTATGTATCGTGCTTTTTATGAAACCAGTACTACTGTCTGGGAAAGCAATTGTTTATTTTTGTAGTTAATGAATGAATGAGAAGTTACGGTGTTATAAGAACAGGTTGCCTGTTGCTACAAGTGATATGCCACTGCAGGGTTATTCTGAAATACGTCACGTAAAGTCAGGATTAGGTAAGCTAGCATCTTGGGCTGCTGCTCCCTGGTGGGAAGCATAAGGGAAGCGGCATGGTCAGCTTCTCCAGCTGAAACTTGGGAAGGATGGACAGTGGGAGACGTGGGGTCAGCGCCTGCTCCTTGCGGAGGCTGACTTGGAGGTGGAAATGGGTTAGATGTAGCCCTCTTTGGACAGGAACAGGTGTAATATTAGTTATAACCTTGTTATTGGGCCAGTGCCAGAGAATAACTTTTTAAAAATCTTAACCAGAACACGCTGGTATCATCTGAGGAATAGCATACCTTCCAATTTGTTGGGAAAAATGGCCCGAGGCCATTCATGTAACTCAGAAGTATAGTCAGTGTATGGCTTATTTTGTGTGTGTGTGTGTGTGTGTGTGTGTGTGTGTGTGTCTTTTTTTAAGTTCATGCAGCATTGTTATGCACAACTTAAAATATCTGCTGAACAACTCTTTGAATTTGTACTTTTTCTTCATATATGCAATGATATTTCTTATGTGATTCATAAGGAGAAAAGCTTTAGATCTAGGTTGATGCACTGAGAGCTGTTTAACCCATAACTAAAGATAAGTAAAGGTCAACTGAATGAAAGACTTAGCTACATTATTTCTTCAATTTTAAAATCCTGGATTTTTTTTTTCAAAAGTGTTGAAAATGTATGTTAAAATGGTTTATTAAAACATACAGTCCTAAGATCATGGCTTCCTCATTTTAAGAACAAAAATGAAATGGATTTTAAAGTTGTCTTGGAAACTGGATTCCTAAAGTGAACAAGTGTAGGAAATGATCACTGAGGTTTTATTCAGTTGTAAGCTGGTATACCTGATGCTGCTCTGCCTTCAGTCCTGCTGAAGGAAAATACAATGGTTTAGCTCTGATATGTGCCCTGTCTTCAGAATGAAGTGTCAATGAATAACGCATTTGCTTATTATATATATCACCTTCTGCAACAGTTCTTAGCTTCTGAGTACAGTTAAAAGCAAGTGTTGTTTGTTTTTAAAGCTGAGTTTAACTCCAAAATAACCCTGGCTCAGCTCTATCCAGAGATATAACTTATGTACTGGAAGAAATGTATTTTAGTAAGGCCATATATGAGCCATTCTGTTGGCTCAAATAACTAGAAATGTTCAGGTCTCCTTGCCTGATCTAATATTTTTTTTTCCCATTTATTGCAGTGTTGACTTAAAACATGTGTTTGTCTGACACATTCTCTTTTACCTCTTCTGTTTTCAAACTGTTCAGACACATACTACGTGTCCTTTGTGGGCTCTTGGTTGGTTCCTGACCACGTGCAGATCCGCTGTGGGTTTCGGTGCGGTGTTTGCTTTGCGTGGGAGCCACGTGTCAGACTGACAGTTCAGCTGTGTAGGTGAGGTGGTGGCTCAGTCTGTCCCACGCTGCAAGGGGCTGAACAAGAAGCCGGGACTAATTATCTGTGCTTTGTGTAGCTCCCTCCTGTAGGCTGCCGTTCTCCCAACCTGTGTTTAATGCTGCAAGTTGGAGAGTGATTTCTCCTTTGGGGAAGGTGCGGGCACTCCGCGCTTAGGAGCATGTGGGACTGCTGTTGCCATCCAATATTGGCTGCTCACCTATATTCACACTTAGCTTGTTAATGAACTGTTAAGAGTTTTGTTGAACTGGAACAAGCAGGGACTCGTGTTTCAGAGTTACCCTTTGTCACTGAACTTGATAGAAATACCGCAAGGATACGCTTCCATTTGCTTGCTTGAAGGCCGGTAGGTTTTCAGTTAGGCAGGCTGCCTTGTCGGGAGATGCTGATCTGCTCTTTTTAATTCACTTGGATTCTAGAGCATATTGTGTTCCCAGGACCAACGTTTACAAGCTAGAGTTTCGTAGTCTGATTGAAAGTGATTTCACTCCTGCTGCGTAAGGTGCATGAAACGGCTTCAAGATTGCTGCTAGCCTGCAGCCCGAAAGCGTGGCTGTCATTCCCAGGGATCTGAAGAAAACTTACGGTAGGAATAGACCGTCTGCAGAGTGCTTGGGTAACGTGCGTGTATTCACCACCACCATATGTTGTGTACCACTATAGGCAGCGTGTGAACTGAGGTGGAATTGCCTTATTTCCTAGGGGATTGTAAAAGTGTGGCGACGGCAATGTGAGCTTTCCAGCTGCAGGCTTTAGCTTTGTGGGGTCTTGAATCTTATATTACATTGCACCTCCGTGGGCAGCCGCAGCCGTTTCCAGGTGCGTGGAGGTGATGCTACACGAGCTGTCTCTGCCCACGGGCCGAGGGCTGTAGGGCGGCAGGTTTCTGGTGGCGTGTGCCCGCGGTGCTGGGGGTCGCTGGCTCCTGCTCTGCTGTTTCCAGAGCTGGCTGCTAGCTTCTGAGGCTGGTCTTCCACTTTTTTTTCCCCCACCTCCTTCTTGCCTTTCCCTTTTACTCCTCCCTGTTGTGATATAAAGTAAAGATGAAGTAGGTCCTTTCTGAGACTGAACTACAAAGTAAATGGAAAATGTGATCATACTACATACATCAAGGAGGATATCATTGCTGATAGGAGCCTTTAAAAGCAAACCTGCCGCTTATTAGTGCATGCTACTGTTCAGAAAAACCTTTATCGAGATATGGGGCTTGGAAAGCTTTTGCATCCAGTAACTGTGGTGGATGGCCTTTTTTTTTTTTTTTTTTTCCTCCCTTCATTGAATGTGCTGCAAACAAAGCACACATAATTTGCAAGTCTTATTGGCAGGATTTTTTTTTATATGTGATAAGGCAATGACCTCTACATGTCCCAAAACTCTACAGTAACAGCTTGGTTGGTATTTTTTGAGCCTTGAAACACATGTAGCATAAGACCGGTTTAAAATCCTTGTACGGTTCCTTTTTGCCTAAAATCAGGTTGACTGAGTTAAGAATGATACTGTCTTAAAATGAAGTTTTCTCATTTGGCTTGTGTTAAACATGTTTGTCTTTTTTAAGTTATGCTAGCTGAAAGAACTAATAGGAAAAAAGGATCGAATATGTACAGATGTATAGTAATGTACAGTATTTCATGTTTAATTGCATTTACAAGACCAAAGTAGTAACTCTTCAGTTGTAACTCAAGTTTACTGCAGTTTTTTTTAAAAAAAGCTATACATTGCCAAAAGTAATACTAATACAATCTAATCTGATATATTTAGTATAAAACCCGCAGTAGTCAGAGGAGGACGGTGCTAAGCTCACTAGGTCGGATGCACTGCGTCTGGCCTGCCGCTGAGATAGGGACACGGTGACGTGACTGAGATTTTGGGGCTGGGTGGCTGCTTCTCGGGAGCAGCGTGCCGGTCCCTGCTAGGAGAGAGGAGGAAAGGCCGGGTGCCCTCGCAGGGCTTTGGGAAGGCGTCCGCTCCCGGTCGCTGCCGGGTCCCGGCTCGGAGGGACGCGGGCGCCGTGCTTTGCGTGGGGACAGCATAGTGCTAACGCGGTGGATCGCGGCGCCTGGCACAGAGGGGCAGCAGGTCCCGCTGGGCGTAGAGCCCTGGGATCAGGGAGCAGCTGCCTCCCCAGACCCCGCAGCTCCCGGCCCCGAGCCAGCCTTGCTGCGCTGCCAATCTGCTGATGTCCCGGCTTTGGCACGGGCTGTATGCGTTGCTGACTCCGCTTCAAGCTTTAAGCGTGCTGGATCTCTCGTATGGAGTCTGCTTTGTGAATCTGGGCCATGGACAAAGATGTCTTCACAGCCTAAGAACTTGGAGCCCTGACTGAAGTCGTTCAGCCTTGACGTGTGTTGTTTCTGATGGGACCGGAGCTGCCCGGTGCTGGCAGGATGGGTTAGGTTGTGCCTGCTTAAGATTCAGGTCAGTTCCACGCAAATTTCTCATTCAGCGTCCAAACACTGGGTCTTTTAAGAATTTGCCTGACCCACATAAGGCTGGTCTTGTACCTCTGCAGCAGGATAGAGTCCTGCGCTAATTTCAGGCCACTTACTCTTCTCCACCGTCTTTGCTGCTGCCGCTTTTCTCTGAAGCACCCATTCCCTAACTCTCCGTGCATCCTTCTGTGCCGTTCCTAGGCGGGACGGGCTTTGCTGGTGTGTAGTGCGTGGTGGGACCACAGCTCTTGGACTGAAAGCGGGGTAGAGTGTTGTTGAGAGAACGTGGTTGTAGAGATAGCTTAATGGGATGGGAGGGTGACTACAGGTGATCTTGTCAGGCAGATCAGCTGTTCTGTTGCAACAGGGATTTAGTGACTGTCTGACTGATGACAAGGTGTTCTTCTGCTTTTGCCACAGTACTGTAAGCACTTGTCACAACATTGTCATTAGTTCCTGCAAGTGCTCGATTCTACGTTGTCTAGACTCTAGCATGGTAAAACCACCTATTAATTTTTATCTTCTTTTCTTACAGTAAAAAATGGCATTTCGGAAGGCAGTAAAAGGAACTGTTCTCATTGGAGGAGGTGCCATAGCAACAGTTTTTGGCCTCTCTCAATTTTCTCAGTATAGAAACAAACACGTAAGTATTAATTACGATTTCTGATAAAATATGAAACTTAAAATCTGTTTGAGCGTATGTTAGCCTTATACAAATAGTTTTGTTTGGGAAGGAATGCCAAGAGCCTCTCAGCTTGATTTGGTGGGTGCAAATGTAGAGGACAGCATTAAATGATGTTTCACTACTGTAGGTCTTAAAGCAGTAGGAAAGTCTGATTCTTATAAATCATATTTAATGTTTTTGCTTAAAAAATGACCTTTGTATAATACTGGAACTTCTACTTAGTTGCAGGAGGAGTGGAATGTATGAACTGAAGTATAAACAGTAAAATAGCTCGAGCAGTATTTTCAAACTTAGAAGCTTGAAGTAAAACCACTAAGGCTACCTCTGAAAATCTCAGCTTCACAACAGTAACTGCTGCAGCTCTCTTTGTCTGAAAAACATGAAAACTGGTTTAGGATGGGATCTCTCCCCAGTGGAGCCAGTGGAAGGGCTCCTGTTTCTGGTGGGCACTGGTCTCTGCTTGGATGGGTACACTCTGGACACAGTTCGGTGGTGTTTTTCAGGTCATTAGGGCACATTGACAGAATAAAATCACAGAGAGGTAAAGGGTGATGCTAAAAACACTGTTAAAGTAAAATAGTGGTGGCAGAAAGAGATGCAGTAGATTCTGGTTTCAGTCTGTGGGTTGATTTGTGCTGTTGTAAGAAATTCCCTTGCATAGCTGCTCCTTCAGGTAGAATCAGAATAGCCATTTTGCCCCTACCCATTTTTTCAGTGCAGAAGCTAATGGAAAAGGAGTAAAAGGAACATGAGTGTTATGGACTGGCTTCAGGCAGAGCTGGTGTTGATCAACAACTACTGTCTTTGAGCAAATACATACTCATTATGTTTGTACAATTGTGCTGTGCTTTAGAGCTGTAAAACAATTATGTCTGGGCTGAATAGATGTGCATATAGGAACATGTTTTCTGATGTTATATGTAAGCTCTGAGATTGGCACCTCACCTTTGGCAAATCAATGGAATCAATGTTCCCTGAGCTGTTCAGTTAAAGTAGGTGGTATAGTGAGAGCCCTGATCCTACTTGCTTCACTTTGGGTTTGGAAATAGAGCCTAATCCCTCAGCGAGCCACCTCCTTCTTCCTTTGAGATGATACCAGTTTTGGTAGCTGGGTGAGCAGGTGCTAATCTTGTATGGTGTTTTTTGTTTCTCACTTTCGAAATTTAGTCAGCTCTATAGCCTGTTAAGTGTATGAAGTGCTTAGTTAACATACATTTACTATACACTGCTGTTCAAATTGGGCAAACTTAAAATAGGAATGAGAGTGTATCTTACCATTCTAGTTCAAGAAAACCAGGGAGTGATGGGAGCCCGTTCTCACTCAGCTCCAGAGAGGTGAAGGTGTGTACTATTGCTCTTAATAAATGATAATCTGAAACTTCTGGATGTTTCCTGTGGAGGAGGAGTAGCAGCTGAGATAGTGGGAAAGCAAATGGGATGACTCATTCCCGGGGAACCTAGCCGGAAAGTAGAGAAGCCAGGATCCTTGTAGCTTCAGATATACTGTTGCAGAAAATAAAATCTAGTGTTTTAAGTGAGCTTCCCATTCAGCTGCCTGTCTTACACCTGGCTGATATTACTGCTTCTAACTCTCTCTGCAGTCTTCATCACAAGACTTTACAGTCTGGCCTCATTACTGTCAAAATGGTAACTTCAAAGTTTAGAACCTTAAATAATAAGTGAAGGAGTTTGAAGGGAAAACAGATCTGGATGATAAATGTGTCCTCATAACTAACTTGTTATGTATGTAGTATTCCAGAATTCAGAGGATTCCCCATTTTGTGCCATTATTGGATTGTCATTATGAATTTCCTGAGCAAGATTAAAAATCTGAGAATTTGATCATAATGTCAAAATGAAATACCAGTTGTCCTCTGATTTCTGAACCTATTGTAATGTGTAGAATCAGTTTACAAAGGATCTGTGAAAATTTCCAGCATATGTATAAGCAAATGGATCTGTCAAGTGAACAGCATGTTGTTTTCATGTTGTACCAACTTGCGCATTTCCCATGTGATGTCCCTTAAAGCTGCTGCCTTAAACACCTAATATAGGGCAGCAGGTGGAACATCACTGGAGGGATTGACACAAAGGAGGACAGTCCATTTGTAGTGTTGACATATCTAAGCTGTGGGCATGTCCCCCAGCCCAAGTGTCCTCTTTTTAATAATGCCTGCCAATCAAATATATGCTGGGGCAAAGATCTTGTCTTCCAATGCCAGGGAAGGATGTTGCCCCAAGACGTGCACTAATTGGCTACACACTGTAGGAAATCTCTGGTTATTTCAAGAACAGGCTCCGTCACATAAGACAGGAAGATAATTTGAGTGAACCAGCATGCTCACTTCCCCCCCATGTTCTGAAGTATTTCCTCCCGCACTCTGGCTCTGGGTGTCTGGGCTGTGGTTAGCATCCTGGGACTTGGGGTGTCCTGGTACAGAATATTTAACACACAATAGAGCTGATGTATTTTACTTTGCTTCCTGTGTTCACTCAGCAGGCGTTAGCTGCGTCTGCGAAACACTCGGCTGTCCTGGGTAATTCCGAGGGAAAAGCTAAAGGATTTTTTTTGGGTAATTTATTATATATACACACACATTATATATATGCTTACATTTTGGAGTGTAGTTTTGCAACAGCAATTGAGGTAATATAACGAAAGAATATGCATCTATGTATACACATGCAGGCATAAAGCAGTGTAGTAAATTGCCCTTCTTGTGTGTCATTTTCTGACACGTGTGGCTCCCGCTGAGAAAAGGGAGGATGGGAACGTGCGTTGAAGTGACAGGACTCTCGTTGAAATTAATTCATAAGCTGATAGATGAGTGTTGCACTTGTGTCCTGTATAGTGACCTGATCGCTGGGATATTTACTGAATTAATAAGGTAGATTCACTTAATAGCGTGCTGTAAGGGAACAAGTAGAAATGACACTAATTCGAGCAAAATCTTTCTGTAAACACACAGTAGTTCTTTCGTATTGAA
Source organism: Dromaius novaehollandiae (assembly GCF_036370855.1). NCBI lineage: Eukaryota > Metazoa > Chordata > Aves > Casuariiformes > Dromaiidae > Dromaius > Dromaius novaehollandiae. The sequence continues at coordinate 1,288,263 of NC_088104.1, read as the reverse complement.
TAACTGTTAGCCTTAAGGAAGTTGGCTGAGCGTGCTGCGTAGCCGTACTGCCTCGTGCTGCTGAGGGCAAACGGCTAGATTAAAGAGACTTTGGCTAGATTAAAAAGAAAAATCTCTTTTCAGAGAAAGGGAAACATTTGGGGGACTCCATACAGCTGGCAGTGCAAACGTCTGAAGCAGCCAGTCCCTTCTGAACCACTCTCAGATAAACATCATTCTCTTAGTCTCTCTCTGTTGTTGTTATTCAATAAAGATTATGAATTTGACTTTGCAAAGGTACCTGGAGATTAATGCTAGCCGAATTAACAGGAATGCCTGCTTATGGGTTACTAGATCACTTTATAACTTCATGATTGAATTCCAACCACCAAACTAAATCTCCTCTTGCTAAGAGTGTCATCAAAACCATTCGAGGAACTCTTGCCTGAGAAATAGTAGATATAAACAGCAATTGCTTATTTCAGTAAACATATGTGTTCCCTGCCAAGCTAATCACGTTACTGCAGATGGGATCCTGGTATGCAGCTCTTCAGTCTTGCGTTTAATTGACAGCGAGATGAATCATATCTGTATCAATTCCTAGTGTACTAATCACTGTGCTTATGTGTCAGTCTCTGGTGTGCCAACGTCTGCCCTTGCCGTACCAGTGGCTGTGGGCTTGGGCCTCTGCTTTGTGCTTTACTGCGAACCGTTTGTTGTAGATAATGTTGTGGGGGGGGGGTTTGTTTGTTTGTTTTAAACAAAGTTAAACCAGCTGATGTTAGTATTTCTGGAGCTCTGAATTTTGCTGTCTTCTGGTATTTTCATATTCTTCTGAAGTTAAACTAATCTGAAATAATTAAATTTATTTCTTTTGTTGAAGAAAGTATTTTTGGAAGTTTAATGCAAAACTAATTTTTGAGGTGAGATATATATTTAAGAAAAAGTTTAAAAAAAGCTGAACGTAGCGAGCTGAATTTGAATGCACTTGTGACTTAGTCTTGCGTATGTTTTGGTTGATCAGTCTTTCAGATTTCATTCTTGTTACTATTATCTGCTGTTCATGTGGTGGTATTTAGGGAAGCGAGGAAATTAGAATCAGTTGTTGTCTGTTTATATTCTCTGCAATTATACAATACTAAAAGGCGTGCTTGATGCAACAAATTGCTGAAGAAAGAACAGAGGCGGAAGCCAGGCAGTAACACTTGCTATTCTCTTGCCTGTGCGACTGAGGAAGCCGTGGTGGTGTCGGTTTTTCAGGGTGTTCAAGGCATCCCCCCATTCCTGGCACTGTTCTCGCTGCCTTTGGGGAGGGAGCCCGGAGCTGCGGCCCGGGGCGATGGTGGGATGCTGCCTCCAGCCGTCGCGGTGCCCCGCTGCCGGAGCGCAGGGGCGGCAGAGGCACGTGTGCAGCGAAGGAGGAAGGGGGAAAGAAGTGTTACCGAATACTCGGCTTCTTCCTCCTTTTCTGCGTAGCTCCACAAGAAAACGCGTCTGGAGCTGCATGGGAGGGGAGCGCTGCGGGAGGCGGGAGCGCTGCTGCCGCTGCCGGAGGCAAGCGGGCTGGGGAAGAGCAGGGTAGGAGACAGAGGTCGGTGGGAACGTGAGGAATTAGTCAGAAAAGTTATGTAAAAGTTGCATTTATTCACTGTGCCAGGACTTCATACCTCACTTGGTGAACCTTGCCAGTCTACACATGCTAATATGTTTACGTATTGGAGCAAGTAGAGAATTAAATTTTGAGGTTAATCGAGATTCATCTGTAGCTTTCCTTTTGCCTTAGCCTCGCGCGTGTTGCATGATTGCTTGATCTCCTGGGTTGGCAGCACATGCTCAAATCCACTGCAGTCCTCAAACAGACAATTTTTACATTGAGGATTAGTAAAAACATTTCGGTTGTCATTCTGCAGCAGTATTAGCTCATAATTTTGAGTGAAACTGCTTAGGATGCATAAACCACTGAGGCTGAGTTTGGGCTTCCTGTGCCAGGCCGTGCTGGCTGTTACCTTGCAGGGGAGCGTTGCAAGGATCACTCTTGCTTAACCCACGAGGACCGGTTACGCCGCTCTTCGTGGCACCAGCGAGTGGTTTGCTAAGGAAAGCTGCGCCGTTTGGCTAGGTGTCTCACGGAAACCTGTGCAGCCAGGGACATGAGCAGATGGCTCCCAAGCAGCTGAGCTACCTTTGGTCAGTCAGGCTATTTTAAATGTTGCAGGTGTGCGTTTCTTTTCCTGGCGAATGCCAGGAAAAGTGGTTCGAGTTCTTGAAACCTGAAGGTGGCTTATGCAACACGTAGCTTTTTCGTAGCTGCAGTGGTCTAGGAGCGCGTGTTTGGGAAGCTCACCGTGACTGCGAGCAGCGAGGAAGCACCGAGGCAGGGTAAGCGGTGTCTGCGCTTGTTTGTTCATAGCGTGGGACTGCGCTTAAAAGGTCTCTTGATAGCGTTGTAACTCGCGTTTAACAGTGCAAAAGGCTATAAAGCTATCTCTATAACTGAACAGCTCATCTAATGCAGTTTGCCCAAAGAAAGCTTGGAAATTAAAACTTAAATGATAGAAGTTCCTTGCCAGTGTCAGCTACTGTGGATTGCAAGCTGTAGATGGAAAGAGGTTAGACACATAGGAAACTGTGTTAGAGGATTGTGAGAAGGTGATATTTATCACTTGAAAAAGTAAACCAATACACATTCCCTTTCCAGGAGATCTGGGCACAAGCTGCTTTACATCAGTTAAATTACCCTTTGGGCAAAAACCTGGATTATGCTCACACCTTAGAGGCTACAGGGTTTAAACAATTATTTTTCTTGGGTGGAAAGTGTTTCTTTATAGTTGTTGTTAAACTTTCTGACAATACTCAGTCTTAACTTCCATTTTGTTTGTTTTTGTTCATTTTTGGATTGCCCTCATAGGTTCTTCTGTCCTTGGTCTCCCAGTCTGAGTAGTGTAGACACTTACTTGTTTTCACACATGTATTTCAAATCAGTACTGGCTTAAACTTTTCTTTTAAGTGCTGGGTACTAGGAAAAAAAGCACTCCTCTCAACCAGTCAAAATTCAGAGCACCATAGTTATCAGTTATTTCCGAAAAAGTTAACTCAAGCAGTGCTCTTAAGGTCATATGAAGCCTGTTTCAGAGCTGGGGATGTGACGTGGGTGTTCTAGCTCCCTGGCAAGCGTCTTAACTATCCTCCTTAAGTGTCCAGGCTTACACATTACTTACGCAGGTGTTTTGTCTTCCAGATACACTTGCATACAAGCAGTTGCTGTGTGGGCAAGATAGGTCCTTTGCATCTTGGAGAAAAGTGTTAAGCAAAGCTCACTATCCAGTTTTGTGCAGAGTGAAAGGCAAAGGTGAATGAGACTTTGAGGAAAAGAGAAGGAGCTGGAGCAAAAAGCAAAGGTGGAGCTGAAAGAGAAAGCAAGCATAACTTCTGTGGTTTTTCATCTTATCAAACTGTCTAAATAATTATGATACCTGGCTATAGCTCATTGTACATGCAATTAGTATAATAACCATCAGAGGTGCATTGGAACCCACAAGGATAGCTCTCCTAACACAGATGGAGTATATGATTGGTAGTAGGGTTTGGGCTTTCCTGTGAGTGTGAAGGTCTTCGGAAGTGTGTTTTAAATTGATGCTGACTGACAAGAACCTTCAGAAACTAGTGAAAACCTTAAAACTTAAACGCATGGTCCATGTTAGTTGCCTAAGCTAGCACATCAGCCTTTCTCCCTAGCACCGCTAAACCGAGAGCAGAGGCGGCCCATGGAGCATGGGGCAGTGTGCTGGAGACGGTTACTCTAAAAGCCTTCAAGTAAAATCTGAACTTGTCTGGAAATTGCCATGTTGTTAAGTTTTGTCACTTTAAATAAAAATTGTTTTTTAGCACAGCGTATGATATAAATTGCTTTGCTTGTAAGATTTTAAGAAAGGTTTTGGAAATAGTGTTTTGGAGTGTTTTGTTTCGTGTTTTTAGAATACTGTCTTTGACTGCAGACCATACAGTCTTATGAACCTGGTCAGATCTGAGCTTAGATTAATGCCATTTTACAAGTAATCAGTTTGAAATATAAAACATACACTAATTATGCTTAATATTTACTAAAAATCCAAAGGACTTATTTTGTTTTAAGGAGTTGAAAGCCTGACAAATCATGTGTACGTTTATTAAAATACTTCCTAAGCATCCTGTAGCCTTCTACATAGAAGGCTATTTCTAAAAGTAATTATTACAGGTAAGAGCCCTTGTGTACAGTAGCATATTGAATTATACAAGGTGAAATAAGTGTGTGCTAACCCTTAATGTTTTTAATGCTGTTTGTCACTGCTTAATGTTTTAATACAGTATTTTTATTAGGTATAAATAAAAGCAACTTGGAATGTTTGAGTATATCATTGTTAATAAAATGTGCTGGGATTTTTGTTGTGTGTGTATGACTATATACACTATAATTATATGAAAATATATCTATATAAAATATATCTATTTATAAAATAAAGGCAGATCCCCATGTTTTGTTTTTTAATCTTTGTAGGGTACTCTTGTGTATGTTCAAGCTGCAGAACCTGTGGCTGTTCCAATAAAGAACTATTTTCCCACAAGAGAACAACAACTTTTGACCCTACAGTCTGCGAGTGAATTTGATGTCCTCGTTATAGGCGGAGGAGCGACAGGATGTGGTTGTGCTTTAGATGCCGTCACTAGAGGTGAGGCTTGAAAACAATTTGCATTTTTTCTTGGATTACATGGTGTGTTATAAGTTGGTCAGCCTGGCTTTTCAAAGCTGCTTGAAAATTGAGAAAATTGAGTTTACCTTGAATGCCTGGCTATGTGACTTCTTTCTTTGGATCTGAATGAGCTTGAAGGAAAAAGTGGAGTTATGTTGTTTCAGCATAATCTTTATTGTCTGGTACTTGTACACAGTTGTTTACATCAATATAAGCTTTTTTGCTGGTTGCTCTTGGGTGGACTTGTTAATTCTCCATTGCTTCTTACTCAGTGGGTTTGTCTGTACCGACGTTCTGCTCATTTGTACAGGAGAGCGTCTGCAGCGAAGATGACAAGAGTCGCATAGCACTTCCAGCAAGGGGGTTTTGTGTGTTTGTTTTTTAGGGGCTGGGCTAAGCATGAATTCTGGATGAGGCACGGTGCCTCTCAAGCTCCCATCTCTTACATCATGAGACATCTACAACCTCTGTTCATGCTTTCTAGCTGCTAGTTATACTGCAGGTTTAGAGAAGTCTGTTTAGACTTTTAGTGAAATGCATTAGTACCATTCAGTCTGGAGGTACTCCCAGTGAATCTGTGCTCCAATTTCTGTTGTTTTTTGGGAGATTAGCTGTGTAACTGTGGCTTAAGAAGCTACTAGATGCAGCAGAATTGCTTGTTGGCTTAGTGCATAGTCTTAACTTCTGGAAAGCACAAGGTAAAATGAGTCTAAGCTGACACTTTTTACATGCTTCCTGTGAGAGGATGAGGATGTGTCTGCTGACATCGGTTGGGGCCTAATAGACGTGTGGCAGCTCACTCAGTGGCAGCCCTCCGTCGTGGGAAGAGCTCCGCTCGGGCAGCGAGAAAGCAGGACAGCGGCGCTGACGCCCACGCCGTCCGTCAGCCCCCTCGCCACAGCCTCGGCGCTGGCCAGCCGCGTCTCATCAAATCCGACACGGCTTGCAGAGACAGCAAGTTATTGTACAAGTCTGATGAAAATAGAGCCCCAGATAGAGAGGTGGGGCTCCACGAGTATCTTTTCTGAGGGAGATGCTGTAAGATCAACTCCTGTTCTACTAGAATGCCATATTCCCCCAGAATATCATATATTTATCCAAAATATTACATAAAAGATTGTTGAGAAAAGCTTCCCTTGGAATATATTCTCTGTTGTTGTTTACAGCAGAATCAGCCAATGAGAGGGAGAACCAGCCTTCATCAGATCTTGTGCTTGTAGACTTTTTTCTTTTTGGAATAAAAATGAAAAAAACCCTGCCTTTGTTATATTGTGGGGGGGGAATATATTTGTAAAACATATAGAAATCATTACAGGTAATTCATACTTATCCTTTTTCTATATATTCTGATTATATCAGTAGATTTCTGAAGTGTGAAATATTCATAGGCATTTGGTTAATGAATTGTGTATTGTTGCTGTTCATTCACGGAATTTGCTCTTTTATTTTTGCTTCACTTAACAACAAATTTTGCTTTTCATGTGTTTGATACATTTTCACCAAATTATTCCTGATTGTATCCATTAATCTTCAGTCACATTTGACAAAAATAAATTACTCTGATCTTTGAAAGTTACCAGTAATAATTAGGTTTTTTTTTTCCTCCTTTTTTAAGGACATGAAAGTTTTGGAAGACAAATAGATACTAAAATGTGTGTTCAGCAAGCAATAATATAAAGGACCCCTCAATATGCTTGTGTGATACAAGGCGAAAGAAGGACCCAAGGGATAACTTCTAACGCAGATAACTTTCTCCCTGGGCACACATACTTGTGTCGTTGCCGTTAGCTGCAGTAACGATATTGCAGAATTTCATTCATTTTTTTGCCTTGCCTGCCTCACTTTAGAAAGCTGCCAGTGCTGGAAGGGATCTATTATGCTAATTTTTGTAACACAGGTTGTCCTTCTAAGTATGTTATTTATATATAAATGTGTGTCTATATATATATATATATATATATATATATATATATATATATATATATATATATATATATATATATATATATATATATATATATATATATATATAAAAAATATATATAAAAAAAATATATATATAATATATATATGTTTATATATATATATATGTTTATATATATGACTGAGAGGCTGCCAGGCAGTTGTGCTGCGGTACTTATCTCAGCTGGTGTCACTTACGCCTGTCGCTGGAAGCCGCTGGTGGTTGCCTTCCAGGTACGTGCCTAATGATGTGGCCAGGCTTGTTGCCTGCATCTTATCATGGGAAGGCATCTGGTTTGTGCAACTCCTCCCTTGGTCTAACCTGCATCACGTAGTGCGGGATCAGTCTCTCTCATAAAGACGATGCCAGCACTTTCTTCATGTGAGAGGTGCCTCTAGTCAAAGCGACTGAAATACTCGGGTATGTGGTTTTATAGTGCCTTTATATGAGGCACTCTTCCTTCATCCACTGAAGGCTTTTCCCCATCCTTCAGTGTTACTGGGAATGTAACTCGTGCAATAAAAACATGCCAGCCTCTTCCCAGGTGTTTGTTAACTTAAGCACTATGGTGCTGCACGTTCATTAAAGCTGTTGTCTTGTGGAAATCTGCAGGCACTCGTGAGCTGCGTGGTTATCCCCGACTTGGGCTGGCAAAACTCTGAGTGCATGGCAGGACATGGTACGCACGGGGTGTCCATGCGGACCTATGTGCCTATGCAGTACTCGGTCATGTCTCCTAACTAATGTTTCGTGTGTGTATATATGCCCTTTGCATGCATAATGAGGATGTCTGCATGTTGCAGGAGTGCTGTGGTATGTACGTAGTATGTTGTAGATCAAGGTTATTCACTTTGCTAGCGTTGCTAGAGAACGTATTTTGTATTAAACCTCAATTGTAAAAAATAACTTCATCTGTATAGCAGAGTCTTGCATACAAGTGTGCATCGTGTTTTCTGTAACTATGTTGGGTCCAAATGTAAAGAAAAAATTAAGTAATTGAAATGACTGCAAAACCAGGAAAATCTGATTGTTACTAATCTCAGCTCAGAAGCTGAGATTCAGTAGTGTTCTTGTTGCATATTGTTGGCACATTGATGTTTATTTAATTTTACTGGTAAAATGTGTGCAACAAGTTCATATTTGAACAAAAATACAAGTAACGAATGACAAGAGTAATGTTAAAAGCATTTATTCACTGGCTTCCCAATAAAATCAGAGGGAGTTATCTTATCTTTGAAAATTGGAACTGTAACTCTTCATGGTAGGTTTAAAGCCAGTGCGGAATTTGGTTTGGGGGTTGGTAGGTTGCTTGTGATGAGATACTCAGTACGTGCTTAATCCCGAAAGATCGGTCTGCATTGGGTTCAGTCTGGCTCTTAAACTCTGAGCATTCCTGCTTAATCTTGTGCTTGGCACATCTGTGAGCGTGGGGTTCTGTTTCTGGCTGGGCATTCTGTTACACTTTCATAATTTTCCGTGTTACTCCTTAAGTAGCTTTCTTGTGACACGTTAAGGAAAACTTCTGTATTCTTATTTTGTAAAATAAAATTGCGCTGGAGCCCTGGCTTTCCATTGACATTCACTATGATTTTGCTTTCAAATCTTCCTCCAACTACTTAATCAGTTCTTCTGGGGGTTATTAAGGTTTGTGTTTTGGATGGAGTTTTTCTTTCGGATAAATTTTTAGAGAGCAAAATAAAATGCCTGTACCTGGATTCCCAAAGATATTGCGGGGATGGTTTTAGACAGTTTGTCAGAATTTTGTGAGCTCTCCTGTGAGCTGCATGGACACCTTTGGCTGCTTCTCCGTCGGCATTGGGCTCCTCTTAAGTGAACTTCAGGAAGACAAAGATAGCAGTTGTCTGCCTCTCTCTAGTGTGCTTAAACTGGTAATGTGATAGGCTTAGAGGACTCTGCAACAAAGAGTTAAAAGTATTCATACAAATATTCTGTTCTTGCCATGAATACAAACTATAGCTTGCTTGAGGGAGCGTGGCCCCCATAATGTACTGTAATGCCTTTCTATTGTGAAATTTCCAGGTTTTAATGTGCTGCTGTTTAAGGTCTGTTTTGACTTTTCCCTTAGGAAGAGGCTAAAATTTTTCATTACAACATAGACAGTGCACTACACTTTGAATACAAATTTATCCATGTTCAGAGTAATTTTTCTTGTGATTGTCTCTACCCTAGAGAAGTGTCTTTAATGAATTACATACAAATTGTGTAATTTAAGAAGTTAATTTGGTTTTCTGGTAACACAGGACTAAAAACAGCCCTTCTAGAAAGAGATGATTTCTCATCGGGGACCAGCAGCAGGAGTACTAAATTGATCCACGGTGGAGTGAGGTACCTGCAGAAGGCCATCATGAAGCTGGATTTTGAGCAGGTAATTGTTTATGCTGGTGGTTAAGCAAAAATTGCTAGTAGACACTGCTCTCCCTTCCAGATTACATCCACATTCTTGTTTTTATTTAATACTTGACTGTTGTATTCCAGAACCACTGTATATGGACAATATTTTTCCTAGGTGAATTTTCTAAAATATGGAAACTGAGTGTTGCTGCTCCTTGCTAAAGTCACTTACAGTCAGTCCAATTGCCACACCATGTGGACTGCGTATGTTGTTGGGAGGGAGAGCAGAAATTCAGGTGACTTCAGAATAAAAAGATCTTCTTACCAGTTATTTGATAGAAGTTTGCGGGAGGGAATGCCTGTGATGTTTGCTTATTTGAAATGCAGAAAGCAAATATAGTAAGTGAATAATTAATATATTAATGTTTTCATGTATCTTTGTTAGTGTTGCTTTGGTCTGGTAGAAGCATGACGCTCTGTTCTGAGAAACCAGTTTGCTTCCTCATTGAGACATCTCTGGTTTAAAACATTAATGCTGATAATACCGTAAAGGAAATAGTGATTTCTCAGGAAAAAAAAATCAAAAGTACAATTATTCAGCTATAGAAATCAGCATCCATTTTTCCTAAACAACTTTGTATTATTGCTTCTGTGTTTGCAGCTTAACGTTAGTAGGGAACCTAATTGTGAGAACTGGAAGAGAAGCAGTGTCTTGGGGTGAATTCTAAACTTTTTTGAGCCTTATGTCCATAGTGAAGAGTAACACCACGTATTGGGCTTCATATTCAAATGAAAAAATAATTTGAGTGACCTGGGATGACACCAAAATGACTAGAGAAGCTAATTTACTTTAGAGACTTTCTTGGTAACTTTTGAATTTTTAATTTTTGAGCAAAATTCATTGTGTTATTTAAAGAATAATAAAAATTATGTAACACATTTGTCTTGAGCAGACTTTTTTCATTAGATGTTGCATATTGTGACAAAATTGAATAACTTGGAATTCATATGTACATTCTTGTTTTTCAGTACAAGATGGTGAAAGAAGCACTTCATGAGCGTGCAAATTTGCTTGAAATTGCTCCTCATTTATCAGCTCCTTTGCCTATAATGCTGCCTGTTTACAAGTAAGCTCTGCTATAATACCTCTCCATTAGCATTGCTTTTGACAAGCAAGCTATTTCCCTGGAGGAGTTTCTAGATGTCTCTTTCTGAGCATGTTTTTAAACCTGTCACAAGCTTTGTCCTCCAGCAGGTGAGAGTTTGTTGCCGTATTGTAGAAGCGTGAAGTTCTCTTATGGCACCAGCCTGCCAGCACTGCTGTCCAGTAGCACCTCTTGGACTTCAGCCTCTTTAGTGGAGTTTCCCCATTAAGATGGATGGAGAGGGGAGCAGGTGTTGCAGCTGACATGATTTTTCATTCCCAAGAATATTATTCCCTATTCTTTCTTGTACATCCTTCTAGTCTTCAGCACGCGCTATCACAGTGATCTTCACAATGTACCTTTTAGTCCCTACAGCCAGCAGTGTCTCCCGAGTTGCTGTGCAATAATTCAGTGCGTTTGCCTTCCTCAGTACGTGATAGTTTTCTACTGAGAGGACAATTATCTTGCATCCCTTAAGAGAAAGGGAGGAGAAATAATTTCTTCAAATGGAGTGATTTGGGTTAGATTTTAGATCTGTAAGGATGGTTATTTACCAGAACAGGCCACTTAGAGCGGTGGGCTTTTGTTGAATGATCTTAGTGTATGGCCTTACTCCTGCCTTAATAGAGGGAGCTTGAATAGCTGGTCATGTCGGTCAGCAGTGGACCATGTTTGTTTGATCCTGTTTGTGCAGGAGATGGTCAAGACATGCATTTGAGGAACCTTTTTAGCTCTAGCACTTGCAGTCTCATGGTTCTTCCTTCAGCAAATAGCTTTAGTTTTTGTATTGCACTGAAGTACAAAACCCCAGTTTCTGATCCTAATTCTAGGATAACTAAAGTCTTGAATCTGCTGTACTTACTCCTGTGAGTAGACCCACTGAAAACAGTAGACAACAATACATAACATTATGCATATTTATACATGGTATAAACGGTATCACAATATAATATATGATGGTACAAAAGTAAAACTAGTGTAATACAACCTACTGTGTTACTTAACACATATATTACAAGACTAAGTGTTATGTGGTATGTATGTGTGCATGTGTGTGGTGTGGCTTTCTTTTTTTTTAATTCCATCTTGCTAGCCTTTTTTTTCTTTCTTTTTCTGGCAGATGGTGGCAGTTGCCATACTACTGGGCAGGAATAAAACTCTATGACCTTGTGGCAGGAAATCAGTGTCTGAAAAGTAGCTATGTCCTTAGCAAGTCAAGAGCCTTGGAGTACTTCCCAATGCTACGCAAAGACAAGCTTGTTGGTGCTATTGTCTACTACGATGGTATGTTCCATTTCAGTGTTATGTTATTATATTGTGCTGTATTTTAAGAAAAACACAAATGTTTAACTATAGATCATGTTCATGGAATCTAACAAGGGAGAAAAACAACCTGAAGGATTCAACTTGCATCTTAATTTATATCTGCTAAATTAATGCTTATTCTGCTCACTAATATACTGTTTTCCTGGCTAGTAGATACAGTGATATGTGAAAGCAGTCTAATGTTCTGATGACTGTCCACCACTTTCCAGTTTATATTACATGATTTTGAGCCTAGAGAGGCTCTTTCTGAGCAAATACTACACACATGTGGTACTTGATGCTTCAGTTTGTTCTGTTTATAGAAGTTAAATATCCTTACAGTAGAGACTGAATAATACAAATGATTCCTAATCAGTTAATAACGAGATGTTGTTAGGTTTCTGAATCTTGTGTTTACTTCAGACTTAACTTACCTTTTTTTAATAAAGCCAGTGCCCTTACTGTAAAGCGTACTTTACAGAACGCTTCCTACAAGGGATTGGATTGAACAGTTCTCAGGCTGAACACTTTCCAAGGTATTGTATGTGCAGAAAGTGTGATCATGCTGTAAAGTTAAATGGTTTGCTGTAGCACTTTTACTCTGAAAATAGTTTCAAACCTGTCTAGATGACTTGGCTTCCAACTGTGATAACTGATTCTTACATTGGGTTGGGTCAAGCCTGGATTGATGATTTTCCCCCCTCCCCCCCTTTTTGTGTGTGTGTGTGTGTGTGTGTGTGTGTGTGTGTGTGTATTGCCCTCTACCCCCAGTAGGATTGGCCACTCTGAAGAGAGAAGTTTTGTTGTAATTATAATCAAATAGATATTGCTATAAGGCTTGAGTGCTTTCTGTTACAACCTCTACATTTAAAGGGTTCCAAATTCCTGAGGGGAAAAAATGTCTCCAGCTCAAAGTTGTTACATATTTAATCTATTGCATGGGATTCAGTTTTAGGTATATTTGTGTGTAACAGTTGCACAAAATTGGTGCCCGTGTTGGAAAAAGCAGAGATGCTTTCTGGAAGTTTTTTGATGTTTGTTTGAAAAAGAATGACGATTCGTAATAGAACTTAAGTCACTGCAATAGCAGTTTTTGTGTTCAGAAGTGCTCATATATGCATGTTTGGGAGTGTCACTCTTCATGATACAAGAGCTGGTAAGTCTTCTGTTCATGTTTGAATCTATAAAGTAAGTCTAGTGGTAAGTCCTTGCCTAGCTGTATAGCAACAGGTACCACAGTGGATCTTCCAAGCAGAGGATTCCTTAAACCTAATTTTGTTCCTTCAAATTCTACAGATAGACAAGGCAGTCTGAAAACAAAATTGGAGAATGCTTAGTTGGCTTCTTTGACAAATGACTGCCCGGATGTTTTGCTGATCCAAAATATTAGTGTCTGATGCACAGATGTCTTGTGTTTTATCCAAACTGCTGTAGCTTGATACCTTCCAAAATCACAAGTTGCATCCCTAAACTGTCAGAACTTAATCGTATGCTTAATTTTCTGTAAACTGAACAGAGCTTCCATTTAAAAAAAAAAAATGTATTTAATAATACTGAGTTTTGTACAAATTTTAAATGCTGGAAAGTTCACTGCTCTGGTTGGAGTACCATGCTGTCATAACTGTTTTCTTGGTGCACTTGCTTATGTTTGCATATCCAATAGATAAAATTCAGACTTGTATGCTCTTATACAGTATGTTTAATTGGATTGTTTTCCCCCATCTCCAGTCCTTCTCCATTTCCCTTCCAAGAGAAAGTTTTTTGGTTAAAAACTTTCCCGACGATGGGGCCAGCTTGGTAACTTAAAAATATCAAATGTGTGGGCGATGGTAGGGCAAAAAAGCCATGGATTCCTTGCAGGCTTGGAGCCCTCTAGAGAATAAATAGCTTAAATACTGATTTACCTCAGTAGTGGCACAGTTCTAGCTAGCTTTTATGTGAAGATGTAGTTTTTGACCTTTGGCAGCCAGAAAGGTCTTCACACGAGACTGATTATAAAGGTAGTTCTTTTCCCTTTTTAGAACTACATTTACACTATTCATCAGCTTATCAATAGGTGCTTTTGTACAGGAAAGTAGAGGGACTCTTGAAATGCACTGGCCTCAGATAGTACTTAGGAGGCTTCTGGTGAAAGTACAGCATATTGATAATTGCGAGTTGTCTGGAATGAAGCCCAGCATAAAACATGTGCGTATACATTTTATATACACGCGCACGTGTAGGTTCTTGTATGGAAATAGTGTGAAACTTAAAGGAAGGACTTAACTTTCAGTGATCTCTGATGGTGAATGCATCTTCTCTATTGCCTTGTTTTTAATGAAATAGGAGGCTGTTTACAAGCAAAATTTGGTATGGGATTGTGGTACTTCCAGACCGTGCCAAACCGAAGTGAAAACTTCGTATGTTGTAGCAAGAGCTGCTGCAAACAGCATACCTAAAAGCAGTTTAGCTTTGGTTTTTTTCATTATCATAGGCCATTCCTTCCCTTAGACAGCTTCAGGGCATTCCAGGAGTAAATCAGAAGAACCAAGTGGTTAACTGTAGTTATAAATAGAATGCTCTTTGGAGAAGTACAACCTATCGCAGTTTTGTTCTGATTAAATAGACAGCTTAGATACATCACGACTATTTACTATTCCAGCATTCTGAAGATATGCATTTAGAAGATAGTCTGTAAGTTCTGTGGACAAAAAATGCTTTTAAGCCATGTTGCAATGAATCTAAGGATTCAGCACCAAGATAAAAATGTAGTCTTTTAGTGGAAAACACCTGTGCAGCAATACAGTGCAAAAGTCTGTGAATGACACATCTCTGATGGTTTTGTTTCCTTCCCAAGGAATAGGAAACAAACCCACAGTTTACATATTACAAATGCAAGAGGGTAAAATGAATTAAAAAAAAATTTTTTGAAATGTACAAAATAGCGAAGGGCAGTTTAATGAAGACTGAGGGTTGTATAATCACTCTGTTTATTCCTTTAAGTTTCATTAAAAACAGGTAGCTGGTAGAGACTCTAGTAATGTCCTTTCAGTGGAACAGCTGCAGTGCAAGCCCACCTCTAGTTATGCTTTTGAGACTCCAATTTAGCAAGAGATCTCAAAAACAGACTGTAAACTTTGCTGCTAGTGAACCTGCTTGTTTAGGCTAGTTTATCTGGTCTTGCTTTGCTTTCCTTAAAGGACTCTGGAGCACTAGAGTTATGTCATCCACACTTTTACGCAGTTTAAAGAAATGTTGTTTTGCAGTTTAAAAAAAATAATAATAATAACCAAACCCCTCAAACTGCCCTCACCAAAAATAACCCCCCAAAACCCCAAACCATACCAAACCCTCAATTGCCTGTTAACATTGGAAGAATAAAATTTTTCCTGAAGGACTGAGGTATCAAATTTGGGAGTTCATAATATATATTTGAGTGCTTTGAGGTTAAGCTGGCCAGAGTAAAAATTTTCTAACTAAAATGTTAGATCGATGCTTGACATGCCATGTTCCAGAATGATGTTCTGTCTCTACTAACATGCACCATAATGTTTCTGAGTGGCTCGACCTGTTGTCCATGGCATAGATGGGGCACACTGCGTTGTAACACACTGATTGGTGTATCTTAATCAATCTGTTCTATCCAAAGTAGACTGCTTTTTAAAGTCATAATGTGTCAGCACACACACTTTAGATCTTGTATGGCTAAGCATACAAGTATAATAATTTACACTTTCATACACTAAATCTGGAGGAATGGAGGACAAAAGGGACATGGAGTTGAACTTGGAAAGTGGGCAAGGGAAGTGAAGATTGATCGACACTCCTTTTAGTTCTTTCACCAGAATTAAAGCAAAAGAGTAGATCATTAAATAATGGCAAAACAACATTTAAATCTTAAGATGTCATATCTCTTCCGTCTGTCCTTTCCTGTCTTCCCTAAATAATAAATAAATTGGCTTTTTAAAAATGGAGTGTCTTAACTGGTTCTACATAGCTAATTAAATGTGGTTTTTATCTTTTTTCTTTCCTTTCTCTATTCCTGTCTCTATCATACTTTCTTTGTATCTGCAATACTTAATAGCGCCTACTAGTAGCATATCACTGTTTGGCATGTTGATTATTGCCACTAAAGGGATGAATTTAATATACTGATTATGTAGGTTATTTTCTGATTTGATAAAACGCCTGTCCAGTTATTTCCTTATAGGTGGCAATATTCTTTTGCAAAGGAAAGATCAGAAATGGTCGGTCTTGTTTTATTTTGTAATTGTTGATCAAACTAGTGGCTTGTCAAATAATCCATTATTCATGAATATGTTCTATTCTGAAATGTTGCTCTGGTTGTCTTAATTACATTTAAAAAATTGTTTATACAGGCAAAAAAAAAAAAAAAGATTATAAGTGTTGGAAGTACCAGCAATAGCAAATCACAGACTTTACCAGAGGCTATTCTTGCTCTGTCTCAGCATCAGGAAACTAAAGCATATGTTGGATGTTAGCCTGGGTGTACACAATGTGTCCTATTTATTCAAGGTTTCCTTTGAAGCCACAACTTACAAGTTTGTTTCTTAGGGGTACATGTCAGACTTCATTTAGCATTTGTTGGTATTAGGATACTCCTGAATAGCAAAAAGGCAACATTTTGGGGGAAGAATGTGGCTGCTATCTGAGCAGTGATCTGTCAGTTCCATTTATGTAGCTCAAGGAAAATTGGAAAAGAGGCACTATGGAGAAGCTAATGCTAGGATCTTGCGATCATGCGCAGAATTATTTTAAAGCACTTTAAATGAAGAATTAATCTCCATTTAAATTGTACATAACTCATTATGTTAAGAACTAGGAAAAACACTAAAGCAAAGATCCAGCTGACCAGAATATTACAATCAAGTGTTTAGAAATGCTTGCTAATTCTAAGTGGCAGAATTCTTTTTAGGATGCATTATTTTGTATCTTTAGGTTCTTGCAGACTTTTTTCTTTACATATTTTGCCTTGAAAGATGGGTCTTAAGTGTATAAGGAAAATTTGTATTCTCGAGTCAGTCATGAATTTAAAATTTTAGCGTTTTGTTGATCCTGCTCTTTATTGAATTTGCTGTTTATTTTATGAAAACATAAATGAGCAGGCACTGATTTTGTGACTGTATTGCAAGTCACTGTTTTGGCAAATCACATTTGATTGGTTAACATCTTGTTCCACAAATTTCCAGTATACTTGCTGGGATATAAGCAATTGTACTTCTTATAACTTTGTATTCTCCGTGTTCTTATATGTATTCTGTCCTGAAATATTTTAATATGGAGCTTATTTAAAGGTGGAAGAGAGAACCTTTCACAGAGGGTTTAGCTTTCCTTGTTTACAGCAAATCCCATGAGAAATCCTTCCTAGGCACACATGCACATACACACAGAGACGCACACAAAAAAAATCAATGTAAAAGAGTAAAGCATTCATTAAGCTGTCAAAAATGGAATAAATGCTTTTTTTTTTTTATTTAGGCTCTTGTAGCTATTTTTCCTAGAATTTGAGTGTGTCCTGAATTATGAAATATTATACCTTTATAATTCATATTTGACAAATTAATATTTTGAGTGTTGGGAGCTGTAATGGGGTATTACCCTATTATAGATGCAGACAACTGTATGACTTTTTTCTTCCCTGGATATAAAAACTCTTTGACAGTTTGTCACTAAAAAGGTTTTCTATAGGTGAAATACATTGCTAACCATATTTCTTGATATTTCAAAATTGAAACTAGATGAATTAGAGAAGCCTTGCAGACACACTAACTGTAGGTATAGCATGGAAAAGACTGTCTATATCCACCATGTCCAGGTGCTTTCAAATGCATTTTTCCTATGTTACATATAGTAAAATTGTATGTAAAGTCCTGAAGAGAACGAGTAGCCTGCTACAAGAAGCCTTATAAAGGTATTATTGGCTGCCTCTAGTGGAATACACGTAGAATGAAATACAAGTCTTGCTTTGACTGAACCTATGGAAATAATAATATTTTTATTTTCCGAGGTCAATATAAATATTAGTGGGGAAGATAGAAGCATAATCTGTTATAAAAGGTGCTTCTGAATTCCCTGATAAAATCTGCTGGGTCTCTGTTTACTTGTAAAGCTTTTCAGTGCAGAGTCGTTTGTATCACATAGTGCTTTATCCATCAAAGAGCTTTTTTTATCATTTTCAAAAGGGATAAAATCAATAGCTTAAAATGACTTGCATCTTTAACCCAGTTTTCCTTCTGTCAAAGGGTACAACTATATAGGCGTACCTACAGGAGTAATAGTTTGCTCATAACAAAAGAGACCGTGCATTCCAGAGCACTTTTTTTCTTTCTTTTTTTTTTTCCTTCTTTTTGCTGGAGGCGTCGTTCCCAAAAGCATGCAGATGATAACTGCATCTCCTGCTGTACCTGTAACAATTTAATTGTGTAAGTCAGCCCAGTCAAGCATCCCCAGCTTATGACTGGGAGACATGAAATTCATTGTCATTATTGTCCCTGTCATTTTGGATCATTATATCCTGCTGCAGAATTTTCCTCACTTCAGTGCTTTCTTACCTCCAGGAACCAGGGATTATGGCTGAGGTTGGGGTGGGGGCAGGACTGTGAACTACATTTACCTCAGGGGAGCCACAGATTAAATTGGCTTTGCTCTCTGACTTGCTGGATTCATCTGTTTGTACGCTGTGGGTTTAAGGTTGGAAACGATGAATATTCTAGTGAATTCTATGCCTTTTTTTATGCTCGTATAAGCAAAGGATGATTTTTTTTGTCCCTTAAGTGAATGGTGAATAATTCTTCAGATCATGTTACCAAAAAGATTTAAGATTATTCTTGAGCAAAATGACATTATTTGCACATTGTGCCACAAACATCTTAGTATTCCCCAGCGTGTCATGGCTTTGGGAGGAAAGACTCCATTGAAGCATGTAACTTTGCTGTAATTTATATGTGTGCATTTTATGTGAACCTAACAGCAGATCATTAGTTAATGGGCATATTGTTCCATATTGTGGATATGAAAATATATATGTTGAAGGAGAGTTGATTGTGCAGTTTCCGTCGTGCTACGTTTTTATGAGATTTTAAAGGTGTTTAAGTGTTTGTTTTACTCCTGTAAGGACTAATACAGCCTAGCTACCTGTCTGTGGTGCCAGGTGCCTTTGGGGTGATGGAGCTCACTGAGGCCCAGGTTGGCCCAGCTGATGGAGCAGCTCTGGGGCATAACCTGAGGAGTGGGGAGGGAGAGGGCCATTTGCAGTGCTCGGCGGTGCTGTCGCCTGTGGTGTGGGACCTGTGCGTGTCATCTTTGCCTGTAGGGCCGGGGCCGGTCCCGTCCAGACCAGTGTGGGGCCTGGTGGCCTGAGGAGCCGAGGGGCGTAGCGCACCAGCCATGTCTCGGCCGGCGAAGGCCGCGTCACCCCGGCTTTTCTGGCCTGTTTCCCTACCTATGTGTGCACTGGACTTCTAAATCATATGTTAAAATGCTGTTCGATTTTCCCCATCAAACGGCCTGGGTTCTTCGGGCAGCCGCAGGGGCCGTTTGAGCCCTTCTGTGGATGTGGAAACGCTCGGCAGGCCGGGTCCGCCTGTTGCTAGGCATCCTCATCGCCATGGCACTGCGCTGTGCGCGCGCTCGCTGTGCTGGGCTGCGGCCTCCTTGTCCCGCCGTGCCGCTCGCTCCTCCGGTCCTGTTGCTTCCCGGAGCCCCCGTGGGCTTGTCCTGGGTCACCCGGCCGCGGCCACCGTCCCTCCGCAGCGAGCAGAGCGCAGGCAGCTCGTGGGTTGACCGATCCCTAGCTGATCCAGATCCTGAACAGCACGCTTTGCGCGCGCGGTGGAGTTTGCCCCAAATTTGGGACACCGCAAACACTAGTTGGGTCTCGTGGCCCGCTGGTACGTGGCGAGCTGCCCTGACGTGGTCGTGCTGCTGCCCGGCGCCGCGGGACGGCTGCGGCAGACCGGCGGTGACAGTTGTTCGTTGTGACACTTTAGCACCGTTTCCATAAACTGACAATGACAATGTTTGGTTTCATTTTAACACTGTGCTTTTACCTACACTGACACTGCAATATGATTGCAGTGACAAGTTGAAGGCTGATACAAAAGAAGTGGGAAACAACATAATTACAAAGCAGTAGCACAGAACAGTAATTCCAAACTTTCTCATTTGGTATGCCAGGATGTTGTGTGAGGTTTTTGTGTGTGTTTTTTTTCATGCTGGTATCTTAGCTTTTGTACTATAACATGGCAGTAGACTTGATTGGCAATGAATATTCTTAATCTATTGTGATTTTTAAACAACCCAGAAACAAGCTTTTATGGGCCTCCTTGGTTTTGGTTGTATTCATTTATCTATAACTCTGCACATAAGTTGCAGTGTATTGTACTCTCATTTGCCAATCTTTATCATGATTCTGTCTGGGTTTTTTGTCCCTAGGTGCAATTTATTTGATTACAGCTTTCTTCATTACTTTAATCTTTCCCTATGCCAATAATCTTCAATTCCTTTGGTTCCTTAAGTTTGTCTTGTAAAAATAGTAGTTATATTACATCTTGGGTGGTCTTTGCTGTGCACTCAAGCTGTATGTGTTAAGGTTTGATTAACGTAGTTTTTATTGGTAGATGAACATTAGTTCTTCCAGACATCTGAGAAGTGGAGCCTAAAAGGCAGATGCTGATAACTCCTATGAGTGATGGAGGTGAAGAGGTAATGTGGAAGGCTTTCGTTCATTTTTTCTTTTTGTGTGTAGTCTAAGTTTGTGCTAAATGGAGGAAGCAGCATCTTATTTTAAAATATGACTGCTACTAGATTATTTTAAAAACTTGATGTGTCAAATCTTCAGTTTGATTGTTGGAATAAATTACCTGTGAATAGGCCAGATTGTAGGCTCTCATTTCTATTGCTCCTGTGGAGTGAGGACTAAAAATAAATACATTTTTATTTTAATTCTTTAAGCCTTGACCAAGTGTTTTTTTAATTCTTCTTCCCCAGTGCAAAGTGCATACTTAGATGTGTATTATTCCTCCCACTTGAGATATATTTCAGCAGTACAGATAACCAAGTGGAAGGCAGAACTCAAATTATACGTGATTTGTGTAAGAAGTATTAATAGCCTGGTGTGATTTGCTACACTATTATATGTGGGTGTAATAGAACTGATTTAACTGAGTCAGAATGATCTTCCCTCTAACACAGTCCAAGAACAAACAATATGCATGCTATGTATCCTAGAAAGCCTGTTGGTTTTCAGTGAATTTTTAACCTGACTTAAATGTCATGTGATTCACAGAGCTAAGAAATGGTTTCAGGTCTGAGGGCTTTTTTTTTTTTTTTTTTTTTTTTTTTTTTTAATGTGACTTGTGACTCATGACTCAAATTTGATGTTAACCTCTGAGTTTATTCTACTTATGTTTGGGAGAAGAATCTACTGACTTCTTTCTCTAAGAAGTCTGGAAAAATTTTTACTTGCTCCAGCTGATTCATAATCACTGAATTAGAATACAGCAAATTTCAGTATCTACAGCAGATGTTGAGTTCCTGTTTTAATACTCATAATAAAACTGATTATGTGATTAAACACTCTTTATTAAAAAATTAGAGGGTATGGGCAGCCCTGATAACTTCTAAGTTACGTATAATTCTGTACTAATTATAGATCATGAGCTTTAATTTGGAAAGGGGTGTGTATATATATTCAACAAGAAAATTTTCATGCACCTCAGATAACACATCTGACTTCTTGCACTGCTTTTCTTTGCTGTGTGAGTGCGATTATCTAGTGCAATGCTGCTGGAAGAACATAATTTGTCAGAATAGAAACATACTTTTTAAAATAACTTCTGGTGTATCAGAGCTTGTGGGGACAATGGGTGTCTCAGTATTATTGTGATGCAGTAATATGCCTCTCTTGATACTGCGTGATAGGTTTTGGGGTATGTTCCAAATTCAAGGGACTGCTTTGTGAGAGGCAGTTAAATATTTTAGCCAAATAAATGGAGTTCACTGATAGCAGTCATGGAGTAACAAACAAGCAGGAAATTAATTTGTGAGCGTTTAGCTTGCTGTTATTCTGTGAAAAGAAAACAAAAAACCCTACCCGTTTGCAGGGCTGTATTATGTGGAGAGGCAGAATTGTGAATGTGTTGTGGGCCTAGTTCTCGCATTGACGTATTTCTTTTAATTCCTGCTTCCATTCAAAAGAAGCCTGGTAGGCTCCTCTGGGGAGAGAGATGCCCTCTTGAGAAAGTTCATTAAGACTGTCATATAGCTTCTTGCATTTCTAATTCTCCCTTAAACATGAAGTCCTCAGCAATATCTACATAAGCCTAGTCAGAAAAGCCTGTGAAGTGAGGGGGGGGGAGGAGGCTTTCGTGTCTGCTGCAGTGACCAGCCTGCTCTTTAAAGCAAGAAGTCTGGCTCGTGTTCCAACAGCAGAGCTGTAATATTATGCAGTTTTGCAAAGTTTATTTGGGGCAATCACTACAATGTTTGTGCGTATTTAAGTGATTGTGTTCCCAGCACAAGAGGGATGCGCGACAGCAAAATTTTACTAGTTAGCATAAACAAAATGTTACTCTTTAGGACCAAAAAACCCTTCTAGCTTCTTAAATGCAGTCACAGGCTACTGTGTGGTGTTTATCTGTAGCTGAATAGACAGTTCCAGAGGAAAAAGCTATTAGCAAGTTTGGATCTAGCAGAGGAAGAGTAACTATCTCTGCAAACTATCTTGCATAGGCACACAAAGGTCAAAAGCACTCTGGTTGTATGGGGCCTTATTACGGCGGCGTCAGTGGAAGCAGTCACCTTCCTCATCAGTAGTACAGTAGCCACAACCACTAGACCAGCCTTCTTAATTACAGGAGATCAGGGCTGGGATAATTTGGTCCTTCTTAAGTGTTAAGGACCTGTTGTGTCAAAGATGATGTGTGATTGATAAAATACATTTATTTGCAATCAGATGTAGTACCAGAATCCTGGGAGCAGCTTTATGTACAGGTGGGTAATGGTAGAGACAGGAAGGATCTGCATGCCCAGTTTGTTAAATTATAACTTGCATGTTGCGTGTAGCTATGTAAAAACACAGATAAAAATATTTATAAAAAGTGACATTTGTACATACAGTGATAGAAACTGTCGTGATATTTCGCTTTGGCAGGCACTACTGAAAAGATTCTTGGGGTTTCAAACAATTATCTGCTTACATTGGTTTATATTTTCCTTAATGTTGTAGACCACTATTAATAGAATAATTTCTTTCTGCACTTTTAGGCAGGAATTGGATAAAAGTAATAGATGTCAAAAAAGTGGCACTGTACAGAATATACTAGAACCAGCAGAGTGCATTATTCCAATTAACCCTGTGGTTTTCAAACAACTCTACTAAATCAGTCACAAACAAATTCGTACAGTCTGTGGGCTTTGTTACCACTACTGGCTGTGTTTCAGCATAGATAAAAATAAAATTGAACGTACACTATGTGCACTCTGTGGGAAGATTCTTTTGGTGCCAGCGGAAGCATTGTCTGTTGATCTTTGAAGAAATACAACATTTGTTACGAAGGAATGAAAATAGAATTTTCCTAAATTACAAAAAAGAGAAGAAATTATAAACCAAATGGCATCACTGTTGGCCTTAAAATGGTTTAGAACACACTTAGACAAAATGTCTTCGTGCACTAAATGTCTTCACTAGCGTGCCTCTTAAGAGTAAAGTGTTTTTTTCCCCCAAGAGGATTCAGTGTCACTTTAATGAAAGCGGTTAGACCAGTGTTTCATTGACAGCAAAGTCAACTACACTTAATGAAAATAAAGTGATTGCAGCATTGTTACTGTGCAATGAGCAGGTGACAACAGTAAATAATGAGGTGGAGGACTTTTTTCAGTTTTTCTTACCGTAAGTATCTTAAAGGATTTAGGCATCCTCTCATTTTCAAACAATATCATAGGAGCTGTGAAGAAACTCAGTATGGTCGTCGGTTGACTCTTGGCCATGCCTCAGCATCTCTGAACGAAAGCCTGCCTTTGATCACCTTTGAGATGCATCCATCTGAAGACGCGCACACCCTCACTCCCAAGTGCTTTCTAAACTGTAGCCCTCAAGCAACACGAGTGGAGCGGCAATGACCTCTCCAGGGCAAGGTGTTACTGAACATCTGTTGTTGGTGAATGTCACAGTTATAAATCCACTGTATTGCCCACAGGTTGGTTGTGATATCTTCAGCAACTCACTTGCATAAAAAAGCCAAATTACTTCATCATAGTAATTTTTTTATAGTCAGTTACTTCTAAAGTTTTTAATTTTTTTAATTGCAACATCTGGAAGAAACTGAGGGTATGCTAGAAGAGTTACCCCAGTAGCAGGGGGAGCTGCTTGTTTGTTTTGTTTGGCTTTAAAGTGACTGACGTAAAAGCCGACGCGTGCAAAACTATCTTAAGTAGATAATCTAGAACCTGCTCTGTGAGCATTTGGCTGTCTTGCCGCTTATCACACAGCTATGCCTGATATTTTCCGGGAATATTCTGACTACAGTAGTAGTACTAGTGTCAAGAAAGCTTTGTGCCTCCTCTGAGGAAAATTAAACTTTGGGTTACCTTGGGATTGGAGGATCTTGAACTTACATGAGGTGAATGGTGTTTAACTGAAAACATGAAAAGGCTGAGATGCAAAACCTTGGTTTTGCTTCATCCTTTCATTCTTAAGAGTGATAAGGATCATCTAGGTACCAGAACACATACTGCTCTTTCTGAAACAATGATTCTTGACTAGCATGCACATAAATAACTGATTTTATGTTAAGTGGTGGAAATTATGCTCTGTGATCTGAACTGCGCTGTAGTGAGAGTTGCTCTGACTACAGTACCTTTCTAATCGGTGGTCAGCGTGGAAGCAGCATACATGACAACCACTTTGGGCATCAAGGAACAGATAACTGCATATAAAGTGCAGGGGTTTAATATAACTGCATTGGGAGGAGGGGGATGTGCTTGCAAGGTGGAGGAATGGAGGTTTGAAAAAGGGGGGGGAAGCTTTTCATGAGTATAAGAAAATTACTGTACTTGACAGTATGTTAGCAAACTGAGGTATCATTCCCCACGGATGATAAAACTCTGAACTAAGAGGTCACTCTCTTCATTTGTCTCAAATCTAGATCTCTGCAGAGCTCTGCTGCTTATCCTAGGAAAAACTCGACTCCCACTTCAGATTATATCAATCTCAAGCCAGTGGATTTCCCCCAGCCCCCCCGATAAGTAGTTAATCAAGAACTGGTTATTTCCCAGTCATCTTCTGCAAATATAATACAAAGGCATTCAGAATTCCTTCTGGACAGTTGAGACTTGAGTAGTAGCAAGGGGGCTTGCCCATCAGAATAATGATGTGTGAAAATGGTGAGAGTTTCAGAGAAAGCATGAAAATGTTATTTTGAACACAGTGGCCCAAATCCTGAAATGTGTTGAGCGTATCCTTAGCTTGCTCTGACATTACAGGAATTAGGAGTCTCAACAAAATGCTGAGCAGCTCTTGGGTTTTAGGCCTAATAAGCAGTTATTACCTCTATGTTTGTTCTTTTTGGAAATTATGCCTGCTCCTCCATTACTTATTCTGCAGATTAGCTTCTCTGGATTGCTTTTGGCCTAGACAAATAAGTCACAAAGCTGGGAAGAGGCAAGCCTGCAAAATTTAAACAATAAGACTTCCCACAGACCAAAATTAATACTGGCTGTAGCTGTAAATTGTGCTGCTTTTGTGTGATGAATCCACATTCTGGATCAGCCATAGGAAATCTGTTAGTATCGGGTGCCACCTTATGTATTGATAGCAGGAATAAATTGAGGGAGGATCGAAAAGTAGATGTGGAAACCTTGGCCCTAAGATCCTTCTACAATAAATGAATAAACTTTACTGCACTGAAATGGGTAATTCAGGGTTTCATTCATAAATAGGTGGCATCTGTGTTAGGGCAGTGTTTTTGTTGTGCTGGATTTCTTGTCCTGTAAAGCCAGGATTTACAGCATGCTGTAAGTCAGGCTTCTGGGTCTCCCAGATAGAGAAGCAGAGTAAAGAGGGATGTCTCCAGAACATCCCACTTCTGAATGCTTTTGATTATGAACTAGAGGGTTATTTTCTGAATTATTTTAACTTATATGCTGTATTCTGCTGTAATTTGAAGCAGCTGCTGTAATGCAGCTCATGGCTGTTTGTTCCCTCCTGCCCCTGTATCTTTCCGCTATCTAGTGCTCCCTTTGCACATGAGATGCTGTACATGCTCTCAACCCTTCATTAAATGTTAAGGTTTGAGGTAGACCTCATAAGGTCATTTTATCCATTCTCCGACACTGCTGCAGCATAAATGTTGATGCTTTTATTTAATGATTTGCCTGCCACTTCTGACAGATGGTTGTTTAGTCTTATGCATCTCCCGTGATGGAGCATCTGCAACTCTTCTTGACATCTTGCTCAGTTGGTTTGCTGTTCTTTTCTGCAGTTTATTCCGGGCATTGTTTGGTTGGTTGAACTGGAGTTACTGTTTGTTTCTTCTTCGGTGCTTTATCATTTTACCGTTTTTGTACACTTAGCATAACTTTTTTTGGAGTTGAAGACTGATTGCACTGTATCATCTCAGCTGTGTTAGAATGAGGAGCTTGGGGAGGGGAGCAGAGCCCGCAAGGCCATTGATCCCATCTTTATAACTTTGCCCTTTTAGCTAGTAACAGATGATTTGCACGGTGGGTCAAGATTGCACAGACAGAATGAGAAGGACTAAATTTTACATAAACCATTTATACTAAATGTTTGGGATGCTGGCGACATAAATCAACAACAATATCTATTACAAATTCATCACATTATCAGTATTATTTTTGATGGAAGCAACCCAAACACGTGGGAAAGTGAACCATAGCTCAGGAAGTTTAGCCCTTTCTTGTAAATTAATTATTCAGGACACACAGAACCTGGCTGTTTCAATGTAGAGTAATTCTTTCCAGCCAACATCCAGGATTTTAACTTCAGTGGCAATAATAAATAGGAAAAGTCTCAGGTGAAGCCAGTATTTTAAAGTAATTAATCATCTTCCCCTCATGGTCCCTCTGCCTCTCTCTTGGTTTTCTTTAACGAGGGAATTTCGGTAATAAATCTTTAATGATATATGTTAAGAATCCTTCATTAATTCTTGTCTGCTTATTTCTCTTTTCTTGATGGTTTTATGTTGTATGTGGTGAAGTGAAAATGCATATGAAAGAAATCAGTTATAGAAAACTGATAGTTTAACATAAGAATCTCGTTCTTGTGCTTCCTCAGTGAAGGATCATTCCTGGGACTTTGCAGTGTTGTGTAGTGCAGCTGCTAATGGGGACTGGTAATAGCAGTGGGGCTGCCGAGCACTCGGATACTGTGAGAATTGCAGCACGACTGCACAAAGACATGGTTTGTCTGCTCCTAAATTGGAGGTGAATTAATACTAATTCTTAATTTCCTAACACACGAGATGTTATGTAGTCTCCGCCGCTGCGAATGCCCATACGGGTAAGTGCAGTTGCGTTTTTCTGCCGCTAAAATAGCAGTTTAATGCTCTGCCGTAGACGAGACAATATATCTTTAAATAATTCCTGCTAGACCTGACCAGCCATCACGTCTATGCAATGTGACAGGGACAGATGTGACAGATCGGTTCTGACACACTTCCATAGCACGAGTCAGTGGCTGGAGGTGACTCGTGTCCTTCCTCCGCTTCCGTCCCCGCTGCAGGACAGCACAACGACGCACGAATGAACCTCGCCATCGCCCTCACTGCTGCCAGGTACGGCGCTGCCACAGCCAATTACACTGAAGTGCTGCGCTTGCTCAAGAGGACGGACCCGCGCAGCGGCAAGGAGCGCGTGTGCGGGGCGCGCTGCAGGGACGTCCTAACAGGTGGGTGGGCGGCTCGCGGGCCTCCTGCCTCGCCTGCCTCCGTCCCGGGGCTTCGCGGCTCGGGAGCGGCGGCACTGCGCGCCTCTGCGTTGGGACGCGTGCGGCTCCGTGGGCCTGACCGAAAATCTTCCGCAGGAGCGTTGCCGTGTTCCAGTTCAATGCAAAAGCACAGCTTTCTAGGGGAGCATATTGTTTTCATTAAAGAAACGGAAATAATAAAATGAAGGGGGAATGGGGAGCACAGATGTTTGTAAATACCAATTAGCTGACAAGGAAGACATCCTTCCAGAGTGCAGTGGCATATCATTAATGTCAATCATCTTTAACTTCTGTCAGGTTTTCACTCAAATCCTGGTGCTTTGGCAGGGTAGACTAAGCTTTACATCCAAACCCTTCTGTCAAGCAAAGATGACATTGTAAAATGCTATGTGCTGTACAGTAATAATACCATTTACCAAGTTCAAGAGTTGAGACTGAAATGTCTCTTGAGAGGCAAATTTCAGCTAAAAAAAAAAAAATTATTCTACCCAGTCTTGTGCCCTGTCTTCACAGATGAAATGGAATTTTACTGCAAAGAATTCTCTTTCAAATGTGGTGTTAAGTCAAAGCTTTGTTAATTTTTAAGAAATAATTCCAGCTGTTCTGTTCAGACAAACAGTATACTTTACAGTAGGTTAAATTCATAGATAGATTAATAATCCCGAGTGTCAGTGAGCAGGAAAACAAATGGTGTATGTGATTGATACTATTTTCTTTCACAGGGCAGGAATTTGATGTCAAAGCCAAGTGTGTTATCAATGCTACAGGACCTTTCACAGACTCTGTGCGCAAAATGGATGATCAGGAAGTACCAAACATCTGTCAGCCAAGTGCAGGCGTGCATATTGTCATGCCTGGTTATTACAGGTAACGATATTCAAAGCCTAAACCATTTGTAACAATCTCTGCTGGTGTCTGTAATAAATAAGGTTGCGGAGATGGATTTGCAGTTTTTACGGTAGTCTCAAATGCATGCTTTGCTTTTTAAAGAAAGGATGCTGGCACTGTGCCTATTAGAATAATAATTTTATCTATTCAGAAAGAGCCCAAGTCTTGTAGTTCTTACTTAAAGCTCAGCAAGGCAAAACTCTTGCTGAAGTAGAAGAGGGTTTAGGCAGAATATCTGCTACTGATTTGTGAAGGGCTTCTCTTAGAATAACGAGTTTTACAGCTGAGTGTACTGACTGCTTGTTATAGCCCTCTTAGAACACAAATACCATATATATTTTTTATATGGAGGTGGCAACATCTCTAGAAGGTTTTTTCTTTTATTAAATATCAAACTCCATGCAATGACTATCTGCCATTAAGTTTTGCCACTAATACGATGCTGTATTATGACTCCAGTTGTAATAAATATGAATCCAGCATGTACATAGTACAGAAAATAGTTCAAAAGAACATGTTTTAGTTAAATCCTAACATTGAGGGAAAGCAGCATGAAACATCGAACACTGAGAGGTTGGGAGGAATACTGTTTTGTATGAAGGAAACAATTATGGAGATATATAAAGAAGAGGGGCAAAAAATAGGAGGTTTCTGATATTATAGTGGGAATTAATCTAGACCAGTTTTTCTGTAAATGAGATCAAATCAGTGGAAGTCAGTAATGCTTCTGTTTGCATCAAAATACTTGGAGACTACAGCAGAATTCATGAAGTAAAGAAAGTGTGGTGTTTTTTATTGTTCGAAGATACAGATATTGAATTTGGTATCTTCTCTTTGTGCAGTTTTGTGAAGAAGGTATATTCAGCTGCCTGTAGGTAAATTCGGGCAATAAAGTTTTACCAATTTTGAGTCTTTAGTCTTAAATTCTGACACAGCTGTGGACATGAGCCCTCGCAGCCGTGCTTGCTTTTGGTAGAAAGGGCTTATCTCCCTCTGCTGACCCCGTTAAAGAACACGTTTCTGTGGCATTCTGTGAACATGCTCCATGCAGATTCCTTTTGCCTTTTTCTCGCTTGCTGCTGCTGCTATACCAAATCCTTTTCTACCAAATAAGACTCTTCAGTTGAAGCTCAAATAGTACGTGTGGTTTCTGAAGCCATTAGCATTCTAATGGAAATTCACAGTTTATAGACTTATCCCAATTCTGTTGATACTGTGCACTTATAATAATAATAATAATGCCTTCTGTATGACCACTGCACTATTATATGAACATAAATTTAGACTTCCAGTGCACACGTTGTTTTTGCCCAGGTTATCCCAATAGCACATGACCCATGGGCTGTAATATCGAGGCTTTTTTTGGCCTGGTGTGAAATTGCTCCTGTATTCTGTTGTTTCCTATGTGTTTTCCACCTGAAAAATAGCAAAATGACCTGATAGTTGTCCTGAAGAAGTAGCAATCAAGAGAAATGGGGTTGTAATCCTGGTTTTGGCATGTAGTGTGCAAGGAGTACATGTGACCCTGCACCAAAAGAACATATAATCATATGAAGTAGATGTTTCTAGACTTTGAATTGCTATGTAGCTTCAAAGAGAAGATGGCTTCATATACATGATAGCTCTAATTTATGTATTGTGTAATAACCTAATAATTTTAATTGGAAATCTGGAGAATTCTTTTTCTGCTTGTTCCCCAGCGTATGGCAGCATGTGGGCATTACTTTTCTTGTAAAATAGTATCTACCCACATACTGCCTCCACAGTACTCCCGATCAGATAAAACTGCACTGAATTTCCTTTAAGTAGCATAGCTACACTAAGGAACTGTCTGCTAAATACAAAATTCTCATGGTATTTAATCTCAGTTGTATCAAGTGTCTGCTCCTGGTGCCAAGTGATTACTCCTGAATGAGTAAGATTGTCATTTCCTTGTGTCCATTTGCCTTGGCGATAACTGTTTTGGAGAATCTTGGCCTAAGCTCACACGTTGAAAGCTTTTATAACAAACGAGTAGATACTTTTGTATCTAAACATAGTGAAGAATTTATAAAATAATGTTAACAATGCATTTATTTCCCACAGGATTTCTACCTTTTTATGTTCTTCATTAATAGTCCCAGCATTAGTCTTCTCATTAATTCTATTTTTAGTATACACACATCTATTCTAGTAGCTGCAGTAAGTCTCTTTCGCTCCTTATCGCTTAAGTATGTCATAATTTTTCCTGCCAAAATGAGAAAGATGGGGGACTGGGGGGAGGATTTCAGCTACCTTTGTGCATTTTCTGCCTGAAATGTGTATATGTATGAAATACTTTCTAAACTCTTCTGACAAACTTCAGATGTTTTCAGTCTTTCTGGAATTTTGCTATCCACTGTACATTTCAAATTAATAACACTTTTAAAGTTGAACTTGTGGGGTAAACCTTAGTTCTACTGTCTTGAAAGTCACCTCTTCCCTATTTAATTGCGTTTGTGGTGCTTTGGTCAAATACTTCAACTGGAAGTTTTCCATATCTCTTTTCTGCTGTCTGTAAAATGTCACATTCTAAAGTCTACCACGTACTGACTTCAAGCTTGACAGTTCTGATCTGTTCTCCAGTTATATCATTCTATTTAATTTTGCTGCCACACAGTTTTTATATATATATAAGACCATAAAATGTATTCTGTTTTCAAGTTTCTTTCCTCATTTGTCATATATTCTACATATATTCTCCAAGTTGAATACACTGCTTTTCTGAAAAGGAAGCATATTTAAAAGTAGAGATTATGCTCCAAAAAAATCCAATTGTTTTAAACCATCTCTTAAATATCTTATTATAGCTTTATCATTAGGCTTGTAGAGGGCTAAGTAGCTTGATGTTTGTTCTGCTGACAGTCACTTCAAACCCATCTGTACTCTAAGACAATTCGTATTGGCTCCTGCAAATTTCTAGGTAAAGTCATCGTTTTCCCTTCATATTAAAGTTTGCAATCCATAACTTTCCCATTTTAATAAGTCTCTTAAGATTAGTAGAGGAATCTTACAGTGAGTGGTTACTGCTACAGCTTGTACTACAGTGGCATCCATTCCTTACTGTTAGGAATTCCTGTCCTGTAGAAATGTGTGTTTAGAAGGTATGCACTAGTCTGGCTCCGGCGAGATTCCAGAACAGCCAGTGTCCTTGTGTGAGGACACTCCTGTTGGATAGGAAATGCCTTCTAAATTTGTTTCAGTGGCTTTTCAGGTATTTATACAAGATGGAATGAACATAGCTATCGGAGACTGAGAGAGTTCTTCCCTGGATAGCCAGTAGTCATTAATTAATTAAATTAATTGGCATATGGAAGAGACTGTTTCATCCTTTCTCGTCATTTCACTATCATCTGATTTGTAAACACTTCCTTTCATAGGTGAAAGTTATCTTCAAGTTTCTTCTTGTTTCTTTCTCATGTTTTAACTGTTCTTACCTAAATTGCATTTAAATTTTATTCATACTTTTGACAAAGTATCTGTTCTAAAGTTTTCTGACTATTCTGATATTGTATATTAAATCTCTCGTTTCCTCTGTCTCTAAATCAATAGCTTTTTCATTTTAGAAAGTAATCATTTGTCTGACGTGATTTACCTTTCACAAATCTGTGTTGACTTCCCCTATTAAATTGTACTTCTCCAACTGTATGCTTAAGCTGTCTATAAATATCATCTAAAAAATATTCTAATATACATGCTATATATGAAATTTTCAGCTTCTCTTCTAGCCTTTCCAGATATTGAAAACTTATCTTCAGTAATCAGTTTAGACTACCTAACAATGAAATAATGACTGATTCAGCTTGTATCTGTCTTAAACAGGTAATCCATATCCAACCAGTTCTTTGTCTACTTTCAGCTTATAGTGTTAGTTACTTGAGTCCATTGAATTATTTCTCTCTGGTGGCTCTTATTAGAGTCTAAAAATATACCTCATATCATGACTATTATCAGAAATAGATGCAGAACCTGAGGACTGCTAAGCAGACTGCAAATGTTTTTCAGGAACCAGAAGTCCTTGTAAATGAAAGTCAGTGTCTGTTCTTATAGAAGCCCTATCTTTCCTGAAATATAAGTAAAGCTGTTAAGTAAGATATAATTTTGCTTTCCTTTGTGCATGTGGATTTTCTTTTTTAAGTTATACCGGAAAATGCTGATGCATAAGTTAAAATTCCTTATACAGACAACTACTGTTTGTTTGTTTTTTTCGTCCTACTGAATCTCTTTTTCTTTTAATCAAACCATGGATTTCAGTATAGGATTGCCATAACAAGACCTAAAGTATTCAGAATATACTTCTGAATGCTGATCTGAATCCCTTGGGAGGCTGCAGGCTTAACTTCCAGTTCAGTTGGCAGGTCTTTAGCAAACTCAGTTTGTAGCATCATTGAAAGTTTAGTGTTTTTTTTTAATGTACTGACAGTGCTCATGACTTTAATCTTGTTCTCTAGTTTTCTTCCTTTTTGTTCTTACTACTAGCACTCACACCTACCCCGTGAACCTTTGCCTTCTGTGAATGAAGGTTGCTACAAATGTCACGGGACGAGGGGGTTTGTATGTCTACATTTCTTTGTCCTCTATATTGGAGGGCAGCTTAGTGATATCCCAGGTTACCAGTGCTTGGTCTTAGATTTGTCTCCTCATATACTTGAACTCGTGTTTAGGCGTATACATGTATGCACACATCAAAACTGAACTAGAGATCTGTTCTTAATTCTTCCATTCTAACATGCACTTTTTTGGCCTTACCTTTCCTTCATTCCATAATACTGTCTTCAAGTTAATGCTGTTTTAGAATTTACAGATTTTTGTGTTTAAATTTGTACAAGCAAGACTTCCAAGGGTGAACGGAGATGTGAGATGCCAAAGGCCTGATTGTTTGATCTAAAGAAGCGGCCTTCATACTTGTTTAGGACACAAATTCCAGTAACATCTGAGAGTTGCATTAAAGGGCCTTATTTCTCAAAACTTCTGGGACTACCTTTTAAAATTGGGTCATGGCAACTTATGAAGTAATAGCTGATCACTTCTTAATCTTTTGGCCTAAGAACAAAAATAATGTTCTAATACTTCTAGCAGGGGTAGGAGGTGTGTAAGATCAGACTCCTCACCTTCATTGTAGTGATGCCTGATGTGTTTTGAATGTGTCTGTTCTCCATTTCAGCCCTGATCACATGGGTCTGCTTGACCCAGCCACCAGCGACGGCAGAGTGATTTTCTTCCTGCCGTGGGAGAAGATGACGATAGCAGGGACCACAGACAGCCCAACTGATGTTACTTCCCATCCGATACCAACAGAAGAAGATATAAACTTTATTTTGAGTGAAGTGCGCAACTACCTTAGTTGCGATGTTGAAGGTAAACCTTGTCGCTGTTTTTCACTGGGAGGCTACTGATGAGTCCACAGTATTTCAATGCGAGTAAATGCTGCTTGTCTGAAGTTCTGTGTGACTGTGATAACTATGGTTCTTGTGCATCTGGGTCTTTCTAACACAAGTGGGACATGAGTGTCATCTTGATCTATGTTTCAGAGCTGTAAAATGATGCTTTGCAGGATATTCCTGCACTGCTTGGGCTGCTTAAATGGAAACCAGTTGATATTAGAACATTTAGATTTCACATACCTTTCAGCTACACTGCCAAGTCTGCTGGTCTTTCTGGGTTGCAAATGACAGTTTTGTGGAAGTGGGACAGTTCAGTCATACATCGACACAAGTGCATCAAATCATTCACTACTACTTCTTGAAAGAAGAGTTGTTTTGACTTTTCCCATTTTTTTGTTTTTATTTCTGTTTTTCTAAGTACTTTATTCTTAACATTTACTTTTCTTGAATTGATAAATATCTCATAGGGTCAGCTGTCAGTTGGAGAGGGCAGTATAATGGGTAAAAAGGAAACTTACAGATAGCACTTGGTGATAGCTGTTCCACTCAGTAGTGGGCTGGAGAACACCAGCTCATTTGTTGTAAGACACTGGCCCTTTTGGATTCAGTGTGTTGGTTTGAAGGTGAGAGGCTTCATATCTCTTTGCTATGTCTTTGAGCCATCCAATTTCCGTTGTAGTGAGGATTTTTAAATGGTTCTGTGAAAGCCCTTGTGCTCCTAGATTTCTCTTGTAGTAGCAGCATTAAAATAAATCTGAAGAGCAGTCTTGTCAGGAACATTACAGCATCTTCTACCCTAGATTTAGGAAGCTTGCTCTTCAGAGGTTGGAAATGCTAGATTATTTGTTTATTCTTCCCTCAAGTGGGTAATTGATGACTCTATTTTGTATAAAGTTAAGAAAAACAGTCTTTACAAAATGCACCATTAAGTTTCCTATGCAGAAGTCAATATAAATAAGTGTGATAGGCCAGACAGGTAGCTTAGACTGAGTTAGACTGTGAATAAGACAGAAATTTCGCAAGGTATTTTACAGAAGTACATTATGAAGTGTTTAATGCTTTAGACGGAAACCTACCTAGGTGCACGCTGTTTTTCACATATGCAATTAGCAGTGTTTATAGATTGCCTGTTATTGAATTAACAACTGTGCTGGCCATATCAACTCACTGCAGACCTGCCTTTTTGCTGCCAGAGACAGTGCCAGGGTTATCAACTTACACAGGCTTGGATGTGTTCCAACTGTTTAATTATAGTGTCACGCATGCTGCTTTTTCTAGTTTCATTAGTTTATAAACGTAATATGGTATCTTATTTCTGTGATTAACACTTCATTTTGGCAGGTTAAACATGCTGGCAGAGCACCATTGATTTCTGAAATCTATTTCGTGTTCTTTGGGGGATATTTTTACACCCTGTTATTGATTTTTTCATTATCAGTTATTTGAAAGTTATAGTAAAAAACGTTCCAAAGGCTTTAGTATAAAGCAAATTGTCGATTTTTCTATTGTAAATTTAACAAGCAACAAAATTAAGTTCATTAAATTCTCTATTGGTCCCATGTTTTATTTAAAATAAATACTGACTTTCAGAGGCTAGGGTATCTTCCTGCAACTGTTAAGGGCTTTTTATTTTTATTGTTTGATGCCTTCAGATTTTATTTGTCTAAGTTTACTGAAATGTCAGGATTGGCTTTAGAGGCGACTGACAAGAAGCAGAGGAATAGCACATGTGGGCCGGAGGCGGGGAAGCCTTTTGGTCAGGCTTATTGTAGAGTGGGAAAAAGTTTCTGAAGTACAATAGGGACGGGAAGCCAGGTCCCAAAGGAGGTATTTGTGTAAGGACAGTGTGTACTTCTAGTGAGTTGTGTTTGACAAGTCAGCTGGGCCCCTTTGGATTGCTGAGCAGTGACGAGTGCTGGGGGTTTGGCTGGGGTATGAAATTTGGGGTCTGGTACAGCGTACTGCAACACAGCCAATAAAAAACTTGCTTGTGTGTATGTGTAATTATGCTTCCAATACAGGCTCTGGATAAAGATCATTTGTCAAGAGGAAAATCCAGAAAAATAGCTTACTGTATTTAGAAAGAACTTTGAGGTCCTTAAAGCAAGATGTTACGCTCTTGCAGGAGAAGCTTTATCCGAGGTTCCCAAATGCAGTGTAATGACTGTCCTGTCAATAAAAGCAAATAAGGAGAAGCCTTGGTGCTGGGGTGGGGTTGTTTTGGGTCAGGTTTTTTTGGTTTGTGTTTGTTTTTATTTTTTGAGTTGCTGAGCAAGTTCAAGAGTTTAGTCTCATAGTGGATCAGTTCTCAGAGCATCTCTAGTCTGTTGGATTTTTACCCACTGGGAAAAATGGACCTGTCAGTGACTTGTCTGTTTTTGGGTAGAGAAAAGACATTATCGCTGCAGATCAGGGCCGTGCCATTTTATCATTCTCTAGCCTAATGCATTCTATTACCCTGGAGAATCTTCTCTGTCTTCTTGAGTTGCTCAGCCAACAAGCATGGTGTGGCGCAGTCCTTGTTTCACACTGAGGATCTACTTGCAAGTTAATCCCACAAAGAACATAAGAGGACTATGAGATAAACAGGAATTAGTACCTAAATTTCTTTGCTGTTCTTTGGTTCTCAACAGTGAGAAGAGGAGATGTGCTGGCAGCATGGAGTGGCATTCGTCCTCTGGTCACGGACCCCAACTCTAAAGACACTCAGTCAATATCCCGCAATCATGTTGTTTCTATCAGTGACAGTGGCCTTGTTACAATAGCAGGTACTGGAGGTTCATTTTAAGTAAAGCTTGGTTGGGCTTCCCCAGTGAATTTTACTGAGAACTTTAATGCTCTTACAGGATTACTCCTTCACATTCCTGTACTTACTAATGATATGTCAGTGGTAGCATGACTGACTTATTCTTACTAGACTTGTTGGAATAATGATATGTAAAGTATGAAGCTGGCATGCACTATATGTGTTTATTGTAATTTCCCCAAATAAACAAATAAATGTGTTGCTCACAGGTGGGAAGTGGACAACCTACCGTGCCATGGCACAGGACACCATTGACGCTGCTATTCGGGCTCATGGATTCAACGTTGGTTCCAGTAGGACTGTTGGGCTGCCACTGGAAGGGGCTGAGTACTGGAGTCCTACTCTCTACATTAGGTTAGTCCAAGACTACGGACTTGAAAGTGAGGTGAGTTGTTGGTCTTTCTGTTTATGCTCTGATGCTTCCGTGTTGGAGGGTTTGGGTTTTTTCATTCAGTCTACTACCAGCATAATTTGCACAAAGGTCTGTTAAATCAGATAAGGCCTGGCCAGGGTAAAGATAGTTTTATAAGAAATAAGTTCTAGTAATTATTCTTTTCTCACAGACATTATATGCTATTTTTTCCTTCTCTTCTCATAATCTTAAAATTGTTTCCAGCTTCTAAATGCATAGGACAAGCCAGAGTCTCTTGCCCTTCAAGCCTGACAAAATGTATGCTTCGGATGTGATCCACAGTGTAGCAGAAAAGAGTCGAATCATCGTTAGTCACAGTTACACTGTGTAGTAGTGTTAGTGCTGGTCTAAGCATGCACAGCACAAGTAGTTTCCTCCCACACAATCAAAACCTGATACCCTCCTCACCCTATTTGTTGTTGGCGATGGGAAAATTGACAAGAAAAACTTGCATATATTTGGAGCGCTTTTGAAAGAATACTGCATTTGCTTTCAATTCCATAGGTGGCTCAGCATCTAGCTTCTACGTATGGTGACAAGGCTTTTGAGGTGGCAAAAATAGCCCAAGTTACAGGAAAGAGATGGCCTATTGTTGGGAAACGTCTTGTATCTGAATTTCCTTATATTGAAGCTGAGGTATGTGGAAAAGCTACGTGATGCTCTTTGATTGCTTTCTCAGAAAAGAAGCAGGTTCTAGATTAGTCTGTCTCTCCGTAAAACATCTTCGTAAGTACTTTCCTTTGAGGTGTGATTCTGGGATGTTAAGAAATATGAATAATGTTCTGTAAAATATGAGAAGTTCTGATTTTTTTATCCTGTTTTTGCTTTTCCCCTTCCTCAAGCACATTTTTAGAGTGAGAGAGCGAGAGAGATATCATCATGTTTGATCCCAGATGCGTTTTTTAAAATGTTCTAAGGAAAAAGAAGCTTGTCTAATATTTCTCTTGGTACATAGGGTGGGATCTAGTTACAGATTTTTTTTTTAGTTTATTTTGTTAGTTGGGCCAGTGATGCAATTTGTGATACTGAAAATAATTTCCAGGCAATGTTCCTGTTTACTTTTTCATCCCATTTGCCAATGCCTTCTGTTGCTTTTACCTTCCTATGAAACAGCTCATTACAATGCTCAGCTGTTTAAAAATAAATAAATAAAAGGCATGTTTTTTCCTCTTTTTTTTTTTCTTTACATTTCTTACTATTCTAGGTCATATATGGTGTAAAAGAGTATGCCCGCACAGCAGTGGATATGATTTCCCGCCGTACGCGCTTGGCCTTCCTGAATGTGCAGGCTGCTGAGGAAGCTTTGCCAAGAATTGTAGATATAATGGGGAAAGAACTTAACTGGAGTGAGCAGAAAAAAAAGGTACAAAGGGCGTTCTTCATCTGAAACTGTTTTGTTTCTCTTAAGTAGTTTCCATGTTAACAATCTAAATCAGTTGAATGGAAAACTTCAAATGATGCTTTCTTCCTGCGAGAGTAATTCCCTTGGCATGTTTCAGTATGAAAGACTTTATCAAAATAGTTATCAACTGGATTTGTGTTGGCTGGGGATGGACGGGCAAAGGTCTGTATCCTGGTATTCCCTACCTTACAAAACGAAAGCAAACTTGGCATTATTATCTTATTTCCATTCAGATATTTTTTTTCACAGTGACACTTCTTAATAGGCCAATCTTGGAAGAAAAGGAGAATCTTTTTTGTGTGTGTCAATGCTTCCTTTTTGTCTGCTGTGTCCTTTGTAAAGTGATGCTACAATTCTTTCGCCTACACTAATGTTTGTAAGGTCACTGTTAACTTCCTGTTCCCCCCGTGGCTTTGTGCTCAGATATAGTGTGGGACTCATTTCATTTTAGTTATGGTGTTCGTAATGTAGCCAGCTATATCCAAGCTAATTTCTGTACACCTCCTCTGTCGTTAACAGCATTTGGTCAGAGTCACCCTAAATGAAGGCATTTGATGCATTGAGTTGAATCCCACACTCACATTTCGATCTCCACAAACTGTCAGGACAACTTTGGGAAACTAGCTTAGATGTAGATACGCCGTGTACTGAAGTGAATCCTGCTGCTTCTGACTTACCACAGAAGTTGCTGATCATCCTTTCTTTCTGTTTTTATCACAGAAGATGGATGTCCAGAATATTATAGGCAGCACTTTTAATGCCGTATAGAGTATGGTGGAAGAAGGCAAGCACAGTGGGTGCTGTATCTAAGTGGGATCTATGGAGTGGAACTTCTTTCACTCCGTTAAAGTAGCCGGGACCTACGAATGCTCACGTAATTCTTCCCCCTCCAGAAGGAATAGAGTTTCCCTTTGCTCACCCGTGATGCCTTTTAGGCAGTTAGCTGCTTCATTACGATTCTGAGGGAGCTCGTCTGCATCCTGCCAGGCAGAGGACCCGTGGTGACCTGAAGCCTCCCCAGAGGAACGCGTACAGAGAAGGCTACCGTCACGTCGGCTGTCAGCTCGCGGTTGTGAGCTGTGTTGCTTGTGCATGTGTGTGTTGAGCAACCTCGCAGTCAGAGGTGCTTGAGCAAAATCAGAGAGGTGTCTCGCCCTCACCCAGTGCCACTTGCTCGTGTACTAATTTACTGTGTTAGACAAAGCTGTGTCAATCCTTCCATAATGATAGATCAGAAAACGTGAAGTTTCCAAAGTAAAAAACGTGAAACCCATGCGATGCGACAGTTGCATGTCAATCCTCACCGTGGCCGCCCGAAGTCGCAGAGCTGGGCACCGCCGCTCGCGGTAGGCCGTGGCAAAGGGAACGGACAGGCGCTGCGTGTGCCCGTGGGATGTGCACAGTCTCTCCGTGCCTTGCATTCCCTGTGCATCCCCTGTGCAACAGGGGAGCCTTCTGGAAAAATTCTTCTTTGGATGAGGCTAAATACCACCCCCGTGAAGATACTGAGTGTTGTTTCTATAACCAGACTTGGGCCATCTTGAAGTGCTGCATTTTTACTGTGATTCTATGGGTGGTTTTTTATTTTTTACTTATTTTTTTATGACAACTTGAGGTACAAGGCAATTCCATGCACATTCAGAAGGTGTCTCTTCATTCAGATCTGATAAGACCATTAACTTGAAGTCTTTTTTGGTTTGGGACTGTAAAGCTAATTGCATGCTTATATTGCAATATGTGAGGGTAGTCCTGTATAGCTTAGGTGGTGTCCTAATATGCCTTAAAGAACAAGTCTTTGGCTAGATAAGATCCTTGGCTTAAAGTGAGATATATGTATATATTTACACACACACGTATGCCTAGGAATTTTTTACTGTTAGCGCAGCTATTACTCAATATACTTGTACTTATTTGTAATCTGTGTTGTGAGCTTTCCATACTGGTGACTTTTGTGGCTGATGCTTGTACCACTCTCTCAGAACCGCCTTTGATGTACCTATAGCTGTAGAAAAGAACCGTGTGCTCTGCAGTACACTATATATTGTATTGGAGAGGTTTATCATTTTTTTAATACTGGCCACAGAAGAGCTTACACTGAACTTGCAGTTAGTAACTTAATTTTACTACCCTGAAAAATGCGGTTTAAAGCATCAAGAACCTGCCTAGTGTTGATCCTCCTGATCTTTGCTGATTTTGGACAGTTAAGTGAAACATTGTGCTGAGATACCAACTGTGAATTAAATGGCGTTTCATAGGTATGGTTCTTCCTGATGTTGGTCGAAACAGCTTGTGTGACTGAAGGCATGATATGATCCCAGAAGTGTTTACACAGTTCATGTGTCCTAATGCAATTATCAAGTCTAGTAAAGACTTCTGCCCTTTTTCAAGAGTAAAAAGTGCATAAGCTTATGTAACTTATTTTTTTTAGATATTTTTCAGCTACCATCTGCTTAATTTTTGGACCTCATAAATTCTAGTTAAGTGGAAGGAACTAATAAAATACTACATTAAAAATAATTATGTAAAATTGTTGTTCCTCAGAAACAGAGACAGTTTTTCTTTCCTGATGTAGGAAGAACTTGAAGCTGCTAAGAAGTTTCTATATTATGAAATGGGCTACAAAGTAAAATCTGATCAATTAACAGACAGCTCTGAAATCAGTTTAGTGCCTTCAGATATTGAAAGGTAAGTAAAGTAGAAGTAGACTTTCCTATGTTGTTAGGAATTAATTCCTGTCACACTTCTGAGTGCCGTTTTTCTCACTGGTAATCCTTAACTTGCAGATACAAGAAGCGATTTCATATGTTTGACAAGGAGAAGAAAGGGTTTATTACTATACTGGATGTCCAGCGTGTCTTGGAGGTAACATTTTTCTTACGTTCTTTTATTTTCCTTTTTAAAGCTCTTAGCTAAGCTGCAGTGTGTGGCATAAACAGTGCTGAATAATCCAGTGGCATTCTTCTGTATTTTTTTTTTCCTAGAGCATCAGCGTTCAGATTGATGAAAATTCACTTCATGATATTCTGAATGAAGTAGATCTGAACAAAAATGGACAGGTTGAGCTCAATGAGTTTTTGCAGGTAGGTGTTTCTTTGTAAGGAGAGCTGTAGCTTTAATGAACAAAAGCATGGGCATTTATTTTGTTTGTTTGTTTATTTCTCTCCCTCTGTCCCCACTTTTGCGGGAGGGTGGGCTGGAGTTGAGGGGGGCGACGCTTGGGTAGTGCAGTAGTTTTAATGCTATTTGCCAGATCACGAGACAAAAGTGCTGACACGCAGCCATCCTTGAGCAAGTTTGAAACACAAGGATTTTTCCTGAGCAGACATTAATCTTATAAGACCCAAAGAATAGGCACTGTTTGGAAAATCTACCTGAATTTGACTTTCTAATGTAGAAGTGCTGTTTAAATCTAGTCAAAATGAGACAATTGCCCACTGAAAAGTATATTGCACGGTTATATACATTGACATTTATATGGGCCTAGTAAGTGGCTAAAATATTCAGAATAGTCTACTAAGTACTAGAGAATGAGGAAATATAAGTTTGTTGTTGAAGCGTATCTAGTCCGTATTATCCTGTTTTAACCTCTGAATTAACTAAAGGTACCTCAGTGTGCATGAAAGATGGTACATTAGCAACCCGTACATCTTCTGTTTGCAAGGCTTTAAAATAAGAAAATTAAAGGTGCTCCTAAAATGTTTGTTTGCTCAGCTCCCCTTGCACGAGCAGTTTGTTTCCAGCCAGCCAGTTTCATTTTTGCAGAGCCTTTCTTGGTCAGGTATTTCAAGTGACTGCCATGTCTTTCCTGCACGGTGGCAATGATGAATGCCGAACATGAGATAAATTAATGCTGGGGATTTTGGTCAATGTCAGCCCTTTCTTCACTGTGTCAAGTTAAACAAACAAGATCAAGGCAGAGGAAATGGTAATTGTCTCTCTCGAGATGAGCTGTAGATAAGAGCATTGTTGAATCTAAATGCAGAAAATTTTCACAGGTTGTGTCCAGCATTACAAAAAAGGAGTATTTATTTGCCTAAAATGCAGTGGTTTAGCTGTGTGAGTAAAATGCATTAAAAAAAAGGGGGGGAGGCAAGAGAGAGAAACAATGGCTTTAGGGGCTTATGCTTATGGATTTAAATAAGAAAATCACAGGTAGTTTTCTGGCTATTGAAAAAGGTCTCTCTCTCTCATGTCCCTTTGCATTTGAAAACTTTAATTGGAAAAAAAACAGTTTACTGTAATGGCTGTGTTAAACTCTGATTCGGTTAGTTTGGATACATTGTGGTTAAGAATTCAGAACAATTACAAATTATGCCTGCTGTGGTTTTTTTGGTGGGTTTCTGGGTTCTTTGTTTTACTCTAAATTGTTTCATTAGGGATAGGAATATTTCTCAAATATAAATGACAAATTGCTACTTTGCTATTTTCAGTGTTTACACCTTTTTGTAACTTGTTGGCTAGTAGCTTCTGCTCTGCATTTCACAATGCAATCTGCATATTTAAAGCTACTGATTGGCACTGCAATAGCTGGATCGTTTGTGCATGTGCACTTGCTTCCTATAGAGGTGGACAGCAGCACACGGGGAGCTGCTGTGCAGCCAAGTGTTAAGTAGGAAGTGTGGTAATAAAATTAACATGAGGTTGCCATGGAAGGAACAAAATACATTAAATGTTTGTTTAATTTTTTTAATGGATCTGTTAAGTCCGTTCCCAATACTTCTGTGTTTGCTTTCTGAAAACTTTCAAGTAATTGCATTTTACTGGCAGAATGCTTGGGGAAAGCTGTGTGCAAATATTTG
Source organism: Dromaius novaehollandiae (assembly GCF_036370855.1). Taxonomy (NCBI): domain Eukaryota; kingdom Metazoa; phylum Chordata; class Aves; order Casuariiformes; family Dromaiidae; genus Dromaius; species Dromaius novaehollandiae. The sequence continues at coordinate 1,245,137 of NC_088104.1, read as the reverse complement.
TGGACGTTTATATTAGAATATAGGAACACGTTGTACCAGGGTGGGGAGTGGAGCAATGCCAAGTGGTTTCGTTTGGCCAGTTGTAGATTGCCAGTGTAACTCAAATATAGTCTTGCAGGAACTGCTCTCAGCAGAGAGACTAATGCTTACAGGTGTTTCACAACACAAAATGAGCTGCATCGATCGGTGTTTATTACGAACAGGTCATTCCGATTTTAAGTTTAAGCAATTTTTTTCCTCGGGTATTAATACTGTACAAAGCAGCCCTGGTCTCTTGGTTCATATACAGTGTTTTTACACCTTAGTGGAAGAACTCTGCTGCATCTGATCACCAGTCTGTTGCATCAGTCGGTTACTCAGGTGGTGCAAACTCGCAGCGTTTCCACCGTGGGAGCGATGCAGTTTTAGCAGTGCTCATGTACACATGGAGCTGTCTTGGGAGAGTGACTATTTTTGCTTAAGGCTTATGTACAGAAGCCTTGTGCTGCTGTTGTTTATGCTCCAGAAGAGGAGGGAAACCTTTGAAACTAGTTTTGGTGTGTAAAAGCAAAAGAAATCTATTAAATCGGGAGGGGACTCTTCCTGTGCCATGCTTCCTTTGGGCTCCTGGCAGATCTGCGTATCAGAAACTCTTATTTTTACGTGGCAGTGCTGAAGGATCAGCCGGCTTTGCAGGGGTGGAGGGGACCCACAGTCAGCAGGCCTGTTCAGCTCAGGATGATGGAGTGGGAGTGATGGCAGTAGCTGTCCTCGCAGAGCCTCGGTGTTCATCAGCGGGTGCTGCTTGGCCGTGGGAAGGGAGATGAGGGTGAACAGCAGGTCCAGGCGCTAGGACACTTCCCTTACTGCCTGCGGCGGCTGCTGCTCCTGCCCCGGTGCTCTGCTCCCCGACCCGGTGCCCGCGTTTCCTCGGGCTCTGTAGGGTAGCCAAAGGGTGGGAGGCTCTTCTGGGTCCCTGGAGTACTGGGTTCCATCCTGTCCCCTTGCCCGTCCCAGGCGGTCATCCGCAGACCCTGCTCCAGATATAATATCCCATAATATCCTATACAGAAGGGAAGAAACCTGAAAACCTGAAGGATTCTTAGCACTCAATGGGAGTAAGAAATTGCTTTTTTTTTTTTTTTTTTTTTTTTTTTTTTTTTTTAAGTGGTGATTGCTTTCCATATTAGTCTTTTACAAGCTGACTGCATGTAATTTCAGGTCTAATGCTCATTTTATCCATGGGATAAAGAAGAGTTTAACTCAAATCTTAGCACTAGTCTGTGTTCATTAAGGTAGAGCTGAGTCCAGTTTCAAGGACTTAAAGGCAAATTAGTTTTTAAAGTCTATAAAGGAATTTGGATTTGAAGGAATAGTGGAAGTCAAGTACACTCTCTCTACAAGGAAGGGCAGCTGAATGAAAAAGGCTATCGCCCAGGGCCACTGGTAAATCAGGAAGTGTGCTCTCCTTATTCCGTGTTTAGCTATTTTCAGATTATTTAAAAAAAAAAAAACAAAAAAGAATAGAATAGATGGGGTAGCCTAACTGACAGTGAAGAAACCCAGTGTTGATGGTTGCCTGCACCATTGCTTCCAAATGGATGATATTTGATGCTTCCTGCCACTTATGCCTGGGCACATCATGCGCTGATATTCCTGGAAAACATGTAAGTTAACAGTATGCTCCCCATGTTGTTTCTTTAAGCTCATGAGTGCTATTCAGAAGGGCCGCGTCTCTGGGAGCCGCCTGGCCGTCCTCATGAAGACTGCGGAGGAGAACCTGGGTCAGAGGGTGGTCATCCCCGTGGACCGGAGCGGTGGTGGTCTGTGAGTCTGAGCGTCCTGCTCCCGGGTGGAAACACATTCCAGTGCTTTCGACTGTCTTTGCTCATCCAAGATGACTTGTATCTGTCCATCTGTGTAGCCCTTACAAAAATACATTGGTGCATTTGTTTTCTTTATTAATGGTTTTGTACAGCTCTTAATACTCCTGCAGTATGTGGCCTTTTGGAATGGGTGTGCTTTAGATGTAGTTTATTAGCAAGAGTTCAAGAACACAGCGTAGGAAGATCTGCATGCAGACACGGGTGCGTGTGAACACGCAGCCTTGTTCATTAACTTTTACATCACCTTTACCTTTAAAGAAAATGATGCTTAGAAAGTGAATCCCCACTTTAAAGAGAGCATTACGTGGAATTCTGCAAATGCGCAAAACTCGAGCATTTAAAAGCTGCCAATCTGTCCCCCTTGGAAAAGAGCAAGAGGGAAAGCTGCTGTCCTGGAGTTCAGGATAGTATCACAAAGCAAACAAAAACCTGAAAACTTCCGCAGGTAACTGTTATGCTAAGGAGTTGTCATGATTATTTACAGAGCCTTCCGTGGACGGCTGCTTTTGCTCTTCTCAGTGCTGTATCATTTCAGTGGTACCAGTACTTGGCTAGACAAAAAATATTAGCGGTATGAATCTGGAAAACTGCAAGACTAGACAAAATCTTGATTTATCACCCATAACTTAAAATTTTGATGTTAAAAGGGGGGACAACTTTCCTTTCTCCCATGTTTGTAAAAATAAGCTTCCTTTAATAAATTACATTGTCTAGAAAGCGATGTTTTGTGCTGTAAGGTGTTTCGTACTGTTTCCGATTTTGGACAAGTACTGGTGATATGTAAAAGTGACAGTTTTTGATAGTATAACAGTCTTAATCACTTATTTACAAAATTCTCAAATACAAAGTGAAACAGTGAAATTTATTTTGTATTCCAGTAGGTTTTTATAGAAAAGTGAAAGGGCTATTTTTCAGCAGATTAATATAAAGATTTTAAAAAAAAGGACCACTCATTTGAGCTGTTTTTGACAATGTTGCATCTGGCTATTTGCCTTTCTTTTGTTAGATCGACTAGGATCAAGATCAGGTGGAAGATTTCTGCCTAATATAGAGCAACAAAGGGAAAAATAGTATTGATTAATTTCTCATTCTCTTGTATTCTTTTGAGTATAAATACCAGTTTACATCTCAAACCCGAAGCCTCCGTTCTAAGGTGGGAGAATTTCTACTTGTGGAAAATCTGATAAATTTTAACCGATGTCACCGCTTTTGCTAATGGGATAGAGCAGTGCAGCAGTGAACAGCAAGGATTACCTTCACGTTTTTAAAGGGAAAATACATGCATACCCAAAATAGAGGTGCTGAGGAGTATTAGTATGTAGTATGATAGTAATAAGTACAGATCTTTTTTGGGCTGGGGCGACAGTCTTTCAAAATTTTTTTTGTTTAAAAACCACTAGATCTCTAAAAATGGGAGCAGGGAAGCCTCATGTAAAATTCTGTGAACAGCTATATTTCTCTCAGTCCAGACACTTAGTGAAATCTTCAGCAAAGGAGGCAGTCCTTACGAAATCTCAGGTAAAATGCCTTTCAAATGGTTTCGTTCGTTAGTTTGTATAAAATTTGCCTTGTACTGAAATGCATCTAATGCTAGGGGGGTCTGGCTGCAGGTTAGGCGCAGGCTATGTGAGTGAGGCTTTGCACGCACTCGACAATGTGAGGATTTGTTTTATGAACAAAAGGGGTTCGTTTCTGTGGTCCTATTAACTTTTCCTTTTGAAACATATTCCAGTATTTTCAGGTAAAGCACCTAAATGTTTGGCACAGCTTCCCACTTCAAAAACCCTCTCCAAATAAAAGTAAAGAACACAAAACCAGACCTTGCACGTATTACAGAACTGGAGGGAAATGAATGTACAATATACAGGTTATTTTGGTTCACTGAGCAAGGTAAGGGGGGAGGAAGGGGTTAAGATTCTGTTGTTAATAATTGAAAAAAATGTAAAAGTGGCATAGGAGCTTTTCCAGGCCAAGTAAAGAAAACAATTGTATTTAATGTTTGGTATGTTTAAAAAAAAAAAAAAAAAAAAAGAAAAAGAAAGAAATATCCTCCTTCACTCCTCTGTAAACGGCACTGTTAATACAAGTTTCTCTGTAAAGCCAGGATTTTCTGCTTTGTACACAGAGTATGCTCTTTGTGTGGGTATGTTGTGGGGTGGCAGTGGTGTTTTTCTTTTTTTTTTTTTTTTTGTAGCAGTGCATACAGAATGTGACGCTGGGGTTTTTTTGGCTGTATGTCTGTCTCCTGAAATGGATTTGCCTTGCATCTCTGGCACTTTACTGTCATGGTTCTCTGCTTTTTTTTGTATGGCACAGCAAGGTCTTGTGTAACTACTTTGTATAGCAAGAGAATATTGCATATGTTAGTTAAAACAGTTAAATCTGTATATGGAAAAAAATTCAGAACTACTAATTTCATCACCTTATGTTTGTTTTCTGAAAAGTTTTTTTTCTTTTTTTTTTTTTTTTTCTCCACATGTGAACGTACTGTTGAGATGGTTGTAAAATGTGACTCTCTTGCATTGTTCTGACCCTAGGTGGAAAAATAGCGTTGCAGTTTTGAGATGGGAGATGGGATTTCTGGATGGTGTTCAGGGGTGGTTTTTGGTTTTTGTTTTGTCTTTGTTTTTTATTTGTTTTTTGTTTTTTAATCATCTGGAGCCTACTAGTGGGGTAGCGTGTGTGTGTATGTACATACTGCATGTTTTTACATGTGGCACTTAACGTATTTTGTTAGGTTGTTGTTCTAGATTGAACTGTTAAATACTGTGTTTGAGGCTTGTCATTTTTATAACTGTCTTGGTGTTTTATTGCCGCTATTTATTACTTTTGATATACAGAAAGAGCTGCATGCATTTATAGAGCAATAAGAGGATGTATTTAATGTGCCTTGTTTTTAACTGAATAAGAACTGAAAGCATGAATCAATAAAACTGATTAAAAATGGTCCATTCTCTGGCACCTTGATGTTACGGCAGTTACAGAAATAACTTTGATTAGCCTTGAAAAAGTTTAAAATGTGCAAAATAGATGGTTTTTAATAAAACATGACATAATTTTGTCTATATGTTGGCACTGCAGCTCAGAATTTAGCACTTTGTGGTTTAAAAGTGAGAATGGGGAGTTAATGCAGTGTTTAACATTCTCGGGAGGTGCCGGCTGTGTGCGCTCGCTGATGACATGCAGGGTAAGGTATTCTGTGCTGCAGTCTCGCACTGAAATTACAGCCAGCCTATTGTGACTGCGGGTTTTTTTTTTTTTTTTTTTCCCTCCCAACAAAATCCAGGCCAAGTGTTCCTTTGCACACTGATGAATTTTATCATAACTAAAATCAATAGAAATGAATGGAAAAGATTACATAATCCATTTTGATCATTTTACATGTCAAGTTAGTCCAGGGTTGCCATGTGTTGATTAATGTTCTGACAGAAAAAATGCTATATATTTTCATTGTCAGTAAATCAGTAAAGCTGTTATCAGTTTTAACACAAATTTTATAATCTCCATATTATTTTATAGGTTTTAATTTACACGTGTAATAGGGATAATCCACAACTGCAGTTTAGCTATGCTGAATAGTGAGGTTGTGTATGTGCAGCCAGAACAGCTCCCTTCCCTATATCCCACACGCAGAGAAATAAACAGGGCTGATACCTCCAGAGTATAATTACAAAGATTATGAATTTTATATAATCTGTGGTGTGTAAGTAATATGTCAGAAAACATTTGCTGTAATCATCTCTGTCTCAAATATTTTGCGGCACTAAAATCGCCTTGGGGCGTGATCCTGAATTTGTTCCTCAAGACAAAACTCCCATTGAAATGAGTAGGAGTTTTTCCAGAACAGTATTTTGGAGCTGGGTTCCCTTGCTTTGTATGATTTCTTCATTGAATGCTAGGAATTCAGATTTATTGCAACTTATGTTCACTTGCTCACTGCAGCCTGTTTTAGAAATATGATACGGAATATCATAGCAACATTAATATTTAAGCATTGATGCTTGAGCTGGGTGGTTCCCGTGTCAAATATGAACTGATTGCATCTGTTGAGGAGGGGAAACCATCATGAATGAGGATGAATCTTTGCTCCTAAATAAGCATTGTTTTTTCCTTACCGAAATGAAGGGTCTTTCATATTTTTAGGTGTTCTCCCTCCAGGTTTTAGTCGTCCTTCCCTTAATTACCGCCCGAGCTGTGAATGCGTGCATGCCGATACAGGAGCTTTGACATGCACAAAGCATGTACACAGGTACTGTGACAAGAAGGTTACAGACTTCATTTCAAAATCAATACTTTTCTCACTCTGAAGATGCCAAGGCTGTAAGCATTTGCTAGGGTAATCCCTCCTCTTCATATATTGCAAATAAAGCCAGAGACTAAATATTGCTCTCCTGAGCAAGCCTTTTTCTTACTGTGTTTTTTTTTTCTGCAACAGTCTTCTGCAAGGACTATTATGTGTATTAGATTATCCAGTTGGTTATGAGCAGAGGGACCGATTTCTGCAGAAATTTGGGAAATTTTAATTGTTGTGCATTTAACTGAACTTGACCCCAAGCAAGCGTCAGCAGCCGCCGCTGTGCTTTGTCTGCCTTGCCGAACCACCGCAGCCCGAGACTGCTCAGAGCAACTTGACAGGCTGGAGCTGGGTTAACCCCTTCCATTGCAGCGGGTTAGGTTATTTTCATTCAGTGGCAACGGTTGGTGTTCTTGGTGCAGCTCTAACCACATGGTATGGCAGGGCATTTTCCTGAAAGCCATGTCTTCAGCCTGACGGTGAGCTAGCGTACAGCCCCGGTGCAAATAGCCGAAATAGGATAGTGCTATAGCTGCGTATGTGTCACTGAGTCTTCTCAATGGGCTTTATTTAACTAAATAAGGCAAATTTGGTTCTGTCTTACCAAGATAGCGTAATCTGTTTGTCTAACTGATGTAAATGTAATTAGCTTGATCAGTAAAACTGACACAAGCTGAAGGGAGTCGAATGAGCGTAAGCGAGTGGAAGGTCCTTTCTGAGGCAGGCATCCCCTCCGCAGCCCCAGCCTCCCCAGCAAACACAGGCACGCGGCTCCGTCTCCTTTCGTTTGCTCTCTTCCAAATTGTTGCTTAGTTTGTTTTACTGAAGCACAAAGATTCTTTTTTTTTTTTCCATATCTACAATTAACTGATTTGCAGTTCATTCTTATGCAAGCTGAGTTTTTCCTGTCCAAGTCAAGAAGCTGTAAATCTTAGATCTATTGAACTGACAGTGAAATATATTTCATTTTTCCCCATGAATCACTTGCCATCCTTATTGCAGAAAAATGGCAAAATTATGGTGTACTGTGTTTTCATAAATTACTGCTCTCCCACTTCCCCCCCCCCCCCCCCCCCCCCGCTGAAATTTGTTCTGTAATTTGCCCGGGAGGAAGGTGTGCGAGAACCCGGAGCAGCTTGGTGAGCGGGGTTTGTTTCCCACCAAATTGTCCAAAAATCTGACCGATCGCTGCACTTCATAGAACTAGAAGAATTAATACATCTTTCACATTTAATCAGGAAATTGATAATTGCTGTTGAAGTTGTCTTGACTTAGTATTGTTAAGAGGTTATCTAGTTAAATTACTAATGTCCTATGGAAAGAAGGAAGTGATAAGTAGTATTTGATTTCTCCCCCCGCCTCCCCCCTAACAGTAAGCGGTTCCTTAGGATTTTGTTATCTCTTACATCAACAACTTGTAAACTGCAGAGAGCTAGGTATTTTTCTGATTTTTAGGAATATAAAAATTCCATATCTAA